>NC_085981.1:0-4800000 GCF_910591565.1 Cydia splendana | reverse complement strand
CACCGCCGATAAATCGCCTTTTAATACAAACGTAGGTAGTCCCCATTTCCCTTTCTGGATGCTACCATTAGGTACTTACTACGGCTACGGTGACGCAACGACCCAAAGTGAGTCCTAGCCTCCGACACCAGATCACGCCATGTTTCTCGGTCTTGCAATAGCTCTCGCCAGTCGCCATGGCCGAGGTTGAGCAGGTCTTGAGCAACTACGTCGTTTCAGCGGTACCTAGGACGTCCACTCGGGCGTCTCCCATTTTGTTGTCCCAAGTACGCTCTCTTCACGGCACGGTCCTCTCCCATTAAGTGTCCGAGCCACTGAAGCTGCCGCTTTGGTCTCTCAATATTTCGCCACTATATCGTAACACATCCTTATTTCTATGGCAACAAAGTTATATTACGATATTTGGCTGACTGCTGACTGTACATTTGCTTATTTGCAGTAATCAGAACATTTTAACGGTGCAAAAGGCAATTGTATAATAGTTTAACAAAAAATCCGAAAATTCGGATTTGGGTTTAAAAATCCGGATTTAGAAACGGATTGAAAAATTGGCGGATAAGCCGGATTTTCGAAGTTCGAATAATCCGGATTGCAATCCCTAGAAACAACCACACTTTTTCCTACTTTGTAACTTTTTGGTGAGGGCAAATTCAATTCTCTACACTCATGGTCACCCTTCAACACCAAATTTTGATTTCAAAGAAAATAAACTGTCAAACTTGAGTGAGATACGAGTTTTGAAAAGTAACCAGACCGGGATGACAGTGACAATTTGACAAAGAATATCGGTAGTTTAGTATTCTAATTTTAGAGTGACCATGCATGTCGTAAATAAATTAGTAACTTTTTTTTTCACCTTGACTAGAAAATTTACGTTAACCTCACTAATACTGATACGAAACAGTTGCTTATAATTTACGAAATGCGCAGTGTTAGTCCTGCTCACGTCTCCTGAATTATCCTGTATTTAGAAGTTTAAAAGCTATCGGAACTATTACTATTCATAAAAAAATTACCTGATACTGGTTTTGACTTTGTATCAATATCATATCTATGTTCAATCGTTTTAGATACTTCTGCAACATGAGTACCCTGAGTACCAATGTCATCCTCTGATTCTTCGAACGTGTAGTCTCGTGATTCAGTCAGACTATGTGCATCGGAGAGGCGTTTTTCTTCTAAGCGTAGTTCACTTACAGACCCAGATCCAGCCGATGTCACTGACTGTCGTTTCACTACGTCAACTGCAAAATAAATATAAGGGATAAGGAGATAAAGAACAAAGATTTATTAGTTACTTAATGCCAAAAGGCATTCTCTATCTATACCAGTCAACTAAACTAACCAACCAAGATTTTAGTGGTTTTTTCATTACTTTGACAGTTTTATTTACTATTTGTAATATAAGCATCTAACACATTATTAGACATTATTTACCTTTTTCTAGAACATCTTCCTTGAAAACTTGAGTTTTTGTCTGTACTGTTTCCATTTCCTTTGTTGAAGGTTTGACAGCTGTAATAACCTCCTTTTCTTGTGAAATTGCATGATCGTCTTTTGCGAATTCTTCAGACGAAGATTTCTTTTCTGTTACGGCATCTTCTGAACTTATTTTATCAGATACACCTTCTGAGGACTTACGATCTGATATTTCGATTTCCCTACTACTTTCAGAAGAAATCTTGTCAGATGGTTCATCTTTTTCAAGTGACTTGTCCACCTCTTCTGCTTCCGTCACAATTACTTGAAACTCTTGTTTTTCTTGTTTAGGTTTGTCAATTTCTAAATCACTGAGTTTACTAATCGATACAGATTCAGTTCTAGAATGACGTTTTGGTGTCATTTTCTTAAACACGGGTTCTCCTTCTTTGTCTGATTCTGACTTATCAGAGTCAGTCCGCTTAGGTTCAAACCTCATTGAAGTAAAACCAGCGACGCTTTCTTCGAATTTTTCATCACCAAAGCCACTTCCCGAATCAATAGTTTCTTCAAATTCTGCTCTTTCATCAAAATCAGATGACGATATTTTGGCTTTCATATCTGATTGGTCCGATTTAAGGGAATCTGCTTCAGAGTGGCGTCTTGAATCAGTGTGTTCTGAGTCCTCTAGAGAATCGGAATAGATGCGTTTTGAAAAAAAGCATTCTTGAACCGAATCATCTTCTGGGACAGTCTCAATAAATTGACGTGCCTTTGCGCTTATAACTGGTGACTCTTTTGGTGATACCTATAAAAACCAAATACATAACCAAATTACTTCTATTTTAATATTTTGCATGATATTTACGTACATTGTAAATTTGGATTTAATTTGTCCTAAGTACAATGTAATGTCCTAAGTACTTGAAAACAATAGGAAGTAAGTAGTGTATCATCATAAATGTAATGTAGTGTTGAAAGTTGAGTATTCAAAACAATAGCGCTCTTTGATTATAATTCCTATTTCACAGTAAAAATATATTCCTTTTGTTCTAGTCAAATTGCATTAAATTGAACTGAAAATCTGTACCACGTTCTATAATACACGTTAATACATTGTAGTCTATGTACCTTTTCCTGTTCTCCCGCTGTCAAAGCTGAGGAGTGTATTTGAGCACTGTACTCGCTTTCGAACTTTAAAAATTCTAGAGTTTGAGCTTTGGATGTGGTTTCTTTACCACTAACTCCAGAAGAAGTAACAATTGTTTCTTCTACGGTCTTTTCTAAAACCGGTCTATGGGCAGGACTAGCCCCTAACTGATCATCTAAATCAGAAAATTGAGATGCTTCATCTAGAGAGTCACTTCGATGTTTGGAATCTTTGGAGTAGACCTGAAGTAATTAAAACGTGTCAAAATTTATGCCAGCTTCAAGCAAAACTTACGGGTACGACAGTTTTAAGCAATATGATAGCATGTTTTTTTTTAAATTCTATGTTTAAGCTATTAAACTAACGTCAACTTACCTTAGATTCAGTTTGCGATATAAAACTAACATCCTTTTCGGTGCTTTGCTGCAAATCCGCAAACGAATCTGCTTTGTCTATAGCTGAAGGTACAGGAGATTCTTGCGATACTTTTCGCCCTGTCAGATCTTGGAGATCTGACCCTATTGAATCAGTTTTTGTGTGTTTAGTTGTATCCGATTTTGTACTTGTAACACTCATTTGGGCAGACACCTAAAATTCATTATAATTAATGTAACAATAAATACAAACTTATGGGACATAAAATATAAGAATATCGAAATTAGCATTACCTTTTCTTGTAACTTATCACCAACAGATACGTCTTTTTCCTCTAGTGTTTCAGTTATTTCTTCTTCACTAACTTTCGTCCGCAGTTCATTTGTCATCTGTTTTTCCAATTTCTTTTCCTTGACTGCAATAGAAGCAGTTCCATTTTGCTTATCCATGTCTATTGGCTTTTTGTGTTTGTCTCCCTTATCTTTTGGTTCAAATACATCTCCTACAAATCTAGGTATTCTGGACTTAGTACCATCTTTTTCTACTTTTACAGTAGTCTGGGATTCCGTTTCTGTCTCAGAATCTGTTGATTTCTTTAAAAATTCACTGTCTTCTTCAGATGAGACCTGAACTAATGTTGAATCAGTTCGCATTGTTTTTGGCATTGGTTTTATTTTATCATCCACTTTGATTTTTGAATCAAACTGCTGGATTGTATCTTTGACAGACTTTACATGAGTTTCTACATGAGAAACTTTATGTGACACATGTTCTTGAATTTCCGTACTCGATATTTGCTTTGATTGTTCTCTAACAAATTCTTGGGTATATTCAATACCTTGCTCTTGTTCAAGCGTATGTTTTTTTAATGCTTCTTTTGTTAGTTTAACAGTTGTTTTAGGCAATTCTATAGAAGACTCTTTTGACATTTTAGATTCGAATGAACTAATTTTATCCTTCAAAGGTAACTCGGCAATGTCTTTGTCGTCCACTAAGTCTGGTGATCGTTCACCATCATCCAGTTTCTCTTCAACTCGTGAACTATCTATTTCTTTTTGTGAAATCGTATCTTTAGTACTTTCGGATTTAGTTACTAAAGATTTTACTTCAGAAGTTTCCGCTGTAACAGATTTTCTAGGAGTGATAGTGACATTCGAGAAATCGCCTGACGGGAATCGCATTGATTCATTTCTCATATGCCTCTGTAGATGCTTAGGCGTGGGCTTAGCAGGTGACGAAGGGTCAAATTTCCTAAACTGCTCTACAGGTCGCTCTACAGGTTTTGTTTCTTCTTTCACCACTTCTACTATTTCTTCTCTATGAACTTCAATTTCTTGTTCTTCTTCGACTGTATCTGGAGATGTTTTCGGCCGTGTTCTTTCTAATTTGGGATCCTTGTCTTTAACTTGTTGTTCAATATCATGGAATTTCTTGATGTCAGGTTTGATTTGTGTCCTAATTTCAATAATTTCCTCCCTAATTTCTTTTTTCTGCTTGGAAGCAGGAATTTTGCTTTGGCTAAGTTTCCTCGTTATTTGCTCCTTCCTTTCAGCTACACTGCGCTTAACATCTTTAATACAAAATACATATTATTAAGTTTAAGTACTGACTATGAGTTAAGCTTACGGCGTAGTATTTATTTATTAAACATGAAATAATGTTTGTATACAATTGCTTACCTTCATCTTCTTCACTCTCCTCGCTTGGTGTAGGAGGCGTAGGCGTCCTTTCCATCTCACTCTTGTCAACAACAGATTTCTCTTCTGGGGAATATTTTGCTTCGTCTTGGTCTTGATCAGATTCTCTGCGCAACCGCTCTGGTATGTCACTATCGAAGCGCCTATCTTTGATTTTATTGTCTTCTTCGGCTGTAAGTAAAAAAGTAGGAGTATTTTAATATTTTTCAAATTAATAGATTTTTTATATTCCGGAGTTATTTAAATTATATTAAGTAGAAATCTTTTACTTTGCAGGAAGATTCGATTCGATGCGTTTAATTTATTAAACTACTTTACCTTTGTAAGCTTCAATTTCTTCTGAAGCTTGTCTTTCTTGGTAAATGTTACGTTGTATGCGTCTTTCATTCGTTTCTTCTGATTGCGGTGCTATTATATCATCCCTTCCTATCCGGCATAGCGCCAGTTCCAACGAATTATCTAAAAGATAAGAAAATATATTTTTAGGAAAAATTGTAGGCAACATTTTTTTATCATAATGTACATTCTACAAGCTTGTATTGCCTAATGTACTTTTCTGTTCTTAATCATCTACTATTCACTTAGACGACTCTGGCAAGCCTAAATATTACATTGTGTTTCATCAACTTTTTTTTAATCAGATAATCCTAGTTAGTCTCTATAATTTTGGTTGGGTAATATCAACAGTCGTTCAACATTTTTCTACAGAAACCAAGACAAGTGATACTAAAATCATAAAAAGCTTGTATGGCATTTGCAATAAAAGACAAAGTGAGGCAATGTTAGACAATGTCAGAATCATCATCAATATATATAATGACACTTCCTCACTTTGTTCTGTTCAAGTCTGTGAAAAGTTTGCTGAGACGGAATCTAGTCTAATTCATAACTGATTCTACATTTTACAAAGTAACTGATGTAAGAACCTTGTTTTATTTAAGTTACCTTGAGCCTTAGTCCCCGACTGCGTCTTCCACAGCTTCATCATGAGCTGCGCTTGCTCCGAAGTGGTGATCCTCTTGGCCTGGATCTGGTTGACAGTGGCTACGTTCACGCCCAGCTCGTAGGCCAGCGCTACCCAGTCCTTGCCTAGGAGATTGCAGATATCTTCGAACCTTTAAAAATCATAATAAATATTAAGAAAGATCAATTGAATGTGTAAGATGTGTAAAGTCTCAGACAAATTGGTGTCTCAAATTCGATAGGTGAAAAAAGATGGCGCTGTACGACTTCTGACAGTTCCGTGACCACAAACATATTCCAACTAGGGTGAATATATTATTTATTTCTAAGACTTTGTCAAACTATTTCCGTCAGTAGAAAATTTTGGCAAATAAAAAAAATCTTTTTTTACCTACAAAGTTGTATAACAGACTATAATCAATAACTCTTTGATAATGATCAAGTTTTAAAGAAAAGAAAGACAGCTCGAGTCAAAACGTGATGGCGGATGGGGCTCTACGTTTCACCTGGGGAAGTCAAATAGAAATTACTTAAAAAGGTTCTGTAGATATGAGTTCCGTAAATATAATACTCCAACAACAAAATATACTCCAACAATAAGAGGTCCTTGGGGGCCGGAGGCACTAACACTTTTTCAAAAACTAAAATTTCGCCTAATCCGTTCCACTGGTGACCGTAGGGCTGGCTCAGCGCATTGGCATTGCCATCCAGCGAGGAAACGCGGCCAGTCTTGTGGGCACACTACAAAGTGCCAGCGGAATAGGAGATATTTGTAGATATAATTTAGACCCCATAGATTAAGATAGGTTTAGTTTAGTTTTAATTTGTATAAGGATGTGATTATTGAAATAATCTTTGATATTTTCTGGAATAATGGTGAAGAAAGCGAGCAAGTAGCAGATCCTTACCCAGGATCGCTGAGCCGCTGTCTCCAGATGAGCTCCTGCTCCTCCGTCCTTCTTGGCACAGTGTCCGTTGGTGCTGGAGACATCCTCTCCACCGGTAGCTCATCGGGTACCATGATGTTGAGGACTGCGATCTGGCAAAATTTGATTTCGATAAGATACTAAGTAAATCACCAATAATTTTTATGTTCGATGGCAAAAATGTGATTTTTCCTTATAAAGAAATCTGGCGTGCTTCAAGATGCCACACGTTTTGGTGGCAAGTGCTGTAATGAATGCCGAATATTTTCCTCTTCTTTGGGACCCAACGGTTGTCACGATCCGTTTGGGAATTATCAATTTTTTTTTCAATTAATCCCCGTTTCAATTGATTTTAGTCTCACCAAGTCTTACCTAATGAATTTTGAAGTTCTTGAAGAGGAATTGGAGAAGAAAGAGGCGCAATACAATAAAAAATACCTATTATATTCTATACTCTATATGTTTAGGTAATATTTAAATAAAAGTAAACATAATCTACCCTCAAATGGCTTCTTAAGCCAGTTGAGGCACAGAATAAATCATAGTAGTACAGAAGACTCACTCTGTAACAAAACGCGTCTGTTACGATCAGGACAGATTTGGCCGCTAGGTGGCGACAGCGCCACGCGCGGCTTATGGCTAGCCACCAAAATTGGTGTGGAACGGATGTACTTTTAGCTGCCTGTAGCAAAGCGACGAAATCGCGGAGCGAGCCACGCCTGGTTGAGGGTAGATGAAAACATTACATGATCAAATAATGTAGGTTAAAGTCAGGTTGTTCATTGACAGATCCAGGCGGCTTTGTATTTGGTTGGTTAAACCAAATACAAATAGTTATACTATCCGAAAGTGTACAAAGTGTTTGTTTCCTTTTATTTCAATACCTAAAGATACACCCCCTTATTCATAAACGTCCACTAAAGTTGACAAGCCGATAATAATCGTTTGTCCCTTTCCATCATACCAATTCGTCGGAAAGGGACAAACGATTATTATCGGCTTGTCAACTTTAGTAAACGTTTATGAACAAGGGGGACAGAGTATAGTGACACCATACTTACAGGAGTAGGCGAAGGCTCGCCCTTCGGCACCTTCGGGTCCCTCATGAACTGGCACCTGCACATCGGTTCCAGGTCCTGCGTCTTGATCATCACCGGGAACGCGACCCTGTTCTCCCGGAACGCGCGGAAGGGCAGCGTCAGCTGTTCCCCGGACTTGGCTATCGGGACTAGGTTGCCGCCGAATTCGAGATATATGGGTTTGCCTTCGTGGACCTGAAAGTGAATGGAGACGGTTTAGGTGTCGTTTTATTGTCAGAAGCAAGATAATTGGGTTTGCCGTTGTACTTCAAAACCAGTTCAGAACGTTTATTGGCTCGGGATCCGGGTTCCATATCCTAACTGAAAACCTTTCCCTCCACAAAGCCACACGATGAGATTTGAGCGTTATTTTTTTTTAATACCTAGTTACGCTTTTTAAGATACATTTTATAACTCAGCGAGTAGACTACTATACTCGTATTTTAGTTAGTTAGTAGTAACTAAATTAATGAGTAAACTATGTCTTTTTTTATGCATGTAAGTGCCGCGCTCTTCGTTGTCTAAAATGTTGGGCCTCTAACATTTTGGTTAGGCACCGCCTTCAAAAACTAAGTCATTACCCGGATGGTTATTAATTTGCTTATCATTAGGTATTAATTACTTTTTGCAGAAAATTACTTTACAACTGGATAGGGACTGGACAAGGATAGAGGTGGGGTATACAAAAATGATTTTGTGCTATTCAGTGGGTTGGTTTGTTGAAGGCGGCGCCCTTTTATTTAAGAAATGAAATCAAGTTATTTTTGTTTATTTATTTTTTATTTAATGTTTACGTTTTTTTTTTCAGTATATATTTACTAACCTAAGTTTGTTTATTTATTTAATGTGTCAACTGTATCAACTTTCCTTGGTCTCGTACCTACTTAGGCTGGGTTCAACATAGCTGAATTGGAAAGATAAATATAAAATATTTTTTTATTGCCTAATTGTCTGTTGTTGCCTTGAATTGTTTACGGACAGGTGCTAAGAAAACCCGGTGGTTATTGATGAAGCACTCCACAACTCCATATAGCCCTGTACGAGGCACACCGTGGCTTAAGTCATCCATAAGACCAATCGTCTTCGCCGCTGTTTTAAACATTGTAGTGTTGGAATAAGGTATCCGGACATATTTTAAACTACTATTTACTTTTCCAGTTTTAACATCTTCCACTGTTGTTTCCGGACGAGAGTATATGAAATTTAAAAATAAATGATCCTTTTCTTTATGCAAATAAGAAAGATTTTGCCGGGTGAATGGTATAAATCCTGTGTTCAATAATCTTTGCTCGTTGTCATAATGACGATAGGGCAGATGTTTTACATTGTTTGATTCATATATCCCAAATTTATAAGTCCTTGATATTTCCGGCCTAATACATACACGACCTCGTGTAACAGCTGGATTGCGCAAAAAGTTATAGGTAAAATTCTCCGGGAAATTTGACTCTATCTCATTCCATGTTTCAGATAAGAGCATCCAACCCATGCCTGGGAAGAAGTCTGTCCGGTGCAACAAATGAGCTTGGTTTGCCTCCACTAATCCTCGCTTGCCGTTATCGTTCCATGCCGACACACACCATATGCTGGGATCTTTTTTCAAAAGCGGGTAAGTTCCGAGAAAATACTCAAAGAAGTCAGGAGAAATATCCAAGTTGTCTTCAAGGACGATAACTGCTTTGTGGTTTAGTGTCTTGAAGACATAGTTAAGGGCATATTTATAGTGGTGACCAAATACGTGCTTCGGTATTTCCAAAAAGGTGGTGGTGAGTTCCTCCTGGTAGAGTGATTTAATAATCATCTCATGCGTTTCTTTGGAATAACAGTTGGAGGACTTGGAGGTTACTATAATAGGGAAGGATTTTGTATCTGCTCTGAAATTCTGAAGACTTTTCAAAGATCGTTTTAAAAACCGCACGTTGCACGCCATCACTAATGTCGGTAATAATACCTTTTCACTTTTTTCAATGACATTCGGTATATTATTTTTGCTCTTTATTATTCTATTCTTTACAATAACACCGCATAGTAGCATACACAGAAGTATTAGGATTGGATATAAAAAGTTTTTTTCGCGGCATCTTCGCATATTTAGTCGCATATTGATTGAAGGTGCAACTACAGTCATTAATAGGTATATTAAATGTTGGTAGGTACGTTAGTTCAGTCTGCGCTCTGCGCGAAGACACGAGATTTATACAAGCCAGTATTCGTAAATTCCGTAAATATCACAACGTTATGAACGAAAGTAACACGGCATAAATTGTCAGCAAGATTTTGATTTAGGTTTTGTAAGCGAATTGAGTTTTTATGAAGCGATCAGTGGTCACGGCTGAGCAAGCACAGTAGATGGAAATGTTATCGATAAAGGAATAACTAACCTAACGGCAATCACATTGAGACGACACAATCAACAGAAAGCTATTTTTAGGGCTTCCTTACCAAAAAGGTTCAAAAGGAACCCTTTATAGGACAGGAATATAACAGTTTTTCCGCAGAAGTCCTCTTTTGGACCGTAAATTTTTCCATTGTTTCCTTTAATATAACAAGCACTGCTTTATCTATACATATACCTACACACTTTATTAAGCTCTCTATGATGTGTTCAGGAATCGCATGTAACGACCGCCTTTGCGGCATTTGATCACACTGTTTGCAATTGACATTTCATTTCGAATAAAACTACAATAAAACGTTATCTCGACTGATACTAGAAATTTAATTAGGTCAAATCCAATTTCTTTATTATTCAGAGATGTTCGAAATTTGAATGTCATTATTAAATCGATATCCACGTTATTATTACGCAATATAAACATTTTCACAGATAAGAAACATGTTCTAACACATTTTATGCAGGGCGTAAGGGCCGATACAGACGGACTACAACCCGACTTCAATTTGTATGGGAACTGCACACTGCACGCCAATTTATGATATGTGTGTAGATAACCAAGTTTAATATGAGAATAAGTATTTTCCGAAGACAAAGTTAGTTATTGTTTATTGGATAACTTCATTAACTTGCATTAAATAAACAAGTTCTCTCGTCCTCTCTACCTTGAAACAGATGCGGCTTTTGCTTTTTACATTTAACATGCAATCCACTATACTCCTTTTCACTCCACTGTTCGGAAATGTGGCAATAGATGGTCTAAAACCAAGCTGGAAAGTAGGCAATAGCTGTAGCACCTGAACCACCACTACTACAATGTTTCAGTTATCATCATCTGTCATTTATGACGGTTCGCTACAGCAATGAGTATCATTTAAAACATAAAAATCAATAAAAGGTCTTTTTGGCGCAACATCTCCCTTCAAAAATAAAATTAGGTGTTCTATAAGACCAATTTCTTGTAAAAAAAAAAAGAAATGTCAAAACCATTCAGTTAATTTTTTTTAAGAATTATCCATTCAGTTCACGCTTAAGGCGTTTTTTACTTTTGTAGCTGTTTGTGGTTTTTTTTAACAAAAACGCTTCTAAGTTTAGAGTCGGTTTGAAGCAAATAACAGAAAAACGCCTCTTAAAAGTGATAAAAAAAGTAAAAAAGGCGGGATCTGAAAATACTTACTGAATTGGATAGTGTAAATTGTGTTTGACTAAAAAATATAAGAAACACGTATCTACGCTCGCTATAAAAATGAGTTCTTCTAGTGAAGAAAATGATATTCTTACGCTGACGCCTACCGAAATTCAAGAGACAGCACAGGCAGTGGCTAGTAATTTGCTACCAGAGAAATCGCGGCTATGTAATGCCTCGGCCGGAAACGCTAAAGATGGACTCGTATTATTTGAGCTCTTACTCGTATTATCCGTAGCTGTGCCTGGAGGTCGTCCGTTTGCATTTTACATTTAACATGCAATCAACTACCTCACTCTCTACTCCTTACCTCAACGTCTCGACTCTTGGCAACTTGTATGAACCTCTCAATCCTCTCCAGCGCTTTGTCCTCTTTGTCGTCGGTGACGCAGAACATCCGTAGCTGTGCCTGGAGGTCGTCCGTTCGTTTCGCGTACACCACGAAACGCGCTATGAATGGCACGTGGATCGCTTCTCTGTAATCGTGTAACCACAGAATGAATAATACTACTAGGTTCACAGAAGGTTCACTCTCTAACAAAACGCGTCTATTACGACATATATGACCACAAGGAGGCGCACCGCGAGCAGTCATTCGTTCCGTAGCGGTGCGCGGCAGCTGCTATGGCTAGACACCAACATTGGTGTGGGCCGCATGTACTTGTAACGACGCGACGAAATCGCGGAGTGAAATTCAAAGATTTAAAGGTGAGGTGAGGTGAGATGAGACACGCCTGGTGTAACTTAGATCATTCAGAGTAAAAGGTCAGGTAGACATCAGGGGTGGCTCCTTATCTATTATTTGACTTATAATCTATTTGTTCATAGAGATAGTCTATTTAGAAATAGATAATATTTTTGACATTTGTAGACATGATGAATATTTTGGATAGATTTATCTTATTTGTCACAGTGTAAAGAGGTGTTAAGAAAATGTGGAGTTCCACCTTTTGATTTACGAATAATTTGAAAATTATTTAAAGTTCTTATTATGTTAGTATTGTTACCTACCTGTATAACTCTGTTGCCATTTTCGTCGCGTCCTCGACATGTCTGCAATCGATCAGCCAGTACCGTGCCGAGACCGTAGTAGTGAACGAAACACAATCATTCACGAACGTGAGCGGAGTGTTCTCTGTGACGTCTTCCCAGTGCGCCCTGTTCGTCCCGCCTGTCACCAGAAGCCTCGTTTCATCTAATACTCTTACATTATCATCTTCTTTTACATTCATGCTTTATACTGCTTTTGAATCTTATACTACTACGTTCATTACTATGTCTTTTACGTTCTCTGGTTTACTGTTGAAGCTAGCGCAGCGCAGCGGTTAAAACACCTTTTCAACTGCTTTTATTAACATATGTCCATTTAATGCATGCTGAAGCATATTTGTTTTCATTTTCTACATTTTAGTATTAGCAGCGATAACTACGTATTAGCTATTTGTCTCTACTATACCATCCAATCGCTATCATGAAATCTAAATTAATATATGTTCATATTACATATGTGTGTATAATTAAGACAGATTCAAATAATATTATAGATATTAAAATTAAAGTTCCATCATAACAAGAAGAAACCGATGCAGAAGAATTAGAGATAGAATAAGAAAAAAAAATAAAGTAAAAATAATATTTCCAAAACGGCCTATAGCAAACACACAACAAGCAAAGACAACACACCACACAAAAAACAAATAACGCCGTTATATAATTCTAATAAAAAAAAGTGACTGAATATGTGGCCCACTATGTACGGTCATAGCTCTCAGAAACAGTGCTATCGTCCAAATCAAAATAATTTTAAATTTTTCAAACGAATGTTTGTGCCAAAACAGCAGGTTTGGTTTCCGAATAACAGATCTCTCGAAGGACATTCACTAAAACCCAAAAGCAAATTGAAATAAACAAACAAAGGAACAATACATAATAGTGAAAATATGACTAGAACAGAAATGAGACAAGTAAAGATGATGTGAAGAAAAACAGAACTGATAGGCCGTTTTGGAAAAGAACTTTGGTTGTCACAAGCAAAAAAATCAAATATCAGGAACATTGGCGCAGAAGAATGAATGAGAATGACGAAGATGGCACCGATTTCTGTATTGTCGCCCTTAAGCTAAATTTCAACGGTTATTTTACGTGTGTTAGTCTCTTACAATGTGCCAATAAAGATTGCAATAGAAGTCTAGGTCCTGTTTAGTTTGTACATTTGCTTAAACAGATAACGTCCAGTGATTATATCGCAGTGCATATCTTGATCCCAAGGGTTCGGATGTTATGATACAGAGTGAATGTGAGTTAATAAAGCGTAAAAATCTCAGCCCGTGCAAAGAGGAAGAATGGATGAAAAGCAAGATATGGAAAAGCATTCGAATCGTGAAAGAGGGAAGAAAATCGATGCATCCGATAATTATACTTCTCAAGCAACCGTAACAACATTGCTAAAGTATAAGTATCACACCGAAATAATGACTTATGAAAAAATTCTGAACAAAAATATTTAAACGAAGAGAAATCTTACAAATAAATATCGAACTCAAAATAAATGAAACTTAACCGACATTTCGTTTGTTTTAAAGAGTTTAATATTTTTAATTTTTTACCTTCGAGAGATCGTTTGCGAAATACCCCTGTGGCGCGCCGATAGGTGGCAGCACATTATATAGCGCCACACACGGTGAGCGTGCAACACACACAAACACACGAGAACAAAGACAATGTAGGACACGCACAAAACGCACACAGGGACGTGTCCCGTAGCTGCTCGGTGTATTTGCTATAAGCGAATGATCCCCCTCTATCCTACTACTTCACGCGGTATGTCATCTCGAGGTTTGATTCAAATGAAAATAATGTTCTACGCTAATACTTTGTCAAATTATCATGCTCATCCCTTCGTCTAGAAAATCGGGATATGTATCTCTATATGACTTTTTATTGTGTTAACTACACTAGTCAATATCAAATAGAAAAATCTAGATATTAAATACCGTTATTATGGATTGATCTATGTTCTGAACTATTAAAAATAATTAGATATGTATAAAATCTATCGTTACTCTATCTTCAAATAGCAAAAATCTATGTTCTACCGAAATGTATTTAGTAATTGTACTCGATCCGTTTGTGAACCGAGTTGAATGTCGTTATCATCTAGACCCGACTACATCTAATGTGTTGTAATGGAATATTGGTAAACCATGTACGTATACCATAGATACTGGAGCACTATAATTTTAAGCTCAAATTACTTGTAAGCCTAATTTATACCTAGTTTTGTAGGCACACTTACCTCCTGTTTTGGGCAAAGCTTAGTATTGTCAATATGTAGCAAACATAAGCCATACTCCATCGCAACACTTTACATACTTCTAACAGTTACTGGAAATGGTACAACGCACACATCTATATCTACTTTCTCATTAACTTTATCATCAATTATACTTAAAACATCTTCAATATGAGATTTAAATGCACAAAAGTAGTTTATTTTTAAAATATCTGCGAGTACAATTTTCAGTAACACGTCAGCTCTGCTAGAAGAATATAAGCGGAATATAATTGTACCTGATATGGAGCACAGCAGCCTGAGAGTTGGGGCTGACGATGTGCTATACTGGTTGGTCATGCCCTGGGTGTGCGGCCGTGGGGCCGGCATGCTCAGAGTGATGGCTTTGTGGAACTTCCTCCTTCTTGGCTCTACAGTCACTACTGGGGACACTGCCACCCCGCGGCCTAAGAGCTTGGCTGTCAGCTCAGAGTCTATTATTTGAGCCTGTAGGAAAATTACTATCTTCAATTTTTACTCATGTTTTTGTTTAAATTGTATTCTATTTTGGAGTGAATATATTTTTTTAAAATTAAAGCTAAAAGATTCTTAAATATTTATAATATCGCTAGCAGACGTCTCTGCTCAGTATAAAAAATAATTTAAATTTGTTGAAATTTTTGACTTAGGTATCAAAATTTTCCTTTCTAAAGACCAAACGATAAGCTTTTACGAGGCTCCCATGCTCAGATGTGGATTGTGCAAAAGGGCTTAACAGTGCGATGTGTTATTAAAAAGATACTTACTTACTTTTTTTCGTCCAAAAATATTATCTATAGCAGGTACCTATAGACTTTTTATTTTCAATACACTTGCATTTGTAGCATACTATTCGAGCAATAGTAAAAATATGTAATTGGATTTGAAAATTAGGTGGCGTAGAGCAGTTGGTACGTAAGCAAATATGAACGTATGAAATCACAGGAAAAGCTTGAAAATAAATGATCAAAACACGTCGAAGTATACTTAAATAATCTTGCATAAAATTTCTCACACATGCGCATCTAATACCACACAATGTACCAAATAAGCTCAAACACCAACAAAAATAGCAAACAAAATATAGTCATGCATCTCACGTTTGGTCTTTAGGAATAAACCTCGCAAAAATTTCAAACAAATTAATATAAAGCACAATAGTACATTACCCAATAAATTTAGCAATCGACTTAAAAATACATCTTACATTAAAAACGTCACTCCAAATTACAAACACTATCATATCATATTCATAATACGCATTTCATAAATATATTAATTGTATAAGTACATAATAATGCATTATTGTTAGTTTAAACATACTTGTTTCAAGTCATGCTTTCGCCTAAAGACCAACTAGAGAAATAACAATATTGGACACGCGTTATGTGTGAGATTCTACAGTGATTTCATAAAATTCAAATTTGCTCTCGAATTTAAAACAGACATTGACAGTTGTATGAACTTTATTGAAATTTCAATCTACATCATCATTATTTTTAAGTACATTCTAAATTTATTGGGTATCTTCCCTAGTGGAGTAACGCATAGGTTAATTATTGTGACCTGATGTAAGTGCTAGAATGGCTAGCCTGACATCATCAATATTAATAACGTCATTATCGATCATATTGATGAAAAAATAGGTTTACAGTATGAAAATATTTTCAATAATATTGATAATATCAGCCCACCCTAAACCTTATACTTAAAATCACGTGTCTCTATGTGACGAAACCTGAACCATTAAGAGTATTAGTACCCTATTTATCAGTATGTACGATATGTAATACATAATTATAAATAATCAATGTGTACATAATAAACGCACAACCTTTTCAAATCTGGTTGTACGGGAACATTATGATTAGTGACTACAATTTCTTCTCATTATTTAATTTGAGAGTAAGAAACGAATCGTCACAGTTATATGTAAACATTGGACTTAATAACCCAAACTACCAAATTTGAAAATCCAACATACAATTTTCTATCTGACACATTAAACAATTCACAAACGAACAAAGAAAAACTATTCACGGAGAGAAAAGAGCAGTAGACTGCATACTTCTCTACTGATTACAACATTATCCTATTCAGCTTTTTTATACCAATTTACTAAAGTCGATTAAAATTCGTGGAAAAACCTTGAAATGTAAATGTCTCCAAAGAAAATTTGGCATTCATATTTGTACTATAGTTATGGTTTCATGGATCTTCTATATGATTAACTATAATTATAAGAACACCTTCAATTTGGCTTTAAATTAAACATTGATAACAATGAACACATACAATCAATACTACAGGTCTAATATTTAATATAGAAAATGTAATAAGTGTAGAAGCGAAGTCTTGGTTGGTCAAATTCACGGCGTCAAATGAATTTAATCATACAAAATTTAAGCATACCATACCAATTATAGTCCAATATAACATTACTTGTGAATTCAACGGGGATCAGGGATTCAGGAATCTATATATAGATATTTTAACTGACCAAACTTTATTTAATTTTGGTACAATGAAGAGACTTCAGAGATGACATAGAAATCGCTTCTATACTTTACCATATTCTCTTACTAAACCAGCTACAGAAATATTAAAAATTCATGGAACTGAATCCTAAACTAAAAGAACTTAGTTCTAACTTGTTCTAAGATTACTTATAAAAATAGATAATGTACCTAAATACGCCATCAAAATATAGATTAAACGGTTAAAGACGATTAAAAATTCGTTTATGTGATTCATAAGCTAGAATTATTGCCCGACTTTGTCAGTGGTTATACAATGGTTGTAGTTACTTAAAACTATAGATCTTATTCAGTAAAGATTTCTCGAATACTTGAAGCAAATGTTTTGAAAAATCTATACAAAAACTTACTACAGTTGCTCTTTTATTAAAGAGACTTCTTAAATCAGTGCAACTTGGTAACTAATATAATCACGTAACTAGCTTTTTGTCTACAATGGAAAAATACAGTAATACCAAAAAGCACTTTCGAGCAGGTCTTTCTGAATAACAAACCTAAATACACGAAGTTACCAAATTAAGGAGAAACGCTTCTTCTTAGAAACGTTATTGACGGTGATCTTTTTGAGATTTTTGTCTTTGACGCCTTTACGGGGCTTGAAGAGGTTTACCTGGAGGCCGACTTTGATCTTCTTGGTGAGGGCTCCTTGTGGGAAGACAGCTTGGACTTGAGGAACGACGGAACTGGAAACCATGCCACCTGAAGAACAAAAGTATATATGTTTTTTTTTTACAAATCAGCCAAGATAGTGAGTTCAAGCGTCTTTGAAGTTAAATTACCATACCTAATGATAAGGTTTCCTAAAGATTACGAAATTAAAAAAAGGGGCAAAATTTATGTTGTTGTCAATAAAAGGTTAATAACTTTCATGAAGGTAATCAAATCGAAATAGCAGAATGGAACATTCGGGCCGTTTGTAAATATGTTCACACTCAACAAATTGTTTCTATTTCACATTGCTCAACTCCTAAACGTATCATTAATTCTCTGTAACGTTTAATTTCTACTAAATATTGAAATGGTTGCGTACCTTCAGGTCCAATAGCGTGCACCTCCTGACGGATGCGGGAGATGACAGCGAAGTACTGTGGGAAGTCGTGAGTGAGAATCCTGGTCACACGTGGGGCGTCCCATCCCTTGTCGTCTTCGTTGGTGTCTATAAACACAGGGAAACACCTTCTTGTATTATTTTAGAAAACAATCTTGAAGAAATGGACACTCCCCTAATCAACACACTAACAATTATTTCACGAGTATGCAAAAACTTTTAAACAAGAGTTTTAATAATGCTCGTGAAATAATTCTTACATTCGATGAAATTAGCTCATGATTGTTACAACCCCGTTAAAAAGCTCCAGGTTTAGATTTCCGTTTACCTTATTTATGTAAGTATAACTAAGCTAAAGCGGGATAACTTGGACTCCTTCTCGAGAGGCTGGCCAGATATATCACTAAACAGAGACGAGTGGAAGAAGAGGGGGGAGGCCTTTGCTAGCAGTAGGACACAGTAGTGGGCTCTGAATAGTGTAAGTATTTTCAAAGATCCTTCTTCATTTTAAGTATAATTTACTTTATACTGACCTTCGATCTCAAGCGTCTCATGCAGAATATCCTGAACTACATCATCAGTGGCATCAGTATTGTGCTCCCTCCAACTGGTGCCGTTGTCAGATCGTAAGATCACAATCTCTCGCTCCTTGCCTCGCAGGGACGCGTAGTGAGGCACTTCTAGTATCACAGGCCTGTAAATACATATTACTTTATTGAAGTTTTTTTGTGACTATTGGTGGGTACTATTAGCAACACTTTTAACAGACCATCGTAGGATCTTTATGGCTTTGCAATAAAGATTACAATTGCCAGTTAACAGTGTAGACTATGGTACCTAACTATAACAGAATTATGTCAAAATGTCATTCATAATCAAAATAGTTTATATGTAAAACACAATTCAGACAAATCGGAATATATAACCAATAAAAAACGCTCAAAGGGTCAATAATCTTTTTATCAAATCATCTGACATCGAATTGCACACGGAAACAAGACTCATGTAAGTACACCCCCTACATACACCCCCTATACATACGCACCCTAAGAATTTAGCAGAAACTGGTCCCATCTCCAAGACCCTGGACGCAAGAGCCTCCCCTTCCATTAGAGGTGGCATGTGGTTAATGCGAGACGGTTTCAGATATCTGAAAAAACAGTGAAGTATTGTAAGAACTTTTATCTGAAAACAGAACTGAATTTATATTTATTATTGGACTAATCAACAGAACAAACGAGGATTAGATCTAATGATTAGGGCTGATTTAGACGGCGCGCGAATTCGCATGCGATTTTAGTTACATTGCGGACTGTTGGTTACGTCCAATTCAACCGACCGCTCAAAACCCGCAATGTAATGAAACTCGCATGCGGGTTCTCGCATCGTCTAAATCAGCACTTAGTGATTGTTGTACCTGCAAGTGATCCTAGTAGGCTGCTGAGCAGATAGCGGTGGAACAATGACCCGAACTCCGCCTCCGCGGCAACCACGCATCGCTCCACCTCGAGCATCCACTAGGAATGACACCAGGAAGCTAAAAAAAAAATTGTTTCATAAACTACTTCCAATCCCGAGCCAGACAAAAATCACAGACAAAATGATTTAAAAGTGCCTGTTGTTAAAGAAATGATTAACGAAGACATGATTGTTAAAGAAATATAGTAAATTAAAACATAATTCATATAATAAAATATTGGAGAAATTAAATCTTATGCGTAATTTATATATTAAAGGTAAACTTACTTTTTCCATTGCAGCCTTTTCCTATTATTTCAAATCCGAGCAGCGTGCAAGATCAATGCAATTAGTAATGTATTGTAGATCCTGAAATAGATATCTTTATTTACACATACATATTTTACAGGAGAATTACGTTTTTTTTTCAATGAATAGTTACTACAAATCTAGTAATCTAATCTAATAATGTACTGTAAGTAGTATTTAAAGAGTCCAGAGGAAAACGATATAGGAGTCAAATATTTTCCAATTTATATTGTACCTAAGATATTTTTTTTCTGTTCGTTAATTTCTACTCGTTCCTCAAATAATTAAAACTTATATGTACAAAATTGTGCATCGGTGGACCTTCTGGTTTTTGTAATAAGGTCTACCGATGGACAGTTAACAATGTGGGCGATGGTATACTTCTTAAGATTAGGCTTTAGCCTGAAGCGCTTTGAATGGACCTATGCATTAACTATTCTACTGCTTCTCAGCGGTAGAAGCCAGTATTATGAAATTGATGAACATTGTAAAATAAGTAATATTTTGGACCACATCTGACCATCTACTGGGTGCACGCCCTCTACTCCTTCGACCGTCGACACTCCCGATAATAATGCGCCTTTCTAGCGTGTCCGCGTCGCGTCTAACTGTGTGGCCGAAGAATTTAAGGACTCTTTGGGTCACAGGAGTCACGTCCCTCAGACATGAGGTCACGAACATGAAGAAGAAGTAAAATAAGTAGACTAGGGGAACCTAGTCATTCTATGTATACTGACTTAGGCAGCGTAGGATCCACATTGTAGCAGTACCCCTCCGGCGCCGCCGCCGTGCTGTAGCGGCTGATGCTCTTCACCACCACCTCCTGCTGGGGCTGGTACGGCATACCGTTTACTGAGCCTAGGGGTGAAACCATCTGGTTAGGACTTAGAATTATAAGGGTATGTGGTAATTTACACAAAATAGAAAACGACACTTCAAATATAGGCAGATGTAATGTCTTAGATCAGCTATCAAACTACGGCCAAGCCTGCCAATTTGGCCCGCGAAAAGTGCCAAATTCTACATATACAATCCTCTAAATAGAAGCGGAGGCCCGGCTCCGGCCCTCGTGTTAAAAAGTTTTAAGACCTCTGTGTTGGATTGTGCCAACTCAAGTGAGTTAACGGGTATTATCACGAATACCAATTTTACCCTTCACACTTGCACTTGTGCTCCCTTCCTTATTCCTTGCACTTGGAAGTTTGTTTAAGTCGTTGAAAACAACAGTGAATTAATCTTTGGATAAATAGTGGTGGCAAATGGTGTTTTTGGTCACGTCGATGGACAGAGAATCGTCTCCAACACTCTTCACGCTGTGAGTTAGGTATCGATATGGCTGGTCGTTGAGGTATCTTACCTGTGGACACCTCCATGATGTTGTTGTGGCTCAACGCGGACTCTGTCCTCTCGTCTCTGGTCACGTCGATGGGAAGAGAATCGTCTCCAAGACTCTTCATGTCATCTGCAGTTAGGTATCGGTAGGGCTGGTCGTTGAGGTATCTTACCTGTGGACACCTCCATGATGTTCTTGTGGCTCAACGCTGACTCTGTCCTCTCGTCTCTGGTCACGTCGATGGGCAGAGAATCGTCTCCAAGACTCTTCATGTCATCTGCAGTTAGGTATCGGTAGGGCTGGTCGTTGAGGTATCTTACCTGTGGACACCTCCATGATGTTCTTGTGGCTCAACGCTGACTCTGTCCTCTCGTCTCTGGTCACGTCGATGGGAAGAGAATCGTCTCCAAGACTCTTCATGTCATCTGCAGTTAGGTATCGGTAGGGCTGGTCGTTGAGGTATCTTACCTGTGGACACCTCCATGATGTTCTTGTGGCTCAACGCTGACTCTGTCCTCTCGTCTATGGTCACGTCGATAGGAAGAGAATCGTCTCCAAGACTCTTCATGTCATCTGCAGTTAGGTATCGGTAGGGCTGGTCGTTGAGGTATCTTACCTGTGGACACCTCCATGATGTTCTTGTGGCTCAGCGCTGACTCTGTCCTCTCGTCTCTGGTCACGTCGATGGGAAGAGAATCGTCTCCAAGACTCTTCATGTCATCTGCAGTTAGGTATCGGTAGGGCTGGTCGTTGAGGATCGTATCCTCGCCTGTGGATTTATAAACTAAAGTTGTTTCACTTCTGTGATAAACAAAGAGTGTAGATAAATATTCAATTAGTGCTCAAACACATGACTACTAGAGTTAGACCAAGAAAAGTCTGCAGAGATTTTGATAGCCCACGCATTGCAAGTGTTATTTTAAACGTCAAAAGTCTATGAAATAATGATGTATAAATAACACTTGCACTGCGTGAGCTATCAAAATCGCTGCAGACTTTTCTTGATCTAACTCTACACAGATCGTCTTGCCTCTGTTTAGTCGATCAAAACAATAACTATCATTTTGGTATCAATAATATTGCTATTTATTGTCATTGTGTCATAATCACTTCATCAGTTTATAAACACAATATACACTACACAATTACACATATAGGGATACTCAGAAAAAGGACATAGCATTCGTTTTATAGCGGAATTCATTCCCTAGGGGGTTGCAATTTAGTATGTAAATACTAAGTAGGAGAGTTTGGAGAGGCAGGTTGGGAAGGGCCGTGGAAACTATAGATGGTCAAGCAAATTTTGTCAGTAGAAAAAGGCGCGAAATTTAAATTTTCTATGAGACGATATCCCTTCGCGCCTACATTTTTCAAATTTGCCGCCTTTTTCTACTGACAAGATCTGCTTGACCAACTATAGTTTGCAGATAAACCCACCTCCTTCCTCTTCGGAGTCTGAGATGAACGTCTCCAGCATAGTCTCCGGAGCCACGACCTTGTACTTCTCCTGGGAAGCTGGTGCTATAGACGGTTCCGAGACTTCCTTCAATGTCTCCATGACTGTCACGTAGCCGAGCTTGGATGCGATGTCCAGGGGAGTTTGACCGTTCTGTTGGAGAAAGTAGTTGATGTAATAAAATGGGAATGCCGATTGAGGTCTTTCAAATCAAAATGGCTTCTGGATTTTGTCGGATACAATTTTGCTGTCCAGGATTTTAAAAATGGTAAACAAATTATTTGCAGGTTATCCATTAATATAGACGCACACATTTTTAGAGTCTAGGGCAACTAAGACAAAACAGAAATACGGGAAACTGGAAATGTTAAGGAAGTTTATGAAATGTTCTATCAATTAAATTGTTTACCGTTGTAGTGGCATTAGCATCAGCTTTATGCTCTAGCAGAATATTGACGATGTTGATGTGCCCCTGCTGTGCTGCGTGATGAAGTGCCGTGTATCTAGAAACAATATTATGTTCAGTACCAGCTTGAATTAATATTCCAACAATTATTGGACAACTCATTCATTATTTACTTTAAATATAATTTCTAACGTTTTCAACGGTTGCTATGCTTGTTGGGACAGTATTACTTATACGGGGAAAATGATTTCACAATGATTACAATATCATTTGACTCAAAATAGATAAACGTGACGGCATAAATGATGAAGTTACGATGAAAATTATCAAGTGAAAATTTGTATGATTTTAAATAAGGAGTTCCTAATATATTTTCAGGTATGTATTTCAATGTATTTCACTCCTCATAAGAATAATCCTTACCCGTGTGTTGTCTGTGCCTTGACAGAGGCTCCACTTTCGAGCAAGAACCGCACCATGTTGGCCTGACCGTAATGGCTGGCAATGTGCAGCGGTGTGTAGCCACCTTTAGTGCAAATGTCCACCTGAAAGAAGCACAGAGAATATAATAATTTAAGGTTATTAAAGCAAAAGTACGACACAAACACAACCTTAACCAATTCTACATTCAATTTCCAATCAATTTCATGGCCATATAGCCTCCTCCCCTCCTCCTCATTGCATCGGGTTCCTCATCACTGAGGGTCGTGGTTACTTCTAAAAAAAGTGGCAATAAAAAAAGTGTTCTAAGTAAAAGTGGCCATATAGCCATGTCATTAAAACGTTAGAGAGCTACTAACCTCCGCTCCATTCTTCACCAGCAGCTGGGCTACCGGAACCCGGTCTTCTTGAGCAGCGAGATGGAGCCCGGCGAGGCCGTTCTTTGCCTGGTGGTCTACGCCAGCCTCATGCTCCACTAGCAATGAGCACATCTCCGCGTGACCCTGCGAAGAGAAAATTTATGTTACATTAAACAGTTTAAACGTGATCATTTTCCTATTCATATCGTTTTCTTTTTTTCCTATTTCTATTCTATTCTATTTCCTATTCATGTCCCACCTTTAAGCTACGGCTCACTTGAATAGTCTGCGGTCGAAACGAAAATCTCATCCCAAGAATTGGCGCAGACACTAGTTTTTATGAAAGCGACTGCCATCTTACCTCCCATCAAATCCCATCATCCCTCTCATCTTCTAAAGGGGAAACTAGAAAAGGGGTTAGTCCTATTTCCTAGCAAAGCTTTACTTCACCAAAAAGCGACTGGAAAATATCAAATGATATTTCGTAAATGACTTCGAAGAAGCTCATTGGTACGATCCTGGATTTGAACCTGCGGCTTCTGGTTTGAAAGTTACTAATGCTTGATTATTATTTGAGCTTAAAAATTATAAGAAATGTACCTATTTTTGTCACTGTAAATGGTGTCATCTCGAGTCTTTATATCCGATATATTTAAACAGGTCTATATCGTGTCGTAACAGGTCTAGGTCTATGTAGACTTAGCTTAGCTTACCTGCTGAGCGGCCAGATGCAATGGTGTGAACCCAGCCTTGGATTCTGCGTTTGTGAGCGCTCCATACTCCAACAGTGTTGCTGCTGTCTCCATCTGGTTCTTGCGGGCTGCTATGTGCAGAGGGGTGTGCCCGTTCTTTGCCACGGCCTGAAATACGAAGAAGCATTAGTATGACTACTTAACTAGTATACAGTAGAGCTTGGCGTGGGCGAAAGCTGGCGTGATACCGCTCTGGACCGAGCAAAGTGGCGTGCTCTTGTGTTGGAGGCCAAGACTCATTTTGGGTCACAAGGTTTAAAAGTAGGTATGGAGATTGTAAATATCCGGGTCAGAAATGGAAATTAATGAGCATTTAAAATTTCTTGTCATCATGAATTTAATCATAGTAAGAATAATTATTATGAGTTTTTAAGGGTTTTTTTATCTGCTGCATCTAAAAACGATATTTTACCTTGGCGTCAGCGCCCTTTTCAAGCAGTGTGGTAGCGACGGCCTGCTGGTCATACTGTGCGGCGATGTGTAATGGCGTCATGCCGTTCTTGCCAGGAGAGTCTGGTGAGGCACCATGTGCAAGGAGTAAGTTCGCCACCTGTAGACACAACGACATTTTGGTTTTTTGGGACTAATAACTTTGATCACATTTGAATTATAGGTAATCAAACAAGGGGGCCTAGTCAAGACGACAATCGTTTGTAGAAAATGAAACGAAACGCTAAGGTGAACGTAATAAATGTATGCAAATGATAGCGTTACGTTTAGTTTTCTGCAAATGACTGTCACTTGGCTAGGCCCCCGGGTGAGAGACGAGCAATTTTATTCAAACCTAAAATATGTTCTGTGACAGCTGTAATGAATTCCTCAAAATCATTCGATTTTTTTAATATTATTCAGGTCTTCTTGAAGAGACACTCTATGTGTTAAATGAGTATGCTAAATTTTTCCTCAGTTTTCATGTCTCAAAACGTAAATATTCATGTCAAAATCTATAGGGTTCGTTTAATCATTTCGACAGGAAACTATGAGTCGTTAAGACGAAGTAAAAACTGAAGATTTACCTTCAGGTTTCCATATTTGGCAGCGAGGTGCAAGGCCGTGAAACCTTTCTTGGTCGTGGCCGTTAGGGGAGCGTTGTGTTCTATCAGAGCTGCTGCTACCTGAAATAAAGACATCATTTTACGTAAATGACCATGGGCAAATTTGTATGGAGCCTGGACCCAATGCCAACAGAAATGAGAGTAAGGTCATTAGATAGGTATTTCTATGTACTTCAATTTGTTCTATCGGCACCAAGCGGAATTCCATTGCAGAACTGAGATATTGGCATTTTAGCCAAAATGTCGTCACCCTTATTACCTAAGCAATAGAGTAAATTAATTACTGCAGGGTAGATGTTCGGGCACCGCCGGGAGAGCACACTGAATGATTTGTCGCGCTCGCCCGGCAGTGGACTCTATTGCCTAGGTAATAAGGGTGATGACATTTTGACTAAAATACCAATATCTCAGTTCTGCAATGGAATTCCGCTTGGTGCCCATAGAACGAAATGAAGTACAGAGAAATACCTATCTAATGACCTAACTCTCAATTCTGTTGGTTTTGGAGCAATTTTGACGCATAGTCCTTTGTTCTATTTCATTCTACATATGAATAGTCACATTTGATAGGTACTAATGGGTATATATAGGGACCATATGCGTTGTAAGGTAGAGCGTAGGATCAGTCATCTTACGACCTAAAATCGAAAATTTATACTAGATATTGACATTGTGGAGGGCAAAAGGTATTACTCACATCATGATTATGCTGTTTAGCTGCTATGTGCAGCGCGTTGTAGTGGTCAGCGGTATGCGCACGCACATCTGCGCCGTGCTGCAGCAGTAATACTGCAATGTCGACGTTGCCAAGGCGCGAGGCTATGTGCAGGGGAGTCTGCCGCTCGCGGGCCTTGGCTTCTACTGCTGCGCCGTTGCGGAGGAGGATGCGGATGATGTCCGTCTGTGGAGAAGAAATATGGTTATCAATATTATTAACGATAACCAATCAACTAGCTCAACCTCTAGGTTAAAACTGTACACAAAACTGTGAACTCGGAGAAAATTCTTTCCTTGCCAGTCCTTGTTAATACTCCTAGAAGTTAGCTACGAGAAGGTTTGTACAACAGAGCTGGCTATTCAAATATTACCTTGTCTTCAAAGATGTCTAAATGCCTTAACCAAGCAACATGAGACATAACAATGGAGTATATTCCTGAGACTGAAGACTATTATTTTACCTGATTAGCTCTAGCAGCAAGGTGTAGAGGTGTCTCTCCTCGAACGGTGGGTACGTCAGGGTTGGCCTCATGCTGCAGAAGGTAGATGACGATGTTCATGCAGCCCATGAAAGCTGCTACGTGGAGAGGTGTCAGCCCTGATTCCGTGGTGGCTTGGATGCCTGGTAAGTAATTTTTTTAGGTCAAATCAATGTCTTCGTGTCACGTGAGCTATAATATTGCAGTATCGTCATCATCATCATCAGCCCGTTGCAGTCCACTGCTGGACATAGGCAGTATGCCCAACATTAATCGTCAGATCAAAATAGTTGCATGGACTTTCAAGATGTAGAATCCAATAGGTAAACCACTTAATAATCAGCGCTTGTCCAAACTCAATATACAAAACAATGTTGGTACCTACTCAATACATGTTAAATTCCACACAAAAAATTCACCATAGTCGAGAGTGTTCTTAAACCTTTAGTTTTATTGGCTTTACCAATATTGGCAGAACATGGTTTGAAACAGGATAAGGATAACTCACTTGCACCATATTTCAGAAGTAGCTCGACCACCTTGATCCTGTTCTTCTTACAAGCTATATGGAGAGGCGTGAAGCCATTTAGGGCACGAGCGTTGGCATCAGCATTCCTAGGAAACAATAACAGCATAATAATATAGTGTCCCAGTGGTAGGCGAAACCATTAGTAGGTGATATAGCTAATGGCAGTGAAAAAAGGGTGTAGTAATTAAAATGTATTCTTCCGCTAAGTGAATGACATAATTATTGAAGCATGCACCCTCAGTGACGTATCTTGGGGCAAAATCAGATTATCAATTAATACGTAACGCCCCTTACTGTCTTGGCATTAAGAAACAATGCCAGTCACTTTATTGATGCAAACACGGGGGTGCGCCCTAATCCCGCGTATCCGCGCCAATTGGCTAGACATACTGCATAAGTACTGCACCGATACCGCACGGGTAAACGTGCACGTGCGCGTTGTAATTAATATACAGATCCTTAAGAGATACGGCACACTGCTTGCGTGACGTGTGCGTGCACGGAACCAAAGTTTTAACACTTTTAACCCACGCACACCCTTGGACTTCCAAGTCGAGAAAGAGGCTGAAGTTAAAATGTTATGATTTGATCCTCATGTTGATTCTCCGATGTTCCAGTAGCAGTTTTTAAATCCATCCAAATCCAACTCACCGGTCTAACAAAAGCTTAGCGACCTTAGCGTGGCCACAGTGCGCGGCAACATGCAGCGCAGTAAGGTAATCCACGGTGACATCGTCTACGGGGGCTCTGCGCGCCAGAAGCACCCGTGCCGCTTCTGCATGATCACCCTGTGCCGCCATGTGGAGGGGAGCTAGGCCGTTCTGTGGACAATGAAAAACATTAAAGTAGGTATTCAAAGGCAGTGATATCGTTTATGTACGCTTAACTTCATAAATTTATACCTACAGGGATCATTTGAACCCTAAATCTTAAAACGGACTTCGGATGCAATTTTGCGTTTGCGAGCTGATCCTTTATTTTTTCTTGGACTTTGCCTAGCCAGGTAGGCGATTAGCGATCATCTGATAGTAATCTTATTTACAATAAGGTTCTCTTCATGATACAGCCATAAGAAGGTGTTCAATAGGAATGTTATTGTTGGGTGTCTCCACGTCCACACCAGAATTGTTTCCATGGTCACATACCTTGCTCTTGCTAGTAATGGGAGCCCCGCGATCCAGCAACGCTTCAGCGACCCGTTCATGTCCGGAACGCGCCGCGCAATGGAGTGGCGTGAGACCGTCGCGAGTGCGGGCTTCAACGTTCGCGCCATTGTCGCAGAGCAGGGATACCATGTTTTCTTTGCCTGTGGGAAACAAGTATTTTAGTACAGTTAAATAATCAATTTTTTAACAAGCAGATACGTCTGCGAGTGATATTCCAAATTTTATAATAAAGGAAAAAATTGAAAAATTTACGCTTCCGGCAGGACTTGAACCCGCATCCACCACAATCCGTGTGTTGCTCTTAACCAATTGAGCTACGGAAGCCTACCAGGACATCGCAAATCTTTCCATTCCTTTCGTTATGTAAACACGCCTTTGGGGTGGCGTATAGCGACATCTACCGAAAGACAATTACATCTTTTTTTTTTAACGGCACCGGAGTCTCAAGTTGCATTGAGAATTCACCAGTAACAATGTGCTAACCCATACTAAATCAATTTTTTAACAAGCAGATACGTCTGCGAGCGATATTCCAAATTTTATATTAAAGGAAAAAATGGAAAAATTTACGCTTTCGGCAGGACTTGAACCCGCATCCTCCACAATCCGTGTGCTAAAAAAAAAAGATGTAATTGTCTTTCGGTAGATGTCGCTATACGCCACCCCAAAGGCGTGTTTACATAAAGAAAGGAATGGAAAGATTTGCGACGTCCTGGTAGGCTTCCGTAGCTCAATTGGTTAGAGCAACACACGGATTGTGGAGGATGCGGGTTCAAGTCCTGCCGGAAGCGTAAATTTTTCCATTTTTTCCTTTAATATAAAATTCAGTTGAATATTATCAATAAATAATCTAACAAGTTTAACCGGTGCTCACGTAAAACACTGAAAAGAACGATTTAATATTCAACCTTTTTTTTATTTGGGTTATTTGTCACGAAACAAAATTTATCACACAAAATATCCCACAGTTCTGAGATAAATGTTTTGTATTGTCGCTGTACAAAAAGTCGCTCAAATTATGAAATGCTACTGTTTTAATATGCATCATACAAAATTTTTCAAGAGCGTATTCTACCGAATGCAAAAACATAATAAATTACGGTAACTACATTAGGTAACCAGTTTTTACAATCAGTACGGATATTATGGTCGTTCTTGTCTACGTGACAGCGTGATAAAACGATGTCGGTCACTTTCTATCTTGCGATGTTAAAAAGTGACCGTTATTTTATCACGTGGATAAAGATGGATAAAGCCATCCATAATACGCCGGGTGAGGTAAATAAAACACAAAAAAAAATTACGCGTTATTTTTCCATGGAAAGTAGCCAGTCGACGAACCAAAAATTAAAATTAGAAAGATGTAATTTACGAATGTCATAATGTCACTCATTTACCAGCCGTTTTGATTTATTTGTAATCTCGTAACTGGCTGTGTGCCAACATACATTGGAACCCAAATTAACAGCGCATTCGGCATTATGTGCAACGTTTATGAATACTATAAATTATGTGGTGTAATGTTCATTTCATTGTGTTTTTGGTATCTGTTGTTTCTTCTTACCGACGTATGTTAGACTAATTTTGGCATGTCTATACCGAAGACGGTAATGCGCACATAAAAGTTTCCATGGCATATAAACGAGTATTTGAGAAAATGAAACGTCGATAAATCTGTTATCGATAAGTCTGTAACAGATTAATAATTAAAAGATGTACTTGCTGTAAATTACCGACAAATTTTAAGAACGCAAATCAATTACAAACTGGTACATAATTTCTTTATTACTATATTTAGTGTATTTAAAAATTAAAACGTAAACTGTAGTAATACACTGACAAATGAATAGAAAACTAGCAAAATATCAAAGAAGATATCGAACGTGTTGTGTACTTCGCGGTAGCTATGTTATTATACCATGTTATAAATATCTAGGATAAAGTTAAGGTAACATCGATAACAGACATGTCGATATTTCATTTTGTCAATCACCTTATTCCGCCACAATAAATTCTATCGGCGCGATTCGGGAAATGAATTAGAGATTCACTAGATATGAAATAGTAAAGGTATGTCTGGTTATGCGTGAAGTGAAAGGAACCTTAATTATAATTTCCTTCCACTACAAAGTTGGGGGTGCACAAACACTTATTAGACGGTTAGAGGTGAGAATTTATAGAACTTTTGATATTGTTATATTTGGAGCTCATAGCTGAATTTCGGCAAGTCTGAGTTCTGTAACCTAATTTAGAGATTTGTCACGACTCTCTTAAAATTTTTGCGAAATACAGGCAATCAAAAGCTTAGGCTTTTATGTGTATTTTATAGGTTAGGTTAGCCTAACCAAATCCCTCTCCGAACTCAGGAGTTAGAGGTCTGAAGTGAGAGCGAGTGACCACAGATGCGTTTGGAGGGATGTGCAGCGTTGCGCGTTTGGATCCAATGGCTTCAAGTAGCATTGCGCCATTCTCCCATTTTATTAACATGGTTGCCGCGCCTGACGCCCTGCTTGATCGTTGGTTGTCCAGTTGGTTGTCCACTGAAATAGTTACCCCATTTTGCAGCAACATGGAGCGGGCAGATGTTGTGTTTGGCCGGACAGTTGACATCAGCACCCTTAGCCAAGAGAAGTCGGGCTACCGCTTCGTTGCCGTAATGCGCTGCGATGTGAAGCGGAGTGAAGCCAGACTTCGAAGTCACGTCAGGATTGTGTTCGTTCTGGTAAAGATAACAATGTTTGAGACATGTACTTAGTAGTGAAATACTATTGCACAAGACAAGTACAGACAGATAGCACAAAGAAAATACAACAATCGTCTGTGAAGGCGAATTTATCCCTTTAATTCAGCGGTGGGCAAATTACGGCCCGCGGGCCAGCTGCGGCCCGCGAATGGATTTTATACGGCCCGCCGCCGGTCCTATGAAATAATTAGTATGTGGCCATGGCCCACGCTTATCGCAAATCAAAATAAATTTTGGCGACAATTCTGGCCCTCCACTTAAATTTAATAAGCTTTCTGGCCCCCATGAAAAAGTTTGCCCACCACTACTTTAACTTAACCCGTCGAAAGACCATCATACAACAAATTGATGCAAATCAAGTCGATCCATATTGATCTGTAGTAACACACGCCTGATACTGAGTCGCTTCGACCCAATTTGAGTTAGTATCACATGTGTACAAAACGCGAGAGTTTGAAGTGTTATATGACATATCGGATGCCTCGGCCCGGGCACGGCCCGGTCTAGGGTGAGCCATCCTTTAGTCCTCTTCTTAAGTCTCCACCTCGCTCAGCAGCCTTCCAACGACGTTAGTAGTCAGCGGTTCGGGAATATCTGTCTTGCAGTATGTACTGCGAGACAGATATAACCGAAACACGACCGATGGTGCGGCATCTGGTGTTCATGGTGCGACATCTGGTGTTCTTGGTGCGGCATCTGGTGTTCATGGTGCGGTATCTGGTGTTCATTGTGCGGCACCGGGTGTTCATGGTGCGGCATTTGGTGTACATGGTGCGTTTGGTGATGTTCGGTTTCTTGAAATACCTAAATTCTAGAAAAATTACGTGGTACCGAAATCCCATGATAATTATGATTTTGAAAATATGTATCTATTAGACAAGGTTAAATAATCCAAATTACAGAATTAACATTAATTTAATTTCAGACATTACAAAATGGATCATGGAATACAACAAGGGTCAAAAACGTTACGGAAAATTTGCGTCATCCCTGTGGACAAAGTAACAGTTAAGAGCCCATCAACGTGTACACTAGCGCCACTGCTAAATACTAGTGATTATTTAAATTTAACAAAATATATTTAAAGAAAGGGGCCGCTACGTACTGTAGTTTGTATTTAAGCACCTTTTGAATACATCAAACTAGTTTTTATATATGTTGCTGGATTCGTCAATCTATGCGTCCAAAGTTAAAACGGCCGTTTTTGTTTTGAGTTCATCATCTTTTACCTCAAGCAGTAAGTTAGCTGCCTTGACGTCGTCTTTCTTGGCAGCGATGTGGAGAGCTGGCAGCCTGACCCTGCCCCTGGTGTCAGCCTCTAGAAGTACGGCTACAACCTTCCCATGGCCTTGTTGCTCTTAAACCACGATGCTATCCTGATGAACTTAATGACAAACTTTAACAGACAGCCTTACCTCCAAAATAAAGTTAGCTGCCTTGACGTCGTCCTTCTTGGCAGCGATGTGGAGAGCGGGCAGCCTGACCCTGCTCCTGGTGTCAGCCTCTAGAAGTACGGCTACAACCTTCCCATGGCCTTGTTGCCATTAGACCATGATGCTATCCTGATGAACTTAATGACAAACTTTAACAGACAGCCTTACCTCCAAAATAAAGTTAGCTGCCTTGACGTCGTCCTTCTTGGCAGCGATGTGGAGAGCGGACAGCCTGACCCTGCTCCTGGTGTCAGCCTCTAGAAGTACGGCTACAACCTTCCCATGGCCTTGTTGCCATTAGACCATGATGCTATCCTGATGAACTTAATGACAAACTTTAACAGACAGCCCCTTACCTCCAAAAGTAAGTTAGCTGCCTTGACGTCGTCCTTCTTGGCAGCGATGTGGAGAGCGGGCAGCCTGACCCTGCCCCTGGTGTCAGCCTCTAGAAGTACGGCTACAACCTTCCCATGGCCTTGTTGCCATTAGACCATGATGCTATCCTGATGAACTTAATGACAAACTTTAACAGACAGCCTTACCTCCAAAAGTAAGTTAGCTGCCTTGACGTCGTCCTTCTTGGCAGCGATGTGGAGAGCTGGCAGCCTGACCCTGCCCCTGGTGTCAGCCTCTAGAAGTACGGCTACAACCTTCCCATGGCCTTGTTGCTCTTAAACCATGATGCTATCCTGATGAACTTAATGACAAACTTTAACAGACAGCCTTACCTCCAAAATAAAATTAGCTGCCTTGACGTCGTCCTTCTTGGCAGCGATGTGGAGAGCGGGCAGCCTGACCCTGCTCCTGGTGTCAGCCTCTAGAAGTACGGCTACCACCTTCCCATGGCCTTGTTGCCATTAGACCATGATGCTATCCTGATGAACTTAATGACAAACTTTAACAGACAGCCCCTTACCTCCAAAAGTAAGTTAGCTGCCTTGACGTCGTCCTTCTTGGCAGCGATGTGGAGAGCGGGCAGCCTGACCCTGCCCCTGGTGTCAGCCTCTAGAAGTACGGCTACCACCTTCTCATGACCTTGTTGCATCGCGACTGCGAGGGGCGTGAAGCCGTCCTGCATAGCAAAATTGGAAGTTTGTAGGTTAGAATACAAGGTAGCTAAAACATAACTACATTAAATAAGGTTTATTTATTTACTTATTTTATCACTTTAAATTTATTTAGTTTATACTTAATTTTAATAATAGTTTATAGGTTTTATTTTTAAATAAACATAATTCAGCTCACTAAACACAACATTCCCGTTGCCGGGGAATTTTGTGAGTATACTGAGCAACTTTTACTATGGGACCAACCCCGAAATCGCGAAAATAATCCCAAAACCTCCCTGGCAACGGGAACGTAGTTGTTTTTTAGCCACCCTGTATATTTAGAGGTAATACCTACATTTCGTTTAGAAAAAACACATGGAGGCTTTACTTAATTTCGATTTTCTGGTGGCAAATTAAAATATCTGGCGTCAAGAAAATGGAACAAATCAATTAAATGGTTGTCCACCTTTATAACTGTAAGGAATATTAATTTAATACACCAAAGGCCACATTAATTTACCTATAAGAAAATATAGGTTAATACGAGTATCGATAATATACAGGAACATAATAAATAATCACTCATAATAAGAGTATATTACATTTATAAATGGCAGGCCTAAAAGGTTATTTGCTCAGGCTTATCGAATCAATTGCTATTGGGGATAACAAAGAAACATCGTATAAGAATACATGTATAGAAAAACATGAGTAACGTGGGGTAGATCTACTAATCTTCTAATTGGGGGCATTTGGATTTCATCTCCCTCTCGTACCCCTGACAGACAGTGACCGAAGATGTGGACACATGTGATTGATATGTATTGTAATATGAGGAGAAAGATACATGTTGACTTGAGAACTGTTTAAAAAAGTTCACAAGTAGGTACCTAAATAAAATCATGTTTGGGGTTATTCTCCAGATTTGGGCCTGCGTCTAAACTCCGTCAAACTATACTAAATGTATGAAAAGTTTGACGGAGTTTAGTCTGACCGCAGTCATATAGATAATAAATAAATATTATTAGGACATTCTTACACAAATTGACTAAGTCCCACGGTAAGCTCAAGAAGGCTTGTGTTGTGGGTAGGTACTCAGACAACGATAAATATAATATACAAATACTTAAATACATAGAAAACATCCATGACTTAGGAACAAATATCTGTGCTCATCACACAAATAAATACCCTTACCGGGGCTCGAACTCAGGATCATCGGCTTCACAGGCAGGGTCACTACCCACAAGGCCAGAGCCGTCGTCATATAATTTGAGAAAAACCGGGCAAGTGCGAGTCGGACTCGCGCACGAAGGGTTCCGTACCATAATGAAAAAAAACGGAAAAAAAATGCAAAAAAAAAAACGGTCACCCATCCAAGTACTGACCACGCCCGACGTTGCTTAACTTTGGTCAAAAATCACGTTTGTTGTATGGGAGCCCCATTTAAATATTTATTTTATTCTGTTTTTAGTATTTGTTGTTATAGCGGCAACAGAAATACATCATCTGTGAAAATTTCAACTGTCTAGCTATCACGGTTCGTGAGATACAGCCTGGTGACAGACAGACGGACGGACGGACGGACGGACATCGAAGTCTTAGTAATAGGGTCCCGTTTTACCTTTTGGGTACGGAACCTTAAAAACAAATGTTGGGCAGGAACAAGAAAGTAATATATATTTTACATAATATACACTTTTATACACATAATATACACTTTTAAATCTTCTTACAATACATAGCTCATCATTGTTGTAGGTGTTGATGTTATTATGTTTATAGCTTTGCAACATAAAGTTGTTTTTTTATAGCTGCAGTAAAAACTAAAATGTAACATAAAACTACAATGAAAGCGTAATAAAAGTTTTTTGGGCACGTTAATTAAACTACAACGCCATCTTGTGATATCTTGGAGAGGATTAAAAGTGTTCTTAGACCATGAGTGAAATCAAAGAGAATTTGAAATAGAGGCGGATTGTCAAAGTAAATTATGTAGCCACAGTAAATTTACTGCCATCTTTCGACAGAAAAATAAAACTGTTAGAACGCCATTTGATTATGAGCCTTATTCTTTCACTGATATGTATTAATTTTTTTAAATATTGAAATTAACGTCATCTACTCGACAGTAGGCCAAAGGTATGACGGCAGATAAAGATGGCAGTAAATGTACTGTGGCTAATACATAATTTACCATGACAGTAATTCTCTATACACTCTTTCTCACTCTTTGGTGAAATGAAGAGGTAGATCGCACGACTCGCTTTCAAGGCCGTTATTCAAGTTTATGTTATACCTACTTGCCGCAGCACCAAGTGGCCAGTCAGGCAATAAACAAGCCAGGTACCGTACCTTTTATGCATACTAAACACTTCCTGCACCTTTGTTGCCCGTTCCGTGTCCTTATCCCGGTTTTGAGTGAAGGATCAGTACGGTTACCATCAGTTTGTCACTGACATAAACGCCGTCGAGAACGTAATTTACTTTCTATACATCTCGCTCGTACTCGCATATTAGTGCAAACGGGATGTATAGAAAGTAGATAACGTTCTCGACGGCGTTTATGTCAGTGACAAACTGATGGTAACCGTACAGATGCCTGACTCACTCCTGCATGGTTGCTTAAGCTTACCTCAGTAGCCAAGCTCTGGCTGTAAGCGAGAGGTCGGATCGCGCGTCTCACTCACATGGTCGCCATTAAAGCTTACCTCAGTGGCCAGGCTCTGATTGGCTCCGTTGGCGAGGAGGAACTTGACGACGCCATCATGGTTCTCCTGCGCAGCCATGTAGAGCGGCGTGAACCCGTTTTGGGACTGGATGTTCACCTGCGAAACAAAAGGCAATTAGTGCCATCGAACCACACACACATAACATAACATAACAATTGTATTTATTTATTTAAAAAACCGGACAAGTGCGAGTCGGACTCGCCCACCGAGGGTTCCGTACTTTTTAGTATTTATTGTTATAGCGGCGACAGAAATAGCTACATCATCTGTGAAAATTATCTATCACGGTTCACGAGATACAGCCTGGTGACAGACAGACAGACGGACAGAGGCGAGTCTTAGTAATAGGGTCCCGTTTTTACCCTTTGGGTACGGAACCCTAAAAAGTGAATGTGTGTCATTGTCATTATACAAGTCATATTTACATAGGAATTTGATATTACTGATGACATTTTCACACTTTGTTATCGCAAAGCTCTCTGACTCTAGATTACTTTAAAGCGATTACTAGAAAAGGTACTCTGAAACCGCACAGTACACACACATAACGTTATGAATTTATTTTTTCGGCCCCACAGTTTCAGCTACTAAATTCATAAACACGATTTATTATTCCAACATTATAGGTTTTAAGATTAATGGTTGGTCAAAACACACTGTTTTATTAATCACTCGAATATACTCCTTAATGCGTTTACTTAAGATCTATGCCCGAATTCATTTACAATGTATTGGAGCTTCTGATCTAAATATAAACAAATAGCTCTTAGATTTATCACAGAATATTAAACTTACTGTCAGATATGCTCATCCATTAAAACTTTTAACTTCATTCAACACGTATTAAACTTTTCTTGATTCTCTAATCTTAACTTTCAGATTGAAGCAATTGGGTCTATATTTCAAATTTACTTTTGAGTTAGATAAGAGTTTGTGAATGTTATTGAAGTCGGAAGTGGTGTCAGGATAGATTGATGAGTAGACATCGGAAACCAATGATTTGTTATGATTAGTGTCAATTTATATTGAACGCTAAAGAGCATGGGAGCTACTGAACTTTGAATATACTTACATAAATAAACAATATCTGGGAGACCGAGCATTGCTCGGAAAACATATAAAAACTCAAAAATGCGCGTTTTACCAGATATAAGACCTAGCTAGATCGATTTATCTCCCCTGAAAACCCCTATATAGCAAATTTCATCGAAATCGTTAGAGCCGTTTCCGAGATCCCCGAAATATATAGGCATATAAATAAACAAGAATTGCTCGTTTAAAGGTATTTAATAGATTAAAACATGCTTTAGGATAATCTCCAACTATAACATTTGTATGAAAACAAGAATGTTCCAAAAAGTCTAATAAAGAAAATTTAAAATATTCTAGGTTTAAGATTTAATTTTTTTTTTCGTTGTATTGCCAATATCTACCGCAAGTTTTATACTAGTCTATCAGAACTGGTATCAAAAATTTTTAAAATCCTATTGAACTATATCATATCCTTGAATTAAATTAAAACCAAAGACCTATCTATAGAAACCATTGCGGACGTATCACAAGTTCCCGGCAGGTACGTTTTCTACAAAATATCAAACACATAATTTTATAATGAAAAAGCTTTCTTTAAATTGTTATAGAATTTCATCTCATTACCTACATGGAATTTCCTTTTAATTTTCAATGAAAGTCTTCAACTCAAATATTAATAATTAATATGACATCGGATTATATTATCTTTAATCAACGACGCATTAAAACATCACACCCGTCAAATGTTTTGACCTCACTCCCAAAATATCAAACAAGACCAAAAGGAGACGAATGTTTGCTCTGTTTGATACAGAAGCCATTTGTTTTTGATGGGCCGTTAACCCGTTATTTAGGTGCCCTTAATTAGGGTTTATTACGTCGCGATTAAGGGTTTGTTGACTTTGAAACGCTTCTGTGCTAATTATAGTCTGGTGAGCGGTGATTAAATTCGCAAATTGTTCTGAATCTTTGTTCAGAACATTTTTGGGTCGAAAACATTCTGTGTTCGCGTCTTTCCTGTAGACATACACAAGAGTTTAAGGCTATAAAGGTTAATTTTCTTATTTAACCCTTATCCACGTGAAAAGGTCCTTTATAGCCCTTAACTCTTGTGTATGTCTACAGGAAAGACGCGAACACATAATGTTTTTGACCCTTTTATTATCTGACTTTTAAAAAAGATCTGTAATGTTTTAGAAATACAGGAAAACAATGCAGTAGTGTTTGACAAAGCTTAGTAAATTACCTACCAGCCTAGCATTCTAAATACCCTTATTCATAAACGTCTACTAAAATCGACAAGCCGATAATAATCGTTTGTCCCTTTCCATCATACCAATACGTCGGAAAGGGACAAACGATTATTATCGGCTTGTCAACTTTAGTACACGTTTATGAATAAGGCCGGGTTAAGCCATAAAGCTTATGGAACAACTTCTAAACCTATGGCGTGTTCAAATTGCAGTGTTTACTCTCTTCATCGTAGCATCCATTATTTCCCCCTTTGACACAAGCAGCCAGATAACCTTAATAAAGCCATCCTTGGATAACGTTCTCACCTGCGCCTCGTTCTGCACTAGAAGCTTGACGACCGCCTCCTGCCCAGCGAGTAAAGCAATATGCAGTGTGGTGTTTACTTTCTTCGTCGTAGCATCCATTGCTGCACCCCCCGTTGACACAAGCAGCCAAATCACCTTTACAAAGCCTTCCTTGGATAATGTTCTCACCTGCGCCTCATTCTGCACAAGCAGTTTGAAAAACACCTCCTCACCCAGCAAGAGACGCAATGTACAGTGCAGTTTTTACTTTCTTCGTCGTAGTATCCATTGCTCCCGTTGATATAAGCAGCCAGACAACCTTAATAAAGCCATCCTTGAATTACGTCCTCACCTGCGCCTCATTTTGCACAAGAAGCTTGACGACCGCCTCCTGCCCAGCGAGAGACGCAATGTGTAGTGCAGTGTTTCCCTTCTTCGTCGCCGCGTCGATTGCTGCTCCGCGTTGGAGCAACTCGCGAACAACCTCAAGGTGGCCATCTTTGGACGCTAAATGGATGGCGTTCAGTCCGTTCTGTGAACAACAAGACATTTCGTGGTTAAAGATTGGATCCGATTGACAACGACAACGTAGCTATTAAGTTTAATCTTGGCGATTATAGTTTACCGCAGTACGACGTAATTTCTAGATAAGTAGTTTACTAACAACGTTGGAACAGAGACCCAAAGAGATCTTGGCTTCGGACACTAAAGAACACTACTCTTCCCTAGTCTGTGTTACTTCGCGCCAGTTGGATTTTTCAATTGTAACAAAGATAAAATGGTGAACATCGTTTTGTCAAAATAACTAGTAATTGTTGCTGATTGGTGCAATATACCTACATCATTATTGCAGGCACGACACGCTACGTAACATACGAAACGCAAGCATGTATTCATGTAGGTAGGATAACAACAGTACAATCTTGAAAAACATGAACATAAAATGATCTTTTCAGCTGTTCAAGAAATAATACGCAAAAAGAGACAAAATGAAATGCCAATTGCCTTGCTCTGGATTTAAATGTTCCATTCATATCTTTAACAAAACAATAACGGCACCATTCCACCACAATAAAACAAACAATTCATCAACATACTGCCAAATATTCCGCACAAAGCATTTTCCACAAAACGTAAATCGGAAGGTTACCCTAGTGTAACACTGGCCTGCTTACACAAAACGACTTATCAGACAACCAACGCTAAAGCACTTACGTCTTTCTATCCCAAGGCATTTCAAGCCATTGGAACTTAAACACACAAAACGACGTATCTTTCTAATAAAGCTATGTCGCTTATGTCCTTTTATTTCAAAGCGTTGTAAGGCATTGGAACTATTGGAAGGAAGCCAAGTGGTCCCGCTTGGCATTCCGCAGGGTTTGGGAGAAATTTCATGCCTCTTTAAGTCCAAGTGCCTATTATAATATTGGAATAGGTGAGTTAGGTAGTTGACAGGTCGAATTAACTTTTATAAGTGGACAAATTAGTCACCTGAAGGTAATGGAGATAAAGTGGCATTATTTATCATATAGGTAAGGGCTTTGCTAGGTTTTCCATAATTAGATGTTAACATTGATCACCGATACCGACTTTAGACTTTTTAGAAAAGGAACTCAAAGGTTGTGTATGCGAGGACCAATTCTTTATGTGTTATTTCCGTCAGATTTTGATACATTTTGGTGGATAGAGAGTACAATAAATTCACCAAATGTCCTAAAGTCTTCTTCTGCGTTACGAAAATGTATTGTACGAACTCAGTGGAAAATTTCTTACCTTTTTAGTGAGATAAATCGGGATATCGTATTTATTACGCCCAGAATGAGGAGAATTTTAACCTACTGAATTTTACCCAAATTCAACAGAAAATAAAAATCAAAACAAAAAAAAATCGACTCGTGCTATGAATTTATTACTAAGTATGTTCTATCTTTGTGAACAAAGTCGTAAACAAAAGTTAGTGCAACATATTTTTTTAGCAAAAAACAGAAGTGTTTTAATCTTATTCCATTGGTACATGATTAAAGCCGCGTTTACACTGATCCAATCGATACGTGCCCTGTCGCATACGGCGGACGGATCAGTGTAAACCTGGGATTAGCGTGCCCTAGTAAGGGGAGATAACGCAACAGCCGGCCTAGCCAAGGTTACAATCGCTATCGCTTCGACAACGAAAAGCATTATGTCTCTCTATCACTCTTCCATATTGGTGTGACAGTGACAGTTGCGTTTCGATCGCTACGGAGCGTAAGCGATTGGCATCTTGGCTACGCGGCCAGTTGCGTCCAAGCGTGATTTGCGTTAGATTGATTTCTACTTACAATTTTATTTTCACTATAATCGTTTGATGTTTATAATGCTTTGATGGTTTTACGGATTCAGTCGCCATCAGGTATATCGGAGCGGTCAAGGTGTTTACAAATATCTCACAAACGTTCCAACCCACTATGGAAGAGTGATAGTGAGACAATAGCGTTTCGTTTCGTTTTTTGCAAACGATCGTCATCTTAGGCCCCCTGATATTACACTACGTCTAGTTAGGCCAATGCTGCAATGCTAACAGCCCTTTATACCATCAGTCTAATAGACATAGAAGTTTTTATGGCATACTTAAACGAGTGAGAAAATGAAACATCGATAAATCTGTTATCGATGAGTCTGTAACAGATTAATAAGTAATGTATGTGTAGATGTAACTTCTACTTGCTGTAAATTACCGACAAATTTTAAGAACTCAAATCAATTACAAACTGGTAAGTACACAATTTCTTTATTACTATATTTAGTGTACTTAAAAATAAAAACGTAAACTGTATGCCAGTGCGGTAGCTATGTTATTAAATATACAGTGTTATAAATTTCATGATAAAGTTAAGTAACATCGATAACAGACATGTCGATATTTCATTTTGTCAATCACTTTATTTTGCCACAATAACTTCTATGTCTGACCATCACTCACACAAACACATTCAGTTTTCGCCACATCTATAACAGCTTTACTCCACCATTAAGTCTCATAACTTCAAAGAACAATAATAATACAGTAAAATTATACATTTTGCGTTTGCGTCAAATCCGGTAGTTCTGATTTTTTGCAGGCTTGTTTATGATGTTGGCCCAATGAATAATCCAAGTTTGTGACCTCGAGCGCCGAACGCAACTTTTTCAAATATCGAATAAACCGATTTTTTTTTTAGATTTGGGCGATTATAACCCTAAAGTACTAGTTTTTGATAGTAACTTCCTAGGGCGTTTTTAAAGTAGACTAAATTTGCTACAATAAGACACTAGAATTGTCTCTGTACATCTAATATTTTCCGAGTAAAGCCTTTCTAAATTTTATAATTTTTCATCAGTTCTTAGGTATAATATAAGGGTTAGGTAGGTAATTTATATGGAATTCATCACCGCCACGTTCTACAAAATATTTATTTTCCATAAAAAATATATTTTTTCAAAATAGGCACTCATACATTTTTTTATGACTTTGTTAGTTTCAAATATTGTAGGTATACATTTTGCATGCCAGCTACTGGTGAAATGTGTGCTTCAGTTATAATTGTTGACCATCTATTGTACCATGTTTTAAGCAAAATAAATGATTTATGATTTGTGATTTTACAATTCTAGTGTCTTATTGTAGCAAATTTAGTCTACTTTAAAAACGCCCTAGGAAGTTACTACCAAAAACTAGTACTTTAGGGTTATAATCGCCCAAATCTAAAAAAAAATGCGGTTTATTCGATTTTTGACAAAGTTGCGTTCGGCGCTCGAAGTCACAAACTTGGATTATTCATTGGACCAACATCATAAACAAGTCTGCAAAAAATCAGAACTACCGGATTTGACGCAAAAGAGCCAGGTTACAAAATTCGACAAAGTTACTGGATTATGAGCACATATGCCGTTTTGATGTGGTGGAAAACAAATGGAGTGGAAGCTACAATAAATTCTAATTAGTATGCCTCACGCTATGTAACTAATTCAAATGGATTAATAACACAGCTTTGTTTGACCCACATACGCTGTTTACATGGTCGTGTCAGGCGCTGTCTATAATGTGAATATTATGCACAGGTGCCTGGGGTCTGTATAGATTAATTATCAATCAGTTTACTTCAATTGCTAATAGGACTTTGTGAAATTTTTTATGACAATTTGGACCCGGGTATGTCCTTAAATTACGTCTAGGAGAGAGGTATGGGCACTGTGAATGTCATCACTCTTAGCTTAGTGTGGTATGGCACAGCACAGCGGATGTCATTCTAGATCTAGAGCAGAGCTAACTTGGGAGGTACCTTCACCTTACAGAAAACCGCAGCCAAATAACACTAGGCCCTACTCATAGTGTTGTGTTCCTGTCGGTTAGGAAGGTTGCCCGAGCTCAACGAGGGCGCGGGGGATTACTAATTACACACCACGAAATTTGATAGTATAAAAAGGCACAGACATATACACAAATAATCACAAAAAAAACAAAAAAATTAAACTTTATTCATGTCATACAAAAAACGCAGTGATTTCTTTTTGAGAGTTCATAAAAGTTCCTTGCATTTTTCCGCATTTCGCGTAATTTTTCACCATTGCAGTAAAATTTGTCAACTAGCAACAAGCTTGCATCTGCCATCAGCTGTACGTCTGTATCCGGTTTGACATCCTCCTACGAAATTTGCTCGACTTTCCTTTTCAGTCGTTATTTCATAGAAATTCTTATTATCTTCTGTAGTCCCAATAGATTTAGTGGCACTCTTGTAATTATTTCCATATTCATTTGGGATTTCTTGTGTTACTGCTTGGTCTTCCCTATTTTCATTTATATTTTCTTCTGCCGGATAAGCTATAGTACCAGTCCATTTGTCCCCATTTTCTGGATTTTCTTTTTTGTGGTCGCTTTCAATGGAGATTTCTTGTATTAATGAATGATCTTGCTTGTTTTCACTTATATTCTCTTCGGCTGGATAAGCTACAGTACTAGTCCATTGGCCCCCATTTTCTGGATTATCATTTCTGTGACCACTTTTACTTTTTTCCACTGTCCAAATATGCTTTACATCTTCATGCACGAGCACAGCTCGTTCCTTAGCTTTCTCAAATATATCCTTAATTATTCCGCCGTCCACTGCTTTATGCATTAAAACTAAACAACACAATGCAAATAAAATCTTCATTTTTTCAAGCAACACTAGATGCAACTACACTGCAACATCAACTAGTACTCGCTTAAATACACGCTCCTTGACCTCTGTGGTTTATTAGTATTGGCACATCTTGTCCTCATCGTGATAACATTTCAAATAAAGTAATGACTACAACAATCTTAGTGTACTGATTGTCTATCCTTGTCTTCCGTCATCACTAGTTTACTTCTTAGAACAGCGTCGTATATCTGCAAAAAACCGGCCGAGTGCGAGTCACACTCGTGCCTGTAGGGTTCGTTACCTAGATCACAGATTTGTGTTTGATTTTTTCTTTAGTTAAACACTGATTTAACACATGATTTGATTTTGTGTTTGATAATGTTTTTCTTTAGTTTCCGATTCAAGTTTGACCGAACTTTATTGTTTGTTTGTAAATGCAGTTTATTTTTCCTTATTATCAATTTTATCATATTCAGTTTGAGGTTTGTATGTGTGGCCGTTTAGGGATACAATAAAAACCATTAAACACGTTTCTTGTAAGAAGACCATCATCATTTTTATTATTTTTCCTTGTAACGGCAATAGGGCGGCAATGATAAAAAATTATATTATTACGGTTTTTGAGATCTAGCCCTGCGACAGACAGACAGATACAGGAGGCTTAGCAATAGGGTTCCATTTGTCTTTCTTCAGTGGACTATCTATTACGGTTCTTGAGATACAGTGACAGACAGAGAGACAGCGGAGACTTCGTAATGGGGTTTCGCTTGTCACCCTTCTGGTAAGGACCCCTAAAAAACCTGCAATTAAGTTGTGATCTCACCATAGGACGTACTTCCATTGTTTAAAGTGTGGTTAATATTAAGTCGTCGGCAATGCGATTGCGGAATGTGACGGAACAAATTGACATTACAATTACACTATAATTATATTATATAAGTAGATAATAAGACTTTATTACATGGATAAATAGATAGGTAATTACCAAAGTAATTCATGTCAGGTTAGCGTTATTATTTTTTAAACAACGATGTTCCAAGTAATTGTTATTTTCAATCATTGATTCAATTTATTCAAATGATATCTTACATTATATTTGTGTCCTTGTCTCCTCAACTTTAAAACTACGCTATGATTTTGTGGACCAATTACTAGTACCTATAGGTATGTTATAAATACCTAGTGAGTAGTATATATTATGATTTAAACATATCGATATGATTCGATACTACTTGCGGTTATAAAATTATACAATCAGTTAATAATGCGATCATCATGTATTTGCGCAGTGTTTGCAAGACGTGTGTGTTAATTAGCAATAAATTAACTTTATAATTATACTTGCACTTTAATATATTCTAAATTACGTGGCTTAATTGATCACGTTTAGATCATTCATGTCACGACAGATTATGCAAGATTGTCTTATGTCATGTATCTTTACTTTGTTGTCTTCATATACTATTTGGGGCATTATCTATGAAAAGGGACCTTATTGTCGATGGCGCTTACGCCGCACAGAGTCGTACGGCATTGTATTTACATCGGAGCATCATTAATAAGGGCGTAATCCATCGACAATAAGGTTCCTTTTCATAGATAATGTCCCATTTGTCAAACAGGTAGGGTACGCTATGACTGTGTGCATACTGTACCTATTCTAAATAAATACATCCATATGTATGTAGAGACTTCAACGTCATTTTCGACAGTACTTAAGCTGTCTAACATATGAAGAAACCACAAGAAAATTATGTAACAAAATCTTTTCCTACGAAAACCTTGAACACAAATGACGTTCCTCACTACAATATAAATTGCGTTAGTGTCGCGTGCTCAATCAACATAAAGTAAAGCAAGTCAGCATGAGCTTCTACATCAACCGTTTGCGCGAATTAAATCCGCAAATACTGGTATTTTTTGCTGCTAAAAACAGGTAAATCCGTCTTCTAGGTGTAGTTTAGTTGCTGCTAGCTGTAAATAGGAAATTACGAAAAATGTTTTTTTCTTCGCGTTTGGGTAACTACCGTTACTTAAGCCACCAACAGCGGCAGCTGACGTTTACGAGGTTTTATGACACATCGCCAGGAAAGAACTTGTTCATAAAATTGGCTGGCTTGCGGACCATCATCATTGATATAGGTACAAAATATTGACTCTGTATATGTGGTATTATCTATGAAAAGGGACCTTATTGTCGATGGCGCTTACGACACTAACATCGATGAGCACTAAACGTAGTAGTTTAAAATTGGTGATTCTGGCCCATTTTAGTTATTTTGATTTCCAATTTAGCAATTAACTTTCTTTGATTACCACCACCATATTTACAGACTTTTACAAGGATTTCATGCATTATTTTCTAGTATGTATAAGTCCTTGAACTACGTTATTGCTTGTCAGAAACACGACGGCTCATTATTTTCTCGATAGAATCTTAAGTTGAAAACATGCCTAACACTGTCTTTATTTCCTTATGTTAGAAGTACTAGGACGAAAATGTATATGAAACTTACTTCAGTCGATAGCTTTTAAGTAAATCTTCATTATTGCTTGTCCTTTTATCGATACGTTAATTTTTTCATTCATCATTTGATGAATTCAACATTTTGCCTACTAAATTACACCCTACGCGGCAATACCTTGCGCCTATTCCTCACGCCAGTACGCCCGTGACCACTGTCAGCGTCGGACCTGTGCTAGTTTAGCGGACGTTTCATAAAATGGGTAATCACAGTATAAATATGCAAATATGTTATATACACAATGTTTTTCAACATACTTACGAAGAAAAGCAAAATAATTCTTAAATACGGTGACATTTCAGACATTCGTCCGTCATATTGTCATTTTATAACAAGTTGGGCAGCAAAGGCACACACCCATCTAACCAATCCGGAATTCAGTCACGATTGATAAATGGTGTAAACATATTTTAAAAGGCTATAAAATTAATCAAATTGAATAATTTAGACTGGTCACATTTTTGTAAAAATCGATTTCTACTGGCAAAACATATTACTTTTTGGCAACCGGGTTTTTTAACCTAATTAGACCCCGCTGAATCCGAATTTGCCGGTTGCTTGATCGAATTCTTGACTGGAAGTGAGATATGTGATATTAAAAGTCCCTTTTTTTAGTTTTTCGTAAATAACTCGTAAACGGTGGCCAATATAAAAAAAATGAACTAATAATCTACACAAAATTTTCAATAAAAAAGATTCAGTACATTTTTAGCAGGGATCAATATTTAAAAAGATAATAAAGAGGGAAAGTTAATTATAATAAATTCTAAGGTTCCTTGTTTTTATTTTTTCGTTAATAATTTGAAAAGTATGACTCATAGCAAAAACAAATCTTACACATAAATCATCATCATCATCATCATCTCAGCCATAAGACGTCCACTGCTGAACATAGGCCTCCCCCTTGGACCTCCATACGTGCCGGTTGGAAGCGACCCGCATCCAGCGTCTTCCGGCGACCTTAACAAGATCGTCTGTCCATCTTGTGGGTGGACGTCCTACGCTGCGCTTGCTAGTCCGTGGTCTCTACTCGAGCACATTTCGACCCCATCGGCCATCTTCTCTGCGTGCAATGTGGCCTGCCCATTGCCACTTCAGCTTGCTAATCCGGTGGGCTATGTCGGTGACTTTAGTTCGTCTACGGATCTCTTAATTTCTGATTCGATCACGTAGAGAAACTCCGAGCATAGCCCTCTCCATAGCTCGTTGAGCGACTTTGAGTTTTGAGATGAGGCCGGTAGTGAAAGACCACGTTTCGGAGCCGTAAGTCATCACTGGTAACACACATTGATTAAAGACTTTCGTCTTGAGGCACTGAGGTATGTCGGACGAAAAGACATTACGTAGTTTCCCGAACGCTGCCCAACCGAGTTGGATTCGGCGGTTGACCTCTTTCTCGAAGTTGGACCTACCTAATTGGACTACTTGTCCTAGGTAGATGTACGAGTCAACAACTTCGAGTACCGAGTTCCCAACAGAGACTGGGATGGGCACAACATTGGCATTTGACATAAGTTTCGTCTTGTCCATGTTCATTTTCAAGCCCACCCGTTGTGAAACTCGGTTGAGGTCATCGAGCATCATGCTGAGTTCCTCCATCGACTTTGCCATGACTACGATATCGTCGGCAAACCGAAGGTGAGTGATGTATTCGCCGTTGATGTTGATGCCAAGTCCTTCCCATTCCAGGAGCTTGAAGGCGTCTTCCATTACGGCAGTGAACAGTTTCGGAGAGATAACGTCTCCCTGCCTTACGCCTCTTTGCAATGGAATCGCCCTCGTGCTCTGCTCCTGTACTCGGACCGACATGGTGGCGTTATTATACAAACACTTCAACACTTCGATGTACCGATAGTCAATATGGCATCGCTGAAGACACAAGCACCGCCCATGTTTCCACCGAATCGAAGGCTTTCTCATAGTCCACAAACGCTAAGCATAATGGCAAGTTATACTCTTCGGTCTTCTGTATAACTTGCAGCAGCGTATGGATGTGGTCCATGGTACTATAGCCTTTTCGGAAACCGGCTTGTTCGGGAGGCTGGAAGTCATCAAGTCTGTGTTCGAGACGGTTCGTGATGACCCTTGAAAACAGCTTATAGACATGGCTCAGAAGCGTGATGGGTCTGTAGTTCTTCAATAGGTTGTTATCACCTTTTTTGAAGAACAACACCACCTCGCCTCTATTCCATGTTTCAGGCGTTATGCCCTCGGACAAGGCGGAATTAAAGAGCTTCTGGAGGACTTTAAGTACCGGTGTTCCACCCGCTCTCAGAAGCTCTGAAGTGATTTCGTCTTTGCCCGGCGCCTTGTTGTTCTTAAGCTGCTTCAGGGCCATCCTAATCTCGTACAGACTGATGTCCGGGATATCTTCGGTATAATGTCGGGACAGCTTGGCTCTTGGACCTCCTACCAAGCTGTCAACGGGCTTTGCGATCGAAGTGTATAACTGTCCATAGAACCTCTCGATCTCACCTAAAACCTCCGCTTTGCTCGACGCTATGCTGCCATCTTCCCGTTTCAGCTTTGTCAGCTGGCTTTGCCCAATAGACCCTTGCTTTGCTTGCGTTGCTTTGTCCTTTGCGAACACTTTGGAGCCTTGGTTTCGCTCAATAGTCTCTTTAATACGGTTAGTATTAAAGAGACGCAGATCATGTCGCAAGGACTTAGATATACGTCTATTGAGCTGCCTATATGACTCCGCGTCATCGGGAGACTGCAACTGTAGCGAGCGTCGTTCAGCCATGAGGTTTAAGGTTTGCTCGGTCAATTTCTGAGGTCTATCTTTACGGCGGGGTCTAAAAAACTTAGACCCTACTGTGTGGACAGTTTCCACTAGCCCGTCGTTGATTTCGTCCACTGAAGCCAAGTTCTCTAGGCAAGCAAAGCGGTTAGAGAGCTCGAGTTGAAAGCTTTCGGGGTTTTGAACATGGGCTCGAGTAGGTCGGAGCGTAGACTTCATCAGGCTGGACCTTTCAAGTTTAATATTGATATTCAGTGTGCCTCTTACGATTCGGTGATCACTACCGGTCTTTACCCTGTTGATCACACATAAATAATAAACATAAAATTTCCTACAAGAAACACGTAGAACACTTTTCGCTAGGATCAATATTTAAAAAGACAAAAGCAGCCGGTAAGTTAATTACAATCAATTTTAAAGTCCCTTTTTAGTTTTTTGTAAATAACTCGTAAACGGTGTCCCATAGCAAAATAGGTTTTATGAATAAATAATCTACATAAAATTTCCTGCAAAAAACATCTGAACACTTTTCTCTAGGATCAATATTTAAAACGATATTAAAGGAAGAAAGTTCATTACAATCAATTCACATGTCACTTTTTTTAGTTTTTAGGGTCCCGTACCTCAAAAGGAAAAAACGGAACCCTTATAGGATCACTCGTGCGACTGTCTGTCTGTCTGTCCGTCTGTCACAGCCCATTTTCTTCAAAAGTACTGGACCAATTAAGTTGAAATTTGGTACACACATGTAAATTCGTGACCCAAAGACGGACATCTTACGTAAACAAATGAATTTTAAACATGGAGGCCACTTTTTAGCCAAGGGGGGTTAGTTAACATTAAGAACCTATTTTGCTATGGGCCACCGTTTACGAGTCATTTACGAAAAACTTAAAATAGGGACCTGGAAATTGATTATAATTAACTTACCCCCTTTAATACCTCATTAAATATTGATCGTAGCGAAAAAGTGTACAAAACCTTTTTTGTGGACAATTTTATGTTCAATATTTACGTATAATATTTTTTACAACTGCCCCCGTTGCAACCGTTTACGAGTTATTTACGAAAAAAAGCGACCTGTGAACTGAATGTGATTAACTTTCTTCCTTTAATATCGTTTTAAATATGGATCCTAGAGAAAAGTGTTCAGATGTTTTTTGCAGAAAATTTTATGGAGATTATTTATTCATAAAAACCTATTGTGCTATGGGACATCGTTTACGAGTTATTTACAAAAAACTAAAAAGGGACTTTAAAATTGATTATAATTGACTTACCGGATGCTTTGTCTTTTTAAATATTGACCCTAGCGAAAAGTGTTCTACATGTTTCTTGTAGGAAATTTTATGTTTATTATTTGTGTAAAATTTGTTTTTGCTATGAGTCATACTTTTCAAATTATTAACGAAAAAATAAAAACAAGGAACCTTAGAATTTATTATAATTAACTTTCCCTCTTTATTATCTTTTTAAATATTGATCCCTGCTAAAAATGTACTAAATCTTTTTTTATTGAAAATGTTGTGTCGATTATTAACGTTTAACATTTTTTTTTATATTGGCCACCGTTTACGAGTTATTTACGAAAAACTAAAAAAAGAGACCTTCAAAAATTGATTATAATTAACTTTCCCGCCTTAATATCTCTTTGAATATTGATCCTAGCGAACAATTGTACGGTATCTTTCTTGTAGGCAATTTTATGCAGATTACTTATGTTTAAGAAAATGTTTGCTATGCGCCACCGTTTAAGAGTTATTTACGAAAAACTAAAAAAAAGGGACCTTTAATATCAACTATCTCACTTCCAGTCAAGAATTCGATCAATCAACCGGCAATTTCGGATTCAGCGGGGTCTAATTAGGTTAAAAAACCCGGTTGCCCGGTTAATATGTTTTGCCAGTCGAAATCGATTTTTACAAAAACATGATCAGTCAAGTATACACTCATATTGTATACATATAATTAATAATTATTTAGGTACACTCACCGACCTCACCGTCTTACCTACCATTTTTAGGGTTCCCTACCCAAAGGGTAAAACGGAACCCTATTAGTAAGACTCAACGACGCTGTCCGTCCGTTCGTCCGTCCGTCTGTCAGCAGGCTGTATCTCACGAACCGTGATAGCTAGACAGTTGAAATTTTCACAGATGATGTATTTCTGTTGCCGCTATAACAACAAATACTAAAAAGTACGGAACCCTCGGTGGGCTCAGTGGGCGAGTCCGACTCGCGCTTGTCCGGTTTTTAATTTCATTAAGTACTCATCAAAATTCGAATTTACTAATAAATCTTTTTCAATATTAATTGCCGAACTAAAAATCCCGGAACTGACGATTCAGAATACCGATGTCGTCAGAATAAGGACGTAGACGTGCTGCGCGGGAATGGTGCGGTGCGCCGCGCGGGGCGCCCGCCTGCCCGTTCTACCACTCGTCTGCTTCACCCCCTTGAAAACGTAAAACTCGAGTATAAGAGCGCCTTAAATATTCTATACACTTTTTCGCTAGGATCAATCTTCTTCTCCTTCAACCTAGCGTTTTAGCTAAGCGTCCGGTCTTCAGCATCCTCTGGTGTGAGTAGATTTTAAGTAGATTACTTATGTATCAGAACATTTTTTGGTACAGGCCACCGTTTACGAGTTATTTACAAAAAATATTAACAATTGATCATATTTAACTTTTTACCTTAAATATTTTTTTAAATACTGATCCTAGCGAAAAAGTGTATAGAATATTTAATGTAGACAATTTTACGCAGATTACTTATGTATCAGAACATTTTTGCTACAGGTCACCGTTTACGAGTTATTTATAAAAAACTACAAAGGGACCTTTAAACCCGATGACTGATAAGTTCATCAGCGTCACATAACATAAATTGACCTCCGCATTGGATAGACAGCAACATTGAATGTTCCAGTAATCAAAGAAACTTAATTGCTAAATTGGAAATCAAAATAACTAAACTGGGCCAGAATCTCCAATTTTAAACTACTACGTTTTGTGCTCATCGATGTTAGTGTCGTAAGCGCCATCGACAATAAGGTCCCTTTTCATAGATAATACCACATATGTTAGTATAGGTAGGTACTCACTCCTACTTTACAGCTGAGTTACTTGAACTTACTTCTTAACATTTATAAAACCTCTAATCATGCATGCTCTAACCGGCCAAGTGCGAGTTGGACTAGCGCTCGAAGAGTTCCGTACCATTACGCAATAAAACGGCAACAAATTCACGTTTGTTGTATGGGAGTCCCACCTAAATATTTATTTTATTCTGTTTTTAGTATTTGTTGTTATATCGGCAACAGAAATACATCATCTGTGAAAATTTAAACTGCCTAGCTGTCACGGTTCATGAGATACAGCCTGGTGACAGACAGAGAGACAGACAGACAGACAGATGGACAGACGGACCCTTTGGGTACGGAACCCTAAAAAGACCTAGAAAGTTCGATTCCGGCCTCGGCCACTGGACTATCTACCTAGAAGTCACTTTGTCATTAGTCTGTGTCAGTTTGTTAATTATACATAACTTATTTTTAAATGAAATATAGTAGTACTCACAGCATTGCTAACGTTAATGTCGACCCCCTGCTCGAGGAGGCTGATGATCTTCTCGATCTGGCCGGCGCGGGCGGCCCTCAGGAACGCGGTACTGGCGTCCGCCTGTAACAAAACACATACACAATCAAACACTGTTTGTTTTCTTACAATTCTTTGCTCGTGACTTTTACATTGTGTATTAAGGGCGGTAAGCAAAAACCTACATTGAAGCCCGAAGCCGAAGGCGAGGGCGTAATTAACACGAGTTCGTAATAGTGAATAGAATCAGGCGTTACTTTGCGGAAATCCATTGGTATTAATTAAAACCAAAATATTACTTTGCTAATCCGCGAAAAGATAACGTGCTAGTCAACAGTGCTAACCCGTTATACTTTTAACGAGTTCGTAATTCCTGTACCGCCCGTGGCATACACAAAATGTTTTTCATTACACTTTGTGAGTAATAACACCCTTTACTAGCAACTGTGATAAAAATTAGCCTTTTCGGCAGTCAGATTTAACCGACGAAAGTTATTTTCAAACAATTTACCCCGTGAAAGGCTATTGTCGCTTTTCGTTCCACTACCACGCATATATTTCGCAAATAGCTACTATGATTTATTGATTAATGGTGCTCCCACACTGTCGTTATATAACTGGCGGTGTAGGAGCACCATAACGGTAAATAGGTTTTCTACTTATTCGTTTTAATTAAGTATTCTTGACTAGTGAGAATTTGACGTGGAAAAAACGCGAACTCAGGAAAACGGATACAGTTTGCAGTAAAAAATCCAACACTTGATTAAAATACGTTACATTGTACCTATTATAGTGTTAAAGCTACGACTCCTTTTCAAAGTCCACCAAGCCAAATTTTACTTTGTATGTTTTCGAAACCTTTTCTTTATTAAAAGCTTATTTACAGTACCGTAAAATGGGGTGAGTAGGGATGGCGAGGAGAGTCGGTTTATGAATGGGGAGAGAAGGGATGACAGGAGGGTGAGATGGTTTTTAAAGGCTACTGCTACCTAAATAATGTATTCCTATTACAACTGGAGCTATAGTAATATTCATAATGATAAAAAAACGATTCAACAACGTTTCAAAATCACCTTTTGTATGAAATCCCATCTCACCCCAACTACGAGGGACTACGGGGTGAGGAGGGATTTTGTGTTTATCGTTAAAGTTATGAAATGGAACTACCTAAAATCATAAAAAAACTAAAATACAAACGGCCGGAACATTTATTAATAAAGTTAAGTTTGCATAAAATGTAAAAATGAAATGTTATCGAGGTTTGAATGTCAGTTTTGTCCCTACTCACCCCATTTTACGGTACCTATAAAAGTTCCAGCTAGGTCCTAAACTTAATTTAGCTCAAAGGGGCAAAAAGTATTCTAAACTTACATTAAATGTAAACAGTAATTTAATCAAAACTTCAAAGTGTTCTCTCCTGTGCCCTTACTTAGCCCCTTGGGCAAAAAAAGGTATACAGGTTAATGCAATTCAACCCTTAGAGTACTTAGAAAGTAGAAGGGCAGAAAGTCGCTAAGTTAGGTCGGCTAGGCATATTCTGATACTTCAAGTATGATATCAATTTGATATTTATTGAACTAGCAAACACAAAAGCTTTCGGCAAAAATGCTTTCGTATGTACAGTCACCTGCAATAATATGTTGCACAACGAAGGCCGCAAAAATATCTGACACGATCTTATTTGTAGAGCCATAATTATTTGCCCACAGGAGCAGTAGAGAGGGGTCAACTTATTATGGAAACCTATAAAAGTGGCCGTCTTTGGTGGCCCTGAAGGCCTAATAGAATAATTAGAATAAAATTTGCATTCTTAGTTATTAAGTTAAAATAATACAGCATGCTTATAAATTTAATTGACACAAAAATGTACGAGTATATCAAGAGTTTGGCAGTCCTATTTCAATTTTATTTAATGTAACACCTATGTACTGTGTCTTATGAAAATAAATAAATCAAATAAATAAATACATATTATTACAGGTGACTGTACAGCTGCCCGGCTTTTCCCCTCTACAGGTCACATTTCTCGTGAAAGTTTTGAATATGCTTTGTTTGTAAATAGTCTCACTTTTTCGTGTCATTTTAAACCAGGTTTATGAAATTAATTATACGCTTGCAAGTAGGTATAAGACCCATCAAACCAATATTTTTTAAATCTGAACACGCCCCCAGGGCCATTGAAAGGGCTAAGTCACCCAAGTGTCCCTTTGAATGGCCTCATACATATTTAAGGGTCGTTATAATAGGGTAGTACCGAGCTGGCGATTGCTCGTTAATTATGGAATATTGGGGGTGTCAGGTGAGTATATCGTGCCCTTAAATCCATTCATTATTTAGTCGAAAAATTCTACATGCAAAAATATTGATTTCGGGTTTTTATTGGTCGGCAGTGTCGGAACCTAATTTAGCTTATTATTTTTTGTAAAAATCAGAACAAGAAAGGTAAGATCGGACCCGGACTAAAATTTTGCTGATTTTGCGTTATAACCTGTGACGTATTTAACGAATAACAAATTGTTACCGACATTGCTGTTTTAGGTAATATTTTTTTAATAATATAAAAATAACTGCTGAAAAACTACTATAAGAACTGCTGTAAAAAGTAATGAAATAAACGTATTGATAACTTATTTGTAAATACATTACATATAATATAACATTTGAAAACATTAATTTTCAATTCTAAAATAATAGTACCAATTACAAAATCACATATTCAGAGGGTCTATCGTGACTACTTTGAAAAAATAACTCGTATCTTGTTCTATTAATCAAAAGAAAAATGTGGTAACTATGTATGGGATGCATACAGAGTTACTCCATTTTAACTTGAGTAGCAGTGCAAGATAGGTACGAGATTTATTAAAAGTAGTGACGCTATATATATTCACCGTATACTTAAGTGTATAAGTCACTGTCAACCCTTCGTTTTCTCTCATCAAAATTCCCCATTTGAATGCAGCGGCACTTGGAAGCGTAAAGTGCTGGAAAGCACTTTTAAGTGCTTTAGTCCAAACAGACTGAAAAAATATGAGGCAGTCATTAAAATCACATTTGCCGTCCTATCTCATGGTTCGCATACTTAAATAAATAGGTACAGGCAAGATAAAAAACCGCTGGTAGCCTAATGGTACCGTGCGATTTTCAATCCGGAGGTCGCGGGTTCAATCCCCGGGTCGTGCCAATGAGTACCTAGTACCAATGAGTTTTCGAAACGTGTAGGTACACGATATTATCATTGGATATTTCCCAGCTGCTTTTAGGTGAAAGAAAACGTCGCGAAGAAACCGGACTGATCCCTATAAGGGGTCATCCATTAATTACATCACACAAAATTTCCCCCTTTTCACACTTTTTCATAGGAAAAAGATAGGTCGTTAATACGTACTGACACACTTGGCTTGTCCGTCTGTCTGTCTGTCTCCAGGCAGATAGGCGGACAGACATAGTTTTACAGATGATGTTGTTCTGTTGCCGCTATAACAACAAATACTAAAAACCGAATAAAATAAATATTTAAATGGGGCTCCTATACAACAAACGTGATTTTTTGCCGTTTTTTGTGCGCGAGTCCGACTCGCACTTGGCCAGTTTGTGTAAATTTTTTTTCACTTCACAAAAATCGATTTCCCGACATAAACAAATCTACATTCCGCCTAATGCATTCACACGGCACAGTGCATGTGCACGCGAACCAATTATGTATTCACTCTGTCACGTCTTACTAGATCAAATGAATATGAACCTTGTGAACAGTAGCTACGATTCATATTTAAATGACAAAACACAACACACGCCGTGCGCTAACTCCTTGTGACATTAGCACTGCCGTTTAAATGTGGATTGTAACTACTTTGTAGAAGGTTCAAACTCCTTTGACTCGTGATTGCGCAAGGCGCAGACGAATACAGTTCTCAAATCATCCAGCGTAACGTGACCCCTATATCCGTAAAAACAATGCATAGTCAGAGACGCCGCTTAGACTGGTATGTGTTTTCGATTTCGGTAATTTAGACACCCCAGTTCGGGGGTTGCTGCCATGGGGTGATTGTGAATGCTTTGTTTTTACTTTTATTCAACCGATTATTGCGTGGCGTCATTAAATCGGGCCTAATTGAAATATTGATCGAGTAATAAAGGGTTTAGGGTTCAGGGTATAATTTTTAAATTTTTACAGACTTTCGAAGTATGAAAAGCTTTAATTTGGGTTTTATTTGCTACCCTAAAACTCAGTGGTTTAAAACAGTGAGTATAACGTTATTAACCGTTCTTACGTAAAAGGCAATAAAAGTTTTAGTCTATAAATTTTATAAACAGTAGGTATATGTTTAATGCCATTATTACATTATGTAACTAGATTACCTTCCTAATCTAGTTACATAATGTAACAAAAACTAAGAAAAAGGAAAATAGTCAGCCCCACCATGGAAAATCGTTGTCTGAACAGTATCACTATAGGATTTCATGGAAATGAGTCGAGAATCGCGGATGCTGTCACACTAGAAATAGAGGACTAACTATACAAAACACTTGGATCGTTCTATTTAGTTATTTATTTAAACTTTATTGCACAGTAAGAATTGTACAAAAGGCGAACTTAATGCCAGAAGCCATTCTCTACCAGTTAACCCTCGGGCCAAACAGAGAACAAGTAGTAATAGGTGCAAGAAAAATTAAAAGTACGAAAAATAGAATATTAAACATAAATATTTGAATTTATATCTTTATGATGTCACTGTAAGTTTTGTATTGTATTGACTTGTCTATCTGTATATCTTATAAAAGGAATCTTGAGGCCTCTGAATATTTAAAGTAGGTTATTGACTGCAATTACATATTTTTTTACTATTTTCTCTCCCTAAAATATTCTTAGTTTTAACTACTTTATTTCAAGTCTAAGGTACAGCGATTATTACCTACTTACTTTAGTAAGTTTAGTAGAAGATTCTACTAAACTTACTAAAAGTAAAAAAATATGAACTTGCAGTGAAAATAGATATTTTCAGTAACCATTTGTCCATACTGGACTGACGTTCGCAATTGCTATAAAACCACTAAAAGCTGAACATCACAGTTAGAGCTCTGTAATGTAAACATGTTTAAATAATTTGAATTGAATAAATATCATTTCGTTCGCTTAAGTATACCCACTTTCCCTACATTTCGAAAACTCAAATCGATAACAAAATATCAGTCATCGCCTCCCCTAAGGTGACGTCATTTCGTCTCGCCACACTTCTGTCACTTAGTATATCTACCGTAAAAGCAATTGAAAATCAGTTACAATTTGTACTTTATTGCATGGAACCAAGGTTTATAATAGAATGAATTTACAAATGCACTTACGGTCGATATATTGTACGCGTGGAATACTATCGAAAGGGGAGTTTTCGATGGTCTTTCCGATACTTTTCCCCATTTTATTTATCGTCAAGTCATCTGCGCTATTTAGTTTGAGTGAATAGATTCCTCGAAATAGACATTTGTCGATGATATTGGGGGTTGTGATCAGTTTTCATAAGGCCAATAAAGGGTCTCGCACATGTTATGTTGTGTATCGTTGCTTATTTGTATATTTATACCTATTGTTAACATAATTGTCGATTGCTTTTTCGAAATGTGTTATTAACGTTTGCACACACGTGTTACGAAGATGATTGATGACTTGATCGTCTTATATTGGTACCGGTGTGTGATAATATCAAATCTTAACATTTTGAGCGTAATCTTCTTTCGAATTTAAACTGTCGTGAGTCATACCTAACACTAAGCTAATCTCAGTAATCTTCTTTCTTATAATATTATAATAAGCAAGTATACTAATGTAAAATAGGTATAACCAGACACCAGAATTTTGGGGGCAATATGAAATGACCGGTAATTAAGTTCCTACATTTATCGATAAACACAGTTATCGATGCATTTCGTATAGACTAATGATCGCTCCTAGCTTTGTTTCACAAAAACTCTTTTCTACCAAACCAGAATTCGAAATAAAGACAGCCCGGACCCATCTGCTACTTACCTATCACTGTTATTTTGAAGAAACAAGTCGAGGTACTGTAAACTAAAGCTTTGTTTTACAAGTCGCTCTCAGTTTTTCTTCCCGTGTAACTTTGCCTTTGAATCCACGCTGGACAAACAAAAACGTCCGTCCGTTTCTCGCGCAAAGGATTGCCATCGCTATACAGCGCGGGAATGCTGCCTGCGCGATGGGCACCTTGCCGAGGGGCCTAGGCTTAGAAAGTAGGTTTTAGGGATTTTTATTTTTTTGTTAGGTTTAGTTTTAGTTAATTTATTTTATAAGGTACTTGTATTAAGTTTGTTGTATAATTGTGTTTAAATGTAATTACAAAATATACATTTGAAAAAAATAAATAAAAAAACCGTCCGTATATTTGTTCCCATTTGTTCCGCTTCTCGTTCAAAACTTATTTCACAAAGGCTGGTTAATAAGCTGACTTTATTTCAAACTACATTTTAAATAGGAAGTTAGGAACTCCTAGTGTAAATTTCATTCGATAGCGCGATGGACGTTTGCGATAATTCTCATTTTGTATTGTATTTTGAACAACAACAACAACAACAACAACGTCCCGCTTGGCGCAAGCGGGACGTTGGAGACTCAAAATCCCATACAAAATGACGTTACGTCACGCTTACGAATGTACACTAGGGGTACAGATTCGTCCTTTTTAGGGTTCCGTAGCCAAATGGCAAAAAACGGAACCCTTATAGATTCGTCATGTCTGTCCGCCTGTCCGTGTATGTCACAGCCACTTTTTTCCGAAACTATAAGAACTATACTGTTGAAACTTGGTAAATAGATGTATTATGTGAACCGCATTAAGATTTTCACACAAAAATAGAAAAAAAACAATAAATTTTGGGGGTTCACCATACTTAGAACTGAAACTCAAATTTTTTTTTTCATCAAACCCATACGTGTGGGGTATCTATGGATAGGTCTTCAAAAATGATATTGAGGTTTCTAATATCATTTTTTTCTAAACTGAATAGTTTGCGCGAGAGACACTTCCAAAGTGGTAAAATGTGTCCCCCCCCCCCTGTAACTTCTAAAATAAGAGAATGATAAAACTAAAAAAAATATATGATGTACATTACTATGCAAACTTCCACCGAAAATTGGTTTGAACGAGATCTAGTAAGTAGTTTTTTTTTAATACGTAACCGCAATTTTATTATGTTACTTGCTGCTACGGAACCCTTCATGGGCGAGTCCGACTCGCACTTGGCCGCTTTTTTTGTTAAGTAGGTTCACTTTTCAGTAGTCATTATCATTAGCAAAATGATGATTTATTGAGCAGTTTCTTCCATGTTTGCTCTAAGTCTCTTTAAATAAGCTTGTGGAACTCAAAAGGAGGGGAGACGTAGCCCGCAGTGCCATCAAAACGTCTCGACGCCAGACATCTTTGTCAGTCGCCGGGAAGGAGCTATTTCCCGGCGAGGATTAAATGTATAGTTCACTTTGAAACGTGTGAACTCCGACATTGTGAGGTGTAGGATTAAATACTCTTTCAATTATTTTTAGTGTCCGACCGAAGGTTCGGTTTCGGTTTCGGTTTCGGCCAGTTTCGGCTGGAGTTTCGGTTTCGGCCAAAAACCGGCCGAACCTTTCGGCCGGGCCGAAACTTACGAAATGGTACTTCGGACAAAGACCATGTTGGGGAATAAGTAGGACAACAATATGAATACCTACATATACTGATTCATGTATAGGTACAGAAATTAATTGGTTTATTATAAAATACAATTCCGGTCGACGTTGCACTGGACGGTCGACGCAGTCTTAAGAGGCTGTCAATACCTATAACGCGCACACTGTCTAATTGTATCGGAGTGAATGAGATAGCACTGTCGCATGTTACTGGGCCCTGGGCAAGAGAATAATAAGAAAACTCATCATCTTCCTCGCGTGATACCGGAATTTTTGACGAGTCGTGGCAATGGGAATGGGAGCCTGGGGTCCAATTGACAACTAATCCCAAGAATTGGCGTAGGCACTAGTTTTTACGAAAGCGACTGCCATCAGACTGATATTCTAACCCAGAGAGTAAACTAGGCCTTATCGGGACTAGTCCGGCTTCCTCACGAGTACTCACGACATTAGAACCGTTTAATGGTGATTTTAAGCAGGGCCGGATTAAGCATGTCGGGGCCCCCAGTATCAGGTCGGCCCGAGTCGAACGATGTCTTTTTCGCTCTTATTCACTCACTTATTCAGTCATTTTCCTACATACCTCTAATGGCAAATTTTAAGCGAGGCTAAAGGCTACGCTCAACTAGTGCTGCAAAGTTGATTTTCTCAATAGTTTATATTTTGCGAGGCTGAACAGCTGACAATTGATTAAAACGAAGAAAAAACTCTTAAAAGTGTCCCTAGTACAGTTTATCATACGAATGCTCGACCTTAGTTAGCCTCACTTTTTACCTCAATTTACCATTGGTTTGTGTTCCACATGTCATCTACATCAGCTTAGCATTTAGCCTCGCTGCGCCATGCTCGGCCTGCGGTCTCGCGTTTTAATACAATGGACATTGGTTGGAGTCTGTGCTCAACTACTTATCCTGAAGCCTGAAGCACGGCTTTAACTTCGCATGAAAGTTCGCCTGACTGGGGAACTTCGGACTATTAGGCCCAGTTGAAGATCGGTACCCGGCCTTGCGATATTTGTCAACAAAAAATTTCGCGCTCGCTGCGCTCGCGTTTATGGTTGATTTTTTAGTTGACCCTATATCTACATGTTACTTTGACTGGTGAATGAATAGAGTTAGACCAAGAAAATTCTACAATGATTTTGATAGCAGTGCAACTAGTGCAAATGTTATTTATACGTCATAATTTAATAGAAGTTTTGACGTTAAAATAACACTTTCACTGCGTGTGTTATCAAAATCGTTGCAGAATTATCTTGGTCTAACTCTAGTAATTTACTTAAAAAACTTAAGTAACATCAATTTCAAGGACATTGGGTGTTGACAGTCCCATAATATGTGTGTAAAAGCGGTTTTATGACATTTTTTCAACGATTTTAACAAATCTACAAAAGGTTCGGTTTCGGTTTCGGTTTCGGCCGAAACTAGAGCCAAAGCCGAACATTCGGTTTCGGTTTCGGTTTCGGCAAAAAAACATGTTTCGGTCGGACACTAATTATTTTTTAACATGTCATATTGAATTGTATTTCAAACCTATATCTCTTTTAATTAAAACTCTCACTTTCGGATTATTATTAAATTAATAAATAGTTCATTTGTTTTTGCTTAAGTGCGTTTGTATAAACTCACGTTTAAACTACATCAAAGATTATCTTCGTACTTCAAAATGTATTTGCCACATAAGTACTTTATTTGAATAATAATTAAAATAAAAGCCTTTATAACTAAATCTAAAGACACAAAAGTACCATCTTACCGCAAGATATATTTACTCGTAAGACTAACAAAGCAAATCTAGTGTCATCTTCTCGGACGCCTTTGTCAACGGCGAGAAACGAGATATTTTCCAACCAAGGATTTAAAGTTGTTCGTGTCTGTGGATTTTTTACTTTTTGCATAAAATAATGACTTGCCTAACCACACTTAAAGAAAGTTATAAAGTGTTGCCTTTACTTTTGTCTGTTCATGACGTAAGAGTTATTTCTTGCTATTTAGTTGGTCTACCTGACTTCTTAACACATTCAGGGCCAAGAACCCGACTGTCGGGTACACTGTACGTAGCGACTACGCGCTCCATACGGCGAAACCGTGGCTACGCGCTACGAGCGTAACCCGTAGCACTTAGTGGTAATGAATAATATGTTTAACACATTCACAGCTGAGCTGCGGTCGTAGCGCTGTCGTAGCCGATAACATGGATTTTCCGGAATGTAACGGAAATGCTTCGTAGAGGCGAAACGAGAACGTGGCGTGATACTTGTGATTAGCGCTGAATGGGTTAAGCTAGCAGCGAATTTGTAAAGTTGCCTATTTTATATCTTTAAATAAAATTATTTATTTATTTAAACTTTATTGCACAAAACATAAAAACAATATACAGATGGCGGACTTAATGCCTAATGGCAAAAAAAATTAGGATTAAAATGAGCTTTTCTTCCTAAAGTAATTGAAGTATTTATATCCACATATCAAATATGTCCCTAAAAAAACCGGACAAGTGCGAGTCGGACTCGCTCACCAAGGGTTCCGTACTTTTTACACGACTGCCCAAACAAAAAGAGTGTATTGTTTTCAGCGTTCATGTTTGTATGTATGTGAGTTTCTTTATTCCACTTTAACTTCTGAATGCCTTAACCGATTTAGACGTATGATACATCATTAGTGTCTTTACATCATCCCGGGTAACATAGGCTATGTGACGTCATTATAAAAACAATGTGGCGGACTTAATACGCCATATTACGCAAACTTTAGAAAAAAATATCGTGGAAACTTATCGAGTAGGGTATCAAAATGAAGGGCTTTGAAAGCCGATTGATAATATATATGCAACATGTGGGTTTAAGTCTCATTTTGAGAAAGTAAGAATTGACAAAATATGTTAAGATAAGCTAATCTCATAAAACCAAATATTATTATTGAATGGGATATAGGTACTTATTAAAATAAAAGGAAAGGGTTTGTCCGCTGATCATAAAAAAATATAATTATATTATATTAGGTGGTACATACTACTCATAGTTTTTAAAACATGTTCGTAATTGCGCTTATGGAATCGAAACGTTTAAAATATTAATTCCATTTATTAATCGATACGATGCAGAGTCCGTCTAAGCAAACTCTGCACCGAATTTGGCAGAACAAATCGTGAAAGTATCATTATAACCATATGGTTTGATTTAATTTTAACATGTATGATGGTGTAGACATTTTTTTAAGGCCGAAAGGTGAGCTCCACGTAGGGCCTAAGGCTCAGAGCGTAAGGAAGATGTGCGCTTCCTGCAACTTGTCCAAGTATATGCACTCGGTCTAAAGCCAGGTGCCAAAGGCGCCCCCTCACTAAAAGGGTAAGGCGTAGCCCGATGTACGTGACACGCTATACGCTTACCAAAGCCCGGCGCCTTCGGCGACCTCATACTAAAAGCGTCGGCCGTAGCCCGACGTACGTGGCGCGTTGTACGCGTTCCAAAGCCGGGCGCGTTCGGCGCCCTCATACTAAAAGAGTCGGGCGTAGCCCGACGTACATTCGTGGCGCACTGCGCGCGGTCCAAAGCCAGGCGTCTTCTACTTTCTCATACTAAAAGTGTCGGGCGTGGTCCGACGTACGTGACACGCTGTACGCATACCAAAGCCGGGCAACTTCGGCGCCTTCACATTTAAAGGTTCTGGCGTAGCCCGATGTACGTGGCGCGCTGTACGCGTTCCAAAGCCGGGCGCCTTCGGCGCCCTCATACTAAAAGAGTCGGGCGTAGCCCGACGTACGTGGCGCGCTGCGCGCGGTCCAAAGCCAGGCGACTTCTACTTTCTCATACTAAAAGTGTCGGGCGTAGTCCGACGTACGTGACACGCTCTGTACGCATACCAAAGCTAGGCGCCGAGGCGCCCTCACACTTAAAGGTTCTGGCGTAGCCCGATGTACGTGGCGCGCTGCAAGCGGTCCATAGCCAGGCGCCTTCGACTCTCTCATATTAAAAGTATCGGGCGTAGCGTGACACGCTGTATGATTACCAAAGCTGGCCTCATACTCAAAGCGTCGGGCGTAGCCCGACGTATGTGGCGCGCTGCACGCTTACCAAAGCCGGGCGCCTTTGGCGCCCTCTTACTCAAAGCGTCGGGCGTGGACGAGGCGCGTTGTACGCGTTCTAAAGCCGGGCGCCTTCGGCGCCCTAAAGGGGCCCACTGATTACCAGTCCGCCGGACGATATCGGCCTGTCAGTTGTTCGGAGCTGTCAAATTTTTGTTCTAACTGACAGGCCGATATCGTCCGGCGGCCTGTTAGTCAGTGGTCGGCTTAATAGTAAAAGGGTCGGATGTAGCCCGACGTACGTGGCGCGCTGCACTCGGTCCAAAGCCAGGCGCCTTCGACTCGTTCATACTAAGTGTCGGGCGTAGCCCGACGTGCGTGACACGCTGTACGCTTACCAATACCGGGCGCCTTCGGCGCCCTCTTACTCAAATCGTCGGGCGTGTACGAGGCGCGTTGTACGCGTTCTAAAGCCGGGCGCCTTCGGCGCCCTAATAGTAATAGAGTCGGATGTAGCCCGACGTACGTGGCGCGCTGCACTCGGTCCAATGTTTAGTAAGGAAATTGTTGCGGACTTCTTACTGAAACCTACATTTAGTTACCTTTTTTTTACTCTTTACCTATATTCAAATTATATTTGACGTTGTCATGGCTGTGAGTAAATAAACATGGCAATATGGAAAAGTAGTATCTGATTTTGAAGAATAGTGAAAAACATATTATAAATAAATATAATACGCTAAGAGTAAGTTTTGTGTTACCGGTAGTCGGTAACAGAAATGATGACCCCAAAATTAATTAAATAAATTAAAAATTAAAAAACACGACTGCGAAAAAGCGAACTGTAAAGATAAACATATTTTTTAGTTGTGTTAGTAACTCAACTTAATGAATGTAAAAATTCTAAAAAGTATAAAATAAAATAAATTAATTAAAAATTAAAAAACACGACTGCGAAAAAGCGAACTGAAAAGACAAAAATAATTTTTAGCTGTGTTAGTTACTCAACTTAATGAATGTAAAAAAATATTAGAATATGAGTGTTTAGTGAAGGTTATAAACAACAAACGCAAAAGTTTAATGCTCATTTAGGATCGTGACTGTACCTGTGTATTTTATTGCAATTGCAGTCGGGGACCTTTTAAATGGGAAAATGGTAATACATCAAGGTCCCCGACTGCAATTGCAATAAAATACACAGGTACAGTCACGATCCTAAATGAGCATTAAACTTTTGCGTTTGTTGTTTATAACCTTCACTAAACACTCATATTCTAATATTTTTTTACATTCATTAAGTTGAGTAACTAACACAGCTAAAAATTATTTTTGTCTTTTCAGTTCGCTTTTTCGCAGTCGTGTTTTTTAATTTTTAATTAATTTATTTTATTAGTATTTATTGTTATAGCGACCTGATATGACACGACGAATTTATCAAAAACATCATAGAAGGGAAAGTTGAAGCAACAAAGAGGAAGAAGGGAAGACCAAGGAGAGCGTACATGGATCAAATAAAGGAAAAGATCAAACGTCGGGTCGTATCAGGCTGTCAAAGAGAAGGCAGAGGACCGCCAGATATGGAAATTGCTCCACCGACAAGAGTCATACTGCCGTATTCGAACTTCAAGATATTCACAAGAGACGTCAAGTAATAGATCCATTCTAGATACGTTATAGTTTAGATATCAACTAGTTCTCTTTTGCAGCGCAATTCGGGCAACCAATGTCACTTTTACGTTAGATAGAGTAAGATATCTATTAGATGTGAATTGAATCTCTAAGTCATATCCTGTGGAAATCGTTCAACAGTATCTCCATAATCGCGCAAATGTCAAATTTGACAGGTTAGTTCTTAAACATATCGTTGTCGTATCTTGGTGATGTCTAAAAGATGTCTAATAGATGTCTATTTCAAAATCCGAATCGGGCCCATACTCTTAAATATATGATGATGATTATAGGCTAGAATTTTCGAACATTTCCAGCATCACACACACCCAACTCATCAAATTGAATCCTTTGGAGTTTCAAGTCACATACGAACCCTGTTACTTATTCGAAAGGAGACGGATCTTTTACCAATAATGAAGAAACGTGACTAATTTTCAACCCAGTGGTAAAAATAGGATAAAAAATAAAAATATATTATTGACAGTGCTGCAAATAGATGTAGAATCATAACATATATTTTCTAGACTAGACCTCTCTACCTCAGAATACAATAAGACTTTTAGTTATAGTCTATAGAATAGGTGGCAATTTATTTATAAGTATATGTTGATAACTATTCTTAAGCTTCCAGTTTTTTTACGAAGGCAAGTTCATATTACTTTGTAGTAATTAGCGTTTAAGAGGACGGAATTGTGTCTATCATTTTCGCATATAGGTATGGTATACAATGTATTATGTATTAGTAATTAGAGAAGATTTGTATATACCAGATTGCAGGTACATAGCCAGGCTGCAGCCAAGCTGAGCTAAGTCTGAGCTAAGCTATCGATTCGCCGGCTATTCGCGTTCAGCGCCGTGACCTGTTTCGCCGTTTATAGCCGCGACGGATATACCCGTCTTTATTTGTTCGTGATATCACGATCGTGACAATGGCGGAGAATTATTTATTAAGATAATTTAATACCTATCTGGGTCATATGTGCGCAGAAAATAATGGAATTTTTATTCTCGAAAGGATAATACACCCCAGACGCCCATAATCCGTGGCAAAAAACCGGCTAAGCCGGCAAAAAGGATAATGGTGTCTTTCTAAATGTCTTTCAATTTCCCATCTATATACCTACATACGTATAAGGCGGTATGTTGATGGAGCGGGACATGCATTGGTCAATTTCACCATGCTGGGTAATAGAAAGTAATTTAATGCTACAACACACGTGACAATATTCGTGATTGTATTACATCTCTTTTCTTGAAATCGTAAAATAAAGAAACGAAATTTCTGTATTTTTTTTTAATTATTACATCTTTTTTTTAATTATTATGAAAGTAAGCAGAATCTGAATTGTAAAATTTTAAACGGTGTAAAAATAATCATTTACTTAGTAAGTATTATTTCAAGCTGCAAGCGTTGCAAACTTTTTCGTTTCGCCGGACTAAAACTTATTATTCTCATTACAAGTTTTTGCTTGAGGATGCAAATTTTACTATTTTTTGTAGAAATTTTGCTGCATTGAAAACTTTTACAAGATGTTTAAAGTTCTTTTTTACTATCTTAGTAGAATTTATATTTATGGATCAGACGTAAATAATACCCTAGTTTATCATTTTAGGTGTTTGCTGCTGTCGTAGAAAATATTGGGCCCGATTCGGATTTCTATTAGACATCTTTTAGACATCACCAAGATACGATAACGATATGTTTAAGATCTAACCTGTCAAATTTGACATTTGCGCGATTCTGAAGATACTGTTGAACGATTTCCACAGGATATGACTTAGATATCCAATTCACATCTAAAAGATATCTTACTCTATCTAACGTAAAAGTGACATTGGTTGCCCGAATTGCGCTGCAAAAGAGATCTAGTTGATATCTAAACTATAACGTATCTAGAATGGATCTAGTACGTGTCGTCTCTTGTTAATATCTTGAAGTTCGAATACGGCAGAGTGTGTGCAAACTACGTATGTAATTAGATAATTAGGTATTAAAATTCTCGGGACTGTCTTTACAAAACTCGATTTCGTCTCATTTATAACCTCCACCATTGAATTTTAAAAACCCTTATTATGTACTTGTTGCACTAAATACTATTTTGTATTTGTACTGTCAAACTAAAATAAAATGTAAAACTCTCAGACCAGACTACTCTGGGGTACTTATCTCCCCATTCTCCCCACAAGGCTAGTAGCCCCTCAATTGCCCGTCTATCCCTTGACCAAACAACGAGCCCCATTGTCCTCTGTGCCTTATCTGCACATATTACTCAGACAATATTGCTATTCACAATGCAATATTAAAACGAGTAAAAAATATTTTAAAACCTTTTTAGATTGTTTTTATTTGGAAATAATTATGTTAGTTTTAACTGATAGAAAATTACGACAGAGTAAAATAAACCTAACTGGTTCAGTACTTATCCCCATTGAGTTTAGGACCATAATATAAATATTTATGATTTATTTATTTTTATAATTTTCATTTTTTAACGCAAAAATGGGGATTTAATGATTTGAGATGATGATTTGAAATGACGAGATCAAGACTACAGTAGCAATAAAAGCATCTACTTATCAAAAATATCATTTATCAATTTTATCATAATAATCTTATTATTAAAAGAAATTACAAACCCTGTCTTATCTTATCAACTCTCGAATACCAAATTAATATTCCTTGTCATATTTTCGATCAACTTGCTAGTGGAAGGAACCTTGAATTAATCCGCTTACCGATGGGATTTGCATATTCTATCTCGAAAATTCTCCCGAAGATATCTCTAGAATTATCCTTCAGACCTTCAGTGGGTTTGTTTACGAATGTACCTTCTTCAATGTCATATTGGAGGGGTGGTTTACCCCTTGCACGTGGCCAGCGCCAACGAGAAAGCTTAGCTAGCATTGGATTATTTTTTCGCGACGGCGGTTAGGTATGGCCATAGAGAAAAAAATACATAGAGTACTCACTCCATACATAATTCCGCTACTCGCTTCTAGATGTCGACTGCTAAAATAATAGTCGTTTTGGTACCAAAAGTGATGTATGGAGTAAGCACTCTATTCTTACTATATTTCTCTATGGTATGGCTTACTCGTTTCGCTAATCGTCAGACGTAACTCTGTTAGAAAACTTATAAAAGGCGAGAGCAGAATAACTAGACAAAAACTATTAATTTAGTGGATTAAAGATGTTCTCAAAACGGTCAGGTGATGCAGATACCAAAATGTATTTTCTTACGTGATAATTTTTTCTTTTACTTAAGCTAACCATGAAATTTGTGGCTTTGCATGCATGCAAATGCATATGAAGTATAAGGAAGCTTCTCTGATGGAAAGCCACGTTTATATAATATCAAGAAACATTGTCCTTCAATTCAATTCAACTTTCCGATTTATCTTCCAACAAATCACACAAAATTTGCATTTTATTAATCCAACTTCTAACCGATATACGAGTATATTCCATCCGATTGATTAAAAACCACAATTTAAAGATAAACAAATGCCTCGATTATGCACCCTTTTATTCAAATCCGCCACCTACCGCGAGGAAATGGAAACTAAGGGGGTTTTTACGTACGCGTAACCACAATTCATATTCCTTATGATGGAGGAAAGATTTATTAAGTGTGAGGAAATAAATTTAATTAACATAATTTAATGGAGTTGAATGTGATTTTACATAGTAGTTGTACCGTAAATTTGTTCAACATTTGGTACCATACCAAACATTGCCTGGCTTGAAATAAAAACTGGCGAAGTGCGAGTCGGACTCGCGCACGAAGGGTTCCGTATCATTATGCAAAAAACGGCGAAAAAATCACGTTAATTGTATGGGAGCCCCACTTGAATATTAATTTTACACTTAAGTTTTTAGTATTTGTTGTTATAGCTGCAACAGAAATTCACGGTTCATGAGATACAGTCTGGTGACAGACAGACGGACGGACAGCGGGGTCTTAGTAATAGGGTCCCGTTTTTACCCTTTGGGTACGGAATCCTAAAAACATTCTTCCGAACAGCTGTAGGTATCTTGGTAAAAGTTTTAGTTAAATATTGAGCGTGTAATAAATTTCATCCACCTTTTTCTGAACTAATAATATCTAATCTACTGTTTTCACTCATTTATTCAAATAAATACTTTAGGTACTATGTGCTTTGTTACGTGATATTTTCACCCTAGTTTGGGACCCTACAATACTCGCGGCGCAAGTCAGGCGTATTTGTTGCACAGTCGACGTCAAAAATATGTTTACCTACACTTTTGCACCTTACTCCTTTGTAATAAGGCAAAAAGTGTAAACATATCTTTGACGTCGACTGTACAGTAATAGGCAGTATTTGTTGTACAATAATAGGCACGTGTCCACGACACAAGTTATTAAGCTTGGACCTGGCTTGGACCCTTCCCATGATTTGCGTTTTTTGTGCGTTAATATCGCATTTATGGTAGCTACCCTTATTTAGTGAACTGAAGTGTGTTGATTTTGGTTTTAGTCAAATTATATGTGAGTAAAAAAAGCAAATAACTGACATAATAACAACTCCTTAATTATTCCCTGCAGTAGATACTTTTGGAAGACATGGATAAGTACGTAGAATCAGAAAAAAAGTGGAAACAAAAAACGATAACATGTTAGGTTATACTGCAATATTTAAATTTAAATTTACATTGTATTTCCATCTCCCTGCATGCTTTCCTCATAATATTGTCTCTCTTCTTAAAAAAATAATGTTAATGTTAAATTTCGTCACTTTTCTGCTGTAAAGTGCAAATGTATTACAATTAATTCGTTTATACATAATTCTCTACTATTTAAAAAAAAAAACATATTTGTAAAATTTTATTTAATCATAGCTTAAGTCTAAATGTCCTAATCTAATGTACCTATATTGTATGTCCTAAGATACTGGAGCAAGCTGTGGTTACCTATAATTTGGACAAACGTCTACCTTTAATGTTATGTAAGCTACTGATAATTTTTTCATGATGTATTGTCTGTTGGTGATCCTAAATAAAAAAATAAAAAAAATAACATAATTACTTTGCAAATCAACTACATAATTACAGGTACCTACGTACGTTCGTATTAGGTACATATGTTCCACTTCCACCTGTAGGTAGGTAGTTATACTGATGGTCACAGACCTCACAGGCTTACTCCGACCAAGATACTCATAGATTGGGCCTAGGCCGAATGCCTACGGATTTGAATATTAATAGATCTTTGGATTCATTGCAACTGTATTTATGTAATGGCATTCGATAGAATAAGCTCCGAAGAAATCATTGGCAGTTTTATGAGCCAGGATCAAAACCTATCCAACTAAGACACAATAAAATAAGCGATTAAATATGTGTTTAAAGACATAACATGTACCTCTTTAACAAATATATAAAACTATGACTAACCCCTGTAGAGCTGCAGACACTCTGTCTCCACTCGTATCGATTCTGTCCTTATTCCCCATACGTTAAGGTTGTGAGGGAATTATTGATGTTGGAGCAACATTTGCTATTGAATCTGGAAGTTACCTATAAGCAGCCGCCAAGAAATCAAATTTACGAAAATACATTGATAACGAGGTGAAAATCAACAAAAAGTTAAAAAAAGTGTATTTGGATGATACTTTTGCATTTGCTCATACCTACATACTTCGTTTTGACATTTAATAAACACCTTGTTAGAAATGTATTGTTGGACACCGAATTAACTACATTGGAAAAAGTAAGAATCAAGTTCCTAACATTTTAGAAGAACAAATTTGTTGACTGCATGCAAACCGTGAGCGCACGTAGAGTTTCGTGATTTATAAAGTAGTGTGGCAACTGGCAATGTAGCAAAACAAAAAGTTTGCTGGGCAGCAAACTGTAGGTACAAGAATAATGTTCTAGAAGTTTTCCTAGCTTTTCTTAGTAATGCCGACATCCGTATCAGTGTCAAGTCGCAGCATCACGTAGATTACCTACTCTATAATATTTTTAGTAAGAAGTTCTTTATAAATATACCTAAAATTAAAAGGAAAACCTAGGTACCTAAGGTTATAAAAGTAGGCAATAATAGATGTGCCCGAATGGGAGTGCTAAGGGAGTAGGGAGCAGTTTAAGGGGCTTTTAGACAAACAAAGCCGCGGGCAGCAGCTAATAGTTGATCGTGTAAATCGAAGGTCTCCGTTCAGCCTAGACATGGACAAAATGCATTCGTATGTCCGTCTGTACCGCTACTACGTGCGGATGTTCTCTACAGGACGCATTTCTCGATTGGTCCTTGTAGAATTTCGCAGGAGCAGGTTCGTTAATTAAGTATAAGATTTTTTTTGTAAATAAATTCAGTTTTTGGATTATTTTTACTAAATGACAGAATCATGTCATTTCGTGGGATCTACAACTCATTGAGCCACTTGGCTCTACACCTTATAAAACAAAGTCCCCCGCCGCGTCCATTCCGCAAAATCATGTTGTATGTTCGCGATAAACTCAAAAACTACTGAACGGATTTACATGCGGTTTTCACCTATCTATAGATTAAATCTTGAGAAAGGTGTAGGTGTAACTTGTTAACCCGTGCGAAGCCGGGACGAGTCGCTAGTTTATCATAAGATTAACCTGAACATTGTCATGACTGACGTCAATCCCGCTATTGCCGCGCCCGGTAACAAGCCTCTGCCTTCATTAGTCCAATTAGCTGGTTTTAATTCAATTTGGACGTTTACCCGCGGACTTAGTGCCCCAATGAGGCTTTTTATGGCTTGCAATTTTGCGTATTATTTATTAGTGAATTCATTTAAAGTTATCAGTCATATGAGTCATTTTCGGCGTCAGTCAGTCACGGACTTTTAGGGTTTATTTTACACCGCTTACTTATTTCAAAACGGTATTCAACTAAATTAGCTTAAACCTTAAATGGCTTAATAATTGAAGTCCGTGACCATGCTATCGTTGACATAGTTAATTAAACACATGTAAACCGTATTACCTCGAGATATGGTATAATTTCCACTTCAAATGGTAGGTACCTACGTTAGTCTCGCTAACTATTAATTTCACACAAGTCGGCTTTCGTTATGCATAAATCGGAGTTAGCCAATGGAAACGAGGGTTGCTTTAAAACACCACTACTATTATATTTCATAGGATTAGTGGCTATAATCATGCCAAAGATCTGGGCAAACCCCATAAAACCAAACATGACGCAAAAAACAATTTCAATACCGCTATATAGCGCATTTTTAATATTCAAGGTAAAATGAACCCGTATAAAGCTAATTTTAGACGCAAGGACATTTCCAAACCCGCAGGTATTGATCAAGGATAATTTATCTACCATTTCCCTCCAATTTTTCTCGCAACAACTGTCAGAAATGAAGCATTGTGGGAAGTGGGAACTAAGCCGGTGATAGATCACATAACTCTTATTTATTGCTTTTCGGTACTGATCAAAGAAAAAGTTAGTGATGAATGTTTGAGGACAACTTGGATCTATTTATATACCATTCAGATTTTGTACTTGGGACCTTGCGAAAAAAGTTTTTAACCCCCCAACGGAAAAAGGGGGGTGTTTTAATAGTAGTTTGTGTTACAAGGGATAAAAATGATATATTTCCGTCAAGGGCGTACATTGAATCCTGAATGAAGCGATGGATTCTACAATAGAATCCCGGGCGTAGTGAGGGATTCTGAAGTAGAATCCTGAGCGTAATGAGGGATTCAAATGTTAACGCCCAAGACGAAATAATTTTGATACCGTGTGACACATACTGCTTTTCACATCAACTATGAGGAAATTGTTATGTTCCAAAATATGAATTTTTTGACAAAAAAAAAACAGTAGGTATGCAAGAAAGAAAAAATCGTGTCCTAGAACAGAAAAGTACAACTTTGATCCCTCCTAGCAGGGAAGAAAAGTGACACTTTGATCCCTCCTAGCGGGGAAGAAAAAGCCCTTTTTCGAATAGGTGTTGTGAAAAGGAATTTGTGTATCTGTCCATTGTAGCGGTCCAACCTAGAACTCATTTCAGTGCTTTTCTGAATCGAAAGTGTTGTCTGTCTAGACAATACTTCGATAAGTTTCAACTCACTAGATGACGTTGTTTTAATTTAGTCGGAGGTTTTTAAGTTAATCTTTACTATACATGTATGTGGGATAAGACAGTGAAGCCAAGAGGGTAGGTAATTGTTTATAGGTAGTGTTTGTAGGTAGTGTTTGACATGTGTTATTTTGACATTAAAGAAATTGAATTGAATTGAATTGAATAATGCAGGTGCTGGGCATCCTTGCGTTTCCTTAATTCTGTCCCAGGCTGTGTAATGTATGTTACACCATAAATCGTCTGCAATAGACGCAAAGGCCAATGATGACTATTACTTGTGAGAATATACTGTTACAGTACAGTTTTGCAAAACAGATGAATTTATTTTAGGGTAAGATATACTACATGTAGCTGAGCATTTCTTTTCTTGAAAACGGAGGCCTATCTTTTAAAACCCCTTAGCTTTCCTCACTGTATACAATAGAAATTCTTGCCGAGATAGATGACAGCTATCATCCGGACATTGCTTTAGTGAAAATCTCATGGAGCTCATTCTACAACAGGCCGGCATCGTTAATTCAAAAGTTGGCTTTCAGACTAGAGACTAGGACAGCAAAAATATTCTTTCTTAATGTCACCCTTCTTTATACTTAATATCAGTGTCTCAGAACAGCTGTTGGCGGTAGATAAATAAAAGCAGTAAGTGAAGGCGACACCCGATCCGAGTCAAGGGCGAGCTAATGGCTCGGCAAATTGCGAAAGGGCTGAGGTTGAAGCTTAACACTGACTTGTTTCGAATTACATCCTCCATCGATCCCATTTTTGGGTAGCTAAGGTTACATAATAAGAATAAGCTCAGCCTGTACAGGTGTCAGTGCTGGGCACCTCTACCTCACGAGATAAAGTGGTGTACCAGTCCCCAAGCTGCCCAAAAGTGGGTTGCGGACCTTTTACACGCAGATTTCTTCATCATTGATATATACCTATTGATTTCTTGCACCGAAAAACTTGTGGTGGATATAAAATTATATTCCATTCATAAAACTCAAAAACCGCCCAAACCTCCAGATTTATTTGTTTATTTATTTAATCTTTATTGCACAAAATTAATGCTATGAGACCTTCTCTGCCAGTCAACCTTCGGGCAACGCAGAGAATTTGTAAGCGGTGCAACATATGCAGCAGCAAATTAACCTGATTAACCTCTTGTTACAAAATGAAAACCTAGTAATAAAATTAAGATGTTTAAAAATCGTGGAATTACCTAAAAAGAGCTAAGCCAATCCATGATAAACTAAGCACATAATTATTTACATTATTTCCAGACCACAAACTATCTTCCTTGGCGCGGAAATAACTTTAGCAAGCTAGCCTAACTGGATAGCAACACCGCCGAACCCACGATCGATCCATCCAGGCGGACTCATTCCTACCGCCCGTCCACTCAAAACCTCAGGGAAACCAGTCTAAGTCCATTTTCTGATAAAGCATATTTAACATGCGTCTACAGGTCAAGTTAGGATGGATCTGAGAATGCCGCGTGCGCTTGAAGCGATGGTAATTTTCGGCCGGGTCTAGCTTTGCGACAGACCTCGCTTCCTAATATAACCTGGCTTTATGTACGTACGGCAATGCTGATTTAGGTACATAGATCAGCACTGTGTTTGACAGTTAATAAGTTAGTTTTACTGGGAATTTTCCCTATTTTGCGTGAAACGAGGTAGCCCTATTCTAACCACCCCAGCTCCTCCACGAAACCAAGCAAGGTCTTCAGTTTGCACGGATTCCCTAGGTATTTGCTCCTGTATACTTCTACCTGTTTGCAGTTAAGGAGAATATGTTTTGTTGTTTCCTCTTCGTCCATGCACGCTCTGCACATGGGGCTGTCAGTTTTACCCATATTGTAGGTGTTTGTTTAGTGTGTTATGTTAATAAGTTATTATCATTTAGATAAAGTTCTTACAAATAATTTAGTATAGTTAAAAGAAAACTTTGAGGAAAACGTTAATGATAATAGGTTTTGGGACTGGGAAAAGTTTTTTCACAACACCAGCTCGTAAAGGCTCTCTTTATTGTTCAAAACTTGATGAGAACGTTGCATTTTATCCGAAAGAGTGCCAAAGAATTGACTTTTAAGTGATAATGTTAAATTAAATGACCAATATTTAATAGCGATCCAAATATTTGATTTGTAATCTTTCACTGGCTCGAATTAGATATGTACCTACATATCTAGAGTTAGACCAATATAAGTCTGCGACGATTTTGATAGCACACGCAGTGCAAGTGTTAGTTCAAACGTCAAACTTCTATGAAATTATGACGTATAAAAAATAACACTTGCACTGCGTGCTATCAATATCGTTGCAGACTTATCTTGCTCTAACTACTAAACTAAAAACATTTTCTAGAGGTACTGTAGCAACAGAGCAAGATGTTTTTGTAAGCGTTGCAGTACGTAGCATTTAAGTATTGTTAAAGGTGAAGTGCTTCTGGCTTTATAGATATTTGCCATTGCCAAATTACCCCGCAGTTACCCCAGTTGATGTTTGAAGTTATCCCAATACACCTTAATATCATTTTCGCACTAAAATATCTTAAATGAATATGAATGGAAATGTAACAATGTTCAAAAGTTAGCGCAGAAATGTCTAAGAGAAGACCTTAATTTTCCCATTTCCCGAATATCGGAACTCTCGCAGACAATTCGTTTCCCATCGTAATTGATTCGATTAGGTATGCGGCTTATATACCTAGATATTGGGAGGCTCGGTTCATAGACTACCTAACTTACTAGACTCCGCATTATTGAATATAACACAAACGAAACAAATAGATAAGCATAAGCACTAATAGTTATTACGAAAGTGACTGCCATTGCCATCTGACCTTTCAACCCAGTGGGGAAACCAAGCATTATTAAGATTAGTCCGGTTTACTGACGATGTTTTTCTTGACGAAAAAGCAACTGGTAAATATCGAATGATATATCGTATAATACATAAGATCCCAAAAATTCTTTAGAACGGATTGAAAGTTGCACGCTCTTACCGCTAGCCTTGTCATCAACGTTTCTCTTGTTTTACTTGCTCCAAGTGTTCCAATCAGAGATCGGATACAGATTGTGTATGGGAATGACAACGGAATTTTTTCATTTCTAATTGGTCAATCTACAAAGTCGTTATCTAAATACACAACTGAGTCCTACATTTCGAGTACCTACTTACCTATGTAAATATAAAATAATTCGAAATATGGTTATTTCGATGTTTTTGCAAAAAAACCGGTTCCGATCCTGAGTTCCAATTATTGGAAAGTGACCTGCGATTCGGTTGGATGTTCCAAGGTGAAAGAGGAGTATTTTAATTGTAAAAAGATAGTACTTAAGCTCTACAGATACTGTAGAGAGAGAATTGGGGAGAAACGCAATTAGTCAAAATGTCTGTGATATTTATTTACATTTGTAATGGGACCTGTCTCGTTCAGATGTTTTTGTTTTAAGAAAAGTTCTTGTGATTCCAAGAAATTTGGATTTGGCTTTCCGTTTTTAGGGTTCCGTACCCAAAAGGTAAAAACGGGACTCTATTACTAAGACTCCGCTGCGCGCGCTGTCCGTCTGTCGGTTTATCTCTCCGTCTGTCTGTCACCAGGCTGTAACTCATGAACCGTGATACCTAGCTATAAACAGTTAAAATTTTCACAGATGATATATTTCTGTTGCCTCTATAATAACAAATACAAAAAGTACGGAGCCCTCGGTGGGCGAATCGGACTCGCACTTGTTTTTTATTTTGTGTTTAATGTTCTATTTCACTTTGACTTTTTTTTAACTGATATAATTATTGACATGACTGTTCTGTAAATATTAATTAAATTTTATCTTTTTCCACACCCCAAGGGGTTTCATAAACTACCACTGTATATAATTTATAGTATGTTTTTTTTAATGTTGAATCCAAATAATAAATGAATGAATGAAATGAAGACATCACATGGGTGCTTCTGCTAATTCGGATACAATAAATAATGTGTAGATATTATGTTTTTTTCTTAGCCTATTTGTGTATCTCACTGCTGGGCAAAGGCCTCTCCCCTGGTTCTCCATTAGGTATTATATGCGAAAAAAACGGGAAAACCCTTTTTCGTTACAGTTACCTGTAACATTTCAGCGTTAAGTTACAATACGACATTAATCATATTCAAGGCTAAGTTAACTTGTCAAGTCTAGACGAAAATAGAAGTTTATTAATATTTCAACCGGCTTTTCACCGTAGCCATTATCAGGCCTTTGTCAGCATTATATCACATCTAACAAACTAATAACTACATTACATAGATAAAAAAGTACATAGAGTGCTCACTCTATACATCAGTTTTGGTACCAAAACGACTATTATTTTCGTAGTCGACATCTAGCATCGAGTAGCGGAATTATCAGTAAGTCAAAACTGATGTATGGAGTGAGCACTCTATTCTTACTATATTTGTCTGTGGTTGGGGGCTTCCCTTTATCTTGCATAATATTGTTTGTCCGAAATACACTTCGCATAGCAGGTTTCGCAGAAACATTTTTAACCGAATGATACTTTTGCATAATTGTATAATTAGCATAACTTTCATGTCGCATAACATTCATTTGGCAGAATTTTGAATAGCAGAATACTAATATCGTCGATTTTACATACGCAGAATTGTATGTAGCATAAATTACATTTCGCCGAATTTCTTATGGCATATTGCTCATATTGCAGACTTGAATTTCGCATGTTATGCAGCAGAATAAAAGTTCTGCCGAAATTGTTACCGCGCATGATACTCATGTCGCTGACTGAACCTACACAAAAGGATTGCTGCCAGAACTACAGGTTAGGTTAGGTTAGGTTAGAACTGCGACCCCTACATAAAAGGAATTGCTGCCAGAACTGTAGGTTAGGTTAGGTTAGAACTGCGACCCCTACACAAAAGAAATTGTTGCCAGAACTGTAAGTTAGGTTAGGTTGGAAACTTGGAACTGCGACCCTTACACAAAACGAACTGCTTCCAGAAGTGTAGGTTCCCCTACATAAAAGGAACTGCTTCCAGAACTGTAGGTTAGGTTAGGTTAGAGCTGCAACCCCTACATAAAAGGAACTGCTTCGAGAACTGTAGGTTAGGTTAGAACTGCGACCCCTACTCAAAAGTAACTGCTTCCAGAACTGTAGGTTAGGTTAGAACTGTGACCCATACATAAAAGGAATTGCTGCCAGAACAACAGGTTAGGTTAGGTTAGAACTGCAACCCCTACATAAAAGGAATTGCTGCCAGAACTATAGGTTAGGTTAGGTTAAAACTGCGACCCCTACACAAAAGAAATTGTTGCCAAAACTGTAGGTTAGGTTAGGTTAGAACTGCGACCCCTACACAAAAGGAACTGCTTCCAGAAGTGTAGATTAGGTTAGGTTAGAACTGCGACCCCTACGCAAAAGAAACTGCTTGCAGAACTGTAGGTTAGGTTAGGTTAGAACTGCGACCCCTACTCACAAAAAACTGCTTCCAGAACTGTAGGTTAGGTTAGGTTAGAACTGCGACTCCTGCACAAAAGGAACTGCTTCCAAAACTGTTGGTTAGGTTAGAACTGCGACCCCTACACAACAGAAACTGCTTCCAGAACTGTAGGTTAGGGTAGGTTAGAACTGCGACCCCTACACAAAAGGAATTGCTGCCAGAAGTGTAGGTTAGGTTAGGTTAGAACTGCGACCCCTGCTCAATAGGAACTGTTGGAGTAGGTGTTCATTGGTGGAGTAGGGTACGGAAAATATTAATCTCATCAACACTATGCCAATGAATTATTCTGCCTAAGGAAATCCTGCGAAAAGACAGTATGCCAAGTAAATATTATGCGACGCAATTTTTGGCAAAACAATTATTCGGTTATAGGATTATTCTTCAAATTGACATTATGCAATTGCATTATTCAGCTTTACAAAATTGTGCGTAACAACAGTATGCCAGGAAACTTATGCAAAAAGTAATTCTGCGAAATGATGATTCTGCCAAAGGTTGCTATGCGGAAGTAAAATATGACAATAAATTTTATGCAACATATTAGTAATCCGTGGTTGGGATATAGATATATGGCGTTACTGCGCTTAATTAGCTATCGTTTGTCTTTATCTGTCATTTTGACTTATGTATTTGTAAGAAAGGGATAAAACATAATTTAACTAAATCAGGCCCATTAAGTATTATGAATAAGGGGGATACATGATTAAATTGGATTAGGAGCTTTTTCAGGTTTATTAAGGGTATGTTGGGCTAAGTGCCGCAAAAGGCGAATGTTTGATACTTTTTTTGGAGTTTTGGATAAACTTCAGCTAGACAGATAGATAGCTATAGGACAGGTAGGTAACGGATTAAGAAAGTAGGTTTAATTATATAGAAATATCGACTTTGAATTACTTTAGTTAAACTGATGTTGTAAGAGATTTGAGGAACTGAAACATTTGAACAACGGCTGCCTTCACTTTGTCAAGTTTGCAAAAATCTAGGCAAGTGCAAAGGCAAATCCGGCCTTTCACAATAATGTATAACTAGACAAAAGGTTAAGTTTCAGACCAAACCACAGCCATTATATAACCTGACAAGTGAAGTTGTCCAAACTTGTCCTTGACATAAAATGCGGCAAACGTACGTACCTGGGTAGGCGTCGCCGTCTCCGTCGTCATGGCTTCGATGCTGGCTAGTCTAGTCTTCCTCTTCTTCTGACATCGGCAGCAGCCTCTCAGTGACAGTGTAAAACCTACCTACCACCCCTACTAAACCGACATAGCCTACGCTATCGATTTTCCAATGTCCTTGCACGAGCGCTACGCGAAAGTTCTCACTACCATATTTAAAAAGTCCAGTTCCAAATCCGAAATACGACGCCTAGCGGGCCGCCATTTTACTTCGAACGAAATCAAGTTTCATATCCGCACTTAAAACTAACTTATATAACTCGGTAATTAGAAAAAAACACTAAGCAACAGTGAAAGCCGTAAGCAGTATTGACATTAGCTGGATTAAGGTTATTTTTAACGTTATTTTTACACGCAAATTCCGCTTTTCGAAGCGGGTTGTTGCTTTAGGTTGCGGGGGTGTACAAGAATTTAGCCGGCTTTCGACGACAAGTGAGTAGGGTGGGGTAGGGCGGTAGTGCGGCTGCGCGAGGGCTCTTTATTGTGTGCGTGATATGCGTGTATGCTATTATCCCTGCTAGTGTACCAAGACCTCCCCAGCCTCGCGTCTCCTTTGTATTTGTCGAAACAAATGGGGTGTTAGCTCTGATTGTCACGGGTCAAGTTTATCTGGTCGGGATGAATGTATTCACAAACACAATCGATAATGCAGAACTCTCAGATGGTAGGAAATGTCAGACGGGCTGTCGGTCCCACAAAGCGCTTGGAACAGATTCGCGACATTTCGTTATTGCTCATAATCTGATGAATACAATGCAGTTTAATATCTAAATAATAATATTTTATCTATATTAATGTTGGAAATATAGAACTAAGTAAAAAAAATATAATTATTTGTATAGATGACAATATACGTACCTACTGAATTCATACATATGTTTAGGTACAATGAGAGTATTGAGACATTATGCTAATTTCATAAAATTAAACAAATAATTATGTGTACGAAATCGCTTAAAAATAAGATACTAGAAAGAGGTAATTTTTATTTTGGTAATTTAATAGACAACATGGAGAGCAAAATAGCTTGCTTTATTAAATATGGCATTATTACTCAACTTATGTACCATCACACTCCGCGATTGTTGCGCCATTTAGGGTCCTAGCTAAATTGGTTGTCAATACTTACGCTATAGAATTTCCAAAGATTCAAAGAATTTATTTGCATATAACACAGTTATGAGAAGGTGTTACAAAATAAATTATTTCCGTTTTAATTTTAAGAATTTAGCAAGAACCCAAGAATCCCGTGTGGTGACTTATACATTATGTTATGAAACTTCACATAACTCAATTAAATAATGTCGGTCTAATCAAATCAGCTTGCAAGATTTGACCCAAACATACAAAAGATACAAAGATTAAATTAAGCTTTTAAAAGTCACCACTTTTCAGACTTTTATTCTTTTCACTTTTTTGTGTAAATTCTTGAGAAAATCACAGCACTACTTTACCCCATTTTACCCGAACCTCGGCCCAATATGAAGCGTTAAAGAGACGTCAAATTTCAAAGTAATCAAATTATGACAATTGGGTCATGTTGAGCGACAGGATTTGATTATCTAAATAATTGCTTGTTAGAGAATAGAAGGGTTGACCGGGTTTAATTTTACTAGAGAAACGAATCCTGTGTACATGATTGTGTATACTACCTACTACCAAAGATATATGTAAGTAACTCTGTATAAGATAAGTAAAGTCTAAGGAAAAAACGTGGCTCGGAAAATTAAGAAAAAAATATGCTCAAATAGATGGTGCGTAAAAGTGCGTGGGTAAAAGTCATATGGCGTTCTAAAATTTATTTTTTATAACATTTATCCGTATATATGGATAGGTACATGTTTATTTTTATTTTTTTGATTTTTTTATATATTTTCATTTTTAGTTTTAATTCTGTGTCGATAGATGGCAGTAAATTTACTGTGACTACAAAATTTACTATGACAATAACCCTCTATACACTCTATTCTCTTTGCTACTTCTTATAATACCTACAATAATCATTATTGTTCACCAAATTACAAAAAAAAAACTAATAATCAATAGACAATACTTAATCTTATTTGAATAAGCGCGAACTTATAAATAATAAATAAGACAGTAATGCTTCGTATTCGTAACCTATATGTTTGGCGACACTATAGTACGGTTACCATCAGTTTGTCACTGACATAAACGCCGTCGAGAACGTAATTTACTTTCTATACATCTCGCTCGCACTCGCATATTAGTGCAAACGGGATGTATAGAAAGTAAATTACGTTCTCGACGGCGTTTATGTCAGTGACAAACTGATGGTAACCGTATAGGTCGCGCTTCGTATTTCCCCTCTGCACAGTGGGCACATATTCGGAACAGGTAGACATAGGAATTAGAGATATCTAATTTTGACATTATACACACTAACCAAAATAGTTGGGGTTTATTTGTATATTCTCGTACTGAGGGTTGTTACATATTGTTAGCTTACTAAGCCTATCAAAAGTACTAACTAAAAAAAAAAATTAAACATTTAATACCCCGATAGTCTATAAATGTGTTCTAAACGCGAAAGTTTTAAATATTATAACATTTAGATTGTTTTTAAAGACCTATCGAATGCTGTACCTACACACGTTGATTCTTTCTATTTTTTGTTTTAATTTTTAGTTACTAGTAGACATGTAACCAAAATACATTTTTTTAAACTTGTAAACAAAGAAACAGCTAAACTGTGGAATGAACCACCTGCGGTATTCCTGGACCGATTCTAAATTCAAACCTTATGAGCGTACTTCCATCTTATAGGCCGGTAACGCACTTATAACCCCTCTGGTGTTGCGGGTGTCCATGGGCGACGGTGATCGCTTACCATCATGTGATTCGTCTGCTCGTTTGCCTTCTATATCATGAAAAAAGCAGCGGCTCACAAAATATGTATAGGTACCTATGTTCCAAATTTCATTAAATTTTCGAGTAAAATGGCTGTGACATACAGACACAGAGACGGACGAACATATACGGACATGACGAAACTATAAGGGTTCTTTTTTTGTCATTTTGGCTACAGAACCCGCAAAATAAATAAATACTCTCTTAACCCACATTTATAGACGGGTCTCTTTCGGTCTAACGCGAAATTTATTCAATTACGTAATTTATTTAATAATTAACATTATGTGTACTGGGTGGTTTGAAAATGTGATGTGTACCCCAAACTTTTCCATACACTTTTCGTCGGGTAGTTGCATAAATCTCTGTTTTGACATTTTACTGGGACATCAGTAAAACCGCGACCACGACCAGTGAAACCTGTGTCGAAACGTCGGTAAATAAAGGTAATTGAATAAATTTCGCGTTAGACCCGTCTATAAATGTGAGTTAATATGTGTTCAAAACGCGAAAGTTTTAAATACTCTTTTGTCCACTGTAGCAGTTTCTAGCCCACAGTGCACGTCGCCGCAATAATTTACCGCTGCCACTCGTAATATGAAATAGGCGTCTTAATAAGCCGTTGTAAGTAGGTATAGTACTATAGTCCGTATGAAATAGGCGTCTTAATAAGCCGTAGTAAGTAGGTATAGTACTATTATATAGTCCGTATGAAATAAGCGTCTTAATAAGCCGTAGTAAGTAGGTATAGTACTATAGTCCGTATGAAATAGGCGTCTTAATAAGCCGTAGTAAGTAGGTATAGTACTATAGTCCGTATGAAATAGGCGTCTTAATAAGCCGAAGTAAGTAGGTATAGTACTATAGTCCGTATGAAATAGGCGTTTTAATAAGCCGTAGTAAGTAGGTATAGTACTATAGTCCGTATGAAATAGGCGTCTTAATAAGCCGAAGTAAGTAGGTATAGTACTATAGTCCGTATGAAATAGGCGTTTTAATAAGCCGTAGTAAGTAGGTATAGTACTATAGTCCGTATGAAATAGGCGTCTTAATAAGCCGAAGTAAGTAGGTATAGTACTATAGTCCGTATGAAATAGGCGTCTTAATAAGCCGTAGTAAGTAGGTATAGTACTATAGTCCGTATGAAATAGGCGTCTTAATAAGCCGTAGTAAGTAGGTATAGTACTATAGTCCGTATGAAATAGGCGTCTTAATAAGCCGTAGTAAGTAGGTATAGTACTATAGTCCGTATGAAATAGGCGTCTTAATAAGCCGAAGTAAGTAGGTATAGTACTATAGTCCGTATGAAATAGGCGTTTTAATAAGCCGTAGTAAGTAGGTATAGTACTATAGTCCGTATGAAATAGGCGTCTTAATAAGCCGTAGTAAGTAGGTATAGTACTATAGTCCGTATGAAATAGGCGTCTTAATAAGCCGTAGTAAGTACAGTCGGGTTCAAAAATATTGTATAAATTTTTTCACGTTATTGTAATGGGCTAATATGGTTTTGAAGGTGAAGAAATGTCTACATATTTATGAACGCGACTGTACACCACAAAATACACATTTAAGGTCGTCTGCAAGTTGAGATACAGGGTGTCTACCAGAAAATAACTAAGATACGAATCCGATATTGGAAATTAAAAAAATAACTACTAATATATTTTACAAAGGCAGATTTTTTGTTTGAAAATGTCTTCTGAGGTATTTATTTATTTAATCTTTATTGCACATAAGAAAACACATTGTACAAAAGGCGAATTTAATGCCATAAGATAAGGCATTCTCTACCAGTCAACCTTTAGGCAAAGCAGATAAGTTGTAGGCGGTGCAAAAATAGGTATCATTATGATGAAAAAGATAGGAAATTTGTTAGTTTCTATTAATAAAAATAAATAAATCATATTCAAACCTAGTTTAAGTTTAAAAATACGCAACTTACAATTATTTTAAATGCTGGAATAGAATTAAGCTCAACCTGTCATAGAGATTGTCTTATAACTCTGAGACGTGTGTTTCTGTTTTTACTTTAGTGCTTAAGTACTTATCGGTTTTATTGACTTGAACAAAATTTAAATTTAAAATTATTTTTTTACAACATCAGCGGATGTTGTAAAAAAATAATTTTAAATTTAAATTTTGCCAAGATCAAAAACTAAATAACCCAGACACTCAACAACGTTCAAAAGATCCACAGAAAACCCAAACGTAAATACTTTACCAGTTGCTCAACGTAAACTAACGTTCTAATGTTCCATTCACAAAAAGGTGACCGTTCCAAATTTAAAAATTAAAAAAACATCTGCACAGCGTTATCGGGCGATCACTCGAGAATCGATTAATCGTAAACGCATAGCAAAGCTATCGATTCATACGGCCCGCTGCATCGGTACCATCAACACTGTTAATTTTAGCCAGTCGAAATCGCGATGTCAAAGATAGCGTACGATATACCAGCTCCGAATGTTTACGTTATTACACTGAAAACGATGTTTTTCGTTCGCGAGTTATTTTTATGAGTGAAAATCTGGCCTCTTCTCTCCGGAGAGCGGTCGTGCGGTCGCTTTTCGAAATCGGGACCTACATTTGAATAGTTTTCTTATAAAGGGAAAATATAGTGGTTTGTTGACATTATCTGAAACTAACTGTCGTTGAGTGCTTGTGGTTTTGTGCTGTGATTTTGTTTGGATTTCTACGAGGGAAACTTTAAGAATTAAGGTAAGTTTTACTTTGAAAATGCCTTCATAAACTGTCAAAGATCGAATAAGTATTGTTAAAATCGATTCAATTATCGAGTAGCAGTAAAGCGTGTTCACATGGACATTTCCCACTCGATTGTTGCTGATGACGAGTTTTTCCGATTAAAGTCCTAAAATCGTTTACGGTCCACTTGTGATTAAAATGTCAAATCAATAAAACATTAATCAATGTAGTAGTTTCAGCTAGCGGTATTTGTCACCCTAGAGAACAAATGCTTTACTGACCAATAAAGAAGTGCCCCTTTGGCTAAATAAGCTAATAAACTAAATAAGGTTGAAGACATTTGTTCTATAGTCTGTATCTTTAGGTATTTAAATAAAAGTAAGTACAAACAATTTCTACATTTTCGGGTAGTTATAGAATTTATTGGTTAACCAACCAAATACAAAAGCGCCTGGATCTGTCACTGAACGACCTGACTTTAACCTACATTATTTGATCATGTAATGTCTTCATCTACCCTCAACTGGCTTAGAGTATAGTTTCGTACAAGTTTTTGGCGCGAATTTCTTCAGAAACCTGAAGCGTCACGTGTGCCAGTTTTGAATGATTCACGGTTACGAGTAGTTCCACTAAATTTAAGGGCTCATTTAGACGGCAATGTAATGAAACTCGCATGCGAGTTCTCGCACCGTATAAATACTCTATATCGACCAATACAAAAGGTAATCACGGTCCATACCCCGGTCGATATAAGTCTAGCGTTCACATGTGCTCTTGTACCAGTTATATTTCAGGATAACGAATAACAATATAAAAATAAAGTTACGACGGAAAAATACATAATAAACAGCTTATCTAAACACTTTGGATTGTTTTGAACTAATCCCTGTGGAATCTCTTTAATTTGGAACACGCGTGAGGTTATTGTTTATCTTTCGGGATCTTGTTACATCAATGTTTCTTTTTAAAATGGCTACTGGTTAAGACTGGGTTACAGCCCATCAACGTGCACAAGCACACTAGCGCCACTGCTAAATTATCGTGATTATTTAAATTTAACGAAAGATATTTAAAAAAGGAGGCCGCTACGTACTGTTTTTTTTTTTATTCTATTTAAGTACATACCTTTTGAATACATCAAACTAGTTTTTATGTTGCTGGATTCGTGAATCTATGCGTCCAAAGTTCAAACGGCCGTTTTTGTTTTGAGTTCATAGATCGACGAATCCAGTAACATAAAAACTAGTTTGACGTATTCAAAAGGTACTTAAATACAAAATACAGTACGTAGCGGCCTCCTTTTTTAAATATCTATCGTTAAATTTAAATAATCATGATTATTTAGCAGTGGCGAGTGTGCACGTTGATGGGCTCTTAAGGTTGACGGTAATGCTTTATTTTACATAAAACAAAAGTTTAGTTTACGACGAAAAACAACGAATAAAACGTACAGTATGCTGCAGAGATAACTGACCCACCTGCAAACAAGTTTCTGTGCAGGGGCCGGGGTCAGTTATATCTGCAGCTTACTTTAGATGACTAGAGAAGACGAGATTATAAGAATGCATCTGCAATTTCAATTTGTAATAGCAAATTATTTATTACATAAAACATACAAGTAAATTAATGCTAGTGGTATTTTTTATGTGTACGAAGATAGAGCTAAAACTAAAATGAGTTAATTATGAAATTACAACAAAAAAACAAATGAAACACAGTCAAAGAACTTAATTTCCGTACTATTTAGCACATTGTCACAGTGACAATATGAAAGTCGCTAAGAGGGACCTCCGGACCTCATAATTATTGTCCCTGTGACAAAAGGTACGAAACTGTGCTGAAATTATATTCCTTCAACGGACCTACACGTTAAAGTTTCGAACGTTATGTCCACTCTATTCCTGAATTTATAATCTGTGTTAATTATTAAAACAGACAACCAATTTTATAACTGCGACACCTACAGTAAATTAATTTAACACGTGTGATCATCTGATCATATTCTTAGCCTTTTAAGAATCGTTGCAGTTTTAAAACACTTTACCCAGAGTCAGTCCGTACAAATTTTAATAAAAATTGGATTAAGTTAAGTCGAAGCCGAATTATTTTGACTACGTAATCAATTTGTAGATATTTACAGTATTTTTGGTTTGTAAAATAGTAAATTTTTACAGGGTCAAATAAAAATGAGACCCAGTTTTTTTTAAAAGATACCTAAACTATGAATTATTCTAACAGTGATTTTCTTGTACATGCGCGCTTAAGGATTAAAAGGAATATCTCCCAGCAGAAATGACGGAAGACGTAAGTGTTTTACAGTTAATTAGTATTTGCACCATTGCACTTTAGACAAAGACTTGTTGTTGAATGCACGTCATAGATTTATGGCGAATTTACAGACCGTTTTACGTACATAAACAATGGAAACTAATTTAAGCTAGTAGACTTTATTGTTTTATTGTTAGCACTTTCTGATTTTAAGCATTTTATTTATATTTTTATTATACTAGGTATAAATGAATTCCAGGAGATTAACCTTTTCGACGCCATGTCAAACACAAAAGCTGTCACGCGGACGCCACGTCACCGAAGTTTCAAAACTGAAACTGAACATTATTCATATGCACGTAGGTCTATGTTGCTCTGTGGTCTGTGACCGATAATCAGTCTTTGGCGTTGAACCTGCGGTGCGGATATATCGGCCATTGGCGAAAAGGTTAAGGTAAATGTTGGGAAGATCGGCATACGGTAGGAACTCTCGTATTGGTATGCGTACTAGTACGTCGATTAGACACAGTCAGAAAGGAAGAGTTTCGGTCCTTCTGCTCCACCGACTTTCGGAAAGTGGAGTATGTGTAAAGACGCAAGAAGCGACGAAAAAACATGTAAGTAAGCGGTGTTACCGGAAAGACGGTCGTCCCCACATTGACCTAATTGGTTTTTAGAAGGAAACCTCTTATCGAATTTAACACATTCACTGCCCCCGACGCACATGTGCGTCCACCGTCATACAAGTTTGTTCCTAGGCCACGCCTCCTGGCAGTGAATGCGTTAAACTGTTCAGACTCACTTGTTTTAGTCACTCGCGCGACATGCAAACCTCTCAAACCAAAGCAAACCTCTTGCAATATTTTTAATGGGCTCAAAACGATCTGCATACACTTATACTCACTTAACTATGAAGTTGTGGTCATATTATTTTGATCACCTCGTTTAGTATAGATATAAAATAATCCTCATTGTATTCAAGCAGATATTCTATTGATTATGGCGACTCTGTCCTTTGTAACTCTTTTTTGTTACTAGTGCGTCAAACTACCCTAATATGGTTGAATACCCTGATCCGCCATATACAGCATGGAAACAATATATCGATACACATCAAATTTATTCATGATGCAATGTCTACATTCGGCTCCATAAAACATCAACAGAAACGTATGAATCAGCTGTATTAATTATTTAAAACGATTATTCCTGACTCTATCCGTTTCATGTTCAACCTTCTTGTATTTCAACATAAAGTGCAGTTTTGTAGTTCGTGTCTGAAGTTTTAGCTCAGTTTCGATTCCATCTAGTCCATAGTCTAGATGCTGAGTAAACTACCCTAAGGGCCTACTGCGAAAAACGAAAATAGAAATTTCGTAATCTGCATTTCTAGCGCTCTTCCATATTCGTATAATAGAGAAGCAGATAACAAAATTTCGATGTTTTGATTTTGCGGTAGGCTCTCTAGGTCGTAGCTCGTCAATGTGACACTTTCAACCTCATTTAAAAGTAGAAATGGTGACAATAACTGATAGGCTATTTAGAGGAATAGGGCTGGGTGAGTAAAAGGTACCGTTGACGGGTATACTTAGACTGATTTATTCATACAATCACAGGCTACGTATAGCTAAAACATAACTAAGTGTTTTATAAAATTCCTGTTTGCAAAACTACTTATAAATACTATAGTCGCGATGTCATGATACGGCATTTTAACAAGTAAAATAGAGCCCTTGAGAAGTTTGTAAAGAAATAAAATATACAGAATTAATAGAGACAAATGAAAGAGTAGTGAAGCGGTAAATTGTTTCTTTTACCGTATCGTTTTGCGGAGTTTCCCTGAGGTTTTTGATGAGATTTGTTGTTGTAGGCTCTATAAAGCTGTTAATTTTTAACAAACATGATGATATACGATAAAATTCCTACTATCATATCCAAGGACAGTGATATTTTGTTTAAGGTTCCGTCACACAGGCGCTTTTTCGGGCGGGGCGTGAGCGTTTTATATGAACCATACATACGTACATAAAAACCCGCCTGTGTAAGAGGCCTTTGGAGCCTGAGGAGCCTTTACAGAAAAAGCCAATAGAAACGTAAATAATGTATGGAGTGATGACGATGACTTTTTTCATTCGACGTACCGATACATTTATTACTTTTCGTTTGTTCATCACAATCTTTGTCATCTTAGATAGCTACGACCTTTAAAAAGAATAAGAATAAAGATCATTTATTTCAGCAAAAGGTCCTGTAACCTTACCAAGGGCCTCCGCACTATACTCTGTATCTTTAGGTACTTAAATAAAGGTAAACAAATAATTTGTAAATTTTCGGGTAGTTATAACATTTATTGATTAACCAACCAAATACAAAACCACCTGGATCTGTCACTGAACGACCTGACTTTAACCTACATTATTTGATCATGTAATGTTTACATCTACCCTCAACTGGCTTAAGAAACCATTTGAGGCTAGATTTTGTTTACTCTTTTTTAAATAGCTAAACATACAGACTACCTATAGGCAATGCCTGTATCGCGGGTAACCAATTAAAATTTAAATATCAGTACGGTTACCATCAGTTTGTCACTGACATAAACGCCGTCGAGAGCGTAATTTACTTTCTATACATCTCGCTCGCACTCGCATATTAGTGCAAAAGGGACATATAGAAAGTAAATTACGTTCTCGACGGCGTTTATGTCAGTGACAAACTGATGGTAACCGTACAGAGCTGTGACAATTAAATTTAGTAAGTTAACTTTGAAAGGAAGACAGTATACATTTAAAATTTCCTCATAAAGGCAAAATGAATAAAGTGATAACGAACTGATCATATGACCGGTTTGACGCGAGCTCTCCAAGCCTAAACGTCACTGACATCACTGGAACATTCGGGATACATCATCAGCTGACGTCACGGCAATCATACAATTACCGATGATTTATTGCAAACACCTCTGGCAGATGCAATCGGACTAACAGGAATTATATTATTATGATTTTGTTGCGGCTACACAGTCACAAACCGAATGTACAGATGGTTCTACCAGCAAAATTCTTGACTGAACATTGGTGGACATTAAATTAAACTATTGAAACGGATTATATCGCGTATATTGAATTCATACTACATCCCGACGTTTCGAACCCTTTACAGCGTTCGTGGTCAACGATTGACTGAGGAAAAACTACACTGTGCAAAAACTATACCCACTTAAAAAAAAATGAACTACTATAAATTTTAAGGCCAGTTATACATGCAAAATTGGTTCATAAGGCTAGTTCTACATTACAACGATTAATCTAATCCGTTTTTATTTCATGAGAAACTATCGCGGTAACCGAAGACAATATTAGGAATTATATTATTATGATTTTGTTGCGGCTACACAAACATAATGTACAGATGGTTCTAACAGCAAAGTTCTTGACTGAACATGTGGACATTATTTTCAAATACAAATTGACAGTTAAGAGACGTGAAGCCATGAAATCCGGAGGGAAGAAAAAGGGGGCCCCTTTGTTTCCCATAAAGTTTTAAGTCATAATGTATTGTTTGTCATATTATCGTTAGTCATAAAACTGAAACCGATAACTTTTCAGGATTTTCGTAAGGTAATTCTATAGATATGTCAGGTTAGGTTAGGTTTGTTTTATGGCAATCCTGAGAAGTTACCCGTTTCTGTGAAAAACCAAATTATGACTAACGAAAATTCGGACAAACAATACCTACATTATGAATTAAAACTATTTGGGAAACAATAGAGACCCAAAAAAAAGATATAACGCGCCGCGCGCAACTTGCCAAGGAAGAAAATGGCCATCACCCGGATAACATGAAGAGGTTTTCAAACCAGCCAAATTATGTCGAAACCCAAAGAAAAAACATCGACAGCAAAAATATTTTACCCACTATGAGACACACTTAAGATAACTAATTAGGACACGGTATAGAGTGAGCCGGTCAAATTCAGTCGGCGCCTCGGCGCCCGTAGCTAATTAATTACATCGGTAATCTCGTATTTAAGTTGAAGTATAAGTCGTAATCGGTACAAGCAACTTCAAAGGAGAATGGTCTATTAAAATCCATACTTAACTCTAATTTATCAACTAAAATTGGCTACAACGATTCCTTGCACAAAACTACGCTGCTACAAAAATTATACTCCAATATAACACAATATTACAGTAAAAATATAGTATAGCCAGGCCGTGAAAAGTCTGCAGCGATTTTGATAGCTCACGCAGTGTAATTGTCATTTTAAACGTCAAACTTCTATGAAATTATCACGTATAAATAACACTTACACTGCGTGGGCTATCAAATCCGCTGCAGACTTTTCTTGGTGCGACTCTATTAGGTATGTAAGGTAAACGTACTGCTCGACATGCTAATGCCCAATGACACCTTGCTGTCACCTCTATTGACAATGATTTAAGTTTCAAGATGACATGTACTGGGACCGCGTCGAGCACCAGTAGGTACGTTTACCTTATGGTCGTGTCGTAAAGTTTTTAATTTTCTAATAGATTATCTATAAGAAAATTTAATACGTTTATTATGCCGTTTTGTACAATACTGCAGGCGTATTATTGATCGCTTTATCCACGTGATAAATTAACTGTCACTTTTTGACTCCGCAGGATAAAAAGCGACGGACACCGTTTTATCACGCTGTCACGTAGACAAAAACGACCATCATATCCGTACAGATGATCCCTTAACTTTTTTTTTAATTTTTTTTTTTTTAATTTTTTTTTTTTAAAGGGATAAATTCGCCTTTGAACTAATGATGTGGGTTCCGAAGACTACTACACATTGTCGGTGTCAGAGGAGTTTCCTTCTGCGAACGCGTTTTCCATCAGGCGGACCGTATACTTGTTTGCCACCAAAATATACAAAAAAAACCGGCCAAGTGCGAGTTGGCCTCGCGCACGAGGGGTTCCGTACCATTACGTAAAAAAATGGCAAAAAAAATCACGTTTGTTGTATGTGGGCGCTCCACTTAAATATTTAATAGGTATATTCTGTTTTTAGTATTTGTTGTTATAGCGGCAACAGAAATACATCATGAAAATTTCAACTGCAACTGAGATACAGCCTGATGACAGACAGACAGACGGACAGCGGAGTCTTAGTAGTAGGGTCCCGTTTTTACCCTTTGGGTACGGAACCCTAAAAATCGTATTCGTATTAATGAAACATAAGTCGAACAGAAGAACGGACTGAAAGATACTTTTCCGTTAGATAGACGCTAATACCTGATTACCGATGATTTATACCAACAGCGCCGCCAACTATGGCTTACAGCAGATTATTATTACGGCCGTCTGTCTGCAACTGCATCTCACGGTGCCAGATTCAGATTCAACTATTTGTTACTGTTTTGATGGAGCTTGAAGATCGCTCACACTGAGTGCATGCGTATAGACTAGAGATGGGCCGAATATAGACTTTGCCGAATACGAATATTCGGTTCACATCATACCGAACCGAATATTCGGCCAAATATTCGGCCAAATATTCGGCCGAATATTCGGTTCAGCTAAAACTGCCTAAAACGCTAAAAAACAAGTTCATTCAGGTCCGCGATCTGCACTCCGCACGTGTCTTTGACCTTCCCCCTCTGGACCGGCCGGGAATGTTTATGAAAAGAACCGTCTCATCCCTGACCGCGAAGTGCACCCGCGCCACCTAGCGGACGCCCTTAAAAAATAATTTGTTTCAGGTATTCGGTAAATATTCGGCAGTTCGAACCGAACTATTCGGCCGAATACGAAAATTTAAAAATATGCCGAATATGCCGAATACCGAATATTCGGCCCATCTCTAGTATAGACCGACAATATATTATAGGAATTAAAAAGTGGCAACATCGTACTGTCGTCCCTTTCAAATCAATCTAAGAAAACGGGACGACACTACGATGTTGCCACTTTTTAGGGTTCCGTACCTCAAAAGGAAAAAACGGAACCCTTATATCCACTCGTGCTTCTCTGTCTATCTGTCCGTCTGGCACAGCCTATTTTCTCGGAAACTACTGGACCAATTAAGTTGAAATTTGGTACAATTTACACTTATGTAAATTAGTGACCCAAAGATGGACATGTAACGTAAACAAATGAATTTTAAAGATGGGGGGTTAGGGGATGCAAATCGGTTATTTTTTGTATGGAAATAACCGCGGTTTCGGTTAATAACCGATTATTTCCATACAAAAAATAACCGAAAATAACCGATTTGCATTCTCTAGGGGGGTAAATGAGAAAGTTAAAAAATAAAGTTTTTCTAACTATATCGTGTTATATATCAAATGAAAGAGCTCATCTTGAGAATTTCAAATATATTCAAAAATCGCCCTGACTACCCCAATCGTGCAGTCATTTTCACAAGTTTGCCTGCTTATGAAAATATCTCCTTTTTAATGTAAATTATGAAAATGTAATACAAAATTAAACACAACTTTGAAAACTCTGAAGTAAGTAACTATTAGCATAGTCCATCAAACTAAGTTTTCAGTCGGCCTCATTCTATTTCGATCCCTTAGGCCCCTTAGGGCTTAAGCGTGGGAATTAGTTTTTCTGTTGGTGGTTTACGTCATAACTGGATAGATAGCTACAGGCAAAGACATATGTAACTTCGTATAAGACGAATAAAGTCTAAGGAAAAAACGTGCCTCGGAATTCAAGTAAAAGTCATTCTCGAATAGATGCCGCACACACCTTTAGCCTATCCTCGGCTAGATGGCGTGACGACACCGTTTCATATTTAACAATTTTAACACATAGATATCAGTGAATGAACATGGATCAAAATGATATAAAAATAATAAAATAATTTATCCATTTAAATACATTTTTTGATAACTTTATACGTTTTCATTTTGAGTTTTAGTCGTGTGTCGATAGATGGCAGTAAATTTACAGTGACTACAAAATTTACAATGACAAGACCCCTCTATACTATCTATTCTTTTTGCTACAGGGATGTACCTATCAAAATGTATGACTTATACAAGTTTCTAAATAAAGTGATTAAAAATCATCATCTTCCTCGCGTTACTCCGGCATTTTGCCACAGCTCATGGGAGCCTGGGGTCCACTTGACAACTAATCCTATGAATAAGTGCTTAGAAATCATAAGTAGAATTTTGATTCAGACTTTTGTTGCCTAGTTTCCTTTAATCCCAGCAATAGTTAAGTTAGTAAGTTAATAAAGTAAACTTACTCACTTACTCCGTTGGCTCAGCGACCCAAAATGAGACTTGGCCCCCGACACAAGACAGCGCCACTTTTATCGGTCCTTTACGACCTCTCCAATTGTTGACTCGAAGTTCGCGTAGGTCCGCCTCCACTATGTCGCACCAGCGATATCTGGGGCGTCCGATAGGACGTCTTCCTGCTGGACGGCCCAGGCACAGTATAATAAAGAGTACTAGCGTACAGTATGGACACTCCCTGCCTCCCGTTGAAAGTGCCGCCCACCCGCTCTCGGTTACCTCACAATTACCGGCTGGCAAGGACGCGACGACGCGGTGCGCAGAGCGGAGGCCACGTAAAGTATTCATATATTAAACAAATATTTACAAAACCTATCAGATCACACTGAAAACAACACAATATCTATATGAACAAAAAAACATGTTTTCAACTTACGTAATATTTTGGTGGCCTGAATTTCCTTACAAAAATTTTGTTACTTCGTTTATACTGATTCAAAATAGGAAACTATTGTATAAATCGAGCTTAGATACCCACCTGACAGCATAATACGATTCTTATTTCTTCCTAATTCGAGCAATGAGTTTTGAGTCATTGAGGTCATCGAACTTGACAACGAAATGGCGGGAACCCTAGCACGTCTTATCTCACTCACACAATCATGGTACGCGTTCACCTACACGAGCTTACGGCTCGATTCCGAAAATGAATTAGATTTCTACTAGACTTCAACAAGTTACGATACGGATAATTTAAAGATATTTGTAAGATAGATATGTCAAATTTGACGTTTCCGCGATTCTGGAGGTCCTCTTGAACGATTTCGACAAGTTATGACTTAGATATCCAAGTCACAACTAGTCGATATCTAATGTAGATCTAGTTGATCTCTAAATCGTCTCAAGATCTTGTGATTATCTCGAAATCCGAATAGGCCTGTTAGACTGTGTGCGTAGGAACGCGTTTGTTTCATACATTTGATCGCCATCAGTGTCCGAGGTGTGGCCCAGGTATGCTCTTTTCACGTTCCGATCTTCATCCATTCTCTCAAGGTGGCCCAACCAACGGAGTCTGTGAGCTTTAGTTAATAAAGTAAACATGGAAGATATTTCGAGATATTTCCCCGCAGTCGAAATTTCCCTCTGAACCTTATTAAATAACACTTTCACTGCATATGCTATCAAAATTGCTGCAGACTTTTCTTGGTCTAACTGTAGAATGAACTCCCATGGCGCGTCAGAGTTAAGGCGTGCTTTTTCCGTACGAGCTAAGCGAACCAGTTTTTTGAATCCATCGGAAATATAAGAAACAATGTTTTAAAACTGTGAAAAAAATATATCTTATACTTAAGGATCTGGCAGATATGTTTTGGATCTCAAAAACATGATTAGATAAACTTTGCTCGATAGAAAAAAAATCCAAAGTTACGCCTTTTTTTAACAATAAATCAATCTCAGAGCTACAATACAAACTTTTTTGACTTGTTTTTTACATAAATGTATAGGTAATAAGATAATCTAGATGATTTGGATCACTTTGTCTCGGTAACATCATTAAAATAATTTCTATGTTTCAATACCTACTAAATCCGCAACCGCCATCACTCGCGAACGCACTTACGCCCTCTTCAGTCGCGCGGCAGCGCTTGTAGAGGACGGACCTGCGTCAGTATGTTCCGCGCGGTCACGTGATTTTACCATTTACAAACAATGGGAAACAAAGCATATGAAACGTAAGAAAAAGTCACTAAGTGCTATAAAAACACACTTTCTGATAACAGAAGCATCTAATACTTTACGAGGTGCTTGAAAGCGCCTAGCTTTCCTACATCAACAGTTAAAATATTTCAGTATTTTCACTAGGTCAGCAACCAATTTCAATGTAGGTAAATAATATTATATTCCTAGATAATATAATTGTGAGTATGTAAGTATGATATATTTACAGTATTTCACCTTTACTGATATACCTACGTCCGATCTGCAAAATGATTATATTCCTTCGTGCTCTTTGACTCCTTTGAAAATCAGAAATTATTTATTTGGATTGATACAGTATGGGGATGTTACAATATATGTATAGTGTTACGCTTTTAGTATGAGGGTGCCGAAGGCGCCCGGCTTTGGATCGCATGCAACGCGCCACGCCCGTCAAGCGTGCAAATTCATCATCATAATCATAAATTTAAATAAATATAAAAATGTCAAATTGAAATAATTGAAAAAATTACCCTAATAGGCATATCGCAATACAATTATTTAAGAACTAAATACATATCACTAATTTTAATATTTGACCACGGTCGACATGAATTAAATATAATTGAGAGTTCAAGGTGCCTACAGGCAGTTCATCTTGCGCTTGGTTGTATTAGTCTTGTTCGAGAAACTGAACACGGTGAAAAATAGAGATAATACTCCTAAAAATACGTGTGATACCTCATTACATTCGTCATGCATTCGAAGCGTGTAGTAGCACACACAAAATATCAAAAGTTATAAGCAAAAAAAGGGGGAAAAAGTAGAGATCTTTAATTTCCCCAATATCTCAAAAAGTATTCATATTACGGTGCGAGATGGGTCCCCCACCCATCTCGCACCGTAATATGAATACTTTTGTGCTCGACCAAATGTCATAGAGGGCCCCAAGACAAAACGAACTGCATTTAATTTTTTTCAAAATGGCCGACTTTATTTTTTCTTTTTTTCAAGTTGGTCCGAGCGCGCTGAGATTTGGCATGGCAAAAGATAGAGGCCTCTAGATTCCTATGAAAAAAAAAATTTGGAAAAAATCTAAGATGGCGGAAATAATGGTCATTTTTTATTTTGTATGGCAACTTTTAAACGGTGCGAGATGGGTGGGGGGTGCTCGACCAAATGTCATAGAGGGCCCCAAGACAAAATAAACTGCATTTAAAAATTTTCAAACAGGCCGACTTTTATTTTAATTTTTTTCAAGTTGGTCCGAGCGCGCTGAGATTTGACATGCGGCGAGCTTGGAGGCCTAAAATTACCATGTGAAAAAAAAATTTTGGAAAAATCCAAAATGGCGGCGGACACGGGCCAAATTCAAATTTCCAAGTAGGTTAGGCGAGCCCGAAGGGCGAGCTTCAGGCTGGGAGGCCGAAGGCCGACCCCGCGGAGGGCCGTCAGGCCCGGAGCTTTATCTCGAATGTCCAAGCATGCTCCACCCCCAGTAATTTTGGGCGAGGCCGAAGGCCGAGCTGCGGGAATGACGAACAAAGCAAAATCCTATACAAAAAGTGTGTTAAGCGAGCCCGAAGGGCGAGCTTCAGGCAGGGAGGCCAAAGGCCGACCCCAGTGGATGGCCGAAGGCCCGGAGCCTCCACCCCGACTCCCAAAACGCGAGGCCGAAGGCCGAGCTGCGTGAATGCAGTTCCTCCAAACGTCCTACAAAGTCAACTTTCTTGATAAGCGGAGCCGGCGGGCCGAAGGCCCGACGGCGAAGCGTCAAGGCTCGCGAAGGCCGAAGGCCGAGCTCCGCGTTGGGCCGAAGGCCCGAAGCGTCACACGTGAGGAGGAAGTTGGAGCTGAAACACGACCCAATAGGAAAAGTTACGATTTCCCAAGCACGCGAGGCCGAAGGCCGAGCTGCGGGAATGAAGTTCTCGCATGCGGATCTTTTCTTTCTATCAAAAGTACAACTTTATTTATTTCTCCCTTTGGAAAACAAACTACTACACAACAATAACAACAGCAGGAATGGACTGCTACCAACAATGTGGGTTAGGTTAGGTTAGAACTGCGACCCTCACAGGAACAGACTGCTACCAGAAAAGTGGGTTAGGTTAGGTTAGAAATGCGACCCTCACAAAAACGGACTGCTACCAGAAAAGTGGGTTAGGTTAGGTTAGAACTGCGACCCTCACAGGAACGGACTGCTACCAGAAAAGTGGGTTAGGTTAGGTTAGAACTGAGAACCCTACAGAAACCGACTGCTACCAGAAAAGTGGGTTAGGTTAATAGTTACAACAGCACAGACAACAGCAACAACAACACGTCAACAACAGCACCAACAGCAAACAACACGCGAACCGCGGGGCCCTCGGGCCCCGCGCACAGGGCAAAATCTAGTTAATATTATGTCTGTCTTTCTGGATCTTAGCAAGGCGTTCGATTTTGTAACCCATTCGATACTATTGAACAAGCTGGAAAGGTGTGGCATAAGAGGAAACGCGCTGAACTGGATAAAAAGTTACCTCACTGAAAGAGAGCAATGTACAGAAATACAGCAGATTATTAACAATGAGCTAGTGTCTGTAAGATCTCAATATAAATTTAATAGATGCGGAGTACCACAAGGGAGTATACTTGGCCCATTATTATTCCTTGTATACATCAACGATCTACCTAACCAAGTACAACATAAGTGCATAATGTTTGCAGATGACACCACCTTGGTAATAAAGTCTGACAATTTGATTAACTTCAATAAAACTATAAATGACACATTAGTTAATGTAATGCACTGGCTCAATATAAATAATTTAAAAATAAATATTAATAAAACATGTGTAATGCAATTTAGAACACATAGAGGCGTAGACATCGATTTGGATATTCAATATGATAACGAGAGTGTTAAAGAAGTAGAATCCACCAAATTTCTAGGGATACACATAGATAAATTTTGCAGCTGGAAAAGTCATGTAGCTAATGTATGTGAAAGGCTCGACAAGTTTGTATTTGCTCTAAGGCGACTTAGCAACATTTCCTCTAAAGCTGTGGCCTTAACAGCCTACCACGGACATGTCTCCTCCATCTTGAGCTATGGATTATTGATCTGGGGCAACTCTGTAGATGTCCATAAAGCATTCGTGGCTCAGAAAAAATGTGTACGGGCCGTTGCAGTGTCCACTTTCTAGAACCATGCAGACCATTATTTAAATCTACAAAAGTTCTTCCATTGCCATGCATGTATATATTACAGGCCTCTTTGTTTGTGAAAGAGCACCCTGAATATTTTGACACAAATATTACCTTTTTCCCTAGATCGACCAGACGTAAAAATCAAATATTCTTACCTATACCAAGGAAAAATGTGTTCAAAAACAATGTTTTCTCAATGATCATCCAAATTTATAATAAACTACCAAAGCGTATATTAGAATCTGAACCGAGGCTATTTAAAAATGCCCTACGTGAATGGTTATTATTAAAGTGTTACTATTCAATTCAAGAATTCATGTCAGACGAAAACCAATAAGTTTATTAATAACATATGTTGTTTTGACATCATATTGAAATTTGTATTTTTTTTTTTTTATCTATGTTCACATACTTATTGAAATTTGTATGTCAACAACAATGTAAAACACTTGTTACTTAATAATTCATCATATTGACATTAATAATTATTAATTGTAATTTTTATCATCCGATAATTATGACTGTATATCTTAAATTGTAATGTTTGCATGATTGCTTGCCGCTTACCTTGTATTGCATGCCTATCATAGAGTAGAACATAAGGACAACTTTTATTTTAAGACCTACGATTGTATCAATCAAACTCTATGTTCTCGCAATAAACATATTTCATTTCATTTCAAAGAGGAGGATATTTCCAATACAACATTATATACTTGCAGGACTGTATCTCCATTATTTATACTTTTTATTCAACGCTGAACACAGTCCTCCACGCCTCATTTTCGGCGTGAAAAAGCGATTACGTAACATTCAATATAATTTTAAAGGTATTAAATATTCATTGAAAATTAAAAAAAAAATTATGGTGTATTTAAAACATGTCAACAAATGTACTACTTGTAGAAATTTATCTTAAAGTTATTTAGGCAATTGTTAATTAACAAAATTTTCTCAAACTTCCTTCTTTATTGAAAACGAAAAAAAAATTATAAATAACTATCGTAAAATTTTGTCGCTCTTCTCATATAAATGCTTAATAAGATCACATTATAAAAAAATTAATACGTTTTAAGACGCTATTTTGGGTTTTACACATTTTTACGCGATCAAGATCATAAAAAAAACATTTAGTAAACTTTACTAAATCAGATTATTTGTGAAGGGTGCGGAATACGGGGTGTGATTACAGGGAGTTCAAAATAAGGCGGGTATAAGACAATTTTTTTTAAATATTTTGTGTTATTCAGTCAGTTACGTGGTCTTTCACTATCGGCCTCATCTGAGAATTCAAAGTCGCTCAACGAGCTATGGAGAGGGCTATGCTCGGAGTTTCTCTGCGTGATCAAATCAGAAATGAGGAGATCCGTAGACGAACTAAAGTCACCGACATATACTGTGTGCATATTTATTTGCGTTATTTGACATCTGTCACTCACAACAGCAATACAACGTAAAATGTCTCGCACATCGAAATCACAAAGGAAAACAATTGCACTACGAACGTTTACGTTCTACGTCTTTTTTTTAATTTTAGGGCTAGCCGGACACCACCTTTATGAATCGGTAGTCGTCTAAGTAAACCGATATGAATTTTTCATTTTTCTTTTAATAAAAATAAGGAAAAGGTGGATAATCAACTGTAAATATGGATATATTTATCGTCACCTAACAGACAACAAATTTGACACAGAAATAACATAAATAAACTTTAAAATAGATCCCCAGCTAGTTTAGATTTTGACGATGGGTGCGACCTACTCGGTGGGTGTATTAAATGCCTTGCGCGAAAACCATATAATTCTAGCTTTATTTAAATCGCAAATAAAAATTCATTATACGTCACAATTCGATACCTCAGTCTACGTGCCATCCAATCGTAATCGCTTGCTGTGACTATCGATTTGGATTAGTTACATCTCTATACAGGATGTCCAGTAATTAATGGACAACCTTCTAACCATCGACAGGGCAGCTTAGGCTGGTCCAGAAAATGCACTTATAGGTCTAGTAAAAGTTTCGTGGTTTTCGAGATAATCGCACTTTTGTCTTTTTTACTAGTTAGCACCATTAGATAAACTATTTTTAAGAAAGTTGGCCACTCTGTTCTCCATACATTTTTTTTTCACCACAAGCGACCAGACTTCTTGAAAATGTTATATATATATATATATGGGCAGGCCACATTGCGCGCAGAGAAGATGGCCGATGGTGTCGAAAAGTGCTCGAGTGGAGACCACGGACTAGCAAGCGCAGCGTAGGACGTCCACCCACAAGATGGACAGACGACCTTGTTAAGGCCGTCGGAAGACGCTGGATGCGGGTCGCTTCCGACCGGAATGGAGGTCCAAGGGGAAGGCCTATGTTCAGCAGTGGACGTCTTATGGCTGAGATGATGATGATGAGTCAGTTACAACTTAATTAAAAAAAAATATATACAATGTACTTAATAAAATGTAGGTACCATCGGTGCGCGAGTTTGACTCGCACTTAATTGAATTATTTTCTTGAAAACATTGTTTCGTTAAAATTGTGTCATCATTAAAGTAGGTATAAAGTCGATAGGCAACAAAAGTATTGGAAATTGTGATAATGAGACCCACCAAAAACATTTTCATGTAAAATGTTGCCAAGAAGAAACCATAAGGCTTGCACTGACAAAAAGTTATCAGAAATTTACTTTGAAACTGTTTTTTTTTTGTTTTTAGAGCTTATAAATAAGTACTACTGATCAGTAACAACGTTTTAATTTCACGGCAGCGTTATTGAGTTAAAGGAATCTGTAAAGTAAAATTATTGATTAAGGTTAATAATAACCTTTATAAATAGAACCCTTAATTGACCGTCTCCTTTAAAATTGTTACTTTCCTTTAGGTACTTTAACTCGAACACGCTGCCATGAAATTAAAACGTTCTTTACTGATCAATAATAAGTACACATGTCTATATAAAAATAATAATTCTACATGAAATGATCAGAAATACGTAATGCAAAAAATACATACGTACATATACAATAAAAACTCTAAAACGTGACCATTTCCCGGTCTAGTTAAAATACTGCCATCATAAGATCATTATACTGTGACCCGTCTGCTATGTTTACCGTGCGCGGTGCGCGCTCACGATCTCGGCGAGCGGGTCGCGGGACGCGCGGGCGGGGCTTCACGGTTTGCCGCGCACCTCACCCCCTCAGATTCGTTGATGAGTCGAATCATATCGCCAACAAGGAAACACAATTACTCAGCAACACTGTTGGTGTACATTTTGACGTAATTTAGTTTGGCATGGCCGAACTTTCCTTAGCCAGACACTAACATTCTAGACGTGCAAAACTACTTACATCGTAGACACCACAGATCTAAAATGAAGCTAAGGGGTGTAACTGCGATCAATGTCAAAACGAGGGAGATGCATTGTGACTTAGTTTACGAATACGGCCGTGTCAAACTCGTAGTAAGTGTACTCATCATCTTTCGCTCGCGTTATCCCGGCATTTTGCCACGGGTTGGGACTGTTGGGAGCCTGTTTGGAGCCTCACGATGTTTTTCTTCACCGAAAAGCGACTAGTAAACATCAAATGATATTTCGTACATAAGTTCCGAAAAAATCATCAAATATTGGTACGAGCCGGGGTTCGAACCCGCAACCTCCGGATTGAAAGTCGCACGCTCTTACCACTAGGCCACCAGCGCTTTTTTTTTACTCGTAGTAAGTGTATTATAGGTAAGTATAATGAAACCCGTTATATAACTATCATGTAAAACTTTTATAGGTGGGTCGGATTAGGGCGGGCATTCGCAGCACCCTTGACACGCGATTGCGACAGACAAACACTATTTATATCGGGTCGTAAATACAATCAATGCTATCTGAACCTACCAACAGGGTACAGAAAACACGGAAAGGATGCACGGAAAGCCGAAGTACCTATTTAAAGTAAAAAAAAGTGATAAAATTGCTAAATATCTCAAATAATATATAAATAATTGTCGTTGTTATAAATAGTTGTACATTTATTGTGAACTATGGGAGGTGTGCAATAAATAGTATTATAAATAATATTGTATTGTAATATCTTATATTAACTAACCTAACTCATGCCCATGAGATAACGAAATTGAAACTTTTAAATAAATAAAAAACCGTTCAAGTGCGAGTCGGACTCGCGTTCCAAGGGTTCCGTACATAAGTCCGACTCACGCTTAACTGCACATTTCTAATGGGTTTTCCTGTCATCTATAGGTAAAGTACTATTTTGTGTATTTTTTTCAAAATGTTAGGCCCAGTAGTTTCAGAGATAAAGGGGGGGGGGGGGGGGGAATGGTCGGACAGACAGACGCACGAGTGATCCTATAAGGGTTCCGTTTTTTCCTTTTGAGGTACGGAACCCTAAAAATAATACAATTAATACCCTCGAGCAAGATTCGAACTTGCAACCTTCTAGTCAGTCTAACCAGCAGGGATAGCACATGAGTGGAGCGACGGTATCTCGCCCATCTAATACCTTTAAACGAGCAATTCTTGTATATTTATATATTTCGGGGATCTCGTAAACGGCTCGATAAACGACGGTAAACGATTTCGATGAGATTTGCTGTATGGAGTTTTCGGAGGCGAAAAATCGATCTAACTAGGTCTTGTGTCTGGGAAAAAACGCGCATTTTTGAGTATTTATATGTTGTTCGAGCAAAGCTCGGTCTCCCAGATATTTAGTATTTATGTGTCTTATTATTGATTCATTAAAGGCGTATCATACACTTTCTAGTTTTGTAACCTTTATAAGAATCCCATAAAAACAGACATTTAATATCAAATAAAACCCAACCGCAAGCGAACGCACCAATGAAACCGTAATAAAAACGCGAAGGCCGCAAATATCATAAGATCGGTATAATATTAATTTAACTAGAACTTGGCCTATTTATACGGTGTTAAAATAAACAAGCCCAGTAATTTATTGTAAAGAAGTGCGGGAAAAGCGCGCCAAGGCTGAATTATTTTATGCGATAACATATTTATTGGGATTAAACAGTTTCCTGTTTACAGTGGAGGAATTTGGCCCTTTTTGTAAACAAGTAGGAAAATTTTGGATGGAAATAAAATTGGTGAAATCAACAAGTCCATATGCCACGATTCCGTTGCTCCCGTTTGTCAAGTGATAAACACAAGATAAATATTTTGTCTGCCTCTATAGGCATTTCTTATGACCCGACATACAGGTTGGCCAAAAAATAAGTGCATTCCCGTTGCGTGACGTTTTGGGACCCAGAATCGGTCCATAGGCGGTTTGTTTAGAAATCAGTTCAAGTTTCAGAAGGGTCGATAAAATTTTGAAATTACGTATAATAATTCCGTACACGGCGGGAAGAAGTTGATAACTCGAGATATTGAAGTTTGAACTTAAAATAAAATTACATAAAGTTCAAATTTCTTCATTTTTTTCTCGCCATTTATCAACTTTTTCCCGCCGTGTACGGAATTGTCCTCGTAGACGAAGTGTCAAAGTTTCATTCATGTATCTTGTTCAGAGTGAAGTAAGTACATACATCCGCAATTATGGAATCTCGTGTTGCTTGAAATCCGACCGCTATTCTTCTAAACTTCGATCCCATTTCCCATTTTACACCGCTCGACCACTAGCGTCTTTAATTACATACTATAAACGTATTTTAACGCCGAACGTCTTTGAGTATCGTCGACTAACCGAGAAATCAAAAGTTTTTTTCATCTTTATTGTCCAATAAAACATAATAATGCCTTCCTCACATTTCGGCGGCGCCTAGCGAAATAACAAAGTAATACATATTTTCCGATAACTGATAATAAAATATTTTTAGTTTTTTTTTTCGCCGGCAGCACAATTTTATCGTCAAATGTTTTGCACATAAGAACTGTATTTGATGATTTGATGTTAATTGGAGTCTACTAACTAACAGGCCAATACGATTTTTAGTTAGTACCTATTCGATCTGATGTTAATCGATTTTTGTTGAAGAAACGGCCTGTAAGTAGGTATTGCGAGTAGCTATTCATTATCCTCTTTATTCATAACAGCTTACGAGCCTCAAATAGTTAATCTATGTTTTATCATTACATTAGTCAAAATGATAGATTAAGACAAACGATTAATAGCTTATTACTAATTAGGAATGTATTAATAAAGCCTTTTATAGTATTTATTAATGAATTTTATGGGTTTAAAATAATTTTTAATTTATTTTGTCATTATTATTATCGTGTTATCGTTTTTTTTTATTAATTGACGTATGTATATATGTACAGTTTTAGGTGTGTGTGTGTGATTTTATTTTTATGTTTTTGACATGTACGTTTTTACCGTATTAAACGCTCTGAATCTGAATCTGAATCTGTAGCGCGTTTTATGAATTATAACGCCATGCCTCTTTTCGCCATCGCTCTACGCGACAACATTTCCATCTAAGGGGCCCACTGATTAACAGTCCGCCGGACGGTATCGGCCTGTCAGTTGTTCGGAACTGTCAAAATTTTGTTCTAACTGACAGGCCGATACCGTCCGGCGGACTGTTAATCAGTGGGCCTTAGATGGTTGGCAGTCCTCTGAGTCCTCAGCTGTGCGTTTCTCCAGAAACTTCCTGACTCACACAGCTAAACTGTGAAATTAACTTTCGCCCGCGGGATTTCCTGACCGATACGACCTTTAAACCTTAAAAAAAACAAAAGAGCGTACTCCCATCTTAAATACCAGCAACGCACTTACAACCCCTCTGGTACGGTAAGCGCCTACCATCAGTTTTTTACCTCCTATATCATAAAATAAAATACCCATGATTTTATTTTCAAAACAACTTTAAATTTTGCACATATTTTTCCTGCAAAGTTTTTTTTATAGAGTTCCGTTCGGCGTAAAATTATTATTTCAGTTGGCACTTTGTTATCCTGTCTGATTTACGTTTTTAGTATTTAGATAATATTTAATGTGATATTAACGTCTTGTATCACGTTGGTTTCCGGCGAAGGTCAATAGACTAAGGCCCTTTGTTTGATATAAAGTTTTAAGTCATAATCATAATGTATTGTTTGTCATATTAACATTAGTCATAAAACTGAAACCGTTAACTTTTCAGGATTTTCGGTTTGTTTTGTTAAGTTATAGGTTTGTTTTATGGCAATCCTGAAAAGTTACGCGTTTCTGAACCAAACAAATTATGACTAACGAAAATGCGGACTAACAATACATTATGACTTAAAACTTTTTGGGAAACAATAGAGACCCACCGTTACCATTACCAAGATAAAGTATATCCCCTTAACTGGCAGTATAAGTTTCCCTTTCCTCTGGCCAACTCCACATTTTTAGATAGGTAAGCGTCTATAGGGTAGTTGAGATTTCTAAAAAATCCTGACACTCGCAAATTCCTCCCGCAACCTCGACAAAAGACCAAAAATAGAAAATCAGACTGAAGTCGCTTTCGAGAAGAGCAATTTACACGATTGAGTTGCCAATAGTGGACTCCGAGTTCAATTTAGGACGCAACTGAGATAGCTAGTCCGATTTCTGTGTCACAATCCATTCTTTACTTACACTTCCGTAGGCACTAGTCCACATTCCAGGCAGAAGAGTCCCGGCAATCGTCACCATATTTTGTATAAGGGTAACATTCCATTTCTGACCGCCGCTGCACTACTAGTACGAACGGGTCGGTGTTATTGTCAATTTTCATAGTAAAATGAATGTTGGAAATGGACTGTCACCTTAAATATGTACTAAGATAAGGAGAGAGCGCTGGTGGCCTAGCGGTAAGAGCGTGCGATTTTCAAATCTTTCAATTTGGAGGTCACGGGTTCGAACCCCGGCTCGTACCAATGAGTTTTTCGGAACTTATGTACGAAATATCATTTGATATATACCAGTCGCTTTTCGGCGAAGGAAAACATCTTGAGGAAACCGGACTAATCCCAATAAGGCCTAATTGAACCTCTGGGTTGGAAGGTCAAAAAGAAGGTTTCGTAAAAACTAGTGTCTACCTACGCCAATTCTTGGGATTTGTTGCCAAGCCAAGCAGACCCCAAGCTCCCATGAGCCGTGGCAAAATGCCAGGACAACGCGAGGAAGATGACTAAGATAAGGAGTAAAACATAGACAGATAAAGGATGACTCACGTTAGACCGGGCCGTGTCTGGGCCGGAGCTTCCAGCGCATCGTTTTCTATGGAAAGCATCACGTGATCACCTGTCATCTCATAGAAAAGTAAGCGTCGGAAGCTCCGGCCCGGACACGGCCCGGTCTAAAGTGAGTCATTCATAAAAGCTACCTACTCTTAAGACAGTCCGACTTCCGTGAGGGAACCGAACATTCTCTACACTTCCGTAGACTTGTCCACATTCCAGCCAGAACAGTCCCGGCAATCGTCGCCATCTATTTTGTATAAACTCAGAATAGACGCACGCGACTGACCCCGCGCGTCGATGTGTTCGAATGTCTAACACGTTTAGCACAAAGGGTGTGAAACATACACTCAGGCACTGAAATCTAGATTAACTGTACCTAATAAAAATATTTGAATTTCTAACTTACTGAAAGCCGCTTTAGTTTTTATCCAAAAGGCCAAGCAAAGAAAGGGTTACCATTATGATTTTAGCAGTATAACATTTGTGTCATGTGATCTACTATAGCGTCAAAACTACATAGTAATAAGCCAATTTTTATCATTTGTTAAAATCGATCCTTTGTTTGAGGCCCAGGCCTATTATGGATAGCTTTAATATCCACGTGACAACATATCCGTCACTTTTTAACAGAGCGCGAATAAAAGTGACGGATACCGTTTTATCATGCTGTCACGTAGACAAGAACGACTATCAAATCCGTACTGAGTGACATAATCTCATCATAATCTACATTTTTAATTGACTTTCAAAACGGAAAAGAAAACAAAACAATACTTAGTCAGTTTATTTTTGTCAATATCGTAGTTCCAAAAATAAAATCCACTCAACTTCACGATACCAATAATATTTTTACCAGGTAGGGTAGAAGTACCTAAAAGAATTTTACCTACCTACTTCATTTCAATGCAATTTGTTTTTTCTCTCTTTCTAACATTTCCTTTCCCTCATCAATCTCGCAATACCTGTCGCAAACAAATTAAAACAGTAAAACAACAATTTTCCATCATTTGTCTTCGTAAGTTTTTAGAATATCATAAATCAATGGCGTTGACGTGTAACACATCCGCCCGGCCCACTAATTAGTGCGCTGTTGTTGACATCAACCTTTATTTATCCTGAGTATATCGTGACCTTTATATTATTATACAGCATGCAGCTTTTTTAAATATTTTTTTTTAATAGGAGTTTTGTCACGCAGTGACGATCTTATCCCCGCAATGAGATCTAATAGTAATTAAATCTCATTACGGGGGTGACACGTCACTCAGTATGTACCTAAATGAACGGAAAACATTTACTCAAACCCGTTAATGTATACACACTGAGCAACTTTTACTATGGCACCAATCCCGAAATCGCGAAATAAATTAATTCTCTCATAGAGATTGACTCTCTCACTGAATCACTGTCATAATTATGATTCACGTACTGGTGTCCAAGCCTCTCTAAGGCTCTTAATTTTAATTTAATTTATTATACCTAATTGTTTTTTCATTTGAATGTAAATTAGTTAATTTAATTTTAATATAATAATGTAAATAGCAGGGCAGCTTGTGGCGAGCTGTTGGGAAGTAACGACCCCACGGATCCGAGTGCTCCCGAGAGTCGGTCAGGGTCTCCGTCTCCGGCGTGTCTTCGTCGGTCGGAGTGGACCCCAAGGGGACCCGCAGGACTCTCAGCTCTGGCTTGCCTTAATTGGCCATCCAGAGAGGAGTCGTTAGAGCTATATGCTCCAGGGGTGGAAGTGAAAGATGCATAAGACGCGAGTTGGCACAGTGGCTGCTAACAGCCACTGGGTAGAAAGCGGCGCACACCTCTCGACACCCCTGAGCCGCTCACACCGATGTTGCTCCTGGTCGTCTTCGCGACGGCAGTTTCAGGGGCCCATCTAGTGCGCGGCAAGTCACCACCTGCCTCGATAACTTGTGTGAACATTGTTATGGCAGGTGTCCGTACGTCTTTGTAATAACCCAGTCTCATAGTCCACCCAAACTTCAATCCATAGACCGGTATACTGTTCTCTTTTTCTACAATAGTCCCAATGCCTGCTGAGACCGGTTCATGGCTGTCTATTGTAGCACCTGTGAACGGGTTCCAGCAGGCGTTCTACATGACATAAAAACTCTCCAAGGGGCCTCTACGTGTTGGATCTGTGTCCCCACGCAAGCCTATCAAAAAGCCGGGATTATAGGCCCGTGATATCCAAGGAGATATAAATAATTGTAATATGATCCTAAGTTGGTCGAAAATAAACGAATTTATTTATAGGAAATTTCAACGCCAGACCAACAAAATGTAAGAAACCACAAATTTTTTTTCGCGGCTTCGGGCTTGGTGCCATAGTAAAAGTTGCTCTGTGTGACCTAAATTTAAGTTAATTCATTATAAGATGTAATGTTTTGAAAAGATGTGTCCCGCCGAGTTTGTTGCCGGTCCCATATTGGGATACCCTCCTCCAATTGAGGGGAGATTTAAATCTTCTCGAGGCAGAGGTGTAAGGTTGGAGCCGGTGTAGCTTTATTTGACGTTCATAAGCGACACGTTGAATCTCAAACACGCTTAAAATTAATGTTCCAACAGATGAAACGTAAAGGTCAAACAAAACATTTCACAAATTATACATTAGGTACGCTACATTTCCTCTGTAATTCTAGGGCCACCGATTTAAACCAACCGAACCGAACCGCAAGCAAGCATTCGCCTGAAGTAAATCACTATTCGTGTGATCTTCAATTGGCTGCGTCTAAGTAGGTACATAATTAGTTATTATGTTTTAATTTTAACAACAGCGGCTTGCAGTATCGGACTAGGGCAACGGCAAAACTCGAAATCTCTAGAACAGTCCGGACATTTTAATACATATGTATGTTAATTAAAAGCCCCTTATCCATTTGACGTTTGGGATCCTCAAGAAACCACTGCCATTTTGAAAACTATGTATCATTCTGGTGAAATCCGCCTTTTAGAGAGGTTTCTGGAGAAAAGCACAGTTGATGACTACCAACCATCCATGTCGTGAAGATGGAAATGCTGTTGGCTAGAGCGTCCTGAGATGGACCGACCAAATCAAAGCCAGTGTGTCGGCCACAGTAACTAAGCGAATGCTCACGGAAAGCTCTACGGGAGGAATGGCGACGTATCGTTAAGCGAGTCGCTCAAAAGTTTACATAATAGCCAGGACCACTCTGTCAAGAGTCACACCATCACGTCTCATTTACTCATCTAGACACGCGGTAGCGTGTCCAGCCAAGTTCAAAGAAAAAGGAACTGGCGACGCAGCAACCGTGTGTAATATTACACGAACCATTTCGAGCTACTTTTGACCCCTTCACAACTTGAAACCTACTTAACCTACACTAATGAAATTTGGCACATGTATTCAAGCCCCTTAGCTTGTCCAAAATACAAAATTTCATAAACGTAGCTCAAACAGTTACTGATAAATTAACGTTTAAAAACCGGCATTTTTGTGACTGACTGACATATAGATCATAAACCTAACCCACTTCCAGATGACCTAGAAACTTGAAATTTGGCATCAAGGTAGACTATTAGGTGTATATAGAGGGAAAAATCTGAAAAGTGGAAATTATTGATATTTCGATGGAAAAAAAATAATTAATACTTATAGACTAAAAACCTAACCCACTTCTAGATCACTTAGAAACTTGATATGTGGCACCAAGGTAGAATATTGGGTGTATATAGAGGAAAAAATCTGAAAACTGGAAATTATTGATATTTCGAGGGAAAAAAATAATTAATAGTTTTAGACCAAAAACCTAACCCACTTCTAGATCACTTCGAAACTTGATATTTGGCATCAAGGTAGACTATTAGGTGTATATAGAGGGAAAAATCCGAAAACTGGAAATTATTGAGAATTAGATGGAAAAAATAATAATTAATACTTATAGACCAAAAATCTAACCCACTTCTAGATCACTTAGAAACTGGATATTTGGCATCAAGGTAGACTATTAGGTGTATATAGAGGAAAAAATCTGAAAAATGGAAATTATTGATATTTCGATGGAAAAAAAAGAATTAATACTTATAGACCAAAAACCTAACCCACTTCTAGATGACTTAGAAACTTGATATTTGGCATCAAGGTAGACTATTAGGTGTATATAGAGGGAAAAATCTGAAAACTGGAAATTACTGAGATTTAGATGGAAAAAATAATAATTAATACTTATAGACCAAAAATCTAACCCACTTCTAGATCACTTAGAAACTTGATATTTGGCATCAAGGTAGACTATTAGGTGTATATAGAGGGAAAAATCTGAAAAATGGAAATTATTGATATTTCGATGGAAAAAAAAGAATTAATACTTATAGACCAAAAACCTAACCCACTTCTAGATGACTTAGAAACTTGATATTTGACATCAAGGTAGACTATTAGGTGTATATAGAGGGAAAAATCTGAAAACTGGAAATTATTGATATTTCGATGGAAAAAAAATTAATACTTATAGATCAAAAACCTAACCCCTCTTCAAGATCACTTAGAAACTTGATATTTGGCGTCAAAGTAGACTATTAGGTGTATATATAGGGAAAAATCTGAAAACTGGAAATTATTGATAATTCGATGGAAAAAACATAATTAATACTTATAGACCAAAAACCTAACCCACTTCTAGATGACTTAGAAACTTGATATTTGGCATCAAGGTAGACTATTAGGTTTATATAGAGGGAAAAATCTGAAAACTGGAAATTATTGATATTTACATGTAAAAAAAATTATTAGGTAATACTTATAAACCAAAAACCTAACCCACTTCTAGATCACTTAGAAACTTGATATTTGGCATGAAGCTAGACTATTAGGCGTATAAAAAAGAAAAAAATCTGAAAACTGAAACTTTTTAACAATTGACCGCGCGTTAGCTAGGGTCTCCTTTTCAGCTTAGGCAAACTGCTTTTATGATGAATACCTACTATAGTAATTTCTGTACAAAAAGTAATGATATCCCAACAAAAACATAAATGTGAAATGAGAGCCAAGTTCAATATTAAGAATATGTGTCGTTGTTGACTCGCTGACAAAAGAATTGAGATCTATATGGGTGCCAAGTTCTGTGTTGTGTAGAAAATCCTGAAATTATAAAGGAGTTGTCTTGGCTAGTTTTTACGTATAGGCTACTTTTCTAAAATTTGGTTTGTTGGTAAAAACTAGCCAAGTCAAATCCTTTATAATTTCAGGATTTTCTACACAACACAGAACTTGGCACCCATATAGATCTCAATTCTTTTGTCAGCGAGTCAACAACGACACATATTCTTAATATTGAACTTGGCTCTCATTTCACATTTATGTTTTTGTTGGGATTACACATTACGCGGACTGTGTATAGACTTGAACGGAGCTTTCGTACCGGCGCGTCAATCTATATTCTTCGGCCGGTCGTGCGCTCGAGTGATATTTGGAGAAATGCTTGGTTTCTTGGAGTGATGCGTAATGCAATATTACGCGTTCGAGTGATATCTCATTTGTGATATTACGCGCATTACTTAACATGGCTAGTCAAGAGTTTAACGAAGAAGACGAAGAGAGCGTCATACTTTTCTGTCTTGCTTTTACTACCCATAACCATAGTTCTAGTTTTCTGGTTCACCTGTAGCCCTCGCGAGCTCACAGGAACAGGGAATATTCTACTCTAATAATTTTACAGCACGGTGTTTGTTTACGTAAGGGAGGTTACGATCTCCGTATGGCGAGGCAAGGCCGTCCGTCCGTCCGTACGCTTTATAGTTGTGTTTATAGTTGCATGGATTTTGATTGGAGAAGGGTCAAGTGCGGAATTACGGTAGAACACCATGGATGTTACTAGATTATTATTTACTTTAAGATGAAAGGGTTTCTCTCCGTCGATAACTATAATATTATTTACAGTTGACTGCTGGACACTTTTAGAACTGTTCTACCATAAGAGATTTCACTCCTTTTACTCTATACTCCATGTAGCAGACTTTTTCCAAAATCATCTCTCGTTTTTCGTGATATGTCCTCAGGGCGCGATTTAATGTCAAAGGCATTTCGAATCATAAATTCAGAGCCACTAAATTTTCTTACTGATAAAATACATTTTAGAGTGACTTGCTTGCTTTTACTGAAAGTTTACTTGGCTTTGAGGATAATCCCTGAAGACTTAGGAAAATGAGTTAATGTGAGCTTTTCAGCCACGTGTAACGATAGAGCACACTCAAAAAAATTATGGAATAAAGTTTTTTTTAATGAATCATATAATAGCCAAAGAAACGCAATACTTATTGAAAATTATGTATGTAAACGGAATAAATATTAGGTTCTCAAGAAATTAAATTATTTGATCAAAACTTCGATGGCGTGACATCATTTAGTTTATTTAGTTGAAGTATTGTAGCGAAATAAAATAAACTTGTATTGTTCTAAGATTTTTGCCTTCTGTCCCTCTATAATATTTAAAACTTTCGCGTTTTGAACACATATTAACTCACATTTAAAGACGGGTGTATCGCGAATTTATTTTATCGTTTCGACACAGTTATCACTGGTTGTAGTCGCGGCTAATTGATGTCCCAGCAAAATGTAAAAATAGAGATTTGTGCAACTACCCGACGAAAAGTGTAAGAATAAGTTTGGGGTAGACACCACATTTTCAAACCACCCACTACACAAATAATCCCATCCCTCTTTCCTTCACCACCATTAATGGTTACTAAAACGTGCGCCTTACTAAGTGTGTTTACAACTTCTAAGATTAATAGCCAGTGCAGGCGGCTAAGTAAACTGAACTTTCTTCATGATAAAGTAAACGTACTAGTGCTCGACATGCTAATGCCCAATAGATGACACTTTGCTGTCACCTCTATTGACAATGACTTAAGTTTCAAGATGACATGTACTGGGACCGCGTCGAGCACCAGTACGTTTACCTTATAAAAGATAAGATAAAATTTATTTCATTGAAAAATATCCAAAAATTAAAACAGTCATAATACGCTTAAATAGTTACTTAAATAAATATCATAAATGTACTTCAATCATGGTTTACAAAAGTAAACATAAAATAAAAGATCTTGTAAGCAAAAATTGTAACTGGCTCTAACATATTTTACATCAATATATAAAGTCATAGAGTCAGTCCATGAAAAGTCTGCATCGGATTTGATAGCCCACGCAGTGCACGTGTTATTTTAAACGTCAAACTTCTATGAAATTATGACATATAAATGACACTTGCACTGCGTGGGCTATCAAATCCGCTGCAAACTTTTCTTGGTCCGACTCTCTCATTCTTCTCATTCACCGCTGAGCTACGGTCGTCGCCGATAACATGGGTTTCGTTTCCCGGTATGTAGCGAAAATGCATCGTAGAGGCAAAACTACAACATGTCGTTATTAGCGCTGAATGGGAGGGGGCGTAAAGTCATGATATTAGAAGGAAATAAAAGATATGGCGCACCGAGCGAAACACATGTACATAGGGGGGAACTGTTGGAAGCGGGCACGACCTGTCATTGTGGAGATCGTTGGGTAAGGCACACTGAAAAAAAGAATTAGCCGTACTCATTGAGTCATTTAAGAAAGTAACTGAACTTAACTTTATTTTAGTTATGTGCACAGCCCATCTTTCGGTGGATATAACAATGTTGACCATAGAGGGATCAAAGGTAAAACATCCAGACAGTATCTAAACTAGTCTAAAAGCCTAAATTGTCACCATTTATTTTCATCGATACGAATTCGGGCCCCGGCCCTGACATATAATTAGCCCGGTATATCTCCGAGCTGCATGATAAATTTGGATCGTATTTAGCTCAGATGCACTCGTTTTGCAGCTATAAATCGTTAAAGTGCAGATCAAAGATTATGCAATGTGAGATTGGAAGTTATTCGCGTAACTTTAAACTTTAGTACCTATGTCAGCAAATTCAAGTGTTTGAATATTTAAGCACCACATTTTTTGAGGGCACTTGAAAGCAATAATCTGATAAGTGTAAGTAATTATTTCGAGATCAATTTCAATACAGCAACCACTTTTACACACATTTTGATTTCATGCTTAGGTTTCACTACCTAAATGTTTACAAAATTCGTAAAAGACGATTCTTTCTTTTAGCAAAGATATTTCCGTTTTCCTTAATAGAAAGGGTGTAGGAAGTGAAAGTGTATAATTTTGAATAACCCTAATACTCAAATCCTTGACACCACGAGGCTTCACCTGTAGGCGAGTAGAGACATTAAGAAAATTAGGAGAATAATCGAGTTAAGCTGGCTGGACAGACCAACTAGCTCTTATAAAGGAGAGAAATAATTTAATACCATAATAACTTAGTAGAATAGGCTCTTCAAATTCATCAATACGACTAGGGAACAAATTAAATTATTTTATTAAATACTAGCGACCCGCCCCGGCTTCGCACGGGTTAACAAATTATACACCTAAACCTTCCTCAAGAATCACTTTATTGATAGGTGAAAACTGCATGAACATATTACCCGTTCAGTAGTTTTTGAGTTCATCGCGAACAAACATACCTACAAACAGACAGACGCGGCGGGGGACTTTGTTTTATAAGGTGTAGTGATGTTTAGGCTCATCTGTTCTATACACAATCTCTTCAAATCTGCAAACCTCAATGGGTGAACGAACTCAGCATAAAGATATCAGCATTGATGAGATGCATTTCGCATTCAGTGCTAAAAAGGCGTAACAACCAGAATTTTCCTAAACTGATACCCCCTTTCAATTTGAGCTGAATATTGATGCAGACCGATACATTTTCATTCATAATTCATAATCCTTTGAGAACTGAATAACTTGAACTAATAACAAATTGTAGTGTTGATAAACAACAATAATAATATGTGTTAGGTATTTTGGTTCGTCACATTTTGCATACATTTGTATTTGTATGGAGAGGCGTTCGTCCACTATGTATAGCCCGTTTTTGTAGCGTCAGAATAGACTACGCGATCCTGATGTTTCTTATTATTGAAAAATGCTTTAAAAAAAATTAACAATAAATAGTTACTTATACTTATGATAAGGAACCGAAAGAACTTAAATGAACATATATAATTAGGTATTACATTTGCTGTGTTTTATTTAAAGAGACATTTCAAAGTCGTGTAGTCTTTTTCTAATGCTTTAATAATAAACGAGGTAGGTATAGCTTTCCTCTTATAAATCCTAGTACAAATTCATATTATATGCAGGGAAAACCCTGTCGTGCAGAGAATGTAAGTACCTCGATGTTTATCGCGGAATAATATGTTACGAAGGCAATAAACAATTTTACAAATAATACGTTAGAACTGTTAATAGCTCATTCGTGAATAGGGAGGTATGCACACAACGAAAGCCGCATAAATATCTGACACGATCTTATTTGTAGAGACATATAAGAGCGGATCGCATATGTTTGCGGCCTTCGAAGAGTAACATATTGCAGGTGACTGTACTGTAGTGACTGTACTGTATGTAGTGGAGGTTCACAACCAAGGGTGATATTATGAGAATTTATACATAAAAATATATTTGAGCATACAACATTTTTTTTTGTCTCCGGCGGATCCTAATAGGTTTCAGTCTGTGTCTGTTTTTATAGTAGGTACCTGCTAAAATGATAGTGGCCCATTTAGTACAGTCAGCTCCAGATGTACTGATCCCTCCCCTACATAGAAATTTGATTGCGGGGGGGGGGGGGGGGGGGTAATCTATCTTTAAGCTGACTTATTACTATATTTTAATCTTCTTTTGTACTAAAATTGCATCTATCTTTTGTACTAAAATTGGAGATCGGTTGCACTGATTGTGGCAATCGAAGTCTCATTTGGCAGCTAGGATATTGGCTGTCCCACACTAGCGTCTTTTGAGCTCATTTTTCATGGCGCTCACTAGACACAGACGCTCATATAACGCTAGAGTGGGGTCTCTCTAAAATGGAATATTAAAAAGATTAATGTGTAAATAGAGTTTCTTTTAAATTCTAGAACTTCACAAAATATTTCGCAAAAATGTTTCCCTTCGTTTCCGCCTCCCTAAACCTTGAAGCCTCAGTCTAAATCCACGCTCCCATATATCACTTTGCGCAGGTAAATATACAACACATTAAGACAACTCTATCGGCGCTTACGCATGCCTGTGTACGCAGTGTGGACGATGGTGTATGTGTTGATTTGTAAACGGATTCAAGGAATTAGTCATTGAGATGATTGATTGAGTTCAACTATTTACTAGGGTTGTTTGGTCAGGTCTAAAATTCTTTACAGAAAAGGGTCAGGTAGATTTCTGCAGCCTAGCTTAGGTAGAGGCTATGCGGAAAGAGAAGAGTCGTGGAATATATGGGAACCTAAACATTTCACAATTCTTTTCGTTCCACACAGACTATTGTTAACTTAGTAAGGGCAGTTGTCCCTATACGCATATAGATGCCGTTTGACTGACCTTATCGCACTGCGACTTTTTAATAGTCCTCCAAATGAAGGGTACATGGAAAGACCATGTCATGAGTTATCGCGGGTTGAAAGGAACGATGTACATAATTAACCATATAATTTTTGTGTATAGTTGTTTTTAAAGTGAGTACTGAGTAACAAAGGAGTTATATTTATGATTACAGAGGTAACAGAAGCTGTAACTAATAGTTCACTGAGAGCTCTACATTTTGTAGATTAACACCTCAATTAAAAAAAAATTACTAGACATGTTTTTTCCGTGCACCCTTCAAATAATGACTCACACTGCTCTGATGCATTTAGGTATATGTATTACATTTTATGGTGAATGTGGTCGTGGTATTAAGAAAAATGTTAGATTTGATATCTTGTTAGGTACCTATCTCCGCACTAAATTAACTATTAATGGGTGGGATTCGATATTGCATTAGATGTGTTTGAATGTACCTAGTCGAGGCACCTATATATTTTCCGTCTCCAAAATTAACTATACATTTTTATCATTATTCACAGGCCCGACGATCAAAAATTTTAGTTATTTCCAGTAAACTACGCCGATAATTCAAAAATACCCAAATGTTTACAGCAGAACCGATATGTCAATTAGAGAAGTGAGTGATTCTGTAAACGAAACGTAAACCAGTATATTTAGAGCGCTAACTGTAAACAATAACACTGCGGGGGCAGCTCAAGTCAAAACAGTCGATAATGATGTTGATGTAATAGTTTAAAACGGGGAAATAGGGCTCGCTTCCTTTATTTGGTTATTTGTAAATGTAGAACTTAAATACTAAACGTACGAAATTATATTTGTACTATTTTGCAACTTCCTCATACTTATGCAAACACTTTTGAATCCGTTTATATACAATTTTTTAGTGTTCCGTACAAAACTTTGTTCACGGAACACTTATTTTTAATTATAATATAAATGGTATGTTAAACTTTATTTTAGCTTAAAATCATACTTAATATCTTCACCTAAATATTTTCTAATGATATGTTCGGTTACTATTTGGAACTCACGTTAGACCGGGCCGTGTCCGGGCCGGAGCTTAGTTTTCTATGACATGACATGCGATCACGTGATGCTTTCCATTAGAAAACGATGCGCCGTAAGCTCCGGCCCGGACACGGCCCGGTCTAACGTGATAGTCATCCTTAATAGTTAGGAGCGGGGTCTTCTGTCACAAGGAGAGTCACAAGTATTTACAATACCTACTTACTAGGAGATTCCAAGGATAACTAATTGTGAAATGTTGTAATCCGAATAATAGTTATTTGTTTTACAAGGGGGCAAAGTTGTTGTTTAACTGCTCGTGCTAATATTGATACCCGAGCAAGCGAAAGATTCCAAAATTGAACCACGAGCATAGCGAGTGGTTCGAAAAATGGAATCTTGAGCGTTGCGAGGGTTCCAAAGCACGAGGGTTAAACAAAATTTGCCCCCGAGTGAAACACATAATTTTTCACCACACCAACCTGAAGCAAATATTAAATGTAAAATATCAAACAAAATCAAACCAAATCAAATCCAAATGAATGTAATTAAAAATTTATCATCCAAAATCATCATTTAAAAGTCATTTCTACCAGCAAACATAAGAAAACAACTCAAAATTTGCATTTGATTACTTTGCCTCACATGTGAATAAAATGCAACTTTGCTATCAGTTTTTGAAGTGCAAAGTAAGCCTTTCCGAGCTGGTGTGGTGAAAATATTTTTTTCTTTTTTCATAATTAATAATAATCAAATCTCTCCAAACGGACTCTACGTATTGGATCTATATCCCCACGCGCGCCTTATAAATGACCGGGGTCGAAAGACCCGAGTTGTTTTAAAACGGAGATACTTACAAATAATCATAATTGACGATTGTACAGTCAGCATCCATAATAGGAAATAAAACAACGCAGCTAAAATATCTGCCACCGTCGAATATTTTTCCAAATAGAATAGAAATGTTCTCTTCTGTCTTCGACCCAAAAACTCTTATAAGTACCTTTAAACGAGCAATTCTTGTATATTTATTAATTTATATATTTCGGAGATCTCGGAATTGGCTCTAACGATTTCGATGAAATATGCTATATGGGGGTTTTCGGGGGCAAAAAGACGACCTAGCTAGGTCTTATCTCTGGGAAAATGCGCATTTCTGAGTTTCTATATGTTTTCCGGGCAAAGCTCGGTCTCCCAGATATTAATTGTAAAATGGAAACAGTGGGTATTTCAAATAAAAGAATACATTTCCTTAATTAAATTTATATTATAACACTTTAAACTCTCGCATTTTGTACACATATTTAATTACACAAATGAGTCTACCGCGATATAATTTCATTGTTTTTACTATAAATTCCGACGTTCCGTTAAATAAATTTATATTGCAAGAAATATTTACAACGTAATTTTCCTTAATAAAATACACGTTAGGTTTTAAGCCTGCTTAAAATTTTCTTTTTGAAATAGAGCTAATAAAATAAAATTAAATAAGTTAAATACGGTTAAGTGTTGCTCTACTTGCTACTTTGTGGCAAATGTATGAACTTGCAATAAACGACACGGGATTCTTCAAGAAGCGGGTATTTAGGGTTCTGGGTTCCCAAGGATCGGCAACGTTTAAGTGGCTCCTGTGATGTTGCTTATGTCCATGGGCGACGATGACCGCTTCCCATCAGGCGGCTCGTCTGCTCGTTTGCTGACTATCACATTAAAAAGCACTCATCATTGCACATTGTGTAAACAGGCATTGTGAAGGCCAACCACCCTCCCGCAGCCACACTTACCCAGGCCATAAAAAAAAACTTACCTACTCGTATTGACATTATTATATTAGTAGAGTTCGAAGTAATAAAGTCAATCACTGAGAGGCAACAAGAGGTTCTAACGTGAATTTCGTAAATTTAAAGTCGTCCGGGTTTTATTAAAATAATCATACAATTTTAAAATAATACAAATTAAAATCAGCTAAAATACTTAAGATACTTAGTCATTTGGAATGGCGGTCTATCTATTTGAATCACAGAATAATAAAACATGTTTAAAAATATATTTTTATAGCACTTATAAGAATTTCAACTGTGAAAGTATATGATTCAAGCACATTATAGTTTAATTTTAAACTTTACATCAAACTCTATAAGTAAAGGGAGGGATATGGTTCCCTGATAGCCTGCAATTCAACTGGACTGGGTACAGAAGTGACCAAGCATGTGTAGATAATTTTGATCACCTCACCCGCTTGATTGCTTCTGAATGAATTTCAAACGTCGTGCACTCGTTAGAGATATTTTTACATTTGTGACCTCAATACTGCAATTTTGCAGTGGATTAAAAGCTCAAAATACATAACATAATCTTTAAAATCTGGCAACTTTTATCGAGATATTAGTGACACGTTTTGTCCCTAATATGTTACAATACAAAATCCTAAAAAAGGGACATTTCAGATCAATCCTTTTATGGTAGGCATATTCTCGGAAATGCATTAATTCGGTTTTACATTAAAATTTGTCACATGGAAGACATGCTAATATAGTTTTTACTAGATAGTTTGGCTAGGGTCGCTTGTCCTTGAAGCATAGACATCATGAATGCTGTATTTTTTCTAAGGATAGTATCATCAACCCAAAAAAAGAGAAGTAATTTGTTATGCTTCTTAAAATTGGTTTGCCAGACTATGCTTGTCATGCAATTTATTGGAATTAATTTTACCATCTTGGTAATATTGCGATAAAATTATACATTTTCATTCCCTACGTTTCATTGTAAACAGTATTGTAAACTAACTCCTGAATCTTCATCCTAAGCATCAGCTTCTTCGCCGGCCCAAGCTTCCTCACATGCGGCAACAGACTGTTAAAGAACCCTATATCTTCGTCCTTCGCTGGTTCCCCAGCATCTTGTCCAGCCGTCGTACAAGGGCTTTTAGGGACTTCATCATCATCATCATAAAAGTCAGTCTCCATGATTATAGGCTTAGTATCAAACTCGTCGAATTCATCATCCTTAACGCTGACATTCGTCGGTTCTGGCACTGGTTCTATATTGTAATAACTGCTGCTTTGCTCTGGAGGATCGAAATCTTGATCCGCGAAATGATCTTCAGTCCCAGGAGTCTCTTCGTAGTCGTTGAATTGATTAGTTAAAAATTGTAGTTTAGGCAAATATTCCCATTCTGAATCTTGTTTCCTGACCTCTTTTCTGGCTTGGTCTCTGAGGTATTTCCACTTGAGCCGCGCTTCGTCGCCTGTAAGTGAATTATTGAGTGGTTCGTAAATATAGAACTATAGGAACTTGGCCAAATGCGGCGTTGTCTAGGCATTGACGGGAGTACTTTAGACAGTTTATTTGTGGTAGTGGACCTAAAAGGTCCCTGGTGATTCTATATTGCATTTTATTTAAATATTCTAAAGTTGTGGGATTCGAGTGCTTATTTAGGTAAGTTCAATTGGAGTGCGATGTGTAAACTGTTTAAAACGAAATATAATAAAAATACGTAATAAATTCACCATTTACTATAATATTTGGTACGGTGACAGCTGTCATCTAAGTACAATTTTGCGTTTTGAGTTAATAAATTGTATGGTTGTCACCATACCATCGCCCACACTGTTAACTGTACATAGGTGGACCTTATGCCTTTTGTAATAAGGTCCACCTATGTACAGTTAGAAGTGTTGCTGTTAGTACCCAAGCGATGTTAGAAAATATTATAGTAGTGAGTAACAGGTAGAGTTTATGATTGTTAACATAGATCACTAACCCCAGTAGGTACAGTTTGTTTATAATTTTAATGAAAATTGGATGTACATTATCGGTCCTAATTATGGATTCATGATTAGATGTGAGGGAGACAAATGGCATTACTTATTACTCAGTTGATATTTTAGCTATGTAAGAATTACCCAAACGAAATTATTACGAACTAAATATAATATACATACGTGTGACTCCCAACTCCTGAGCAATCTCCTTCCAACTCTCATCCAACTTATACCAATTATGGTGTCCTTTCAGCTGCCTGTTCCAAATTATTTCCCTCGTCTGCACCAGCTCAATCAGCTTATTCATATCCACATCGATCGTGCGTCTTTTGTTCATGAGGAATTTCTTCCTCATGGTATACCCTAGCTTTGGTCTCTTTATGGAGTCGTCAAGGGCATTGAAGACCTCGTCGTTGGTGTCACCCTCATCATCCTCGTCTTCTGCGAGGAACTGGTGGTGGATGAACTTGAGTTTCGGGAAGTGGGGCCATTCGGATTCGTTGGGGTTCTTTTTCATTTCTTTGCGGCATTGGTCTTTTAGGTTCTTCCATCGCTTGCGGCAGTTTAGACCTGGAATTGGAAAGGCTGTGTTTATATAATATTTAGGTACATACAGGTGCTACTATATCTTGTATAACGAAGCACGATAACATATGTATGTAGAGCCTGTATAAGGTAACTTGCTCCGACTTATTTTCATATTACAAAGACATTATTAATGGCATGATATTCGTCATTTTAAATGCCATGCAGACTTAGGTAGCTTAGTCTGACTATAATACGTTTTGGGTCTCTACACAAAACATGTGCAAGATATTATTTCGGTTAACTGTACGAAGTATAGGGACATTATTGAAATCTAGCTCAATAACATAAAATACAATAATACTATTTACACTAATAATAATTTTGAAGTTCGTCTTCGGAGACGAACTATAAAGATGTTAAATTAGGTACCTAGGTCAGGCATACTGTATGTACCTACCTACCAAGAATTTCCCATTAAAAAACATTTAAAAATTAATGTTTTTTTATGGCAAAAACATATGTAGTTACTAGTTACAAGCCCGGGTTCGAACCGGCAATGTTCCTTATGTTCCACAAGAAACCCCGCGAAACCCAAATTGGCCAAATTCATTTTCAAAATTAAACTAAAATCTCCCTTCCATAATAATAATTGGAGTAATAGGTACTATTCCAATAACAAATAGGCCATCATTTTCAAATAAACTTTAAAGTGAAAGACATGCATGTTTCCGATGCAAATGGGCCTATCTACTGCATTAAAATTACATAACGCATACATTATACAAGCGCACTCATCCGCTCTACTCGTAAATGCGCAACTCGCTCGCTAGCAATAACAAAGATGGCGGAGGCGGGCGCGGGCGTTCACCCGCCCGAAACAAATACTCACTGCTAGTCCCCACTTCCGCGGCCACCTCGTTCCAATAACGCTCCAACTTAAAACGGTTCCTGTGTCCTCTGTAGCTTTTGTCCCAGAGGCATTCTCTCGCCTGGACAGCGGCTATAAGTTTATCCATGTTCTTCGAACGCATTCCTTTAGCCTTCATAGTAGCGGGCGCGGCAGCGGAGGCGGGCGACGCGAGCGGCGCGCTGCGCGGAACTAATGATGTAGAGTTGTGGACTGGGGTGCCCGCCGGCGCGCGTGGCTTGCTCGCTCGCTCCCGCTCCCGCTGCACGCTATAGCCTTCTCGCTCGTCGCCCCGCTCCCCTCTCCGCCATCGCGATACGCCTCGGCGGGTAATCCGCTCACTGATACCACAACACGAGCTTTGTCGCTTTGTAACGTATTTACACGTTCACTGCTGGTTTCATTCGTGGTTGCCATTTAAGTTTGGAACTGAATACGCAGTGGATGATTAGGGTATTGTTAGACGCGGTTATTTTTAGTTTTCGGGTGTGTCTTGGGTGAGGGGTGCACACCGGTGTGGCTGAGCGATTTAGCACGGACGCTGCGCGTTTCTCTTATGATCCGTAACTGGCGAGTCCTTGCCATCATATTTTTTTCTTAAGACTGTTACAACTGTTCTGTCGCAATGACTGTGTTAATTTCGGTAATATAAGTAACTAATTTGCAGTATTTTCAATACATAGTTTGAAATAGTTATTTTATTACTCTACATTTCTTGTTTTCTATTTTTACTTTTTATAGGTGCAATCTGAAAAAGATCGGCAATAGTTCTTATCATATCATATCATATCATTTATTTTCATAGTAGGATTTTACAATCGCTTTATGACGTCAAACAGTAGCATTTACCTGCAACCTGCCTTTGAAGCCGATGGTCCTGAGTTCGAATCCCGGTAAGGGCATTTATTTGTGTAATGAGCACAGATATTTGTTCCTGAGTCATGGATGTTTTCTATTTATTTATTTATTAGTGTATTATATTTATCGTTGTCTGAATACCCACAACACAAGCCTTCATGAGCTTACCGTGGGACTTAGTCAATTTGTGTACGAATATCCTTATAATAATATTTATATTTATACCTACCTATCGTAATATTACTTTCTCTATGTAAAATTTTTTTGCACACATTTTCTAGCTAGATATGTTTGTCTAGAGTCTAGACAAAACAGGCACTTACGGTGGTTCCACAATAAATATTATGCACAGTCATGGGCACCGACGGTGTAAGGCTTTGCACCCGTAGGTATCTCATTAAAACGTTAGGTACAGTCAACTGTAAAAAAGTGGTTGTACCCAACGTACTCAAAAATATGTCCCATAGTTCTTAATTCAACCTCAACGTGACCACGACCGCTCTGCCAAGAGCGATACGACAGAGAAGAAGAGTTCTTAATTCACTGACATAAGAGTTATGGGACATATTTTTGAGATGATTTGTACACTCATATTTTTACAGTTGACTGTACCTATAATACTAAGGATAATCAGAAATTTTGTGTACTAAATAAAGTACAGTGTAAGTACAGAGTTCTCGCACACAACAACATATTGTCATTGCAATAAACGATTATGATTATGAATATTATAATGACAGTGATTATGTAATGAAAGAGGTGATTTTGAAATTCGGTAGAGCCATGTAGAGCCAACTGCAACTGCCATAAAGCTTCTATCATACTGTACAATAATGTAGTCTGTGTGGAAAGATAAGAGTCGTGGAATGTATTGGGCCCCATACATTCCACGACTCTTCTCTTTCCGCACAGACTCTACATTAAAAATCTTAAAACACATTCATTCATTTATTACCTGCAATGAGGATAAACGAGGCTAATTTAATTACATAAACGGGTCTACCGCGATATAATTTCATTGTACCTTGTATTACATTGTTTTACCTTGAATTGCGACTGCTGCAACTCATCTGAAACGTCGGAATTTAAGGTAAAAACAATTTGAAATTATATCGCGGTAGACCCGTTTGTGTAGTTAAATATATGTTCAAAACGTTAAAGTTTAAAGTGTTAAACGAGGCTTAACGCAGACGACGCTGCAATCGTTTAAGAAATAAGTTTTTGGCAAAAATTTCATTTTTGGTACAAGCTTTTATCGCCGACTGTACTTTTCTTACGACAGGCAACTAATACTCATCGAGACAATTCTAAAAACCCCTAACACAATTAGGTTGCGTTGTTTCATCACAGAGTTCCTATGGCCGGCTCCTGTCTCCATCATCAGATCAGCTCGATGGTACCATAATATAGCATTGTCATCCGATTTATACATGCATGCAAAATTTCAGCTCAATCGGAAACCGGGAAGTGGATCAAATTTAACTTGCAAGATTTGATTACAGACAGACAGACAGACAGACAGACAGACAGACAGACAACAGTCAGGTGAAACTAAATAAAAGCTTGTAAAATACATATAAGTATCCCCTTAATTTTTATGCCCAATTTCAGACACAATAAACTACAGACTACCTACAGATTTTTGTTGTGTTCCTGACAGTTGGAAACATTTAAAATCTGTGAGTTTTTAATCTCATTTCTCATTAGTAGGTAGGTATAGTTTGTAGCTTTCTAATAGAGCCCGACGGCTAATCCTATTGTCTATTGTTAAGTAAAACCGCACGTGCTACTTACCTGCAAAAAAGGGTCTTAATTATTATATTTGGCACCTGAGCACGGGCTAGTCCAACGCTCAAACAACCAGTGTAGGTGCGCTCTCCGATAACACGCCTTTGTTACGCATCTCGATGACACATTTTAGACTGGTTTTGTAGCGTTCGACTCGCCGGCACTCAGTAACCGAAGTACCTACTGAGTGCCGGCGAGTTGAACGCACCACACACATCCTAATAAAATATTTATCTATTAGTTCATTTTGAATCTTATTGCAATTTCCATAGGAGTTGTAATTCAATTACCTGGGTAAAGTGAACGAACGATTTTTTATGCAGGTGGTTATGGCATGTGGCACGAGCGGTTTTATATTATATTCTGTGTAATAAAGTAGCTGGGTGTCAAATCATCCTCCAGAACTCTCCTGACACCTACATATTTACTTATCCTCCTAAGGCCCAAGGTCCTACTCATAGTACTTCAGATCTATGAGATTTAAACCATAAATATTCAATTGGAACAGAGTTGCATTTCTTTTGTTTCGTTGAATTTTCAAACAAGTAAAAATCAACTTTATTCCCTGCACTGTAGGTTCGAATTTGAGTGGCTAATTTTAGGTTTGTCATTTGTATGGCCTTAGGAGGATATACCAAACTTGTTCTGAACTTTTCATGTACAACTCTATCTACAAATAATAAATTATAGTCTAGGTACTTACCCTTTGGGCTCTGGATCCATAGTTTCGGCTGACTATAGGTATCAGAAGACTAGTGAGGAACAACATAGTGTCATAATCACTTGTCAGTTCACTTTACTATGGTTTGCAGGTACACTTCACTTCCCAAATCTAAGATAATAATAATTATTAGTCATTTGTAAATGCACTAAAATTCTTAGATAGGTATAGAACATTTACGTACTAAAATCGGCCATGAGCATGTCGGGCCATACTCAATGTATCTCATCGTATTTTTAACCACGACCCTACCAAACGTATGGACCAATTTGAGTGCGTTTTTTTTAAATCGAAAAATGTCTGTTGAGATGATTATTTTCTTAATTATGTCGTGACAATGGAATTGAGTTTTATTTTATTTAAAAAAATTCAATTGGGTTTTTAAAACCAAGTGCATGAATTAAACTTCTATATCTCTTTAAATATTTTACAACTTTGGGTTTTACGTTATAAGTATAAATAAGTTAGTTAGAGTCAGAACAAGATAACTCTGCATGGAACCACAGAATAAATAAAAGTACTAGGTACAGAAGACTCACTCTCCAACAAAACGCGTCTGTTACGATCAGGACAGACATGGCCGCTAGATGGCGACAGCGCCACGCGCGGCTTATGGCTAGCCACCAAAATTGGTGTGAAATTAACGGATGTACTTGTAGCTACCTGTAGCAAAGCGACGAAATCGCGGAGTGAGCCACGGGCGCCACGGCTGATGGAACTAGCAATGAGAAACTGTGGCAATGTCTTCATTAATGTCCAATTTCTATGAAAATATGGAGTTTATAATGAAACTCACTCACTTTGCGCAAAGTTAGCTTAGGGTGGTATTCCACCATTCCAATGTGTATTTTGTCTCATATTTTGTTTAATGAGTGAGACGCAATGACATTGGACAATGAAATTGGGCAGATGAAATATTGAGTGGTTAGACTCTACAATGTTACTGCACCGTCTAAATAATTAATTACCTAAGACTCGTAACAAAGTAATTGTGGCCATAAAACAAGTGACGTCCATCATAACCGAATGAAACGCGTATTTCATGGCCAATTTTATGAGCTATCGCATATCGATGCACCTACGTCGGAGAAACTATTCATAACGCTATAATGTCCAATGATACAGTAATACGCCACCGATTGTCGTAGAACTGGCAGCTTCCTCGCACAAAGAATAAGTATTGCGATACAGCGAGGAAATGCTGCCAGCATCTACGACACCATGCCGCAGGGGAATAGTTTTTAGTTACTTATTTATTTTAAAATTAGCTTTATTTATATTTAAGTTTTAGTTTTTAACGAATGAATGAATGAATATTTATTTGCATCAAACAAGCGTATATAGGTATACAGGTGTTACATTTTTGTTTTTGTACGATCCTTGTTTTGCCATGACTGGCGTACAAATATTGTTTTTACTAAATTGACTAATTATGTACAAGATACTATAAACCGAAACTTATAGACTACGATTTAAATTTAAATTTTATGCAATTCATGCAATATACATAAGTTTTAAAGGTAAGTTATTTAATTCAGTTTTATTTATTGGTATTCTTGTTTACTACCTATGAGCTGCTGTGTTCGTGATAATTAGAAGAAAAAGGTTTAAAAAAATACACCTATGCAATATTTTAATTTTCATTCATAGTTCGTCATACAACTAAGGGTGTAACATGTATTTATATGTAAAATGGCATACAAAGAAAAATGAATTATTTTTCCACTTCACAGTGTACTTAATAATACAAATAAATGGTCAAGTTTACCGCAAAACAAGGCGTACAAATATTGTTTTTACTAAATTGACTAATTATGTACAAGATACTATAAACCGAAACTTATAGACTACGATTTAAATTTAAATTTTATGCAATTCATGCAATATACATAAGTTTTAAAGGTAAGTTATTTAATTCAGTTTTATTTATTGGTATTCTTGTTTACTACCTATGAGCTGCTGTGTTCGTGATAATTAGAAGAAAAAGGTTTAAAAAAATACACCTATGCAATATTTTAATTTTCATTCATAGTTCGTCATACAACTAAGGGTGTAACATGTATTTATATGTAAAATGGCATACAAAGAAAAATGAATTATTTTTCCACTTCACAGTGTACTTAATAATACAAATAAATGGTCAAGTTTACCGCAAAACAATGGTAATGTACCACGTAGTAAAAAGTTGTTAGTCGCGGTATTATCATGAAATTCCACGGATTATTGACTCTATCTCTATGAACAGATATCTAGATTACAAGTCCAATAATAGATAAAGGGCCTTTACTCTAAATAATTATAATTTGTTGGACCTTCAAGATAGTTATTTTTACTACGTGGTAATTTCCATACCACTGGGGGTGGTGATGATATTATGATGATGAATTTCCATGTTTTGCGGTAAACCTAACAATTGCTTTGTATTCTTAAAAGTACATTATGAAGTGAAATGGCCAAAAAGAGAAACGAAACACTATATGACTTATGGTAGAGCTTGATCCCCCTAACCTCCTGAAACCCAGCAGCAGCATTTTGTTTTTGTATTTGGAACTCTTTTGTTATTCAATGGAAGTTTAAAATAAACTGTGGAATATGTACAAATAATTGTAGCAGGAGTCAATAGGAGGGTAAGTAATGCGAACTCGGGGTTCGATATTATATCAGATTCTTCGAGGCAAAGGTTTGGTGAGCAATGTGAATTGAGTGCAAGTTTTACGTCCTGTTTACTGCATATTTATATGCAGTTTCGTTACAAGTATCACTTGGACGTTTATGTTGTAGGTATTCTTAAATCATAGGGCTTTAAAAGTGATGGGACATGTTTATCGCTTTAATAATGCATATTTCTTACAAGTAACTAAGCGCGCAAATACCTCTATATGAGTGAATTGAAAAAAAATTGTACCTAGTTAAGCACCTATAATTAGTCTAAAGTTAATTGATTCCATTGTGTTACCACAGTTAAGCCATTTCTATTTAAGTAAGAAATATGAGAGTGTGTTAGCGTATGATATAGACTTATATGTGTACGAATTAATTAAGTACCTACAATACAATTTACATAGTTAATTTTCGTAACACAAATGAATCAATTAAGTTAAGACTAATCACAGCTTCTTAACTGCGCTTAATTACGTACAATTTTTTGCAATTCACTCTCATGCAATTTAATAGGTACCTAGGTATCGTAGTAGGTACCACTTTTTATTTTAATACGTAACTCCTGAGATAGGTTTTAATAAGGAGAAGCAACGCCCACAAAAACACGTCGTATCTTATACGAGCACCATACATAAGTATATTAGACAAAACCAGCTTAATGTAGGTACGATTATTAAAACTACCTATATTTTTTTTCGTTGCCATTTTGGCCTCATCCTATAGGTAAATAATGAGGAATGAAGCCAGTGTGTAAAGCTTTCTTACGAGCAAATTTAATCTAATCGTATAACCACACACCTAACAATGCTGTTCCACTACGCAAAACAACCGTATCTACCTAAGTGAGTTAACTCATTAAATTAATTACTGTGATCTAATGAATTTTTCTTTCAATAATTTATAATATTTCTACGTACACGTACGTATTAACCAATTATTATTTAACGTCACTGTCACTGAGGACTGTAACTTAGTAGCACAAAGTATCACGTAACGCGTAAGAGCCGCGATCGCGTGGAACTAAATGGAACAGTCCTTGAATGAATTACTATTCTCTGACAGGAAAGTACGAGAGTGTAGGGTGACCAAGTTTTACTCGCATTTTTAGAGTCCAGAGGAATAAAATATTTAGTATTAACCTCGACGCCGTGTCAAACACAAAAGCTGTCACGCGGACGCCACGTCACTGAAGTGTCAAAACTGAAATTTAACTTTATGCATATGCACGTAGGTCGATGTTGCTCTGTGGTCTATGACCGATTAAACAGTCTTTGGCGTTGAACCTGCGGTGCGGATATATCGGTCATTGGCGTCCAAAAGGTTAAGCAGAGCTGTCATGCAAAAAGGAAGGTGGTGACTTCAAAGCTCCTTTGAACTGAATTGTCGTAATCATTCTAGCAATGAAAAAAAAATGCAATAAAAGCATGACTCACGCTAGACCGGGCCGGGTCGGGCCGGAGCTTCCGGAGCTATGTTTTCTACGGAAAGCACCACGTGATCACCGATCCGCCGTCATAGAAAATGACATGTCGGACGCCTCGGCCGGGGCCCGGCCCGGTCGGCCGTGAGTCATCCTAAAAGTGTCAAAGTTTATTTTCAGTATTTTGTATGTTTCTTGCATTTAGTGCTTGGTTTTAGCCCTTTGAAAAAAAGGGCGTCAAAAAAACTGTTTGCAAAAGTGTCGCTTTCTCGACAGCATTAATGACAACGACATTTTGGAATGAATTCATGAGTTGCTTGCATTCGTTAGTTACGTTGCTAACGTTGCTAACGTTCATACGTTTAGCAGTGTCCGAAGTTTCACTTTCGGTAGGTTTCGGCATAATAAACATATTTTGGCCGAAGGTTCGGTTTCCGTCAAAAAACTGCCGAATTATTCGGCCGGGCTGAAACTGTATTTTCGATAGGGTTCGACCGAAGTTTTGATTTCAGTAGATTTCGGCATAAAATCACATTGTACAGTCAGCAGCAGAAGTTGTTAAGCGGGTGAGGTGTTCAAAATTACCTTGACACATTCGCAAGTCGCGTCAAGATCATTTTGAACACCTGGCCCGCTTAGCAACTTCTGCTGCTGACTGTACAGTTGAAGGTTCGGTTCCGTTCAAAACTAGAGCAAAACCTTTGGTTTCGGTTTCGGATGGGCAATATTAACATTTAGATAATTTATATAGTTAATTTTCAATTTCATACCACAAAAAATCCTTTTCCAACTTACTGGATTGGTCACTCTATGCATCCCTAATTACATTATAGAAACTCGTGCAGTTTAGATACATGCGCCCTCCCTCTTTCCTGACTACGGCAAACCTAAAAGAAAGGATTATGATTTTAGCAGCCATGGCATAATATTATGCCCATGGACAAATTTAGAGGAAAGCAAAAAATAGTTTAATTACTGGATTACAGCACCTAAAGAGTAGTTCAAAATTAGTAATTAAACTTTGAGTTCCTCTTAATTTGTCCATGACTGTATGTGTGTAAGTTAGGAGCGCTGGTGACCTAGCGGTAAGAGCGTGCGACTTTCAATCTGGAGGTCGCGGGTTCGAACCCCGACTCGTACCAATGAGTTTTTCGGAACTTAATGTACGAAATATCATTTGATATTTACCAGTCGCTTTTCGGTGAAGTAAAGCATCGTGAGGAAACCGGACTAATCCCAATAAGGCCTAGTTTACCCTCTGGGATGAAAGGTCAGATGGCAGTCGCTTTCGTAAAAACTAGTGCCTACGCCAATTCTTGGGATTAGTTGCTAAGCGAACCCCAGGCTCCCATGAGCCGTGGCAAAATGCCGGGACAACGCGAGGAAGATGATTATGTATGTGTGTAAGTTAGAAAATATGCCATGCCAACCGATTTGAATTAACAACATGAGTCGGCGAATGAATAGGGAATATTACGCAAAACTTTGCGTAGGGGGCGCCACGACCACTATCCATCACAATCTGGGGGTCTACCGCGAAACAAGAAAATCGACATTTCGTTATCTAACCTCTCTATCAATCTTACATATTCGAGCGATAAAGAGACAGATAACTAAATTTCGATTTTCGAGTTTCCCGGTAGGCCCTTGTTAACAAACCGCCTTGATGCATCAATGTCATATTCTATTGTCTGTGAAAACTTGTCAAAAAATAGTTTAAGGCACAGTAGGTATGTATACGACGTTACTCTATGGTTTACTAGCTAGCTTAGTGCTGCACTCTGGCGGCAGAACATTGCAGGAATAACTTTCTGTCGGAAACCGAACTTTCGGCCTAAACCATGATTTTTATGGCGAAACCTGCGGAAACCGAATCTTCGGTCGGACACTACCGAAAATACAGGCAGCCTCGGCCATGTTCGGCAGTTTTTTTGCCGAAACCGAATCTTCGGGCGAAGCATGATTGTTATACCGAAACCTGTCGAAACCGAAACCGATACTTCGGTCGAACACTAAGTTCTTTTCTTAATTTTTCTGCTTTAATCCATTGGTTGACTGGTAGAGAATGCCTTAAGGCATTAAGTCCGCTATTTGTACCTTCATGTATTGTGCAGTAAAAATTAATTAAATAAATAAGTTACTGGTTTATAAGGGTACCTTAGTAGCCTCTATTATGTATGTATGTATGTAGGCTTCTGCTTACACCCTGAAGATAATCTTATAAAATAAGAACCACTTACCCTATCGACTTGGCCTATAATTTTAGTAAAGTCAGCGTTTGGCGCTATTCCACACTGTTTTTACATGTCTGGAGACATTATTTTATTTTATTTATTCAAACATATTACACAGTAGTATTACAGTGAGACACAAGGCACTGTGGAATGGAATGCATACAATATTATTATTATCCAAAAACTTTAACATAAAGTTGTGTAATACAATAACAATAGTCTTAAATACTAACTGAAGATGGGTGATCATCCATCGCCTCTTACATTCGTCACATAACATCTTCCAACTACTGGCCATAGACTAGGAATCCTCTAGACCGAGTTTAGAGCAATTATTTCATGCAACCGATGATGCCAAAAATGCGGGGGTGCGCGGGACGGGGTGAGCGAAGTCCCGTGCCGTGATTGTTCCGTTCAAAGACACGGACGTTACACAAAGACACTTTCGACTCGAACATGGAGTAAAATTACCGTATGTAATAAAATACCTTTTTTTTTTTTTTTAAAGAGGGGAAATGCTTTACGCATACCACCCGGCGCGGGGACGGGCCGGGATGGTTATGTGGGACTCCCTGTTGTGGGCTAATGAGACCCCAGGTTTACCCACTAAAACCCCTCTGTTGCCGCCTCGCTGCTATATGGCGAGGTCCCAGGAACGCCGAAGTACTCTTCCGCAACCTCGCCAACCTAATAAAATACCTAACGCAACCACACTGACGACTCTTCCTCTTCTTCGTTACACTCTTGACAGAGTAGTCGTGGCCATTATGTAGACTTTTGAGCGACTCGTTTAACGACACGTCGCCTTCCTCCCGCAGAGCTGCTTTCCGTGAGCATTCGCTTACTGTGGCCGACACACTTTGGCTTTGATTTGGTCGGTCCATCTCATTGACGAGTACTACTCTATGACGTTTAAATAAAAAAAATGGCAACAAAAAAGGTCACCCATCCAAGTACTGACCCCGCCCGACGTTGCTTACCTTCGGTCAAAAATCACGTTTGTTGTATGGGAGCCCCACTTAAATCTTTATTTTATTCCGTTTTTAGTATTTCTTGTTATAGCGGCAACAGAAATACATCATCTGTCTAGCTATCACGGTTCGTGAGATACAGCCTGGTGACAGACGGACGGACGGACAGCGGAGTCTTAGTAATAGGGTCCCGTTTTACCCTTTGGGTACGGAACCCTAAAAAATGTAGTCAATTAAAATTGTAAGTAATATGCCATGTCATTTGCTGTAATTTTAAAGTCGAATTCGCCTCTATTCCACTGCGCATGCACAAACTCAAGAGCATTAAGTGTCATCTCACCTTTACTTGAGAGTAAAAGAGATGCATCTACATCCCACATAACGTCATCCCTGTCTTTCAGAGCTATACTTTTTTAATGATATTTTTTTATGATTAAGGCTCATGTCATCGTTTCTTAATTGTATTACGGAAGCTTAGCCGGTGAGTTGGCTTAGTTTTAAGTTAGTGTTAGACTTTAGGTTAGTCCTAGGTAGACTGTTGAGATGTGAGTTTTGTAGGTATAAGATAAATAAGAGTTAATTAGAGTAGTAAGTTCCGTAAAAAACACTTTTTCCTTTGAAAGAGGGTAATAGTTGTTCTAAAAAGTGTGCAGAAAATGATACATTTCTGCACTAGAGCATTTTACTTTCCAAGTACGATTGTTTAAACAAATCGACTATTTTCCTTTTATAATACATTTCAAATCCTCGCTCGTACCATTGAGTTTCAGTTGATTTTACCTATATTAAATAGCTTTTCGATGATAGATTTTAATTGTTATTTAAGATTTAGAAATAAAATTGAACCTTTTTTTTGCTCAGTAAAGTAAAGATAATTTAAGTACCTAAAAGATAAATCTGCAACGATTTTGACAGCACGCGCAGTGCAAGCGTTACTTATACGTCATAATTTCATACAAGTTTCATGTTTAAAATAAAACACATGCACCGCGTGTGCTAGGTATCAAAATCGTTGCAGACTTATCTTGTTCTCACTCTACCTATCTCACAATGTTGGTTCCCTAAATAAAGTTTCTATTGGATAGAAAACTAGTGTGTTCGCGCGAACAGTACATTTTTCTCTCCTGTGGGCAATAGTTAACAGCTTGTGGGCATGTAAGCAATGATTTTATCATAGTTCTCTAAATAAAAGGAGGACCTTTTCACGTGGATAAGGGTTAAATAAGAAAATTAACCTTTATAGCCCTTAACTCTTGTTTATGTCTACAGGAAAGACATAACACAGTGATCTTTTTGACCCCTCGTACAATCATACATATGAACGTAACGCTAGAGATGCAATCTCAGTATCCTCAGTAGTACGTGGACTAGAATCGAAGCCATATTGCAGAAGCCCTACTTTGTGGCCTTGTCCTCCTGATTTGTAGTTTACATTCACTGCAATGCTATAAAATACTTAGTTGCAGATTAATGCATTTGCCACCCTGCACCCTGCACCCCCTTTTACCCCCCTACACGTGTAACAACTTTTTAGTTGGCAATATTTCGTTTGGAAATATAATTTTAACCTTTAACGTGTTTGCTAAGTTGTGAGCAAAGGACATTTCGAGCGAGCAAAAATGTAGGTAACAGTTTTGAATGATTCACGTTTACTTTCACTAGACTTATATCGAGCGGGATATGAACCGTGATTACCTTTCGGGAGCTCGATAACAATACAAAAGGTAATCACGGTTCATATCCCGGTCGATATCAGTCTAGCAAAAATGTAGGTAATTGCCTACTTATTTATTAAAGCTTCCTCCAACAGTATGTTCTGTGAAAAGGCATTGAGGTAAGTAAAAGAAAACGGTAGGTACTGTAGGTATCTTGATAATCATAATAATGTGGGTAGGCTAAGCGATATTTGAATAAAATAATATATGCTCGGTAATGGTCGTTTATATCTCCTGACATGGCGCAGTCGGTGGGATACGAATTAACAAACGGAATCCGATTTCCACCTAACACCATCAACATGACGGGTTGTTAGTCTTTTCCATTTAAGGTCCTACTAAAGTTTAAAAGATCTTTTATATAAGTTTCATTCATAATTTGCTAACATAAAAAATAAAAACTTATCATAAATATTTTTATTTCTTACAGGTGTTACTCGACGCATGGCGCGTGCGCTGGGGCAGGATGTCGGGCATGACGGGCGCCAGCATGCTGCGCACACGACGCAAAGATGTCAACCTCAAACCCAACCGGAAGTAAGTACATCTACAAGATGTCGGGCATGACGGGCGCCAGCATGCTGCGCACACGACGCAAAGATGTCAACCTCAAACCCAACCGGAAGTAAGTACATCTACAAGATGTCGGGCATGACGGGCGCCAGCATGCTGCGCACACGACGCAAAGATGTCAACCTCAAACCCAACAGGAAGTAAGTACATCTACAAGATGTCGGGCATGACGGGCGCCAGCATGCTGCGCACACGACGCAAAGATGTCAACCTCAAACCCAACCGGAAGTAAGTACATCTACAAGATGTCGGGCATGACGGTCGACGGGCGCCAGCATGCTGCGCACACGACGCAAAGATGTCAACCTTAAACCGAACCGGAAGTAAGTACATCTACAAGATGTCGGGCATGACGGGCGCCAGCATGCTGCGCACACGACGCAAAGATGTCAACCTCAAACCCAACAGGAAGTAAGTACATCTACAAGATGTCGGGCATGACGGGCGCCAGCATGCTGCGCACACGACGCAAAGATGTCAACCTTAAACCGAACCGGAAGTAAGTACATCTACAAGATGTCGGGCATGACGGGCGCCAGCATGCTGCGCACACGACGCAAAGATGTCAACCTCAAACCCAACAGGAAGTAAGTACATCTACAAGATGTCGGGCATGACGGGCGCCAGCATGCTGCGCACACGACGCAAAGATGTCAATCTCAAACCCAACCGGAAGTAAGTATATCTACAAGATGTCGGGCATGACGGGCGCCAGCATGCTGCGCACACGACGCAAAGATGTCAACCTCAAACCCAACCGGAAGTAAGTACATCTACAAGATGTCGGGCATGACGGGCGCCAGCATGCTGCGCACACGACGCAAAGATGTCAATCTCAAACCCAACCGGAAGTAAGTATATCTACAAGATGTCGGGCATGACGGGCGCCAGCATGCTGCGCACACGACGCAAAGATGTCAACCTCAAACCCAACCGGAAGTAAGTATATCTACAAGATGTCGGGCATGACGGGCGCCAGCATGCTGCGCACACGACGCAAAGATGTCAACCTCAAACCCAACCGGAAGTAAGTACATCTACAAGATGTCAGGCATGACGGGCGCCAGCATGCTGCGCACACGACGCAAAGATGTCAACCTCAAACCCAACCGGAAGTAAGTACATCTACAAGATGTCGGGCATGACGGGCGCCAGCATGCTGCGCACACGACGCAAAGATGTCAACCTCAAACCCAACCGGAAGTAAGTACATCTACAAGATGTCGGACATGACGGGTGCCAGCATGCTGCGCACACGACGCAAAGATGTCAACCTCAAACCCAACCGGAAGTAAGTACATCTACAAGATGTCGGGCATGACGGGCGCCAGCATGCTGCGCACACGACGCAAAGATGTCAACCTCAAACCCAACCGGAAGTAAGTACATCTACAAGATGTCGGGCATGACGGGCGCCAGCATGCTGCGCACACGACGCAAAGATGTCAACCTCAAACCCAACCGGAAGTAAGTACATCTACAAGATGTCGGGCATGACGGGCGCCAGCATGCTGCAAATTATCGATCCTAGAAGAAAAATTGTGAGGACCAAACTTGTAGAGAATCAAATTTCCTACAATTTTTGTTGTCACGGTGTTACTGTAAAATCAAAAATGGCCGAGTTATTCAAGAAAAACCGTTTTTCGAATATACACAGGAGCCTGATTCAGTCTACTTTTTGAATTTACACTCCCAGTGTCCCCCCGAGGGACCTACGAAAAAAAATCCAAGAACTGATTATTCACGGCAAGGGTCGGTTTTTTGGATATGACTGGACTATTCTAGAAGGCGCTTGGGTACTCTGGCCTCGTCCATTCGTATCTCGTGCTCTGCCCATCGCAGGCGTCCGATCTTTATGGTCTTACTGACTTTAATGGCACTATACTTATGATGAATGATATTTTCGCAGGTTGGACCGCAAGTCGTCGCGGGGTATGCTCTTCGAGAACGAAGAGTTGCGTCTGCGCACTATCAACATTAACGCGGAGGTCGAACGAGGTATATCATTAAATTTCATTACTATAATATTTCGCTAATATCATCATTCGCTTGCCCTTATCCCATTCATTTGGGGTCGGCGCAGCATGTCTTTTTCTTCCATACCTCTCTCTCGCCCGTCATCTCATCATTCACTTGCGTTCGCTTCATATCATCTCTCACACAGTCCATCCACCCTTTTCTCGGTCTTCCTCTCCCATTACTTCCCTCCACATTCATTCGTAATACCTTTTTCGTCACATGACTTTCATCCCTCCGCATCACATGCCCGTACCACGCTAGGCGATTCGCTCTTACTTTTTCTACTATGGGTGCAACTTTTAGGCTTCCTCTTATATACTCATTCCTTATCCTATCCATTCTTGTCACGCCACACATCCATCTTAACATTCTCATCTCCGCTACATGCAACCTCTTTTCATCCGTCACCTTTAGGGCCCAACACTCCGATCCATACATGACGACAGGTCTTATGATGGTTTTATAAATTTTACCCTTCAATCGAAGAGGCATTCGGGCGTCGCAAATGGTTCCTGTGACCTGTCGCCATTTCGTCCATCCTGTGCTAATCCGGTTTTTCACATCACGGTCAATATCGCCATCGCACTGTACCAGCGAGCCGAGGTACTTGAAGTCGGAGCAGACCGGCAACGTAACGCCATCGAGTTCCATGGCAGCGAAACTGGAGAGACCGCCGAAATCGCAGAACATATGCTCAGTTTTAGATCTGCTGATCTTCAGGCCAACATTCTCCAGCTCATGCCGCCATTTCTCAAGTCTGCTCTGTACCTCGAGTCCGTCTTCACCCACAAGCACAATGTCATCAGCGAAAAGCATACACCAGGGTGCCTGACCAAACCTGACCTGATCTGATCTAACCTGATCAAATATATTCTTCGAAAATATGGTTTTGGATTGATTCCGATGTAATCCAAAAAGTGGTTATGGTATTGTTAAACGCAAGTAGACGACTGGAAGCCGATTAAAAGTTTTATCTGAGACAGCGATACCATAGGTAATAAAACTAATTAAACAAGTAACCACACTAACATGATCTTATTTGAGGGAAGATTAGGAAGAAAACATAGATGTAAGCTTCACAACGTAAGGTCCACTATCTAGCTTCTTGAACACATTATCAACCATTTTGTATCCGTTGCAAAAATGTCATTGTACAGTGAGCTGCGAAATTGCATGGAGAAATTACGAATGAATTCATTGATAAAGTCGCCATTCACTTTTGCGGCTGATGTTACGTACTTAAAATATCTTAACTTTGTAATGTTATATTTATATCCAACAGGGCAGTCAGACATAAAGAAGCTAAAACGAGAAAACGATCAGCTGAAGAGAGAAATCTCTGCACTCCGTTACGAGTATGACCGTCTTGACCGCCTGCTGCGTGACCGAAAATCCTCGCCTGACAACTCTGACGTAAGCACTTACAATAAAGTTACAAACTATAAAACTTTAAAAGCTAAAAAAATTATAATACTAATCTTAAAATAAAATACAATACAATGGGCTGTACAATGGGCTGTGCTCTGAGGAACTATTTGACATGATGCCGACAGCCGCTTTCTATCACCGCACCGCTCGCCGTCGTCGGCAGGGTGTTCATCCTCACACCCTAGAACCTAAATGGTCGCGTACTGTGCGATTTAAGAGGAATTTCCTCCCGCGGACGCTCCGGCTGTGGAATGAGTCCCTTCCGAGGTTTTCCCGAGAGTCTACAGTATGGGGTTCTTCAAAAAAGGAGTGTACAGGTTTTTAAAAGGTCGGCAACGCGCATGTAACACTTCTGGAGTTGCAGGCGTCCACAGGCTGCGGTGACTGCTTACCATCAGGCGGGCCGTATGCTTGTTTGCCACCGATGTGGTATTAAAAAAAAGTACTAAAAAATATCCCCCTGCTGCCGTAGATGCTGGCAAGCATTTCCTCGCTGTACCGCTAGACTAATTCTTTGAGCGAGGAAGCTGCCAGCTCTACGGTCACAGGTGATACCTTTTGGATAGTTCCTTAATAAGCTTAAGGGCGCTTGGATTCCAGTTTTCTAGTTCATGCGTTTTAGACCGCATGATATGATCAAAAAAGCTGAGCGCGCGTTCTTAACATACCTATTGTAGAGAACCGTGTAGTGATTTTCAGCTCCTCTAGGACGGACTTATTGGTTCGCATAGCCGTCTAGGATATGCGTAGGAATCTTCTTTCTTCCTAGCGTGAGACATGCTAAACTCTTGAGTCTTTCCCACCTTGTCACTCTGCCCAGGCTCCCACCGTCTACGTCTGTACTCGAGTTTTGCCGATCTCATTTGGCTACCGGCCAAGGGACAGAAGGCTAACGACCGGCGGTCCCTTGACCTATATGGGTAACGAGTATTCTTTGTACTGAGTGATAAAAGTTAAAAAAAGTCCGTCAAACGTTTGCCGATGTGATTGCTACGAGTACGTTGAATGAGATGACCGTTGATATCTTCAGATCTTAAAGCGATAAATGTCTTGCAGGGTAAATGCGTCCGGATTTAAAAGGGCGCCGATCGGTTTGGATATCATTTAATCCCTACTCCTAATGCCTCATGTAGAAAATGAGACCAGATGTCGAGCCAGGTTTAATTTCCTTGCAAATTGATGAAAAATCTATCAAAATGAAATATTCAATACGCTAATAGATAATATGTTTAGGTTAATAAAGGTACGTTACATATTTTATGATTTGCATTAAGTTCCTACTTGCGTGTCGCATGGTGCCATCTGTCGGAAAGTGTGTGACGTAAAACAAACGTTACTATTTTCGAAAATTAGCGATAAAAATTTCAACCGAATTTCGGGATGTAGGACAAACACCGGCCACGAAACACGTTGTAGTTTTGAGTTATGCGAAATTGTGTAAAAAGGCCAGGCCGCGTAGCCAAGATGCCAATCGCTTACGCTCCGTAGCGATCGAAACGCAACTGTCACTGTCGCGCTAATATGGAAGAGTGATAGAGAGACATAATGCTTTTCGTTGTCGAAGCGATAGCGATTGTAACCTTGGCTAGGCCGGCTGAATAGATAAGTTAGGGTTACATATCAGAATACCGAAAAGCCGAAAATCGATTTACCTAATGTTGAATCACCTATACTCGTTTCACCTACTTTTTTTAAATACCTAATGATCAATTAACGTAAGTTCATAACACCTAATGAACGAATTACCTATTGCACGTTTCACCTACAATTGGTTTACCTAAGCTCAGAATACCTATGCTCGATTTACCTAAAGTTGAAACACCTAATACTCGAAATACCTAAAGCTAATATACCTAATACATGAAACACCTAATGTTGATATACCTAATGCAGGAAATACCTAAACTCGGTATACCTAATGATCGAATTGCCTAAAGTTAATATAGGTACCTATTGCACGAATTACCTAAAGTCGATATACCTAATGATTGAATTACCTAAAGTTAACATACCTAATGAACGAAATACCTCAATTCGATACACCTAATGCACAAAATACCTGAAGTCGATGCACTTAATGAACGAAATACCTAAAATCAAAAATATAATTATTGTTTAGTAGAATATTATTAGGACATACAACATTTGGTATACATTTTTTAGCCAAATCATTCAATTGGCTTACTATTTTTTATTATAATATAAGGTCTAGTCATTTGCCAGAGTCGAAATAGGTGCGACGACGAGCAACGCGAGGAGGAGCGTGTTAGGTTAACTGCGACCAAACAGTGCCAAAACCGACTTTTAATTCATCGTCATGATGTTAACTTACAAAAATTAAGTTTTTGATAACATAACTAATTTTGTATTAGACTTACGAAATCATTATACTACCTAAAAAGTATCGTTTCAAAAAGTGTATTTTTAAGTTGTTATCCAAACAAACAGTTTCTACTGTAAGGTTGGGAAATCATACGATTTATTGGGTGGAGTTGCCACCTGATCATTCGGCAAAATGATATGAATTTTGTACTAGGTATATAGACTTTAGGTATTCCGTGCATTAGGCATATCGACACTAGGTAATTCGTTCGGGAAGTATATCAACTTTAGGTATTTCGTGCGATAGGTTTAACAGTTTTAGGTATTTCGTCCATTAGGTAAATCAAGTTTAGGTACATCGTTCATTAGGTATATCAGCTTTAGGTGTATCGTCCATTAGGTATATCAGCTATAGGTGGTTCGTGCATTAGGTATAATAGCTTTGGGTGAAACGTGCAGTAGGTAAAACGTGCATCAGGTATATCGTGCATTAGGTGTTTCGTCCATTAGGTTATTTGAGCTTAGGTATTATAAACTTAGGTCAGTCAATGTTTAGGTAAAATGATCGATAGGTAATTTAAAAATAGGTGAATCAAGCATAGGTGATTCAACATTAGGTAAATCAGTTTTCGGTATTCTGATATGTAACCATAAGTTAGTTCCTAAATCAGGTTCATCATCATCATCATCTCAGCCATAAGATGTCCACTGCTGAACATAGGCCTCCCCCTTGGACCTCCATCCATACGTACCGGTTGGAAGCGACCCGCATCCAGCGTCTTCCGGCGACCTTAACAATCAGGTTACGCCTTTTCAAACGAAGGCATTGCATATGTACTCAATGTGTATGTGAAAAGCAGTTTTACTGTATGTAGTAGGTACGTGTTTCTTGACCTTGATTTTCATTGCAATGTGAACTTCTTTCGTATGGAAATAAAGCACAGTTTTCATTGGCAGGACAGCGCGGCTGTATAGAGTGCGAGTTCCATGAGTTCTACGACTTTGATCTTCAATGCGAAGTTAACTCTATTTGTATGTAAATAAAGCACAGTTTGCTTTGGCAGGACAGCGCGTCTGTATGCAGTGCGTGTCCAGAATGCGCAAGTGTCGGATCCGGGAGGGTGTTCCATGACCTTGAGGCTGTTCCTGAGGAGGGCGAGGAGGGGAATAAGGTAAGGCCATTTTATCATATTATTGACTACTTAATTATATCCACGAACCATAGACAACAAGATGAGTAATGCCTTAAAAAATAATGTGTTCGCAATGTTGACTGCTAACGTAGATAGCGTTGTATCGATCCATACATTTTTCGATAGTTGGATTGTCATTGTTGTCATATACAGGGTGTTTGGTACATCGTTTGCCAAATTGAAACGGCAGATAGGTTGAGTCATTTGCTATCTTCCCAGGCCTAGAAATTTTTAATTTTGCGCACGTTATTTTTTCAGCTCTATGCCAGTTTTTCGTAAATTTCAAATTTTTACTTGAGCAGTAGTAAAAAAAAAACACAAAACAACTTTTTTTTTTCTAGGCATGAGCAGATAGCAACTGACTCAACCTATCTGCCGTTTTAATTTGGCAAACGATGTACCAACACCCTGTATAATGTATGATGGGGCCGTACAGCGCCATCTAACATCGTTCACATTTGTACGATGTAATTGTAAATATAATTCCATAGGCATAAGAAGGTCCACCGATGGTCTGTTAATAAACATGAATCATTAAATGCATAAGGTACAGAACAAACATCTTAAAAATAGAAAATGTTCATTATTCTCTCTACGTAGCGCAGAACACTAATAAGTGACTATTTCCAACTGCAAATAATGAAGTTCGCAGAATGGAATCAAAACAAAACGCAGTCAAAACAAATTCATTCATAACGTCCTAACTAAATCCATCTGATGAGTAACCCGGAACAGAACATTGTATTACATTTTCTAAGAACAATGCTAGAACAGGAACATTTACCTACATCATATATGTAGACGACTTTGAACTTTATGACAGTTTGCATAAGTTTTAAAATGTATATTATAATGGTAGAGATGTACAGAGGAATAGTCGGTAGCAATTAGCCACGTGCTCGAATTTTCCAGAGCATACATATCTTACATCTGAAAAAGATTAGCCACTAATACAGATGTGCCGTCGGAATGTTTGTAAAATTGGGAATTTTTTGGAAACTTCTTATATTTTTGTGTAAGTAGAATAAAAAGGTAGGTTATAATATTCCATTTCCATTAATAAAACTTTTCCTTGATTCCTGTGAAATATTCCTAGAATTTATTGAAAACTTTCCGCATCTTGCACATCTGTAACCACTAAAGTTATAACCGCTCTGCTTCTGGAGGCGTCTAAGAATTGCGGAAAGTTAATTGGTCTCTCTTTTCACAGCAAAGGACTTGTCAAAATGAGACAGATGTTTGACCAATGCGGTTAAAGTACCTAATGTGTCATTACTATTGGAACTGTGGATCTTGGATTTTTCTTTGACACGCTCTGTAGCCGTAATCGGCTTAGATTTTACATAAATTATTATAATATTATATTGGATTAGGTGTTCACTTAGTTATTTTCCGGAATTCGAAGCATTCTTACGATTTTCCAAAAGTAATAACAAAAATTGGACGTGTCGCTATTATTTAAATTATATATTTATATTCTTAAACATCAGAAAAAGCAAGGACACGGAAAACCACGGATTCCACCCACGCCTAAGCAAACGCGTCGCAGTTCTAATAAAGCCTCAACGCAGACCTTCGTACGTATGATTTGTGACCCTTGTGTTTGCGTTTGCAGAGTGCTAGATTAATTAGTTAGTTCATTATTGTGTGATAGTTCAGGAACGCTGAAATTTAAAAATAAAACGATTGTCAGATATCTCTATATATGATCATCATCTTCCTCTTGTTGTCCCGGCTTTTTGCCACGGCTTGGAGCCTGGGGTCCGCTTGACAACTAATCCCAAAAATTGGCGTAGGCATTACATTTTTAAGGAAGCTACTGTCATCTGTCCTTCCAACTCAGAGAAACAACTATGCCTTTTTGGGCCTTCCGTACTATCTCATATGGTGTTGGTGGTGATGTACACGAATATCCAGAAGCCTTAGGTATGAATTTAGAAATATTGAGAAACAAAAATTTTCTTTTAAAATGGATTGGATGTATAGGTGAACCAGGATCTATTGAGGGTGCGCCATGTTACGGAAATTTGTTGGTACTAATTTCTAGCAATGGCAACAACTTTAATAATAGACAACATCTACCCTCTATGATAGTTGTCAATATTGACAATGTAAACATTGCTTTGTCTAGTTTCGTGTGAATTATTATTAGACTGCAATAATCATGCCGAAAGTTTTAGATTTTACAGAGAAAAAGTTGTAAATAGTGTATATAGTTATTTATTGGAAAAAAAACGTGCGGGAGAGAAATTTCTTCCATTAGAAAACATAACGAAATTACCACCTGAATTGACGGGTAAGTTTCAAACTTATGGACAAATGTCACTATAGTCAGGTCGTCACGATTTGGTTGATGTCTTGTAATAATTTGATTTGTGTATTAGGTGTATCGCATGCATCGGTATCACACATTGCTAGCGAAGGGCGTGAGGGCGGAATTAAACGACCAAACCTAAAAAAAAGAAAACAAAAAAAGAAAATAGATTTGGATGATTTTGATTTATGTGTCATACGTCGTAAAATTCACGAATTTTATAGCGTAAAAACCGAAGAAATATCCAAACATCAAACTTCGCACTTATTAAAGTTGTCGGAATAAAACAAAAATCATCTGCCAATTTCCATTGTCCCCACTATACAAATTGTTGCTATATAAAATTCAAAACGAGCGCCCTCTTGACAATACTCCCAAAGTTCTGGTTTACCTATATTTAGATCCAAGTCCTTCTTTATCGTATGAATAGTAGGGATGTACCGACTAGTCGCCGACTAGTCGGGAAAGCCGACTATCCGGCCACATTTGTAGTCGGCGATTAGTCGGCGACTAGTCGGCAAAAATGGCCGATTAGTCGGCACTTTATTAGTGAAAGAAAAACAGAAAAAATAGAAATCAACAGTCAATATTTACCATACGTTTTATGTTTATTTTACTAAAATATATATTCAGGTTGCATACGAAAACTTTTGTTCATATAATTTACCGTTTGATCGTTATCGTATGTTGGGGGGCTGGTTTTTTCCTCTACAGGTCGATCTCAACTGATTCTCGTGTAATTTCATGTGCAACTTCTATAGTTAATTTTTTATCGGTCGGAGGTCGGCCGAAAAAATGGCCGTCGCGAGTACCTTCTCCGTAAACTTCTGCTGTTTTATTACACCATACCGAAAAACTGTGTGCATATAAAGTGATGGTTTAATGTGTGGAGTGGTACGAACCTGTGGGAATGCTGGAACCCTGCAATTCTCAAGCGCTTTGTCGTATCAGTGTATTTGCGTGACGGCATTTCGCCTTTCATATACACATTCACTTCACAAGTTGTATGTCAATATAAGGCACTAATCAACAACTGTTCTGTGGGCCGAAAATGCATTGCACAGCGCGGAGCGGCAGCGATCAGCGATACGGGTGACGAGCAACAGTGATTAAGCGGACTATTATCAGTGTTATTATTGGAGTGTAGTTAAATCGTCGTTATTATTTTCAATTGGAGGGTGGCTTGACGCTTTGTGTGTTCCTACCTTACTACTCGTACAGTTACGGCATCGGTATTGTGGCGTACTGTTTACATAATTCGACGTCCTCGCAGCGTGTTGTGCTGGCGTCGTGGCATATTGGGAAGACTATAAGGGCGGCATGCATCCTAGTGTGCCGGGTTCTAATCTCGGATAAAATATAGAACTTTATTTTTCCTTTTCTTCTTTTTAATTAAGTTAGATACTTCGCGTACGTATATAGTAGGTTCTCAGTAGTATGTTTTTTTTTTTGTAATAATCTTGTGACATTTATGTTATTGTAGTTTTATTTATTTTTACTTTAAGAATTCAACTTGACATACGGCTTTTATGTTTACTTGTGTAATTGAACATTGAAATTTTAATTTATTGGTCCCCTTTTTTTAAATAACTTATTTGAAGCAGTTTCGACTTTGAATTTTTATGGAAAATTATTTGGATAATTTATTGTCGTTGTTTTCAACTAGTTTGACATTATCATTATAATTTTCTACTGTGATTGTTTTTTCTATAACATTTGTACGTATTACTTTGTTGAGCAGAAATATAGAAGAATTATTTAAATACATTCCTTGTAATCACGTTAAATACTTACTTCGTGTTTGCAAATTAGATTTATTTCTGTGGACTTAAATGAATGTGAATAAATTTTATAATTTTACACAAGACTTATTTTAAGTTATTTTATGTGTGTAGTCGTTTTGTTTGCCTTTGATTGGGATTTTTATTATTGTTTAAATTACTGTATTTGGATTTAAGGTTATTTTTGTATTATTTAACTTTGTAGTCGTTAAGATGCAGGCTCCCACCCGTGTGCGGTGTCCCCATTGCCCTAATTCTCCGCGCACATTTACTGAACATGGCCTGAAAGTGCATATTGGGCACATACACAAAGATGTGCCCCGAACGACGCTCTCTCCCTCCCCCTCCCCCTCAGTTGCGGTGCAGCAGCAGCGGCGCGTGCTCTCGGACGACAGTGGTAGTACCTCGTGTTTTGAAGACCTGGCCACTTTTAGGAAGTCGGTGCGGGTATTGCGTCACATCCCTAGAGGAGCTCGGAACCTTGCTGCGGGCAAGTTGTGCGATGTGATCGATAGATGCATCGATACCAATGGTGTGTCTGAGTGGTTCGAGTTACTGTCCTTTGCCTATTCCGCATTGAAAGCGCCAGAAGCAGCCGGTCCGGGTAACTTGACCACAAAAGTGAAGCGTAACATCGCATCGGTGGGGCTCATCGATACTTTGGGCGTCGAGGCCGAGTCGGTGGCTCTGAGGCCGCACTCGGTCCTGAGAACTATCGAGTCGAAAGTCTTCGAGGGCGATCTTAGGGGTGCAGTCAGGGTTTTGATGTCGGACGATTCTGTGGCACCGTCGAGCCCTGAAACCCTTGCCAACTTGCAGTTAAAGCACCCTGCCCCATCCCGGCCGTTGTTGTTCCCACCTGAACCAGACAGCTCCTGCCCACCTCTCACAGTCAGGCCGGAGGAGGTTGCACAGGCTCTAGGCTCCTTTAACAGTGCTTCGGCAGCGGGCTTAGATGGTATTCGCCCATCACATCTAAAGGAGCTTACTTCTGGTTCTGCTGGCGATAATGGGCTTCGGTTGGTGGAGTGCTTGACCAGGCTATGTAACTTCCTCCTTAGTGGTCAATTAAACCCCTTGGTCTGTCCATATGTATACGGTGCGTCCCTATGCGCGCTGTCGAAAAAGGATGGCGGTTTAAGGCCAATCGCTGTCGGCAGCGTGTTCCGCCGTTTGACTGCCAAGCTTGGTTGTAATGCTGTGAGAGACGAAATGGCTTCCTATTTGCAACCGTGCCAACTGGGATTTGGTACCAAACTGGGTTGTGAGGCTGCCATTCACGCCGTTCGAGCCTTCGCGCTCGACCCAAATAACGCGGATTGCATCATAATTAAGCTTGACATTAAGAATGCTTTCAACTCTCTGGAACGCGACACTCTTCTTGCAGAGGTTCGGGAGAAAGCCCCAGCTCTTTACCCTTTCTTGTACCAGTCCTATTCGTCTCCTTCCAAACTCTTCTTTAACGGGTCCCTTATTCCATCCCAGGTCGGTGCTCAGCAGGGGGACCCGCTTGGACCCCTTATCTTCAGCCTGGCTATTCAAAAAGTCATATCTAGATCTCGATCCCCTTTGAACGTGTGGTACCTCGACGACGGCACTCTGGGGGGTAGGCCGGAGGAGGTCGAACAGGACCTGCTTGCGCTCCTTCCACTTTTTCGGGAGCTGGGGCTCGAAGTGAACTCTAGTAAATGTGAGTTTTTTCCTTGCAGTGCCAACTCACAACCTTCCTTCTCTTTGTTTTGTGCCCTACTCCCTGGCCTCAAGGAGTTATCTACCCAGAATTTTAACCTTTTGGGTTCCCCGATGTTCCCCGCAGCTATACCTGAAGCCTTCAAGGTGAGAGAGCAGCTTCTTAGGTCCGCTGGCGAGAGGCTGAAAAAGCTCTCGGCTCATGTGGCACTTACTTTGTTAAGGTCCTGTTTTGCCGTTCCCAAGGTGATGTACTTTCTGCGTACTGTACCTGCCTGGCTGCACCCCGGCCACATGGACTCGTTCGACCTGGTGGTGAAGGAATGTGCTGAGGGTGTGCTGAATGTCTCTCTGAATTCAAACCAGTGGGACTTGGCTTCGTTGCCTATACGGAGTGGCGGTATTGGCATACGGCGCGTGCGGGATGTGTGCCTTCCGGCTTTCCTGGCGTCGGCGGCGGGGGCCGTGGACCTTGTCACTAAGATTTTATCGTTAGATGGTGGCAAGGCAGAAATACCTTTCGCTTCCGATGCGTTGTCGGCCTGGGAGGCTCTCAACCCGGGTGCGTCAGTGCCTGAACAGCCGTTCCGTCAGCGCTTGTGGGACGAGGTCGGGATTAAGCGTCTGTTTGACTGTCTTTTAGGCAAAGCTTCTGGTGCGGATAGAGCCAGACTGAACGCGGCTTTGGCGCCAGAATCTGGGGCTTGGTTGCACGCCCTTCCCTCCCCGAACTTAGGCACCCTGCTCGACAATGACTCGTTGCGGGTGGCCGTTGCTCTTCGTCTGGGCTGCGATGTTTGTCAACCACATCTATGCATCTGCGGGTCCATGGTGGAGAGCAACGGGCACCACGCTTTGAGCTGTTGCCGATGCGCGGGGAGGTTTCCACGCCACCACGCGTTGAACGACATTGTTCGAAGGGCGCTGGTGTCAGCCAACGTCCCGTGTGTGCTGGAGCCGCCGGGCCTTAGTCGGTCAGATGGCAAAAGGCCGGACGGTTTGACTCTGGTACCGTGGGAGAAAGGAAAGTGCCTTTTGTGGGACGCCACCTGCGTCAGCACATTTGCCGCCACGCACCTTGGCCGCACTGTGCGGTCGGCAGGTGCAGCCGCTGAGCAGGCGGCGTCCCTAAAAAGGGACAAGTACTCGGGGCTAACGAACTACTTGTTCGTCCCCTTGGCTGTGGAGACTTCTGGGTGTTGGTGCGCGGAGGCGAAAACTTTTCTCGGGGAGCTGGGGCGTCGCCTGCAGCAGAGGGGTCTCGACCCCCGCTCCGGATCGTTCCTAGCGCAGAGGTTGTCCATCGCGGTTCAACGCGGTAACGCAGCAAGTGTGATGGGCACCTTTGCGCCGGGGGCGATGCGGGGTGGGTTATTTGATTAGTTTTTATAGGTTAGTTTGGGTTTAGTTGTAATTTATAGTTTTAGAGTTTACTGATAGTTTATTTCTTAGTTCTTAAGTGAAATTGACATTAATGTAATTCTCGCTTATTAATTAAATGTGTGTTTGTATAGATTATTGTTTGCTTAACCTATTCATAAGTAAAACTAATCATACTTGACGTGGTACCTCTACAACGAATGTAACATTTTTTATTATCATTATTCTGTTTTTGGTTTTTTTTTTAATGGTGGAGCCACGAGGAACTATTAATGTTATTGCCAAATTTAGAGACTTAGACAGGGCACGTTGCTCGTAAAGACGCTGGCCACAGGGGATAGGTTCTTAACTGACGATTACGTACAGGAAATAGAGCCTTGGAAATACCTCCTACAAGCTGTACTGACGGTCTGTTCAGGATCGCAAAATAAAAGATCTAAAGACAGAAATTACCTATCACAACAAAAACGAGGATTGTTCCTGTAGATTGTTGTTGTTTGAACCTGTAGAGAACACCTTTTAGCCAAGCTAATATGATGAATAGCGCAACCAAAGGAGCAAAAATATAGTTTTGCACCTGAACTTATATGAAACTAATGATCTGGCCGACTAGCCGACTAGTCGGCCGACTAATCGGCCATTTGAGCGCCGACTAGTCGGCTAGTCGGCTAGTCGGCCAAATCAATAGTCGGTACATCACTAATGAATAGTTATTTTGTGTGCGAGTGGTTTTTGGTTTCGTTTTCGCGTTTTTTTAACCCGAGTGACCTCTCTGCCTATTTTCCCTACACCTAACTCTTGACGCATCTACAAGCTTCCGACAACCTCAAAATAGAGTCCATTAGGCAACCCATAACGATCCAAACTCATCCTTATTGCATGGGAAAAGAAAGTCCTAGCTATGTGAGTCAAGGGCGCAACAAAATATAACACCTAATGTAAGATTATAAATAAATTTAGTCGAGTCTCGGCCGCGCGCGCGTCGGTTCCTGTGTGACAGTGATTTTAATGTGTTTACTAAATCGTGCGAAATTTTGGAACCATGGGTTTTCAAATCGTCCTTAGGATGATGAGCTGTCAATGTGAAGTGATGAGTTGAATTGGCATATGTTCAGTGTTCATGTTATTATCTTGAGGGTATGTATTTTTGGTGTAACGACCTGTCAGTTAGTGTGTTAAAGTGTCTAGCTGTCACGATGCTGTCAAGAGAATATTTTCTAAAGCACATAGGATTAAAGTAATTTTTGTCGATTTTAAGGTCTAGAATTGTGCAGCACAGACAGAACGGAAATATTTTTGCGTGTAGGATTCAAGTGGTATAGTGAAAATGAATCACCTATGACTGTGCAAATACATGTGCTGAAATTTCATTACGGTATAAAAACTATTTAGATGAAGGTATTAAACTGAAGTTATTTTATTTTTGTAGTACTACATACCTGTTTCTATTCTAGTAGATAAATATAGTTCATACTGCCATCTTAAAGGCCGGCAGCGCACTTGCAACACCTAGAGATGTCGCAGGTGTCCATGGGCGACCGTAATTGCTTACCTTCAGGAGATTCGTCTCCTCGTTTGCCTCCTGTATTGTTTAAAATTGTTATATAAGAATCTTATTCGATTGATCTATTACGGAAAAGCTTAATTTATTTAAAAGAAAATAAAATAAAAAATTTAATCATTTGTTAGTGTTTTCATAAGAGTTAAGAGTTTATATTTTATTAAATTATGTCGTAGAAGTTCGTCAACAAATATAATATAGGTACACTGTATATGAAGACGTTTGGTGAGGTCCCAAATCCCCCTGTGTCTCTGGCCTAGCCTATTTCCCCCGAAATAAGTCTGCAAAACACGTACCGACGTCTAGATCATCGGTTTAGCATTCAGGCCGGCGACGTGACGAGCCGTCATAAAGTTCAGGCGGGCCGTAAATAATATCCGTCCGTCCTGTCATAAACTCGTTACTAGCCCGTGACAAACTGTAGAGACGAAAACACGGTAAGAAGATCAACTGAAACTTTCAGAAAATGTTGTGATACTTATAGAAAGTTAATTGCTGTGAATTGATATAAAACGTAAATCGGTATAAAAAGACTTGTGGCAATTAGATGTACTCACACCCATAAACATACTCGTACTTAGGTAATTTCAGAGAATGGAGCAGTACCTATTATGCAGTTAGTATAGTCTTTCGATTTGTAGCTCGCCCCGAACGATCCTTTGTCTATTGGTAAGTAAACCCGCTCGTGCTACCACCTACATAAAAATACGTCCAGCCACTTTAACCGGTTATTGAATTACAACTTCTATGGGAATTGCAATAAGATTCAAAATGAACTAATGGAAAAATAATTTGCCAGGCTGTGTGTGGTCCCTTCGACTCGCCGGCACTCACTACGGTTACTGAGTGCCGGCGAATCGAACGCTACCGAACCAGTCCATTCACACATCCAGCTCCATTCTTTGAAATTAGGTATGTCTATGTCTGTGATTAGTACTGATCATAGTCGAATAAAACATGGTCTTCTCTTCCCAGAGTGACACAAGCCTACGTCACAATAACATTGCCACCTTGTATAGCGCTATTGCATACTATTATATAGCGCTGTCGCATGATGACGTAGGCTTGTGTCAGTCACGTGGTCGGAAGAGAGTACCAGGAGGAGTATATTATTATAATTACATCTAATTGTCACTTTATAACAATGGAAACGAGACTATTTGAGAATTATATCACTAATTTTACCTTTGAAACGAGCGAAATCAAGAGGTCTTTAAACTAGAGTAAAGAAAAAACCACCATACCATATATACCCGTATGCTCACAATTGCATTTCATCTTCTCATACATAAACGCTATTTTTCAGAGCGGCGTTGAGTCCCCGTGCACATGCGACGATTGCCAGCAACCCGAAGACATTCCCATAACCAAGCAGCCAACCAGCACGCAGATGACGCCCATGATGCCCAACACGCAACCCCTACCCGAGCGACCCGTCGACGTCCTCATCCACGACAACCAAGAACCACAGTACTTCCAAAGCGTCACATCACCCCCCTACCACGTCACCACACCGCCCCCTCCAGGCTTCGTCCTCGCCCCTTACCAACCACCCCGATTCCACACCGGAGGAAACGTAGAAGACTTACTAGGAGATGTCCAAAACACGCCCACGATACAAACAACATTCATTCAGCAGAATTCCGTCTTCATGTGCGAAAGAAAAGTTATGCAGAAATGCTGCTGTCAGAAACGAGAACCGGCACCAACGACGTCGCAAGACGAGACACAGAAGTCTTATGTGACTGAAAAGAATATAGAGCTAACGTATGATTATCCGAGAAACACTCCAGTCACTGCAGCTCCTAGTCCTAAATCTGGAGACGAGCATACAACAACAACGACAGAAGTGGCTAGCACAGTTGTATTCGTCGAAAGAAGGATACCAGTGAAGCCGAAAAAGTTCGATTTCTTCTTCAGATCTCGATCAGCTCCAGTTGGAGATCACGAAGAACCTATTTACGCAACTGTCAACAAATTACCAAAAAGACTAAGAAGGATGGAACTAGCAAACTTAGAGAAAGAAGTAGCTTACAAATCTGGTGAGCCAGATTCTTCCACGCGAACAGAGCTAACGTTCAAAACCGACTCAGAATCTCAAGTACCTCATCCAGATGACGATACTAGTAGATCTGAAAGAGAAAAGTCCATAGTCCCGCAAAGACCAGACTCTCCCAAAGCGAAGAAGCGGAAAAGATTCTCGCTGACGTTCAAAAAGAGGGAGAGAAAAAGAAAAGAGAAAAAGGATATAAAGAAAGAAGTGAAAAATGGAGTTGCGAAGGTGCCGGTGACAGAGAGTGATAATGAGAGGTTGATAGACAAGGAACAGGAGAAGCCTAAGCTCTGCACGCGGCATCGGCCGAGGAATACGTTGTCGTCGTCAAGCTCGGGCCCGCGGTACAAGCGGGATAGCTATCAGGTGCATACTTCAGAATTTTTTTTTATTTGTATGTTAATATTGCACTGGAATGAAATACTGAACTTAGGCCGGTTAGTAAAAGAGTAGAACGGAGTGAATATGGTATCAATTCTGATCGTTTTCGGACAGTTCATTTGTTTACAAGCTTAAGTAAAGTAAAACCACTAAGGGTCAGGGTCGCGCGCACCCGAGCTGTATACATCGCTGTCATCGCATTGTTAGTAGTTCGGTACACGTCAAAGGCTGTCGTACCACTGTTACTTTTTACACTGTTGTAAAACTAGTGTCCGACTCCTAGACAAAAGACACTCTTCTGTCGTGTATCGCGATCTTGGGAAGATTCCTACCAGTCCTTGTCAAGGCGTCAAGCTCGTCTCGCTATCGCCAATGAGGTCATGGTAGTTACTTTAAAAAATCGATTACGTACCTACTGGTCCTGGGTCCTGAACGGATACATATGACGATCGCACACGTGATAGCGTTTGTCACTTTCTTTACCTTTGATCACGCCGATAATCACGTCCATACTGCGCCTGCAATTGTACTTCCCATTCTTCCCAAACCAGCGAAACACAACGCTTGACACCAAAAGTTGTGCAGTTTCCAATACATGAACCAACTGATAAACTGTTTCTATTTCCAGGAGATGACGACATCCCACTCAGAGCACGAGCGAACGAACAGCGTGTGCTCATCCGTTAACTCCCTGGCTTCAGCGTGCACCCACAAATCCAGGAAACTCTCCGCCCCGCCTATAGCCGACGGCTCTATACCCTGGTGTGGGTGTTGGGGTGCAGGCTGTGTATGATATGGACCTAGTTTAACCTCCTGGTCACACTTACTAATCCGGGAAACTCTCCGCTCCGCCTATAGCCGGGTGCTGGCGTGCTGGCTGTGTGATAGGAGCTATAGCCCTAGTTTAAACCCCTGGTCGCACTTACAAATCCAGGAAAGTCCTCTCCACCCATCGCTGACGGCTCCATACCCTGGTGCGGGTGTTGGGGTGCTTGCTGTGTATGATATGGAGCTAATAGTTTAACCCCCTGGTCGCACTTACTAATCCGGGAAACTCTCCGCTCCACCCATCGCTGACGGGTCCATACCCTGGTGCTGACGCTGATGCTGGTTGTGGGTGATAAACTGGAGGCATTATCAATACTTTCTCGGACTTGTACAATCTGTAGATAGGGTATGATATAAATTTAAGCAAGGTTCAGAATTATGTATGAATGGATGGAGCTCTGTACATTTATAAAAAAAAAAAACATTTCATCTCTTTTAGCTCAGAACTGTTGATGATTAAGTTCAATAGGAATTTTGTTATTCCGCCACCAATATAGAGTAGGTAGTCGTGTTTACACTTAACACTTTCGCAACCGGGCAAAAAACGGCGCACTACCCCAGAAACCGGTCGTCTATATCTGCGTACAAAACAACCCGTTGGGCGGGTTGTCCGGCATCTGAGCAAACATTATGAGTGCCTACCAGGCGGTTTCTCGGTAGTCAAAGTGTTAAGCTAGGCTTCAACTGTAGGGTAAAGTTGAATCTTTTAAAGATACACATATCATGGACCAAAAAAAACTAAGATCTTAAGAAATTTGATGTTTTATTGTATATTTTACCTCAAAGTTAGTAATAGAGAGGAAACATTTGGGATTTAAATTAACTTCCGCCAACAGCTTTGCACTGCCAGAAATAGGACGAAGAGTTCCCTTCTGATTCCTGAAGAATGAAGATGAGGTAAGAGGGAGGGGAGAAGATGAGAGGACCTCCTTTCCCTGCCCTGGGCAAATAAACTACATTTTTAATCCACTTATTCCACCTGACCTTTCTAAAGCACAATAGTAACACAATGTGTTGAATTGCAGGATAAATATCATTGTTCAATTTGATCACAGAAGAACCTTAGCTGTAAATAAAACTTTGTTGAATATAGCTCCAGCAATTAAAGAGCAAGGTGATAATTATGAGCTGAAATTAGTTAAATGATGGTGCAATCTTATGGTAAAACATATCTGTTGTATTATTAATAAAATATTTATTGTACAGTTGTATCTGAAAAATTGTGTTTTATTTATTATCGTGAGTATTCGTGCCCATAAATGTCAAGTTTATGTGTTGACAAATTGTGGTCAAAAGTTTAAAATAAATCATTTTTTTATCCTTTTGTTTGATAAGGATGCTGACAGATTTTTTGTGCGTTTTTGGAGATGACTTTTCTACTCTATATAGCACAACCGAGGTTTGAACCCACGACTTGACCCACCACACACATAAGAAAGGTTAACTGAGATGAGTTTAAGAGATACAAAAGTTATGATTAACCAAAGAGAATTGAATGTAATAGAGAGGTAAAGTCTAAGAAAAAAACGTGCCCCTTAATGTGACATCCAAAACAGATGACGCTGTACTGCGTCATGTTTTGCGGTCACTGAATTGTGAAACGCCAACTTTTGATTGAGTTACCGCAAAATGTATGACGCAGTACAGCGCCACGCCATCTCGTTTACCTGTCAAATTCGAATCACGAAATTGTCTTAGATTTTACGCATCTTATTCAATCAATGTATCTTTGGATTCTTTGGTTCAACGTATGTTTATTTTGTAAGTATCATAGGCCCATACTACTACAATACGCAGGGGACTGTCAATAAAACGCTTGATAATTACATAGATGGTTATTTATTATAAAATATGCCACAATCTTGTGAACTGCGAACAGTCGCGACGCACATAGCGGGTTCTGCGCCGACTGAGCCTTCCTTTGCCATACAATATCACAACAATCAAATACGCAACGGGACTATTCGACATTCGAAAGACATATTGACACAGTCTGTAAAATATCGTAACCATATCATGAAATCATGATAATAATATAGGCCTTTGCGAGTGTTGAATAGCGTTCAATAGGTCAACTATCAGTAAAATGTCTAGTCAAATGTTAACATATGATAGACCTCAAAAATCTTCAGGTGAAACAATTGTTTTGAGGATTATAGCGCTCATATTTTGACATCAAACTGTTCTTTTTACTATAATCGACCATTAATAAATTAAATAATAAATCGAGTTAAAATAAATATTTTACATTTCCAATTATACAAATACAAACGCTTCATGGTAAGTTTCCAATGTTCAGAACAAGCATTATGTCAAAAAGGCATTCTCTAGTTTTTTGGCGTTTAGTTTTATTTTATTTTCATTTTACAAACCATTTGAAAGAGATAATTCTTGTACCTTCATAATAAAACTAAGACTCTTCGGTAAACAATGTGTATTAGATTCAAAATGTTAAGGTTACTTCCAAAACAGAATCAAATAAAATGTAGAAACTAACGTTTTTAATTTGTTTATTCTTTTGAACGCTTTACGTCATAAGCAAAAACGTCACTCACACGCCATGGTCACGGGCGCGATCGAGCTAATGTAAACCTTGCTTGAAAGTGTGAAGGTTACTTTGACAGCGCACGCGATAATAACACTTATAGTCCATAGCACTGTGGACACGACTAGTTACGACGCCTTTAGGTGTTCTTGGCGTTCAACAGGTTAAGAATTTGTTGCGTTTAATCGTCATGTCGCCAATTACTCACCCATTTGACACACTTGAACATGTACACATATACAAATGGTAGTTACGCGTTACCGACGTTATAACAATTGGATAAACCTCCCATATTTTCTATCGAGTGATAAGCTTAGGGCGTCCGCTAGCTATAGTTCGTTTTTTTAGCATTAGAAAGAAGGTAAGCGATCTTGACATGTCTTTTTATTAAAAATAACCATTGAAAAATAAATCACCGCAAATATGTTAGAATTGTAAGTCATATACGTTCTTTTACATTATTTTGCTTTCATAAGTAATTTTTTAAAGCGCTTTTCAATATTTTTCAATAAAAAGACACGTCAAGATTGTTTACCTTCTTTCTACTGCTAAAAAAAAGAACTATATCGCGGGTGCACGGAGCGGGCGTACGCACGCGGGTGCCATTTTAGGTAAAATCCGTCGCCCGCGTCCGCGTCAGTTAGCGTTGCTCGTACTATTTTTCGTTAACCCGCTCACCTGCGCCAGCTAGCGGACGCCCTTATACGTTATCTCTATCATATTCTTAACCGCATTCATACACTACAGACCCAATTTGACATAAAACTTGTTCTAACGACAATCTTAACCTATGTTAATGTATATGAGACCAATTCCTTTCGTAGCTACTAACTAGAAGGCAGTCTCGACCAGATCACATTACATCACATTACTATCGAGCCATAACATTTCGACCATTCGGCTATTCGAGCCGGTTCGATGCTCGCTCGCTGCTCCCAAAGAAACTTAGATACATATTAATCGTAAATTTCATTTAACTATTGAAATTAAATCAATCAACAATAGCGATTGTCCTTTTAACGGCGATTAGGTGGGTAGACACAGGAAGAGCCGCCTTGCGAGGAAATTGCCGCGCAAAGCAGCTCGGTCGGTGGACACGTGCCTCGCCCGAAGCAATGCGGCCACGGTACGAGGCACGACTACACAGACCGAGGTCCTTCGCGCGGCATTTTCCTAGCGAAGTGGCTCGTTCTGCGTGGCTCGTAATTGTTTATTATGTGTTCTAAGATCCATTTTGTAAGAGAACTTAACAGGAGATTTTCCGTAAAAATGTTACCACTTAAATGACATATGTATTTATTACCTAAATATTGGTGATGATGACTTTGTTTCTCGTACGAATACGCTAAAGTGGCAGTTAAAATAGGGATAAAGAGTCATCTTAAGGACTGATTTAGACGGCGCGCAAACTCGTATACGATTTTAGATACATTGAGGACTATTGGTTACATCCAATTCAGCCAACCGATCAAATACCGCAATGTAATGAAACTCGCATGCGAGTTCTCGCACCATATAAATAGGCCTTAATACTCTAAATATGGAATTATTTTGTTTACGCCTATTGGCATATTGGAGGAATGAAAACGTCTATACCTAAGTTTCTTTGGTTTCCCATCATCATCATAACTCAGGCAATGAGGCTTCAGTCGGCCAAGCGTACATTGATTCTACTAAGAACATTAATGATCCTACACGAAACGGACGAACGCAACCATACAAAATTCACAACTCCCGGAAAACATCTAAGGCCGACCGCTTAAATGAGTCCTCGCCTGCGCGGTAGGGGGGCGACGGGGTAGGAAGAGTAAGGGTGGCGGGGACGGTGCGGGGGCGGCAGGCGTACGGCGCCCGCACCTTCCCCGCCACCCTTACTCTTCCTACCCCGTCGCCCCCCTACCGCGCAGGCAAGGACTCATTTAAGCGGTCGGTCTATAAGGCCCAACACAGACAGACTGAATTGCAATTGCAATAATGCAGTTTAAAATGCAGTATGCGTGTTTTGGGTTTGCGCTTCTAAAAAAATGGCACAGGTTCCATCGAATTACAGCATTACAAAATACGTAAAATGAAAATAAAATAACAAAAATATCCACATTAAAAAACTCTCTCATAAAAAATATCTCAATAAATTAATTACGAAAATAAAACACGTAAAATGAACGAATGTACAATATTTACATCGAATTGCCTTTTTTTATCCGTAATTGCGTTTTCGAAAAAAACATTAGGGGAAGTTTTTTTTGAAATAAAAAAGCGTTTTTGTCTTCGTGAGATCTAAGAAAAACCGAAAATTTCTAGAAAAATAAATTAGAAGACGGGTAGGCTCTATGTATTTTTTCGATTCATAGTAAAATATCAAAAAATCCTTTACATCATTCCCCTAATGGACATGATATTTTGTCTCGCTCGCATACTCGCTCGGTCACCACCGACGCGAGTGTGCGAGTGAGACGGTGATATAATGACATTATATCGATAAAAACTTACTTAGATACACCTTACTTAATGGAGACACCTATTAAATATATTAAATATACTTATGAGTAGTTACAATGATTCCTTGCATAATTAACACAAATCCATCGAAATGCATTTTTGTTGGAAAAGTGTTTTTTTACAAAAGTCAAATTAAAATATCTATTTGGCAAATAAAATAAAGGTTATACTTGTCACAAACTGCGCTGCGCTCTGGCTCATAAAATATCAGAGCAATATCGCTAATATTGCTTGACCACTCAGAGAGCCTACCGCGACGTTCGACGTGTTGCCTCTCTGTCGCACTTGTAAATTCGTACGTAAGTGTGACAGGGAGGCAACACGTCGAACGTGGTTCGCGGTAGGCCCTCAGACATTTTATTGGGCTCAGACATAATACAAACGAACAGTCAAGTGTTATCGCTATCTCGCTCTAACTTTAAAGGTTAACGCACACAGTTTGCGCCAGATAGAACCGCCCTAAAGGCCAGAGCACACCGGCTGCGTGTGAGTAGACGTGCACGTGCGCGTGAGTTTAAATGTTTGAGCCGCGCACGCACACGTCATGCAAGCAGTGTGCCGTCTCTCATAAAGATCTGTATATTACAACGCGCACGTGCACGTCTGCGCACACGCACCCGGTGTGCACAGGCCCTAAAGTCCTTATATATTTAACTCGAGGCGATATTGCGTCCATATTGCATTCGCATTGAAGGCAATACCGCAAGGACAGAAGCACATTCAGTGTCAGTCTATATTAAACACTTAAATACAACGTAGGCCATCAGATATACATGTGCATACACTAAACGTACATGGATAAAAAAAAATGGAATTAAAAGTCAGTCTAAGAATATTTTAAGGTAAGCTGCCGATCGAAAAGTGATTTTTAAAAACACTATAACTTTTAGATAAAAAAAAGTCAAACAAAAAAGAAGGGTGACTTAAAAAAAGGTTAACTTTCCCTTTGATTTTATGAGTATTATGTGTTTACTTGACTTTTTTTATAAGTTTGACTGTGAGATACGAGGCACGGCAGGTTGCGCCCTTACGCCATTTTAAAATCAACGAACATACAGACAAATAATTTTCCATACAATTTCCTATACTCTATATTTAGGTATTTAAATAACAGTAAACAAAATTTACCCTCAAATGGCACCTTAAGCCAGTTGAGGGTAGATGAAACCATTACATGATCAAATAATGTAGGTTAAAGTCAGGTCATTCAGTGACTGATCCAGGCGGTTTTGTATTTGGTTGGTTAACCAATAAATGTTATAACTACCCGAAAATGTACAAATTGTTTGTTTACTTTTTTTTAATACCTAAAGATACAGATTATAGTCACAGTGACAGTCAATATGAAAGTCGCTAGAGACCTCATACTATTCATTCATTAGTTGCCTGAAATAAAGATTTTCATTCATTCATTCATTCATTGTCACTGTGACAAGGTAAGAAATGGTACTGAAATTAAAATCCATGATCGTACAGTCAGCAGCAGAAGTTGCTAAGCGGGCGAGGTGTTCAAAAGTATCTTGACGCGACTTTATTGTTAAGATAATAAGAGCGTGTCAAGGTAATTTTGAACACCTCGCCCGCTTAGCAACTTCTGCTGCTGACTGTACAACGAACTGATTAACGTTAAAATATGGCGGCGGCAGCTGTCATCTAAAAAAAAAGTCAATCTTTTTCATACAAGCAAATTTTAACGAACTGCGATGAGTGTTAAAAAAGTGGGACCACGTTATTGAAATTTTTTTCATAAACTTAGAAAAAAAACTACACGATTTTTGAAATTAAATGGCACTGTAAAGTCACTTAAAAAAAGTGACAGTCAGAAGATTTAATAAAAGGACAGGTTAAGAGGTTTAAAAAAAAACAGATTTTTATGTGTAACACGAACCTATCTAGCGTGTATCTTATTTCATTACGGTTTGTTATGGGTGAAAAGGACGGAAAATGTCCTTTGAGCCGTTCAGACATGGCAGAAAAAATAATTGACATATTTTATTTAAAAAAACATACAAATAATGAATTGCGAAGTTAAATCGGAGGGCGAGGGGGGAACTAAAGGAAACTCAACGTAAAGACACGAAGAATATCGTACATTGACCCGTTATTGCCTATCTCTATCGCACGCGCATAATAGGATATTTGACTACTAGTCAAATCAGTTTCTTTTTTCGAAATGTCAAAACGATTTAGCTACTATGGAATTTATATGAAACACTAGCATGTGACGTCACAATCAAATCACCTACTCTTTATAGAGTTATACTAGTTATAAAACAGAGATTGTATCTAAAAATAGCTGCCGTCTACGTTTCTCTATTAATCTTCTGGTGCTTTATTTCATGTATGATTGCATGGTGTAAAATAATTTATTTTAAATACAGTCAAATACCCTATTATGTTGCTGTCCTGCCGATGATACCGGCGGTCAATACCACTGTGCGAGCGGCACAGCGATATAATTATGTACGTGCGATAGAGATAAGAAATGGCGGTTCAATGTACGAAATTATTCGTGCAGAGTGTCCTTATTTTAACGAGGAGCTGCCAACGAATAGAACAAAAACTCCTTACTTCATACACAAATGGCCAAATATATATTTATTACTGGAAAAAAAATAGTATGTGTGGGATCAAAATCAAACTCAAACCCATTAACAGTAACTAGTTGAGAAAGGTAGGCAAGGTAGCCATGTTTTTTAGGCAATTCAGCAAAAATACGTTGTTTATCTAACAGCAAAATTTAAAAAAAATGAATGACATGTCTGAACAGACTTCTTAAAAAAACCATTTAAAAACTTCGCAAGCATTTCAACACCGATCCCTATGATATCGATTAAAAACAACGATTACGCGAATATCACTATCTAAAAATATTTATAATTAACAATTACTTATTTTACTTTATACGACTGAACGGAATGTGCTCATTAATGTGCGGTGCGTTGAACGAAACCCAAAATGCAAGCAGTGCCATAGATAATTATTTTTTTCAATGGCAGCGATTCGCGTTTCGTTCAAATACCGCTGCTTTTTATGGTGTTGTAATTGCTTTATCATTCATTACGCTTAGAAAACTTGTTTTCCATTAAATAGTTTGTGCATGAATTTCAACCTTAACACTATTATAAATTGCGATATAATTTGAATAACACCTAGTTAAAATACTGATTCGATTTTGATTCAAAAACAAATGCGAAAGAAATTCGTCTATCGTTATTTCGTAAAGCTGAAATATGCAAGCATTCCCGCTTGTGATTACTAAGCATATTGATATGAAAATGGTTGATTATAACTCATATTGAAAAATAAAAGTTGAAATATCGACAGACATACAAAACAAACTATAATAATGTATAAAATCTGATGTATCGTCTCTCTTCCATACAATTAATTTTCAGACTTTATAATGCTTTCCTTACCTTACCAATGAAAAAGGAACATTACACTAGAAGTGCCAGTATGTGGTTAAAACCATTTCATTCATACCGCACAAGTTAGAAAGTGACAGCTGTTATGGTATAAATCTAACATACTAGCACCCAAAGCTTCACTGTTCATGACCAATCACAAAACAGTTTTAAGTCCTCATACATAAAGTTGACTTTATGGTGCCGAAATCGGGCCTACCGCGAATACCAAAGTTCGCAAATTGCGGGCTTCCTCTGGTAGGTGTTCGCGGTAGGCCCCCAGGTCTCAATGCTGTATGTGTATTGTACACCTAATGTCGTAACGGATAAAGGCTAATATTGCGTACATAAATAGCGGAACTTACGCTAGCGTATATAACTCACTGGGAACGTAGACACGTTCGTACAACCGCGTCACACGCCTTCCAACACGAATGCAACCTGCATTGTGGGTTCCTGGAATAAATATGACATAATCAAGCTTTCGAGCTTCGAAGTATCTAGTAATAGTCGAGAAAAATCTACGCATAAAATTGGGAGGAGAAAACTACTATCTCTCAAGAAGAGAAACTTCTATCTTTATAGATCTACTTAGGGTCGCTAACGCTAAGCCAGCAGAGTAAATAAAGAGAGAGTAAAATATGACTCTATCATTAAGACAATTTTGTCCAAAAATGGCCATTTTAAATTGGCAAAATGGTACTATTTATTATTATAGCTTGGAAAACATTATTTATTTGTTAGTGACTTGAGTCTATTTGATGTTTTGTATTCACATACGATTTACTTTAACTTATACAGAATTTTCAAAATATGTAATTGAAATACTCAATCCAATCAAAAGACTGAAGTCTTTTAAGTGCAGGATAACCAACACTAATGAAAATACTCTTCCCACATAAACTTATAGGCGTTACACCATAAACAGGAACGGGTGCTGGTCAATCATCGTCTGCACGATGCCTTCAAGATACGGCCGGTAACTGTCATTTAAAACGTAAACTTACAGGCGTGTCTCACACCATGACGAAAGCCTCTTGCCCGCGAAACAGGAAGGGGTGCTGGTCGATCATGGCCTGAAGGATGTCTTGGTAGGGCCAGTAGCTGTCATTTAAAATGTAAACTTACAGGCGTGTCTCACACCATGACGAAGGCCTCTTGCCCGCGAAACAGGAAGGGGTGCTGGTCGATCATGGCCTGAAGGATGTCTTGGTAGGGCCAGTAGCTGTCATTTAAAATGTAAACTTACAGGCGTGTCTCACACCATGACGAAGGCCTCTTGCCCGCGAAACAGGAAGGGGTGCTGGTCGATCATGGTCTGCACGATGTCCTCGAGGTAGGGCCGCGTCATCTCGAAGCGGCCCATGTCCGAGAACTGGACCGGGAGCAGCGTGGGCCACCAGCAGATGGCGAGGTTCTTGCTGTCCATGGAGTTCAGCTTGGAGTTGTCTGCCACCCTGGATACATTTTGTTAGCGTTAGTATAAACTACTTGATAGGTCTCTTACAGCAGCTTGTCTCAAAACAGATTGGAATAAGAAAGAAATTATAGTAATCACGGAAGCACGATTAAGCCAATTTCGCAGGCGGCTATTAAGCCTACTTGCGATTTATACATATTTATTTTATGTTTTCCGCTGAATGTAGATCTACTATCTACATTATACTTTGGTCTGACCTTTAAATCTACATATAGATCTATATTACAATTTGGTGCCGTGACCAGGATACGTATAATTCTGAATTTCGATTTGTGACCAAATTGCATTTTCCTTAAATTGAAAAGTAATGATAAATCATAGTGATATTAGTCATTTTACTGAGGGTCGGTCGCCCACCGCTTCGATAGTTTGTTTGTCAATTTACCGTTTTAAGTTTTGTATAAAACGAGTATTTGTGATACCTGGCGAAGTGGTCGAGCACGTAGTCGAGGGTGGCGCGCGCGACGCACGTGAGGCTGTTGTTGAGCAGCGAGCGCAGCGCTAGAAGTCGCCAGCTGCGGTCTTTGAGCTCCACTCCACCCGCGATGCAGCCGCGCATTGCTGTAAATTTATCACTTTCAAATAGATGCACAATTCAAGTTAACGCCACCCTTTGAACGCCTCGTCTGTCGTACGCGTGCTTGTTGAAATGCACGAAGGTTGATATTGATCTGTAGCCACGCGCGTGTTTTATTTGTTGGTCAAAGGGTTAGTTAAATATCGCTTTACGTATGTAAGGACTCACCCGCTATATCCTCTAACTGTTCCATGCTAGCCTCGTCTAATAGCGGCGGTAACTTCTTGGAGAAGAAGTCCTTTAACGCAGTCGCTACAGCATTCACCGGGATGTCTAGAGAATCCAGGTCAACGTTGGGATCTGAAACGTAAATCAATGTTAGTTCTGTTTAAAGCTCGCTAATTTGTGGACAAGTAGAAAGGCCTGTGCACACCGGGTGCGTGTGCGTAGTCGTGCACGTGCGCGTTGTAATATACAGATCTTCATGTGAGACTGCACACCGCTTGCGTGACGTGTGCGTGTGCGGCTCAAACATTTTAGCGCACGTGCACGTGCTCGTCTACACACACGCAGCCGGTGTGCTGTAGCCTGAAACGTGTGGTGGCTACATGAAAGCCCAGAAACAAAACACTGTTTTAGATAAACTGAGACGAATAGCAAAGTTTGACACCTTATTAATCCTATTATTAAGTAGTTTGGTAAACCAATCAAATAATATAAATTAGTAGCCCCATTTACGGCCATCCCCAGTCTGGATATCAAGAGCGAAACTCGAAACAAGATGATGCGATGATCTCACGATGATGACGAAAAAAACTGATGCCATCGCCTTTGAAACAAAGCTTAGGATGGTATTCCATCTGTCCAATATCATGGTATTTGAATTGCGCCTTGCGTCTCACTCTCTTATTACGCAAAATGTGTGACGCAAATACACATTGGACCAAGATATTGGACAGATGGAATGCCACCCTAAGGGAGAGAAAGCAATAAGTACCTTCGTTGAACTTGCTGAAGAGCATATCAACATGAGCCCGGTTACCAGGCACCCGGTACAGGCCTTCGGACGCCAGCCCTTCCCTCTCGATGAACTGCACGCATTTCTCCACGAAAAGCGGAACCCCGTGCGCTCCCTGAAAATATATGACGGAATCAGATTAATTCATAATTCCTACTATTTATTAATTGTCATTATATGTTTAGTTTTTAGTGGCCATAGGTCTTCTTTCAAAGTGCTTGAATTTTTTATTCCAATGTCCATTCCATGAAAGTTTAAAGGCTGATTTAGACGGCGCGCGAACTCGTATGCGATTTTAGTTACATTGAGGACTATTGCTTACATTCAATTCAGCCGACTAATCAAATACCGCAATGTAATGAAACTCGCATGCGAGTTCTCGCACCGTCTAAATGAGCCTTATCTTACGTTTATATTTTATTAATGATAAGGATAGTTTATTTTTCAATAGCGTATGAACAACAATAAAGCTACGCCGGCTCTAACCCTACACCTTCTCGGCCCGAGAAGATCTAATATCCCAATATGGCACCGGCAAGAAACTCAGCGGGACACATCTTTTCAAAACATTACATATAATTACAACAGGTTATTATCCAAAAAAAAAACTTTAGCAAACCTTTAATAATATTAGTTTATCAAACAATTTACCTGAGGGCCCCAGTTCGCCGCCGAGGCCGTACTCGCCATTTGTGATGAGTTCTTCTTTGAGTCTTTGCTTTTCGAGGGTTCCTGGGCACAAAATAACAGATAGATAAGAAAAAAAAATCTTGCATTTAAAACATTAAAAAAAACAACGCCATCCGAGAATGGTTCTTAATTTGTTCACCCGCACGCTTTTAGAATATACTGTTTTATTTATTAGGCTACAAAAGTTCTGAACGCCTTGAGATCTCAAGAAAAGATCAGGAGAACACCGAATAAAACTGGTATTCATCGGAATATAAGCTACATTCCTACTAGTCAAATCAGCTTCTTTTTTAGAACTGTCAAAACGATTTTTTTGTATGGAATTTATATGAAAACAAATATAGTGACGTCACGGTAAACTCACCTACTTTTTATATTTCAATCCGATTTATTAAATACAAATTGTGTTTAAAAATAGCTGCTATCTATGTTTTTCTAATAATTATCTGGTGCTTTATTTCGTGTACGGTTTGAAACAATTTATTTTAAGTACAGGAAACATCCCTATTATAATCGTTTTCGAGACTTGGTTAAATTCCTTTAATACGAGTAAGTAAGGATGGTATTCCATCTGCCCAATATCTTGGTGCAATGTGTATTTGCGTCTCACATTTTGCTTAATGAGAGAGTGAGACGCAATATACATTGGACAAAGAAAATGGACAGATGGAATACCACCCTAAGGGTCGGTTGCACCAAACTGTTCGTATCGTTAGAGTTTGCTATATTTTTATGTATGGAAAGTTTCATAGTAAGAGCGCGCCGGCGACGTTGATCGACGTTGGCCCTTAGGGCCAGTTGCACCAACCACATTTGACAGACTGATCAACGTCAGCCGGCGCGCCCCGGCACTTTACTATGAAACTTTCCATACATAAAAATTTAGCGAACTCTTTAACGATACGAACAGTTTGGTGCAACCGACCCTAAGACGCGCTCAGATTCCGGGCGACCTCTGACCTCACAATACAATACAAACCTTATGCCTGCGATCATGCTTGCTGAAGGGATGGTGCCTTCTCCTGGTGTCGGGCGCGCTAGATGAGGAGTTGTCCTGTGTCGAAGACGGATACTCTCCCGCTAGCATCTGAAACACCATACAACAACACTGAAAGCACGATTCACACGAGCTGGGTAGCTACTAGCTACTTACCTAGAGAAAAAGGAATTTGAACTTTCCGTGCTGTAGTTAAAATCCATATTTCAAAAAACACCGCACACGACGCGCGACCTAGATGTATCTCATATTCTTCAATGTATTTACATTCACAATGTATGTGGCTTTCCATCAGACAAGGGTCCTTATGCTTCATGTGCAATAAGTACGTTTTTATCAGAATTTCTGTTGGAATTCCAGAAGGAAAGGACTTGGGAGCAATAGGACCTATCTTCGATGGAAAGCCACATTAAGATCTGTGAACTGCTTTAAACACGGTCTTACCATATTAACAAACGGATTTAATGTCATTATCACAGGATATGCTAATTTAAAGCACATAATACACAGTACACACATTTTTATCAACGAATCATTAAAATGACACGAAAAAAAGCAATGATATGGAAACTTAGAACCAAGAATTTTATTCTAATCACAGACTACCGAACGTCAGTAATTTTAATCGTATAGTAGCCTGCTATCCTGCTAATCCGTCCATGAGTAATATCATTGTTTACTTTAACGATAATTGCTAACCATAAGCGTCAAGGTCTAATCTACCCCGTGCTTAGAGGATTATTAATATTTATAACATGTATCAAATGGTCCGCTGGTACCAATTTAAGTATCACATTATAGTGTGTCATATGTTTGGTGCGCATTGTGACTAAAGTATCACATTTTGTGCACAGGTGATGCTATGTTTATTATAAAAGAACCGTCAGTTTTGTCCAGAAATTCGGCTGAATATTTATTTTTTAGTTTTAGTTTTATAGCCACCTTTTAATAAATATAATAAAGGCAATAGAAAATAGAAGACGAGTAGGTACTAATTGCACATCTGCTACGACACGACCTGTTCCTTAATAAGAACATCATAGAAGTAAAAATAGAGGGAAAGAGAAGAGAAACATATAAAAGAAAAGGTTCCTGTTGTGTCATACCAGAAGGTTAAGGAGTTGGCAGAGGATAGGAGTTTTGCTTTGCTCCAAAAAATTGCTCCACCGAGAGCACAGCTCTTAAATACAAAGAAAGAAAGCCACCTTTGGTATTTTTAAGCACAAAAATATGCATATAATCATCCATACATACGTTTGAATGGACCTCTTAATATCAATAATAACCATTTAGTGGGTTGTAAGATTTGAGGGAGGAAGCACGGCTTGAGTACGGCTAGCAGTAGTTATAAATAAATAAAAAAAAGCCTTTATTCATTCTCTACAATATTACAGTATGTTGTATAGATATTTAAAAAAATCCTTAAGTTTTGTTCGCAGAGACCCCTCTTTGGGTGAAGGCCTCCTCCAGTTTTCGCCAAGTTTTTCTAACCTTGGCCTTCTGTGGCCAGTCCTTGCCAGCTGTAGCCATTATTTCATCGGTCCACCTTTCTTTGGGCTTTCCGTGTTTCCTGGTCCCGGCGGGACCACGCCATAGCGTGGTTACTTTTGCCCATCTTTCCTTGTTTGAGCGTGCTAGTCATAGTCATAGTCATTTATTTATAATATTTTAAATATTACATGTCAAGTTAGTAGGCAATAGGTATTCAGTTTTTAATAACATTCAAATTAATTAAATAATCAGCTTAATTAAAATATCAGGATAGGTACAATGTCAATTATTCAATTAAATTATTAAAGTAGATTTAGCTTACATTACATTATTATCAATAAATTACATTTATAAATTATTCGGTAGATCAAAGAAATCTTTAATATCGTAAAAAGAGTAGTTAGGTAGAGCATATAATTGTGTAAGTTACCTTGAGCTGGGGCTCCAGGTGCGGGACGTGCGGGGCGTGCGGGGCGTGCGGGGCGTGCGGCGGGTGCGGCGGCGGCGGCAGCGGGCGCGGCTCGCGGCGCCGCCCGTCCCCGCCGCCGTCCGAGCTGCCCGAGCTCGACTCGCTCGCCGCTGCAGGAACAACCACACAATTACAACTACACATCACTTGCAACCACATACACGGTGTAACATGAGGAAACCGAATAATTTTAACAGCATATTCCTGATCATATTTAGAGACAAAAATGTCCTATAACTTTTTTGAAATAGCCTAGCTTCAGAGTTAATACCAATTTTGAAAAAAAATAAACATTTTTTTATTGTTACATAGTGGAAAACGCCTTTTTGATGGCGATGTTGCTACTATGGGACGTAGTCTAAATATCCTTATTGATAGATATCAAAAAGTGCAAAAACTAAGGTTTACTAAAAAAAAAGGAAAAATTTATTTTAATTGACATGTTTACCAATAACATTTACTTTTTATGTACAAATACATTCAATAAATGAAAAAAAAAAACAAAAAAAATATTTTTGGCGATATTGACCTTTAATTCCGACGTTTCAGCTGAGTTGCACCAGCTGTGGTCACGGAAAGACTGACGTCCCAACAAATGTCAACGGAGATATTAATAAAACACCACTAAACTACCCGAAATTAGTTTATAAAAATGTTCGGGGTAGACAAAGAAATTGTAGCTACCCGTTAAAGTTTAATGTTTATTGTCCACGGCACGACACGCAACACTCACAGTATCCGTACACTGGTCCGAAGATCAGAGCGACACTATTATCCGCGGATCGTGAGAGAGGCGATTGAAATTAAAAAACACCCTAAAAATTTCAATCGTGAGGACGGGTACAAATTATCGTCTACTTGGGGACCAGTGATTCAAATGTTGAAACCAGCGGATATATCTTCGGACCAGTGTACGGATACTGTGAGTGTTGCGTGTCGTGCCGTGGACAATAAACATTAAACTTTAACGGGTAGCTACAATTTCTTTGTCTACCCCGAACATTTTTATAAACTAATTTCGGGTAGTTTAGTGGTGTTTTATTAATATCTCCGTTGACATTTGTTGGGACGTCAGTCTTTCCGTGACCACAGCTGGTGCAACTCAGCTGAAACGTCGGAATTAAAGGTAAAAACAATGAAATTATATCGCGGTAGACCCGTTTGTGTAATTAAATATGTGTACAAAACGCGAGAGTTTAAAGTGTGATATTGACCTTAACTCTTATTACATTTTTTCCTTCTTTGGACCTCAGAAATGCGTGGTTAAAACCTTTCGCATTCCTCGTGAACACTATGTATAGGGGGCGTGCATGAACTATAGGGGGCAGCATAGGAGCCGTCAGATTTTTGGCGGGAGGCGTAAATGTGACGTTTATGCTTCCTATGTAGCCCACAAGATGGCAGAACCTACTATGCACAAGGAAACGTACCTACGTGAACGGTAGATGGTAGCACTTGTTTTGGAAATGTACATGTGCACATATATTTCCGATTCAGGCCACAAGTAAGTAGTAGTAGTAGTAATAAGCTCTTTATTGTACAAAAACACAAATTAAAAGTACTTAACATACAATTAGGAAAAGTGACATACAAACGCGAACGGATTACCCTATGAGCGATCTCTTCCCATTAACCTGTGAGTAGATGAGAGGAGAAAGTGAAAAGAGGGTGACAAATGCAGCTACAGAGTAACTACCGTGGAACGTTTAGACTCGTTTCAGACATAACGAAATCCGCGCGCTTCGCGCCGCGCCTTGTCTGAACCAGCCAATATTAAAAACCCACAATACTTAGATGAATTATACGCGTAATAGTTTACGCTGCAAATGGTAGGATATTGTTGCAGCAGAGAAAGAGAGCGGATCCACTCATTTCCGTTGCGTCATTATTTACGGCCAATAAATTACAAATATAAACAGAACATCAGTATTTCTATAAAAAACACTAACCTTTATCCTCCTGAGTTCTCGCCCTGTAACTCGTAGGCAACTCCGGCGGTCCCACAAACATGCCCAGTTTAGGTACCCTAGGGCTCTGAACAGCCACTAGGTTGCCTAAGGAGCGTTTCTTGTAGTGTCTAGGTGCGTGATGTTGCGTGCGTCTACGCGCGTGCGCGCGTGCGACGCCGCCGGAGGCTTCGCTGGATCCGGAGCTGTCAGTTTCTGAGAATGCTGGAAGGAAATGGTTTATATAGTGTTGTATACACTGTGTTTTTATTGAATTCCGTTAACTTCGGGGTATAGTTAAGTACGTTTATAAGAACTAAATGGCATAGTTAATTTTCAAAAAAAAAATTTTTTTTTGTTTTCTTATTTGTTTTTTTTTTTGTTTAAAAAGTAATTAAATGTAGCATATAGCGATGTTGTAACACGGGCATTACATTTAACTCAACCAAACAATTGAAATCTGTGACATATCAATGTCATTTCGTACATCAATCGACCGAGATTGTACTTAAGTTTAGTAGCAAATGTATGAACTCATTCTAAACACTAATCGATATGTAAGCCGGCCCTAAGGCAAGTGTACACGCTTGTAGAGGCCTTATAGGAAAAAAATAAATTATGGATTATCTCCGAAATGGACTTAATTAGAACATCGGTGTCTTTGAGAAAGTTACTTGATTTAAGCTCAGGAATGCACCCTTGAAATTAACGGAAATCAAAAAAAACACGGTGTATAGTGTTAATACTATACTCTGTATCTTTAGGTATTTAAATAAAAGTAAACAATTTGTACTTTTTCGGGTAGTTATAACATTTATTGGTTAACCAACCAAATACAAAAGCGCCTGGATCTGTCACTGAACGACCCGAGTTTAACCTACATTATTTGATCATGTAATGTTTTCATCTACCCTCAACTGGCTTAAGGAGCCATTAGAGGGTAGATTTTGTTTACTTTTATTTAAATACCTTAAGATACAGACTATAGTAAGATAGAAAGAGGAAAAAACTAAAAGAGAATGGTAAATTAGCTGCATAAATATTAGGGGTTTTTGATAATCACAACTGACAACTTAAAACTGAAACTGACTGGACTTGTACTATATGTACTAAACATGGAATTTCCACATGGCAGCAATTATTCTACAAGAAACATTAATGTATTCAATTACTTTCGAGAAATGCAAGGAGACCTAAAAATAAAACAGTGAAATACAGAGGGTAAAAGGCAAGACGAAAAAAAATCAGAGCTCGTACTGTGAATAGTAGAAATCGACCTAAGTTTACGCAACTTAATCGTCACTTATACGACCGCAATAGAACTTACAAGGCTGATGCATAGGTGTTTTCTCATGCCTCCGATGTCTTCTTAGTCTCATCATAGATGGCGCCTCCATGTACTCATTGGTTTCTTTTATCTGAAACGAAAAAGATAATCACTTTAATATGTCAGAAACTAAAAGCTTCAGAAACTGTCAAATAAGAGTAATTACTTATTATATGGTCATTTAAATGAAAAAAATAATTGGTAGTTTTTGAATTTGGGGTAGTTTAACTACTTACAAAATTACTAACTGAAGTTAGTACGAAATATATAAATAGTATAGGTTCTCGCGGGCTTGGTTTCCGCAACTCGACGTCATTTTATTGCGCATATTTTGCGTGGTGGGTTGGCGGCACTATTCTTGCCAACCCAACTCTACCAAGGAGCCTAGCAGACCCTTGACGTTGCCGACGACTTCTGGGAGAGACCCCGGTGAGCCGAGGTGTTGTGCCCGGTATTCTGTCAGATAGATATTTTTTTTTTTTTTGTGAGCTACCTGTGCGTATTGTGCGTCTAACTCCGTCTCAGAGCTCACTCCCGATGGATGGTGGTGGTGACCGCCAGGCTGACCGCCCGAATGTGACCAGCCTGACCGTTGCGACTGAAAAGGTAACACGGAAATTAAAACGTTTCTGTCTATTAGACTTAATGTTTATGGTCAAAACAGCAATTACATTATTTTAATTAATAAATATTTGTGACATCAGTCATTGACGTCATTGTCATAGGCTTAGCATGGGGCATGGGGCGATACGAGCACGCTGTTGAAATTTACACTCATATCTAAAAGGCACTTAGAGCATTTAATAAATGGAGTTGCCTTTAAGAGCTTATCCCTCTGCCGAAAAACTTACACAATTGTGCAAAATTTCGTATGGACTGACATGGCTATTTGTACGTTACTAGGGTTTGTAATCCGGATCCGAAATGTATGAAATTATCCGGATCTGGATCCGGATCCGCGGATCTTCCCTTACATTTTGGATCCGTCGTGCAAACCCTATACGTTACGTACAACTCATGTAGAAATAGCAATACATTTGACGTTCCCTCCCCCGCCAAAATCGGCAGACTGTTTCGTACAGAAAATGACAGCCATGACGTCTCCAGTTACTAAATGCTCTAAGAAAAGGCACCATGATTTTTTTGTCAACATTTGGAATTAAGGAATATATTCTAAATTTAATGATGAAACATTACGTCAAATCATTCATGATCACATCCCAATAAGCAAAATCAACCTGTAATTACACACCCATCTATAAAATGTAATTAAAAGATAAGATTACATTATTGGCATCCTACATAACATAACTACCGATCTACAGCTGTATCCACATATCAAAAAGTAATTACCTACAAAAGGTCACGTTTCAAACTTGCGTAACAATTCTCGCGCATGACCGTGCGCATCTGCCTTTCTCTCTCGAACATAATTCGTAAATTTAATATAAAACCACAAGCATCGGTGGTTCAGTGGTAGAATGCTCGCCTGCCACGCGGGCGGCCCGGGTTCGATTCCCGGCCGATGCAGATTACTTTTTTATGGACGAATTTATTTATGGAAAAGATTGTAACTTCTGTCAGTATTCAGAAACTGATAAAATGTAAGAATTCGCACATAATAACTTATTACTTTTGTTTAAATGTGACGTTTTCAATAGGTATTAACTTATTCTTAATTTTAAATAAGAAATCTTCCTCACCGCCTACTAACAATGTGTATGTACCGAAAAAACGATAACTACAGTTTTTTTATTATACTGCACATACTACTATTTTTATTATATTGAAAACTCTAATATGAGTTGGCTGATTTTATTTTGAAAATGTCTAGTTTTTTTACTTAAATTCGACTTTCATTATACAATAATTCGAACGATTTACTTCGATGGTAATATGGAGATTCAACGATGAATCATAAGCATCGGTGGTTCAGTGGTAGAATGCTCGCCTGCCACGCGGGCGGCCCGGGTTCGATTCCCGGCCGATGCAATTATTTTTTGTGTACTCTTAGAATGCAAATTTGCGGAAAATTAAATTATACAACGTGTCTTATGTGACTTACTTTTTATATTATATTTTTAATAATTGTGTATTATGAAGAATATACAGTATTTTTTCAACCAGCCAGTATTATATTAGATAAAAGATTTTTTTAATCCTTTCATCATTTCACATTCATTTCTAGTCAATCGATTTCGAACCGTAATTCTTATAGTAGAGATGCGTTTTTTTTTAAGTAGGGTAATTCATCAGTAACTGGCCACTTTTAGTAACTGGCCGCCCTAAACTAAAAATGAATTCTATTCACCTATAAACAGAATTCATTACAAGCCTTTATTTAGTTTCACCTGACCGTTGTCTGTAATCAAATCTTGCAAGTTAAATTTGATCCACTTCCCGGTTTCCGATTGAGCTAAAATTTTGCATACATACGTAAGTCACTGACAATGCAATATTTTGGTGTCATCGAGCTGATCTGATGATGGAGACCAGAGGTGACCATAGGAACTCTGTGATAAAACAACGAAACCTAATTGTGTTTGGGGTTTATAGAATTGTCTCGATGAGTATTAATTACCTGTGGAAAGAAAAGTACAGTCAGCGATAAAAGCTTGTACCAAAAATTAAATTTTTGCCAAAAACTTATTTTAGTATAAGGTTTCAATAACTGGCCAGCTTTCAATAACTGACCACATTATACTAAAATGAATTCTATTTATAGGTGAATAGAATTAATTTTTGGTTTGGGGTGGCCAGTTACTGGCGAATTACCCTATGGTGTCAGCAAAGAGAATAAAGTCTATAGAGACGGATTCTCAAAGTAAATTATGTAACCACTGTAAATTTACTGCCATCTACTCGACTATAGGCCAAAGGTATGGTTCCATGTTTTCGAGCGATGGCGCCACAACCTTCAGCCTATGCTCGAGTAGATGGCGTGAATATTAATATTTAAAAAGTTAACACATATCAGTTAAAGAATAAGGATCAAAATCAAATGGCGTTCAAACAGGTTTAATCTTCTGTCGAAAGATGGCAGTAAATGAACTGTAGCTACATAATTTACCATGACAGTAACTCTCTTCTTCAAATCCTCTTTGGTGTCAGTATGTTGCCGCTACGGAGTAAAGCGTTAATAAAATAATCTTTTGACAAATCTATTTGTTCAGGTCACATTTCAAACGTACCTTTCTCTCTCTGGGATGCGGCGGCCCTATGGTGATTTGCTGTAGGGCATCGCTGACCATCGCATAGTTGTTCAAGTCCAGTTTACCGGGTTGCTATAACAAATTAATATTTTTTAATAAATAAATAAATGTTATAGGACAATTTTACACAGATCGACCTAGTCCCACAGTAAGCTCAATAAGGCTTGTGTTGTGGGTACTAGACGACGATATATATAATATATAATTATATATAAATACTTATATACATAGAAAACATCCATAACTCAGGAACAAATATTTGTGATAAACACACAAATAAATGCCCTTACCAGGATTCGAACCCGGGACCTCCTGCTTCGTAGGCAGACAGGGGGCAGGGGGTCACTACCGACTAGGCTAGGAGGCCGTCAATAAATACATATAATCATAATCTGATTTTATAGATCTCTGCTGCGTGAAATGATCGGTCTGTACTGGCTCCTCTACACTATCGGCGATGATAGACGATGACTGGCGAGCACGATTGTGTGGACGTGTAGAGGGCAGACTCGGCATTCCCCGCCATTCATCGTCTATCATCGCCTGCGACCCGTGAGTTGTTGGTTTTTTGGGCACGCAACAAAGGGAATTGCGTTGTACAGGCGATCATGTGGATGCATGCACTGTGGTGTGCACTGTACGTTACACACACCTTCACATAATCTGTCTATATATTCCGTAGGTTAAGGATCATATTTCAGAATTAAATCATACTTTCAACCAACAAGTTGTATCAATTGACGCCACACCTTACATGGCGATCCTGGCAGGATCGCCATGTAAGGTGGGACGTAAAGGAGAACTCGTTCATACTGAATATAGGTTCTGTCTTAAATAACAAGTACAAGCCATTATATACTAAGCTATGCACGTGTGTGGGTAAGGCGTCGTACACACACTACAGCACGAAGATTTTGCCGATGACCGATGACACTATTAACGATCATCGCCGATAATGCAGATGAGGCATTAACTGTGGTTGGTGCAACTGGCCTTTAGTCAGTGGAGAGACACTTCAGAATTCGGGCAAACTCGGCTCCGTTCGGCTCAGCATTGCTCCGAGCAATTATTAGGGTTGACACAACTTGACGTCCCTTTGCGTGCACGACCACAGATAAGATAATTACTTGAATTTTGACAACCCTAAATAGTCGAAAGGGATAATGCCATAAGTTAGAAATGCTGTCAAACTTCGGTTTTGTAGGAAGTGTCCTTTCTGTACGGTAGTACTATTACTTATTCTGTGCTTTCGTTTACCTTGAGCGTCTGCGAGTGTCGCTGCCGCGGCGGCGGCGGATGCGGGCGGGCGCGACCCGTGGTGAAGGCGCGGTGCCCGTAGCTAGCCGGCTGCCACACTCCACCGCCATCTAGTACACATAGATAAAACGTAAAATAACTGACTAATGCCATAGATAAATATAGTAAGAATAGAGTGCTCACTCCATACATCAGCTTTGATACCAAAACCGCTATTGTTTTCGCAGTCGACATCTAGCATCGAGTAGCGGAATTATCAGTACCGTTACTTGATACTAGAATTCTCTAGTGTCGCGACCGACTCACGAAAATTGTATTGAACAACAATTTACAACTAATATTAAAATAAGGAGGAGTTGAAAATAGAGTTCCGTTTAATCCGGTTATAATATCAGCTGAAAATTGTTGAGCATTACACTTTTCGGTCGTCGAAACATCTATTGTCAAATAGCAGTACTGATAATTCCGCTACTCGATGCTAAATGTCGACTACGAAAATAATAGCTAGTCGTTTTGATACTAAAACTGATGTATGGAGTAAGCGCTCTATGTATTTTTTTTCTCTATACTAATGTAGTGTTTTATATCGCTGTATAGTCGACATTAGACCCACATACAACGAGCCGCCTCGCGAGAAATTGCTGCGCGATGCAGTTTGGTCTGTGTAGACGTGCCGAGTCATCGCGGCGACGTACGGTTGCCTCGTCCGAGAAACGTCTATATAGTGCGAGCTACTTCTCATGTCAATTTCCTCGCGAGGCGTCTCACGTAGTGTGGCGGCTATTGAAACGATCAAACAAGTTGCAGGGATAAAAATATAAAAAGTGTTTTTTTACATATTGTTTAGACGAATGGCGACTATACATAAATTAAGCTATAAACTCTTTGAAAACGAAACTAAGAAAAAAAACTGCTCTATGTAAAGAATAATCAAAAACAGGCACTTAATTAAAAATAAAAGTTATAAAACAGAACCAACACGTAATTATAAATCATAATCATAATATTTCTATTCAAAATAGATACATATTTATATACTCTATAGATACTCTTCTATTTAAAAAAACCGGCCAAGTGCGAGTCGGACTCGCGTTCCAAGGGTTCCGTATATTACACAATTTTTAACAATCAGTGCCGGATTAAGATATTTTGATGCCCTAAGCATTTCTAGGTGCCCCCTCTCCCTAGGGTCATCAAGATTACATTGATTTTTTGGTAAATTGAGAGAAGTTCATTGCCGCATTAAATACAGCTGAGAATGGAAATCAGTCACATCATTTTATCACGAAAATTGACAGTGCCGCAGCAGTAATGTTGCAACAGAGTACCTAATGCTGTTGCAGTCGCCACCCGAATGTCACCTTAGAAAGTAATAGAAACGCGAGCGAAGCGAGCGCGGAAATTTTTCGATATAAAAACGCAATATGATAGACACTTGTACATTTTTACTTTTAGTATGGAAATCAGTCACATCATTTTATCACGGAAGTTGACAGTACTGCAGCAGTAACGTTGCAACAGAGTAATGTTGCTGCAGTCGCCACCCGAATGTCACCTTTATCATACCTTATAAAGTTATTGAAAACGCGAGCGAAGTGAGCGCGAAAATTTTTCGATATAAAAACGCAATTTTAGTTATAGTCCCAACCAGGCGCGAATCCAGGATTTCATACAGAGAAGGGATGGGACAGTTTTCTATCAGCCTAGCTTCGCATAGGGCTCGATATTTAAGGGTCTCAGCGAGGTTGTTTTCATGCATAAAATATGCAAGAAAGCAGAGAGCTTGGAATTGAATTGGCGAAGTGTGAGAAAGGCAGTAGGCCCAGCTGCGAAAGAGGAAAGCTTGGATTTGGATCCACGCCCAAGTGTAATTAAGGCAGAAGATCAACTTTGCCGTAAGGCAGAAGGCCTCGCATAAGACCTAACGCCGAACCGCAAAAGAGTGGGTTGAAATCGAATCTATGCATGTAATCACGACTCTTCTACTGCTACCGATTGTTTCCCAAAGAATTACGCGCCATTATTTTTGCAAATTAGCTTCTGGACAGCTAAAAAAATCGTGTGGTAAAAACGATGTGTCTGTCCCTAATTTTAAAATTTGTTCACCTTTTTCAACCTGGCATTTTGGTGCCCCCCCTGAACGTGGTGCCGTAAGCACGTGCTTGTTTTGCTTATTGGTTACAAAGTCTTTATTAATTCAACCATTAAAGTCGACGAGTACAAAAAACTTTGAGCTAGCTCTCAATTTAACATATTTTTTTAAACATTATTTTTAATTTGACCTTACAATTACTCGTAAGTAGGTAAGACCGTTAAATATTTAAAATGATTATCTTATCAGAAAATTATCACCAATTACTCTAAGAAAACTACTACTCTAAGTAATCCGGCACTGTTAACAATGTATTTTTTATGTGAAACGTGAGTGAAATCACTTTAAAAAATCCGTAGGGGTCGGATCAAAAACTGTAATTAAGTCCGACTCACGCTTGACTGTACATTTCTAATAGGTTTTCCTGTCATCTATAGGTATAGACCTATTTTATGTATTTTTTTAAAAATTTAAGACTTAGTAGTTTCGGAGATAAGGGGGGGGGAATGGTCATTTTTTGCCTATTTTCTTGAATAACTTCTAAACTGTTTATTCGAAAATTATAAAAAAAATATATTTGAGATCCTTACAATAAGCTCTTTCATTTGATATGTAACATGATATAGTTTGAAAAATTAATTTTTTTCATTTTTTCATTTACCCCCCAAAAGTGGCCCCCATGTTTAAAATTCATTTGTTTACGTTACATGTCCGTATTTGGGTCACAAACTTACATATGTGTACCAAATTTCAACTTGATTGGTCCAGTAGTTCCGGAGAAAATCGGCTGTGACAGACGGACAGACAGACAGACAGACAGACAGACAGACAGACAGACAGACAGACGCACGAGTGATCCTATAAGGGTTCCGTTTTTTCCTTTTGAGGTACGGAACCCTAAAAATATATATATATATATATATATATATTTGTTAAATTTTATTTATTAATAGTTTAAGTCTAAATGTCCTATGTACCTATATTGTATGTCCTAAGATACTGGAGCAAGCTGTGGTTACCTATAATTGGACAAACGTCTACCTTTAATGTTATGTAAGCTACTGATTCTTTTTTCTTGATGTATTGTCTGTTGGTGATCCTAAATAAATAAATAAAAAATAAATAAATAAATAAAAAAAAAAATATTTTTATTAAAAATGTGTGATAGGTACTCTAAAATTAACAAGTAATTAAAATTTTGTATGTTACAGTACTTAATACAACAAAAATATTATTTAGAATGCAATATTAAAATCTACCGCACAACACAATAATATATTCTACTATTATTCATGCATCTTTAGCGTTCAAACAGACTTTTATGAAACTTTTTAAATCCCCAGAACTTAATTTTGAAATATGTCGAAGTCTTGTAAAATCAGCAAAATTATTAGCCCATCGTGTAAAACTACCTATGTATGCAGGGATGATAAGCTAATAGATTTACCGAATATGACACTTAGTCTAAAATTTGAAAGACTATCAATTCGGGCGCAGGTTTTCCATTGAATCATCAATTTGAACACTAAAATATAACATAAAAAAACTTGACAGATATTAAAAAGTTGCCTACGTTACTAAGTGTATCTACACACAAAAATGAACCCTCCACGTAGGAAATAAGACGTGAATTCGCATGCAGTCACCTGACTCGTGTGTGCTCAGCGAATCCTCGGAACAGTTGAGATCGGCTACACAATATTACAATTATTTATTTACAACTTAAAAAAAAAACTCAAAATAATTTTCTTATATACGAAAATCATCTAAAGAAGGTAAAAAACAATAGGTTACTCTGACGCACTAAAACACAGTTTCATAAAAGATCGGAGCAGGAAATCCTAGCTCAGGACCTACAGGCGTGTTTGCATCATTAACGTGATTTTTTGACTTTTTTGTTATTAATATCTGTATTTATTTTTATGTAGATACATAATTCGTTGCTAACGTAATTGATGCAATATTTAGGAGACCACTATACAACTTACTAGTTCATCGTCGTCATATTAGCCACGTTACGTCCACTGGTGAACATGAGGACCTGATTAATTCGTGGTCATATCGCCGGTCCAAGTTAAGACCTTTTCCGATTTACCGATTGAGTCCTTTTCGCAATCACCATTAAACTAAGAATCTCATCAATATATCATATTTTTTTTTTATTATGACAGAAGTGCTTACGTGATAGATCGGCGTGTATTCTGTGGTCTGGCGGCGCCGGCTCCGGCGGCGTGCTCGGCGGCGGGTATACGCTGAATCCTGCGCATATTATTAAAACGTCAATTATTAACAAGTGTTTTTAAACTTACGGACAATTCAACATATACTTTTGGCTAAGGTGCATTTTTTAATTATACATTCACAAAACGTTTCATCTCTAAATGGCCATAATTATAGCATATAGCAAAGCCGTCCTGTCTACAAAATGCCTCTATCATTCGAAAAATATCAAGCTTAAAAAATGTACAAGTTACGTTTCTCAAAATATAATATTGACTCGATTTTGTTAAGTTTTAGGTTTTCATTTTCTACATTTACACTTTTACAGATACATTTTTCGCTGACTGGGCGTTTTGAGACAATCTGCAAAATTATGCGCTGTTTTTTACAGTAGGTACACATAAATCTTACCTTTTAGAAAGCCTCTATTCTTGGAGTTGTTGAGTGTGTCGCTGTATTCAGAGTCGATGTCGGCGCGCGAGTCCGGCCCGATGAGAAGGTCCAGCGAATTAGTCAGTTTATGATCCATCCTGAAAAGCATACAAACAATTAGCGTTGCTAATATTTTAAACTTTAAATGTCTATTTACACTAGCTTATTGTAGTGGCAGATGAATAAGATATGAACCTATCTATTTAAGGAAGTTAAAGGGCCCCGTTATGGCAGGCAATTGATTATGTTCCAATAAGTATATTTCACAAAGCCGTTTGAAATCTTTACTAACGCCCATTTTCCAATGGTGCAAAATCAGTTTAGCAAAGGAATTCAAAATGTATTTTGAGGCCGACTTTTAGCAAATTCTCCGTACGCGCTCTCGATTTATAATGCGGTGCCTGTGTAGTCTGTGATGACACAGACATATACAGCGAGTATACCTGTGATAGCCGGCTTGACGATGTTGCGACGTTGCAGACCGGGCTGTGGCGTCGTCGGGCAGGTAATGCGGCTGCTCCATGCGGAACACGCGCTCGATCTATAATGCGGTGTCTGTGTAGTCTGTGATGATAGACATTTACAGCGAGCATACCTGTGATAGCCGGCTTGACGATGCTGCGATGTCGCAGGGCGGGCTGTGGCGACGTCGGGCAGATTGTGGGGTTGTTCCATGCGAAAGGCGCGCTCGATTTCCCCTTTCTTCTCCCATACTTCTTTGAAGAACGGCGTGTAGAACGCAGCTGAAAAGGAAAGGGTCCGTTAGTGGAGTAGGATACCGCGAAACTGGACGTTCCGTCTATTCTGTTAAAGCGCGAAATTTATATCATTCAGAAATTAAACATATCCAAAATTACTACGTTACTTCCAAAAATCCTAAGATACAAGAAGTTTAAGAGCGCCATGTGGAATAATTCATGCCAGACTAGGGCCACTAGTACCCCAAAAATACCCTTAAGCGACTTTTATAACATAATCCTGCCCGCAACGGTGGAACCCTATTTCAGGTTCCTTTACAATCAAAATCATACCCATCGAAAACCCTGAAAAGACTACCATGATGACTTATAATAAAAGATACTTACATTTATTTTCAGCACTGCTAGTATATGTAGTGAAGTGAGCGGCGAGTCGATCCGCAGTAGCGTTGCCTTCCGTGATGAGCGCATGTCCTAAATCGGTACCGAAGAACGCGTTGGCCGCGGAACCGCCACCGTCCGTTACTGCTACCATTTGTATTGGTAGGTTAGGTATGTTCATTGAGAAGGCGCTGTGGAAACAAATATATGTTCATTCAGTACAGTCAAAGATACATTGATCGTACTAGATGTAAAGTCCAAGAAAAATTCATGCTTCGAATTTGACAGCTAAGGTGCGGCGTAAATTATGCGGTAGCTATAGCTGTCAAAGTTGATTGATAATCTGTTACCACAAAAAATATGGAGCCGTACTTGCCATCTTATTTAGCTGTCTAACTCAATTATCACAGTTTACACATAAACTCAAAGAATCTTTGGAACAAATTTAATTTAATGCGCTGGAGTATCGATCCAGAGGCCGCGATTTCAAGTCTCACCCAAGACAGTAATTTTTCCACTTTTAAATTTTATCTTTGGTTGGAACAGTTAACCCATGAAATGTTTTACATTATTATTTATCGATCCTTACGGTAGTATTCCTTACATGTCCAATTTCTTTGTCCAATGTGAATTTGCGTCTCACATTTTGCTTAATGAGAGAGTGAAACGCAATGCACATTGGACGAAGATGGACAGGTGGAATACCTTATACACAGTCTACGACTTTTTTTTAAACTGGTTTACTTACTTCAACGTTGCTAAGCTAGCTTTTCTCTTGGCCGAATAGATCAGAATAAATCCATGTATCAACTCCTCTCTAAACTGCGTCGCTCCGTGAAAACTCGAAATTATAACCTGCAAAAAATACACATTTATTGTATACGAGTATATTTAATAAAATCATCACTGAAAAGAACTAAGCACTTCTTCTCAGTGCTGATGGTCGTGACCTACGTGGACCACATGATTCGGGATGGCAGATTTCCAGGCCTTTCGATCTCTTGCGACTTCAAAGGCATCATGGACCTTGATGGAGAGCGATTATAATTCTAAGGGCACTATCACACTAGCGATTTGCGGGCGAGATGAAAGCGAGGCGAGCGCGCAACGTGTTCGCCGGGAGTGCGCAACGCTGCGTATTGGCGTACTGGGATGGGAGCGAATCGTTGCGCGCTCGCGGCGATCACGTTTAGCGCTAGCCTCGCTTTCAACTCGCCCGCAAATATCTGTACTTTTAAGACCGAACATCATAGAGTAACTCTCACCTCAACTTTCCTCTTAGAGTCTCCTAAGAAGGTTTCTATGACTATGGAACGGTCTCCGGTCAGGAAGCAGGCCCGGTGCAGTAGAAGCGGACTTAGTACACGCTCAGGCGAGTAAGGGTCGTCACAGAACATACACACCATTATCCTGTAGATAAGTATTAAATTAGAGTAAAATTTGAATAGTAGGAATAATAGTGGAAACTAAATAAGCTAACAAAAAAAATTGTTTCATCGATCTCAAGGAACTAAAAAAAATGCTTTATCAAGAAAAGTCGCCACAGATTTTTAAATTATTGTTTTTATTAAATTATAAAAACAAAACTATTTTTTTTTTCAATCTTTGGGGTCTTTTTTAGGAAATGCCCATATCACTTCAATACTCCTATTCTACACAACAATTCTACTTCATCAGTCATATGGTTTAGCTTAGGTATTGTTACGTGCTGCTTACAATACAAACAGCAACACTCCTAATTGTACATCGGTGGAACTTATTACAAAAGGCATAAAGTCCACTAATGTACAGTTAACAGTGTGGGCGATGGTACAAGTCAATTTTGAAACCAACAATGATTTATGACTCAAAATGTATGGAGCTGATAGGACTCTAGACTGACTTCATAGTGGTGGATAAAAACAGTTAGCAATTTAAACATCTCACCGTATATCGGAGTCGAAGCACACAATAAGGTCTCTATAAAGATGGGCATAGCTAGCTTTCTCTCTGTTGGCACGTACTAGTTCTTGTATGGCGTCCGACGTTAGGGCTTCTGTGCCTAACTCGTTGACTGCCGCTTCCATATAGGAGCAGTGAAGGCTGGAAATAAGGAAAGCATATAATTTTGGTGGCCACGTAAGAAGAGAGGCATAAATACTTATTTTAAAGAGTGATTAAATTGTCTTTGCTCTTTGTTACTGGCACAAACTACATACAATAGGGGGTATTACTGCAATGTTCTGCCGCCAGAGTGCAGCACTAAGCTAGCTAGTAAACAATAGAGTAACTTATACATACATACTGTGCCTTAAGCTGTTTTTTGACAAGTTTTCACAGACAATAAAATATGACATTGATGCATCAAGGCGGTTTGTTAACAAGGGCCTACCGGGAAACGCGAAAATCGAAATTTAGTTATCTGCCTCTTTATCGCTCGCATATGCAAGAGTGATAGAGAGGTTAGGTAGAGTAGACCCCCAGATTGTGACGGATTGTGGTAGTAGCGCCCCCTACGCAGAGTTTCGCGTAATATACCCTATTTAAGTCTGTATATGCGTTGAGATTTCGTTTTTTTTTTAGATATTATAAGAAACTTCACTAAGCGATTTTAGTGTCTAAACATGCCATTGCACAAATTCTCGGATATCTATTCTATAGCTGTATCAATGTCAGTAAAACTTACTTATCAGCAAGATTCTGTCCCTCCTCCTGTAACCTCATAATCTCCTTTTTATCCATTCCTTCGTCTTGGACGAACATTACTACGAGCGGTAAACCCTAGAAAAAAAACGTAATGTAATTACAATCCATTTTTTTGTAGTATAAGTATGACTATTATGTAACGAATTTCTATCAGCAGTCTCAGTAATGCTTACTTGGAAAGGTAGTTTGTCTTCCTGCTCTAGGCTCGAAAGAAGCGTTTTTTCGGCACAGCCGCGAATATACTCGAACGATTCCTGATCTTGATACACGCAGAAATAACCTGAAAGGGACAAAACAAGTGGTTAAACAAAATTCAAAATTAAAACGGGATTTATAATAACATTATGACCTCTGTCATAATCATTTCTCTATGAAACTTATCATCATCATCTCCGCTAGGGTTACCTAGGTTCCTAGGTTACGTTAGTACATATGGTATCACTATACCCTATACTATCTAGCTCGGAAAGCGGCCAAGCTAAAGTGAGACTGTGCTGGTCATGTCATTGTCATAAACTTAGCAAGAGAAATATCTGTTTTTTTCCGATATAATAAAGTTTTTTTTAATAAAACAATGATGGTGGCAAACAGGAATACGGCCCGCCCGATGGTAAGCGGTAACCGTAGCCCATGGATGCCTGTGACGTCAGCAACAGTGATGTTTTACAATTGTCGCACCTGTCACCGTGGTGAAATTGGAGCCTGTACTAAGCTCACTTACCATTTGGTGTAAAGTCATCTATATTAGTAGTCTCAGCGCTAAAGTCGTCAGTCCTGACTCGTTGCTCGACGCGCCACATCAGACTCTGTACGGACACCCTCTTATCCGAGTCACAACCAGCTAGCAGACGCTTGCCGAACTCTCCTGCTACACCCTCCACCTAATAAACAGATGAAAATTTATAATCATGTAGTAAGGACTTTACAAAAGAATATCAGTACTCTTTTCAGAAAGCATAAGCCAAATTACTGTTATTTTCTTTAGTATTTTTTAATACATCGGTGGCAAACAAGTATACGGCCTCTCCGATGGTAGGCGGTTACTGTAGCCGTTGGTGATCCTTTAAGTAACTACTTGATACTGTAGCAGGCCTCCGTCACACGCTCAAGGCCACGCGCTATATGCCTACCGCTCGGCGTATCGTCGACGATACAACCGACAGAGGGCCGCCGAACGCCCGCCTGAACGCTCGCACCGCACGTTTCCCGCGCTTACGCTTCGAAATGCCGAAACCACGTAACTAGTGGCTCTGTGAGCTGTAGACCTCGCGAGCAGAGCTTTAAATTACATGGTGCTAAGAGCTTTAAATATAGTAAATTAAAAAAAAAAAAACAATACGAAATTTAAGTGTAAAAAAATACAAAAATTATAATATCCCAGCATACAATTACTGGGGATCGAACCCAGACCCTCTGTGCAAACAGAAAAAGCGAACGTTTACAAACTGAGCCAAATAGTTCTTAGATGGGTTGACGAAATTTAGCTACTCCTTCTCAAATTAAAATTAGTTAAAATTAAATATCTCAATACCTCCGAAACCAGCGAAATAAATTTTCTGAATTTTTGGCCATTTAATCTATAAACATATCTCAAAAAGAAAACACTCGTATGGTACCGATACCACTATTTGTTTAGGCGCGAGCTATCACAACTCCGCCATTTAAAAAAAAACAAAAAACCGTACGGTCAAAAAAAATTATTTAGACATAGAATCCAGTCACAAAATTTCACGAGATTCGGTTAAGAATTGCGACCTGTAGAGGAGAACATCCGGACATACAAAAGCAAAATGCTCCAGTCGAAACGTAGACCTTCGCTACGCTCCGCTCAATTATTGTGCAGTAATTGGGTGTAAAAGTCAAAAAACAAAGGAAAAAGCCTATAATAAAGATTCATCTTTTTATGGCGGGCTAAAGGTCCCACCTGAAACGTTTAATAATTATATTGAAGGGTTAGAAAAAGTATTTTTAAATAATTTTGACGACGTAATAATTAACCGGCCTGGTAGCACCGTATTACAAATTTAAAAAACCGTTGATTTTCCGTTGCTTTGGTCCTGAGTATTTATTAAAATTATTTACGCGATTTAGGATATTTACAACTATAAAATTTAATAACAGAGAATTCCGAGAAGGGAAAAAATTATAAATCATTATATAAAACTAAAACATATTTGATTGACTAATAAAAAATATGGTTGATCCGCAACATTCGTTTTATTACAATAATCATCATAGGCAGATGCCTACAACCCTAGCGCATTCTTACGATGACGCGTTAGGACGTGACTCGCACGGCGGGCAACACAGTCTCGACTCTTTGTGCGCGTACTTATGGTACATTTCTTCTTGTCCTGAGCAGCAGGTATTATTATTAAGGTTTTGTAGGCTATTATAGCGTAGGTATTTTCGCTTTTGTTTGGGCATGAAGTATCTGTTACGTAGTAACTATTTATTAATCTGTGACTGTAGTAACATATTGAGAAATCATTGAAAATGGTACTAGTTCAACGGTGTCACTCACGAATTCGAGCCAATCGTGCAGTGCAGTCTAACGCAACTAGTTGCGTCCAATGGCGCGCGTGATGCGAACTCATCAACCAATCGCGTTGTAGCGGTGTCATACCGCTGTACGGGTCCCATTCATACCCCATTCTTATTGCCCGTAATAAATCCTCATCCCATCCTCACAACCCATTCTTTGGAGATACAGAGTTTTATTTTATAAGTTTAATGTCGCTAATGAGTGTGAGATCTTCAAACTTCAAAGTCCCACGGAGTTGTGCTATGGCAACTATAATTTTAGCAATACAAGTGACACTTACGCCCAGTATGATGACGTTGATCTGGTTGGAGTCCGTCGTAAGCGCCCAGGGCGCAGCCGGCGGCCCCGCGTGGCACTGCGACTCGCCCGTTGACGTTAGCGAACTGTAAATAATTCAGAACGTTCAGTCACTGCAATCAAATGAACCGAAATGAAAATACCTCCGTCACTGCATAAGGATGGTTGTCCATCTGTCCAATTTTTTTGTCCAATGTCATTTCGTCTCACTTTCTCATTAACTAAAATGTGAGACGCAATACACATTGTACAAAGAAATTGGACAGGTGGAATACCACCCTAAGTAACATGAAAGTATTCTTGACAAAACCTCGTGTCATAACGCAAAGGAAACACCTCATTAATCTTTTGAACGCCAAGAACATCTATAGTCGTCGTAACTAGTCGTGCCCACGGCGCCATAGACTATAGGTGTTATGACGTACGCTGTCAAAGTAACCTGCACTTACATTAGCTCACTTGCGCCCGGGACCACGGCATGTCAGTGACGTTTTTGTTTATAATGTGAGGCGTTCAAAGGGTTAACAATTTAACATACTGCACGACTTACCCGACTCTGGTGTTGAGTATGACAGGTAATGTGGCATCTAGGCAGTTCGGTCCGGCCGGACAATGCTCACGCATCGGGCAATGGACGAAGCCAAGGTGTTGAAACAACATCAGCTTACGATCTTGCTCCATACGATCCAGCATTTTATATCTGAGGGAAAAGGTTTTTTTTTTAAGTTTTGCATATGATAACAACTATCTTAAATCGGAAACTTAATTTGTTTCTTAAAGGCTGATTTAGACGGCGCGCGTACTCGCGTGCGATTTTAGTTACATTGCGGACTGTTGGTTACGTGCAATTCAACCGACCGATCAAAACCCGCAATGTAATGAAACTCGCATGCTCGCATCGTCTAGGTGAGCCCTAAATCCATAGACTAGAAATCCTCTAGACGGAGTTTAGAGCAATTATTTCATGAAACCGATGCTGCCAAAAATACGGGGGTGCGGGGGACGAGGTGAGCGAGTTCCCGTGCCGTGATTGGTCCGTTCAAAGACACGGACGTCACACAAAGACACTTTCGACTCGAAAATGAGTAAAACTACCGTATTTGTGTCAGAGGGGGTAGAGCTACTATGCTCAGTCTGGAGGATGTCTTGTCTGTGCCTAAATCTGACGTTTTCAACCAAAAGGTACCACATTGTCGGTTGTCGATAAGGTTGATTTCAAATTGAAGCTATATGGGAATAGCGCCTTATTGGCAACGGACAATAAAAACCCTTTTGGTTGAGAATGGCACAAATCATCCCCCAGCCTCGATTTCGCTGTCTCTATACTCTCTATCTTAGTTAAACATGTTCTGTTGTATTCCAAGAAGGTTTTAAGGAGCTTACAGCTGAATTTGTATCTTATCTAGGATTATCATTATCACATATCAGTATCATAGAACTTGATTCCCATCGACTTTCATATTTTTGGCACATTTGAGCATTAGCTCATAGATAGCTTGAAGATAAGCCAGCATTTCGCCTTTGGTTCGTCTACATATTTGATGCCCCACTAGGCCACTATTTTATATGGTCGTAATTACCTGAAGTCATCTTGCAAAACATCAGTAATCTCCTTGATATCCTCTTGAGTAATTGTGCCCGTCGGCGAGATGCTCTTGAAGTGGTAGAAGAGGTCAGCATGCTCTAATAATAACTCCTGCAACAAAAAATAAATTGGTTTTAACCGGTATTAGTGAACAGTAATTCTTAATTGACTAAGGGCCAGTTGCACCAACCACAGTTAACAAGACTGATCAACCTTCCACAGCAGAGATCTATGAAACTTCCCATACAATAAAATTTGGCGAACGCTTTAACGGTGACAGACGGTTTGGTGCAACCGACCCTAAGTGTAGACCTAAACGTAATTGGCTAGAGTGACTGCTATAGTTATTAACCCCTCCATAGTAATGGCCACTCCTAACAAATCTGAAAGAAACTAGACAAAAGAAGTCATATTGTTAAGAGTCGCCAATAACTATAGTCACCCTACAACTGCAAAGCAACAAATTGTTTTGAGATTTCATAAAGAACAGCTGATTCAGCCGCGACCCTCCCCAAAATCGGCTTCTGGTCAACTCTATGGCTGCTGCGCAACGCAACGTTGGCGCACCTGCGCAGCGACACTATTTTCCATAAATTTTATAGCGCTGACTAGACGCCGACGCTAAAAAGACGCTAGTGGCTTATACCCCCATTTTACTGACCTGCAAGTTATGTTTAGCCCGCTGCTGTATATGCCTCTGATGTTGGTCGTATACTCGCTGTTGTTGCTCCTATGATAAAGCCTCGTAACACTCTCTGCCCATTAGGAGGACTCGCACTTCGGTTACCATGGCCATATGGCCCTAGGGCTAAGAGAGACACTTGGCCCATGGCGCTGACTAGACGCCGACGCTAGAAAGACGCTAGTGTGTCTTATACCTCCATTTTACTGACCTGCAAGTTATGTTTAGCCCGCTGCTGTATATGTCTCTGATGCTGGTCGTATACTCGCTGTTGTTGCTCCTCCGATAAAGCCTCGTAACACTCTCTGCCCATTAGGAGGACTCGCACTTCAGATACCATGGCCATTTGGCCCTAGGGCTAAGCGAGACTCCCTGGCCTATGGCGCTGACTAGACGCCGACGCTAGAAAGACGCTAGTGTGTCTAATACCTCCATTTTACTGACCTGCAAGTTATGTTTAGCCCGCTGCTGTATATGCCTCTGATGCTGGTCGTATACTCGCTGTTGTTGCTCCTCCGATAAAGCCTCGTAACACTCTCTGCCCATTAGGAGGACTCGCACTTCGGATACCATGGCCATTTGGCCCTAGGGCTAAGAGAGACACTTGGCCCATGGCGCTGACTAAACGCTGACGCTAGTGTGTCTTACACCCCCGTTTTACTGACCTGCAGGTTATGTTTAGCCCGCTGCTGTATATGCCTCTGGTGCTGGTCGTATACTCGCTGTTGTTGCTCCTCCGATAAAGCCTCGTAACACTCTCTGCCCATTAGGAGGACTCGCACTTCAGATACCATGGCCATTTGGCCCTAGGGCTAAGCGAGACTCCCTGGCCTATGGCGCTGACTAGACGCCGACGCTAGAAAGACGCTAGTGTGTCTAATACCTCCATTTTACTGACCTGCAAGTTATGTTTAGCCCGCTGCTGTATATGCCTCTGATGCTGGTCGTATACTCGCTGTTGTTGCTCCTCCGATAAAGCCTCGTAACACTCTCTGCCCATTAGGAGGACTCGCACTTCGGATACCATGGCCATTTGGCCCTAGGGCTAAGAGAGACACTTGGCCCATGGCGCTGACTAAACGCTGACGCTAGTGTGTCTTACACCCCCGTTTTACTGACCTGCAGGTTATGTTTAGCCCGCTGCTGTATATGCCTCTGGTGCTGGTCGTATACTCGCTGTTGTTGCTCCTCTGATAAAGCCTCGTAACACTCTCTACCCATTAGGAGGACTCGCACTTCGGATAGCTGCTTGCCGGGGGTTACGTAGCCGGTTTCTTCGAGAAGCCGCTTGAATTGTTGGCACCATCTAGAAATAATGTATGTTTGAGTAATCGTTTTGTTTTGTATGTTTACAAGCTTTTATTTACTTTTACCTGACCGTTGTCTGTAATCAAATCTTGCAAGTTAAATTTGATCGACTTCCCGGTTTCTGATTGAGCTGAAATTTTGCATAACATACGTAAGTTGGGTGACAATGCAATATTATGGTGTCATCGAGCTGATCTGATGATGGAGACCGGAGGTGGCCATAGGAACTCTGTGATAAAACAACGAAACCTAATTGTGTTTGGGGTTTTTAGAATTGTCTCGATGAGTATTAGTTGCCTGTGGGAAGAAAAGTACAGTCAGCGATAAAAGCATGTACCAAAAATGAAATTTTTGCCAAAAACTTTTAATAGTAAAATACATACAAATAGATATAGAGGCCCCGTGCATAAACTGTAGGGGGCAGCATAGGAGCCGTCAGATTTTTGGCGCGAGGAGTAAATGTGTCGTTTATGCTTCCGATGTAGCCCACAAGATGGCAGAAACTACTATGCACAAGAAACGTACCGGCGAGAACGGTAGATGCTTTGCTTTGCAAAGTACATGTGCACACGTTTCCGATTCAGGCCACAAGATGGCATACCCTCAAAAGCGCACGGTCCCTAGTCCCTATCACGGGCCCGTTTCTCAAAAGCTTGTAACTTGTAATACAAGCGGATGTCACTTTTTGACAGCTTTTGTTAGAAAGGGACTTCCACTTGTATTACAAGCTACAAGCTTTTGAGAAACGGGCCCCTGGTAGTAGCGGTGACTTACTCGTAATTCCTCTGTTCCTCCTGAGCCTCATGTAAGAAAGTCTTGAAAACGGAAGCTGCCTCGTTCGTCTCCAGGATCTCGTAGGGAATCTTCTGACTCTGTCCCAAAGTCTGAAACAAGTTAAATCCTTCAATACCACGTCAGTGGCTAACAAGCATACAGCATGCGGCTACCTACAAACACAATATACAATACCCCGGATCCCTTTGTTTGACATAATTATTGAAAGTCATAACGTAATGATTGTCAGATTATCGTTAGTCATGATTCTGAAACCGTCAAGTTTTCAGAATTTTCGTAAGGTTAACTATAGATAGGTTAGGTTAGGTTTGTTTTATGGCAATCCTGAAAAGTTACGCGTCTCTGAGAAAAACCTAATTATGACTAACGAAAATGCGGACAAACAATACATTATGACTTAAAACTTTATGGGAAACAATAAAGACCGATACAATCCCACACACTCGCAAGTAAGCGTGCCAAGCGTCGTCATCATATTACCTACTTCTTGTAGTCGTGTTTGCCGTATATTGGCTTGATTAACATGAAACAGCTTGTAAAACATTGTCTCTACCTATACCACAGAATAATTAATAGTACTACCGTACAGAAAGGAAACTTCCTACAAAAACGAAGTTTGACAGCGGTTCAGGGTCGAATCATGCTGTCTCTATCTAATATATGACACTATCCCTTTCGGCAATTTAGGGTTGTCAAAATTCAAGTGATTATCTTATCTGTGGTCGTGTTCGCAAAAGGAAGTCAAGTGGTGCCAACCCTAATAATTGCTCGGAGCAATGCTGAGCCGAACGGAGCCGAGTTCGACCGAAGTCAGGAGTTTCGCACCCCTGCCTATACTCTGTATTTTTAGGTATTTAAATAAAAGTAAACAAACAATTTGCACATTTTCGGGTAGTTATAACATTTATTGGTTAACCAACCAAATACAAAACCGCCTGAATCAGTCACTGGACGACCTGACTTCAACCTAAGTTATTTGATCATGTAATGTTTTCATCTACCCTCATGCCAGAGCCATTTGAGGGTAGATTTTGTTTACTTTTATTCAAATACCTAAAGATTAGCCTAGCACTGTTTATAAATCCGTAATAGCCTCCCAAGTCCTGAGTTCCTTTAAAAAGAACAAATTAAAATAGAATTTCGAACTATAATGGAATAAAAGAAGGTTCCAAATTCAAAACTGCACAAATGACTCTGGGTCTTAGGAGGATAGACTGGAAGGGCATTGACAATGTACAATCTGTTATGTTCCTCTGACAATACTATCATCAAAGACATATGTAACTTCGTATAAGACGAATAAAGTCTAAGGAAAAAACGTGCCTCGGAAATCAAGTAAAAGTCATTCTCGAATAGATGCCGCACACACCTTTAGCCTATCCTCGGCTAGATGGCGTGACGACACCGTTTCATATTTAACAATTTTAACACATAGATATCAGTGAATGAACATGGATCAAAATGATATAAAAATAATAAAATCATTTATCCATATATATACATTTTTTGATAACTTTATACGTTTTCATTTTGAGTTTTAGTCGTATGTCGATAGATGGCAGTAAAATTACAGTGACTACAAAGTTTACAATGACAGGACCCCTCTATACTATCTATTCTTTTTGCTATCATGTACAATTAGGTACCTGATATCTGTTAGCTCGCTCGCCGACCGGCAGGGTGTCTTGATGCTGGAGATCATCTGAACCCGACTCGGAGCCCGAGTCCGTGCATCGGGCTCCGCTGAAGTATACAGAGAAGTCTCTATGAGAGCGTAGCTGCCGGACCACCATCGGCCAATCACTAAAACGAGAATAGTTATTTGTTTTACAAGGGGGCAAAGTCGTTGTTTAACCGCTCGTGCTAATATTGATACTCGAGCAAGCGAAAGATTCCAAAATTGAACCACGAGCGTAGCGAGTGGTTCGAAAAATGGAATCTAGAGCGTTGCGAGGGTTTCAAAGCACGAAGGTTAAACAAAATTTGCCCACGAGTGAAACACAACATTTTTCACCACACCAACCAGAAGCAAATATTAAATGTAAAATATCAAACAAAATCAAGTCCAAATGAATGTTTTTAAATATTTATCACAATATCATCATTTAAAAGTCAATTCCACTAGCAAATATAAGAAAACAACTCAAAATTTGCAGTTGATTACTTTGCCTCACATGTGAATAAAATGCAACTTTGCTATCAGTTTTTGAAGTGCAAAGTAAGCCTTTCCGAGCTGGTGTGGTGAAAACATAGTTACTGTCATTCGTTAAAAGACGGGCAAAAGCGCTAGTGGCCTAGCGGTAAGAGCGTGCGACTTGCAATCCGGAGGTCGTGGGTTCAAACCCGGCTCGTACTAATAAGTTTTTCGGAACTTATGTACGAAATATCATTTGATATTTACCAGTCGCTTTTCGGTGAATGAAAACATCGTGAGGAAACCGGACTAGTCCCAATAAGGCCTAGTTTACCCTCTGGGTTGGAAGGTCAGATGGCAGTCGCTTTCGTAAAAACTAGTGCCTTCGCCAATTCTTGGGTCGCCGTGGCAAAAATGCCGGGACAACGCGAGGAAGATGATGATGATTCGTTAAGACGGGCAAAATCTTTAAATATATCTTTCTCCATAAAATAAGACGCCAGCATCATAAAAATATTGACACTTCTTTTCCATTGACTAAATTAAAATCAATTTAGTTCGATGTTGGTAACGCAGTATCTTGGCATGTGCCAGAGAAGCATCTGCCAGGGAGAACTGGCGTAGAATCGTTCGTCGTTCAACGAGACCACGACTGCTTTGCCAAGAGTAATTCGACGGAGAAGAGGAACGCAGTAACTTACTTCTCATTCAACTCTTCAGTGGGAAGTTGCATTCGCGCCAGCACTTGGGGAAGCTTGGCCAGTTGTTTGCGAAGCTTCTTGGCTGACTTCTCTTCCTTCAGCCTTCGAACATGGCGTCGGAAAACCACCTACAAATTATTGTTTATGTGTTGTATTAGCCATTTAAACGCCACAGACGGCAATTGACGTCAACGCAAAATCGTGACAACGACGCCAAAGACAACATTTGACGTCGATCGTTTTTTTTGATGAAAATCTACTGAAAAACACCCCACTTTTAGGTTGGCATTATTTATTCACAAAACTAAATATCACTCCCGTGGCGTCAGTGGCACGGCAAATGGATGCGCCGTTTGGCGTTCAAAAGGTTAAATAATCATTATGATCTCTATTTATATATATTGTAAGCATACCGATAATTTTCTTGAAAAATATAAATTTACCTGGGTGCCGTCATTTCCAAACTGCTGCACGAATTTCACCCATTCTGGATGATGGCACAATCTCTTACTGACTGCGGACCACATCTCTCTGAGAAAAGCAAATATAAATATGTAGGTAATTGATGAAATCATGCACCTATTTTTTTTCTTTTGGTGTTATAAAATATGTATGTAGCATGTAGCTATAGTCATGGGGGAATTAAAAATGAATTCGGTAAAATTGTTATTTGTGAACAAAATTTTAAAGTAATTCTAAATAATTTGACCAGTTTTCTCTTCTATTTTACAATTATCAATTTTGAAAATATGTATGTAATTTTTTTATCGGCAAAAAGATCGTACATATGGAGTAAGTACCAGTAAAAAAATCTTAAATGTTCATGCAAAACAAAACAATATTATTAACTCACATTTATAGACAGGTCTATCGCGAATTTATTTTATTACCTTTATTTACCGGCGTTTCGACACAGGTTTCACTGTTCGTGGTCGCGGCTTACTGTTAGCGGCTCAGTTAGCCGCGACCACGACCAGTGAAACCTGTGTCGAAACGCCGGTAAATAAAGGTAATAAAATAAATTCGCGATAGACCCGTCTATAAATGTGAGTTGATATGTGTTCAAAACGCGAAAGTTTGAAATATTATTAAACAATATTAGAAAGGCAGGTTGAACTTACTTATGGTCCTGGACGTGTATCCTGATGAGTTGCGTGAAAGCCTCTGTTACGAAGTCCAAGGTCTCTCTCCTTATCCGCAGGGCCTCGGCATAGTTGGCCACCTGGCAACGAAAATAATAAGTTATAATAGATACAAAAAACTCACTGTTGGCATTGAATCTCGATTTTTCCCTAACCCCCTGTTTGAAAACAAAACCACTATTATACCCAAAACAAGGTCACTCCGTTAGTCTGTACTTGGGGTCTCGACTATAGGTATACATCCTTTGAACTAGTCTTTCGGCCTCGCTAACACCATATCAGTATACCCATAGTGTCCTTACCTTAATTCTTGCTTTGCATTTATCAACCATCTGAGCCAGTAGGAAGAACGCTTGATTAACATTCACATTGTCATGACTTGAGGTCTTGACAATAGATACCCATCCTTTGAACTCCTTCCGTTGAAATAGCCTTTCGGCCTCTCTTACTCCTTATCAGTGTAACATAAGAGTTCTTACCTTGATCCTTGCCTTGCATTTGTCAACCATCTGAGCCAGCAGAAAGAATGCTTGATCCACATTTACATTGTCATGACTTGAGGTCTCGACAAGAGGTATGCATCCTTTGAACTCCTTTCGTTGAACCAGTCTTTCGGCCTCTCGGACGCCTTGCTCGCAGGCCTCGTCGTTCTTTGAGGTGACCAGGACCACGGGTTTCTTCAGTTTGATGATGTTTTGAAGTATTGTGGCTAGGCTTTCGTTCTGTGGGAAATAAAATATATGTTAGCAGAACAAAAATTGTTTTTTGTCCCTTTAAAAAAAAAATTGCCCAATGTTGAAGAAGCATGGTCAAAACCATTCTCAAGATTTAGATTAATTAAGCCTGGGAACAGTAGAAACCTATTCCATTACGCTAGCTAGTCCAATGTCATTGCGTCTCACTCTCTCGTCATTAAGCAAAGTGAGACGCAATACACATTGGACAGATGGAATACCACCCTAAGCTAAAATACGACTGCCATCTCCTTCGCTATTATAATAATCAAGTAAAAGAGTGATAAAGGAATGTATATAAACATTGTCAGAATACTATTGCCATTGGTTGCATGTACTTACTTTCTACATTTTATTATTCTGCGGCCTCAAAACAGTGAAGACCACATTTTTTTTGTATATTGATGATATTATTTTATTTTTAGGGTTCCGTACCCAAAGGGTAAAACGGGACCCTATTACTAAGACTTCGCTGTCCGTCCGTCCGTCCGTCCGTCCGTCCGTCCGTCCGTCCGTCCGTCCGTCTGTCACCAGGCTGTATCTCACGAACCGTGATAGCTAGACAGTTGAAATTTTCACAGATGATGTATTTCTGTTGCCGCTATAACAACAAATACTAAAAACAGAATAAAATAAAGATTTAAATGGGGCTCCCATACAACAAACGTGATTTTTGACCAAAGTTAAGCAACGTCGGGAGTGGTCAGTACTTGGATGGGTGACCGTTTTTTTTTTGCTTTTTTTTTTGTTTTTTTTTTTATATGGTACGGAACCCTTCGTGCGCGAGTCCGACTCGCACTTGCCCGAATTTTTCTTCATTTATCTTGGGTCTTAGGTTAGGGTTTTATAATATGAATATAAAAGTAAATTATAAAAACACCTACAAAACAATAAAAAATACATATAAACACATTATAAGGTGCCGCCGGCAGCGGGGCAGGGCCCAAGTTGCCGGCGGTCAGGGCTGCAGAGAGAGGAACCGGCGGATTATCCGCGCCGTGTCCAAGATCGCCGCCTTCTGCATCTGGCCCTTGATCCAACCACCTAGCGAGAGTCTCTCAAGATGTTAGTCAAGACTCTTCGCTATTAGACCGTTCACTGAAACGACTATCGGAACAATGATCGTCGAATCAACATCCCACATGGAGGTTATCTCGTGAGCCAAGTCTACTTACTGGAATTGTCCTTTCGGCTTTCACGAGATTCTCATCATTTTATTTTATTATTATAGTTTTATGATGTCTGATGTGTTTAGTATCATACCTGCTTCTCCCAGCTCCGGCCCGGCACGAGGCTCACATCATAGACGCACAGAAACCCGTCTACGGACAGCTTCCCATCCGGTATAGTCCGCTGCTCGTATTCCTACAAAATATAATAAGATATTAGTAACTTTTATTCACGATTTTCGCTTATTAATTTGACCTAAACGAGACTTTATCGAGGGGTGCGAAACCCCTCCCTTCGGCCAAACTCGGCTCCGTTCGGCTTATTGCTCCGAGCAATTATTAGGGTTGACACAATTTGACGTCCCTAGGCGTGCACGACCACAGATAAGATAATGGCTTGAATTTTGACAACCCTAAATAGCCGAAAGGGATAGTGCTATATATTAGAAAGGGACATCATGATTCGACCCTGAACCGCAATCAAACTTCGGTTTTGTAGGAAGTTTCCTTTCTGTACTGTAGTACCATTATTTATTCTGTGCTTTATCGCGTAAAAATATTGAATAGATCTCAGTAAGTTGTAATACCTAAATATGGATTGTTGTTAAAAACGATGAGTGATAAAAAAACGCGAGAAAAGCAACTAGCAGATCAAAGGTTTATTGGGAGCAGGAAGCCCTTTAAATATAACGCATAATTGAATGAAAAATTAAATATATTAATCAGAGATTTAATTAACAATTTGCAGAAATCGCGAAGCGTCTGGTTGACGTAACTGGTGACCAAAGAGCTGGCGGCTTCCTCGCACAACGTATCAGAATTGCGATACAGCGAATTTAATTTAATCTAATTATTTATTCTATTGTAAAATTGACCTGTAAAATACTAAATTTTATTAATAAATATCTGAATCTGAATGCCGCCAGCATCCTTGGTACAATGCCTCAAGGATCTATTTTAGATTTAAGCTAGTTTTTAATTTAGTTTAGTATATACATTTAGTTTAGTTTACCTCTGTATCAACAATTCTAAGTCTTACCTTCTCAATGCCGAGCTGGTTTTTGCAGACGTACATAAGTTTCTCTGCTGACTGCAGTTTCGTGGCCACGCATCGTTTGACATAAGCCTCCGTTTTGCCGACTGCGCACAGAAATGAGAGTGTTATATTTAGAGTAAAATAACAGTACCAATTAAAGTAGATACCTACTTAGCAACAATCTTATGTCTTTCTGCACTACCGATAATAGTGCTAGACTAATAATGATGCCAACAAAAGTTAATTAAAGTCCATTCATTGTCATAGATTATTTTGGAAGCACTCGTGGATACCGATTAGGAAATAACAAATATCATACTTCATAATTCTCATTATTTGTATGAAGATGTGATTTTGAATCTCACTTGAAATTTAGAGCATAAGAAATTTACACCCTTGGAGTTCCTCACGCTACAGTAATCCCTTACTATCCACATGGTATTAAAAAAAACATAGGTATTTTAATCATTGACATAGCTATCTAGGGACTGGCCTTACGGGCAGTAATAATGAGGCAGGACAGGGGCCAGTACAGAGGTGTGACACCGCTACAACGCGCGCGCTATTGGTCGCAACTAGTTGCGTTAGACTGCACGATTGGCTGGAATTCGTGAGTGACACCGCTGAACTTGTATCATTTTTAGTGCACATACCTTTAAACGGCTGAAAACAGGCATCGTCAACAAACTCCGTTTGCTCGACGATCTCGAACCTATACTCTTGTTCTTCATTATCTTTTTGGACGCTGCCCCAGTATAAAAAGTGGTCGTTGTTCACCACACGACCGCTGAAATCGGACTGCAAAAACAGATAACATTAGTATAAATACACTTGCAATTATTTGTGAGATATGACACACCGCGACTGAGCGAGCTGCGATCGTTCGAACCGATCTCATACCTCAGTAAAGGTGACAGTCCATTTCCAACGACAGCTGAATTACTGTTCATTTTACTATGGAAATTGACAATAACACCGACGCGTTCAGTACCAGTAGTGCAGCTGCGGTCAGAAATGGAATGTTACCATAAGAGTCACATGCACAGAATCTTGTTTTTACTAGCAGATTTAAGTGTCCCACTGCTGGGCCTTTCCCCTTGATTTCTACGACACGCGATTTAGTGCTTACTCTGGCCAGTTAACCCTTTGACTTACTTGCAAATTAAGCTCCAACGGCAGAAATGCTTCAATACGTACCGCACGTGTGGAAACATCTCCAAGAGTCGGAGCGTTTTTGTATATGTTCCACTACAGGTGTAGCGTCGATCTTCCTTAATAAGCTGACCATACACACTAGGGTATGCCTGCGCAGTTTTGCCAACTGCACAGGTATAATACCTACGTAGCGTATGTGGCTTTCGACTGTGCAGTTTTCTAACCAGCATCAACTGTGTACAGTTGATCCGCACAGGCAGGCGTGGCTTACTCCGCGATTTCGTCGCTTGCAACAGGTAAGTAGCTACAAGTATACATACAGGTAAGTAGCTACAGTCCCACACCAATTTTGGTGGCTAGGCATAAACCGCGCGTGGCACTGTCGCCACCTAGCGGTCATATCTGTCCTAATCGTAACAGACGCGTTTTGTTAGAGAGTGAATCTTCTGTACCTAGTACTATTATTTATTCTGTGGTACAGGCAAAACTGCGCAGTGGTACCCTAGTGTGCATGGCCAGCATTAGGTTTTAAAAAGTAGTAGGCAGTGCTGTGGGTGAGTTAATTTAAGCAGAGATTCCAATATAAAGCGGTTATTACCTGACTGAGCACGGAAATGTGGTCGACGTTGTAATCGTCGGCGTGGGTGCGGACGAATCTGTTGCACAGACACGACTTGCCCACTCCCAGCTGCCCCTTTTCTTTCTCCGTGCCTGCGGATATACATTGAGAGTTACAAAACCGACCAATTACGCAAAAAAACGGCAAAAAAATCACGTTTGTTGTATGGGACTTGACTTAAATATTTATTTTATTTCATTTTTAGTATTTGTTGTTATAGCGGCAACAGAAATACATCATCTGTGAAAATTTCAACTGTCTATCACGGTTCATGAGTTATAGCCTGGTGACAGACAGACGGACGGACAGACGGACAGCGGAGTCTTATTAGTAATAGGGCCCCGTTTTTACCCTTTGGGTACAGAACCCTAAAAATGGATAATCCGTCACCTTCAAGATGGTTCTAGCGACTTTACTACATGGTTCATATCATTACCTTGTTTTGCGGTACACCTTACAATTATTTTGTATTCTTAAGTACCCATCGCTCACACTGTTAACTGTCCATCGGTGGACCTTATGCTTTTGTAATAAGGTCCACCGATGTACATTTAAGAGTGTAGCTGTTTGTACAGTGTGAAGTGCATGGGATAAAAAGAAAAACGAAACACCAGAGCCAGAGCAATCAAAAAGCAATCGCTAGAGTCTATCTAAGTTACGGGTTGGTTCAAAATAAAGATGGACTCATAATTCAAAATTCAAATTGAGTTAAATCCTAGTACATAGTTAAATCAGCCCTGAATAATTGAAGTAAAATCCAAACAAGTAATTTACAGAATAAAATAAAATCCACTAAAGAGTTTTTGCCAAATTACTTATGGCGTTCAATCCAAACTTACCATGGACAAACTCTATGTATGTAAAGAGGGGGTAGATTTAAGATTACAACCAATCAGGGTGATATTTTTTATGAAACAGTAATCTGAGTTGCCATGTGTATGGATACAGGTTTGTCAGGTTTGCAAGTTCTGCCAAAGTCCGTACAGGGCCTTTTGAAATATAAACAATTATATCCTGTAATCTATGAATTTGTTCTTCACACTATTGGCAGTTTGTAAATATTTTATAAGTGATTGAAATAACCATAAAGTTTATGTCTAATGTAACTTTTAGATTCGTATTATCACATTGTATTTTGTAATTAGTTGTTAGATTTTAGGTACAAGCTGTGCATTGTAATTATTTTTGTGCATTTTTGTGTTTCATGTTTTAAGTTTATGTCTAATGTAACTTTTAAATTCATATCATATTGTATTGTGTATTAGTATAGATGGTCAAGCAAATCTTGTCAGTAGAAAAAGGCGCGAAATTCAAATTTTCTATGAGACGATATCCCTTCGCTCCTATATTTTTCAAATTTGCCGCCTTTTTCTACTGACAAGATCTGCTTGACCATCTATAGTTAGATTTTAGGTATAAGCTATGCATTGTAATTATTTTTGTTTTGTGTTTGAGCTGATGGCCTAGTTGCCAATGCTCATAATAAATTAAAAAAAAAAAAAAAAAAACAGTAATCTGAGGCCCTTAGAAAGGCCGTTGTTTCATAATCATAATTCATAGTTGCTTGAATACGTAATAAAGTAATGACTATAAGATCCTAATCTTCAGAAAGTAATTAAGTATATGCAAACAATAAAAACTTATAATGATAGGCCTTTTCATCTGTGTCAGATGTTTAAAGCAGTATCCTGCTGACGACACTTGCGTTCGTGTCTGTATAGTCCTATGCAAGAGAGGATCCCACGTCCACACACGCGGCAGGTATATGCTTCCCCAGGTGGGCGGGGGTTGGAGGCCTGCTTGTGGCGCCTCATGCGTTTAAGAACCTACACAATTTAGATATGTAATAGCTGTATCCCTTGAGAAAAATATTGAACTGATGTCCATTCCATTGCAAAACTAAAGTTTTCATCGTAACAAAATTGTACAATTGTACAACTGTGACCCACTGAACAGTAAACACAAGTACTTATACTTGTTCTAAAGTACTAAAGTGTCACAATATCTTTATTGAAAACAGTAGGTATCCTTCCCACCACAACAAAACGGCGGAAGGAGAGGTGTTGATAAGATTGGACAACAATGGTTGTGCAAGCCGTTCGGCTATTATTACTGATTTGGGCTTCCTTTGTGGTGCATTGGAAATACTTTATGGGTTCTATTAAGATTTATTATAGAACTAAAATATCATAATGTAAGAAAGAATTTCTTAAATTAAAATAAGTTCTTGTCATGCATACATTATTTATGTGCCTTGTAATATACTTAAATTGAAGAATAAAGATTTTGACTTTTGAAAAAAGGGATGTTTGGATACACCAGTTCACTGGCTGAAATCTGGGGGCACGGCAGTGCCCCCGCCAAGTCGAGCAAAACAAAGAGGCACGGCCGTACCATCCTTTTCTCGAAGCGATTCAGGCCATTTTCGACGTCCTGTAATTTTGTGCTGGCTAAAGCTAGAACTCTGAATTTTCAGTGACATATTGGGCTTAACATGCTTTAGATATATTCTCAAAAACATTAAATTTGAACTTGTAGTTTAAGATTTATTGTACCGGAGTCATTATAACATGTATTAAAAATTAAAGTTATATCTATATAATATTGATACGGTTTTAACACCCCCTGGTACTGACTAAAATAACCGACTTGATTTCACATTATATTTCAAAACTTTTTTGTAGTAGAAGAATTGCGTTGCAAGACTTGCATCTTTTTACATGTAATGTTTTTGATGGGTAATTACTTTGAGCAGGCATTAATCAGATTTTTAAGGAATACAAATAAAAAGAAAGCATATAATTATTGAAAGAATATACCAACTGACATTGGAAGTGCATTTCAAGGGATTTCAAGGGTGCCTTTCATTTCTCTGTTCCTTATGAGGTACAGAAAATCAGGGATCAGAACCGTTTTTTGCAAAAACTTGGAAATATAACCATATATTTCGAATTATTTTATACTCAAACGCAATGTATATTGTTTTATGAATAAATGACTATGACTATGACTCCAAATGTAGGACGCAGTTGTGTTTATAATAAAGCTACACCGGCTCCAACCCTACACCTCTGCCTCGAGAAGATTTACAACGAACTCAGCGGGACAAAAACAAAGGCATGAACAAGAAAAAGAAAGGCATAACCAAACATCACACTCCAGGCTCCAATTTCACCACGGTGACAGGTGCGACAATTGTAAAATATCACTGTTGCTGACGTCACAGGCATCCATGGGCTACGGTTACGGCTTACCATCGGGCGGGCCGTATTTCTGTTTGCCACCATCATTGTTTTATTTAAAAAAACTTTATTATATCGGAAAAAAACAGATATTTCTCTTACTAAGTTTATGACAATTGTCACAAGAAACACTACAATTGTCACGAAATTCCGACATATAACTCATTACCTGTCAAGAATTACCTACAATTCTTCTAAATCTTGACAATTGTCAGAAACTTCGCAAAAGAAATATCTGTTTTTTTCCGATATAATTAAGTTTTTTTAAATAATACAATGATGGTGGCAAACAGGAATACGGCCCGCCCGATGGTAAGTGGTAACCGTAGCCCATGGATGCCTGTGACGTCAGCAACAGTGATTTTACAATTGTCGCACCTGTCACCGTGGTGAAATTGGGGCCTGGGGGCATTATGCAGGCATTTCAATCATTAGTAAGGTTTAGGAAAAAAATATCTTAATTGTACAGGTGTGCAGGTAGCCGGCTAAAAACCAGCATTATAAATAAATATTGACTGAACTAGTTAACCGATTTAGATGAAAATTGTATGGAGATAGTTTAGAGGTTTAAGGAAGGACATAGAATAGTTTTAAGGGTTCCGTACCCAAAGGGTAAAAACGGGAACCTATTACTAAGACTCCACTGTCTGTCTGTCACCAGGCTGTATCTCATGAACCGTGATAGCTAGGCAGTTGAAATTTTCACAGATGATGGATTTCTGCATGGTATAATAATATACTCCGCCTGGTACTCCATTCCGAGATTCGCGTATGACCTAACTGACACGCGCCTACGTCATCATGCTGTTTACAGGTTCTCAAACTTTGAAATGTGGGAGAATTTTAACCAACGGTGAAAATTATTTTAACGGCATTAATTTTAAGTTATTTATGTAGAAACATAGTAAAATAATACAAATCTAATGTATTAAATTAAACTTTATTTATCTATACAAGACAAACGTTTAAAAAACTAATTCACAGTTACACATTAATTACCAAGCTTACGACGTGAAAAGTTTGGAAAACACTGCGACTGCTGACACTGAGCGAGAAGGAAATAACAATTAACACGCGTTCGACAAGGATGACGGTCAGGGCATGAAGTTATCTAGATCCGAATTGTCAAATGTCCACAGCGCTATCCTGTGGTGCCAGTAGTATAAACAGAATTACCCGAAAGTCTGAAATTTCTTTCGTGAATCGGAAGATATTGCTAACGAGTAATTAAAAATGACGTGTTATTGTAAAATTTAAGCTAAAATACATATAAATGAAAATTATAAAATTATAAAGAAATATTTTAACTTATTAACCATAGGTATAATGTACCCATGTAACATGTTATGTTGAAATAAAGTGGCAATGTTATTGTGACGTAATCGCGTGTCACTCTGGGAATGGAAGACCATGTTTTATTAGACCATGGATTTCTGTTGCCGCTATAACAACAAATACTAAAAACAGAATATAATAAATATTTAAGTGGGCCTTTCATACAACAAACGTAATTTTTTTGCCGTCTTTTTGCGTAGGTGGTGCGGAACCCTTCGTGCGCAAGTCCGACTCGCACTTGGCCGGTTTTTACCAATCATCATTATCATTATCACCACCCCACGCAGAAGCTAGTTGTCTATATGTATATTTATATGATTTGATAAACTGCAAATTCCATCATAAATTATCTCATGCAGAAATAATACCAGAACAGGATATCTATCTTAATCATAATATCAAGATTTATGTTTACATACATAATAGCTATGATTCATGCATGAGAACAGGTTTAGTTCAAGGCTATGAGATAACAGTTCTTAGTTTTTATCTACCATTCATGATTTTTATCAGTATGTGTGATGCAGTGTAAACAGAGATTGTTAGAATTTGTAAACAGTGTATGTTTACATCTTTATTAGATTTAATTTGATTTATTTGGCTCACAAAACAAGTTACAGACAATTGCAGGAATTACAATATAAGCTATCAGTTCAGATCTGGGCTACAAGTCTAAACATGTGTGCACAAAAGGATTAAGACATTAAGTGAAAGTAGAAAGTAGGGTTGCCATATATCCCTGTACCCCAGGACATGTCCCCGTTTGAAGCTTGTGGTGTCCTGGCCAATAAGGAAATTGTCACCATGTAATAGTCATAGAACATGTACCAAATTTTCCTACAAAACATCACATTTAGTCACAGCCAGCAAAGAATAATTTGTAGGAAGTTTTGATAGTCTGCATTCACTCTGCAAAAATTTGGTTTAAATATTTTCATTTTAATACTACTCTATCTTTTATAAAGAAAATACCAAGCCTGTGTTTACAACACTACATCTGCTAGGGATGTGTTCCCAGACTAATGTATAACAAATTTGTGATATAATGAAGATAATAATTATATAATTACAAACTTTAAATTTATTTTACGTAAATAATATAAACTTAATACTTAAGTACCTTATAAAATAAAATAACTAAAACTAAACCTAACAAAAAAATAAAAATCCCTAAAACCTACCTTCTAAGCCTAGGCCCCTCGGCAAGGTGCCCATCGCGCAGGCAGAATTCCCGCGCTGTATAGCGATGGAAATCCTTTGCGCGAGAAAGCTGCCCGCGCGAGGGTCCCCTGTTGCCTCCCTTAACCGCTTACCAAGCTCCTTAAGGATAATTATATGTTATTCTTACTATAGTACTTACCAGAAAGTCCAACTACAGACACTGTGATCAGCTTCCCACCAGTGTTCTCCGACTTCTTTGCCATTTTACAGCTTTATCACTCAAAAATATAGTGGAAGGAATGATCAAAATAACTTGGAACACTCATCACAACACTATTCATTCAAAATATCTCAAATTATTTATATGGAAGGCTGCAAGTATGTAAATACAATGTTAATATGTTAAAAATATATATTTACTAACACAAATCGAATGAGAGTTAGATTTAGTCCATAATTAATACGTATTTACAACTATCTGCGATAGATAGGACGATTAAATAAACTAGAAATACTAGAATGCGTTAAAATGTTGTGCCGAATTATCACCAGATGTGTCGTGTATCGTACACACACGCCCTACTATTTAACAACGTGTGCGCGTTACGAAACTATCTGGATGTTAATTAAGCGATGAGAATGACTATAACGACACAAAATACTCCATCAGATGGAATGATAGAGCATTAATTTATTGTGTTCGCCACAAACTCCTACACTTTGACAGATCCAATTAGAGCAGTTATGGTAAGTAAAAATTAATAAGTACAACAGACAAATACCGTGGACTAAACACATACATAATTCAAACTTTCATGTAAAGTCTATTTCACATTTTAGCACAAGAAAATGAAGATTGATTTAAAAGAAAAATGCTGTAATATCTGCGACAGACAGCTTTGCTTTGTACTGAAGTATAGCCAACATAATGAAATTTCAATATAAAAATCCATTGACAAATTGTTTCCTTTTTTATCAATTTATAGGCTATGATTGTATTTTAAACAATTGAATCCGACAGGCGAAATGAACTCAAGGAAATACGAGGACTATTCACATTTGAATATTTCTATTGAAGAGTCAAAAACATCCTAGTTTATTTGTAAAATGATTACAAAGCTATGGTATTCTAAAAGCAGCCATAATTTTCATTCTGACTGAACGCAACTTATTTGAGTTTATTGCATGGACTTATAAGATGGACTGCACTGTCACTTTTTTTGCCATACTAAATGGAACTTTATCAGCGAGTCAGAAAGACGTTCGTACCAGACTAGAGAAAACGGTCCACTTGAGATAGCAAAGGTGGATCGCGGTGTCTCACTCGCACATGTTGCCAATGTTAAAAATATACCATTGTGGTAGTATTTATATCAATATACTACTGAAATTAAATATCTTTTTATATTATTTAAGTGCTATATTCATAGTAAGGTACTGATATCTTTCAAGAAATTTGTAAATAAGTATGATGTCATTATTATTAACTGATTTAACCAAGCATGTGCACAACAAAAAAAAACATTAATTTTGGTATGGTAGACATTGTAGAAACTTTGATTGTTAATTGGTATCCCTAACGAGATGACATGTTATCAAAACACGTGAATGCAAAATTTCTTAAAAATGGTGAATAAATGTTGCGTTATAGGTTGTGGGAGTGAAAGAATTTCTAATTGTGGAATATTGTTTCACAAGGAAGCCACAATTAATACATTTTGCGATAAAAATACAAGACAACATTGTCAGACTCATTAGGGTGACCATGATGTCGGCACGATGAGAGTCAGTGTTACACAATTCTTATTACGTACTTAAGTAAGTTTATATAAATAGGTATGTATTTATTTCGGCATGTTTAAATACTTTAAACTGGTGAAATGAGAGCCAATACAGAATAAATAATTGCCAAAATTGAAATCCAAAGTCCTTAAACTTTACAGACACATTTATGCACTGTTATAATAATAAAAAAACACATTGATAATAACAGAAAAATAGAACTTTATCGTGTTAACTTTCGACATGTTGCCTCTTTGTCGTACTTATAAATTCGTACGTAAGTGTGACAGAGAGGCAACACGTCGAACATGGTTCGCAGTAGACCCTCTGGTTCAACATCAACATCCACCTTCATTCAGCAAATAGGTCACAAGGGCACTTTTACACGTCAGCATATCTCTCTCTATCTCTCTCACTGGTTGTTGACAGACGTTACGGCGGACCACCTTCCTGACGATCGACCATGTTCGTGGTCCAGTACCTACGCCTACTAGTAACAGCTTTTCTTCTTCAGTCCGTCCCTCAATACTTAGGATCGTGACATCATATCCTTCTGTTGAAGACCAGGTTCCTTCATATGGTTCTGTTCCCCGCCAAGCGTATGGCCTCGTGCAGTTTTAATACATAGGTGCCGTAATTTGAGCACACCATTTAGAACAATTAAATTAAGTACCTAAGGTTGTGTGAAGCGTTTTACAGAAGAGAAAAAAAACTATATCCATCCCTTTTTAGGCCATAATACTAGTACAGCGAAAATACAGTATGATTTCTATTACTAAATAATATATAGATGGTCAAGCTAATCTTGTCAGTAGCAAAATGCGCGAAATTCATTTTTGCAATGAGACGATATCCCTTCGCGCACACATTTTTCAAATTTGCCGCCTTTTTCTACTGACAAGATCTGTTTGACCAACTATAACTATGCACGAATAAGAAAAGATCCTGGCCGAACTATATATTCAATTTTATCCTAATATCCCACATACATATGACTTATGGTCACCCTAATTAGAAAGAGATGCAACGGCCCACCTTGACTTCTCATGTGGACACACTTTTTGGCCAATGTACTCTATCCAGTTTACTCTCTACGTCCGTGGTTTATTGTTTTTAAATATTGCAACTTGCAACATTGACTTTGACAGCTCCACGGAAAACACAAGCGCATAAATGTCTCCCCGCGATATTTTCCTGAGAAATGACTTCTACAAATGATGGAAAAGACGTGAAAAGTAATCAAACAAGTGGACACAAAGGCAAAACATATTACATTGACCTTTATACGGTGAGTTTTATTCTTATAATCATCATAATCGGTCTGCATAATGCGACGCCGTAAAGGTAAAGTTCGCTTTACGGCCGCCATATTTGTCTATTTCCAACTCTTGTTTTCATATATTTTGATGGATTACTCTTGAATTCTGACGAAATACTTCACTGTCTGAAGTAAAAATTATCATAACTCGTCTTTTGTATTGGGATGGATATTGCATCGTGATGTTTTCAAACTTATATATTTTCTTTGGGACCTCCGATGGGGTCTATACAATTCACGTAATTGTTTAGGGAATAACATTTTAATTGCATCTAATTGTATGATTTTCTTGATAATTTCCTACTTGACTTAAATTTTATATTTTAGTTTGCTTACGTCGTAATGCATTGTTAGTTTTGATAGTGTGAATCATAATCTTGACAGCCATAGCACTATAGCGTGAAGTCACGTAGATGTTCCATGCGGTGATAATGATGATAAAACCGCCGGTTACTGTTTACATGAGTAGCATCATTATATAGCTTCACACAACATTGTGTTGTTGAAACATTGTGTATCTTGTTAGTTGATGAACACATGACCATGACTCCAACTTGAATAAAATTCGGTGTCTCAGTCACCATAACCATTCCATTACTTCTTTAGACTATTCCACGAAAGATAATTTGCAATACAATATTCCTTATACTAATGAATACAGGATAAAAACTTTATAAAAAGAATTGTCAATGACAGGCCGATATTATCTCTAATAAAAAGCAATTTCTTCCGGACAACCTTTGTATAGATTAGATTTAGTATATATTTATATAACTTCTATGGGAATGACATCTTTGGCTTCATTAGTTTTTTTAGTTTAGATAATTATCTAAACTAAAAAAACTTTAATAACTAACTTTTTATTAGGCTAATTTTATTAGCCTTGGTTGTAAAAAATCTGGACTTATATTGTCAGTTAGCGTAATCTTACCTGACGTGAAACCTGAATGTATTGCTGAGTTTGCTGCTATATGAAACCAGTTATATGTGTCATTCATTTTACTGGAACTGGAAGAGAACCAGATTACTGGAAGTTAGAGCAAATCTGCAAATTATAGATGTGTTTAAAGTATGTTGTAGAAATACATTTTACTAAAATACTAAATTCAAAGAAAATTCTACTCTTATCTGGAACTTAGCCATTTATAAAGAGATTAAAGGGCACTTCTCTTGGCTACCAGGAGCTGACTTTCTTCTTTTAGTGTTAGGGACCAGACCTTACAGCCATACATTAGGATAGGCCATATAACGGTTTTATATATCTGTAACTTTGTATGTTTGCTGAGAAGCCCGGACACCAACACTTTGTGGAGAGCTGCACTGCACTGCAGGGCGTTTTGGATGCATATGTTGATCTCCTCCTCTCTGGTGTTTGTGTCGGTAACAGTGCATCCAAGGTACCAAAACTTGTCAACTCCACGGTAGACAGTACCCCCAACATGAAAGACTATCACGCTGGATGCGTGTATTCTTGTAATGTTTCATGTGGAGGTATTCCGTTTTTGCCTGGTTGATCCTGAGACCTAATCTAGAGACCTCTCATTCCAAGACTCTAAAAAATATATATTAAGATCATAAACTCAGATAGATGTAATATACTAAAGAAAAAGTGAGCAACACCTCAAGTGGCAGAGGCTGAATTCAAAACAAACAATAACTTCAACTTACATAAAATTATGTAATGATTCTGGACCCCATTATTTACTGTTTGTTGTTTAGACTTTAGGGGTTGAGTAGAATATCAAATATAAGAAAAAACATTAGAACTTTATTAAATTGTACAATGGGACTTAATCGCGTATTTAAGTCCCATTGTACAATTTAATAATGTGTAAATATCGTGAGAGTTTCAATCAGTATCATTAATACTGGCTATTGACTATCTTTTGTTTATTATTTACCTAATTGTTAAAATTGTTATTGTTTACCTAATTTCAAGATGGGCATAAGAGACAACAGTGTATCATTTACACTCCATTTATACTCGGTCAAGCAGATCTTGTCAGTAGAAAAAGGCGGCAAATTTGAAAAATGTAGGCGCGAAAGCATATCATCGCATAGAAAATTTGAATTTCCCGCCTTTTTCTACTGACAAGATTTGCTTGACCATCTATAGTTACATTATCTATTGTTATCTTTTCTTTTCAAAGATTCAAATACTAAGTTTACAGAATTGATATTAAGATAGCTTTTAAGTAGGTATTGTATTGTATTGTATTTATTTTTTGCAATTCACATGTACATTAAAGGTTTTACAAGTATTTAAGAGTATGGGTAGGACGGGTAGGTACACAAATGACACCTGAAACCCTGATGGGCGCAGCAATGTAGGTAGATATGTAAACAATACTTATCATTGTATATGCCCGCATAATTTCATATTCTAGCATTATTGTCTACGAGCTAGCCACGGCAACAGGTATGCAATTTATAGAGCAACGAAATCCCTCCAGCCAGTATGCCACACTATCATTACCAATTAATATTTGGTACTTATGTAGTATGGTTTATTTATTGTCAACCAAAGAACATATATGTCTGTATTGTATAAGTGTTAGATGTATGATTCAATTTGTCAGAGACATTCAAATTATAAAGTAGGTATGTAGATGTAAATAAAAAAAATGGATTGGTTAATAAATTGTTGAGTAGTACTCATTGGGTGATCCTTCCTCAAAAACTTTAAAACATTTTTACCAGACAATTTGTACAGATAATAAGTAATAAAACCCCTATTCATACAACATCATCTTAAGCTACTTATACATCCATCTCCTGGGCACAGCCGTGATACGAGACGATTTGGAATTTAGTCAGGCGTGGCTCACTCCGCGATTTCGTCGCCTCGCTATAAGTACATGCGGCCACACCAGTTTTGGTGTCTAGCAGTAGTAGTTGCCGCGCCACGCTACGGAACGGACGCCTGCTCGCGCTTGCGCCACCTTGCGGTCATATCTGTCGTAATAGACGCGTTTTGTTAGAGAGTGAACCTTCAGTACCTAGTACTATTATTTATTTTGTGCTTATTTCATGAATAAGCTGCAACTGAAGACAATATTACTATTGTGCCATTAACCATAAGCATATAATACTGTCTCATATCAGCACATAGGGTCGCGACCTATGTGATATTTGCTCCCGTGATAATATTGAAAAACCCACTTGATATTAAACAATACAACCTTGTTAGGTATTGATTTTATCTAGTATAGAAATTACAGAACTTGGTAAAATTAGATTGCTTCACTTAATCTTTGACCGTGTTTTAGCATTAACTTTAAAAAAAAAAACATTGTGACGATTCTACTCAGAATCACGAGCTCTTTCGATCTTAATGGGATAAAAAAATGTCCCAGAGTTTTTTCCTATTGTGTTACCATTTCCCCATATACTTTGTATGGCGGTAACAAAAAGGAAAGTTTGAAAAATGCATGAAAATTTTAGGACTCTTTTTCTCCTATAAGGATGAAAAGGGCTCGCGATCCTGACTAGAAATAACAAAGTGGCAAAAAAGGTCACAATTTTTTGCAAAAAATAAAAGAAACGCTCAGTATGTATATACATATATTTCGGGGATCTCGGAAATGGCTCTAACGATTTCGATGACATTTGCTATATATGGGGGTTAACAGCAATTATAGATGAATCAATTCCTAGCCAATTCCCTGGACACAAAATATTTGCTGAATATTCGGTGCTTAAACTGATGCTCTTCATTTGTAAATAATAGCCTATAAATATGTATATGTATGTTTAGATTTACTTGCTCTCTCTATACTTGAATACCGAGAATATAACACATCTTCGGTAATGTCTCGTTTCACTTAATCTCCATTCGACCCTCCAACTACCAACTCATCAGATAAGTGCCTACTGCATATAAAACATAAAACATAAAAATGAAAGTATATATTTTATGCATATAAGTTTGTTTACACATGTCACATTATTTGTTTGGCATCATTTCCTTGGATGTGATCCAAGTATTTTATGTCTTATATGTGAAGTGATGAATATGATTTATGTTTATTCCCTTTTTAGGGATCCATACCCAAAGGGTAAAATTCGGTACCCTATTACTAAGACTCCACTGTCCGCCTGTCCGTCCGTCTGTCTGTCTGTCACCAGGCTGTAACTCAAGAACCGTGACAGTTGAAATTTTCACAGATGATGTATTTCTGTTGCCGCTATAACAACAAATACTAAAAAAAAAAAAAAAAAAATTAATACTTAAGTGGGACTTCCAAACGTGATTTTTTTGGCGTATTGGACCGGAACCCTTCGTGCGCGAGTCCGACTCGCACTTGGCTTAATTGTTTATGACAAATGTGGATGGAATGCAAGATTCACATGTAACGTAGGTATTAAATTTGATTATTGTTATAAGTAGAGTGAAAACAGTAATTAAACTAATGGCTTTAGGAAAATTACAATTACTTTATAGTGAGATAGAATGAAGCGTTTGATGAAATTTTCTTTTGAGCACACTTACAATTACAATTGTGTAAACATAATAACATTAATGACAATGCATGTTTATATTTTACGTACATAGATTAATGTAATTTTCTTCTTTAGCACAAATAAAATGAAGTCTATATTTTAATTTTTCGATCCAATTGTGTGATAAATAGTATTAGTATTAACTAGATTATTTATCAAACTAAAATATAAACGTCATACACGAAAGAAAATGTGACGTGCCCAAGATTGGTTAGATTGGAATCAAACCAGCGTCCTCTTAAATCGCGGCAATTACCTAAACTTCTACTTGAAATAACACAATTAACCTCTAGCCGCCCAGAGACCTATAAAAAGGTCTCCTGATCCATTCTAATTTGAACTTTGTGTTGACAAAATAAAATTTCATTTTGCTTGGCAAGGTTTGACGTATGGGCGGTTAGAGGATATAATATTTTGACTAAAAGTAATATTTTTTTTAAAGACGGCAAGGTACAAAACATAATGTATAAAAACCACTGCACGAACTTCCCCAAACATAGCATTGTAATGCCTTTACAAAAATTACGATTCCCTGTTTCGGCACGGTCTTAATGACCCCCCCCCAGGGGTGCCGAGCGGTTTAATTACCGCATTCTAAGTAGTTTACGAAACTAAAGCTTAAAGAGTGGTTTGGAACTCCGTTTGAAGTGTTTCGTGGCTAAAATGGAGAATATGGAACCCTGAAAATGTTGTCGTCATATTGTATGCTTTCTAATTTCTGATAGAATCTCCCTATGTTCCCAATTTCATGTATTCATGAAATTGGGAACACCCTGGTACTTATTGGTTGGTTTTAGCGATAAGACCGCCTGTTTTTTACCTCTTACTAAGTTGCTGTATTCTTTATCTTTTCCCATACGTGAGTTGCTGTATACTTCAATGTTTGAAAATGAAAAAAAAAATCAACTAGTAATTACCTACTTAGCACATCCTATAGGCATCAAAAATGACTTAAAAATCGATAACTTTTTTACGTTGACGTCTTCAGAGCAAAATTTAATCCATCGAGTTTTAATTTAAAGAGACTCAAGTACAACTTGTAACAATGTTGTTTTTTTCACAGTCGCTGGAGAAGGCGCTAAACAGCGACAACTCGCTCGAAGAGCGCACAAGGCACGTGTGCGAGGCGTGGAGTCGCGTCTACAGCCTTTACCAGCACTCGGCGACCGCCACACACCCCCACCTGCTCAGCTGGCTGCAGCGACACACCGCCAACACTATTCTGCAGGTGAGACACTAGGTAGCGACATTCGAGGCACAAGGCACGTATTCGAGGCGTGGCGTCGCGTCTACAGCCTCTACCAGCACTCTGCGATCTCCACACATCCCCACCAGCTCAGCTGGCTGCAGCGACACACCGCCAACACTGTTCTGCAGGTGAGACACTAGGCAGCGACACTCGAGGCACAAGGCACGTGTGCGTGGCGTGGCGTCGCGTCTACAGCTTCTACCAGTACTCGGCGACCTCCACACACCCGCACCTGCTCAGCTGGCTGCAGCGACACACCGCCAACACTGTTCTACAGGTGAGAGACTAGGCAGCGACACTCGAGGCACAAGGCACGTGTGTGAGGCGTGGCGTCGCGTCTACAGCTTCTACCAGCACTCGGCGACCTCCACACACCCGCACCTGCTCAGCTGGCTGCAGCGACACACCGCCAACACTGTTCTGCAGGTGAGAGACTAAGGCGAGGAACACACGGAGCTTGCAGACCGTTCGACTGCGCGGAGCGGGCGGATTTGCCGTGGAACCGCGCGGTTTCGCTTTACACAGCGGAGAACCATCCATCTATAACGAAGGCACAAGATAATAAGTTCCTATCACATACGCGCTCCACTCACGAGTGTCACGGCTCCACACGGAGGAACGGCGTCGTAAGTCCACTCTAGACGGATTCCCGTCACTGCGATATAAAATTTAAATCCGCTATCTGAAGAAGCTTACTCCTTAATTACGGATATTCAAACTATTATTTTTGTTGCAGTCAAAATGGGCTAAAAGCAAGAATGAGCAGACTCGACTCACAGAGTCGATCGACGGGCTGGTCGCCGAGGCGACAGCGGCGTCCGCGGGCCGACCACAACATCCATGGGAGCAGGTCTTACTTCAACGGGCCGCCTGGTTCAAGAAGGCCTTGGAGAACCCTTGGGACAATCCTGTGCTAAAGAGTTTGATCAATCCTAATAGCGAGCCAGTCACCGATCAACAGGGTATGTGGTTCAAGATAAAAATTTCTGATCGCAGTAACACAGACCCTACTGCAATGGACCACTTGGTTTAGAAAGGCGTTGGCAACTCTGCCACAGATCAACAGGATTTGTGAATAATTTGTATTGCTTGTTTTAAGCTGGTGAACAGAAAGTGACCAATAGAACAGGCCTTACTTTATCACGAGCTTATTTTGTAGTTTTCATTTATTTTAATGCAAATAGAGACATTTTTATGACGGTGTAAATATTATACTAATTTTTAAAGGTGCGTCTACATTAAGCGATAGTAAATTATGTGGGTTCACACGGAACGAGCCACCTTGCGAGAAAAATACTGCACCAATCAGCCCGGTCTGTGAAGTCTTACCCTGCTGGAGGCATTATAGCCGCGCGTGCGTTTGTCTCGGGCGAACCATGCCTACACAGAGTTGCTTTGCACGGAAGCTTCCTCGCGAGGCGGCTTGTTGTGCGTAGAGCCTATACTACGTAATGCATGGGAGGAGCTCGCGTGTTTTTCACACACACGTTCATGGACGTCAAATACTAAAGTCTCGCATTTTTCAGTGTTAGAATGGCTGATCTCCGAGCACGGCGTCGTGCTGGTCACCCGACTTCAGCGCATGGTTGGCGCGGGCAACTGCGACGACCTGGCACTGCTACTCGCCTCCGCCGTCATGGACCGCGCACGCGCCGCCATCAAACGCTTGGACGACGACTGCGCCGACCAGAAAGGTGAAACACTGCCACTTCTTCTCCCTGCCCTTATCCAGGAGCGTATTTACCTAAGGGGCCATCTGGGCCATGGCCCGGGGCGCCAATTCGCCAATGGCGGTATACGCCACCCTTGGCGGATTGCATTTTGGTTTCCTTCCTTGATCAAAATACGGCGAAACTTATTGACCCGGGGCGCCAAATTTTAATATACGCGCCTGCCCTTATCCCACGTTATGTGGGGTCGGCACAACATGTTTTTATCTTCCATTCTCCTCTGTCTTTCGTCACCTCAGCACTCACTCCTTTCTTTCTCATATCCTCTTTCACACAATCCATCGATCGTTTTTTGGGTCTACCATTCGCTCTCCGCCCATCAACATTCATCCCTAACATTCTTTTGCCTATGTATCATCCCTCCTCATTACATGCCCATACCAAACACGGCCACTATTGGAATATATTCGATATAGCTCAACTTGACAATATCAGAAATAAGTAACGGTTCTCAACTGGGAATGGGAATCAGTGGTTAATTTGAAGATTTATGCACTAAGGCGACCTGCAAGGCTTCTTAAATCGACAATTGTTGTGAATATTCTTTGGGTTGAATTCTTCCGGAAGAGGCAGCGTGAGAAGGCCCCAGACTAGATGGACCGACGATCTGGTTAAAGTCGCGGGAAACCGTTGGTTGAGGGCAGCGAATGACTGCAGCTGTGGAGATCCTTGGGGGAGGCTATGTCCAGCAGTGGACGTCTATCGGCTGAGATGATGATGATGATGATTTTTTCCAGCAGTACGTATTTTACGTATTCATTTTTCGTACGTATTTTTTTTGTTCGTTTTTTATATAATGATAATGTAATGTTGATAAATGAGAGATGAAGTTAGACATCAAAATAAAATATTTAAAATCAATTGTTATTGTTTTTTTCCCGTCGCGATATATAAGCTGGGATTCGAGGGATAATGTTAATAAATATATTACTTACGAAAGTATTTGTTTACAGTCGAAGAAGAAGACAGCTCGTCGTTCATCGCCGTTTTAGAGAGAGAGGCAAGGTTCACGTCAGAAGAGTGGGAGATGCTGACGGACATCGAGCTTGTTCTACTGCTGAAGACCGACAAGCGACCGCGCTGCATCGAGCTGGTAGGACTTATTATACTTATACAGAGGGAGACAACACGTGTTAGAGAGAGGCAAGCTTCACGTCAGAAGACTGGGAGATGCTGACGGACATCGAGCTTGTTCTACTCCTGAAGACCGACAAGCGACCGCGCTGCATCGAGCTGGTAGGACTTATTATACTTATACAGAGGGAGAGGCAAGCTTCACGTCAGAAGAGTGGGAGATGCTGACGGACATCAAGCTTCTTCTACTGCTGAAGACCGACAAGCGACCGCGCTGCATCGAGCTGGTAGGACTTATTATACTTATACAGAGGGAGAGGCAAGCTTCACGTCAGAAGACTGGGAGATGCTGACGGACATCGAGCTTGTTCTACTCCTGAAGACCGACAAGCGACCGCGCTGCATCGAGCTGGTAGGACTTATTATACTTATACAGAGGGAGAGGCAAGCTTCACGTCAGAAGAGTGGGAGATGCTGACGGACATCAAGCTTCTTCTACTGCTGAAGACCGACAAGCGACCGCGCTGCATCGAGCTGGTAGGACTTATTATACTTATACAGAGGGAGACAACAGGTCAGAAAAGTAGGAGATGCTGACGGGACGGATTTTAATCTTAGAAGATTGTTCTACTTTTAGAGTCATTTACAGTTTCGAAAAAAAGAAGAGTCGTGGAATGCCCCATACATTCCACCACTCTTCTCTTTCTGCACAGACTCTAGTAAGATTAATTATTAGGGTAAACAGTTTTGTTATCGAGTATAATTTATTTTTAGGCGAAACTCACCCCTCTGAGGCACGGCTACAAAATGGTGGAGCGGCTTCGCAAACGGCTCGAGGGGTCGCCTCGGGATAAAAAGCTGTGGAAACACGCGAAAGAGGTCGCCGCCATTGTCACTCAGGTACGAGAATTGTGTGTGACGAGACAAGCATATCAAAGAGAATAAAGTCTATAGAGACGGATTGTCAAAGTAAATTATGTAGCCACTGTAAATTTACTGCCATCTTTCGACAGAACATAAAACTGTTAGAACGCCATTTGACTTTGATCCTTATTCTTTCAGTGATATGTGTTAACTTATTAAATATTAATATTCACGCCATCTACTCGACTTTAGGCCAAAGGTATGGTTCCATGGTTTCGAGCGATGGCGCCACAACCTTCAGCCTATGCTGGAGCAGATGGCGTGAATATTAATATTTAAAAAGTTAACACATATCAGTTAACGAATAAGGATCAAAATCAAATGGCGTTCAAACAGGTTTAATCTTCTGTCGAAAGATGGCAGTAAATGAACTGTAGCTACATAATTTACCATGACAGTAACTCTCTTCTTCAAATCCTCTTTGAGCATATTTAAAAAGTAAAGAAGCATAATAAAAGTCGGAAACGATAACCAATTTTGAATGACTTTGACCCTAAATAGTTTTTTAAAGTGAACGATCTAAGGAACCTACAAAATGATTTTAAGAGTTTTATAAAATGATACCCCATTCGATCCTATTACGCCGATTTTTTTCCTTTTTGACTGTACTGCATTGTTAGGGGCTATTCATACATTACGTCATTTCAAATTAGGGGGACCCCCCCGGTCTAGACATCGGATGGACGTAGGAGGAAACGGGGTCATTCGAAGCATGATTTTTGGATGATTTTAGGGGGGGGGGGGGGTCAAAAATCTATGACGTAATTTATGGACAGCCCCTTATGTCTTTTACACCAAGGAACGAACATAAGACTGATAAATACATTAATCTCCTTTGTCTCGCGCCGTCGGGCCTGTCGGGTAAAAAGTAGGTATCTTATAAAAAATCCGCGGATTAAATACACTCGGCGTCACGGAAATCGCACACCCACGGATTTTTGTTTCAAGCCGTTATAAACCTTATGTTGTTGAAGGTAAAGTATGAGTGTGTGGGATCATTTTAAAGAGAATTTAACCCTTCATTTAAAAACAGTGCAATAGTTACTAAAGAGTAAAAAAAAGGCACCTTTTTAATAAGAAATAAAAATCGTATATTCATGCAAAAAAATCAACAAATTAAAACACAATAAAATCAACAAATATCGGAATACAAATGCCTAAAACTAAACTTAAAACCTAGTGTTGCCTCCTCTGGCCTTAATGACTGCCTCCATGCGAGCCTTCATGGACCTCACGAGAGACACGACGTATTCTTGAGGAATAGCATCCCACTCTTCAATGACGGCATCTCGAAGCTGTTCCAGGGTCGCAGGTGCAGGATTACGTGACCGCACCTTCCGTTTTAGCTGATCCCAAAGGTGCTCTATGGGATTCAGGTCCGGACTCCTTGCTGGCCACTGCATGACGGTGATCCCAACCTGATCAAGGTAGTCCCGAACAATCAACGCTGTGTGGGAGCTTCTTCTTACTGTAGAGACACTCACCACCGTTCTCCGAACTGCTTGCAGCTGTTGCTGCAGCTGGACAGCGTTGGAGAAACGGTTCCGCAAAGACGTCGACACAATAAAGCGGTCGTCTCTTTCGGAAGTGCAGCGTTGTCCTCCGGATCCAGGCTTCCTGGTGAAGCTTCTAGTCCTCTGGAATCGATGAACTGCTCGGAGAACTCGGAAACGGCTTATGTTGAGTTGCCGAGCAACCGCAGACTGCGTCATTCCTGATTCCACCAGGGCTACTGCTTGAGCTGCTTCTGCTTCCGTGGTATCCATTTTCTTGGGGTGTTTTCTTTCTCCAGCTGTTCCGGTGTGACCTCTGTGAACTCTGGATACCGAATGACCCATATTCCACTTTTACCCCCCCTTTTAAACCTATCCAAGGTAACGCAACTAGCGACCCTTACAACGCGTATTGTAGGTGTTCTTTCAGAACGCCGTAATTTCGTGATTATTATTATTTTTCCCAAAAATGCTTTACTCATGTTTTAATGCTTATTAATTGTGCTTTTAAATGATGTATATATTGTGAGGGTATAATACATATGATAAGAGCTATATTCGCTTAAAACAAAAATCGGTGGGTGTGCGATTTCCGTGACGCCGAGTGTAGATGATTGGAATTGCAGAATTCTTGAAAAAGGGAGAGATTGATAATTTAAGAAGACGTCGAATCGACATTTTAAAAAGTTTGTACTGTACTCATAGACTAGGAATCCTCCAGACTGAGCATAGTAGCGCTACTCCCTCTACCACAAATTTGTATACGGTGGTTTTACTCCATTTTCGAGTCAAGTGTGACGCCCAAGTGTCTTCGAACGGACCAATCACGGCACGGGACTCGCTCACCTCGTCCCCCGCACCCCTGTATTTTTGGCAGTATCGGTTTCATGAAATAATCGCTCTAAGCTCCGTCCGGAGGATTCCTAGTTTACGACTGTACTGTAACGTATCCTAGGTGATAATCGCGCGCTGCATGGTGCTGAGTAGTTGCGCGGGCGCGGGGCGCGACGCGCTGTACTGGTGCGCGCGCGCGCTGGCGCGGCTCGTGGCGCCCGCGCGCCTGCGCGCCGCCTCCGCCGCGCTCGCCGCGCCCGCCGCCACCGCCCGCCATCTGCACACCTTCTGCGCCGCGCTCTCTGCCGAGGTACTGACCCGATTCCGATACCTCTTTAGATATGCGCGGCTGATACGACACTCGAGTGATCTTATGAAACTCGCTTTGTTCGTTTCGTAATCTCACCCGACACTCGTATCTTAAGGCCTGACTGACAATGAAAGGAGTTTACGATAACTGTGAGAATAAAGATGCTTTAACGCTGTAAAATTAACTTAGGTAGACAGAAACTATGTAAGTACTTTTTTTATCAAAATTGTAATTATAGTTAATGGTAATAAATAGTTCACGTTGACAAGAATGCAGGTGTCAGAAACATTGTCTAATATGGCAACCGTGTACTTATCGTCACGACAGTCGATTTCAAGGTTTTCAGGGGTTCGTCGTTTTAACTACATTGTATTGTTTCAGTGTAAGGAGCTAAACACGGACGTGTTGATGAAGCCGTTCATATGCGAGCTGTACGTTCGCTCCATCACCGCCGGCATGAATGAACTAGAGCAGCTCAAACTCAAGCCTGAAAAGGTAATTTGAAAATTATATAACTTTCTATAATTTTATGTAAAACAAAAAATAAGTGCAATCCGTGGAAACCGTGTGAAGTTCGTCTATTGAATTTAAAAGTATATACAAATATTTTTGTGCCAAATATCGGCTGCTTAGCTTTATCAGAAGTGTTATTAAAATAGCGTCACTAGCGGGTTCACTTTTGAATCGAATTCGACTTCCAGGAATCGGAGGCGCGGCTGTACGAGCAGACGCTGGCGGGCTGGTTCACGCAGCTGGGCGGGCGCCTCACGGACAGCGTGCGCCTGCGCGCCGAGTGCGCGCTCACCGCCTTCAGCGTGCACCCCGCACGCAAGCACTACGAGCGCGTCGCCAGCACCACGCCGCCCGTCCGCCTGCCACAGGTCTCTAAAACATTTTCGATGTGAAAAACCTATTCGGAAATAGTACATTATTGTCGAGGCTCGGAAGTAGCTACTTGCAGGCTGAGGATTCGTTTTAAACGGACGACCTTGGGAGTCCGTTTAATTGAATCCGAAGCCAGCAAGTAGCCTTCCAGCCGAGTCATATATAGTGCTTTTCTCAAAAATGGTGCAAGTAATATAAATATCATAGAATTATTTTACAAAAGCAACTTTCTCACGTATATATTTTCACAGAAAAAAGTAGAAACAATTGAAAAAATTAGCTTTGCCGCCTTTTTATTTTTTTAATAAAAAAATAGAAGTGTATTTTTCTGCCGAAAATACGCCAACCTATTTGAGACAGCTAAATAGTCGCGGTACTAATCATCTGTTTGGCTGTTTAATGGGCCTGTGCCTTCATTTGATATGGCCATTTCAACTTTTAAAAAGTTTGGAACTCGACAAATAATGGAATTTGTATGCAACATTGCAGTCCCAAAATCGAGACTGCAATGTTTTTAACTTTTTAATTTTTGACTGACCATAAACTACGCGCTTCGCAACCTATTTTTTAAACGGCAAAGTCGACTTTGCCGTCCATTTTTGAGAAAAGGGCTTTTTCTTCCCCGCTAGGAGGGATCAAAGTGGCACTTTTCCTCCCTGCTAGGGGGGATCAAAGTGGCACTTTTCTGTTCTAGGACACTGTTTTTGTTATTTTTTGCATTCTTTTTTTAGCTTGAATAGTATTTTGAAACATAATAATTGTGTCAACACTAAGATTTTTTTATTTTCCTCATAGTTGATGTGAAAAGCAGTATGTGTCACACGGTATCAAAATTATTTCGTCTTGGGCGTTAACACCCTCCCTACAACATCCCTCACTACATTCGTGATTCTATTGTAGAATCCATCGCTTCATTCAGGATTCAATGTACGCCCTTGACGGAAATATATCATTTTGATCCCTTGTAACACAAACTACTATTCTAGCAGTCGACAGAAGTATACAATTATAGGACTCCCTTGGGATGAAAAGAAAAAACCTATCTCGTGGATCAGCAAGCAAACCCTGAGCTTTTTCCCCTTGAACGGGGCAATGCGCTTCATTCATTTCTTGCGAAAATCTCCCAAAGTCTCTAAACTACGACCCGTAAGCGGAATCACTCAATTCGGCCCTCCAAATCCAACAGAAACCAAGTCTAACTGAATACACTTTCTTCTTCCAGGCCCAAGAATCCGCTCCAGAAACCACATCGGAGTACGGCAGCTGGGCCAACGACAGCCGAACACAGAGCAACCTCGTCAAAACGTCAGAGACCCTTCAGCTGAAGCAGTCCCAGCAGCACCAGGCTAACGTGCTGTCCACTGCTATCCTTACCGAGGGGGAGGCTTTGGGGTTGGAGCCGGAACTGTGCCAGGATCTGGCTGTTCTGCTCTCTGGGCCGAGGGTCAAGACTCTGTCGTGGGATATGGACAGGTTAGTAAAATACTAGTTAGGGTACTGAGCCAGATGAACATCATCACAACCGCTTACAGAGAAACTTGGTGGAAGTTTCTCAAGTTTCTCCAGTTTAAGCAATCCCAGCAGCACCAACTTTACTGAAGGGGAGATTTTTGGGTTGGAGCCGGTACTGTGCCAGGATCTGGCTGTTCTGGGCCGAGGTTCAAGACTGTTGGTGAGATATGGAAAATACTAGTTAGGGTACTGAGATAGACAGATGAACATCATCACAATGGCATACAGAGAAATTTGGTGAAAATTTCTCAAGACTCTCCAGTTTAAGCAATCCCGGCAGCACCGGGCTAACGTGCTGTCCACTGCTATCCTTACTGAGGGGGAGGCTTTGGGGTTGGAGCCGGAACTGTGCCAGGATCTGGCTGTTCTGCTCTCCGGGCCGTGGGTCAAGACTGTCGTGGGGTATGGACAGGTTAGTTAATACAAAATACTAGTAAAGACATTTAGATACCGCATACAGAGAAACTTGGTGAAAATCTCTCATGACTCTCCAACTGAAAGAACACACAGTATTACGACCTAATCTATTGACTTATGCGAATATTGCAGTAAAATCTAGAGTTAATAGTACTCGGCCGTTTATTGCCGTGCCACTCGTGCCGACAATATATTTGTCACTCGAAGATTGCCGAGTATTGTTAATCTTATACCTTTAAATTAAACGAGCAATTCTTGTATATTTATTTATATACCTAGTTGGTTTCTAAGTTCCGTTACCAGAGTTTTCACGGAATAAAAGGAAATAGGTAGCGATTTTTAATTATTCGTGTATACAATTGTAAAGCTTATTTATTAATGATAAGCTTACAATACAACCTAATAAACAGTTGTTCTGGTTTTGCAGAATTCCTTATAGAACTCGGAAAAATGGCGTAAAAAAAATCCGTCAAAAGTACGCTCCCTGTTCGTGTCGTTTTTACATGCTATTTATTTCTAATAATATTAAGAATGTATCAGCTTTGCACAATTCGATAGCTTGATTATTCATCTTTAATTTAACATATAGTTTACGTGGGTTTCTTTGATTAAACACATAGTCTACAGAGTTTTCCAAGCCTGCCTCCTGCACAATTGTCTAAATCTACACGTTTTCGTGCGAAACTGAAAAATATACAATGTTTGGAGTGGAATTTTTTAGGGTATAAATTAGTAAATAAATAAACGGTCATCAACTCATCACAAAATGTACGGTAACTTAGAGGTCTCATTAAAATAAGCAATTGAATCTTCTGGCAAAGTTGCAAGATTGCATTAGACACACTTCTGTAAAGTATAATTTTCATAAATTGACCGCGTGAGTTTTTATGTTTTCCGAGCAAAGCTCGGTCTCCCGGATATTGTTCTATTTTTCACTGTACATACGAGTACACCTGTCTGTTGTTTACCTCTACTTGAGTTGCTGCATTCTCTGTATTACTTCTACATTCTATCTCATAATTCTTCCAGGGAGGTTCTCCTGGAAAACTGCCGGTCGTACATGGAGAAGACCCGCGGAGGCACCCGCGCCGTCACCACGGAGCTCAAGTACCTCAACCTGGACCCCAACGCCTACCAGCATCTGCCCGAGGAGGAGGATGATGAGAATGACGTCTATTACGGCATTGAGAAAGGTTCGTTCCCATTTCATGGTTTATATTTAATGAGTCAGTGTGGTCCCCGAACAAAAAGAGAGGCCCAACACTAGCGTCTCCCGAGCGTCGTTTAGTCGACTGCTGCTTGACGTAACGTTGGCGCAACTGCGCAGCGACAGCGACATCATTTTCCATAGCGCTCACTGTCTAGTACCCACGCCCTTAAGACGCTAGTGTGTAGGGTCTAAGCTAATATACGGTTTAAAGTCAACATTAAATAAACATTTTTTTTTTCACATTAATTTACTTAAGGAAATTATTTTTATACTGTAATATTTTATCTATGCCTAAACCAACTCGATAATTGTCCGCAGGGTATGAACATGAGGTCCAATTCGAGGAGCCAGAAGAGATATGGCAAAACGCATTCTTCGATCCTGAACAGACGGAAAGTGCTGACGACAGCGAAATAGATCGGGGATTCGGCAAGAAAAAGTCTAAGGCAAGTGTCGTTGATTCTGAAGACGAAGACCCGCTCAGCACTATAGCAGACGCCAAGAAGGAAAAGAAAAAACGCGCAAAAGAGAAGGACAAGGAACAGAGAAAGAAGAAGACACACAAACGAGATGACAGCAAAGATGGCAGCACGGAGCGACGAAAAGACAAAGATAAGAAAACCAAAAAGGAGAGAAAGAAAGACAAGTCTGAACAATCAGCGGCAGGGTCATTGAACAGTTTACTGGGAATGAAAGTCGCTAAAGTGTCCTCACCAGTGCAGGATGGAGAAAAGAGAGTAAGAAAGAAAAAGGAACGTCGAAGAGAGTCCACGTTTAGCTACGTTAGTGTCACTAACAGTGATCAAATCTCAGACGATCATAGCGTTCTGGTCGATGGAGTGTTCTCTATGGACGAACTCAAATCGCCAGAAAGACTTAGTGCAGATCGTCAAAAACTAGACAATACTAAAACTACAATTAAAAGTGAGATGCAAAGCCCTGTGATAAATGACATTAAAACACGACCCATGAGTTCACCAACAGTCACGACGACAAGTAGTGACTCTGATGTGACGAGAGCGAAATCGCCTTACTTGACACCTAACCAACTAGCTCACAGACACGTAGTCAACCCACAAGTGAAATCCAGTCTACACAAACTCCTACAGTTTAGAAGGAACCAAAATAAACTAAGAGCCGTGGCTAGACCAGCTCCAGCCCATACTCAAACACAGACCAACTTGGCTAGACCACCCTCAGCCTTTACTCAGACACATACCAACTTGGCTAGGCCACCCTCAGTCCATACTCCAATACAGACCAACTTGGCTAGACCAGCTCCAGCCCATACTCCGACACATACCAACATGGCTAGACCGGATCCAGCCCATACTCCGACACATACCAACCTGGCTAGACCACCCCCGGCACATACTCAAACGCAAGGCAGTTCACTTGTTGGCATGAAAATATACAATCCAGATGATGTACCTAAGGTCTACTTGAATAAAAAACAATGTAAACAGTTGGAAACTATGTCAAATGACATGAATAATATATTAAAAGGCACTGCTGATTACATGCCTAGAACACCTTGTAAAGAGTCTAAAGATAAACTACAGAGTCAACAGATTTTATATAACTCACAGAAGTATCCGCAGCAATACAATAATCCGGTGCACATATCACAAAACGTGCTGACTGAAAGCCAAAAACTTAGTGAATACACAACACATAGTCCCGTAAAAGCTGTACAGAATGTGATACTTAACCAGTCACTAAATAGTACTCAAATGAACTACGCTTCCCCAGCGAAAACAGCAGAACATGTGAGGCCGCACGATCTAAATGTTACGCCACCGAAGCCAACAATAGTGTATCATCCATTACACAAATCCATGCAAAACTTATCTTCGGATAAACAAGAACTTCCGAAGAAACCGCTTCTAATAAATGACCCTAATTACTTCAGTCAGCAGCATGTAAAAGCTAATGTTTCACAGCTCTCGCCAAAAATTATTAGCAATACTGTCATAAAACCACCAAGTCAAATCACGACGGCTAAAGATGATTTCACTAAATCGCCAGCGAACAGCAATATACATCGAACTTATATGTCTAAACCCGCGCAAAATGTAAATAGTCAAATGACGAATTTGAATAGCGAGCTTATGCGATCACAAACGCTGTATGAGAGGCAAAAGCTGAGTAATTCTATGCAAAATATTACAGAGGTACCAGGATCGAGTTACAATGCTACAAAAAGACACATCCCTACACCTCAAGATATGCTACATGGTCGAGCAAGTAATGCGAAACCGTATAATATTACATCGCACAGTGATGCATTAAATTCGGCCCAACCCTTGCATTCTAATAATAGCGCACAAACTTGTCGAAGTGGTTCAATTCAAAACCGAGAGAGAGTTGATACTAAGACTCCACTTATATCAGAAACGAGTGATATTGACGAGTTTTTGAAGGAAATTTACAAATCTATACATGCAGGCGCTGACAAAAATGTCTCCGTAGCTTTAAATAAAGATGTTAAATTGACTATTCAAACACCTTCCACAACAGTAAAAAGGACAGATTTAGTAACTCCTCAATGTGCCAAACAACAGTTACAACAAAAGAAAACTGAGAATGTTCCTACCACTTTCTCTCGACTCAGTTACATGCATAAGAATAAGCAAAACGAAATCAAAGTACCGCTAACAGACTCTATTAGTGTAGAACTAAACAAAAAGATAATTGAACACAAATTAAGTAAGGCCAAATGCCTGAAAAATGAAATAACAATATCTAGGGTCGGTATAACGAACCCGGATGCACGAGACCCACAGAAAGTGATTAGGAGAATCGACCAATCTGGCTCGGCCTTAAAGAGAGGTTGTCCCCTACTGTCTAGTATGTTAGAGTCTACAGGGTCTCCTACCATTCAGCCTCATAGCAATACGCCTACCACCATTCACAATGCTGCTGACAATCTGCCGAATAGAGAAGACGCGGATTTACTACTCCTACTGCGCAATCCAACTCTTATGAAACCAAGTGTCAATATATACATAGATAATGCCTCAATAGGGTCTTTAACGAGCGACGGATCGCACCAGACTCTAAATCCTCAAACCAAAGTAGAAACTCAAGTTTCGAAACAACAAACATTAGTGGGCACCAAAGTAAAAAACATCAATATCCTAGACACATGCTCGACGAAGAAAGAATCGTCTTCAGATGATGAGTGGAAACGGGTTATGGATGCTATAAGAGCCCGAAAAACAGAGCCGCTTGGTCCTAATGCCTTAGAGCTAGCGCTAAAGAAAGACCCAGGAAAATATTCTCATGGCTGTTCAAGGACAAGTGGCAAGCGTGTGAGCGAGCTTAGACAAAGTTTATTACAGAATAAATCTTCTGACACTAAGAAACGCGAACACTATAGCTCAAAAGCTAGCTCAACTACTCGTAACCCAAGCACTGATAAACATTCCGAAGTACCTAAAAAGCCTAGAAATGCTGAAGTTATCAAAAAGACATCTCCAGAAATGCTTAAGAAACTTGATGTCCACAATAAACAATCTAGTCCAAATATGACTAGGGAAGTTCCTCATACTTCCGCGATTCCAAATTCAGATTTCGATATGCTAGACGATCTAATAGACGACGATTTACGTCGAGAATTAGGAGAAATATCTTCTGATGAGGACGCTTATACCGTTCAAACTGCACCTGTGGCTAAAGGGAAAAGTCATAGAAACATTCCAAAATCAAACTCTATTGTTTCCAAGGCAGCTAGTACGTCTAAGGATAAAACACACATTGTTAACCCTAAGACAAACATACGTAAAAATCAAACCAATTCAACTGCAGCAGATAGTCTCGTCGGTTCTGGCGTGAATACCTTCTCCACAACTGACTATACGACTGTGATAGTAAATAATTCTAGTCATCCAGCTGCAACACATATAGAAAACAGTCCAACAGAAAGTAAATCTGAGACGGTGCAGCAATATGCACCAACTACCACAATCATAACTGATCAAGTAGCTCAGAATACGGCTAACAATATATTGACGCATATAGAAGCGCACCAATATGTAAACAATATTTTACCGACGAATGTAATACTTGCATCGGTGCCACAGTCTGCGCCTGTTGTTGTTATACGCCAAGATCTTGTTTACGATCCATACCCAACGATACGTATCCATGAGAGTCAAGTGAATGCTGAACTTTGCGCGATAAACCAAAATGTATTTGCTGTAAACGCAGCCCCTAATTTAGCATTATACCAAACTACGCAGTTTGCCGCGCCGGTCATAAATCCATTTATTATCGGCAACGCTACGACTACTACTAATGTATCAAATCCAACCGCAATGGGAAATGAACACGTCACTGAAGACTTCGAAAAAGAAGATTTGGACATGCCAGTTGAAGATAGCATAAGCTTGGAAACTGCACTCAGACTTTCAGATGCCGTAAGTGAGACTCCCGAACCTCCAAATCTAGATTTTAATATGAACAGGAATAGTGAAAGAAAGGTGCTATCTCAAGTGCATGAAAATCATACGGATGATGTCGAAAAGGAATCTCATATACGCAGGTTGTCGAATGACGATGTCCCTTTAAAAACGGAACAAGACAAGCAGAGAATAGAACTAAAGCGCCAGTCCCTTATAAATAGAAATATAAGTCACTTGGGCGGGCTTCCACCTATAGCTCTCACGTACACGCCGTTAAGTAAAAAAGTAACTCTAGGAAAGCTTTTACAACAGGAATCGCCGAAAAACGGCACTGTTAAACCTAATCCCAGATTAGTGCCAAGCACTAAAAATGGCATTGTAGTGGCAACCGCAAGTGTAAAGACTCCAGCAACTGAAGCGAATAATGAAAATATAGTTTCTACAGTTCAAGTGTCAAGTGCAAAAGAGAACAAACAATCTTGCCGTCGTATTTGGCTAAGATCATCTAATAAGATAACAAATAAAAAAGTGGCACCTATTAAAAGTCCTCGAAAGCCACTTAATAGAAATACAATCAAACTAAAAGTAAAAGATAATGCTATTACGCATGAGAATACGACTGTTACTCATGTAAAAAATGAAAATAAAGACAGCATAAAAAAGACAACGCGTGCTTCAAATAGAATACTCAACAAAAATAAAAAAGATAAAAATGAACCCTCAAGTCCATTAGAAATGCAACAAAATGTTGCTGATACTAACGAACTAATTGATTTTGAAGAAGAGCTAAACAGCTCTATAGTATTAAAGTCCTCAGTTGCAATGCTTGAGGCTCACAAGCTTGAAGATACATCGATGAAAGAACTGGAATCAAATGATTCAGTAACAGAACAAGATAAACAATTAGAAGTTATCAAAAATACTGAAGTCTCATCTCAATTTAATAAGAAATTGGAACCAACAGTGGTGATAGAAAAACTAAAAGATCAATTAGGCAATCAACTTGTTATTAAAAGTACGCCGGCTCACAAGCTTGAAGATACATCGATGCAAGAACTGGAATCAAATGATTCAGTAACAGAAGAAGATAAACAATTAGAAGTTATCAAAAATACTGAAGTCACATCTCAATTTAATAAGAAATTGGAACCAACAGTGGTGATAGAAAAACTAAAAGATCAACTAGGCGATCAGCTTGTTATTAAAAGTACGCCCGCCAAAACAACTGTGAAGGAAGCAATCGTTATCGCTAAAAATCAGAATTTGACAGTATTAGCAAATAAAGATATAACTAACGACACTAAAGACTGTGTTATCGCCAAAAAGTGTACTTCGAATAAAATTGATGTAAAAGCAATACCCAAAACTTCTGTTTCTGAAGCTACCGGACTTCCGCTTTTTGTTGATGAAGCAAATAAGTTAAAGCCAACTGTAATCGAAGACATGAAAGTCATTAAACAAAATACTGCAGTTGGTTCAACGATTCTGCTTGATGAAACTAATAAATTGAATTCGGTGGTAGTTGATGACCAAAACTGTGTCAAACAAGACCTGGCTGTCAATTTACCGCTTAATGATCAAAACGTGGTTAAACATTCTGATACAACAGAAAATGTACCTACTTCAGTTCAGGGACGTAGTTCTATAGATGTCCGAAGAGATGAATTTAAAAATGATAAGTCAAAAATATTGAAGATTGTATCGAACACAGAGATGCCAACAGATACAACGACGGTCATCAAATCCAACAGTAGTATTATTTCACCAAATACACCAAGCACTACGATGCCAACAAATGCCGAAAGTAAAATAAATATTGAAACCGATCCGCAAAAACCAGTGCAACAACCACCCCTAGAGTGCCATAACGTAAATAATAATCCCGTGTTGGCGGTGGAAGACGATATTGTGGAAATCGCTACGATGCCATCAAATGCCGGAAGTAAAATAAATATTGAAACCGATCCGCAAAAACCAGTGCAACAACCACCCCTAGAGTGCCCTAACGTAAATAATAATCCCGTGTTGGCGGTGGAAGACGATATTGTGGAAATCATCGAAACTTCAACAGCAGAAACTCAACAAAAGAAAACGACGGATGTACATTCAAATACTGCAATACTAAAATGTAACCCGCTTGATGAAACTTTGAGTAAAGGGCAACACGAAACGATAGATACAAGTAAGTCACTTTTGTGTAAGGAAAATATCAATGAAGTTCTCAATGATAAAAGTGCAAATCAGAACTTTGTCACTGAAAAGGTGGACGAGCGCAAATTTGTCGATCGACAGTTATCAAACCAGAAACAGTCTAATATAAATTCCAAGCCAGAAACACAACATAACAATCTTAAAGACATCGAAAGGCCTGAACTACAAGCAACGCCTAATGCATTGATAAACGCTAGTCGTAAAAATGTCATTGGTACTAAAAATAGTGAAAAGACAGGACCATACATGAAAGGAGATATAAAAATTGAAGAAGAATCTTTAGGCGACCCAAATAAAAAAATAGTTCGTATTTCTCTTCCGAATGGCAAAGTAATCAAAGCTACGTTTACAGGTAAAGTACATGCTGATTTCGAATCTTTGTTCGAGCACCCTACCATGCGAGCTATGCTAGAGGGACACGCCGGCAAATACAATGTGAATTATAAACAAGTCCAGATGAATAATGATACCACTAAAATATTTTATCAAATTCAGGATTTACGTATTAAAGAGACAGACGCTGCGTCTAAACCTATTGACACTATAAATTTAATCAGCGACGACGAAGACGAGCTACAGACTCGTAGTTTTAACACTGAATATGGCAAATATTGCACAAATCATGATCAAGAAACAATTGCCATACATCAGAAAAAGTTTGACCAAAGATGCGAAGTCAAAATGCTTAAAGGTGACTTATTTAAAAGCAATAGAACGAAGCCTAAATCAAAATCATTGAACTCGTTACTGACCAGACATCAGAGTAAACTGTTATCTTATGCATCATCTATGACAAGTATAATTACTAAAGAAGAAATTGATGCTAATGCTGATAACTTAACCCAAGCACAAACGGCACCTACTCCTTTATTGGCACAAGCTACTCCTATAGTTTCAGATACGACTGATGTCATCGAAATTGACGATTATTCTAATGACGGCGCAGAAAGCCAAACACTAGAATCTGACGATAATAAAAACATAGAGCCTGTAAAGGCCGCGCTGGCGAATTTATTGTTACAAGATCGTGGTGTAGAAACAGGCAAAGTTAATAACCTCCCTTCTCCTGTCAAGAGTGGAGCCGCTGTTGTTAATTTGAAGAGCGCACTACTACAAGACCTAGGCATAGTTCCTGCGGAAACTCCAGTAATTGACATAACTGAAAATGACGACGAGGAAGTTGTCTTTTCAACAGACGTTCAGGAACAAAATAAAAGTTGTGAAGAAACCAAAACGGTAACTAATGTTGCGACCGAAGAAAATAAGGTAATCAAGAATGAGGAACAATATAATCTTAAAAAATGTGTTGTGAAACTTGTTAAATGCGAAACGCTTATTAAGAAATATGAACTTATGAAAAAAATGAAGCATTGCTATGTTAAAATGGAGCGGCTTAATAACTCAATTCTTCAAACTGAACGCGTTTGTAGAAGGAGTGAAAAAACAAGTGATAGAGAAACAGGCGATATTAACCAAGACCATGCTGACGATTTCATTGAATTTGATGTTGATGAACCATGTAGTTCACCACAGTTATCACGTTGTCCTTCATTATCAATCTTAAATAGTTGGGATGATGACAGTCAACCTTCTCTGGAAAACCCATACTGTACTTCACCGGTCATGGAGATTTACGATACGTTAGTACAGTTGCGCAATAAGCTAAAAACTGAATTGGTCAGAGAATCTAAAGTACTGCTTCCATCGACTTGTGATTCTGAATGGACCATGACAAAATTTGGATACAGTACTCAAGAAATTCTATCAGCGTCATCTAACGTACCAGTAACAGAACTCCGAAACCTATTGCCCGTTTGTGATAACGATAAAACTGAGAGTGCAGAAAAACTTATAATGGCATTCGAAACACCCAAACTTCTAACGATAACACTAAAGTTCCTAGAAGATAATCCCAATTTACTATGCCGTTGGGAATTTGCGCGTAGAAGAGAATTAATTTTAATAACCAAATCTTCGCCAAATAAATTGAAAAGAAAAGCTGAAGAAGTCGTAGGTGATATTGTTTCGAGTAAAGTATTGAAATTAAGGACATTAGCGTTGAAAAGTTTCAATTCCAGCCTTAAAACTCCTAGTATGCCCATCAAGAAAGAAAATATGGAGGTCCAGTCAGACACTTTTGAAGCTTACCCCAAATATAAAACTACGACTGTCGAAAACATTGAAGATGTTTGTCTGATTGTGCAAACTGACAAGACAAGTAACACTGATATGGATTCGCAAAGTGAGGACAGGAACGAAGAGACCAATCTACAAGATACAAAGATGGTTGTCGATTCCATAATGAGTCCAACTGATATTGAAACACTTGGGAAAGAAACGCAAGTAACTACAGAAACGGAAGAGTTGGAACCAGCTCAATCTGATACAATCATGGGTGACGACAATGTATTGCAATTGAAAGAGGTTCAAAATAGTGTTACATGCTTACCTAGCGATATTGACACTTTCGACAAAGATTTTGTACTAGACTATCGAGAAGTATCTTCCCCTTCATTGCTCAGTGATTATGTTGAAACTTTTGATGAAGAAAATAAAATAAACACAAATGTCTTCAATGAAGAGGTAGTTAACGATAATACGCTCTATTCGAAGGTGATTACAACGCAAAATCTAGAACTAATGTCCCCGCCACCTCTTAGCGATGGTACCGGAGGTGATGATGGAGAAAAACAAACAAATACAGCCGATGTTAACGATCAGTCGGCAAACGATACACCTACACATTCGAGGGATAGCAATTATGTCATATGTCTGGCAAAAGTTGGAGATGACAACGACAAACTAACCTCTCCACCACCGTTTAGTAGTAATAACAATGAAAATGGTTATGAAAATAAACGAACAAGTATAAGCGTTAGCAATGAAGAGACAGAGCTGAATGACCTTTCACCTTTAAAGGATGTAGATAATTTAGTCGCATGCTCAACTAAAGAAATTAACTCGTCAGAAGCCAAAGGTATTATAGAGGACATTCAAGAAGTAACATCACCATCGCTCACCAATAACAATAAATTTGATAAAGAAATGGACATAAGTATTAATATCAATAACGAGGAGGCAGTAAATAATGTTTCACAATCTAACAACGTAGAATATTTCGCCGCATCATCTAGCGAAACTGATGGTTTAGACAGAGACATTATAGAGGATAACCAACAAACAACATCCCCGCTGCCACGTAACGATAATGCTGAAGCTGACAGAGATAAACATATGGGTATTAACTTGATGGATGTCATAGAGGACAGCCAAGAAGTAACATCGCCATCGCTCACCAATAATAATGAATTCGACAGCGAAAATGATATCAATAACGAGGAGGCAGTCAAAGATGTATCACAATCGAAGGGGGTAGAATATTCCGCCGCATCATCTAACGAAACTGAAGGTTTAGACAGAGACATTACAGAGGATAACCAACAAACAACATCCCCGCTGCCACGTAACGATAATGCTGAAGCTGACAGAGAGAAACATATGGGTATTAACTTGATGGATGTCATAGAGGACAGCCAAGAAGTAACATCGCCATCGCTCACCAATAATAATGAATTCGACTGCGAAAATGATATCAATATTAATATCAATAACGAGGAGGCAGTCAAAGATCTATCACAATCGAAGGGGGTAGAATATTCCGCCGCATCATCTAACGAAACTGAAGGTTTAGACAGAGACATTACAGAGGATAATCAACAAACAACCTCCCCGCTGCCACGTAACGATAATGCTGAAACTGACAAAGAGAAACAAATGGATATTAACTTGAGCAATGAAGAGGCAGTAAACAATATGTTACAATTGATGGACGTAGAAAGTTTCGACTCTTTCGACAAAGACATTACTGATGACCATCAAGAAGACTTGTCTCCACCGCCGCTTAGCGATAATACTCAAACTAGCGATGAAGATGAAGCAAACGATCTATTACAATCGAAGGAGGTAGCAAGTTCTGCTTCATCACCTAGCAAAGCTGATTTCGGAAAAGATTTCTCCGATGACAATCAAGAAGATATGTTTCCTCCACCGCTTAGCGATAATACTGAAACTGACGATGAAGAGAATCAAATGAGCATAATCAACATCCACAACAGACAGTCAAAGGAGGTAGAAAATCACTTGGTTGGCTCACTAAGCGAAACTGACTACTCCAACAAAGACAAGACGGAGGACATCCATGTTAGCGATAATAGTGAAACTGTTCATAGTGACGATCAAATAAGTATAGACCTCAGTGAAACTGTCGCTACCGACAAAGATGCTACAGAGGATACACAAACAGTAAACTCTCCCATACCGCTCACCGAACATACTGAAACTAAAGAAAAACAGATGAGTAAAAATGCCAGTAACCAAGATCCAACTACCGACACTTTGCATATAGAAGAAATGGATATCAGTGATGGATTGGCTGAAATCTCTGTAGACGAGCTACCTGAAGTTTGTGAAGTTGTGGTTATTGCTACAGACGTTCCCGATATAGATATTGTTGAAACATTGATGAACACCAGTAAAGAAATAACCCAAATGGCTAAAGAGAATGCTTCGGGAATAAATCACGATTCGGAGAATAAATCACCAGATTTTATAGATAGTAAAAAAATCACTTTTAACTATCACGATTATACTAAACAGACTACAAAGAAACAAGACGTTACTACAACAAATTCAATAAGTAGCAATATTACTGACTGCACAAAAGAGAATGTAACTGATTTTAATATCGAAAGTTTAAGTTTAAGGGAGCAGTCTACAAAGGACACACCATCTTGTGAAATAATAACTAACAAAAATTGTCCTCTAAAATCAAAGCCGGAATGCAAGTACGAGTTAATTCAAGAAGATGATTTCTTAACTGTAAACATCACAACTGAAAATGATGAAGACAATAACAAAACAAAAGCTGTATTTTTAAGTCCCAGCGTTGTTGAGGAAGACACAGTTGTCGTTGCGTCGCCTTGCTCTAATAATGCTGATGATATCAATCTCAAAGGTTTTGAGTTTGAAGACGTATACATATTTCCACTAAGCCAAGCAGGCAGCAATAACAGCAACCTATCTAACGACAGCCTTGTTCAAGAATTAAATAGTGAAAACGCGACTTACGATGTACCGAATGATCTACATGATATCGATTTTCACGTAAAAGAACCTGAACTGACATATTCCCGAAAACGTAAAATGAGCATGAGAGACGTAAAAGTTTCAGAAAAGAAATATAGGAAAGGTAAAAATATTGACTGTTCAAAACAAACGCAATTCAGCATGATCGAATTAGCCTACAGCAAAGAATATAAGCGACTACTAGAATATTGTTCGTCAGTTAAGTTTTCATATTCACGCCCTTTTCATAAAGAATGTATTGAAATCGAAGATCTAATGGACAACTGGCCCATAAATAGCGTTTGTTATGATGTCGCTCTAGACGACGTAACTGATGAACGGTTATTTGTTGATTTAGAAGATTATGATTCTTATCAACCGGATCCCGCAACACAAACATTTGTTGAAGAAATTAGTTACGAATATAATAAAACTGATGCCGCCCAAGAAGACCCAAATATTGAGATTAGTGAAACAAATTTCAATATGGGTTTTGGTGAGGGGTCCGGCAGAGTCATCCAAATTTTGAAAAAACAAAACGAATCAAATATTTCGGCTGCGACTCTGTCGGACGTAAAGCAATCTCAGCCGGTTTCTAAGTCCGTAGACCCCGACGACTGCAACCATATAACAACGAACAACGACGATGAAATAAAGAAAATAAGGCAACATGTAAATTTCATCGAACTACGGGATAAGGTTCGGCAATTTTTCAAGAAATCAACAGTTGAATTAAAATCAGACTGGGTAAAGCAAAACACAAAAGATGAACTTATACCGGAAGATTTTCCTTTTGGTCTTTGTAGTTTTGATTATGTAAAACCAGTCCCAACAAACGTCATAGTCCAAGTGGTTCAAGTAGGCCAGCTTCCCGTAAGTGCAGCTGCTCAAAATCCAGTAACTTGTGACCCGCGAGTGACACAGGTTTCGGACGCCAGTCCTTCCCAGTGTTCAGTGGACAATAGTCCCAACGATGACTCTCAATCTGAAATAAAAACCGAATATACAGAATTAACAACTGCCGATTTGTCCTTACCTCTCCAAGAATATGCACAGCAAAATCAAGTTAGTCTCGCATCTCAAGACAGTAATGTTGAGCTTATTGAACAAACGATTTCACTTGAAATGGAAATAAAAGCAGAAGAAAGCCCTGTTATAAAACAAGAGCTGCCAGACATCAAAGAGGAGAAAAGTAATTCTTCTGATACAGAGTTGCATACTCTAAACAACGCAACGCCCGAAAATATGGATTACTCATTCGAAAATAATACAGCCAAGTCTGATGCCAACAGTGTAAATTATAACTCTTCTGAGCAAAACAGTTCTGAAACGTTCTCCCAGCAACGTCAACAAAATGGAACCTCGGAGAAGACGGATCAAATCGCACATGCGATGAGCGCTGCTGGCATCACTACAACAGCAGAGGCTGTAACTAACACTAGAGCTCACGCTTTAGTAAATATCCTTTCTCAGAAGATACGACAAGGCACCGTAAATACCACGCAAACTACCACAAATACGTACTCGAAGACATCAATTAACGCAATGGCTCTACAGCAAGCCTTAGCCCAAATTTTGCCCCCACCGTTGAATCAGACGGGGTCTAGTGAAAACAGCCAGTCACAGTCGACGCCAGTTGGGCCTCAAGTTTTGCATATTGTGCAAGGAAAGAATTCTTCTGGCAATCAGATTACACTTGTAGATAACTCTCAACAGTCTGTTATAAGCACGCCTAACGCCACCCAGGTCCTGCATATCGTGCAAAACAAAAACGCGACATCGGGCCAAGCTTCAAATGGAACTCTAACACCACAAGCTAATTCATTTAGCGGCCTCTCATTGGTCGATGCCGGCCTCCAACAGGGCGGGAACCAACTACTCCATATTGTCAACACAGGAAACCAGAAGACTGGTAACCCTGGTCAGTTACTAAAGCGTGTCAATCTTCTAACGAATCTTACTAATGTACAAGGCTCAAATGAGCAAAAAATGGTACAATTCGTGTGCAAGTCTGCGGACGGCAAAGCTATTCAACTGAACGCACCACATCAGCGAAGTATGGTCTTAAGGCTACAGCCTATTGAGACTCCCAATGTTCAGGCCCCGGCTACGAAACCGGCGGAGTCTCAAGAACTGAACACATCACCAACTAGATCCACTACCAATAAAGAAAGCGCTAGCCAACAAGAAATTAAGTCTCGTTCCATCTACGAAGAAAATTACGCCAAATTCATACAGAACTCATCCAGCAAAACGCCTGGCTTAGAAAAGTCTACTAGCTTGCCAAAATTTAACCAAGCTTTTGGCAAACAAGTATATCAAGAAGGCAGTCAAAAACAAGGTGAAACTGCAACTAACAATTCTCATTTAACACCCGTGAACAACAACTCTGATAATGCTGAATGTCCGGCGAACGATAATGCAATTAACTTGGAGCACATGGGGAATATTTCAAGTCCGCCACTGCTCATTAGGAAACCAGTAGTGACTACACAATCGCAATCCAATATCGTGCAACAAATCAAGCAAACAATCGCGCCCATGAACATTCAAACTATGCACGGTGGCGTCATTTACACGCGTCAAATACCTGTCAATATTGGTGGAGGACAAACTATAAATTTAATAACAGTCCCTAGCACAGAGTTAATAAATGATGACTCATCTAAAACACAATCGCAAAATAACCAGGGAGAAATCGAGCCTTCTATTATTAAGATTGTCCCTCAAAGCCAGACTTCAACAAATAATGACAGTTCGCAAGAAGAAAGTAATAGTCATGCAAGTGGCTCGAACGAAAATGCTCAAACTCCTCAGCCACAGCCAGTTTTAACGCAAATGAGAATAAAACTACCCATGTTGAGTAAAGCCCCGCAAATGGTGCCTGGTGCTAGAGTCGTCAGGCCATCGTTTTTCCAAATCCAAAGAAACGTTATTGGCGGTGCTAACCAACCGGTATACCAACAACTTGTGTTAACGGCCGCCCCGCCGTTGGGCCAACAAACGATTAGATTGCCATCTCAAGCAAGCCGCCCCGTTAAAGTGCCTTCTGAAAATCAATCGTCCTCTTCTGAATCTCAGATGAGCTCGTCCACATTAGAACAGCTGCGAGAATTCGACATGGTTTTAGAACAAGTGAAAGAGAGAAGCACATCGACGCCAAGTGCAAACTCAAACAATAGCTCTTTTAAAATACATTCTTCAGACACTACCGATGGTAACGCTTCTAGCAACTGTTCTACAGAATCAACCTCACAAGTGCTATACTCTATCGGAAACAATCAGTCACTAAATGTGGCTTATGTTAACAGAAAAACTACTGTGACTACTCCGACTACGTCAACCTACGTGCGTTCGCCGGACTCCTCGGGTATCGCAGATTCACCGACATCTTCGACGCACGCAATAACTCACACTGTGACCACTGACTCATCCCCCACGGAAATGTCTTCCCAATCAAAATCGAAAGTGGGCTCTAAATCAAAATCGAGACCGAAATCGACCTCAAATCCACCGAACACTCTTAAATTGAGTTCCTCTGTTCCGCCGAAGCCTTCATCGCAGAAACCTTTAGAAGACGAGCAAACTACCCAAAGGATACTGTACATACTGGCTGAATATAAAGAGCAAGTTGAAAACTCACCAGATAAAGATAAACCTGCACCACGTAGGAGGTCCAATCCGCCTTCGAACCCAGGATCATCGAAACGCAAGAAGAGTTCCAGCTCACGTCGATCGGGTACGAGGGATATGAGTCCCGTTCACGGTGAAGACACCTGCCGCACGATGGGCTCGGAAGACAGTAGCTGTGGTACTTCTCAAGGGGACTGTACAGAAAGCTGCCTAGACAGTCACTCTCCACAAGACAGTCCGCGTAAAGTGGCCCGAAAGATAACCTTTGATCAAGATCTGACGGTCACTCAACCTCGGCCGCAACCTCAGAGAAATGTTATAGTAGCTGACGGGCAGACGATCACCGTCGCTCGCGGGACCACTGGAAAACCAGCCACTGCAGTTCTGATGCCAGCTAACTACATCTTACCAGTGTCTATGGTGAAAGGCGGTCAGCAGATCGCTATTGTAACCAATCGAGGCCCGAAATTATTGACTGTTGGAGGCGAAGGCGGCGCGACCAACGCGCTGCTGCTTCAGCGGTTGATAGGGCCGGCGGGTTTAAAGCCTGTGTTAGCCCGTCCGGGGGTTCGACACGTGAGGCTACCTACGGCTGCCTTACATAACCTTCAAGCGTTTAACTTGGCAACAGCGACAACGGTTCAGCCTCCAGACAGCACAGCGTCGCCGACACCGGGTCCAACGCCTCCTGAGCTCGTCGATACGCGCGCCACCAGCTCACCCTGGACTGATCGGGACGAGGTGAAGCCGGAGCGCAGCTCGAGCCCCGAGGGCTCGGAGCCCTGGAACCTTCCATCCACCGACGCGCACGATTATACCTACGAAGAGACCGTGCGCACTGACAACATGGACAGAACCGTGCTGGTAAGTTCAACAATCATTCATAGGTCTTTATTATATTTGATAAATCGTTGGAATCATCAGTAGATTTGGAATATATTTTAAGTTCATGCTAATGTAAATTCAATTCTTAAACGTCTATAATGTCTTAAGATCTATTGACGAATTTTATAGTATAATGGTTAATAAATAATTGAGACTCATGGGACTAGGACTACCGATGATTCCACAATTCCGTGCTACCGTAAAACTCGTGTGACACAAATTTTGCAACCACAGGATCAGATCCCAGATCGATACAGTCCCGATATGGAAGCGCAAAGGATATTTGATAAGATGTTCGACGTAGACTCGAAAAAGTCATACGCCGTCGATTCGCCGCGTTGCGCGTACGATATAGACCCGTCCGATTGCGACGATAAGGCCTACCAGGTGATATATCGTAGAGCCGTCGCTGCCCCTTCAGATCAGATGGCGTGTTATGGTCGCACTTATCCCGCGATAAAAATAAGCTAAAGCGTTAATCAATTTCTGTTTGTGAGAGATTAACGCTTTTTCAGGTCTTATTCGCGGGATAAATTCGACCATCATCGGCCCGCTCGTTTATCTGTCCTCTCTTGCCACTGAAATAGTAGCTGCGATTGTTGGACGTTGAAATAGAGTCTATTTTTGTATGGGATTTAGAACAGCGCACCAAGAGGGACGTTTTGGAAACTCAAAAGCCCATGCAAAATGACACTTAACGCAAAAGCGTGCGTCACGTCACGCTATCGGATAAAATTTAAACTAGGGGTACTGAGGAGGATTATACTGAAAATCGTAATTCAAGACCAAAAAAAGTAAGACAATGTTGCCACTTTTTACTAGCGCGTTTATGTAAAAATAAGTAAATAAAAGTACTTTTTTAAATCGTAGGAGTAAAATTACGAATACTTAAATAAATTATCGTAGCGCGTTTATTTATAAAAAGGAATTTACTATTTTACAAACAATTTTTTTTTTTTTAATTATTGCAGTGTCAACATTGTCTTACTTTTTTTGGTCTTGAATTACGATTTTTAGTTTACACGATAAAAGAAATACTTACAAGCTATACTATTCGTATTGAATGACATTGTTGGTAGTGGCAGGGCAGGGCGTGTAAACGAGTAATTTAGCGAGCCTCTTTAGTAGCTCCTGCACGCATACGTTTATTTTGTCAGCTCTCGTTTGGTGTTAGTTTGCCTAAGTGCGCTTGGACGCGACATCGCTTACTGCAAACGCTTACGAGGAAATGCTAACTGGCGTGAATATCCATAAGAAAACTAAGGCTTGGAGTCCAAATATTAAAATGTTACTAAAATAACAGTTCTCTTGTCCCGGTTTATGGAACTGAAGTACAAATTTGGTACAAACACAGGATGATTGGTTAGTAAATTGAAAATATGACTGTTTTTTTTTATATGGCAAATAAAGTCAGCTTAAAATGAAAGAGCTTACCTACTCAGTACGGCGATTTATACACTAACTCCTAGATCTGGTGGCCTACCGCGAAACACGAAAATCGAAATTTCTCTCTATCGCTCGAATACGCAAGAGTGATAGAAAATCAGATAACGAATGTTCGATTTTCGTGTTTTGTGGTAGGCCCCCTGCTCCTCAGTGTTGTACCGCCTGGGTTTTATTAACAAACTTATGTAAACTGCAAAACGTAATTCAAGACCAAAAAAAGTAAGACAATGTTGCCACTGTAATAATTTGTTTGTAAAATAGTAAATTCCTTTTAATAAATAATCACGCTAAGATAATTTATTTATAAGTAATTTTACTCCTACGATTTAAAAAAGTACTTTTATTTACTTATTTTTACATAAATACAAGACGCGCTAGTAAACAGTGGCAAACATTTTCTTAGTTTTTTTGGTCTTGAATTACGTTTTGCAGTTTAATTACATATAAATACAATGGTAACTCTGTCGCTCTTGCCGGGAGAATTCGCAGCATTGTGTAAAGCACCTTAGTACGTTTTTTTGAGGACGAAATAGTCGAGAACGAAACTAAAAATCGTAACGTTTATACGGACAAAATGCCAGCCCACATTTTCTCCTATGCAGCTTGCTTTCGATAGAAATAAGCATAAATACGAGCACTTACCGAAATTTTAGTGCAGATCACAATTCACTCATATTTTTCACTAAAATTGTGGTTTAAGTTGACGTCACGTCATGTCAGTAAATATGAGTCAGCCAGTGTCAAAGTTCGGTGTCGCTTCCAAAATACTTAAGGCATCCTCACACTCGACGATCTCAAAACCGTCGTAGGACTTTTATTAATTCGCCCTTGTCTCTAGTTGTTGTTTTGAAGTTCTGATCAGGTTAAGCTTCCTACGTGGATTAGTTAGTGTTTCAACTCTAAATGTCTTTATTTTGCATGTTGGTCGCGGTTCTCCCATTGTCGAGTACCCTGCATCACTATCGTGCATGATCCTTGGTTTAGGATGATTCTACAAAATATATTACGAAAAAAAACAATAATTAAATTAAACCTTGATATATTATGTACAATACGTCATTGGCCTCTAATTGGTCACTTAGATCCTAATCTGTTAAACAAAACCATTGTCTCCTTTATGTAGTCGTTGGCTACTGGTTACTGAAAGGATTAGCTCCCATTCCGAGTGAGAAGAAAAAAAGCGTAAATTTTCCTATAATATAATTTATTTATTATTATTATTTAAAACCGAATAACAAATCATAGTCTGGCCAACAATATTTGTCTATATTGAAAAATGAATGAAATTAAAAATTTCTACAGCAGGCTTTTCTGCACCCCAATAGGCCGCACACAGAACGACCTGCCTCGCGAGGAAATTGCCGCGCGAAGCAGCTCGGTCTGCGGAGATGTGCCTTGCGACTCTCGCGAGAGGCATTGTGGCCGCGAGTGCGTGTGCTTCGTCCGAGTCACGTCTACATAGACCAAACTGCTTCGCGCGGCAATTAGTTCGCGAGGCGGCTCGTTCTCTGTGGATCCGCCTAATTTTGAAATGTATTTATTATATTTATGATTATAATATTATTGTTGGCAAAACTATAAATCTGTAGAATCATCCTAAAGATCTTCATTGTACGGTATCTTTCATTAGTCGTTCGTTACCCCTAATCTAATTATGTTTCTAGTTATATAAGTCATTTAGTTTATATTAATGTGTCATTCAAATTAATTTTATTTAATAATTATCATCAACATGTTCAAAAGCTTCCAGCTTCGTCGCGGTCATCGTCATGTTTCAGTTCTCGAAGCACATAAGGCCTTGTTTATAGATAGGCCTTGCACATGATGCCTAGATTACAGATATTTTCTATAATCTATTTGATACGGATCTTAACATAATGTAAACAAATAAAAACATATGGCTCGATTATTCAGCCAATCCAAAGATACAAAATGCTGTACCTTACCTACATATTGGCAAAATGACCGAGACGCATAGTTTTTTGTTATCATAATTTTAAAATCCACATGGAATAGAGATTTCACTTTGTTCTTAAACAAGGTCTTAGAGCTCCGCTTCTAAAAGTTTGATGTAAATCGCCTAATACAGTTGAATGGGCAATTTTTTTGTAATTACCAAGCCTCTGTTTTTAATTTCATATTTAATATTAAGACCACGCACTGGACGCAAGCGGCGAGCGACAAATCAAGGCCATGCATTGCGCTTGACCAAATGTATGAAAGGCATTCAATTTGCCGCGCGTCGTTTGAGTCCAGTCCTCGGTCAGTTCAGACTTCAAATAAGACATCAAAATTATACAAACATGTATAATAAAAAATAAGCTCTCAAAGTGTCACATTAGGGAGAAATTAACAAAATATTTTACCCATTATTTTCAGATTCCACCTGTATTATTATGTATTAAATAACTGTCATACCTACAAACCTTCACGTACAGTTCATAAGAGTATTTTGTACCTACATGTCTAATGTGACACTTGCTTAATTAATAACAAATCCTCGGGACTAATGGGTATTATAATTTGTAGGTTGTGCAAAAGAAAGACGGTTCGCAGAGGCAACACAGGCTTGCCCACGTGTCGGCCGCCGCCCTGAGACACAAGTACGCTATACTGGAACACGAGTTGAGATTACAAGTAAGTTTTATTACTTATTAAATTTATACTTATTATTATTTACTTTAATAGCCGGGTCCAGACAGAGCGAGCATACGCGCGAGGCAATTTCCTCGCGCACAAAACGGCCAGTGTACTCGTACACGTGCCTCGGCCAAGGAGGCGCGCGCGAGGCACGTCTACACTGGCAGTTTTGTGCGCAAGGAAATTGCATCGCGCGTATGCGCGCATTTTCACTTAACTGTGCACCTTTAACGACCGGTTAGTAATCGTTACAAAACTGACGGTCACAATGTCAAATCCCATACATTTTGTCAGGAATGGAACAGTTAGACGTTACAGAAACACGACTTAAGTCGCGCTCTAAAGTGCAAGTTAAAATGAAAATGCCCATACTCGCTCTGTGCGGACCCGGCTAATGGCGTATACTTAAGCTTTAAAGCCTGTGCACACCGGCTGTGTGTGCGTGACGTGCACGTGTGCGTGCGGCGTTGTCGTATACAGATCTTTATGAGAGACGGCACACCGCTTGCGTGACGTGTGCGTGTGCGGCATCAACAACAGAGTGACATCACTAGTATGCAAAATGTTCAAGTTGAAATGAGGGTAGTTCTAAACCCGTGCGCAGCTAAATGTTGATGTCAATTTTAGCCAGTTTTTCTCCGAGACCACGTGGACAATGCTGTCCTCCAAACGTCACAGGTAATTTTTATGCTTTAAGTATACGCGATTAAGTCCCGTTAAGTGTGTGAAAATCATGAAAGTTTAAATCAATATGTTTGTGAGCAATTCTCAAAAAATTTGTACATTTCGATCAGATCTTAGATTTCTATAAAAATTGGTATGCCAGATTTCCTTACACATTTGGTAACAAAAAAGGAATGTTTCTTAGAAACTTTCTGGGACATTTTGGGAAATGTGGTGGAAGTTGTTCAGCTTCATGTACTTTACCAGCATACCAATTTTTATAGAAATCGAAGATGTGATCGAAATGTACAAACTTTTTGAGAATTGCTCTTTCTTATACTCGCCAATGTTTTACCAAAAAGGGGTTTAAAACCGAACACCTGACACATGTATTTATTTATAAATCGTCTCGTTTTCCAGAAATCTTTATCGGAGGAGTGCGAAGACTTGGGAGTAGACTCCCCCTCCGCATCAGAGCTGTTTCCCGAGGCGGAGTTGCTCTTTGCAAACTCGCCTGCTCATGAGCAAAACCAAGAACATCATTCGCACACCCGTAAGTATCTAATGTGTTCGGAAAAAAATCCGGACAAGTGTGAGTCGGACTCGTTTCGAGGGTTCCGTACTTTTTAGTATTTGTTGTTATAAATAAATAAATAAAATAAAAAAATTAAAATCATTTATTTCGGACCACAAAAATCCATAACAAACAGGTTAGTCGAACATGTACATGCAGGAACTTGTTTAAGACTATGTTAGTACTTAGCGGCAACAGAAATACATCATCTGAGAACATTTCAACTGTTAGCTACCACGGTTCATGAGATACAGGACATACAGACGGACGGACAGACAGACAGACAGACGGACTCGTTTTTACCCTTTGGGTACGGAACCCTAAAAACAGCGTGAGATAATTGGAAAAGTAATTCAAATTGGCAACTGGGCTAGAGTGTGGCTACTTAAAACCTCTTGTACCAGCACGCTCCGCGATTGTTGCGCCATTTAGGGTCCTAGCTAAATTGGTTGTTCAATACTTACGCTATAGAATTTCCAATTTAGCAAGAACCCTAAATGGCATAACGATTCCGTGTGGTGACTGGTACAAAGAGAGGAGGCATGTAGCCGTAGTTACGCATCTATAGTAGACGGAGAGCTAGCTACGGAAATAGGTTTGCAATTTATAGAGCAACGAAATCCCTCTAGTTAGTGTGCCATACTATCATTATCAATTAATTCGGGCGCCTGGCAGCTGTTCAGCGGTGGGTGTGAGAGGTGTCAAATAAATTGAAGGTGTACAATTTATAGAGCTCCGAGTTTTGTGTGATATAATAGCTAATTATTCGAATATAACATTGCCAGGCGTTTTAATTGTGGGAAAAGTAGTGCCAGGTGACGCCCAAGATGCGTGAAATAGTGCCAAGTCATCTCATTTACTGGGTCAGTGTTTCGTTACCCAAAGGATGAAAACAGGACCTTAATACTATAAGGTCCCGTTTGCGGTCCCCTCTTTAAATTGCACACCTTCAATTGTTTTTACAACCCCTTTTTTGATGCCCAACCACTGTCACACCCACCGCTGAACAGCTGCCAGGCGGCCGGATTAATTAATAATGATAGTATGGCACACTAACTAGCGGGATTTCGTTGCTCTATAAATTGCAAACCTATTTCCGTAGCTAGCTCTTGGACCATAGGGTAGACTGCTGAAAATGATAGTATGACTGTCTTTTTCCTTCAGCTCAACCCCTCCAAAGCTCAATACCCCAACCGGACATGGACGACCAAATCGCCACAGACCACCTGATCCCGCGCGAGATCGACGTCAGTCTCGGCCTGGGTGACGTCGGCATAGTGGCCGTCAGTGAAGACGGCAGCGCCACTATAGCGTTGGATCAGGAGGAATTTGCGAGGGCACATCCCAATACGACGTTCCATAGCGAACCGACGGAAGGAGAGGTGAGATTACTTATTTACTGGGCTTGTCTGCGCCGACATTTGCGCCTCGAACGAACTCTGTTAATATATAAGGATAGTCAGTCTTATATTAGGTACTTAATAATAGTTTTATTATGTTTTTACAAATATAATTGTCTTATTTCAGGTGCAACCCTTTACGATAGCCGGGATCAAAGGCCGCCACATCACTTCAACGATATTCCACTCCAATAGCGCGCCAGCCACCGTGCTAATGACCGCTCCTCAAGCCACCGTCATCTCACAGGCTCCAGAGCACAGCGTCAAGTACGAGATAGAAAACATGATCAACTCCATGCCTAGCTCCCATAACAATGACATTAACCTCTCCTCGGTCCTGGTGAAAGATGACGGTTTGACCAGGTTCGACAATATTCTCACAGACTCCAGGGAACTGCATCTGACCAACACGGCGTCCGCCATTGTGCATTCCTCGGGCAACGCCACACAAGTCATCAGAAGGGTCTGCTACGAGGACGACAAGAGAGAAAGAGACGCTAGGTACCTTATCGACGAACCTGATAATTTAATCGCGGGCGATGACGCGAAAATGATCGCCGAAGACAGCTCCAGGGATGCGACCCTGGAGTCGATGGCCGACGTAGACGACGATAGGTCCAGCCCGGAGCGGCACGCCGAGCTGTTCTGGGAGTCCAACTCGGCCTCCGAACGCTCCGAAAGCCGGCGGCCTCTCGACTTCAGCAGCGACAGCGACAAATGTTGCAAGAGTCCGTCTTTCGACGAGACCAACTCGACGGATTCGAGCGGCGTCGGCGCTCACATGAGGCTCGACTCCGTGATTAAAGAGGCGCGGGGCCGGGACAGCGGCGACGGCTCGTCGGCGGACGACGCGCACCCCCCGCTCCGCACGTACCCGCCCAAGCGCCCCTACCACCCGCTGGAGGGCGCGGCGCGGAGCCTGTCCGGCAAGACGCGCGCCGGCGAGCGCGAGCCGGACAGCCTGGAGGGGCGCCGGCGCGCGTCCGGGCGCGGGGTGGTGAAGCGCGGCTGCCACTGCTGCAACGGCTCGCCGGCGCCGCCCCGGCCCAAGAAGCCGCGCCAGCGGAAACCCACTCTAGACTTCAATACCGACAACTGAGAGCCGCGGTCCGTCCGCTCGACTGATATGCGATCTCAACCGCGAGGTTCCGACTCTTTTGTAGGTGTAATATAATAAAGTTGTTGAATTGTTTTGTATATAATTTTTATATGTAAGTAAGCGTTGGCCCCGTTCGCAGCAGATTCGATGAGTGATTTATTTTGTTGATGTTTTAGTTTTAAGTTCAAGTGGTCGATTTCTAGATGTTAAAAGTATGATTTTCCGCGAAGTCTCGTCACCGGTCGGTTCAAATAGGGTATCTTATTTTTTTAACGGTGCGTACCGAATGATTTGTGAGACTTTTGTATTTAATTGTTAACATTTTCTTCGTGTAATATATCCGTATACATATTGTATTGATATGTACTTGTATAAAAACGTATTTAGAATAACCTCCATTTTAGTGTAAGCGTTTCCGATAGTGATTACAGGCCATACTCATTGTGAATTTATTCCTTTACGCATTAAATGTAACTTTAATTTTACGTGTAGTCGTGTTTTTCGCTCAGCGTGTCTCGTTTCGCCTCCATCCGTACGTCCCGAAAACTGTATCATACCGTAGCTTAAGTCAACTTAAGTCGATTACCAACTTCCAAGGGAAAACTGCACAAAATGATTTTTAACTACGTCTTGACTGCGATTTATTTTTGAGACTTGATTTTTCTAAAAAATAAACGATCGGTGCCAAACCGTAGTCAACTCTGCGCTTGCGTTCCGTGGACGCTGCTCCTTAAACTGGTTTAACTAGAGAATATGTTGATTTAGTGTGAATTTGGTATTCATAGTGTAAAAGTAAATTGTGTAAATAATAGATTTTGTCCCCCAATTTTGTTTCGGGGACCGTCTAGTCACTATACCGGTAATAATAGTATAAATGTGTTGGTTCTGGCCGAGATAGGTCTAACTCCAACAGGCATTGCGCAGTAATGACGCTTTTGTACATAATGCCCGAGTTTTGAGCAGCGCAGTTACTCGGGTGACGCATTGTACATAAAAGAATGTGTTAACATAAGCCTTACGGCCGTATTATAGTGAAATGTAATGTAACAGGCGTCTTTACGCCCGACTCAATATAATCCATAGTTCAGAAGTTACTTCAGTAGACGTATAAATAGTGTATTGGTTAATGTGAGATAGTTTCTAATCGTCGAGCCCTGAGGCAATATTTTCTCGGATTTATGACTAGAGGCACTTATCGGTCTTTCGAGAAATTGTCATATTTTTTTCCGGGTATCCGCCATTTTTAAAATTAAGGTTCAAATTTTGTATAATCAAATTGTTATTGTTCAGTGGGCGACGGCTCTACGATATTATCTACGATTTCAGTATTCCGTTATGTTATTTTTTCACATACTTACATAAGTAGAAGTTTATAAAAATGATAGATATACAATGGAACTAACTGTGTATAGGTTTCATCGTTTATTTTTAAATCACCAGATTGTGTTTCCGTGAATTTATGTGAACATTATTTTTTAAAAATGCTAAAGAGAAAATGATCATTAAAACTTATCTATTAAATAATTTTGGTGTTTAATTTACAAAAACTTAAATACAAAGTAACAGTTATTTGTTTTACAATGCCCAGTGAGGCAAAGTTGTTGTTTAACCTCTTGTGCTAAATTAATAACCGAACGAGCAAAAGATTCCAAAATTTAATCACATGCGTAGCGAGAGTTTAGAAAAGTGGAATCTTGAGCGTTACGAGGATTTCAAAGCAAGAGAGTTGAACAAACTTTGCTACCAAGTGAAACAAAATTTTTCACCGTACCAACGCGAGGAAAATACAAACGGTAAAACATTACACATCAAATCCAAATTAATGGTATTAAATATTTGTTATTAAAAATCTTCACTTAAAAGTCAATTCTATCGGCAATGAGGCCAATGAGGAAACAACTCATAATAGTTCATCCAATTAATTGAGACTCTTGTGTGGATAAAATTCAACTTTAAAAGAGAGCATTTACAAGCTGGTGTGGTGAAAACTAAACTTGTAAGGTCAATGTGGCTAATACCGTCATAGGGACTATTCCGTCCACTAGCGTTTTCTCGAACAAGTCGAACAACGACAACATTGATAATTTCGTCGACAAAGCAGCGATTGCTTTTAGTTTTGGCAATCAAATGCAAGTGGTTTTTTCCTACGATTGAAAATCGAAGAAATATACGCTCGTGGACGGAATAGTCCCCATGACGGAATTAGCCACATTGCCCTACTACTTATTTCGAATAAAAGACTATAGAAAGTTACCAGTAGCAGTCGCCTCGGATTCGTCCATCAAAAATCAATACAGTCACATATTTGGTCTCTAAACAAACTAAATTAAACCTTTTGACATCAGCCAAGAACCTAGTCTACATTTTTGTACTTTTGTACATCAGAGGCACACACGCATAGGCCATCAGATATATCGGAGCGGCCAAGGTGTTCACAATATCTGAACACGCACTCTTAACGCCCTGACAACAGAGGCGTGTTCAGATATTTGTGAGCGCCTTAGCCGCTCAGATATATCTGATGGCAACTACAACGCATTCAAAGTTCCTCATATTTCAATTCACGCTTGTCCAATAATCGACTTATCTAATCACTCCAATTCCTCTTATCCTTAATCTTCTTCATAACACCCAACACCTCAATCCTGAACTCCAGTCTCTCATCCTCACTATACTTCACAACCGTAGGCAAAAGCGAAGCGAAGAACGCCTCATCTTCATTCATAACTCTAGCCTCATTGTCTTCAACTTCCACAAAATCTATACCGGTATCATAAGTTTTCTCAGGCTCCTTTGTAGGCACGACGTATTCTTCGTTATAATCTACCTTCTTCCTCTTTCTGGGAGTGTATTCTTCCTGTTCCTGCTTAAGATAAGATACAGGGACTTCGTTAGATTCGTCGCTGGATTCTTGTGTAAAATTTGTGTTAACCTCTTCTTCTGGAATGTCGATGACTTTTAATAGGAACGATAAGTTTTTGTAGAGGAGATATCGTTTCTTTGGCTTCCCCATTTTGACTTTTAGAGATTTGACGAAGGTGTCGCGAATGTTGGTCCATTTGTTTAAGATGTGATCTCCTGAAATAAAATGGAGAATAAGTTAGTCTTTAACAATTTAGCAGGTATTTAGCAACAAGCAACGAATCTATAATATTACTAATAAAATTTAAATCTAAATTTAAAAACTAAACTAATCTAAATTAAAATAAAATACATCTAAATAATGCCGCGGCATTGTGCAAAGATGCTGGCAGCATTCCCTCGCTGAATGGCAATATCAAAGATATATGTAGAGAAAGCTGCCAGCTCTCTGGTCACCGGTAATGTCATTGAGTTTTTTCGCACACGAAGGGTTCTGTACCATTATCTATAAAAACGGTCACCCATCCAAGTACTGACCCCGCCCGACGTTGCTTAACTTCGGTCAAAAATCACGGTTGTTGTATGGGAGCCCCACTTAAATCTTTATTTTATTCTGTTTTAAGTATTTGTTGTTATAGCGGCAACAGAAATACATCATCTGTGAAAATTTCAGCTGTCTAGCTATCACAGATCACAAGATAGCCTGGTAACAGACGGACGGACGGACAGCGGAGTCTTAGTAATAGGGTCCCGTTTTACCCTTTGGGTACGGAACCCTAAAAAGGACATGTGCGCTTGGACCCCACGGCCCAGTTACTCTTGGAATGAAATTGTGCAGTCCTCATCAGATATATCGGAGCAGCCGAGGTGTTCACAAATATCTGAACAGACTCCTCCATTGTCAAGGTGTTAAAGTGCGTGTTCAGATGTTTTTGAGCACCTCGGCCGCTCCTAACAAATACTAAATCCGTGAATAATGTTATCCAAAAGCAGTTTGTGGTCAAAAAAAGTACAAGAATGACTGTGATCCGAGATGACGGTAGAATCAATGTAAAGGACCACTAGGACCAAATGTGACCATGTGGTCCTTCTAACCGGATTGTGTTAATAGTAAGCATTTTTTTAAACAAGTGATTCCTTTTAAACCGACTATCTTTGTTTCTATACAATCATGACATTCATGACCTTTATTCGTCACTAATGTATAGTCAATTAGTCATATTATATAGGTAGGTACATACATACATACCTACCTATATGTGCATTGCTAAAATCATATACCTACCTACCCTTTGTTATTGCAATAGAAGCATGATTATCGTTAATCAATAAACTAATCAACGAAAAATAAAATTGCTGTAGAAGAATGATTAATTAACTAAATAAGATTATTTCATCTTCATTACATTTAGGTACACGAACAAGCATTTGTGTAGTGAAAGATGTCCTTGGACTAAATTTGGTTTTGTTCACATTATTCATAAAATAAACCCAATCGATGGCTATTATACATCCATACATTCGCTAAAGATAAAGAGCGGATATCGACCCGACACGTCACGACACGACACGATAACGTCACGCTATAAAACAACCCAAAACACACCCAATACCTAAGCAATAAGTCTCAAAACTGTTTACCAGTGAACTTCCAACCTCAATCTACAATCAACCTGAAGACAGCCAAAATGAACCCAAACTGTAAGCAATTAGTATCAAAGTCGCTTACCCGTAATCCGTTTTTCCTCGGGCGTCATACTCTCGTATTTATCATCCAAAGACGCGAAAATTTCCTCCCAAGCGTGCCGTCTTTCTATTCTATCCTTATAGTTTTCCAACGTTTTATCCCATAAGCATGGCCTCAATTCGACACCCCGAATTAATTCAACTACGTCGTATTTAAAATCTCTCGGTTTGTAGAATTTAGGCATTTTTCAACGTAAAATGAACGCGCTAGAATGATTGTTTACAGTGGAAAAGACGGGCCGTCACTGGCGTTCGTGTCGGGTCGTGGGACGCTCGTGCGTTATCGCGTCGTGTCGTGCGAGCGTCTCTGTCTGTCGCATGGTGATAGAGTGGGTTGGGGAGAGACGAGGGGTGAGGGCAAACTTCCGTTCCGTCTCGTGTTTCGTGACGGGTGTAACTACCGAGTACCGGTTCGAGTTACTTCACAGATGCTTCGCAGGCTTGAATGGTTTGTAAATTTTGTGATACCTATGTAGTAATAGCGTAGGTACCTCTTTAAAGTGACCTATCATAACAATATGGTTTATGTAGGTAGTAGGTACAACTTGATAACACTATAGTTCGTTTTTTTAGCATTAGAAAAAAGGTAAACAATCTTGATGTCTTGAAAAGAAACACGTTTTAAAAATAAGTCACAGAAATTCGCTGCCCCAATATTACAGGGTTCTATCAGTTCTATGTTTCACTTTTATCGAACTGAAATTTGAACATTGTCATAGTGACATTAAGTCGAATTTCAACTATCTTGAAAATGTAACATAGAATAGATAAAAAAAAAAAAAAGCGCTTGTCAACGGATAAACACGATCCTAAAAAGTACTCCTGGAAATTTACTATGTTCCAGCATATTTGTGACTATTCTTGTTTCAGCACCTAGCCCTACCGAGATTATACCGCAATAGGCAATCCGCGGCGAAACCTCCGCGCCGGGACCGCAGCCCGAGCGCACATAATACCTACGCCTCTGCGTTGCTGTGCCGCCATGACAGATGGTTGTCAACAAAATGTTTATAAACAAGATATATCTTTAATACATGTTTCTCTTCGCGCTTATTCTATAAACTGTGCTGTGCCCTTCCGATACACCGTAATCACATTGCTACGCATAATAGACCTGGAAGTTTTGCAAAGGATTAATTCGCCACAGACTGACCGGTGCCCTTACCCCACAACCCCAGGAGATCTTACAGGACAATTGTGTTACCTTAATTTACGATTATTTTTTTACATCCTTTATATATTTCTGTAAGTTTCATACTTTATTCTACTTTATCTATAAGTAATTTTTGTTTATAAGTAGCTTTTTGTTCAATATTCTATATATTAAGTGTGAATGCAGCCCGCGACGCAACCTGCCGGCAATAGCACGTCGTACATATGTCAGGACGAAACGGGAGCTGAGCTAAAAGTCAATTTTGAGATTTCAAGCTGAATATACCCGTCGCTCTGACGGGGCGTGAGAGACTGTATTTGTGTGTGTAATGCACGCACACAGATGCGTACGCTTGCAACCGCGCGCGCCTCATTGCCGACAATTTGCAATGTTATTTTTCGTGCGTTACTGCCACGAGGCGTTCACTTATTACTTACTGTGTTGCGATTGAATTTTTTGACCCGGCTTACGTTTACGGAACTCGATAATCTTTCTACTACTGTGACTTGGCTTTGTTTACTTGACTTTGCTGATCAGCTTATTGTTTTGGACTCCGTGAGTTGTGGTTACCTATTGGACCGCACGCAATTCATCTACCTTTATTCAAGTAATTAAGCGTAATTAGCCGAAACCTTTATAAGAGTGTAATTCATAAGAAGTACATAAGATATAATTTATGTACTGGTTTGCTGTTAGCTTTTAATTGTATCACTTTACATATATGTTACTCAAATAACTAACACGGTTACACTGTTGTAAGAACATTATTTTTCAGGTAGGCCTTATTATACCTACTATAGGCCTTATTACCTCCTAGTACCTTAGTAGTAGTAGTACTACTACGGAAATTGATTCAAAGACTCAAGACTGACTTAAGTGGCAGTAGGGTGTAAGGTTTTTTCTAGGCTTAGTGAGTTCGCTGAAGCTTATTTTTTATACTTAGCGCACAGAACCACTAGTTTAACAGTATCAGCTCTAACCACATGTCACCATTTTGTCCTTTACGTAACAAACTCAGGGGCCCAGAATATCCGATGTACCTATCAAATCAAGGTTCTGTACCAAATAAGGCCCGGTTATTATAGTTCGTTATTTTTTAGCATTAGAAAGAAGGTAAACAATCATGACGTGTCTTTTTATTAATAATTATTGAATACTTATGATACTTAATACTTGTTCCTTATGAAAGCAAAAGAATATAAAAAAGTATATGATTAATACATACATACATACAATCACGCCTATTTCCCGGAGGGGTAGGCAGAGACCACGGATTTCCACTTGCTACGATCCTGACATACCACTTTCGCTTCCTTCACATTCATAACATTCCTCATACACGCTCGCCGGTTTAGGGTGCTCTTGCTCATTAATATGATTAATATGATTTATAATTCTAACATATTTGCTATGACTTATTTTTCAATGGTAATTTTTAATAAGACATGTCAAAATCTGTTACCTTAATGCAAAAAAACGAACTTTAAGCGTGCTAACTTTCAAAATTTCATTTTTTATAAGATAGTATAAGTAGATGGGCAAAAATTTTGCGTCCATGTCCACCAGTGAGTAAGTGATTGAGATACCTAAACATTTAACTTTATAATGTAAAATGATATAATTTACTAACCTACTCGTTTAATTTCAGGTAGGTTGAATAAGGAACCAAGTAACCATGGGGAGGAGCAGTATTTACTAACATTTTCTTTTTGGGTCTTCAGAGTGTATCGTTTCCTTTTTTTTGCACATATTACACTTAAATATATATTCTCTGTGTAAACCCTTACGTCTTTCAATGACAAAGGCAAGATCAGCAAATGTACAATTTGTATGATCGTGCCTGATATTTGAGATCACAGAAAATAAATATTTTAAATCCACTATTCTGCGACCTTCTAAAATTTTGTTTTATCATGATTCATGATCAAAAAGCTCGGATTCAATAGTCATATCAAACGTCGATTATGCAGTTGATGATGAGCTTGCATTTTCTACCATTGGTGCTGCAAATGCATCAACCGGTGGCGATAAACTTTGCCCTCTTGTAAAACAAATTACTATTGTGATTGTGTCCAGCAAAAGGCCAAAATTCGGTTTACTTTCCTGTTTAAAATATTACTAATTTATTCATATTTCAGATTAGGTACATAGGTAACTGTCTGAATGTTACAATGCCAGCTGGCAAATTCTATCACATTTGTTTGTTTGGTAGTCATGGTAACATTCACTTACATTGATATCCTTATTAAGATCTGTATCTTATTATCCAGACCTTAAAATATTGCCACCGTTGCCCTTTAAAAAAATACTGTTTAAATAATTGGCTACTCCAACAATGCTTCTATAGTATAAATAATGACTACACAAAAATGGGTAGTATTGTATATAATGCACGAAATAAGGCCCGATTCTTAAGCGGGTTTAAATTTTGAGGCCATGTCCGCTAATACTATAGACAAAATATCAAGTTTAATAAACACAAAAAAAAAACATTCATGGGCCTTATTTTATAATTTAGGCCTTACTTTGTAATTTAAAGTAGAGTTAGGCCAAGAAAAATCTATAGCGATTTTGATAGAACACGCAGTGCAAGTATTATTTCAAACGTCGCTTCTATGAAATTATGACATATAAATAACACTTGCACTGCGTGTGCTATCAAAAACTGTAAAATATTCTTTATTACACCACAAACATAAAAACAAATTAAAAAAAAACCGGCGAAGTGCAAGTCGGACTCGCACACGAAGGGTTCCGTACCATTATTTATAAAAACGGTCACCCATCCAAGTACTGACCCCGCCCGACGTTGCTTAACTTCGGTCAAAAATCACGTTTGTTGTATGGGAGGCCCCACTAAAATTTTTATTTTATCCTGTTTTTAGTATTTGTTGTTATAGCGGCAACAGAAATAAATCATCTGTGAAAATTTCAACTGTCTAGCTATCACGGTTCGTGAGATACAGCCTGGTGACAGACGGACGGACGGACAGCGGAATCTTAGTAATAGGGTCCCGTGTTTTACCCTTTGGGTACGGAACCCTAAAACCGATTTACAATGTAGATAAAGGTAGCAACAGGCGGTCTTATCGCTGTTAGTTCTTATTCTTCGTTTGTTTAGCATTAGAGTGAAGGTGACGTGACTTCTTTTTTAAGCATGCAATCGTATAATTATTTATTAGCTTTTTTTGTAATAGTTATGTACTTAGTGGTTAATATTAGTATTTACTATTTTTTTTTTCAATAATGCTTAAAAACGAAGTATAGACATGACAACCAAATATTAACGCCATTGTAGGGCAGGATATACAGAACATGAATCATTAGTACTGTCACGCTCCGTGATTGTTGAGCCATTTAGGGTTCTAGCTAAATTGGACATTCCATAGAGCACGAGTAAGTATGGAACAACCAATTCAGCTAGGACCCTAAATTGCTCGACAATTACGAAGCGTGCCTGTAGGTACCTAAAAATTTTGTTAACCCATTTTAACCATGCAATAAAATATTTTTGATTTTGATTTCTAATTTGAAATATTAGAATCAAAAAGTTCATAATAGATTGTATATCATAACTACAAAAATGTGTTCCCTACTCTCAACCCAAAACCCCTTGTATCTTAGGATCTAGATATTTTCACACAAGACGGTTTATCGATAACTTCTTACATCACTAGATTATCGACATTAAATGTCGACTATTGCCCATCACTTTTCTGGCTGTGTACGTATTTAGAAACTTGACTCCGCCCCTAAAATTAGTGCGATAGGGACAACTGCAGCTGAGGCGAAAAATCCTGCGTAAAAATGACAAAAATCGAGGTTTCGTAGTCCTCTTTTTCCTCCCCCAAAACTTAACCAATCGTAACCAAATTTGGAAATCTAAATGATTATGAAATTATCTGTGTCGGACCGTTTTGCTTTTTTGGCTAATTGATATCAGTTTTGAATACCACGCCTCTCATTGCGGCATAGTCTATTAGGCCATTTTGGCCGTTTTTGAAGGGCTCTAGCGCCTTAACAAACAAAAATATCAAAAAAAGCAAAACGGCCCGACACAGATATTGACAATATTAATCTGTGTTGAAAAAATCATTGCTCTAGCTTCAAAAACCACGGAGGAAAACGAGGACTACGTTTGTATGGAGGAATGACCACTCCTGTTGGCTCTTAATATACATACAACAAAAGTCCACAGACCTTGTCTCACACAAAATATCCCTCCAATATAGACAACAGCCAAATTAATCCGCCTCCCTTCCTCGCAGCCGCCCAACCTACCACTCCATTTCATCTTCACCTCAGCCATCTTAAAAACAATGTCTCCATAGTCAAAAGAATACCTCGCGGAGCTAGAATAACTGTCGCGTCACATCTTTCTCATCTCATAAACAAATGCACCGAAAACAATACTACCGCAGACTGGCACTACCTCCTTCTTTTTCCCTACCACACCCTGCACGCCCAAGATGATGACCCGAGCATATGCCTGACCCAAAAAATAAAAAACAACTGCATTAACAATCCACCGCCGCCCACATATAAAAATAAGACAAATATAATGTACGACACAAAGAAACACATAGAAAACAAAATAAGCGACGGCGACCTTAAAGGTGCCGCCCGCCTCCTTTTCTCTAACGACGTGCTATCGCCGGATACCCCCGACACTCTTTTGGCCCTACAGACAAAACATCCCCCAGGTCCCACCACCCCGCACTTTTTGGACCCACCAACGGCAAACCAGGCCTGCCTACAAATAAAAAACAGAGACGTAATTATAGGTATCTTGTCATTCAAAATCGGTTCTGCTGCAGGCTTGGACGGACTCTCACCCCAACATTTAAAAGACCTCACTTCCCATTCCGTGGGCGACGCTGGCGAGCGTCTCGTCGACTCCCTTACTAAACTGATCAACCTCATGTACACAGGCAACGTGAACCCAGAAATAGTCCCGATCCTATACGGGGCAAATCTCATCGCACTCACCAAAAAGGACGGAGGGGTGCGACCGATTGCCGTTGGTTCTACTATAAGACGTCTCGCCTCCAAAATTGCAGTCAGGTATATCATTTCCAAATTAAAACCACTTTTCGAACCTGTTCAGCTCGGTTTCGGCATAAAAGGAGGTTGTGAGGCAGCCGTCCACGCCTTACGTACTTACCTCTCAAATTCACCCTGTGATGTGCTGGTCAAAATTGATGTTCGGAACGCCTTTAACTCAGTAAACAGGGACACCTTGCTGACAGAAATAAAGAACAACATTCCCGAAATATACAACTATCTCTTGCATTGTTATGCTGACCCTACAAATTTGATCTACCGAGAAAATGTTTTATCTTCTGAAGTCGGTTGTCAGCAAGGTGATCCTCTCGGGCCGGCAATATTCAGTTTGGCTATTAACCCAATTATTCAAAATTTAAAATCAAAATTTAACGTCTGGTACTTAGACGACGGAACCCTGGGAGGCGACCTCGAATCAGTACTGTCAGATCTCTCAACTATAAAATCAAAATTTGAAACAATTGGTCTAGAATTAAACTATAGCAAGTGTGAACTTTTTATTAACAATACCTCTTTAAATTTTTCGGATATAAAACCAAAATTTGATCTGCTTACACCAAACATCAAAATAACAGACAAAGACTCTCTCTGCCTCCTTGGGTCTCCTATCTTTGAAGAATCCTACTCAAAATTCACATGCGATACTACCTCTAAATTTCAAACTTATGAAAGTCGTCTTCTCGAAATTAGTCCGCATTTCGCTTTAACTATTATCAAATTCTGCCTTTTTGTACCAAAATTAATGTATGTACTTCGCTGCTGCCCTTTTACAAAATTTCTAAATTTATTAACCCCTTTGGACGACTTGATAAAAACTAATTTGGAATCAATTTTGAACCTGCAGTTTAGCGAAGAGTCATGGACCCAGGCATCCCTTCCCATTCGCCACGGTGGATTAGGGATCCGCAAAATTTCAAGTGTTTCTACACCGGCGTTTTTATCTTCCGTTCATAGTTCAGCAACTCTCATAGGTAAAATCCTGAGGGCCTGTCCTCCAAACTATGAGATTACTGGCTTAACGGAGTCTAAAAACGCCTGGTCCATCGCCTGCCCGGGTAAGGATTTTCCCGAAAATCTAAATTCGCAAAGGGCCTGGGACGACATACAATGCAAAATTACTTATGACTATCTTTTAAGCCGCAGTACAGGTTCTGCACGCGCCAGACTGCTAGCAGCCGGTTCCAGGGAGTCCGGCGCCTGGCTGCACGCCTTCCCATCGGTGCATACCGGCACTTTCCTGGAGCCGCACACTCTGCGCGTTGCGGCCTGCCTGCGACTCGGCGTCCGGGTCTGTGCTCCACATAGGTGCCCCTGCGGCACTGACGTCGACGCCTTCGGACACCACGGGCTCTCCTGCCAAAGGAGCGCCGGCCGCTTCTCTAGACACGCCGCGCTTAACGATATTCTCCGCCGGTCTCTTACCAGCGTCAACGTACCGGCTCTTCTCGAGCCTCCTGGTATTGTAAGAGACGATGGTAAGAGACCAGACGGAATGTCATTAATTCCGTGGAAGATGGGTCGGGTGCTGGTGTGGGACGCCACCTGTGTGGACACCCTAGCCCCGTCTCATCTCCACGGCACTACTTCAAAAGCCGGCGCGGCAGCAGAGGCGGCCGAAAAATTAAAAAAGACCAAATATAGGGGTCTCGGCCCCGAATACGATTTCGTACCTTTTGGTGTCGAGACCCTTGGCCCGTGGGGTCCGAACGCGTCTACCCTTTTTAAGGAACTATCAAAAAAGGATAGCTGACGCCACTGGTGACCGTAGATCTGGCAGCTTCCTCGCACAAAGAATAAGTATTGCGATACAGCGAGGAAATGCTGCCAGCATCTACGGCACCATTCCGCAGGGGGATATTTTGTAATTTTTTTATTTTAAGTTTAGTTTTATTTATTTTTAGATTTAGTTTTTAAGTTTTGTAGGTTAGTTATTTAATTATGTTTTTTTTCTAGTTATGTATATTAAGTTTGTATGCACCAGTAACTACATTCAATAAAGCTTATTCACCACATAGAATATAACCTGTAATATTGGGGCAGCGAAATATGTAACAATTATGAATCTAATAGTGTTAAGTTATTGATTTTTAAAAAGCGTTTTTCAATTAAAAGACATGTCAAGATCGCTTACCTTCTTTCTAATGCTAAAAAAACGAACTATAGTGGCTCTGTAAGCGGTAGACCTCGTGATAAGCTTAGAAAATGTAAAAAAAAATTACAATAATTATCACAGCGAACTCACAATAGTCTTAAGTGCCATAGACCGTACTGGCGCTTCGTGCCAATTTCTGCCATTTTTAACTTTTTCCAAAAAATAAAAGGACAGAAAATTATATCTAACTACCGAACCTGGTCACAAAATTTGACGAGAATCGGTTGAGAAATGCGAACTGCAGAGGCGAACATCGGACATACCTACGAAATCATTTTTGACCATGCCGAAACGGAGACCTTCGCTAACGCTCGGTTAATAACATGGTTCCTGCCACGCCATGTTTCTGCACAATTTGAGAAACTAAATTAAGGTCTTTTGTTACCAGTTTTTTTACCATATAAGAGCACCTGCTACTTATGTACTCTGTATATAGGTAGATAGAGTTAGACCAAGAAAAGTCTGCAGAGATTTTGATAGCCCACGCAGTGCAAATGTTATTTTAAACGTCAAACTTCTATGAAATTATGACGTACAAATAACACTTGCACTGCGTGGGCTATCAAAATCGCTGCAGACTTTTCTTGGTCTAACTCTAGATATGTACCTAGTGTTGTGTTCCTGATGGTAAGGTTTCCATGGCTCCCAAGGATTATTCTCCTTGTAACCTTGTACGAGTATGATCGGCTACCCGCGTGTAATTCTAATTCCACTAGAATTGCAAAGCACTCATAGGCTGCGGTGGCTGCTTAACATGAACAACAAGCGGGCCGCACACTTGATTGCCACCGGCGTGGTATAAAAAACCTCATCAGTGGCAAACATACAACCCGGCTGATGGTCAGCGGTTGCCGTAGCCTATGGACGCCACACAGCCGGAGCGTTCGCGGAAGAAAATTCCTTTACAGTACATATGGTGCTACTTTACCGCTCTAGGGCGGGATTAAGGACAATACGTTGCCTATGTCAAAAATTTAAAGGGCCACATGTACTGTAAAACGTTTACTATACACGTGCGAAAAGGTAATTCGCAACTCGTGTCGATTTAAAGCACTCCCTTCGGTCGTGTTCCAATTTATCGCCACTCGTTGCATATTTCCTACTTTTCGCACTTGTATCGTAATGTACTATTACAGTACATATGGTCCTATTTTCCCGCACTAGTGCGTAAAATAGCACTTTTCGTGCGATGTCAAAAGTTTAAAGGGCCATATGTACTGTAAAACGTTGTACTATACACGTGCGAATTCCTCTTTTCCGCACTTGTATCGTAAATAACTATTGTTTACACTCTTACAGTGTTTGTGTTTATTTACACTCTTTACACTTATATGTAGAACTAGTTTCTGATTTAAATAAGTATTTTCCATTGTATATAAGCCCTTATTTCACACCAGACATATCGATTATTGCGCGCGCCGCGCCTCCTGTCAAACGCGAAACGTGAAAATATTTGAGTTGACATCTCACTTTATACCTATTCCAGCGCAAAATAACGAAAATAAATCACAATTGAAGAGAATCGTTATCGGCAAGACGTGTTTTTTGTGTGTTACTTAGTTTACAAGACAATGTACTCTTTGTGAGCCGGTTCTGCGGTAAGTTTTTGAAAATAAATTTATTTTATGAGGTTAGTGTTAGAAATAATTAATTTTTGCTTCATTTAAGGACATTTATTTTAATAATCTTTGCCAGTTAAAATAATATTGGCTAACAAAAAAAAAATAGGAGGTATATAAAAGGTAAATAATGTGACGTCATTGTAGAGAAGGTTATGCACCGGCAGCATGCTCTAGTTTTAGATTATCTGAATCTGAAACCCGCATAACTTAGTAACTAAATACTTATATACTTGAAAAGGGGGCAAGATGGCAAGTAATATTTGTCTTTTCAATACTGTATTATTTCGTCTTATTGGATACCATATTTAACATTCGAATTTTTAATCCATATAAATATTATAAATCGAAAGTAACTCCGTAAGTTTTCGTGTTACCTTTTTACGGCTTAGCTACTGAACTGATTGTGATGAAATTTGGCATGTAGAAAACTTAAGCCCTGAGGACATGGGCTTGCTGAAATACCTACTGTTGCTTGAGTTGAAGGAGAAGGGGATAATACCACACAGGCCAAATCTATGCGAGCAGAACCGCGAGCATAGCTAGTGCCCAAAAATTACGAAAACACTTTATTAGTAGTAGCATAGAGTAATATAAGTAAAGAAAGTCATATTCATACATCAGTTTTCTTACCAAATCGCGTTAATTTTAACGCAACATAATATATCGTGCTATCTTTAACTTTGCTATTATTAATCTGCAGGCGCCTGATTAGAATAGGTTATGGTCGTAACGTGCTATTAATTATTAATAGGTGTCTTATCCATTATATTTATATGTTATATATACATATTTTTTACCACATTATGAATATAGGGGCTTACTAAGATAAGACATTAACTTTTGGCTCCTGGGAGAATTCGTTTAGCCCCCTCCACAATCCGCACCCACGAGTGTGGAGCGGGGTTTTCCCGGATTTTCACGCACTGGGGGTTGGGGTGGTATTCCACATGTCCTATCTCTTTGTTCAATGCTATTGCCTCTCACTCTCTCATTAAAGCAAAATTTGAGACGCAATACACATTGGACCAAGACATTGGATAGGTGGAATACCACCCTAAGCCAAAAATACTAATTTCAGGTTATTTTATTACTTATATGTGTGCATGCACGTTTATATTGTTTATGCCTTTTCTATTAGCTGTAGTAAATAGTTGCGGTTTATTGTTATATAAACAGATGTATAAAATTGATCAATGATCAATTACTGTAAGGCTTCCTCAAGTACGGTTTCTCTCGTTTTCATTTTAGTAATTTTGTTTTGTTTTTCTTGCATATATGACTTGACAACCTACTTCATTTCCAACTGGTTTTCCAGTTTTCAAGACAAGCCATAAATATTATCTATAATAAATTCAAAGACGTTGTAAAACAATCATAAAGAGGCAGATTCGAACTTACAAATCTGATTTCATCTCATTTTCTCATTTTGACATTATTCGCCTGTGCACTTCGGGAACTTAACACCGGGAAGGGAGTCGGCATTCGCACTATTTCCCCTCTGCCGAGGCACATGCCCAACTGGGCATGTACACAACTAGCGCGGTGCGGGTTGTGACTCCCATCATACGCAAAAAGAGATCGAGGTGTGCAAGATTTGTCTTTGACATGCGTCATTGTCCATGTATTTGTGTCGTCATTATGGATTGTATGTAGTGAGTTACATTAGAAGTGTGTGCATATTTCTCCCCGCAAAAAGTGGCAGAACAATTTGTACGATAAGATATCGCTTGGGCTCCTACCTTCCGACGTGTCGGAACCCGGAGTTACTCGAAGCCTCGCACCTCGCGCGCAACTATTGCCTGATGTCATGATGTGTATTGGGGATTTTACGCCTTTCCATTTCCTCGTAGTTGTATATTACTCTTCTGCATCAGTATTGTCGTAAAATACTACTTTACCACGGCCACGGTACGTTGCCATCATATAGGAAATTCTAGTTAGGTCCCTGTGTACGTTACAATATATGGAACTTAGCAGCTTAGCTTAGCGGTTTCTGATCCATCACATGGAGTCTATTTATTATCACTTGAATATTCCATTTCCAGAGAATGTGGCCGCTATGCATCCCGGCGTGGGGCGCGGCGGTGGCGGCGGGCGCGCTGGTGATATACGGCACCATCGACGTTGCGTATTTCGCGCGCATGCTGTTTACAGTCACGCGCGCTAGGTACTTCCGCAAAAAGGCGTGCCTGTTGGAAACTACGGAAGTCGGCTGTGAGTATGATACCTTTTATACCATCCCAGCGTTTGTCGAGCTGGTGCTGTACGGCACCATCGACGTTGCGTACTTCGCACGCATGCTTCCGCAAGAAGGCGTATGACGCGTATCTCAGCGTGGGGTGCCTTGCTACACGGCACCGTTGATGTGGCAGTCGACTATCCTTTCCCTGCATTTACTTAACTTCCCTTCTTCTAATAAACCCCAGAACTTAACTTCTTAATAAATCCCAGAGAATCTGTCGATCACTTCAATCTTTGTTTACACGCCTTACAGATAGGTACTTATTTCATTTTTCTTTCGAAATTTAAAAACACACCATCTCTTTCCAGCCTGGGTTCTCCTCTCCGACGTGGACACTCTCCTCTACCACATGAACAACGCGCGCTACCTTCGCGAACTAGACTTCGCTCGAGCAGACTTCTACGAGAGAACTGGACTGTATTCCAATATTAAAGCGGCTGGCGGGGCCGTCGTGCAGGCGGCTTGCACTATTCGCTATAGGAGATATCTGAAGCCGTTCACCAAGTTCATAATTACGTCTAGAGTAAGTTCACAAAATTAAATAACCTTTCAGAAATGAGAATGTTCAAAGAAACTACATTTTAAATGTCGCTTAACTTGAAACTCGGGTAAATCCATTCGACCCTCTCAGCAAATATCTATTCTATACCAAAATCGCATAATATGACAGATGGATTTACCCGAGTTTGAAGTTAAGCTACTCATAAGGCATGTTATTAACTTTTTTAGCTAATGGATGACATTGAGTTTTATCTAAAAGCGGCCACCAATCTTATAACATTTTGGTCCACCTGCAATCGGCCTAACACTACCTTTCGACAGGTCTTCGAGGTCTTGACATTTTTTATGATTTTTATTTCATTTTAAAGCTTTGTTGCTGAGTGGTGTGCTCCATGGTTCTATAAGTAGTAGTAGTAGTAGTAGTAGGAAACTTTTTATTGTACAAAAAGACATACTCTCTCTCTCTGCGTTATTTATATTAAGTGAGTTTAAGTGAGTGTCCTCGTCTTCAGCACTGTAGGTATGTCATGTATGCAATATAGTATTCAATCAAGTCCCACTGTTACGATATCATGGTACGAAGTTTTTTATACTTCGCAGTGCTGGAAGGCTGGAATTTAAGCGGTTAAGAGGCGAATATCCAGATGATTTGAAGATGGCCATCAGTTTTCCCACAAATCCGAATTCTCCTGAAAACCTTATTAACAAATCATCACGTAATGTTCCAGGTAATCTATTGGGACAACAAGACCGTCTTCATGGAGCATGAGTTCGTCGGCCCCGGCCGCTTCGTGCACGCGGTCGCCGTGTGCCGACAACGCGTGATAGACACGGCCGCCGCGCCAATAGCGGAACTTTTGGTTCAGCTGCATTGTGCGGGGACTTGCAAGCCTCAGCTTGGAAAGATGCCGCCGGAGGTATGGAAGACAATAATGATGGTTTAATAGGTATTCAGTCGACGTTAACTTTTTCATCGACTTGTTAGTGTGTCATTATAAACGTCACATTTTCATAGAAAATTGACGATGATGACATTACCACATTCTGTCATTGCAAATACCATGCATAATCGAACGAGCGAGCAAAGCGAAGTGAAGTTCTTACATTCAACATGGAACACACGGCTGGCTAGGGGCACGTCCCGGCATTTCGATGTTTTTAAGCTGAACCATCATAGTGGAGTAAACGAAGCAAGATGTTGTATGGAGACCCATGCATTAATTCCTCAGTCGATGAAATTTTGCTTGGTTATTGTATAGTATGAGCCGAGACTAACATTATAAATATCCAAAAAAAAAACACTCCTAAGTTAGGTAAAAACACAAATCTGATTATATATTGAACCGAGTAATACCTCAGTCCAAAATTATTTTACAAAATAAGTTATTTGTATCAGTATGTGATACTAGAAAAAAATCTAAAAGTTTTGTCAAACATGAGAATATTTTTTTATGATACTTCCTTTTTTTGACGCTCATTTTCATCGGAAAATTGCTCTGTCATTTTTTTCTTCTTATATGATCTTAGAATATAATTTGGCGCAGTGGGCAAAAAAATCCAAAAAAAATGCGCATTGAAATGTAATGTATTATAGAACTATTAAAAACTGAGAGTGGAAAATTTTTAGATTTTCATTTTGTAGGTATAAAACGGCAATAAAATGGCATTCCAGTGAAAAAATTAGACTGAGCAATTTTCCGGTCCAAGACACGCCAAAAAATTTTATTTTATTAATACTGGTATTTCTGCTGGGATATTTTTTTGATATTTCATATATTGTTGCAATACGTTACATGAATATGTCTGGTGAAGAAAGTTTGAACGGAGCATTTTTCCGTAAAAAGATATTAACGATTTAAGACTTTAGGTATTTACTTTAATTCTATTATTATTATTCTTTGGAAATTTATACAATACTTTTTATTTATTGATACTTTATCGTACTGTAAAGTTTTTTCTGGCTGAGGAATTACTGCGGGGTCCACTACCTTTATTTACTACATTATCAGAGGATAGTTTGATACACAATAACTTAAGTAAATTTGTTCTAATTTAAATGAAATTGGGTGAACGTATAGTTGAGGGCATTATATTTTAGTCATTAAATTTTGAGCAGGCTCGATCAAGAGGTTATTGAGCTAGAAGAGCTTAAAATGCTAAAAAGCTATTTGTGAGGGGTCTTTTGCTATTCTGGTCATTTTAATTGCAAGAATAGACCATACTGATCGAGTTTGGTATCAAATGAAAGTGCTCGGTTTACACATTTATAATATTGTTTTTTAATTTAAGATTTTAAAATAATTTGTAGATAAATTAAAATTAAATTAAATAATCATTTAAACACGAAATAAAATTAAAAACGAAATAAAATAAACATAATATTAGTATTTGACAAGAAAGATTACGGTTTACCACAGATACAGTTTATTTTAATCTCCACATGGTGACTTAAATTTATCGATTAGGTAAGGGCTCCACAGATCTTGCAATAAATCGCACGCGGTTTTCGATTCTTTATGACGACTAAGTAGCACTGCATTCAATCTGACCTTTTTGGCGAACCGCGAGTTCTCAGTTCGGGGCAAACTACTAGTTAGCTTAAGTCAAACTAAGCTCTATTAATGATGACATTGATGACTTACTGTAAGGTTATGTCAGCGATTTCGATTGTGTAAGGAGACTCATTACTTATGTTATAAAAATTTCCTATGTTATAAGGGAAGGGAAAGCTTCAAGATTAAATCAAACTATCTTCATTCCATATATTTTCCAATTAAACCAGTACTGCGGCTTAATCAAACTCGACACGACGGTGATCTACCGAAACCGAAATTCGCAAATTGCGGGGATCTTTCTCTTTTACTCCAGTGAACGCGTAATAAGAATGACAGAGAAAGATGCCCGCAATTTGCGAACTTCGATTTTCGTGGTTATATCCCAGACATGGGACACAGTATAAATGAGCCTGATTCTTTTTGACGTGATAAGTATAACGTCTTATAAATCGATGAACACCGGTAGCATGCACGAAAAAGTGTCACGTTGTGGACAGATCTCTATGTTACGTTACGGCCACGTTTTCTTATGACGTTATCACGCAAAATTATCGTCCGTAAACCGACTTTACAGAACAACCATATTTTATTTCCAGTTGGAGCTATGGGTACAGAGCAACGAGTTAAGTTCTGCTCGCCTGCGGTCAACCGTGGTGCCTGCACCCTTCCTACCATCAGCCTCACCTCAAATAGGTAGGTATCAACTATAGTTAGCCTCTACTATAGCCGCCCAGATACCTATAAAAGGGTCTCCTGTTCCATTCTAATTTGAATCTTTGTTTTGTGGATATAACATAGTGATCGAAATGTATTAAAAGTACCACCTGTATACTTACGTTATACAAATAAATTTCTGATTCTGATTCTGACAAATCAGAATTGCATTTTTCTTGCAAGTTTTGACGTCTGGGCGGCTAGAGGATAAAATATCCCTTCAAGTGGCGCAAGCGAAAACGCGAAAAGTAGTCAAGTGGCGGGGCCCCGGTGGGTGGTCAGCGCAGATTAAGAAAATTTTACAAAAACGTCGATTTAAGCTTTTCTATGTTTGAAAGTATATTAAATCACATATTGTAAGAATCAGCGTTATATAGGCTATTTGAATATAGCAATTAAATTATTCTAATGTTTATACATTTGGCCAGACCTAATCAAACTCCGGAAGAATGACAGTTTTCCAGCTTCCTTGTTAAAAATGACTACCACCATAAAACTAATTGATTATTGGAGGTTATTGCTATTTAATTATCAAAGGAAGACTTTTATCTTTAAGATTAAATCCATAAAAGGGACCTAAGATACAATTTCTTTTACAAAACAATCTCTTAAAAAACGAGACTGTCCTCGGACTAGGCGGTCGTTCTTGTATCAATGGTCCTCATCTACAAATTTTATACCAAGTGTTTTTGTGTTTCTTATGCTATGCTATCCTTCTCTAACTCGCTACCTAATTTTGGGCGCTAGAAGAGCGTAACTATACTTATATGCGTTCAATTTCACCTCTAAATACGTCAACACCTCATTAACCACTCACTGGTGGATGACAGTTTACTGGTTTTCGCATCGACCATTCACGGGTTGACCGCCACTTGAAGGGATATAGAATATTAAACCCAAGCAACTATCGTCCTATATCGGTACTGCCAATTATGTCTAAGATTTTTGAGAGAATAATATACGACCGCCTTTATACTTATGTAATATCAATTGGCATTCTCTTTGATCGACAGTATGGGTTTAGACCCAAATCAAATACATTGTCAGCTATTATTGACTTAATAACTACACTTAAAAATAATATTGATCAAAAAAAGCTAGCGTTAGGAGTTTTTATTGACCTAAAAAAGGCGTTTGACACAGTCAGCCACTCACTGCTTATAAAGAAACTAAATAGCATAGGTGTCACCGGAACAGCTCTAAAAATGTTTGAGTCATTCCTTTCGAATAGGACCCAGGTAGTAGAGGTCAATGATACCCGAAGTAGTCTCCGGCCAATTGCCTGTGGTGTGCCGCAAGGCTCAATTTTGGGTCCATTGCTATTTTTAATTTACATAAACAACATTAGTGAAGTCACACTGCATGGCCATTTATCACTTTACGCAGATGATACTTGCTTATTTTATTTCGGAGATTCCATTCACGAAATAATCTGTCAAGCTCAGGCGGACTTAAACACATTATATGCATGGTTTCAGTACAACCTCTTAACCATAAACGCATCTAAGTCATCATACGTTATATTTAAGGCGAAAAATAAAGCCATACCTAGCTATAGCCCTCTGACTATTAACGGAGAAGTCCTACGCGCTAGCAATGATGAAGTATATTTAGGCCTACGATTGGATAGCGGTCTTACGTGGAAAAGTCATATTTCATATGTAAAGTCGAAAATATCACGACTAATAGGTAGTTTGCGTAGCACTGCTCAGTGCTTCCCACGACAAGTATCTTTAATGATCTACAACTCACTTGTAAAGTCTCATCTTCAATATCTAGTGGAAGTATGGGGCAGTGCTGCCAAAACCAACCTAAAAGAAATACAGACTGTGCAAAATAAAATTCTAAAGGTATTGTTTCATTACGACTATCTGACCCCTACAAAAAAACTATTCTACGAAACCAAACTTATGTCTGTCAAGCAGCTTTACGTTTTTAATATTTGTATTTTAGTTAGGAAAATTTTACATAAGGATATTCACTCGCAAATAACGTTTACTAGAAAAAAAGACCTAGGAAATTATCGTAACAGAAATGCAGATGACATAATTTTATGCCGATCAAGAACAATGACCTATGGGCAGAAATCAATAACATATGAAGGCGCAAAGTTGTTCAACACGCTACCTCCTGAAGTGAAAAATGCCAAATCTTTTCTAGCCTTTAAGCGCAAATTAAGCGTACACGTGTTTAACAATGTTTCGCTGACATAGGTCATCACAGTGAGACAATGACTTTATTTTATAGCCTATCCTATTCTTTTTATTTTTCTTCTCATTATGCTTAAAATATATTGATTTGTTATTACCATTTTAACTTACCATTGTTTTGGCGATATTTTAGCAACCTTGTTTTCATATGTACTCACAGCAATAACACAACCTATAACTGTGATTCGATGTAGGTACGCACTGTAAGCATACCTCTACGCGCTACTTTGTACATGCTCATCTACTACTGCGGGCTACGCATCTTTCATAGTAGGAGTTCCGGAATCATATTATAATGATATTAGTCAGGCGAGCGTATGGCCGCGTGACGCAGAATTTAGCGAATGGATTTGGTTTCGGAGTTCAGTCAAAACTACAAGAGAGAATACCAATAGAAATTCTGTATCAAAATGTGAGGGGTCTTAGGACGAAAACTGCGAATTTCCTGGCGTTGCTACTGTCTTCTTCATCAGATCTATTTGCCATAACGGAAAGTGGTTGCAATGCTTCTATTCAAGATGCCGAATTAGTACCACCAGGTTTTACAATAATACGCTGCGATAGAACTGACGGCCGTAAGCAAGGTGGCGCGCTTTTAGTGGCCACACCGCGGTTCGAGTTACGTCAAGTGCAGTGCGGCGGCATTAACTTGGATGACCATCTGTTTGAACTCGTAGGTGCTACGGTACATTTAAACAATAAGTTTTTATTTGCTTGTTTCGTAGTATATATTCCGCCACAGGCGAATGAAAATGAATACATGCTTATGTTTAGTATAATAGAACAGTTTTCGGTTAAGTATAGGGGCAAGTTAATTGTGTTTGGAGACTTTAATTTGTTTTCTAGCAATGATAATGTTCGTACATATTATGAGTATTTTATAACTTATTGTGGTTTTACTCAGAACAATGGAGTACCTAATTGTAACGGTAGGCAACTCGACTTGATATTGAGCGGCGCGGGAGTGAGCGGGCTCGTGACGGTGAGCGCGGCGGGAGAGGGGATGCAACCCGAGGACCCGTACCATCCGCCGCTTGCGGCGTACGTGGGAGTGCGCGAGGCGCCCGCACCGGCTCCTGGGACCGTCGAGTCTGAGTCTGACTTATTAACTGGTGATTCTGATATCTTGACCAGTGATTGGAATTTTGGCAAAGCTAACTTTAATTTATTGTATGAGTCGTTAGCAATTATAGACTGGACTGATTTTTATGATATTAACAATCTTGCTGAGGTAGTAACTTATTTTTACAATAAATTAAATACAGTGTTTGATACTTGTGTCCCTCGTAAAATAAAAAAGGCTGTGAAATCTAAGTACACTTATCCGGAATGGTACACGGCGGATATTATTCAAAAAATAAAACTAAAATATTTATTACATAAGCAGTATAAAAAGAGTAAATCGGAGGCTGATTATAGGAAGTTTTCGGATTGTCGTAGGGAGTTAAAAATAGCCATTTCAATTGCTCACAATCAGTACCAAGATTTGTTACAGATCAATATTGCGAAAGATCCAAAATCCTTTTGGAGTTATATAAAACGGAAAAGGAAGAGTAATTACAATACTGTATTAACAGAGGAAGGACGGATCTTATCGCCTCAGGAGTCAGCTGAAGAATTTGCTAAATATTTTTACTCGGTTTACAGTTCAACACCGGCTACTTTAGATTCCACGGCAGCGAGTGCGGCAGCGACTGCTTCCAGCACGTACGTTCGCGTTCACGAGCTGGAGGTCGCTGAAGTGCTCCGCGCGTTGCAGAAACTCCCTCCTAAGCGCTCAGTAGGCCCAGATGGAATTCCACCTTTCTTACTAAAAGATTGCCGTTCGGTACTGGCTACGCCATTATGTCACTTATTTAATGTATCCTTAAAATCTGCAACTTTCCCGGATCAGTGGAAGTTGACGCGTGTAATACCAGTACCGAAGGGCAGTGGCGGTCCGAAACCGTGCGATTACAGACCAGTGGCAGTATTAAGTGCACCTGCAAAGGTTTTCGAATCGGCCATACAGCGGTCTCTGCAGGAACAGGTCAGCTGCCAGCTGTCTGATGCACAACACGGTTTCCGCGCGGGACGCAGCACTTCGGGTAACCTGCTTCACCTTATGTCCGCGGTTACACCAGTAGTGGATGCCGGCGGTCAGGTAGATGTCACTTACTTTGATTTTAAAAAAGCATTTGATACGGTAGATAATGACATCTTTCTGAAGAAGCTGGCAGACGCGGGGTGTACACCGCGGACGCTTGCATTTTTCGCCAGCTATATGCGGGATAGGCGCCAGTACGTAGATTGTGCAGGGTACAAGTCGAAGCCGTACTACACGAGGTCAGGAGTCAGTCAGGGCAGTAATTTAGGTCCATTGAATTTTGTTCTGATGATTAATGACCTCCCAGGTGTAGTAAGAAACTCAGAATGTTTATTATTTGCTGACGACTTAAAACTGGTACGTGAAATCAAAGATGTATCGGACTGTTTCGCATTACAGGATGATGTTGATCGAGTCGTACAATGGAGTCAAAAAAATAAACTTTACTTTAACGTTGGTAAATGCTCATCAATATCTTTTAGCCGGTCACACAGTCCGATACATCATCGATACACTGTGGAGGGAACGGCCATAGAACGCGTTGCGGAGGTGCGGGATCTGGGCGTGCACTTTACAGCTGACCTTTCCTTCAGAGATCACGTTGTTAGGATTTGTAAAAGGGCATACAGGAATTTAGGGTTTGTCATGAGGCAGGCACAAGGTTTTACAAATATAGTCGCCATACGTGCATTGTACGAGGCTCTTGTAAAAAGCCACCTCGAGATGAACGCTAGTATCTGGAGCCCGCACGAATCCAAATACAAATTAATGCTGGAACGAGTACAAAATAAATTTGTGAGGATTTTGTACCTGAAATGTTATGGTGTTTACCCTTTTTACCCCCTTATGTACCCAACTTTATTTATACTGGGAATGGTAGGGTATAACCAGTTGGAGGTTAGGAGGGAGCTTGCTCTAACATCCTATATATTTAAATTGTTGCGCGGTAGAATCAGTAACCCGCGGGTACTGGCCACGGTGAGCCTGTGCGCGCCCCCGCGGTATGTGTGGCGCCGACGCCGACCGCCGCTGCTGGCGGAGCCGCGCGCGCGCACCGGCCTGCTGCGCGAGGCGCCGTGGACGAGAGCTTTGCGCACGCTTAATCGAGTTGCTACCCGGATTGATGTATTCCATTGTTCTGAGAATGACTTCAATAAAATCACTTTGTTTGTATTATGTTATATGTAATTCTTTGAAATAATAATAGTATTAAGTCCTAGGTTAAATATTTGCTACACTATCGCATTGGGCAACTGTCATGATAGCTGTACCGTTATTATAAATAAATTAAAAAAAAAAAAAAAAAAAAATCTTTAAGTTGTAAGGTAGATGAATAATGTGACGAATTCTTTGAGCGGCGTGTTACCGTAATGTAAATGTAACAGTAATTAAAACGTAATCGTAACGTTAAACGTATTAAGTAGATATTGTAAACTATAATTATGTAGTGTTAATAAGTGATTTTTTATATTATGTTAATAAGTGATGTGCCTGCTGCATGCTAATTAGTATTAATGCTACCCAAACTGGTATGTACCCATGTCCGAGCTCACTGTTTATAAATTTAAATAATATTAAGTTAGTTATACACATATTTCTCGTGTAAGTGAAATGTAATTTCTTATGAGAAATAAATATCTTTAAACCGAATTTAGTGTAAAACATTATACATAATAACAAGAAAAATCAAATAGTTAATTACAGATACATCAAATAAGATACCGCTCAGCATATGTCGTGTCATAGAGACGATATTGGTTTTCTTTTCAGGGCACCCGGGAAAACCTAAAATAGAAAATTAAAACTAAAACAGAATATACAACGTGTCCCAAAATTCAACGATAAGCTGGCACCAGAAGATGGACCTGCTCATGACTACTTGAGGAAAAATAAAATTAAAAATTATAGACATGGGGTCGATTGCATAACAAACTACAACTAATATTACAAGCGGAACTCCTTTTCTAATTTCATTTATTAAATAAGGAGTTCCGCTTGTAATATTAGTTGTAGTTTGTTATGCAATCGGCCCCTGATCATTAAAAATACCACTAGGGGTGACGATTTTCATTTTTTTTGTAATTCTATAATAAATTGAGATATATATATTTTCTTTTTTTTCCTCGAGTAGTCATGAGCAGGTCCATCTTGTGGTGCCAGCTTATCGTTGAATTTTGGGACATGTGGTATGATATGAGGTCAGATGGGTTAAGACAAACACTGGGGCAAGAGTAACACTTGCAGGGAATCCTCATTCTGTTACTCTTGCCCCGAGTAAAATAAACTACGTTTCTCTTACCCCACATAACCTTGCAAATAGAACGCAGTGTCAGGGAGCCGGCCGCGGAACCGCCATAACTTGACACCCTTCGGTCAAAACTCTTATTTGGCGAGTTATTATAAATAAATAAATAAATATTAGGGAACATCTTACACAGCAGATCAACCTAGCCCCAACCTAAGCAAAACTTGTACTATGGGTGCTAGGCGACGATATACATACTTATCCAGATGAATACATACTTATATACATAGATTACAACCATGACTCAGGAACAAATATCTGTGTTATCCCACAAATAAATACCCTTACCGGGATTCGAACCCAGGACCATCGGTTTCGCAGGCAGGGTCACTACCCACTAAGCTCTAAATCATAATTAGATTCCAAAAAATGTTGCCACTGCAATAATTTGTTTGTAAAATAGTAAATTCCTTTTTATAAATAAACACGCTAAGATAATTTATTTATTGGTAATTTTACTCCTACGATTTAAAAAAGTACTTTTACTTACTTATTTTTACATAAATACAAGACGCGCTAGTAAAAAGTGGCAACATTGTCTTACTTTTTTTGGAATCTAATTATGATTTAGAGTTTAGGCCAGACCGATCGTCAAAATCAATCGTCGAATATCAGTCGATCCTTTTTGATTCCACCTTCATTCCGTTCCAGGTTCTGGAGAATCTATCACCGCTGCAGAATGAAGTAACGTTTCCAACGGGGAAAACAAACTGAACCTGATTCGAGTGGCATGGGAACGGATGAGGATAGCGAGAATTTACAGTTTATTAGTTTTGATGTTTTGTACGTCAGCTCGGCTGTAAAATGGTCCAAGACCTGAACCGAGGCTCGAAAACCGGGCTTATATAATGCATAAAGTCAATGTGGAGAAGAACGGCATATAACATTTTTGGTTGGAAAGACCGTCATGGGACAAGAACTCTCGTACCTATTTGTAACGTCAGTGAGAAAGGAAGAGCTTCGCTTTGCTCCTACCTGCCTTCGGTAAGTGAACTATTGTATACAAGAGTTCGACCTCACCTGATAGGCGGTCTTGGCCACATTGAGCTTAGATGGAAATGAAATGTCAACTGAATGCTTCTATTTCTACTTAAAAAGTAGGTATAAAAACTGCCAAGCTGACAAATGCTATGCCTTTGCTAGTCTTTTCGTGTAGATATTTGTTATGTTGATTTACATAAATTTAATATTGTTCTACTTAATATTTATTATAATTTATTTTGTATCCCACGGTGCCTATTGTAGCTACATGGTTGGCCAGAGGAACAGGCTAAGAAAAGAATCTTAACTAATTCAATACTTAACTTGCCTAACATATGTTTCTTTTCGGGAATGCCTACAAAGATGAAAAGGAAAAAATAGAACACTAACAGAGTCTGTTGGGTGACAATTCAATATTATGGTACCTAGCTACCATCGAGCTGATCTGATGATGGACACAGGTGGTGTAGGTGGTCATAGAAACTGTGTAACAAAACTACTTAGAGAATATAACCAAACGGAGTGGTCATTAACAGGCATTCCCCTCTGTCGAAAATAGGCGGCCAATGGTCAACCAACTGTCAACCACATGTATGGACTGACGTTTATCTGAAATGGCTATTTTGACGTTACGTATACATTTGATGTGCCCCTCCCTCGAATAAAACGGCAGACTATTTTGTACCGAAAATTATAGACATGGCGTCTCCGTTTGGTTATATACAAAACTACGCAACGCAGCCTAATAAATGTGTTCAGTTTTGTTAGAACCTCTTGATTGTAAAGTACAGTCAGTAAAAAAATTAAATTTTTGACAAGAAACTTACCAACTCTTGACTACGTCTTATAACATTTAAAAGGGCAAGGAAGTGTAGTAAAATGCCTCTAAACTACATATATTATAGGCACTGTAAGTTTGACTACTATCCACTACTACTGATAGACTTAGGGTCTCCCCTGATATATCGACGCGCATTCGGCAAAATCCGATAGGAAAAAGCTTTATGTCCACGCAATAAGAGCGAAAAAGCCGTCGACGCGTCGGCAGGCGCCGGCCGATGCGAGCCGAGCCGAACGACGACTTTTTCGCTCTTATTGCGTGGACATAAAGCTTTTTCCTATTGGCTTTTGCCGAATGCGCGTCGATATATCAGGGGAGACCCTTACGCTGGATACCCTCTGGCCTCCCATGTGCACCTTTAATTTTTGATTTGTACTTACAGTACAACTACACGTGTGTTTTGTTTATAGATAGGTTATTAAATAAAATTGTAATATCATCGATAAAATCATGATATAATATGAATACGTAAAATGTTTGTATGAAGTATTATAATCGAATGATCTCTATTTCTTTATGGTACTTGTATTGTATCAACTGTACGACGGCTAGAAGTAGGAATTGTTATTTTCATTGTATGTCATCTCATCATAAAAGTAGCATTCTCAGATTTTCTGGGATTTCATTTTTTCATTGATAAAAAATACACGTTTATATTTATGGTGACGTCACTGCCTTTTAATATCTACCGAAAAGTTGAAGTAATTCGGCAGATTTGACTTGTTAATATTATTATTTACTACTTATTTACCTATGAGTTATATACCTACCTACGTAATAAGTATACCTACTTCCGAACCCCTAGTCGTAGAACTAATTTCATTTGATAATAGCGTGACGTGCGTTCGCGTTATGTCATGTCTATTTTTGTATGGGATTTTGAACAGCGCGCCAAGCGGGACGTTTTGGAAACTCAAAATCCCATAGAAAATGACACTTAACGCAAACGCGTACGTCACGTCACGTTATCGAATGTTAACTCTAGGGGTACCGTTACCCGATGTACTAAAATTTACTTAAGTAGAGTTAGACCAAGAAAAGTCTGCAGCGATTTTGATGGCCCACGCAGTGCAAGTGTTATTTTAAACGTCAAACTCCTATGAAATTATGACGTATAAATAACACTTGCACTGCGTGGGCTATCAAAATCGCTGCAGACTTTTCTTGGTCTAACTCTATGTACTTAAATGTGGCATAATGTTCCTCATAGCGACAAAACAGCCGTATGTCGCCATTCCTCACGCTAATGTCGTAAAACAAATGTACATACCATAAATTATGTATGATAAATAATGTATGTAATGCATTAAATGTACCTATACATTTACTATGCTTTTTATTTAATGTCTGACCTTGAATTTACCTACGGATGGAAGTAATTTCCGTTAGAAGTAGGTAATTGTCTGATAAATAAGCAATAATAGCAGATAGTGTCCGGTCAAAGGATAGATCCTAACCACAGAAAACCGTCGGGGTTGGTCTGTGATGACTGTGATCCTAACCTAATGGGGTTGGCCGCTCGAAGTATTTAGCAGATGCCGCCAGCATAGCTGGCAAATTCAAATTTGTCAAATTTTTGTTTTTTAATTGAATTTTATGCCCTGGATGCCAAGCCAAATCTCATAGAACAAAACTAGATGTAAATAGATTCTAGGAACGCCCGGCCGGAAGCAGGCGGGCCGTCGATCACGTGTCGCGTTCATTCAGTCCAATTTCCTAAGTTGGAGCTGCAGGTTACTGTCCCGGCGGCATTCCCACACTATTCTCCAGAAATCTTCTAGTTTTCCTGCAGAACAGAAGGTCATCTTTAAGTTCGACGTCCTTTAGTTCGTCTTTCAGTGTGTCTTTACCGAATGTACCTATTATATCGCGGTGACGCATACATAATACCTACATTCTGCTAGTAAGTGAAGGCTAGTCTCCTCATTACCTCAATGTAGACAGGAGGCGTCTCTACTAATTTCCATTATCTTAAGATGTCTGTTGAGAGTGTTATGACCAGTGGTGATACCTGTCAGTAGTCTCAGACTGCTCTTACCTAGTTTAAAAAGATACCTGGTTCTCCCGTGGTCTATGCCTTTAATCATCATTTTCGACTGTCTACATCCAGTCTCTTCTTCCAATTAGGATTGTTCATTTTTTTTTAAATGTTCTATTTCGAAAACCATTTCGAGATATGAGGTTTTCAAACAGTTTCCGACATTTGCTGCGATATAATAATTGAGGATTGAAGATATTTCAACAAATATCCTTATGACCTTAGTTTGACCTTTCTCGTTGGCTGAATGTAAAGTCATCGCATAATAAAAGTTATCGGACCATAGTAAATCAATCCGTCACTCACGTAATTGTCAAAGTTATCATTGTCATAATGAAATTTTTCAGTTAAACCGCTGCGCTGGTTTGTTATGATTTGATTTATAATTGATACCTAAACAGTAGTTTTCGTTGCTTAATATATCAAAGACCTTGTTCCTACGTGTGGGAATGATTCACAAAAATAATTGTTCGAATCCGCGAAGACCTACGACGTGAAACATGGTGCCGTGAATTGAACTTGGAATACCTACCTACTTACACACAGTATTGCTGTGAGGATCACGTCGATGTAAGTATAAAATTAATATTATTTTACTACAATTATTTAAAAGCTCACTTTGTAGGTAGGGTCGCGGGGACCTATGTGTTTTCTGTGGTAATGTAGCCAGAGTATATAAAGGCAAACCCATAGAGTTATATATTTGACAGAGGGAATGTCACTTAAGACAAACTGTGACACTGCAATGGCGGACGGTTTGAAAGTGTGCGTGTAGACGAGTGATACCATGTAACACAAATTCTCCCCTAATGGTGAAACAATTATTTTCAATATCGTCCTTGTTTTCAAATATTGTTTAAAGTAGGACAGTTTTACGTTAGACAATAAAATTGTGTGTACCTAACTGATTTTATAGGTCTTGAAAATGCGCATTACCTGCAAATTACTTTGTGCAAATATTATTTTCAATACCTAATGATATTTAACTTGTAACACATCTGGTTTTAAACAAAAAATAAATATAAGGTAAATGTACTAGTGCTCGACATGTTAATGCCCAATAGATGACACCTTGCTGTCACCTATATTGACAATGGTTTAAGTTTCAAGATGACATGTACTGGACTGGGACCGCGTCGAGCACCATGAGTATGTTTACCTTACATAACAAATAAACGTTAACTATCAAACATTATTCATGTAAACGTCTTTAATCTCCTTATTATCGGGAAATTACCATACCGACCTAGTTTGAAATGCAAAATCATTAATTTAGCTATTTACCTAAATATCCTAAATTATCTCTTTTATATACATTATGATTTAATAAGAAGGGCATTAATTACCCTACTTTCGGGAAATTACCCTATTCAACTTACTGGTCACACTCCTGTTTCGCATTTATAAACAATGAAATATGGAGATTTTATGTACTATACCGTGATAATTGATAAAATTAGCTATGAAAAGTTATTCCGTCACTTTTTTTCTTTCGATCGGTACAATTCTTGCAGGATTTAACTACGCATGCCGGCATATTTTACATTTTTCTTGGACATATTTACTTCACTGACGTTTCGATCCGTCTGACGGCAAATTGGTGGATGAGGGCATTGAGATAACTGTCAATGTGTGTGTGTTACGCGTAAATACTAGGAAATTGGTGGATGATGGAATCACAGTTTTTGTCTTAGCAAAACTACGTCCGTAGTATTCTAGGTCCATGGGCAAACCGTTAAACAGAGATGGTGCCTACTAGAAAGAAACACTATACAAGAATACATAGTCATACTCAAAATTCAGCCTGAAACTGCTTTAAAAAGATATAATTTCTAATTTCCAGGTACATGTTGCAGTTCAAGCTGCTGATATCATGGTGGACAAGACTTAAGTTAATAGTTGTGAATAATAAAACATGTTTTTGTTTACCTACTTTTTTATTAATTTAGGAAATATATGTATATATGTTTCCCAAACAAAAGTAACTATACATATATGTATGTTCATCATGTTCTGCACGAGCAGCTGACAATGATGGCTTCTTGTTGACGAACCAGAAGAGAAGTGTATGGTTTGTTATTTACTCTGTTCCCACCCATACAACCATTTCCAGTCGCCGTTACGACGCGGTGTTGACACATCTTGTGTCGACACCGTCTGTTTCGGTCACAATTCCAGTCGCAGAGTCGTCGCCGTGTCGACACAGTTACCAGAAATGGGGAAGGGTCGACACATGACACAAAGTGACATAAAGTGTGGTCGCCGTGTGCACACATTGTTTCGGGTTTGCGACTACTTTATGCCAAAATCATTCGTTCATTCGTTCATTTTGTTCCTGTCAAATGGAAACTGTCAGATGGAAAAATACTTAAATAAAAATAAGTGACATTAATACGCCATCTCTAAAACGGATTACAAGACGTAATTATATATATTGTTTGCATTTATATTACAATATGACTTAAATTATTATGGGGAATTAAACTGCTCGAGTGATTTGATAAACTAAGTGTAATATAATCAACGCGCCACCACATTGTTTTAGTTTAGCCGGAAATGAAATTGTTTACTTCTCAGTGCCTGTGTTCATAACTATATTATTTGAAGCATTTTTAGTACTTCGATGCGTATACTATACTTAAATAACAGAAATAACGCTTTACATACTACGAAACTTGTTAATTATGATGTATAAATATGGTTTAAGGCTGAGAAATATTGCAGTCACAAAGTAGTTGCAATGTTTCGACTTTGTGTCGACTCTGTGTTGACACATGACACGCGCTGTCAAAAGTAATAACAAAGTTACTGGTATGTTACTGGATTTGCAAAATGGCTCCTTGTGTTGATTTGTTTTCAGATATTCTCAAAGTGTAAAAATGCCGTGGTCAGAGATGGGCATTAATCGATTAACTGTTTATTCGACTAATTAATGGAATAAAAAAGGTTAATTCTCAAATTTTAATCGCGTTTAGTTTAGTCGACCTAACATAGATTGAAATTGAATTAATCTGAATATTAATCGAATAAATTATTTATTTATTTATTTATTTATTTAAACTTTATTGCACAAAATACAAATAAAATGTACAAATGGCGGACTTAATGCCTAAAGGCATTCTCTACCAGTCAACCATAGGGCTAAACAGAGATGTAATAAAAATAAATGTAATTATCGATTAAATCTCGATTGAAAGTTGACAGGGGGCCATTTTTGTACGTAAAAATAATAGAAATGTCTTGCATGCAGATGGTAGCAAAACACTTTGTCATAAAAGTCGAGATGGGTGTCGATATATAGGTTTTAGGGAGTGCCGATTTCGAAAATAATGACCATTTTGGAATCCGAAATGGCGGCCATGCACTGTGTCATAAAAGTCGTCATGGATGTCGTTTTATACGTTTTAGGGGGCCCCAATTTTGAAAATGATGACCATTTTGGAATCCAAAATGGCGGCCATGCACTATGCCATAAAAGTCGTCATGGGTGTCGTTTTATAGGTTTTAGGGGGCGCAGATTTCGAAAATGATAACCATTTTGGATTCCAAGATGGCGGCCATGCACTATGTCATAAAAGTCGTCATGGATGTCGTTTTATAGGTTTTAGGGGGCCCCGATTTAGAAAATGATGACCATTTTGAAATCCAAAATGGCGGCCATGCACTATGTCATAAAAGTCGTCATGGGTGTCGTTTTATAGGTTTTGGGGGGCGCAGATTTAGAAAATGATAACCATTTTGGATTCCAAAATGGCGGCCATGCACTATGTCATAAAAGTCGTCATGGGTGTCGTTTTATAGGTTTTAGGGGGCGCACATTTCGAAAATGATGACCATTTTGGATTCCAAGATGGCGGCCATGCACTATGTCATAAAAGTCGTCATGTATGTCGTTTTATAGGTTTTAGGGGGCCCCGCTTTCGAAAATGATGACCATTTTGGAATCCAAAATGGCGGCCATGCACTATGTCATAAAAGTCGTCATGGGTGTCGTTTTATAGGTTTTGGGGGGCGCAGATTTCGAAAATGATAACATTTTCAATTTAAAAATGGCGGCAATGCACTATGTCATAAAAGTCGTCATGGATATCGTTTTGTAGGTTTTAGGGGGCGCAGATTTCGAAATTGATGACTATTTTGGATTCCAAGATGGCGGCCATGCACTATGTCATAAAAGTCGTCATGGATGTCGTTTTATAGGTTTTAGGGGGCGCAGATTTCGAAAATGATGACTATTTTGGATTCCACTTTTATGACAAAATACGTAGCCGCCATCTTGGATTATAAAATGATCATCGTTTTCGAATTCTGCACTCCCTAAAACCTATAAATCGACATCCGTGACGACGCAAGTTATCTTTATTTTCAGATCTAACAAATTGCTACAGAATACAAAGGACAAAAAAGAAGCGAGGAGGTAATGAAACAAGCAAAAATACAGATGATTCCTCGACGCAATTGGGTGATTCTTAAATTGTGTCCAGATTTTTTTGTCATAAAAGTTTATATTTTTCACATATTACTCTCACAAGTTCCGTGACATTTCGACCTTGTAATTTTTTAAGTAAATGTTTTTGTTTATCTATGAGGATCTCACTAGAATAGTATAATCAAGGTATGTTTATATTTGATGAATGAAATAGTAACGCAAAAAAAAAATATATTTGTGTCTTATATTCCTGCCGAAGACTTTTATTTTACCTTTTCCTTCTACACAAGTTTGGCCAAGTAATAAGAATTTAGGGCTCTCAATTTTATTTTGACTTCTACAACAGTAAAGCTACGAGGCCATGTTTGGTATCGTTTTCGTATAAATTCGCAGTACCAAATTTAGTTAAGGTATCACATTGACACCATTCCGAAGTAAAAACATATAAACTTATTAAAATACTTTCTTTTAAACTCCTCTTCACGCTTAAACTGCTGAACAGTTTTAATTTAAATTTGGTACACATATATTTTGAGTCCCGAGACAGGATATAATAAGTTATCTCAAAAATCATCCTTTAAAGGTGTGAAATGAGGTGTAGGGGGGAATTCAGAATTGACTTCTTGAAGTTAATACTGTTTAAGTGTAGGTTTGAAGTCATGTTTTTTCATCATTTTTAACTAAATCAAAGATGTAGACCATCCCAAATTTCATATAAATCGGTTCAGCGGTTATTGATTTCCCGTACAAATTTCCACGCCACTTTTCACACCTTCAAAAGATGATTTTGGTTATAAGATCTATCCTATGTCCTGTTCCGGGACGCAAACTATTTCTATACCAAATTTCAACGAAATCGGTTCAGCGGTTAAGCGTCAAGAAGAGTTTCAAAAAAACCGGCCAAGTGCGAGTCGGACTCGCGTATTAAGGGTTCCGTACATTAAGTCCGACTAGCGCTTGACTGCACATTTCTAATAGGTTTTCCTGTCATCTATAGGTAAAGAACTATTTTGTGTATTCAGACGGACATACATACAGACGCACGAGTGATCCTATAAGGGTTCCGTTTTTTCCTTTTGAGGTACGGAACCCTAAAAAGATTTATTTTTATTTTGTGGAATGGTGTCAATGTGATATCTTAAATGGATTCAGCACCCCAGATTTATACGAAAACGATACCAAACACGGCCTAGCACCTTCACTGATATAGATATATCAAGATAAAATTTAGAGCCCTAAATAAACTTTCAAGAGCGGATATCTCAAAAACTATTCAACATATCGAAAAAATTGACTGAATAAACTTGTAACAAATTAAATTAACTTTCATTTTGTATAAGTGGCCATGTCGCTGAGATGCATAGTTTCCGAGATATAATCTAAAAACGGGAAAATGGGACCTTCAAAGCCCCCTCTCTCCCCCCCCGCTCAAGGGCTACGGCCGGGGACTTTTGATATGTTCACCTCCTAACTTGTCAAACCGAGTTACGGAGTCAAAAATTGTGTTCCGAGCATTTCCCTCTACAACTTTTGGAGCATTCGTTGCCTGACCTAAGTAGCTTATTGAATTTCTTTAAAAACTTTTCTGTAAAAGGTTGACGGGTGTTGGGTGTTTATATGGTTTCGGTCGATTATTATCATTTGCATTGCCCATGACGACTTACTAGAATTACGAGCACACGAGACACTAATAGTAGTTTGACAAACCTTGGTTTTCAAGAGGTATTTTATATTGACATTTGCTGTCACAAATTTGCTGTCAGATTTAGTCGCAAACCGCACGCAAAGTGCACACAAATGTGTCGACACCTTGTTACGGAAAAGTGTAGACACGGCGACGACACTTTGTTTCGAAACAATTCTAGACACATTGTGTGGACTCTGTTACGACACATCTGACATTTAGTTACCACTTTGTGATTCTGCGACTGGAATGGTTATATGGGCAGGCATTATTTACTGTCGTAAAGTATTATGACGATTAATATGACGTTCGTTTCGATACAAAATGCTCAACTTTGTTCAGGGCCCAAGTGCCTTAACAAAATCAATCTCCTTCGTATATTACGTATCCCACAGCCGTATCTAAATAGGAATCACATGATGACCTGAAATTATAGGATATAATTAGCAAAATTGGCATGTACCTAATATAGTACAATATCCAAACAATGGTGACAAGCCGGTAGAACCCACTGGGTGCTACCTTAGCAATGGACGCTTATAACGATTTTATGAATCCAATCATCTTACGAATCGAATCAGTTAAAAAATATATGATGTAACTTACATTTGTATTTTTGCTCCCCTGATTTCAGCCAAGTTATGGTTGGAGTTGGATGCTATATGGATACATACTCCAATAAAACTAAGTTATATTATATAACTTAGGCAGATTTCTGGAATCAGCTTTCACAAATTTATAGCGTAGGTATTTTGAAATTATTGATTTAGGGATTCAAAATAAACGAGTTTTCCAGACGATATTATTTATAGAAACGCGTGACACTGACATTGTAGACAGGTGACATTACAATCAATTGACAATTACAACTATTTTTTTAATGTTTGTTATTGCTTGTGCTTTATCAAATCAGCCACTACATGTAATTTACGAGAAGTCGTATCTCATATTTTCAATAAATTATAAATATTCAACCGAGCCGTGAATTAATAAATCATTCAAATTGGTATCTTAAATTAACCTATATTTTCAGAAAATAAAATAAAAATGGGGGTCTAAAAAAAATGAACAATTCTATTCTATTCTCTGTGCTTCCATTTCTTTTACCTTCTCTACGACTCCCTTCGTGATGCTGACATAGGCAGAGCCGGTTCCGGACTTATAGGTATATTCCGTCTCCGCCCCTATCCTCGCCAACTCGTCCGCTTCCTCATTTCCCGTTACTCTCTGGTATCCTGGTACCCATGCCACCGTAACGCTTGTTTGCTTGCTTATCGAATTAAGCTCCTAGAAGAACAAAACAAGTGAAAGGGGCAATCTATGATGACGCCATTAATGCAAACCTTTGACAGTTCCCACCCGCATTCATACCTAGTACAAGACGCAATGGGTCTATCAACACTTAAAACGCCAGCATTTTTTTCACGCAAGGCGACTTATAAAACGGTCTGATAACCTATCGATCATCTCAAGGTTACCCAACAATTACATATAATGTTATGCAGCAATGAGTTTGCGCTGACGTAACGTGACCCACTGACCTGCATAATGCACACGTTTGCCTACACGCGGTTGCATTTTTGAAGAAAAAAAAACACGTATTTTCGCTTATAGTCTGTCAAGCATTTCCGCCAGTAGGTAAAAGCGGCAGATTAAAAAAATGTAGGCGCAAAGGGTAATCGTCTCATAGAAAATTTGCATTTCGCGCCTTTTCTACTGACAAAGTTGTTTGACCGGCTATATTAGCTTTTATTTATTCGCGTAGTTTACTAGCATCAGAAAATATATATTCATAATTTTTTCTCATATATTATGATTTTTAGACCTGCTAGATTTTTTTTCTATTCTGCGGTCAGGAAGCGTCAAATTTCCGCCTGCTCCCTTAAATGAAGTTGCTGTTTTCCGGCTCCGTCGAGCAGAAAAAATAGTACATATACAAATTACAAACCCCGGGTACTTAGGAATAGGAAAGCCTTAGATCTCAGACTTTTCTTACTTTACTGCCCTAGGTATGTAATATAATATAATATACTAATTGTTTCTAGAATTTGGGGACAATGAATTTTATATAACGCTTTAAACTCTCGCGTTTTGTACACATATTTAATTACACAATCGGGTCTACCGCGATATAATTTCATTGTCTTTACCTTAAATTCCGACGTTTCAGCAGAGTTGTACCAGCTCGGAATTTAAGATAAAAACAATGAAAATATATCGCGGTAGACCTGTTTGTGTAATTAAATATGAATATTATTTTTAATTAATCAATCAAACTATTGGTCAAGAGTTTCTAACAGGTTTAAGAAATACCAAATCCCCAAGGCTGCCATCAACGCTCATCATCAGACTTTAATGATTTCAAATCCAATTTTAGTCCTTAGCAGCTATCAAGAGTACCTAGTCCTATTTTATTTACTAGCGCCTGGTGTTCTTTAAGTTCATTGATATGTAATTGCTTGCAGCAAATCGGCAGGCGTTTAATTTTTTTGAGACAAGGATTTACAGACATACATACATTTACCTCCTGTGCATGTACTGTGTTCCCAATTATTATCAATAAATTATTCTTATTCTTATTTGGACAGGGAACAATGTTAAGAGTTCGTAAATATTACGGCTTACAATGGATTGCCATTTTAATTTTTGATATAAATTAAAACATTTTAGCGGTAGGGGATGTAACAAACGCGCCAAAATCATCTGCCATCACCCCGGAATTATTTTCCAATTATTAAAAAAATATTTCATTTTTTTTTTGTAGGTATTTGAAATAAATTATTCATGAACCCCGTGTTCCTGTTCACAGATGAAGGCTTCCTCCAAAGCCCTCCATGTATCTCGATCTTTGGCCACTTGTATTAAATTTGGCCCGTAAAGCACTCTATGTATTTTTTTCTAGGTACTTATGACGCGTAGTCTGATCCGTTACTTTTGGCGCTGACTGTACCTATGTTATGCGACTGTGATTCTCATATTTTTAATAACAACAGGCGTAATATGGTCGCAATTAACTTGCACGACTTGATCGTTAACTATATCGCTAGTCTTTTTACTCGTGGTATGATGTCATGATGTTGATGACATTTGCTCAATTACATATTTATTGTGCAATAAGCACGACTATAATACGCCTCCTGACCTAGTGTATTTTATATTTATTTTGCAGATTCAGACTAAATGCATCTGATCTATACTATTAGGTAGGTACAGTTTAGTTAGGGAATCGACCCCAAAGTATATTACATTATATTGTTTTTTTTTTCGTATTATATATTTTTGACAGTTTTTGTCAACATCACTACCACCGCTACCACGAAACCGTCCAGTTTTGCTCTTTCCCCTTGTAACTCCTGTTTTAATAAGTTATTTTATCTATTTAAAGGAATTTGATATGTAGTTTTCGAGACATAAGAGCAAAAATGGTCATGCTTCGCGAAATTACCTACACTTTTTTTCTTTTGGGCAGGGAAGGAAATAAAATCATTAAATAATTGTAATGTACACAATTTATTCATATCGTATGCGTTTCTTATACAAAGATAATAAATTGTAAATTTTTAATTCGCGGTCCGAATAAATAAATACTTAGTTATACTCCTTTCAGTCCTATCACATGCCCTCAGGGCAATACTAGGAGTAACTTACATACAAACTGCAATACTTCAACTAGCCTTCTTAGGATTCAATACGTTTAGCTCTGTGGCCCTAGAAAATGTTCACGACCCCTGACTCCACCAACTATTCTATAATATACAAAATGTACGCTTTGCGTCCTTCAAGGCAAAGATCAGCGGTCGCAAACATTTTCCAGACTGACTTGTATTACAATTGGTGTTGTGAAATCGCTTTTTAATAAATGTACAAAAATATAATATAATTTTAGGTAGCTATTTTAGGTAGGTATGTATTGTCAAAGGCACTGGTAATCTTAATCTGAATATTCAATACAATCTGAGATATAATAGGACAGGTTTAAAACTGTAGGCAATCTTACAGATATAATAGCGATTTCAGGACAGCTATTCAGACATTTTTTTTGGTTTGGAACTCGTTCCGATTTGAGAAATACTATACAATAAGAGTTTATAAATAACTATCTTGTTGGGACTTACACTACTTAGATCAAACTTATAATTATAACTTAGAAGAACATAGTCTTTAGCCATCGATTCTGCTAGCGAGTCTTCGAAAAGATGAAACATATCTACTACGCTTACTTTAATTACATATACATAGCTCATCACTAAAAATGCAACTTGTTTATATCTATCACTGAGTAGATAGGTCTGATCTGGTCGAAAAGTCTAACCGATTCCGTCTACACTAAACATCGACACAACATCTACTAGGAAGGATTATAGGCGGAAACCGCCGCAGCTGCGCTTCATACAAATATATAAATCTCTTTACAACGTGGTAACTTCACCTACGGGGAGGGTAGAAGAGTTTGTACGAGTAGTCCGACTGGCGCGGCGCGGTTCAGGCGCGTGCGCACGTAAACGCTCAGTGCTCCATCGTGCGTTTGTTCTGATGCATCATGTTTTTAAGCGTCGCGACCTCCGTCGCGAGTCGCGCGAGCTCCGCTTTGAGATGAGCATCTTCTTCTTCCCCGAGCCTGTCCTCGGGACGCTGCGGCCTGTATTCCGCTCCCAACGAGATGCCAGAGTCACGCTCGTCGCTGGAACCTTCACCGTCCCAGGATGGAGAGGACCGGGGACCGGGCTCTTGTTTGATGTGCTGGAGAGATAGCAGGGCGCTGGCGACGTCTTTGTCCCCAAGGTGGCTCTTGTGCCGCAGTTTGAGTGGCAAGCAATTGTTTTCGGGGGCGTACTGCTCGGTGTTCTCATCGCCGGAGCCGGAGAGGGAGGATAGTTCGTAAGGAGACGGCGCGCGGCGGCGGTTGGAGAGGTTGAGGACCGAGCCTGGTGGCTCGTAGTGGGCGGGGTGGGGGTAGTACGATTCAGGGGCGGGGAGTCGCTCCTGGTATGGCTCGGGAGCGCGCTGGGGTACGGGGGAAGGTGGCGATGCTGGCGGCAGGGACGCAGGCGGCGGCGGAGGCGGAGCGGGGAAGATCGCGCTGTTCGACAGCTTGCTCCTCTTCGTCACGCATAAAACTTGGTCACATGTTGGCAAGGTTGCGAGCACCTGATCGATGCTGATGAGGGTTTCGCCGCAGATCCCGTATTTCTCCTTAATGGCGTCCAGCTGGGCTTTGAGTACGTGGTTTTCCTTGGACAGTTCGACGACGCGTTGTTCGAGAACCATGTCGTTGAAGCGGCGTTTTTCGCGGGAGCGCTTGGCGGCCTCATTGTTGCGGCGCCGGCGGTCCCAGTAGCCGTCATCCTTTTTGTTATCAGGAATGAATTCTCTCTGCTTGCGCTGTCCGAAGAAGTCCTTGCGGTTCTTGTAATCGTAATCTGAGGGGTAGTTGTTAGGGTCTCCCGAGGGACCGTTGGAGTTCTGGTCCATTGGGAAGTGCGGGGAGACGGACAGTCTTCCGCGGGCCTGAGGGGGCGCGCGGAGTGGCATCGGGGCGGGGCCTAGGGCCGGAGCGGAGCTCAGAAGCTGCTGCTGACTCAGGATGAACTCAGCGACCATGTTGCGGCGGACTAAGCCTGGGCCGCACGGGTCTTCAATGTGGTCCTGCAACAACAGAAACGAAAAATCAGTCAAAATTGCATTTTTCTAAATAGCTGCTATTACAGAGGTAATGTGGTTACAAAACGTTGCAAAAATGCTGTTGTAAGATCCTCGCCTGCACGTGGCTCCTTGTGAAACCAGTTGCCAGTCTTGCCACACGCCTTTACTCCTTCAACCTCATTAATAAATCTTATTTCCTAACCTTTGTTACACAAAATTTGAAGGTTACGTTTTCCGCAAGACTTCCGAATCTAATCGTGCAATTTTAACGCATCACTTCATGTTTATAGGTAAATCATTACTTAAGAAACAATTGCAATACTCTTTCTAAACTGAAAAAGTTACAAAGGAAACTTAGAAAATTAACGCGTCTGTATTACACAAGTTGCTGTTCCACAATTTAAATTTATAACGTTATTTCACATCCGTTCTGCGCAGTTTATTTTATTTATTTACAACAGTTCAACAAAGATTTATTTGCCTATTTTAGACGTATTTTTTTTAGACTTAGATTTTTTTAGATTGAGAATATTTCTGTACCTAATTCTCTCCGCACGGCACTAACCGTGTGAACAACTGGATAAGTCTAAACTACAGTTTCCGCCGGTGTCGCAACAAGTCACGTTGACGGCAGCGTGTGCGCAGATCGAACGTTGGCATTATGCTATTACAAATTATCGATTGATTTCATGTCGTTAACCTCTAGCTCAGCTGATTCTATAATCTGTGACACACATCATTATTGAAGAAGTACCTACACGCGCTTGAACGCTAGAGTTGGACCTAGTTAGCTAACGCATGACATTTGGAATGACAAACTGTAGAAATGTCATCATTAACGTCAAATTCCTATGAACTCATGACGTTAATAATAATACTCTCTAATATTGCTCTATTGCAAGTGTAAACTTAGCTTAGACGAACTCTAAAACAACTGCAGGATGTATAAACGATACACCAAAACGCTTATCGATGGTGTTATCCAATAAAACAATGGAATCACTAATAATTGGCTATTGTGCGATTACGCGCGTCCGTTTTTTTATGGAAATGTTAAAACAATCCCGCGCCAATCTGTAACTAGTACAGGCAGCACTAAAATTAAAAAAAAAAGAAAAAATCAATCACGTTCCTTTACACGCGGTTGTGTTCTTTAAGCATCTCATAATGCTAAAATATACTAATCCTCCTAATTTATATCGATATCGACGAAATCGAATTTATACACGATACTAGGGTTATTATACTAATGTATACGTGGACCCCAGGCTTAGCCGTGGGTACCTATTAATAGCGACACGATTTGAAATTACTATTAATCTGATATTCATTATTTTGTGTTTTACAAAATTTATAGACAAATAAGCTACAGGGAAATTCTAACTATACCTACAATATAACTACTCGTAAGAGACAGTTTAAAAAATAAGTATGTAAGATTTTTATATCAGATTAAGTTGTAATTTTATTTAGGTTTAAAGATCTTTATTTCTCATAAGAATACATAATATTCACTTACACGAGAAATTCTTATTTCTTTTTTCATGCAAAATACATATTTTTCGGTGAGCGCACACTTAACTTATAATTATAACCACTTAATACTGTAGGTACTTACATATTATGACTTAAACAAAATTAAACTAAATACACTTTTTTTTTCGGGTAAATCAATACTTAACTTATAAACAAAAGATGCAATGGAATGCGAGCGTAGTTGCTATTTAATTTTACTAACCGACTTATTTATTAAAATTCTCATACTTTACTTTTATTGAATTCTTACTTTAAATAAATGTATTTTCTTTTTTTCTTTCAAAAGTATTTACTCAAACCGATGTAACTGAACGCACCCTTTTACCAGAGTTCAAAGACAATGCGAGTTTTTTTTTCACCGGCACCGTGTTGTCGGATTGGTGTCAGTGGGTTGACCCGCGGCCCACTTGCGAACCGTTATACCTAACTGTTCCAAATCGAGCCAACTCTAATTGCGCGCCATTGTACTCGAAATGTCAGTTTAATTAATAGTTTTTTTTTTAGTTAATCATAGTTAAAGAGATTATAAAAACTTAGGTAATTTTTTAAAAATTAAATGCATAAACTCCATATTAATGCAAAGTGCATTCGGTGGCATAACCTTTATATGCATTTCATTCGAACATGACATAAACTTTAAACAGTAACGGTTTTAGTCCTAATACAAACATGTATTATTAATTCTATATAAATGTTTTTAATCGAAATAATTTATCAATTAATAAAGTTTATGTACAAACGGTAAAACGTCCGACATTTGCTTTCGATAAAAAAATCCCGTAGTTGCGGAATTCACGCCTCGGGGCACACAGTTAAACCATCGACAAAAGAAGAACACACAGATATAAAGCCGTGTATACACTTGTTACTTTTCGTAATTGCTGCAGACAGCGATGAGCAGTTACTACTTAGCACCAATGAGTAACCAATACGGTCCATTCCGTTAGAAAAACAGTTTAAATCTCTATGACCGGTAAACGGCTTATTAACGTGCCAAAAATTACAACACGGTGTTTGGTTAAACTTTGGTTAAATGTATTAGCTGTTAGAAGTTTAAATTTGTAGATTTGATTGCAACCTTTTAGCTAACTACGTTATTTAAAGGTGTACTAAGACTTTAAAAGGAAGGAAGAGTGTTGGTTTTCGATATACGAGTTCTACGACCTACTATAATTTTATAATACTTCAGAGGCAGTAGGTACTTATACGCCATATATTTAACTTGATTTAAACGAAATAAAAAACAAATGTAACGTTACCATTTTCGTTCTAAGAATCATATTTTAGCACTCATAGAGAATATAGGATCTGCCCTTTCCCATAATACTTACTCCTCCCTCATTCAATGTGAAAAAAAACCATAGACGTCAAATTATCTATGGATCTTATAGCGCGAAAAGTTAACCTTTAAAATGGCGGCGGCACACGGCCAGTCCGCGACTGTTGAACCGCCGACCACGGTCAATGCCGACGCTAACGGTTACACAACACTGGTTTACTAATCAACTTTCTTCCGTTACCCCAATCTGGGACCGTACGGTACAAGTTTACGGTTTTTTCGGGCCCCGTAATTCTGTTACGACACAGCTATTATTATTTCGTCACTGCGATTCTAATGTATTTTCGTCAAGGCTAAGTTTAGTAAGGCGTTGGGTAAAACACGACTTCGCAATTAGTTTTTTTATGTGTATGTGATTATGTAAATGGACCTTCAATGTGTATGTCTGGATCTTGGGGGCGCCCCCTGATAATGTTAAAGATGTTTCATCCCATATCGGTCAGTGTCATATGTGTGTTTATGTTATGTAGACCATCGATGTGTATACCAGTATCTTGAGACCTTGGGAGCTTCCCCTGATAATGTTTAAAATGTTTTATCCCATAGTTATCGCTCAGTCTGTGTCATATGTATGTTTATGTTATGTAGACCATCGATGTGTTTATATCAGTATCATGAGACCTTGGGAGCACCCCATGATAATATTGAAAACATGTTCATCCCATATCTGTCATTATGTTTATTTTAGTCTGCCAGTCTGTATCATTGTTTATTAAACGTTAATCTAATCGTTAACCGTTTACGTAACTTATAACGATAGTTAATAAAGTTCATGTCAGCAATGAACTTGTTTTATGATGTCATAATGTAATCAGACAATAATAAGAAGACTATTTATGTTTCGTAATGCCCCACGTTAAATAAACGTGTAGTTTTATCTTTATTTGCTCATAATGTCAAATTAAACGCAGTTTCTTTGTAACTGATGATAATAAAATCGGGACACGCGTAAGATAAACTAAATTTAACTGATAGTCCGTGACCTAAATGGTTTGCGGCTAACGCAATTTTTAATTTAGATCTTGCACCATTTGTATCGATACTTTAGCAATATTTATGCATCTTTTGGTATGAAATTAATTGATGTTCAAAGTTTTCTTCATGCCGAAAAGGTCTTAACTGTTAACATATTCAATCAAACTACATTGAAAGAAATGGTTGCATAAAGGTAACCAAATATTTGTTTACTACTTGCTCAAATCACTCCCACTGTTTATTCGTTACAAAATCGGTTAACAGCAAAATATTGTTTTTTTTTAATGTTTTTAGACTCGAAAAACAGCGAATATAGAGATAGAACCTTACATAAAGCTAGGCACTAATCGCTAATGACCAGGTTTCCAGCACGTGTACCTAGGTCACGCGGCGACAGGGCACGTGCACTCCTCACGTTGCCTTGCGCAACTCTAGGGCGCTCCGTTATGTAAACAGAAACGTGACCTTTTATTTCATTAACCGAGTCCTTGACCGTGGGTAGGTTTGGGCTAATTTTCTTCTATCGCTTCAAAAGGAGCATACATATGTAGTGCATAATTGTTACCTTCGTATTTTCTCGGAAACGTTCGTATTGTCATACCTACTACTTCAGTTAACCTCAATACTTTTTGTACCGAGACTGGCTGCGATAGCAAGACACGTTCGTACGTTTCCGTGAAAATACGAAGGAAAATAATTATGCACTAGATCTGTACAGCTACGTCAGCTATACCTCAAAAGATCGTTTCATGACATCTCTTTAAAATTTATAATCAATTCATTTAGAGTATTTAAATAGTCGTTTGCTAGTTGAGAATACAAACAATACAAACTTGTGGCGAAGCAGACTGAAAAACGTGATATTTACATGGAAATCTATGAAGGCGTCCTTGAACGCGAATATTGCGTCTTAATTCACTGATTTGGACTAGTTCCCAAGTATTAAATAAAAACTAATAATAGATTAGTCTGCTCATAATTTAAGGAAAAATAGTTTTGCTATCATAGTTCATTGTAATAAATATACGCATGCTTTTGGTCTTAATTAAGGATTTAATTTAGATTAAGACTAGTTTTGAAGCGGCAAATAAGACATCTAAAAGGTCTTAAAATGCGATGTTTCTTTGTATAATTCCTTTTGTTACTAGCTTGTTTGTGATTATAGAACAAAAGGCTCTGTTTATAATAACAATAAATGCACATGACCTTCGTTTAAACACTAGACTGTCCGCCATCTTGGAAAAAGTAGAGAAAGTAGTACAGCGGTAACTTTCCACTCGCCGAGATTGCGCGCGAAGTAGGCCGCAGCCATCTTACCGCTCAAGTACAGAGCTAATTAAATAAGCAAACGATTATAAGGAAACCAATAAGAAAACAGCTGATCATGAGGTAATCTATGGAATAAAACTATTTAAACGAATTATAACCCTTTACATCGTTCGTGGTCAACGGGTGACGGAATACGTACGGGTAATAGTTTTATTCCATGAATAATCGCGGTAACTGAAGACAATATTATGAGGTAATCTAGTTTTCATTAGCGGCGCCAGCACCTCATTGTCTATGTCAAGTTATGGCGATTTCCGACTTACATAACCGATGTTATGTCTATGTAGATTCCTGCGAAGGAGCTTGGCGTGTACACGGCGTGTACTTGACCGATTTTCGCGTTAAGACCTGATTCAACATCGGTTTATTTCGGGGCGGCCTCTGTCGGTCGCAGCGATAATGCTTTGGTGTCAAGGCTGCGTGGCGTAACAATGGATTAAATCGGGACTTGTGTCAGGGTTCTTCCTATATTCCCGAGGATATCTCAGTGTTTACCTCCTTATCGCTGTCCCACTTGGGTGACCTTGCTCCGCACCTGCTAATGACAAGTATTAAGAAACACTTAACCTATTTAGACGTTCTAGATTCCTCGAAATGATATTTCTACTAGTTACGTAAGCAGGCATGTTCCTAATGACTCTTGACTCATCTCTTTGTTGCTATTATAGGTGTAACTTACAATTACCTAAAGCGTTAGTAATTTATGAGTCAAACAGATAATTTACTTTGTGTTCTATTTACTATTTCAGCGATGCCGTTCGTGGTGGGCCGATACTTCTACTTTAACCTACTCTAATTTCTTTACATTGCAATTTCTAGCAACGAAAACTATGTACACTATGTGGTAGAGTTAGACTAAGAAAAGTCTGCAGCGATTTTGATAGCCCACGCAGTGCAAGTGTTATTAATACGTCATAATTTCATAGAAGTTTGACGTTTAAAATGACACTTGCACTGCGTGGGCTATCAAAATCGCTGCACACAGACTTCTTGATCTAACTCTACCAGACATATATGTGTCACTTAATTGTTCATGTCAAATCAAATGTCATCTTATTTCAAAATATCGTTTTATAATAAGAGCGCAACTTCGATTGTATGGAAGCGTCTATGTTTGTACGACTCTTAAAACGCAAATTTGTTCGTATCTTTTAAAGTGGCAATAAAACCCAATAGATATTATAAATATTTCAGCGTCCCAATTTCGTAACGCGCATTGTCGCAATGTACACGTGCATGCATGTAGGTTACACGAAAGATAAAAAAATAGGTCAAGTTATCTCCATTTGTCCTCGCACGAATTAAATTATCGCGAGTGTACTTATGTAACGGTGATGATACTGATGATACAGAGTTTTTGTTGCGTGATTCGGTTACTTCGATACAAAGGTTACTTTGCTCGAGTTATGACATTAATTAGATCATGAATTATAACCAATCTATTACTTAGTTGCATCTAGCTCAAGGCAAAGGTACATAGGTTTTAAAAACTTTTTTTTATCTCTCAAAGAAAGAGTAAACAAATGTCTCTAAATATATACCTGCAAGGTTATTTAAAATACTGATCTTCTTACATTTCCGTGTACCGGATCAAAATGCATACGACCTCAGCAGTTCCGGCCGGCCTTGCCAGTAGTTCCTGATTACATCATCTAATAAAATTTATCATTAAAATACAGACAGACAATTGTTTATCATATCGCTCGTCATTGATATGACTCAATTGTGACGAGTAATAAAACTTGTAGAGTGCACGTCTTCGCGTAAAACAAAAGACGTGATGTTCTAATTTCAAACGCTAAACGTGAGACAGGACAGTTTACTTTAGAACGCATTCATTTTGAGTTTGAGCGTTATGATATCGCGTTCGAAACAAAAGAGCATCAGTGTTCTAAATTCAATTTTCAATACTAGACTCTATTAAGTAATAAAGACAGTTGATTTTCGAACGCATTAAATTATAGTTGGGACGTTCTGAAGTGGCACAGTTAAGGCGCAGTATATGTGTTGGGTTGCGGGGAGTTGTGCAACAGGGCCGTTGCGTCATGCCGTGACATAGACCGTACTGACCTTTAGTCAATCGATCGACATTGTTTTGAAGCTTGGCTTGTATGCAGATAACTCGTTCGGAATGCACCTTTCTATATTTTATTATTTAGCGCCGCTGTTTATATCTTTAATGTGTGTTTATTTATAGCGTTTGTGTGTACGTTACTGTAATATATGCTTTTGCGTTGTAATGTTGTTTCAATTGCGCAAAAAAATATTGTTTGTGCAAATTACCTATTTAAATAATCAAGCGTTAGTACAAAAGTAACTCAACACAAAAAAACCTAAAAAGTATTTTCTTTGTACATTTTTTTTAAGTATATTACGTATTAAAAAAAATATTTTGACTTTTCACCTAACTACAACTACCGGCATAAAATTACCTTTAATAAAATATGATCATCGCAAAAACTCCTAGGTATTAAAATAAAATCCAAAAACATAAAACTGCCTAGCCGACAATAGCTTCAATTGAAAACGTATAAACGCACCCATTATTGTTGTAAAACCATTTCCACACTAGTTGACTCGGCGTGCAATTTTTTTGACATATTCTAGTTTCCGCAGGCGAATGCGCGGGCCTTGGACCACTTGCCACTTGCGACAATGGCTTGCGACAGCGCTGGCTTGCGACACCGACGCGCAACAATTAACCGAACCTATTTCAAATTTCGAACGAGATCGATTGTTTTACGATTTATGATTTTCGAATTTAGAATGCAGCCGTTGGATTCGAAAAAAAGCGTTAGTCGGCAGTTTAAATCCACCGTCATTTATGCGAGTTTAAAATTTTATTGACCGAGTTTAAGTGCACTTGGTGGGTTGTGATAGGTAAAGTTTGTTTTAATATTGTGCTTATTATCAGGCAACGACTTTAACCCTGTATCAGCCAGCATGTTTTTCGATTTTTATCATGTTATTAACATGATTGCACATTGAACAACGCAATTTAAACAAAAATAACGTCGGCGTAAACATTCTGCGTCAACAAAGGTGACAAGCGAGGAAGCAAAACAGAAAACACGGTAACAGACAAAAACACGGTATCAGACAAAAACACGGTAGAATCGGAAAAGCGAACGTTCTGGCGAATACAAAAGATACGTTACGTTTGAGATGATCTTGGCAAGGCGTGAGTAAACAAAAATTCTACGGAGTCATTGACTCGCGCGATGAAGTCAGATTTTCGACCAGGAAATTCTGAGTCAGACTTTTATTAGTCATTTATTTAAATACGATTTAAATTTCATGGAAACTGATCGTGAGAAAATTCGTTAGACGTGGTAAATTTTTTTTTGTGATAATTTGTTTTGTCTCTTTTTATTAAATGTTTTTTGTCTGTTTTTATTAGTTTCCTATCCTTTTTTTTTACTTTTTTGTGTATTTCATAAAAATATTTAATATAATAAAATCTTATTAGATTTTTTTTTATTTTACCATTTTTCTATTTTAGCAGAAGTTAATTATTTGCAACCGTTTTGTAACCATCATTCCGAATTTTGTCTGTAAAAAAAATTTTTTTTTCCAATCTTGAAAACTAAAAAAAAATACTTACAAAAATATTTGCGGTATTAAAAGTCCTCGGGTATTATCCAAACAGTGGGAACAATTGCATAATCCACTCAAAGGACACTGGCTGGCTCACAGTTTTCAGTAATAACAAAGTATTTTTCACTTCAAATCCACAATCACAATACGATATGGGCACTAGTATAGCTCTTGGTACGAGGGATACGTGTTGCTTCTGCGGTGTCTAGCGAACGACTGACTATTGTAGTGGGGTCGGCCGAGTCGGCGGCTGGCACGCACACTTGCGCGCACTCTCCTTGTGTGGGTGCGGCGCGGCTGTAGTAGTAAATGTGGTAGTGTGCGTTATATTTACGTAACGTACAGTAATCACTGTGATGAGCATCCGATTTTTTAATTTGAGTCATTTGTTTTTTTTTATGATAAGGTTTGGTAGGTTGGGTTTTGGCAGTTTAGTCAATGTTTGTGCGATATTGCAAATTACTTGTGTTGCAAAATAAGGTAAATGTTATCAATTAAAATGCGGTTAGTTTAAATAAAAATAATTTGTGTAAAAAAATGAAAAAAATATTGAATTTTAATGAAAAAATGATTAAGAAACAGCAAGTTAATTTTATTGCGTTTTGTTATGAAAAGTTCAATAGTTACCTATTTGAGTCTAAAACTTGAGCCAGAAAGCTAGAAATTGTAATTACATACCTATTTTATTTTTCTTTTTTGTGAGAATATAGGCAGCATTTTCACTGGAACCTATATGAAAAACATTGCCATTATTGTGGTCTTAGAATTTCGGGACACGGTCCTAATGTCCTAATCATACACATTTAGGCGATTTTTTGTAAAAATCTCAAAAATAACTCGCTGCCCGATTCGAATTTTAAGATACGTCAATTAATAGATCTAGAAACGATTTGGATTACATGTGTCTCATGTGTCAGTGTAAAAGTGACGTTTTAGTATGAAGATACGTCACATTTGACACTGAGATATGTTTCCATATCGTTTCTAGATCTATCATTTTAAAGTTCGAATCGGGCCGTCCGTCTCTAAAAAAATCGATATCACCCAATTTCATATTAACAAAAGCAGGAGTTATAAAAACTATACAGAGAAAATCCGTTGACCAGAGTAGAGCTCCATATCTTAGATTTACTTAAAATAATAATAAAATCCTAGTTCAATCGCCGTTATCAAAACGAAATGGTTGCTCTATAACCATTTAATAATTTTATAACGGTTGTATAAACATGTTTACGTTATATAAACGTATAGTTTACCGTAAATTTACCAGGGAATTAGAACTCATAAGGCGGTAACATGTCCGTCTGACCTCATAGAAATTATTAGTTAACTAGACGAGTGCTACGACGTAGCGAATCTCACGTAGGCCATCTACGCCGTAGGCGCTACGATGACTCATAATACCCCAATCGGAAAAGGCTGAAATTCTAGCTTTATTTATAAGGAGATATGATCTTTTGGAACTGGTGTATTGGTTTGTTTTCCGCGAACTGTTTTGCTACTAAAATGTTGACATTGCGTAATTTTTTTTTTATCAAAAGATAACTAATGTGAGGTAATGATTCATAGTAAATGATTACCTATTGGTATATTATTTATTTTAATTTTTATTGCACAATACATGAAGGTAAAAATGGCGGACTTAATGCCATAAGGCATTCTCTACCAGTCAACCAAACCAAAGTTCTCCAAAGGTCATATAGCATAATATATTATATATAAGAGCTATCGATTGTACCATCGACCACACTCCACACTGTTAACTGTACATTGGTGGACTTAATTATAAAACGCATATAAGGTCCACTGATGTACAGTAAGGAGCGTGTTGCTGTTTGTACTTCATATATTTTTAGTGTAAATTTTAAGTTTGAGAGAAATACCACATGTACCTATTAAATATAATGTATTTAATTTTAACTTTAAGTTGTGATTTAGAATGATAAATATTTAACAAGGTTAATTTGTTTTTGATTTTCATTGTTTTACAGTTACTATTTTCCTAGCGTTAATGTGGAGAAAATATCGTGTTTCTTTCGGTAGTAAAGTTTGTTAACCCTTCTCCTCGCTCAAGATTCCACATCTTTTGCTTGCTTGGGTATTCCGTAAGTTTGTCTATCTAATTTGAACTCTCCCCTCATCTACTCGAAGGTTAGCTGGAAGAGATCCCTTACAGGGATAAGTTCGCCTTTGTACCTTTATTTCTGTAAATAGTATGTAAACCTGTGTTGTGTACAATAAAGTGATTACATACTACTACTACTAAATTAGCACGAGGGATTAACCTTTGCCCCCTAATAAAACAAATAACTAATATTTATTTACATATTTACGTATTTTCCCCAATAGTTCCATAGAATTAATTACCACCTAGTCAAGTACCACCATATTGAAAGTAAGGGGAATAATCCATTATACGTACCTAATATACTTGTTTTTATATGTCATAGTTCTATGTAACATAACTACGTCATTATATGTACTTCGTCACAATTATGAGGTATTTATTATAAAACTTAAAGATGGACTTTGAACCTTAAACACGTCGTCATAAGGTATGATTCACTCAAAAACACTGGTGGTATGATCACAATAATAAACATTGCCGCTTGTTGTTTTAAATTTAAACCTTATAACAACGTACATAAGATACATTGTAAGTGATTTTGTAGTTTGTCGACAACACATACGACTGAGGGCGAACTCGAACACCGAATTGTTGCAAATTGCGAGCATCTCTCGCTTTTACTCCAATTAAGGCGTAATTAGAATGACCGAGAAAGATGCCTCAAATTTTAGGACTTCGATCTTTTTGTTCGTTTCTTCCGTAGCAGGAAAATGTACTTTAAATAGATGAGTTAAGGTTTATATTTATTTGAGCCAATACAAAGTGGCCAGATGCTGACGAATCAAGCTGGGTTTACCCCCCAGATTTTAGGAATTGTTATTGTTGTATTGCGTAGTTAGATAAAATGTATGTCATATAAAATACCTTTGAGGGTAGGTATCATTTATATAGAAATAGAGTTCAGGAGCTCAAAACTTGTTTGCGGATTTGGCCAAACGGCTGGTTGAGGGCACTGGGGACAAAGAGCTGGCAGCTTCCTCGCTCAACGAATAAGCGTTGCGATTCAGCGAGGAAATGCTGCCAGCTTCTTTGATTCTCTGCCCCAGGGGCCCTGTTTAGATACAGATTTTTAGTTTTTTTTTGTATTAGTTTCAGGTTTGTAGGTACTAATTTTAGGTTACTATTTATTGTAAGTTTTTTACTAAATTACTATAATAAAACTTTTCGTTGATGGAAATATGGCACAAAGAAAGAGTTTGATCGAATTTATATTTCTTTTCGTATTAATAATAAGCTAAGGAATGTAATATATTTTTTTTTTTATTCTGTCTTAACTCATAATCAATATCAGAATAGTCGAAAAACTTTAGCCATTTTAAATTTACTTAAGTAGCATTTGAATAATTTATTTGTTCAGGTATTTATTTATAATTTATTAGAAATTAGTACTTAATGTAGGTACCATTAAAAATTACCGTTACTTATAGCAACACGCTTGTGACACCTCTAGAATTTCGTCCAGAGCCCACGGAGACCAGTTTAATTCAGTCTCAGAGTTTGGGAGATAATAATAAACAAATAAAATACAATTAATATTCTGAAATCGAAAATATGAAGTAGGTAGAGTCGGACCAAGAATAGTCTGCAGCGGATTTGATAGCCCACGCAGTGCAAGTGTCACCATTTATACGTCATAATTTCATAGAAGTTATTGACGTTTAAAATAAGACTTTTCATGGACTGACTATACGAATAGGTATTACCTACCACAGTCATTCATTGGTAATAATACATATATTATATAAAGTAAATAATTTAAAATTTAAAACAAGTCGACACAAAAAGTGTCCTGCATGTTCAAACTTATATAAGACATTTACATAAATACATTATTTATATATGAATATATTTATATCAGTGGTTTTCGAAGACATACTGGCACCAGATTTTTAGGGTTCCGTACCCAAAGGGTAAAAACGGGACCCTATTACTAAGACTCCGCTATCCGTCTGTCCGTCTGTCCGTCTGTCTGTCTGTCACCAGTTGAAATTTTCACAGATGATGTATTTCTGTTGCCGCTATAACAACAAATACTAAAAAGTACAGAACGCTCGGTGGGCGAGTCCGACTCGCAGTTGTCCGGTTTTTTGTAAGTCACATTAAAGATTTTGGTGCTTTTAAACGAAATAAACCTTAAAGGCATTGGGTGCTTATACTACAGTCACCATCAGATATATCGGAGCGGCCAAGGCGCTCACAAATATCTGAACACGCCTCTATTGTCAAGGCGTTAGAGGGCATGTTCAGAGATTTGTGAACACCTTGGCCGGTCCGATATATCTGGCCCCAATTTCACCACGGTGACAGGTGCGACAATTGTAAAATCACTGTTGCTGACGTCACAGGCATCCATGGGCTACGGTTACCACTTACCATCGGGTGGGCCGTATTCCTGTTTGCCACCATCATTGTATTATTTAAAAAAACTTTATTATATCGGAAATAAACAGTTATTTCTTTTGCGAAGTTTTTGACAATTGTCAAGATTTAGAAGAATTGTAGGTAATTCTTGACAGGTAATGAGTTATATGTCGGAATTTCGTGACAATTGTAGTGTTTCTTGTGACAATTGTCATAAACTTAGCAAGAGAAATATGTTTTTTTCCGATATAATAAAGTTTTTTTTAATAAATCAATGATGGTGGCAAACAGGAATACGGCCCGCCCGATGGTAAGCGGTAACCGTAGCCCATGGATGCCTGTGACGTCAGCAACAGTGATGTTTTACAATTGTCGCACCTGTCACCGTGGTGAAATTGGAGCCTGATGGCGATAGGTAGTACAATTCACAAAAACGTATGAAATTAATAATAATGTTTTTAGTAAACAATGATTAAGTAAATAATGAGTTTCCAAACCTTACGTCATATTCCGAAGGTAAATAAATGATTGATTGCAGCTTATCTTAGTACATAACACAAATATAATATAAATAAGTAGGTACCAATTAAACATACAAAACAAAACACATTTGACGTAGAAGTATATAATTAGTGCGTATATTAAAACAAAAACAAAAAACATTACACTTCCCATGTGTTTGGGTTAGCGTTGTTCATAAACATTCGTTTTTGGTACGGAACCCTAAAAATTAGGGTGACTGCTATAGCTATAGTTATTGGCCACTACATAGTACCTAATTGGCCACTCCTAATAAATCAAAAACCGTACCTCAAAAGGTAAAAACGGAACCCCTTTAGGATCACTCGTGCGTCTGTCTGTCTGTAGATATGTCTGTCTGACTGTCTGCCTGTCTGTCACAGCCTATTTTCTCCGAAACTACTGGAACAATCAAGTTGAGATTTGGCACAGATTATGTAAATTTGTGACCCAAAGACGGACGTACCTAACGTAAACAAATGAACTTTAAACATGGAACTTTAAACATAGAAAAATATTTTATTTATTTATTATTTATTTATTTAAAAAGGGGGTAAATGAGAAAATTATTTTATTATTTATTATTTATTTATTTAATCTCAAATAAATAAACTTTTTTAACCCTCTGCGACTGATGTGCGGTCTATCAGACACCGCCAAATATTTTGTTTGTTGCTATGTCGGCGAACGGCGCGATATAGTTCTGTCTCGCTCATTACCTTCCTCAAACGCCTCGCGGCATCGGATGATCGGACAGTGATGCCTGAGCGGCAATTTGGTGCATGCATCGGGAGATATGAGCTGCGGGTGTCCCACAGACGTGAGCACAGCAATAAGTCCTGGGTCTGACAGACCTCCCCTCATAAAAATATGTACTTGTTCATAGTAATTATGGTGTCTATCAGACGTCACCTCACCAAAAATAGTAATGTTTCTATAGTGTCTGAGAGACCTCACCATATAAATAATTATATTTTACATGGTTGATCGACGAAAATCCTTTAAAATAAGCACCAACTTCAGGACTGATTAGTGCCTTATTCTGTCTTTAGATTTTCTCTATTTTTTTTAGCTATTATTATAATGTTCAAAAGAAGGAAAATTAATGAAGTTACTTGAAGTTGTTGATTGTTAAGTTTTTATTTTATTTTTTTGTTAGCCTAAGTACAAATTGTAAGAAACTGTGATCTCATTAAAATGTATTATATATTTCTTATGTAGGTATTTTATTTTAAACCTATTTTACAATTGAATTTATTAAATTATAAATGGATTGATTGTTATATAAAACAATAGTTACCATTTTGCCATTAGTTTATTTTTAATGAATTATCGAAAATGACGTCTGATAGACACCACATCAGTAGAATCTCTCTAAAAATGTCACCACAGTTGCAGAGGGTTAAACTATAATGTGTGTGTGTGAGGTTTCTATAATGTGTTACGTAGGTTGCCCTGAAAGTTTCGGGAATGGGACACTTAGAAATAACATAATAGAAACAGGCATATAATTTATAAAAATGTAACTCTTTATAAAACTTTTAAGGTATATTCCATTTGGTTGTCATTTGTATTTAAGAATTACTGGCAATTTGAAAATTGTATGTCGAACATTATTTGAATTTTTGGCCAAGTGATTTTTCGGATCATATTTTTAAACGGTTTTCAATATGCCCTCAGCGAACAAATAAAAGTTACAATGGGCTTCTGTTATTTTTTTATGAACTAGAGTTCATCGTACGCTCGTTTGCAGTTAAAATTAAATATGAAAGTCACTTTAATTTTATCCCATGGGTGATCTTAAAGAAGCATGTCATTCCAAAGCGACGTCAAAAATTAAAATCGCATTTGTGCTGTTAATTAAAAAGACTGCCAAAAAAGTTGCATATCGGCAGATTTCGACATTCCTAAATATTCATATGACAACAGTAAAAAAATCTTTTATATATATATATATATGTAAAAAAACTTCAATTCCGTTGGCTACTCCACGAATTTCATACAAAACCACTAAGGCCCCAAAATCGCCATACAAAAAGGACTTTGGGATTATGAGCCGTGTGCATTACAGAATGATTACTTTCAAAAGAAAATTTATATGCGTGGTCAGTTTGAGTTTAAGTATGCATTACAATAAAGATTGACTGTCTAGATGCGACAGTTTTCTCTATTCCCGAAACTTTCAGGGCAACCTACGTATATATCATGCTCATTGTGAAAATCTCAAATATATTTTTGATTAATTTTAGAATAAACAGTTATTCAAGAAAATAGGCAAAAAATGACCATTCCTTTCTTTATCTTCGAAACTACTGGGTCTAAAATAAATAAAAAAATCATAAAATAGTTCTTTACCTACAGATGACAAGAAAACCTATTAGAAATGTGCAGTCAAGCGTGAGTCGGACTTAATTACTTAGTTTTTGATCCGAACGCTACGGATTTTTTAAAGACATTTCACTCACGTTTCGCATAAAACATAACCCCTTAACCCTTGGAACGCGAGTCTAACCACACTTGGCCGGTTTTTACATAGTACCTATGTCTAAATATGTAGTTACATGTAATATACTTAATTTTTACTTTAGTATAGCTTTAGATTAAATAAAATGTATGTTATTTATTTAATTTTAATATGTTGCAGAAAAGCTTTCTGTTTGGCGACCGGTCTGGTCTAGTGGATAGTGACCCTGTCTGCTAAGCCGATGGTCCTGGGTTCGAATCCCAGTAAGGGCATTTATTTGTGTGATGAACACTAATATTTGTTCCTGAGTCATGGTTGTTTTCTATGTATATAAGTATGTATTTATCTATACAAGTATGTATATCGTCGCCTAGTACCCATAGTACAAGCTTTGCTTAGTTTGGGGCTAGGTTTGATCTGTGTAAGATGTCCCCTAATATTTATTTATTTAAACAAAACGAATGTAGATTATTATTCTTCCTAAATACCTAAGTTCTGTCACGAAATGATTCGACCCACTCAATCTTGGACTGTATACTTCGTGTTGACGTAATGATACCTATTTTCTGTCTAGTCATGTACTACATACTATTAAATTCAAATTAAACGCTTATGATATTCATCAATACCACCCTCGGAGTAATTAACAATGGAGCCGCCATTAACAGGCGTTCCCCTCTGTCGAAAATAGGCGGCCAATGGTCAACCACATGTCAACCATATATATGGACTGACGTTTATCTGACATGACGTAGGTACCTATACATTTGATGTGCCCCTCCCCCGCAAAAAACGGCAGACTATTTTGTACCGAAAATTTTAGACATGGCGTCTCCGTTGGTTATATCCTCTAAGATACCACCGGTACAGGCATAGAATTTAATTTCCTACCCATTTTGTACCTTGTCACCGTGACAATAAATTATGAAAGTCGCTAGTTACTTTAATGTCAACCGAAGAGTCATTTTTAGGGTTCCGTAGCCAAATGGCAAAAAACGGAATCCTTATGGATTCGTCATGTCTGTCTGTCTGTCCGTCCGTATGTCACAGCCACTTTTTTTCGAAACTATAAGAACTATACTGTTGAAACTTGGTAAGTAGATGTATTCTTCAAACCCATACGTGTGGGGTATCTATGGATAGGTCTTCAAAAATGATATTGAGGTTTCTAATATATTTTTTTTCTAAACTGTATAGTTTGCGCGAGAGACAGTTCCAAAGTGATGAAATGTGTGCCCCCCCCCCTGTAACTTCTAAAATAAGGGAATGATAAAACTAAAAAAAATATATGATATACATTACCATGCAAACTTCCACCGAAAATTGGTTTGAACGATATCTAGTAAGTAGTTTTTTTTTAATACGTCATAAATCGTAAACCGCACGTTACTTATGTATGTTACTTGCTGCTACGGAACCCTTCATGGGCGAGTCCGACTCGCACTTGGCCGCTTTTTGACTATTTTTGAGAGTCTGGCCAGAATTAGCACCTAACAGAGACAAATTGAAAAAGAGGGGGGGGGGCTGGCCTTTGCCCATCAATGGGTCACAATCGGCTCATAATATAAGTAGGTACCTATATAATAAAGTAGTAAAGTACCTAAGTAAATATAACAAATCATATAATGTACAAGAAATACAAAATGTATGAACCCAACCCGAGGTGTTATACATTTGAAAAATATGGTCAGTTTTTCAAAATTTCAGAAGAGTGGTCTTCACACTGAACCGAAATTTTAACCATACCAAAATTGACACAAAAAAGAAGTAGGTAGCGAGAGTTTGCCAGTGTTTACTACTGTTTAGGATTTCCCCTCAGTGACCCACCTAAAACACTCTGTAAATACAATTAAGTAATTGAATCCGGCTTATACCTTATCTAGTATGATTGAGTGACGTCACCCAACTATTAACGATCATTGTGACGTCATCTATTCTATGTTTGACATAATGCTCTTGAGACGTCATATGCCCGGTTCTGGGTTTGCCCGTCATTTATTAATGTTATGTAATGTATATTAGTTGAGTTGTCTTAAGTGTTAGCTATAATACGTAGTCGTAATCGGAAAATTCTTATTTTTGTGCACAGTCACTTCTATTCTATGAATGTCACTGTCGGAACTGTGATTATAGATAGAAAGTTAAATAGAACTCCACTTTGTTTGTTTAACCCAAAACCTTACTTACCTGGGTTTGATAAGGATCCTGATTAAATTTAGGTATCATCTTCTTGCATTTTATTCGAGAATGATATTTCTACTCTACACGGCACTACTGAGGTTTGTACCATGGTATAATAATAATTTCTTTCGTGAATCGGAAGATATTGCTAGGTAACGAATAATTAAAAATGACGTGTTATTGTAAAATATAAGATAAAATTCATATAAATGAAAATTATAAAGAAATATTTTAACTTATTAACCATAGGTATAATGTACCCATGTAACATGTTATGTTGAAATAAAGTGGCAATGTTATTGTGACGTAGGCCCGTGTCACTCTGGGAATAGAAGACCATGTTTTATTAGACCATGGTTTGTACCCTTGATTATAAACCGCTTTCGCCATATGACATATATTTCAAAGGTTAAATTATTTGTTTATATGAGGTCAATGCGTCACCAATTACCTAATGATTCATCACTGAAAGAAAACACAACACCTACGATGACGTCATTATTTCATACGGTAGTGGTGACTTTCTTATGAGTGGGTGAAAGAGGGACGACTGTCAGAATGATGGATGAGTATAATGTATTATTTATAAGGACTAATGAGGGCATATTCATTATTCGTAAGTCACATTATACATAGTTCTAACAGCTACTCTTAACTGTATAGTAGACCGAGAAGAATCGGATCACAGGGCGAATCGGGTCAGACAAAAAAAAAATGGATTATATTGAAAATATTGCCTATGATTGGCGTCGCAGGCTAACAGGAGACATGTACAGCGCTATTTTAGAGCACTCATATATCAATTAAATATTTCAAATATCAACGGATTTTTCATAATGATCCGATTCACCCTGTGATCCGATTCGCTTCAGTGTACCCTACATACGATTACAAATACAAAATAGTTTATTTGGTTTTAACACATGAAACACAAAACATAAAAGGCTGGAATCTCCCATTAAGTATAAAGATACTATATACTATATATACTATATATATATAGGTAGCGAGCGATTACCATCGCACATGGACAACCGCTACACTAGACGTGTGCGCCGAGTAAAAAACGATCGGCGGCGGCGGCGTGAAATCGGCGTGACCTTGAATTTCAAGTTTCTAAAGAAAAAACATTAATTTATCGTTTTTCTTGAAAATATTGATTAATCCAGGTTGCTAGTAGGTGAACTACGTAATCTACGTATAGTTTTGAATAGGTTTTGAGTAAAATAGGGTTTGTAAATGAATATAGGATAGGTATAATAACTTGATTTCCTAGTAATTAATTAGTTTGTATTTAGGGGGCATCTGGTCCCAATGACTTTCGATCCGATCTGTATCTCTCTGTAACTCCATATAAACTGCATATAAAGCTTCTTCATCTTTTTTGACGCTGAACAACTGACGTGTGTCAAATACTTTGTGCAACTGGCTTAATCTGTTTCATTAAATAAATAATTGATATATATTTGACAACTGTAACATATATCATACAAAAAAATCTAAATTGTAATCCAAATATCAAGTTAAAATAGCTGATTAACAACACTCAAGGTCACGCCGATTTCACGCCGATCATTTATCGGCGGCGGCGGCGTGGCAAAAAAGCCCGGCGGCGGCGGCGCGCCGGCGCGATGCACACGTCTACGCTACACTAGAGGGATTGTAAGTGCATTGCCGGAGTTTAAGATGGGAGTACGCTCTTTTCTTGAAGGTCGCATCGGTCCGGGAATACAGCAGGCGACAGTTCATACCACAGTGTAGCTGTACGAGGCAGGAAGTTTCTGGAGAAACGCACAGTTGAGGACTGCCAACTATCGGTGGACCTTATGACTTTGAAATAAAGTTAAAAATTGACAGTCAGCGTGGGCGATATCAGTCGTCAAGTTAGAAATTTTAAATGAGTACTGAAAAACAATACGAATACCTTTTAAATATTTGGCGAACACGAATATTCGTATTCGAGCAATTGTGTCGCTTAACTTCAAACTCGGGTAAATACATTCGACCCTCTCAGCAAATACATAGTTTGTCAAAAGACTGTCTCATTTCAATCATACTTAGATAGAGAGAATCATTACTATCTTTGTCTTACACTAGGACTAACACCCAAAGGAAAAGGATGAGTATAGTTTTCCTGGTTCTTATATACTGACTGACAAATTGGTTTGACCAACTATATATCCTTACCCTATTACCTTAATGCCAAAATCGCATAATCTTACACATGGATTTACCCGAGTTAGTAAAGCGTCAAGCGAAAGAAAACTCTTTTAGAAATCGATTTTCGCTCATGTCATCTCGGATATGGATGAATATGGTATCGATGCATTCAGTGTAATACCCTGAACACAAATATATGAGATGACAAGCGCGAAAGTGGTGGGGGTAGTTGCTGTGACGTCATAAAGTCGGCAGTACAAACTTTTTCGAGTTAAGTTTGAAGTTAAGCAACTCAATCATTAAAGCGGTAATTGTTTTTTATATGTAGTTTAATAAAGATTTAAACTCTTTACTTATAAAAGTACCTCTTACTCCGCAGTAGCACAATTGATTGGCAATTCGTATTATGGTTTCTTTTACAAACAAAATATAGGTACTTATTTAGGTTACCATAATATTATATTACGTTCGTTACATTACTTCATTGTTACAATATTGACAGGTATGTAAAATTCCACGCAACTAACCTTGAAGTACTCGAATACAAAACACGTTACATAACATATCCTTCTGTATAGGTATTATGTGGCAAATACTGACAAACAAGCCCATGTATGTGGTTTTTGCGACGACATTATAATAATGTAGTTATTTGATGCAGGATTATATTTTGTTAATATTCGATATTTTAGAATCGTTTAAGTCAGGGACGGCGAGTTTTGTCGGTGGTATTAGGTACGCAACAGAAAAAACCGGCCAAGTGCGAGTCGACCTCGCGCACGAAGGGTTCCGTACCATTACGCAAATAATAGCAAATAATCATGTTTGTTGTATGGGAGCCCCACTTAAATATTAATTTTATTCTGTTTTTAGTATTTGTTGTTATAGCGGCAACAGAAATACATCATCTGTGAAAATTTCAACTGTCTAGCTATCACGGTTCATGGGATACAGCCTGGTGACAGACAGACGGACGGACAGTGGAGTCTTAGTAATAGGGTCCCGTTTTTGCCCTTTGGGTACGAACGGAACCCTAAAAATGTATGATTGTGTTGGTTATAATCATGATTTTGGGTTAGGATTTTATGATGCAATTGACAAAAATAGTTATTTGTTTTACAAGGGCGCAAAGTTGTTGTTTAACCGCTCGTGCTAATATTGATACCCGAGAAAGCGAAAGATTCCAAAATTGAACCACGAGCGTATATTTGATTTGATTACTTTGCCTCACATGTGAATAAAATGCAACTTTGCTATCAGTTTTTGAAGTGCAAAGTAAGCCTTTCCGAGCTGGTGTGGTGAAAATAAAGTTAAATGTTTGAATACTTTTTACAACATTTCTCAGGCGTGCCAATACCAATGTTTGGCACCCCTGGTTTATGTGGTTACGTAGCCGATGTGTTTTTGTGAACCAAGTAAATTTATTTCTGCTTATATCAGACAAGATCTTTTTTGAGTTATTTTTATAAAATGGTTTATTTATTGGGTTACGTGAAACTTTTGTGTTAATACATATTTATCGTCTGTCCGAGGGGATACGAAAAAAACGACCTAGAGATGACCTACAATGAATTGCACGAGTTATAGTTATACAATTTTGCGTAACGCTCAAAAGCATTTAGGCGTATTCTAATTTTAATTATAGGATATAAATAAAATCTGGATTAGATATCGATCGGATCTGTCAGTGTCTAAAGTCTGTTTTGACACTGACGGATCCGATCCATATCAATCCGATATCGGATGTCGGATATGACTACAAAGAAGAAAAGTAAAGAAAGTGCCTTTATATTATATATATATATATATTTTATATATAACATTACGTGCGTGCTACGGACAGCCATCTGACCAAGCAGGGTCTCCGCTGGCAGTCGGCTGGCAGTAGACGGTCGGGGAGGCCTCGTACTACATGGAGGCGATCAGTTGAGAAGGAGGCTGGCTCAACTGGACTCGGCTGGAAAGAGCTGGAAGTAGCCGCTCAAGATCGTGACAAATAGAGGATTCTTTTGCGAGCCCTATGTCCCTAATGAGAGATAACAGAATCATCATCATACATTTAATTATTGTTTGTTGTTCAAAAGAAATTGTTAATACAAAAATTTAAGGACTAATAGGGCTTTTATTAGGCTATTTCCTAACAGTTGTTTTTCTCCAACGATCTGAAATCGGATCAGACAAAATGAAAACGCTCATAATTTACTGCGCAGTTCCTTGCGAGTTCATGTGACTCACCACTTTAATTTGTTTTTTATCAGAATTTTCTAATTTCGAGCAAATTGGTATCACCTATGTCCGGATCCGGATTGCTAATTAAATTCCATCAAATCTAACTCTAGACTTGTTGTAATTAAAATTTGATTTATTTGATTTTGATAACGTTATTTGGTGTAATGAAAGACGAAGTTTATTTTTTTATTAATTAGTGATTTTAAAGATATAAGATCAATCATTAACCTTAAGAAGGTAACTATTTTCTAGCAAGAGGAGAAATGGCACTGTGAATGAGTTTTTTAGGAGCCACTTGCATTTCTTGCATTAAATTAGTGTATTCACTTAAAAAAATAAAAACTCGTAAAGTTTGTTCCGAATTAATTACCAAACCTCTTTCAATATCTTGCTCCTTCAATAACAGAAATATTATATACTAGCCAGAATGACATATATTTAGTTTGAGTTACCTTCGCATTTATAATGCGACCTAGCGACCCGTCCCGGCTTCGCACGGGTTAACAAATTATACCCATAAACCTCCAAGAATCACTCTATTGATAGGAGAAAGCCACATGAAAATCCGTTCAGTAGTTTTTAGGGTTCCGTACCCAAAGTAGTGATATAGTAGGGACTTAAAAATTAAAATTAACTTAACTGTTACTCTTACTATGAGTACTACATAACTGTCACTACCTACGTAACACTTATAAGGGCCTTATACAATGTTAACCCTAGTACTCAGGTCGCATACCAACGCACAATGCACCGACACAATACACTGTTTAGATAAATAAACAAATGCGTCTGCAATTGTGTTAATTGTTGTGCATGCCATTATGTTTTGTTTTTAATAGTACAATGTAAGCTGTGGAATAATGAATGAGTATTCTATTTAACCGACTTTTATTATTGATGAGTTATGATTTGGCTGATATAAAGTGGTCAGATGCTTATTAGTGTTATGAGGCGGCTCGTTGCTAATGCAAAATTGCAGTTTTAAACTTTCACGATTTTTACTTATTATTAATTATTATTCACAATGACGGGACTTAATCGTGCAAAATTAAGTCCCGATTAAGTCCCGTCGTTATGAATAATAATTGCAGTTTGTATATTGAATTTAGTGTTGTGTTATTAGAAATAATTATTAATTTTATATTTAATAAAGCATAAGGGTGTCAGAAATTATGCAAATTGAACCCTATCACGTTGAAACAAAATTCATAATTATGTTGGAAATATATTATCTCTGCCTTAACTCAATTACCCTGAAAATTTAATATACTTCTGTTTAAAATTTTGCTCGTCAGATCCTTCGGTTAGAATTATACTGCTATGGTAAATAATAAAAGAAAATTAGACATATTTCCGTGATTTTTTAAATCGTGTCACCTATAATTTTTTTAGGTTTTTGTTGGAGTCTGCTCCTTCAGAAATAATCTAGTTTCCTTGTGAACTTTTTATGGTTTTTGCCTTTGATCGAAATGTGTAAAAAATCTATATAAAAACTACAATTTTGCGTTACCCCCCTCTTAAAGGAGCCACTAGGTTTACATAGAAACTACTATTTACTAAAGCCAACTAAAGCTGACTTTCAGAGGGCAAACTATGCCTTACTGGGATTATTCTGTATTCCTTGTAAATTTTTATATTAAGTATAGGTGTTTAGTATTCAACCTTGATACTGCTATACTGATTTACTTGAGGTAGCGAGGCTACTGGCCGGCGACACAGAAAAAGTGGTCTGAAAAATAATAACTAACAGTGTCAGTGTCACAGCAAAATCGCGAAGAAATAGATCGCCTCATTCGCAAGAAACAGTAAAACCCTAGTAAAAACTCATAATTCAGTGCGTGTAAATAACGAGGAATCAGCAATCCACCCGCAGAGGCCTCTGCCAGCTGCAGACCACAAGACTGACGGTAAGCGCGCTCACCCTTTTGTACCTCAGTATAGTGTTACGATAGGAACTTACAGAAACTACAGTCCACACCCCTGGCTTTACGCCACAATAGGGTAGGTTACATATACAAAGGTACATACAACTATACTATTAAATCCCAGGAAACTCATCATATTGTCTTCGGTTACCGCGATAGTTACTCATGAAATAAAACTATTGAAACGGATTATATCGCGTATATTGAATTCATACTAGGTACATCCCGACGTTTTGTAGATGCCAGGATGTAGTATGAATTTAATATATGCGATATAATCCGTTTCAATAATTTTATTTCCCAGGAAACTCATTAAAAACTCGCTAAACCGTATCCCTATACCCGTTCCTCTAGATTTACAAATTTATCTGCACAGGTAGGTACCTATTTGAAATAGGTCAGGGCCGTATCTATTTCCACCTGGGCTGCAGGTATGCTCGGACACGATTGTGTGCTGTTTGCGTGATTTTCCCGAAATACACGAATAGGTAAATGCGACAATCGAAAATGAATAAAAAAGACCGAAGTGATCCCATAAGAGCTCCGTGAACAAAGTTTTGTACGGAGCTCTAAAAATAGGGAAACGAGGTATCCTTAAAGTAGGTATTTAAAATAAACTACAAATTACTAGCAATACCTATTATGGTTGACTGGTAGAGAATGTCATTTGGCATTAAGGTTTTCATCGATTTTTGACAAGTTTTGAATCGTATCTTCTTTTTTTGCACTACAGAATAGAATTATAAGACAAACGGTTATCGCTTTTTCAATCTTTTATCTCCGATTTTGTCCACCGGATTTTGAAAAAAATTAATACTTATTTTTTTATGAATTTTTTAAACATTGTCTAAAAAACACTTTTTTCGTATCTAGTTTGCAGTGAAGGATCTTACATGTACGAAATCTACATATTTGGGTTTGTCTTTGACGTCTCGAAAAACGTGTCCAGGGATTTAATTTTAAACTAATTAACACAAAAGTTATGGCCAGAAAACCAGTTTTTTAGCCTAAAATTGTTCAACTTTGATGCCAAATATCTCGAAAACAATAAACTTTGAAGTAAATATGGGATTCTATATTGCTTAAAGCCGTTGCTGTTAATAAAATAAGCTACAAAAAACATTAGAAAACTAAGGGATTCAGATCGAAGGTCATTGGCGTGGGGGAGCCCCTTAAGTCCGGCATTCGTATATACCTACATTACTGCACATATATGTTTTGTGCAATTTTTAAATAATTAATAATCTGACGCCGTATATGTGTCGTATAATTATATGATTTGTCATGTGACCACATTGATAAAAAAGTTATACTTATTAAGCATTAAAACATCACCTAAAAGTTCACGAATTCAAAAATAGTAGAAACTTAGTTTAAGACGCCGAAACTGATTTTTTTATTGCCGTTATGGAAGAGCATACTCTTAACAATATGATATAGAAATCGATCTGCAATAATATAATTTAACATTTAAGGTAAATAAATAAAAGTAAATAAATAAATTCATTAAATACCTACCTAAATAAAATATATAACGTTATTAAGATCCTTTTCATTTTACCGCTTGGGAATTTCAATGTTATTTTAGGTAAATTCCTAATATGTCATACCCTATAAACCCTATAATTTTTTTCGCTATTTGTTTTACTAAAAATACCATACACGATAAAGATAATAAATTAATTTACTGTTTTATCATCTCGATTTATTGATTATTTTAGGATTCCGTAGTTAACCGGGAACCCTCAGAGCTTCGCAATGTCTGGCCGTCTGTTTTGATTTTACGCTTCAACCTTTTGGTGTGGGGTCTCAATCCAAATGTCTTTCAAAACGAATAGGGATCTCCAAATACCTCTGCTTACCATTTTCTGATAAAGCGATCGCTTCGAAAGTTCCCTCTCCAACTTTTGAACCGTGGGTCCACAAATATGAACAAAATCGTAAAGTCAGGACTTCTATTTCCAATATGATCGGTTAAGTAATTTTTGACTTTTCACGAAAACTCTTCTTTTCTTATTAAAAATATGTAAGCAATCTACCGTTTTCATGTCATGTACAGTAACTAAAACTATTTGCTTAGCACCTACTTAAAAACTGTCTAAAAAAACCTACTTTCAATTCTGCCTATTGTGACAGTCGGGTACCTACCTACGGAACCCTACATTGAGTTTGGGCCAATCAGCCGGTTTTTTTTATTAAATAGAAAATTTAATAAGTTTCTCACCAAATGATAAGCAGACCGGCTAAAAATAACAACAGAATTTTTCTAATAATTATAACCGTTCTAGAAGCGGGGTAGTTTTGGGGAGGTACCTATTTTATATTTAATTTTTGTATAAGTACCTATAAGTGTTGTATAAAAAAATTATTTGTTGTACGTAACTTACTGAAAAAAATTATACATATACAGGGTGATTCAGGAGACGTGAGCAGGACTAACACTGCGCATATCGTTAATTATAAGCAACTGTTTCGTATCAGTATTAGTGAGGTTAAAGTTAATTTTCTAGTCGTGTTGAATAAAAAAGTTATTAATTTTTTTGCGACATGCATGGTCACCCTAAAATTAGAATACTAAACTACCGATATTCTGTGTCAAATTGAATGTCATCACTGTCATCACGGTCTGGTTACTTTTGAAAACTCGTATCCCACTCAAGTTTGACAGTTTATTTTCTTCGTAATCAAAATGCCATTACGGTTAAAGAGGTTTTATGTTTATTAATTAGGTCCTGTAGGGTGACCATGATTGTTGAGAATTAAATTTCCTCTCACCAAAAAGTTGAAAAATAGGAAAAAGAGTGGTTGTTTCTCCTAAATACGACGGTGATCGATCAATTATCAGTTACTGAGTGTGCAGGATTAGTCCTGCTCACGTCTCATGAATCATCCTGTATATAAACTTATAACGAAAAAAAATAATAATTTTCAAGATCAAAATATCCCAAAAATACACACTTATTTTTTTTAAACTTGTTTGTTTACAAATACGTATAATGTAATTTATAAATTCTACGTATTATTAAACATTCCATACACATAACACAATCAATATTTAACCACAAATTAGTTACATAAAGTTAATTATGCTCATATGTTTTCCTGGTTGTATGGCGCTGTACCTGAATTACATAGAACTGTACCAGAAAACCCCTGGTGCGCCGTGTGGTTACATTATCGTCACTACGAAAACTGTAATGTTTCCTGTACGTATATAGGAAGTGAACATAACTATTCAGTAGGCGTATTATGGATCGCTTTATCCACGTGATAATATAACTGTCACTTTTTAACTACGCGGGATAGAAAGTGACGGACTCCGTTTTATCACGCTGTCACGTTCATCATTAAGAACGATCATCATATCCGTATAGAACTAGGTAAATGCTGTAACAATCGTCCATAATAATAAAGGATGACTTATGATAGAATGGTCCGGGTCCGGGCCAAGGCGTTCGACACTTCGTTTTCTAAGGAAATCATCACGAGATCACCGATCACTCGCCATAGAAAACGAGGTGTGGAAAGCCTGGGGTCGGACCCGGATCTTGCAATCTTCTAGTACCGTAAAACCCATTTTACGGTACCCTTTGCACTTACCAGTGGCGCGTCAAACATGTCCACAGGCAAGCCGGGGCTAATTTGGCTTACATATTTCCTTTACAACTCTGCTCAAACGTCCAAAAACAGGCAAGCCGGTGGGAATCGGCTTTTATGGACGCGCCGCCGCTGGCACTTACTCACCCCAGTGAGTAGGTGCAAAAGTGACATTCAAACCTCGATAACATTTTATTTTTACATATGCAAGTAATAAGTGTTCCGGACGTTTGTATTTTAGTTTTTATTTTATTTTGGGTAGTTCCATCTCATAACTTTGACGATAAAGAGGAAAACCCACCTCACCCCGTAGTGCCTCGTATTTGGGGTGAGAGGGGTTTTCATACAAAGGTGATTTTGGAAGATTGTTGGATCGATTTTTTTTTTATTATGAGTATTACTATAGCTCCATTTTAAATTGGAATACATTATTTTTGTAGCAGTAGTCTTAAAATCCCTTCTCACCCCCCTCTCAAACCTTCTCTCCCCATTCATAACCCACCTCTCCCCGCGAAACCTACTCACCCCATTTTACGGTATGTAAATATTTATGCTTTGTTTTAGGTATTTGTCCATTCACATGCTGAATTAGTGAAACATAATAGAGCACAACAATATCTTGAGATCGGTTTTGAATATTCTTCATGATAATTAAATAGCATAAGTAATATAAGTATAACTTACGGATTCCGCTCTAGCTATATGATAGCCTCTTTCATTCACGCTTGTTGCAGGTAATTTTAGTCTAAAAAAACCAAGCGTGAGTTGGACTCGCGCACGAAGGGTTCCGTACCATTACGCAAAAAAACGGCAAAAAAAGACGTTTGTTGTATATGGGAGCACCATATTTATTTTATTTTGTTTTTAGTATTTGTTGTTATAGAGGCAACTGAAATACATCATCAAACAAACAAACAAACAAACAAAATTTACTTTATTCATGTAGGCCTAGCAACAAGCTCTTATGAATCGTAATTAATCTTAATCTAATTATCAGAGCAATTTATTGATGTTAATATTATTCCATAATAAAATTGGATTATTATACATATCAAATTTAACACTAAAAATTTCACAAAAGGATCGTCAAACATTAAAAAGATTGTATAAAAAAATACTAGTCTAGAATTTCTAGAATAAAATCTAAATTTCAAAAAAAAAGTATAAGTAAGCATCTATGACAACTGTCTAGCTGTCACGGTTCATGAGTTACAGCCTGGTGACAGACATACGGACGGACGGATGGACAGACGCACAGCGGAGTCTTATTCTTATGAGTACTATTAAGGTCCCGTTTTTAACCTTTGGATAGGAAACACTAAAAACTGTCAAATTGGTCTAAGGACTGATCAACTCTGTAATAAAAACTGTCTGACTGATGTGTGATCCAATTGTAAATAATCTCGTATTCAGAGAAATACTTGTAACCTTGAGACAAAATTATCATGCGTCGCATTAAAAAATATGATATCGCGTCCGAAATACATTGAAAAAAAAAACGCCGATTCATAATTTTTGTCAATATGGAAAACCGTATCGCATATTTACAACCAGATATAAAATCAGAATGTCGTATGTCCTAACAACGTACGTAATTTAAAGATGTTGAGGAAAACGGGCGTCTTTCCTGTGGACACTACAGATTTGTGTACATTTACTAAAGTTTTCCCCATACAACTTAAAATACGAAGTAGATTGGAAAAATAAATAAATTTTGAGCTGTATATTTCTTATAAAAAATATTCAATACATGCTTGGAGTACTTAGCTTAATAATTATATGGTTATGGGTATGGTTATATGGTTTGTAATATATCAGAGAGAAACAACAAACTGACATTCTGAATCTTTATACTCGTATTACTCGTAGGTACTACACGATCAAACGCTGTATGCAAGATGACTTAGCGCCACTTGTACCATCCCACTAACCTGGGGTTAAGTGGTTAAACCGCTAAACCAGTGTCAAATTGTACTGGTAACCACGGTAACTCCAGGTTTAACCGGTTAACCCCGGATTAATGGAATGGTGCAAGTGGCGCTTAGATGACAATCTTTAATCGACAAGTGCCAACCTAAATAGTCTAACGCAGCTAAGAAGTCAATTTTGACAGGTATGAATTGACCCATATTATATGGGCATATATGACACTAAGGCCATCAGTTAAACGGTAGGTCTTAGCTTCGTAAATAGGGTCAATTCATAACTGTCAAAATTGACTTCTTAACTTATATCGACTTTTTATAAAAGTAAAAACTAAGCATTCAAAACCATAGACATTTGTGAACCCAGTTCAGATGTTTCTGCAACTCTGCAGTGACTGGAAACTGTGGTATTTAGAAAACACGTGATTCTATTTTATTACACGGCTTAAGCTGTTATTCTTCTGAATAGCTAGAGTATTATGTCATTGCGCAACGTCCATTGTATGCCTATTTCGATAAAATTCCGAACCGCGCGTTATCAGCAGACTCCGCGTGATGCCAACGTGATACGACAAAGTACTAACTACAGCGTATTTAAGTGGCCATTGTGAACTTTAATTCGTTGTAATAAGATACATGAATGGTGAGTTAACTGGGTTGATAGTACGAGTAGGTACATGTGAAAATGTGAAAATAGTTGTGTCTGGAACCTTGTCGTTATTTAATTTGCAAAACGTGTTAGTCGCTATATTGGTTGTGTGAAAAATAAAATTGACTGTGGTATTCGAATGGACTTTTATAAATCTTTCATATACTTTTTAAAGACTTTTATAAATAAATATTAGGGGACATCTTACACAGATCAACCTAGAACCTAGCCCCAAACTAAGCAAAGCTTGTACTTTATGATTAGTTAAAGTCAATGGGATATGGGAAAGTATAAGTCAATGGTATAACTAGTTTGTTACATTCAATCATTTCAAAAGTGAAGATAGCGTTCATATAATTTCGACAGTATATTCTCGTTTGGTGTGCCTGGGAATGCTACAACGCGATTAGTTGATGAGTTCGAATCGCGCGCGCGATTGGTCACAACTAGTTACGTTAGACTGCACGATGGGCTCGATTCGTGTGTGACACCCAAAATGACACCGCTGAACAGTTAGGTATGTGTCTAATGTGTCTGTATGTCGTATATATTACTTCGTCTTTACGATATGGATATCAGTGTTCGAATTGGCCTGACTATCAGTTCCTTCGATAAAATGAGTGACGGATTGAAAGTACTAATCGCGACAGAGATATTGACGTGACAACGCCCACTTCTGCGTCGCAGTACCTAACGCCCACGATTTAAACTAAATAAACGTCAGTTATAAACGTCCATAAGCTACGGTACTCGCTTTCATCAAGCAATCCGTAACCAGCAGCATAAAATTGATGCAAAATTTACGCAATAAATTCCCCGTGTTGCATAATATTTATTTAATCGAACAAAGTCATTACATAGGCTCCTCATAATGAAGTGATAAGGGATATCGATTGATTAGGTACTGAATCGGCTTATCAGATCATATTTAGGGGATTTACCGCATTCTGCAAATAATGCCTACGTAATTAGCACTAAGCATAGTCTAATAAAACATGGTCTTCCATTCCCAGAGTGACACGGGGCTACGTCACAACAACATGGCCGCTATATATAGCGCTATCGCATATTATCATATAGCGCTGTCGCATGATGACGTAAGCCCGTGTCAGTTAGGTGACCTAGAAAAGACGGGAATGGAGTACCAGGCGGAGTATATTATTATACCATGGCACTAAGTATGTTTACCATTTTTAATCGAATAGTGTTTCAGAATCAGATACTTAAAAACAACATATTTGCCAGAATACTTATAAACAACATATAGTATAAATTATATAAATGATATATAGCTTGGTTAGGTTGAAGTAGTAATAATTAGTTTTAAGTGTGATTTATTTTTATGAGACGTCAACTTTTAATCTTAATATGTATGTATGTACCTATATGTAATTACTTAATAAAGTAGTTCATGAGTAAAAAAAAATTTATATAAACTATGTAATATGAGAACATGTTTCAAATACATATGTAGGTAAGATACAAGTAAATGTTTACTTAGTTTAGGTATTGTTCAAATTTCCATTAGAGTTTAGAAAATACATATTTGTATCGGTACTAATATTGTTAAATTGATCTGTACCTATCTTAACCTGAATCCATGAATTACTAGTATTTAAGTATAAATTGTATAATTACCATTGTATAAATCAAATTAGCATAAGTTTTAATGAATAAATATTATCTTATCTTATCTTATCTTATTTAACTAGTCTTCTCACGGGACTTCAGCCGCAAAGAAGTCCATTTAAGGGAATGGAATACTATGGAAATAAATCAGGTTTATTATAAGTAATGTCATTATAATTCGTGGTATATCTATGACACATACAAAATAATTAAATACTTAATGGTACATGAAAATCCTAGTTCTACTCAGACGAAGTCACGGGCAAAAGCGAGTATGCCTATATTTCGGGAATCATCGATGTCTAACGGCCCGATTCGAACTTTAAGATACGTCAAATATTTAGTCTGGATACAATATGGATTAGTGTCAAAAGTGACGTTTCTTCAAACAAAAACGTTACTTTTGACACTGAGATATCTAATCCATATCGTATCTAGACGTAATATTTGATGTATCTTAAAGTTGGAATCGGGCCGTAAGCTTAATTTTATTTCCTATATGCGCCGGCGTTGATTATTATCAGCGTTTCGGAGAAATTGCTCGTGTTACAGGATTCCTCTCAAGATCATTGGAATCAATCAACCATGGTACAATCAGTACCAACAGAGCTGGTGCAAAAGTATCTACCGTTCCATATTAACATTATTAAAAAATATATACCTACATATACGTAAAAAATGTGATATTATAGAATGTAAGTCATAATTTTGATACCCCACTCGAGAGGCTTAAAACCTACATAAAAACATTATATATTATTCTTATGGCAATTTTAATACTGTTATATCGTAAATATACTCACATAGATGGCATATCTTTTTAGATACTTATGCCTAATACTTGTTATTGGAATTTACTGCAAAAAACTACTCTGTAAGAGTCATTCGGGCATAATAGTTAATTGTATAAAAAATCCCCTTTTTTAGGGGGTAAAATATAAAATATATATATATGACAGAAAGAAAAAGGAAAATAAGTCCAGGTTCATAAAGTCAAGCTAACTCCAAGCTTATTGTCTTTCTTAAAGTGACCGTGTGCCGTCGGATAGTTATTAAAACCGAATAAAGATATTAATTTATACATTTAAACGCCTGCTGGAGAGATTATTAGTTTTTTTTTATCGTAAATTCGAATAGGTCTAACTGTGATTTCTTACATTTAAATTATTATATCTTGATTACCTTTTAACTAAAATTATTACACAATACGCCACCTGCACCTGTTTGCTAATTAATTATCAAATAAGACATGATAATGTAGGTACAGATAATATGGAACTTACTATGCCAGTCATTATATTCATTTTAATTAATTAAATAATTCCTTATCACTTTATTACAAAAAAATTGTAAACTGTTTTACTTATCTTATTTTATGCCCTTTGTTTTCCATATTGATCACCTGAATTACTTTGTATATTGCTTAATAAATACAACATATTGCATCAGCAATGCCCATTATTTGTACATTCACATTTTATAAACTTAAAAATAAACACTATTTAGGCTAAATATATATGCAGGCCTGAGGGTGTTAAGCTAATAGTTATTCTGACTGTACTTCGTCTTCAACACGGCCGATAGCACCGTGGCGTAAGGAGATAAATAATAATAAAATAACAATAACATTATTTATTGTGCACTACTAAAGAAAAGTACATAATACAAGGAAAAAAGACAGGACTTAAATGAGTAAGTAACAGCCGGACTTAATAACAAAACCAAATATCCAAAAAAATGTGATATAATATAAAGATTAAGTTAAGTACTGTTTTATTATTAGTCTAGTCCACAAGCTCAAAGTGGTGGAAAATAGAGATACTACTAAAAATGCGTGTGATACCTCATTGGATTCGGAATGATGTCTAGAATAATGTATTCGAAGGGTTTATTCCCACATAAAAAAAAGTTATTAACAAAAAAAAAAGGGGATTAAAAAACATATCTCTTATTTCCCCAATATCTCAAAAAGTATTAATATTTATTTTAAGATATCTTAAATATTATCTTCTAGACATCATTTCGAATCCAATGAGGTATCACACGTATTTTTAGGAGTAGTACCTAGTATCTCTATGTTTCACCTCTTTGAACTTGTAGACTACACTATATCGTCCGATCTAGCAAATTCCAACGAACATAATATATTAGTTTCCTCTTCGAATAATTTCCACTCCAAATCTCCATTACGCAATACTACAAAATTAAACATTAGGTTACATAAGGAACCGGCATCCGAAACGCGTCATTGACATTGAATTAGAAAAAAAACGCGTAATGGCGCGCTTGACTATGGGCGCCATTTAGTGACTCATTAATTTCTTTGGAAACGGAAGCATTTTGAGTGAATCAATGTGAGTTATTATTTTTTTAATGGGCGTTTTTATTTTACTTATGTATACTCGTATATTGCTGTGATTCATGAATTCGAAACATCCTATTGTGCTTATCGAAAGATAAGATGCGAATATTATACGGATGACGATATGCCGGAATTAGATTCTATATGGTGTGGATTTGATAAAGTTTGATATGAAGGTACTCATTTATGTAAATAAGGTTACGGAAATAATGCCCATAGATAGTGGTAAATCCATTTTATTACATCAGAACGCATAATAATATAAAAAAAATTAGAAAATCAACTGTTTCACATAACATAAGTGGAAATGTTATCGTTTTGTACATTTTGATCATTTTTTTTTAAATGGTTAAATAAATTAGAAGTTTCACGATTTAAAAATTAAATTTAGGTTATTTAGTAAGCAGGTAGGTACGAGAACGAATAGGGGGAATTATCCTAAACCCTAAACGCACAAATATTTACGCCACGATTTTACTAATCCCTAATGTCACGCCATGTCAGCAAAATGTTTTCCTACACCTAAGTACTTAGGTACATGTTTTATAAGGGGCCCACTGATTAACAGTCCGCCGCACGGTATCGGCCTGTCAGTTGTTCGGAACTGTCAAAATTTTACGTAATTAATACGTAATTATTTACGAGCTTAAAATAATAGTTCGCGGACCTCACTCGGTATAGTCATTATTAATATTTAAAAAAATAAACGCCTTATAAACCGCGAACAATTTGAATGAACGACATAAATTTGACAACAGACTTTTAACTTTTTTTAATCATAGGCAATTGGTGATACCACAAGGAAATATCTGTCAACAAAATTTGGCTAGCCAGACTCTACAAGTGGAAGCCCCTTTTTGACAGCTTTTGTTAGAAAGGGACTTCCACTTGTATTACAAGTTACAAGCTTTTGAAAAACAGGGCACGGTCAGAATTTGACTGGGTGATCCTGGGAAAACCGAGAAAACACTTCAACACCGTTTTAGTCCGTAAGTTCCGAATTGAAAGTCGCACTTTAGACACGCGGTAGACCAGTATATGTCATCATGATGTCTAGAGATCATATTTAATTTGTTTTCGCGCGAAAAGCCGTTGACCACTTGTTATGCTGTTTGTATAACTCGACCTTAAAATAACCGAATGAGTAAGCTGATAATGTTTATCGCAATCGGTAAAAACAAATATTTCGTAACTCTTTGTTCGAACTACGTCGTTCATTCGATATCTGGTACCTATGTGCCGCTTGTTTACATATGTGGCGTCTGGCGAAGGTACCTGAGGGGCTACCGCGAAAACCGAAATTCGCAAATTGCGGGGATCTTACTCTTTTACTCCAATGAAGGCGTAATTAGAGTGACAGAGAAAAATGCCCGCAATTGACGATTTTCGGTATTGGCGGTAGCCCTACTGAGCAAGTACTTACCTACATAAGCACTTGTACTTTATCTGTGGTCCGTTAGACATTTTTTAAAGTTCCGTTGCCGCATTTTATTTTTACCTCGTTTTTAGGGTTCCGTAACTCAAAAGGAAAAACGGAACCCTTACAGGATCACTCGTGCGTCTGTCTGTCCGTCCGTCTGGACCGTCTGTCACAGCCTATTTGCTCCAAAACTACTGGACCAATAAAGTTGAAATTTGGTACACATATGGAAGTCTGTGACCCATAGACGAACATGTAATAAAAACAAATAAATTTTAAGCATGGGGGCACTTTAGGGGGAAAATGAGAAAATTAAAAAACTAATTTTTGCAAACCATATCGTGTTACATATTAAATGAAAGGGCTTATTTTGAGGACCTCCTTTTTTTGGGAAATAATTCCCGGATTGCATATACTTTTGGAGCGTTGTTTTATCCGCTACTATTGCTGCTGACGGTACATAAATGTGACGTTCCACGGGAAAAGGTACCTTATGAGGGTTTCTAGTTTCGGAGATATGAAATGTTTTGTAAAGAGGTGAAAAAATGCTCAATTTTTTTTTATTTTGTGATCTGAAACCTTAATGCGTAACGTTTGTTTACCTGTTTTTATTTTTGTTATAAGTTAGTTATAAGCTTAGTAATGTCTTCTCAGAGTTTAGTAGAAAAGGTACCTTATGGAAAAAAGATTGAAAATTCCCAAAAAAACTAGTCAATACGGGAAAAGAAGGTTGGTAGAGAACTGTATTAGCATTCTGCAAAACTAATTTGATAATTTCAGTTCTGGTTGGGGCGCCTCGCAAATATTATAACCGTACATAGACCGACATCACAAATCCAAGTAGCCTGCTATTATACCAAAGTTACTCTCGTCAAGTCTTTCTTAACTAGAATAATCTTCATTTGGTTTGGTCGCATGCAGTAAATCAGCCATTGGTTTGCTGAAAAATGCCAATACCCGACGCATTACCTTATGGAATATCTGAGGTAATTGAACCTCAATGCCGCTTATCTTCAATAGCAACCGAAATATATTATTGATAAGAAATAGACGATGTATACCATCTTAACCCCAAAATATTATTAGTTTATCCTAACTGTTCCATCATCATCATGCCTCATCATGTAACTTAATCACAAGGTACCTTTTCATTACATACAAATTATTGGTCTTTTTAAGATTATTATGACGAAGAACTAATTAAATTTGGGGCAGTTTAATGTAAATTAATATTTTCTATTCATAAAAGATAAACTGTAATATGATTGATATTTTGTAGTGATGTATTATTAGATTTATTTCCATAAGGTACCTTTTCGTAAATGTATGGAGCAAATACTGTTATTGTTATGTAAGTTTAAAGTGGCATAAGGGGTTAAATATAGTATTTAGTTGGGGTTTTAGGATTTATTTCATTTGAATGACAGAATTTCTTTCATATGTGCTCAGAAAAATTGATTGTGTGTCACATTAAAAGTAAAAATATTCAATTTTGTGATTTTATATGAAAAAGTCAGAAAATACATTTTCACCTCTAAATCGGTATTGTTTTTTGCTTAAACTGTCTGTCAGTGTCGTTTTCTAATAGATAAAATTTAAATCTTGAGAGCTCATTGCAATCAATCGTGAAAATGAAATAAAACTTTATTTTCAAGAGATTGGTTAGTATACACATAAATCAGTCGATATCAAAAGTTTCTATTTGCATTACAGAACAAGTCGCAATATTTTTTTAATCTCAGATATATAAGGCATTATTATTTGTAGTCAACTATGTAACTTACTTCAGGAACATAGTTTTTTAGGCGGCTAAACTTAAAACTTCTCTATCGTAAAGTTGCTCATTTCACAACATTATTTTCAAAAAATCATATCTCTGTAACTACGCAACCTAGAAGGTTGATCTATTGTGTTATCGATAGCTTATTTATTGTAGATTACTGGGGTATGCATAACTCCATACCCGCCATAAGGTACCTTTGACCGTGGGACGTCACAAATATGTTCTAACTATAGGCTATTTTTCTGTTTTTGTGAAATGTAGTTTAATTTGATTCATTTAACTCCTATAACTCACCTGTTTGCTTATAAGGACAGCTGAGCAGAGAAGACCCTTAGAGAAGAAATCTTCTACCATGTCCACGAGTACTGACATCTGTATCCCTTGATCTAGCTAACTAGAGAAAATCTCTTGAGGTGACATGTTGATATATTTCTTCAACGCTTTTAATTAAAATTTGGGAGTGGTTAGGGTAGCGCTACCTTATTTTTCACTCAAAACAGGAACAGTGGTTGTAATTTTTTGGAAAATACCCAGTTAAATTAACTAACAAAGTAACCTATAATTAGACTTATTTTTATTTTATTTTATTTTATTTTATTCGGGATGCTTACTGCCTAATATACATAGGTTAATAGACTTATCTACTATATGCAAATTACAAGCTTCCACATATATAATGCTAGATAACATAAATATAAAGGTCGTAAATATGTCGACCGGGACTTGTGTCAATCGACATAAGTCTAGTGGAACTAACTAAATCATTCAAAACTGTTAACCTATAGGTAATTATCAGGTGTTAGTCTATGCAATTGGGCGCGGGTTGTCCTGCAATGTCCCCTGAGCCAATGACCATGTACTTTGAATGTTAAATCAATACCCGTACCTATTGTATCGACACCCGTGTCACCTTTATATTGCGTCGTCACCTATGTAACCTCATGCCCAAAACATGCATTTACTTATTTAAGTTATTTATATCTAACTCACCAATATGCATAGGCTATTATATACCTTTTCACGATTTTCATTGTTAGGTATCTACCTACGTATAACATTAAAGTTTAGCAATGTTAATGAAGTTAATACAGTGTGTAAATCCAATACGGGCGAATATTTAAACGGTGGTTAGCATAGCACCTGAGAAGTATATTGAGATAAATTTTGCTTAGAAATAGTATTAAAATATTAACCATATACAAAATAATTTGGCCCACAATGTAAAACAACACACCAGTCACGAGATACGAGCCTTTTAAAGTACTTAACTGTAACGCAACGCAACGCTCGTATCTCGTAATGTCATTTCATGTTATCTCTCGTAATGTTTGCAGTACATTGCTGCTCGGTAAATTTATTACAAAATATCGGTAAAATAAATTAGTTACAGGGTAATAATTAAGTGTAACTTCAAAAAAACTCTTAATTCATGATTACACTGATAAATTATATTCCTACATATATCGTTAATTTATTGTCCGTATTGGATTTACACACTGTATGTCTCTAAATGGTAAATATTTATTTTGATGAATTGTTTATGTTAATGATAAACTATTGGTCCATTGAAATAAAGAACATTGGACTTATTATTGAAGAAAAATCACTGTTACTGTCTTAAAATAAGGTTAATGCATGCAAGTAAGTAGAGTTAGACCAAGAAAAGTCTGCAACGATTTTGATAGCATAAGCAGTGCAAGTGTTATTTATACGTCATAAAGGCTTCCTAATAGTCAAATCAGCTTCTTTTTTAGAACTGTCAAAACGATTTGCTAATATGTAATGTATATGTACCTAAACGAGTATAGTGACGTCACGGTCAACTCACCTACTTTTTATATTTCTATCCGGTTTATTAAATACCTAGAAATTGTATTTAAAAATAACTGCTATCAATGTTTTTCTAATAATTATCTGGTGCTTTATTTCGTGCACGGTGTGAAATAATTTATTTTAAGTAGAGGAATCTTCCCTACTAGTATTTCATAGAAGTTTGATGTTTATAATAACCCATGCACTGTGTGTGCTATCAAAATCGTTGCAGACTTGTCTTGGTCTAACTTTATACAGTTTACTCTGCCTACGACTAAATCTTAATGTTGGGAATCAAACAAGAGAAATATTGTACAGGTTTCAGTTTCAAGTCACGTGGCATTCTAACGTTCATTTTTTAAAAGGAAAAGTTTTTTACTAAATGTAAAAAATATTCAGCAGTCTGTCTGTGTTTTTTGGAATCTGATATCAGTTTAGCTGGTGGGGCGTAAATATGTTTAAGTCGGGACAAAAAAACAGACTTATATCCTGGGTAAGTACCTCTCCGTCTCCGTGAAAAGGCAGCCTTAGAGTTAAACTAAATAGTATCAATCAACAATGTATATTTAGTTAAGCAGATAGAACTGTTATGAAAACATTTCAGATTTAGAGACCGGTTTTTTGCGATAAGACAGAGACGAGTAGTTACCTTTACTTAATTTGCTGTGTTCTCTGTATTATGTTAGTTATTGTTTTGAGGTGTGCTGTACAGAGTATTTGTATTGTATTGTAATTTATTTATTGAGTTATGACTTATGATCGTCTGTCTCCATCTTAGAGGATATAACCAACGGAGACGCCATGTCTAAAATTTTCGGTACAAAATAGTCCGCCGTTTTTTGCGGGGGAGGGGCACATCAAATGTATAGGCACGTCATGTCAGATAAACGTCAGTCCATACATATGGTTGACATGTGGTTGACCATTGGCCGCCTATTTTCGACAGAGGGGAACGCCTGTTAATGGCGGCTCCATTGTTAATTACTCCGAGGTCTCCATCCCCATCGCTTTTCAAATATTTGAATGACAGAGAAAGATAGCAAAATACAATTTATAACTGAAACACACCCAACCTGTCAATAAAAAAGGCGCGATATTCAATTTTTCTATCGAAAATCAACTCTTTGCGACTACCCTTTTTAAATTTGTCGCATTTCCCCACTGACAACATCGCTGCGCTGTGACAGGCTGTGACAGAGTAATTTTGCTACAGCGGACCACATATAGTAAACATACCCATATGATTTCTATCTTCCGGTTTCGATACAAACAAGGAAATAAAAATGATAATCCTCGATTTAAAACAAGGAAATAGGTGACATAACACAAATGGTATTATGCCGTAGTTTGCCGAGCTATTTGCCGACGTCTAACGGAAATTTTGCGATGACGACGACACTAATATGTTTGACAATATTGATTTAGCGTATTTGGATGTTATGTGTGTTATCTAATGGATATTTTGAGTCGTTATTGAATTGGGCTAATGAAAGTCGGTTTTTACACTAAGATCGAGGATAAAAATTAGTAGAATTAGGGGATTGGCCCTAATTTAGAAAAATTGGAGTGTACCTATCAATTGTGTGAATATTGTGTTATCAATTTGCGAACCAACATAATATTTTCAAAAATAGAAGACGATCGTAGAAGACGATTTATTTTGCTATATCTTTATACTTCACGATAAGGGATAGGTACTTTGGTAAAATAATATTGAGAGTTAAAAATCACGACCAGAAAAAATCTGACGCATTAACTCACTGGAAAAGCCACAGGAATAACTTGTACCTAATAAATAAAACTCTCAATAACCGAGAACATAAAAGTTCACAAAAGTTGCGAAACGACCGTAGGCGAGTCTATTGTACCATGAACTCTGCAAACCTATGGAAAACTTGGAGAGCCACGTGACCATCTTTCCATTCTATTAGAACATAATTGAATTGAAAAAAAGCTAAGATTTAAGACCTTTCGGATGGGATAGTTCGCAACCCCTTTCTTTATAAGCAAGTATTTGTTCTATTGTTTTTAAAATAACCGGCCACGAGATTTTCTTTAACACATTCAATACCACTAAGTGCTACGGGTTACGCTCGTAGCGCGTAGCCACGGTTTCGTCGTATGTAGCGCGTAGTCGCTACGAACAGTGTACCCGACAGTCGGGTTCTTGGTGTTGAATGTGTTAAGTTTTCCTTGGAATATTCTAGACTGTTACCGCGGCGCAGTTCGTTTGAATCAACAAAGTCTGTGAATGTGGAGATCAAATAAGGACATACGTTGAAAAATAAGTTTTAGCACAATAAAATCAGCGTCATGTAAATAAGGTTATTCGTCATGGCGTTGAAATACTTACTTATGGAAAAAATCTCTGGTCGGAGGGTTTGGCTGGTAGACCTGTAGACTATACCAAACTTTACAGTTTCAAATAGTAGAGTTTTTTGTATAGTCTGTTGGGCATCGCTGGCAATATAGTCGTTTTAAAAGGCAGAGTTACCAATTGCCTGTATCAATGTTGGCGACCGATCGTAATGTCTGCCCGATACTAAAGTTCCTGTGTAATAGTTTGACGGTAGTCACATAAAACCTGTAGATAGGTCGGATATTAGGTTCGTTAGATTGCTTCAGATGCCCGAAAGGCAAGCTGCCCAGGAATAGAAGCCCCGCGTAGCGGAGATTCGTCGACTCAGGGAACGAGACAATGATTTTCACGTTTCACGATAGGTACGCCTATTTCGTGATCTAGCGGATATTACGATCGGCCGCCGACATCACATATTTGTAGCACAGTGGTTGTAACTCGTGGCCTCACAAGGATAATGTTTTGTTAATGTAGATTACGCAATAAAATAACAGTGGACATTTCCGTACACATAATAATTAGCGAACTATTTTTAACCTTAAACCACTTCGCCAAATAAAGGCTGGTTATGAGGAAAAATAATGAACTATGTGTATATAAAAATATTTACTTATTTACATTTTTTATCATTATTTTTTTAAATATTAGACCAGGTAGATAAAGTCTGTCAAGCCATTTCCGTCAGTTGAAAAAAGCGACAAATTTAAAAACTTGTAGGCGCGAGCGGTTATCGTCCCGTAGAAAATTTAAGTTTCTACTGACAACGTTATTTGATAGACTTTATGTAATTGTGTAGTTTATTTTATTATTATATTTGTTTTTTTTTCGATGTTGATATTAATTTCTTTTATTCAAAACAAAAAACGCAGCGATTTGTTTAAATCCTTATTTAAATCAGATATTTGAGCCTGAGTGTCAGTTACATAATTTATTGTTATTTTTCATACAAGGCTGTATAGCCTTGCTTTCCTACGTCAGAAGTCAGAACCAGAACAAGGCATGGGTATTCATAGAAAATACACGCGTATTCGCGTAAGTACAATTATCGTCACAATCATGTTTTTTCTTCAACACTATATACCGAGTGTGGCCTGTAACATGAGCAAAAAATTAAACTGTAGGCTGTACTCCTCATACTGACCAACATTTGTCCAGCGACTTTTAAAAATGACTTGTGGTTCGATTTTTAATACACTTTAAAGTTTATTCTAAGACGCAATGTATTGCGAATTTTGTTATGTTTAAGGCGTGACAAGCAACGTCAATCACAATGATATGGCATGGCGATGGCGTCCATTGAAGATAATATTTATTTTGTATGAAAAATAGGGAGTCTACATACTTCATATTTTTTTAAAGTTGTTGAACAAAAGTGTCACGGTTTGAGGAGTACAATCTATGTTTTAATTCTTTGCTCGTGTTACAGGCCACACCCGGTATAGAGCCATATCTGGATTAGTTATAAATATGATCTGTCAGTGTCTAAATTGATATTTCTTAAACGTCACTTTTGCGCTGATGGATCACAACAAATCTTTTAAAACTTTGAATTTGTATTTTTTACTCGTATTTTTTTCATATATTTATTAACCTTTAAATGCATAGTGATGCAATTTATACACACAATATAAACATCAAATTTTATGCATAAGTAATTAAACAAATTCTATTTGTTCCTGTATATTATTTCAATAGTAAATCAATCAATCAATCAAAGCAATTATTTTCAGGCTACTAAGGCCCATAGATACATACCTTACAAACTAACATATATATAGAATAATAAAAATCTAAAATACTAAAAAAAAATCATTTTCGTCATAACAAAACACTAATCCAAAAAATTAATCCATGTTCCAAATTATTATATAAAATTTACGCAGTATTTTAATTTATAAAAATTACATTTGTAAAGAAGAAATGTCGGAAAACTTGGAAAAACCTTGAAGTTGATTATTTTTAGTATGTGATTTTGGGCAGATTTTTCGGGGTTTGTTATTATTTTATATTTACAAACTTTACTTTATTATAGGAATATCACAAACTGTGTACCTTTCTGATGGCAGTAAGATTTTTCCTATACCCCTTACTAATAGTGATATATTTACAAAAATATGATTTAGCCTATGCAAATTCTAACGCTGATTTCGCAGTAAAAATCGAAGATATATTTGTTTTACTATTTTTCCTAGAATCAGCAAACAATTATGTGATAGATATATTAATTTCGGGCAAAAAGAAAAAATCATGCATTTAAGGGTTAAGTTTCCAATTTATTGTGATAAATGACTCATATTCTATCTATTTAACTAGATTTAGTTGTAAAATTCAACATGTGTCAACAACCCCATTATGTATCTTGTAAGATACATTGCCAAGAAAAGCGTTAGATTATTCCTAATATGTGACGTTCCACGGGAAAAGGTACCTTATGAGGGTTTCTAGTTTCGGAGATATTAAATGTTTTGTAAAGAGGTGAAAAATGCTCAATTTTTTTTTATTGTGTGATCTGAAACCTTAATGCGTAACGTTTGTTTACCTGTTTTTATTTTTGTTATAAGTTAGTTATAAGCCTAGTAATGTCGTCTCAGAGTTTAGTAGAAAAGGTACCTTATGGAAAAAAGATTGAAAATTCCCAAAAAAACTAGTCAATACGGGAAAAGAAGTTTGGTAGAGAACTGTATTAGCATTCTGCAAAATTAATTTGATAATTTCAGTTCTGGTTGGGGCGCCTCGCAAATATTATAACCGTACATAGACCGACATCACAAATCCAAGTAGACTGCTATTATACCAAAGTTACTCTCGTCAAGTCTTTCTTAACTAGAATAATCTTCATTTGGTTTGGTCGCATGCAGTAAATCAGCCATTGGTTTGCTGAAAAATGCCAATACCCGACGCATTACCTTATGGAATATCTGAGGTCATTGAACCTCAATGCCGCTTATCTTCAATAGCAACCGAAATATATTATTGATAAGAAATAGACGATTTATACCATCTTAACCCCAAAATATTATTAGTTTATCCTAACTGTTCCATCATCATCATGCCTCATCATGTAACTTGACCACAAGGTACCTTTTCATTACATACAAAATATTGGTCTTTTTTAAGATTATTATGACGAAGAACTAATTAAATTGGGGGCAGTTTAATGTAAATTAATATTTTCTATTCATAAAAGATAAACTATAATATGATTGATATTTTGTAGTGATGTATTATTAGATTTATTTCCATAAGGTACCTTTTCGTAAATGTATGGAGCAAATACTGTTATTGTTATGTAAGTTTAAAGTGGCATAAGGGGTTAAATATAGAATTTAGTTGGGGTTTTAGGATTTATTTCATTTGAATGACAGAATTTCTTTCATATGTGCTCAGAAAAATTGCTTGTGTGTCACATTAAAAGTAAAAATATTCAATTTTGTGATTTTATATGAAAAAGTCAGAAAATACATTTTCACCTCTAAATCGGTATTGTTTTTTGCTTAAACTGTCTGTCAGTGTCGTTTTCTAATAGATAAAATTTAAATCTTGAGAGCTCATTGCAATCAATCGTGAAAATGAAATAAAACTTTATTTTCAAGAGATTGGTTAGTATACACATAAATCAGTCGATATCAAAAGTTTCTATTTGCATTACAGAACAAGTCGCAATATTTTTTTAATCTCAGATATATAAGGCATTATTATTTGTAGTCAACTATGTAACTTACTTCAGGAACATAGTTTTTTAGGCGGCTAAACTTAAAACTTCTTTATCGTAAAGTTGCTCATTTCACAACATTATTTTCAAAAAATCATATCTCTGTAACTACGCAACCTAGAAGGTTGATCTTTTGTGTTATCGATAGCTTATTTATTGTAGATTACTGGGGTATGCATAACTCCATACCCGCCATAAGGTACCTTTGACCGTGGGACGTCACATATACATATCTGAAAGTTGTACCATGCGTGTCGACCATTTCTATTGTCATTTCCACAAAAATATGTCCACAGAAGTGATTGACAAACGCTCGAACTGTTTCCGGTTCACTTGAACCTAAACTCAATTTACCCTATTGCACAAACATAAGGTCAAAAACACATATTCTCATATAAACATAAATTCGAAATAGCCTAACACCAAAATACCCAAGTCCCAAAACACCCTAAAACTCTTGTTCTATTTTGAATTTATGTTTATATGAGATGTGTTTTTGACCTTATGTTGTACTGTGCAATAGGGTAAATTGAGTTTAGGTTCAAGTGAACCGGAAACCTCGAACTTTATCCGAACACGGTTTCTTTCGCAAAAGAACCTCCTTCCCTATTAATTCGGTATCAGAGCAAGGACCCTTTCCTTTTACTTCATATGCATAAGGACCCTTTTTGATGGAAAGCCACAATAGACGATTGACACATCATTCATTAAAATCGGCACAGGGCACAGTAGTGGTTTTGAGCCGTAGACCACACGGCATTAGGTATAACCGCATATATTATGTAGGTACCTCGTATATTTTACTTACATAGGTACATACCTGTACAATACCTACCTTGTCAAAAGCAAAACCCGTACCAGGGTCCGATAAAATAAAAACCGGTCAAAAGCGAGACGGACTCGCGTTCCAAGGGTTTATTTATTTATTTTAATCTTTATTGCACAATACATGAAGGTACAAATGGCGGACTTAATGCCTTAAGGCATTCTCTACCAGTCAACCAATGGGTCAAACCAGAAAGATTAAGTAGGTGCAGTGTCTTTGGGTTCAAGGGTTCTGTAAATTACTCAAATTTTAACAATGTATTTTTAGGGTTCCGTACATCAAAAGGAAAAACGGAACCCTTACAGGATCACTCGTGCGTCTGTCTGTCCGTCTCTCACAGCCTATTTTCTCGGAAATTACCGGACCAATTAAGTTGAAATTTGGTACACATATGTAAAAAGAGCTCATCTTGAAAATTTCAAATATACTTTTTTTTATACTTTTAAAATACATACGTTAGAAGTTATTTAAGAAAATAGCCAAAAAATGATCATTCGGTCCCCCCTTTATCTCCGAAACTACTGGGTTTAAAATTTTGAAAAAAATACACAAAATAGTTCTTTACCTATAGATGACAGGAAACCCTATTAGAAATGTGCAGTCAAGCGTGTGTCGGACTTAATGTACGGAACCCTTGGTACGCGAGTCCGACTCGCACTTGGCCGGTTTTTTATGTGGAACGTGAATGAAATGTCTTGGAAAAATCCGTTATTAAGTGCGACTCACGCTTGACTGCACATTTCTAAGAGGTTTTCCTGTCATGTATAGGTAAAGAACTATAGTTAGTATTTTTTTCAAAATTTTAATCCCAGTAGTTACGGAGATATAGGGGGGGGAATGGTCAGACAGACGCAAGAGTGATCCTATAAGGGTTCCGTTTTTCCTTTTAAGGTACGGACCCCTAAAAACTACCTAGGTACCCAACTATCACAACGAAGAACTACTCTAAAACGATCTAATCTTTCGCTACCTTGACATTAGCTCGCCAGTACACAAAGTATCTCGACTAGATACATTACATAACACGACCTTGCGTTGCGCAACCTCACGTGCTCCGGCGCACGTGTTAGCCCTAACTGCGCAAACGGCCTTAAGCAAATAGCAATAAGGTACATTTTAGCTTGACGAGCTTTTAATGCGTTTACTATCCTCTCTTCAATAGAAAACTAGTTCAAATATGTTTCTTATTGCTTGGTAATAACGTTTAAAATTAAGTGAGATGTTTAGTCTACGGCGCACTGTATGACGAAGTGTAAGATGCGGCTAAAATTGGTTTGTTTTTGTTGTTTTGAAGCTGTTAGGTACACTATAGCGTGATTAGTTTGTGCTTAATACTCTTATTTATGTATTTATTTATTTAGGTATTATGAAAGTACTTATATATTAGGTAAGTAAGTACCTAATCATTTTACTGTGCTATAGCAATAATGCACATTCTTTTTAAAATAGGCTTAAAATTCCGGAGGTCGCGGGTTCAAACTCCGGCTCGTACAAGCTTACCAATGAGTTTTTCGGAGCTTATGTATGTAATCATTTATTTATCAGTCGCTTTTCGGTGAAGGAAAACATCGTGAGGAAACCGGACTAATCCCAATAAGGCCTGGTTTCCCCTCTGAGGTTACCGAGGTTAGATTGCAGTAACTTTCGTAAAAGCTATTGCCTACGCCAATTCTTAAGATTAGTTGTCAAGCGGACCCCAGGGTCCCATGAGCTGTGGCAAAATGCCGGGATAACGCGAGGAAGATGATGAGGCTAGAAATTTGATAAAGATAGGTAGGCACAGATGTAGTGCATATTGTACATGTATGTACTTACAGTACTAGCTAAGTATCAACATTTTCGTCGTCGAACCCGAGTATGTAATGTTAGGTACCTGATTTTACGGTACCTATCTACTAAACTAATTATGTACCTACATAAATGTAAGTAGTGGTTATAAATACAAATTATAATTTTAGGTAGGCACACTAGGGGCCCGATTCGGATTTTGAAATAGACATCTATTAGACATCACCAAGATACGATAACGATATGTTTAAGATCTAACCTGTCAAATCTGACATTTGCGCGATTCTGGAGATACTGTTGAACGATTTCCACAGGATATGACTTAGAGATCCTTCAGTAGACGATAGAAAAAAGCTTTATGTTTAGAGAGAAAAAGACGTCGGTCACCGCAAAAGAGGCGGAGTCCCGAGCGACGTCTTTTTCGCTCTTATTGCATAGATATAAAGTTTTATTTCTATCGGGACTAACCCCGAAATCGCGAAAAAAAATTACTCTCCCATAGAAAATGGACCAGCCAATGCATGAAAAGCCAAATTTTTTTTTCCGCGATTTCAGGGTTGGTCCCATAGTAAAAGTTGCTCAGTATAATCCCAACGGGAATGCACTTATTAATTAGCCACCCTGTAGGTACGAGTATATGTGTACAGTCACCTGCAATAATATGTTACACAACGTAGGCCGCAAAAACATCTGACGCGATCTTAATTGTAGACATAAGAGCGTGTCACATATTTTTGCGGCCTTTGAAGAATAACATATTATTACAAGTGACTGTACCTACTTACTTAGGAAGGTATATAATATATAATTATGTTACTTAATAATTTGCACTATTAAGGCCGTTAGGCTATCGCTCCGCAAAGTGTTATATTATAAGTTAAGCGTCAAACAGATCACTATGTTATGTCTTTCCTGTAGACATACACAAGAGTTAAGGGCTATAAAGGTTAATTTTCTTATTTAACCCTTATCCACGTGAAAAGGTCCTCCTTTTATTTAAAGAACTATGATAAAATCATTACTTACATGCCCACAAGCTGTTAACTATTGCCCACAGGAGAGAAAACTAGTGTGTTATCGCGAACAGTACATTTTTCTCTCCTGTGGGCAATAGTTAACAGCTTGTGGGCATGTAAGCAATGATTTTATCATAGTTCTCTAAATAAAAGGAGGACCTTTTCACGTGGATAAGGGTTAAATAAGAAAATTAACCTTTATAGCCCTTAACTCTTGTGTATGTCTACAGGAAAGACATAACACAGTGATCTGTTTGACCCTTAAATATCGAAGCAGTTTTCTAGAGTGACTGCGGCCCGAAGGATCAACTATGACGATTCTACCTTTGAACTTTTATATTTGTTACGGGCTAACCAAGAGAGAAAGTCTGTAATACAAGCGAAAACAGTCCTTATGCAAAACACGTAAAACACGGTAAGAATGACTTATTATGTGGGTTTCAGGGTTCTTAGCCAACATGCCAATCGTTAAAGCTCCGTTGCGTAGCGTAGTCATTTCTCTCTATCAATCTTCCATATTAGCGACAGTGACAGTTGCGTTTCTTTCGCTATCGGAGCGTAAACGATTGGCATGTTGGCTACGCGCTAAGATCACGTTTTCTCATCGAACGGGCAGGTGCGGTAACAGAATGCTAATTTGAGAAGCAGCAAAATAGCCCGTTTTATATAATACTTTTGGAAGTAAACGTTTTCAGACCCGTGAACGCTCACATGCCCGGGAAGACTTAGAATATCTTTTATATTTTTGAAAGATTTAATTTAAAAAAAATTGCTATTGAAGTGGTTCAAAGGCTTGTGCCTATTTAGTTTCTGTAAGGGCCGATATTTTAAAATGTCATTCAATTATATACCTTGTACATGTACGATATGTTCTACAATTTAAAGAGATTTCAAAATGAGTTATAGTCGGACCAAGAAAAGTTTGCAGTGGATTTAATAGGCCACGCAGTGTCAGTGTTATTTACACGTCATAATTTCATAGAAGTTTGACGTTTAAAATAACACGTGCACTGCGTGGGCTATCAAATCCGCTGCAGACTTTTCTTGGTCTGACTCTCCTTCTCTTATGCTTAGCGCGACAGCGTTGCAGTTGGCGTGCAGTTCCCATACAAACTGCAGTCTAATTGCAGTTCGTCTGTACAGGCCCTTAAAACTGACATCGGTTATGTAGGGAAGGAAAACGTGATACTCTTTTTTTTAAGAGGGAGCTAACGCGAAATTGTAGTTTTGTAATTCTAATTTTATACGTTTTAATGAAGGTCATGTGCCATGAAAAATTTCAGACGGAATGACGACTAGGGGCCCGATTCGGATTTTAAAATAGACATCTAGTAGACATCACCAAGATACGATAACGATATGTTTAAGATCTAACCTGTCAAATTTGACATTTGCGCGATTCTGGAGATACTGTTGAACGATTTCCACAGGATATGACTTAGAGATCCAATTCACATCTAATAGATATCTTACTCTATGTAACGTAAAAGTGACATTGGTTGCCCGAATTGCGCTGCAAAAGAGAACTAATTGATATCTAAACTATAACTTATCCAGAATGGATCTAGTACGTGTCGTCTCTTGTGAATATCTTGAAGTTCGAATACGGCAGTATATTTGTAAAGCGGACTTTAACCATAACCTAAAAATGTTAAAGTTGATTTTAAAAAACACGAAAATATGCCCTAATTTTCATTTATTTTCAGTTGTTCATACTTATATCGTTACTCTGCATCTATGCATATAATATTAAGTATAAATGCGAAAGTTATACTGTTTGTATGTTAATTACCTCTTCACGCTGAAATCACTGAACTGAAATTGATGAAATTTGGTATGGAGATAGTTTGAAGCCCGGGGAAGGATATTAGTACCTAGTACCTACCTATATTTAGTATTTATCAATCATCATTCCACGCAAACAAAATCGCGGGCAGAAGTTACCAATAATCGGGTAACAGTGAGAATGGCGAAATAAACGCACACACGCCAGTACCGTCTTTACCATAAGGGCACATGGGGCCCGTGCCCAGGGCCCCCATCCTCAGGGGGCCCCGAAGGACAGACAGTAACAGTATATTTGAATACTCATAATAAATAGAAGATCATAGTAGATAAATGTTAGTTTAATTCGCTTTGTTGTTTGTTTAATGTCAAGTGTAAAAATATGGATGTAGACAAGTTACTCAAAAATATGTCCCATGGTTCTTAATTCGCTGACATAAGAGCTATGGGCCATATTTTTGAGTATGATGACTGATGAGTCCACCCATATTTTTACAGTTGACGAAATATAAAGAGAGCCGATCTTGTTCACACTTGTTCCAGAGATCAAGATGATTTCGTCAACCTTACCAATAGTTCATTTCCGTACTACACCAATAAAATAGGTTTTGTAATACGAATGTAAATTTTATGCAACTATAAAAATATCGGAAATTGCATAACCATTGCAGTAAAAGTTCATGTGTCGATAATACATCAAAATAGTATAAACACGTGATTTAAAAATACAGAAATACAAATGCATTTATTTCATTACATTTTTACAGCTGTTCTTAGGTAGGTATAATATAAGGGTTAGGTAGGTAATTAATACATCCATCCATAGGGACAGGTAGTTAGTTAAAAGTTAAACAGACGAAAGGAGTGCCTGGCGTCCGTTGGCTCGTTGGGTGGACATTCGAAAGATTGCGGGTCACTTCTGGATGAGATTGGCTCGGGACAGGGAAAAGTGGCGTACTCAAAGAGAGGCCTATGCTCAGCAGAGCATAGGCCTCTCTAAGCTATGCTATAACAGGCTGATATGATGATGATGATGATGATGAGTTAGTTAAATATGGATATGGATGAGGTCTTGGTGGCTCAGATGGCAGGGCGCTGGAGTATCGATCCAAAGGCCGTGAGTTAAAGTCTCACCCAAGACAGTAATTTTTCCACTTTTAAAATTCTAAGCTTAGTAGCATCGTTAGCAGACGTTTCTGCTTGTTAAAAATTAAAATTAGTTAAATATACTTTAAGGCTGTTTAGCAAATACTAAACATAAAACAATACTTGAAATTGTTAGATTTAATACATTGTAAGATATGTTACAGTAAAAACGTATGTATATTCACGTGTTGATCGTCACGTGAACGTTATTTTGTGTTAACATTAATAAACACGTGAACTATTGTGAACTTTAGTTATTGTTGGAGTTGGTGTGCTTCTTTGATTGTTAGTACATATTAGTTATGAAATCATAGGAAGCTTAGAAATAGTCACGTTTGTGTTCATATTGTTATGTTACAAGTTTACAATAGGCCAAGTTAATTTTATTATGATTAGTTATATTAGGTAGTATAGATACGCGTGTCAAATTTACTATATTACTTATACACACATATACAAACACACTACACTACAGACTACACTTTTGAACACGAATAGTGTAGATATAATTAATTAATTATGTCTATTTGGAATATTATTCCAAGGCAGATCATTTTCATTTCAATCTCCTTAGACCGCGAAGTCACAACCTTTTGGCAGTACCAATTACACGCACTGTAGCACATAAAAACTCACCAGCTGTGCGGGCTCTAAGGCTGTTGAACTCGCTTCTGTCATGGGCACCAGAATGTGATATGTTTGCAAGTCGATGGATGGTTGTGTGTCAAATGTCTGCGGTACTGTGAGATGATGGACGAAAGTTGATTGTGATCTGATTTTCCTAAATTGTGTAAATACATTATGTATTCTGTAATCTGATGTGTACAGTGATTTGGTTTCGACTGTAATGCTGTATATTATGTTTTCAAATAAATTATGTTTGCAAGTCGATGGATGGTTGTGTGTCAAATGTCTGCGGTACTGTGAGATGATGGACGAAAGTTGATTGTGATCTGATTTTCCTAAATTGTGTAAATGGGTCAAACAGATCACTGTGTTATGTCTTTTCTGTAGACATACACAAGAGTTAAGGGCTATAAAGGTTAATTTTCTTATTTAACCCTTATCCACGTGAAAAGGTCCTCCTTTTATTTAGATAACTATGATAAAATCATTGCTTACATGCCCACAAGCTGTTAACTATTGCCCACAGGAGAGAAAAATGTGCTGTTCGCGATAACACCCTAGTTTTCTCTCCTGTGGGCAATAGTTAACAGCTTGTGGGCATGTAAGTAATGATTTTATCATAGTTCTTTAAATAAAAGGAGGACCTTTTCACGTGGATAAGGGTTAAATAAGAAAATTAACCTTTATAGCCCTTAACTCTTGTGTATGTCTACAGGAAAGACATAACACAGTGATCTGTTTGACCCAAATACATTATGTATTCTGTAATCTGATGTGTACAGTGATTTGGTTTCGACTGTAATGCTGTATATTATGTTTTCAAATAAATTATGTTTGCAAGTCGATGGATGGTTGTGTGTCAAATGTCTGCGGTACTGTGAGATGATGGACGAAAGTTGATTGTGATCTGATTTTCCTAAATTGTGTAAATACATTATGTATTCTGTAATCTGATGTGTACAGTGATTTGGTTTCGACTGTAATGCTGTATATTATGTTTTCAAATAAATTATGTTTGCAAGTCGATGGATGGTTGTGTGTCAAATGTCTGCGGTACTGTGAGATGATGGACGAAAGTTGATTGTGATCTGATTTTCCTAAATTGTGTAAATACATTATGTATTCTGTAATCTGATGTGTACAGTGATTTGGTTTCGACTGTAATGCTGTATATTATGTTTTCAAATAAATAAATACATTTTGGCGTGTTGTTTCTGCTTATACTTAGATGCTGACTTAAAGCTGACAGAAACTTAAAGCCGAGACTCACGTGAGTTGAAAAATTATTCTGAATTATTGAATTTCAGATGGTAAGCTTGCAATGTATGCTGGTTCAATAACAGTTCAAGGTAATACAATTTATATTTATAATGTACCTGTGAATTCACTCTTTCAGTTATATCTCGCATTAACATGAACGTCAATTGCCATCTTGTGTTTTAGGGTTCCGTACCCAAAGGGACCCTATTACTAAGACTCAGCTGTCCGTCAGTCCGTCTGTCCGTCCGTCCGTCTGTCACCAGGTTGTATCTCATGAACCGTGACACTTGGCAGTTGAAATTTTCACAGATGTATTTCATAGCCACGATGACAATCGCACATCGTACTTACATCGATAAACGCCAAACGAAAAATAATATCGGGATGGCAGATGCTACGAAAAGTCACGGGATTTCTATACCTACACTATTTAAGTTTCAATTGGAGTTTTCTATTAACATAATATATCATTAGTCTAATCCCATTCGAGAAATGGTTTTCAAGTAAAGAATTATGTATTGTATCATATTCATAGATGTATATACAAGGCCAATTATTACGTCAGTAAGCCAGACGTTTCTAACGTAACAAAAGTCTTCTGTCTGATAATCTGTCACGGACGCATGGCGGCTTCACGTTGGACGGACATGTATATACCTCTTGTCCCTGATTCCTGACCGTATTTTATTTTTTTTGCATTTATTTAAAACAATTTTTTCTGCTTTATACTGCACACTGAGGAAGAACCCACGATGTTAACCACCACACATATATGAAAGGTTAATAGACGAAAACTACTGGCAGATTGGTCTCATCCTGGTCTCACTCATCCTTAAGGGTCATCGCCCATTTCCAAGGTCCTACAGAAAATTAAGTGGTGGTGGTGGCGGCGGTATGGTTCATGCGTCCGACTTCCACATTAGTAACAGCCCCCCCCCCCCCCCCCCTTTAACGTCGCATCAGTAATGCCGCCACAGTAAGCAGCTGCGGTTGCAATCCGAGCGTCACCGATCTTAGGACTTTTTTGGTTACGAGACCTGCAGTTTTTACGTGTTACGTTTTTTATGGGATTTTAGCATCTGGGACACAGCAACTGAAATCTGCTAGTTATTCCAAGTCCAAGTCAATCAATGTGTCTTCTCCTGCACCCACAGATCTATTACGGCACATCAGATGCACGTGGCGACAACATGTGAGCGGAGATTGTTAATGTTACTACACGATGGGTTCAGCCTCTACCGCCAACATCGAAAAATCTATCGCCCCTGAATATTCGAGCGAAAGAGAGGCAGATCATGATTGTCGATTTTTCGATGTTGGTGATATGCCTGACTGTTTACAATAATGCCGATTGGTCTGAGCAGTCCCTGGGTTGACCCTGATTTAAATTGGTAATGTTACCATCAGTCAAATCTTACAAAAAAATGTCCTAAAAAAACAATGCGTGATGTAGTTCTATATTTTTTGTATGTTGTTTGGAGTCCTTGGAGGAATGTGAAACTATGTTTTGCAAGCAAAAAAAAGTTGTGCTCCCTGCGTAATTTGCAAAAAACTGTAAAAATTTCGGAGTTTTTGCAGTTTTTGCACTTTTATTATAAAACTATGGGTTTTTGGTCAAAACTTGCTATGTAATGTTAAAAGAACATTAAATTTGGAACAATTTAAGCCCATGTACAGCGCCTCATGTTAAATAGTTCATGAGATATGGAACTTTAAAAAAGGGTATTTTTTTCCTTACAATGAAATTTTTAGTTTTTCCTATATTTCAGGACAAATATCGGCACAACCGCTCATGCTATAAGATATATTGCGATGAATAAAGTTGTAGTAAATTTAATTACCTTTCATTTAAGCGCAAGAAAGGGTCAGTAAGTTCTACAGTTCTCTAGTTATCGTAAAAAAATGAAATTGCTATAATAAGGAAGGCAACTAATGTATTGTTTAAGGCATTGACAAAATCCGTACAAAAGGCAGTACCATCGTCGAGAGTGACATCTACGATTAGCTTTTACCGGTCTTCTCCGATAGCAGCAGAGCTATGTTAGAGATCAACCATTTTTAAAATGCACTCCCCTCTTAAGCACTTCATTCATTCAGTAATTAAATCAACCATCGATATTAAACTTTCGTGAGACATGTTTAAATCAAGATACAAACTGTAGTTTAGCTTGTTTTTAGGCTCCACTTTTTGGTCGTAGCCATTGATTGTAGTCCACGATACCGATTCTTATTTAAGAATTAGTTCTTGTTTTGATACGACCTTGACGATAGTTCACGGTGCACAGACGTAGATTTGACCGATTTAGGCGGCCAATATTATCTTAGGGTTTATATTAGTTCAAAATGGGATAAAACATTATAAAACGTGATTTTATATTAAAGACAATTATATTTTATCAATTAAAAAAAAAATGGAAAAAAAGGTAAATTTTGCTCTTGTATTTACTTTAAAATATATTTTCGAGTGAGAACTTTTCTCCCCGAAGCACTAGGTTTACCCACCTGTAAAAATATATATTTTTTTAATCAATTTAAACGAAAAGGAATTTTCTTTGAAAGCGTCTAAGTCCGGAAGTTGCGGCTAGTTGTGGCTAATTTTGTAAACAACATAAAGAGGAATAAGCATTATATTCAAATATATACAATACACTACAGAGACGCACCCTGAAGTACAACAAAAAGACGTTTGAAAAACCAAATCTATGGAAACAAAACATTTTGTGAAAGGTCATATTTGACTGGCTCAAAATATATGATAAACGTCAAAAGTATAATATCAAATGATTTAAATATATAAATTCTTCCCTGAATAACTGGATTCCATCAATAAAACTTTATGAAAATACCAGAAAAAAAATATATACACTTTGGAAAACATGTAACTTTTAACGTCATCGAAAACAGAAACGTACGCTCTGAGCGATAGTCAAAGTTCGACTGCCTGTTGTGCTGCTCAGGTTTGACGATAAGGAGTGGGGAGGGTACCACAATATACCTGGGTCTATAGGCTACCCCCACGTGATATTTTTTTATCAATATATTGAGTTTTGCAAAATCGACTTTTGGCCGCCTAAATCCGTCAAATCTACGTCTGTGCGGTGATTGGCGTGGTGTTGGCGAAACGCACCAGAATCACTGAAAGTCGTGTCAATAGATATCTAGCTGTCGCTTTTTGGAGCTCTTGAGTGTACTGTGAGCCGTGTTAATACAAGATCACTTGACGACCGGTCTGGCCTAGTGGGTAGTGACCCTGCCTGTGAAGCCGATGGTCCTGGGTTCGAATCCCAGTAAGGGCATTTATTTGTGTGATGACACAGATATTTGTTCCTGAGTCATGGTTGTTTTCTATGTATTTAAGTATTTATATACTATATATATCGTTGTCTGAGTACCCACAACACAAGCCTTCTTGAGCTTACTGGGGGACTTGGTCAATCTGTGTAAGAATGTCCTATAATATTTATTTATTATTTATTATTATTTGTATGTCTGTTCCATATCTCGGGACCATGGGGTCCCGGACCTTTGGGAGGCGTACGTGGGGCCGAAGCCAACAGCGCAGAGGCCCTTTAAGACACTTTAATCTAAAAGCAAGGGATATATTATTATTTGTATGTCTTTCCCATCACGGAACAATGGTGTTCCGGACCTTTGGGAGGCGTGCGCGGAGCCGAAGCCAACACGTCGAGGCCCTTTTGACACTTTAATGAAATGTAAGGGGTACACCGAGCGGAGGCTGCCCTTGCCCGTGTCATGGGACGCACGCAGAGGCAGCACCCGCCAGGGTGTAAGGACTATTGAGAGTTGATGGAATCTAAAATGAACTAGGTTATTGGGTGAAAGCGATGGACTAAGAACTGAGCTATGGGGTAAAAAACCGGACGCCTGCCTATATTATTATTATTATTATTTATCACGATAATATCCTAACCACAACAAATTGATACATCAGAATCAGCTACCATTACCCACTCTAGGTATACGTTTGTGTTATAATCCACGGGTTTTAACTAGCATAGGATATTGCTTACTACGAGTCTTAACTACATACATAGGTGTATGATTGACAAACTAAATCGGGAATAGAAGAAGAACTAAACGAAACACGTGATTCTGGTGCGTTTCGCCAACACCACGCCAATCACCGTGAACTGTCGTCAAGGTCGTATCAAAACAAGAACTAATTCTTAAATAAGAATCGGTATCGTGGACTACAATCAATGGCTACGACCAAAAAGTGGAGCCTAAAAACAAGCCAAACTACAGTTTCTATCTTGATTTAATTAGTAAATGAATGAAGTGCTTAAGAGGGGAGTGCATTTTAAAAATGGTTGATCTCTAACATCGCTCTGCTGCTATCGGAGAAGACCGGTAAAAGCTAATCGTAGATGTCACTCTCGACGATGGTACTGCCTTTTGTACGGATTTTGTCAATGCCTTAAACAATACATTAGTTGCCTTCCTCATTACAGCAATTTAATTTTTTTACGATAACTAGAGAACTGTAGAACTTACTAACCCTTTCTTGCGCTTAAATGAAAGGTAATTAAATTTGCTACAACTTTATTCATCGCAATATATCTCATAGCATGAGCGGTTGTGCCGATAACTGTCCTGAAATATAGGAATAACTAAAAATTTCATTCTAAGGAAAAAAATACCCTTTTTTAAAGTTCCATATCTCATGAACTATTTAACATGAGGCGCTGTACATGGGCCTAAATTGTTCCAAATTTAATGTTCTTTTAACATCACATAGCAAGTTTTGACCAAAAACCCATAGTTTTATAATAAAAGTGCAAAAATTGAAAAAACTCCGAAATGTTTGCAGTTTTTTGCAAATTACGCATGGAGCACAACTTTTTTTTGCTTGCAAAATATAGTTTCACATTCCTCCAAGGACTCCAAACAACATACAAAAAATATAGAACTACATCACGCAATGTTTTTTTATTGTAAGATTTGACTGGTGTAGTAGGTCGAGTTTAGATGGTTCAGATTGGTTTGGACTGTATTAATCAATGCTCAGGGCCCTGAATAAATGATTGCTATTTGTAGATAGAGCTCTTTTCCGGATACTGTGACCAACGATTTGATTTTGGGGAGAAATAATTTCTTCTTCTTTTAAAAACTGTCTTCCATCAAATTGATGATTTCAAAAATGTATGACGTTGTTCAGTAGCTGCTTTTAGTAAAGTGATTGCTGATCTTTTAAACACACACATGAACACAAAACAGGAAAAGATTGTCGTAGCATAGGACAAACACTAGAAGGATGTAAATGACAATGCCATAGAGATCCGGGGCTTTATGGCTGCCTCTCCCCTGAGGCGAAGATGAGCAGAGATGAGATGAAAGGAGTCGTGCGAGAATCAACCAATAGCATTGGTTGTAATCCGTACAAAAGTAGAAGATGATATGAAATAAAGATCATCTAAGCTATACTTGCTGGTTTAGTGGACGTCTGTGAAAAAACCAATTTCGAAATCTGGCACTGACTCTAAATATTCAGAGATAGAAATAATGCGAAGACAATAGGAAACAATTATCATTTTCGCATAACCGATACCGCAACCAATCTCAATTTGAATCTCGAGCTTCACGTGGCTTTGCATGTGTTTCAGGAATGTTATTACGTTTGTGACATACATTACATTCTATAGTATCGTAACGACCAATTACAAGTAATTAGATTATCGTCACGTGAAAACCTTGGCTTTGAACATCACGTTTCCTCCACAATCCAGCTACAACGTGAAAATTGCTATTGTTTACTACTTTATATATCACTCGTATGTCCACAAAACCAGTTAATCTTGACCTGCCCCTCCCCTCTACGTAGATGCTAGAGGTAATATTTTGCTGTCGGTGCAGGAAAACTGACAGTGCAGCTTACACTGGTAGCATCCGCACGTGACGACTTACGTAACCCAGACAACGTGTTTGAATTCCATTTTCGAATTCGTAACAGACTGTTTTATGAATCGGGTGGAACGGTATTATAATTTATATTCTTATTATCTTTTGTTTAAAATACGTTCCTGATATTTCCTTAAGTGTTTTGTAATTTTAAAATGCTTTTTTACCTATATCATTTCGCTGGTAGGGATTTTTTTAGGAATGTATTAGAATTTTGTTCTGTATCCTTATTTTAAGTAGTATGTAGAAGATAATCGACACGTGTTTGATATTAGGTAACGCGCGTCTCTCGAAATTTATAATGCCTTAGGTATACAGTCCAAAAATAGATTTAAATAATTCGAAATAACTAGAGCTACTGTATAGGAAGATTTTTCTATGCAACGCTCGTTTGCCCACATATATCGTAACTTTTCTTAAGATATAATTTATATCTTAGTGCTTAGAGTCAAACTAAGCTAACTATGCAGCGATTTCGATATAAAAGACTGTGCAAGTGTTATTTTAAACTTCAAACTTTTTTTTCGATAAATTAGAAGTTAGTTTTTTTCATAGCTTTAAGGCACTGTATTCCTGAATGGTTTTAATTTCAACTGGATACTTCCACGCGTTCCGAGATAAAGGATCTTGACAGACAGACGGACGAACGGACAACAAAGTGATCCTATAAGGGTTCCGTTTTTTCCTTTTGAGGTACGGAACCCTAAAAATTACATAACTGTACTACTGTTTTAGGTGTTTTAGGCCATGGTTTTATTGTTTCACTAGTCCTCGCACTTTTAAAACACTAAACCAAATGGGGTTGGCCGGTCGAAGTATTTAGCAGATGGCGCCAGCATAGCTTGCCCTGTCAATCCCTAGCTAGAATTGTGTCAAATTCTTGTTTTTAGGGTTCCGTACCTCAAAAGGAAAAAACGGAACCCTTATAGGATCACTCGTGCGTCTGTCTGTCTGTCTGTCTGTCCGTCTGTCACAGCCGATTTTCTCCGGAACTACTGGACCAATCAAGTTGAAATTTGGTACACATATGTAAGTTTGTGACCCAAATACGGACATGTAACGTAAACAAATGAATTTTAAACATGGGGGCCACTTAATTTAATTTTTCAAACTATATCATGTTACATATCAAATGAAAGAGCTTATTGTAAGGATCTCAAATATATTTTTTTTATAATTTTCGAATAAATAGTTTAGAAGTTATTCAAGAAAATAGGCAAAAAATTACCATCCCCCCTCCCTTATCTCCGAAACTACTAAGTCTTAAATTTAAAAAAAAATACATAAAATAGGTCTATACCTATAGATGACAGGAAAACTTATTAGAAATGTACAGTCAAGCGTGAGTCGGACTTAATTACAGTTTTTGATCCGACCCCTACGGATTTTTGAAAGAGATTTCACTCACGTTTCACATAAAAAATACATTGTTAACAGTGCCGGATTACTTAGAGTAGTAGTTTTCTTAGAGTAATTGGTGATAATTTTCTGATAAGATAATAATTTTAAATATTTAACGGTCTTACCTACTTACGAGTAATTGTAAGGTCAAATTAAAAATAATGTTTAAAAAAATATGTTAAATTGAGAGCTAGCTCAAAGTTTTTTGTACTCGTCGACTTTAGTGGTTGAATTAATAAAGACTTTGTAACCAATAAGCAAAACAAGCACGTGCTTACGGCACCACGTTCAGGGGGGGCACCAAAATGCCAGGTTGAAAAAGGTGAACAAATTTTAAAATTAGGGACAGACACATCGTTTTTACCACACGATTTTTTTAGCGGTCCAAAAGCTAATTTGCAAAAATAATGGCGCGTAATTCTTTGGGAAACAATCGGTCGCAGTAGAAGAGTCGTGATTACATGCATAGATTCGATTTCAACCCACTCTTTTGCGGTTCGGCGTTAGGTCTTATGCGAGGCCTTCTGCCTTACGGCAAAGTTGATCTTCTGCCTTAATTACACTTGTGCGTGGATCCAAATCCAAGCTTTCCTCTTTCGCAGCTGGGCCTACTGCCTTTCTCACACTTCGCCAATTCAATTCCAAGCTCTCTGCTTTCTTGCATATTTTATGCATGAAAACAACCTCGCTGAGACCCTTAAATATCGAGCCCTATGCGAAGCTAGGCTGATAGAAAACTGTCCCATCCCTTCTCTGTATGAAATCCTGGATTCGCGCCTGGTTGGGACTATAACTAAAATTGCGTTTGTATATCGAAAAATTTTCGCGCTCGCGTCGCTCGCGTTTTCAATAACTTTATAAGGTATGATAAAGGTGACATTCGGGTGGCGACTGCAGCAACATTACTCTGTTGCAACGTTACTGCTGCAGTACTGTCAACTTCCGTGATAAAATGATGTGACTGATTTCCATACTAAAAGTAAAAATGTACAACTGTCTATCATATTGCGTTTTTATATCGAAAAATTTCCGCGCTCGCTTCGCTCGCGTTTCTATTACTTTCTAAGCTATGATAAAGGTGACATTCGTGTGGCGACTGCAACAGCATTAGGTACTCTGTTGCAACATTACTGCTGCGGCACTGTCAATTTTCGTGATAAAATGATGTGACTGATTTCCATTCTCAGCTGTAATGCGGCAATGAACTTCTCTCAATTTACCAAAAAATCAATGTAATCTTGATGACCCTAGGGAGACGGGGCACCTAGAAATGCTTAGGGCATCAAAATATCTTAATCCGGCACTGATTGTTAAAAATTGTGTAATATACGGAACCCTTGGAACGCGAGTCCGACTCGCACTTGTTTTTTAATAGAATTTTATGCCCGGGATGCCAGCCCTTTAAGCCAAATGTCATACAACTCAACTAGAAAAGGGGGCAAGCTGTGATGGCGTGATCTATGCAAACCGAGGAAGAGCCTAAGGTCCGCTTGGCTGCCTAATTCCAAAAGCGGACTAGGTAGGCATTAAGTTTAACAAGACAAGGTGGAGAGGAGAAAGAAGCCAGCTCGTCAGAATCAGTGCGGTACCGCACAGACTGGATCCAACCATTTGCTGCGTCCTGCAACACCGACGACGCTGCTGTATGTGTCCCGATTACACTACCTTACGAAGGTCGAGGAGATCGTAAAGTATGTACGAGTCATGTCCAGATTCATCCTGAGGATCATGAAGTTGGAATCTGTGTGAATTTTAATTCTTTTGTGCTGAGCGTTCCGACTGAACATCCAAGCGACCTTCACCAAGGAGGAGTTTTGGCCGAAGAGTGTCAAGTTCCGGCGCTTCCGCGGCCGGATCTCTGACACTGTGCGGGGTTGCGAACTGCATCGCAGCCATAATTGTGTGTTTTTAGTTTTAAGACCAGTATTTTATAATAATATGTATATTAGTTTTAAGGTATTTAATAGTTTTATTAGTTGCCTGAATATAAATAATTTCATTTCATTTATCATTAACCCTTCTAACCCAAAGGGGAAATTAGGGCTAGTCTTTATCTCTTCATGATTTGCATGTTCTTATTCTGTGAAATAAGATTACATAAAATATATCGACGTACGTGAGAATGTAACATACTTATGTAAATTATCGTCGATATATGTGTTATCTGATATACTAAGCGCAAACTACGCATGACATAATATTTGTGCTTTTCATCACGTAATTGAAATAATATAAGGTTAGTATATAATGCGGATACAGATAACATACGATTATGTTACCTATATATGTTATCTTATCTTATGTATGTTACTTGTGTACATAATGAAGCACGTGTATCACATAGTGACGTATTTTATATCCCTAATTCTGTATATTATTATTTAACCTATATAAACCGATGGTATTAGGTACTGCTTAAACCGATAAATCAATATTTATATTTAAAAAAAAATAATAGAAAAATGATTTTTAAATACAATCTCGCGGTTGAAAATGAAGAAAATATTTTTTTCCAACTTCTACGTGGACGAAGACGCGGCCGTAGGCTTAGTACTTCACCATTATACTTACTTATAAATATGTAGTTCTATTAATAGTATACTGATAAAGAAACAAACAAAAACCGGCAAAGTGCGAGTCGGACTCGCGCACGAAGAGTTCCGTACCATTACGCAAAAACGGCAAAAAAATCACGTTTGTTGTATGGGAGCCCCACTTAAATATTTATTTTATTCTGTTTTTAGTATTTGTTATTATAGCGGCAGCAAAAATACATCATCTGTGAAAATTTCAACTGTCTAGCTATCACGGTTCATGAGATAAAGCCTGGTGATAGACAGACGGACCGACGGACAGATGGACAGACGGACAGCGGAGTCTTAGTAATAGGGGCCCGTTTTTACCCTTTGGGTACGGTACTCTAAAAAATTAATGGTAAACGTGCTCGGGGTGGGGCACGTATGAGATGGTCGATTGGCGGCAGTCTTCACCGCGCAGTCCACATGGCTTATGACCAAAATGGAGGCAAATGTGGTCGCGATCCTCAGCAATGAGGGAACCAGAAAGAAGAAGGTACTGATCGACAAAGCATAGCCTAAACCGTTGATGGTCTAGCCGATTTTTGAATTTCGATCGCTCGATTTCGTGTTCTCGCTTTAATAATATCACCATTTAAATTCTTATAATAGAATTGAAAACGAGTCAATTCTACTAGAATCCAAAATTCTATCGCTCGAATTTCTAAAATAGCATTTCGCCGTTTTCCTCAGAGTGATGTTACGAAATCGTGCGCTCGAAATTCAAAAATCACTCCTACCTATTCACTGACAGTAGTTATCCCATCTCATTTGGTCACTACGAATTCGAAAATAGTTTCTTACGCCGAATCATTTTGCCTTCGAAATTGAAGAACGCAAAATAAAACGCATTGTATTCCTGTATCCACGTGACATACAATAATTCCCATAAGACGGTCAGTAAACGGTATTAATCCTATATTTATCCCATCGCGTCCACTTCATGAAATTCATATTGGCTATTTCCCGCTGCCATGTCGCGTGAACGAAGCCACGTGTTTTTGGGCAATGCCTTTATACTTCGATAAGTCGATTTAAGGCATACATACGTTGCGTAGGTGACAAAATAGTTGTTTACGATACAAGTGCGGAAAAGAGGAAATTCGAAACGAGTGGCGATAAATTAAAACACGACCGAAGGGAGTGTTTTAAATCAACACGAGTTGCGAATTACCTATTCGCACGTGTATGCGTACAACGTTTTACAGTACATATGGCCCTTTAAACTTTTGACATACGCACGAAAAGCTATTTTACGCATTAGTGCGGGAAAATAGGACCATACTTACTGTAAATTTTATTCTGCCACTCTATTATGCCATATATTATGAAATTTTTTGTGTTTGGTATAATAAAAGTTTTTGTAATTTTATTTGGGCATGTGTGAACCAATCCAAAGAGTCATTTTCTTCATTGTTGTACATTTTTGCCCGTCTGATGGTAAATTGACTAGTAAGCCCCTGTTTTACAACGGTAACAATTGTCACCTACAGTCTACTGTCAATTGTCAGTGTGCTGAAATAGGCCTCTATGGTGGGCACTTTTGCAACTTAAAAAGGTGTCATAAATACGTTGCCAGATTCCATCGCCAATGTTGAAGAGGTCGCGGGTTCTAATTCTAATGCAATCGGGAAAACACTGACTTATATGTATTTCATTTTTTTTAATTAAATTTAAAATGGGAAAATCCAAACGATAGTGGAGGACACGAGGGGAGGCATTTGCCCAGCAGTGGGACATTAAATGAAGCTTCTTTTTGTTCTTCAACCTAGTAGCGTTTTCCCGGCCTAGCGTCAGGGTCCGCTTTCCTACTCAATCTTCTCCACTTTGCCCGGTCTTCGGCATCCTCAGGTGTGAGATTGTTCTCTTCCATGTCCGCTATCACGACGCCCAGCCAGCGCGTCTTAGGCCTACCGCGGCCGCTTGATCTAGGGCTTTGGACAGTGAGATCGAGGCATCTATTTCCGACCTCGATAACATTTTATTTTTACATATGAAAACTGAATGGTGTATATAATAAGTGTTCCGGACGTTTGTATTTTAATAGTTTTTATTTTATTTTGGGTAGTTCCATTTCATAACTTTGACGATAAAGAGGAAAACCCACCTCACCCCGTAGTGCCTCGTATTTGGGGTGAGAGGGGTTTTCATACAAAGGTGATTTTGGAAGATTGTTGGATCCATTTTTTTTTATTATGCGTATTACTATAGCTCCATTTTAAATTATTATTTGTATCTCCGTTTTAAAACTCTCGGGTCTTTCGAGCCCGGTCATTTAAAAGGCGTGCGTGAGGATATGGATCCAACACGTAGAGGCCGTTTGGAGCCATTCACGGGTACATCAATAGATACCCGTGAACCGGTTTCAGCAGGCATTGCAAGCTATTGTAAAGAATATGGACAGAGTACTGGTCTTTGGTTTAAGTTTGGGTGGAAAGAAGACTGGGCTATTGCAAAGAAGTCCGGACACCTGCCATAACATTGCTTACACAAGTTATCGAGGCAGGCGATGACTCGCCACTCGTTAGATGGGCACCTGACGCGCCATCGTAAAGACGACCAGGCGCAACACCGGTGTGAGCGGCTCAGGAGTGTCGAGAGGTGGTGCTGCGCTTTCTCCGAAGTTACTCGCGGCGTTATGCCCTTTAACACTTCCACCCCTGGAGCATATAGCTCTAGCGACTCCTCTCTGGACGGCCAATGAAGGCAAGCCAGAGCTGAGAGTCCTGCGGGTCCCCTTGGGGTCCACTCCGACCGACGAAGAAACGCCGGAGACGGAGACCCTGACCGACTCTCGGGAGCACTCGGGTCCGTGGGGTCGTTACTCCCCAACAGCTCGCCACAAGCTGCCCTGCGGGATTATTATTATTATTTATTTTTGTAGCAGTAGCCTTAAAATCCCTTCTCACCCCCCTCTCAAACCTTCTCTCCCCATTCATAACCCACCTCTCCCTGCGAAACCTACTCACCCCGTTTTACGGTATGCGATCTAGTCGCGTAACGGCACACATCCATCGCAACATCTTCATCTCCGTGACGTGAAGCCGCTGGACATATCTAAACAAAAAAACCGGCCAAGTGCGAGTCTGACTCGCGCACTAAAGGTTCCGTATCATTACGCAAAAAACCGCAAAAAATCACGTTTTTTGTATGGGATCCCCACTCAAATATTTATTTTATTTTGTTTTTAGTATTTGTTATTATAGCGGCAACCGAAATACTCTGTGAAAATTTCAACTGTCTAGCTATCACGGTTCATGAGTTACAGCTAGGTGACAGACAGACGGACAGACGGACAGACAGACAGACGGACAGCGGAGTCTTAGTAATAGGGTCCCGTTTTTACCCTTTGGTTACGGAACCCTAAAAAAAAAATTTTGCCGCGAGCACTGATGACTGATGACACTAATTTGAATCCGTCGGACTTTTTTTTTACTCTTTTCAGTGTATAATTAGCACATGTATAAAATAATCGCTAGGACAGCACGTGTCCGCTGGTAATGACAGCAACATTGTACTCCGGACACGAGACACCTCACGTTAGCCCGCACGTGTCTCGTGCTTGTTGGTTCTTCCACTTAGCACCGAGATATTCCTACCAGCGACGGAATATACAGGGTGAGGGTGATTTTGTTATGTCTGACTATGCTCTGAGGCGTGAATGTAGGTTATACTGAACAAGTTTTACTATGAGGCCAACTCGGAAAGGGGACGGGGACACATCAAATATATCTTCTTGATCGGGACACTCTTGACAGAGCGGTCGTGGTCATCATTCGAAGTTTCCCTTTGTGACACGTTTGACGGCTCACCACCACTCCAAATATATACGTAACGTAAACACAGCCATATCAGATAAACATCAGTCCATACATGTGGTTGACATGTGGTTGACCATTGGCGGCCTATTTTCGACAGAGGGGAACGCCTGTTAATGACCACTCCGAAGGCTGTCTCAGACATTTCGGCAAATCATATGTCAATATTTTCTATGGAACTAACTAACTAATACGGCTCAGCGATCCAAAGAGGGTCTTGGCCTCCGAAACGAACACACCTATGGAACAGCAGGTTATTTTTCGCGATATCGGGGTTGGCTTTATATAGTAAAAATTGTTCAGTATAACTTTAGTACATTACATACCTAGGGAGGTAAATTAAGGTGAGGGCCATAAATATGCGATCTGGGGCTTTACGAATTACCGCCCGTGGTTTGTATAAAGTTTTACGTCTTGCCTTGGCCAGGAAGTGAGATTTTCTTCCCGTCCCGTGGGACGTATACATATTCACCCCTCAGAGTATGGTTAAACATAACAAAATCACCTGTATATAAACCAAGTTCTTAGTATATTGTTTAGGGCTCCGTACCTCAAAAGGAAAAAAACGGAACCCTTATAGGATCACTCGTGCGTCCGTCTGTCACAGCCCATTTTCTCCAAAAGTACTGGACCAATTAAGTTGAAATTTGGTACACATATGTAAATTTGTGAACCAAAGACGTACATCTTACGTGAACGAATGAATTTTAAACATGGAGGCCACTTTTGGGGGGTAAATGAAAAATGAAAAAATAATGTTTTTTAAACTATATCGTGTTACATATCAAATGAAAAATATTTTTATTGTAATTTAATTTGATGTATTGATATACATTCTATTTTGTTTGTATCGTGACAAAAGTACTCACAAAAGGCCTCACGCTTATCGGTTGACATAATGACCAGTTATCAGAGAATATCGATTACTGGAAATCAATATTTCATAATTTATAAATTGATTTAAGCACGTTCCACTGCCAGTTTACCGATTAACCTGTTTAAATCTTATAGAGCAATTCTTGTATATTTATTTATTTATATATTTTGGGGCTCTCGGAAACGGCTCTAACGATTTCGTTGAAATTGCTTATAGGGGTTTTCGGGGGCGAAAAATCGATCTAGGTAGGTCTTATCTCTGGGAAAACACGCATTTTTGAGTTTTTTTTGTTTTCCGAGCAAAACTCGGCCTCTCAGATATTTTTTTATTAAGAGGCACAGGAATCCGTCGCCAAAAAGCCGCTTCCATACAATTGAAGTTACGCTCTCATTTTAAAACAACATGCTTACCTAAATTAAATGAATCTTGACATGAACATTTACATAACATATATCTGTCTGGTACTAGATTTTTCAATGCTTATCTTATCTTATCTTATTGTTTACGGGGGCCCTTGCGGATACACTTCGACCCATAGGGATCTTTTGTGCAGTTACCCCCTAGAAGAGATCCGTCAACTACTCAAGAGCTTTTCCCACCATATCCATGTGTCGGATGATGGAGCTCATGGGTAGCGTTTTAAAGTCCTTTGGTTCCAGGTATCCTGCTCCAAAGTCCTTCATTCTTTGTCTGGCGAGGGCGTGACATTCACACATTAAGTGTCTTACTGTCTCTTCCTCTTCGCCACACATACGACAATCGGTGTTGTCAGAGTGTCCCATCTTGGCCAGAAATCCTTTGACCCCGTAATGGCCAGTAAACACCCCCGTTATGATTTGGAGTTGTCTTTTGCTAAGTTTCCAAAGCTTTTTGCTCCAGCCGGAGTCTATTCCTTGCATAAAGAGCTTTGCATGCTTTAGACCCGTCAGACTATCCCATTCTTCCTGGTGTTTGGTCTTGGTATGGTCTTTAATAGCCGTTGTGATGGTTCCCTGTGAGAGCCCCACGAATGGTTCCGGACCTATAAGGTTACTTACAGATCCGGCTCTGGCGAGTTCATCTGCATTTTCATTGCCTATGAATCCCTCGTGCCCTGGGATCCATACCAGTTGCACTCTGTTTTGCCTTCCAAGCTGGTTCAGGGCTTGGACGCCATTATATACCAGTCTAGAGTCCACTCTGGGAGCTTCGAGCGCTTTGAGAGCGGCCTGACTGTCGCTGAGTATATAGATATTCTTCCCTTGGGTTCGCCTAACTATATTCTCATGCACACAGGCAATTATAGCGAATGTCTCGGCTTGGAAGACAGTGGCGTAATTGCCCATGCTTATACTACTACTAAAGTCATTTGCATAAATGCCTGCCCCCGTACCAGATTCTGTCTTAGACCCATCTGTGTACCATATGATGTCGTTTTCATCAGAGATTGGTGCTTCAAGACCTTCGGTCCACTCAGCCCTTGTTGGAATTTTAACGTTAAAATTCTTATGGAACACAAACTTGGGTTGCATCTTATCGCAGCCCATGTTCGTAATCCTTTTCATGAAATTGTCACATTCCATGTTTGTGTGTTTGGTCTTTGGCTTGCTATCGCTCCAGAGGCCTGTTAGGGTCAACCTGTGTAGCGATTTCCGCGCCTCAGATTGTATCACTAGGTGTAGCGGCGAGAGGTCTAGCAGTACCTCCATCGCCGCTGTTGGCGTCGTTCTAAACGCGCCAGTAATAGCCATGCATGCCGTTCTTTGTATTTTCATAAGGGCATCCCTGCATGTGCTCTTTAGTGTCCTTGGCCACCATGCCAGGCATCCGTACAAGATGATTGGTCTTACCATCATGGTATAGATCCATCTTAGTACCTTTGGGTTTAGACCCCACGTTTTGCCATAAGCCGATCTACACATTCCAAACACTCTAAGTGCCTTGGTGGTTGTTAGTTCGACATGCTTTCTCCAGTTCAGCTCTTTATCTAGTGTAACGCCTAGATATTTCACTTCATTGGACATTTCCAGTACCCTTCCATAAAGCTTCAGCTGCTTCATGCCATTAAGGGTCTTTTTCCTGGTAAACGGTATTACCACTGTTTTGCCTGGGTTTATGGAGAGTTGATGACAGTTGCACCATCTCTCCACTTGCTTCAGTGCTTTATTCATGATTTCCGATACTGTTCCCGGGAATTTCCCGTTTACAAGAATCACTAAATCATCTGCGTACCCTACCGTATGTATTGGGCCTTTGTTTAGTTCTTCCAACAGTGAGTTAACTACCAGACTCCAGAGAGTTGGTGAGAGAACCCCACCCTGTGGACAACCCTTCGTGGCCGTAGCTAATATTTCATCTCCCATAAGGGAGGATTTTATTAGTCGGCTATTTAGCATAGTACCAATCCATCTACAGATTGTTGGTTCTATGCCGTGTTTAGATGCTGCAATATTGATTGCCTGATACGTGGTGCGGTCAAATGCCCCCTCCACGTCTATAAAAGTGGCCAGACATAGTTCTTTGTTCTCTATCGCCTGCTCCGCTCTGGTTGTCACCAGGTGTAGTGCCGTTTCAGTCGATTTACCCGGCTGATACGCACACTGCAATTGGTGCAGCGGATGCCTCTTAAGAGGACCATCCCTTATGTGTCTGTCTACCAGTTTCTCCAGTGTTTTGACGAAAAACGATGACAGACTTATCGGCCTGTATGATTTGGCTTCTGTGTAATCTGCTTTGCCCGGTTTAGGCAAGTACGTTACCTTTACCATCCTCCACACACGCGGTACGTGTCCGAAGGCTATGCACGCTCTGTACAGTCTACCTAAGTGCGGTATTAGTACATTGGCGCCCTCTTGTAGTAGTATGGGGTAGATTCCATCTGGCCCCGGGGCTTTGTATGGTTGAAATGTGGATAGTGCCCATTGTATCTTATCGTGATCTACTACCTTTTTAGACGTGTCCCAGTTGTATCTGGTCGTGCTGATGGATTGTTCCATTGCACCGGTTCCATCGTCCGTTACGCTCTGATGTATTATCGAGCCTGGGAAGTGTGTGTCACACATAACTTTGAGGGTTTCTAGCCCCGTTTCAGTCATTCTTCCGTCACTTCTTCTAATGGAAGTGAGTGGAACTGACTTCGTTGCAGCTAGTGCCTTTGTAAGTCTCATGCCTTCCGGTATGGACCTGATTTGATCGCAATGGTTCATCCATGCTTTCCTTTTTGCTTTCCTCACAGCTTTGCTGTATTCCGTGAGTTTTCGCGCGTAATGCTCGAAGTCGTTGGTCCTTTTAGCATCATTGAAGACAGCCCTGGTTTCCTTCCGGAGTTTTGCAATCTCCGGGTTCCACCAGGGCACCTTCTTCGCCAGGATTTTCTTTTCCGGGCAGTTGTTTGTCCAAGCTGTATAGACAGCTTGTGCTATTCTGTCTGTTTCAAGTTCTATGTCAATAATAGAGTTTAACTTGCCTTTAGGGTCTCCCAGTTCCACCTCCAGGTCGCTTTTGAACGCTAACCAGTTGGTGTTCCTGGGATTCCGTTTGCGTATAGTTTCTAATTGGATTTTAGTCTTATACCTGAAGCATATATATCTGTGGTCCGATAAAGAAATCTCCCCAGAGACATGCCATGAGCTAATCTTATTACTCGCGTTGTTGGACGCTAGCGTTATATCAATAACCTCCCCCCGCCTTGCATTGACGAATGTCGGTTCATTGCCTTTATTTAATAGTTGTAAAGAAGAGCTTACCAGAAAATCCAGTACCTTCTCTCCTCTTCTGTTGACATCCGAGCTCCCCCAGATGACGTGGTGAGCATTTGCATCGCAGCCGATGATCAGGTCGGTGTTCGCCTGGCTGCCGTAAGCAGCGAGATCCCTCAGTTGCCCAGTGATTGGATCCGCTGCCTCGTAGGGAATTTTCAATGCTAGTTATACAAAGAAATTAGAGTAGGTACTTACTTTACAGTACATATGGTGCTATTTTACCGCCCTAGTGCGGTAATTAGCACAATACGTGCGTATGTCGGAAATTTAAAGGGCCATATGTAAGGCCGGTTACTGTAAAACGTTGTACAATACACGTGCGAAAAGGTAATTCGCAACTCGTGTCGATTTAAAACACTCCCTTCGGTAGTGTTTCAATTTATCGCCACTCGTTGCGAATATCCTATTTTCGCACTTGTATCGTAATTTTAACTTTTCTTTTCCCTATTCATATATACCGCACTCGGTTTTTAAATGAGTTATATGCACAGTACATTAAAGTAATTTCTATTTCATAATCATAGCATTTCCTAAGAAATAATGGCACGGTAATCACATTCCAACCCTCACGTGTGACACGTGCGGCATTGAACTTGGCTATCAGCCCCAAGTGGAATACACTTTACCTATCCGCTGTCTGTTCTAAAACGACTTAAGCCTTCTACATTGTGTCATACGCTGTGTTCTGTTTGCCCAATTCTCCGTTAGATGTCGTTATTCCTTTCGGAAACATGGTAACGTTTGTTCATCGTGGAAACATGAGGTGTAATAGTATATTACGATGCAAGTGCGAAAAGTAGGAATTTAGCATTCGCAACGAGTGAAGTGTATTAAATCGACAAGAGTTGCGATGTTGCGAATTACCTTATCGCACGTGTATTGTTTTACAGTGCTAGTTACCGCACTAGGGCGGTAAAGTAGCACCATATGTACTGTAATAGTTATTTACGATACAAGTGCGGAAAGTGGGAATTTCGCAACGAGTCGTGATAAATTAAAACACGACTGAAGAGACACGAGTTGCGAATTACCTATTCGCACGTGGATCGTACTACGTTTTACAGTACATATGGCCCTTTAAATTTTCGACATACGCATGTACCTATTGTGCCAATTACTGCATAATAATATGTACATTATGTACTGTAAAATTACTATTGGCTTTTAATGAGACGATTTGTATGGTGGTAATCTATAAAGGAGTCGTCTATAAAAAAGTCTGTATCTTTAGGTATTTAAGAAAAGTAAACAAACAATTTGTACATTTTCGGGTAGTTATAACATTTATTGGTTAACCAACCAAATACAAAACCGCCTGGATCAGTCACTGAACGACCTTACTTTAACCTACATTATTTGATCATGTAATGTTTTCAACTACCCTCAACTGACTTAAGGAGCTATTTGAGGGTAGATTTTGTTTACTTTTATTTAAATACCTAAAGATACAGAGTATAGTCGTCACTTATATGCGCTAACATACTTACGCCCTTTTGAGTTTCAACCATAACTAGTATTGCGTTAGTGCAATCGATTTTATACGTCTGTTTATGAAAGGTAGATTTCAAGGGCACGGGTTGTTTACTAGAAAGCGAACTATTTTTTCATTGTTTGTATTGAAAGGCTTATTAGTTTAATTGTTGTAATTATATGGGTTAGTTTGATTCGAAGTTAGTTAAGCGAAAACAAAAAGTTTTCGTGAGTTTGTAATGTTATTTGTAGGTAAGTACCTATTGTTACAGGAAAATTTGCCTTGTGGTTACCAGGTAGGAATATTCCTATTTTAAATATGCCTAGGAATCCGAGTGGTTTCAAAAGCGAGAAATCGGTTGCAACAAACCTTCACCATATTAAAGCATACGCTATTTTTTGAATGGGAGGTTTTATAGAAAGAATATTATGTATGTAATAAAATGTTAACGTGATTTTGCATATGATATGATAACTCTATAATACAGCATGTATTTTTAATATTACCTCAAATTGTATTATAATTATAATTAGGTATATATGCCTACTATATAATATAAATGTGAAACTATGACTGCCTGTCTATTACCTCTTCACGCTTAAACCGCTAAACCGATTTAGACAAAACTTGGTATGGAGATAGTTTGGGCCCCGAGAAAGGACATAGGGTAGTTTTATCAATCATCATCATCATCATTCCACGCTAACGAAGTCGCGGGCAGTAGCTAGTAATATTATAAATGCGAAAGTATGTCTGTCTGTCTGTTACCTCTTCACGCTTAAACCGCTAAACCGATTTAGACAAAAATTGGTATGGATATAGTTTGGGCCCCGAGAAAGGACATAGGGTAGTTTTATCAATCATCATCATCATCATTCCACGCAAACGAAGTCGCGGGCAGTAGCTAGTAATATTATAAATGCGAAAGTATGTCTGTCTGTCTGTTACCTCTTCACGCTTAAACCGCTAAACCGATTTAGACAAAAATTGGTATAGATATAGTTTGGGCCCCGAGAAAGGACATAGGGTAGTTTTTATCAATCATCATCATCATTCCACGCAGACGAAGTCAGGGGCAAAAACTAGGGGTAAATATTTTTGTCATTATTAAATTGTACAACGGCACTTAATCGCGTATTTAAGTTTTAAGATGTACCTCCGACTTTTCAACGTTTAAACTTAAATACGCGATTAAGGGCCAGTTGCACCAACCACATTTGACAGACTGATCAGCGTCAGCCGGCGCGCCCCGGCGCTTTACTATGAAACTTTCCATACATAAAAATTTAGCGAACTCTTTAACGATACGAACAGTTTGGTGCAACCGACCCTAAGTCCCGTTATGCAATGTAATAATGTGTAAAAATATTTAAGTGGTCTCGTGTTTTAGGCTCCTAATTTTTCATTCAGGTATTCACCAAATCTCTGTGTAGGTTTTCTCTGTTTACTATAGGTTAGGAACAATATTGTATAGGTACCTAGTCTACCTAATGTAGGTACTCCAAACTATTATGTCGCTATACATTGTAACCTTGTTCACGTGACTTTGGTACGACCATTTTGTAAGGGTTGTTAGAAACTTAGGGTACTTAAGTAAATATTACTTAGGTATAGGCTAACTAACTTTTAGTTTAAAGCCTACAAGTTTACGAGTATAATTTTAACCGTTAAATACCTACATCACATCATCACGAAGCGATTGAGTGATTATATTATGCTAGATTATATTATGCTAAAATCACACCAAAGTCTCGGAACTTATAGCTTATTTATTTAATAATATCTGGGAGACCTAGCTTTGCTCGGAAAACTATAAAAACTCAAGAATGCGCATTTTCCCTGAGATAAGACCTAGCTATATCGATTACTCGCCCCCGAAAACCCCCATACCTATAGCAAATTTCAACGAAATCGTTAGAGCGGTTTCCAGATCCCCGAGATATATATATAAATAAAAATACAATAATTGCTCGTTCAATGGTATTAGATGTTCCTCCTTGCATTAAATAACAAAATGCCTATTTATATTGAAATGGGTACAGCATAACAAATAATATAACAATAACACAATTAGTACGAATATTTCTTTACAAAACTGAATCGTCGAAATATGATTCTGACTAAACATAATGTTCTTATTTAAATTACATCATCGGCAAGTTATTTTAGTCGCATAGTCTAAGAAACCCACATACAATACAGCTTCATATATTTATATACAAGAATGCTTCGCAAACAATGTGCTGTTTTCGTTGTTCTTGTTTATGCTATTAATATAAAATGCTATTATCCAGGTATTTCTATAATATAAGGGCAGAACAGAACCCCTGTGACATTGAATTTTTTAGATTTTTTGATTATTGTTAAAATTAGGAGCGTAAAACAGATTTCACATAATTTTTTCTCCTAACTCGAGCCTAACTTTAATAATAATTAAAAATTCGAAAAAACAAAACGTACGGGCATGTCGGGCATATCTGTGGTTGATATTAAGAAATGTTGTTAAAATATTTTTAATAATGTTAATGTCCGGAGAGGAAAATGATGAATACGTTTGTATGAAAAGTCGATTTCGCGTGGGTCCTTCACTTTCGTCTTAAACTTCAACGTTTAAGGTGACAGTCCATTTCCAACGACAGCAGCACTACCATTCATTTTACTATGGAAATTGACAATAACACCGATGCGTTCGTACTAGTAGTGCAGCTGCGGTCAGAAATGGAATGTTACCCTTATTCAGCAAATAGGCCACAAGGGCACTTATACACGTTAAAAGGGACGTTCGGATGTCAACTGCTAAACTGTCACAACTAGAGATGCAACGGATACTTGATTGGCCGGATGCCGGATACCGGATATTCGGCCTGACCATCGGCCGAATATCCGGCCAGCGGAACTATATCTACTTTTCGGTTTTACATCAGGTGCGCATTCTGCAGGTTTGCCCTATTTCCTAGTGAACGTTCGCGCGGACACATTTCTAGGTTCGAAATGAGTGCGCGTGCAAGTCAGTGGAATGTTTAAATTATTTTAAAATAATAAACAAGTACGATTATGATCAAGACTGTTTCGTAAATCCAATTAGTTTACTCCGAAATCAAACAATTTTACTATCCGGTATCCGGCCGGATAGTAGGTCACTATCCGGTATCCAGCCGTATATTAAAATCATGGCCGGATACCGGATAGTAGCCGAATATCCGGCACATCTCTAGTCACAACCCCATTTTCCTCGGGACCTTTCCCACACGTGTTCAATATTGTAATTCAGCATAAACCGCTAAGTATTAGCACGGCATCCCGTTACGTTACGTAAGAGCACGTGCGCCCGCGCCGCACGTTGCCGCTCGCGTGCGCCGTAATTGCAGTGCTGAGGGGGGGTTGATAAGATAAGATAAGGACATTGGTGTAAACAAAAACTATTTACGGAAAATGTTATTGTATTTATTTATTTGAAGTTAGATTCACGCCGTACATAAAAATGTCATAAAATTAAAACCTAACACATATACACCGTGTACTCGAATAACCCGAAAGATTTTAACCACACATTTCTTAGGCTAAAAGAAGGAAAAAAAATTATAAGTATGAGTTTATGTATTTTTTCGCAAATAATAAATTTTATTAATAAAACTACCACTTAAAATGCTGTTTTACTTTTTTCTCGTACATCCTAGTTTTTGCAGTGTTGCTTGTAATTTTTTGACATCTATGAATAAGCACATTTAGACTATGCCCCATAGTGGCAACATCGCCATCAAAAAGGCGTTGTACACTAAATCATGATAAAAAGATGTTTTTTTTAAACGGTCATAACTCAGAAACTAGGCAAATTCTAGAAAAAATGATAAGAAATTTTAGTCTTTAAATATGATCAGGAATACACTGTTAAAATCTTCCCACGGTGTATATTACTTAGACGACAAAATACCATGGCTCCGTGTGATGGTTTTAAATACGCATTTATTGCTGATTTTACCAGCCCGTCTATTAGTTTCATAAAAAACGAATTTTATTGACCCGAAATTTGAGATTTTCACTATTTAGGTAAAATCTATAAAATTTATATCCATTTCACTATCTTCTTCGACCTTATACTCTATTACCTTCTGCTCCATTATATCAAAATATGTAATGGTAAAATCTTGACTTTTAGGTATGTAGCTATAAGAATTTTTACCAGTCTCAAAGAAAGAATCAATGTACTTAACAATATTTTTATTACCTACTTTAACAAAGTACAAAGTATTCATTAACTTTGTGATTATCTTGTAAATTTACTTTTGTATGCTAAATAATAATATTTGATAGATTAAGGGCAGGGTTTGGACTTTAACAAAACTGAATTTTCAAAATATAGAAAAATTTTATGTTTATTATTCTTGTTCATTTTTTCGTTGTTATTAAATAAATAAATAATACATAACCCAAGTGACGTAAATCTTCCACTTCTGGAACCTGTAAAAATAACTATTTTACATATTTTTTTCCTCTCTTCGTATGTTGGTTAGGTCCCCTCATAGGTTGATTACACCCTGTAGTTACATGACAGCTAACCATGATCTTGCAAAATTAGCGCATAACAAACCTAGTGCGCAGCGCGGTGCATGCGCTCGCGCATGTCCAGGACAATAATAGCGAGCGCAACGCGCGCGCAGTTGCGCAACGATCAAGTTCATGGCGCATGCGTGAAGCTGTTTACTATAAAGGGCGTGTTCGGGAGGTTTGAACGCGCGGTTTCTTGATGTTATTTGCACTATGTTGTTTGTTACTATTAATTCATAAATTTCATAGAATATGGTATATACAATTTTGGTGTCATTATTTTTTTGGCATAGAATAGAATATGCATTCTGCCAACACTGGCGTAGAAATATATAAATATGGAAAACCTACAAGAGATTTATATAACTTAACATTAACAAACAAAATATTGCATAGGTATTAGGTACCTACATAATTCAATAAGTCATGTCAGCAATAAAAATTATATATTTTTTGCATTCATTTGCAGATTATGTCAAGAAAATACAAAAACACGATTATTGTACACAAAATTCAAAATAAATCTTTACAATTTAAAAATTCATTTACATTATAGAAATATTTCTTAGGCAAGGACAATTCACAATGACAACTTCATTGATCAAAAGTATATTCGCTGCAATATTTGTAGTGGTCAGCATCACGGGGACCAGACTACGCGTCAAAAGTATATATGTGCCTTTCTCTCATACCTTGAAAAAAAACCGGGCAAATGCGAGTCGGACTCGCGCACGAAGGGTTCCGTACCATAATGCAAAAAACGGCACAAAAAAAAACGGTCACCCATCCAAGTACTGACCACGCCCGACGTTGCTTAACTTTGGTCAAAAATCACGTTTATTGTATGGGAGCCCCATTTAAATCTTTATTTTATTCTGTTTTTAGTATTTGTTGTTATAGCGGCAACAGAAATACATCATCTGTGAAATTTTCAACTGTCTAGCTATCACGGTTCGTGAGATACAGCCTGGTGACAGACAGACGGACGGACGGACGGATGGACGGACAGCGGAGTCTTAGTAATAGGGTCCCGTTTTACCCTTTGGGTACGGAACCCTAAAAAAGAGATATGTACGAGTACGGGTCTATATTGGGTCGCATAATAATTGATTGTCCTAATGTAATGTTACGCATAAAACTCATTTCGCATAATTGTTATTGTGCTGAAACTAATAACATTTCTGAAAAATTATAAAACAAACCTAACCTAACCTACCCTATTCTACACAACCTATGCAAAATATTTTCGAGAATACTCTTTGTTTCAGCTGGAGAAAAATTATGCGAAAAGAATTTTATGCGTAAGATTAGGTACATTAGGACAATCAATTATTATGCGACGAGATCGTCACCCGTACGAATACACCTATAGGTACCTTTTAAATAAATATTATAGAGACATTCTTACCCAAATTAACTAAGTCTCATGGTAAACTCAAGACCCACTTTCCCACTTTTCCTTTTCTTCATTGCAAACATATTACAATTAACATATGCAATTTTATTGTGCAGTTATTATGGGACGCATGCCAAAGCGTAAACGTGCCATAATTGTTATAAACACGTGAGCACTACTTTGTAGTTCTGTCCTTGAAGATAAGGATAGTCAATTATGTAGGTATATTTAGTTCATTACCTACGTACCTACCTATCTATATATGTAATATTTTAAGAATATTATGAATAAATGAGTATGAGTAGTAGTAGTAGTACAATCCTTCGACACCCTTTTGAGGGGGTGTGAGTGGCCTCTTCCGCCGTTGGGCTGCGGAGGCTGTTTCTGGTCGCGCCCCACCTTGTGGGGCGGTCGAACGCACGTCGTTTTGTGGACGGCAGTGTGTCTATTGTGGGCCAGCTTTTTCGCCACCGGCCGTTTATCCAACCCCGGGACCCCTAGCCTGGTGATACCGTTTGAGCGGGGCCAGGTTTCGGGGACGCAGAGAAGGCGACCGGCAGCTTAGGCTGGGAAATGAGTATGAGTATCAGCCACGGACGTCCACTGCTGGACATAGGCCTCTCCTATTATATAGACCGCCACCGGGAGAGATCTCTAGCACACTGCAGCCGCCAGCTGATACACAAACGCATTTTGTTTCGTGTATTTCATATGTCGCATAAAATGCAAGACTGTACTCTAAAAAATACTACATCTACAATGCAACATGGATGTTGCAACATATCTAACAATTAAATATCAATCTGAACTTGATCTGCTAGCTCCGTGACTCATTGTAACGGTTAAGGAACTGGTTACTGCCTTATCTAGTGCTTACGTAACTGTTTAGTATGTAAGGACCATCTGTGCTAGATATTCAAGACTATACAATATGCCTATGGATTGGGTACACTGAGATAACAATGCAAACATGTATTGTGCCTGATAAATATCATTGCACAAACGCTAATAGAAATGTTGTGTAATTTTAAGTTGTTAATACTGAGAGTAAAAAGTGTTCAAATCTATCTAACTAACCTATCAACCTGCTAACTTTTCCCAATAAAAATTGGGAAAAGAAAAATTGGGAATTATAATGTACTAGCTACCTCTTTTATAAAACATTTCAATTAAAGTGATTTGGAAATAATGCTTAACGTTTTGGTAGAACGATAAAAATATGTTAATGTAAAATTTTTCAGATACACATATAAATATTAAAACTATACTGCAAAACGTAATTCAAGACCAAAAAAAGTACGACAATGTTGCCACTGCAATAATTCATTTGTAAAATTGTAAATTCGTTTTGATAAATAATCACGCCAAGATAATTTATTTATTACTCATTTTACTCCTACGGTTTACAAAAGTACTTTTATTTACTTATTTTTACATAAATACATGACGCGCTAGTAAATAATTGGCAACATTTCTTACTTTTTTTGGTCTTGAATTACGTTTTGCAGTATAGGCATTGTATTAGAATACCTATGGTTGAGTTCGATTTGGATTCAAATTAATTCAAAAACAAATTTTAATTTATTTATCTATAGATTTTTACTTTCGATTATTTGATACAAGTTCTATACCTACTTTTACTATTAAAGAGTGCTTTATAATGTACTAGCTACCTCTTTTATAAAACATTTCAATTAAAGTGATTTGGAAATAATGCTTAACCTTTTCTCCGCCGCGTCAATGAAGTAAAAAAGTGTCATCAACGTCATGCCACAGAATAAATAATAGTACTAGGTACAGAAGACTAACTCTCTAACAAAACGCGTCTGTTACGATCAGCACAGATATGGCCGCTAGGTGGCGACAGCGCCACGCGCGGCTTATGGCAAACCCCAAAATTGGGGCCGAACGGATGTACTTTTAGCTACCTGTAGCAAACCGACGAAATCGTGGAGTGAGCCACGCCTGGTCATGCCACTAATTGCACGTAAAGAACTCGTAACATATCAAGTCAATAGCGGCGAAAAGGTTAAACAATGACCCGTAATATTTTTAAGGTTCCATATCCGTACCCAAAGGGTACAAACGGGACCCTATTACTAAGACTCCACTGTCCGTCTGTCTGTCTGTCACCAGACTGTTTCTCATGAACCGTGATAGACAGTTGAATTTTTCACAGATGATGAATTTCTGTTGCCGCTATAACAACAAATACTAAAAGTATGGAGTGGAATGTATTGGGCTCCATAGAATCCACAACTCTTCTTTTTCCGCACAGACTCTACCTCCGTATCCAAATATTAGCAACAACACTTTTTACTAACCATCGGTGAACATGTATTATAATTCGTACATAACAATAATCTATTCCGATTACATACGACTACTTAATATGTCTACCCTCAATGTATAAATATCTAGCCTCTACCGTGACCCGCATGGTTCCACGGAAGCGAGCGAAGGTCCCGACATTGGACCTCATCGATGTTGGCCGTGAGACCCTGTGCTAGACAAAGGGACAGATCTCTATTTATTGGTTTTATAGTACATATACATCCTTATCTTTTTAAGTGTCAATTAGCACTATGTGATATGACACGTAATAAAATGCGTGATGTAATCTTTTAGTCAATGGGAGGTGGAAGGATTCAAAGTATATTTTATAGTACGAGAGTTAAGGTGACATTCGGATTCAAACGGCAGCAGAATTACTGCTGCAGTATTATAGGGAGCCGTTTCTACCGAAAATGTAAAAATCCCGGGCAGTCACGTCGATTTTGACATTAGCAGCAGTAATGCAGGGAACGTCAAATTTGCATCCTGTAGTAATGCAGTGGGCTGCAGGAGTATTGCAGCACGACAATACTGCCCACTGCATCACTGCCGAAATAATGTAATCCATGTCGCCGCCGCAGTTTATAGCTCTAGGGCAGTTTATCTAAAAAGACACATTGCCTTATATTAGGTATAGTTCGTTTTTTTAGCATTAGAAATAAGGTAAACAATCTTGACATGTCTTTTAGTGAAAAACACTTTTGAAAAAAGTCACGTCAAATATTTAACAATAATTATGAATCATATACGATTATTTACATTCTTATGCTTTCATAAGTAATAGTAACTGATTTTTTAAAAAGCTTTTTTCAATTAAAAGACATGCCAAGATTGCGTAGTCTTTTCCTAATGCTAAACAATACGAACTATAGAGACCATATGTTAGGTTCCCTATAATAATGTGTTTAGTATTCGTAGTAACGGGTCCATTAGCTACCGCGCGCAAGGCTGCGCAAGCGCTTGCATAACAATGTCCGCGCATTTCCTTACTTCCTGTAACACGTAGGTACACGTGTCAAAAGGACGTAGAAACGATTGTAGTTATCAGTCAGGCTGCCGTATTCGAACTTCAAGATATTCACAAGAGACGACACGTACTAGATCCATTCTCACGCGTTATAGTTTAGATATCAACTAGTTCTCTTTTGCAGCGCAATTCGGGCAACAAATGTCACTTTTCGTTCACAAATCGTTCATCTCCAGAATCGCGCAAATGCCAAATTTGACAGGTTAGATCTTAAACATATCGTTATCGTATCTTGGTGATGTCTAAAAGATGTCTAATAGATGTCTATTTCAAAATCCGAATCGGGCCCAGGCTCTTGTCGCTGTCGCTGTGTTAACTAAAGGACGTAAGAGACAGGCTATCCGATTCTACCTAATTAATATACGTCAATTAATAAATCTAGAAACGATATGGATTAGATGTGTCAGTGTGACGTTTTTGTTTGAAGAAACATCACATTTGTCACTGACACATCTTATCCATATCGTTTCTAGATCTATTAATTGACGTAAGTATCTTAAAGTTCTAATCGGGCCAAGGCTCTTTTGAGTTTTTGGGATCTCATGATAAACCACGGGATAAATGATGTAATCGTTACCACAGAATAAATAATAGTACTAGATACAGAAGACTCACTCTCTAACAATACGCGTCTGTTACGATCAGGACAGATATGGCCGCTAGGTGGCGACAGCGCCACGCGCGGTTTATGGCAAACCCCAAAATTGGGGTGGAACGGATGTACTTTTAGCTACCTGTAGCAAAGCGACTAAATCGCGGAGTGAGCCACGCCTGTCGTTACTAGAATGTTTCCTTCGAGCGGCATTCAGACCTTACAAATTGATCTCAATTAGACAATTATTGTTAAATTTGACAGGATTTTCGATAGTAGGGTAAGTAAGTAAACACTAGAGTCTGGGCGGAAAGAGAAGAGTCATTAGAATCTATATTGGTTCCCTGGTATTTCACGACTCTTCTCTTTCCGCACAGACTCTAGATGATGTAAGTAATTTGGAAAAATAACACATTTTCTTAAAAAGGCCAACGTTTTGTTCATGATGTAGGTAAGTACATTTCTTCTTGTCAAATCACAAGCATCTTCCATACGTTTTAAACAGTACTAACTAATTAGAAAGAGGTTGCTGGTTTATCTCTGGCACACACTATTCGAAATATTACCTTTCCTTTACCGTATAAAATAAATATTTAGCACAGTTATCTAACAAAATTTCATTACAAACTAGACGGGCCCGCAGCTCCGCTCGCGTAAATGAAATAAAGAGTTCGTCTTATGTTTAGTTAAATACCGACATTATTATGTATTCAACCCTGCCATGGTTTAAAACTGTGATAGGGATATTTCTTATTTGTAGCCGTTATTTGGATAACTCAATTCGCAAATTTGTCAAAAAATGATGTGATTTGATAAAAGGCAAGATTGTATTTTTTCATCTACACGTATTTATTTAAAACTTGTTTCAAGATAAAATCATTATTTGTTCTTATAAGCCTAGTTGCAAAAACGTTCATTAGATTAATTTTCGCCTTAAGACGAATATGGACGACCACCGCCCTTAAATCGCCTTTTCATACAAACATAGGTAGTCTAGTCCTCTCGGTCTTGCGATAGCTCTCGCCAGTCGCCATGGCCGAGGTTGAGCAGGTCTTGAGCAACTACGTCGTTTCAGCGGTACCTAGGACGTCCACTCGGGCGTCTCCCATTTTGTTGTCCCAAGTACCTGCGCTCTCTTCACGGCACGATCCTCTCCCATTCTCTCTAAGTGTCCGAGCCACCAGGGTCAAACAGATCACTGTGTTATGTCTTTCCTGTAGATATACACAAGAGTTAAGGGCTATAAAGGTTAATTTTCTTATTTAACCCTTATCCACGTGAAAAGGTCCTCCTTTTATTTAAAGAACTATGATAAAATCATTGCTTACATGCCCACAAGCTGTTAACTATTGCCCACAGGAGAGAAAACTAGTGTGTTATCGCGAACAGTACATTTTTCTCTCCTGTGGGCAATAGTTAACAGCTTGTGGGCATGTAAGCAATGATTTTATCATAGTTCTCTAAATAAAAGGAGGACCTTTTCACGTGGATAAGGGTTAAATAAGAGTTTAACCTTTATAGCCCTTAACTCTTGTGTATGTCTACAGGAAAGACATAACACAGTGATCTGTTTGACCCACCACTGAATTTAGCCGCTTTTGTCTCTCAATATTTCGCCACTATATCGGACCACATCCTTATTTCTATGGCAACAAAATTATATTACGATATTTGGCTGACTGCTGACTGTATATTTGCTTATTTTTATCAGGTCGCTCAATAATATCTGAACATGCACTTTAATCTACCTACATAACTTACTATCAACTTTGTATTTTTGGCCCATCTCAGCATTCTTAGCCCGTTCCCCGGACGAATGACAATGTTTGCCGAAGCCGTGAAAGTCAATCTGAATAATATAACTCAAAAATAAATTTAAAACAACAAAATACAAATTGATAATAATAGTATAGTAATCACTTTGATTGATAAGAATGATAAGTCATATATGACATAAATCACTCGTATGGGCTCTATAGACTAAGGTTGAGGTTGACAGCACTTTTTATTTTACTTCGTGTAAAAAAACTCAGAAATACCTGTATACCAACATGACAAACATAATTTAGTTTACTTTGACTTACGGATTATTTGGTCTAATCTGTAGCACCGGCAAACGAAAGCAACCGAGAGTTGCCGAAAAATGGCCGATGTCGTAAAATGAAGATTGTTATGAAAATTTCTTTTCCTTATTGTAAATTAAATACGCATCGGAAGCGATAGTTTTTATGCTCTAGTTCTATTCCCATATGTAGATAATTGATTTGAACAGGTTTTTCTTATCATACGTGTGTCGTATTCGAGAAACATGTCAAAAACTTTTTTAGAAATTTGTAAGGCGCCATCTCGCTTCTTCCCTCGTTTTTTATCCCGTTCTGGTTTTTCAATTTTATATATATGATGCCAGTATATGGCGGTGGTGGCCGAGTGGATATGACATCCGACTTTCAATCCGGAGGTCGCGGGTTCAAATCCTGGCTCGTACCAATGAGTTTTCCGGAACTTATGTACGAAATATCATTTGATATTTACCATTTGCTTTTCGGTGAAGGAAAACATCGTGAGGAAACCTGCATACATCCGCGAAGGAATTCAAAGGTGTATGTGAAGTCCCCAATCCGCATTGGGCCAGCGTGGGGACTATAGCCCAAGCCCTCTTGCGAGTGAGAGGAGGCCTGTGCCCAGCAGTGGGACGTATATAGGCTGAATGATGATGATGATGATGATATGATGCCAGAACCCTATAACTCATGAATAATTTTCTCATTAACCCCCAGCTACCGATCACCATTTTCCTGTATTTTATAAGGTTACTAAGCATTACCTATTCAATTTTACCATTTTAACTTACACCACAATTATTTAATAATCAACTCTAAGGTCTATGAAATAGGTGCGTAGTGAAGTGAACTAATAAGATGGAAGGGTAAGAGGAAATGCGTTATATATTGTTATGCAAGGTGCGCGTGGCCTTCTAAGTGATCTTGTAGCCGATCTGAGGGATTTTTCCCTTTTTATTAGGGTTCCGTCCCCAAAGGGTAAAAACGGGACCCTATTACTAAGACTCCGTCTGTCCGTCTGTCCGTCTGTCCGTCTGTCCGTCTGTCCGTCTGTCCGTCTGTCCGTCTGTCCGTCTGTCCGTCTGTCCGTCTGTCCGTCTGTCCGTCTGTCCGTCTGTCCGTCTGTCCGTCTGTCCGTCTGTCCGTCTGTCCGTCTGTCCGTCTGTCCGTCTGTCCGTCTGTCCGTCTGTCCGTCTGTCCGTCTGTCCGTCTGTCCGTCTGTCCGTCTGTCCGTCTGTCCGTCTGTCCGTCTGTCCGTCTGTCCGTCTGTCCGTCTGTCCGTCTGTCCGTCTGTCCGTCTGTCCGTCTGTCCGTCTGTCCGTCTGTCCGTCTGTCCGTCTGTCCGTCTGTCCGTCTGTCCGTCTGTCCGTCTGTCCGTCTGTCCGTCCGTCTGTCTGTCACCAGGCTGTAAATTATGAACCGTAGCTAGACAGTTGAAATTTTCACAGATGTATTTCTGTTGGCGCTATAACAACAAATACTAAAAACAGAATAAAATTAATATTTAAGTGGGGCTCCCAGACAATAAATGTAATTATTTTCCCGTTTTTTGCGTAATGGTACGGAGCCCTTCGTGCGCGAGTCCGACTCGCACTTGGCCGGTTTTTATATTGATAACATGGTACTCGATCGATCTGACATCTGGCATTGACCTGACCTGAGATAATGCCAAAAGACGAGATTGGGAATACAAACATATTCACTTAACTAGGTACCTTGGAGGATATGACCAAACGGAGGCGCCTTGTCTGATATTTCCTGTACAAATCAGTCTGCCGATTTTTGCGGGGGAGGGGCACGTCAAATGTATACGTAACGTAAAATGCGCCAATTCGCAAAACGCCATGTCAGATAAACGTTACGTCGGTTCATACATTGTGTATGATCATTGGCCGCCTATTTTCGACAGAGGGGAACGCCTGTTAATGGCTACTCCGTTTGGTTACATCCTCTAAGCTAGGTAGGTACAAAGTATATATTTTTTTTAATTTTTTTTTTTTTTTTTTTACCGCCATTTGTAGGGTTCCGTACCCAAAGGATAAAAACGGGACCCTATAACTAAGACTCCGCTGTCCGTCTGTCCGTCCGTCTGTCTGTCACCAGAAAAAACTGAATAAAATAAATAAGTTTAAGTGGGGCTCCCATACAACAAACGTGAATTTTTGCCGTTTTTTGCGTAATGGTACGGAACCTTTCGTGTGCGAGTCCGACTCGCACTTGGCCGGTTTTTTTGTACTCAGTTAAAAAAGGTCACTGAAGCCAAAATAACAATGTACCTACGTCCAGTAAGACTATTTTTGACCGAGTGTAGGTAAATTTTAACCTTTAACCTTTCATCTCAGGCACGTGAAGACTAAAACCTTACGCGGGCGCCACGTGAACCACGTGAAGTTAATATTAGAGACCTTAGGTTCCTGTAGGTTCTGTGTAGAGAGTCGAGGACTTGACAAAACCAGTACAATAACACTCCGTCAATGTTGGGTCTTTAGGGTTCTAGCTTAATTGGACATTCCATAGCGTAAGTATTGAACAACCAATTTAGCTAGGACCCTACATTTCTCAACAATCATGGAGCGTGACTGTACATGTATGGTATTGGATGATTTTCTTCATACAAATACGTTGCCCCCGGTACCTCCCTGAATATTGACATTATGGAGCGAAAAAAACCCCATAAAATTCTTTAAAAGCTTTTCATCCATTTATAAAAATATCTTGCTAGCACTACGAAAATCAAATACCTAATAGTCACATCTGAATGAGGATATTCGAAATTAAACGAACATGGTTTATACTTTGACTATCTTTAAGGGGCCCACTGATTAACAGTCCGCCGGACGGTATCGGCCTGCCAGTTAGAACAAAATTTTGACAGTTCCGAACAACTGGCAGGCCGATACCATCCGGCGGACTGCTAATCAGTTGGCCCCTTTAGGACCACGGGCATAATGTGGCGTCCGAAATATCGGAGGTAATTTTAATTTTGTATGCCCCGTCGCTAGCAGAAAAACGTACTGCCCGCCTAAAGGCCTGTGCACATCGAGTGCGTGTGCGCTGGCGTGCACGTGCGCGTTGTAATATACAGTTCCTTATGAGAGACGACACACCGCTTGCGTGACGTGTGCGCTGTGCGTGAGCGGCTCCAAGATATTAGCGCACGACCACGCACACGCAGCCGGTGTGGCCTAGCCTTAATGGAGAGCAGCTAACATGGCCTATGGACGTTTGCAACTATATGTAAAATTTAAAAACCTAAAGTTTCTGGAATTAATGTTTTAAGGTCATGAACCTTCTTTCTGAAGTCGGTTATGATCCCGCAGACATAACCTTGAAGTGAAGACTGGGTTGGTCGGTACGCCATCGAAACGTGGCTCGTCCGCCGACTTCACGTGCCTTTACGTAACGCTCACGTTCCGACCCGGAGATGACTCGAGAGAGTGTACTTATTTATTATTATTTTATTTAATTGATCAAATAAGTAACACAGCATTACAGTAAAACCAAGGCACTGTGAAACTACAAAATAAAAATAATACAAGGAGACAAAGAAAAACAATAGACATAAAAATTAAATAAAAATTAAACATTGGATTTGGGCGACGACGTAACGGCGTGGCTCCGTAGCGTCGTCTGACTCGACGTAGGATACTTGGATACTTGGTGCAGTAAGTATAAAAATAACAAATTAATACATGGGTGTCTATTGTTGCGCCTGTGAACGGGTTCTACATGACATCAACGCTCTCCAAAGGGCCTCTACGTGTTGGATCTATATCCCCACGCAAGCCTACCAAAAGACCGGAATTTATAGGCCCGTGAAATCCAAAATGAATATACAAATAAATACTATGGAACAATATTTTACAAATTGACCTAGTCCCACAATAAATTAAATAAGGCTTGTGTTGTGGGTACTAGACGACGTAGGAATAGATAGATATAGATAAATACTTCTAGAAAACTTTCATAACTTACGAACCAATCTGTGATAAGCCCACAAATGCCCATACAAGGATTCGAACCGGGAACTCCTGCTTCGTAGGCCGGGTCACTACCAACTAGATGACAGATTGGGTTTTCTAACGATTGTCACTTGGAAATACAGTAAATATTATGACGATAGTTGACAAAGTTGTCTTACAAATACGAGTAGGTATATATCATTGATTTATATTACTACCTAGGTATTAAAATAAATCAATGATATATACAATATTGGGATACCCTCCTCCAATTACCCCCCGGATTTAAATCTTCTCCCGAGCCGGTACTATAGCTTTATTTGACGTTCATAAACGTATTGTAATATGCCTATTTGAATAAACTATTTTTTATCTTTATCTTTATTGGTCGCTGAAAAATCAGTAAAAATATGAGTTTTAATAGATTTAAACACAAACTGCGCTCTCTCGCCGCTTCTCTCTGCCCGTGGCCAATTTCAGTATTTGCCTACGCAAAACAAGTGTAGTGTATTTGTACATATGTATGTATAATGAATTGATGATGTAATCATATCGAATACTGATAATAGTTGATGTTATTATTACCGTCATTAATTTATCGTTAAGGTTTTAAATGTTATTTATTGTTACTTCTTCTTCCTCGCGTTATTTCGGCATTTTACCACGCAACGGCTCATGGGACCCTGGGGTCCGCTTGATAACTAATCCCAAGAATTAATGTAGGTACTAGTTTTTACGGAAGCGACTGCCATCTAACCTTCCAACCCAGAGAGGAAACTAGGCGTTATTGGGACTAGCCCGGTTTCCTCACGATGTTTTCCTTCACCGAAAAGCGACAGGTAAATATCAACTGATATTTCATACATAAGTTCCGAAAAACTCATTGGTACGAGCCGGTGTTTGAACCCGCGACATCCGGATTGAAAGTCGCACGCTCTTACCGTTAGGCCACCAGCGCTTTGATTTATTGTTATGTAATATTTGTTAATTATAATATATTTAGATATATTTGGCGAGAGTGTGTTCGTGCCCGAACAAAACCCACCAACCACGATCATCAGTCATGATGGATGCGACCAAGAAGAATATATTTAGAAGCACTACCACCAGTTTTGACATTGACAGATACGCTCACGTCTAAGTAACTTACTTTCTATGCATCTCGCTCGTACTCGATTATTAGTGCAAGCGAGATGTATAGAAAGTGTATTACGTAGACGCGAGTGTATCTGTCAATGTCAAAACTGGTGGTAGCCGTACAGGTGTTAATAAATAACAAGTAAGTTTTTACTTCCATTTTATGTTTACGCCACCGTGACATTATAACATAGCGTAGCAATCAACATATCTATCTCATCGAATTTAAACTGTCGATATACCTACACCTTAAATACATCCTCAATACATTTTACATCTACCTTATTTCTTGTCTAATTTATTTCTTTATTTATGTATTTAAAAATTTTAATCAGGCAACAAGGCCCATATTATAAATACCTTGCAGACTAACATATAAATGCATTTTATAAATTTAAAAACAAAACACTATTCAGCTTTTGTTTTTGGTCTAAACTTCTTGACGTTACGAGCTCTTTCTTCTATTAATTTTAATGAGTAGGAGTGAGTTTTTGCCAGGGGGTCGAAAACGACACAATGGGCATAAGGCGCCATTCATTTATTACGTAAGCCAATTTAGGGGGGGGGGGCGTCAACCGTGTCATTTTTTTTCTTACAAGGGGGTGGGAGGGAGTCTTGGCAGTTCTTACGTAAGATCACAAAAAATCGCAAGTAAAGGTACTTACCTAATAAAAAAAGCGCGTGCATCCGTGCGTCGCCTACAAAGAAAAACTATAAAATTAACTCAAAGGTGACATTGAAAAAAAAAATTACTTTTGCAGGTACAGAATAAAACTTCTTAAAGTTGGTTATTTGAAAATCTAATTTAGAAAATAGAAAATTTAGATTCTTACGTAGACAAAATGGGTGGGGATCGGCCTATTCTTATTTTTCTTACATAGGGGAGGGAGGGGGTCATTAAAGACCTGGCAAAAATCGTCTTATGTAATAAATGAATGGCGCCTAACTAAATGGGCTATCCACGTATCCTCAACTTTATGTCTCTACATATTGACCTAACGCAAACCAGAATAGAAACATAGGGTCAAAACTCTAAACTTTAAATATATTTCTAAAGAACGTTAAACCCCTAAAACGTTTTTTGATGTGACCTAAAAGGTCCGTAGTCAAACCCCTACAACGTGTCTTTTAAATGTGATCTAAAAGGTCTATAGTTCGGGGTCCCTTTGTGTCCCATAAAGTTTTAAGTCATAATGTATTGTTAGTCATTTTATCATTAGTCATAAAACTGAAACCGTTAACTTTTCAAGATTTTCGGAAGGTTATCCTATAGATAGGTTAGGTTAGGTTAGGTTTGTTTTATGGCAATCCTGAAAAGTGACGTGTTACTGAACCAAATAAATTATGACTAACGAAAATGCGGGTAAACAATACAATACATTATGACTTAAAACTTTTTGGGAAACAATAGAGACCCCTATAGGTCACGTAGACTGTAATACAACTGTGATGAATAATATTTGAAGTTTAACTTTATTGAATAACGGTAAGGTTGGAAATTGTTTACATAACCATGGCATCAAGCGTAATAACTCTAGGGGTGTAATTACAAATGCTTATACACGCGAGTCGGTAACTAAGGCTAACTAGATTAAGCCAGTTACACCCCTAGAGTCGCAGGCGTCCATACGCTACGGTGACCGCTTACCATCAGACGATCGTATGCTTGTTTGCCACCTACGTGGTAGGAAAAAAGCGACAGCATGAACGTTATAATCGCATTTGACATCCAAACATCACTTTTATAGTATTTTTTAAACTTGATGGGTACGCTGATAGGTGTAATTTCAATACAATGGGGTTGGCAAATGTCAAAGGTTTGCATAGATGGCGCCATCATAGCTTGCCCCTTTTACTATGAGATTTGGCTTGAAGGGCTGGCATCCAGGGCATAAAATCCCATTAAAAAAATAAAAATTTGGCACAATTCTAGGGATTGACAGGGCAAGCTATGCTGGCGCCATCTGCTAAATATTTCGATCGGCCAACCCCCTTTTTAGGGTTCCGTACCCAAAGGGTAAAACGGGAACCCTATTACTAAGACTCCGCTGTCCGTCCGTCCGTCCGTCCGTCCGTCCGTCCGTCTGTCACCAGGCTGTATCTCGTGATCTGTGATAGCTAGACAGCTGAAATTTTCATAGATGATAGATATTTCTGTTGCCGCTATAACAACAAATACTAACAACAGAATAAAATAAAGATTTAAGTGGGGCCCATACAACAAACGTGATTTTTGACCGAAGTTAAGCAACGTCGGGCGGGGTCAGTACTTGGATGGGTGACCGTTTTTATAGATAAGGGTACAGAACCCTTCGTGTGCGAGTCCGACTCGCACTTGTTTGAGATTTGGCGTTTTTAGGATATAAATTATATAAAGATGACACCTGTTACGTGAGGGTTATTCCTTGCCTTTCACCCTCCATCGAGTTTGAAATAATATAGAGGTGCCGTGTCATTACCCTGGTAGCACTGGTTATATTCAAAACCTCGATTCAGCCTCTCGCTCCCTCAATGGGAATGAGGTTTTCAGCCTAGCCTTCAGTAAGGCAGGTATACACGTGACAACAGACGTCATGTTCCGTAAGGGCCGGTTCACACTGGTCACGACAGGCGTTATATAAAGCGCTGACCGATTTAGCTTTTGCCTTCAGCGGGCTCAGCACGGTTCCATTTTTATCGACTATCACTATGCGCGTCCCTTTCGCACTTACATACTTGTTAGAACGTGACAGGCATGGTGACAAGGGATAAAAACGCGACCGTGCTAAGCCGCCAGGATTTTATAGAGTCAACGTGCGTGGGACGTTTAAATCAGAGGTTCATGCCCGAAGGGTAAAAACGGGACCCTATTACTAAGACTCCGCTGTCCGTCTGTCTGTCACCAGGCTGTATCTCATGAACCGTGTTAGCAGTTGAAGTTTTCACAGATGATGTATTTCTGTTGCCGCTATAACAACAAATACTAAAAACAGAATATAATAAATATTTAAGTGGGGCTCCCATACAACAAACGTGACTTTTTTGCCGTTATTTGTGTAGGTGGTACGGAACCCTTCGTGCGCGAGTCCGAGTCGCACTTGGCCGGTTTTTTGGAATTTAGTTACTTGTGTTAAATATTAACCAACACAATAATTTAAGAATCCTAAATTCTTCTCTCAGTTGGGAGATTTGGAATTAGGTCACCAGAAAATACTAAATCCAGAATTTCTTATTTCCAGAAGTTCTCCTCGTCATCTAGTACCTAAGATTCCTGGTTGCTTCTTAAAGGATGACTCACGTTAGACCGGGCCGTCTCCGGACCGGAGCTTCCGGCGCATCGTTTTCTATGGAAAGCGTCACGTGATCGCCTGTCATGTCATAGAAAAATAAGCGTCGGAAGCTCCGGTCCGGACGCGGCCCGGTCTAACGTGAGTCATCCTTAATGGCCTCTCCAAACGTTGCCGATAATCGCATTCGATTTGCGAAACATTGCGGCATTTCATCGATTGATTAAATTTGTTATTCCTACTTGGCCTTCCTATCCGTTAACTTCCCCAACGATTACATACAGAATCTTACAACAGACCAGAACACATCAACTGAACACGGTATGTCAACGTTAAGGTTAAATAAGGTTAGGTAAGGCACGCTAAGTCGTCACCACCACCCAGGAATGGTAAGGGCCGCCTGACGTCATGGCTCACATTTTCCCCAACAACGTATAGAATCTTACAACAGGCTTTGCCTACGTCAACTCAACACGGTATGTCAACAATAAGGTAAGCTAAGCGTAGGTAAGGTACGCTAAGGCGTCACCACCACCCAGGAACATTCAGGGCTTCTGACGTCAATTCTCACATTTTCCCCCAACGATTACGAACAGAATCTTACAACATGTTTTGGGCATATCAAATCAACACGATGTGGCAACGTTAAGGTAAGCTAAGGTTAGGTAAGGCACACTTTCAGGGCCTTCTGGGCCTTCTGACGTCAATCCTCACATTTGCCACAACGATTACGTAGAGAAACTTCCAACAGACCTGAACACGTGAACGCAACAAGGGACTGCCTCACGTTACCCGACTTAGGGAGGGTTGGGCGTGTTGTTGTTGGTGCGCGAGTGCGGGCGATTTCACGGGACGTAACCAAGATGGTTACACTGCCAATTAAAAAGTAAAAATGTACCTACTTATCTACATAGATTCTACGGTACGTCTATAGTTCGTTTTTTTAGCATTAGTAAGAACGTAAGGGATCTTCACATGTCTTTTAATTGAAAAACGCTTTTTTTTAATCAGTAACTAATACTTATCAAAGCAGAAGAATATAAATGATCGTATTAGATTCATAATAGTTTCATGACTTATTTTTAAAACTGTTTTTTTTTTATTAAAAGATACATCAAGATTGTTTACCTTATTTCTAATGCTAAAATAAACGAACTACTTATAGTATTGGATAGCATGAGCGATGAAACATCACGCCAAAATTTCCATACATTATTTACGTTTCGTTTGGCATTTTTTATAAGGGATTGTCAATTGGCTAGGCCACCTAATACTACTCTTTGGCTAGGCCTCCTAAGTCTTAAACTAGACAATTATAAAGGTACAGGCCGCGTAGCCAAGATGCCAATCGCTTACGCTCCGTAGCGATCGAAACGCAACTGTCACTGTCGCACTAATATGGAAGTGTGATATAGCGACATAAAGCTTTTCGTTGTCGAAGCGATAGCGATTGTAACATTGGCTAGGCCGGCTGATTAGCAAACGCATTTGACAGATTCTTAAGTAAACCTACTTAAACGATTAGAGACGGTCAACGAAAAGTTGTGTTAATATTCTTCTACCACGTAATTGCGATGGGTAATTAAGGAGGGTTGCAAACAGTCATTAGCTTTCAAAGATTTACCTCATAATCATTATCCTCCTCCTTGTGTCGTATTCCTCATTGCTGAGGGTCGTGGCCTCCACGAATTATTTTGTGGACTAACTCCTTCCACTTGTTGCGATCTTCAGCAGTGTGCAGTGCATCGTGGATTTTAGATTTAGTGCCTTCGCGGATCCGATCTGTCCATCGCATTGGGCTTCTTCCACGTGGTCGCCTTCCTTGGACTTTCCCCGTTACCAGAAGCATTTCCAGGTTGTCATTTTTCTTTCTGGCTATGTGTGTATAATCATAATAAATGATAGCCGATGATAGCTAATTAAGTACTTTTAAACAAAACACATCACCTATTAAATAGTAAAAAATATTAATCTACGCAGAGAGAAGAGTAGGTCCTACGTTTATAAGAAAATATGACCGTCTTATGCGTCCATATACTTATAACGTGTACATACTTATATAAGTACATAATTTACTTTGTTTTGTCTATTTCTTTAATGTTGTTTATGTGCAATATGTAACATACATACGTTATCGGAATGAAAGAATAAATGCTTTAAGCTGACCACTGACTAACAGGCCGCCGGACGATATTGGCCTGTCAGTTAGAACAAAAATTTGACAGTTCCAAACAACTGACCGGCCGATATCGTCCGGCGGACTGTTAGTCAGTGGTCGGCTTAAGTCACGAAAACATAATATTATATTAAAGGATATACAGGAGAGACTATTATAATTTTACTCAAACCAATAACTCTGCTAGCTACTGCAATGTCATCCTTGGTTATAACACTCGTTATATAAATGTAATGCGAATTATAACATGGCTGTCAAACGCACACCGGCCTCCGTGGACGTATGGGTAGTTATGAGGTTTCCATTCAATGACTGCGTGTGTACTAATTATCATCATCTTCCTCGCGTTATCCCGGCATTCTGCCACGGCTCATGGGAGCCTGAGGTCCGCTTGGCAACTAATCCCGAGAATTGGCGTAGGCACTAGTTTTTACGGAAGCGACTGCCATCTGACCATCCAACCCAGAGGGTAAACTAGACCTTATTGGGATTAGTCCGGTTTCCTCACGATCATGGTATAATAATATACTCCTACCAGGCGAAGTATATTATTATACCATGATCGTGAGGAATTCTCCATTCCCGTCTTTTCTAGGTCACCTAACTGACACGGGCCTACGTCATCATGCGACAGCGCTATATGATAATATGCGATAGCGCTATATATAGCGGCCATGTTGTTGTGACGTAGGCCCGTGTCACTCTGGGAATGGAAGACCATGTTTTATTAGACTATGCTCACGATGTTCACGGTGTACACGATGGGTGTGTACTAATTATAGTATTGTTTGCAACTTGTTCACGTGAACTGTACGCGGGATACAGAACATTCTAGGAGCCCGGTGAAACGATTACAAGGAGGTATCGGGTTCAAATCCTGGTAAGGGTATTTTGTATTTAATCACATGGTCAAATGCTGGTTATTTTTTCGCAGATAAAACATTGATTATTTATTGTAGACCCAGCCTGGATTATAGCAAATGTCATGCATATTAGCAATAATAGGGTATTTGACTGTATTTAAAGTAAATTATTATACATCATGCTTGAAATAATGCACCAGAAGATTAATAGAGAAACGTTAGACGTTATTTTTAGACACAATATCTATTTTAAAACCCGTATAAAATTATAAAGAGTAGGTAGGTAATTTGATTGTGACGTCACATGCTAGTGTTTCATATAAATTCCATAGTAGCAAAATCGTATTGACAGTTCGAAATAGAAACTGATTTGACTAGTAGTCAAATACCCTACAGAATAGGGTTGGCAACTGTCAAAACTTTGCATAGATCGCCATCATAGCTTGCCCCTTTTTCTATGAGATATGGTTTAAAAGGCATCAAGTCATCCAGGGCATAAAATTTCATGAAAAAAACAAAACTTTGACACATTTCTAGGGATTGACAGGGCAAGCTATACTGATCCTACCTGCTAAATACTTCGCAGGCCAACCCCATTACACCATATGAACATAATGACAATTATAATTTGCATTTTGTTTAAATTTAAATGTTTTCAAACGTATTTTACTCGAAACTATGCATTTTATTTATGTGAAAATTAAACGACAACTTTCTAGGTGAACCTTACACGGATCCCTTTGTTTGACATAATTATTGAAAGTCAAAATGTAATTATTGTCAGATTATCATTATTCATAATTCTGAAACCGTTAACGTTTCAGGATTTTCGTAAGGTTATCCTATAGATAGGTTAGGTTAGGTTAGGTTTGTTTTATGGCAATCCTGAAAAGTTACGCGTTTCTGAGAAAAACCAAATTATGACTAACGAACATGCGGACAAACAATAACATTATGACTTAAAACTTTATGGGAAACAACTAGACCCCAAGTAACAATATCTATGTGATCGAGTCTTCACCCCAGTTACCTAACTTTAGCATTGAGTAGACTGTACTGTACTAGACAGAGAAGGTTAAGTCAGGCTCACACTGCACGTGAGCAGGGCGGACTGTCACGTTCCCAAGGGTGGGTTCACATTACGAAGCTCGTTACGATACCTATTTCTTGTGGCTTCCAGTATATGTAAGAGTACGCGGAGTATACAGGACGTTTTTGCAATACTTATATAGCTGATGTTTCGAAAGTGCTTGTTGCTAGGGCTACTTGAATGAAGAATATTTTGAATGTTGAATCTTAGCTTGGACGATATAACCAATCGGAGCAGCCTTTAACAGGCGTTCCCCTCTATCGAAACTCTATGACCAATGGTCATGCACATAATTTTGAACCACCGATGTTTTTTACTAACTGCCTAGTTTAGTATACATAAAGATAACACATATCAAAGTATTCCTGTCGTAGTTTAGTCTAAGATATTTTATATTATTATTAGGTACAAAGAAATGTATTATAAAACAAACATAAAAATATAATATCGGTAACTCGTGGCATTTAGGTAGCACTTAAAAGATTAGTGATGCACACATCGGTAACTCGTGGCACTTAGGTAGCACTTGACAGTTTCTAACAGACTAGTGAGGTGACAATGTTCTTCCTGTACGAAAAGAAACCACAAAAAAAAAGGAATTAATTAAACTAATCTTTTAAGTGCTACCTAAATGCCACGAGTTACCGATGTGATTTAATAACAGAAATAACAGATTAAAATATTGGTATAGATAAGAAGTAAATTAACAGAAAATATACTTGAAAATATAGTTATAACAGAAATAATACTAAATTAAATTAATTAAAAATATCAAAGTCGAAGATATTTTAACTCTTGAAAGGAGTTATTAAGTTGTTATATAAAGCAGAATTGGTGAAAATAGTTTTTCAATCTCGTGATAGAAAAAACAAACTCTTTTTCAATGTCTTTGCTAAAATTATCTTCTAATAATTATTATCTAAGGAATATAATAAAATTGTGGAGTGTAGACTGTAGCTTTTTCGTGATGTGGGGGTTCGTTGGGAGAAGCGTAGAAATCCGCCGCTGGAACGCGCTGGCCGCTGTGCTGTCTCGAAGTCCGCTATACCTCCATTTACCGGTATATGTGTTGTGTGAAATGAAAACACATATATTTGATTTATTCACTTGGAGAGTGTTCAGGCTGGTATGAGTGAAGCTCTCTTGATGTCTCTGATATCTCTGAATAAGCCACGAAACGGCTCTGCCTTATATAGTAAAACACAAGGCCGTTTGGTACCTTCTTCAACTAGTGGGTGTATCATGCAGAGTCAGTAATGTATATTTTTGCCAATCTCGTTAATTATAAGCACGTATGAAAGGAGCACGAATCCTAGACTTATAAATAGGTACAATATTAAGCACGTATGAAAGGAGCATGAATTTCCAGACTTATAACTAGATATAAAACATTCCACGCAATTCATTTGACATAATATACGAGCACAAAGTAAAACATGATATACAAAAGTAAAAATAGTAACCTAAACGTAGAGACTAATTAAACACATACATGAACCCTAATAGCTATTTACGACAGTCTCCCCCACGTGTGTCAACACCGTCTTCATGCGCGGAGTAAATGGGGATAAGTCTAGAAACTGGGCGGCGGACGTCACCTGCGCGTGTGCGAACAATGGCCACTCTCACATGACCATCTGGGCCAGGAAATAGCTGGGCGATTACGCCTCTGGGCCACGTTCCTCGTGGCATGGAGCTATCCGCAATGATGACTACGTCACCTTCATGCAGTTTTCTCACGTTTTGGTGAGCACCGGGCCTGGGGAGGAGGCTGGGTCGGTATTCCCGCTGCCAGCGCCTCCAAAATTGGTCGGCTAGCGTTTGCGCTGTTTTCCACGAAGAGAGCGACATAATTGCGTCTGTGAAGACACCCAGTGGCGACATGGCACTTGATCGACCGATAAGAAAGTGATTCGGCGTCAGGGCTTCGATGTCTAAATCTGGATTCACTGGTGTCAGCGGTCTGGAATTGACTATGTGCTCTGATTCTAGCAGTAAAGTATGTAGAACTTCTTCGTGGGGTGCTCTTTCTTTCAACTCGTTGATGACGATCGCGTGGTTGCCGTGACTGTAGAGTGCATGAAAATGCTGTACTAATAACTTGACGAAATCTTCTTTTGCATGTAAAACAGGCATGTGCGTGTTTTTATCGATTCTAGCATTTAGTACGATGATTCCGTTTTTGTCAAGTTGTACAGCGATTTTGTATAGCGGAGATTTCTTCAGGAGTGGCCGCCCAGTTTCCAGAAGCTTGATTTCCTCCGGAAATGCAGCATGTTGACTCCGTCGGATTAGTAATATCTCTGCTAAATCTAAATGCCCCTTATTTATTTCTATGTCTGTTTTCTTAGCGAACAATGCGGCTTTGAAAACCTCGGCGGCAACCAGAATACTAGCGGTGGCGCGAACTAATCGTACGTTATTAATAATGAACGATCGCCACGCGGGTGCGAGTGAGACGGGTATAGGCGAGTCCCAATCGATCCCTGTCCACCAAACGAAACGTAACGTATCGCGATCTTGCTCAGTTATTTCGATCTGTAAAGACTCTAACAGGTCGGGGCCAGCCAACAGCGCGCTGTTAAACGAACGTCTGTAAGCTGTGGCTGCCGTGTCCCAAACTAATCGCGTTTTCCCGCTTTGCGGCTGAAAAGTTGGGAAGTGCGCCAGAGGCCACGTCCGGGGTGCCTCGGGGGGCGGCGGCGAGTCCATTTTCTCCGCGTAACCTTTGTCGAGCAAGTTGTTCATATGCTTCGCATATTCGGCTTTAAGTTTCGCATCGCGGTCTAGCTTTCGTTCTAGACTGTACGGCCGTTGCAATGCTTGCGCTCGGTTATCGGGGAGCTTCTCGTCATCTGACCGCCAAAGTAAGCCCGAGCGATACCTTTGCTCCCCCGGTATCTTCTCGCAGGTGGCTTCTAACAAATCTAGCGCACGTTGGCCGGGGTCGGCCCGAGGTACCTTCTGCGAAACGCCTAATGATTCTGTCTCAGAATGTCGTTTCGCAAGTTGTAAGGCCTCGTCTTCCGCGGTATTAGGCTTTGCGTGCCCAACAAATTGTACCGCGGGTGCGATGCTGTCCGCAGTTTTGTGTATTGTCAAAGCCATTTCCGCGCCTTCGTCAAATAGCGCGAGGGTTTGGACGGTACCTAACGGTTCCGACACCTCTTCAGGAATGACTTTGAGACACGTCTGCGGCAGCCTAACATTGAGTACTGCAGGTGCCGCCGGGACACTATTACCGTTCGCGGACGCGGCCGCGCTTAATCCGTGTAATAGTTTATTATGTCCGGCTTCGCACTGATTCATGCCACACGCGACATATTTACATCCAAAAAGTTTACGGTGATTCGCGCCTAGACATCTAAAGCACAATTTAGCTCCCTTTGCCAAGTCCCAGCGCTCAGGTACGGTCGCGGCTAGAAATTTCGAACACTCCTTAACTTCGTGTTCTTTGCCGTTGTTACATATGGCGCACGCTTCGTGCGAGACAGAGACAGACGCTATCTGTCGCTTGGGCTTAGCTCCGGTTGACGCTGGCTTTTTCTTTAAATTGCCATCGCGGTGCTTTACTTGAGCTATAGTTGATTTACTAGTACGCGATCTATTTCCCGTATCACGTGTGTATGACTCGCGGAAATCTGACTCCGAATCCGAACTATAGTCGCGAATGGACGCGGGGGCGCGGGGCCCAGCGAGAGCGCGGCTCGACCTGCTGGGCTCGCGCACAGAGGAAACCGCGTTTCGTTCATTTCGCGATCTATCATACGCATCACGGTAGAACGCGGGGTCGCGAGACCTAGAGAGAGCTTGGCTCGATCTTCTGGGTTCGCGCGCAGAGGAAACCGCGCTCACTGCATTCCGTGACCCGTTAGACGTATCACGCGTGTACGTTTCGTGGCAATCTGCCTCCGAATCAGAACTAACGTCGCGAGAGTACGCGGGGGCGCCGGACCCAGCGAGAGCGTTGCTCAATCGATTGGGTTCGCGCACAGCGTTTACCGCGTTTCGCGATCTATTAGACGTATCACGCGTGTACGTTTCGTGGTAATCTGACTCCGAATCCGAACTAACGTCGCGAGAGTACGCGGGGGCGCCGGACCCAGCGAGAGCGTTGCTCGATCGACTGGGTTCGCGCACAACGTTTACCGCGTTTCGCGATCTATTAGACGTATCACGGTAGAACGCGGGGGGACGAGACCCAGAGAGAGCTTGGCTCGATCTTCTCGGTTCGTGCACAAAGGAAACCGCATTCACTGCATTCCGTGATCGGTTAGACGGCTTATGTCGGTTTACGCGCTTGGCCGCAGTGCTAATTTCGTTAAGAAACTCGGAAATTGCTACTAACCCGGGTGATTCTACGTTAGACTGCCTGTATTTGGCCCAGTCATAGCGCACTATCAGATTCAATTTATCCACGATTTTATTCACGAGCTCAGGCGCGTGCAAGTATTTCTCTTGACGCAAGGATCTAATGGTGGCGACGGCATTCGCTACATGCGCGGCGAATGAGGCTATATTCGAATTGTCTTCGGATAAACGCGGCATGCGTTTAATATTATGAATTTCCGTAAGAACAATCTCCTCAGGGTCGCCGAACTGCCGTTCCAGCGCTTCCATTATCTCGTACGGATCCTGAACTGTGTACATTATTGATTTTACGGCCGTCCGAGCTTCGCCCTTAAGTGCGCGTCTAATCCGACTGACGTTATTGACGGCACTAAACATGGGCGACGTATCTTCGAACTCTGCCCTAAATGATATCCACTCGGTGATATCTCCGCCGAATGCAGGTAATTCCGGCGGTTTATGGTACATTGGCGCGTAGGTACCGTGCGGTACCTCTAAAACGCGCGGGGGCGGTCTGCTAGCCCGGTCGGCGGCGGCACGCGGCGGCGGCTGCGCGGTCTTTTTCGGCGGCGGGAATTTAACGTTTTCTTTCGCGACCTCGTGCTGTAACCTAGCTTGTCGTTCTACCCAACTTCTAGTACGTTCTTCGACGGTCGCGTCACTGCTGCCGACAGACTGCGCCTTCAGTGGCGCAACCTGCGGCCGCAAATTTGCAGTGACGGACCCTTTCTTAGAAGCTTCGACGGTCGCGTCACTGCCGCCGCGAGACTGCGCCTTCAATTGCGCAATCTGCAGCCGTAAATTGGCAGTGTCGGACTCGGTCTTAGCAACGACTAGACGGGCTTTATGAACCTCGAGCTCGGCCATTAGCACGGACAATTCATTGTCGCGTTCCCTAACCGATTTGCGATTCTTTAATTCGCGATTAGACGGCGCCCGCGACGGCGGCGGCGGCGCATCGGCGTCTTTATTCACTAGCGTATTCGACCTACTACGATTTACTACGGTGGCGTCTAACATCTCCGAGTGTACCGACTCGGTTCCACCGGTAGCATTCGGGTTGCCACTGGTGCCATTGCTCCACGTATTAGTCTCGTTGGACGTAGTCTTACCAGACGAGGGGGTAGGGGTATCCATGTTCGGTGCGGGCGCAAGTGGGCCCTTGGTGCGTGGTCGTAGGCTCCTTGCTTCCTTTTCGGACATCTTTCTGGCTGGAACCACTTCACTTAACACACGCGGGGGTCCCTAACTTGACCTGCCTATGCCTATGACTGACCGTTGCCGTGCGCAACGTCAGTGCCCTAAGCGTGGATCCCTCGTGGCACTGAATCTCCCGCAATGGCAAAGTGCTATGCCTAGAACGTTCGAAAGCAGTGTGTGGGCATCAACCATGTGACACTTGCAACGAAAGTTGCCAGGACACGTGAGCGGAGGTGGTCCTACGACGCTGCACGGTCCGTCCGGCAAGCCGGTAAATGGGTTACGGAAAAGGTATAGGGTTTGGGTCTAAACCGAAGCGAACTTCTAGGCTCAGCGCGTCCTTTATTCTTTCTTGCCGTCTGAGTCAAGCAACGTTCGCTTAAAACTCAGCGCGTACTTGTTTCTTTCTTGCTGTCTGAGTTAAGCAATGTCGCTTGAAACTCAGCGCGTACGTTTTTCTATCTTGATGTCTGAGTTAAGCTATGTCGCTTGAAACTCAGCGCGTACGTTTTTCTATCTTCATCCGGCTTCAAAAGGACCAAACTGTGGAGTGTAGACTGTAGCTTTTTCGTGATGTGGGGGTTCGTTGGGAGAAGCGTAGAAATCCGCCGCTGGAACGCGCTGGCCGCTGTGCTGTCTCGAAGTCCGCTATACCTCCATTTACCGGTATATGTGTTGTGTGAAATGAAAACACATATATTTGATTTATTCACTTGGAGAGTGTTCAGGCTGGTATGAGTGAAGCTCTCTTGATGTCTCTGATATCTCTGAATAAGCCACGAAACGGCTCTGCCTTATATAGTAAAACACAAGGCCGTTTGGTACCTTCTTCAACTAGTGGGTGTATCATGCAGAGTCAGTAATGTATATTTTTGCCAATCTCGTTAATTATAAGCACGTATGAAAGGAGCACGAATCCTAGACTTATAAATAGGTACAATATTAAGCACGTATGAAAGGAGCATGAATTTCCAGACTTATAACTAGATATAAAACATTCCACGCAATTCATTTGACATAATATACGAGCACAAAGTAAAACATGATATACAAAAGTAAAAATAGTAACCTAAACGTAGAGACTAATTAAACACATACATGAACCCTAATAGCTATTTACGACAAAAATTATCATCATATCATAATACTTTGATTACGTAAATGATTCGTAATATTTATCATGAAAATATGATTTTTAATTATGTTTGTACAGCCTGTCTTCTTGCTTGTTATTTGAAAAATATTAATAAAATACGCGGTCACGTTTTCACAAGCGAAATAAAAATTCCAAGCGTAGTAGCGTAGTAGCAAGAATAGTCGCTAGTTGTTACTTGTTACCTAGTAGGTACATAAAGAAGAATTTAAATGGGTAGGTAATACGTTTGGAACTTGTTTTCATTTTCATTTCATTTATTTATTGCAATCATGTTCATTACATGCAGGTGTTAAATAAAATATAATCAGTACATGATCCCTGTTAGGGCACAGCAAATTTTCTTTCTTAAATTAACAAAATATTTACATTTGGATAAATATCGTACATGTTGTAAGAAGATTCCAAATCTAATAATCCAAATGCTTGCAATTCAAAGAGAGGTGAGCAATTGGGAAATTCAATCAATTGTTTAAGTACCAAATTTATGAGTGACATATTTCAAATTTAAACTGGTTTTTTAATATCTCCCGTGAGTAATGCAGATAAGGGTTTAATCAGTAAATTTTGCTTTGTTACCCTTAGGTACTTTATTTCCACAGGGGAAAAGTGGGCTTAACTAATATACTGTATGACCCAAAACCATATTGTTATACTTTCTTTGCCTACGGAATCCTAAATATTTCGGATTGAAACAGTTGTTAAAACAGCATCGATAGGATTTCGACGTCGTGAGGTAATTGACACGTGAGGCACGTGGTTACTCCATGACACTTGTTACGGTAACGTGATGATTACCCTAGCCTCTTAAGTACCAGCCATACAAATGAAAACTCCAGAATTCGCCGCTGAAATTTGAACCTTTAGTACAGGGAATAGAGTTGATTTTGGTTTTGTTTAAACATTGAACGAAACAAAACAAATGCAACTCTGTTCCAATTGAATATGATTTAAATTTCATCGAACTGAATAAGTATTGTAGGTAGGACCTTGGGCCTTAGGAGGCTATACTACAGACCACCCCAACTACTAGACGGAGCACACAAGTCAATCGAGGTCACCACACATATGCTCTCCCGTACAAATTTAGTAGGTATGGGAGCGCGACCGCTTATTTCAGTGCGGCCTCAATTAGGACCACTACTTGGCTATTTCAAAAATATTTATAATTATTAAGCTTTAGGGGTGTTCTTGGGTAAAAAATAGCGTAGAATACAACTCTATTGTGCTGCTGGATTCGTAGCATTTTACAAGTAAAACTGTACATATCATATGTATGAAGACCTCGTGCTCTGTGTAGTCCGCGCCCTAGACCCAATACTGAGACGGGCTTAGGTAGGTACCAACTTTTAAATCGATATTTTTCTCTGGCTTTACCAAAATGTCTCTGGTGTTACCAACAAACCAAGTTACGAGAGCAAATTGCTTGTTTTAAAGTATAACATTAAATTATATAAAAGTAGTTAATGTATATTATTTATAAGCGAAATTTTCGTTTCAAGTTAAAATTCGTGGACTGATTAGTGTGAGTCTAAAAGTTGATTCGCCCAGACACCTGTTCGAGCAGAAGAAACGTTCATGTAGTTGTAGATTCTGCACGAATGAAAATGATAAACGAGTAATAAGGTGTTCTCCTGATTTGACGAAATGTTAAAAAATTTGGGTATAAATCGGTAAAGTAAAACAGTTGAAAAAAGCAAAGCATCATTACCGTGAAAACACTTCTTTTAAACGCATCTTAAGATGTCTGAGTTAAAAACGTTAAAAAACTCTTTTCATATTAATAACTACTGTCAAAAAATACTTTATGTAACATGTACTTAGTAGTAGTAGTAAAACACTTTATTGTACAAAAATCAAAACAAAACAGGAAAAATAACATTCGTCATATTATCATTTCTAATACTTAAGTAATCACTTTTGTCTTCTTCTCTTCTTCAACCTAGCGTTTTGCCGGCCTAGTGCCAGGGTCCGCTTTCCTGCTCAGTCTTCTCCACTTTGCCCGGTCACTTAATCACTTTTGTACCATAAATTATTTGTATTTGTATTTCGTATTTGTAAATTATTTGACACAATTAAGTAAACACAGTAATAGACTAGCACAGGCATAGAGCAGAGTTCGCTGCATTCGATGTCGCAAGCAACCTTGCACCGCGCATTGCTGCAACTCTTGCGTAGCCTAAACTCAGCTTTTGAGGCTATGTTGCTGCTTAGCTGGTTTATCTGGATAGATTAGTAGTTAATGTTTAATCTTAATGCGCCATTCATGGAAATAGATAGTGGTTCTTATAATTAGTGCTTTTAAACTCTGAAATTTGAGTCTTATAACTTCAGAGCTTAATTCGGCTTACAAGTACTGATGTTTTTTTATTGATATTTGAGTAGTACAGATATTGGCTGGCCAGATATTGCACTAAATAGAGACGAGTGGAGGAAGAGGGGGGAGGCCTTTGCCCAGCAGTGGGACACAGTGGGCTTGAATAATAATAATTGAGTAGTAATGATTTTATTCGTCTTTGTTAATACTCGTACCTATAGACAAATTAGATAATCCCTCATTATAATGTAGGTCATTAAAATCGTGGGCCATGGGTTTAATTAAAACTGTGTTGATTCTGATCTAAATAAACACAGACGATATATTTAAATAAGTACCAACATAAATTAATTGATGAGATAGGACTGAAAGCTATTACAGAAGTCGGGACTTAATGGTCATTAAATGATTAACATGAGATTTTGGACTTGATTTGTACAGCATGTCAACTCAGTCAGTATGTCAGCTACAGATATAACTGACCCCCATGCATATAAATTTGTTTGCAGGGGGGTCTACTATCTCTGCAGCTCACTCTACACACAAAATATACTTAGATATACATACAACATTTTATATTTAGTCGTACCTACATATGCTGAAATTCAATCTGTCAAGTAAAATAAAGCACTAAAATAATTAATGTTTTAATCAATTTCTAACCGTCACAGACTTACATCAGAGCTACGCAAATGTCTCTTGGTCTTACTTATAAATAAATTGAAATATGTAAATGAATATTATAGGACCCATGTATTAAAAAAAAAGCTTTTCCGACAGGACTGACTTAATAAGAAAAAGTTTAGAATGTGTCCATGGCTTCGCTCATACAAATATTTATTTATTTATTTTATTTTTTATTTTCAGGCAACTATTGGCCCATAGATAAATACCTTAAAATTAGCATACATATTATTACAAAATATATCTTAAAACTAAAAACACACAATTATGGCTGCGATGCAGTTCGCAACCCCGCAGTGTCAGGGAGCCGGCCGCGGAACCGCCGGAACTTGACACCCTTCGGCCAAAACTCCTCCTTGGTGAAGGTCGCTAGATGTTCAGTCGGAACGCTCAGCACAAAAGAATTAAAATTCACACTGTGTCGAGATTCCAACTTCACGACCCTCAGGATGAATCCGGACTTGACTCGTACATACTTTACGATCTCCTCGACCTTCGTAAGGTAGTGTAATCGGGACACATACAGCAGCGTCGTCGGTGTTGCAGGACGCAGCAAATGGTTAGGTCCAGTCGGTGCGGTACCGCACTGATTCGGACGAGCTGACTTCTTTCTCCTCTCCACCTTTTTGAAGCCATCTCTGTCGCTTCCCGACTCTTTTAGAGAACCTACCTATTTTGATTACCAATAAACCATCAAATGTAAACGAAGTTTCAATAACCATTCGCAACTCATTATTGGCTATCGCAATTATTTGCAAACCAGATCAATTACAATACCGTTTCGTTGAGCAAGTTACCGTAACGCAACCCTTGCCTTACCGTTACCTCATTCGTTACGGCTGTCCTTGGCGTTACGTTTCTATATTTTGACATGATAATGTAAGCTGGCCTGACGGTCGGTAGGTAGATTACTATATTTATGCACGATAATTTTGTTTTGTGTAACTATACCTTACCGTAACTATGTAACTACACACTATTTATCTAACTGCTGCTACCCTAATCATCAAGATGAGTTTTAGGGTTCCGTATCCAAAGGGTAAAAACGGGACCCTATTACTTAGACCCCGCTGTCCGTCTGTCTGTCACTAGGCTGTAACTCATCAACCGTGATAGCTAGACAGTTGAAATTTTCACAGATGATGTATTTCTGTTGCCGCTATAACAACAAATACTAAAAACAAAATAAGATAAATATTTAAATGGGTCTCCCACACAACAAAAATGTGATTTTTTTGGCGTTTTTAGCGTAATGGTACGGAACCCTTCGTGCGCGAGTCCAACTCGCACTTGGCCGGTTCTTTTCTGTTTTAAATATTCAGCTAGTTTTAAGAAATAAAAATATTTGCTTGATCTAAGCCAGTCTGTCTATGCCAGTCTGTGCGACCATTGCCACCTGTTTCGGCGAAGGAAAATATCGTGAGGAAAGAGGAAACCAGACTAATCCCAAAAATACCTAGTTTCCCCTCTGGATTGGAATGTCAGATGGCTTTCGCTTTCCTGAAAGCTAGTGCTTACGCCAATTCTTGAGATTAGTTGCCAAGCGGAGCCGGGACAACGCAAAATGATAATATACAGCCACCTGTTTTGTTCCAAATGGTCAAGCCCTTTGCATCCATCTCACCTCTCAAACGAGACAGGAAACAGTAATTGCTAATTTTCTAATTAATCTCGCCATTAAAACATTAACACCGCGTTATTAACGGCGATCGATCATGCGCCCGCGCCCGCGCATGCTTGTCGCAAGCGGTGGAAATGCAATAGGCGCGGTGGCGAAACGGCTCCGGAAGGTCTGTAGCCCGTTCGGCGAACGACAGTGCACCGTTTAACCATTTTTCAGACATCATTTGTGTCATGGGGCCGTGGGGACCTAGCGCGCGTCGCCTCTATGAGGAGCTGTCAAAGCGCCTCATATAGGCATCTGGTGACCAGAGGGCTCGCCAATATTTTGCCTAACGGATCAGCATTGCCATCCAGCGGGACAATGCGGCCAGCCTTCTGGGCTGCGACCCTACCGAGCGACTACGACTTAAGTCATTTTTTTTATTTATATAAGTGTTGTGTGTGTTGTGTTGTGTGAAGTCTGACATTTATTATTTATTAATTTTGAATTTTGTGTAATAATCTTCTTTTTTGTATTTCTTTATTATTGTTGACATGTCTTATTGAATGATGTATTTTTTATTATTGTTTGTTAATGTTATGGTATACAAAGTATTTGTAGTTAATGTATTCCATCATCTATTTATATATTTCTACGCCAGTGATGGCAGAATATGCTGTTCTATAACAAAAAACGACACCAAAATTGTACTTACCATATTCTATGAAATAAATTTATGATTATGATTATGAATAACGAACTATAACTAATTACTGTAACATATACCTTAGTTTGTGTCATTCGCTGGAGTAAATGCTGTTGTAATGAATACAACGCGAGTTATTTCGTAGACGACATCTAGCGATAGTGGCTAGCTATAAATAGTGGATTTATCAGTACCGCTACTTGACACCAGATATCGCGACTGATGAAAAATGTATTGCTAAATCAATTTACAACTAATAATACAAGCAGAAGGAGTTGAAAATTGAGTTTCGGTTAATCCGGTTATAATATTAGCTAAAAATGGTTGAGCATTTTCGTTCGTCGCGACATCTATTGTCAACTAGCAGTGCTGATAAATTCGCTATTTGACGCTAGATGCCGACTACGAAAATGACTCGCGTAATGGTAAGAAAACTGATGTATGGAGTTAGCACTCTACTTTAGACGGACTCTATTAGATATATAAATTAAAAATATTATAAACATAAATTACAAAAACCCTATCGATTAGGTAAGTACACAAGATGAAATTGGCCTCGGCCCTCGAGTTACGCCACTAAAATTTACTTTGTGGACGTGCCAGTTTTTTATTTCAGAAACATACGATGTTGTACCTTTTTCAGCCATACAGGCTATGGCACTTATATGTATATTTATCATGTATGAAGTAACTGAACGTAAGCGCGTGTCAACATAGCAGCGGAACTGTTTCGTCATATATGTATGTTGCCAGTTGCGAATAACGACGATGTGGCGAAAAACTTTTATGAACTAATCGCAGGACGTAGTTACCACGGTTTTGTAACTTATTGTCTATGCGCATTTATTTTTACGATTAGGTAGCAATCAGTTCCTTAATTGCGTTAGATTTTTTTTGGTTTGTACGAATTGTTGAAGGGTAGGTACTGATAACTACAATTTTGACTGTTAATCGTGTCACGCGCACGACACGCGTGCGAATTACCTATAAGTTTAAAATACTTTTCGTCAAACTCAAAACGGATTTTTCAAACTTTAGCGGGTAGACTATAGACATAAACAAATATTTGTGATAAAGACACGAATAAATGCCCTTACAAGCTTGATGGGGATCTTGGACCTCATGCTGCGTAAGCAGGATCACTACTGACTAGGCTACGAGTAGGAACCACTCATATCATAGTAGGTTCCAGAAGTTATATATTTGGGGCGTACTTTTTTTTAGTAATGTATATACAGGGTGGCCAAAAAATAAGTGCATTCCCGTTGCCAGGGAGGTTTTGGGATTATACTGAGCAACTTTTACTATGGGAGCAACCCGCTGGCTTGCAAATTGGCTGTTTCATGTACATTTTGGCTGATCCATTTTCTATGGGAGGGTAGATTTTTTTTCGCGATTTCGGTGTTGGTCCCATAGTAAAAGTTGCTCAGTACAATCTCATAATCTCCCTGGCAACGGGAATGCACTTATTTTTTAGCCACAGTGTATATTATATTATTTAGATTTTGGCTAACTATTAGTGTTAGTTTGATTGCCATACCTACACTTGTATATGATCTGAAACTTACTGTCAATTATCTGAATGACCCGTATCATTACAAAAAGTACAAAAACCAAATCTAAACAATAAACTAATAAGCAGGCTCCCAGTAATTAGTGTTTAATGTTGAAACGCTTTATGCAACGGCCGCGGTGACAGAACTGAAACCATTACGACATTTTAATAACACTGGGAAAACTGTACCAGTTCTTAAACGATTTATAACAAACGTATATTGTTACACGCGTGCATATTAAGAGCAGATAGCTGTTAAAATCCTCTACAGAATTAATTTATATTTTTCCCAGGTTTGATAAGATTATTAGGCTGAAACTATTATTATTCGAAATATTATTATTATAAATACCACTCAAATTCACAGTCTCCCTTAAACATAGAACTTAGAAGTAAATATGTACGCATAAACACTCAAGCACTCAACGTACGTTCAATTTAGTAGAAAGTACCTACAGATGTGCAAGTTAAGGAAAGTTTCAAAAAAGTTTGAACAGTTTTCTAAAACTTCAGGAAATTTTCATAGGAAATAAACTTAAATTTTAAGAAACGGAAAATTTCGATCCCCATGTAAAAATATGAGATGTTAAAAAAATAAAATAAATGCAATATAATAAAATATCGGGAGCTCATAAACAATACAAAAGGTAATCACGGTTCATATCCCGGTCGATATAGGTGATATAGGTAAGTCTATTGTAATTTTTGTCATACCCTCACAAAGTTGATGTACTTACCTAATATTATTGGCTGTTACCATAAAGCTTATAAAGTTGTCAAACGTTTAATTATAAATACCCACAGACGAAACATCCTCTAGACTGAGCATAGTCGCGCTACCCCCTCTGCCACGCATACGGTAAATTTACCCCATGTTCGAGTCGAAAGTGTCTTTGTGTGACGTCCGTGAACTCGTTCGTCGTTTGAACGGACCAATCACGGCACGGGATCTCGCTCACCTCGTCCCGCGCACCCCCGCATTTTTGGCAGCATCGGTTGCATGAAATAATTGCTTTAAACTCGGTCTAGAGGATTCCTGGTCTATGTAAATACCTATCTAATTATAATATTAGAAAATATTAGCAATCACACTGTAAATACCAGCTTTATTCATTCCCTCAGCCTTGGTGAAGTAAATTAAACATTACCTCGCATTACCACAGCGTCGCCTGCGCAACCAGCTATATATAGCCGCAGTTGGTTAACTCACGATTTGAGGTGGTTAATGGTTGACACATCGTGCTCTTCTAGGTTCATCTTAGTTGAGATTTAACCCTGAGGCGTTAAATGAGCCCTAGGGTCTATATCGTAATGTAGCAACTACGAACTAGAATAATATCTAAAGTACCTAGGTAGAAGTCTAAATTCAGCTTACCCCTCTCAACACCCTAAATTTCCCCCTAAAATAAGAAATAAGTAGTTTTGACTTATTAACAATATTAGTGGTGGTAATTGCTATAACTGTTCCAAATTTTAGGTATTTACGTCAAACAGTCTCTGAGAAAAACCCATTTAACTAATTAGCAAGACCGAAGTGATTCTGATTCCATTAGTGTTCCGTGCACAAAGTTTTGCACGGAACACTAATGAGTCGCTTAAATTCAAACTTGGGTAAATCCATATGTCAGATTATGCGATTTTGGTATTAAGAAAAGGTAATAGGGTAGATATTTGCTGAGAAGTTCGAATAGATTCACCAGAGTTTGAAGTTAAGCGCCACAAATATCCTCACGTAAGTATCTATATTATTGTGCCGCGAACGAGTCAATTGTACTGCTACGGATATGATGGTCGTTCTTGTCTACGTGACAGCGTGATAAAACGGTGTCCGTCACTTTCTATCCCACGGTGTTAAAAAGTGACAGTTATTTTATCACGTGGATAAAGATGGATAAAGCCATCCATAATACGCCGGCTGGTCGCTTGACAACATCAAATATTCTGCCCGATTCGAACTTTAGAACGATAGATCTAGAAACGATATGGATTAGATGTCTCAGTGTCAAATGTGACGTTCCTTCAAACAAAAACGTCACTTTTGACACTGACACATCTAATCCATATCTTACAAGAGACGTATTATAAAGTTCGAATCGGGCCGATTGTAGCATACAAGATCAAAATCAAAACGTTTGATGACCAATCCCAAATTTTTGAATAGAGGGAAATATTGTATTATTGGGTTATATACCGACTGGGCTAGACCGGTCGTCAAATGCAATAATATTCAAGTACCTGGGTCAAACAGATCACTGTGTTATGTCTTTCCTGTAGAGATACACAAGAGTTAAGGGCTATAAAGGTTAATTTTCTTATTTAACCCTTATCCACGTGAAAAGGTCCTCCTTTTATTTACAGAACTATGATAAAATCATAGCTTACATGCCCACAAGCTGTTAACTATTGCCCACAGGAGAGAAAACTAGTGTGTTATCGCGAACAGTACATTTTTCTCTCCTGTGGGCAATAGTTAACAGCTTGTGGGCATGTAAGCTATGATTTTATCATAGTTCTGTAAATAAAAGGAGGACCTTTTCACGTGGATAAGGGTTAAATAAGAAAATTAACCTTTATAGCCCTTAACTCTTGTGTATGTCTACAGGAAAGACATAACACAGTGATCTGTTTGACCCACCTACAAGTAATTTGCCCTTTATCAAAGGTAAGCCGATCCTGACCTCATTCTCATTGCAGTGCAGTAACTGAGGGCGTCTGTAGTGTAGGGGAAAGTGGGGCTAGATGTTCCGCTTTTTATAAAATACAAAATTGGGGTATGAAAACATCGTAATGGGGTTAGCCGGTCGAAGTATTTAGCAAATGGCGCCAGCATAGCTTGCCCTGTCAATCCCTAGAGTTGTGTAATTTTTTTGTATTTTTAATGGAATTTTATGCTTTGGATGCCAGTCCTTTAAGCCAAATCTCATAGAGAAAAGGGCAAGCTATGATGGCGCCATCTCTGCAAACCTTTGACAGTTGTCAACCCCATTGTGATTACATTATGGCTTGAGCTGTTTTAGGGATTATTAATTGCGTTTTTGGAAAGTGATGTTGTTTTGTTCAACGATAATCAGTTTTCTTACCAGATTTTTTTTTATGAAATCGGTCGGAACGGAACAACTAACCTCGCTTTGGGTAAGGTTGTTCGGTCGAATCAAATTCTCTACTCCTGTAGGCCTAGCACATGATTGACGCGACAGTATCTCACGGCGAGATAGTCTACCCGTCTTTTTCTATGTTAATGTAAGAGGGACGGGTAGTCTATCTCGCCAATCATGTGCTAGTCCGGCTGCAATGACATAGTATCCTAACCTTTAGCCACACATATCATGCGAATCGCTCCTTTGTTTACATGCGTTCCTATTCTCATCGGAACAACATACCCCCGGCACTTTTATTCCCTATCTCCCCTAGTCACATTACAGCCGGGGGTGTGTGTAGTGCAAGTCACATGTTAGTCAACGCGTTACATAAGCTGCTCTTCACCTTGTGATGCAACGTGTCAAGGTCCGGTGACGCAAGCGTTGCAATGATATGGTTTTACGGCTCTTATGGCGTGTCGACTTACTGTCAATGTTATGTCAATAACTCAATAAGTAATTAAACTAGCAAATCTTGTCAGTAGCAAAAGGTGGCAAATTTGAAAAATCGCGGGTTAGTAACACTGCTTTCGTATAATTCCAAAATCGCGTGTCATTTGTGTTTCATCTGTGGAATGACGATCGTGAATGACAGCCATCTTGTTTGTTTACATTCTGAATCATTGCTATTTCAAGAGAAATTTCTAAGTACCAATATAAATAAGATTGTGCAATGTACAATCATGATCGTTGATCGTAAATATTTGTAAAATTGGAGGTTATGATAATTACATGTTTTGGTTCGGTGTAGATACATTGCTGCTTTTCATAGCGCAATACTGCTCTTTGAGTGTTGCCCTACTTCACTTTCTTGTACATTGCTGCTGACATACTTTACTTGACAGACTATAATTAATACAATAAAGAGAGTATGCCAGTATAAGCCAGGCAGAGTCAATTGCTTAGAGTTAGATCAACCTATAATTCTGCAGCGAATTTGGTAGCAAAGATTAAACGTCATAATTTCATAGACAGTTCTGTTGACTTTTATGATAACACTTCCACGCTCCTGTGCTATGAAATTCGCTGCAGAGTTAGCTTGGCAGCATACCTTTGGCCTATCCTCGAGTAGATGGTCATACTTTTTGACATTGAACAAATTTACCACATATCAATATAAGGATCAAAGTCAAATGGCGTTCTCAATGTATTACTTATTTGTGTTGAAAGATGGCAGTAAATGTACTGACTACATAATTTACTTTGACAATATTCTTCTATTTCAAATTCTCTTTGACTCCACAAACTGCTGCCTGATTTATAACTCCTCTACAAAAGTCAAAAGTATTCTCTTTAACTCGGTCTATCTATTAGCAACATTTCCCAGGCTTAGTTCTGATGTAACACTTCGTCAAGGTCCACCGTGATGCGAGCGTTGCAACAGTTTATCTGCTCTTGTAATGAACATAATGAACTGATATAGTACATACCAGTTTGCTCAGCAGTACTGGTGGCCTAGCGGTAAGAGCGTGTGACTTGCAATCCGGAGGTAGCGGGTTCAAACCCCGGCTCGTACCAATGAGTTTTTCGGAACTTATATACGAAATATCATTTGATATTTACCAGTCGCTTTCCGGTGAAGGAAAACATCGTGAGGAAACCGGACTAATCCCAATAAGGCCTAGTTTGCCCTCTGGGTTGGAAGGTCAGATGGCAGTCACTTTCGTAAAAACTAGTGCCTACGTCAATTCTTTGGATTAGTTGTCAAGCGGACCCCAGGCTCCCATGAGCCATGGCAAAATGCCGGGATAACGCGAGGAAGAAGAAGATACCAGTTTGCTCTCATAAAATATCAGAGTTGAATATCAATGTGATCTGAATTTGTTATGGATATGTCAGTGTCGTGGAGTAAGCGACTACTCGAGTGGCGACCATGGGGGGAGGAGCGTGCCCAAAGTAGACCCCAGATGCGTTGCGCCAACGACGACAACGACAACGACTGCGGAAGAAGATGCTCCAGGTCGCACAGAACCGTGACAAGTGGCGTAAAATGAGGGAGGCCTACACCCGAAAGGTAGAGAAAGGCTAAAGAGAGAGAGATGGCAGTGTCAGAACTAACATTACTGATTGAAGAACAGCTGATCGTATCCATAACAAATCGTGTGATGTTTTTATGAAACTCGCTTTCAACTCGTTTCATAAAGCTTCGTATTTTAATGCCTTTCATTATGTAGCAGTGTCATAAAGTATTCTTAACTAGAAGTCAAGGTCACATTTAACCATACAGAATATAAGCAATCATAACATTACGCATCCTCGTTTCGCCTCGGCGATCAAGCAAACTGAAGATGGCGAAAACTAGCTGCCAGTGGAATGTTAGACAATATTACATACAGCCCTTGACATGGTGAATGTGTGTTTATTATCGGTTCACGATTTTCTACGTGAATTGCCATTTTACTTGACTGGTGATGATAGTTTGCCGAGCGTTAGAAGGTAATGTTTTCGTATGTTTCCTCTGCAGCGGCGGTATCATGGTCGCATTTTTATCACGTGTCATGTCATGTGTCACCTTCGCACTTACATACTTGTTAGTGACAGGCATGATGACAGATGATAAAAAACCGGTCATCTTAGCTGTAGAGGTCGCAATTGGGACTTTTTTCTTTTCTGTTTTTGACATTAATGTTCACGACCTTTTAATGAATGCCTTTGTTTTATCCTTTTGTGTAAAACACTGTGTCTTTTTCTTTAAGAAATAAATATATCAAATCAAATCTAATCTTAAACACCTCTTAGAAAAAGGTCACTTCTGTGGACAATACAATAATATTTAACGACTTGTTCTTATTTCAGTTGCAAGTAGTTACTAAAAAAAGTATCCCGCCTTTTGATGAGTAAGGGTGCAGCGTAAAACTTAGCTTCTGATTAATTTATCTTTGCAATGTCTACAGGAATGACGCGAACGGGTTAAGCATACAATAAAATGTGTATGTGCCAATTCTCAATCGATTTTGGTTAAATTTTGTGAGCAGCAAGGCTAAGATGGTCGGTTTTTTATAATTTGTCACTATGTCACGTTCTATCAAGTATGTAAGTGCGACAGTGATGCATGACATGACAGGTGATAAAAATGAGACCATGTTGCCGCTGCAGGTTTAAAAAAAAAACATATTTAATGAAATATTTGGCGGAGCCATACATTTATTCAGTTTTAAGCTCTGCTATGCTCGCGAGGTCACAGAGACACAAATTTTAACTCAGGTATAGAAAGTGTAAGCCCGTCCTTAACCCTTTCGCCACCGTAACCGTATTAAGTTATTGCCCACTTATTAGCGTATTGTGTGTAACGGTTACACCGAACTTGCATAACGCTTGCACTGGCTTGACGTAAGTGTTGCGGAACCGTGTCAAGGTGGGATGCAATTGAAGAGCTTTCGGAGCTATTTGTATACGCCACTCACTCAAGGTCGACTTAGAGCGCTCATTATGTTAGTAAAAAAAATTAAGCTTGTAGGCTTGATGAATGTGTTTGTGTGTTTGCCTCAATAAAGAAGACTGCATTCGGATGAAAACACCGAACGTCAAGGAACACGGTCTTCCCTCTTCCTCCAAAATCACGGGGGGGGGGGACAATTTGTGGTTTTAAAGCTTACGTATAATACGCGATTAACGGGATTGAGTCCAGGGCTCGGAACCGGTTTTATTTAAAAACCCTAATAGCCCAATATTTTTCATTATTTTATGGTCTTTAAATTGGACTGAATCATCTATTTAGGTAACAACTTTGTATTATTAGATTGACCCATTAAAAATTAAATAATAAACCAAAGAACGAAAAAGTACGTAATAACACCGGTATTTTTTGTATGAAGAAATAACCGGTTCTCAGCCTTGATTGAGTCCCGTTAAAGTAAATAATAAAGGATGACTCATGTTAGATCGGGCCGTGTCCGGGCCGGAGCTTCCGGAGCATCGTTTTCTATGGAAAGCATCACGTGATCGCCTGTCATATCATAGAAAAGTAAGCGCCGGAAGCTCCGGCCCGGACACGGACCAGTCTAACGTGACTCATCCTTAATACTTCACCAACCCTTTGAACGCCAAGGCTATATTGTTGTTGAAGTAAAAATATGATGGGACACGGCCAATATGTTATATGTTACACATTAAAACAGATCTGCACGATGACAGAGCGATGCATTCACTGAACTCGTCTCCGTTGCTCTCACCTTGACACGGTATCCGTTATTACGTCATTCTTCAACCGGTTGGCTAGTCGTTACATTGTCAGTCTTTCTTTAATGCCCTCTCTTCGAAATCGTCGTACGAATATTGGTATAACAGCATGTAAAAAAAAGAACAATGTTTTTAAAAAAACCTAAAAAGCTTTTCTCATCGAGAAAGCATAATATATAGATAGGTACTTAGGTACTCACTCGCGGCGCGATTCGGGAAATGAATTAGAGATTCACTAGATATGAAATAGTAAAGATATTATATGCTTCTTGTGAGTTGCCGTTCACGCTATTGGAGCAATAGTTGACAATAAGATCGATTGCATCGTCACCTTGACACGGTGTTCATCGCAACCAGTTAGTTACATCACATTTCAGCTACAAGCTTTATTGCACAGAACCCCTAGTAATAAGTGTAAATACCAGTAGCGGCGCGTGGAAATTTTTGCTAGGCAACTCAGAGCAAAAAAAAGAAACACCTACCTTAACATTATGTACTATTTTTTCAAGATAAGCGGAGGTAAAGTAAAGCGCTAGGTGTGTCCTTGGGCGCGACCTTTTGTAGTTAGTGTATAACCTTTGCCATAGGTACTTGTCATCACTGACGTCACTTAAAAAAAGTGTATGTCGTAAATACTAAATTTCATTCGATAGTGCGATAGTCGGCCCGATTCGAACTTTAAGATACGTCAATTAATAGATCTAGAAACGATATAGATTAGATATGTCAGTGTCAAATGTGACGATTCTTCAAACCATAACGTCACTTTTGACACTGACACATCTAATCCATGTCGTTTCTAGATCTATTCATTGACGTATCTTGAAGTTCGAATCGGGCAGTGTCATTTTGTATGGGATTTTGAACAGCGCGCCAAGCGGGACGTTTTGGAAACTCAAAATCCAATACAAAATGACACTTAACGCAAACGCATATCTAGAAACATAACGAATGCTTCCGGCGCTTCTTTTTTATGGAAAGCACCACTTCATGACTAATCACAATCAGCCGTCATAGAAAATGACATGACGGACGCTTCGGCCCGGGCACGGCCCGGTCTAGCGTGAGTGATCCTTAGGTGTCGACTGGTATGTAACTACTTGTAATGTCGATACACTATCGAAGCAATTAGTCGACAATAAGATCGATTGCAGCGCCACCTTGACACGACGTTCGTCGCAGGCACTTACATCACATTTCAATTGTAAGCTTTATTGTGAAAATGTTACAGAAATCGACATAGGGCTTGTGCACAAATCACGCGAGGTTCGATAGGGGGGGGTGGGGGTCACGAAAAAAGACCTCACGTGTATTTTTCTACAGTGAACGAACCTAAGAAAAAATACCTACCACATGAGTAGATACTTTTTCTCGGTTTCGTTTAAGATAAATCTTCACTTCGCACTTCAAAATAGCGAGTCTTTTTTATGAAATTTCGGAGCGCGTGGCCTTGACCGGTCGGATAGAAACATTTCAAAAAAATACACGTGAGGTTATGTGGGGGAGGGGGGTAGTCAAAAATATCACCAAGGGGTGGGGGGGGGGGGGGCAAAAACACCTCGCCTGATTACACAACCCCATAGGAGTAATGTATGTTCTGTGGCACGAGGGCAGTGCCGTCTTAAGCTATGCTGAGGCCCTTGGTCACATAAGAATTTGGAGCCATTTTGAAAAGTAAAGAAAGCGTATAATAAAGAAAGCATAGTGTAGTCCGCAACCGCCAGGGCGGCGCCACTGTCTATTATAAACACAGGAACTGACAAATGAAACATACACAACAATATTGTCTTTTTTAGGGTTCCGTACCCAAAGGGTAAAAGCGGGACCTTATTACTAAGACTCCGTTGTCCGTCTGTCCGTCCGTCCGTCCGTCGGTCTGCCTCATGAACCGTGATAGCTAGGCAGTTGAAATTTTCACTGATGATATATTTCTGTTGCCGCTATAACAACAAACACTAAAAACAAAATAAAATAAATATTTAAGTGGGGCTCCCATACAACAAACGCGATTTTGGCAGTTTTTTGCTTAATGGTACGGAACCCTTCGTGCGCGAGTCCGACTCGCACTTGGCCGGTTTTTTATTCGTTCTTCTGGACAGACTTAGACCATAGACCATACTGCCTCGTCTTCGGTGAGACCATATTGTCCTTCAACAATCGCCCACAGATAATAAAACATTACGTAACATTTCGATATTTATAATCGTCGCTTACATAACGTTATAATTGGATTACGCTTGTATGTCAAGGTGAGCCAATAACGATGCGATCTACTATCAGAGATAGGCAAGATTTGGGAGCGCCTGATAACGTTTGTAGGCTGGTGTCGCAATTTGGTTAGATAGCCCAGATTTTAACTTTATTTGATAAGGGTAAAGAGAAAAAGTTAAGCATTAAGGTGGCCCTAAGTGCTCACTCCATAGAAAGATAAAAACCTTTTTATAATAAGTTTTAATAAACGATGAAATTTAAATCATATTCAATTGGAACAGAGTTCAATTTGTTTCGTTCAATTTTAAAAATAACAAAATCAACTCAATATCCTACACAGGTACAAATTTCAGTAGCAGATTTTGAATTTGTCATTTGTAGGACTGGGCCTTAGAAGGTAAATTATAACTAGGAACACTTGAACAAATAGCGTTAATTTACCAAAGAGGGAGCATGGAGCTCACCCGGCTTGACCCATTATGTAAACAGCTTAGAATTGCTACCTTTAAAAGATAACTCACGTTGGACCGGGCCGGAGCTTCCGGCACATCGTTTTCTATGGAAAGCATCACGTGTCACGCCTGTCATGTCATAGAAAAATAAGCGCCGGAAGCTCCGGCCCGGATACGGCCCGGTCTAACGTGAGTGATCCTTAATTCTCAGACTGACAGTCTGAAGTAGGGTGTGTAAGTACCTACTGTAGGTAAGTAATTTAATTTAACTATCTTGCAAGGAATTGTATTATTTTATCCAGAGGTTTCATAGGAAAACGAAACCTTAACTTTGACATTGTAATCCAGTGACATGTACATATGCCATACGATAAATAAATAATAGGAAAACTTTTCTTAAATGTGATAATCTGATAATATTAGTCTTTCATTAGCATTACAAACCTACGGAACCTTCACCCCGCCGCCCGCCCGGCGCTTGCCTAATATTTTTCTAATCGAAACAAGATTTAGCGCGCGCTCTTTCAAAACGAACGTTCTAAAATTAACTAACTCACCGTTATAACCTGACCTTCCCCTCTGCCCCTAACACCCGTAGCTCCTAACTCCCCGCGCGTTTCAATACACTCCCACGGATCAACTTACACTGGATATAATGGTAATGTACTGTGTTATGCAATTGTAGTGACCTTAAAATCTTACGTAACGACTCCTGGAGACATTCCCAAACTGAATTAGACTTTAATTCAGTCAAATAAGGTCGGATTTGGGTTGTAGATGGACGTATGATAGAGAATTAGGTTAGCTAAACTGTTGAAATATTGTGTTGAGTGCGAGTGGTACTAAATATTGAATTATTACCGTTATGAGAACATTATTGGGTGGTTAGCTTTGTTTAGTGAGGTTTTAGTTAGCTATGCTGTTTATTTTTAGTTAGCTTGTTTAGCTTTGATATTAGTGAGATTTTAGCAGAATGTTTGGATTTGTTTGTTGACCAATTTCCAATAAAAAAATGATTTGACAGTTTTTTATCATGTCTGCTACTAGTATTACAGGCATGAAATACAGAACAATTAGAGCTGATTTACCTCTCATGGAAATTAAATTTTTTTTATTTGGTCGCTGAGGAGTTTATAAGTGATTTTTTTTAAGATGCAACCTTAACTCATACTAAATACGTTTTTGACCCATTTAGTATTTGTCATTAGTCAAATACATATTTATTGCATTTCAGCTCGTTCGTGGTGCTCCGTGCTCGTGACGTGGCCGCTGCTGGAAACCATCGCGAACGCAGACTTCTGGCCGAAGGGTGTGGTATTTCGGTACGGTATATCAGAAAACTTCCTCCAGGCAGCTGGTGAACAATTAAGGATAGCCACAATAGCCACTACCTGGCATCCCCAGGGTAGTAGTGGCAGAGGCAGACCGAGAAAGAGATGACGGGACGATTTGGATGCATTCCAGCGGGATGCTGGGATCTTGCTCAGCTCAGGGAGGATTGGAAAGGGAGAGGGGAGGTCTTTGCCCAGCAGTGGGACACACATAGGCTAACAAAAAAAAAATCAGAGTCTTGTCTTGGTGGCCAGTAAGTCACCTTCCGGGCTTTTACAGAAAAGGTACCTAAGTGCCGAAAGGGAAAATAGCGCGGCAGCGCCACCACATCACTTAAACACTAGGTTCTAAAAACATGTTCGCCGATTATTCCACTTACCCTACCCAGTGCGTTTTCATCTCTATTCCCCAAACTTAAAGTCCAACTTCCATTGACACCCCCTACATACCATAGGAGTCACTACGTCGTGATACTTTGCCATTATCCCATTTCCCAGACACACTCCAATGAGAGAGTCGTAGTTTAAATGCGACTCTAGTGTATAAGAGTAAGGTGCATATTCGCTTGAGAGGCTGCAGTACAGTATGCACTGGAATACTTATATTGAGGACATAAGACAGTGTATTGCCAACGTTTGTGTTAGTGCAGGCCTACAGGGGAATATTCTTGGGAGATCTAGTGTAAAATGACCTCTAATGTCGACCGACTTCTTAGAGGCTATAAGAACCCTCCTACGCACAAGGAACGTGCTTGAACTGTAGAAGGCAGCGTACAAAAGTAGCAGGAGCATGTTTAGCTTATTAGCGTCAAATAGACCCAGAATCCCTAGTGTAAATTTCATTCGATAACGTGACGTGACGTGCGTTCGCGTTTGCGTTCATCATCTTCCTCGCGTTATCCCGGCTTTTTGCCACAGCTCATGGGAGTCTGGGGTCCGCTTGGCAGCTAATCCCGAGAATTGGCGAAGGCACTCGTTTTTACGAAAGCTTCTGCCATCTGACCTTCCAATCCAGAGGAGAAACTAGGCCTTGTTGGGATTAGTCCGGTTTCCTCACGATGTTTTCCTTCACCGAAAAGCGACCGGTAAATACAAAATGATATCTCGTACATATTATATACGTTCCGAAAAACTCATTGATACGACCCAGGGTTTGAACCAGCGACCTCCGGATTGAAAGTCGCACGCTCTTACCGCTAGGCCACCAGCGCTCAGTTCGCTCGACCCGCATGCGGCTCTTGAAGTCACCCATAACATGAACCCTTGAGAGTTCTTCTTATATACATTATAAAACAAAGTCCCCCGCAGCGCCTGCCTGTTTTTGTGTTTGTATGTTCGCGATAAACTCAAACACTTGTAAACGGATTTTCATGCAGTTTTCACCCATCAATAGAGTTATTCTTGAGGAAGGTTTAAGTGTATAATTTGTTAACCCCCGCGAGGCCGGGGCGGGACGCTAGTACACCAATAAAAACACCGTTTGCGGCTCTTTGAGCCTCCTAAAGTTGGTGGTTTCTACTGTGGATCTTCTTTTCAAAATTTTGCCGATCCCTTTAGCCCGAGCTTGGTAAGCCATTACAATAGTAGTTAAGGAGAATGATGATGTGTACCTAGATAACTCGGTCCGGGTACAATTTGTTATAGATACCTTTAAAAGGTGAAGACACCATTAGAGTATTGTAGTGTATAAATGAAGTTGGCCTTTGAACAATTGATCTAATACGTTTTGCTGTTTAGTTTGACTCTATGCATTATGAAGTTATACGTATCATCACTCATCAGTAAACGTTGATAAGTAGTAAATAACGAAGAATGATAACTGACAAAAATGTACGTATAAACTTTACATATACGTATAATTATTTTTATTACAACAGGGTTTGTAAAGGTTTTAAAGTAAACGAATTAAGCTGAATGGCTAAAACATCTCAACAAGTGATGTTTACAGACTTAAGATAAAAAAAAATGACTAACTTTTGTAACGCGTTTTTTTCTGAAATAAAAATCTTTATAATAATTCCAAAACGCAGTTACCCGCGAATAACAGATTATATAGTCTATACATTTTACTATCACCTATTTATAAAATAATGATACATTATATTGATATTATTGAATGTCGCTATTTAAGTTTTTGCTATTGCTGTATTAGTCGAGTTAATAATGAGTCGTGTACAGAGCAGCTATCGAAGTAGAGCAGTGGGCCGCAGACAACACGTCAAGCATAATGTGGATAAGACATAATCGTATATCGTCGGGTAACGACCAAATAACTCACTAATTACCACCACAAGTTCATAGTGAACCAAATTAGTACAAAAATGAGCTTGATTTTTGTATAAAAATTTTTAGCTATTAGTAAATTTTGGCTGCCACCAGGCGATATAAGTTTATAACTGCTTACCATCAGGCGAGTTGTATGCTTGTTTGCCACCGTTATAGTATTAAAAAAATTGATCATTTTCGCTCATTTTGTTAGCTTAATAATTTATGGGGGTAAAAAATTGTTGTTTAACCCCTTGTGCCAATATAAGACCCGAGAAGGAAAGGATTTCAATATTGAACCACGAGCTTAGAGCATCACTTTGCCATGAGAACTTTCCATTATAACAGAATGTAGCTTGGAGGATATAACCAAACCGAGTAGCCATTAACATGCGTTCCCGTCTGTCGAAACTCTATGACCAATGGTCATACACATTGTATAAAATAGACTGACGTTTATCTGACATGGCTATTTTTACATTACGTATACATTTGACCCCTGAAAATCAGCAGACTGTTTTGTACAGAAAATACAGACAAGAAATGTAGTGTAATGTTAGCGGCATATCCACACTAGCGCTACCTTCGAGTCCCGTTACGTCGCAGTGGCGCACGAGCACATCCCTGAGATGCTGCGCTAGGGTTGTCACTGTCAGTCGATGAGTTCCAAGTATTATGAAGAAAATTTTAGTTTATTAGTTTCAGTTGGTGGTTTTGTAAATAGGGGTCTTCGGGCCCATTTCCTAACAGCTTGTTATGTAGGTAGGTTTCTTTCTGATAAAAGGAGTTTAAAAAAATCGGACAAGTGTGAGTCGGACTCGCCCACCGAGGGTTCCGTACTTTTTAATATTTGTTGTTATAGCGGCAACAGAAATACGTCATCTGTGGTAATTTCAACTGTCTAGCTATCACGCTTCATGAGATACAGCCTGGTGACAGACAGACGGACAGACGGGGAGACAGGCGGACAGATAGACAGACAGACAGAGGGACAGACGGACAGTGGAGTCTTAGTAATGTTCCCTTTGGGTACGGAACCCCATAAACCTTCTACTTATATTACAAGTTAAAAGCTTTTATGAATTGAGCCACTATTAGTCTTTCTAGACATAACGTGTTTGAATACAAAAAAATTGAATTTTGATTGTAATTTATAATAGGTATTTATTTTTCATGTTTGTTCCGTTGAAACCTAGCGCTATTGAAAAAGATATTATAACTTCAGTCACCGCTTGGTGCAGTGTACTATAATACATAATACCTATATTTGCAGACAATTATGTAGCATGTGGTAGCCCTAGTGTATCCGGCTGGGAGTGGGTAAGCAGGTTATGTCACGCGGGAAAGAGGTTACTGCCAAGGTGGATCACGCGGCACTGAGAGGGTTTACATAACAAATGTATAGAAAAAACCTTGTACACTCAATTTGTTTAATGTACCATTTCCCGCTGCTGCAGCCTACACTATAGTCTGACTAGTCTGTATCTTTAGGTAGATACCTACTTAAATAAAAGTAAACAAACAATTTGTACATTTTCGGGTAGTTATAACATTTATTGATTAACCAACCAAATACAAAACCACCTGGGTCTGTCACTGAACGACCTGACTTTATCCTACATTATTTGATCACGTAATGTTTTCATCTACCCTCAACTGGCTTAAGAAGCCATTTGAGTGTAGATTTTGTTTACTCTTTTTTAAATACCTAAAGATAGGTACGCTGTTAGAGTCGCAACTAACATTCCGAGTACAGATGTAGTGTATAATTGATTTACATCGTATTTTCACGGAAACGTACGAACGTGTCTTGCTATTTCAATCACGGCGCGATTCGGGAAATGAATTAGAGATTCACTAGATATGAAATAGTAAAGATATGTGACGTTCCACGGCAAAAGGTACCTCATGACGCCGCAATAATATTATTGCGGCGCTATGCGACGTATGCGCCAGCCGCCATAAGGTACCTTTTGCCGTGGAACGTCACATATCTTTACTATTTCATATCTAGTGAATCTCTAATTCATTTCCCGAATCGCGCCGTCAGTCTCGGTACAAAAAGTAGGTACTGAGATTGACTAAAGTAGCATGACAAATACGAACGTTTCCGAGAAAATACGATGGAAAACAATTATGCACTACATCTGTAACATCTTTATTTGCACGTGCGAGGCACGTGCGAAGCTTACTGCAATAGCATCTAATGCATAACGAATTATGTAATAGCATCTAATTAATATCTACTAAAATGTACATTTTGAAGGTTCCAATGCCACTCAGAAGTAAAACGTAGCAATTTTATTTGCAATTTCAGACATTACAAAACATTTTGCAATTTATTGTTGCCAAAATCTGTACGTGTTTAAAACAAAAAAGATAATATGTTTTCGGGAAATATGAAGACATGCATACGAAAATATTTGGAAAATAGGATATAAAGTGATTTGACCAACACTGGACATCAGTAGCACGAACAACATTGAACTGTACTTGGATATCAGTAATAGAACATTCATCAAATCAAATCAATTTTTGTGACACGATGAATTTATTGACTTCCATTTCATTTTTAACACTGGTAAGTTATCTCTTCAATTATTGTGCAGTCAACAACAGAGCTATGAATACAGGCAAAGTGTCAAAAATATGTATACAGTACTTTATTCCCTGTACATTAAGGTCGTGTATACATATTTTTGGCACTTTGCCTGTATTCATAGCTCTGTTGTTGACTGTACATACGGAATTATTTTCTATTTAATTGTAGATCTTCTGTTCTATAAAAATAAGGAAATTGTTGGAATAGATACAAACAAAAAGAGATATGAAGAACTTTTCTTTCCTTTGTGCTTGTCCGACCCATTTCTACTACTACTACTCCGTTGGCTCAGCGACCCAAAATGAGACTTGACCTCCGACACAAGACAGCGCCATTTTTCTCGGTCCTGTGCGACTTCTCGCCAATTGTTGACTCGAAGTTCGCGCAGGTCCGCCTCCACCATACTATTTATATAATTATTATTTCTACTACTAAACTTTTTTTCCCCATCAGTTAGCATATATCTCAGCGGTCCCCCAACCGGATACAAACATTCAAATACAACATTACGATGGCCCCGTCTACCTCGGCACTCCACCACCCAACTGCTGCCCCTTCTGCAATTCTATAATAAAACCAGAGGGAAACGTATGCGAACCAGAAATCTGCCCTCAAATCCATGGAAACACCTGTGAAAACGAACCTTATTGTATAACTATATCTTCAGATGCAAAAGACCCGACCCCATGTGAAAACGACAAAATTACGCTTGGTAAGATCAATTTGGGAACCGAAAACTGTAAATCTATGCTACATACATCAATCCATAATATTCCAGTTACTTGTAAATATGGAGCGGGGCTTGGAAATACTTGGTCACCGTATGGAACTTCTCCGTTGTCGAATTACCTTCCTATAAACACAGCGTGCCAAAATACTTGTCAAGTACCGATGCTCACGTACGGTAACAGTGGTACCGGTAACAGTGGTACTGGTAACAGTGAGGAGCCGGTACTGGTTCCACAGAAGTTTATGTACTCGTTGATACTCGATGGTGAGGTTGGTAAGCATCAGAATGGGTGTGATAGCAGGTTGTATTATTATTGAGTTTGTTAAGAATTCATTGTTATTTTTGCTTGTTCAGAGTTCTAATTTACTTTAAGAATATCATATAAAGTGTGGATTAAATACGTAAGTATTGTTTATTAAAATGTCGAACATAATAATGCGTTTTTATTTGCAAACTAGGTAACCTATGTATAACTTGAATCTAGCTTAGATTCAATGCGGTACAGTTAACAAGAGATTTATAGTTCAAATTTTTTTATAAATCGCAATATGAGCAAAAACCGATTCAAATATTGATATCGGTATGGTAAAATAAAGGAAACAGGTCAAAATTTTACACGAAAAAGTTAAATATAAATCATAAAAGCAGACTTAAAGCTTATAAGCTATTTGTATCTCTTAAGTAAAGAAAGAAGAAAGAAAGAAAATACATTTATTTAACGCCACAACATATTACATCTAGAAAACAAAGACATACAAACATAAAGAACATTGGACGCTAAAATAGGACCCCACTCAGCATAATGCCGCGGCAATCCGTGGCGCTGGTTTTCAGTGGGGACCTGACTTAAAACTATGAGACGACAACACATACGCCAGCGACACACAAAAAACAGACATAAAAAAGAGAGAGACACTAAAATTTATACATACTGAACAACAACGAAAGAAAAGGAAAACAAAAAAACAGGAAAAGTAATTATAAGTGTTTTTAAATATAAATGTATTCTTCTTTATTATGCAATAAACCCTTATATTTCTCAGTAATCCAGTCTACTCATTCACATGCATAAAGTCAGCAAACGATGTACATTTCGTGCAATCCTAAATGCATTTTGCAAGCGCCAATTGCAGTGTTTTGCAAACCTTACGTCATGCTGAAGCCTCTTTTCTTAATTCGCCATAAGGTAGATTTAATGTCATCTACCTTAATAAATACCTTCTCTGAAATAGGTACCTACTTAATTTTTTTTCTGATAAAAATGTGTATCATAAACGAACGGTCGAATGTTTTTTTTTTTAAGAATAAATATGTCAAGTAATATTTCAAGTACTTGCTAAGTGAGTTTTAAAAGCAAATGAGAAAAAATAGGTAGGTACTATTTACAATAGATTGCCGGAGTTTTATACTTAATATAGGTAAATATTCCATGGTCTGTTTTTCTTACGAGTTACCTACAACCACACTCCTGTACGGATATGATGGTTCTTGTCTACGTGACAGCGTGATAAAACGATGTCCGTCACTTTCTATCCCACGGTGTTAAAAAGTGACAGTTATTTTATCACGTGGATAAAGATGGATAAAGCCATCCATAATACGCCGGCTGTAGACTTATGGCGTTATTCATAATCGTCTGTCAAATCTATCAAACCGTTCATTATTAGTTAGTCCCTGTCATTTTGACATTTCTGATTGTTAGAAAGTGACATCATTTTACAAATGTCTATAAGCGGTTACTAAGTTTTAAGAATACTGGGCTGCCTTTACATGAATTCATGAAATGTACCCAACAATGGTACGTTTACAAGTTTGAAGCTCTGTAATACCTATTGATAACTTATGCTTTATTAACAATAACAATATATACATTACATTAACAGCTTTTGTCTACAAAACCTAATGTTGCCAGGACGCTTGCTGCGTTTCCCTCTTGGATTGCACGACTTAACGATAACGAGCCATTCTACCTTTCCAATTTGCTTCCGACATCTAATTTCTGCTCACTAGGTATTATTTGGACATTTTTCAATCAGACGGCCGGTGGAGCGTGCGAAAAACGATTTGCAATTTATTTGTAGTTAATTAGTTTTATTAGGTACTTGCCAACACAGAAGCTACCTACGTTTAGTTGTTTGCATAAGATTTCTACACTTAAGAAGAATGAAAACGGGCTACATGGTGTATAACTCTTTTCTAATCTTTTCTATTTCGGAGTTGGTCTTATGTAACTTAGATGTAGGTTTTAAATATGACATACCGTAATTGACACGTAAAACTATGTTTTATAAAGGGATAAATAAATAAATAATTGGATATCCTTCCTTACACAAATTAATTACCTAAGCCCACAGTACCTAAGCTCAAAAAGCTCAAAGAGGCTGCATACTCAGAAAATGATATATTTGTGCTCATTACACAAATAAATGCCCTTATCTGGATTCGAATTCTGTCTTATTGACCGAAGCGTAACGAAGGTCTACGTTTTGTTCTCCTCTACAGGTCACAATTCTCAACCGAATCTCGTGAAATTTTCTGACCAGATTCTATGAGTAAATATTTTTTTTTGTCGATCCGGTTTTTGGAAACTTTCAAAAATGGAGGAGTCGTGATACCTCGCGCTTAAGCAAATAGTCGTATCGATATCATAAGAGTATTTTCTTTTTGAGACATATTTACATAGTAAATGGCAAAAAATGCAGCAAAATTGTATTGCTGGTTTAGGCGGTATTTAGATATTTAGTTTTTACTCGAGAATGAGTAGCCGGATTTGGTCAGCTTACCTAAGAACTATCATGGCGCATTTTGCAAAAATTCGCTTTTTTTGTTTGCACACAGAAAGTCTGGGTTCGATCCCAAGTAAGACATAACTTTTTGTATTTTTTTTTTCACTTAAACTTCGTTTTTTTTTTCATAAATTAAAAATTTCGTATTGTTGATTGATCAAACCGCTGTGTGGCGCTGTCTTCGTGCACGGTCCCAATAAGCTATGCTTGCGAGGTCTACAGCTCACAGATCCACTAGTGTATTAATATACGGGTGGCTAAAAATAACTGAATTCCCGTTGCCAGGGAGGTTTTGGGATTATACTGAGCAACTTTTACTATGGAACCAACCCCTAAATAGCGAAAAAATTATTATGGCTGTTTCATACATTTTGGCTGGTCCATTTTCTATGGGAGGGTAATTTTATTTTAAGTGAAAACTTCTTTAGCGGCGCTGAGCACTTTTTGTGATGGGAAAAAAATGTTAAACTCGCGAGACCGTAAGACGTAAGATGTGACGTCACGTGTGACGGACACTGTTACAAAGTCATTGAGTTTTTTTTTTCATTTAAATGCCATCTAGTGAGTTTCCCTCAAACTGGTACTAATATAACTCTAGTATTCACAGTGATGTGCTTAGGGGTTTCAAGTAATGCGACGAAATAACGCTAGATGGTGTTAACCTCAATTATACATAGTGCTTCAGACATTTTGCCCTAGATGGCGCTGTTATTAATATTTTGAGTTACAATATCATTGAGTTTTCACTTCTGCCGGCACTCCCGGAGTGCAACCCGTTGTTTTTTTTTCGGTTTTCCGGGGTTGGTCCCATAGTAAAAGTTGCTCAGTATGTATAACCCAAAACTAACTAGTACTATTATTTATTCTGTGACCTAAGTAACACAATAAAGATGAAATGAGATAACACAACAAAGAAACTAGCATGCCAAGAATACATTTACGTATTTTTCTAGATAATACCTAGGTCTGAGCAGCCAAGGTGACTAAGGTATCCAAGGTTTGAATCCAGACTTCCTGTCTGCATGTAAATTAACCTTTATTCAACCGACCAAACAGTTACGTAATTAAATGATAAAATCAATGTAAAAAATTACGTCAAATGAATGGTTTCACTGTACAAACAGCATCACTCTTTTTAACTGTCCATCGTGGACCTTATGCCTTAAGTAATAAGGTTTACGAACTGTCAGTTAACAGTGTGGTCGATGGTACATCCAGTGCAGTAGATATACTTTCAGAGTTATCAGACAATGCATAAGAAACTGTCTTCGAAAATGATGTCTGTAAAAAAAAGTTAGACGCTATATAATTTATTTATGCTACAAAAAATGCTATATTACATAAGTATATTTTGTTAGAAAAATTAATGAAAGTGTCGGTATTCCAATGTGTATGAAGAATGTAGTAACTTTTATTTAAGTACAAAAGTTTTAGGTTTATACCAGAATCCGGAAAATCAATAATTAGACGCCTTATATCTTCCTATTCCGAATTAGTATTAAATATTTACCTATGTATAAATGTTAATAAATAGTATTTTGTTTTTAATATGGATAATTTGTTAGGTATATGCCAAAATACCAAGCACGCAGCTCAAAGCAACGTATATGCACCATTATTTAGCGCGCACTGATAGCACCAACATCTAATAAGCGAATCCTAGATAAGGGCTCAAATTGTATGAAATGTCGAAACCGGTCCCTGGCATTTATCCCATTGGCCAACCAATGGAAAGGAGCAGTGCCTTGACACGTTCCTTTCCTAACGCGAGACATTCGGGTGTCGCAACGTTGCGCACCGCTGGCGTATCCTTGAGCCTTGCGTAACGTTACCTCATGGAACGGGCCCTTAGCTGATAGATACACAGTGTTGTAGTTGTACCCATTCGTACAACTGTATAAAGTACAACATACATACGTAAATTGTGTCAGGAGGAAGCGAGCGGGAACAGTACCTATAGTCTGTATCTTTAGGTATTTAAATAAAAGTAAACAAACAGTTTGTAAATTTTCGGGTAGTTATAACATTTATTGGTTAACCGACCATTTACAAAACCGCCTGGATCAGTCACTGAATGACCTGACTTTAACCTACACTATTTGATCATGTAATGTTTTCATCTACCCTCAACTGGCTTAAGGAGCCATTTGAGGGTAGATTTTGTTTACTTTTATTTAAATACCTAAAGATACAGAGATAGTAAAGTAAATGGGTCAAAATTCTTTTCATTAGACTTGTTTCTGACCACTCTGTCACGCTTCTATTTTTGTCTTTTATCAATAAATATTAAAAGTTGAGTGCTATTGCAAGACATGCAAGAAAGACTGAAAACTGTAGATTATAATGCTCTTGAAAAAAAATAAAAACTAAATTTCACCCCATATAAAAAGCTCCACCCCGTCACATTTTTTGGGGACAAAAAACAAGACAACGAAAAGAATTTTGACCCAAATATATTATGCTTTATAGCAGCATAAAAGAAAATATATTCTAAAACATATTTACAATCAAAATAAAGGTAGTAATAGGCGGTCTTATGGCTGTAAGCGATCTCTCCCAGACATCCTTAGGGTATCAGGATATTCAGGATTTATATCCTATAGGGCAAATTCAATGTTGGAAGAATGGGTCTTTAATAACTGGAGTCGCCTTTAAGAGCTTACCCCTCTGCCGAAAAACTTGCACACTTGTGCAAACTTTTGTATAGACTGACATGGCTATTTGTATACGTACAAATCATGTAAAATAGAACACATTTCACGTCCCCTCCCCCGCCAAAAATCGGCAGACTGTTTCGTACAGAAAATTACAGCCATGACGTCTCCAGTTACTAAATGTTCTAAGGGTAAGGTACGTCAGGACGTCAGTATGAAGTTTGAAAGAGAAACAACTTGAATTGGAAGCAACTAAATAATTGTTGAACGGTTTAGTGACTGACGTGTTCGTGACGTCTAAATACGTCATTAAATTGATGCCCACGGTTTCCTAAATTAAATCCTTATGAAAAAACATTTCTTATTTTCCCTACGTTTGTATGAGAAACTATCGACCCCCCGTCCCCTTAAGGTGACAGTCCATTTCCAACGACAGCTGCACTACTGTTCATTTTACTATGGAAATTGACAATAACACCGACGCGTTCAGTACCAGTAGTGCAGCTGCGGTCAGAAATGGAATGTTGCCAAAAAGCATAAAACATCATAAGGCATCAATAGAACAATCATAGATGAAACATCTATTTTATACCTACGCTTCATGTAAGTTTGTTTGTCATTTGCGACACAGGGAAAAAAACATGATCACTGGGAGTTTTGAGTTCGATAAATACTTCCTTTGAGGAATGAGAGCGGATATTAGGCAATGAGCACTGGAAAATACCGCCCGCCATCGCCAGTGGCAACGGTGTGGCACGGTAAGTCAATGTGATGTGTAGGTATTGTTCAACATTACCACTTACGTACTGGAGAAATCGTTAACATTGCCCCCAACCAAATAATCCAGCTTGAAAAAATTAATTAAGTAACAACACCAAATATTAAACAAAATTACCATTTGTGCAGCTGCACTAGCACCGAGTGTCATATCAATTCGTATCAACCATAGTTTCATAACCGAACAGGACTGACGCAACCGCTCAATTGATAGATTGACAACAGAAGGATGTCCTGGGTTGTGTTGTAACTTTAGTCCCATCTGTGGTATATCAGTTCTAGAGGTGTATATGGCTCACGAATAAAAAAATGGAATGAACTCCTTGCCAAAGTTTTCTAGAGATATAGTATGGGAAAGTGTTCCCTGCCAACACCGATTGTCGTATGTGTGGCGAAGAGCAAGAGACAGTGAAACACCTAATGTGTGAATGTCACGCCCTCGCCAGGCAAAGAATGAAGGACTTTGGAGCAGGATATCTGGAACCAAAGGACTTTAAAACGCTACCCGGCACATGGAGATGGTCGGAAAAGCTCTTGAGTAGTTGACGGATCTTTTCTGAGGGGGTAATTGCATAAAAGATCCCTATGGGTCGAACGCAAGGGCCCTCGAATACCATAAAATAGAAAAGATGGGAAAGTGGTCAGGTTTCCAAAGGGTCTGCAAAGCTCATAGCACATCTCTGAAAATGCAGGCTCCTATATCTCCTAAAACTATAATTATAAATTGCGAAATATAGGTAGATATACTGAGTTAACATTCTTATCTACCTAATAAGTTTTCTATGATAGACGAACGATCCTCGATCTAAAAATATAAAGATAACGATAACTACGGCGACAAAGATTACGAAATCTATCAGGAGTTGGCATGTCTACAATTAAAGTACCTATATAATTTTTAATAATAGGTAAAATGAATAACTGGCCACCTGTTAGTAACTGGCCACCCTAAACTAAAAATGAATTCTATTTACCTATAAACAGAATTAATTTGAATATAAGGTGGCTAGTTATTGAAGGCTGGCCAGTTATTGAAACCTTTTACTAAAATGAATTCTGTTTATGTATAGGTGAATAAAATTCATTTTTAGTTTATTGGGCGGTGGCCAGTTACTGGCGAATTACCCTACTTACTTTGAATTCAATAATTTTAATTATTTTCAAGGCAAGAGAGAATGTTTAGTGAAAAGCATTGCGATGAGATATACTCGTACCTTATTTTGTCTTGCTTAAGGTCTTACTTATTCATAAAACTTTACGGGCGTGATTTAGTTAAATTATGTTTTATCCCTTTCTTACAAATACATAAGTCAAAATGACAGATAAAGACAAACGATTATTAGCTAATCAAGGTTTGTAGCTCGTTTATGAATAAGGGGGTATATATAAAGGGTCTAAGGTCTAAGCAGTCGTTTATCCTCTAGCCGCCCATACGTCAAACCTTGCCAAGCAAAATGAAATTTTATTTTGTCAACACAAAGTTCAAATTAGAATGGAACAGGAGACCTTTTTATAGGTCTCTGGGCGGCTAGAGGTTAAAGAATTACTCAAACGAAACTTGCACTTTTCGTTTCACCTGTCATCTCGATTATATGTTTACTTTTCATAATTGGCTAGGGCCCTGAGTAACACTACCTCTAGAATGAAACACAGTCAGTACTTAATTAAAACAAATGAAATTCACAAGAGCACGCGGTTTCCATCAAATCAAACACAACCTTTGTACCAAAATGCACGACTCAATTTACTGACATTAAACTATATCATTGATTTTTCCCTTCAAAATTCACTCTTATCCCTACGACTTAAAGTCCCCGTCCATTGTTATGATAGGATATTGTTAGAGCGGTTATATGTTACATCACGAAGTTACGTAATAGCCGTTATCTATGTGTGTATATGATAACACATTTGTGAGAAGGGCCGCGAAAACTGTGGATTTGGGTCGTTTGATGGCCCATTTCATCATCAAATTCTGGGTCATGCTAATAAGACTTTTTGAAAGTTATAATTTGATAGTTTTCCTCCAATTTTTAGATTATTTAAGTACCATGGACGAACTTCTGTCTAGGTTAAAAATACTGTAATGAGATAAAAGTAGCAATTTTAAAAATTAGTTACTTTATTTATAAACAGCTGTTTATTGATAGGCCTAAGAAGCGCTGGCCGGGGCCCATTTCTTGAAAGGTATTAGACTAATATTATTAGTCCACGAACTGTCAAATCGTATGGGTTGCCATGACAACACACTAATAAGATTAGACTAATATCGTTCGCGAAATGGGCCCCTGGACGTCGTGGTAGCCGACATGGAAGAGATTCTCTCTTCTCTCTAATAGTCTCACACCTGTGGATGCCGAAAACCGGGCAAAGTGGAGAAGATTGAGTAGGAAAGCGGACCCTGGCTCTGGGCCTGGAAAACGCTAGGTTGAAGCAAAAGAAGATTTATAAACAGATATTTCGTAAGGAGCGACTATTTTGTCAAATCTGACAATGGTTAGCATGATACGGGAAAGGAAAAGTTTGTGGGGACATAGACGTTCAATGTTCAAACAAGGTCTAAATTCACGTTTGGGTTGGAAGCTCTTAGCCAGTCGCTGGTATTAGACTAATATGATTAGTCCACGAACTGTCAAATCGTTTGGGGTGTCTCATGGCCAAAATGTTGATACACATTAGTGTCTTGATGACAAATTTCGACAAATGGGCCCCTGTCATCATCGGTTCTAGTGCAGAGTACTTGTAAAAAACACGTTGATATCCGGTGAGTCCATTTGATGGAGAAACATATGTGGCCATTTTGTAAGATGTGAGAAAATCTGTGGAAAAATTACAAACTATTTATAAGTGGTTGACCAATTTCGTTGAACTTGCTTTTATAATTAGCGTTTTGTACTGGTTATTTTGTTATTGCAGTACAAATAGGTATACCGAACCCCTAGTGTAAACCGTAAAACGGGGTGAGTAGGTTTCGCGGGGAGAGGTGGGTTATGAATGGGGAGAGAAGGTTTGAGAGGGGGGTGAGAAGGGATTTTAAGGCTACTGCTACAAAAATAATGTATTCCAATTTAAAATGGAGCTATAGTAATACGCATAATAAAAAAAATCGATCCAACAATCTTCCAAAATCACCTTTGTATGAAAACCCCTCTCACCCCAAATACGAGGCACTACGGGGTGAGGTGGGTTTTCCTCTTTATCGTCAAAGTTATGGAATGGAACTACCCAAAATCAAATAAAAACTAAAATACAAACGTCCGGAACACTTATTATATACACCATTCAGTTTTCATATGTAAAAATAAAATGTTATCGAGGTTTGAATTTCAGTTTTGACCCTACTCACCCCATTTTACGGAATTTTATTAGATAGCGTGACGAGCGTTCGCGTTTGCGTTATGTCTATTTTTGTATGGGATTTTGAACAGCGCGCCCAGCAGGACGTTTTGGAAACTCAAAATCCCATACGAAATAACACTTAACGCAAACGCGTACGTCACGGCACGCTATTGAATGATTTTTACACTAAGCGAACAGCTTATTAGGTTGTCTAGATGCCTTGGTTAACTCTGAAAGGTAGTCTAAAGGTACTGTTAAATATAAATGAATGGCACCTAAAGGAAAAGTTCGTGGGGGCATAGTTGTTCAAACATGGTCTAGATTTACGCTTGGGTTGGAAGCTCTTAGCCAGTCGCTGGTATTAGACTAATATTATTAGTCCACGAACTGGGGCCTATTTCTCGCACGATATTAGACTAATAATATTAGTGTGTTGCCATGGTAACCCATACGATTTGACAGTTCGTGGACTAATAATATTAGTCTAATACCGTTCAAGAAATGGGCTCCTGTCAAATCGTTTGGGGTGTCGCATGTGAGTCATGTGTATTAAGCATTTTTTTCTATAACATTTTTAGTAGTTAATGAATCTATTCCACGTTATGTAAAAATGTTAGGTACAATCATCACGTAACAATTCTGGGTATTCGTTTTATCTAACCACTTGTCCCACGCGTGATAACGCACAGACAGACACGGGGAACACCAAATGCGATAACTCTAGTCAATGGGATTTTATTTCATCAGCATTTTATCAGCCGTGGCTTGACTACTACTCTCGCCGCAGTACTGTACCTAGAGATGTGCAAAACGCTTGATAAGATTGATTCATATCTTTCGCTCGCGGTGATATATATCACTCAATTCGCTCATTCCGCTCAGTGGATCTGTAGGCTATATTGTTCATGAGTGAGTTAAGAGAAATGTTAAGTTGTTAACCAATCAGATACACAAAGCCATAAGTGGGACCAAGATGGCGAATCACGCGATAAGACCCCGCCATGTTTTCCCGACTCCCTCCGAATTCTTCCGAACCGCTCCGAAACCTATTCGCATCGTCTCACTAGCTCGTGACGCTCGGCCGGATCATTCGAATCATGAGGGGGAAAGAGCGAGCAAGGAACACTGAGATAGATGAGTTACTGAGCGACTGAGCGAGTTATTTAAATCATCAGTGAGTTAAAGGGTGAGCGAGTTCAGTCAAAAGATATAGTTCATTTAAATTTTTAAATCATTCACTCGTGAATGATACATGTCTACTGTACACTGTACCCCCAGTGTAAAGTTCATTCGATAGCGTAACATCAAGAACACGTTTGCGTCAAGTGTCATTGTGTATGGGGTTTTTGGATTTTCAAAACGTGGCTACCCTAACCACTAGGCCACCTGCAATCTTTGATAGTCATGCCAACATTTTGAGTCACAATTATTGTGAATACTGTTCGCCAACAAAGCACAACGTTTGCTAAAATGTATTTTTTGTTAAACAGAATTAATGAATGTAGTAAGAGTCAATCAAATCAGACCCATGATAAAAATAAAATATTTTGTAATCAACAAATGCTCAAAAAAAGGTCTTCGTATTTAACAACTTTCCAAGAATACATTTTAAATATTAAATATACCTAGTTTTTGTTTATTGTATAAATTTTCTTTTTAGGTAGGTGCAACTGATATTCGGTATCCGGCCGAATAGTAGGCAATATTCGTCCGAATACCGAATATTCGGCAAAGTGGCCGAATAGGCCGAATACCGAATAGTTGCCGAATATTCGTGGCATCTCTAGTCTAGGCGCCTATTTCTCAATAGCACCACGCTTGCGTTAATATACACTCGTGGTTCTATAACTATTACTGCATATAATTATGCAAGATCTATAAATAGACTCTCCACTTCCAAAACGTCTTGACAACACCCGTATCTATGTGACATACGATCTTTTACATTTGATATTATTCTCCGTGACTAGTATGAGCGAGGTTCTCCGGAAATGCTACTCGACGTGATGTAGTCAAGGCGATAGAACAGGAAATGACGAAAAGGACATAACATTTGATTATATTAGCTTTAGTAATTGTTTTTAAGGTTCCAGAGTCAAGTAAGAACCCATGTAGAGTTAGATCAAGTCTGCAACGATTTTGATAGCACACGCAGTGTACGTGTTATTTTAAACCTCAAACGTCTATGAAATTATGACAATTAATAAATAACACTTGCACCGTGTGTGCTATCATAATCGTTGCAGACTTGTCTTGGTCTAACTCTAGTTACTGTACGTCTTTCTGTCCGTCCTCGGCTTGAAATACTTTATGTGTGCCAATCACGCTGTCAAAGAGAAAACAAAATTTAGAAATAATATTTTTTAGGCTACATCCCGTACCTATACATATTGGCCTATTGGGGAATTTATTTATTTAAACTTTATTGCACAAAACATAAAAATAATGTACAAATGGCGCACTTAATGGCTAATGGCATTCTCTACCAGTCAACCATCGGGCCAAACAGATACATGTAAAAATTATGGGGAGTTTATTCTTTGGCTTTAACGATACGACAATGGGGTGTGGTCTAGTTGGATAGATTTTTTATAAGTGCATATTCTTGAGTCATCCTACAATGCTTGTACTTTTAAAATAACGAAAACAATGCACAATTGTAACATGATGATGCATTCCTGTCATCCCTCATTAGGGACATAGGGCTCGCAGAAGAGTCCTCCATTTGTCACGATCTTGAGCGGCTTCTTCCAGCTCTTTCCAGCCGAGTCCAGTTGAGCCAGCCTCTTTCTCAACTGATCGCCTCCAATTACAATTCATCCGAAAGTAACACAATGCACAATTGTAACATAAACACATAAGTTAGTTAGGTTATAAGTAAATCATAACAGTAGTAACGGCGTAAACTTGACTAACAATAGTGTATCGAAACACTTATGCAAGCCGTGGCGCAAGTTTAGATACGGAACTGGGGCAGGTGCCGCTCTGTAGCGACGAATTCTATTCGAACCAAAGTAATAACATTATTCATAAACGCACTACACTGCCCGATTCGAACTTTAAGATAAGTCAATTAATACATCTAGAAACGATATGGATTAGACGTGTCAGTGTCAAGAGTGACGTTTTTGTTTGAAGAAACGTAACATTTGACACTGACATATCTAATCCATATCGTTTCTAGATCTATTAATTGACGTATCTTAAAGTTCGAATTCGGCCGTCAGTTACTAATTAATCGTTAGTATATATGTATGTATAGTGTGTAGCTTTCAAATAGAGCTCGACGGCTAATCCTATTGTCTATTGTTTGATATTGTTAAGTAAAACCGCTCGTGCCACGTGCCACAACCACCTGCATAAAAAATACGTACTTCGGTTACTGAGTGCGTCTATTACCAACCTGTCAACCGGACATTTCACCCAGTTGGACGGTTAGTACTTTTTTTTCCCAACCGGACATCTGGTTTGCTGGTTAATAATAGGCAATCCTGACCTACACCCTGGCTGTACGGTTGAAACTTTTTTTTTCCTAACTATTCATCCAAGTCGCAATCAAGGTGTTCTGTTAGTATTTTTTTCCTAATCAGCCAATTGAATTGCCAACCAGGTGGTCAGTTAGTAAATTTTTCCCAACAGACCAATTAGAAATGCCAGCTGGTTGGTCGGTTAGTATATTTTTCCCGACAGGCCAACCAGACACACCAACCAGGTGGTCAGTTAGTACATTTTTCCCAACAGACCAATTAGAAATGCCAGCTGGTTGGTCGGTTAGTATATTTTCCTTTTATAGTATGCCGATTTGGAACTGCCCCGAACGGCTGACAAAATACCGTGGGCCTATGTTGCACCAAGCTGGCCAAATAACGTGGGCCTATGTTGCACCAAACCTGAGTTCCACTAGGTGGACGGTAGCCAGGGTTCAACATCAGCTCAGATCTATGTATACTACAATCTTCTCCAGAATGTAACAAACACTTTTCTGAAAACCGCTTCAAAATCAGTTCAGCCAAGCGCGAGATAATCGCGAATATACATACATACATACATACATACATACGGGTCAAACTGAGAACCACCTTTTTTTTAAAGGCGGTTAAAAAACATTGCCATACAGGATGTTTCCTATAACAGGAGTAATAAATTAAACTGGAAGCTGTACTCCTCAAACTGAGCAACATTTGTTCAGCAATTGTTGAAAATAAGTCATGTTTTGATTTTTATTACACTTTAACGTTTATTCTAAGATTTCTAAGACGCAATGTATTGCAAATTTTGTTATGTTTAAAGCGTGACAACTGACAAGCAACGCCATACACACTGATGTGAGCGTACATTGAAGTCAATATTTATTTTGTATGAAAAAGAGGAAGTCTAAAGGATTCATAATTTATAAAAGTTGCAGAACAAATGTTGGTCAGTTTGAGGAGTGCAGCCTTTAATTTATTGGTCCTGTAACAGGAACCACCCTGTATACACGGTGTAACATGAGGAAACCGAATAATTTTAACCACGCATTTCTGAGGTCAAAAGAAGAAAAAAAATGTAATATGAGTTTAGGTCAATTCCGCAAAAAAAAATTCTTTTTGTTTTTTCAATTTTTTGAATGTATTTGAACATACAAAATAAATGTTATTGGTAAACTTGTCACTTAAACTTGATTTTTACACTTTTTAGGGTTCCGTACCTCAAAAGGAAAAAACGGAACCCTTATAGGATCACTCGTGCGTCTGTCTGTCTGTCTGTCTGTGTGTAATCAAATCTTGCAAGTTAAATTTGATCCACTTCCCGGTTTCCGATTGAGCTGAAATTTTGCATTCATACGTAAGTCGGGTGACAATGCAATATTATGGTGTCATCGAGCTGATCTGATGATGGAGACAGGAGGTGGCCATAGGAACTATGTGATGAAACAACGCATACTAATTGTGTTTGGGGTTTTTAGAATTGTTTCGATGAGCATTAGTTGCCTGTGGAAAGAAAAGTACAGTCAGCGATAAAAGCTTGTACCAAAATAGTTATTTACGATACAAGTGCGGAAAAGAGGAAATTCGAAACGAGTGGCGATAAATTAAAACACGACCGAAGGGAGTGTTTTAAATCGACTCGAGTTGCGAATTACCTATTCGCACGTGTATCGTACGACGTTTTACAGAGTACATATGGCCCTTTAAACTTTTGACATACGCACGAAAAGTGCTATTTTACACACTAGTACGGGAAAATAGAACCATATACTGTAAATGAAACTTTGCCAAAAACTTATCATTTATTAAGATGTGGTATATCTTGGTTGGTCTGTTGGGAAAAATGTACCAACTGACCTCCTGGTTGGTGTGTCTGGTTGGCCTGTCGGGAAAAATATACTAACCGACCAACCAGCTGGCATTTCTAATTGGTCTGTTGGGAAAAATGTACTAACTGACCACCTGGTTGGTGTGTCTGGTTGGCCTGTCGGGAAAAATATACTAACCGACCAACCAGCTGGCATTTCTAATTGGTCTGTTGGGAAAAATTTACTAACTGACCACCTGGTTGGCAATTCAATTGGCTGATTAGGAAAAAAATACTAACAGAACACCTTGATTGCGACTTGGATGAATAGTTAGGAAAAAAAAAGTTTCAACCGTACAGCCAGGGTGTACGTCAGGATTGCCTATTATTAACCAGCAAACCAGATGTCCGGTTGGGAAAAAAAAGTACTAACCGTCCAACTGGGTGAAATGTCCGGTTGACAGGTTGGTAATAGACGACTGAGTGCCGGCGAGTCGAACGCTACAGAACCAGTCTAAAATGTGTCATCTAGATGCGTAACAAAGACGCGTTATCGGAGAGCGCACCTACACTGGTTTTTTGAGCGTTTGACTAGCCCGCGCTCAGGTGCCAAATAGAATAATTAAGACCCTTTTTTGCAGGTAAGTAGCACGTGCGGTTTTACTTAACAATAGACAATAGGATTAGCCGTCGAGCTCTATTTGAAAGCTACACACTATACACATATGTTATTTTGATTGATGCATTCGTAAGAAAGGGATAATACATAAACTAATTGATTGAGGCTTGTAACGTTTTCTGAATAAGGGGATTAAAAAAAACATTTATTCGGATGAAAAAAAAAACCCCTATTTTGCTAATGTTTTTCTTCTGCCAAACTGCAGGGCAGTTTGCACTGTGTAAGTGTGCACTGTGTTTACATTCTTGTGACCGTGACATTAACGCCAGATTAATGGGAAAATATGACTTATCATATTTTGATTAGTGTTTTTCTTAGTATGACATTTATTTCAGTTTATAATTTATATATAGTAGTAGTGGGTCCCGTATTTTGTTTTGACATGAATGGATAAAATTGTTGACATAAGATTAATGAATTCTTTTTACGTAATTTTTTAATATGTATCTATTAAATAATATTATTTAAATATGAATGACGATCATAATATAAATTCGTGTAGATTAGTCTAGCATAATTTATAATGTAATTTCATATTATGAGAATAAATATCTAAATCTAAAAATCTAAATCTTTCTACTTGAAAAAAAAAACTTATTATATGATTTTCTGAAAATAATTTAATTTATTCTAGTACTTCTAATAGTACAAGTCTTTTTGACCTTACTTAAGGATGTCCTGTAATATTTACATTTTTATTTATATTATGTGTTTTATATTACTATAAGGTGGCAAATAAGTATAAGGGTATCATCTTATGGTAAGCTACTACTTGGCTTAAAAATAAATGAATTATTTTTTTTTAACTCCGGCAAGTGCCGCTTCATAGTGTCGAACGTCACGAGCAACGCAATTCGATAGGTTCAGTCTGACTAATCATATACCTAAAGAACATTATATTATGACTTCATAGTTCCAAGGACGCCTTAATAATTTGTTGTTTTTTTCTTAAACCCAAACCATTCCTTTAACACGATGCGAATGGGGTCTTGAAAGGCCATTTGACTCATCAATGTGACAAGTGTGTCAAGAGTAGGTACTCTATTTCAATTTTTTTTTTTTTTATCGATTTAGTCTAAATACAGAGATGATACATGAGATGCTGAAACGTTTTCAGGAGATATAGGCTTGAATTTGGTCGGTGTAGGTCAGTCGGTGGCGGTCAAAAGGTTAACTCTCCTTGCATTCCATACAAAAAATACTTTTTATTATAGATATGCTCACGCGTTGACCACGAACACCATAAAGGGTTCGAAACGTTGGAATGTATTTTAAATTCATTAATATAAGGTAAACGTACTAGTGCTCGACATGCGAATGTCCAATAGATGACACCTTGCTGTCACCTCTATTGATAATGACTTAAGTTTCAAGATGACATGTACTGGGACCGCGTCGAGCACCAGTACGTTTACTTTAATCCGTTTCCCTAGTTTTATTTTATGAGTGACTATCGTGATATTCGTGATAACCGAAGACAATATTATATAGGTATGCTCTTTACTACGTGAACTTAGTGAACTGTGTGTATTTACTTAATTTGTCAAGAATTTGGCAAACTGCAGTGTCGTAAGGAATTGCCGAGCAAATGGCAGGCCGAAGGCCGCAGTTGCATCAAATCTACAATTTGATATCGTGGCGCAACCGAGATTAGAGAATATGCAAGTTTTTGTATCATTTCCAGACATAGAAGTTTTTGTGGCATAAACGAGTGTTTGAGGTAATGAAACATCGATAAATATGTTATCGATAAGTCCTCCTGAGTCCCCCTTGTTATTATTGCAGTTTTGAATTTGGAACCTTCTCATATTCCATTTTAATTCAAAATTCCATTTGGATTAAATCCTTTATAAAGGCCTCAGGGACTCAGGAGGTTATAACAGATTAATAATTAAAATATGTAACTTTTCTCCTTGCTGTAAATTACCGACAAATTTTAAGAACGCAAATCAATTACAAACTGGTACATAATTTATTACTATATTTAGTGTACTTAAAAAAAAACGTAAACTGTAGTATACAGTACTAAAAGAATAGAACACTAACAAGATATCGGACGCGTTGTGTACTTCGCGGTAGCTATGTTATTAGGTATACAGTATTATAAATATCTATGATAAAGTTAAGGTAACATCGATAACAGACATGTCGATATTTCATTTTGTCAATCACTTTATTTTGCACAACAACTTCTATGTCTGATAATGTCTGTGGTGCAATAGGGTAACTATATTGACATAGCGACCCGAAGGATCTGAGTACAAGTGACATATCGCTTTATAGAAAACGCCAACATAACATCTGGGTGCCTAGCCAAGGTAACAATCGCTTGGGCCAAGACAACGAAACGCTTTGTGTCTCTCTATAACTCTTCCATATTAGCGCGACAGTGACAGCGTTTCGTTCGCTAAGGAGCGTAAACGATTGGCATGTTGGCTACGCATCCTTGGCTTAATTTTTAGCTTGGGTTTAAGTTAGTATTTTTGCTGACCGTTTAAAGTTTAAACTTTAACTTCAATTTTATTCGTTTATCTCGGATTTTTCTCCTAAGTTTACTTCATATGCATTTCAGCTGACGCAAATTATCAGTACAACATGCATTAGAATCAAGTGAGTCTCATTACCCAGTCACGAATGAATAATAAATGAATGAGCGAAATAGGTCAAACGTTCGTTCGTTGCGTAAGAAGACCCCATTCTGAAGACTTGTTGAACCTAGGGTTACCAGTATCTACGTACGAGATATATCGTGAAATCGGGTTGTGTCCGTATGCAAAATTTTATAACTTACTGTAGTTTAATGGATAGAAAAATATAAATAAATTATAAAGTAGCTGACAATTTCTATATAGATTTATGTCATTTTACGGCGTTTTATTTTTATGTAAAAAATTATAAATACACGTAAGTCGTGTACCCCCCTTTTGCGCGAACTTCGAGTCAGCAATTAGCGAGAAGTCGCACAGGACCGAGAAAAGTGGTCGCTGTCTTGTGTCGGAGGCCAAGTCTCACTTTGGGTCGCTGAGCCAACTGAGTAAGTAAGTACACTTAAGTGGTGTTAAAGAGTGACTATTAGCTACTAGGTGAAATATAAACAAATAATAAGCAAACCTACAATACCTACAACCCATCCAGAATAACTTCAGAATCTTCAGATATTCACAATTTTAAGAAAATATCAAAATTTCAGTTCACAAATTATTTTCAACGGCGGCTAATTATTTAAAAAAAAACTGTGTTTTCTGTATTCCGACCGATGTGTTTGCATTACGAAATCACCAGCAAAATTCTTGAATAGTCAAGATAATCCACACATCTGGTAACCCCTTTGTACATAATGCAAGTTCTATTGTGCCGAACATACTTATCCAATGTGTTTATTGGGTAATTTGTGTGTAATTGTGTTCAATTCAATGAGGAATGAATAACATTCAGCAGTGACCTATTTTACATAACTATTTTACAACCACTATTTCTTTGCTTTGTTGACCTTGAGAAAGCTTTTGACAGCGTGCCTCGTGAAGCCTTGTGGGTGGTGCTAGCGAAACAGGGGTGCACGGCTAAGTTTGTCAGGCTCATTAGACTTCTGCACGACGACATGCAATGCTGTGTCAGCGTAAGGGCGAAAATTCTGAATACTTTGGTGTCACGTGTGGCGTCAAGCAAGGCTGCGTTTTGGCACCAACTCTTTTCGCTCTTTACTTTGCTGTGGTCGTCAGAGATGCCTTACAAACGTTAGCAGATGGCATCCGTATTCGTTTTCGCACTGATGGCAGTGTGTTTAATCTAGCACGACTAAAGGCGCGCACGAAAGTATCTCTAGCGAATATTACGGAGATAATGTACGCAGACGACCTTTGCTTTGTGGCGGATTCCCCGGATAGTCTACAGACGCTTATGACGAGCCTCAATGAGTCCTGTCAGCGCTTCGGCCTTAAAATCAGTGTCAAAAAAACCGAAATCATGGGGTTGGAGACACTAGCGCCCGTTGATGTCAGGCTCGGCGACGACTCTCTTAAGCAAGTAGACAGATTCAGATATCTGGGGAGCACAATAATATCCAAGTGCCACCTTGACGACGAAATTAACAGTAGAATCGGAGCGGCTGCCGCTGCTTTCGGCAAACTGCGCGTCAAGGTGTTCCGTTCACATGACATTAAGCTCCAGACAAAGGTCTCTGTGTATATGGCAATAGTTCTGCCCAATCTCTTGTATGCCTCCGAAACGTGGTGTCTCTACCGAAAACACATTCGGACATTGGATAGGTTTCACCTTAAATGCCTGCGTGACATTATGAACATCTCTTGGTCAGATCGTGTCAGGAACACCGAAGTGCTACGCCGTGCTAATGTCAGCGGCATTGAAGCCTATCTAATGCGGCGACAGCTGCGATGGTGTGGTCACGTCTCCCGTATGTCTAATGACAGAGTTGCTAAGCGCATCTTCTACTCTGAGTTGCAAAGTGGCAAGCGGAAACAGGGCGGCCAACTTTTGCGCTACAAAGATGTGCTGAAGCGTCACATGCGGAGATGTGACATTGAACCATCGCACTGGGAGACTTCGGCACAAGATCGGCCGAAGTGGAGGCATACAGTGAGTACAAAAGTGCAAGCCTTTGAAGAGCAGAGGCGAGTGGAACTCGACGCGAAGCGTGACGAGTTAAAGGCCCGACCACCTGCGGTCATAAATTACAATTTTGTCGGAGGGGTGCTGACCTGCGGTGAGTGTGGACGTACATTCACCGCAAAAATAGGCTACGTCAGCCACCTGAGAGCTCACGATCGTCGCTCTCACTAGCCAGTAAATACCCAGTCGCCGAGGCCGAAACCGGCTAGGACAGGATGGTGATGATGATGATGATGATGATGATTTTCGCCATGTATCAAATTGCATAATCGCCTTTATATAGCGATATCGCTGAGGTATTAGGTAGTTTGATGTTTTAAAGGGGGGGGGGGGGGCAGTTTGGCGACTCCCAATACAGAGATGATATGAGTTTAGTTGAAATAAAAGTTGATAAACGTGGAGTGTGACACTTTTCTTCCATTTCTTAACGCAAGTAAATTTTATAAACAAGAATGACCTTTATACTTCTTCTTCCTCACGTTATCCGGCATTTTGCCACGGCTCATGGGAGCCTGGGGTCCGCTTGACAACTAATCCCATGATTCGACGTAAGAATTCGTTTTTACGAAAGCAACTGCCATCTGACCATCCAACCCAAATTGACTTGTAAAAGAGGCCTACTTTTAGAATAAAATTTTGAATTTTATTAGCTATATATAAATAAATAAATAATCATTCTGTCCTGTAACCACTACGCCTGTGTCTGCTTACAGATAATATCAGAAACACGATTTGATTACACATCATTCATGGCAATGCACTTTTAATTATGAGTCATTTATTTACATATATTTACCTACATAATTAAATAAACCGTGACACTATGTTCGGCATTACTCATGAAAATTTAGGTTTTTACACCGTATTTATAGATTGTTAGTCACAGTTTGAAGTGATGATTATTATGTAAAAAGTATTGACAGCGGTTGTAATTAATAATGTATCTACAGTCGAGTTAATGAATGTTTATACATTTTCCCACCTTAATGCAATGGATTAAGGTGAAGAAATGTATGTATATTTATGAACTCAACTGTACCTATGCTGGCGCATTGGTTTCCCGTAAGTTAAAGGTTTTATGAATATGACGTATAACTTGAATCACATACCTTAGGTACCCAGTGGCGGTTTTTGCCCTAAGGCCAAGTAGCCCGGGCCTAGGGCGGCAAGATATTAGGGGCGGCAAATTGTGACACAACATTCGCTGATGATAACAAGAAATTACTCAAAATGTAGTCAATATGATGGGTGATGAGAAAGGGGCGGCTACAGGGCCTGGGGCCTAGGGCGGCAAAGACTGCAAATCCGCCACTGTTAAGGTTGTATACTATAACCTAACCTACATTGTATACTATAATATGGGTGAACGTTACATTGCCTCTTATAATCACTTAAAATTAATGACTATTGAATATGCAAGTCAAAAACTAATCTTTAAATATGCTTTCTAAAGATGCTTTAGGTATTATACTGTCCGGCCAAGTTAAGTCTGCATCTATTTGGCAAGCAGAATTTGGAAACTTTACAATAAACGTCCAATTTCTATGAAAGTATATGAACGGAATGGCGTGAACTTTTGTTTTGTTTTAAAAATTATAATTTGTCGCTTATTGGCGCTGCCATACTTTGTCGCTAGTCGGTGCATAAGAAATAGAAATAGAAATATAAATAATTTTATTCGTGAGCACAAACACAAAATAAAAACTTAGGTATACAGAACAGAGAAACATAAAAAAGAGAAAGTGCCACGAAATGGTCTCACCTCAGCATGTTGCTGGTGACTTCCAGCGTTAATCTTCCGATGAGACCATCCGGTGAAACAATCACGACAGGTAACATGAATAACTACAAAATTAATATATACATAAAGAATAACAACAAAATTAATATATACAAAAGACAAAGATAGCACCTAATTAGTTAAGAATACAACTGAGTAGTTAAGAATACAATAAGCTTAGACAGAATCTACGTTTAAACTATGGATCCTTTCACACAGACACAGGAAGTACGACTTCACGTTCGAAAACAGCAACATTCATACAATAATAGACCAATTCCAGTTTCAGTTATTCGACCTGTTTCCGATGATACTGATCTGTCAGTGTCAAAAGTGACATTTCTTCAACCAAAAACGTCAGATCAGTATCATATCGGAAACAGATCGAATAATTATTGGCCTGTTAGAAGGTAACGCTATACGCAGCGTACAGACGCCATCGAATATATCGGAGCTGTCGAGGTGCTCAAAAATATCCGCACACGCACTCTAAGGCCTTGACAATAGAGGCTTGTTCAGATATTTGTGAGCACCTTGGCTGCTCCGATATATCTGATGGCGGTACAGCGCCAACCGGCGACCAAGGCCTAACTTTTCCCTTGTCTCTGTTTATAATGTTTATTTTAAAAACTCCCTTCAGCAGTGTATCCGTTTCCAAGATTAGCGCAGACAGACGATAAAGGGCCGTGAGCGCAAAAAGGCCGTGAATCAAGCAAAAAGGACGTTAACTGCCCGATTCGAACTTTAAGATAGGTACGTCAATTGTGTCGCTTAACTTCAAACTCGGGTAAATCCATTCGACCCTTTCAGCAAATATCTACCCTATTACCTTTTCTTAATACCAAAATCATATAATCTGACAGATGGATTTACCTGAGTTTGAAGTTAAGCGACTCAATTAATAGATCTAGAAACGATATGGATTAGATGTGTTATTGTCAAAAGTGACGTTTTCCTTTAACCCGCCCAACAAACATTTTTGGTCAATATTCCGATGAAGGCACCTATTTGCGACCTGAAATAAATAGGTGCCTTTATCGGAATATCGACCAAAAATGTTTGCTGGGAACTCCAGAGGTGTCACATGCGCGTTGCCAATCTTTTAAAAACGTATACTATATAGAGGTATAGTAACAATATGTTAATTGTGCATGCATAATTTATTAATTCCTCATTTAAGTGAAGTTTTGTTATATCTTCTTGCTGAGAAATAAAGATTCTTAAACCTGACATATCTAATCCATATCGTTTCTAGATCTATTAATTGTCGTATCTTAAAGTTCGAATCGGGCCGTAAGGAGACGCCGGCGCACAAGGGAGGCTCAAGGACACTGGTTCATTCTCGGACGAGGACTTAGATGTCTTGTATTGCTGTGCTTAATGTTATGTTTGGAGTTAGACATGTCATACACGGATTCGGATGACAGAATGCTTCCAGCTGGTGCATTTAACTTTTGAAAATATGATCTGAAATTTCGTTAAAGCTTCAACAAAAATTCGTTGAGATTTTCACGTAGAGGGCGAGTGGAGCGTCAGGAGAAAAGCGAGATGGAGGAATAGTTGTAAAAGTTTTAATACTGTAGTTTAAGGAGATAGAAACGCCATACAAGCATTTAGGTACAGATGGTTTGAGACAATGCTACCAACTGACGCATTAGAATTTGAAAAAAATATCTGCAATTTTGTTATGGGTTAAGAATCTATTATACGGGAGACATTATACGCAGTGAAGTCGTCAAAGGCCGGGAGATCGATGGTTAGTGGAGTTTAAAACCCATATCCAAAGGTATCATGCCACACTGTTTTCGAAACGTGAAACCAAGAAGCGCAAAGCGCGAGCAAAGCGTCCCCATTTCAGCTTAGGCACGGTTGTTCTCCTCTACACTCTCGTAAAATGGCAAAGCCATGGGGGTATGCTAGATTTACAGCTCACAAAACCACTAGTAGAAATATTAGTAGTAGTTTTACGAAAGTTTACACGAAATACATTAGTGAAGTTATTCGCCTGTTCACTAAAGTAATCTAGATCTGCGTGAGGGCTAAATATATTCAGACAATATTGTAACCGTGCTAGTATTAGGTTTTTAGTGTACCTACGATCTTGATCTCGTTCTAAAGCTCTTTGCGAGTACTATAAAAATCCCGTCCCACACATGGGTTGGTTGAACCTAACAAAACAAACGAGTTGCATAACGAGCTGAGTCAGCCGTCGCGCCGAGTGACTCAGCCTTGACTGCAAAAATGTGCGAGGATACAGCCAGAATACTCAGAATAGATCGATTGCCGCGTATGTGCATCAATAAATAAAATAAAATAAACAATAAAATAAACCGTGTTATACTCAAACTGTGAATCAGGTTAAATTTTTTTTTTTTTCTGATGAGCAAAATTTTATACTTACAGAAGTGACTGACTTAACCATTGGTTTAAATTGGACATAAGGATTTTATTGTAATTTTAATTCTAGACATAATTATATATATTTTACTATTTCCAATGATTTAACGATATAAATGTATTTTGTGATGTTGACATGTAATAAGTACTTTCAAATATTATTATTTTGTTTCTCCAGTTTGGATTACACGGGTCTATAAATCCCGGTCTTTTGATAGGCTTGCGTGGGGATATAGATCCAACACGTAGAGGCCCCTTGGAGAACTTTAATGTCATGTAGAACGCCTGCTGGAACCCGTTCACAGGCGCAACAATAAACACCCATGAACCGGTCGCAGCAGGCATTGGGACTATTGTAGAAAAAGTGAATAGTATACCGGTCTATGGATTGAAGTTTGGGTGGACGATGAGACTGGGCTATTGTAGAGAAGTCCTGACACCTGCCATAACAATGCTAAAACACGTTATCGAGGCAGGTGGTGACTTGCCGCTGACTAGACGGGCCCCTGAAACTGCCGTCGTGAAGACGACCAGGAGCAACATCGGTGTGAGCGGCTCAGGGGTGTCGAGAGGTGTGCGCCGCTTTCTACTCAGTGGCTGTTACCAGCCACTGTGCCAACTCGCGTCTTATGCGTCTTTCACTTCCACCCCTGGAGCATATAGCTCTAGCGACTCCTCTCTGGGCGGCCCATGAAGGCAAGCCAAAGCTGAGAGTCCTGCGGGTCCCCTTGGGGTCCACTCCGACCGACGAAGACACGCCGGAGACGGAGACCCTGACCGACTCACGGGAGCACTCGGGTCCGTGGGGTCGTTACTCCCCAACAGCTCGCCACAAGCTGCCCTGCCCTGTATTATTATTATTAGTATATTTTCAGAGTAATTCAGATACAAGGTAAAAACCCGCGCGACGGCCATTTCTTCCGTCGCACGTTTCGCTCGGCGCGACATGGGCGCGACATACCTTTTGTGCCCTTTTAGTCTCCTGTCCTGGCTCCCCCTCTTAAACATTTGTCCTTAATATAATCCTAATATTAACGACCGGCCTTAAATCTTCATTTAAATATTTAAAACTGTGTCTACACTCTTACACAAATACATACTTATGAATATCAGCAAAAGAAACAAGACACATTCTTCGTGTGATCTTCAGTTAAGCTGAGACATTTCGAGACTGACCTAAATTAGCGCCGACGGACCAAACATCTTTACAACTCAACATTCCAAAAATATATGTACACGCCTCTAAGACAATGACAATAAGGTCGTGTATACATATATTTAGAATGTTGGCCTGTTAAGATGTATGTGAACTCGATTGGACAAAGGACATTTTTTTATTTCAGTTTTTCACGTGATTTATTTGCAAGTATTTTGAGGCTGCCCTAACCGCCTGGAAGTCTGCATGTGGCATTAGTTATGAATACTGCCGATTCTGTTATACATAATTGCTATGATTTTTATCTCATATTCATACGACCTTGAGTCATGTCAACGTTTCAACATCTAACGCCATTCTAACGTGCACCAATAAGTGCGAGCGAAAATGCACAGGCATTTTCGCTCGCACTTATTGGTGGTGGTGGCGTATTTAGCTGCACAGGTATCTAAGTAGGTATATCGTCGCCTAGCACCCATAGCAAAGCACAGTGTAAAAAGTAACAGTGGACCGACGCCTTTGATGTTTGCGTAAATACCGACACCGCACAATAACACAGTAGGGTTATCAGACTTTTAAACATTTGCCCAAGACTTACACTGACTATAAGACACGCTAGTCCTGTAAGTAGTACCGAGCTACTAACAATGGTGATGTATGCAGCTCGGGTGCGCGCGACCCACCCTTCGCACCCCGCACCCTGTCTAGACGGCTTCGTCGAATGACTGAATAATTTTATATACTGTGGTATAAGCTTTGCTTAGCTTGGGGCTAGGTCGATCTGCGTAAGATTATCCCCAAATATTTTTTTTACAAGCAACTCTTTCTAGACGATAGCTATGTTCTTACTAATGAAAAAAGCGGACCTAATAAGGATCTACAGCTTAATTCAAACGTACATTTAATTTTAATTATAATGCTAATTAATTATTCAATGAATATTTCTATTATATGTGATTCAGACATTCTAATAATTGACTAATGTAATATTACTTTATTTTACAATACTTACTTTATTTTTTCTCTTTTTGGAATTCTATTAATTGACATGTGTGTAATAAATAATATTAGTAACTCCTTACTTATTATATTTGTAATTTACTTTAGTTCACGCAAACCTTCTTGGCATGCTTTGTTAAGCAGAATGTATTGGACATTTTTATATTATAAGACGTTGTTTTGTGTACTACATTCTTGCATATGAATAAATCTTTTCGTCGGGTAGTTGCACAAATCTCTATTTTGACATTTTGCTGGGACATCAGTCAGCCGCGACCACGACCAGTGAAACCTGTGTCGAAACGTCGGTAAATCAAGGTAATTGAATAAAATTCGCGTTACACCCGTCTATAAATGTGAGTTAATATGTGTTCAAAACGCGAAAGTTTAAAATATTATATGAATAAATGATTTACACTGATATCAGAATTACATCTTACAGATATCGTGTATTTCGCTCGTATTTGTCTTTCCATGCATTGGCGCGTGCGAGTCCCACCATAACTAAATGACACCAGATATCAGTGCACGATTAAATTGGTCTGCTATCTGCTATGCACCAACAGGTCATTGACCTCGTGCAGAAAAACTGAACTCTACATGTGGTAGAGCTAAAATAAACTGTCAAAGAATCAAAACAAACAAACGGAGACGGTTAAGTCATCGGCTGATTCATCTGTCTGGGCTCAGCTTAGCCAATGTACTGTCAAACTAAATAAAATACCATGTATTAAATAATATTTAATGACAGATGTAAGTCTTAGAGCAGTTAGTAACTGGAGACGTCATGGCTGTCATTTTCTGTACGAAACAGTCTGCCGATTTTTGCGGGTGAGGGGACGTCAAATGTGATTTGTACATAACGTACAAATAGCCATGCCAGTCTATACAAAAGTTTGCACAATTGTGCACTTTCGGTTCAAGTTTGCACTTTCGGCAGAGGGGTAAGCTCTTAAAGGCGACTCCAGTTATTAAATGCTCTAAGATGTAAGTACTTCTACAAATGTACTATCAAATGATTGTCAGTCAAATACCAAAAGTGCGACCAAAATCGGATTGTTGTCAAGTGTCAATGAAAGTGTTGAATTCAGAAATAATAGCTTTGCTAGGAAAACAATAAAAAATTTAAAAATGCGCGTTTTCCTAGAGATAAGACCTAGCTAGATCGATTTATCGCCCCGGAAAACCCCCATATAGCAAATTTCATCGAAATCGTTAGAGCCGTTTCCGAGATCCCCGAAATATATAGATAAATAAACAAGAATTGCTCGTTTAAAGGTATTAGATAGAATGTGAATGTGTAAATTATTCGCTTTTGTAACAGTATGTATATTCCAAGATATAGTCACCCACCGTATCCCCTGAATAGTATAGCTTTTCGTATTTTCTGTAGGCCGCTAACCCTACGTTTTGGTACTTACATGGTCAGGGTTGTATTGTATAATAACAAAATCAAAACATAATCAAATTATCAACTTAGAATCGGCATATTATTGTCTAAATATAAAAAATAGAATAAAAATTATATTTATTTTTATTATAAGCATTTATTTAGTTTCACCTGACCGTTGTCTGTCTGTATGTCGGTCTGTAATCAAATCTTGCAAGTTAAATTTGATCCACTTCCCGGTTTCCGATTGAGCTGAAATTTTGCATGCATGTATAAATCGGATGACAATGCAATATTATGGTACCATCGAGCTGATCTGATGATGGAGACAGGGGGTGGCCATAGGAACTCTGTGATGAAACAACGCAACCTAATTGTGTTAGGGGTTTTTAGATGAAGAGATTAAAATGAAATTTTTGCCAATTTTTTTTTTTTATTTGTACCTACCAAATACGAGTAGACTTAGTACAATGGGAAAAGACAGAAATAAAACGATCGAAAATTAATTTGCCATTATTTGTTAGCATTAGTTTCGCCAATTACTTTAGTTTTTGACGGTCAAAAGATTAATATAATTCTGTATTGTACGGAAATAAGCCAATTGTTTTGACCGTGATCACAATTTGGGTCGTTAATATGCATCATTCTTAGAAACCTCAATGACAGAACATTGTCAGTTTCACTCACATATCTCGCAAAATCCGGAGTAGTATTATGGACCTTGTTCCATGGGAATAAAGAGTATTTCTCGAGAAAAATCTTGCGATTTAATATGTCCATTTTGCATGACGCAACCGGAATGGTGATGTCAGTTAGATACATATTGATCCTGTTTCACATTTAGTGTTACTGTATCTTCTTTTTTAGGGTTCCGTACCCGAAGGGTAAAAACGGAACCCTATTACTAAGACTCCACTGTCCGTCTGCCTGTCTGTCCGTCTGTCTGTCATCAGGCTGTATCTCATGAACCGTGATAGCTAGGCAGTTGAAATTTTCACAGATGATGTATTTCTTTTGCCGCTATAACAACAAATACTAAAAACAGAATATAATAAATATTTAAGCGGGGCTCCCATACAACAAACGTGATTTTTTGCCGTTCCGTAATGGTACGGACCCTTCGTACAGGAGTCCGACTCGCACTTGACCGGTTTTTATTTTAATACTATAACTACCATCGCTTACTGTGGTTACAAGTCATTTCCGTCAGTAGGAAAAGGCGACAAACTTAAAAAAAAACACCAAGTGAGAGTCGTGACAAATTGTACTGGTAACCATGGTAACTCCAGGTTTAACCGGCTAACCCCGGGCTAGTGGGATGGTGCCCTTGGTGAAGTGGCCCTTAGAAAGCTTGCAACATACTCAACAAGTAATCCAGATTATTAAGGTGACAGTCCATTTCCAACGACAGCTGCACTACTGTTGCGACGTTACAGTCATTCATTGACTTGTCATTAGTTGTCATTCATTTTACTATGGAAATTGACTATAACATCGACGTGTCGGAGCAGTAGTGCAGCTGCGGTCAGAAATGGAATGTTACCTTTATTATGAGAATGAGCTTATTTTGAATGAGTCATACCTTAATTCCCTTTAAGCCGCACTTGGTATGCCTTTTGGGGTGTGTCACCCTTGACGCCCTTACTAAGAAGGGTTGAGTAATAGGGAAAACCGGCTAAACGAGTGAATCGAGGGTTTTTCGTAATTTTGCGTCAAGCGACAGGAAATAAGAAAGGGATGGGAACGCTGATAATGTAATTCGCCAGTAACTGGCCACTTTTAGTAACTGGCCACCCCCAACCAAAAGTGAATTCTATTCACCTATAAATATAATTAATTTTAGTATAAGGTGGCCAGTTATTGAGAGCTGGCCAGTTATTGAAACCTTATACTTACTAAAATGAATTCTGTTTATAGGTGAATAGAATTAATTTTTAGTTAAAGGCGGCCAGTTACTAAAAGCGGCCAGTTACTGGCGAATTAACCTATATCAAATAAATACGAAAAGGTACCATTGCATTGGTAAAACAACTGAAATTTTTCAACGATCGTCCGTCCCTTTCCTAATATTTTTCCAGTATGTACATAATATATCTGTTTCCTCCTGACTTAACACGTAGGTTATTACATCTTCTTCTTCTTCCTCAGCGAGTATGCGCCCACTGTTGGGCATACGCCTCTCCAAATCCCCTCCAAGCAGCCCGATTTCCTGCTTCTCTCCTCCAGAGTGGGCCTGCAGCAATCTTTTTAATTGCATCCTCCCATCTTGTTGGAGGTCTGTGATCTGGTCTTCTTGAGGCCTCCACGCTAGGACACGCTTGCTCCATCTCATATCATCTCTGCGACAGATGTGCCCAGTCCAGGCCCATTTCAGAGTAGCAATCCGTAGGCCGATGTCTACTACCATCCCCGGATCTCCTCGTTTCGGATTCTATCGCAGTGAGATATACCGAGCATACTGCGTTCCATCGCTCTTTGTGCAACTTTGAGCCTCTTCATTCCGCACATCGTTAGTGTCCACGTCTCGCTAGTATATGTATATACCACGTGTCCCAAAATTCAACGATAAGCTGGCACCAGAAGATGGACCTGCTCACGACTACTCGAGGTAAAATAATAAAAAAAATATATCCCAATTTATCATGGAATTACAAAAAAAAATGAAAATCGACACCCCTAGTGAGTGGTATTTTTAACGACCATGTCTACAATTTTTAATTTTTTTTTTCAATTTTTATTTGTTTTTCCTCGAGTAGTCATGAGCAGGTCCATCTTCTGGTGCCAGCTTATCGTTGAATTTTGGGACACGTTGTATGTAATAGCGTAGGTTATATATACATCTATAACTGACCTAAGTCGCATGCACTATCGATTCAGGTCTGACAGCCTCGGTCTAGACTTCGATTCCAGGAAGGGTCGGAATTATTCATAACTCGTTCATATTGCGTCATCGTCTTACCGCATTAAAAGATCTTATGTTAAATATAATAAAGACTATATTGCGGTGACAATATTTGGATAGTAGGTACCTGTAATGTTTATGATACGGTAACCTTGTTATTGAAACTGAAGGACGTTAACAGTTATTTAATGTTTTTATTGTACCTATGTTATATGTACTTGCAGTTCTTGTTGCATAGATTACCTATATATTACGTTATGGGCCGGTTTTTATTTTTTGGCGATTTTTGAAGTGAAAACTTCTTTAGCGGCGCTGTGCACTTTTTGTGATGGGGAAAAAATGTTAAACTCGCGACAGGTCACGTGTCCGTAAGACGTAAGATTCGTAAGACGGACACGTGACCTGATCGAAAAACTGTTACAATGTCATTGAGTTTTCACTTCTGCCGGCACTCCCGGAGTGCAACCGGCGCTTATACGTTTTTACTTGTTCGTAAGTATATAAGCTGTATTTATTAATTACTAGCGACCCGCCCCGGCTTCGCACGGGTTAACAAATTATACACCTAAAGCTGCCTCAAGAATATCGATACACTATTGATAGGTGAAAACCGCATGAAAATCCTATTAGTAGTTTTTGAGTTTATCGCAAACATACAAACAGACAGACGCGGCGGGGGACTTTATTTTATAAGGTGTAGTTACGTTAAGTAAATATGTATTACCGTCCTACTTTAATATTATTATTCACATTATTCTATACATAATTGCTATACCACGTGAATTCCTTGAAAATGGTGCCGAGCTACGATTAAAGTAATTCGCATAAACTACAAACGTGGACCGTCGCACGTACACGCTTTATTAATGAGATAATATTAGGTATTAATACTATTAATAAATGCTATTATGAATTATTTGTATATACTATATACAATTAATACTATGAAACACGGTCTTCCTTACGGTCAGTGGCGGATTTGCCCTAAGGCCCAGTAGGCCCGGGCCTAGGGCAAAAGACATCAGGGGCGTCAGTCTATGCGCTGGGTGCTGAGAAAGGGGCGGCTAGTAGTTATTACAGCGCCTGGGGCCTAGGGTGACTAAGACTGCAAATCGGCCACTGCTTAGGGTTCATTCGGCGATACCACAATAGATAAAACATAAAGGTACCTAAATTAAAACATTAAAAAAATAGGTATCCAGGAGTTAGAAAAATGTGGATAAAAATAAATACTACAGCAACAATTCCCAATGAACTTATATAACAATCGCAACTATCACATTTAATTATGTAATTAATGTACGTATTAATTAATATACCTACGTTCCATTTACGTACAAAATACATACTTCCCGCATACGTATTTATACATACTTCCCTCGAATATCGACATTGGATTTAATTTTATAAGTATCAATGTTATTTTTGTTGCGCCATACCTTTCAATGAAAGATGATGCAATGCGCGGGAAATATACGGGTTGCTTGTGTAAGGGCCCTTGGCAACCGTTTTAGGCGCTGAAATGTAATACAGGCATTTATTATGAAACTTTTGCATAGAATGGGATGAATATTAAATTCGCATAGTTATGTAAATCTTACACCTTATACCAAGTTCCCCACCGCATCTGTCTGTCTGCTCGCGATAAACTCAATAACTACTGAAAGGATTTTCATGAGGTTTTCACTTATCAATAGAGTGATTCTTGAGGAAGGTCTAAGTGTGGGTATAATTAGTTAGTACGAAGCCGGGACGGGTCGCTAGTTTCTAATAAATTTAATTAGATTATTTATAGGCGAGATTTAACCAAATTTATAAAAGAGGTATAATTAATAATAATAACACATTACATTTTTCGTCAAATTATTTCTATATAGTGTGCTTTTCAATGTGACATTGTGTTATTTGTACCTAGCGACTGTTACTTATCCCACATGTGAACCTAGTGCCTTAGTGTGTACCTGGGTAAGTGACGCAGCATGATATACCCATGCCTGACCTAGTATACATCAACTCGACAAATAAGTACAAAATATTTAATAAACATCATGAATCAGCAACGACAATTTCTAAAGAATCAGCGAAGCAAGTTGTTCGAAGCGACAAAACCAGATCAGACTCGCCCTAGGGGGGACAAGCCCTAATTTTAATCTCAATGTTACCAAAGTAAATGCCCAAGACAGCATTTATTCATTGACCGAGCGTTAGCGAACGTCTCCCTTTCAGCTTGGACGAAAAATCCTTTCATATGTCTGGATGTTCTCCTCTGCAGATCGCATTTTTTAAGAATGGCCTGTCGTTTCGTTATTTGGAAAACGTTCAAAATGGTGGAAATTCTGGTCTATGGCACTTAAAACCACTGTGAGGTCGCTGTAATATAAAAAACAATTTTATATCGCGAAGTCTACTTCCCATAGTTATAGACATAGACACTAGTACCTATAGATAGCGTGAGATAGAGTGATGTAAGTTTTCTGATATCTGCGAAACTGTCTTTCGCCTCATCCCCATTTTTGCATCGCCTTTTTTTTTATTATCTTGCTATTCTACCTCTCGCGTCGAATGGTGGTCCCTTTGACAGTACCTTCAAGTCTCTCTTGATTAGGCTTTATTTAAAAAAAATGAACACAATTTGTATGGTATTTTCATTACGTATTTAAATGTTACGTTCCTTAATAAATTAGCGTATTAGCATTGCAATTCAGCGAGGTAATGCTGCCAGCGTCTACGACACCTTGCCAAGGGGTGATTTATTATTGTAGTTTAGGTTTAGAGATGTTTTATTTTTATTAATTTAGGATACTTGCCTACTATAATTTAGTTACTTTTAGTTTATAAGTTTTTATACAAAATATTTATATGCTTAATGTTTCAATAAACGAACATCTAATAAATTAGTGTACATAGTTTAGAGGTAGTTTGTATTATTATTTTTAAGCTAATTCAATGTTTTATATTTATTTAATAGTGTTGTAATAAATCTTTCAAGTGTACTAAACTTCAAAAATACTATGTCTACAAACAAATATTTTACGTGACAGCTACTCTATATAAAAATGAACTGTCATAAGGACCATCATTTGACGCGAGACTATAGTCGCCCTTCCCACAAATCCCATTTATTTTAATAATACTAGTCTGGAATTTCAGGTCAATGACCGGCAAGGTGACCGCGACCTACCCTACCAGTCAGTTCATGGTTTGATTCCCAGAAAGCATAATGGGACCACTATCCTAAAACGGGTACGGGACCCTTAAATATCGTATTTACCAAAGTCTTTTTAATTTGGAACAGGTCGCTTCAGTGGTGGGACAAAAAACGTAGGTCGTGTAAAGGATTCTACACAGATATTGATATTAAATAGATCATCAAAATGCGCGCACATCGCGTGCTAGCGGAGCGGATCACATTTTGCGGCCTTATTAGATCTCTTTTTTTCTTTTTTTTTTAACGAAAGTGGCAAAATTTTAATGTGTCAAATTAAATTCTTTGTATAATTATTCAAAACACAATTTAGATTAACAATAAACAAAACAAGATCATTCATTGATCCATTCAGTGATCAGCAACGCAGGATTCGTCAAAAACGGTAGGCTTATCAAATTAATTATTTTCTTCAAGCTACGAGTATATCTGAAAAGGTATGCATTTTCTATCGGACTATGCACACGTCTAGAACTTTTTTTAATAATAAAATAATAAAAATGTTTTTATTCAGGTTTTTATTAATATCATTCTATTTGCGGTATCTATTTAGATACAATATCTACGGATTCCTAGTACGATTTAATAATCCTAGACTCAAGGCCGTGGGATCCTTAAGAATATGCCATTTTGTCTGGTTTTTTTGGTACCTAACGGATTGGTTAGCTTCTTGTTAGCTTAATTCGCGGAGATTATGATTATGTCATGATATAATGCAGATATACAAATGCTATAAAAAGGGGTTCGTTTTGTAAAGAGATTATTAATAATGTACCGGTTTTCTATTATGTACTGTGATTTAACGTGACAAATGGGCAAGGCGTGGTTGTATAAGAGAATGGCTTTTTTCTATACTTAACCCTTAAATGCATGATTTTTTCTTTTTGCCCGAAATTAATATATGTATCACATAATTGTTTGCCGATTCTAGGAAAAATAGTACAAAAAGTATAACTTCGGTTTTCACTGCGAAATCAGTGTTAGAAGTTGAATTGGCTAAATTATATTTATGTAGATAGTAATTTTCAGTAATAGATATGAATTTTTTTACTACCATTAGAAAGGTACATTATTTGTGATATACCTATGATAAAGTTTTTAAATATAAAATAATTACAAACCCCGAAAACACCGTTCAAAATCACATACTAAAAATTATCAACTTCTGGATTTTTCCAAGTTTTCCGACTTTTCGTCTTAAAACGAATGTAATTTTTATAAATTAAAAATATTGCGTAAATTTAACCCTTAAATCATCACCCTACTACTTGACGTTTGGTATAAAGGTGCGTTCAAGAACGTAAGCCTTTTTTTTTAATCAGTAAGCTGTCTAATGCTTTGTAGACATTTGGCAACACTATACATTTAAGAGTTAATTAACTTAACTTACTTAATTTTTAGAACTTAAATGTACGGCGAAATGAGCCTTGAGACATAGGCTCCTTTCTTGAGACATTCGGGATTAACCGGTTAACCCAGTGTCAAATAGTACTGGTAACCATGGTAACTCCAGGTTTAACCGGTTAACCCCGGGTTAGTGGAATGGTGAAGTGGCGCTAATAGTATTAGCTTGTTATTTTATTATACAATAGGCCCCAGGTTGTTTCATTTAATACAAATAAAGTCTTGTTTTCTACCTCTACCTCTTTTCTGTGTATGATAAGGATTCTGACCGAAGTTTTAGTAAACTTTTTGTGATATTTGAAGAAAGATTTTTTATATAACAGCACAACCGAGGTTGGTACCCACGATTCTTGACCACCACCATGAATCTAGTATATAACTTAAATTAAATTTTTAATTTTTAATGTATCTGGCCTGAGGGGAGGGGTGGGGAAATGACCGAACGGGATAGTCTTATGTATCTTTCAGTAGGAGTTGCAGCGAAAGCGCTATTATTGTTTGTCCTTGTCCCATATTTTGTTTTATTCCCCACCGTAAATTTAGTATGTATTATGGTGGGAAACAAATAAATTCGACAAATCATAGTGTCGCATTGCGTATGTTTTGTCCCCACGGAGGCACGCGTATACCACTTCTATAGGACCTTCTATGACCACTACACACGAAGTGATATTATTCAAAGAATATTTTTGTTAAACGATACCAAAACGAGAATTCCAAAAACCAGCTACCGCTACACAAACAAAAGATATCTAAGGCCCCATTAGTCCGACCTGGCCTTGCCCTTGAAGAACCTTAGGGCCCCGGGCACCTTGGGGTCATTGCCCCCGTTGCATCACGAAGGCTGCACAAAGAATGCACGAAACACTTATAATGTCTTTTTGCTAACGTAAGGATGATTCAACGAGATGAGTTTTTGTGCAAAATGTCGGCGTGGTTAAGTAGATAGGAATTCAAGCTTTAGTCAACGCCGCTTAAAAAACCAGCCAAGTGCGAGTCTGACTCGCGCACGACGGGTTCCGTACCATTACGCAAAAACCGGCAAAAAAATCACGTTTGGCTCCCATACAGAGCCCTACTTAAATATTTATTTTATTTTGTTTTTAGTATTTGTTATAGCGACAACAGAAACACATCATCTGTGCGAATTTCAACTGTCTAGCTATCACGGTTCATGAGATACAGCCTGGTGACAGACAGACAGACGGATAAACGGACAGACTGTAGAGGACCCTTCGGGTACGGAACCCTAACTAGGCAACTTTGTAACATTTTTTGTCACATTGATTTATGTGATTGTCCTTCAAATTTATTTGGCTACCAATTTATATTATAAAAAAATATTGTTCCACGAATTTCGAAGTCGGTTGAGTTTCCTCATGAACTGAGAAATATGTATATTACTTAGGTGAGTGTATGTTGACTATGAAAAGTATTTTATACTTAAAACAATTAATTTTACTAAAGGCTACTTGCACCATCCCACTAACTCGGGGTTAAGCGGTTAAACCGTTAACCCAGTGTCAAATTGTACTGGTAACCATGGTAACTCCAGGTTTAACCGGTTAACCCCGGTTTAATGGAATGGTGCAAGTTGCGCTAAGAGATATAAATAAAATGTCTAAAATACCTTGGTATATTACAAGCCTTAGACCTTCAAAGACGCACAGTTCACAGCCCTTTTTAGTTCGGCTCCAAAAGTCTACTGCATTTTATTTTATTATACAGTTTTTTAAGCCCCCTCCATTTTAGAATCTGTTTCACCCACAGACAAGACATCTTCCAGACTGAGCATAGTAGCTCTACCACAAATACGGTAGTTTTACTCCATTTTCGAGTCAAAAGTGTCTTTGTGTGACGTCCGTGTCTTTGAACGGACCAATCACGGCACGGGACCTCGCTCACCTCGTCCCCCGCACCCCCGTATTTTTGGCAGCCTCGATTTCATGAAATAATCGCTCTAAACTCCGTCTAGAGGATTCCTAGTCTATGGTTTTTACCAGTCCAAAAGCATCCGAATTCACCAACCAAAAGCGCATAAGTAAAGAAAAACAAAAAACGATTGCGCAAGCGTTGAACGGCCGCACAAGGTGACCTGGGGGCCTATCGCGAACTACTTCGTCCATTCTATTTGCATCTCTATAACTCAATGCAAGAGTGATAGAGGCAGATGACATTTTGATTTTCAATATTCGCGGTAGATCATCTAGCTATTTTTTTTTCTGGCTCTTCATATTTTCCATTTCTCAGCCAGTGGCTTGTTCTTGGTTGTCGATAAGACGATATTGCTATAAAATACAGTTAGAAATCGATCTTATTGACACCTCACACTGATGCTTTTGTCTGAAAACAATATTATTTACCCCATAACACAATGCCGTGCACCAACTTTGCACAAAAGTAAGCAGGGTAACTTATTTATTATATAATAGAAATACAAAGGTGTTATTGCTGGAATGCATACAATGCATAGGTATGCAAATTGCATACTACCATCATTGTGTTAACATTAAATGTGTATATTATAAATTTATTGTTATCTTGTAAATTATATTCTTTTTGTATTGTCGAGTTTCAATTCAATGATTGCAGAATCAATTTTTAATGACATTTTGTACAAAAATATTCTTTTTTTTTGTTAACGTATAGGCATTTTGTGTATTTTATATAATTAATATCTAACCCATTCATTACAGACCTAACACTTTTCCTTATAACAATTAATATAATATATTATGTTTAGGTATCCACGAAATATTTATGTCATTTCCCGTTATTGTGAAAACCGCAAATGATAAACCTTAGTTTTCAGCCAAACAAAAACAAAATTCAGAATTAAGAGGACAGACGATTCACCATTTAAATTAATTATTTCATTGGCTTGGAATTGAGTTAATTAAATATAATTATGTCATATGTCATTGATTCTGCGAACGGATTTATAAATGAGGACGCGCATATTGTTTGTTGTTTTAGGTGTGATGTTCGGAAATATTCTTAATTATTATTATGATTTATTTTTTATATTTTTAATAATATGTTATTTTGCAGGGACGCGCATTGACATGGTTGATGATTTGTGTTTTGACATAAATAAACCGGGAAAGTGCGAGTCGGACTCGCCCACCGAGGGTTCCGTACAAATTTGTAGGTACATACCTTTACTTAACATCGATGATTGATTACAGATTATATTTTTTATGATTTAAATACAAAATGTATAGTTTTCAGATTTTTCCCTACACTTGTAGTATTTTTCCCTATACTTCTCAAATATCAACAGAAAGTACCCTTAATATTTTGACTCCCTTGAGGGTGTCGAAATATACGCTACTTTCCCTCATTCTCTCTCTTGTTATGCCGATCCGTTGGGAGAGAAACGAGTCAGCCTTACGAGTCCTGGTGATCTCAATATTTTTTGAGCTAGGTAGGTAGCTACCTAATGTCCATAACCCAAAGTTTTTTAAAATATTTTCTTCAAACCCATGAAATAAGCTAAACTGAAAGATCTAGAGCAAAACAGCAGACAAAACCACGGCGCAAAACAATCTTGTTTACACGGAAACTATGAACCAGAATTTCGATATGACTTTCCGCATAGTGACGTGGGTATTTTCGTTGTAAATACCAATTAGCGCTGAAATAATTTACATAATAATTTACTGATAACCACCACAATTGTACACATACCTTAATAATTATATATTTTATAGGTAAACAGCGCTTATCAATAAAACGGTTTATTTTGCGCATTATGTAGTTGAAAACAACAGCAGATGGTGTATTATGTATTTTAACGTCATAATAAAAAGTAGAATTCTCGATTACGTGTGATGTAAATAATGACATCAGTCGGTTGTGGATGCCTTCATAATTATTTTTAAATCAATAATTACCTAGGTAATTACTTCAGGTGAGGGGGAAGATTTGGATTTTTAACACCTACTTCATTCCTATTCCATTTAAAAAGAAGCCTTCTACTTCATGCCTATTCCATTTTAAAAGAAGTCTTGCGTGTAGGGGCATTTTCACTTTAACGTGTAAGTTCGAAAAATGAGATACGTCAAATACTACATATTTAAACGATATGGATCGGATATGTCAGTGTCAAACTAGTGTCAAAATTGACGTTTCTTCAAACAAAAACGTCACTTTTGACACTGACATATCCAATCCATATCGTTTCAATATCTAGTATTTGACGTATCTTATTTTTCGAATACGGCTATAAATGTCTGCTTGCACTGACCTTGTCACGGGGTCGCCAACCACTTCAAGGGCTTTTGGTTATTCGTTGCGGGAGAGGGTTATTCAGAAACCTAAAAATCAAATCCAATATTTTTCCTATTTTTTACCAAAAAAAATTAGCTCGAAATATGCATTAATAGTTACGTAGGTATTTGTTTTACAAGGGGGCAAAGTTGTTGTTTATCTCCTCGTGCTAATGATGAAACCCGAGCAAGTGAGGGATGTCAAAATTGAACCACAAACGTAGCGAGTGATTTGACAAGTGCAATCTTGAGCGTTGCGATGGTTTTAAGGCACGAAGATTAAACAAACTTTTCTTCCAAGTGAAACATAAGACTTTTGACCTCGCCAGCGCGAAGAAAATAATATGAAACATTACGAATCAAATCCAAATGAATACTATTAAATATTAATCGTCTAAAATCATAACAATTCAAAATTTACACATTAAACTTATTGAGCTTACGATTTGTCTATGTATATGTCCTTATAGGTAATATTTGTTTATGTTGATTTGCTTTTCTTCAAAACGAATACATTAATACACCGTCACCTGATTGGTCGACGTTTGTTCATCTGCAGTAACCTTGCTGTGGGGTCGCCGGCCAAGTCAAGGGCTTGACGTAACTGCAGTTACGAGTTACGGCGACTTTTTGGGACTGCGGTCAGCGCCTAGTGTTTTTTAGTGTAACTGACGCAATCATATGATACTTAATACACTAATGACGTTATTCATAAACGCTGCAACCCTCAATTAGCTACAAATCGTTTGTCTCAATCTGCCATTTTGACTTGTGTCATATTTGTAAGAAAGGGATAAATCATAAATTCACTAATTGAGGCTTGTAAAGGTTAAAAAATATGGGTAAAACATAAGCGCATATAATATGGTAATTAAAATACATAATAGTTCAAGTAAAAGTATTATACAATATTAAGTTACTTATAATTTTATGATAACTGAATTCCATGAGACTATTCAAAGGGTCGATTAAGCTATTGAATCACAAAAAGTTAGATAGGGAAAAAAGCTTTGATATGATAATTATTTGAAAGACTCTGAAACATATTGCGTGTATTTTGGATATAACCGCAAACTTAAACAATCCGTAGGTTCTAGTGTTTTATTTTGATTGACCGGCTTGTGTTAAAACAAAGTACCTAGTGGCACAATGTGCTAAATTATGATTGGATTGTTTAACTTATAATGAAAAATAAAATTACCTAGTAAAACTATACGGTCGTATCAAAAAATACACACTGCATCAAAATGAAAATGATGATGATGCTGCAAAAAGAATAGATAGTATAGAGGGGTCCTGTCATTGTAAATTTTGTAGTCACTGTAAATTTACTGCCATCTATCGACACACGACTAAAACTCAAAATGAAAACGTATAAAGTTATCAAAAAATGTATATATATGGATAAAATGATTTTGTTATTTTTATATCATTTTGATCCATGTTCATTCACTGATATCTATGTGTTAAAATTGTTAAATATGAAACGGTGTCGTCACGCCATCTAGCCGAGGATAGGCTAAAGGTGTGTGCGCCATCTATTCGAGAATGACTTTTACTTGAAATCTGAGGCACGTTTTTTCTTTAGACTTTATTCGTCTTATACGAAGTTACATATGTCTTTGATATAAGTAAGGGCAAGTTTGCACAAACCAAATATATCCCTTTTAATAAAGAGTGATATTATTTTTTCCGTGTATTACATCATACGCTATTAAACGAAAAGCCCTGCATGACAGGGAGGGCGTAGTGCGCCCTTGACTAGGCCACCGACCCCACGACAAGGTTAGCGCGCTTTATTTAATAAGAGGCGTAAGTTAGAACAATATAAGTTTTTAGTTTAGGCCCTTCAAGCACTAATAATAGATTTTCATTACAGTAGCTAAAGAAATACACCTACACACCCGCCCACATATGTTTACCTCACTGACGAAATTCGGTAATGTTTTAGACTGTAGATTCTACGGCAGACCTAAAAAGCACTATTTTTACGCATAACCGTAAAAGTTCACATACATATATGTACGAGTATGTATGTTTGATATGCCAAACGGCTTGTTAGATTTTTGCGAGTTGTACTGAAGTGACATGGGCAGAATAAGTAGCACAAATAAGATCAGTTGGTGGTTCAATATATGAGTCGCTTAACTTCGAACTCGGGTAAATCCATCAGTCAGATTATGGGATTTTGGTATTAAGAAAAGGTAATAGGGTAGATATTTGCTGAGAGGGTCGAATGGATTTACCCGAGTTTGAAGTTAAGCGACACATATATGGACTAATATCCTTATATTATAAATGCTAAAGTAACTATGACTGTTAGTCTATCTGTTACTCCTTTACGCTTAGACAGCTGAACAGATTAAGATAAAATTTGGTATGTAGATAATTTGAGGTCTAAGTACTATACATCCATTACTCTTGCAATCTTTTCAATTATTTTTCCTCTAACAAATGCGTAACTATCGCAAATTAGCTTGTAAATAGTTTCGCATAATTTATTGGCAATTTGAATTAAACTGGCGTAAAAAGTGGTATAGCAAGTTACTAGGGCAGATGGTTGAGAAGCCGCTTTAATACGACACGGATACGACTTACACAATGAAAGCTTTATAAGTTTGGCTACGCTACGGTCATGTATTCAAATGTAGTACTCGCAGTGCGTAATAGGGAGTATTACTGCAAGTTTCTGCCGCCAGAATGCAGCACTAATTTGTTTAGTAAACCATAGAGTAACTTATACATGTTAGGCCTTAAACAGTTTTTGACAAGTTTTCACTATGACATTGATGCACCAAGGCCGTTTGTGTACAGGTGGCCTACCGCGAAACGCGAAAATCGAAATTTCTTTATCTGCCTCTTTATCGATCGAATAGGCAAGAGTGATAGAGAGGCAGAAACCGAACTTTCGACTGTCGTGTTTCACGGTAGGCCATGTAATTGGCCTAGTGACGCCCTCTACTCAGAGTTTTGCGTAATATTCCCTATTGTATTCCGTCGTATTTTCTCGGAAACGTTCTTATTTTTCGTGCTACTTCAGTCAACCTCAGTATTTTTTGTAACGAGACTGACTGAAATAGCAAGACACGTTCGTACGTTTCCGTGAAATAACGATGGAAAATAATTATGCACTACATCTGTATCATAATTCATAATGTGTTCAGCCTATTTGGTGGCTCGCTGAACGTCCCAATCGGATGGCCAAAAAGTATGTGCAACATAGGCAACACGGTGGGGCAAGGTGGGGCAGTTGCCCCACCCTGGTCTCTGACCATAAGCTAATATTTCTGTTTCAACCGTACCCTGTTACAACGTACCCAGCCTCCTTTACTTCTGCCCCACCCTTTAAAAAATTCTGGGAACCCCATGATGTGCAAATAGAAATCGGCATACTTAGGGTCTGCCTAAATATATAGACGCGCAATCGGCAAAAGCCGATAGGAATAAGCTTTATAAGAGCGAAAAAGCCGTCGACGCGTCGGCAGGCGCCGGCCGATGCGATCCGAGCCGAACGACGACTTTTTCGCTCTTATTGCGCAGACATAAAGCTTTTTCCTATCGGATTTTGCCGATTCCGCGTCGACATATGTGGGGGAACCCTAAATCGCAGTTATAAATGTAATATTCCGCCCTTCAAACGCATAAAATATTAACACGGAACGTTTACATTCAATTAAATACAAAAAAACACGCATCTTTTATTTCTCTTTTACGAAAGATTTCATTCGTTTCATATACATTTGAGTCGCTTAACTTCGAACTCGGGTAAATCCATCTGTCAGATTATGCGATTATGGTATTAAGAAAAGGTAATAGGCTAGATATTGGCTGAGAGAGTCGAATGGATTTACCCGAGTTTGAAGTTAAGCGACACATTTATACTCGTATTTTATTACGTTTTCGTTGGTACTTCTCGCAAGTCGAGATTCGCAGTGGTCTTTTTACATGTGACGACTTGCGTACGACTTTAAAAATCGTTAAATATAAACGTCACCCGTTCCTGATTGCGTAGTTTAACAGTACTACGCCAGGTGCATTGCGGGCAGTTAAAAATAGCATAATTTTGTAATAAAAATGTCCCATGTGCACATGCAGGTCACTCACATACGACATTGTGACTTTCACATCGCGAATAAGATCCATAAAATAGCAAAGCCGTAAGTGTCTATGGGATTTATGGACACATATGATTGTGTTGTTTTAAATGGGATAGTAAATTGCAATTAACGATAACCTGGTTGTTATACCGAGTAAAAGAATTTTGTTACAATGGCTACGTAACCATAATAAGATTAATATGGAGTCAGCTTTACCCGCACTACAGCTAAACAGATTTTATTTCCAACCTTTAATGATGTGAAATGGGTATCATACCACAATTTTCCCCTAGGCAAAATATGTGGTTTTCCATGAACATAAAACAATGTTAAAAAGTAGCGCACCTAGAGTTAGACCAAGAAAAGTCTGCAACGATTTTGATAGCACACGCAGTGCAAGTGTTATTTCAAACGTCAAACTTCCATGAAATTAATTATGGCGTATAAATAACACTTGCACTGCGTATGCTATCAAAATCGTTGCAGACTTGTCTTGGTCTAACTCTAGTTACATAACTCACCTATAAAAATAACATACAGTAAAATCACCCAAATATAGTCCAAAATTAACTCAAATATCTTCGGTCAGGTATCACTATTATTTAAATGTCTAAAACAATGAGACAAAACGAAAAAAACATCGGTATTTATATTAAATTATTTACGTATTGTACTTGCATGATTTTTGAAGGGTTTAGGCATTTTAATTCGCCGTTTGCTCAAGGCTTCTGGAGAGTGAACTAGAACAGAATGATAAAAATTGAAGGAGGCCTACATCTCAAAGATTGAAAAAAGCTAAAAAAAAAGTTACGTATTGAACTTGTAGACCATATTTAGTTGTAGTACTGGACTACAGTGGAGTGCTTTTGTGATACGCATAAAATAAGCCATAAACTGATACTAGTTTTTACTTAATTAATTGATGTTAAAATAGCACTAAGTTATTTATTCCTACATATTTTAATACTAATTGCCTATCAATGTTCTATTTCATATTGCAAAGTAGAACGTTCTATGTAAAATTAAACGCATACCAATGACGACTGCGGAGGAAGATCTAATTAGTATAATATCGAACCGGTTCAAAGGACCATATATGATTACCACATTAACCTAATCCCGCATCCTGCTGAATAAGCGTGTTATAGCAGTCTTCTAAACGTGTTATAGCAAATCGATCACACAGGTGCATCAAATAACAAAGAAGCATAAAGGCGTATGTGACTATGCCGCAGGTGAATCCCTGTCTTAGTACTATGAGGTTATGATATATAATTGAATAAGATGAAATGTCGTATAGGGCTTGTGTGTATGTAAGTGTTAAATGTATTTTTATGTTAGTAGGATTATCGGTTAACTGTAGTCTGCCAGGTGTCTGAGCTGACATTATCGACCGGTTATTGGTTTTTAAGGAATAAAGGCGTATGTGAATTGAAGTTGTATTCAGATTAGACCTAGTCCAAATAGGAGCTGAAACTCGTAGATACATTTAAGATATAAATTGAGTAAATATGTCCATGACTATCTGGCTATGCTTATTTATTAATTAAATAAACTGCAGAACCACCGACGACACCGACATGGTATATAAAATAATACCTACCTATAAATAATTACAAATCGTCATCATTTCTGAAATGTGCCCACTTACATAAAGCTTGAAATTGTATATTACTACGTAATTGTACATTGAACATTATAACAAAATCACGCTGCTCCGCATGTTTCAGTAACCTTATATATAACAGTAACCTTATACATAGCGATATAACATTCATTCACGCATTCATTTCATTCATCGAAAGATGAATGAAAATCACTATTCCAATTATAGTTTCAAAACAGTATTACACTAAAATACTGTCACGTTACTTCACACGCCACAGAACTATGTAACTATCCATTCGTTCACCCATTCGTTCAATAAATACAGAATAACAATTCGTTGACCTCTGAGTCCTTCCCGAATAAGACAAGCTATTTATTTAAGCAATAGATATTTGTTTCACAATGATTAATATGGCTTGCTCAACGGGCTCCAAAGGTAAAGGTACGAGTAGGTTACGTAGTCGAGTTACAAAGGTAGTAAGTAATAAAGCTCCCAACTATGTTCTAAAATTAACTTGAATATCTTCAAACTGAATGGTTAAGCATAAGTTTGTTGCCGGGTCCCATATTGGGATACCCTCCTCCAATTGAGGGGGGATTTAAATCTTCTCGAGGCAGAGGTGTAGGGTTGGAGCCGGTATAGCTTTATTTGACGTTCATAAGCGCATTGTAATAACGCCTACTTGAATAAACTATTTTTTTTTCTTCATCTAATGTCATATACGAAGGAAAAAATGACCAAGGCCTCCAGTGTCCAAGGCTGTTCAGCGACCTCCGTTTATGGTGGTTCACAAATTCAAAATGGTGAAAAATAGAGATATCACTCCTCAAAATATTAATACTCTTTGAGATATTGGGGAGATAAGAAGTATCTTTTTTTTCTCCCTTTCATTGTTAATAACTTTTGATTTTTTATGTGGGAATAAACGCTTCGAATACATTTTTCTAGATTTATCATGTACCAGTCCGTTTTCCTGCAGACACTAAGCAGCACATATTAGAAGTTTTATAATAAAATGCACCTCGGATTTGAAGTCTAGACTATTCGACCGGTCTGCGTTTTATACAACGTTCTATGGATTCGATAATGATGTCTACGATAACATTTTAGGCACTAATGCAGCCAGGTGGAAGTACCTAATCTATAAGTATGTAATAAGATCATGAAGAAGACAAAATAAGTTTTTGGGAAAATTTTCACAGGCAACTAATACTCATCGAGACAATTCTAAAAACCCCAAACACAATTAGGTTTCGTTGTTTTATCACAGAATTCCTATGGCAACCTCCTGTCTCCCTCACCAGATCAGCTTGATGGTATCATAATATTGCATTGTCACCCGACTTACATATGTAGATTCATTGGAAGTCAGCACTAATCCCAATAAGGCCTGGTTTCCCCTCTGGGTTAAAGGTCAGATGGCAGTCGCTTTCGTAAAATGTAGTGCCTACGTCAAATCACGGGATTAGTTCTCAAGAGGACCCCAGGCTCCCACGAGCCGTTGCAAAATGCCGGGATAACGCAAGGAAGAAGATTGGAAGTCAGGAGGTGGGTCAAATTTAACTTGCAAGATTTGACCCGTACAAAACACCTACATAGAACATTGCAAGTTAATAAAAAGCTTGAAAAAAGGATGCCGCCATCTTATTTGTAACGTTGAAAGTCCGCGACACTTAAGTCATTTTAATGGAATATGTTAAAGTACCGCAACGCATTGTGCACGCACCGTAACTGACACACAAACATACAGATCATATCGCGTGGGTACACCCTACTTACTTACATCACAGAAAAGGCATGGCCTTAACTAGAATGACATATGTTTGCAACAACTTATTACTTATTGGCATCTGACATCTCGAGGCATGTTTACTTATAATTCGTGGACCGTCATTTAATAAGCCCAAGTGACCATATCACCTGTGGAAATTTGAAATGTTGTAATTGTGTTGTAAGGGACATCTTCACATTTTGCTAAAGACGTGTAAAGACGTGAAGAATATTCCTAAGAAACCGGACAAGTGCGAGTCGGACTCGCCCACCGAGGGTTCCGTACTATTTAGTATTATTTATTGTTATAGCGGCAACAGAAATACATCATCTGTGAAAATTAGATCTATCACGGTTAGAAATAGAAATAGAAATAGAAATAATTTTATTCGTGAGCACAAACACAAAATAAAAACTTATACTGGCGGCCTAGCCAAGGTGACGATCGCCATCGCTTCGCCATCGAATCGGTTTGTGTCTCTCTATCACTCTTCCATATTAGTGTGACAGTGACAGTTGCGTTTCGTTAGCTACGGAGCGTTAGCGATTGGCATATTGTCTACAGGGCCTGGTTCGTGAGTTACGGCCTGATGACATGACAGTGGTGTCTTAGTAATAGGGTCCCGTTTTTAGCGTTTGGGTACGGAACCCTAAAAACACTATCTTAGCCCATGAAAAATTAAGAAGTAGGTAGATGTAGATACTAACAATACTAATTTACCGCTCGTATAGCATGTACAAACAAAATAATGATTTCACTTTTATTGTGACGAGCAGGCACTGACCGCAGTCCCAAAAGGACGCCGTAACCCGTAACTGCAGTTACGTCAAGCCCTTGACTTGGCCGGCGTCCCCACAGCAAGGCTACTGCATACGAACAAACGGCGACCAATCATATATACAGCCTGGTGACAGACGGACGGACGGACAGCGGAGTCTTAGTCATAGGGTCCTGTTTTACCCTTTGGGTACGGAACCCTAAAAATGGTTTGTCAAATTTTTGGGTCATTCTTTAAATATATCACCTTAATAAAACTGTGCACTATGCATCAAAGTCTAACATTATACAACTAACAATACAAAAACCGGCCAATTGCGAGGCGGACTCGCCCACAAAGGGTTCCGTACCATTATGCAAAAACGGTTAAAAAATCACGTGTGTTGTATGGAGCCCCACTTAAATATTTTATTTTGTTTTTAGTATTTTTTGTTATAGCGGCAACAGGTATCACGGTTCATGGGTTACAGCCTGGTGACAGACCAGACAGTCAGATAGAGGAGTCATAGTAATATGGTCCCGTTTTTACCCTTCGGGTACGGAACACTAAAAGTAATTACAGTACAAGAAGTTATCAGGTCCATGCAACATTATTCTTCCAAGCCACAACATAAGGCCCGGCGCAGACGGCCAATGATTTAGACGCTTTGTTGTCTGGCGCGACAATCGATGCCAGACGAACACTAAAGCACTCTTAGTTCACAAAACGTTGTAAGTACCCATACAGGTTGTTACTGATGCTGGGGCTCTGGTCTAGAGGTTAAGAAAAGAAAAAAGAAAGAAAATCGCCACAACGTAGTACATTAGAAGAAAGAAGACATGCAGACATACAATATATTGGCCGCTAAAATAGATAGGGTCACTCAGCGTTTAAGCCGCGGCAATCCGTGGCACTGGTATTCAATTGACTTAAAACTGATGCAAAAATCTTTACAAATATTGGGGGCCGAGACCTTGATACTTTGTGACCTTTTTGCTTTCGGCCGCCTCGGCAGCTGCCCCAGCCCTGGTCGAAGTTCTTGGTAGATGGGACGGTGCCAGTGTATCGACGCATGTAGCGTCCCAGACTAGCACCCGTCCCATCTTCCACGGGACCAGGGTCATACCGTCCGGTCTCTTGCCGTCGTCCCTCAAAACGCCGTTAGGTTCGAGGATAGCTGGCGCATTGACGGTGGCAAGAGACCGGAGGATGATATCATTTAGGGCAGCGTGCCTGGAGAGGCGGCCGGCACTCAATTGACAAGAGAGGCTTACTTGTACTTCTTTTTAAATCAAATTAAATTTGTCGTAAACTATGTTTACCTACTTATTTTTTTATATTGTTATTTTATAAGGCATCAGGAATTTGCCTCATGATTTTATGCGATAGAGTTATTATAATTGCGTATTAAATATAAAAATACGCCCGTGATCCGTTTTAAAATAATTGAATACCTATGTCTGTTTCTCTAAAAAGTTTTGAATTTATTAAAAGAGTTATTATAACCATTAAAAATATACCTACAGCTATAACAAATCAAGTAGGTAATTTTAAATAGTTTTAAAATGAAGTAAACCAACATTGCCTTAAAACCCCAAGAAAAAACGCACCCGGTATCCGAACAAAAATCGTGCTTTCATAATGCAGAAACTGTTTCAATGGAAAAATGACGTAAGTGTCTATGACTTCCATACAGTGTTACTGCGTTTTGTGTTCATTAATGATAATGCAGCGACACACCTTAGACAATGTGACGTTGCGTCTGCCTTTAATGTAATGAAATTAAGAAAATTGCTGTGTTATTCGACTATACAGTGTGTAAATTCAGTACGGGCGAATATTTGAACGGTGCTTAGCATAGGACCTAAGAATTATATTGAGATTAATTTTGCTTAGAAATACAATGAAAATATTAACTATACCTACAAAATAATTAGACCCGCAATGTAAATCAACACACAAGTTACGAGATAGGAGCTTTTTAAAGTAACTATCAACGCTTGTTGGCAATTACTATAAAAGGCTTGTATCTCGTAATGTCATGTCATGTTATGTCTCAATGTTTGCAATACAGTTGCTCGGTAAATTTTCAATAATTAATTACGGAGTCATAATTAAGTGTAACTTAAAAAAAAATTAATAAATGATTACACAGATAAATTTTATATCTGGTTTAATTTATAGCCCGTATTGGATTTACACACAAAATAAAGATTCCCAGACGTTTTTGTAGTGTTTGGGTACTTACCTAAAACGGTTTATAATGATAATACGAATGATTCTGATAAGGTGTGATACATGTAATGCCTATATAGATGAGATAACGTGAAAGTTCTGCGTCATTTCTTGACTCTATTTGGGAAAACATAGTCACATGATTTGGGTTTATTTATCAAATGATAAACACAACGTTCTCCAATTAGCCTCAACCTTGACTGTTTTTTAATTTTTTAATCATTATTTATATCGTTTGAACATCAGAACGAATAAAAAAACTTTTATGAACCTTCCCATAATATTATTAAAAAATATTTAACGTGTTGAAAAATTTTGAGCGGTTGAAACGCTCATAATTTTTGGCGCGAATTCGACAGAACTAATGACGTCACTCGGTGTGGACGTAACTGACGTTTGCTACTTAGTGGCGAGGCAGGTCATAATGCTATCTCTTTCACTCTTAGTTGGTCTTAACAATTTGTTTAAACGAGTGACGTCACGTGGCGTTTCGACTAATGGCATTGCGTTTCGCTCACTAGCTTTTCGCCGACAAATTTTTGTACTTTTTATTTATTATTTTAAGCAATTAAATGATAATTTAATAACGGAAATGCATTTGTAACATGATATAACGGCAACAAACATCCGTATAAAAAATATTTCGTTCAAATATAAACTTCATGCATGAGGCTAATTACAGTAGGTAATTACGAATCATCAAATATCACGTAACCTCTATGCTAATATTGTCACACAAAATATAGGTAAGTTATGTAAAAAATGTGCAAATTACATGATCATGCGTGACGTGCAGTCGACTTATCAGCATTAATATTATCGTCCGTTGACCCCGCGATAGCCTACTTTACGTTTTTATTGCATTTACGTAACGCATTTCGTGCCGAATTTAATTTAATGTCAGTGATAAGAGTTGTATGTATGTGGGTTGCGATTGTGTAAGGCAGTTTGGTGAACTGGTAAATGTAATTCATTTAATAATAATAAAGATAACCTACAAGTTAGACCAAGAAAAGACTGCAGCAATTTTGATAGTTCATGCAGTGCAAGTGTTATTTACAAGTTATATAATTTCATAGAAGTTTGACGTTTAAAATGACACTTGCACTGTCTGGGCTATCAAAATCGCTGCAGACTTTTCTTGGTCTAACTCTACTCGTTTTCAGACCGACAACCTTCACACAACACCGCGTGGTGGCTTCGAAACCAAACATTGGATTTGCATGACTATACTATCACTAGTACAAGATACACATAAAGCGAAATATAGTCTGGCAAACACAACTTGTCAGTCAGTAAGAACCAGGAAAACTATACTTATTCCTTTCTTTTGGGTGCTAGTACCTACTAACTTAGACAAAGACAGTAGGTATGATTATTTATTCTGTTTATCGGCCTGTTTCGAACTTTAAGATACGTCAAAAACTTGCGATAAGACATGAATCGGATATGACATATCGAAAAAAAAAGTTCGAATCAGGCCGTATGTAAACATATTTTTAGGGTTCCGTACCCAAAGGGTAAAACGGGACCCTATTACTAAGACTCCGCTGTCCGTCCGTCCGTCCGTCCGTCTGTCCGTCCGTCCGTCCGTCCGTCTGTCCGTCCGTCCGTCCGTCTGTCACCAGGCTGTATCTCACGAACCGTGATAGCTAGACAGTTGAAATTTTCACAGATGATGTATTTCTGTTGCCGCTATAACAACAAATACTAAAAATAGAATAAAATACAGATTTAAGTGGAGCTCCCATACAACAAACGTGATTTTTGACCGAAGTTAAGCAACGTCGGGCGGGGTCAGTACTTGGATGGGTGACCGTTTTTTTTTGCCGTTTTTTGCATTATGGTACGGAACCCTTCGTGCGCGAGTCCGACTCGCACTTGCCCGGTTTTTTTCTTTCGCTTCCTAAGCTTAGTTCTTCGATTCAAAACGAATGAGGCCTAACCTACAACAGTTAAAACACTCTAAAGTGAGGCTTAGCCTAGTAAGAACTTGCATTCAATTTACGTTACATTTGCTGACTGCTAAGGTGAACTGCATTCAAAAGTGTGATCAGATACCGCAATGTAATGAAAATTGCCGATCCAGCAATGTAAAAAAATGAATCGCATATGACATATCCGATTTAAATAAAAAATAAAAATAAAAATAATTTATTTCAGACAGTTGACAGTCCATATTTTAAATGAAATAAAATTAAAATTACAATTAAATTAAAGATAAAATATTAAAATTAACAAACAACTTACACATAATTAAAATACAATTTAAATTTGAAATTACTATTAACATTCATAAATAACATTAGATTAAATTAAATGTACAATTATTAAAACTAACATGTAGGGAGGACCAGTGCTTTAGCAAGCCACTGTCCCACCTGTTACCCACTATAGCCAGGAGGCTGTGGCGGCTGTCACGCACCCTGCTTAGCATCGCGGCGCAACGCTTGCGGAGCGTGGCGTGGAAACCGTCCACGCTCGCGTCCGCAAACATTCCGGACGCGCTACAGTGCCGCGGCAGCCGCAACAGGACCCTGAAAGCGTCATTATACTGGACTCGCAGAGCGTTTAACGATCGCTGAGTGTATCTTGTCCATAGGCTACAGGTGTACAGCGATGTACAGTACGCTTTAAATAAGGTTATCTTTACTTGGGCTGTACATCGGCTGAACCTGCGCGCTATCATGTTTGCTCTCATCGCTAAAGCTCTGCGTTCCCTCTCGATGTCTGCATCATCGCGTAGATCTTCGGTAACCAAATGCCCAAGGTATTTAAATGAGCTCACTCTATTTAGTTCCTGGCCATCAAGAAGTATAGGAGGGACATACGATGGACTCTTGGTTCCGGCTTTAAAAACCATATATTCGCTTTGATTTGACCGCATTCAAAAGTTTAATCAGATACCGCAATGTAATGAAAATTGCATGCAAGTTCTTGCTAGTCTAAACCTTGTTAGAGTTAGACCAAGAAAAGTCTGCAGCGATTTTGATAGCCCCCGCAGTGCAAGTGTTATTAATACGTCATAATTTCATAGAAGTTTGACGTTTAAAATAACACTTGCACTGCGTGGGCTATCAAAATCGCTGCAGACTTTTCTTTAGCACCTAAATCACAGAATAAATAATAGTACTAGGTACAGAAGACTCACTCTCTAGCAAAACGCGTCTGTTACGATCAGCACAGATATGGCCGCTAGGTGGCGACAGCGCCACGCGCGGCTTATGGCAAACCCCAAAATTGGGGCCGAACGGATGTACTTTTAGCTACCTGTAGCGAAGCGACGAAATCGCGGAGTGAGCCACGCCTGCCTAAATACCCGATCGTTGACCTCCCATTAAAAACACGCGGTAATAATTCGTCAACGCCTGCGGGGTCACTGGCCGATATCGCTACGCGCTACGGCCGTTGACTGGAGCGTAGACCCTCTACGGCGCAGGAGGCTCTATTCTCATAAGGCTGAGATCGAATTAGAATTTAATACTATCTCTACTAAAGGATTTAAAGAAGATTTGACTTAGAATTAAAATGTGGAGTTGTTCGAGTCAAAATCAGGAATGGTACTACTTAATACTACCCTCAAGGCTCGGCTCGGAACTGGTTTTTTCTTCAGACAAATAGGTAATACTGGTATTATTACGTTCTTTTTCGTTCTTTGGTTTATTTAATTTTTGATGGGTCAATCTAATAATACGAAATCGTTACCTATATACATGATTCAGTCCTACGTAAAGAGCATAAAATTATTAAAAATATTGGGCTATTTTGGGATTTGAAAAAATGGGCCGAGCCCTGACCCTATCCTACTCTACTAATAGGTATTATAAAAGCGAAAGTCACTCTGTCTCTCTGTCTGTCTGTTATCTCTTCATGCTTAAACCGCTAAACCGATTTACATGAATTTGGTATGAAGATAGTTTGAGGCTCAAACAAAGACATAGGTTGTTTTTTAACAATCATCATCATCATCACCATATACGCGCCTAAGTCTACATTCTGAACACATCATAAATACATTGAATATGAATAGAATTTTTATACGCAGTATGGATGCCATACAAATATGACTTGCCTTCATTGACCGGAGCGTAGCGAAGGTCTACGTTTCGACTGGAGCATTTTGCTTTTGTATGTCTGGATGTTCTCCTCTACAGGTCGCAATTCTTAACCGAATCTCGTGAAATTTTGTGACTGGATTCTATCTAAGAACTGTTTGGCTCAGTTTGTAAACGTTCGCTTTTTCTGTTTGCACAGAAGGTCTGGGTTCGATCCCCAGTAATTGTATGCTGGGATATTATAACTTTTTGTATTTTTTTACACATAAATTTCGTATTGTTTTTTTTTAATTTACTATATTTAAAGCTCTTAGCACCATGTTATTTAAAGCTCTGCTCGCGAGGTCTACAGCTCACAGAGCCACTAGTATCTAAATTTACCCTCTTCAAGGAACTCATTAAATTTTATTTCCTAGTTTTATTTATATTTGGATGGACAGTTTCATTATATAGGAGTACAGTCGACGAAAGATATGTTTACACTTTTGCACCTTATTCCGTTGCAATAAGATGCAAAAGCGTAAACATATATTTGATGTCGACTGTAGGTACATACGTAGGTTGCCCTGAAAGTTTCGGGAATTGCATACTTAGGAACGTATATTTGACATGTGTTATACCTCTTTGTTACAAGCATAGTCTCATTATTCGAAAACACTGGCCACTTAGAAAAAAAAAACAATGTTCTATTTTCAATTGTTTTTTAAAGTCGTTGAGTCGCTGGTGAAAATGGAGCTGTCCCGCGAAAGTTTTAGAGCAATGATTTATTATGACTTTAAAAGTGGATTAACACAACAACAATGTGGAGACCGATTGACTATTGCTTTTAGTAGTGAAGCACCTTCGAAGACGACAATATACAGGTGGTATTCGGAATTTCAACGTGGCCGTGTGTCTCTTGCGGATGACGTACGTGAGGGTCGACCGAAAACTGCCGTTACCGATCAAAACATCGATGTTGTTCGCCAACTGATAAAAGAAGATAGGCATGTTACATATCGGGAAATTCAGGAGACTTTAGGCATTGGAATGAGTCAGGTACAAGTTATTTTACAGCAAGAGTTGGGCGTGCGGAAGTTGTTTTCCCGGTGGATTCCTCACTTGTTATCTGACGACCAGAAAACGGTCCGTGTCAATTGGTGCCACAAAACCCTAAAAAGATTTAATGGAGGAAGCTCAACTGCCGTTTTTAGTATTGTGTCAGGTGACGAGTCATGGATTTACGCATATGAGCCTGAATCCAAAAACCAATCTCGAGTATGGGTTTACGAAGACGAGCCGAAGCCAACAAAAGTTGTTCGTTCTCGCAGCACGATCAAAAAAATTGTAGCCACGTTTGTCTCCAAATCGGGTCACGTGGCGACTATTGCTCTTGAAGATCGAAGAACTGTCAATGCCGATTGGTATATAGGCGTTTGTTTACCGATTGTTTTTGCTGAACTGCGAAAAAATAACCCTAACCGCCGTATTATACTACACCATGATAATGCCAGCCCTCATACTGCTCAGAAAACAAACGACTATCTGAAGGGCGAAAAAGTCGAATTACTGGACCATCCTCCGTACAGCCCCGACCTAAGTCCCAACGATTTTTTTACTTTCCCGAAAATAAAGAATCGGTTGCGTGGTCAGCGTTTTCAGACCGCGGAAGAAGCAGTCCACGCTTATAAAATGGCCATTTCGTCAACCCCCAGTTCAGAGTTCAATAACTGTTTTGAAAACTGGTTTCAGAGAATGAAAAAGTGCATTAAACACAAAGGAGAATACTTTGAAAAACAATAAAAGTACTTTTATTTCATTTAAACGCGTATTTTTTCCAATTCCCGAAACTTTCAGGGCAACCTACGTACGTGCATTTGTTTCGTAAATATTATTGACAGCTAAATTATTTTAATCATATGGCGTATATACATAATCATTTCAAACATACAATAAGTAGCCAAATTAAATAATTGTAAATCCAAATTCCGGACCCCGCTAAATATAATTAATAATTAATAGGTATTATCAGCCCAGCAGGAGGTGGGTGAACCCCTAGGCCACTCTGTCAGAGTGTGTTGTGTGTCTGTCTGTCGGTTTTTCTTTAGTAGGGCAAACCTTGGCTTATCGGTGATACTTGGTAATTCGGTGATAATGCGTTGTTATCTTACGCTGAGCTTACAATGCTGAAATGTAAGCAATTAAATTGCTGCCAACCCGATTGCAAGCATCAAAACTGACAGCTGCCAACGATTTTATAGCTCGCATTTCCTCATGGTGAGAACTGTGTAAGATTATAACGGAGTATCACCGAATTACCAAGTATCACCGATTAGCCAAGGTTTGCCCTACCTATATTAATTCTATTTCAGTTTATATATTTTTTTGTTTAATTAGTATAATAAGATTATAAGAGTTAAATAAATAAATATAAAACATTAAATTAGCTTAAAAATAATAATACAAACTATCTCTAAACTAAATAATTTATATATAGTAATGTGACTGCTTTAAAAAACACAAATCATAATATTTCATAAAATAATTTGAGTTGTTCCCAAAGTTGTAAAGGATAAAAAGTAAAAAGTTTATAAAGTCCAAGTACGGTTGTTACACTCGAAGTGTACATTGCGAATTAGTAGTGAATGACCCCGGGGCTAATTGCACCGAATTTATTGCCCTCGGGCCGTTACCCGGCGGGGTAACGATCCCGGTGTCATCGGGATTCATGTCTCCTGAGATTGGCTTTTACACGACAGTTTGGGAACCACTGGCAATATTATTATTTATTATTTTATTTGATACACTAGCAGCTCTTAGAGCTGATGCGTGTATATCGAAGCACTTGTATTTTATTTTGCACTTTTTAAAGTTCTAAAATGTGTATCTAGTCTATTTTTGAAAGTGTTGACCGATGGTGCACTAACAACAGTTTCTGGTAGAGAGTTCCACACATTTACCACACGATGCGGCAGGAAGTGTTTTCTAGGGTTACTAGCACACGGAGGTTTGACAAGGATCTATATCTGAATCCCTAAAGTATTTTCTCCTATGTTTGCATTCCCTAATTCACCGAAGCGAAGCGAAGGTCTACGTTTTGACTCGGGCATTTTGCTTTCGTATGTCCGGATGTTCTCCTCTACAGGTCGCAATTCTTAACCGATTCTCGTGAAATTTTGTAACCGAATTTTATGACTAAATAATTTTTTTTTGTCAATCCGGTTTTTGGAAATTTTAAAAAATGGCGGAGTCGTGATACCTGGCGCCTAAACAAATAGTCGTATCGATATCATAAGAGTTTTTTCTTTTTGAGACATGTTTACAAAGTTAATAGCAAAAAATGCAGAAAAAAATTATCGCTGGTTTAGGCGGTATTTAGATATTTAGTTTTGTATTTCCGGATGTTCTCCTCTACAGGTCGCAATTCTTAACCGATTCTCATGAAATTTTGTGACCAGATTCTATGACTAAATAATTTTTTTTTGTCAATCCGGTTTTTGGAAATTTTTAAAAATGGCGGAGTCGTGATACCTGGCACCTAAACAAATAGTCGTATCGATATCATAAGAGTTTTTTCTTTTTGAGACATGTTTACAGAGTTAATAGCAAAAAATGCAGAAAAAAATTATCGCTGGTTTAGGCGGTATTTAGATATTTAGTTTTGTATTTCCGGATGTTCTCCTCTACAGGTCGCAATTCTTAACCGATTCTCATGAAATTTTGTGACCAGATTCTATGACTAAATAAAAATTTTTTGTCAATCCGGTTTTTGGAAATTTTTAAAAATGGCGGAGTCGTGATACCTGTCGCCTAAAAAAATAGTCGTATCAATATCATAAGAGGTTTTTCTTTTTGATATATGTTTATAGATTAAATGGCCAAAAATTCAGAAAATTTGTATCACTGGTTTCGGCGGTATTTAGATATTTAGTTTTTACTTGAGAATGAGTAGCTAAATTTCGTCAGCTTTAGTAAGAACTATCATGGCGCATTTTGCAAACGTTCGCTTTTTTGTTTGCATAGGGAGGTCCCTGGTTCCGTCCCCAGTAATTGTATGCTGCTACATAACTTTTTGTATTTTTTTATACTTAAATTTCGTATCAATTGTTGTTTTTTATTTTATTTTTTTATTTTGAAAAAATGAAAAAAATCGTATTTTTTATTTATCAAGCGCGGGCTAAGCGCATTCGTTTATTTTTTGCAACAGATGATGGCTTTTTGCGCTTTAAAGAAAATTTGATTCTTGAATATACGGCGCCATACCTTTGGCCTATGCTCGTCTAGATGGCGACACCATTTTATATTTAACAATTTTTACTCATATCAGTAAAAGAACATGGGTCAAAATCATATGGCGTTCTAAAAATAAAATAAAACATTTATCCATACATATATACAATTATTGATATTTTTTTTTCATTTTAATTTTAATCCTGTATCGAAAGATGGCAGTAAATTTACTGTGACTACAAAATTTAGTATGACAATAATCCTCTACTACATATAGGGACCGTGCGCGTTGGAGGGTCTGCCATCTTGTGGCCTGAATCGGAAACATGTACATTGCCAAAACAAGTTCTACCATCTATCGTTCTTGTAGGTACGTTTCCTTATGCATAGTAGGTTCTGTCATCTTGTGGGCTACATCGGAAGCATAAACGTCACATTTACGCCTCACGCCAAAAATCTGACGGCTCCTATGCTACCCCCTATTTATAATTCACGCACGCCCACTATAGGGACCGTGCGCGTTGGAGGGCCTGCCATCTTGTGGCCTGAATCGGAAACATATGTGCACATGTACATTGCCAAAGCAAGTGCTACCATCTACCGTTCTCGTAAGTACATTTCCTTGTGCATAGTAGGTTCTGCCATCTCGTGGACTACATCGGAATCATAAACTACACATCTACGCTTCGCGCCAAAGATCTGACGGCTCCTGTGCTGCCCCCTATAGTTCATGCACGTCCCCTATACACTTTATTCTCTTTAGATTAGATATTTAAATTCTTACTCGAGAATAAGTAACCAAATTTCGTCAGCTCATCTAAATGCTATCATAGCGCAGTTGGAAAGACGCTTACAAGCAAGGATATGGGAATAGGTACCCGATTCGATCCCCAATAAATGCAATTTTTTTTATTTTTTTTATTTTTTTTTTGCACTTAAACATCGTATTGCTGATTGATCAAGTGAGCGCGAAGCGCGAGGTAAGCGTATTCGTTTGAGTTTTTGTTTGAATATTTTTTTAGCGGTTTTAGTTCAAGGGCATGGCTGTTCCAGGAGTCAATTTCCACTTACGTTTATAGCATGGGCGGTCACCATCCATAAATCGCAGGGGTTAACATTGCCTAGGGTAGTGGTCGACCTTGGGCTCAGGGAACTAGCTGTAGGTTGCTCGTACGTTGCGCTTTCCCGGGCTCAAAGTCTAACTAACAATAATGTTAGTTAGACTTTGAGCCTTTTAATTTGGATCGCCTCGCTAAAATGGCCCATAATTTCCGCAAATAATTTTTTCTTCGAGGCAATTACTCCGTTCTCATTTTTTCCCAGTGGAATTTCTAAGCTTTATTTAATTTTTCGTGTACATTTTTTCATAAACTAAATTTTCCTTTTCTCAATTTATTCCCTTTTCTTTTTAATCCCAGTAGTTAAAATAACCAGTAGGTTTTTTTTCACTAACTAAATATTTTCTATCTCCACATTTTCTCTTTTTTTTAATGCTAGTGGTAAAAATAACCAGGTTTTTTTCAAATAGGTAGGTTAGGGTTATTTTTTTTGATGACCCTATAAACGAAACTGCTCCCAGAGATAGGTAGGTTAGGCTTATTTTTTTTTGATGACCCTAAAAACGAAACTGCTCCCAAAGATAGGTAGGTTAGGGTTATTTTTTTTTTGATGACCCTAAAAACGAATCTGCTCCCAGAGATAGGTATGGTTAGAGTTATTGGCTGACAGCGTTTGGTTTTTTACTTGTAGTTTTTTAGATTATGTTTTAATTTTAGTGTTTTTGATATTTGTTGTATGTGAAATACCTACAAGTAACAAATATAATTACTACACTATTAACATACAGTAACAAGAAAATATTATCCTAGATTTTTAAAAGAACGAAAACTATAAGGAAAAGATTAATTTAAAAATATTAAAAATAGGCCATTGCGGAAGAAAACCATTGGGAAAATATGGGAACGGAGTAATTGCTACCGAGAATGAATGATTTCGGGAAATTATGGACAACGCAAAATATGAGAACGGAGTAATTGCCTCGAAGAAAAAATGATTTTCGGAAATTATGGGCCACACTCGCGCACGAAGCTTCTTAGTTGCAGTTTACAGGTTAATTCAAAGGTAATGTTGGTTTCCTAACATAGGTAGAGTTAGACCAAGAAAAGTCTGCAGAGATTTTGACACTGGCACAAATAACATTGGCACTGCGTGTGCTGTCAAAATCTCTGCAGACTTTTCTTGGTCTAACTCTATCCACTTTTCTATACAATTAGTATGGCGACGTGTATACTTAAGGAGCATCGACCGTACACTGACATCGGGATGATATTTTTATCATGTTATTTAGTAGTCATCGTGCGTCTCGCTTGCGCCAATACATGTACGGACAAGAACGAGTGAAATGCACGATAACTAAATGACATCAGTTAGATGTCTTTCTGATATCAGTGTAAGTTTGAATTGGCCTGTTAGCCAAAAATTGTTTCGTATGTCCATATGTTTTACTCTACAGGTCGCATAACTAAACCAATTCCCGAATTTTGTAAGCAATTGATAGTTAAGTTTTATGGTCAAATTAGATTCTCTAAATTCTTCAAAACAACGGAACCATACATTTATTCAGTTTTAAACTCTGCTCGCGAGGTCTACAGCTCACAGAGCCACTAGTATTATTTGTCATAATGATCAGTTGTCCTAACACTCGTATACCCTAATTTTGGTTTCCCTATTATCGAATGGCCGATTATTTTTTTTGTCCTAATATGTTTTTCCCTAATGGCACTTTCGATATTGAGTATTTATCCTAATGTTATGTAGCATCATTCTTTTTTTGCCTCATTATTGTTAGGCCTAGAAATTATATATCCTAACCATCATGTTACCTAATTTTACTTAGCCTATCGTTGCTTGACCTAACACTCGTATGCCCTGATTTTGATTTCCCTATTATCGAATGGCCGATTTTTTTTGTCCTAATATGTTTTTCCCTAATGGCACTTTCCATATTGAGTATTTATCCTAATGTTATTGAGCATAATTCTTATCTGGCCTAATTATTTTTAGGCCTAAAGGTCATACGTCCTAACCATCAATGACCATCATGTTACCTAATTTTAACCTAACCCACTTTTGTTGCAGCAGTTCGTTTTTGCGCGGATCACAGTTCTAAGCTAACCTAACCCACTTTTGTGGCAGCAGTTCGTTTTTGCAAAGATCGTACTTCTAACCTAACCTATTTTTAACAGCAGTTCGTTTTTACAATGGTCGCAGTTCTAACCTAACCTAACCCACTTTTGCGGCAGCAGTTCGTATTTGCGAGGATCACAGTTCTAACCTTACCTAACCCACTTTTGTGGCAACAGTTCGTTTTTGCAAGGATCGCAGTTCTAACCTAACCTTACCCACTTTTGTGGCAGTAGTTCGTTTTCGCAAGGATCGTACTTCTAACCTAACCTAGTTTTAACAGCAGTTCGTTTTTACAATGGTCGCAGTTCTAACCTAACCTAACCCACTTTTGTGGCAGCAGTTCGTTTTTGCGAGGGTCATAGTTCTAACCTAACCTAACCTAACTCACTTTGTAGCTACAGTTCGTTTTGGCGAGGATCGCAGTTCTAACCTAACCTAACCTATTTTTGACAGAAGTTCGTTTTTACAATGGTCGCAGTTCTAACCTAACCCAACCCACTTTTGTGACACCAGTTCATTTTTTCAAGGATCACTGTTCTAACCTAACCACCAATTACACCAATACCCATTAGATCAAACCAGTTAGGGCGTGATGTGTTAGGCCAAACATTGTTAGAAATTTCGAGGAATATGGTAAAAAACATTAAGGATATTGATAGTTATGGTAGAAATGCTTAGGACGTATGAGTTTTAGGCTAACCATTCATTATGGAAAGTAATTGTTATGATAATTGATCAATAGGAAAAGTAATTGTTATGACAATTGATTATTAGGGCAATAGCCATTAGGTCAAAACAGTTAGAGCATGTTATTTTATGCCAAACGTTGTTAGGGATTTCGAAGAATATGGTAAAAAACATTAGGGATCTTGATAGTTATGGTACAAATGCTCAGGATAAATGAGTCTTAGGGTAACCATTACATTATGGAAAATAATCGTTATGACAATTGATCGTTAGGGCATGTGCCCATTAGGACAAACCAGTTAGGGCAAGTGACTTTAGGACAAACGTTGTTAGGGATTCAGAAGGCCACCCGTTTGACAATATGTTTAATAAATATTATTATAGGGGACATTCTTACACAAATTGACTAAGTCCCACGGTAAGCTCAAGAAGGCTTGTGTTGTGGGTATTCCGACAACGATAAAATAAATAAATAAATAAAATAAACACATACCTAAATACATAGAAAACATCCATGACTCAGGAACAAATATCTGTGCTCATCACAAAATTAAATAAATGTCCTTAACGGTATTCGAACCCAGGACCATCGGCTTCACAGGCAGGGTCACTACCCACTGGGCCAGACCGCTCGTCAAAGTTTAAGTGTTATTTTAAACGTCATACTTCTATGAAATTATGACGTATAAATAACACTTGCACTGCATGGGCTATCAAAATCGCAGCAGACTTTTCTTGGCCTAACTCTACATTCACCAATGCTGCGGAAGCCGATAACATAGGTTTCCCAGTATGTAGCGGAAATGCTTCGTAAGGGCATAAAGACAACGTACAAATGGGGAACAATTCAAATTATTTTTACTATTAGGTAAATATTTTAATTTCTGTTTTTAAATAGTCACACTACTATAGGTACATCGAATTGTATCAAAATATTTTCAATAATGTTAAAATCTAAAAAGAAAAATGAGGACTTTGTTTGGAAAGGCGATTTCATCGCATCCACTTTCGTCTTAAAGATCATAATCATCATCATCTTAGACGAAATACGTCCACTACTGGACAAAGGCCTCCCCCGAGGATCTCCACAGCGAACGGTCATTCGCTGCCCTCAACCAAAGGTTTCCCGCGACTTTAACCAGATCGTCGGTCCATCTAGTCTGGGGCCTTCCCACGCTGCGTCTTCCGGTACGTGGTCGCCACTAGAGAACCTTTCTGCCCCATCGGCCATCGGTTATGCGAGCAATGTGGCCAGCCAGCAGTATTATTAATTATATTTTATTATAACCCAATTATTGTTCAATTTGTTATTATGTTAGATAATTTGTAATACTTTAATTTTTAATTGTTATTTATAAAATTGTAATTGTGATATAATGTAAAATTCAATGTATATTGTTTTATGAATAAATGACTATGACTATGACTATGAGCCCACGCTGGCCACATTGCTCGGCCACTTAAAAAAGTCTTAAAGAACTCTGTTTAAAATCAGGATGACAGTATAATGAGCCCTAGAGTCGGGTGTCGCGGGTCGTCAACCTGTTTGGGGTGCAGCGAGCCTTCGGTTTCTTTCAGACGAGGGAACGAACTTTCCTTTTCTACGACACAGGAGAGGATTGGGCAGGAGAATCTGTGGACCTGTATTTCACGTTCACGTACCTACATTTTGTGTTTTTACGACTAAGCGGTGGTACGTACTAATTTTTATATTATGGGAACAATTTTAAAATTCATATTTTTTTTTACTTTTTAACTATTTTTACCACATTTTTACGCAGCTCTTGTTATTATCAAATCAATGGATATCTATTTCTTAGTATACAGCGTGGAAATACGAGCACCCTGCCCGTTGACGGCGTATTTAAGCAATTTTTTAACCTATATGTTAAGTATTTCGTAAGTTTTACTATGTTTGTTTTTGTATATTTCATTTAGTTTAAATAAGTAATTCGCTTTTTAGTAAAATTATTATATATTAATATTTTCCTCGGACGATGTTTGTTTATTTTATTTATTATTTATTTATTTTGAAATTTAAATCGGGCAACAAGGCCCATATTACAAATACCTTACAGACGAACATACATATGTATTTTATAAATTTAAAACTAAACACTATACATGTATAGAACACTACTCTACGAGTATATATGTTTAGAACGGGGGGTTTAATTGGGGACGAGGTTAGAAAGCCACTGCAAAACGACTCAATAAACTTTCGAAAGGGTCCAAACCCCCAAATCCGCTCCTCCCAAACTTTCAAGGCAGCATTCAATCATCCATCCATGATTTATTTAAGATTTTTTTTATTTTTTTATTATAGATTGTCCTATGAGGCAATTGGAGGCAATACTTATGTCTATTTGGTGACTAAAAAGCTAAAAATAATACTAAAGAGAAACCACTGCGACATTAATATAAAGAGACTTTCGAAAGGGTCTAAGCCCCCAAATCCTCACCTATCGTATGAGGCAATTGGGAAAATACGATTATAATTATGATACTTATGTATATTTTGTAAATAAAAGTCTAAAGGGAGACCACTGCGACATTAATATTTAGAGACTCTCAAAGGGTCCAAGCCCCCAAATCCTAACCTATCCTATGAGGCAATTGGGAAGATGTAATAATGACACTTGTGTATATTTAATGACTAAAAGTCTAAATAGAGACCACTGCGACTTAATATAAAGAGACTTTCGAAAGGGTCCAATCCCCCAAATCCGCTCCTGCCAAACCTCCAAGGCAGCATCCAATCGATGGGGCGCCGACCCCGTCTGTACGCACACATGCACCCACTTGTTGACAAAGATTTAAGACTGTCCTATGAGGCAATTGACTTGCGGCTCATTCTCATATGTCAATTGGGTAGACTGTATTTAAAATAAATAATTTTACAACATCCATGATATAAACCACCAGAAAATTAATAGAGAAACGTAGACAGCAGTTATTTATACACACAATTTCTATTTTAAAACCTATATAAAACTATAAAAAGTAGGTAATTTGACTGTGACGTCACATACTAGTGTTTCATATAAATTCCATATTAACAAAATCGTTTTGACAGTTCGAAAAAAAGTAGTAGTCAATTACCCTATTAATTATTCAAGTAGCGTTGGACCACGCTAAGTTTTCATGCTAAGTGCTACGTCAAGTATGGAGCTTAGGAATATGTAGTGTAAGGGTTCCTCACATATATCGACGCGGAATCGGCAAAATCCGATAGGAAAAAGCTTTATGTCTGCGCAATAAGAGCGAAAAAGTCGTCGTTCGGCCCGGCTCGCATCGGCCGGCGCCTGCCAACGTCTCGACGGCTTTTTCGCTTATTGCGCGGACATGAAGCTTTTTCCTATCGGCTTTTGCCGAATGTGCGTCGGTATATCTGGGGAGACCCTTAATGCCTAGTTAAGCAAAGTTAGCGTAGTCAAAGTTAAATGGGATAGAGATGGAGATTTTTATTTGCATTTTAGATTATGTATGGTTTACTGACATTGCAACGGTCGGTTTGATAGTTTTTAGCAGAAAAATGATAGTTTAAGCAATTAATTGTAGTTACTGTACACACCGATTGATTCAGCGTTCACGGTTCGGGAACGGATCAGTCCCACTCACACGGTCGCCTATGTTCCCGATACTGGATTAAGGATGACTCACGCTAGACCGGGCCGGAGCTTCCGGCGCTTCGTTTTCTATGGAAAACGCCACGTGATCACCGATCAGCCGTCATAGAAAATGACATGTCGGACGCCTCGGCCCGGGCACGGCCCGGTCTAGCGTAGACCACACCGATTCCCATAAGCTTGCTTATTTTGAAACTAACTTTTTAGGCTTTGTAGAAAACATTAATGAAGTCCCTCCTAAATTTACTTCCAGCTGTGTAATATTTATTAAAAATCACTTTCCGCTACCATTCTCGAAACTGCGATATTTTTTTACCCGGCTTAAATTCTTACGTAGTTAAGGTTCCTAAAACCCCTTTACTTTGGGGAATAGTTACTAACAAGAAAGTATCAAGTGAACCATAATGATGAAACTTGAATATCCTGTCGACGGAATGAGGACAAGTTTTTTTATGGTACTTTACTTATAATATAATTATATAACACACGAGAAAAGTGTCGGTAGAAGAAAAATATATTGGTTTCAAATCGGCATTAAAAGATTTGTAATACTTATACTACGTAATTAGAGAATAATTATGGTAAGTTATGATAGATGGATTGCGTTATATTCATGAGAATATTTGCTGGAATATATTAGTTAGATGAACAGCATTCAATAAATCTGTTTATTAACTGACATGACTGTAACTACAAATTTGGAAATATTAAAATCAATGTTGCATTGGCAATATTAGCATTACCTACTCCTAGGCAACATTGATTTTAACATTTCCTGCAGCAATGCAGTCGACAGCATTGCTGTGCGGCACCGGTGCAGTTTAAATCGAAATGTCACCTTTAGTTACAATATTGTCTAACGCACAAATTACACGGATGAGCTTATTTGCGAAAGGTCGCCGACCCGCGAGGGATAAACGACATTTGATTTCGTCCGCTGATGAGGCAATACCTAACTTATTTATTGTGGGTACAGTCAACGTGATATTTAATTTGAAAATAAAACTGAAACTAAGAAATTAATAGTTTAAAAAACACTAGAAAAACACGCTTGTTTAAAGTCCATTACGTGACCTTTCTCACAAGTGAAAACACGACTATGATACGATATTCCATCATGGAATGCCAGTGCCTATCTTCCGGCTTTATCATCAGACCTTGAAACCTAATCGTGGTCAAGTTTATTACAAGACTTTTCTAACAAATCCAAACACAGCTATGATACGATGTTCCATGATGAAGTTCCAGTTCATATCTTCCGGCTCCATCATCAGATTAGTTCGACAGTACCATATTATTGTTTTGTCATCAGAACTACATACAGCTGCCATTTTTAATGACGGTACGATCCTTGGAACATGGTTAAATTAGTTACCTTAGATTCCATTACAAAGTTACATACAGGTCGACCTAATAAAAGCGTGTTAGTTCATATCCTCCGGCTCCATCATCAGATCAGTTCGACAGTACCATATTATTGTATTGTCATCAGAACTACATACAGCTGCCAATTTTCATGACGCTACGATCCTTGGAAGATGGTTAAATTAGTTACCTTAGATTCCATTACAAAGTTACATACAGGTCGACCTAATAAAAGCGTGTTAGTTCATATCCCCCGGCTCCATCATCAGATCAGTTCGACAGTACCATATTATTGTATTGTCATCAGAACTACATACAGCTGGTTAAATTAGTTACCTTAGATTCCATTACATAGTTACATACAGGTCGACCTAATAAAAGTGTGTTAAAAATGCAATACTAACTAGCTCTTTAATAATAAATTGATATTCCAAAATTAGGACGCTGTGGTTTAAATTAGTTCCACAGTTTCCTTTCATCAAGATGAAATAGTTTTTATTACTAACTTTTTTAAAAGCAACTACCGAAACACGTCAAAAGTCTGCTCTAGGAGTAATTAAGGATAAAGATGGAAGCCACTTTTTGACCTGCCAAGTTGTGCAAGGTTAAGGTGGTTAGAGTTGTCGAGTCTACAAACAGAATACGCCTCATAGTTCTTCATAGTATTTTTGAATCTACAGTCACCACACGGAATTGCTATGCCATTTAGAGTTCTCGCTAAATTGGAAATTCCATAGCGTAAGTATTGAACAATGTATTTAGCTAGGACCCTAATGGCGCAACAATCGCGGAGCATGTTGGTACCTAATAATAATAACTCCCAAATCTACCTACATATATGTATACCAGTCCATAAAAGCCGATTACCACCGGATTGCCTGTTTTTGCCTTTTGGACGTTTGAGCAGAGTTGTAAAGGAAATATGTAAAGCAAATTAGCCCCGGCTTGCCTATGGATATGTAAATATTAATACATATTAATACAAGTTCAAATGTACCGACTAGTCGCCGACTAGTCGGGAAAGCCGACTATCCGGCCACATTTGTAGTCGGCGATTAGTCGGCGACTAGTCGGCAAAACTGGCCGATTAGTCGGCACTTTATTAGTAAAAGAAAAACAGAAAAAAAAGAAATCAACAGTCAATATTTACCATATGTTTTATGTTTATTTTACTAAAATACCTATTCAGGGTGCATACGAAAACTTTTGTTCATATAATTGACCGTTTGATCGTTATCGTATGTTGGTGGCCTGATGTTTTCCTCTACAGGTCGATCTCAACTGATTCTCGTGTAATTTCATGTGCAAGTTCGATAGTTACATTTTTTTATTATTATTCAGTTTTTGTGTTTTTTTTTTAATGGTGGAGCCATGAGGAACTATTGATGTTATTGCAAAATTTAGAGTCTTAGTCAGGGCACGTTGCTCGTAAAGACGCTGACCACAGGGGATATGTTCTTAACTGGCGACTACCTACGTACGGGAAATAGAGCCTTGGAAATACCTCCTACAAGGTACAGCTACAGGTCCTGACGGTCTGCTCAGGATCGCAAAATAAAAGAACTAAAGACAGATATTAAACGACGATTCGTGTGATTGGTCTTTGAACCCGTAGAGAACACCTTTTAGCCAAGGTAAATTATGATGAATAGCGCAACCAAAGGAGCAAAACTATTGTTTTTCACCTGAACTTAATGAGTGACCTGAAGTTAATGATCTGGCCGACTAGCCGACTAGTCGGCCGACTAATCGGCCATTCGAGCGCCGATCAGTCGGCTAGTCGGCTAGTCGGCCAAATCAATAGTCGGTACATCACTAGTTCTGATGTGAGTAAACGCCTCAAGAAACAACAAGATGAAATCATTACAGCTTTTCATAATTTAATGGCCCAAACTTCAGCTAAAATGTTTCAAAATTACTACACAACCCACGTAAGATAGAGCGGAGATGTGTATTTACTTTTGAGGATAGACCGTCCTAACCTTTTCTACCAACCATAGAGTAAACAAATATATGTATAGTTTTGTATGGTCAAAACAGCAATTTATTATAATACTGAAAACATTTCGTCAATAATCTGAACTCTTTAAAAAGACTTAAGTCTCATCACTTTCTAAAGGCATTTACGACGTTTTGAAAAATAATCCAGTTGAACTCAACAGATGTTCCTATAAAATCGTGGATATTTTGAACCTTATGCTGTTAATGATAAGGTTTAGTTTGTGGGATTAGGCACGTGAATCACGAGACCCAATAAACACATGAAATCAAATCATTTTGTTTTTATGACCGTCGCAAATACTTCAGTAGAGTTAGTAGTTTTTAGATCTGACTTCCATGCGTGGATGAGTTAGTTTATTGTTATTTATTAGACTTATTTACAATAAGAAAGAAGTATCAAAAAACCTTCTTAGGTTGTCTAGAAGATTTCGATTTTGAGCCGTCAACTATTTCTGCGTCTTCATCCTTCGATGGTATTCGTATTGTTTTCATTGTATTGAATTGTACACTAATTCAAAATTAAATAAGTATTCAAAAATGTATTCTGCAAGTAGGCCTTTTATAAGTCAATACAACATTTACAGTGACAACAAATAATTAGTGATATCAAAAATACATAGCAATATTTATAAATACAACAGCTAATACCTGTATATAGTTAATCGGTTCTCCAAAATTGTAAATACCGAATATAAAGGTGCGTCTATAGCGAATGCGTCGCAAGTATGAACTCATATTTGCTTCGGATTACGCACTCATGAACGCAACTCATGCAAGGCTTGCATCTGGCCCGTCCGGACGGGATGAACAAATCGAGAAAAAAATTGGCGTCAATCTCATCTAGCGTCCACGGTGTCCATACGTACACAATTAAATCACCAATTTTAAATTTATGGTCAGTTGCGAGCGCTCGAAATAAAACATGCCCCCAAAGTGCATAGCGTCTAAAATTGGCATTCTTGCGTCCAATTCCATTTGATAGGTCAAAATCTTAAAATTGAATCAAGTGGGATCGACACAAAGAGAATATAACCACTACGTTTTGATCGGTGAGCCAATTTATTTTTCGTTCACACCACCTGTTTTGCTCAGACAATTTAATCAGATTGGGCGAAAATTGTCCCGCGTCTGGCCTGGGCTTAAGGATGACTCACGTTGGACCGGGCCGCGTCCGGGCCGGAGCTTCCCGCGCTTAATTTTCTATGACATGACAGGCGGTCACGTGATGCTCTCCATAGAAAACGATGCGCCGGAAGCTCCGGCCCAGACACGGCCCGACGTGAGTCATCCTTTACAGCGCACAATTTACTACGAGTACAATCATGTGTACAGTCAGCCACGAAAGTGGTAGACCACTTTCTTGGCTGACCGTACGCACTTAGGTTATAACAAAGGTCGAACTCTTGAGTCACCCTTAAACCTATTCAGTTACTATTGCGCCTCTATTTCACAATCGTTACAATTGTTTCGTGTTAGTTTTGATTACTAGTGTATTTCGTCATTCCATGGATGATGCATATCCAAACAACTATAGATAGGTTATACACACACATGCACAAAAAAACCTACATATTTCGAAAAAAAATGTGATTTTTGATTAATTTTCGCATTCCTTTCATCTTTGTCATTCTTTTTTTTTTTTTTATCTACGTTTTTAAAAGGAACCTTTGTCAAACGGGACATGTCGGCTCCGTTGGGTCTCTACATTATATGAGTTTCAATAAATGTTATACTAGTTATCAAAAAAATGGTACACTAATTTTGCAGTTTTAGACAGGGGTTCCGCCAAAATCGACTGAAAAACCCCAACATCAATTTCTTTATAGTCCCCAGCTTCAAATAATTGTGCCCTCTTGACTCGAGTCCGGACACATTCCATTAAGAAGTGCTGTACATCTTCGACGGAGCCGCAGATATCGCAGTTGGGCGACTCTGCTTTCCCCATCAGATGAGCAAACTTATTTAATGGAATGTGACCGGACCGAAGCCTGTGGGCACGTACAATATTCGCCCGGTTTAAGTCAGTTAGTTCCCACCAGGGTATCCGAGGAGGCTCACATTGAATGGTCTTGTACCAGATTCCTTTTTCTTTCGATCTTTCATCAAAGAACTCCTTCCAGTGACCATACATTTTACTTCTATACTTTGCGACTATTTCTGAGAAGTCTGGAGCGACATCAATCTCTGTTCCCCCAGAAGCAGCCGCTGCCGCCAACCGGTCAGCCTCCTCGTTTCCCACCAGGCCGATATGTGACGGAACCCACTGTATTTTCAAACACCTTCCGCAATTTCGGAGCTTAAAAATTTTCATTAGGATTTTGTACGCCAGTGAAAAGCACCGTTCACCTGAGGCACACCGGCTCAAATGCTGAATGGAGCTTTTACTGTCCGTGAAAATTGCCACATTGGGATAATTTTGATTTTCAACAAACACTAAAGCCTGATAAATCGCACTGAGTTCCGCGGTCATTATAGAAACTCCAGTCGAAATTTTGTATTGTGCTCTTGTGGCACTAAAAGGATCAAAAAAGGCAGCCCCTATTTTTTTATCGCACTTCGACGCATCAGTGAATATTCTATAGAAATTGATATATTTTCTATTCAGTTCTTGAACCACATCAATCCGCAGAGCATCGGCATTGTGTTTGTGTTTTGCACCAACAACAGATTCTAAACCGTTGTACAAGACTTCATGTAATTCAATTTTTGACACCCAAACATCTAGTTGAAACATTGGTAATGGGAATGACGACTGAATATGCTCTTCAGAGATTTCCTCATTTACGACAGCTAGCAAAGGTCTTTTCCTTGTCTTAGTCCAGTACCCTCTTTGGCATGAGGCCCGCAACTCCAGAACGTCATCAACCGTGGCGCTATTTGACCAGGTAAGTGATTTCAAGCAAAACCTAGTGGCCAGGAACCATCTACGGAGATGCAGTGGCACAAGACATAGTTCGCTTTGCATAACATGAATCGGTGTAGACCTAATAAACCCTCCGATTACCCTTAGACCTTGGTTTTGAATTTTTTCAAGCTTATAGATGTGTCTGTTGGCGCTATTGTGAAAAAGTGCACTCGCGTAATCCAGTCTACTTCTAATCAAGGAGATGTACAACCTTCGTAGGTGCTTAGGATGTATTCCCCAAGACGCGCCAGCTAAAGTTTTCAAAATGCTGAGGTATTTTTGGGTTTTTTCGACTACATAGTTAATATGCTCTCCCCATCGTAGGTGTTGGTCTAGCAATACACCTAAGTATTTAATAGATTTATCAGAGCAAAGCGGTTGTCCTCGAATTAATAGGTTTACTTGTTGTTTTTTATCACCTTTGCTGAAAATACAAAACTTTGACTTACTAGCTGAAACCTCAAGTCCTAAACTGTCCAAAATGTTTAACATTGAGTTTAAACTGTCTTGCATTAAGCAGACACTGTCATGTAAATTCTTTTGCCTGACATACAGCACGAAGTCATCAGCATATTGGGAAATTGAGACATTGACTATGTCGTTACAAATCTGGTATGTAGCAATGTTAAACAGAAGAGGGGAGAGTGGATCCCCTTGAGCTAGGCCCTTGTCTGTCCACCGCACCATAGACAAACCGACATCAGGGTCTTTTAGCAGAAGGTGCCTCTCGCTCAAGAAGGCCCATAAATATCTACAAAAATGTCCCCCAACTCTTAAGGTATCTAGAATAGAAACGACTTTAGAGACCGAAACATTGTTATATGCACCTTCAATGTCTAAAAAACAAGCTAGAGTGCAAGTGTTTTTGGCAAAACCCACTTGTATGTGGGATATTAAGCGAGTTAGGCAGTCCATACAGGATAGACCTTTCCTAAAGCCCACGGTATTTCGAGATAGAATCTGGTTGTGTTCTATAAACCATTCCAGGCGTCTCGTAAGCATTGTGTGGAATATCTTAGATACACAGGACATCAAAGAAATCGGCCTTAGCTTCGAAGTGTTATCTTGACTTGACTTAGGAATAGGTACGACCTGGATAACTCTCCACTGCCTGGGCACCTCGCCTGACACAAAAATCAAGTTATACAGCTTTAGTAGAAATAACAATGCTTGTGATGGCAAATTGCATAATACAGCATACGTTATTCCGTCTACCCCTGGAGAAGATTTCTTATTTTTTAAACACCTTGTCAATTCTTCTAGTGAAAATTCTACCTCTAATTGTGGGTTCACAGATGTAAACGTCGGTGACTCCTGTCGCACGAAATCAGGCGTAAGAGAACGCAACAGTTCGACTTTTTTCTCTTCAGATGCAACAACCCTAGAACGCTTATGACCTTTTACCCACCTCATACGATTCCACATGTCAGACGCGGAAATAGTTTGATCTATACTTTGGCAGAACTCCCGCCAACTAGACGCCTTAGCATTACGAATGAGGCGTTGTGCTTCTGCAACCTTTTCTTGCAACAGTTTTAGATTAGAAGGGGTCGGATTCCGTCTGAATTTTGCTAGTGCTAGTCGCCTTTGAGCTACAGCCAAAGATAACGAGCCATTCCAATAGCTTTTGGGTTTGAAATTCCTTGTAGGATCAGTACACGTTTTAATTACAGGGATATTAATCGCTAAGGACTTATTGATACCAGTCTCAAAGATGTCATAAGTAACTTGAATATCGTTTTGCGTGGGGATTGGCTGTTTAGAGAAGTATTCTTTTAGGAAATCGCGAAAGCCGGGCCAATCGGCTTTTTTAAAATTTAATCTTTGCTCAAAATGCCTGATGTCTCGATAATCTAAACTAAACTTCACAATTAGATGATCACTCCCTAAATTTTCATTGGTGACCTGCCAGGTAAAATCAACAGCAATATCAGACGAGCAAAAGGAGATATCTGGAGCGCTTTCCTGGAGTGACCCATTTACGAGTTTAACCCTTGTCGCATTTCCATTATTAAGAGACACAAAACCATGCTCAAGTGCCGAATCAAACAGCTGATTTCCTCTACCGTCACATTTATATGACCAATTAGTATGATGGGCATTGAAGTCCCCTGCTACTAATGATTTACTCGAAAGAGCCGTGAAAATTGAATCCCAGTCGAGTTGAGTTGTTCGCACTGATGAAGGGCAGTACAGTGATATAATATTATTTAAAGAGGTACAGTTTAAAAGCTTAACACATACAATTTCAATACCAGGGTTATTTAAGGCAATGTGAAACGACTGGGCCTTGATGGAGTTATGTATATGACCGCGACACCCCCATACGAGTCGGATCTATCGTTACGAAATATAGTGTAAGAGTTTATGTTTAGTGTAGAATTGCCATCAAGCCATGTTTCACTAACTAAAGCAATGTGGACCTTTTCGCTATTCAATAGGGCTTCAAATTCAGTTAACTTAGGCCTAATACTTTGCGAATTCCATTGCATGAGATTCAATTTTGATTTTTTAAAGGAACTAGCCATTTACATTAGGAGAAAGCAACTTAAAGAAATCTACGGAGTTGAAAATCCCCATTAGCAGTACAACAAATTCCTTAATTAAAATATTAACTATGAGGCTTAGCTTATTGGTCAAGTTATCTTTAGACATAAGAATGTTTTTCACACTTTCAATCACTCGTGTAAAAACCGTAGAGCCCTCGTTGCTATCCCTAGCGGTAGAATCTTCGGTGTCAGGGGTGTTCAGAAAGTGTGATGAGGGTATCGTTTGTATTGGTTGTTCGGCCTCTTTGTGACTTTTTGCATTCTCGTTCTGTGTAATGTCTTGATCTCTCATCTCTTGTTGCAGTGGCGTATTATTCCTCAACTCTTGGGCCGCGCATGGTTTGATGACTTTAACGGTGTCGTTGGAATCTTTATTTACTTTTTGTGATAGGACGGCGTCTCTATATGATTTTCCCAAAATAACTGGTTTGGAAATAGGTGGTATTTCATAAGTCCTGGACTCTATAGCTGGCATTTTCTTGTTCTCATTATAGATCCATATTGCTTTTTTATAAGTACAGCCCTCGGATGCCATTATTCTCCGAATGTCTTTCTCTTTTAAGAAGACCGGACACAATTTGTTTAAGGCCATGTGGGGTCCTTTGCAGTTGATACATTTAAAGTTAGTTGTCATACAATTGGCGTGCCCGCCTCCACATTTCGGACAGATAATTTTGCTTGTGGGACAGGATTTGCTTAGATGATTGTACTTCCAACATCGAGAGCATTGGCTGACAGGGAAATTATATGGCCTCACCTGAAACCGGCATCCGTAAGCGTAGATGTATGGCGGTAGGGCAGCTCCTTTAAAACATAAACGTATTACTTCAGACTTCGTCCACTTACCATCAGTACCTAGTCGATTTAATCTTCGTACTGCTAAAATTTCCTGCTGACATTTAATATTTTTTGTAAACTCTTCTTCATCAACTTCCAACTCAACTTGTTTCACAACTCCATAAGAACAGCTTGTTTCGTTTGTCCAATATGTGTGTTTATCGTTATTATTAAATTCTTTCAAGGTCAGGAGCTTTTCAGCCTCTTCTATCGTATTTAGCTGTATTAGGACTTTATAAGAACTCAGATATTTGATCCTCAAAACTCCTTTGATATCATTATGTTGTAGTAATTTGGCTAAACTAAATTGTTTTGGGAGTCCCGACTTCGAAGCCACATACACTTCGAATTCTTTTTCAGATATCGAAATCCTCTCAGCCTCTATTTTACTACTTGTCCTCATGCGTAAACCCTTTGGTTTCTTCCCCACAGTGCAAAAACTAGCATCCGACGTACAGCTATCATCACTCAGGTCACCATCAGTCGATGACTTTTCCAAATATTGTAGCACATCCGACTTGGTATAGACGTCCAGCAGGGACTCCGCTTGGCTAAACCCACTTAAATTCAAAAAACTCCCACCACGGCTTCTCGTCGAAACCCACGACGGCAACTCATTTGACCGCTGGCCACACTCGATGTTGGTGGAGTCGAGGGACTCCGCCCCTTGACTTTTTTCACTCATTCCCGTTCCCAAGTCACAAAAATTTACAATAAATGAAATTAAAATTAAATAAGTAAATATTTTCCTCCCGTCACACTTGACACACGTCAACTGTCTCCAAGTTTTGATATATGTTTGAGAACATACAACTCATTTAAACATATCTCTTTATTAATATATTTTAACGTTTTAGTAAAACAAATACTTAACATTTCTTCTTCTTTGTAAAAATCAATAATTTCAACAGAATGAACAAAATCATATATATCTAGTCAATGTCAATAATCGAATTCCGAATCCACACGGCGGCCAGCAACGTCGTAGGTACATGAAGGTGTCAAGCACCAATGAGGCGCTAACATACTCCCCCCCCTCGAGGAGGTAGAGCCTCGAGGACGAAGAAAGCTCCTTCCGGTTTGGGTAGTGGACATAGACGATGAACTGCTCTTCGTATTATGCCACGTGCCGTGCTAACATCCGCCACTCTGGATACGTTGTCTTGTCCAGGGAACAACTTAACTATTCGTCCCATTCTCCATTTCATTGGAGGGACGTTTGTCTCTTTAACGATAACCACGTCGTTAACTTGAAGTTGTTGTGTGTTGACCTTCCACTTATTCCGTTCCTGTAGTTCGGCCAGAAACTCCTTCTGCCAGCGATTCCAAAATTGCTGCCGCATTTGCTCGATGTGCTCGTATCTGCTTAGCCGATTTGGGTTGATGTCCAACAGGTTCGGAGAAGGTAAAGACATCAATGATTGGCCGATCAGAAAATGACCGGGCGTTAATGGCTCCAGGTCGTTTGGATCGGTCGATAAATAGGTCAGCGGCCGAGAATTCAAGATGGCTTCAATTTGATTGAAAAGCGTTGACAGTTCTTCAAACGTCATGTGGGTGTTGCCTAGGACCCGCGCCATATGGAATTTGGCTGACTTGACTCCGGCTTCCCATATCCCTCCGAAATGTGGAGAATAAGCCGGCGAGAACACGAATTTTATACCCTCATTAGCCCCCCACGAAGCTACAGAATTATTGCTAGACTTCAGAAAGGAAGCATGTTCGTTACTCGCACCCACAAAATTTGAACCGTTATCGCAATGAATCTCGCATGGATAACCACGACGAGATATAAACCGTCGGAGACATTGAATAAAAGCGTCAGTGGAAAGACTACTGACGAGTTCTAAATGTAAAGCCCTTGTCGAAAAACAAACGAAAAGAGCTAAGTAAGCCTTGGTTATCTTACAGCCTCGACCCTTACGATCTGTAATCAAGAAGGGTCCCGCAAAGTCAACTCCACAAACCTTAAAGGGCAGACTTGGCGTGACTCTGGTTTCAGGTAAGTTCCCCATTATAGGATTTACAGTTTTCGCTTTCATAATCCAACACTTTTTACATTTATTAACCGTACTCCTAGCTAAATCTCTCCCGCGTATAGGCCAAAATTGATTGCGTAGATTATTTAGTATTAGTTTAACAGATCCATGCAAAGTTCTACTATGCTCACGCTGAAACAGCAGCTTCGTGAATGTGTGTTTAGCATCCAATAATGCGGGGTGCTTTTGCGTGTAACTGACTGGAGAATTCTGAATACGACCACCGACACGTAGTAGTCCGTCCTCTTCTATAAATGGTGTAAGCTTAAGTATTCGAGACTTTAAAGGTAAAGGTTTACCTTTTTGCAGTGTGCAAAGATCATCACCGAAAGACTCTAGTTGAGATTGCTTTGTCAGATATTTTAAAGATGAATTTAATTCCTCTGTCGTTAAATAACCACAACGTTTAGACGCAGGATTTCTTACATTGTAGATAAATCTTTGCACATATGCAAAGACTCTTTGCAAAGTCGTCAGCTTCGAATATCTTTCAAAGTCTACGACACTGTAGTTTATATCTACTATATTATCGATAAGAGTAAACGTTTTCATTTCGGGTATGCAACTAGTATCGCTGATAAGCGGATTCAGTTTTGGCCAGTTTGACATATGGTCATTAAGGAAAGAGGGACCCTGCCACCAAATATCGGCGGTACATAACTTTTGAGGGTCAAACCCCCTTGATGCCAAATCAGCAGGGTTCATCTCTCCTGGCACGTGCCTCCATGTACTATGTTGAGACAATTCTTGAATCTCACCAACCCGATTTGCTACAAACGTTTTTAAACTCCGAGGTTCCGCTTGAAGCCAACTTAGAACGACAGCTGAGTCCGTCCAGTGGAAAACTTGCTCAATATTACAGCGTAGCGATTTCTGAACCTTAACAGTCAATCGAACAGACAGTAACGCGCCTAAAAGTTCCAAACGTGGAATAGATGTCGGCTTCAAGGGAGCAACCTTTGTTTTTGCGCACAGTAAACGTGTAAGCATGGTACCGTCAACATCTGAGGAGGTTAAATAAATGCATGCAGCATATGCATCCTGAGATGCATCTGAGAATGAGTGTAGAGTTATGTTTACAGGTTGACTACACAAAACGTATCTCGGTATATTAATGTTTGTCAAATGTTTGAGCTTGTCTACAAAATCTGTCCATTTTTTACCTAAATCAGCTGGAACTGGATCGTTCCAGTCCAGTTTTGATAACCACAACCTCTGAAGAATGATTTTAGGTGCAATTGTAACCGCACTTAGTAGGCCGAGAGGATCAAATATTTTTGCCGAGTTTGACAAAATAGTACGTTTAGTTACTGGCGGTGTGGATTCAATTTCCACTGAAAATTGTAAACAATCGGGTGCTGGTTGCCATTTCAAACCCAGAACACTCGACTGGCCCGCTAAATCTAAATCCTTAGGTATCATGGTACTTAGGCTGGTTTTGACAATATCAGGAGCGTTCGTATGAAACTTACGAAGAGGTAAGCAAGCTCCGTTTAATATATTGGTAACTGATTCGCATATGTTGCCAAGCTCCGCTTCAGTCTGCGCACCAGTCAGAAGATCGTCCATGTAGAAATCATGCTGTATTATTTGGGCGATAGTTTGATTGTCGCATTCCTTCGCTAATTGCAGCAAACATCGCGTGCTTAAAAAAGGCGCTGAAGCAGTACCGTATGTAATTGTATTTAATTGTAATATACGCATCTTTTTAGTATCTGGGTCTTTCCAAAGAATCTGCTGGTATTTACGTTGGCTGGGCTCTACTAGAATCTGTCTGTACATTTTCTCTACATCTGCTGTAACTACGTATTTATGTTGCCTAAATCTTAACAAAATAGACAACAAGTCGTCTTGCACTACGGGTCCTACATACTGTATGTCATTTAAAGACTTACCTGACGTAGTTTTTGCTGACGCATGAAACACGACTCTTAATTTGGTAGTTTCACTTTGCTCTCTTAAAATAGCATGATGAGGAAGAAACTGACTACCCTCTTCAGCTTTCGAGACTTCAGTCAAATGCCCAAGGTCTTCATATTCCTTAATAAAATCAGAATAACCTTTTTTAAGTTTAGGATTCCTAGAGATTTTTCTTTCAATGCTATAGAGTATCCTTTCTGCCATTTTGTATGAATCACCAAGAGCATCTGGCGATTCTCGAAAGGGGATACTCACGATATATCTTCCGTCACTATTACGGTGCGTAGTATCGTTAAAGAGTTTTTCACAATAAGCATCATCTGAAGATATTACAGGTTTCGAACTAGGTAACTCTTCCAGTTCCCAAAATTTTGACAACTGGTTTTTAATATCTTGTGAAAAGTTACAGCGGATAGTATGAGAACTCGTAGAGTCCCTGGGCCTCCCCCCCGTAGGGCCAGCCACTATCCAACCTAGCTCGGTTTCTACTAAATATGGTTGTCTTATACCTAGCTTAATTTTTCTTTGCCCAATCAAGTCCCAGTATATATCGGAACCAAGCAAGAGATCGACTTCTGCCGGCGACTGGAACTTAGGATCAGCTAGGATAATATTGTTAGGAATATCTACTTTTATTCCTGTATTGACTGCAGGAAGCTCATCCGTAATCTCAGCTATGATATAGCACCTCACTTCAGCTATAAATGACGTTTGGAGTGAATGTAAATTAAGATCACAATATTCATTTATAAACAAAGGTATTTTATTAAGACACGAAATGGAGCGATTTACAATAATTGTACTGCAACCAATCTTTTGTTTAGCCTTTTCAGTTATAAATGAGGACTGACTACCATTGTCTAATAACGCGCGCAAAACAAACTTGTTTCCGTGAATAGTCACCTCAACTAGAGCTGTAGCCAAAATAATATGACGACGGTCTGCCGCTGTCAACGTGACAGTCGTGTTAGTCGAGTTTGTTACGATAGCCGAATCAGAAACCTCATTATAGTTTGCGCCGCCGCTAGCGTCTTTATACATATAGAGCGACTTGACCCACGGATCGGCGCGCGACCGTGCTAGTCATGCTTGGGGCTTAGCCTCTTGACTTACGCTTGAAGGCGAAGGAGCTGCTGACATTTGAGGATTTGAAATATTATTACTAGTTCTGGCAGCTGCTTCCTCTTCACCTTGCTGCTGATGGTTGACCACTTCTTTATGCAATATGGTGTTGTGCCCTTTTTTGCAAACCCTACACGCAGTACTGGTGCGACACTGATAAGCAGTGTGGCCGGGACGTAAACAGTTTTTGCACAACTTCCACTGACTCACCTGTAGGAAGCGCTCATCCACCGATAAGGAATTAAATTTAGGACAATCGCTTAGCCTATGATCCTGCTTACAATAATGACACTCATTTACCACCACGGTACTCGAAGATCCCGGTGACAGGCCTGACGAAACAAAGCATTTAGTTCGAGTAACATTTTGACGTTTGTCGTTTTTATTTAAATCCGTCTGAATTTGACGTTTGTCGTTCCTCGAACTAGATACCGTTTCTAAAACGTCAGCTCTGTTACGAAGGAATTTATAAAACTCCTGTAATGATGGAGAAGTTATGTCACTACGAAACTCTTCCCATTTTCGCGCGGTACTAACGTCAAGTTTCGACGAGGCCATATAGATAACCAAGGTATCCCACTTATCGGTCTCCTCACCAAGAGACTTGAGTGCTTGTAAATTTTTTGACAAATGGTCAATCAATTTGCGTAAACCCTCATCACTTTCCTTCGACAAAGGCTCTATGCTAAACAAACCCTTTAAATGCTGGTTGATTAACAAACGCTTGTTATCATATCGCTCGCGTAAAAGAGACCAAGCGATAGGATAGTTCTCAGCTGAGACGGACACAGAATTAATAACTAAGCTTGCATCGCCTTGAAGGTATGACTTGAGATAGTGAAATTTACAAACGTCATCAATGTTCTCGTTGTCATGTATTAAAGACAGGTAAAGGTCTCTAAATTCTAGCCACTTATCTGTCTTTCCATCAAAGGGAGGAAGTCTTAGCTGCGGGAGTTTCACATTCTTCGCTCCTCCGCGCTGACGGCTGCTCTGGCTGAAGAACTCGTCCCCTTGATGGTCTTTTTCCTTAAAGGCGGCAATTACCTCTTGGGCCTGAGCCATTACACAATAAAACTCATTTTCTGTGGCCTCCCGAGCATCCAGCTCACTCTGAGAATCATCCTGTAATTCAATATTAGTTTGAATTTCATCGAAAAGATTAAATGCCTCCTGTATTTTAGACAACCTAAGGGTGCATTCATTTACAAGAACTTGAGTTAGATTCTTTTTATCTAACAACGGCGTGAGGAATTTTTTGAATAGGGTTAAAGCCCTCCGAACTGTTCCTCTTTGTCGTTTGAGTTCCTCCATTTTGAGGGTGCGAGATTATTTTAAACTGGTAAATTATACTTGCATACGCTAATGCTAATTCCAGTATCTATCTACCTAGACTTTTCCCCCCAAAGTGTACTATTTTCACGAACGTCACACTAAACTAAATCAATAGGTAGGTTAGGTTCGTTAGGTAGCTTCAGATGCCCGAAGGGCAAACCGCCCAGAAATAGGAGCCCCGCGTAGCGGGGCTCCGTCTAGTTAAGTTGTAAAGGAAATATTTTTTTAAAAAAAAGTTTCGTAATTCGTACATTAAACTCTTTACTAATACTAAAAAAATCAGTATGGCAATTAAAGTTTCGAAAAAAAAAGGTACTGGAAATATTTGCTTGTGATATAATGATCAACTGGTAAAATATACGAGCATTGAAAAACGCTACAATCGCTGCATTAAAAAAGACGATCAATGAAATTTGCGATCGTGATAAAATGCGATGTGAAAATTCGCTACTCGGAAAATATGCTTTTGTGAAAATTGTCTAACAAATCGCCTTTAGTGGTCACGCACACTAGAATAAACATTATGCCTACACAAACGCACACAAACAAATGTTATCTGTCCGACAGCTGACGGGGGGCTCCGACATGGCTAAATTTATCAGAAGCGCCCTTCCGATATCGGATGTCGGAAGGCGCCTAATATTACAAAAACAGCTGCAGGAGAGTGTCATTGGCATTAATTCCTTTTTTGCGTTATTTATCGTGTTTTAGTAATAATGATTTATTAACTGTATTTTTTTTATATACCACATCGGTGGCAAACAAGCTTACGGCCCGCCTGATGGTAAGCAGTCACCGTAGCCTATGGACGCCTGCAACTCCAGAAGTGTTACAAGCGCGTTGCCGACCTTTTAAAAACCTGTACACTCCTTTTTTGAAGAACCCCATACTGTAGACCCTCGGGAAAACCTCGGAAGGGAGCTCATTCCACAGCCAGAGCGTCCGCGGGAGGAAATTCCTCTTAAATCGCACACAAGGAGGCAAAGTCTGTCCTTAGACTTAAAGGTTCAATACCGCTTGTGAGTTTGGGATCATCGACGATTCGTACAGCGCGCCTTTGGACTGAGTCGAAGGGTCCAAGCTGGCATCCAGGTGCGCTGCATATAAATACAGAAAAACACATATATTTTACATTTGAGTTTCTTCCGATATCCGATATCGGATAGGACAATGTGAAAACGCCCTAAGCGCTTTGGAATGCCTGTAACGGCTATAACCTATATGTTATAATATAATTGGCATTATCTTGATAAATCTACTTTGACATTGCCATGACGGGGTTTTTGACTCGAGTACTAAGAAACGTTTGTTTTGACTGCAGTTTGTTTTGTAATTTTTTAGATAAGAATAATCTAAGATCTAGATTTAGATTGTACCTAAAAGATAGTCGCAATTGCGGACTGGGATCAATAGTCTGCCGTCCTTAGGTATTACTTTTAAAGATAATACGCAGTCATACCCATACTACGTGACCAGTATTTATAATTTTTACTACCTCTCCCACCTCTCGGTGACTGCCCGTAGTATAGGCCCCGTGCATGAACTATAGGGGGTAGCATAGGAGCCATCAGATTTTTGGCGCGAGGCGTAAATGTGTCGTTTATGCTTCCGATGTAGCCCACAAGATGGCAGAACCTACCTATGCACAAGGAAACGTACCGACGAGAGAGCGTGAGACGAACGTGAGACGTAGCATTTGCTTTGGCAAATGTACATGTGCACATATGTTTCCGATTCAGGCCACAAAATGGCAGACCCTCCAACGCGCACGGTCCCTATATATGCCAAGCCGGCCCCTCTCCCTCTAGTTTACACGTTATATTTCATAAATAGGTTTGACGACCGGTCTGGCCTAGTGGGTAGTGACCCTGCCTATTATGAAGCCGATAGTTCCGGGTTCGAATCCTGGTAAGGGCATTTATTTGTATGATGATACAGATATTTGTGCCTGAGTCATGTTTGTTTTCTATGTATATTATGTTCTAGTATTTATATATTATATATATCGTTGTCTGAGTACCCACAACACAAGCTTTCTTGAGCTTACCGTGGGGCTTAGTCAATTTGCGTAAAAATGTCCTATAATATTTATTTATTTATTTAGGTATAGTGTAAAATATATTTGTTGTTTCGTTTGTATGGAGAAGCGGCCACGAGATGTCGTCCCAAAAAAAAACATATTCAAAAATGTATCCTGCTAGTAGGCCTCAAGGGCTCTTTCACTTTTAGGTTAGGTCCCCTAAGGGTTCCCCCACATATGTTGACGCGGAATCGGCAAAATCCGATAGGAAAAAGCTTTATGTCTGAGCAATAAGAGCGAAAAAGTCGTCGTTCGGCTCGGCTCGCATCGGCCGGCGCCTGCCGCTCGCTCTTCGCTCTTATTGCGCTGATATAAATAAATAGCTTTTTCCTACCGGATTTTGCCGATTCCGCGTCGATATATATGGGGAGACTTTTAATCTTCACTACAAAGTCATATAAAAAACTTCCAAAACACGTTACATCATAAAACAATTACCTACATACCCTAAATGATAATAAAGATAAGCCACGTCTGTCTGCGCGTAAGTCTGTCTGTTTGGAGCAACGGCCGCTCGCCCTTGCACCGACCGCCTCTTATGTAAAGCCAATGCACGCGGCGCGGCTCCATTGTGCAAATCGGCACGAATGCACCAAAGATACCTATTAAAAAAATAGATGTAGTAGCTCGCCCCGATCCAGGAGCCAGGGTTGTCCATACATGTAATTTTAACTCTTTATTTACAAGCTTTTATTTAGTTTCACCTGTCCCGTTGTCTGTCGTTCTGTAATCAAATCTTGCAAGTTAAATTTGATGCACTTCCCGGTTTCCGATTGAGCTGAAATTTTGCATACCTACATGTATAAATCGGATGACAATGCAATATTATGGTACCATCAAGCTGATCTGATGATGGAGACAGGAGGTGGCCATAGGAACTCTGTGATGAAACAACGCAACCTAATTGTGTTAGGGGTTTTTAGAATTGTCTCGATGAGTATTAGTTGTCTGTCGTAAGAAAAGTACAGTCAGCGATAAAAGCTTGTACCAAAAATGATTTTTTTACCAAAAACTTATTAAGTTTTTATTACAAAGAGACGTCCAAACTGATTAGGCCAGAGCATACCGGCTGCGTGTGCGTGAACGTGCACGTGCGTGGGCGCAAAAATTTAGGAGCTATGCAAGTATGCACGCACGTGTCACGCGCCTGTGCATAGGCCTGAAATAGTTAGATATTTGTTTTACAAGGGGGCAAAGTTGTTGTTTAACCGTTCGTGCTAATATTGATACCCGAGCAATCGAAAGATTGCAAAATTGAACCACGAGCGTAGCGAGTGGTGCGAATAATGGAATCTTGAGCGTTGCGAGGGTTTCAAAAGGTTAACAAAATTTGCCCCCGAATGAAACACAAAAATTTTCATCACACCAACCCGAAGCAAATATTAAATGTAAAAAATATCAAACAAAATCAAATCTAAATGAATGTTATTAAATATTTATCATCCAAAATCATCATTTAAAAGTCAATTTTACCAGCAAACATAAGAAAACAACTCAAAACTTGCATTTGATTACTTTGCCTCACATGTCAATAAAATGCAACTTTGCTATCAGTTTTTGAAGTGCAAAGTAAGCCTTTCGGAGCTGGTGTGGTGAAAAGGTATAAACAAAACGGATCCCTTTTTTCCGTGAGAAGCATGACGTCATAGCACCCACAGTCCAATGGGCATGCGCGCTAATCCGGCTGCGCCTGCGTTCGTCAGATCGTCGCTGATTTTATCTCATTACCGATGCAAACAAATAAAAGAAGGTAATGTATTGCCTTGAAGAAATGCAGGCATTCAAACTAATATACATAACGTAATTATGTGCTAAATCTTGGGTACAGTTAGGTGCAAAAAATATGATTGAATGCAATTTTTATTTTTGTCAGTTTTTTTTTCTAAGAATAGTATATTATTACATGACCAGTAAAACATCATTGTTGGACTGTTGGTATGAAAATCAACCAGTAACATTCCTGCGAGTCTCCTCTCATCTCCGTCTCATTGGAAAGGCAGCCTAAATCGTCAATTTTCCCTCGGAAAGCAACATAAAGTAAAGTGGATGTTTTGAAGACCACAAAATGATGCCAATCCTCAAGCCTCCCAAATAGACACCTATAAAAAGGTCTCCTATTGCATTGTATATAGTTCATTTTGACTTTGCATAAAGAACTAAGGCGACTATAATGTAACCAAATTGTTGACTTTTGTAATGTCCACAGAAAAGACCCCGGTTTTCCCGAACGTTTGTGACTCAGATCTGCAAAAGTGTTGCAGGTCTAAATTGGCACCCCTTTGCTGTATTTACCAATAATTTGTAACTTAAAGCTTTTTAAAGTTCATTTTTTAATAATATAATGTATGTAATGCACCAGAAACACAAAACAAGACCTTGATACAACATGTGCCAACGTTGTTGAAGCTTCCTGCTTACTTTACATGTTCGGATGACTCTTTTATAACAAGATATACTCGTAAACTTCTAATGCATTTTACAGTTCCGTAAGAGAATGAAGGTCGTTGAGGTAGTCTAGACAGTTAATAGACCATTTCCTAACTTGTCGGTGCACATTACTGCATTTCTCTTTTTGATTTGAGTGAATGCCCAAGTGCGGATTATCTAGAGTGACTAGATGTCACGAATCATCTTGAGATGTCCATAAAATTTGGATTAAATGGAGTGTCACTGGAGTCAAGAGTCAAACGTTCTGCGTGTTTGCGTCCCACTGACTTTTTTGGACATATTTATGGCGAAATGTTTCAATAGTCTGATGACATTTTTGACTATCTTGTAGATGTGCCCTACTAGTTTCAAACCACCAAAAATATCATTGAAATGTCAAGACACTTCATCAAATCATGGTCTAATAAAACATGGTCTTCCATTCCCAGAGTGACACGCGATTACGTCACAATAACATTGCCACTTTATTTCAACATAACATGTTACATGGGTACATTATACCTATGGTTAATAAGTTAAAATATTTCTTTATAATTTTATAATTTTCATTTATATGTATTTTAGCTTAAATTTTACAATAACACGTCATTTTTAATTACTCGTTAGCAATATCTTCCGATTCACGAAAGAAATTTCAGACTTTCGGGTAATTCTGTTTATACTACTGGTACCACAGGATAGCGCTGTGGACATTTGACAATTCGGATCTAGATAACTTCATGCCCTGACCGTCATCCTTGTCGAACGCGTGTTAATTGTTATTTCCTTCTCGCTCAGTGTCAGCAGTCGCAGTGTTTTCCAAACTTTTCACGTCGTAAGCTTGGTAATTAATGTGTAACTGTGAATTAGTTTTTTAAACGTTTGTCTTGTATAGATAAATAAAGTTTAATTTAATACATTCGATTTGTTTTATTTTACTATGTTTCTACATGAATAACTTAAAATTAATGCCGTTAAAATAATTTTCACCGTTGGTTAAAATTCTCCCACATTTCAAAGTTTGAGAACCTGTAAACAGCATGATGACGCAGGCGCGTGTCAGTTAGGTCATACGCGAATCTCGGAATGGAGTACCAGGCGGAGTATATTATTATACCATGCATCAAATAAGTGTAATATTAGGCATTTGATGAAGGCGTTCAGAAACCAATTTCTTACAGTTTATAAATCGATGATCAATGTTCCCCGCGATTTAAAGTAACCCCAGTTTACCGGTACGGCACGTCTGGTACTTGTAGTTTCAACACTTGATCCTGTCAAACAGGCCAATTCGAACATACACTGACATCAGAATGATCGACACTATATCACATTATTTAGTTATCGTGCGCCACGCCCGCGCCAATACATGAACCCTTAATTGGAATCATAATGGGGCCCACTGATTAACAGTCCGCCGGACGGTATCGGCCTATCAGTTAGAACAAAATTTTGACAGTTCCGAACAACTGACAGGCCGACACCGTCCGGCGGACTGTTAATCAGTGGCCCCTTTACAGTTAGCTGTCATATGTCAGTGCACATTCGAATTGGCCTGTTATTCTCAGTGAATTGCTAATTTTTGTGGTTTTAATTTTTTAACTCAGCCTCACTGTGCAGAGGGGGAACGCGGCCAGTGTCCTGGGAACAATGACCCAGGCTAATTTAGGATTAGATTTATGATAATTCTCTAATTGTGCAATAATTTATGAATAAATAAATATTTTTTTTGTTGTTTTGTGAACGTATATATAGTTATCAACATATGACAAGATCCCTATCCGTTATCGTTTCATAATCATTCAAAATAAATAGTTTAATTTTCCAAAAATTTTGAAGTCCGGAATCCTACGTTTTCCGCATACTCGTACCAAATAACATTAATGTAAAGTCATGGTCAACGCAGTGATATTTCTCAGAGTTTCTGGACGCCGTCCAAAGATGGCGGGAAACGGGAAATAGTTATGAAATGGTGACTACCACAAGTTACAATGAAATGACATCGTCATTCTCTGAGTAATGTTTGTTGATTTGGGAAAATTGGGATAGTTTTTTTCAAAATTTATGAGAACTTCAACTTTCAAGAAAACTTCTTGTGTGCATATAAATTTTGAATGAGACATCGGAATGTATATACCTACTTGCTTTTAAGATATTTTATTTCCAAGAAGATAGAGGTTTAGGCAAATACACTGAAGAATAAAAGGCTAAATGATTTTCCAGCTTTTTAGAGTAGTTTATGTAACATCAAAAAATACTACATATATTATTTTTGTTAATTAAAAGTAGCAAAGTATGAATTGACACGATATGGACTAGGTTTTTTTTTTCTTTGAAGCAATTAATTGACCGAGCGTTAGCGAAGGTCTCCATTTCGTTCGGATGTTCTTCTCTACAGGTAGCAATTCTCAACCGATTCTCGAGAAATTTTGTGACCAGGTTCGATAATTAAATGGATTTTTTCTTATCGTTCCAGTTTTTGGAAATTTTTCATAATGACGGAGCCACACATTTATTCAGTTTTAAGTTATACCCGCGAGGGGGTCTCTATTGTTTCCCAAAATGTTTTAAGTCATAATGTATTGTTTGTCCGAATTTTCGTTAGTCATAATTGGTTTTTCTCAGAAACGCGTAATTTTTCAGGATTGCCATAAAACAAACCTAACCTATCTATAGAATAAACTTACGAAAATCCTGAACAGTTAACGGTTTCAGTTTTATAACAATTATGACTAATGATAATATGACAAACAATACATAATGAATTATGACTTAAAACTTTACAGGAAACAAAGGGACAAGGTCTACAACTCACAGAGCCTCTAGTAGTTTAATAGGTAGGTTCCATTTAATGCTTTCGTGTTTTCTGTGAACTTCACATCAAACTGCGCATCAAATAAACACAGACACAATTGACAATATTGACATAATATATTGTATCATATTTTTACAGACACAACTGACAATATTGACATATTGTATCATGTTTTAACCTTGCACTTAAAGCTTCATAATACTAAAAGAGTTAATGACTAAGCACCACTTGCGCCATCTCACTAACCCGGGGTTAACCGGTTAAACCGTTAACCCAGTGTCAAATTGTACTGGTAACCATGGTGACTCCAGGTTTAACCGGTTAACCCCGGGTTAGTGAATGGTGCAAGTGGCCATAACCATAGTAAGATAGCACAAAAACAAAGGAAAAATAGCATTTTATCAGTTATTCAATAAAACAGTCGTTAACGTTGGCACTGACCAGTTACAATACATTGTTCAAAACAACATTATTATAAAGATATTATAACATCACCTTATTTTAATCGAACACACACACACAAAGATGTCCTTCCTTACAGGATGTGTTCACACACACATGTCTGGACACGGCGTAAACATAAATTTCCTGAAACTGCTTCAATGTATGCGTGCCGACAATGTACCTAAATTTAGAGATGCGGTTCTTTCTACTACACATTTTAACGCAAAAAACATAAATTTTCCTTAAACACTAAAAACGCGGTAAAGTTATAAAGAAACTGTTTACATAATTACAAATATTAGAAGGCAAAAAAGCTCACACTTTATATTGCATATGTGTTAGTGCAGACTGCATCTCACAGCAGTATGCACCGTCTGCGTTAGTTAGTGTGCGTGCACCCTTTTCGTCCCGACAAACTCCCATTACACTTCACAGAAAACTCGAGAACCCTAACACGAAGACATAAAGCTCATTTTTGAAAGAGTATTTCTTTTGTAACAGCATAAGGACATTGTAGAGTTCTTATTTTGAATCGAATGCCCGTGTGCATATACGGCGGGGCGTTGCGTGTGTCCCGTGCGTGTTATGCATGTGTTGCATATTTGTTTATGTGTGTGTTCACCTTGAAAAGCGCCAGTTCTTTGTGCAATGGGTTATTCGGTTAATGGCACCAAGAAAGTCAATGGCGCGATGCGCGGACCGTCAGCAGATAAAGAATGTTAATGCATAATGAATATGTCTGTGTGGGTCACTGGCTGGTGCTTAATGGTGTAGGTATGGGTGAGTGAACTCTGTTTTTAAGGTTTTTCCTTATTGGCTATTTTTCGATACCTAATTTGGAAATTTTCGATGTTCCTTTAATCGTTGATCAATAAGAATAAATATACTTCTTCGTATACCATTCATGGTAATTAAAAGGAATATTTTTCTTTTCGTTTGATGTTTAAGTATTGAATATTGATAAAACTAGGTACTGCCTATATTAAAATCTAAAAAAACGATAAAGGTACTTACCTACACTATTAACACATTGAAAAAAAGAAGATTTACGTAGCTACATCAACGTTTCACACAATACATTTTTATTTATTTCATTACAATATTTCAAAGACTGATATAATTAAAATCACTATATTGTCGGCAAAAAAAATTGTAATATATCGCGATCTAGGTATAAATCATAAACACTATTAATATCAACCATCTCTATGCTTTGCCTTAAGATTGACTGGTAGAGAATGCTTTTTGGGATTAATTCCGCCTTTTGTACGATAAGTTTTCTTTTGTGCAATAAAGTTAAAAAAAACTGTATATTTCTTATATAAAGAAACTCACATACAAACATGAACCCTGAAAATATTCAATACATGCTTGGAGTAGGTACTTAGCTAATAAAGCACCGCAACGATGAATGATCTACGAGGATCTATAGATCGTGCTGTCGGTACGCGCTCGAAATACCGCGCTGGTTGGGGCAGGTCCGGTCCCGTAACCGCCGGGTTACTTTAACCGGCGCACGCGCAGCGCGGTACTGTAGCTCTACCGTTTAAGAATAGCCGCATCCATACAATCGATGGTGCGCTCTCATTTATAAAAGCTTCCTTTTATTTCTGACACTTATGTTATTTAGCAAAAAATAATCCTTGTGATGAACCCTTTCGATCGGTATGATAAAGCTACAGGGTAATTTTTTTTCTCATGTAGCGGGTTCGATTCCCGGTTCAACCATGTAATTATTCAAAAATCTATGAATATAGTTTAAATTGTTTTTTAAATTAAAATAATGTCTTCTTTCAGTAAAATGTTCCATCTACAATATTCAGGGTACTTTCCCTCCATGTGGCATAGCCGTGGGACGCCCTGTATATCTTTACTATTTCATATCTAGTGAATCTCTAATTCATTCCCGAATCGCGCCGATACATAGAAACTAGTTTTCGTTGCGAGAATTTGTAATACAATGTAATGAGAACAAGCAATATTGTAATTATAATGTCATTATTTTATTCATTTTAGGGATAACAAACAACTGTACAATATAATGTTACATTTTGTAATACAATTAAAATTAACTGAATGCATAGCCAACGACATTATCCACGAATTACAACAAAATTACGCAATGGTTGGCACAAAAAAGAGAACAGTTAATTATTTGCATTAACGGGTCTAACGCGGTAAAATTTCATCATTTTACCGTTTTCCAACTTTTCAGCCAGGTTGTACTAGGTGTGGTCACGTAAATTGTTACGTAGATACAATTAATACTTACTAGCTCTATTTTCTTTGTACCTACGTAATTTAAGCAAATTTAATATGAAAGCGTATGGGAACGGCCTATTGCCAACGAGTACGTGCGACTCTTAAGGGGCCCACTGATTAACAGTCCGCCGGAAGGTATCGGCCTATCAGTCGGAACTGTCAAAATTTTGTTCTAACTGACAGGCCGATACCGTCCGGCGGACTGTTAATCAGTGGGCCCCTTTAACCTGTGGTACTGTAGCTCTACCGTTTAACTGAGTGAGTTGCTAAGAAGTTATTATGACCAGCTACGGAGTTAAAGACTTCGGTGCATGAAGATGATTTGTATTGTGGCCCTTTAAAACCCAAATAAAACCGGCCAAGAATCGGACTCGCGCACGAAAACGGCAAAAAAATCACGTTTGTTGTATGGGAGCCCTACTTAAATATTTATTTTATTCTGTTTTTAGTATTTGTTGTCATAGCGGCAACAGAAATACATCATCTGTGAAAATTTCAACTATTACGGATCATGGGATACAGCCTGGTGACAGACAGACGGACAGACAGACAGACAGACAGATGGACAGAGCGAGTCTTAGTAATAGGGTCCCGTTTTTACCCTTCGAGTATGATCCTAAAAATAGCATAGCACGCCCATAGTAACCTGGGTAGCATTTTGGTACTTAAACTTTTGTATGCTAGGAACCCCCACAATTTTAAATTAGATATAAAATGGCTTGGATTTTAAGCGGATTATGCTTATGTGTCAAAAAACGTTGAAACAAAATTTATAATTTCTCAGGACTTGGCAAAAATAATAAATTGGCAATAAGAATCTTTGTTGTGACAACTCCAGAACAGACTACAATCAATTTACTCAGTCTGTAAAAAAAACACTTTCAAGGTATTAAAACACTTTTAATTGACAGCTGGTTCGTCCGGACCCAAAGAGTATAGTAAGTTAAGTATATTCCGGACCGCACACGCATAATCACAACATGGACATAACATAAGCGACCAGCACATAAAATGGCGTATTAAAGATGACTCACGCTAGACCGAGCCGGAGCCGGGCCGGAGCGTCCGGAGCTTCGTTTTCTATGGAAAGTACCACGTGATCACCGATCAGCCGTCATAGAAAATCATAGAAAGTATTTGTTATAGCGACAACAGAAATACATCATCTGTGAAATTTTCAACTGCTTATCACGGTTCATGAGATGCAGCCTGGTGACAAACAGACAGACGGACAGACAGACAGATGGACAGATAGACAGCGGAGTCTTAGTAGGGTCCTGTTTTTACCCTTTGGGTACGGAACCCTAAAAAGGTAGAAATCGATGCCAAATCGTGCGGCGTAGATGTCGTCGTCATCGCAAAAGTATTAGTTCTGGGAAAAGTATTTTAAAAGGTCACACACGTTTCGTTTCCATGAATATAGTCTTTGAAAACAAAAATGGGTGTAATATATTGGCTACTATCCAATAGTAGGTGTAGGTATATTTCGTCACTAACTAACACCATTGAAATTATTGGACAATAAACCGTGTTACAAGTGTAATAAAGTGCATTGTTACTTTAATTTTTTGATAGTACTTAGTGACTTTTGCTTGTCACCCGACGATTTAATAATATGGAAAAGTGCTATATCTTAAATCACTATTCATTCTTTTAAAATTATGGCTTCAGCCCATTCTACTTCGCCAGTGTCCAGGTCGTAGTAGCAGGGTAAAACGATTGAAATTGTACGCTTAGTACAAGACAGTGTACGCTGATTTAGCTCTTGTAAAGCGATAGCGGGCTTTACAAGAAACACGTGGACAACCGGCCGTTGACTCCAAGATGATGGTTAAACGTGCTTCAAGATAAATTCTCCATTCACTGCACACTACCACATTAGTTTACTGTATAATAGGCTATCGATATTACACTTTAAACAATATTAATGAGCAAAAAACAAAGCAATTGATCCCACAAACATTGATAAAACAAACGTGACGTTTTTGTTTGAAGAAACGTCAATTTTGACACTTGTTTGACACTGACATATCCGATCCATATCGTTTCAATATCTGGTATTTGACGTATCTCATTGTTCGAATACGGCTGAAAGTCCCCCGCCGCATCTGTCTGTTTAAATAAAAATAAAAAATAAATAAATAAATATTATAGGACATTTTTTACACAAATCGACTAAGCCCCACGGTAAGCTCAAGAAGGCTTGTGTTGTGGGTACTCAGACAACGATATATATAATATATAAATACTTAAATACATAGAAAACAACCATGACTCAGGAACAAATATCTGTATCATCATACAAATAAATGCCCTTACCGGGATTCGAACCCGTTTGAACCTGTTTGTGTGTTTGTTTGTATGTTCGCGATAAACATAAAAAGATTTTCATGCGCTTTTCACCTATCTTGAGAAAGGTTTGTGTATAATTTGTTAACCCGTGCGAAGCCGGGGCGGGTTGCTAGTCTTATATTATAAATTTGACGACCGGTCTTGGCCTAGTCGGTAGTGACCCTGCCTATGAAGCTGATGGTCCTTGGTTCGAATCCCGGTAAGGGCATTTATTTGTGTGATGAGAACAGATATTTGTTCCTGAGTCATGGATGTGTTCTACATATTTTAGTATTTGTATTATGTATTACATAAACATATCATTGTCTGAGTAGGTACCCAAAACACAAGCCTTCTTGAGCTTAGGTACTGTGGGGCTTAGTCAGTTTGTGTAAGAATGTGTTATAATAATTTCTTTATTTATTCAATAAATAAATACAGATATCTAATACGTATAATCAAATATAGGTATGCAGGTGCCTACATATTTAATTATATTATGCACCGTACAAAAATACAAAAACCGGAAATTATCGTACAAATTCGCATTTATTAATGTCAAAAATATCGACAGTCGTTGCAAGCCTGGCTTGTTTGATAATTTCAACCTTTAAAGACACCACACACTAGCGTCTTTTGAGCGTCGACTTCTAGTCAGCGCTATGGAAAATGGCGTCGCTGCGCAATAGCCCTAAAGTAGCTAACACACTATCGCACCGCACCAAGGTCATTGTGGGACGCACCCATAAGTAAGAGGGAGACAGCGATATCTCTTTCTCCCTCTTACTTATGGGTGCGTCCCACAATGACCTTGGTGCGGTGCGATAGTGTGTTAGCTACTTAAGATCCACCCCAGTGTGTGGGGCCCACACTAGCGTTTCCTGGGCGTCAGCGTCTAGCCAACTCTATGGCTGCTGCTCGACGCTTGACGCAACTGCGCAGCGACGCTATTTTCCATAGCGCTGACTAGACAGACGCGGAGAAGCTAGTGTGGGGTAGACCTTAGTTCACTTATCCTTGCATGCGATATCACATTGAATGTATAAAAATACTTGTATACCGTCTGAGCATTTACATAAACTCGTCACACATACAGATAAGAGTGTATTTTTATTATCCAACCTTAGAGGATTACTCCGAGTATCCAACCCATTAATGTCCGCAAACAGATAGAAGCATGATAGAAGTGTTTGCAAGCCATAATCTCCGATAGGAAAGAAAAAACTGGAGCAAGGAGACAAAGAGATGTGGCGGTAATACAATATTATTATATTGAATAATTTTACGGTTTAGACTCACATGTTTTAAGTCACTCGCGCGACATGTTTCCTTTCTCAAGCACTAACAGTGCGAGAAGCGTTCACGACGGCCGTGTATCGCGTACCCCCTTCCGTCCGCCGTCGTGACGTATGTCTCACAACAGTTTAAATTCGAATATTATTGTATATTTTCTTCCTAGCCTATCTGAGTGTCCCACTGCTGGGCAAAGGCCTCTCCCCTTTTGATTTCCACGACTCCCGATTTGGTGTTTCCTCCGGCCAGTTGTTCAGGAAGCTGTCCCGGTCATCCCGCCATCTCCTATGATTATATTAAATGCCCAAAAAAAGTCTGTTTAAATACGTATATTTTTACTAAATATATTTTTTTGTATTTGTATATAAAACTTGGGAAAATAAAAGTAGGTGTTACCAATCGCGATATGGCAAAAAACATTACATGATTTAGGACTTTTACTGATAGACGATTTTCTGGCATTTTAAGTAGGCAATTTGGCGTATGGAATTTTTCATTACTTTTAATTACTCTTGAGTGATAGAAATAGGACCAAGCCAACTCTGCACAAACTTTAATGGGAGCATTCCATGAAATTGTCTACCGTTTGTGCCGTACAAACGCGTATTTTCTGAAGATTTGCAGGTACCGTAAACCGGGGTTACTTTGATTTGCGGGTCGACTTTGATAGCAACTTCTCTCCGCTACTAAAGTCCTTGTTTTAACGAGTTGAAAAATAATTTCACTGTTATTTTTTCTTTATTGGCAACACTGATAGTTGTTTCACCGCGCAGTAAGCGGATGCGAGTGTAATATTATTATTTCGTCTAGAAAAAAAATATTAATGGCGAGTACGCTTTTCGTCCTGGTTTAATTGGTTGAAAAACTTTGACTGTATTTGTGTCAATAATTAATACATGTAAATTTTATAGTGTCTTAGGTCAATCAGTGTTTATTCGCGAGTTTATAAAAAAATACCTGAATTTGACAACCTCCACATGCGCACGTAACCGGGGAATCCATGGGTCGGGGTGTCTTTGATCACTTATACGTGGTGAAATTGATCAAAAGATTAAAGTAACACCATGAATTATTTTGGCAGCTTACGATTTTTTTATGTATTTTTTCAGTAGTTATATAACAAATAGGTATCGTTTGAGTCAGTGAAAGAGGTAGAGGTTGTAGAATTATAAGTTTGTAGGTATTGTAGGAGTTGATCTCCGGAACTGCTCATCTGATTTTAAACATTCTTTTACCAGTTTCTATTGTATGGAATTAACTTTCTGGGTGGAAATTGGCTATATTGTATCCTGCGGCTTTGCTTTAGGTATTTTATTATACGTGCGTAAGGCCACCAGCCCAGAGTATTAATTCTACAATAAATAAATATGCATTGTTTTTTTTATAGAAATAATGCCAGAGATTACAAATAATATCGGGTAATGAGACTACAAAAAATACCAAGAAGAACAACACTCGCAAACATGGGCATAAAATCTATTCATGCCGCATCGAAAGTATACAATATTTTTATAGAACTTCATACAATAAGTACCTACCTATAAAGGCAACATAACAAATTTACTGAAACGGAAAGGCTTGCAATTCAAAAATTTGTTGCTAAGTGCAATGATAAGTTAAATCCCTACGTTATTTATAGTAAATAATCTAATAAGCGCTTAATTTTTTTAATTTGTAGCTGTTGGTATGGTATCAAAGTAACCCCACACGTTAAAGATATAAATAACTTAAAAAGTACTTAACCGATTTTTTTTTTTTTTTTTTTACAGGCTTTTTAGCGGGTCTACTTTAAATTGTCAGCAAAAAAATTAGTGGTTTCAAAGTAACCCCATTCTCAATATAACTTTGACCGCGTTGTTTTTATTTATTTCTGAAAAAATTATAAGTCCTATTTTTTTTTTATTTGGCAGGCGGAAAGAAGAGAAAAAAACCGATTATTATATTTTTATTTCATATTTTTACGTATATTAGGATCGTCAAAAAATGGTGCCAAACTCTAAAATTGATCAAAGTATCCCCGGTTTACGGTACAAGAGTTTCCTTTTCTATGACAAATGGTCAAAAATATGCACAGAAAAATAATCGCCTGATCTAAATGCCGAAAAAAAGTAGCAACACAGGAAATAAAATGCGTTTGTACGGGACAGCCCGTGGAATGCCCCAATAACAAAGTGTAATGGTGTCAGCATATTTTTTTTTACGAAAATACAACGTCTATTATTGCAATGCACAGGATAGAGTAGGTAGCTACGAGTATGTATATACCTATTCAAGCTAACCAAAACAACTTACAACAACAAATATTTAATTATAAATATGTATAATTATTACTTTTAACAGTTAATTATCTGGTACATAATATGTAGGTAAGTAGGTATCTATTTATAAACACACGTCGCGTCGTCTCATCACGTTACTCAGAGTATGAACGGAATGGTCTAAGTATTTGATCTCATTAACTAATGATCTTGTAAACATGCAGTTATTATTAATAAAAACTTAGGCATTTTTAATAATTACTTTTGTTCATGTTAACAAGTTACTCGTATCTAGTATGAAGAATTTATAACCAATAGGAAAAAACGGACCGTTTTTTTACAGGCCTTTTAGGTTATAGAGTAGAGCGGTTTCACATTGTCCGATCCGATGTCGGATGATCTTTAGAATAAAGGATGACTCACGTTACACCGGACCGTGTCCGGGCCGGAGCTTCCGGCGCATCGTTTTCTATGGAAAGCATCACGTGATCACCTGTCATGTCATAGAAAAGTAAGCGCGGGAAGCTCCGGCCCGAACACGGCCTGGTCTAACGTGAGTCATCATTAAAGCAGCTGATAGGAAGCATTATTTTAAGTAACAAACAATTTTTAAATGAATAAATACATGAATTAATTTTGTATCGACCACAAACGTCTGCGAACTATAATAAGAAGACAGTGAATTTTTCCACTTTTAATTTGCTTCTAAGCTTAATAAATACCTACATATATTATAATATTTATAATGAGGTACCTACTTGTATACTATTTCATTTTTATGGTCATTTCGACATCCGATATAGGATCGGACAATGTGAAAACGCTCTAAAATATTGTATTTCCAATCATTTGATGGCATTCAATTCAATTAAAATGCAAGTTCAGTACCGCAAGATGTGTACCTACCAACAATTTAAATAATAAAAGAAACTTTAAAGCTTGTTTGAGTATTTTAATTACTACTCGTATTAATTAATGATTAATTTTACTAGGTATATGGACATTTAACGAGAGTCAAATCATAATTAAAATTAAGGTAGGTATTTTATGAATATAATGTAAGCATAATATATTATTTATAAGTATATGTATATATATCCGTGTATGTGAGGAAATACATTTATTTTACAGCCTAAATTAATTAAACAATAAAAAGCCCCACTCTGGTATACCCACTTGTAACAAAAAGCCGTTTGCAAATGTGCAAAAAATTATGCTTATATTGCATGTTCTATTAGTGAAATTGTATAAAATATGTTAACAACTTTCTGTAAATACATATAATATAATATACATATGTAATTTATTTAGATTTTATTAATAACAAAATGAAAAAAAAAACTAAACGTTAAAACTAAATATACACACAATATAATATACACATTAATTTACATCGTAATATCAATAATCAAAACAAACATGTATTTTTATTCACAATAGCGATAAGAGCCGTAACGTCGCAATCGCTAATAAGTACATACATAATAACAATAACACAATCGCAAAACAATGATTGCAATGATTTACCGATACACTGACCTTGCACACTGTGGAATGGACTGACGCCATTTTGAATATTAAAATTCCAACTTGACGTATTAATTAAAATAAATAAATCCTGAATGCACCCAGAACGCTGGGCCAAATTAACCACGAACTGGATCCCACAGGATGGATCTCGGGGCAGAGGAAAACCCAAACTGAGATGGCGGAATGACCTCGATACAGTCTGTGTGGAGTGGCGGGAGTGTGCATTAGACAGAGCCAAGTGGCGGGAAAGAGGGGAGGCCTTTGCCCAGCAGTGGGACACACTAAAAAAATATGGAACAATCTTACACAAATCGACCTAGTCCCACAGTAAGCTCAGTAAGGCTTGTATTGTGTCTAACTATTAGACGATATACAGAGTGATTTCGGGGTCGTGATCCAGAACCACTTTTTATGACTCTGTAAATGATCCACATTATCATATGGTAGTATTTGATTAAAAGATAATTACTTGAATTATTTTTAGTTTTCAAGTAAAATTAATGTTATACTAAGTAATTATGGTCACCCTATGACTTTTGACATACGCTGTATGGAAAGCGACAAGACGTCACATTGAGTAGGGTCACCAAATTGTATACAAAAATGTTTTTTCCTACTTGTCATCTAGAAAATAATCATCATTATTGGTGATAAACAATAATTAACAACATCATTAGGCTCATCTTTGGATTCTGTATGATGTCTGGCTCTCTTGCTCCACGACCCCGAAATCACCCTGTATATAATGTTTTCTATGTATCTAACTATGTATCCTTATCTATTATATAATATAATATCTATGTATTTAAGTATGTATCTTTATCTATTATATAATAGCCATGAAAGTGTGCTTAGTTGAATTCGACCCACTAGTCCCACTACCCGGTTTCCGATAAAGGTGAAAATTTGCATAGGGACATATGTAAGTCGGGTGACAATGCAATATTATGGTAACACCGAGCTGATGATGGAGGTGGTCAGAGGAACACTGTGATGAAACAACGCAACCTAATTGTGTTTGGGGTTTTTAGAATTATCTCGATGAGTATTAGTTGCCTGTGGAAAGAAAAGTACAGTCAGCGATAAAAGCTTGTACCAAAACTGAATTTTTTGCCAAAAACTTATTTCTTTCTAGAAAACCTTTTCTTGTGTATGAGTAGTACTTAAATTATGATAATTCACGTGCAATTCTTTTACTAAGTTGCGTATCTTTATGTTCATCCCAGCAGCCATGAAGAATTCTGAAAAAAGATAAAACAAGTAAATAAAAAACAGGTCCTTGCCAGCCAAGAATAAATAAGCTCATGCCTTGAGCGACAATACAATGAAGTCATATAGACTTTGCATATAGACTGACCTAATCCGACTGTAATCTTTACAACAAAGAGCGAGTGCTTTCGCAATACAATGTGTTTGTTATTCGAGTGTTGAATGGTAAATAAAAAAAATGTACGAGTATTTATTATTGTAAACATGTTTTTGTATCCTTTGTACTTTGAGTTATTTAATTAAAGTTTGATCAAGATAACACTTTGTTGCCTAATGGTATACGTTTAATAGAATTAATGAATTGTTGAGAAGAAGCTATTTTTTTTGCATTTTGATACAACAAGTTTGCGTACTTTAAGGCTTTATCAGTCTGCATTATACTTTGATCAGTCAAATGATCTTATCAAAGATAATGTAATTTCGGGACACTTATTACATATCGTCTTTTGTTTTTACAGTGAGTCCACGTTTCGTTATTGGATTGCCAAATAATTTAGCTTTTTTGTGGGCAAAACCTATGAATTTCTCTCTAATTCTCTCTTCCCATTTTTCAATTTTTTCTTTCGTTTTATCTACATTAAATCATGAGACGTTTTAACAAACTCCACCCAGCCACTAAATAACCCAGCCAAATAAATTTAAAGAATGACTTAGTGAAAAAATTTAGTAATTATTCTTGTCTACTTTTGTACTTATTTTGTGACTAACATAGAAGTAGTTTGTATAATTGTTACGCTAGTGCATAGTTTTATTTGATTTTTAATTTCATTAAATTATCTCGTATTTAATGCCTGATCTAAATCCGAATGTTTTTTTCAACCTGGCTAAGTTCGTCGATCGCTAAACGCGTCTGCGCCGCGATCTCAGTGCCCTTGTTGTCCGATGCCCTGTTGGTGTGCCTGCTTGTGACAAACATTGGGTCACTGTTTAGATTAGGGTTTAAAGAACTTGTGTTGCAATCGCGACTTTATATTATGTAGGTATAGTACAATTTTACACAGATCTACCTAGGTCCCACGGTAAGCTCAATAAGGCTTGTGTTGTGGGCACTAGACGACGATATATATAATACATAGGTATATATAATACTTATATATGTAGAAAACATCCATAACTCAGGAATAAATATTTGTGACAAACACACAAATAAATGCCCTTACCAGGATTCGAACCCTGGACCTCCTGCTTCGTAGGCAGGGTCACTACCGACTAGGCTAGGAGGCCGTTAAAGGCCGTACTTTAAAGCGTTTTCACACTATCCGGTATCCAATATCGGATCTTTGGAGAAAGAAAGACATCTATATCCTCTTAAAGGGGCCCACTGATTACAAGTTCGCCGAACGCTATCAGCCTGTCAGTTGTTCGGAGCTGTCAAATTTTGCGTTTAACTGAGAGGCTGATATCGTCCGGCGAGTTGGTGATTAGTGGGCCCCTTAAGACGCCGTACAAATTTTTGGACATATTCCAAAATCTATTTTGAACTTTTATTGTCTAACTAATAGTTCCAATATCAAGAACAAAATCTGCTTCTCAGGAGACTAGAGTGCTCCTTATCAAGTCCCTTTTTTGAGCTAAGGATTTTTTATCATATTGGTGAAATGAATTAATAAATATAAAAAGACACCTTTTTACATTTTACTTCTACCCATGTACTTTTAGATGGTCGTATCCGACATGTCAAGAGCCCTATTAGGATTAAAAAATTTTTGAAGTGAAAACTTCTTTAGCGGCACTTTTTGTGATGGGGAACAAATGTTAAACTCGCGACAGGTCACGTAACCGTAAGATTCGTAAGACGTAAGACGGACACGTGACCTGATCGAAAAACTGTTACAATGTCATTGTTTTTATGGTTTCGGTTTTGATACGACCTTGATCATCTTCTTGGTGATTGGCTCGCATCTCACGCACGACTTTCACTTTCATCTCGCATGCACCAATCAGCGTGAGCAATTTTCAAGTTCGTCTCACTCTCTTATTAAAGCAAAATGTGAGACGCAATACACATTCTACAAAGAAATTGGATAGGGGGAATAACACCTTCAGGCAAAGTGAAAAATCTCTTGGGGACAATAAAAATAGGTAGCCAACTACTATACTATCAGGCGATTCTTCAGCCGGGCTAGCACATGATTGGCGCGACAGTATCTCGCGATTCTCGCGGCGAGATAGACTACCCTCTTTTATTAACATAGATAGAAAAAGACGGGTAGTCTATCTCGACATTCTCGACGCGAGATACTGTCGCGCCAATCATGTGCTCGGTCTGCTGTTTTCCTTCTATATCATAATAAAACTATATTTTACGATGCATTAAGAGTCAAAACATAGATAAAAAGTCGGTCACTTGTGTAATGTGTTGTCCGTGTAAACAAAAACACCACACACAATGACCTACTTTTGATAAAAATGAGCGAAACACGATAAAGTTTGTGTAATTTTACATAATCGAGAACGACGATAAGTTTATCTTTGAGTGTGTTACGATATTTGTGTCAATTTTTGTAGGCCAGTACATGAAGAAATATCATTGAAATTGAAACGCAGTTACCTAAATCACCGTCACAACACGCTACGTACAGTCAATTCAGGTAGAAATATCAATCTATCTATCTAATCTAATACTTTTAAACGAGCAATTCTTGTTTATTTATATATTTCGGGGATCTCGGAAATGGCTCTACCGAATTCGATAAAATTTGCTATATGGGGGTTTTCGGGGGCGAAAAATCGATCTAGCTACGTCTTATCTCTGGGAAAACGCGCATTTTTGTTTTTGTGTTTTCCTAGCAAAGCTCGGTCTCTCAGATATTATCATATTGATGTCTGAAAGGCCTAACAGGCCAATTCGAACGTACACTGACGTCAGACTGACATCTAACTGATGTCATTTAAATATCGTTATGTATTTCAGTAATTTTTCGTACAATGTACCTTTTGGCGCGGGCGAGACGCATGATAACTAAAATAATATGACTCGTATACATATCATTTTAATGTCAATGTACCTACGTTCGAATTGACCTGTAAGAAGGACAACAATCAACTTATAACTTTAAACGAGCAATTCTGGTTTATTTATATATATACATATATGTATATATATATATGTATATATTCTATCCTACCTAGAAAATAGAGAGCAATACGTTGAAATAGAATACATCGATCCTAACAGTAGCGAAATCTGCAACATTAGATCTACCAAAAAAATTATTAACGCATCTATTCCACAAGGAAGCGTAATCGGATGTCTCCTGTTTATTATTTATATAAACGACCTGCCTAAAATCATGAACATCCCATGCACTCTATTTGCAGACGACATATCTCTATTATTAACATGTAACACAACTACGAACATAAATGAACAAATTAAACATACACTAGATAATATTACGAACTGGATGGACGATCACCAATTAGAGATTAACTTCAGTAAAACTAAAATTATGACATTTCAACCACACCAAAAACAACCTTTAGAAATTGACTTCCATTATAATAACATACAGATAGAGCTAGTACAGGAATTTCCGTTGCTAGGTATAATTTTAGATACGCACTTAAACTGGAAAGCGCACATAAACAAAATTAGAGGGAAAATGTCAAGTTTTGTATATGCACTTGGAGAAATAAAGAGAACCACGGATTTACAAACCTCGCTTGTAACATATTACGCATATGCCTATGCATGGCTAAGCTATGGCATTATCTTGTGGGGAAATAGTACGGACGCACCAGATCTCTTTATACTCCAAAAAAAACTCGTTCGCATACTAGCAAACATCAATGTACCGGATACATGTAAGCCACATTTCCAAAAACATAATTTACTGACTCTACCAGGAATTTATATTCTGGAAATATGTAAGTTCATTAGAAAAAATATTGGTATGTTTAAGAAACGAGAAGAGGTTTTATCAAGAGCTCACTCAGTCAGACACAGAAACATGCTTATGCTGCCCTCATCAACATTGAAAATGCACTCAAAAAGCACATATGTCATGGCAATAAAAATTTTCAATAAATTACCAGACGCACTTAGAAACGAAGAACTAGACTCTACCTTCATAAGAATTCTAAAACAATTACTTATGTCAAAATGTTATTATACTATTACTGAATATTTTGATGACAATTTAACAAATTCTAACTGTAACGACTTGACATTTAACTAATTTTTACTATTTAATTTGTTATCATTCTAATTTACTATAATAATAATGTTTGACGATAATTATGATAAATCACTAATGTTAAATATTTATTACCAATTGATTATTATAATATTTCCACTGCAACTACCAATTTAAACATATCTTGTTTTGTATAAATAAACTGTTTAGTTTTTAACTAGTTTTTAAGACAGTGCTACGCCCTTGCAGGGTGACCATGTACCAAACCTATATGTAACACCTTTATATCCATGGTTTTTCGCATGAAATAAATGAAATGAAATGAAATATATATTTCGGTGATCTCGGAAACGGCTCTAACGATTTCGATGATATTTGTTGTATGGGTATTTTCGGGGGCGATAAATCGATCTAGCTAGGTAGTCTTATCTCTAGGAAAACGCACATTTTTGAGTTTTTATATGTTTTCCGAGCAAAGCTCGGTTTCCCAGATATTTGTCATTATTCATTAAGAGGAAAGGGGACAAAGTCATGAAATAATGAATACATAATTATGAATAATAAAACGTTAGCAATGAACAAGGTGATCCTATAAACTGTTAGTACGAAAATAAATTATTTATAAATACCCTCTGATCATAGTCTAATAAAACATGGTCTTCCATTCCCAGAGTGACACGGGCCTACGTCACAACAACATGGCCGCTATATATAGCGCTATCGCATATTATCATATAGCGCTGTCGCATGATGACGTAGACCCGTGTCAGTTAGGTGACCTAGAAAAGACGGGAATGGAGTACCAGGCGGAGTATATTATTATACCATGCCTCTGATGATGACATTTCATAAGTCAACTATAATCCATTAGGACTTGAACTACATATCTTGCCCTATTAAGGACCCAGAGCTATGTACTGCCACTTTTTGATTTCATTGCAAAATTGTCCTGCTTAAGAAACCAGTGAATAAAAATAACTTTATGAAATGAAGTCCATAGATAGAGTTGGCTGATCGGAGAGCAGCTTTTTTATGATAAAAGATATGATTGCCTTGATAAAATAAAGTAAACCTATACTTATGTATTTGCTTTAGGTAGTACTTCAGTAGGTATGCCAAGGATCTAGGTTTATGGTTATAAATCAATATTTTCAATATTTCTAAAAGAGTTTCGCTTCTTGTCACATTTTTTGTTTCCTAGTGCACTATACAAACTAAATAGAGTTAGACCAAGAAAAGTCTGCGGAGATTTTGATAGCCCACGCAGCCAAGTGTTATTTTAAACGTCAAACTTTTATTGAATTATGACGTATAATAACACTTGCACTGCGTGGGCTATCAAAATCGCTGCAGACTTTTTGCAAAATAACAACAGCCTTGAAGATATTTATCCATTTATTTTCTTGTCTTGTTCCAATTCACAATAATCTCGTCTTATTACAACCGCTGCTAGCACGACTCCAAAACAACTGAGACCCGTCGGCCGAGTGTCGTTTCTTCTTATACCCAACCAATAACAATCTTTAATTTCAAACTACCCTTAACTTTAAAAACCAATTAAGTATGTTAATACCAAAAACCATACATTAAACAACTGTACCGATATTCGAAACCTAAGAATAATATTGAGAATGGCAACATTGTGTTGTCGGTCGTATTGTCCTTTTCTAGCATATACGTCCCTCTCTCTCTCTCACATTCCCACCACAGAGCAGTTGGTTTTGACAGGTGTTTGACAGTTACCGCCAAAACAAATTTCCAAGTCATTGGCTTGCTGTTTTTCCATCTGGAAGGTCGTGAAGCTAAACTGCTGGTGAGTTTTTGAATTTGTACCCCAGTTTAGCTGACTATATTGAAAAACAGTTTCTAACGGCTTTTGCCGTTCGAAATAAATATTTAAATTTAGTTGTCCGTTAAACTATCTAGCAAATAAAAACGATCCGGAATAGTGATGTGCAAGTGTTTTCAAAGGCTGCCTGCGCGCACCGTGGCTATGCCAATGAAAATACTAAAACACATGTTAGAAAACACATCGAGCTGGTAAAGCGTGCACGTGTCACCATTATAATTTAATTTTATACCTACATTAAGTCTCTTCAGAGTCTTGTTAGTTTAAATCTTTGTGTGTGTGTATAAGAACGGTTGAAATTATAATACTTAAATGGTGATCTGTGGAGGCATACCCTTCAGTTTTCAAGTGATTTGTGTTTTCGAATACGAAAGGATCGGATAGTTAATACGTGTTACGTAGAACCTACGTATGAAGGTAGAACCTTATAGACGTGTAGGTTTTATCTGTCCAAGTATCTATCAGCAATTTGTCTTTTTATCCCGTTCCGGGTTAATATAATATTTATTGCAAAATTAATCTTTTGGTAATAAACTTGCTGATAAATAATGTGTACCCGCTTAGGAGTCGACGAAGCCCCGCTTCGCGGGGCTTCTATTTCCGCTCTGAGGGACACAAGGTAACGAACAAACCTACATCGCAAACATTGCATTTATTTTTGTGGAAAGTGAGTACTTCGGCAGTACATAAACTTAAATCTGACTAGACATAGAGAGAGATTAGCATGGCTCTGCGCAAGAATGACATGCGAAATCGTGAAGTATTTCACTCTTTATCTACCAACTTATATCTCTCCAAAAAAAAAAAAAAAAAAAAAAAAAAAAAAAAAAAAAAAAAAAAAAAAAAAAGGTTAAAATGTAGGTAGGTACCTACTTAAATAAATAACTTAGCAGGTACTTACAGCCTAAAAAGGTTAAGGAAAGAACTCTTACATGTAGCTGCTATATGTGCTTGTGTTATTTTGGATTTGAATTATTTGATTATTAATTCTATACGTAACTACATACAAGAGGGTCAATTCTTAAGCCTACCTACCTACCTACATAAATAGTACACTTGTAAACGTTTCAAATAAAATCGGAAGCCTGTGATTTGGAAAGGCATTAACGATACGGGAATCTTTAGATTGATTCATTGACGAAGACGCATGGTTTGGTTCATATTGTCAAATTATATTAGTTAACTGTAGAGTTAAAGTTTAGTTTTGGCAAATCTGCGCGTCACCGTGAATGACACTCTCTAAAAGTGCTTGTTAAAGCCTGCTTAAAGCCTTTCACCTTGTCGAGGTGGAGAAGGAACCCGCAACTAAGGGAATATTACCCACAGGGTATTTGATTTGAATGATATTCTTAAACCTACGTCTGTTATGGTTCCACCTGCGTGAGGTGTGCCTAAGAGAATCTTTTATTCGTTCACAAACTAACGTCATGTTATTTGTGATAAAACCAATATATTATGTACCTATCTAAGCCTGCGCAAGGCTGCCATGTTTCCACCTGCGTAAGGTGTGCCAAAGAATCTTTGATTCGTTCACAAACTGACGTCAAGTTATTGATGATGATATTATAACCTATGTAAGCCTGCGCAAGGCATGTCAGACATATTCACAGAAATATAAATGATATGGTTATAACACAAGCGAGCGAGTAGGCCACAATCAGAAAAATATTACAAAGATGAATTTGTAAATATCTCCTCTTAGAGAAAGTAAAAAGGGTTTAAAATAATGTTTTGGGTAAAAATCAGTCGAAATAGGCAAGGCTTCGTTATTAGAGTTTTCATTTCTGTCTACCAATCTATTCTAAGGGTCCCGAACACCCTGTTGGCTAAACCCAAAATTGGGCTATTTAACTGTGGTAAAAGTGAAAACTACTTACTATTTACAATAACATTTCTAAAATCATAAAAGGTAAAAAATAACCTAAGATTCCAGGCCTATTTCGACTCATTTTTATTTTAAAGATGATAAAATCTTTGCAACCTAATATATAAATAAAATTGTGGTCTGGAGACGCTAAGCCTCATAACTTGGGCGGCATAGATAATACTAAGAAATTTAGTTGCTGAATTTCGACTATAAGCCCAGGCAGAATATTGATAATTAGAATAAGGAGTGGTCAATCCTCCACGGTCCAGATAATCTGTGGACTCTAATTAAATCAGGCTCGGTAAGCTCACGACACGACAGAGCTTACGATTCCATTCTGAAATAAGCTATGTTTACAATATATATTACTCATAGTGTGAAACAAACAGCCTGCTCAAGGTGTACAAAAGGTCCGTTTAACGGCCCTATGAATATCTAAAAACCTTTGAAGTCTAGGCCTGCTAAGGCAGACTAGAAATAAATACATATGATCCCAATGTAAGAGCAGCTCACAGTTGCATAAATTATATTTGCCTCGAGAGCACTAGTCTTTCAGTTAACATGTTTACGAGTACCTACCTATGTACACAATATGACCAAGGTTACCTACCTATTTAATTATTATATCCCTGACTGCCATGGTATGGGAAATTATTATGTGCTGGCGGTGCTGCACAAGCATGTTTGAAATAAAATATACAAAACTGGCCTAACGGGCGTTTATGAATTATGTATTTTACACCCTTATGTCTGTATTGTGACCCTGGAAGTTTTAAACCACCTGTATCGTAAGTGCTCCCATGCACGGATTAAGTTTATTATAAACTACCCATGCCCTAACCTCAAGGGCAAGTGCTTCTATGCACGGCCCAGATACTGTTACCACTTAATTCACTTATCATGACTTGTCATAGTTTGATACTACACGTTTAACAAATTTAAGAACGTGGAATGTACCCACTACAAAAGATTTAAAAAAAAAAAACAGTGACTGAATGGTTTGCACGAGAGGTTCTAGCACAACTTCTGGGCGGTCACGCCTAGGGCATGACCCTCTAGTTCTCAATTTATACAAAATTATAGCATTGTGATACTGTTCGCTTGCACAATAAAATAGAGAAACAGGAGCACGCCTTGCGAAAAGGCGAAGCTATTTTGAAACGCCAAACTTTCAAAAATGGATTGAAATATATAAATATGTCTTTGGTGTGGAACATGTACACCCAAACAAATGCAGTCATTTATTATATGTTGGCAAAACTCTGCCAAAGTATTAGTCTGTCTGAACAGCGTTACCTGAAGGCATCAATGCACATGAATCTCTTGAAACATGGTGGATTAATTAATTTACACCCCGCCTGTGTCTTGCTCTTACCAAATCCACAAGTTAAGGACCTCAACCTATCTAGGTACCCTTCTTGCCCGAGACCTGAAAAAATGTTCACTATAATCTCATGCAGTCAAGTGTCGGAAAACTAGGTCCACACACTTAGCGCTACTGTGAATATATATCTAAAAAGTCTGTAGACTGCCTTCCAGGAGGCGGGATGCTAATAGACTAGCCTATATAGTAGGCCAGAGATATAGTATTCAAAAGCACACTGATCCAAATCCAGTAATATTATATGTATTTCAAAATATAAAATAATTGACAATTCGGCGTATATTTGATATCAAAAAGTTACAATTATCCTTAGTTCATAAGGAGGATAAGTATACATAAATATCAAATAGATTCGACAAAGTGTTGACTCTAGCATTGGATGAAATAGGTCCCTCTTAAAGGGGCTCTGCGCTGTTGGCTTTGGGCCCACGGGTGCCCGGCAAAAGGTCGGGGACCCCATGGTCCGCACAGTTATTGCAAATAATGTATGATCACTAAATAAACACACAAATTTGCATTTTTGTTAAAAACACATATGCGATGAGCTAAGGTTTCGAATTAAGTACCTTATTCTTAATAATTTACACACTGGAAAGAGGAAACTGAATATTCAGAATTAAGCAATGCTATGCATGGTTTACATAAATTAAACCACTTTAGCGTTCAGAACCAATCAAGCTTATGCCTACTAGTAGGCACCAGATAAGGTAAACTACTCTTACTGCATATATAGAAATTAATGAGTACAATTAAGGTCACTTGATGATAGCTAAACATGAATATAAGCAGAATGAGCCGGCACCTTTACAAATATAAGATAAGATAAGATAAGACCTTTATTTGCATACCAGTATGTTACATATGTTACATATAATTGATAAGGTTCTGTGGCATTTCTATATTAACCATTTGAACGCCAAGAGCACCAAAAAGCGTCATAACTAGGCGTGCCCACATGAGTGTTATGTTATGGCTTAAGCTCTCAAAGTAACCTTCACAATTTTAAGTAAGGTTTGTTTAGGTACATTAGCTCGCGTTCGCGTTAGTAAAGCGTACAAAGGATTAAATGCATTTTTATAGCTATAACCAAGTACCTATATAGCTCACACTGACTCACAGTCATTAAAGGAATTCAGTAATTCCCTATGACATTTTAGTAAGTAGGTACCCAATATTAACTTTGTGGGTAGTGATAGTGAATTATAACGAATATTTAAAATATTCGTCTACTTAATCCCGAGGGATTCTGGAAATAAGAAAGGTCTTGTCCTTGTTATATTCCTGCAACTGCTTACTTTACTAGATAATTATTATCAAATTTGTTAATAATTGGGAGTTATAAAATAATAAAAACTACTCGAGTACTTTATGATTTTATTCTTTTCATACTTGAATTACATCACTCCTTATCACAGATGTTGTATGCTCCTTGAAGAGTAGACTGACTTATCTCATCTTCTTTTACCTAGTTTTCACATACATATAATTAAGTATAGCACCATTGTGGTGACTCATTTTTTCTCTTTGAACATTTATAAGTACATTAAGTACGTATATGAAATGTAAAGTTAGTAACATAATATAATGGTATATCAAATTGTATGCTTTACATAATACCTCTCTCCTCACAGGTGTTAAAATAAAGGGTGTACTACATAATTAATTAAACACTCGTAATATAATAATAATACATATACATAATAAGTACATGTATAATCACATTGGCTTGGCGTCTTCCCACCACCAGGCGATAACAAACACGTCTCAATATTATTCTTAGGTTTCGAATATCGGTACAGTTGTTTAATGACAGCGTTTTACACAAAAATAAAACGCTAATTAAATAACTTACCATATTCGAAACCTAAAGTTTTAATCCTGCCTGGTGTAAATATGTATAATTTTGAGACAATGACTTGGAAATTTGTTTTGGCGGTAACTGTCAAACACCTGTCAAAACCAACTGCTCTGTGGTGGGAATGTGAGAGAGAGAGAGGGACGTATATGCTAGAAAAGGACAATACGACCGACAACACAATGTTGCCATTCTCAATATTATTCTTAGGTTTCGAATATGGTAAGTTATTTAATTAGCGTTTTATTTTTGTGTAAAACGCTGTCATTTTCTTGGTCTAACTCTAACTTCAATCTAACCTGCTTAAGGCCAGAGCACACCCGCTGTGAGTGTGTAGATGTGCACGTGCGCGTACGCTTAAATGTTGGAGCCGTGCCCGCACTCGTCACGCAAGCGGTGTGCCGTCTCTCATAAAGATCTATAATAATATTACAATGTGCACGTGCACCACTTGCACATCTAAGTACACGCATCTGGTGTGCACAGGAGTTTATACGACGACTTATACAAAAATCATCAATACCATAAGTAAAATAATAGAAAACATTCTACAAAGATAAACATTATTCTACAGAATTAGCCTCATGCATGAAGTTTATATTTTAATGAAATATTTTTTATTCGCATGTTTGTTGCCGTTGTATCATGTTACAAATGCATTTCCGTTATTAAATTATTATTTAATTGCTAAAAATAAAAAAAATAAAAAAAAATTGCCCGCGAAAAGGTTTTAAAAGTAAGTATTTTTATTTTTTCCGGTGTTCAAACGATAATATAAATAATGATAATATAAAGCGGGCGGAGCGGCGGAAAGCGCCGAAATTCTAAAACGTAACAAATATAAGAGCCTCGGTAGAGAGTACCATTTTGTACCATTTGGTGTTGAAACTCTAGGTCCATGGGGTCCCAGCGCGCATAAGTTGTTCGCAGAAATCGCGAAGCGTCTGGTTGACGTAACTGGTGACCGAAGAGCTGGCGGCTACCTCGCACAACGTATCAGCATTGCGATACAGCGAGGAAATGCCGCCAGCATCCTTGGTACAATGCCTCAAGGGCCTATTTTAGATTTAAGCTAGTTATTAATTTCGTTTAGTAGTACCACTGTATATATATTGTATGTAAATAAAGATTTATTCATCAATAATGATATAAAAAATAAAAAATAGAATAAATGCTTTATTGTATTATATTTAGCTAAATGTGAAGTTTTCAACTAAAAGGTACCGCATATTGTCGTTTGTCGATTAGATTGATTTCATTTTGAGGCTATATGGACATAGGATCTTATTGCAACCGACAAAAGTATCCGTTTGGTTGAAAACGCCGCAAATGACCATAAAGAGTATAAGTAATGTAATTATCATTGAATTAGGTCCACTGAGTATTGCGTTATTGGCTTCCGTCCAGAACTAGACAACAATGACAATTCTGTCGTAATATTAGTCCATTCGACACCGATTTAGAATCGCTTACACAATATCCTATAATTACCTAGTTACTTTAATTTAATGTATTTATAGTCTGTATCTTTAGGGATTTCAATAAAAGTAAACAAAATCTACCCTCAAATAGCTCCTTAAGCCAGTTGAGGGTAGATGAAAACATTACATGATCAAATATCAGGTAATAGTCAGGTCGTTCAGTGACTGATCCAGGCGGTTTTGTATATGTAATGTTTTCATCTACCCTCAACCGGCTTGAGGACCCATTTGAGGGTAGATTTTGTTTACTTTTATTTAAATACCTAAAGATACAGAGTAGACTACAGAATCATGTAGTGACCGCAAGTCTAAACGCTCCAAAAAGTCTGTGGGAGGTCGATGTTACAAAAAACTTATATCAATTCCTGTAAACTAATTTAAACCAATCGAAACATCAAAGCGTCAAAAATAACCGCACATTCATTTCGCAAATTAAGTGGGCGATCAAAATGTCAGTTAAATTTAATCCGCAGATAGGTTTACGTTCAGATAAAATTACGAGAGCAAAGATCTGAAGTCCTTGAACCAATGCCCTTGGAAACGCACTCGCTGTAAATACTGATCAATATCTGTAGAGGCAAGGAGCTCGATTCTACACTGAAAATTGAGCAGTACGGTTACCATCAGTTTGTCACTGACATAAACGCCGTCGAGAACGTAATTTACTTTCTATCTCTCGCTCGCACTCGCATATTAGTGCAAACGGGATGTATAGAAAGTAAATTACGTTCTCGACGGCGTTTACGTCAGTGACAAACTGATGGTAACCGTACAGGTAATAAATAGTTATTTACGATACAAGTGCGGAAAAGAGGAAATTCGAAAGGAGTGGCGATAAATTAAAACACAACCGAAGGGAGTGTTTTAAATCGACACGAGTTGTGAATTACCTATTCGCACGTGTATCGTACAACGTTTTACAGTACATATGGCCCTTTAAACTTTTGACATTCATTTTTACGTCAGATAGTGTAAGATATCTATTAGATGTGAATTGGATCTCTAAGTCATATCTTGTGGAAATCGTTCAAGAGTATCTCCAGAATCGCATAAATGTCAAATTTGACAGGTTAGATCTTAAACATATCGTTATCGTATCTTGGTGACGTCTAAAAGATATCTAGTAGATGTCTATTTCAAAATCCGAATCGGGCCCTTTGTCATTTTAGTTTTACCAGTTGTGTCACAAGACCTTGAACATCGCCCTTTGGAAGGCCAGAGTACACCGAACTTTCTGAATGCCCCGATCGATATATTTTGGTACTTAGTAGAAATGGCGCAGTTTGGAAATTGCGTTGTAGCACTTGTAGCGTTTATTTTTATCTGATAGATTTGGTGCCTATTTTTTGTTTATAATATAGAACGCAAACGAGCAGACAAATTGCGCAATAGTAATGAAAAAAAACTCAATGACATTGTAACAGTTTTTCGATCAGGTCACGTGTCCGTCTTACGAAGCGTCTTACGCTGTCGCGAGTTTAACATTTTTCCCCATCACAAAAAGTGCACAGCGCCGCTAAAGAAGTTTTCACTTCAAAAAACACCAGAGGGGCTACAAGCGCGTTGCCGGCCTTTAAGATGAGAGTACGCTTTTTTACAGGGCTTGACGGTCGTATCAGTCCAGAAATACTGATGGCGACAGTTCATTCCACATTCCAATACACAGTTGAGGACTGAGTCATTTAATCCAATACCGTCTTTTTTTCCAAGATTTTTTATAGCGGGAAAGTCAAAATATACTTAAGTAAACCATACATTGCTACAGTTATTATACATCTCGACTCGTCTACGCTCGGCTACCAAAGAGACGTTGCCTTACATAGTAGAACTCTCGAGCGTGATTCACTCTCGAGCGATTTCCGCCGCGCCAGCCGTTCTAAATTTAAACTGAACCCCTTTTCGAAAATGGAATAAATTCCGGTGCACGCATCCTCTCATTATTTTAGACACATCCGACAATGGAGTTTAGAAACCCCAGATTCCAAATTAAGATGAAATTGATTCAGTTCAGAAGAGCTTTGAGATGTCTAGGTACTTCATTTAGAGACAACTGCAAAAACATTGAGCTTTTGGTTCTTCTTTATACAATTGGTTACTATTTTTCAAGCCAATTGTAATATGTATACGTTTTGGTTTACGCTACCAGCGCTACTATCGAAATTTCTGGATTTTTTACGGCTATTTTATTAACATTTCGAACATAGATTATCCTCATGAAATAGTTTCATGTATAAGTAGGTAGGTACAAAATAAAATGGGCCCTCAAAATATATTAATTTTATAACAATAAAATAAAAACTATAATATCACAAAACTAAAAGTGGCCAGTACGTAACATAGACAACCTTTTTCAAAAACCACGCAACTAAATTCCATTGCGCATACACGAGTCACCTTCAAAAGCTCGTATCCAGTAAACCCTTGCTATTTCAACCTCAACCTTCTAATTAATGGATTAAGGTTTAATTTGTATTGTTGGTTAAAGTTGCGTGCATAGGGCGGTGACCTGACAAGGCCGTCAGCGCATCGCCATGCAGATGGCGAGTGTCGCGTTCAAAACGCTGCAAACGCAAACAAAATCCACTGTAAGGATGGTCTATGATTCAATATAGTTTGAATGGGTTCAGAGGTCAAGCTATAGTAGTTTATCAAAGTGAGGTGTGTCTGGTGAATGAGATAGCAGCTTGATTGTGTTAAATATTACCTTGTTGCGTAGGTAAGTACCTACTTTAAATTTTAAAAGATGCAGACTGTGCGTTGAGAACAAGGTGACGTTACAGGTTTACGCCTTGTGGGTTTTTAGTGAGACAATGAAATGGTTACTTGGGAACATATCAAACCAATTTTATTAAATGTTTTAATTTGTGTTTTAAAGTGCCTAATCACGCTACTATATATAAATTTTATTATATACTGGAATAAATTATAAACTGAAATAAATTATAAACTGAAATATGTAGATTCTAATGGTATTATAGAAAAAGTGAAGTGACCAAGCCCTCCAGGTGGCTGAGGCCGCAATCGAACCGGCGGCGTCAGCTTACGCCGCGGCCGAAATCAAGTTTTTTGCCGAAACCAACCTTCGGCCGAAACATTTTTATGCCGAAATCTGTCAAAACCGCAACTTCGGACACTAATGAAAACAGAACCCCTAGTTATTCATTCGGGTTAGTCCTAGTCCTAGTTATTCGTCCATCCCTAGATAAACATTCGACAGCGTGCAGCGTGATGAGCGTCTTTTTTGTATGGGATTTTTAACAGCGCGCCAATTAGGGTTGCCAGATGGTCGGGATTTTGCGGGATTCTCCCGATTTTTAGCAGGTGTTCCCGATTCCCGACAAAGTGTAAACTGTCCCGAAAAACAGCTTCACGTTATAAAACAATAATTTCAAGTTCCGAACTGTCGTCGAGCGAGCGAGCTGACGTAGTGCCAATAATGTAAAATATCGTTGTTTTTAATACAATTACTTTAATTTGAATGTATTTTTTTTAGAGATGCCCTGAATAGTGAATTTGGCCGAATACCGAATACCGAATATTCGGCATGACATGCGAACATTTTGAGTCACAATTATTATGCAAACTGTTCGCCATCAAATAAAGCACTACCTACGTTTGCTAAGATATATTTTTATGTTGAACAGAATTAATGAATGTTTAGAGTCAATCAAATCAGACCCATGATAAAAATAAAATATTTTGTAATCGATAAATGCTCAAAAACGTGCCTTCGTATTTAACTACTTTCCAAGAATACATTTTAAATATTAAATATACCTAGTTTTTGGTAATTTTTTTGTAATTTTTCTTTTTAGGTAGATGCAACAGTTATTCGGTATTCGGCCGAATAGTAGGCAACATTCGGCCGAATACCGAATATTGGGCAAAGTGTCCGAATAGGCCGAATACCGAATAGTTGCCGAATCATGGCATAGTGGCAATCGAGGCATCTCTAATTTTTTTTTCCCGACTTAAGTCCCAAAATCCCGAAAAATTGATATTGTTTCCCGATAATAGCGCCTTTCGATCTGGCAACCCTAGCGCCAATCCGGACATTTTGGAAACTCACAATCCCATACAAAATTACACTTAAGACGAAACGAAACAGGAGCTGAGCTTTAAATATTTTAGGTAAATATACCCGTCTCGCTAACGGAAGCGGCACCTAAAAGTAGTGCGATAAGGACAAGGCGAAAAATCCTGCGTAAAAATCTCAAAAATCGAGGTTACGTACTCCTCCGTTTCCTCCTCCAAAACTTAACCATTCGTAACCAAATTTGGAAATCTAAATGATTATGAAATTATCTGTTTCGGACCGTTTTGCTTTTTTGGCTAATTGATATCAGTTTTGAATGCCACGCCTCTCATTGCGGCATAGTCAATTAGGCCATTTTGGCCATTTTTGAAGGGCTCTAGCGCCTTAAAAAACAAAAATATCAAAAAAAGCAAAACGGTCCGACACAGATATTGACAATATTAATCTGTGTTGAAAAAATCATTGCTCTAGCTTCAAAAACCACGGAGGAAAACGAGGAGTACGTTTGTATGGAGAAATGACCACTCCCGTTAGCTCTTAAGTAACGCAAACGCGTACGTCACGTCAAGCTATCGAATGAAATGTACCTGTACGGTTACCATCAGTTTGTCACTGACATAAACGCCGTCGAGAACGTAATTTACTTTCTATACATCTCGCTCGCACTCGCATATTAGTGCAAACGGGATGTATAGAAAGTAAATTACGTTCTCGACGGCGTTTATGTCAGTGACAAACTGATCGTAACCGTACTGGCCTACACTAGGGGTACAGAAGCAGATTTGCAAGCATTTTACCGTTTAGGGCCACTTGCACCATCCCACTAACCCGAGGTTAAGTGGTTAAACCGTTAACCCATTGTAAAATTACTGGTAACCATGGTAACTCCAGGTTTAACCGCTTAACCTCAGGTTAATGAATGGTGCAAGTGGCCCTTAGTCTACCTACTATATAAACATCGCTAAAACATCTTAACTGAGAAACAGTTAAGTACAAAATCAAACAAACTGCAAGCGTCTAATTCTCAACCCGTGCCTGGGCACTATCTCTTTTCTTATGATATTTGAGGCAAACAATCGTACATCGACAAATGCCAAAAACAAGAAGAAGAAGAAGAAAAAAACCGGCCAAGTGCGAGTCGGACTCGCACACGAAGGGTTCCGTACCATTATACGCAAAAAACGGCAAAAAATCACGTATGTTCTATGAGGGCCCCAGATTTTGTTTTTAGGAGGTATTTGTTGTTATAGCGGCAACAGAAATACATCATCTGTGAAAATTTCAACTGTCTAGCTATCACGGTTCATGAGATACAGCCTGGTGACAGACAGACGGACAGCGGAGTCTTAGTAATAGCCTAATAATAGGTTCCCGTTTTTTCTCTTTGGGTACGGAAACCTAAAAAGAACGAAAAGAAAACATGTATTGAGAAGACAGATGCTAAGAAAAGTAACGTGGCTATTTCTATTCATTATTTAAGTTTCGATTGCTATTTTCTAGAGTTAGACCAAGAAAGGCAGCGATTTTGATAGCCCACGCCCCACGCTTCTTCTATGAAATTATGACGTATAAATAACACTTGCACTGCGTGGGCTATCAAAATCGCTGCAGACTTTTCTTCATAAAGCTGATTATTTTTGACTGGTATTTTTACTACTTGGCTTGGCACCGACTTCAAACATATCGGTTGGTAACGCATAGACTTAAAAAAGGATACTATTTTATTACATCCTTTTTGAAGTCGGTTTTCTTTTTTTTTGTAAAAACTTTTTTAGGCATCCTGTGCTTGAGCTTCGTATTGGTCGAACTGAGAACGAGCAGGCCATGAGAATAGCAGAGGCGCACGCAACAAAAGTAAGATGGCGACGGCCGTGAACCTGCAGCTAAATATACGCGTCATCCGGTGCAGCAGAGTAGCGATGCAGACGCGGCGAACTTACAAGGAAAGGTACTTACTAGAGATGCACCGGATATTCGGTTACTATCCGGTATCCGGCCTATCCGGCCATTATGTTAACATAAGGCCGGATACCGGGTAGTGACCTACTATCCGGCCGGATACCGGATAGTAACATTGCTTGATTTCGGAGTAAACAAAAGTGGATTTAAGAAATAGTCACGGTCATAATCGTACTCGTTTATTAATAATATTATAAAACAATTTAAACATTCCACTGACTTGCACGCGCCACATTTCGAACCTAGAAATGAGTCCGCGCGAACGTTCACTAGGAAACAGGTCAAATTAAAAATCAAAATAAATTAAATATCAAAACCTGCACAATGCGCACCTGAAATACCGAAATGTAGGTATAGTTCCGCCGGCCGAATATTCGGCGGCCCGATACCGGATATTCGGCTATGGGTAGGCCGGTTATCCGGTATCCGGTATCCGGCCAAACAACTATCCGTTGCATCTCAAGTACTTACCTAACTGTCCGGCTCCGATTTTTATTTTTATATATTATATTTTATAGAGTAGTCTAAAATAACAGACACGTATTTTTTTAGCTCAAGCCCAACTCAACCTTGGATTGGGAGAAATTGTCCTTGATGTACTGAAAAGAAAACACACTTCTAAGTTTCATACTTCTCATCGTTTTTTTTGTAAAATATGAGTTTGAGTTGAGACGAAATAACAAAACACGTGTCCATTACTTTTTCATGTTCTCCAACATATAATCAAACTAGCAATTTGTTTGAACAAAACTCTCTACAGAAGTTAGAGGGTTTGGTCACTTTTCAGTACTTTGGAGGACAATTTTATTTCTCCCAATAGGTTGAGTTTGGGCAGCTAAAAACATACGTGTGTGCAATTTTAGACTACTCTGCAACATATCTGTACATAAAAATAAATCAAATCAGAGCCGGACAATTGGGTACCTACCTTTCCTTGTTAGTATTGGTAGAAACTCGAGAGACTCTATGATACTCGGCGCTAAAAACACCCCCGATTCTGTTAAGTCGTATGTTGACTGTTGAGTAGTATCTTGAGCTTCCGACTTGAAGACTCCGTCAACAATTTTGTAGGTTTTATCTAAATTATTAATAGTACTTAAAGAAAATAGGCATTATCATTTGATTGTGTACCTTAGTCATGCATGAATTGTATGTGAAGACAATAAGTTTTGATTTTTTTTTTGTTTAATAATTGAGCGTTATCTAAAAAGGACTTCAAGTCTACAAAAAACTCGGGTCTCTAGCAAGTTGAAAAGAATTCAAGTTTATAACTTCTTGGTAAGTTGGTACTACCTTCTTGGTGTTTTTTTTTTTCAATCCTTAGTCATATTTTACGAGGAGAATTTATCGGTCAAACCGAGCTACTTACTGCGGGAACAACCTTGAACAAGGGAAAAAAATTGGCTGCTTAAAACTTACATTTTGGCTAATCAGATGTCGACGTTTTCTATGGGAGAGCCAACTGTTCTATATATGTACAGTCGCCATCAGATATATCGGAGCGGCCAAGGTACTCACAAATATCTGAACACGCCTCTATTGTCAAGGCGTTTGAGTGCGTGTTAAGAATTTTTGAGCACCTCGGCCGCTCCGATATATCTGACGGCTACTGTACAATATTTTCAACGAGCTTAGACCTCAATAATTCTCTACAGGCAAGCTAAGTACTATTTCTGTTTTCGGTTTTATAATATAATTATCCGAAGAAGGCATCTAAGTAAAAGTATATATACAGTGGTACTACTTAACGAAATTAATAACTAGCTTAAATCTAAAATAGGCCCTTGAGGCATTGTACCAAGGATGCTGGCGGCATTTCCTCGCTGTATCGCAATGCTGATACGTTGTGCGAGGTAGCCGCCAGCTCTTCGGTCACCAGTTACGTCAACCAGACGCTTCGCGATTTCTGCGAACAACTTATGCGCGCTGGGACCCCATGGACCTAGAGTTTCAACACCAAATGGTACAAAGGAGTAAAAGTTGTGATTAGGTACCTACTACAGAGTACCTCTACAGATAAGTGTCATGTCTACGCTATTCTCCCAGTGTCAGTTCCAACCCCAGCCGTCGTCCGTGCAAACGAGCGATTGTTAAGCCTCAGTGACTCCTCATAAATACCTATCATACTGTTCCACGGGGTTATTCCAATCCTGGTAGGCACTACACATCATAAGTACATACATATCTACCATTCGCTAGTAACTTAACAATAAGAGAACCTAGTCACAGAATCATTAATAGTACTACCGTACAGAAAGGAAACTTCCTACAAAAACGAAGTTTGACAGCGGTTCAGGGTCGAATCATGCTGTCCCTATCTAATATATGGCACTATCCCTTTCGGCTATTTAGGGTTGTCAAAAATCAAGTGATTATCTTATCTGTGGTCGTGCACGCAAAAGGAAGTCAAGTGGTGCCAACCCTAATAATTGCTCGGAGCAATGCTGAGCCGAGCGGAGTCGAGTTTGACCGAAGTCATGAGTTTCGCACCCCTGACCTAGTGTACATTTCATTCGATAGCGTGACGTACCTACGCGTTTGCGTTAAGTCATGGGATTTTGACGGATCCCTTTGTTTGACATAATTATTGGAACTCGTAATGTAATGATTGTCAGATTATCATTAGTCATAATTCTGAAACCATTAATTTTTCAGCAAGACTAATATGGTCGCCTTTTTATCATCTGTCACCATGCCTGTCACGTTCTAACAAGTATGAACGTGCGAAAGTGACGAATGACATGACAAGTGATAAAAATGCGACCATGATATCCGTGCTGGGTTTTCGTAAGGTTATCCTATAGATAGGTTTGGTTAGATTTGTTTTATGGCAATCCGGGAAAGTTACGCGTTTCTGAGAAAAACCAAATAATGACTAACGAAAATGCGGACAAACAATACATTATGATTTAAAACTTTATGGGAAACCCCCCACCCAACCCGGATTTTGAACAGTGCGCAGCGCGCCAAGCGGGACGTCTTGGAAACTCAAAATCGGATACAAAATTATATATAGAACAATTAGACTGTAGCAAGTACTTTTGGACGAGAAAGATAGATATGATATCCCTATTTGAAAAAGCATTACAGCAGTTAGGATTATGATGGTCGTTCTTGTCTACGTGACAGCGTGATAAAACGGTGTCCGTCACTTTCTATCACGCATTGTTAAAAAGTGACAGTTATTTTATCAAATGGATAAAATCATCCATAATACGCCGGCAAGGTGGCAGATACTTTTGGCGTTGTTTCACCCGCTACTATTAGATTAAGCTAAGTACTTTAAGTATGTATTGAATAATTTTTATAAGAAATATACAGTTCATTTTTTTATTGACGCATACTATTATGTACATCAAATCTTATAAAATACGGTAGGTACCTTGTTCTTCTAGAAAACTTATCAAAAATTACATGAAAAAATACAGTTTGTTGTAATAGAATAGAACAATGTCATGTAGAAAATGCGATAACATAATAAGCAACATGGATAGATATCACAGTAGGTATTATGTATATATTATATTGCGTATGAACGTATGTTTGTTTAAGCATGAGAAATTCTGTATGCTTATTGCAACATTTTTATTTATTTAAATGGATAAACAATATATTTGCAGGTGTTTATTATTTATTTTTATGAGCTAATTACTTTGAATAGGTATCAAGACTGCTACGCGTCTTTTTGTTGACATTTTTATTTATTTATTGGCTCTGAACCTTTACCATGCTATTTTGAACTAATAATGGTATAACTTTTTAGCTAAAGTTTGAATAATGAGACGATACATAAATATACTCCGCAGACCATACAAAATATAACAATATTTATAATTGAGAGACTCTCGCTAGGTGGTTGGATCAAGGGTCAGATGCAAAAGTCGGTGATCTTGGACACGGCGCGGATAGTACGTCGGTTCTTCTCTCTGCAGCCCTGACCACCGGTAGCTTTGGGCCTTGCCCCGCTGCTGGCGGCACACTAGGTTAGGTTTTTTTATAATGTTTATATATATTTTTTATTAAAAGATAAAAAATAGTTTATTCAAGTAGGCATATTACAATGCGCTTATGAACGTCAAATAAAGCTATACCGGCTCCAACCGTACACCTCTGCCTCGAGAAGATTTAATTTTTTTGTTTTGTAAGTGCTTTTATATTTTATTTTATATTCATATTATAAATCACCTGGCCTATGAAACCACCTATGAAAACTTTGAAATGGATCCGGAAGAAGAAAATGAATTCCGATTACAAAATAATTTGAAATACTGTTTATTGGCATTATTACGCAACTTTTTGTAACTATACTCGAATGATAACTAATTTTTTTTTTCTCCATACACGAGTGACCCACTCTACTTTGTGCTAGAATGCCCTCGGAGTAATTAACAATGGAGCCGCCATTAACAGGCGTTCCCCTCTGTCGAAAATAGGCGGCCAATGGTCAACCACATGTCAACCATATGTATGGACTGACGTTTATCTGACATGACGTACCTATACATTTGATATGCCCCTCCCCCGCTAAAAACGGCAGACTATTTTGTACCGCAAATTTTAGACATGGCGTCTCCGTTGGTTATATCCTCTAAGAGAATGCCAGATACACAATCATATAAATTATAGGTTAGAAAATCGGTTTTGCAATTCGCTACATGATTGTAACGCCTGACAAATAAACAACGTCTTTACCATTTCTGAGCGCGTCGTTAAACAAAAGCGCGTCAAAAATAAACGTCAAAAAACCAAGATGGCGGCCTCCATAGCCAGGAAGCGCGCGCAGGTAATACCAACGAACTCTTCAATGTTACCCACTTCTGAGGTTCAACGTAATTGTTAACCTTTAAAATGCGCCATCTTGGATTGTTTTGTTCTATTTGGGAAGACAGGTGGAAATAAAAGCTGTTAACCGCGTGAAGATTCGTTCAGTAGTTTCTGAGTTTGTCGCGAACATATAAACGCGGCGGGGGACGTTGTTTTATAAGATGTACCTATATATTTGTTTTAATTTATATGCCCGAAAACAAATGCTGCGCCAGTCGCCATAAAATTAATTAGCACCAATCAACATTGATGAGATCCGCGACTTCACATGAAGATTGGCATGCCTTATTTTTTACTTGTCTCTGGTTTGGGAACTAGTTGCACAAGGAATTCTGGAATTCTTTAGTTGAGATCGTATAGTTGACATTTTATTGGATCTACTTAATTATTACAAATTTATTTATATGGACATGCGAAGCGAAGCTGGGGTTTTATAGACTAGTGAAGACGTTTGACACCGTATAAAGAATAAGGGCAGGAGTAGGTATATAAATAGTACTTTAGGTACTAGCAAAGTTGTATTTTTACACGACTGCCCAAAAACAGGAAGCGTCATACTAATAGAGAAGGAATATTACGCGAAACTCTGCATAGGGGGCGCTATTACCACAATCCATCACGATCTGGGGTCTACCGCCAAACAAGAAAATCAAAATTTCGTTATCTAATCTCACTCTCTGCACATATATGCGAGCGATAAAGAGGCAGATAACTAAATTTTGATTTTCGCGTTTCCCGGTAGGCCCTTGTTAACAAACCGCCTTGATACAACATCAATGTCATATTTTATTATCTTTGAAAACTTGTCAAAAAACAGTTTAAGGCACAGTATGTATAAGTTACTCTATGGTTTACTAGAGGCGCTAGTGCTGCACTCTGGCGGCAGAACATTCTGCTCTCTTTTCATTCCATCTGTTATGGATATGACCTGTCATTGTCAAAAGTGACATTTCTGGTTTGAAATTGCCTCTAATAGACCTTGATGTTTTTACAAACTCTCCTTGCAAAGGTACAAATACATCCCTATTTGGAAAAGGATAGCAGATACTTGCCAGCGTTGTTTCATCAGCATCAAAATGCTGACTGTATACTTACTACGGTGACGCAACGACCCAAAGTAAGTCCTGGCCTCCGACACCAGATCACGCTATACCTCTCTTCTTGCCATAGCTCTCGCCAGTCGCCATAGCCGAGGTTGAGCAGGTCTTGAGCTACTACGTCGTTCCAGCGGTTACCTAAGCTGGGACGTCAAATCGGGCGTCTCTTATTTGGTTGTTCCAAATACGCTGTCTTCACGGCACGATCCTCCCCTATTCTCTCTAAGGTCCACTTGCACCATTCACTAGCCCGGGGTTAACCGGTTAAAACTGGAGTTACCATGATTACCAGTACAATTTGACACTGTGCTAACGGTTTAACCGGTTAACCCCGGGTTAGTGGGATGGTACACTTCTATGTCTGTTTATTATGAGGCATAACAAAGATGACTGTATTCAACAGCACAGACCATTACGTCTCTATGTTAAAATGTTGTGTATTTTGCTTTCAAGTGTTATAATGCATATGTTATGCATAACGCATTATTGTCTGAAAGCGTCTCTACAAAGAGTGCCCGGCCTTGACGTTGCGCGCGACTCGAACAGCGCCGCGCGTGGAGACGACTTTATTTTACATTTTTTGAACTTTGTTTCACGCAACTAAAGGCGGAGTTATTACCTTGAAGGGTCGTCTACCAGTTAAGTATAGCAAGCGAATAGAAACGCGTCATTCAAACGTTGGTGCAGGATGAAGGAGTCAAAGGTAATAGGTAAAATTCAAGAATCTAAAACGAATAATACCAGAAAACTTAAATTATAAATACGAAAAATCATAAATTACAAAATTTTGTGGGCCTCGCGGCATCCACAGTTTCCAGTTCACTATAATACATTCAAGCCGCTTTGGCTTATCCAGCCACGAGAGACGTTGTTCCTCGCTTACAGACGCTGCATAAATCATGTAAGATGTTACGATGATAATACATTCTGTAGCAAGAGGTAATAAGTAAACTACAGATATTATTTGGCAAGTACCAAGTTTCATGTAAATACACTATGGCTGATGGTGTAACAAACTAAACTAATGGTAGTGAAACTTCCTGCATAGTACAGCTAAGCGTGAAATGAACTCCCCGCGGTATTTCAACCTTCGAGAATTGAGCGTACTCCCATCTTAAAGTCCTAACTTGCAACCCATCTGGTTTTGCAGATGTCCACGGGCGACGGTAATTGTTGACCAACAGAAGATTCATTTGTCCGTTACCCATCTATATCTATACTATAAAAAACACAAATATCGACTCCAAACATTCGCTGTGCGCTCTTGAGGCAGGTCGCACAGTTATAGCACGGCGGGCGCCAGCCAGCGTGCAGCGCGCGGTATACACGGTTTCCAGTTAACTGCGGTGCATTCTGGGGTTGCTACTGAGAAGGGTCTCTAAATACCTTATTACCTCTACTGTGACTAGTGTAACACTATTAATATCGAGTCCACACATTCGCTGTGCGCCCTTGAGCGTGCGGCAGGTCGCACAGTTATAGCACGGCGGGCGCCGGCCGGCGTGCAGCGCGCGGCATGCACGGTTTCCGGTTAACTGCGGTGCATTATGGGGTTGCAACTGAGAAGGGTCTCTAAAGGCCTTGTTACCTCTATTGTGACTAGTGTAACACTAACATCGACTCCACACATTCGCTGTGCGCCCTTGAGCGTGCGGCAGGTCGCACAGTTATAGCACGGCGGGCGCCGGCCGGCGTGCAGCGCGCGGCATGCACGGTTTCCGGTTAACTGCAGTGAATTCTGGGGTTGCAACTGAGAAACTCACGAGGGGCTTATTACCTCTTCTTATTCGTTGGGCACTTTCTGCTGAGAGAGGTAAAGCGCTTATTACATCGACCCTTTTTCAAGTCGTCTTAATTACACGTCTTAAGAAGAAAGGGGATGACGAAACTTGATCGCTTGTCCAATTACTTACTTAATACAAACGTGGTTAATTTTCCTCTTTCGAAATATCTTTACGCATTTTGATGTATGTATTTTAATCACAGCTATGCCCCTTCGTTTGAGTTTCGTATTAGAAGTTAGGAGCTTTTAAAAATTTGTATGGATTTTTTTTCGCTTCTAACTCATAAGTAATCATCAAAAAATGTAGAAAAGTCAAGCAAAGGAATGCTTCGAGCAACACGGAAGGGAGGCGGCATTCGCACTATTTCCCCTCTGCCTAGGTACAAGATCAACTGATCTAGCGCTGGTAATAAAACTAGTTGCGCTCGGATTTTTCACTAGACCGAGTCCAGACGCGCGCGTGAACACAGCAGCAAAATAAATGCCTAATTGCTCGGTTTTTTGTCGTAAAAAGAGGTCGGGACATCAAATTTACAAAAAGAAGCTGTTACATTTCACATGTAATATTTTTTTTAGATATCATACGTTTAATTACATTTAAACACAATTATTATATTTTAGTCTCATGTAATTGTTGGATTTATTGATTTTGCTCGCCCAGTACAAATTGCGGATCGGTCGAGCGACAAATCCGACTTCTCATCTCTCAGAATACAACAAAATTCTTCCACGAAAATGTGTTAGTGTGCGGGTTGTGACACTTGTGCTCGTCGGTCAAAAAGTGATCGAGGTTTGCAAGATTTGTCTTTGACGTGTGTCATTTTCTATGTATTTGTGTCGTCATTACAGATTGGACTGTGTATGTAAGTGTATGAGAACTGCGACTGTGTGCACCTTTCCCCCCGCAAAAGATGGCAGAAAGATTTCTACGGTAAGATATCGCTTGGGCCCCTCCCTTCCGATGTGTCGGAAGCCGGTGTTGCTCGAAGAAGGAATGCTAATACTCTTACATGAAATTTTGTAAGAATATTTTCCATGATGACAGTATATACACCTACCATAGATGTAAGTAAATTGAGGTAGATATGGTACCAGGCGCACGATCGTGAGCCATTAAATATAGGTTCCGGAACCTATATTTAGTTAGTCGTATGGGTGACGCCAACCTGTCATGTTGTCAAAATTGTTGGATCAAATTTTAGTTTTGTCAACTATGAACGTCACACGTCTACATAAATAAAAGGTCATTGACACCTACGTCTTGCGTCGAATGATGGTACCTATGACCAAGTCAAATCCCTGTAAACATTTTTTTTTAATATTGCACACAAATTTCTTTAAAAATGTAACGCGAGAGGCATAGAGAGGAAAATGGAGTAAAATAAGTACATTTGTATAGAGTCCATCCCCACGTCTTATCATTATCATACCTTAATCATACCTTAAGCTTCCAAAAAATACACTTTACTTCTGTCACATGGTATTTATACAACATTACTCAGTGTCATTAATATGTCTATTCCATTCCATTGACGTGAATTCCGTAACCAATGGTGACAGTGAGTCAATTGCCTATTACATGTCATAGTCTGAAAATAGTACCTGTCTTAGATTGGAATAGGTACCGGTACGTTGAACCTTGTGGACCACGAGCCAGGAACAAATTTCCATGACCAATCGCCTCCCAGGTGATAACTCGAATTGTGGTTAACCACCATGTGGCTATGTATGATGAACCCTCATGGACGTCAGCTGCCGCTCCGTTGGTGGGTTGAGGAATGGCAGCCACCGAAACATGTAAAAATATAAAATAAATTTTGTCATCGCCTCCCGTATTTTTTACATGTTTATGCAAGTAGCTGACGGCCTTTCCACCGCTATACAACCGGCTGACGATCATTTTTTATTTATAATAACATCTAAACTATCATCTGACGAAGTATCAAGCGTGAGGCGATGACTGACGATATTTGCTCCTAGCCCGCGGTCTATTGTGGGCGTTCACAATCCAACTCGATGGGTAAGCTGACAGGTGTCATTTCAATACAATTTTGCGTTTTTAGGTTACTTTTATGGAGATGACACACCTGTAACCCTACCCACCGAGTTTGGAAAATACAACAACACATAAGCCGCCGCCATACAATTGAAGTTACGCTCTCATTTAAAACCGGCCAAGTGCAAGTCAGACTCGCGCACGAAGGGTTCCGTACCATTATGAAAAAAACCTAAAAAGCGACATTTTGAAATGACCAACATGAAATTTGACATGTAAATTCTAGTAGCATATTATAATTGTTTGGTAGAGTGACATGTAAATTCTAGTAGCATATTATAATTGTCTTGTGCGGAAAGAGAAGAGTCGTGGAATGTATTATGGGCCCCATACATTCCACGACTCTTTTCCGCACAGACTCTACCTACTAGTTTTCGTTACTAAATAAATGTCATACAAAGTAAGCGAGTGGAAATTTTACATACAAAATTTCTACTCCCTCTATTTTCTTTCTATTACAATTTCTGGCAATGAAAACTTGTAAGTATTACATATTATTATTTTAGATAACTTTATTCTACAATTTGTATCAGTACCAGTGACACCGGGGCCAAAATGAACTGAAGACATCTTCATGGATATGAACATAGTAGTGTGTAGATCATTTTGAACACCTCGCCCGTTTAGCTACTTCAGCGCCCGACTGTACCTATAGGCTGACATTATACAACAACGAAACGTAAACATAAACAAACAAAAACAGTATAAAATATGGAATAACTTAAAAGTTTACGGTTCCTGAATAAATCACATTATAATATGTACAGTCGACGTCAAAGATATGTTTACATTTTTCGCCTTATTACAAAGGAGTAAGGTGCAAAAGTGTAAACATATCTTTGACAGTGCACATGATATGACAAAGTATACAAAACAGTTAATGTGACTTTAAAATGTTATATCACATGTCTGTTGTGTTTGTTTTAATTATGTTATGGTAAGTATGTAATATTAAGTAATATTATGTGTTTCTTACTACTTCTACTAGTTGAAATCAAACGGAGTCACGATCCTCAGCAATGTGGCACCGATTGAAGAGAGAGAGAGATGTGTTACTTATCGCTTTTTTTTAAAAGTAATCGTAAATTCCATCGACCAATTGTTCAATTATTTTCAGTACTTAACAATAAATAAGTAATAGGTATTAGATATTCTGATATAAGGCTATAAAAAAAAAAAAAAAAATTAGATAGTGGTATCTCATCATGCTTATTTATTGTATTCATCTAGGTAGGTACCTAGTACCTACTTACTAAGAAACGATTCATATTTAAGTAATTCCCACAATCCAACGCTATTCAGCTGAACTGGGTTCAAGTCAAAAGTAAAAAAACAAACCTATATCGGTTAATTACATACCTATAACGGAGTAGCGAGGTTTTTGTTTCGCGCGAATTTTTTTGAACTCCATTAAACGTTATCAATGACCGAATTCGCTCATCCACTGCCGCCTAGCAACGCTCGCGCTTGTCCGGTTCATCGCCCTCGGCTAACACACTTTTCCCTCTGAAACTGAAACTGGCCATTGACCCTTAGTTACGTGGTACACGACGTACAGTTACCGGCTATAGTTCGTTTTTAGCATTAGAAAAAAAGGTAAACGATTTTGATGTGTCTTTGAATTGAAAAACACGTTTTAAAAATAAGTCACGGCAAATATGTAACAATTATGAATCTAATACGATCATTTATATTCTTCTGCTTTCATAAGTAATAGATACTGATTTTTAAAAAGCGTTTTTCAATTAAAAGACATGTCAAGATCGCTTACCTTCTTTCTAATGCTCAAAAAAAACGAACTATAGTTTGATATATTAAATATTTTTATATTGTATTTTTGATTTGACGGCATAATCTAAGTAGTAAGTTTAGGCCCTGATTAACACACTTTCATAGGTTTTATGAAAAAAATACGACTTTTTTCTCCTAAAACAATATTATTAAATTGTACAACGGGACTTAATCGCATATTTAAGTTTTAAGATTTACCTCCGACGTTTCGAGGACGGCGTTGTCCCCGTGGTCTCGGAGAAAATTGGCTAAAGTTGACATTAACATCTTCTAGCCGCGCGAGTTTTTCGAACTACCCGCACTTGGCCAGGTTCAGGCTAAGAACTTTATTTTTCACTTATTAATCACGTTAATATTTCTATAGTTCGTTTTTTTAGCATTAGAAAGAACTTGAAAGAAGGTAAGCGATCTTGACATGTCTTTTAATTGAAAAACGCTTTTTAAAAATCAGTAACTGTTACTTATGAAAGCAGAAGAACATAAATGATCGTATTAGATTCATAATTGTTACATATTTGCCGTGACTTATTTTTAAAACGTGTTTTTCAATAAAAATACACATCAAGATTGTTTACCTTATTTCTAATGCTAAAAAAACGAACTATAACCGTTTTTGAGATACAGTTTGTTAAACATTAGTGCGAAAATCTGTATGTTTCAACCCTAGCAAGTAGAACCCTAGAAGAATAATTTTGTTTTACTTTCATTTCCAGCTTTACGATTATAAATAACTCGATTGTAGATCATTTAGATAACACTATCCTTTCAGCTCAGTCTCTCGAAATGTTCCACTCTGTACCTATATATTTTATAAACGGTATAATTTCAAGCATATTTCTTATTTAAGCCCAAACTGGCCATTGACCTTTGTGACTGGCATACAATTGTTAGTGAACTAGTTGCTCTAATTAAGTGTCGGTTACCTAATTGCTACAATGATACATACGTACCTACATATTATGGCACAAAACGTTATTTAGTGTGTCAGATTCAAACGGGTATATTTGAAATTCGAACGTTTACTTCATATACGCGGTTATGCCGTTAGTTTTTCAAATTCTTCGCATATTAGTCGCCTTTGTGATAATATTATAGCCGAACAGTTTGTTTAAATAAATTCTAACAAGCAAACAAAATGCCAACTGTCCAAATTTAACTTAAATGAACTGTGAAGAACGAACATTTTAAATTCGAATGTTTTCATCAAATCGCGGTTTCATCTCGCTTTGAAAAGATCCATATATGGTTGTGTCTTATTTATTCAACCTCGACATTGGTGGAATCATCAGAACCACGATGGAGCCATAACACAAAAAAAAAATTAATGGTAATAATACCAAATACAATCAAACAAAAATTGAATTTCAAAGTTGAATTTCAAAGTCCAAAATAACTTCCCAATCGCTAACGAAAACAAAAACGAACTGTAAATAACGCTCCCACATTTGAAATTCGAACGTTTGCTTCAAATGGCGGTTACTTAACTTGTGACGTCAGTTCCGCGCTTTCCTCGCTTCCGCCGCTTTCCCGGGGTCATCGGCCGCGCGGCCGCGAATGTGCGACGCAATACCGCGTATGTGCTGGAAAATAAGGCCAGCGCTTTTCTTGGTCCCTTTAAATTTCATATGGGCTGTTTACACGTAGAAAAACAAAATGTTGTGTCTGTTGTTCTCTAAATTAAGAATACGGGAGCCTCGATAGGGGAGGATAATTTAATTAAATTTGATTTTAATTTTATACATGATTATTGATGAGTTCAAATCGGGTCACAATCTCAATGTAGTCAAATTTTTTTACATCGATTTACCAAAACCTCTTCTTAACTTTAGGAAACAGGAAAGATAATTTTGAATTATAATGTAACAACATTAATTTAAAATGTTTCGGATCTTTTTTTACTGAGTTTCTTACTTATCATTTGTTTAAATACTGTTAATGGATTCTTATAAAGTGAACCGAACCTTAAGGTACTGTGTTTTTTATAGCAGTATTGAGACTCGGCCCAGAATTTGGACCCCTTTTTGCGACTTGCACAAAAAATAAGAATAAGAATTACTCAAAAGAATTATCGAACCTTAGCAGCTTAAATAAAACTAACATCGATCGGCAAACATCCCAAAAACAAAAAAAAACTCTAATTAAAAACAAAGCAGCCAATTTAGCGACTTGTCGATGGCACTAATTTGGACCCAGTCTACAAACTAACGTTTGCAGCTGACTTTGGCGCCACTAGCTCTAAAATCCCTTAAATTTCTTTAAGACTACTCAAGTTCTCAATTTGTCCAACTGTAAAAATAAATTGGTGAGGTCGACGTAACTTTTTTAGGCTGTGCTTTGAACTCATGATGTCATTCGCAATTTGGTGTAATTTTCTGAATGACGATATCGTGTGTCACAAACTCATAAGTGTTATTTCATATAATAAATTGCGTTTTTAAGCTGTCAACCCACCCGTTTTGTTTTAAAAATGACTTTTAACTTTCTATCTAAACAACTAACTTTAAACTTTTTATCTTTCTTTTTTTTCTTTCTTTTTGTCTATTCTTATTATCGAATATAAAAAATATCATCTTTTTAGCGATAACACCGTCTATAGGCTACATTCCTACTAGTCAAATCAGCTTCTTTTTTAGAACTGTCAAAACGATTTGCTAATATGGAATTTATATGAAAACGAATATAGTGACCTCACGGTAAACTCACCTACTTTTTATATTTCAATCCCATTTATTAAATACAAATTGTGTTTAAAAATAGCTGCTATCTATATGTTTTACAAATAATTATCTGGTGCTTTATTTCGTGCACGGTTTGAACTAATTTATTTTAAGTACAGGAAATATCCCTATTGTATACCTAATTTGTTTTAATCATTAGTGTTTTTTTGAAACTGTGTCTTTTTTGGGGTGTGCAGTGATATCAGGGAGTAGGGTTTTAAGGGCTCCTGAAAATCGTTGCGAATCTCTAAAGGATCGACCACACCCATGTGATATTTAAAGTGTAAAAAATGACATCAATCACTGCTCCAAACAGACTATATGCAGATTTTTTTTTATAAAATTTGGCCGGTTCGACGAGCTTTGTTTGGCCGGAATAAATACGAAAAAAGACAACTTGTCCCGAAAAAAAGTGTAGGTATGTAATTTTCTAGACTAGGTATATGCAGTATATGCTACTAAAGATGGAAATATTTAATAAAATTCGAACCTAAATAATGTACGGCTTAAACAGTTTCCAAACATACCATACTGTGTAATAAAATGGTAACCTACGTCAATCATGTAATAAATATAACTAGGCCGCCTGAGGTGCTTCACCTTACACTGTAATTTCAAATTATATGTTTATTTATTTTTAGTTATATGCCTTGCCCTAGTTGTCTACCCGGCTTTGATTCTCAGACATTGAACCCGGGAAATATTGTAAGCTAATAGGGCCTAGAGTGGGTAGGACCCCGCACAAGGTGGACTGACGACCTGGTAAAGGTAGCGGGAGTCCGCTGGATGCGGGTGGCGCAAGACCGGTCATTGTGGCACTCTGGGGGAGGCCTATGTCCAGCAGTGGACGTCCTCTGGCTAATATGATGATGATGATGAATAGGGCCTAGCCAAGATGCCTTCATTTGACAGAAAACGCCATATGAAACTTAAATAACGTATGAATATAATCACGTGACTTCGTACATTTTGATAAAAATTTTTTTGGTTCGGAATTTGTCGATGTAGAATTGTCGTCTTGGCTAGGCTTCGCTTAAACCAGTGACTTTGTTCGCAAAGAACTCGATAAAACCTTCATCCCTATTTTATTCCTCTTAAGGGTTGAATTTACAAAAATCCTATCTTTGGAGGTCTACAACACATCAAAAATTAATGTTTTAAATTTAATTAATGTTTTAAATTTAAAGGTCGCTGCCAAAAAGCTGCTCCTATACAAACGCATACAAAACTACGCACAATTTTAAAGGAAGAATATGTTTCGAATATAAACCTTCTACTCGCTCTATTTTATAATTAATTATATCTAAATTCTAATTTATATCGAAAGTATTTTCAAGATAACGATTTCATTACTTCTAACATCGTTAGGTACATTTATTTCCCCCTCAACTAGATAAATCTTCTCTCAAATTCCTACAAACAAAATTAAATAGTTACAAGCTTCCGATGACAGGCCAATTTGCAAAGTTAAAAAAACTAAAATAGTAAAACACCTGACCCACAATCTTACTCCGTACGCTGACCGGCAAATGTGCCGCGTCGGGATTTGAACCCGGAACATAAACTAGGCCTATTTGCTAAACGCTAATAAATGAGATGGTATCGAAATAGATTTTAACGGTTTTGAAATAGTATCCAATAGTGTACATACTGTAAGGCGGGTTGGCAACACTATAAAGGGGCCCACTGATTAACAGTGCGCCGGACGGTATCGGCCTGTCAGTTAGAACAAAATTTTGACAGTTCCGAACAACAGACAGGCCGATACCGTCCCGCGGACTGTTAATCAGTGGGCCCCTTTAGGCCACGCAACAAGAAGGTAACGCAACCTATAGAGGGAAATGCTTAGAACACAATTTTTGACTCTTAAACTTTGTTTAAACTAGTTGGGAGGTGAACATATCTAAAGTACCCGGCCGTAGCCCTTGAGCCGGGGGGAGAGGGGATTTGAAGGTTCCATTTTTCGGTTTTTCACTTATATCTTAGACATGACTACTTACACAAAACTAAAACTAAGTAAATTTGCTGCACGTTTAATTTAGTCAAATTATCTTGAATAATTTTCGAGATACCGATTGTTTTTTAAATAGCCTATATTGTGTCCCACTGCTGGGCAAAGGCCTCCCCTGTCTTCCGCCACTCGTCGCCGACGACTCCGTCCGTCGTCGTCGTCATCGTTCGAAATACCGATATATAAAATAAATTGAATATGAATTACCCTTAAAATTACCTTTTTATGATAAACGTTAAATAGTATTTTTCGAAGCTATAAATGGTTTCCGATATTTAAAAGCGCATATCTTGTTTACTGCACATACTCGTAAAGTGCTGAACATTACGTGCGGCCGGCCAGATTGCCAGCGTGTACACAAAACACTCGATAAACTGACCTTCCGAAGGACAGTCAGGTCGGCGTGTCAACAACGCAGTTAGGAGCTTTGGATTCTTAAAGTAAGTAAAAAAAACCGGACAAGTGCGCGTCGCCTACCGAGGGTTCCGTACTTTTTAGTATTTGCTGTTATAGCGGCAACAGAAATAAATCATCTGTTATAATTTCAACTGTCTAGCTATCACGGTTCATGAGACAGCCCCGTGACAGACAGACGGACGGTGGAGTCTTAGTAATAGAGTCCCGTTTTTACCCTTTGGGTACGGAACCCTAAAAAACAATATTAATTATGCTTTAGGAGGATTAATTTTTGTAAGAAAAAAACAAGAGGGCCGAGCAATAACCAAAGATAGAGCGTCTTAGAAAGCACTGGTGAAGTAAAGAGGGTCCACAGTCGTCACGTCCCACGATACGAGAAAGAAGAGATATATCTACATGAGTATTGAGTATGCACATCATCATCTGCGACCGTACAAGCTTTTTGTTTTTGTAAAAAGTAGGCCCATGTAATATTGTCCCCAACACATTTTTTTTATTTATACCGGGTCTCTATTGTTTCCCATAATGTTTTAAGTCATAATATAATGTTTGTCCGCATTTTCGTTAGTCATAATTTGGTTTTTCTCAGAAACGCGTCACTTTTCAGGATTGCCATAAAACAAACCTAGCCTAACCTAATATGATATCCTTATGAAAATCCTGAAAAGTTAACGGTCTCAGAATTATGACTAATGATAATATGACTGATTGATTACATAATGACTTTCAATAATTATGTCAAACAAAGGGATCCGATTTAAACCATTCACATGGTGGAGGACCTTAGATCCTGATATCGACTCCGCTCTTTCTTTCCAAAAATAAAACAAATCTATTAATCATATTTGGGTTTACACACCCTTTACAATATATGTATACATCAGAAGTAAAACGATACCCAAATAATACTTTGGCACGCCTCCATACAGTTCCATACAATCCGTAGGTAATCGCCCCCCTTTGCGTACACTGCCCCTAAAAGTTAACATGTATTTGCGTCATTGCCAACACATTGTATTTCCAATATTCCCGAATTAGATTCGCTGGAAATAGATTTTTAACTATGCTGAACACTGTTTACTAATCTTTGGTAATTTTTCTCGTTGGATGATGAAAAAAGATAAGAAAAAACCGTTCAAGTGCGAGTCGGACTCGAGTTCCATACATTATCCAATTTTTAACAATGTATTTTTTCTCTGTCATCTATATAGGTACGAAGAACTATTTTGTAGTGATGTGCCGACTATTGATTTGGCCGACTAGCCGACTAGCCGACTAATCGGCGCTCGAATGGCCGATTAGTCGGCCGACTAGTCGGCTAGTCGGCCAGATAATTGTTTTCATATCGTTCAGGTGAAAAACAATAGTTTTACTCCTTTGGTTGCGCTATTTCATCATATTAGCTTGGTGTTCTCTACAGCTTCAAAGACCTATCACAAGAATTCTCGTTCAATTCCTGTCTTTCTTTTATTTTGCGATCCTGAGCAGATCGTCAGTACAGCTTGTAGGAGGTATTTCCAAGGCTATATTTCCCGTACGTAGTCGCCAGTTAAGAACCTATCCCCTGTGGTCAGCGTCTTTACGATCAACGTGCCCTGTCTAAGTCTCTAAATTTTGCAATAACATTAATAGTTCGCCATGGCTCCACCATTAAAAAAAAACAAATCCATACTATCCATACTAATATTATGAAGGCGAAAGTGTGTCTGTCTGTCTGTTACCTCTTCACGCTTAAGCCGCTAAACCGATTTAGTTGAAATTTGGTATAGAGATAGTTTGAATCCCGGGGAAGGACATAGGATTAGTTTTTATGTCGGAAATCATCCCTGAAGAGTGCAAAGGGGGGTGGAATTGAAAGAGATAATGAAATGCCTAATAATTGAAGTAAGCAATGCGCGAATTGAATGATTGCTATTAGCATTATCCAGGCGCTATACCTACTTTAGCTGCTGTCACTAATTCCAAGCAGACAAAGTCGCGGGCTAAAGCTAGTACTGAATAATAATAAAATTATTTAACTATCGAACTTGCCCATGAATTCGAGTTGATATCGACCTGTAGAGGAAAACACCATCCCACCAACATACGATAACGATCTAACGGTCAATTATATGAACAAAAGTTTTCGTATGCACCCTGAATAGGTATTTTAGTAAAATATACATAAAACATATGGTAAATATTGACTGTTGATTTCTTTTTTTTCTGTTTTTCTTGCACTAATAAAGTGCCGACTAATCGGCCATTTTTGCCGACTAGTCGCCGACTAATCGCCGACTACAAATGTGGCCGGATAGTCGGCTTTCCCGACTAGTCGGCGACTAGTCGGTACATCCCTACTATTTTGTGTCTAGTCGATTTTGACATATTGACATTGACAAATCACCGGTTACGTCAGCGCCATTACAAACAAAAAGACAATAAGTATCAAAAATTAACCAAAATTGCAAAAGTTCTTGAAAACCTAATAAAAAAAATTAAAACCTCATACCACTAATGATGGACAAGTTATCTCTTAGTTAATTTCTATAATCGTGTCATTCTCGAAGACGCGTGCCTTGACTCGTATTGTCATGTGATTAAAGGTTAGATTTGACAATTCCGCGCGTCATCGTGGATGACACGAACTATAGCCGCCCAGAGACCTATAAAAAGGTATCACGTTGCATTATATTTTAAATCTTTATTTTCATAAATCAAAATTACATTTGCCTTGGCAAGTTGTGATGTCTGGGCGCCTAGAGGTATAAGCTTACTTTTAAATATATTTTCAGGGAAAAAAGTCTGGGGTACAACATAGTTTGAATTTTCACTGTTCTTTGTAGATAATTAGGGCTAATAGGTACCTACTCGGAACATTTACTAAGGCATACTAAGGTATTTATGTCATTTCATTTGCTAATAATATGTAAATTGTAATAATATTCAGCAAAGTCGAATAAAAAGAAATCTGTCAATATTTCGCTAGAGTTAGACCAAGAAAAGTCTGCAGCGATTTTGATAGCCCACGCAGTGCCAGTGTTATTTTAAACGTCAAACTTCTATGAAATTATGACGTATAAATAACACTTGCACTTCGTGAGCTATCAAAATCGCTGCAGACTTTTCTTGGTCTAACTCTAATTATTAACTTCGAATCGCCGGGAGAAACAGGGAGTTGATTTTTGAACACAAGCTTAAGAATTTAATGATGTGGTTGGCAACCTTAACAAAAATAATTAACATTAATCGTTCAGAAACAAATTCCTATTCGATTCAAAGCTATCATCAATTTTTACTCGCCATATAAACTAGCCCCAGTTTTCCGGTACTGTGGTCCCAGCAGGCGTTCTACATGACATTAAAGCTCTCCGAAGGATCTCTACGTGTTGGATCTGTATCCCCAAGCAAGCCTATCAAAAGACCGGCATTCATAGGCCCGTGAAATCCAAAATCCCTTTAACCATATAATTTATCAAGTAAATTACAATACCACGAAAAACTCAAAGGTCAAAATACTCTGTCAACATCGCAGTAGAGTATTTACTTTATCGTTTTTCGACCCCGCACCGCCCTTGCGTACCCTCACGCACGACCGCGGGGTCAACGGTTGAAGAGCCAAGTGGTGACCTTTTTTAGGGTTCCGTACCTCAAAAGGAAAAAACGGAACCTTTGAAAACAATACACAAAATAGTGATATACACGTGAGTCGATCTTAATTACTTAATTTTTGATGGGACCCCTACGGGTTTTTTAAAGACATTTCATTCACGTTCCACATAAAAAAATACATTGTTAGATATTGAGTAATGTACGGAACCCTTGGAACACGAGTCCGACTCGCACTTGGCCGGTTTTTATTGAACGTTAACGTTACCCGATGCGGTTTTCATCTGGTTTATCTATGCAATCAACTTGCGTGATGGTTCCGGACACCATACCTATCTAGTTTAGTTTTATTTGTTATTATTTGATACATGTCATTTCTATATATATATAGTAAAATGGAACGCATAAATTAGCGACAGTTTGGTAGGGTAGTTTTTTTTCGAATATTTTGACGTTTATAAAAGCCAGTTGAAGGTAGATCGATTTGATGGCTGCTCATGACCGAATGCGCAAGCCCGCTCGTCGTGATAAATCAAAAATACGCTAAAACTGTCGATTTGTGTGCTAAAAACCCTCGCCCCAGCCACTACAGCATCAGCTCGCCCATGGAGAGTGTCGGTACCGACCAGCAGTTCGGCGTGCAGAGACGGGGTGAGTTGGCTTTCGATTGATTCGCTTTCACTGGCATTAGATCGTTTAATTTCTCGCCAAATACAATTTCCCTGCTCGAGGGCGATTGTACATTTGTTCCTTCGACCGCGGATCCTCCTAAAACCGAGAACAGCTCCCCTGTCTCGGGGCCAGGAGTGACGTTGAACCACTTTCGTTTCGTTAGAACTGTCGCTAATTTCGTCTCGTTACCATATCGTTTATTTTCGTTTCGCTTTTCCTATACATCGCACAATACATAGTTACATTCTTATACAAATAATCTTAAAAAAAATATCGCAAAGGTAATTAGCATCGAGCCCGTAGCCATTATTCCTCCAAAGTACAATAAAAAGCAATTGTTTAGCTGCCTACAGATATAGTTACTTTAAAACGCTTAAAATCCTATAGAAATACAGTTATTTTATCATATTACATTAAAATTATCGAATTTTAACCGATCGAATTGATGATGCAATCATATTACACGACCAAATTAAATAGGTTTTGAATTTAATATTGACACTGTCGGAATAGAATACTTCTAAATTTAGTCGGATAATAGTTGCACCGCGTGCCATTTCTGATTGCGTAATATTATAACCTATACCTAAGTGCAATAGTGTTAATTTGGAGACTTTAAGAATAGCGATAATTACATTTAGTTATTGTTATTTTATAAAGTGAATATAATACATAAGATAAATTTAAGTAGTAATATTTTGCCTACGTATTTAGTATACAAATATCGTGCATTATTATTGAATAATGTTCACAGATAGATGTCCATTAATATTCACATAAATTACATAGTTAATCCTAATTAATACTTACTTGTTACTTTCTGCTAAAATACTTACGTTACGTACTCATAACTGGCGCAAAGTATTCACGAACCTATCTACAGTTGCTTAAGGTCTATTTTCCAACAGCAGCACAACACGGTGCTAACTCTTTTGTTATTTACTATAAGTGGTCAATAGATACATAACTACCTAGATTGTTTTCGTTTCGTCTCCTCCTTTTCGTAATCATTCGAAAAATAGTTGAATTGCAAGTCTTATTTCTAATCGTTTGACCATTTATTCTTATATTAATTCGCACAAGAATTACTTACACACCTGTTGTAGTCAGACGAATTATTCGTCGCAAATATTATTTAATATTTATAAGTTAAGTTGCGTACTCGATAGTATATTGTCGGGTGGACCTTATATCATAGTACATAAGGTTGAAATTTGTTTGTTCCACAAGTTGTTTTGTTTATCGATACATATCTAAACTAATCATGTCTAAAGCACTTGCTCGTCGCAATTTGCAATTAAAACGCGAAATATCTATCAAACGGATTGATGAATGTTTGGCGGCCGGGTTGCAAGCTAAGGTGGATTCCTCGCGATTACCGTTGTTTATGTCTAGATTTAGCAAAATAGATGGCTATTGTTCTAGCTTTGAAACCCACCACTTAAAACTTATTTCGGAAATGACAGATGTGAACGAGTTAGATCAGGAAGATGTCGTACGTCAAGAATTTGACGACAAATATTTTCAAATAATCGAAATTCATACTTCGTTGTCAACCGCGACTACTATCGAAGGCGAGACAAATAGAACCGATTTGTCCGTTAAGTTGCCCCGTTTAAATCTTGTCCATTTTGATGGCAATATTAAATCTTGGGGAACATTTTACGACATGTTCAACACAATGGTACACCAAAACAAACGACTGTCAAATATTGAGCGGTTTTCGATTTTGATTTCACTCCTCTCGGGTGAACCATTGCAGTTATTGAAAGGGTTTCCTTTATCGGACAGCAATTATTTAGACGCTTACGCGGCTTTGATCGATCGGTATAACAATAAACGAAAATTAGCTTTCCGTCATTGGGAAGAAATTCAGAACGCCTCGTTGAAATCGAACTCGCCTAGCGAGTTGCGCCGACTCGTAGACACTTTCAAAGAAAACATCGCGGTTTTGAAAAACCTGAGATTTCCCGTCAACGATTGGGATTTCCCATTGTTTTATTTATTGATCAATAAATTGGACCAGGATACCCGTCGTCGTTTTGAACTGCAGAACGACAACAAGGACGTACCGTCGTTCGACTCGTTGTTGGATTACGTGAGTAAGGCCGGTCAAGCGTTAGAGCTCGCCGACCTCACGGAGAGCGCCGCCGCCCCCGCGGCACCCGGGCGCACCGCGCGCGCCCCCGCCTGGCGCCCGGCGCGGGAGCGCGCACCTGCGGGCGCAGCCTATAAAACGCTAGTCACCACTAGCGCCACCTCGATTGAACCGTCTTGCGTGTTATGCAAGTCGAATCATGATCTTGCTAAATGTCTAGAATATCGGAACAAGACGCCTCACGAGCGCTTTTCTGTTGTCAAGGACAATCGGCTTTGCGTTAACTGCTTACGTTCTGGACACGTAGTTAAAATTTGCCCCTCGAAGTCTCGTTGTCAAAAGTGTAATGTCGCCCATCACACTACCATTCATTTCGATGTCGATAGCGGTCATTCCAAGGTCAGCGTCGGTAGTTCGTCCGCGACCAACGCTGGCGCCGCGACTTGCTCGTCGTCGTCGCCCCCCGACACCTCAAGACACGTGTCTGACAAACAAGTGACCATGCTTGCATCCGATCCAGCACCTGTGGGTAGGATTTCTCTTTTTGCCACTGCGTGCGTGGAAGTATTAGATAAGTTCGGTAGTTATCAAAAAATTCGTATTGTCATCGACAATTGCAGTCAGCCAAACCTTATTACGCGACGTTGCGCGCAGCGGCTTGGACTTCCGATACGACAAAAAAATACATCCATCGAGGGTGTATGTGAAGTGTCAACGATGTCAACTTCTTACACTACCCTTAACATTCGCAGCATGAAATCTGATTTCGAAATGTGCGTCGAAGCCTTTGTTACATCCAAAATCTGCAGCAATCAGCCTGCAGTGAAAATTGACATAGACCGGTTGTCATGCGTCAACGCATTCGAACTCGCCGACTCGAATTTTGATAAACCTGGTAGCATTGACGCCTTATTGGGTGTGGATGTATTTTGTCAAATATTTTTGGGTAACCGCCACGATTGTAACGATGGACCCACAATCTTTGAGACCAAACTTGGCTGGGTTGTCATGGGAAAGGCCCCTTGTGCAACTTCCCATTCTCAAACTTCATTGTTTTGCTCAATAGATTCGCTCGATACCCAAATTCGAAAATTTTGGGAAATTGAAAGTCTCCCTAACGCTTCGCCCTTGACTGACGATGAAGTCATGTGCGAGAAAATATTCGCCTCGACTCACGCACGTGACTCGAACGGGAGATATATCGTGCATCTGCCGTTTCGAACCGTCGATCCTCGTTTTGGCGACTCGCGCGCCCTCGCCGAACGCCGCCTGCTCTCCCTCGAAAAGAGACTCTCTCGTGAACCGGAACTCCGGAGAGAATACAATGACTTCATGCGTGATTATCTCGATGCTGGTCACATGGACCCAGTTGCACCCCAATCAGACGGGCGTGCTTATCACTTAGCACATTTCTGCGTGCTCAAGCCCAGCAGCGCCACTACCAAATTAAGGGTCGTCTTTGATGGTACTGCTCAGCCTGCTGGAGGCCCCTCGTTGAATGATCAGTTGCTCGTTGGACCGAAACTACAATCTGATCTCGTTTCGATATTGCTTCGTTTTCGTCTACATGCGGTTGTTTTCACAGCCGACATTCGTCAAATGTATCGACAAATCTTGGTCTCTCTTACCGATCGAGATTTTCAACGCATCTTATTCAGGTTCTCGCTCGATGAACCTATACAAGAATTTCGCCTGAACACCGTGACCTACGGTATGTCTTCGTCCAGTTTCCTCGCAATTCGAGCCCTGATTCAATTGGCCATTGATGAAGGCAAAAAGTATCCTCGTGCAGTTGACGTCCTCAAACGAGACATTTACGTCGATGACGTAGTGACAGGCGCTGAGTCCGTCGAATCAGCTCTTGACCTTCAGTCGCAGGTTGTCAAAATCCTAGAGAAAGGATGTTTTGAACTCCGCAAGTGGTCGAGTAATTGTCCCCGTTTGCTCGAAAATCTCGACCCAACCCATTGTCATAATAAGACGCTATCTTTTGATTCGGAACCGACATCTCCTCTTAAAGTGCTCGGTATGGAGTGGAACCCGTCCAGTGACGCGTTCACTTTCACAGTCAACGCGCTTCATGAAAAGTGTACAAAACGAAATATTCTTTCGGAATTGGCGCGCATATTTGATCCTCTTGGGTTTCTTACACCCTTGACACTCTCGTTCAAGCGCATAATTCAGGACCTCTGGACGCTTGGTTTAGATTGGGACGTGGTAGCACCCCCCAATATCAGCCAAAACTGGCTTCGTTATCGTTTAGATCTCGACTTATTGTCGTCTCTCGAAATACCTCGATTCATTCCGTCCACAAAGTCTTGCAGTGTTCAGCTGCATGGCTTCTGTGACGCTTCGGAGGCGGGATATTCTGCTGTCATTTATTTTCGCATTCGACATGGCGATGATAGCATCACCATACATTTGGTAACGTCACGCTGCAAGGTCTCACCTTTGAAACGCACTTCTATTCCCCGATTGGAACTGTGTGCTGCAGTTTTGCTGACAGACCTCGTTGAACACGTGAAGGAAATCTACGGCGGAGACGTCAAATTTGAGGATATATTCTGTTGGTCCGATTCTACTGTGACACTCTCTTGGTTACGTTCGCCATCACATCGCTGGAAGACATACGTCAGCAACCGCGTAAGTCACATACAAGACAAAATACCCGCTGGTCATTGGCGCCATGTCACGTCAGAAACCAATCCGGCCGATTGTGCCTCTCGCGGTATCACTGTTCGAGAACTTGTGAGTCATCCTTTATGGTGGACAGGTCCCGATTGGTTGGCGCTTGACAGTAGCTGTTGGCCAAGGTCACCGTTGTCCATCGAAGTACAATCGGATTCGTTGGAAGAACAAAGGGTTCCCAAACAGACCGTATTGTTCACTGCCGTCAACCAACTTGACGACTTCTTAGCTAGACATTCGAGTCTCAGTAAAGCTATTCGTATTGTCGCTTACACTCATCGCTTCGTACATAACTCTCGTAACCCTGACAAAAGACGTTTCGGCCCACTTGTTCAATCGGAACTCGATGGTGCCCTTACTAGCTTAGTAAAGTTAACTCAAGAAAAGTCATTTTCGAATGAGATTAAATCTCTCAAGGAAGGTAAAAAATTGCCTAAACCATTCAGAAAACTTAGTGTTTTTATCGATAAATCTGGTTTGTTGAGGGTGGGCGGTAGGCTGGTTCACTCTGAACTCGATTATGATTGCAAGCACCCTTTACTGCTACCCAGTCAGGATCGCATGACGCAGCTCGTCATCGACCAAGTACACAATGACAATCAACATCCGGGGTTACGCACGCTAAATTTCTTAATTGCACAAAACTTTTGGATCTTCGCCTCTAAGCGCGTGATCAGTTCTCGCCTATCGAAGTGTGTGAAATGTTTCCGCTCTAATCCAAAACCTTTGGTGCCCCGTATGGCAGACCTCCCAAAAACTCGAATTTCGCAAGTAAAGCCTTTCTCGTGTATCGGTGTCGATTTTGCGGGTCCTTTTCCCACATACATTAAACGCTATCGTGGAGCCAGGACTTTTAAAACACACGTGTGTTTATTTATATGTTTTGCGACCAAAGCGTCACATATCGAGCTTGTTATAGGACTTACTACTGAAGCCTTTCTCGCTGCCTTGCGTCGATTTATCGCTCGCCGTGGCCGTTGCCAACGCATACATTGCGACCGGGGTACGAATTTCGTAGGCGCTTATAACGCATTACTACCTCTCATGCAAGACGCAGCTTCTCGCGAGAGTATCGAATTCTCTTTCAATCCACCAGCGGCATCCCACTTCGGCGGCCTGTGGGAAGCCAACATTAAATCGTTTAAAACACATCTTGCTCGCGTTGTAGGAAATCAAATCCTAACTTATGAGGAATTTCTTACGGTGTCCGCCCAAATTGAGTCGGTCCTTAATTCGCGGCCACTCTGTGAGATGAGTGCCGATCCAAACGACATGTCGGTGTTAACACCCGGACATTTTCTCACTTTAGAGCCCTTGACATCACTTGTAGATACTTCGACTAGCGATACAAACACTTCCATTTCGAGTCGATGGCAGCTTGTGCAGAAACTCCATCGTGATTTCTGGAAGCGATGGCATTTAGAATACTTGCATACGTTGAATCAACGCGCGAAATGGCACTCGGATATTGATGAACCCAAGGCTGGCACTTTAGTATTGATTAAAGACGAACAACTGAAGCCACTTCATTGGTCTCTTGGTCGTATAGTATCGTTGCATTCGGGCAAAGACGGGATCTCCCGTGTAGCTACGGTTCGAACACAATCAGGTCTAATACAAAGACCTCTGGTAAAGTTGTGTCCTTTACCTATAGACTAGTTTATTCGTAAAATACTTCGTATATTGGTGGGCGGAATGATGGTTCCGGACACCATACCTATCTAGTTTAGTTTTATTTGTTATTATTTGATACATGTCATTTCTATATATATATAGTAAAATGGAACGCATAAATTAGCGACAGTTTGGTAGGGTAGTTTTTTTTCGAATATTTTGACGTTTATAAAAGCCAGTTGAAGGTAGATCGATTTGATGGCTGCTCATGACCGAATGCGCAAGCCCGCTCGTCGTGATAAATCAAAAATACGCTAAAACTGTCGATTTGTGTGCTAAAAACCCTCGCCCCAGCCACTACAGCATCAGCTCGCCCATGGAGAGTGTCGGTACCGACCAGCAGTTCGGCGTGCAGAGACGGGGTGAGTTGGCTTTCGATTGATTCGCTTTCACTGGCATTAGATCGTTTAATTTCTCGCCAAATACAATTTCCCTGCTCGAGGGCGATTGTTGTTTGTGAGGGGTTTTGTTTAGATTTATTGATATTGGTTTTCATTTGTTTGATTCTGTATCTATAAAATCTTTTTGATATTATTTTATACATAGGAGAGGAGGATATATACAATTCTATAGACCTTCACACCTTCAAGAAAAGAGTATACTCCCATCCTAATTGCCGGCAACGCACTTGTGATACGTCTGCTCGTTTGCCTCTTATATGATAAAAAAGACGCATATATTAGGTATGACTAGAGTCAGAAAAATGCTACTATAGCCGGTCAAACAAGTTTGTCAGTAGCAAAAGGCGCCAAATTCAAATTTTCCATGGGACGATTGTTACCCTTCGCGCCTACATTTTTTAATTTTGCCGATTTTTTCTACTGACGGAAATGGCTTGACAGACTATATGATGTTTATTGACATATGAAAGTAACTATACACTAATTCAAGCAAATTATGGTGTAATCTTATTTGTTAGGTGCCTATCTTTTATAATAATATAGAAAGAAAGAAAGAAAGAAATTACATTTATTTACGTCAAACCAAACCAGGAACACAATAAATAAACAAAACACGTTGGTAAACCAAGTCTGAACGGTGTTTAATGACAATAAAAATACAAAATTGATAGAGTTATTACGATAACGGGCGCGTTTTTGGCACCAAACACATTCCGCGGTCATTGACTAAGAATTAAAAAAATGACAACATCGCTGGTGTTTTATCTAAAAATAAACGATTATGTAGACTGGTTCTCTTGTGAAACCACATGGCTCCGCCATTTTGAAAAAAAAAACATGTACCCAAAGACAAAGAAATTCCATGCAATTGTCGAACCTGTTCACAAAATTTCAAAAGAGCAGGACATAATACGAAAGCATTTGTGCCCGAGGCACTTCGCTCGCTCTTTGCACTCGCTCGGTCAACTAAAAAATGTTGGTTGATACACATTCAGTTCAAATGACTTGTCGTTTTGCAGAATAATAGTTTTTTTTTTAATTTTCTGTAAGGGGCTCTCAAGGGCTTTTACACAAGTCAATACAGCATTTATTGATCGAAATTAAATTATGTAACTGGGTCCAAATTTGAAGTAAAATACTGTGACATACGGACCGACGTAGGATCCATGGATATCACCGACTCAGACGTTTCAACCTATCAAATTTGCCTACTAGGTATCCCCTATGTCCATACTAATATCCGTACCTGAGAGGCATAACAATGTAAGTGCCATTTTAGTAATTTTACAGGAGAAGCGATTTTGTGTCAAATTTTGTGTTACAAGGATTTACGAACAACATAAAATGACACACAAGAGGTTTGAGTCACAGTTTTTTAAATTAATCAACAGTAAATATATTTGACATTATTATGTGTTACTTTCGAGTTATCATTTTGTACTTATAAGATATATTTTTCGATAAAACATAAAAAACTACCCCACATACAGTATTCTGCTTCTAAGCTTATTTCAAATTCGAGGAGTTGCAGTAATATTAAATGTCCTTAATGTGATTGAAAATACTGTTATATCATTTATATAACAATAACAAGTCCGTTTAAATGCAAATAACCATTGTAATCAACTTAAACTGATTAAAATATGAAAATTTTATTTTTTAGTCAGGACATACAGTTAAATGGCTTACAATATGCCTAGCATTATAGTGTATGTGCACTCAGAACCGTAAACTCTCTGGACATACATTAAAATGAACCTAGTAGCATTTTACTGTATTTCACTTACATCAGTACTCTCCTATTGTCCGTTCCCGGACACTCCTCAATATTTTTTTATCTTTTGCACCTGACTGCGACTTGTTTGCCGACCAGAGTCATAAACTTTATAAAGAATCTTTACGTTTTTGCGAATCAACATAGGTACCTTATTAATCACTGTCTTATTTATCTTATAATTTTAGTACTATAGCTATAGCTTTCTTATTACTTACTTAATTTTACAGCGCATTGGAGCTCCTTAGCTGTAATGCTGAAAAATTTTATTTCAATAAATATCAAATATCAATATCAAAATGCTTCCCAGAGGTTTATACACTTACAGTAAAATGCATTTGAAAAACTTGGAATTGGTGGTATTATCGATAAATATAGTTTTATGAATCGATGGAGCATCAGAAATTATGTACGATACTGTAAAAAACCGATAATCACAAAAACATGACTTACAGTGCTATGCCTCTCAGGTACGGATATTAAAAACGCGAAATAGATTTTGTATCTGTTACTTGATTCACGCTTTAAATAATCGCCGAGCCGATTTACATGAAATTCAGTATGAAGATATACCGGGATAGTTTTTATCAACTATTATCATCATTATTCTACGCAGACGAAGTCGTAGGCAGAAGCTAGTATACTTATAATATGGGAAATCATTTATGTCATTAGAAAAAGGCGCCTAATTTGAATAATGTAGACGCAAAAGGTCAATGTCTCATACAAACCTTTATTAGAGCTTTTCTCTACTGACAAATTAGTTTTCCATACAATTCCACCCTTCAGAGCCCCAAACGCATCACACCGACTTCCTACCTCAAAGGACCTCACGTTGTTTTGGGCGAAGTTCATCGCCCCGGCGTTCGACGACCTTGCATCCGACCTTGCCGGGCCGACGCCCGTATATTTTCGGCAAACGGGCGTTTTTCTCGATGGAAAATTCTTATCGACCATTTTCGTTGACCCCCCTCCCGCCCCGATACTTCCTGAGATACTGAAGTGAAAAGGGACGCGGAGGGTATCTGTATAGGTCTTCGTTGGCTGGTTGGTGCAGAGGGCAATGTTTTACGCACACCTACAGGGTTCAAAGTTCTTGGTGCGATCAAGATTTGTTTTTGTACCGATGATGGGGAAGAGGGTACTATTATATGAATCAATAGTAGTTTGCATAGGTTTTAGTGAAAGTGGGGTAAAATTCCGTGAATATTACACTTGGATGTATTTATCACATGGGTTTTCAGGGCTCCTTATACGATCCCTTATAGTTACGCAATGTCCATCCATCTGTATGTTTACCTATACGTCTTCGCTTCGGCTTAGCTCAAGCAAGATATTACGAATTTTACTATTTTCTCTTTATCATGCTAATTTTGGATTATCATAGAGTGTGAGTTTATTGGCATGTGAATTTTTAGTGTTCTTTTTGACATTTTTTTAAAACGATTTTTTTGCTCTATATGTACGTATGTCTCGCAACTTCACAACCGAGATTTGGACCCACGATTACTGACCACCAAATTTCTATTCTTAATATACCTATGTATTAGCTGTGCATCATTAGGCTTGATACATTTATCAAATAAATGCTATAGGTATGAAACATCTTAGGTTCAAACAGTCTTTTGCCACTTTACATACCTACTTTATCTTGGAAATATTGTATCGTAACCGACAGTCACCTTCATACCTAAGTGGGGTTTTTGAAGGGCACGTATTTAACCGGTCAACTAATTAATCGAATTTGGATAGTTTAAAATAATAGAAATGGGTACTAAAATTAATAGTTTGGCAACAAAACTGTAGCCTTAAAATATATCAATATGAGTTGTATTTTAATGCCGTTACAGCTTTTGTTTATTTTTAGGCAGGTACCAAATATTTATTTGGCAACTGAATTATTATATTGGAGACTATTTATGAAGCACATTTTAAAAAGAAAACGGCTATCTATCTATACTATTAATTTAAAAATGAAGTTCTTTTAAAATATTTTGTTTTGTGACCAAACAAAATATCAAATACACGGTCAACCTAACACGCTCCTCCTCGCTTCGCTCGTCGTCGCACCTATCTTTTGACTCTGGCAGAACACAGTGGTAACTATTGAAATTAGTAATTAAAAATTTAAAGACCTAATGGTATAATGGCTATTAGGTGTTTCATGATTAGGAATTTCGACTATAAGTATAGTAAGTATAAGTATAAATATAATAATATTATACGTAAATAAATTTGTGGTGTTTTGTGGATTAGGAAATTTGTCAATTTAAAGTAAAGTGCATATATTATGTTTAAATTTAAATTATTTAAAAATTGAGTATTTACAGCTTATGTATAAAGGAATCTTATTAGGTATTCTGTTTATGAACAAAATATATAAACAACCAAATTTTATGATCGCTTTACAATATTAGTTGCCAACTTATTATTTTAGACGCCAACCTATCAATTCAAGTTCCCTATATTTTTTTTGGGTGGCTTGATTTTGCTGCCAGTTTTTAAATAACATGATGCTTCAATTTGAGGCTAAAGTAAATTTATTGGTGCTAAAATATTAATGCACAGCCAAATTATACCCAGGCAGTATATGCCCAGTGAAAGTTCCTGTTTAATATTTTAGTTGCCCGGTTAATAATAAGCCTTTTTGAAGTTTAGCACTTTCACACTCTGTCTCAGTAATTCTTTCATACGTCTGTGAAGATTAAAAATCGTTAAATCAAATCTCGGCTGTGATGTATAGAGCTAAAAATCGCTCACAATAAATGTAAAAAGATACTACTAAAAATTCAGTCAGGATCCTTAATACACACAAGAGGTTAAACGAAGCGTCCAGTATATCTGTATTGGGTATTCGATCATCATCATCATTGGCCTGTAACATCAATAAGATGATGGTTTAATAGCGTCCATAAGAGGGCGGCACTTCTGCAAATGACTAGGTATTATTAATTACCTACATAATCATATCTTGATATCACTCACGTTAAATCTATAATTAAAAATAGGAGGTAATAATTGTGTAATCATAAATAATCTGTAGGTTAATATCTTTATTATAAATACTTATAATAATCTATAATCTAAAAAGGATGTACCTTTAGTCAATGTAGTTAAGTAAATAAAAATGGGGCCATTATTATTTTATTTATTATGTATTTATTTTAATCATTATTGCACAATACATGAAGGTACAAATGGCGTACTTAATGCTTAAATATTTTGTAGTCGTTTTTTTTTAATTGTCAGATTTTGATTAATTTGTTGGATAGATAGAGTTCTTTCTGTACAACATAAGGGTAATTTTACCGTATGTCCTACAAAATCTTCCACTAAGTTACGAGAAATTGTGTAATTTTCGTAACTCAAAGGAAATTCGTATACCTACATTTATTGTTCAAAAATGGGATTTTATGTTTATTTATTTTATTTATTCTGACCAGAGTGAGGATACCAGAATAAGGAGCAAAAATACCTACATATATGTAAGTACCTACTTATTTTTATTAATTATTGTGATAAGTAGACAAACAGCGTTGTTTTATCTTATTCTGTAATAGTCTGTGCGGAAAGAGAAGAGGTGTGGTATGTAAGGGCCCATACATCTACGACTTTTCTCTTTCTGCTCAGACTCTATAAAATTTTATGTCTTGAGTTCAATGTTTTGAGTCGGGGGCTAACAAATCCCAATAAACAACTCGTCAATCCATTGTTCCAAATTAAAAAACATAATTGCCGGCCATAAATTATAGAATTAAACCGCCATTCGCCCTCATTAAAGATCGTAACTCCATTTTCGAACTGAAACCCACACACGCGCACCCACGTTCGTATTTCGGCGTGAACACACGCGTGTATGTGTGCGTCTAATGTAAGATAAAAGATCGTCGCGACGCGCGTCGATGTGTGCGTGAGGGCAGCGACCGGCGAATTTTGGGTGATATTGAACTATTGCGCAATTTCGCGCCTTTTAGACCAGAAATGCCTGGAACCCCCTTTCCCTTGAACCAATACATGTAAGGAGCTATAGGGACAAATCCTTTTAAAAACGAATATCAACTTACACTGGACGTTCTGCTATCTATTATCGAAATGGTGGTCGTTATGTTTAATTTTCATTGTCTTTGTAATGAACGACAATAAGACATATCCGAACAAAGCAAAACTTGTAAAATTTAAGATGATTGATAGCCAAAGAATAGGATTATCTAATACAGTGAAACTTGGTTAAGTGGGACCTGGATAAGTGGGAAACCTCTATAGCTGGGACTCATAGTGCGGTCCCGGCACTTTGGCGCTGAATTACCTCTATTAGTGAGAAAAAACAGACCTCAATAACTGAGATTAGTTGTTTCGATTTTATAGTCAAATTTACCTCTATTACTGAGACAGAGAGTGTATTTTACCTCTTTTACTGAGACTATATTTAAAAGATTACATTTGCTTCATTGTTTTTTAGAATGTTATAGGAGTTGACCTCTGTATCTGAGATAACGTCAAACTATGACCTCTCTAACTTGGACTTTATTGAAGATCTTGGACTTTAGTCTAACCGAAAATTCCGCATTCAGTTAATTGTGTCTAAACGACTTCAAGTTTTATTTAGTTAGTTTGAGTAAGTAGTTAAAACTATCGAAACCAAAAATTAATTCTCATTTATTTAAGTTCTAAGACACAATGAAGTCCGTTTTTTAATTTTATTTAATAAAATCCATCCTTTGTAGAAGAAGAATCAATCAAAGTTAATTCGAATAAAAATTTGAACAGACTTAAAAAACTATTTAAGGACAAGAAATATTTGACCTTTATTTATTGTTGATGATTACAATTCATACATAATGTTGACAAAATACCTTATTTACCACCTCTATAACTGAAAGGTTATTCCTTTCTCACCTCTATTAATGGAACACTCTATAAATGAGACATACATTTATTTATACCTGGCTAACTGAGACCCTGTGTAAGTAGAAAACCTCTTTAAGTGAGACAAATTTGCTCGTCCCTTGAGATCCCACTTATCCAGGTTTCACTGTATTTTTTATAAATAAAACAGGCAAAACCTATACAAATTTCTTTAGCCCTAGGTTTCGTATTGTAGTTGACAATACGGTGACTGCTTATCATCAGACGGGCCGTGCCACCGACTTGGTAGGTATACGAAAAAAATTCAAATGCTTAGCCGGTACATGCGTAAAATAAAATATTAAACTACTACGTCATTAAAAAACATGGTGGCGTAAATCGTAATCTGTCTGACAAAGATATCATCAATAGGTACCGCTTGTTGCTTTTTAATTTTTTATCTCCCTCCATTTATCTTATCCACGATAAAGTTGCGTGAAAATAGGTAACAACTGATATTTAAAATAAATAATACCTATTATATAACTACCATACTCTGGAAAACCCACTTTGTCAGTAATTCTAATTTTCTATGAGAGGACAACACTTTGCGCCTTTTCTACTGACAGAAATGGCTAGCCAAACTATAGTAACTATAGCATATTTGAGTGATAGAGAGGTAGATAAAGAAATTTCGATTTACGTTTTGCCCCGCTCTGTTTGCCCTGGATCTCTAATGTTTCCCATAAAGTTTTAAGTCATAAATAGTCATAATGTATTGTTTGACCGCATTTTCGTTAGTCATAATTTGTTTGGTTCAGAAACGCGTAACTTTTCAGGATTGCCATAAAATAAACCTAACCTAACCTATTATTGGATAACCTTACGAAAATCCTGAAAAATTAACGGTTTCAGTTTTAGGACTAATGATAATACTGCCCCACATATGGGTCACGTGAACACAATATGTATTCAGGAGTAGCATCTGGCGTGTGGCGTATGTTTTGAATTTGGAATACGATGGTAAATAAACAACATGTTTACCGAACATTTCACGGCTTGTTTCGGTCATAATAAAATTTCATAAATATCGTTACATTCATATTTCACATTCAATTTTTTTCTCCATTACATTCGCATGTCGTAAATACTCCAATATACTGCGGGACACCTAAGGTAAACGTACTAGTGCTCGACATGCTAATGCCCAATAGATGAAACCTTGCTGTCACCTCTATTGACAATGACTTAAGTTTCAAGATGACATTGTACTGGGACCGCGTCGAGCACCAGTACGTTAACTGACTTTTATTGAAAAATCATATCACACAATACAATCCGAGATCCATTATGTATAACTCATGGGTCCATGGGCGGCGGTAATTACCTACTATTAGGCGGTTCGTCTGCTCGTTTACCTCCTATTTTTTTTTAATGGACTTTTATTATACCTCCTATATCATAAAAAAACGTCAGCATCCGTCAGAATGTTGCCCAGTGCATTTATATTTTATTAATCAGAAAGTACGTTTATTACCAACCGTTGACCTACAGGAAAACCGCACTATCGTAAACTTTTTACTACATAACTGTGTTTTTGTATTATCCTTCCTTTTAAATTCAATAATTGGAATTTCATGTATATATAGGTACTGTAACTGATGTAGGTACCTAATATTTGTTTTTGTTTATGAAAAACATTTCATACCTTTTTTAACCCATAAAACCGGTAAACCGGTAAAGCATAATAATTATGCTCAAAACGAAACCGAAACCGGTTTTATGGGTTAAAAATGATTTCTATTATAGAAATCATGTTTCAGTCGAAGCTTCGTTTTCGGCCGAAGCCGAAACTAGGGCAAAACCGAACCGTTTCAGTTTTGGCAAAAAATCCGGTTTGGGTCGGACACTAGATAGTGTTTTCCCCCATCATGCATCGGTCAATGATTTATTATGACTCAACATATGTTATAGGCGTTCCAAAATTGAAGCGCTTACCTTGTGACAAATTGTACAAGTTGCCTTTAGTCGCGCCTAGGCAAGCGAGAAATGACCACGTGCTGACGAGCTCCCGCTCACCGAACGAGAAAGAGACAAGCTCATGTTTAACAACAAGTATGACAAAGATGATTCGAATGCGAAAATTAAAAATGACAGATTTCTTCGTAGGTATAGAAGTATATACTGTATATGGAAATATTATTTGTGCTCCTTATGTATGAGTATAACCTATCAATAGTCTGTATCTTTAGGTATTTAAATAAAATTAAACAAAATCTACCCTCAAATGGCGCCTTAATCCAGTTGAGGGTAGATGAAAACATTGCACGATCAAATAATGTAGGTTAAAGTCAGGTCGTTCAGTGACAGATCCAGGCGGTTTTGTATTTGGTTGGTTAACCAATAAATGTTATAACTACCCGAAAATGTACAAATTATTTCTTCTCCTTGTCCTTTTCCCATTATTTGGGGTCGGCTCTCCTAGTTATATTTCGCCAGGCTTCACGGTCCTGGGTCGTCTCAGGTGTGATTTGGGCTTCTTCCATATCCCTCTTCACTGTTGCCAGCCATGTCAGTCGGGGTCTTCCTCGTCGTGATTGCGTGGGGAACATATCTAGCACCTTACGTGTCATGTGTTCGGATTCTCGGCGCATGACATGTCCAAACCATCGGAGTCGCCCTTCGGTTAATTTTTCGGGCAAAGGTCTGACTTTAAAACTACCACGGACGTAGGTGTTACGGATGTGGTCAAGTAAGGTGACACCTCCGGCCCAGCGGAGCATTTTCATCTCGGCGGCGTGAAGCTTATCCTCTAGCTGTTTTTTGAGGGGCCAGCACTCATGTACAAAATGTACAAATTATTTGTTTACCTTTTATTTAAATACCTAAAGATACATAGTATAAGTATATTTGGTTATATATAGGGCTGCCATCCGTCCGGGTTTCCCCTGATTTGTCCTAGTTTGGAGGCCGTCCGCGGGAAGTCCGGGGGGTTTTCAAAAAGTGTCAGGGTTCGGCGAATTTAGAGATGGCAGCCCTAGTCATATAATATCTTTGCACACGGTCGCCAAAACCACCCTCGTCATCCGTCAACAAGTGCTAATCTCCCCCTCACGATCTAATCTCGCGTGGTGCAATAAAGTATGACCGCTACGTCATTGGTGGCAACGACCGGTGACATTTGGCGACCTCCGTCTTACAAGGAATCACGTAATGGATACTTACATGATAATGGCTTATGATTGGTCTGACCGTTTTTGACAGGCTGGATCACAGACAAGACATCCTCCAGAATGAGCATAGTAGCGCTACCCCCTCTGCCACAAATATACGATAGTTTTACTCCATTTTCGAGTTAAAGTGTCTTTGTGTGACGCCCGTGTCTTTGAACGGACCAATCACGGCACAGGACTCGCTCACCTCGTCCCCCGCACCCCAGTATTTTTGGCAGCATCGGTTTCATGAAATAATTGCTCTAAACTCCGTCTATTTGACACGCTGGATAGATGATTCCTAATTCTTTCTTGTACAGTCTATTAAAATATATCTAAAATCATCTAAGTGTAACTACTAACGCCATCTGTTATACTTAATATGTTAACTGTTCATGTTTAATTGTCTGTGACATTTAAAAAATAAAATTAGCCTCATTGCAACTGCTATTGTTCGTTTCATTTTCAGTACAAGTGTAAAAATATGAGTGCATACAACATACTCAAATATATCCCATAGTTCTTAATTCGCTGACATAAGAGCTATGGGACACATTTTTGAGTATGACGCGAGTGCACCCATATTTTTACACTTGACTGTACAATTAGGTCTTGCAATCCGGAGGTCGCGGGTTCAAACCCCGGCTCGTACCAATGAGTTTTTCGGAACTTATGTACGAAATATCATTTGATATTTACCAGTCGCTTTTCGGTGAAGGAAAACATCGTGAGGTGAAAACACCGGACTAATCCCAATAAGGCCTAGTTTACCCTCTGGGTTGGAAGGTCAGATGGCAGTCGCTTTCGTAAAAACTAGTGTCTATGCCAATTCTTGGGATTAGTCAAGCGGACCCCAGGCTCCCATGAGCTGTGGCAAAATGCCGGGACAACGCGAGGAAAAAGAAGACTGTGCATTAGGTATAATACGCTTTTGCGGTCTACAGGATGTTTTGGAAATGGGCTTGGCCGGTCCAAATACTTATCTAACAGATGGCGCCACATATGTATTACCTGTCAATCCTACGAATAGTGTCAAATTCTTGTTTTAATGTGAATAAAACTAGAGACACTTAAAACCTACGCTGGCGCCATCTATAAAAACCATTGACTGCCAACCCCATGTGACGTAGTCCTTTGTATTCGCATCTAGTTTTACCTAATAGCAAATGCAGTCGTCAATTCTGTTTGTTCGTAGATTTATTTTGTATATATTAGTTTTCAAGGTTTTTGTGTATATTTTTTTAGATAATAAGTATGAAATGTGTATTATAGTAGTTTATAGTTATATTTAGGTTTAAGTTTATTTCTTATTTTGTAGAATTTTAATTGGAAATAACGGTAAACCGTTACATACCCCTCTTTTTAGGTTAGGGTTTTTGCTAGGAAAACCCGCTATTTCTGTTGTCTACTCAATAGATACACTAGTCATCATTCAGGCTTCAATCTCAACATACACCTCCTCTTCATACATGCATCACACAGCCAAATAAGCAATAAACATTTCTATATATGTTTTTGCGTCCTAGCAGATTGAGTATTATACTTACGATTGTATAAATACTCTCATGTATTTATTAATGGTTCTTAAATATATTAATCACTAACCTCAGTGGTCTAGATCATACTACAGGCTGTTTAGAAGACCTGATAGCCTACTGATAGGCCTGAAATTCACAAACCGGTAGAGGTTTACAAAGTATAAATAATCTAATCTAACAGTTAGTGTATTTAGAGTATGTGCCAGCGCTTATACGTCAGTTTCATGAGGCTAGTGAATAAATTTAGACAGTTAATGTAGAAATCGTACATAGGGGACTACTTAATCATATTAAACTTTGTAGTTGGTGATCTTAAAATCTTTAACATGCCAGTTACCTATATTCCTCCCTTGCATGTCTTCTAGTTCGTATACTAAATTAGACTTTTTAGCAACGATCTTACATGGACAATACTTCGGTGCAAGTTTCTTCGCAAACATGTTGTTTTTGTCGCTAAGGTAGAACGTTTTTTTCCAAATAGTATCGCCAACTTTAAAATCATGATCTTTACGGCGTAGGTTATAGTGTTCGCTATTCCTAGTATGGGCTTGCACTAGAGAAGATTGAACCTTATCAAAAAATTTCCGCAAATGACCTAGATTCTCTGCATATTCATCTCTAGGAGTAAATATTATGTCGTCATCTAGTTCTGGGTCAATATAGTGTAAACCGCTAGTGACCAATTCCCGTCCATGAACGAGAAACGCGGGGGTGTATTTTGTTACCTCATTACTGGATGTGTTCATAGCGAATTGAATTTTAGGTAGATTGCAGTCCCAGAACCTATGGTCGTTTTCAATGTAGGATGATACTGCTGTAATAATCACTTTGTTGTATCGTTCTACTGTGTTCACTTGCGGAGTATATTTAGGCGTAAATCTTACGTTAGGGACATTGTAGTCATTAAACAATTTCTTTAACACGTTACTTGTGAACTGCTTTCCATTGTCCATAAGAACAGTACTAGGCACGCCGTGAACTAGGAAAACTTTTTCCTCGATTAACTTAGCTATTATCTCGGAGGTTGCGCGACGAATGGGAAATAATAAACAGTACTTCGAGAAACAGCATGTCACAACAAATATAAAAGTGTTCTGTTTTCTCGATGGGGGTAGGGGACCTATGAGATCCATGCTTAACATTTGAAAAGGGCGTGAGCAGTCTTTAGGACGGCCCATAATGCCTAGAGTAGCATGAGTAGCATGCTTGTGAGCACAGCAAATATCACAATTAGAAACAAATTTAACTACATCGCGATGCATGTCCTGCCAGAAGTAGTTTAAAGAAAGCCGTTTATGTGTTTTATATATGCCAAAGTGGCCAGCGGTAGGTTCTGAATGATTTTTACTAATAATGTCGAGTCTAAATTCGAGGGGAATGACTTCTTTCCACTCGAACTCTCGAGTTAAAGGATTTAGACTTTTTTTAAACCTAAATAGTCTGCCGTTAGTTACTTTGTAATTTAAACATGAAGTAGGAGTGTTTTGGCAACCGTTGTAAATATTTAGATACCACGAGTCGCTTGTAGAATAAAACATGTCAGGACTAGTTGGGATCTCATCAATCTCGGCAATAGCAACAGAACGGGAGAGACTGTCTGGTACTACATTTTCTGAGCCACGACGATGCTTGATCTCAAAGTTGAATGAGGACATACGAACTCCCCAACGGGCTAAACGACCCGTGGGATTATTTAGATTTAGAAACCACTTAAGTGACGAGTGATCGGTATACACGACGAACTTTTTGCCGTTCTCCAAGTAGCACCTCCAGTGTTCAATCGCTGTAAGTACTGCAAGTGCCTCTCGTTCTGTTGCGCTGTATTTACGCTCTTGGTTAGAGAGAGACTTACTCATGTACGCTATAACCTTCTCTTGATTGTCTATGACCTGTGTCAGGACCGCACCCACGCCGTAATCGCTCGCATCTGTATGCACTTGGAACGGCTGCGTATAATCCGGGCACGACAATATAGGAGAAGATACTAAGGCTTCCTTTAGCGTACGGAAGGCGACTTCAGCATCGGTAGACCAGTTAAAAGGGGGTGAGTTTTTAGCTTGTGAAGTAAGTTTATTTAGAGGTGCAGCTATAGAACTGAAATTTGGAATAAAACGGCGATACCATGATGCCGTTCCAATAAACCGACGAACTTCCTTGCGATTAGTAGGAGTTGGATAGTTAATGATTGCCTCAATCTTTTCTGGGTTCGGTTGTAGTCCATTTCCATCTACTACATATCCTAAATAACTCAGTCTATTTCTGAAGAATTGACACTTTTGGTAACCAATGGTTAAGTTTGCCATTTTAAGTTTCTCTAGAACTCTAACTAATAGGGAGATATGTTCTTCAAAGGTCGATGAGACAATGATAATGTCGTCGATGTAGACAAAGACTTTATGCTCAAAATCAGGCCCATAGAACAACATATCAACCAGTCGTTGTTGCGTCGCTGGAGCATTAGTTAAGCCAAAGGGCATAGAAACAAACTGAAAGGTACCACGCGAAGGAATATAAAACGCCGTTTTACACCGGTCTTCTTCCTTAATAGGAATTTGCCAAAAACTCTTTGACAAGTCTAAACTAGAGAGATATTTAGCGTCACGCAGATTGTCGAGTATCTCAGAAATGTATGGAATACTGTAAGCATCCTTGATGGTAACTGCATTCAATTTACGGCTATCTAAGCAGAATCTCATTTCGCCATTTTTTTTAGGTGTCAACAGAACAGGGGACGACCAAGGGCTCTCGCAAGGTTCTACCACGTTTTCACGCAACATTTCATCAAGCTGAGTGTTTAGTATTCTTTGTTTTTCAGGAGACATTCTGTAGTATCTTTGTCGAACAGGAACAGCATTACCGGTATCTATATTGTGAGCAATTAGAGAAGTGCGGCCTAGACCACGTTCTTCATATGAAATGTTACGAAACTGCGCAGTGATATGATCAGCCGTAACTTTTTGCTCAGGCGAAAGATGACCATAGTCACATAAGTGTGTAGGTTGAGGATCTAGTGATAGAGAGGCTAATTTATCAACATCCCTAGGTAAAATTACGGAATCTAGTTTTTTAGGAAACAATTCGAAAATTCTCCAGAAGTCCATGCCTAATATCAAGGAGTTTTCGACTTCTGGTACGACGTAGGCCTTCAAGATGTGGGTTTGATCTAAGAACGAGACAGGCAGATTGATCATACCAATATTGTTTAGTCTATGCCTGCCAGCTGCGAATAAATTTATCGTATCCGTACTGTTGAGCTTCAAACCCGCATCCAAGAAAACTTTATGATAGTTATTACCTAGAATTGTATAACCACTACCCGTATCTAACAAACCATGGATAGTTTTACCATTAATCTGAACTGAGACATACGGTCTGTTATGTATATTATCTGAATCGTGGATTGCAGTGACTGAATAGCAAGTGAAAAATTTAGATATGAAGTTGAGCCAAGATTTCCACTCTGAATCACTAAAGTTTTCACTAGATTTTTTAGAAAGATTATGTACACTACAATCCACTGAATTTAGTTTTTTGGATCTTTAGGATTACAGGATTTACAATCAGGATAGCGTACACCTTTATTACCACATTTAAAACAGATAGGGAAGTGTGGCTGTTTGCATTCTTTCAAAGAGTGTGTATCAGTGCGACACCTAGGACAGTACTTACGCGAGTTACTAGCAGTGTTGACATTTTTTGTACTGTTTGCTGTCGCTTGTACAGCATTAGTAGTAGTAGGCTTTTCCTCTGTAGTTTTAGATTTGTTGTAGTTGTAAGAGCTCGAGTAGTTAGGATATTTGTTTTGATTATAGTAGTTTTTCTGTTTTTCATTTGAATTTGTATTTTGGTAGTTTTTATTTGTGTAGTAGATATTATTTTTATGATATTTAGTGTAGGCAAATTCTGGGGCTAGAGTCTCAGAAGTCACCCTAGGCGGTTCATGAAACAAGGATAAGCGTGACTGAATGTCCTCATAGTTTGTGCAAAGGGTTTTTAATGTCTTTAGGTCCTTGATCTCAGGTGAAGCGGCTAGGGTGCTGGCATAACATGGCCGGATGTTATGTAAGATAATTTCGAGTTTTTCTTCCTCAGACAACGGTTTAACCAATCGCGAAAACATGCCATGCATAATAGACAAGTAAATAGAAATGTTTTCTTGTTCCCCTTGCGTACGATATTTTATTTCATTAGTCAGGCGATAGTCGTAATTCTTTGGACTAAAGTCTTTTTTTAATAGGACGACGACATCATCCCAGCTTTGAAAACTTTCTTTATTGCAACGGAACCAATGTAATGCGTCATCAGTGAAAATCTCGTAGGCAAACTTCAATACACGATCCTTTGATATATTCCTAACCTCTACGAATTCTTCAACTCTTTGAATGAAAGAAAAAACGCAGGCTTTTCCAGAGTACTTTAGTTTTGCCAAGTCAGAAGTCAGGTTACGATCACAGTGGAGTACCGTCGTAGCTTCAGGTTCCAAAACTGAGACTGCATTTGCATTTGAGGTTGATGCCGGCCTCAACGTCGTAATTTCTTTGTATTGGTTGTTAAAGGTAGTGCAATAATTTTTTTGCTGGTCAACTAACGTGGCACTAACGTTTGAGATACGCCTTAATCTGTGATATATGTGGTGTAGTAGATTTTCGGTACGCAAGAACAGGGTCTTATCAAATTTAGATTTGAGGGATGCTAGCATCGTTTGGGATTTTGTTAGACTGTCTTTAACAGCATCAAGGTCAACCGCAGGCTCTAAATGTGATTCCAAAATGTCCTCAGGAGGTATGGCCAATTTTACTATCTGGCTTCGGAGGTCCTGCACCGAACCAGTTGAACCACCTCTAAGGATCACCTCATATTCAAGCTCAGCTTTTTGTAGTGACAAATATTTAATTGGGTACGACATGTTTAAATCTTAACGTAAAAAGTGTGTGTTTTGATTACAATTGATTAAAAAGCAGTTAGGTTTAGTTGCTAAGTAAGTGGAATGTGAGATACGATAGAATTTTAAAATTATTTTAAATCGGAATAAGTGAAGTGTAGTGTTTTTTTTTTTTTTTTTTTAAACAAGAATTTTGCTATAACTATATGAAGTGAGAAACTGACAACCACGTACCAAACAACTGCTCAAATCAGACTTAAAAACTAGATGAATTACAAGTGCTAATATTAGAAAGCCACCAACACCAATGAAAACCAAGAGGAGAAAAAGGCCAAGGACTTGCTTCAATAATGCACAGCTCAGAAATAACCAGTATGGGCGCCAATGTGACGTAGTCCTTTGTATTCGCATCTAGTTTTACCTAATAGCAAATGCAGTCGTCAATTCTGTTTGTTCGTAGATTTATTTTGTATATATTAGTTTTCAAGGTTTTTGTGTATATTTTTTTAGATAATAAGTATGAAATGTGTATTATAGTAGTTTATAGTTATATTTAGGTTTAAGTTTATTTCTTATTTTGTAGAATTTTAATTGGAAATAACGGTAAACCGTTACACCCATTTACACTTATTCTTTACAGATGGCCAGCAAGTAAGGATAAAACATTAAAAACAAATTATTATGATTATGACCCTTACAACATATACCGGGTGTGGCCTGTAATATGAGCAAAAAATTAAACTGTAGCCTGTACTCCTCATTTATTCAACATTTGTTCAGCGACTTTTAAAAATAACTTGCGATTTGATTTTTAATACACTTCAAAGTTTATTATAAGACGCAATGTATTGCGAATTTTGTTATGTTTAAGGCGTGACAAGCAACGTCAATCACAATGATATGGCGTGGCGATGGCGTCCATTGAAGATAATATTTATTTTGTATGAAAAATAGGGAGTCTAAATACTTCATAATTTTCAAAAGTTGTTGAACAAAAGTGTCACCGTTTGAGGAGTAAAATCTGTGTTTTAATTATTTGCTCGTGTTACAGGCCACACCCGGTATAGGTAAATATTACGACACACGCTGAAATCCGTCCTTTAAATGGCTTAAAGCTTTAAGGCAAAGAAAAACCTAAACACACGAAATAGTCTTGAAAACATAACTTTATTTGGTTTATAAACCCAATCTTAGAAACAAAATGCTAAAAACTGATAAGACCTTTCGCAACGCAAAAATGACGCGTGATACTACAGTTCATTCACCCCATCGTTTAGGTTCATCGGTTCGTCGACCCCGAGCAATAACATACTTTATATAACCATTGTAAGTCGTTATAATACGATAACGATTTATATTATTAATAATATGCGATTCATAGATATTTAAATAAGCAAGACGTAAGAATAACAATAATGCCCTAGGTTATGGTTGGAAATATTTGATATATTAGTAATCTTATAACTACATTATTACAAAGTAAATGAAATACAATTCAAACATCTTAAAATACTACTTACATAAATTACAAAAATCTTAACTAAACTAAAAACTAACAAACACAAAAACTATTCACAAAATTCGGCCCTCCAGATGCAAAGGAGCCCATCACGCTGGTCGTAATTAGTAATTGGATATTCATTTTGTTTATAATTTAATCATTTTCGTTAGGTTTAAAGTGATTTTTAAATGAGCTAAAAGCCTACATTTGATCCATCCATTGCGAAAAGTGCGTCCATGCGTCTAAAGTGGACTTAAGTATTTAACTAGCGACCCGCCCCGGCACAGATAGTTCAACAAATTTACACAAAACCTGAACAAATTATACACCTAAACCTTCCTCAAGAAATCACTCTATTCATAGGTGAAAACCGCATGGAAATCCGTTCAGTAGTTTTTGAATTCAGACATAGTAGACAGACGCGGCGGGGGACTATGTTTTATAATACCTATGTATTGAGGTGTACTCGTATATGAGAAGTCTCAGGAGGCGAAGTAGGTATAGGTAGTAATAAATAATAAAAGACCTAAAAACATTATTCTCAGAACAAGCGGCGGCGTTATTTTAAGATATTTTCCTGTTGCTAGCAGACCTAAACACACTAGGTGCGTAATGGACTCGAGTCCAACATTAAGAAAGCAGATTTTACCTTTTGTCTTCCTGCTATAGAAATCATTCTTCTTTCGTATGACATAATAAGTAAAACTTATACAATTCCTGTGTAAAACACACCATTAGGTAATATGAGTCAATTGTACAGTTGAGTCAAAAACCATCTAGAAAACGGACATCTTATGAATATATTCTACCGTCAATATAATAGAGATTTTAAGACAGAACGTTTTTACAGTCAGCTGCAGAGATAACTGACCCCCATGCAAACAAATTTTTATACATGCCTAAAATAGTTCAGAAATTAGCCTTTAAAGTCAATTAGAAAAGACGCGGAATGAGAACTCACACTAAGGCAGTTTTATGACTCAGTTACAACTTTTTCCTGACCATTGCTTTGACTCAACAAGTTTACTAATTCAGTTTTTCTCAGTTTATTAGAATAAGGAATTAAATTCAAAATAAACAATATAATCTACGCAATTGTAACAGGAATATATTCCGCAAATCATCTATGGATTAGCGTTGGGGAGAGGTGATTCCCTACAGCCCGACTGCGGCAAAGGTATTGTGTGGTACGTAAACGTAATTATAATTAATGACGTAGTATTTGATGACACTGCAATAATAATAGTATTCTATGCAATGCAGCACTTGAATGAGAGAGGTCAAAAAAGGCGAGTAGCGTGAGTAACAATTTGAGCCGTAGACGAAATCGAAGGCGAAAATTGTTAGGACATTTTTGACTTAGTTATAATAGGTACTCGTACTTATATAAAACGTTACCATACTTTTTCTACGGCTAGATACCTACCTACTTAGATGTCACTTTGAGTATAAAAAGTCAGTAATCTCTTTTTTATTTTTATATCTTATCCCTGGCTTATAAACATACAACCCGCCTAAAGTTAAGCGATTAATGCAGTCTGTGACATAGGGCCCGATTAGGATTTTGAAATAGACATCTATTAGATATCTTTTAGACATCACCAAGATACGATAACGATATGTTTAAGATCTAACCTGTCAAATATGACATTTGCGCGATTCTGGAGATACTCTTGAACGATTTCCTCAGGATATGACTTAGAGATCCAATTCACATCTAATAGATATACGCTATCTAACGTTAAAGTGACATTGGTTGCCCGAATTGCGCTGCAAAAGAGAACTAGTTGATATCTAAACTGTAACGTATCTAGAATGGATCTAGTACGTGTCGTCTCTTGTGAATATCTTGAAGTTCGAATACGGCAGATGAACGCCTGCAATTCAAACATCAGACTCTTGGGTAACGGCTATATTGCGTTTTAATTTTTTTCTACTTTAACATGAAATTCAATTATCAATTACTTAATGTACCTACAGAGTTCATTGTCCCAATTCATTCGACTATAGTTACTACCAACTACTTACTAGCTGTTTAAAAAAACCGTATGTCCATCAGTATCAAAGGCCGATAGGTCATTGTTCTATAGAAGTAATGTTTATTTGGGGCCGCGTATATTGGCCCCAGGGTCAGGGACCTCAGGTTTTTGCGTCACAGTTGCGTCATGGTTTAGGTTCCTGTCATGACATGTTAATAATGTGATGTAAGTACTGTTAATGGACGCTTTATGGGGTGTCAAGTGCGAGATTAATACAATAAATAATTATAAAATATTTATTGCTTTAAACCTTACATTACATTTCGCATTATAAAATTTATTAACAATATGAAACAGTGTATCAGGTTTGTAACACATGTCTCCACAAAGACTTTTTTAAACGTTGTGAAAATGCGTTTACGCATACCACCTACTGCCGTATTCGAACTTCAAGATATTCACAAGAGACGACACTTACTAGATCCATTTTAGATACGTTATAGTTTAGATATCAACTAGTTCTCTTTTGCAGCGCAATTCGGGCAACCAATGTCACTTTTACGTTAGATAGAGTAAGATATCTATTAGATGTGAATTGGATCTCTAAGTCATATCCTGTGGAAATCGTTCAACAGTATCTCCAGAATCGCGCAAATGTTAAATTTGACAGGTTAGATCTTAAACATATAGTTATCGTATCTTGGTGATGTCTAAAAGATGTCTATTTCAAAATCCGAATCGGGCCCCTAGTCTGGGGAGAGGGATGACGGACTAACCAGTAGTAGTACTAACGTCTAAAATCATCAACGAATGCCGACTCGGCCTTGTATCGCAGGGCCGCTACAAGGCAGAGTTAATAAACACAGAGAGGAAAAAACAAAATAACTCCTCAATTGTTATAATAAACAGTTTAAATTTTATTTTATTTTTAATTAATCAATCGCATTTGACTACACATCTTAGCGCCACTTGCACCATTCCACTAATCCGGGGTTAACCGGTTAAACCTGAAGTTGTCATGGTTACCAGTACAATTTGACACTGGGTTAACGGTTTAACCGGTTAACCCCGGGTTCGTGCAAGTGGCGCTCATACAATCAATTAGTATTTGGCATTAGATACCAGCTACTACAGATTTGCGGAAAGTTTCATAAAAGTTAGAAAAGTTCTCGGAAATTTCAGGAAAAATTTATAGGAAATTAAGGAAACTTCCATTTTGGCAACGGGAAATTTCGATCCCCATACAATAATGTTTCCATAATTTTTCAGAGGAAACTTTCCAATAAATAATTTTCACGCCAGCATGCAGGTTGAATATGCATGGACAACTTAGCCATAAGTTACCATATTCTAGCAAATAAAGATATTTAGTTTTTTTTTGTTGGCACATCAGTAGAAATTACTCAATATTTGTACCAGGGTCGAGGACCTTATTTCGCGTCACCGTTGCGTCATGGCCTAGACCGCCAGGTTAATAACACTACGCTAATAGACGCATGATTGAGCTCGCGTCATCAGACGGGCCCCAAGTGGGTTTGAACAGAACAGCTGGCTTTTACCCAGCAGAACCTATTTAACCAAGAGGTTAGAGTCAGACCGAGAAAAGTCTGCAGCGATTTTGAGAGCGCACGCAGTGCAAGTGTCATTTTAAACGTCAAACTTCTATGAAATTATGACGTGTAAATAACACTTGCACTGCGTGGGCTATCAAAATCGCTGCAGACTTTTCTTGGTCTAACTCTAGGTTATAAAGTATTACGGACGAAAAACCGACACCGCGGCCATCCCATCGCCAGTCGCCGCGCCATAAGCCATCCGACACCACTACCCTCTGTACACGTTGGCCCATCATAGTGGCCCACGTGGCCGTCGTGTAGAGGAGCCATTATGGACTCTATTCAATTACACAAACGTCTAACGCGATATAATTTCATTGTTTTTACCTTAAATTCCGACGTTTTAGTTGAGTTGCACCAACGTTGAAACCTCGGAATTTAAGGTAAAAACAATGAAATTATATCGCGGTAGACCCGTTTGTGTAATTAAATATATGTACAAAACGCGAGAGTTGTTATTATGGACTCTAGTTTTGATTTCGAAAAAGAAGTCGTTTGACGAAAATGTGTTAGAAGTCAGACCGAGAAAAGTCTGCAGCGATTTTGATAGCGCACGCAGTGCAAGTGTCATTTTAAACGTCTAATATCTATGAAATTATGACGTGTAAATATAAATAACACTTACACTGCGTGGGCTATCAAAATCGCTGCAGACTTTTCTTGGTCTAACACTATTGCTTTGTTTTGTTTGTCTATTCTCGACGAAATATCTCGACGCTCACCTTGCCACCACGTGAAGGCCGGGGCTTTGACTCGTTACGCAACCCGTGACTGGTGACTCACACCTATGCGTCTATGATCGCCTACTCGAAATCGCGAGTTCATTCACTTTGCTATTATTTAGCTTTTAAATTAAGTGGTGTTTTGATTGGGTCTTCTTCTTCGTTACACTTTAGAGTGGTCGTGGCCATTATGTAGATTTTTAACCGACTCGCTACGTCGCGATTCCTCCCGTAGAGCTGCTTTCCGTGAGCATTTGATTGGGTTTTGACTGTTTGATTAGGTATCATGTGTTTATATCATATTATCTAATATAAAAATTCAGGTAGGATAACAGGAATGAATGAAAGAGCCAAATTTACCCACAGGACACAGCCATTTTTTAGGTTTAATTATGAGCCCCTTGACTGTAATATGATGCAATAGGAACATACATTTTCCTTAAAGTAGCGGTTACGTACGATCTATTTTTGTTGATGACCAAAGTTGTTTTTCGTCCAACTAGGCAAAATACTGACTATTTTTGAAAGGCAAAGAAAGATAATTTTCAAGATAATTTTTTAAGTGTTGTGGGTATTATTCGTACATTTATCTATTTGGTATTTACTACAGCCCGAATGGCTTGGCCGATCTTAAAATTCCTACACTGCTAAGCATAGGCCTCTCATCTAGTACGCCTTCTGTCCCAGTCCTATGCTAATCTCATCCAGAAGTGAACCCCAATTTTTCGAAAATCGTCCACCCAACGAGCCAACGGACGCCAGTACAGTCACCTGTAATAATATGTTACTCAACAAAGGCCGCAAAAATATCTGACACGATCTTATTGGTAGAGTCATAAGAGCGTGTCACATTATATTTTTGCTGCCTTCGAAGAGTAACATGTTATTGCAGGTGACTCTACAAATAAGATGGTGACAGATATTTTTGCGGCCTCCGTTGTGTAACATATTATTGCTGGTGACTGTACATTTCATGACATTGCCTTTGCGTTAAGTGTCATTTTGTATGGGATTTTGAGTTTCCAAAACGTCCCGCTTACCGCGCTGTTCAAAATACTTCAAAATCCCATACGAAAATAGACATAACGCGAACGCTCGTCACGCGATCGAATGAAATTTACACTAGAGGCTCAGACGCACGCTCCTTTCATCTATTTAGTTATCAATGTGACACGATTACTTCACAAACACATCTTTATTATTTAACCTCCCACTTGACGACAGATACTTGCATCACGTAAAGTCAGTTAACAATCTTATCACGCGTACGTATGATGTCTTTTTAACAATATCATGTGACGAAAACGACGTAATCATGACGTCTCCATGTTTGTATGGTTATCAATGACATGGGACCCATTTTATCAGTGGCGTAGCTAGGCGTGGTTGAAGTGGGCCATCGCCCACGGCCTCGCACCGGAAGGGGCCTCGCGCGAGGGGCCGAAGGGTCGGCCACATTGAAAGAAAAGGGCCTCGCAGATGCGAATTCGCCCACGGCTAGATTGGTTCACGCTACGCCACTGCATTTTATTGTATGTACAGTATGTTGCAGACAGCGGTGAGGCAAGGTACTCGTGGTGTGCCTTTAGAGGGCGTACGTCAGGTTTATATTAGTGACATGCGGCCGATCACTGCACCTTACATCCCTAATCAGTCATATCGGTCACCCGATCAATTGGCAGCAGGGCGTCAAAGGCGAGACTGGATCTGCACCCGCGCAACTGCTCATCAACTTAAATTATACAGGGTGAAATTTAAATCACTGGCCATATTCATTCCAGGCACTAGGTTACACTTAAGGAATCTATTTAGCGAAAAAAAAGAGTACATTTTTTTTTTATTTTCATTTTTCAATTTTTAAATACTTTCCACGAGTCGTGGTCACCCTATTACCACAAATGTAAACAAACCTAATAGTAGGTTTTAACAACAACATCAGCAAAACCCTTATCTGACCTTCACTAAACCTTATAATCGTTGCAATAGGGTCCACCTAGTTAGTGTTGGCGATGGTAGGCAGGTTTATCAATTTCGAGGGTAGTCTAAACCATTCCGCGCTAGCGGTAAACATAACGGTTAGCATAAATGATTAGTCACTCGTCACTCGCCAACCTTAAAATAATAATCGCGCGCGTACTAAGGTTTAAAAAAATGTTTACGAACCGGGAATATTAGGAAATGGTACGGTGTTATTTATTAAGTGGTGAGTGTTTGCGTGGTGCACAAAGATTATACGAAATGGAATCAGTTCCACGCCTTCGCAGACAAGGATTGAATCCAAGAGTACCATCTTGTGGGACTTTCGTTAATTGCGTCGACTTTTAATCAAATGTAAGTACATAAGATGATTCAATTTTTTAAATACGCCTGAATGCAAAGATTCCTGACCTAGTTTTTACTCATTGTTTTTAAGCCACGGACGTTTTGTTAATAATCATTAGTCAGAAATAATATTTTAGATTAAAATTGGGTTGCCTTTGCATTTTGACGGCTCTAAGCCCGTTAAAGTATGAAGGAAAAATTAGCAACTTATGTAGGTAAGCGTCTTATCTCGCTGCAATAAGGTTCATAATTGGTGACGCGATTGCAAACAGCGGGAGGGGCGGGGTGTCAATGACCTTAACTGATAAGAGAGAAGCGGGTGTAGTGGGTAGTTGTCGGTTCACCATAACGTACGAGGTTTTTAGGACAACTTGATGATGAGTTATTTCGAAAAAAATGTACTGAGCGGTATTAAAAGAAAAAACACGTGTTTAATATTTTTTCGAGTTCTTTCGGGTGTTTCAATTTGGCCAGTGAATTAAATTTCACCCTGTATATAATCACGCGCAGATGACTCCAGCAACGTTTCATGGATTAAGAGTTTATTGCGCATCGTGTGAACGGCTGACCGCTTCATCAAGACAAAGTTTGGTTTTGCGAGCCACATTATAGCATTTCTTAATTCAGATAAGAATTGATGATGGAGTCGCCATTGCCGGACACGGCAAGGAAGATTGATGGTCTCATTTTAAAACGATCATCTGAAATAATATGTATTTTATATACTCGTACTTATACGTGCGAATAGGTAATTCGCAACTCGTATCGATTTAAAATATTGATCGCCACTCGTTCGAAATTCCTACTATTCGCACTTGTATCGTTAATAACTATTCTAGATTTAGGTATGATGTTATTTATTACACTATCTACATCAATGAAATATAGTTATTTGTAATGCAGTATTTATAACTTCGCTAAATCACTGGAAGGATAACGTATGAACTCGTGTGAGTTCAAGGTGTGAGCGAATAAACTGACCAAGGATTTTACTTCGTAAACATACGCATCCTAAATAACAGACCTACGGCTCGATTCGGGAAATTAATTAGAGACTCACTAGATATGAAATAGTAAAGATATGTGACGTTCCACTTCAAAAGATACCTTATGGCGGTTGGCGCCGCGATTCTGGAAATGAATTAGAGATTCACTAGATATGAAATACTGAAGATATGTGACGTTAAACGGAAAAAGGTACCTTATGGCGGCCGGCGCTTATGTCGCATAGCGCCGCAATATTGGTTCGGCGTTAATAATAGCATATGCGCCAACCGCCATAAGGTACCTTTACCCGTGGGACGTCACATATCTTTACTATATCGTATCTAGTTAATCTCTAATTCATTTCCAGAATCGCGCCGTTATTCTATAATCATTATAATCAATCATTGATTTACCTACTTAACTACAAAGAGGATAATTAGGTAGGTAGGTATATTATAAGGAAAGGGAAAATTCTCACTGTGATTCCCCAAATTCCGCACGTGGCATCTCAGTACATTTAATATCTATATTATGATGTAATTTACCGTATACCTATTTTATTGCCTGTAGTTGCGGTCATACCTATACCTAATAATATATAACCACAATACTAGTAAATTCCGCCAAAATAACTACTGCCGTAAAAACCCAGAGGACAAAAGCTTTAGAACGCTGTATATAACAGACAAACGGGAAAATAAGACAGTTTTGAGTTTTAGTTTTTATGATATAGGAAGCAAATGAGCAGACAACTTGATGGTAAGCAATTACCGTCGCTCATGGGCACCTGCTACACCAGAGGGGTTCCAAGTGTGTCGTCGGCCTTTAAGATGGGAGTACGCAGCTTTCTTGAAGGTTTGAGGGTCGAATAGGTCCAGAATAACGAAAGCGACGGTTCATCCCACAGTTTAGCCACTTAAGATCTTTAAAATAAGGAAATATAATGTTACGTCCCTTTGGGGGTGTGAGAAATTGGATAAGTGCCTGCCAAACCATTGATCGTACATACAAAGTTCTTTATGGAAAGTTAACCAAACTTCGAGACATCATTCAAGCCAGTAGTAGGTACAAAACTATCGATATTCTCTAATAGTGATTTACGATACAAGCGATAGAAATAGGAAATTCGACACGAGTTTCGTATTACTCGTACTTATTCGCACGTGAAGTACAACGTTTTACAGTACATATTATTATGCGCCTTTAAATTTTCGACTCAGTTTCGTAATGTGCTTAAGGGTACAGGGTGTCGTAATGGAGCATCAAATGTAAATAGGTTTATAAGGATTCGCTATGTTTCATAATTCATAATTCATATATTTATTGCAGCCATGGTAAGTACACAGGTGTTACATAGGTACCCAAGTAGCATGGAAGTGTCGGCAACATCAATATAGCAGCCAATTAAGAACTTAGAGTGATTTAAGGGACGTATAAGAGTGTCAGAAAAGATTTAAGCTGTATAAAAGGTACTTTACAGACATTATACAGCTCAAGCTGTATAAAATCATTATAAAGGATTCTGCGGAAGCATGGGGTGCTTTATCAGAATATAAAAATCTACTATAAAACTAAAAGTGTTGTGAGAGACTACAAGCTAATTCTATCGTAAAAGCTGTATACAGGCTGTATTGTAGTAACACTTGGCACTTTTAGCTGTACAAAAGTATCTGTCAACTCCATTTTAAAACATTAAGGGTTGTGAAACACTACAAGCTAATTTTATCGTAAAAGCTGTATACAGGCTGTATTGTAGTATCACTTGGCACTTGTAGCTGTACAAATGTATCTGTCAACCCCGTTTTAAAGCTATTTCTTATGGCGTAATCTTACTCTCCTATAAGAATAGTAGTTGTATAACTTGTGTCTGTAAGGGTATTATAAAACCAAATGAATAAATGGCAGCTATAGTACAGCTTTTTTCTGTATTACTGATAGAGTCGCTTATAACAATCTTTTGGCGTAATTTTACACTCGTATACGTATAGTAGTGTAATGATTTCTGAAAATAAGTGTATTATAAAACTAAAGGAATATATGACAGTTACAGTACAGGTTTTTTATTTGTTATACGGATCTCTAAAGAGAATTATAACTTATGTACGGAGAACCGAAATATAGCCAAACGAATACAAATATTCTATTATAAAGCTGTTTTAATTACAAAAGCTGTAAAAGACACTCCATTTATTACACAGCACAGCTACTAAGATTATAATGCTCTCCAACTATCTTGTAGGCTGTTTAAAAATTGTCGCCATTTTACAATAAAAAAAAAACGTATTTGTAAATATAATTAAAGAAATACTTGCAAATATTTAGCAGACTAACGCCGTGTTATGATTACCAGCTAAAATAAATTGTTTAGCCTTAGAATTAATATTTATAAATATCTTTGATACTCTAACCTTAAAAACAAACAGTAACTTTACCGATTTTTGATATTTTCCTTATGGTTTCTCTTTGTTATTTTGCAGGCGCGTAAATATTTTGCCAGTAAAGATACACAGGTTCACAATAAATAATAATCCGCACTTACCAATAATGTAATATTCCATTCAAGTCCTGTATAATATTTACTTTTACTTTTACCATCCACTATAACACTTTATTGTCGCCATTACTATATTACGAATGAACAAGATTAAGACATTTTAGTTTCTTAAATGATTATTATTCTCTTGTAATTCTTTCTTATAACTCATTTCAAACTTATATTCTTATATCGTACTTATAAGAGATCATCTGTAGTGTTAAGGTTTCCTGTTACACCGAAATATAGCTGTAATGCAGCTATTATGCAGCTTATGTATTGCTTATACAGCTACTCTACAGCTCTAATAACGCCAAAGGCTGTATAATTTGGGCCCTTTTTTTACTTATAAGGGCTGTATAAGCGCTTATACAGCCTTTGTACAGCCTAACTGTACAGCTTATAGTATACAAATAAACTTTAATACAGCTTATATACAGCTTGCAATGCTACTTGGGTAATAGTTGTTTCACATGGGCCTTGGTAGGGCACGGCAATATTCTTAAATCTAAGGATTGCGTTTGTATGTATGTAGACCGGTACCATTAACAATGTCTTATTTCATTTTAAATTAGTAAATAGTTGTAAACATTATATAATTTTTGCTAACGTCAATAGCAAATTATCAAATTATATGTCACTAAAATTGCTCTACAGTGGTCCACAGAACCTCTCACAACCAGAAAAGCACTAGGTTGACTAGGTACATACAGCACAAGTACATATTAGTTAATGTATTAACACGCGACAGACTCAGCTCAGACTGTCCGAAGACAAGTCATAGGTTCAATGGCTGCATTCGATAATATGTCAAAAAGGACCTATTTCTTTTTAAACTTACCCTCTAAAAGCAACCATAGCCTTTCATCTTCAAGGTATATTTGCAGATAACCACTCTGATGGAAATCAGTTTACCAAGGAGCAAGAGCGAATGCATCAAAGGGACTTTTTTGTTTTGAACCTTCCATCAATAAGCAACCTTAAGATGTCACTAACAAGGTATATTTTCAGATGACAAAAGACATGGAAGTCGGCCATTTTGGCTGAGAACTCTTGCAAGGACAAGGTCGCAGTCATCGCTGGAAAATTGCACAACATTCCATTAACATTCGGACTCTTTCATATGGAAATAAGAATAACAAGGAAAACGTCTCTTGTTTTGATTCTTTGACAAGTTTTTTGCGACGCAAAAATAGATTGTTTTTGTTCAGAGATTTTTTACACATGACTTGTTATTGTTAAGCAATGGCGTGAAACTGATATTCATGCAGAGAATATTTTAACAAAAAAAGCATTTTATTCTATAATTTACGAAATAATAAATTTTTGGTACAAGCTTTTATCTCTGACTGTACTTTTATTTCCACGGGCAACGAATACTCATCGAGACAGTTCTAACGACCCCAAACACAATTAGTTTGCGTTGTTTTATCACAGAATTCCCATGGCCACCTCCTGTCTTCATCATCCGATCAGCTCCGTGTCATCCGATTTACATATGCAAAATTTCAGTTCAGTCAAAAATCGGAAAGTGAGTCAAATTTAGCTGCCAAAGTTTGACCCACTCCACACTAGCAAACTAACCTAATAGTTATTTACTGACGGGGCAGGTTACCTAAATAAAAGCATGTAAAAAACATGCAGTCTATTTAGCCTAGAAGCATAAACTGCCTAAAAAGTATCAGATCAGATCATTTAAAGATACTTATACTGCCATTATAGATTGGTATGGTTCCAATTACTTAGGGCCGGAATATAATCTAAAAGTTAACACTTTTCCTTTTCTATTACGATGACAAATTCCTGAATAATTGCATGTTGAGTGTATTATAGACAGACCTTGACAGTGAAGTGGTTTGCGATCCATTACATATACAAGCAAAGGGGGAAATTTGAGTCATGGAAAAATGGTCATTTTTATCGGTAATGGTTAAAATCTGTCCGTAATCACTAATCATAAATTATGTGCGTCACTCTGTACCTATACTATGAGTCATTTTTCTGCTTGTCAAGTGTTTTTATTTAATTTATATTATTCTATTAATTCTACTATAAAAACAGGTTAAAAACTTTTTATCCATGTTGTGTTTTGATAAAACCTTAGAAATTAGGACAAAGAAAGAATTTAATCTTCACAATAATTATCAAGTTTTAATCGAATTTAAAACTTATTAATACGAGTCGTACGTTTAACCATACCACTTATTATTTAAGGAAACTGATGTATGGAGTAGGTAGGTACTCTAAGCTTAAGTACTTATTTCTCGATGGTTGTAGATAAAACAACTGAATCCCAATGCGTCACGATCGTACGTCACAATGACGTCACTGTTTGAATCATGACTCACTCCACAAGTGAAATGTCATGAGTGCGGAGAAAGGTCTAATTATTCCTAGAATTGTAGTTTGATCGTGAGTAGCAGTTTGAGCCTGTAAGTAGATATGTACAAACAGTCTCAAAAACAGAAAAAATAAGCTCATAAACTACAAATTTACAAAAGTTTACAGTTACAAGTATGTCCTACAAAATCTTCATCTGAGTTGCGAATACGTAAGATATTTTTCGTAACTAAGCGGAAATCTATACCTATATTTTTTTTGGAACACATTGCGATTTCCTATTTATTTAGTCCAGAAAAAAGAACTCTTCAATGTAACGAAACGTTAATTAACAAACGTTAGGTAGATAATTATTAAAACAGGTTCTACAAATAAAAAACCGTCGCTGCAGTAGTAATCGTATTCTAGAAACATTGGTACCTGCACAGGTAAGTATGTAATGTTTCATAATGATGAAACTTTTCACTGAATTACAAAGGTGCGCCGAATAACCGGTAATTATTCGGTATTCCGCACAATCGGCATATTTTCGTACGTTCGTAATCAACTGAATTGATAACTTTAAAAATACTTTAAAGTATCATATGTAACTACAATGTAACATTAATTGCTTTAAGCAACATTACACATAGGAAACACATTGGAAAAAACATATGATGAAAATTGGAACAAGGATTTGACTTCTTAACGCTTTCATCATGTATTTCTGTTGAGGTTGCGAACCATATCATTAAATTCTTAAACTAGCGTTCTAAAATCAACTCCCTCATCCAATAATCGATGATCAATGTTTCCTTGCGATTCAAAGTAAACCCCGGTCTACAGTACCTAGTTTTATTCTATACCGTAAAACACTAACATTGCCCTTTCAACATAACTTTGCCTACCGCGTCACAGTTCAGTAAAAGCGAAATAGCTTAAAGGTAGTTACAGCTACACCTTCTTCACTTTTTTCAGAAAGTGTATTTGTAACCTCCTTTATGTTATTTCGCTTCTACTGAACTGTGACGCAGTGGGCAAAGTTATGTTGAAAGGGCAATGTTATAGTGTTTTACGGTACGTGGCGAAGAAAGCCTTTTGTGTACAACATTACGCAACCTTACTAACACACACCAACGTACACATACATACACGTAACTGACCTATTTGCCTTCACAGCGCTCCGTTTACCTTATATACGACTTATTTACTACCTTTATATACAGCTAGCCTCGTCCTGTTGACCGAGTGACCTAGATAATGCATTACTTCTTCGCAATCGGGCAAAAACTGTTTAACAAAATCATACATCCCCAACTTCGCCTAGTCATTTTTTAAATTAAGCAAATTATACTAAAACTTTTCCTAATCCGAATAACAGGCCCCGTAGACAACATGCCAGTCGCTAACGTTACGTAGCGAACGAAACGCAACTGTTACTGTCACGCTAATATGGAAAAGTGATAGAGAGACAAAGCGATTTGATGGCGAAGAGCAACCGATTGTCACCTTGGCTAGGCCGCCTGTTTTGAATGATTCACGGTTAGTTTTACTAGACTTATATCGACCGGGATATGAACCGTGATTATCTTTTGTATTCGTCTCCAAGCTCCCGATATTTCGACGCAGTTACATGCATCTTGTTCACGGGTAACTGATGATAGAGGGTGGGTGTCAAAGTTGTGTAGACCGCATTCGGGAAATATCGGGAGCTCGAAAACAATACAAAAAAATCCATATCCCGGTCGATATAAGCCTAATCCGAATAATTAAATGCCAATAATACAAGTAATAGCTAGTTGAATTATGTGCTAGTTATGGCGAAGGTAGGTACCTACAGGTACTATTCGAATTTAGGGTAGGTACGTATTTAAAGTACGCCAACACTTATTATCAATGAACCGCCACATTGATAACGGTTCTTACCTATAAATTGCTCAATAGGTAATACACATCACAACTCAGCACCATCCGTAACATGAATGTGACGTCCCTGCTACGCCATAACTGTGACGTCATCCTTCAAGCGTAACCAATTATGAGGTCAATCACGTGATGAATAAGTTATTTTTAAACGCCACATCTAAGGAAAACTTCGGAAAATTTTTTCGTTACGTAAATCAAATATATAAGTCGGTAAAATTGTATTATTAGATGTTATGATTGACTACAAAGCTATTTCTTAAACGAAAAGTTTCGTTTGATTAAGCTTGGTTACATAACGTTTTCGGCGGCTGCAAAGCCTTATTATTTCTGTATTCTACATTTGAGTAAAGCTTATATAAAAAGCCTTCAACCTTGTTATTAATAACCTGTTGTTATAGTATAGAAAGGCGTAATAGGGCCGATATTTATTTTGTTGTCGTTCTTTCATTGTTGTCAGATTTTGATAAAATTTGGTGGATAGATAGAGTTCCCTATTATGTACAACATAAGCGAAATTTCACCGTATGTCCTACAAAAAATCTTCCACTGAGTTACTGAGTTATGTAGGTGTGGAATTTCCGTAACTAAACGGAAATATTCCAAATTTTTTTTGTCCCAAATTAGGATTTCGTGTTTATTCCGATCCGACTAGAATAAGGAGCTCTTCAAACCTACCAAATTTTATCAAAATATGACAAAACATAAAAATTGGCCCATTTAGAGAGTACCTACCTACTCTCTCCAGACGGGAGTTGCGCATAGGGACCGAAGTCCAATAAGAGTTGGCTATAAAAAGAAATGTATTTATGGGCGTTTTCAGTTTAAAGTGTACCATTTACTTTTTTCAAAAACCATCAACTTTTGGGTTATTTGTACTCAGAACCGCGAGGACTATCAAAGAAAAAAAATGTGTCCGAAAAAAATTACATTGATTGTGTCGCGATTTCTGCATTGGTCCCATAATAAAAGTTACTCAGTATGACTTATACGCAGAGTATGGCTGGTGGCTAAAATTTCATTTTGTATATCCTATTTTACTCTTATATGTTCATTGTACAGATAAGCTACGGTAGCTTGTACCTGTTCTTGCATGTGCGTATATATATATTGTACATAAGTATTACGCTTGTGTGCGAACCAACCTACTATGTATTATATTCCTAATGACGCATCCTCATGACGGCGCTAGGCTAGAGGCTCGTCTAATGACGCAAGTGTGACCACGCCTTTACCATGGTATAATAATATACTCCGCCTGGTACTCCATTCCGAGATTCGCGTATGACCTAACTGACACGCGCCTACGTCATCATGCTGTTTACAGGTTCTCAAACTTTGAAATGTGGGAGAATTTTAACCAACGGTGAAAATTATTTTAACGGCATTAATTTTAAGTTATTCATGTAGAAACATAGTAAAATAAAACAAATCTAATGTATTAAATTAAACTTTATTTATCTATACAAGACAAACGTTTAAAAAACTAATTCACAGTTACACATTAATTACCAAGCTTACGACGTGAAAAGTTTGGAAAACACTGCGACTGCTGACACTGAGCGAGAAGGAAATAACAATTAACACGCGTTCGACAAGGATGACGGTCAGGGCATGAAGTTATCTAGATCCGAATTGTCAAATGTGCACAGCGCTATCCTGTGTTGCCAGTAGTATAAACAGAATTACCCGAAAGTCTGAAATTTCTTTCGTGAATCGGAAGATATTGCTAACGAGAAAAATGACGTGTTATTGTAAAATTTAAGCTAAAATACATATAAATGAAAATTATAAAGAAATATTTTAACTTATTAACCATAGGTATAATGTACCCATGTAACATGTTATGTTGAAATAAAGTGGCAATGTTATTGTGACGTAGGCCCGTGTCACTCTGGGAATGGAAGACCATGTTTTATTAGACCATGGCCTTTACTACAATATTACGGGAAAACCCAACTACTACATACTTATACTAGACTATATCGACCGGGATATGTACCTACCGTGATTACCTTTTGTATTGTTTTCGAGCTGCCGATATTTCGACGCAGTTACATGCATCTTGTTCGCGGGTAACTGATGATAGCGGGTGGGTGTCAAAGTTGTGAAGACCGCGCTCGACTGCACCGGACTCGATAATCACGGTTCATATCCCGGTCGATATTTGTTTTCCATTGTTTTCCATTTATAGTAATTTCCCTATTCTAATATTAGGCATAATTGGATACAAATATTTACCTAAATTAATAAATAGCAGTACAAATAGCAACAGTCTTAACTGTCCATCGGTGGACCTTACGCCTGTTGTAATAAGGTTTATGTACTGTCAGTTAACAGTGTGGGTGACAGTACTACGTATATGGCTAAGTATCTCTTATACAGTCTGTGTCTGACCATGGGGCTTTAAATCCAGGGCTTGATTTTACTCGCTAAACTGAGCTACTTTCACTATGGGACCAACCCTAAAATCGGGGATTTTTTTTGGCTTTTCCATAGAAAACGTCGACATCTGATCAGCCAAAATGTATGAAAAAGTGAAAAAAAAATTCTGGATTTCGGGGTTGGTGCCATAATAAAAATGGCTCAGTTTAGCGAGTAGAATCGAGCCCTGGATTTAAAGCCCGATGGTCAGACACACCCTGTATAGTTGGTCAAACCAATTTGTCAGTCAGTAAGAACCAGGCAAACTCTACTCATCCTTTTCTTTTGGGTGATAGTACTAGTGTAAGACAAAGATGTAGTATGATTCTCTCTGTCTATGATTGAAATGAGACAGTCCTTAGACAAACTATAGTTACAGATACGTCAATAAATAGATCTAGAAACGATATGGATTAGATGTGTCAGTGTTAAAAGTGACGTTTTTGTTTGAAGAAACGTCACATTTGACACTAACATATCCAATCCATATCGTTTCTAGATCTATTAACTAACGTATCTTAAAATTCGAATCGGGCCGTGAGTTACCCTCACTCATGGTCTAATAAAACATGGTCTTCCATTCCCAGAGTGACACGCGCCTACGTCACAATAACATTGCCACTTTATTTCAACATAACATGTTACATGGGTACATTATACCTATGGTTAATAAGTTAAAATATTTCTTTATAATTTTATAATTTTCATTTATATGTATTTTAGCTTAAATTTTACAATAACACGTCATTTTTAATTACTCGTTAGCAATATCTTCCGATTCACGAAAGAAATTTCAGACTTTCGGGTAATTCTGTTTATACTACTGGCAACACAGGATAGCGCTGTGCACATTTGACAATTCGGATCTAGATAACTTCATGCCCTGACCGTCATCCTTGTCGAACGCGTGTTAATTGTTATTTCCTTCTCGCTCAGTGTCAGCAGTGGCAGTGTTTTCCAAACTTTTCACGTCGTAAGCTTGGTAATTAATGTGTAAATGTGAATTAGTTTTTTAAACGTTTGTCTTGTATAGATAAATAAAGTTTAATTTAATACATTAGATTTGTTTTATTTTACTATGTTTCTACGTGAATAACTTAAAATTAATGCCGTTAAAATAATTTTCACCGTTGGTTAAAATTCTCCCACATTTCAAAGTTTGAGAACCTGTAAACAGCATGATGACGTAGGCGCGTGTCAGTTAGGTCATACGCGAATCTCGGAATGGAGTACCAGGCGGAGTATATTATTATACCATGCCCTCACTGCTCCATAATGAATAAACAGCGTTGAATGGATTTTGGTTACGTAATAAATAATAAATATTTTAAGAAACATCCAACCATTACGAACTCACTTAGAAAGTTTAAGTTTAAGACCGAATCTAATAACGTTTCTTCACTAAATTACGTTATAAATATAAATACAAAACATTTATACAACTTTTAAAAGTAGAATCATAACCAGCTTGATTTGGGTAGACATTATTTTACGTAATGAAACCCTAAAAGGTCCCCCTAAAGGGCCTAAAGTATTAATAATCACGTGAGTATATTATGTAAGAGATTGTGCTTTTAGAGACGTATCGACGTAAAGTAAGTAAGGTCAATGTGGCTAATTCCGTCATAGGGGCTATTCTGTCCACGGCCATAATATATTTCTTTGATTTAGATTCGTAGGAAAAAAACCATTTGCTTTTGATTGCTGGAACTAAAAGCACAGCTTTGTCGATGAAATCGTCGGTATACTTCCAAAACATGATAACTGACAAAATGGTCAAAAATGAGTTATTTATACAATTTTGTTCAAATTTTATTGCTTTAAATATAAATGTGACTTTTTTTAATTATGTTTATTATTTATAAAGTTCCAGAGTGTAAAAAAGTACTAACAGACAGGAAATTAAATATAATGGACACGTAAAACATAATAAGAGTATTTAAAAGTTCCTTATCTCATAAAACTGGTCACGCAAAATATATAAAGTAACGTTAACATTTTTTACCTGAATACATCTATAATTAAGAACCTTGTTGTTATACAACTGGTAAAACATTATAACATTATTCATTACTATTTACCTGTAGACATTTCTTTCAATACGCGATCTATTATACAACTAGACAATATTAACTTCACTGTAAAATAATTAAAATAGGCTCGTTAAACGCTAAAAAAACCAGTTACATAATTTATTGCATTCATTTAGTTAATAAGGAGTGTATTGTCACATGTTTCTTTAATAAAGGAGGGAAAAGTCAAAAATTGTAATATTAGAATCATAACTTATAAATAATAACCTGTAAATAATAACACGTTGCATGTAATTTATTACTTTTTATTGCTAACGGTAGATTTTAGAATTTGCCTATAATGCCGTGTGAACTAGTATTTTTTATCACTGTCATTATTTTTAATTATATATAATAATTTTTTATATGATTATAAATTAATAGGCAAAAAATCAGTCTATTTTTTATACAGGCAAAACATGATAACTAACACATCCCATGTTTTTGTCGGCCAATATTTTATATTTTTCGGTTCAAAAACATCAGTTTTATCAATTTATAGACAATTTTAATATCCAAAAATTTTAAAAGTGTTTCTAAATTCCCACAATTGAGGATCAAACTTTCAACTCGCGTTTTCTCGAAACTATGGGTACTACTTCAGGTAGTTATTATGTTTTAGAAGTATACCGACGAAATTATCAATGTTGTTCGTTGTTCGAGAAAAACGGTAGTAGACGGAAAAGTCCCTATGACAATTTAAAATTTCACATATAAATTAGTCATATACAGGGTGGAAAGATAAGTCGGGCCCTGGAGGGAAACTACCTTAAATCCTTAAGCTGGCTCATTTTACTTAAAGGAGACATTCCTTTATTTTTAAAAAGTACATTTAGGTAGGTACCTATAGTTACTGAGTTACCCTCAATGCCCCTTACGAATTAAATAAACACCATGAATTTCTTTACTTATGTAATAATATACTTTAGTTACTTATATAATAATTCCTAAATATTTTAAGAAACATTCAAACGTTATGAACGCATTGAAACTTTCAAGACCAAATCTAATAATGTTTCTTCACTAAATTATTACGTTATAAATACGAAACCCGCGCTTTTTACGTTTATACAACTTCTAAAAGTAAAATCATAACCAAATTGATTAAGGTACCTACACATTATTTTTACGTAACGAAATTCCAAAACCTCCCCTAAAGTATTTATAAACACGTGACTATATTACGTAAGGAATTATGTTATTACCACAGTTCAGCCGAATCGAAATGAAGTATTGAAAAGTTGAAAAAGTTAGGTAAAACCCTTCTTACGTGTTTGATTACTAACTATTACAGCGGTTAGCCATAAGTAGGTACTAATATTATAAATGCGACAGTGTGTTTGTCTGTGACCTCTTCACGCTTAAACCGCTGCGCGTTGAACCGATTTGGACATAATATATGCAGACACTTTATAAGTTGTTGCCTATAATGACATTAATTTCCGCATTACTTATTTCCTTTGTACTGGGAATGGTAGGGTTGGAGTCTCTCGAGCTAAGGCGTAAGCAAACGCTTGCCTTACACTACTGTCTACTTCTAAGATATCATATTGACAACCCATCCGTTCTGGAGCGTATGCGTATTTTTACCCCAGACAACTACATAGCTGCAGTAGGGCGTAGCACACGTAGAGCCAGAAACCTTTTCGCATATCCAAATGTTCTCACAAACCTATCACGGTTCAAACGCACCCACGTACCGAGCAATTGAATTACTAAATAACTTCATAGCTACAGTCCAAAGCGCAGACATATTCGCAGACAAGTGGCCGTCCCTACAACGTAGTGTCAATATTTTTTAAACTCTACCTACGTAACTTAATATCAGGATTTTTTTGTATTCGAAATTCGAATTCGAAAAGTATATACATGTTTATGATACTGACTATGAATTAACAGTATATGTCTTGGCATAGGTACCTAGCTGTAAACTTATACTTGTTCGAATAAAGAATAAAGAATTACTGCCTTCCTTAGAATGTTCAAGATTCCTTCGCTCATTTAATTCACAGTTTTAAATATTGACAGTGACAGCGGTCAACGCCGCAGCAGTAATGTAATGCAATTACGGTTGACATCCGAATGTCACCTTTATTCCGAATTATGCATGCAACGAATCTTTTTAATACATACTTAGGTAATTATTAGGCTTCGAGAAACACCGAGAAAGGAGTCGGCAAACGCACTATTTCCCCTCTACCGAAGCACATGCCCAACCGGGCATGCACACAACTAGCGCAGTGCGTGTTGACAACTCTCATCCGTACACAAAAAGAGATCGGGGTGTGCAAGATTTGTCTTTGACGTGTGTCATTTTCTATGTATATATTTGTCGTCATTACAGATTGGATTTTGTATGTAGTGAGTGAGAAGTGCGACTGTGTGCACGTTTACCCCCGCAAAAAATGGCAGAACGATAAGATATCGCTTGGGCTCCTTTCTTCCGACATGTCGGAAGCCGGGTTGCTCGAAGTAATTAGGTAACAAGGACAATTATCAATACATAGAAATAAAATAATTTTTAACATACAAACATTCGATGGTGCATGCACAAAAAGGTAAACGTTCAGGGGAATCAAGAGGTACCTTGATTTCTAGGTAGGTTTAGGCTAGGTAGGTAGGGTACGCACAGATGTATACCTAGTTCGTTTTTTTTTTGGCATTAGAAAAAAGGTTAACAATCTTGACGTGTCTTTTTATTGAATACTTTTGAAAAATATGTCACGGCAAATATGGAACAATTATGAATCATATACGATTATTTACATTCTTTTGCTTTCATAAGTACTATATAGTTACTGAAAAAGAGTTTTTCAATTAAAAGACACGTCAAGATTTCTAATGCTAAAAAAACTAACTATAATTATTCAACAGTAATAAAAACCACCCCGTATTTTCTTGTTAGAAGCCCTTCAAGTAATAGATGAGTCACGTTCGAAATGTCGGGGAAAAATTATGACGTCATCGCAGTAGTCACGTTGCTGTGACGTCACGCTATATCTTTACTCGCTTTATTAAATTGCACAACGGGACTTAATCTTACCTCTGACGTTTCGAGGACAGCGTTGTCCCCGTGGTCTCGGAGAAGACTGGCTAAAGTTGACATCGACATCTTCTAGCCGCGCGAGTTTTTCGAACTACCCGCAGTTGGTCTTGTTCCCCACAATTGTTGTGAGTCTTCTCCGAGACCACGGGGACAACGCCGTCCTCGAAACGTCGGAGGTAAATCTTAAAACTTAAATACACGATTAAGTCCCGTTGTGCAATTTCATAATGTTTAAAAATCGTGAAAGTTTAAATCAGTGTCTTTACTAGCTTGCTCGGTGTTCTCTAGATAATATTTTAGTACCTATATGTTTAAGGCATAAACTGGAGACCCACTTTAATAGAGTTAGACCAAGAAAAGTCTGCAAAAACTTTGATAGCATACGCAGTGCAAGTGTTATTACGTCATAATTGTATAGAAGTTTGACGTTTAAAATAACACTTGCACTGCGCGTGCTATGAAAATCGTTGCAGACTTGTCTTGGTCTAACTCTAATTATTTTGGCCGATATTTTGTTTAATAAATTTTTAGTAATTAGTGAGTTTTTCTTGTCACAAGTACGACAATAATCGTACGACAAAATGTTACTATCGGATCAATCTCGTATTTTTAGTACCCATTGGTTGGACTAACATAATGCTTCGTTGACTAAACTACACCGGACCGGTGTCTGCAATACTCGCAACCGGAATACGCAACGTTCCGCTCGGCGGTCGCGGGTTCGCTTCCCGGGGAGTTCAAGGCCCGCAAGTTACGTAAACTCGCTTCCTAACCGCACCCACTACTAATACACGATAATTATACAGTATATTAACATGTAAATGTCGCATTGCCCACTTAAATAGTATCATAAAACCAACCAAGTATGGTCCGAAGTTTACTCAGACTCTTAGTTTAGTTCAAAACTCAGAGAAAACACAAAAATAACATTGGTATACTTAATTACGTAATGAACTTTTGGAGCATAGTTGCATGACTGGATTACAGACGGACGGCCGGACAACATTAAAAAGACGGCAGGGCCGACCTGGCATAGGACCGGCGCATACAGAACAACATGGAAATCCATGAAATAAAAGAGGCATATGTTCAGCAATGGACGCAAATATGCTGTGAAGAAGAAGTAGTAATGCATTTGCAGTTGCTATCCCAATGTCACATTTACTGACGCCGCTAATACCAGTAACCGCCTTTTAGCGGGAACATGGGCCGGGTCCCACAAGGTCAGGTCCAACAAGTAATCCACGCGAGGTACCTTTGTCAGTTTTGTTACTCAGCGACCCTGAAATTTACAGGAAACGGGCCTTATCAGATGACAATTGAAGAGATTCTTTTCAAAAGGGACACTCTTCAATTGGTAGGTAATTTGTAGAAATGAATCACTTGTGATATTAGAAACATATGTCTTAAAATACTGTTTGCAAGTTAGCTGTGTCATTTCCGCTGGTTACGTAAAGTTTAACTGCTAGTCGTGAGCGTATTTTATGTAAGGCTGGGCCGATAGAATCAGTTAGTGAGGTTCAAGGTTCGGTTCTGACCATAGTTCTCCCAGAAATTATACATGTAAGTACAATATTTACGCAAAGTCCAGATGAAACTCTTCAACGACACGTATTTCACGTTTGGCGATTTTCTTTAAGTATGTACTTGCTAAAGTTTTTAAGGAACATATTTTTCAAGATCTAATAGTTTTGATGATAGGATGGGTTTCATAATAAGGGATTGAGGAAACTCCTCAAATGGATTCAGATCCTGATTCATCATCATCATCATTCGCTTGCCCTTGTCCCATTCATTTGGGGTCGGCGCAGCATGTCTTTTTCTTCCATACCTCTCTCTCGCCCGTCATCTCATCATTCACTTATAAAACTTTAAACGCGCCCGATGCATGACACTTTTTAGTGACATGACTGTTTGGCCAAGTAGGAACGAGTCCTGCAGAAGGCTGTCACCAAGAACAAAATATCTTCTTCAACCTAGCGTAATCGGCCTAGCGCCAGGGTCCGCTTTCCTGTTCAATCTTCTCCACTTTGTTCGGTCTTCGGCATCCTCAGGTGTGAGATTGTTTTCTTTCAGGTTCAAAAATATAAACCTAAAAATCCATATTTAATACTATAAAGGCGAAAGTGTGTCTGCCTGTCTGTCTGTTACCTCTTCACGCGTAAGCCGCTGAACCGATTTAGTTGAAATTTGGTATAGAGATAGGTAGTTTGAGTCTCGGGGAAGGACATAGAATAGTTTTTATGTCGGAAACCATCCCACGAGAGTGCAAAGGGGGGTGGAATTGAGAGAGTTAATGAATTGCCTAATAATTGAAGTTAAAAAATGCGCAAATTGAATGATTGCTTAATAGATAAAGCATTTAAGCAATGCATTATCCAGGCGCTATAGCTACTTTAGCTGCTGTCACTAATTTCAAGCAGACGAAGTCGCGAGCAAAAGCTAGTTGCTAAATAAAACCTAAACTAGACAGACCGTCACCCGTGTCGTGACCCCGTCTCCTCAGCAGGATGAAGTATAATTAGTATAAAGGCTGTAATAGTACAAGATTCTTAGTAATAATTAAATAATTCGTTGTTTGCAAACAAGGAATTTTACAAACACGGCCATTGGCTGTCATTTTCCGTTCAGTCAGCGTATGACACGGAACTTTCAACTTCAACGTCACTATACCTCCCTACACTTCTATGCCTCACCGTATTTTACCCTATTAAGTTACCGCATTATAGTTTTCCCGCCAATAATGAAGTTTCCCGTCTGTCATAATATCACAATAGGCACTAACTTCAAAAAGACCTAAAAGGCGTTCAGACTGCACACTACTTACGCCATTTTATGTGGCAATGGTGAAGTCACAGCTAAATGTGGTTTTCCATTAGTTGTAATTCATGAGTTTTCCAAAGCAATTTGTATGTTTTGCAATAAGATGCAATGAAGTAATATGTAATGAGAACATAACAAGTTTAATCAAGTGTAAGGTTAAAGTGGTTCCCTTTGTTTTGTGGCCTTGCCTTTTGAGATAACAATGCAAACTGGGCAATAACTTTGAAGAACACAAGCTTCTTCAATGTTATGAACAATCTTGTGGCCAACACAAAGTCAAAATAGTAGTTGGAGAACCGAAAAACAGGAACAGGAAGAGACTCCAATGCCATATGCGCTCCAATCACTATCAGTTAATGTCATTATTTTGTCATTACTTCAAAAATATCAAAAAAGTTTATAAGTTAAGTTTTCTTCATTATCTTCCGTCATTCTTTCTGACTATTATTCTGATTCCATCATACTAATCAATTCACTGTCAGTAGTAATGTAATTTCTAGTGACATAACTCGAATACTGAGGGAAGATATATAAATAAACTTGATTACTTGCCGTCATTCCTTCATGCCAATCCTTACACTATAACTAAAAATGTCATTCCTTCAAAGTAATGTCATTATTCATGATAGTGTCCGGTCCATAATAGAAGAGAGTGAGCAATATCTGATCAGAGAACGTCTACTGAGGATGTCAGGTTATCACCTAGGTAGGTAGAAGAAAGGGTCTACCTTTTTAAAGGGTTTAATAAGTTCCCACCAGAGGCCGCCCTATCACTTGACATTGCTCGACTCAAGTACAATACATCGATATAGTTTGGCCAGGGACTGTCTGATTTCATTTCAAACATAGATAAACAGAATAATACAGTTTTTGTCTTACGCTAATACTAGCGCTCATAAAAAGGGGATGAGTAGGGTAATTCGCCCGTAACTCGCCACTTTTAGTAACTGGCCGCCCTAAACTAAAAATGATTTCTGGTGGCCAGTTATTCAAAGCTGGCCAGTTATTGAAACCTTATACTAAAATGAATTAGAATAGAATTATTTTTTGGTTTGGGGTGGTCAGTTACTAAAAGTGGCCAGTTACTGGCGAATTACCCTATAGTATTTTTCTCTACTACTACTAACTAAATACTTTTTATTGCATATTACCTACTTTAAAGCAAAGTGCACAGAAAACAAAGAGAGAAGTTGAAAAAAATATATCTCTTTACGTCTCGTCCCTTTTTTAAAGATCGGTGTGACCGTTCAAAAACCGTTGTCTACTTGTAATGCACGGGACGCATCACTTTCCTCTGCGCATCGCGCATGCGCCGCGGCGCCTGTTTGGAGAAACGCGCTTTCTGACCGGATCCGAGGTTTTGAGTTTAGACACAGAGTCAATGAACTTGGTGTAGGTTAGGCTTTAAAAAGCAAACAGATATGTAGGTACTCTGGCAAGCCGCCATAGTCAGTAGAAAAAGCTTATTTCAAATTTTCTACGTGAGGTCAACCCTAGGAGCGAAGGGTTGGCCTCCCATAGAATATTTTTTCGCGCCTTTTTCTTCTGACAAAGTAATATGTAGGTTTGCCAGAGTATTTATACCAACAATAGTAGTTTGTGTTACAAGGGATTAAAATTATATATTTCCGTCAAGGGCGTACATTGAATCCTGAATGAACCGATGGATCCTAAAGTAGAATCCTGAGCGTAATGAGAGATTCAAGTGTTGACGCCCAAGACGATTTTGATACCATGTACATACCGTGTACCGTGTGACACATACTGCTTTTCACATCAACTATGAGGAAAATAATAAAATAAATAAATGAGGAAATTATCATGTATCAAAACACTATTTAAGCTAAAAAAAATTGTATGTAAAAATGAAAAAAATCGTGTCCTAGAACAGAAAAGTACAAGTTTGATCCCTCCTAGCAGGGAAGAAAAGTGCCACTTTGACCCCTCCTAGCGGGGAAGAAAAAGCCCTTTTTCGAATAGGTGATGTGAAAAATATTTTTTAATACAGTTGCTCACAAAGTGCTACTTTACGTAGCTGTTTAGCGTGCGGAAAGTTGGTTATGTCGAACTAGTGCTTTTTACTTTTCCAATTTTTTTAAATTTATACTTGTTCCAATTCACGACTACTTATTGATGAGTGTTAATATTAGTTTCCTTTAAACGTCGTAATCAGCATAAAAACCTACTGTTAATGTAAGAATATGAAAAATATACATATTTCATATTTTAATACTTACCTCTTCATCATTATAACACGTTTATTTTTTAATATTGAATATTGAAAATTCCGTTCTTAATAAGGTGTCTGAATGGAACGGAATAGCTGCCAAACGCCCATAGATATAATATACTTAAAGACGACGTCTAAGCGAGCTGTCACTGTTACCACTTTTGTTTAGTGTACGATTAACAATGTTTTACTTATTTTTTCGCAACTGTATTAAAAAACGTCGTTCCATACACGTGCGGAAATGTCATTCTTCACTCGTCCCGAGTCTTCCCACTCGCCTGCGGCTCGTGGCAAGATATCTCGGTACTCGTGAAGTAATGACATACCTTCCGCACTAGCATCGAAATGTACTATTTCCGATAGGGTCAGGTTGGGGTAAATATAAGCACGGGTAAAAATAAGACAAAGTTAGTAACACTCCGCAACTTATTCAATTTCATTCCTATTCCATTCAAAAAGAAACCTTGTGTGTAGACTTCTTTTTAAAAAGGCATATCAACCTATATTTGTTAGGTATCCTATTTTTTTTAATATTAAATGATTTACAAAATCGATGTTGGGAATTACCCGCCATACGGATCTCTGACCTATCCCAAACTCCATTGTAACATAGGTTGTCTGGAGACTGGAAGACTGCGCATTATGCAAAAAGTTGCGCGAGCGCGAATTCTCCATTTCGTGTTTAGAACACGAGTCAATGAGTTCAATGACCCCAGTGTGGGTTAGGTTAACGGCTGGCGAAACGGTTTTCGCAGATGTTTTGAATTTTTAACATTCCTACCTACTACCAATCATAACAGGTACCTATTTATTTATAGTTAGAGATTCTAAGTAGGTAGGTACATATACAAGACGAGGCGGATTATATATAGATTTGTAATACTGAATCTGCTAGCCAACTTTGTCAGTAAAAAAATGATGACCAATTAAAAAAAATAGGTAATTTGATTTGTCATAAATATTGGGGACATCTTGCACAGATCGACCTAACCCCAAACCAAAGAGGATTTGAAGAAGAGAGTTACTGTCATGGTAAATTATGTAGCTACAGTTCATTTACTGCCATCTTTCGACAGAAGATTAAACCTGTTTGAACGCCATTTGATTTTGATACTTATTCTTTAACTGATATGTGTTAACTTTTTAAATATTAATATTCACGCCATCTACTCGAGCATAGGCTGAAGGTTGTGGCGCCATCGCTCGAAAACATGGAACTATACCTTTGGCCTATAGTCGAGTAGATGGCGTGAATATCAATATCTATAAGTTAACACATATCACTGAAAGAATAAGGATCAAAGTCAAATGGCGTTCTAACAGTTTTATGTTCTGTCGAAAGATGGCAGTAAATTTACAGTGGCTACATAATTTACTTTGACAATCCGTCTCTATAGACTTTATTCTCTTTGCCCAAACTAAGCATAGCTTGTAGTATAGGTACTAGGCGACGATATAAACATACTTATGTAGGTATATACATAGAAACATAGTATTCTACAGTTGTTGAATTTCTTCGTAGATATATAGGTAGTTATGTAGATTTCCCCTCATCATTTATGTATAGTATTTATTTATCTATACATACATATAATAAAGCTGAAGAGGGTTGAAAGTCTGTACATGGAAGATATTTGAAAAAAAGTTGGCTGGGGATACTTAGAATTGATAACAGAACACGTTCCAACAGTTTTTAGAATTTTTGTCTGTTTATCTGTTTATCTGTTTGTCTGTTTATTTGAACGCGCATCACGTGAAAACGGCTGAACGGATTTTGATGAAAACTATACTAATCTGTCGAGAAAATCCCCGGCCAGGTTATAGGCTATAAAAATTCAACCCCTAACAGGGGGGGTAGCCACAACACTCGATTGACTTAAGTTTGCCCCTGAATCGTATGGCGCTACTTAGGAAGGAGGGGCAAACTTTTTTCAAATATGTTCTAACACTATAGAGTACCCTGGTAAACTAACAGATGGCGCTGAATTTAATACTATGTGACATAAATAAGCCACCGAGGAAGGATTTTGCCAAATTAACTCTAAGTTTTGAAGACCCCTCTTCTAAAATTTCAATCAAACGTACGGATATCAACAATTTTAATTGAATAAGTGTTGACTTAATAATACAACAAATTTAAACAACAGTAAATTAATTGCCCCTCATTGCACAGTGCCATCTTTTGGGGAGCCGAGTAAACATTAAGTAACCAAGAAAACTAAAAATGGGTTTACATACATAGTTACGTAGTGGTAAAATAAACACACATATCAACACGCGTATAATTACATAAAATTATTTAACGATATTTTATTTTCTCCGTCATGAATTATACCTAATCGTAATTATATCGCATCCATATCAAATCCATATTCATACGTATCGCCTCCTTAAGCACTTAATAATGGCCACGAAGGTGGGTATTTTGAAAAAAAACATTGACCTCTGTCATTTGCAGTGCCGGATTAACCCTTTTAAGCAAAATAAGCACTTGCTTAGGGCACCATGTCTAGGGCGCACCAAAAATTATCGAAAAATTTTCGCGCTCGCTTCGCTCGCGTTTTTAATAACATTCTAAGATGTTTATGATAAAGGTGACATTCGGGTGGCGTTAGCAGCATTAGGTACTCTGTTGCAACGTTACTGCTGCAGCACTGTAAATTTTCGTGATAAAATGATGTGACTGATTTCCACACTAAAAGTAAAAATGTACAACTGTCTATCAAATTGCATTTTTTTATATCGAAAAATTGTCGCGCTCGCTTCGCTCGCGTTTTCAATAACTTTCTAAGATATGATAAAGGTGACATTCGGGTGGCGATTGCAGCAGCATAAGGTACTCTGTTGCAACGTTACTGCTGCGGCACTGTCAATTTTCGTGATAAAATAATGTGACTGATTTCCATACTAAAAGTAAAAATGTACAACTGTCTGTCAAAATGCGTTTTTTATATCGAAAAATTGTCGCGCTCGCTTCGCTCGCGTTTTCAATAACTTTCTAAAATATTATAAAGGTGACATTCGTGTGAGGACTGCAGCAGCGTTACTCTGTTGCAACGTTACTGCTGCAGCACTGTCAATTTTCGTGATAAAAAAATGTGACTGACTTCCATACTAAAAGTAAAAATGTACAACTGTCTATCAAATTGCGTTTTTTTATATCGAAAAACTTTCTAAAATATAAGAAAGGTGACATTTGGGTGGCGCCTGCAGCAGCATTAGGTACTCTGTTGCAACGTTACTGCTGCGGTACTGTCAATTTTCGTGATAAAATGATGTGACTGATTTCCATTCTCAGCTGAAATGCAGCAATGAACGTCACTCAATTTACCAAAAAAATTCAATGTAATCTTGATGACCCTAGGGAGAGGGGGCACCATGGTCTAGAAATACTTAGGGCATCAAAATATCTTAATCCGGCCGACTGGTCGTTTGCGGAGTCAAACGATTTGGGACTCGCATTTTATACGCATTACCATGCCTTCCCGAAAAAAATCGAATCATTCGCGAAAGTTTCGCAACGCATTGAGGTTACAAGGAGCACCTGGTCTTCCTCAGGAGTTTAGATCCTTAGAGAATATACCTAACCAAAGGAGACGCCATGTCTATAATTTTCGGTACAAAATAGTCTGGCGTTTTTTGCGGGGGAGGGGCACATCAAATGTGTATGTACCTACGTAACGTAAACATAGCCATGTCAGATAAACGTCGGTTGACCATTGGCCTCCTATTTTCGACAGAGGGGAACGCCTGTTAATGACCACTCCGTTTGGTTATATTCTCTAAGTTTAAATCACTTGTAAAATTTTAAGGCTGCTATTTAACTGATCACCAGATTTAGTAAAATTTAATACCAAAAAAATCTATTTTACCACCCTAAAATCATGAATGATCACCAAAATTATAACACCATTTTAATGTGAAATGATTACCAATTTTATTACATTTTACTATCCTTTTAAAGGAAATGACACCAAAATAATCATTATTAACCCAAAAATAGTCAATGATTACCAAATTTCAATCCCCATTTTAATGTGAAATGATAACCAAATTTTTACATCTTGCTATCCTATTAAAGAAAATGACACCAAAATAATCATTGTAAACCCAAAAATAGTAAATGACCACCAAAATTAGAACTCCATTTTAATGTAAAATGATAACCAAATTTTTAAATCTTGCTATCCTATTAAAGCAAATGGCTCCAAAATAATCATTGTAAACGCAAAAATAGTAAATGATCACAAAATTGTAACCACATTTTAATTAAAAATGTGCAATCATTTAATATATCGTTATCCTATTAAATTAATTAATCCACTTCGTCACCTTTTTCTAGTAGCATTTTATTTCTGTAACAGTCGCAGTTCTAACCTAACCTAACCCACTTTTCTAGTAGCATTTTGTTTCTGTAAGGGTCGCAGTTCAAACCTAACCTAACCCACTTTTCTAGTAGCATTTCTTTTCTGCAAGGGTCGCAGTTCAAACCTAACCTAACCCACTTTTCTAGTAGCATTTCGTTTCTGTATGGGTCGCAGTTCAAACCTAACCTAACCCACTTTTCTAGTAGCATTTCTTTTCTGTAAGGGTCGCAGTTCAAACCTAACCTAACCCACTTTTCAAGTAGCGTTTCGTATCTGTATGGGTAGCAGTTGAAACTTAACCTAACCTACTTTTCTAGTACCATTTCGTTTCTGTAAGGGTCGCAGTGCTAACCTAACCTAACCCACTTAACTGATAGCAGTTTAACTTACTTTTCTAGTAGCATAACGAAATGCTACTAGAAAAGTAGATTAGGTTAGGTAGGTATGCGGTGCGGGCTACGGGGGGTTGAGCGGTAGGGGCTAGTAATTTTGGCATCAGTTTACTTTATTTGGTAATACGTATAAATTTTTTGGTAATCATAGTGGTTTATTTAGGTGAAAATATCTCATTAATTTGGTCTTCAAGATTTGGTGATCATTAATGATTTTTGGTGATCATTCAATATATTTGGTATTTGAATACAATTTGAAGTGCAGTCGTAATTAAAGTGGTGGTACTTTTGTATTTTTAGGCCTTATTTTTTTGGTGTTCAGTATTTTTTTTTGGTAAGCATGATTTTTTTATTTAGGGTACCAAAGTATTTTTTGGTGGTCATTATATTTGTAGCCAAATTTTAATAAGGGCGAATAAAACTATTGATTTTGGAGTGTAGTTTTATTTAGTGGTACCTAATTGTAAAATATTTTATCTGGACTTCAGTCCTCTAGCATATCCATATGTCAACTTTACTTCACGTTCCGCCTCCAGGGGAGAGGGAGAGAAATTAGGATTAGAAATTAGCCGCTTACTGACAGACCGAATTACACGCGGGCGGAGCCGCGGGCACAGCTAGTATATGAATATTTTAGTCTAAAAATTGTGCCAAATAGCCCCATTTCACCTTAATTTTACGCTAGTTAGGATAATTTCGCCAACAGGTCAACATTTCAAATACAAATACAAAATACAAATGCGTTTATTTCATTACTTTTTACTCTTACTCTAAGTTACTTACTCTTAGTTCTTAGGTATAGTATAAGGGTTAGGTAGGTAATTAGTTCATCTTAGGTAAGGAGTAAGTAGGTAAGTATTTATCTAAACATTGTGCAACAAATTGTGTAAGTAATGAAAAAGGTGCGGGTACAGCTTGCTGAATTTAAACCCGTCCTTGGTCAGCTAATTGGTTGCTAATTTTTTTTATTAGCGTTAAGGCTGCGTGAACTCATGGAGAGGGTACAAATCCACCTAGAATAGAATTGACGCGGGTATATGCGTCCTGTCCTTGCGATAACTTTCACTGGATACCCATGTGTCCGAGGTGACCGACCGCGTGTGTTTCGGACGTTTTTGATTCTGTCCAAAGAATCACAAACAACTTGACACCAATTTTGCCCATCTTTCATCCGTTTAAATTTCCCTAAATGTTCCAAAAGTTATGTTTGATATGATGAAAGTTTGATATGATTACCTGATTTTGTTGTTTTTAGATGTAGGCGCAGCTAGGTAATTTCGAGCGCGCAGTTTAAAAATGGTTTATCACTAGCCAAGTCATGATATTTCCCTCTGGGTGGAATAGACCCCTGGAATCTGCGGGGCCTAGTCAAGATGACAACCGTTACATCTACAAACGCCAAGCGAAAAAAAAATAAAAATCAAGTTGACTGATGCTACGAAAAGCCTCGTGATAATTTCCATACAGTCTCTCGATTGACGTTTTCTAACAACGATTGTCTCGTAGGCTAGGCCCCCAGGTATTTGCGTCCTGGCGATAAACTTTCGCTGGACAAGTGTCGAGGTGATCGACCGGGCGTGGTTCTTTGCATAACGTTTACAGTCGTGACGCAATTGACCAATCAAAGTTAACCGCTACAAGAGTAAGCTTGCAGATTATTTATGAGGACGAGAAAAGGGGAATGAGGAGGAGGTAGATAAGGAGGGGGAAAAATTTATTGGAAGGGTTGATTCTAAGGGTTGATTCAACAAGAGATTGTCGAAGTGATGGTTTTGGATCACGTTCAAACATACCCAACAGTTACCTAGCAATGCACCAAGGAGAAGTTTCCAAAGTTGCGAAATTTTCCATACGGAATGTTCTCAGAACTTAAATTTTACGAACCATAAAAATTGTTCAGGAAGTCGCTGGACACCGCCGTTATCAATTATTTTAACTGACTGTCTTATTTACGAGTTTATTAAAATAATACTAATAGTATATTTTTTGATAATTCTCATAGGGAATGTTCTCATTGGAAATTTAATTTAAATTCTCGTGTAAGTTTCCGGAAATTTCCGAGAATGTTACTGAATTTTTGAGAATGTTCTGCAACTTGTACATTGCTACAGTTACCTATTAGTGCCGTATAAAGAGGCCATGCGCAAAACTAAATGCATTCGGAGGATTGCAGTCGTGGTACTAGTGACGACATGCTAAAATGCCCAATAGATGACACCCTGCTGTCACCTCTATTGAAATTGACTTAAGTTTCAAGATGACATGTACTGGGACCGCGTCGAGCACCAGTACCATCTTACGTGGAGTTACTCGTAGGGTATACTAGCTTGAGAAATGAGCTGTTTTCCCATACGCGTCTCTGGAGTCCACAATTGCCGCTATTTCCGCTGCGGACTCACGATAATAAGTATTAAACGGTATTAAGCATGTATACCTGATAGATTACATGACTGCCTTTACAAATCATTAACTCGTAAGGTTACAGTGGCATTAGCGATTCAGTTCCGATAGTGGTTCCGCGCACGCGCGGTCGTCGACCGACGCGCGCGCAGACGGAGAAAGATTTACGTAACCAGGGCCTTGAACTCGCGTAATCTCAGTCTAGTTTTCATCAAGTTTAGAATTTTAATGTTGGAACAGTTATGAATAATCCGAAATTAAAACAGGTGTTTGAAGGATTCCATAAGATAGGCGGGGCAGAGGCAGAATTAAAGGAGATGGCGGGATGTCCTAGCCAAGGTTGATAATGTATGGAAATAAGTCACGTGACTTTCCGTAACGTCTATCATCCTGATACATTTCTTCTATTCCTTTGGAATTAGTCAATTTATGATCGTCATCGGATATAATTTTGGGAAATAGGGAAAGCCTACGAATTCAAAAGTTTGCGAATCTTTTCCTTCATGTATTTTTTTACGTAAAGGTACCTATTTCCTATTTACTAGAAATCCTATTGACCTTTTTCGTTTATTTGTCCCATTTTTCTTTCGTGTAGTCTGGACGGTCCAGACTGGACCACAACAATTAAGATCGCATCTTTTTCAATGAAATGCGGCAAAATTACTTTATTAAGGAAGATGTACTGTACATTATATGTTATTGCATGTAACAACCTTGATTCAAAACTTCCGTGTTTAATACATATTAATCATTTCTTATAATGTCTCTAAAATGTCGCATATTCCATTGGCGAACATAACCATGTAGCTATTTTGGATCTGAAGCATATTTATCAAGGACTTCCGATATTATTTGCAATTGATTTTTAATAATATTATAAATGGGAAGTAACTCTGTATGTCTGTCTATCTGTTTCCTCTTCACGCACTACAAAATTTGGTATAGGTACAGGTAGGGGTAGTTTGAGCCACGGGGAAGCACATAGGGGAGATTGTATCAATCATCGTCATCATCATTCTACGCAGACGAAGTCGCGGGTAGAAGCTGGTATACTTATATATAAAACAAAAGGAAGGAAGCTTATCACAGTCATTGTCACATAACTGGAATTACAGACGAGTTATGTGACATGAGATTATGTGTAGGAACGTAATAATGAGCAAAACATAGTACTTCGTGTACTTATACGTACATACATACATTCTTCGTTTAAATTACGCAACGACATTTTTATGGTTTCATCAAAAACTGTTAAGAAGTATTATGACTATATTATATGTATTATGAAAGAAGCGCCTGGCGTCCGTTGGCTCATTGGGTGGACGACATCCGGAAAATTGCGGGTCACTTCTGGATGAGATTAGCTCAGGACCGAGACAAGTGGCGAACTAGTACTGCCTATGCTCAGCAGTGGGCGATAAAGGACTGATATGATGATGATGATGATGATGATGACTGAAGTGTTTATTTTTCGGTTGAACTTTAGTGTCATTTGCGTCTTCTTTCTACTGACGGCAAAAATTATAATTATCTGCTTCCATTGTTTACCTACTCTTCAGTGTTTAATATGTAATCATTACTTTAGAATCCATCGACGCTCGATTGGGAACATAATTATTCCATTCTACCTAGTTTTTCTTCTAAATGATTGTTATTCTTACAATTTAGCAAAGGCGTGAGGGCCTACCGCAAAAATCGATTATCGATCATCATCTGCCTCTCCCTCAAATTTTCAAAAGCGACAGAGGCAAATAATTTTCGCGGCAGGCCCCCTGGTATGTCGGCCATCGCACTTGGTATTGTATTGTACGTTGAACCTGATTACGGTGTCACCTCACGTGGGTGAAACGCGCGGAACTGACGCAACCAGGGCCTTGAACTGAGGAAGGAACTTTCGCTGGGGGCGTTTCCTTGCAGTACACGATTGCACTTGGAGACGATTATACTCTGGCAAGCCACACTTTGTCAGTACAAGAGCGTTTCTTTTATTTTTTGGCATTTTTATATATTGTGACCTTTTTTGCCACTTTTGTGTTATTTCTAGTCAGGATAGCGAGCCTTGTAGGAAAAAAAGTGTCCTAAAATTTCCATACATTTTTCAAATTTGCCTTTTTGTTGCCGACATACAAAGTATATAGGGAAATGGTAACACAATAGGAAAAAACTCTGGGACATTTTTTTATCCCATTACGATCGAAAAAGCTCGGGATTCTGAGTAGAAATAACACAAAAGTGGCAAAAAATGTCACAATATATAAAAATGGCAAAAAATTTAAGAAACGCTCACAAAAAGGTGCGAAATTAAAAGATAAAGTTTAAAGAACGACCACGAAACATGTACGAATATGTATATATAACAACAAGAAAGAACAGATCATTAAGTGTGCATCACGAAATGAACTCAAATTTTCTATGGGAGAACAACCAATCATGCTTATATTTTTTAAAATTTGCCGCCTTTTTGTACTGACGGAATAGGCTCGTCAAACTATATTTGCCTATATTACAGTGGCCTAAAATAAAGCAGGCAGCACAACTGGACGTAGTTTGACAAAAAGGATCCTCAACTCAACACGCACTCTAACGTCTTGACAATAGAGGCGTGTTCAGATATTTGTGAGTACTTTGGCCGCTCCGATATATCTGATGGCGACTGTACTTACCTCATGTCTCATAACTTACACGATCACAAGTCGCATGCCCAGTGGCGGATTTTCCCTAAGGCCCAGTAGGCCCGGGCCTAGGGCGGCAAATGGTCACAAAAAATTCGCTGATGATAACAACTACTCAAAATGTAGTCAATATGATGGGTGCTGAGAAAGGGTCGGCTAAAGGGCCTGGGGCCAAGGGCGGCAAAGACTGCAAATCCGCCACTGCGCATGTCGCATGTAACCTAGTTCCCTCTACATAGTCTACATTGACATTCGCGAGCGTTGCCCTCACTTTCACCACGTTCCTGTTGCGCAAGAGCAAGCGGCGCCGCGCACGCGCACTCGCGCAGGAAGTGCAGGAAGTCGGAACATAGAATTAGCGGGTAAATGGAAGTCTATGTATGATAAAGATCCTGGCTGAATTTTAACCGACTTCAAAAAAAGGAGGAGTATATCAATTCGACCGTATTTTTTTTGTATGTAGAACTCCGTCATTTCTGAACCGATTTGGAAAATTCTTTTCTTGTTCGAATGTATATAGTCCCAAGTTAGTCCCGTTTTTGTCTGATGATGAGATCCGTCAGGAATCTAGGGAACTCCTCAAATCTTATAGGCATATATGTATATAGCGATTTTAGAATTTTCTTCAACAAACAAAACATTTTTGTAAGTATAAAACAATGCCCTTTGATGAAGTTGAACTGCTGATGATGACCACAACATGACTCTTTAACAACGCGTATTTTACTTTTCGCGATTTGTCCATTTCGTTGTGTTTTTAACCAACTTTTCTACTCTACAAATTTTCAAACCTCTATTTTGAATTAGGTAATATTTAATTACTTAATATACCATTTTATAAACTGACTAGACGGGCCCGCAGCTCCGCTCGCGTAAATGAAATAAAGAGTTTGTTTTATGTTTAGTTAAATACCGATATTATTATGTATTGAACCCTGCCAGGGTTTATAACTGTGATAGGTACTTCTTATTTGTAACCGATATTTGGATAGGTAACTTAATTCGCAAATTTCTCAAAAAATGATGTGATTTGATAAAAGGCAAGATTGTATTTTTTCATCTACGTAGGTATTTATTTAAAACTTGTTTCAACATAAAATTATTATTTATTTTTATAAGCCCAATTGCAAAAACGTTCATTAGATTAATTTCCGCCTTAAGACGAATATGTATGACCACCGCCCATAAAACGTATTTTCATACAAACGTAAATAGTCCCCATTTCCCTGTCTGGATATTGACATTACTTACGATGGCTACGGTGACGCAACGACCCAAAATGATTCCTGGCCTCCGACACCAGATCACGCCATGTTTCCCGGTCTTGCGATAGCTCTCGCCAGTCGCCATGACCGAGGTTGAGCAGATCTTGAGCAACCCTTGAGCTCCAAAATATCTGAGCATGCACTTTAACTACATTATAATTTACATTGTTCAGATATTTGTGAATACCTCGGCCGTTCCGATATATCTGATGGTGACTGTTCAGCAAGAAGAAAAAATCCTACCTGGTCGAGTCGTATCGTATCACACACACATTATTACGGGCACCATCCCTTAACTGATGGGCTTCATATTAACTTGCTATCAACTTTGTATTTTTGGCCCATCTCGGCAGCCCGTTCCCCGGACGAATGGCAATGTTTGCCGAAGCCGTGAAAGTCAATCTGAATAATATAACTCAAAAAGAAATTTAAAACAATAAAATACAAAGTATTAACACGATAATCATACGATAATACTAATTTGATTGATAACTCATTTATGGCATAAGTCACTCGTATGGTTATAGACTAAGGTTGAGCTGGTTGAGGTTGACAGCACTTTTTATTTTACTTCGTGTAATAAAACGCCGCAATAACTGTATACCAACATGACAAACATAAACATTGGGTATGTCTGTAGCACCACATCAAATAATTTTGTCTGTACCACCGCCGAAACGAAACTAACCGAGAATTGCCGAAAATGGGCGATCATCGTAAAATGAAGATTGTTATGAAATTTTCTTTTGCTTATTGTAAATTAAATACGCATCGAAAGCGATAGTTTTTATACTCTAGTTCTATTCTCATATTTATATAATAGATTTAAACAGTTTTTTCTTATCATACGTGCGTCGTATTCGAGATACGTGTCAAAAACTTTTTTAGAAATTTGTAAGGCGCCATTCGCTTCTTCGCTCGTTTTTTATCCCGTTCTTGTTTTTCAAGATAAATAAAAATGTGGCTAACAGATGGCGATTTTAGTGTAGCTCTGTGGTAGTAGCGAGGCTAGTAGAGCTAGAGTATATGAAAATCTGAAGCCTTCATATATTATCAAAGGCCGAACATTCTTAGTTTCTCAAATAACCACTCACTTGCTTTTGGTAACTGTAGCTACCAGCTGTCACCCTTATTTTATTATAATAATAGAGGTCACAGAAAAATATCAAGCATGTGAGGTGATAATAAAATTGCCATAAGCAACCATATACATACTTCGTCTTTGACTTGGCGGCAGAGGCAGCAAGTTATTAAAATCAATTCTGCTTACGCTGCCAATTCCAACACCTACGATTACAATTAATATTAATTTCATTATTTCGTCGGAACTCATATTAAAGTCAAAAAATCAACAACGCACCATAAATCCAATAAAACAGAATGAACATGGTATAATAATATACTCCGCCTGGTACTCTATTCCGAGATTCGCGTATGACCTAACTGACACGGGCCTACGACTACGTCATCATGCTGTTTACAGGTTCTCAAACTTTAAAATGTGGGAGAATTTTAACCAACGGTGAAAATTATTTTAACGGCATTAATTTTAAGTTATTCATGTAGAAACATAGTAAAATAAAACAAATCTAATGTATTAAATTAAACTTTATTTATTTATACAAGACAAACGTTTGAAAAACTAATTCACAGTTACACATTAATTACCAAGCTTACGACGTGAAAAGTTTGGAAAACACTGCGACTGCTGACACTGAGCGAGAAGGAAATAACAATTAACACGCGTTCGACAAGGATGACGGTCAGGGCATGAAGTTATCTAGATCCGAATTGTCAAATGTGACAGCGCTGAAGAATGAATATTTTTCAACTTTACCTCCATAACAATTTAAAAAATATAACTACGCGTGTTTGAGTAGACCTTTTTACCGCTAACGTTTAGATGAAATATTTTAAATGTTTTTATTTGTGTAGTTAAATTTATAATTTAAAATTATAAAATTATAGAATGTATTATTTATTAAGTTCATGTTGATTTTATACAAATAAAACTGCAAATTATAGCAAACATTGTTTTTTGTTTTTTTTTCTATAGGCGTAGTGGCAGAGTGTCATTACGAACCATAAAGCAAATACTGCCTCTAGTTTTTTTTTATGGTTGAATGCCACGATGCTGTGTCACAAATATCTGTGAAATGAAAATTAAAAAAGAGGACTTTGCCGGCCTAGGCCTGCAAGATGTGTATGAAATTCCATTAACGACCTTTTGTCCTAGCCGCACCTGAAACGTCATACTTCGCAGCCTATTATAAGGAACATAACATCAATATTTCATTGCATGTTTGAGAAAAGTTAATTTCAATTTGACACAGTTTATTCGAAGTGGAGCTTCCATATGTATTGGTCACTAATTCCATGTTGCGTGTTAAAGAAAAAACAGTTATTCCATCGTTACATACTAGACTATACACCGACGCAGTAAGATATACAATGGTTTGTTAAATTGTACGCGTGCCGCGTCCATGTGACAAGAAAAACATTATATATGATTTTCAATTATCGTAAACGGAAAAATAAAATAATTACGTAGTAGAACAAACAAGTTACGTAGTAAGTGTTGTTGTGTAGAATCGTAGGTAGGTACGATGTTTTTTTACAATTATTTTTTTACTAGCTGTGCCCGCGGCTCCGCCCGCGTGTAATTCGGTCTGTGTCAGTAAGCGGCTAATTTCTAATCCTAATTTCTCTCCCTCTCCCCTGGAGGCGGAACTTGAAGTAAAGTTGACATATGTATATGCTAGAGGACTGAAATCCAGATAAAATATTTTACAATTAGGTAAGTACCACTAAATACACTCCAAAATCAATAGTTCGTCCTTATTACAATTTTACACGTGATTTAAACTTAGAGAATATAACCAAACGGAGTAGTCATTAACAGGCGTTCCCCTCTATCGAAAATAGGCGGCCAATGGTCAACCGACGTCAGAAAACGTCCGCAAAAACGCCAGACTATTTTGTACCGAAAATTATAGACATGGCGTCTCCGTTGGTTATATTCTCTAAGGATTTAAACGACAGAGTAGTATAGGTAAATATCGGACGATACAGTAAGGTATACGCGCGCGAGCGAAAGCGAAGCGGCCTGCCTGGCTAGAGCGCCACTTACCGTAGTCTTCTTCAGACTCCTGAGGAAGACCACGTGCCCCTTGTAACCTCAATGCGATCAGATTTTTTTCGGGAAGGCATGGTAATGCGTATAAAATGCGAGTCCCAAATCGTTTGACTCTGCAAACGACCAGTCGGCCGGATTAAGGTATTTTGATGCCCTAAGTATTTCTAGACCATGGTGCCCCCTCTCCCTAGGGTCATCAAGATTACATTGAATTTTTTTGGTAAATTGAGTGACGTTCATTGCTGCATTTCAGCTGAGAATGGAAATCAGTCACATCATTTTATCACGAAAATTGACAGTGCCGCAGCAGTAACGTTGCAACAGCTAGAGTACCTAATGCTACTGCAGGCGCCACCCAAATGTCACCGTTATCATAAACATCTTAGAATGTAATTGAAAACGCGAGCGAAGCGAGCGCGAAAATTTTTCGATATAAAAACGCAATTTGATAGACAGTTGTACATTTTTACTTTTAGTATGGAAATCAGTCACATCATTTTATCACGAAAATTGACAGTGCTGCAGCAGTAACGTTGCATCAGAGTAATGCTGCTGCAGTCTCCACCCGAATGTCACCTTTATCATATCTTAGAAAGTTATTGAAAACGCGATCGAAGCGAGCGCGTCAATTTTTCGATATAAAAAAACGCAATTCGATAGACAGTTGTACATTTTTACTTTTAGTATGGAAATCAGTCACATCATTATATCACGAAAATTGAATGTCACCTTTATCATATGTTCGAAAGTTATTGAAAACGCGAGCGAAGCGACCGCGAAAAATTTTTGATATAAAAAACGCATTTTGATGGACAGTTGTACATTTTTACTTTTAGTATGGAAATCAGTCACATCATTTTATCACGAAAATTGACAGTGCCGTAGCAGTAACATTGCAACAGAGTAGGTACCTAATGCTGCTGCCAGCGCCACCCGAATGTCACCTTAAGTTATCATATCTTAGAAAGTTATTGAAAACGCGAGCGAAGCGAGCGCGACAATTTCTCGATAAAAAAAAACGCAATTTGATAGACAGGTGTATATTTTTACTTTTAGTGTGGAAATCAGTCACATCATTTATCACGAAAATTGACAGTGCTGCAGCAGTAACGTTGCAACAGAGTACCTAATGCTGCTGCAGGCGCCACCCGAATGTCACCTTTATCATAAACATCTTAGAATGTAATTGAAAACGCGAGCGAAGCGAGCGCGAAAATTTTTCGATAATTTTTGGTGCCCCCTAGACATGGTGCCCTAAGCAAGTGCTTATTTTGCTTAAAAGGGTTAATCCGGCACTGCAAATGACAGAGGTCAATGTTTGTTTTTTCAAAGTACCCACCTTCGTGGCCATTATTAAGTGATTAAGGAGGCGATCCGTATGAATATGGATTTGATATGGACGGGATATAATTACGATTACGTATAATTCATGACAGAGAAAATAAATAATTTTAAATAATTTTATGCAATTATATGCGTGTTGATATGTGTGTTTATTTTACCACTACGTAACTATGTAAACCCATTTTTAGTTTTCTTGGTTACTTAATGTTTACTCGGCTCCCCAAAAGATGGCACTGTGCAATGAGGGGCAATTAATTTACTGTCGTTTAATTTTGTTGTATTATTAAATCAACACAATTATTCAATTAAATTTGTTGATATCCGTACGATTGATTGAAATTTTAGAAAAGGGGTCTTCTAAACATAGAGTTAATTTGGCAAAATCCTTCCTCGGTGACTTATTTATGTCACATCGTATTAAATTCAGCGCCATCTGTTAGTTTACCAGGGTAATCTATAGTGTTAGCACATATTTGAAAAAAGTTTGCCCCTCCTTCCTAAGTAGCGCCATACGATTTAGGGGCAAACTTGAGTCAATCGAGTGTTGTGGCTACCCCCCCTTTTAGGGGTTGAATTTTTATAGCCTATAACCTGGCCGGGGATTTTCTCGACAGATTAGTAAAGTTTTCATCAAAATCCGTTCAGCCGTTTTCACGTGATGCGCGTTCAAATAAACAGACAAACAGATAAACAGACAAACAGACAAAAATTCTAAAAACTGTTAGAACGTGTTCTGTTATCAATTCTAAGTGTCCCCAGCCAACTTTTTTTCAAATATCTTCCATGTACAGACTTTCGACCCTCTTCAGCTTTATTATATGTATAGATTAAATACCTATTCAGTTAATTTCGTAAACGAAAGTTGTCTGTTGTGTTATAATAGGCACCGTGCATGAACTATAGGAGGCAGCATAGCCACTCACTTGCTTTTGGTAACTGTAGCTACCAGCTGTCACCCTTATTTTATTATAATAATAGAGGTCACTGAAAAATATCAAGCATGTGAGTGGTTAGGAGCTGTCAGATTTTTGACGCGAGGCGTTAATGTGTCATTTATGCTTCCATGTAGCCCACAAGATGGCAGTACCTACTATGCACAAGGAAACGTACCGACGAGAACGGTAGACGGTAGCACTTGCTTTGGCAATGTACATGAGCACATATGTTTCCGATTCAAGCCACAAGATGGCAGACCCTCCAACGCGCACGGTCCCTATAATGATGGTTGATGGTGAATCAAGGATCACCAACTACATGTGCAAAGTAACGACAAAAACTTTAATCGACGTATTTGACACAAACGTTAATACCTTCTTACGTAAATGGATGGTACGACCTTGGAGGATATAACCAAATGGAGACGCCTTGTCTGTAATTTTCTGTACAAAACAGTCTGCCGATTATGCGGGGGAGGGGCACGTCAAATAAACGTGACATGTCAGATAAACGTCAGTCCATACAATATGTATGACCATTGGTCATAGAGTTTCGACAGAGGGGAACGTCTGTTAATAGATAAGGGTACGACTGTAATGCCAGATGGAAATGTAGGTACAGTCAGCAGTAGAAGTTGCTACCCAACTAACAATTTGAGGCAAAATTTAGGTTTATACGACCAAATTTTATGGTCGTATAAACGTCGTATATACGTTTATACGACGCGATTTGGGCGCAGCTTATTCAACTTAAAGTCGTAAAAAAGTTGAATAATGGTCGTTTTAATACCTATTTAGTTGCATAGTCGTCGTATATGCGTCGCCGATTCGACACTTCGTCGTATAAATAGTAACTACTACAACGCTTAATCGACTTAAGGAAGAGTAGGGGTTAGAAATACGATATTTATACGACTTTAAGTTGAGTTATTGCCGCTTAAAGGTCGTATAAATAACTTATTTCTTCAACGCAAGTTCCGCTTCGGTTTGTGTCAAAATGACATCAATATTAACAGCAAGTGGTGTGAAATTGTATCTTTGAAAGAAGGTATAAGTAGCCATTTTATTTAAGTTGGTGGTTTATGATATTGGAGACAAAAGTGTATATTATGTCTGTAAACTACTGCGCATTTAAATTTACTGATGTTTGCTATATACGTTTATAACTAATTGTTGATGCGCTTTTAAAATTCTTACTTATTTAATTATTTTAATTAATTAATTATTAAGCAGATGCCTTATAGGACAGTTATACAACTTGAGGTTGTATAATCTATACGTTTGATTTGGAATAGTCGCCATAGCTTTTCTAAAGTTGTATAAAAGTTTATTTTACCACATCTATTCGACTGTTGATTGAATAGCGGTAGTATAATAGCACTTTTGCTACTTAAATACGGATAGCGGTCGCCATTACGACATTATTACGACCGTAATAATGAGGACCTCTATGCGACCAACTGTCGTGTAAGAAAGTTATATATGAGCCGTCGTGATACCTACTATACCACTGTCGTATAAAATGGTAGAATATACGTTTATTCGACCTTGCTATACGACAATAAGTTTACCGACTATTAGTCGTATAAAATGGTAGAATAAACGTTGATTCGACCTTGCTATACGACAATAAGTTTACCGACTATTAGTCGTATAAAATGGTAGAATAAACGTTTATTCGACCTTGCTATACGACTACAAGTTTCACCGACTATTTAGTAGTATAAAATGGTAGAATAAACATTTATTCGACCTTGCTACACGACAATAAGTTTATCCGAATATTTAGTTGCATAATGCACCATTAGCCAAAATGGCGACTGTTATGCTACTTTTATAATACTTAGAGTCGTATAGCTACTTGATATACGACCAAATTGTTTGTTGGGTAAGCGGGTGAGGTGTTCAAAATTTCCTTGAGACGCTCTTATTTTGTTATTAATAATAAAGTCGCGTCAAGATCATTTTGAACACCTCGCCCGCTCAGCAACTTACTGCTGCTGACTGTATAATGACATTGCACTTTTCCATGCAGGGCGAAGTGCAATAAGAACGTACGTAATGTGTAATTTTATTTACAATTTTGTGGTTATTAACTATACTTTTGCAGAATTATGCGTTGTCTGTAATGTACAAATCTAAAATGATTAATGTGAGGTGACCTCTGATGTCAAATTATCTATAAAAACGGTCACCCATCCAAGTACTGACCCAGCCCGACGTTGCTTAACTTCGGTCAAAAATCACGTTTGTTGTATGGGAGCCCCACTTAAATCTTTATTTTATTCTGTTTTTAGTACCTATTTGTTGTTATAGCGGCAACAGAAATACATCATCTGTGAAAATTTCAGCTGTCTAGCTATCACAGATCACGAGATACAGCCTGGTGACAGACGGACGGACGGACGGACAGCGGAGTCTTAGTGATAATAGGGTCCCATTTTACACTTTGGGTACGGAACCCAAAAAATCATCAAGCAAGGATAATTTTATTAAGTTATGCTAAGTCATAAGTTTTAAATTTTTTTACAAAATTACCAGTAATTAGACTGAAAATGTAAATAAAGTACCTACTGCTCTACTAGCTAAGTTCGGTTAAGTTTCGGTAAATTTTTCGCCCAATCTAATTAAATTGTCTGATCAACTCGGGTGGTGTGGACGCAAAAATGAAATTGGCTCCCCGATCCCACTTGATTCGATTATTAGATTTTTACCGATCAATGGAGATTCGGGACGCAAGAATGCCCTTTTTTCAACGCTGGTATGCTTAATTGAAACATTTTTTTAATTTAGACGGCGGCGCGCGAACTCGCATGCGATTTTAGTTACATTGTGGACTGTTGGTTACGTTCAATTCAACCGACCGATCAAAACCCGCAATGTAATGAAACTTGCATGCGAGTTCTCGCATCGTCTAAATGAGCCCTAAAACTGATGATTAAATTGGGTACGTAAAAATTTTCCCTGATTAAATTGGTCGATTTGATCATACCGTATACGTCTGGACGGACCTTAAACATCACATCGGGTTCTTATTTATTCCTAATCCGCCTTAATAACGTTAATGCCACAGACAACATCTGAAACAATATTTGCACGGACCGTTAGACTGCATTCGAGGTCGCTTTCGCGGGTTTCACCGCCCGGCATCGCGGTCACCCCGTTTTGAAACTGTTTTGTCTATGGTGCTAAGGCTGTGGTTAGAGAGGAGCGGGGAGCGGATGCATTTTATATACGTACCTAGAATAATGTCAATGCTAAGCACATTGATATTCGAACTGTAGAAAGAGTTTGAATGTGGGATTAGCAGTCTCTAAAGAAATCTTTTTTTTATATTGTTATGGTTGTCTTTAGTATATTTGCTTTATTCTTAATATTTGAAGAAGAAGATGGCCTCTGTTTTTTTTTTTTTCAATATTCTTAATACACGAGAACCGCAACATAAGCAAAAACGCGCATTGTTCAATAGAATGCGGTAGGTGTAAACAATAACTGAAAATTTCTATATTATTTTCAAAATTGTTTAAAAAAAGTATACTGAAATGAAAACTGGTTCTCGAGAACGATTGATTAATTCGTATTTTGTTTATTTTCTGTAAATGTTTCACGCAATCTATCTAATATCACTCTATCTGGATATAGACAATCTAGTGATGATCGCGAACATCAGTCTTGAGAGAACAACCGGCAGGGCTATAACCGCGAAAATCGAAGTTCGCAAATTGCGGGCATTTTTCCCTGTCACTCTAATTACGCCTTAATTGGAGTAAAAGAGAAAGATCCCCGCAATTTGCGAATTTCGGTTTTCGCGGGAGCCCCTCAGGCCAGGCCCCAGTTTCATCAAGCTGACAATTGTCGCCTGACATTGACAATTCGCCGCACATTGCTAGTCCAACGAGTAAACATTGTCGTCGCGACACGACGCTTTGTTACTTAGCGACCCAGAAATGTACAGGAAATTGTCAGTGTCAAATGTCAACTGTCCAGTTGGTAAGATAGGCGCCAGCGAGTGAGTGATTTATGTCAACCGCGGCCTCATTGGCCACAGACCCTCAATCTGTGTTACTCGACATTCAACAATGGGTAGTCACGGGCAAAGTCGGCCATTTACAGACTTCAATGTACTCCATATTTGTACTAAATAGAGTTGACATCGTGTACTGACTGGGACCTTTAACTTTGCTGAGTAACGATTGAATTGCTATTATTTGTGCGGTAAGTAGTTAAGATCAGGTTTAAGTAGCATTTATGAAACTATCTAATGGTATATTATGTAACTAAAGTAGGAAAAGGTACTGCGTGAAGTTGAAAATAGAATTCAGTTGAGAAATATATTCAGAATTTTCTCAAATCTGTCTGCCTGACTGGATTAAACCTGTAGTAAAACCCAGCAGTTTATAAATATTAGGCAAATAAAGCATATTTTTTAAGGTTAAATTAGGTACGCTATAAATTAAAAAAACCCCTGTCCAAATGCTTATTTTACAGCAATTAACACTGTCTTGTTTAAAATTTCACTTCAAAAATTTCACAAAAGTGGCAACACTGTAGTGTCGCCCCTTTCAAATCAATTTAGGTATATAAGAGAACGGGACGACACTACAGTGTTGCCCTTTTTAATTTCTACTCTTTTTTGCCAGGCTGTACCTATGTATTGATTTTTATTATAGTAGGTAAGTACGTAAATGTTAGTATTTATGAAATAAATAATTATTGCCATAATTGGCCGATTCTCACTTCTGCAGTCAAGTTATACCTATTACGCATTTACGGACTGCAAAATTGCATCTCATTAAAGTGTCTGTTAGACAGACAGATAAGTAACGTACGCGCCTATTAGTAGATTTCCAGTAACGAAATAAAACTATTTGAGAAAGTCTATGGAAACTGGAGATGTGGTAGTGGTACTACTTAACTAAGTACCTACGCTAATTTACCTTCTAGCTGCCTATTATGATTCATGATCATTACCATCATTTATTATGATATGACTGTAATCTTGATGGATCGTTTTAATCCCGAATAAAATTGACTATAGACAATTTATCTTGACATCAGTTCAGACGTAAGTGTAATAAATATGGTAACTTCCTAGGTTTACAAATCATAGTGGGAATTGTCTCAGGATGTAGGTTGCACCTACTAATGTATAAATCTATGTCCTCTTTTGTATTATATATCTGCCTATGTCTGTTTTTTCCCCAATAAAGAAAATAAAATAAAATAAAATAAAAAACTTTTACAGACTTAGACGAATACGACCATCATACCTGTACAAGTGGCATTTGCTTCGTCAACGCAAGCTACTGATTTTATTTGGCACGTATTTAACCGGTCAACTAATTAATCGAATTTGGGTAGTTTAAAAAAATAGAAATGGCTACTAAAATTAATAGTTTGGCAACAAAAACGGAGACTTAAAATATATCAATATGAGTTGTATTTTAATGCCGATACAGCTTTTGATTATTTTTAGGCAGGTACCAAGTATTTATTTGGCAACTGAATTAATATATTGGAGACCATTTACGAGTATGAAGCACATTTTAAAAAGAAAACGGCTATCTATTAATTAAAAAATGAAGTTCTTTTAAAATATTTTGTTTGGTAATTACATGGTCAACCTAACACGCTCCTCCTCGCTTCGCTCGTCGTCGCACCTATCTGTTGACTCTAGCAGAACACGGTGGTAACTATTGAAATTAGTAATTAAAAATTTAATGATCTAATGGTATAATGGCCATTAGGCGTTTCATGATTAGAAATTTCGACTATAAGTATACTGACCATTGCGTATTGGTAAATTAATTTGTGGTGTTTTGTGTAAAAAGTGACCAATATTCATTAAATTTAAAACTGCTTTCGTGTTAAAATACTACCTAGCTGAAACGATATGCTCAGTTATGATTAGTTGATTACTTTGGTATGAACAACTAGATGACAACTAAATTTTATGATCGCTTACAATATTAGTTGCCATTTTATTATTTTAGACGCCAACTTATCACTTTAAGTTCCCTATAATTTTTTTAGGTGGCTTGATTTTGCTGCCAGTTTTTTTTAATAATATGATGCTTATATTTGAGGCTAAAATATTTTTTTTGGCGCTAAAATATTAATGCACAGCCAAATTATATTATTATATGCCCAATGAAAGTTCCTGTTTAATATTTTAGTTGACCGGTTTATTAATAAAGCATTTGATTTTAATTTTTAACTGAAAGAACAGTAGTCGCATCAGTATGATAGCCATCATAATTAGTCTCTTATCATAAATTGTGTCTCATGTCCCACCTGGGTGACATCGTCACTGCGTGACAAAACCCCTTTAAAAAAAGATTTTAAAAATATGTCCTACCTAGACCATAAAACCAGCCCTGCGCTTTACCGTGAGGTTTTGAGTTCAAGAGAGAAGGCGGATGCATTATCTAGGTCGATAGGCAACCATCACACGGCTGTTCGCGTTAAACGTGAGATTAGCCAAAGGTCGGCATGTGTCGAGATTCTCTTAAGGCTTCTACAGACCTTACAATAAAGCTTCTACAGACGATACAATAAATGGCATGCGATTATACATAATTGCTGGATTATAGGTACATAATAAGTAGGACCAACGAATTCAATTGATCGACCAAATACCGCAATGGATTGCAAATCATAGGTATGTGATTATCGGTGACATATGGAGAGGCCGAGAGAGAGATTGAGAGAGAGAGAGAGAGAGAGTTTAATTTAGTACCCCCTGTGTTGGTTATTGACATATTGTGCCTTTAGAGTATTTTTTTATTTATTGTCGCACAAAACATAAAATTTTTTCTGTTGGCTTTTTCCATAACCCCGTAATTTTCAAGTCGTGATTTTTTCTTACAATTTGAATAAAATCAAATTGGCGATTTGAGTGTTCCGTCTAGACTGGCCTTAAGGCTCTACAAAATTCAACTTTACTCACGATATTTATCGTATAGACTATAGAGTATTCTCTTTAATAAGTGAAACTCCAATAAAAGTGTCCCAAGATACAAGGCCCCATGGGCAAAGTTTCGCATAGTAAAGTTACAGTATATTGTTACTACTTTTCTCTACATTGAATACTATTTCCTTTCAAGTTAGAAATACAATGCTTAAACATAAACATTGCGCAGTTTCTGTAAATAAATCATGTAGTGTAGACATGCCTTGCAAAATTAATGTAAATAGAGTCTGTCGAGACTTGGAACGACGATAAATTATGTCCATTACTAGACACTTGATGAAATAAACGTCGAATAATTGAGTAAACAAGACAATTTTCTTTTCTTTCACTAAGCTCTCATGTTACAAGTAGGTATGTACGTAGAATGCAGTTGTAAAAAAGTAGACATGATTATTTTTTTCTGAAGCCATTTCTTTTAATCGTCGCCTTTTCTAGTGATGCGTTATAAATAGAGTTAGACCAAGAAAAGTCTGCAGCGTTTTGATAGCCCACGCAATGCAAGTGTTATTTAAACGTCATAATTTCATAGAAGTTTGACGTGCACTGCGCGGGCTATTGAAATCTCTGCAGACTTTTCTTGGTCTAACTCTAGCTGCCTTCTTTAATGACCCGCAAGTTGGTTTGCCAGAACATAAGTGGTTGGCATTTCACTATCCAGGCATTACTTGGTTAAAATATTGATGAGAATATTTTAGAACACTCTAAATTCGTGTTTTATTTAATTTTCCGCCGTAACCATATGAAATAAGCACCCGTTCATCTGATTACTCCGGCTGAAACACCAATGCAATAAATTTCTTTCATTATTCAACACGACAACTGCATTAAAACAATTAAAAGCAATACAAACAAACAATGCAATCCCATTGTCGCTTCCACTTTTCCCGCGCGTATTGTCTATGACAAAAATGGCGTTCGGCTGTCAATATCTCAATTAAAGAAAGTGTCACACGCTACCAACGTAACGACGGTAACTGTGACCTGCTGCGGTCCCCTTTCGCCGAACTTTCACCGTGTGACCCACATTACAGTGCGTCATAAAACACCGCTTTATTTGTGTTTACTAATATTACCGCTGGCAACACCGGCTGTTTAATTTTAATGAGCTGTAATGGCGTTTCCCGCGCAAAGTGACAGAAGAGCTGCGATTAGAAAATGAGGAAAAGCTGATTCTGTTGTCGATGGTTTAGTTTTTTTTTAGTAGAAAATTAAAAAAGGTTGGTAAGTAAGAATCTAAATCAGTGTTTTTCAAAGTTTTTCATCACGCGACCCCCTTAGTACGAAAAAATGTTTCGCTTATATATTGTTTTAAGGTTGGCAGAGGCTTCGCGACCCCACAGCGGGTCACGACCCGCAGTTTGAAAACCACTGATCTAAATAAACAGCTTTCAAAAACGTATAATCAGTCCTCCTAATTTTCATGAACAATCCTTTATTCAAGCAGTTGGGGATAGCTATTTTTCAAAAGTATTATACCTACCTACACATAATGCATATATTGAATTACGTTATAAATGTATACCGTTTATACATTTAAAGCTATAAACATGAATGCTTGGGCGCTTTTTATTATGTGGCCTACTTTAAACCTTTCTTTTATAAAAAACAAGACCAAATAACTGTCGATAGAGTGACGTCAAGCAGCCGTCTGCGTCAGTAACATTCGAAAGAAATGCACTGGAAATATTGTCTGATGTTTAGTTACTGCTGTGTTTTTCCGTTAATTTATTTCTTGATAAACAAAATTTATAAATATTTTGCATATGTTTTTAATTTCAGGTACCTATTTTCATGTTAAATTGTACCTTTTGACAGTTTGTTAGCAGGCCATCAATCTAGAAATAGATTACAAATGCATACCTAAAGTTTCACAAAATTAATTGATTAATTATTATATGTATGTACCTATAACAAGCGAGACGCGGCGGGAGACTTTGTTTTATAAAGTGTAGTGATATTGTGATTTAAATTAGTATTACGAGGTATTATATATGCTTAACGGTACAACTTATTGATTTTAGGCCTTCAATACCCTTTAAATCAATTAATAAAACGGAGTACCTAATGCTTATTAATTCAAACGAACCTAAAGCTTCCTGAATTTATGTTTCTTTTTTTGTTTATTTCAAGCCTAATTAGTAAGTCACAGCTTAATTTTTCGTTAGTTAACCAAGCCAGTGACGCGTGTAGAACTTTACAAGAGTAGACTAATATGTGTATTTAAAAAACCGGGCAAGTGCGAGTCGGACTCGCGCACGAAGGGTTCCGTACCATAATGCAAAAAAAAAAACAAAAAAAAGCAAAAAAAGAAACGGTCACCCATCCAAATACTGACCACTCCCGACGTTGCTTAACTTTGGTCAAAAATCACGTTTGTTGTATGGGAGCCCCATTTAAATCTTTATTTTATTCTGTTTTTAGTATTTGTTGTTATAGCGGCAACAGAAATACATCATCTGTGAAAATTTCAACGGTTCGTGAGATACAGCCTGGTGACAGACGGACGGACGGACGGACGGACGGACAGCGAAGTCTTAGTAATAGGGTCCCGTTTTACCCTTTGGGTACGGAACCCTAAAAATCTAGTTAAAATCGGTTTTTTAAATAACACAGAAACTCAAGCTAAATATTTCCTTTAAAAATTGCAGTCTATCTCTGTATCATTAGGTATTTAAATAAAAGTAAGTGGCTCCTTAAGCCAGTTGAAAGTAGATGAAAACATTACATGATGAAATAATGTAGGTTAAAGTCAGGTTGTTCAGTAACAGATCCAGGCGGTTTTGTATTTGGTAACCAACCAAATAAATCTTATAAAATTGTTTGTTTACTTTTATTTAAATACCTAAAGATACAGACTATAAGCACCGAATTCACAAATACCTACTCCCAGTGACAATCATAAGCTACCGCGATGAAGTTGACACAATTCGTCTGCAAATTAGAAAGAGCTGCAGCCCCAGTAATTGCATAATTTACATAGTCGGTGCAGCGGCCGTGGCCGCCACTTTCTCCATAACGGGACGCAACTGGGACATCCGCTGCAGCGTGTTTCTATGCTAATCGCTTCTGGCACGAGATTTGATAGCTTTGAGATTATTTGAATGAGTCTTTAGAAATGTCTCGACCCATTTTGACAGCATTATAGCTTCTTTATTGTGTGGGAGCCGTGTTTACAAAGGATTTATGGGTAAAGTAGTACTTTCAAGTTAGATGATCTTAAATGTGCTAGAATTAAGGTCGCAGTGTTAAAATTTGCTTACATTGTATTTACTCTCGATTAAACTTACTCTTTACATGGAATTAAAACTTAAAAGTTATCTTTAGGTTAAATAAATAAAAAGTATACCTACCTAGTAATTATTGCTGAGCATAAATATTATAAAAAATATATTTGTCATAACTTACATTATAAGTGTTTAAAATTAATTCAAAATACCAGTAGGCACATAAGTAGGTTAGATTAAACCAAAGAACATTAACGGTTAATATAAAACCACACCGGCAAAACGACCATGAAAAAGCATTTCATTACCAGAAGAAAAAAATAACCGCAGAAAATCCAGCAGAACAAGAGCGATTACAATTACATCATTTCTCTCCAGTGGTGTACAGTTATGCGACTCCGATTCCAAAGCAGAACAGCTTTCGAACGTCTAACAAGAATGATCTAACGTGACAAAGCGAAAAACTAATGCCCCCCGCCATATTAGTGTAATGGCTGCCACAAAAAAACTAACGGAATAAAATACCTAACCAGAGAAAGGCTTTCGATTGTCCCACATTTCACCGCACGCGATTCGCGGCGCGCCCGCCAACCGTTCCGTCCATCACTGGCCGTTAAAAAACAAACAGTCTTGTGTCTATGCGCGCAAACTGTCAAGTCGTTTGGCGGGAAACCGGGCGGCTCTACCGCTTCTAAATTCAAATGTCGCTAACATTTGCACGCAATAACATAATATGGCACATCTCTTTCCTTCCTTTGTCGGTTTTGTCTTTTGTTTCGCTCGACATTGAAAAAGAAAGCACTAGATTTTTTTACCGGCCATTTTACTTGAGAGTATGCCGAGGAAAGCTGAAATGCATGTGTGTAATATTAGAAACGGCGGTTTTGTTGCATCGCTCGTTGCATAAGTGCGTTTCGCCGCGACACTGGAAAATGCGCGATTTCCCGTAAGCAGAAACGCGATTGTTGGCTGCGCACGCACGACCAATGTCCGGCTTTGATGAACCATTCTCTATTTGTTATTATTTATGCCGATATTGGCCGTGTGCAAGACCGTGGCGGTGCCTGGCGGCTATCGGCCATATTATCCATTTAACAGTCGACATAATGTCAAATACCTAGGTACCGTAAAACGGGATGAGTAGGTTTCGTGGGGAGAGGTGGGTTATGAATGGGGAGAGAAGGTTTGAGAGGGGAGTGAGAAAGGATTTTAAGGCTACTGCTACAAAAATAATGTATTCCAATTTAAAATGGAGCTGTAGTAATACGCATAATAAAAAGAATCGATCCAACAATCATCCAAAATCACCTTTGTATGAAAACCCCTCTCACCCCAAATACGAGGCACTACGGGGTGAGGTGGGTTTTCCTCTTTATCGTCAAAGTTATGAAATGGAACTATCCAAAATAAAATAAAAACTAAAATACAAACGTCCGGAACACTTATTATTATATACACCATTCAGTTTTCATATGTAAAAATAAAATGTTATCGAGGTTTGAATTTCAGTTTTGACCCTACTCACCCCATTTTACGTTAGTATGAAAATTTTAAGCCAATCATTAAAATTCATATTTTTCCACAGCGTGTGTTTTATTTAACTAAATGTCGCATATAGCCGAATTACACCTAAATTACACCCATGGAGATCTGCGACACCAGACGTGTTGCTAGTGCGTTGCCAGCCTTTAAGATCAGAGTTCGCGCTTTTCTCTAGCGAGCCTCATAAAAATACAGTTAGCGAAGTATATTGCGCGTAACAAGCCATTCAGTATTAAACGTGCAGATTCTCTTTGGGTCAGCCGACACAATGCGGTGTTTGTATACGGGACATTACATTCACTATATCTACCGGTACGTTTGTTAGAAGAAGGGCGTCAATAAAGTTAATGTACGCCGTCTCAATTCAGGGCATGAAAGAATACAAGCTTTGATACCTTTCAGTAAAAGACATGTATTTTTAAATATCATGGCGAAAAATAGTAATGGTCATGTCTGTAGGAAAGTTAGCGAATTATTATTTTCTCGGCTTAATCTACCTTAGGGCCACTTGCACCATTCACTAACCCCGAGGTTAACCGGATAAACTTGAAGTTAACATGGTTACCAGTACAATTTGACACTGGGTTAACGGTTTAACCGGTTAACCCCGGGTTAGTGGGATGGTGCAAGTGGCCCTTAGATAGTTAGTTAGTTAGTTAGTTAGGCTTCTACCTTTGATATGAACATCGGGATACTTGGAAAGGGAGGAAAGAAACATTTGCCCAGCAGTGGGACACCCTAGCTGGCCGCATATTAAATATAAAATAAATAAATAATAGATTCTGTGCGTAAAGAGAAGAGTCGTTCCACGTACATACATAATGATACATTCCACGACTCTTCTCTTTCCGAACAGACTCTACCATTATCATAATACAGATTAAAAAGAAAAAAAATTCTGAGCCAAATTCCTTTATTTACAAACAAGATGGTATTACTAAAAGAAATTAATAACTATAGCTTAAATCTAAAATGGGCCCTTGAGGCATTGTACCAAGGATGCTGGCGGCATTTCCTCGTTGTAAGAAAATTCGTTATTTATTTTTATTTCACTTCTGTGTTGCCAGATTGTATAATATGAGCGTCGTTACGTTGCATTTCTTTTCGCTGTGGTGTAACATTTCCGCGCACTTTCTTTGGCCGACGCGGCGCTGGCGGAATAGCGGTAAAACTTTCTTTACAATAATCATCGCACTACTTATATTTTCGTTGTAATGTGAGTTGTATTTAACAATATTTATCTTGGTTGTACATGCTTTATCATTCTATACAAAGTCTATTATCGACCGATCCAAGTGAGGTCTTGCAGTTGCACTTTTCATGTTTGTACCTAGAACTCGATGGTTGTTAGACAAATATACCTAAGTACTTATTTTGAGTAGTAATCTTTAACCATTCATGAAATTTGGCGGGAACGTGGTTCATTTATACTTAAATATATTAAAAACGGGTCACTCACGTATTTTTAGTCGAAAAACAGGCGTTTTTCGACTTAAAATACGCGAGTGACCCGTTTTTAATATATTTAATATGTCTGTGTCTCACGGAAGTTTTGTCATTTAAACTTACCCTATTTTTAAGTTAGAGAACATGAAAAGAGTCGGTCTGGAGGTTGAGTAGCCCGCCCGCCCGCTTTACGTACATTTTGAGCCCTCTAAACTACTCAAATTGTCACCTCTTGACAATGATCATAGGTCAGTTCAGTTTAGTATGAAATAATTATAGTCCCAATTAATTTCCGCAACATGGCGCGTGATCATATATTACTGGTCAGGCTTTACCTATATGAGGTCGAGGAATAAAACTCAAAAATGTATGGGGCCCAATACATCCCACGACTCTTCTCTTTCCGAATAGACTCTAAGCTAGAAGCAATTTCTGCTACAGCAATAGTAAGCAAGATGACTTTTTACGGATACGGATGAGTGACAGAGAGACGCAAAGCATTTCGTTGCCGTAGCGCAAACGATTGTCATCTTGGCTAGGCCCCCAGGTCACGAACCGTGCCATACCTGGCCCCGAACTTGACCGCGACTTTCGGCGCAAGTGGCACGCGGCCTCGAATCGCGGCCTAGATGCGTTGGCGCGCGTTACTTAAGACGGGGGAAAGGTGGCATCAATTTTGGTAACGTGATGATGTGGTTCAAGCATGAATCTAGTATATAACTGGATCAGGCATCTGGGGTGGGGGAAAATAACCGAACGGGATAGTCTTATTTTTTTTTCAGTATATAGGAGTACAGCGAAAAAGCTATTATTGTTTGTCCTTGTCACAGTCACACATTTTCTTTATTCCCCACCGTAAATTTAGGACCAGTCATAGTGTCGCATTGCGTATATTTTGTCCCTCGCGGAGGCACGCGTATAGCACATCTATAGGATCCTACCATCTATGGGTTCAAGTATAGCAGAAGGAGCTAACGAATCGGCTTTGTATTTGTAATGCATTGCGGCATTTGGTCAATCAATTGAATTCTATGCCCCTACTTGCACCAAACCGTCTGTCACTGTTAAAGCGTTCGCTAAATTAATTTGTATGGGAAATTTCATACTTCACTGCTGTTTGACGTTAATCAGTCTGTTAAATGTGGTTGGTGCAACTGGGCCATAGCCAGAAATTATCTAAAAATCGCTTGCCATTCGTTGCAATTAACGTCTGTAGAAGCATTACCAAGTGGACACAAGTCTGCATAGCCATTGAAAACCAGTATGAATTTGAAAATGGTTTAATAACAATTTGAATCAAAGACTCTACCTGTAACTCAATAAACAATAATATTGCTTACAATCTGCATTGTGCTGCCATCTGGTGGTATGCGGAGAAAGTCAGCGCTTCTGTAGAACTCACGCGAATGTTCCAGGTGGGAAAAGTACTACAATCTACAGGGCTGCCTCTCGGTCTCGATTTGCTCTCGATCAACAAGCGACTTATCATGTCTACCTTGTTTTGTCGGATTCTTTCTGATATCTTGCCGCTAAGAGGGAAAGGGAAATAACATATTTACCTACCTACCTACGAGTACATACGCGGGCTCTGTCAACAAGTGATATTCTAGATTCAATAAAGGCTTATTAATTTAACTTTACCTACCTGCATTAGGTACTGAGCAGTATTGCAGCGCGAACTGCGTATAAGTACTGACGATTGCATTGCTGCAGCAAATATCAAAATTCCAGGCGGCAAAATGCAGTCGGCAGTAGTGTCGCGCTGCAATACTGCAGCAGCAATGTTGGTGTGTGTGGCGAGTGGCGACCACGTACCGGAAAGCGCAGCGTGGGTAGACCCCCACAAGGTGGACTGACGACCTGGTAAAGGTCGCGGGAGACCGCTGGATGCGGGTGGCGCAAGACCGGTCATTGTGGCACTCTTTGGGGGAGGCCTATGTCCAGCAGTGGACGTCCTCTGGCTGATATGATGATGATGATGAATGTTGGTGTAGCCTGCATCCGAAGGGTACTTTAACTCTTTACCTACGGGTGATTCTGAAATTGTGTCTAGAATTTATTTTCATAATAGTGGTTTGTGTTACAAGGGATCAAAATGATATATTTCCGTCAAGGGCATACATTGAATCCTGAATGAAGCGATGGATTCTAAAGTAGAATCCTGAGCGTACCGTAAACGGGGTGAGTAGGTTTCGCGGGGAGAGATGGATTATGAATGGGGAGAGATGGATTATGAATGGGGAGAGAAGGTTTGAGAGGGGGGTGAGAAGGGATTTTAAGGCTACTGCTACAAAAATAATGTATTCCTATTTAAAACGGAGCTATAGTAATACGCATAATAAAAAAAAATCGATCCAACAATCTTCTAAAATCACCTTTGTATGAAAACCCCTCTCACCCCAAATACGAGGCACTACGGAGTGAGGTGGGTTTTCCTCTTTATCGTCAAAGTTATGAAATGGAACTACCCAAAATAAAATAAAAACTAAAATACAAACGTCCGGAACACTATATACACCATTCAGTTTTCATATGTAAAAATAAAATGTTATCAAGGTTTGAATTTCAGTTTTGACCCTACTCACCCCATTTTACGGTACTTTAACTCTTTACCTACGGGTGATTCTGATATTGTGTCTAGAATTTATTTTCATAATAGTGGTTTGTCTTACAAGGGATCAAAATGATATATTTCCGTCAAGGGCGTACATTGAATCCTGAATGACGCGATGGATTCTAAAGTAGAATCCTGAGCGTAATGAGGGATTCAAGTGTTAACGCCAAAGACGAAATAATTTTGATACCGTGTGACACATACTGCTTTTCACATCTCCTATGAGGGAATTATGATGCTTAAACAGATTATTTAAGCTAAAAAAATAATGTGCAAAAAAATGTAAAAATAGTGTGCTAGAACAGAAAAGTGTTACTTTGATCCCTCCTAGCAGGGAAGAAAAGTGCCACTTTGATCCCTAGCAGGGAAGAAAAAGCCCTTTTGACATTGGAAATGTCTTTTCGTTCGCTCCAGTATACGGTCCGATTTCACGAAAAAGTGCGATCCCCTTATATCTCGGAAAGTTGTGAAGATATGATATTAAAAAATAGGCTCAAAAGTCGCATAATCACGAGAGCTGTAAGGTGCAAAAATAATTATTCGAGAAAGTCAAAAACAAAACAAGTTATGGTCGAAATAGTGAAAATAAAATTCGATTTTTTCTGAATTTTTGATTTTGGTGCTCGATAATTTGGAAACGAAGAATGATATCAAAAATTTGAGAAAAACGGCTCTGGACAATTTAGTCAGCTACAATTTGAGCCTAAAACAAAGACGATCGGGTTTAGGGTTAGCCCTGTAGCCTAACCTTAAAATAGTCAAAAAGTCAGAACGACATTTTTCACAGGACATTTATGACTTCATGTTTCGCAGAGTTCGCTATCGGTGTTTGTTGTGAATTATCGGGATTATGACGGCAGAATAACACTTGCACTGCGTGGGCTTTCAAAATCGCTGCAGATTTTTTTTGGTCTAACTCTATATATCCTGTTTGAGACGGGCGTAGATAACGCACTATTCGACAATCTATGCATTCTTGTGGTGGTGGAAATAGAAATAAAGATAGAGGCAGAGGTAGAGGTAGAGGGAGAGGGAGAGGGAGAGGGAGAGGGAGAGGGAGAGGGAGAGGGAGAGGGAGAGGAGAGGGAGAGGGAGAGGGAGAGGGAGAGGAGAGGGAGAGGGAGAGGGAGGGAGAGGGAGAGGGAGAGGGAGAGGGAGAGGGAGAGGGAGAGGGAGAGGGAGAGGGAGAGGGAGAGGGAGAGGGAGAGGGAGAGGGAGAGGGAGAGGGAGAGGGAGAGGGAGAGGGAGAGGGAGAGGGAGAGGGAGAGGGAGAGGGAGAGGGAGAGGGAGAGGGAGAGGGAGAGGGAGAGGGAGAGGGAGAGGGAGAGGGAGAGGGAGAGGAGAGGGAGAGGGAGAGGGAGAGGGAGAGGGAGAGGGAGAGGGAGAGGGAGAGGGAGAGGGAGAGGGAGAGGGAGAGGAGAGGGAGAGGGAGAGGGAGAGGGAGAGGAGAGGGAGAGGGAGAGGGAGAGGGAGAGGGAGAGAGGGAGAGGGAGAGGAGAGGGAGAGGGAGAGGGAGAGGGAGAGGGAGAGGGAGAGGGAGAGGGAGAGGAGAGGGAGAGGGAGAGGGAGAGGGAGAGGAGAGGGAGAGGGAGAGGGAGAGGGAGAGGGAGAGGGAGAGGGAGAGGGAGAGGGAGAGGGAGAGGGAGAGGGAGAGGGAGAGGGAGAGGGAGAGGGAGAGGGGAGAGGGAGAGGGAGAGGGAGAGGGAGAGGGAGAGGGAGAGGGAGAGGGAGAGGGAGAGGGAGAGGGAGAGGGAGAGGAGAGGAGAGGGAGAGGGAGAGGGAGAGGGAGAGGGAGAGGGAGAGGGAGAGGAGAGGGAGAGGGAGAGGAGAGGAGAGGGAGAGGGAGAGGGAGAGGGAGAGGGAGAGGGAGAGGGAGAGGGAGAGGGAGAGGGAGAGGGAGAGGGAGAGGGAGAGGGAGAGGGAGAGGGAGAGGGAGAGGGAGAGGGAGAGGGAGAGGGAGAGGAGAGGGAGAGGGAGAGGGAGAGGGAGAGGGAGAGGGAGAGGGAGAGGGAGAGGGAGAGGGAGAGGAGAGGGAGAGGAGAGGGAGAGGGAGAGGGAGAGGGAGTCTTGTTTGGTGCAACTCAGGTTTGGTGCAACATAGGCACACGCTGTTTTGGACACCCGATTCGTCATGATGAGCACATGGTAGAGCATTACCCAAGATAGCGGATGCTGAACCCTGGTAGTACCTATTGGAACTCAGGTTTGGTGCAACATAGACAAACGCTGTTATGGTCATCTCTCGTCGCGTCAAACTGCTGTCAAGAAAATTTCATATCTTGCAGCAAATGGGCCGCTGCCGATCACCACTTCTCGAGTTGACTACGGATTTGCCGTGTAATAATTTTCTTGTACTTTGAACATTAATATATCCTGCTTATTAATCGAAAAATGAAATATGTACCTATACTTATGCGCCACGGCGACAATTATTCAAACTTGGATACGCGTGTGGAAATTTTGCAATTTGTTTGTTCACATGCGTTATGTCCAGGATACTTGTGTTAGTCTAAGAATAAAATAATTATCATTCAACGCTGTAGTTTTATTTTGTAACTTTTTCCTTATCCAGACTTTCTCGTCGCTCAGCTACAATATTTTTTCGAATTCCGTAGATTCATTTCCAATGTGCTCGATAGTCGTGTGAGGCACGAAATCTGTGAATTTTTCGAATTGGTGATGTGAAATAGCTTTTTCCATACCACAAGCAAATTTTTAATGCATATGGACAAGCTTAATACCCTCAGGAAAATGAGTACATAAACACGGCTGTGACATAGAGTGCCTCAGTCGTGACCTCGTGACATTTCGGCATATTGGCGCGCAACTCCACTATTTTGATTTATATGATAATTTTAACATTGGTCAACCCCATTGCTTGCTAAATTGGCGCCCAGCAATTTCAACTTCTGTCAATCGTCATCACTCGCGTAACTGCGATTTTTTTACAATCGCTCTGAATGAGAATTCTAAACGGTCGCGATTGATCATCTCGGAGCCGCTTATTAGTTACACCTCAACGTGTCATCACCGTTACACCTAAGTGGATTTTTTGTGTCACGAATCAACCCAATATTTCTAAGAACCGAGACCGCCTCCACACAATGTCAGTTAAATAACACCAATACAATATCAACATAATACAGTTACAGAGCTTTTGTATGAACTGAGTCATACATTGCGCGCAACGATATAACATTAATCTCCAAAGTATAGGTCATAACCATGTATGAATCTTATAAGCCGTTACGACATTTTTTTCTAAGTTAGTATTAAACAAGCCTACGCTATTTGGGCGTTCCGTTACGCGTAAGTATGTTTGTTAGTGCGTTCTATTTGAATTTTTATCTGCCAATTTGCATAGAATTGTGCTTAATTGATGTTTTACGAGTTTATTAAGCTGAATATACCTAGAGTTGTTCCTGTTAATGTCATAACGGATTAGCAATTAAAGTATTACTTAATTTTGTACCGTTGTGTGGGTCTAATTGGAATCTTGGTGTTATTGTGTTAACTATGCTTAATTTAAATCTTTGAGACTGAAAGACAGACTAAGCGGTCTACTATCAAAATAATTGGATTATTATTTATTTATTACATTATATAACTTCAAAGCAAACAGTCTCGGAGTTCCCAATACTTAACCCAAAGGGCCAATACTCCAAATAGCCCCAACAAAGTGATTAAGCTTTGTAAATTTTGCGATACACTTTACCTAACAGAAAGAACTGAGGAATAGAGTGCACACTAGCCCCTCGAAAGTAATACAAAGCAATTTGACCTGTATTGCTCTATAGCATATGATACTGAGTATCTACGAGCCTAGTCTATCGCTTAAGTTTCATATACCTATGCATTCTACATAGGTTGATAGAGTTAGACCAAGAAAAGTCTGCAGCGATTTTGATAGCCCACGCAGTGCAAGTGTTATTTATATGTCATAATTTCATAGAAGTTTGACGCTTAAAATGAGACTTGCACTGCGTGGGTTATCAAAATCGCTGCAAACTTGTCTTGGTCTAACTCTAGCTAACGGTGGACTGTGGACTCTGTATAAAGTAAGATGAGATGATCAGTGGCGGATCTGCCCTAAGGCCCAGTAGGCCCGGGCCTAGGGCGGCAAGATATTTAGGGGCGGCAAATTATGACAAAAAACTCGCTGATGATAAAAAGAAATATAACTCAAAATGTACTCAATATGATGGGTGCTGAGAAAGGGGCGGCTACAGGGCCTGGGCCTAGGGCGGCAAAGACTGCAAATCCGCCACTGGAGATGATGAAAACACGTATTAGAAGTTAATTATTATAATAAATCATTAAGCAAGAATAATTAAAATACAGCACAATATTTATCGGTGACATAGGCAGACTGACACATAAAGCCGGGATAACGCGAGGAAGATGATGATAGGCAGACTGACACATCACATGGAAAACCAGAAAAATAAGATAAATATTTTAGAAAGATGTACGAAAGAAGTCGAGTCACATGCCTGCCAGTCGCCAACATAGGTACCTACTTAAATATTAATAGCAACAAAACTTATTACAAAATTTTACTTACTGCACCCGAGAGCTAGAAGTTCTTACAACACTTTTGTCATTATGGACAAATTGGAACGCACTTTTCAAGCTCTATCAGAAACCCCAGAGTAAAAGAGGATTAGAGACTAATTTTTAAGGCTTTTTACTTAAAATTATATGATTATACTCTTTATTTATCTTAGGTCTTCGGTTAGGGTTTTATAATATGAACATAAAAGTAAAATATAAAAAACACTTACAAAACAATAAAAAATACATATAAACACATTATAAAAAACCTAACCTAGGGTGCCGCCGGCAGCGGGGCAAGGCCCAAGCTGCCGGTGTTCAGGGCCGCAGGGAGAGGAACCGGCGGACTATCCGCGCTGTGTCCAAGATCACCGCCTTCTGCATCTGGCCCTTGATCCAACCACCTAGCGAGTCTCTCAAGATGTTGGTCGAGACTCTTCGCTATTAGACCGTTCGCTGAAACAACTATCGGGACAATGATCGTCGAATCAACACCCCACATGGCATTTATCTCGTGAGCCAAGTCTAGGTACTTACTGGACTTGTTTATAATTATTATTACATAGCTCAAAAAGTTACGAATGTAGAAGAAAAAGAGACACCTTTTCTTGATTTAGATTCCACATAGGTATATTTCATTAGTACAGCTGCGTATATACAAGAAGGCATTCTTATTACGAATTATATTATGTTAAATGTTCCTTCAGCTCGAGTCCAGTTTCCAGTGTCTACTTTCCAAATACAACTAACATAGATCAATAAATAAGTAAATACACTGATCTATTACCATGGTCCATTTGTTACAACCTATGATTCATAGCGCCTACATAATAAATAGCCAAGGCGTCCTACGTAATAGCAGATAAGTAACTACGTGACTTTGAAATGGCTTAGACAATTTCTCGGCAAAATCAGAAAGCGCAGCAAACCAAGCCTTTACATTCTAAACATTTCTAGTCTATTCCACAAAACGATTTAACTGGCACACTCATTCATTGCTGCGTTGGCACACAATTAAGTTGTAGGAACTCTTGCAAGGCCGGTAGTGTATAGTGCGAAGAGAGATATTTACATTAAGGTTAGTTCAGAAACGAGTTGCAAGATCACAGCGAAAATGTACAAGTGTTATGTAGGTCACTGCCGCGCGTATAACGGCCTGTGCTGGATGGCCGCCCGCGTAACGTTACGTGTGGGAAATTATTTGAATTTGGAACACTACTTTTTTTTAAGCGACTTTTATCAAGCCAGTTGCCATTGTTCTTTTATTTTACGTTTATTGTGTTGGCTGCACTAGTTTGCGGTAATGATTACACCGATTCGAAGCGTTTACAGTTAGGAGATACATTGTATGTATTCTAGGTCTGTGGTTCAACCTGGTGATTCGGCCTATTAACGGAGATAATTGATTGTTGATGCGCTACCGGGTGAATGTGGGATAACACGTTGAGTAATTTAATGTTTTTGCAATAGCATAGATTGATTTTATATTTTAGCGGAGTTTACGCTTTTTACACTTCACAGTTTTGAATTTAAACGATGAAAGAACTACGGCAAAAAAAGCTTGGTCTGAAGAAAAATCGGTATCAAAAATACTGGTCGCTAGAGCTAGACCAAGATAAGTCTGCGACGATTTTGATAGCACACGCAGTGCAAGTGTTATTTTAAACGCCAAACTTCTGTGAAATGATGTCGTTCCTATAAATTACACTTGCACTGCGTGTGCTATCAAAATCGTTGCAGACTTATCATGGTCTAACTCTACACATCTATGAAAAACGATAGCTTGGCAAACCATTTCCGTCAGTAGAAACAAGCGGTAAATTTTAAAAAATGTAGGCGCGAAGGGTTGCCTTGTCTTAGAAAATTTGAATTTCGCTCCTTTTTATACTGACAAAGTGGGTTTGCCAGATTATACTCAAGTTTTTAAACCCAAAATTGCAGATTTTTTATGGATTAAACAAACGACGATCTGCACATCAAGCTGAAAGCTTACCGCAAATACCGAAGTTCGCAAATTGCGGGCATCTTTTCCTGTCACTCTAATTACGCCTTAATTGAAGTAAAAGAGAAAGATGCCCGCAATTTACGAACGTCGGTGTTCGCGGTAGGCCCTCTGGTCCTAAGATAAGACTTTCCTATAAGTAGTAGCTTACAAAACGAAACGTTTATACTATTATTTTGGTGCATTCCACGAAATTGTCTGCCTGTGTCCCGTATTAACGTAAATTTTCTGAAAATTTGCAGTAAGTATAAGGTAGAGTTAGACCATGAAAAGCTGCAACGATTTGGATATTACTCGCAGTGCCAGTGTTATTGTAAACGTCAAACTTCTATGAAATTATGACATATAAATAACACTTGCACTGCGTGTGCTCTCAAAATCGTTGCAGACTTTTCTTGGTCTAACTCTAAGTAATATAGGAGTAAAAAAACAGTAAAATGATCATTGACTTGAAACGTTGAAAAATGTAGGTAATATGACGAAATAAAATTCGCTTGTACGGGAAACCTCAAGAAATGCCCCTTTTACCAATAAGACACAAAAGATACTCTTTTAAGTAATTAGGTATAAGAAATTTTTAAGGATCACATGATTCGATCAAGATCAATTTTAGATCACATTCCTATACCAACCCAACTGTGCCCAGACCATCGTAAAGTCTAGATACAGATCTAGGTATTCTAGCTTGTGGGCTGGCCCAGTAATTGCTGAAGGGCTAACGGGTACGTTAGGCGCAGAACTTTCCCCACTTTTAGATCTCCGGCTAGCTATCAAATGTTACAAGGGATTGAGCAGGTTTGGTACTTGAAGTCTAAGATTAGATTTTATTAGGTCTTGGTCACCGGTTCGTTGTACACTACAAGTACTTAACATACCGACTTGAGAGAGCGTTACACTATATGGGAAAGACTACCACATTCCACCAACCGACCACAGAAGATGAGGATGAACTGAATTGAACTGATGAAGGCACACAGCGTAGGACCTACGCTAGGGTAGTGTATATCGCCGTACGTAGGTACTACCTACGCCGTAGGTAGGTAGGTAGGTAGGCCGTAGGTCTACAACGATTTCAATAGCATACCTTTTTCCATAGAAGTTTGACTTTTAAAATAACATGCACTGCGTGTGCTATCAAAATCGTTGCAGACTTTTATTGGACTAACTCTATATTCGTCTGTGATAGACAAGGGTCTGGCCCATCTGGGGGCCTAGCCAAGATGCCTATCGTTTGCGCTACAACAACGAAACGCTTTGTCTCTATCACTCTTACAAATTAGTGCGATAGAGGGACAGATAGCGTTTCTTTGTCGTAGCGCAAATGGTTGGCATCTTGGCTAGGCGGTTGCCTAGCCTTTCATTGTCAGCGTTGCATTTCAGCGTTGTTGCGGTCAGTGCAGCATGTTTTTCTCATCCATACCTCTCTGCCACTCATTTCATCACTTATTCTTAAACCTGCAGAAAAGTGCATAAATAAATCAAGTATCAAGACTAGTGGCGTGTGCATTCGCTGCACTAGACCGATGCAGCTTTCACTGCAGTCGGAGCCGCAGTGCTGTGAATATTGCGGACAGTACGAAAGCTACAATATCCTCCTAATAGCCTACTTTCGTAGATCGACGATCAGGCGCAGATTCAACAGTTGCTCGAAAGCAGGGGGATTACCGCAAAAAACTAAAATCTATATTTGGTTATCTGCCTATCTATCGCTCAAATATACAAGAGCGACAGAGAGGCATATAACGATTTTCAGCGCTGGGAAGTGGACGTAGCGATCGATGTAGTGTAGCGAATAAAAGAAGGAAGAGCAAAGGAACATGTAATACCTACTAGCCTCGGTTAATCAGTTGGTTAAAACAATTGCACCGCTGTTTCCGACAGTCACGAGTTCCACTCAGGTGATTTTTAAGTAGATTGTTTATGGATTATGAAGCTTAAGACTTAAAAATTAAAGCCATTGAGTAAAATGGTACTTAAGTCTACAGGGCCTTTCTGATTTATAAAAAAAAATACTGTACAGGTAGAATATATAGTTGGTCAAGCAGATCTTGTCAGTAGAAAAAGGCGGCTAATTTGAAAAATGTAGGCGCGAAGGGATATCGTCTCATAGACAATTTGAATTTCGCGCCTTTGTCTACTGACAAAATTTGCTTGACCATCTATACAAATATGTATTTGTGTAGCAATTTTGAGCACTCAGCGAGATCACAGATTTTCAGCCAAAAACTGAATGATCGAAATTACTAAATAACTAAATATTGGCTTTTCCTAATGCGAATCGCAGTTAACTTGAAATTTGTACAATAAAGAGTAATGTAGGTACTATATATTACCTTATAGAGTCGCACCGTGAAAAGTCTGCAGCGGATTTGATAGCCCACGCAGTGTAAGTGTCAATTATACGTCATAATTTCATAGATGTTTGACGTTTAAAATAACACGTGCACTGCGTGGGCTGTCAAATCCGCTGCAGACTTTTCTTGGTCTGACTCTACCTACCTACTTATCATGGCCCGAGGAGAATAACGCAGCCCAAGACATAACGAAAGGGTGGCGCCCTCTGAGGACAGTATAGAACTTTACTGTAGAAAAGACCCTTAAGTGTCGTAAATCTGTGTGCTGTGTAATACGGACTGCAGTAAGCGATATATCTGCTCTATTACTAGATCCGGCCAGTAATGGTGAAATAACTTAATGCCCCTATTATCCGGATTATATGCAGCTGTACCGTAACACTTGGTAACACTAATTATATCATGGACAAAATGGACAAATACTTAAATTATAATGTCCAGATTCTCGTTTCTCTTTTAAATATGTAGGTACATATTTCTTTCTAAATTTTCTATGGATATATTTTAGTGATGTACCGACTATTGATTTGGCCGACTAATCGGCGCTCGAATGGCCGATTAGTCGGCCGACTAGTCGGCTAGTCGGCCAGATCATTAGTTTCGTATAAGTTCAGGTGAAAAAGAATAGTTTTGCTCCTTTGGTTGCGCTATTCATCATAACATCTGGGAGACCGAGCTTTGCTCGGAAAACATATAAAAACTCAAAAATGCGCGTTTTCCAGAGATAACACCTAGCTAGATCGATTTATTGCCCCCGAAAACCCCCATGTAGCAAATTTCATCGAAATCGTTAGAGCCGTTTTCGAGATCCCCGAAATATATATATAAATAAATATATGTACATATAAATAAATAAACAAGAATAGCTCGTTTAAGGGTATTAGATTAGCTTAGCTAAAAGGTGTTCTTTACAGGTTCAAAGACCTATCACAAGAATCGTCGTTCAATTTCTCTATTTCTTTTATTTTGCGATCCTGAGCAGACCGTCAGTAGGTACAGTTTGTAGGAGGTATTTCCAAGGCTCTATTTCCCGTAGTACGTAGTCGGCAGTTAAGAGCCTATCCCCTGTGGTCAGCGTCTTTACGAGCAACGTGCCCTGTCTAAGTCTCTAAATTTTGCAATAATATTAATATGAAGTTCCCCATGGCTCCACCATTAAAAAAAACTGAATAGTAATAAAATTATTTAACTTGCCCATGAAACTACACGAGAATCAGTTGAGATTGACCTATAGAGGAAAACACCAGCCCACCAACATACGATAACGATCAAACGGTCAAATATATGCAAAAAAAGTTTTTGTATGCACCTTAAATAGGTATTTTAGTAAAATAGGCATAAAACTTATGGTAAATATTGACTGATGATTTCTTTTTTCTGTTTTTCTTTCACTAATAAAGTGCCGACTAATCGGCCATTTTTGCCGACTAGTCGCCGACTAATCGCCGACTACAAATGTGGCCGGATAGTCGGCTTTCCCGACTAGTCGGCGTCTAGTCGGTACATCCCTAATATATTTGATATTGATATATTTGACGACCGGTCTGGCCTAGTGGATAGTGATCCTGCCTGTGAAGCCGATGGTCCTGATGGTCCGAGGGCATTTATTTGTGTAATGAACATTGAGCCGATGGCCGTCATGGGTGTTTTCTATGTATTTAAGTATTTGTATTTTATATTATATCGTTGTCCGAGTACCCACAACACAAGCTTTCTTGAGCTTACCGTGGGACTTAGTCAATTTTTGTAAGAAATTAAGAATGCCCCTATAATATTTATTTATTTTATTACTAGCTTTTGCCCGCGACTTCGTCTGCGTGGAATTAGTACCAGCAGCTAGAGTAAGTACAGCGCCTGAATAAAATCTAGTAGGAATTCGAGCATAATATGCTTAATTGTTTACACCAATTAACAGGCACTTCATTAATTTTCTCATTTCCACTCCCCTTTTCACCCTCTTTAGGGATGACTTCTGACATAAAAACTATCCTATGTCCTTCCCCGGGACTTAAACTATTTCTATGCCAAATTCAAACTAAATCCGTTCAGCGGTTTAAGCGTGAAGAGGTAACAGACAGACAGACAGACACACTTTCGCATTTATAATAATTGGTATGGCTATGGATTTATAATGTGCCTTGTCGATAGAAACATACAATTTCTTCATATATAATTAATTTATAATCAAAACGTACTTACTCACTCAGTTCGTACAAATAACTCGAACTCGAGGTTTTTAGAAAAAAATATGACATTTGAAATTTCTTGGATTATTTTTAGAGAAGATTCAATTATCCTTTGGGAGTTGAGTCCTTTTGAGTTGCGCCCCATAAAAAGACTCACAACTCACAAGTTAAAATACTAAAGATTAGTAAGCATGGGTGGGTCCAGAGGGAGGGTATAAATAAGTTTGAATATTTTTTTTGCGAAATAATACATATATATGATCAAGCAAATCTTGTCAGTAGAAAAGGCGCTAAGTTCAAATTTCTATGAACGATATCCCTTCGCGCCTACATTTTTCAAATTTGCCGCCTTTTTCTACTGACAAGATCTGCTTGACCAACTATAATTAGAATTTGAACATGAGATCGTCTGACCATAAAGCTGAATCCGCCCTTGTTGTAAAAAATTAAATTAGTGTCAAAACAGTCAAAACACACATACATACTCAGTAATAATATGAAACAATGTAAATAGGTAACAATTTGTACCACAGGGAAATATCCGATTTACTTAAAAGGTAAATAGTTTGGGGAAATATCCATGGAATCATTTTACTTAACTAAAACAATGGAATCTCACCAATTACAAAGGTTACAGGAAAAATATAAGATTAAGATTAGTCACATATTGTGTGGTTTGACGTGGTTATTAGGTTATTATATGGAAGATTCTATGCGGTGGGACTCTCTTACGTAGAAATCGGAGCAGGAAAAACCAATTTAATTTTGACATCTGGACTGGAAACAAATCGTAGCTCAAGAAGATGAATTAAAAGTAAAAGGATTTTTTTAACCATATGGCCTTATATTTCGGTAAGTTTAAATAAATAGGAACTCTTATAATGGGATCAAACAAGAAGTATATACCATCGAACGAAAAAATAAAAGAATTTTCCATACAACGGCGGTCGAGTTTGAGAAATCGGACTTCATAAAAAACCAAATTCATTAAAAAGCTCCTTAAAAATGTTTGAAGTAGAAAAAAAAGAAAGGTTGCTTATCTGGGCCATGTTCTTGTTCTTAAGCACTCCAGGGGGCCTATCCAATATGCCAATTGTTTGCGCCGTAGCAAACGAAACGCTAATGTCTCTCTATCGCATACATATGGAAGAGTGATCGATAGAGAGACATTACGGTGCAAACGATTCGCATCTTGACGAGGCCCTCAGGTATGAAATCCGACTATTAATCGTAATAGGTATAATCAAAGTGGCCGACTAGAAGCCTTAAAAATGGCCCTTTATCGGAATGTAATCGTTACGCATATAAAATAACCTTAGCAAAACGAACATTCACGTAACGGAGCATACGATAACATTAATTTAGCGCAATTTGTTGTCATATAAAAGATATAGGTCTAAACAAATAAGTTATAACTTTCTCATGCCTACATGGGTCAGATAATGTGGAAATTGCCCTCCGTAAACCATTCAGTGTTGTTTGCAAAGATGGCCTACGCAAGCATAAGTGCACAAATTAGGACAAGCTTGAAAAACTTCTAAACAACATAATGTTTTCCTACAACGTAACAATAATATAGATAAGGGGGGATGTGACGACCCCATCGCCCGCTGGTTTTACCAGTGCAATCAGTCAACGCAGGGCAGCTTGTGGCGAGCTGTTGGGGATTAGCGACCTCACGTACCCGAGTGCTCCTGGGGAGTTCTGTTACCCGCAAGGAGGGTGGGTGGGACAGGATTCTCTGCCTCTGGCTTGCCTTAGCCGGCCGGCCAGAGTGGAGTCGTTAGAGCTATAAGCTCCAGGGGTGGAAGTGAAATATGCATAAGACGCGAGTTGGCACAGTGGCTGTTAACAGCCACTGGGTAGAAAGCGGCGCACACCTCTCGACACCCCTGAGCCGCTCACACCGGTGTTGCCCTTGAGCCATCCTAGATGTCGCTTTTTGTGGGGGCCCATCTTGTGAGGGCGAGTCACCGTCTGCCGGAAATAAAATTGCATACCGTTTTATTAGGCAGGCGTCCGGTTTTTTACCCCATAGCTCAGTTCTTAGTCCATCGCTTTCACCCAATAACCTAGTTCATTTTAGATTCCATCAACTCTCAATAGTCCTTACACCCTGGCGGGTGCTGCCTCTGCGTGCGTCCCATGACACGGGCAAGGGCAGCCTCCGCTCGGTGTACCCCTTACATTTCATTAAAGTGTCAAAAGGGCCTCTACGTGTTGGCTTCGGCTCCGCGCACGCCTCCCAAAGGTCCGGAACACCATTGTTCCGTGATGGGAAAGACATATAGATAATACAGAAAATGATAATAATATATCACTTACAACGTAACTACCTAACGTACCTTCCTCCTTTTTTCCGCTCATGTAATATCAACTAACTTTTACACAGTTTTCCGCAACTGCCATTGGCATTGCGTGCGTATACGCAACACGCACACAATCACACTTAACCGCGAATCCTACGCATCCCTACTACGAACCTCAAGTAACACTTTTACGCACACAGGTGAAATTTTTTCCCATCCATGAACACTCACACTAGAGGAAAACCTGTACGGATATTGGCGCACACTAATAAACGTAGTGTATGACAGTGTCATACTTTCCTTGTGGGTGTGTGCGTAAAGAAAGGTGTTTTACTAGGTAAAATGGGAACAAACATAATATGTTTGACGGTTCTTTAGCGGAACAGGTAATTAACTCTATCGATGTTAAGTAAAAAAGCTAATCGTGTAGGAAATTTATTGATGCATTTATTCTATTTACATTTTAGGAAGTACGATATAATTATATGTAGGTACTTACTGTAACATTAATTTAAAATATTACAGGCCTCAATTTTTGCGCCGAGAGATTTGATCAGTAACGTCTCAACAATTACTACTCGGGGAATACGAATACCCAATGTAAATCTACTTAAAAATTGTCTAAATTCGCAGTCATCTCTCACACTCTTGTCATCTGAGTAAATAATATCATTATGTATTTGAGTAGGTATATGTTTTACATTAGACAGTCTTTGTTTGTAACCTATTGTAACCATTTTCGAGCGAATTCCAACAGAATACTCCACGTGTATATAGTGTATATAGGACCAGATTGGACGATAAAAGTCTAGATTACCTCTAGATTTGCTGATATAGTCTGTGCCTAATAGTCAGATTAAGGAGAAAAAAAAATCTTAGGCGATTAGCATACCGGCAGCACTTTTGTAATATTTCTAATTTTTTACAATTTCCTGACTTCTAAAATATGATTACTTTTATAAATTTTAAAACGTGTTATTTTTATAATTACCTACCATGAAAAACGGAATATTTACTATGTAAGTTTATTTGTTTTACAAAGTCCTTGATATTTCGGCACAGTTGAACATTGAACATGCCATTTCCTCACCTATATACTTTACCGTGGCGTAAGTTTTCTTTTGCATTTAAAGTAAACAACGTGCAACGTGCTTCTCTTATTTTATTGGTGAAAGGGCAACCTAGAAATTTCTACGACTGCCCAAGCAATAACTGCAGTCGGTTACGACTTAAGAAATTGTATAATTTCTGATAGACATTTTCGATTAAGTATATCTCTAACGTCGTTTAGTTACCACTAATAAAATCAATTGACTTAAGGATGATGCTGGCGATTGCCTTGAATCTTGGCCATTAGAAAACGCTGGACAGTTAAAAAGTCAAACTTATTTTTGTAATATATAACCAGATATACCTACGGATTGCAAAGTCAGACTTAAGAGCCAACGGGAGTGGTCATTTCTCCATACAAACGTACTCCTCGTTTTCCTTCGTGGTTTTTGAAGCTAGAGCAATGATTTTTTCAACACAGATTAATATTGTCAATGTCTGTGTCGGACCATTTTGCTTTTTTTGATATTTTTGTTTTTTAAGGCGCTAGAGCCCTTCAAAAATGGCCAAAATGGCCTAATTGACTATGCCGCAATGAGAGGCGTGGCATTCAAAACTGATATCAATTAGCCAAAAAAGCAAAACGGTCCGACACAGATAATTTCATAATCATTTAGATTTCCAAATTTGGTTACGATTGGTTAAGTTTTGGAGGAGGAAACAGAGGAGTACGAAACCTCGATTTTTGAGATTTTTACGCAGGATTTTTCGCCTTGTCCTTATCGCACTACTTTTAGGTGCCGTTTCCGTTAGCGAGACGGGTATATTTACCTAAAATATTTAAAACTCAGCTCCTGTTTCGTCTTAATGGCCTATATTTTCTTATCTACGAGTATTATAAGCTAAAATTCGAAACTAAACGCATCATTTGTAACAAATTAAGTAAATATTTAAGCAGCAAAATGTGCTTAGATATTAATATGATCTTAGCCTCTCCTTATTTAAAAATCTACAAAGAAGCTACTTACTTACATCAAAATAAAAAAATAAAAATTAATATAAAAACTTTTTTAATCAAATAGCCGAAAGACTTGACCCCATTCAAAAGATCATAGTCCCATTTAGCCAAGCATTTGTTTTCGTTCGTCTTCATCTTCAGCCAGTTCAGCTTACCATAGAGTACAAACGTAGTAGTGTGCGTAAAGCGCAGACCTTTCTCTCAAGTTCTGGGTCACGTTTATGCAATGTTATGTTGGTACTACCTATATTGCTTGCTTTACACCTTATTGGTGACTAACAGCTTTCTTTTCGGCCAATGACCTGATGACCAATCAATTTGCAAGTGTGTATTTTTGGTTTGTTTTTTTACATCAATTATTGATATTCATAATTTTGTGCATATAAACCAAATATAAACCCCCATGTTTTTCTTTAACCTCTCTCTTTTAATTCCTTTTTTTATAATCTATGACTTTATATCTGTGTTAAAAGCGAACTAAAGGAAAAACTTAAGTCAATAGTTCCCAAAGTTGTGTAGGTAGCTACTAATAGACAATGCAAACCAAAGTAGCCAAATGATACAAGTCTTTTTTTTTTCATTGAAGTTTTATATTTACTATTATGGTGCGTAAAATACTACAGACCACTACCAAAACAATGACTCAGAATTAATTGTACGTCTTCCTACTGTTCCTAGTAATACACGATGAGCAATGTTTTGTTTGGCTGCCCAGTCATTGGATTGGGTGACTGATATTTTTTTGTATCGGGAATCGGGAACTTATTTCACAACGCAGTAAATTATTGTGGGAAAATATTTTTTTTTTTTTACAAACAAATACAAATGTTTTATTTCTAAAATAAAATTATAACAATATTACATTTATGCTGGCCACCACACTAGGCATAGCCTGTCCTGTGGTGGACATTATACGGAGACAAGTAATAACAATAATACAACGAGGCTTGAAGGAAAAAAAAGGGATACAATTATTTAGTTAAAAAAGAAACGGTGAAGGATGGAATTTACAGAGATACAGTTACCAGAGATGATAAAGAAAAGAGAAAGAAAAAAGATCGAGTAAAGTACCTAATATTAAAATAAAACAAACATAAATTATGTTTTCTATTAGAAACAAAAAATATTCTTTTTGAAATAAAAAATTAAACACACACACACACACACACTTGACGTAACATGTGTGTGTGTGTGTGTGTATGTGAGTATGTGTGTGTACGTGGAGTGTGTGTGTGTGTGTGTGTGTATGAGGTTATTGTGAGTTTATTCAATATGGTATCTTGATTAGATTTTCTGTGTCTTCATATGCTAGGTGAATTAAGTTCTTTGATAATAGTTTTTTTGCCTCGAAAATGGAGTGTTCTTTGAATTCATATATCCTAACTAATCGATTGTAAATTCGGGGGTATAAGAAAACGGAGAAGTGACGTGCAAATTAATGTAGTTTTAACAGCAGTAACAGGAATTTTAAAAATTCGATTTTTAAGTAATGTGTTGTAATTGGATGAGCTAAGTACTTTTCTATGTACGTACAATGCCACCCTTATTAAATAGAGCTTCCGGACGCTGAGCACCTGGGTGTCATTGTATAGATCGATCGTAGGGTACCTAATTGGTTTCCTCAATGCGACCTTCAACACCGCTCTTTGCGCTCTTTCTAGTTTTAGAATAAGAGAGGAGGTTAAACCTCCCCAGGCAAGAATGCAGTAGTTAATAATTGACTGGCCAAGAGCTAAATAAATAATCTTTAACAGTGCAAAATCGGCTGATTCTCGTAGCAATTTCATTGTATATATCAGCTTTCGGACCCGACCTGAAACCGCGGAAACATGCTCTCTGAAGTTTAGATTTTCGTCCATCATAATTCCGAGGTACCTCACTGTGTTTGTTCTGGTCATGCAGTCACAAGTGCAGGGGCATTAATACAATTACGATTATGAACTTTAATATCTCGATGTAGTTTTGGCGCAGAAGCTGAAGTCTTATGGAAACAGAGAAATTTGGTTTTTGTTGTGTTTAGTGTCAGAAGATTCTGCCTTAACCAAATTGACACATGTGACATACCATTCTCGACATGTTCACAAACATTCTCCAAGGAGGACCCTCGGAAAATGATAGAAGTGTCATCGGCGTAACACAAGATTTCAGCATTCTGTAAAGGAAGAAGTGAGATGTCATTTATATATAAAAGAAAAAGAGTAGGGTCTAGAATGCTGCCCTGTGGTACGCCGAAAGGAACTGGTCTCAGGTCACTGAGATGTTCACCAATTTTGACACGTTGGTATCTATCCGTCAAGTAGCTTGTAAACCACCTCAATGTAGTCCCGCGAAACCCATATGCTTCTAGTTTCCTCAGTAGGATGGGGATCGAGACCGTGTCGAAGAATGTGCTGTAACAAATCTGCTTCTAGAGTCACTGCGGAAAGAGAAGAGTCGTGGAATGTAAGGGAGCCCATACATTCTACGTAGGTACGACTCTTCTCTTTTCGCACAGTCTCTACGATGGGAGATGCGCTTGACCGAACTTTGTGGACTATATGGAAATAAAAATTAATAGAATCGAATTTTTTTTTAATTTATAATTTCAAACATATATAGATAGAGGGGCGTTCATTTTAATATGTATATAATTAGACCGCGTAGCGTAGGATATGGTACTAATATTTACTCCTCCTAGACTAAATTCTGATAATTTCATAGTGCAATGCGCATGAAGAAAGTGATTTATAAACTGCGCGATAAAACCTTGGCTTATGTCTAGTAAATAAATATAAAAAAACCGGGCAAGTGCGACTCGGACTCGCGCACGAAGGGTTCCGTACCATAATGAAAAAAAAAACGGAAAAAAATTCAAAAAATTGGTCAACAACACCGTATTTGTTACTCCTGTAAGTCACAACGAAGTCAAAAACATTATAAGATCACTGAAAAACACAAATTCCACGGGTTATGACGGATTATCAACTAAGATTTTGAAATTATGTGTTGACGAACTAGTACCAGTTTTAACTCATCTACTTAATTTATCTTTCGAGGTAGGATGCTTTCCGGATGCTTTGAAATTGTCAATAGTCACACCACTATTTAAAAAAGGAGACAAATCCTTAATGTGTAACTATCGGCCCATAACGCTTATACCAGTGATATCTAAGATATTCGAAAAAGCCATGCATAAAAGGATCATGTCATTTTTAGAAAAATATCAGATATTAAAAAGAGAACAAAACGGATTCCAAAAAAATAAGAGTACGACACTTGCAACTTTTAACCTTGTTAACAGTGTTATTCGGAATATTGACAATAAGAAACCGGCAGTTGTAGTGTTCTTCGACATGTCTATGGCATTTGATTTCGTGTCACATGACTTACTAATTAAAAAACTTCAAAATCTTGGTATAAGAGGGCTAGCTCTGCAATGGCTCAAGTCATATTTAAGTAACCGGCAACAATGTGTTGAGATAAGAAGCTCTGAAAACTCTACTACAGTTAATCATAGATCTTCGTACATGGAAATTAGCCAAGGAGTACCGCAGGGTAGTGTACTAGGACCACTCCTTTTTCTGCTATATATCAATGACCTACCAGATATAACTACACATCAATGTACGCTTTTTGCAGATGACATATCAATTCTAGTGACATGCAATGATGAAATGCAATACAATAATGACATTAATAATACTATACAATCTATAATCGAATGGCTTGAATTCAATAATTTATCTATTAATCTTAATAAAACTCAATTTATCCAATTCCGTAGTGTAAGAAACAATGGAAAGTTATTAGATGTCCGATACAATAATACACAAATTAAAGAAGTTGATACTATAAAATTCTTAGGAATCACCTTAGACATTAATTGTAGTTGGAAAAACCATATAGACGCAGTGTGTGACAAGCTCTTAAAATTTGCATATGTTCTGAAACGACTTCGCAACATATCTGGATGGAACACAGTACTGATGGCATATCACGGATATGTTGCGTCTCAGTTAAGATATGGACTTCTTGTATGGGGCAATTCCAGTGACGCGGCTAGAGCTTTCATAGCACAAAAGAAATGTTTAAGGTCAATGTGTGGGATGCCACAACGGGAATCATGTAGGCCATTATTTGCAAAGCATGAAATTCTGACATTACCATGTATGTATATTTTTGAAGCAGCTGTTTTTGTAAAGAAATACCCACATCTGTTCAAAAAAGCTAAAGATATATATCATAGAAACACAAGGAACCCAAACAGACTTGTAATTGATTTTGTTCCAAATACTTCCCTTTTCATGAAAAGTAGCTATTATATGTGTATACGAATATTTAATGCTCTTCCTGATAATGTTAAGGATCTCCCTCTTAATTCATTTAAAGCACAACTTTATCGTTGGCTAAAAACTAAGATGTTTTACACTACAGATGACCTGTTTTGCATGTTAGATAATATTGAGTAGACTAAGTTAAATAGGTATTTAGTTAAGTTTAGTTTAAGTGTACATTTGCATGCTAAACTAGCAAAATATGTTTAAGCACAGATATATGTTATCCTTACCAACTCATTGTACCATATTTTAAGCAAATAAAGAATATTCTATTCTATTCTATTCTAAAAAAAAACGGTCACCCATCCAAGTACTGACCACGCCCGACGTTGCTTAACTTTGGTCAAAAATCACGTTTGTTGTATGGGAGCCCCATTTAAATCTTTATTTTATTCTGTTTTTAGTATTTGTTGTTATAGCGGCAACAGAAATACATCATCTGTGAAAATTTCAACTGTCTAGCTATCACGGTTCGTGAGATACAGCCTGGTGACAGACAGACGGACGGACGGACAGCGAAGTCTTAGTAATAGGGTCCCGTTTTACCTTTTGGGTACGGAACCCTAAAAACTTGCAAACTGCAATTGCAGCGAGGGGCATATTACAATGACATTGTGTGTATCGTCATGAAAACTTAGTTTTTTAACCGCATTGGTCACATACAATTCATACAGAACGGTCAGTGCCTACGCGTAATAACACGCGTACAACTCCAAGGATGTCTCATGGAAAGATTTCCTGTGTTGTCACAGTGTGTTGACACTCTTGTGGCAGTCCGCAACGTTTTATAGTTTATGAGAAATATACTAAAATTAGCAAGCAAATATGTCAGTAGAAAAAGGTAGCTTTAAAAAATGTAGGCGCGTAGCTAGCTTAATTGTCTCCCATACAAATTTGGATTGAGCGACTTTTTCTACTGCGAAGTTGGTTTTCCTTGATGGATACGGCTTGGCAAAAAAGAGTAGGAATTGAAAAATGGCAACACTGTAGTGTCGTCCCGTTTTCTTATATATATTGGTTTGAAAGGGACGACACTACAGTGTTGCCACTTTTTAATTTCTACTCTTTTTTGCCAAGCTGTAAGTCCGTCTACCTTTGCACTAATTTGAATAGAACAGATAAGTGGGGGATGTCATTATAATGGTCATATTTTCATATAAATTTGAGATTAATGATATAGTTTGTCAAAGGACTGTCTCATTTCAATATAGACAGAGAGAATCATACTATCTTTGTCTTACACTAGTACTAGCACCCAAAAGAAAAGGATGAGTATAGTTTTCCTGGTTCTTACTGACTGACAAATTGGTTTGACCAACTATGTCATTACACACTGTGTCCCTACAAATGCCATGTAGAGTTATCTTGGTCCGACACTAACAGTATGAAATTAAAAAAAGATTTGTATTAGTATTAAAAAGACCGATTAGTGTATAATAAATATGAATAGGGTTGACTACCACACTTAGGTACTAACTAGGTACCGAAATCGTAAACATGTTTACCGACGATGGCTTAATATAAAATATCCAAGAGCTTTGTATTAGTATTAAAAAGACTTTGTATTAGAAGAAAAAAGATTTGTATTAGTATTAAAAAGACCGATTAGTGTATAATAAATATGAATAGGGTTGACTAGCACACTTAGGTACTAACTAGGTACCGAAATCGTAAACATGTTTACCGACGATGGCTTAATATAAAATATCCAAGAGCTTTCACAATGCTGATAAACAAGCTGATGCAATGTTTGGCTCCCAGGGCTCATTGTCACGGCTAACCATTAAAAAAACAACCGCCGCCATTTTTACCCAATTCCATTAAAAAGTAAAACTTGTCTATGGCTGCGTTCCGTTCTCTAGCCCTACGAGAAAGCGGGCCCTTGTAGCTTTCGCTTCACGGCCTGGTAATCAGGGTTGCCAGATGTAAGATTTTCGTAACAATTAGGAAATTTTGATAAATGTCAAGAATGCAACACAATATAAGTAATACCTCGCAATTATAGTCGAGCTAGTCAACTTTGTCAACAGATTCTTATATTATTTGCAAAAAATCTAAGCGCGAAGGGTCGATCTCTTATCCACCCTGTATATTTAGAAATTCGCGCCTTTTTAAACTGACCAATTACAATGGGAGATTACTGCCGGGGGAAGATTAAGTTTTACATTAATAAATTAGAGCAGAGAGAACATGTTTCAAGTATCAGGTTTATTTAAATGTATACATGGTAACCCTGTATGCGTGAATGTTAGCACGACTGTGCTGAGAATTCATTCATACCATTTCAGACACGAAGCGATTACCGTAGATTAGTGTTCAATAAAACTTGAAGGGCTTTCTCACATCAAAATGCCAGTTTAAAGACAGGCGCCGTGTAACTGCAACGGTGCCAGGCGTAAAAATACTACAAGTATACCTACAGTCGCCATTATATACATCGGAGCGCCCAGGGTATTCACAAATATCTGAACAAAACTTCTATTATCAAGACGTTAAAGTTACATATGCAGATATTTTGAGCACTCTTGCCGCTCCCATATATCTAATGGCGACTACTAACAGCGACACGGTTAATTGATCATTGGTGGCCTTATGTCCATGTAAGTTCACGATTCGTAGGGCACAAGCGAGGATTTCCTAATTTCTCGGGCTTCGTGGGTGATCTGTACAGTCACCTGCAATAATAAGTTACTCTTTCAAGGCTGCAAAAATATGTGACATGCTCTTATGGCTCTACAAATAAGATCGTGTCAGATATTTTTGCGGCCTTCGTTGTGTAACATATTCTTGCAGGTGACTACATCCCGTTTCAGGGTGCAATTGCCGAATTCGCACCAGAAGGCCTACCGCGAACCACGTTCGACGTGTTGCCTCTCTGTCACACTTGTAAATTCGTACGTAAGTGTGACAGGGAGGCAACTATACTCTGTATCTTTAGGTATTTAAATAAAAGTAAACAAAATCTCAAATGGCTCCTTAACCCAGTTTAGGGTAGATGAAATTATTACATGATCAAATAATGTAGATTAAAGTCAGGGGGCCGATTTTAGAATTTCGACCACTCGATTTCGTGTATTTCGTTAAATAATATCTCCACAACTAGACATTTAAATTCTACTAATAGAATTGAAATCGAGTGGTCAATACCAATAGATTCCAAATTTCGATCCCTCGTCTTTAAAAAATTAGCATTTCTCCGTTTTCCACCGATTTTCGAGTGACAAAATCGAGCGATCGAAATTCAAAAATCGGCCCCCAGGTCGTTCAGTGACAGATCCAGGCGGTTTTGTATTTGGTTGGTTAACCAATAAATGTTATAACTACCCGAAAATATACAAATTGTTTGTTTACTTTTATTTAAATACCTAAAGATACAGAGTATAGGTACCAATACATAGTCCAATACGCATTCTCGGTGGCTCGTAGAAACATTACAACAAATGTCATGCGATTTTGATAATTGCTGGCTAAGCAGGAACGACAAACTAAATCCATCGCTCAAATTACCGCAATGTAACCGCCGATAATCGCATACCTACGATTTGCGACGTATGCGATTATCGGCGACGGTTGAAAAGGCCATAGGAGGAAGCCGATCTGTGATCGGCGGTAGCACGATCGCATTTTTATCGGTTGTCACCATGCCTGTCACGTTCTAACAAGTATGTAAGTGTGAAAGTGACGGGCATAGTGACAGGCGATAAAAAATTAACCATGCTGCGCCCGAGCAATAGACGCATTGCCTATATAAGAGGGTGATGTTTATGTAATGCTTAAGTATGTAGATATAGATAAATATTATAGCAAATAGGATGGGAATTATAATGGGGTAATTTCGGATATGAGTTAATTTTGTAAATCGAAAATAGGTACCTATCTTATGTTATGAACTTTTACGTTCTTTTACCTGCTATAAAGCTTATGAAAATACAGTGTCTACGTTGCTAAGGCTCTCCTCAGAAGCGATGTAATTCAAATTACAAAAAGTTTCAGTACTGACCTAACAATCTGTATTGGGTAACTACTCATTTAAATAAGTTACACAATTTCAATTTTCAGCGGGCTAGATATAAGGACTGTGAACGTTTCTAGGAAAGATTCGAAACTCTATAAACTTCGTAAAATGAACCCTTTAGGAAAATTCTGCAATTACAATAAAACCCCAATAAAATAAATCACCCAGAATATCTGCGAGAATTGCGAGATAAGACATCCTTTGTAAAGGGCGTTCCTGCTACTGCGTTAAGTATTTACTCCACCCGCAAAGCAATCGTAAATAATAAAAGAAAGTTTGTCCAACCCCTCAGAGAGTTTCGATGTATTAAAACATAAATAAGGCATCAAGTTACCAACATAGAATCGAGCAAATCAGTAAGGAGTAATTAAGTAAATAACGTTAGCAAACATCTCGGACCCAGGCAGGACGGAAATTAATGAAATTAAATTCAGCGGCATTAGTTTGACGTCATAGCCGTGCCTTGCGCCATCTAGTAGTCATGTTACAAACTTAAACAACGCGTTGACAGCTCTTGCGTTAAGTTTTCCGGACATGGCAACCTTTGGCTTTAGGATTATTTTTCGTTTTCTTTTTTATAGACGATTCTTATCTTAATTTATACACAGATGATGAAAATAAATATAAATTTCATGATCGTAAACTTATTTCGCTTACATTTTATTGTTTCGAGATGTTATGCCTGTTTTTCAAGCCTTTCAGGCTTTCAGCCGTCCTGGCGAATATTTTGTAATGGCAACACTGACATCCAGTCCATCAAGGAAGTGCAAGGAGGCTACTCGCCAAAAATAATACATTTTCGTTATTTTTATTTTATACAAATCTAATTATTTGTTATAAATGTAGTCGCAAACGTTACTTAGCTAGTCAACTAAGTGTCGCACAATGTTAAAAATTGAAAGTGAAATTGTGTTTGACAGAAGAAAACTAGGCAGGTGTGACAGCAAGAATACCGCATAGAGGATATCAAGGGGAAAAAATATAGAATCTGACCCAATTTGGTTTTTTAATGCTGAATATGGGTAAAAGTGAGCTGAGCTTGGATTCGGCGAGTGTTTCGGTCAGGAGCGCCTTGGCAAATCGTCGTCATAACATTTGACCCAGTTAGTGGCTGTGCGTTGACCTATGCCATGGAACTGTATGCGGACTGTGGCACGATGTTATTTTTAGGATACAGCTTTGCAGATAATTAAATATTTATAGATGCTGTACGCGATACTAGATCGGAAAACAGATAACAAACGAAAGTTTCCTTGACCTTTTCCTCTGCAGAATGGTAAGTTCTTTGTTTAAAATAATAATAAATTCGAATTTGTTTTCGGGATAGTTTCACATGTCGTCATATGATGTATTAAATCATAGCCGTATTGAAAACAATACTAAAGTATTGTTTTAATAAGTTTAACTTAATTACCGTCTTTGATTTTATTCAAACTTGATACAAAATATTTTATCCCCATGCATAAAATTTGTTGATTCTGTCTCTACATAATATTTAACTAAAGATTTGTTACTTAAACTTTTGCTTTCTTTTAAATGTTCATTTTGTTTTAATATATAAGTTATTGTTGTACAATTATCAACAAAGGAGGAGTATAGCCTCTTTAACACATGTTTATGTACCTATTTCTAAAAGAACTACCATAGTATTGTGAATTTTCCTATTTCCCAACAACAACATATTTGGACTTGGCTTAGAATTTTTATTCTATAAAAAAACCGGTACGACCGGACCGCAAAGCAATCCTGAGATTATTTTTTGGAAACATCATCAGTTTTTAAATAATCAAACCACATTTTGTACATTTAATATTAGCTTTATCTTTGTTTATTTTCACTGTAACGGTAATAGTCTAGAAATATGAAATGGTTAAATCCAGGAGCACATTGTTGTTCACACTCTATTTTAATTTTTGTATGCAATAGCAGACCTATGAAATATTTAGTGCAATTTAATATTAATATCTGGGAGACCGAGCTTTGCTCGGAAAACATAAAAACTCAATATTGCGCGTTTTCCCAGAGATAAGACCTAGCTAGATCGATCTTTCAACCCCGAAAACCCCTATATAGCAAATATCATCGAAATCATTAGAGCAGTTTCCGAGATCCCCGAAATATATATATATAACCCTTCAAGTGGCAACGTCACTTTTCAGTAGTTGGAATTTAAACTTTATATTAATTAGTCAAATTATAATTTTAATTAAAGTAATCAACCCCGAGCCGGCGGCCTGCCACTTGAAGGGATAAACATGAATTGCTCATTTAAAATCTTAAGGATTAATATTATCAAATATTCACCATTAGAAACAATTCTAACTCACTGTATTACACGGGGTCACTTAGGTTGTTAGTTTCTTGTCATACATGTACCTAACCAATGCTATATTAAGACAAATTGATGCTCTGAGCAATTCTAGACCATGGGACGTACCATACCAAGATGATAACAACATACACATATACATATATGTAATAACAACTTCCCATTCATAAGTGCTTGTTGCTACGCCTACATGAATAAAGTATATTTGAACTGAACTGAACATGCTGTCCCCCCTCTCTGGGATTGTCCATCAGATTTTATTCCTGAGATGTTGGTGCCCCCCTATACATTGTGCATCCACTTTATTTGAATTGAATTGAATTGATATAGACGTTATTATTCCTGACACATACATTCTTACAGTTTCTTTTAGAATTATACAAGTATCTTATGTTTTATTTATTTATGTTTTTACTCTTTTCTGTTTATTTTTCTTTGTCAGGCTGTCTTTGACATAGGCCTCCGCCAGGCGGCGCCACTCGTCGCAATTTTTTGAGAATCTTCTCCAATCTTCAGGAAGATGACTATCTTCCCATCTTTTATACGGTTTACATTGCGATCTTTTCTTTCCTCTTGGGTAACATGACATCTTTTGTCCATTTGCCCTTTTGTGAGCGCATCATGTGTCCTGTCCATTTCCATTTAAAGGCTCCGTCACACAGGCGCGTTTTGCGGGAGGCGTGAGCGGGACGCGCCGCTTTTACATATAAAACGCTCACGCCTCGCCCGGAAAACGCGCCTGTGACACGGAACCTTAAGTGTTCGGATCCACTTTATTTACTTATTGGTCAATCTGGCAGTGCTTGTACATTGACAAATAAACTATGTCAGGCTACAGAATAGCACACACCATTCCAGGAGTGTGACCACATGAAGAAGAAAAGAGTTTTATTTTGCTATCGCTTACATGCATTTGCATTACCCTATTGCATACTTCAATCACTAAACAAAAGTTGTCTGGAAGAGATCACTCTTAGTCACAAGACCAGCTATTGTTACATCTTCCTCTAATCTGTTGTCATCTACATCGAATGTAGTGTATTTTGATGTAGCCCTATCCCAAAAGTTTTTATATGGAAAATACAAGGTCTGTCTACTGTTGTAGTTTACTGAAATAAGGTGTTGGGTCATCCCAAAAAAGTTTATAATGTCAGGAAATTCCGAAAATGGACTCTAACGTGATGGAATTATGAGTGATTTTCGGAACTAGACGGCATTCTTAAGTAGACGGAATTACCCGAATCCACCTTACTTGTTAGTGGTAGCTTTTGTTAGGTTTAAAAAAGCGGCCAAGTGCGAGTCGGACTCGCCCATAAAGGGTTCCGTAGCAGCAAGTAACATGATAAAATAGCGGTTTACGATTGATGACGTATTAAAAAAAACTACTTACTCTCTCGTTCAATCAAACCAATTTTCGGTGGAAGTTTGCATTTCTGCATTGCATTTTTTTTAGTTTTATCATTCTCTTATTTTAGAAGTTATAGAGGGGGGGACGCATTTTACCACTTTGGAAGTGTCTCTCGCGCAAACTATTCAGTTTAGAAAAATATGATATTAGAAACCTCAATATCATTTTTGAAGACCTATCCATAGATACCCTACACGTATGGGTTAGATGAAAAAAATTTTTTTGAGTTTCAGTTCTAAGTATGGGGAACCCCCAAGATGTATTGTTTTTTTTTTCTATTTTTGTGTGAAAATCTTATTGAGGTTCACAGAATACATCTACTTTTCAACAGTATAGTTCTTATAGTTTCGGAAGAAAGTGGCTGTGACATACACGGACAGACAGACAGACAGACATGACGAATCCATAAGGGTTCCGTTTTTTGCCATTTGGCTACGGAACCCTAAAAATTGGTTAAGAAATTACCATAAAGGCAATAATTGCCATAATTATTATGGTTAAAAAAAACAATGAAAAGAGGATGTATATGCTAATTACATCAAAATTGTAAAATTAAAAAATACTGTTTCTTTTTTAATCCTTACTGTAAACATTCTTTACAACAAAACCTATTTTATCTGATCATCTGGGCCCTTTCTTTGAATACATTTTTATCCGAGAATCTTTTGTAAACACCCTTTGTTTGTTTCATTTACTGAATGGAATTTGCTAACATCTTTTATTGGTTGATTGAATTTAATCCTCCCTGATCCTCCCAAAAGTTTAATCTTCAAAAATATACAACATTTTTAGATATAATTCGTGTAGGTCGCAAAGGAGCAGAAAACATTTACTCTTAATTTCTTTAGGTTGATACTCATTACTCACAGAAAATAAAGTAAAGAGAACAGTGGACGTATAGTATCCTCAAACCAAACGGACGACCGGGGACGTAAAACTTCTCATTCGCGCTCGCGTAGATGAAGGTAGGGTGAGAGAGATAGAGATATGAACCCGGTCGTCCGTTTGGTTTGAGGATACTATAATTTAGGCGGTTATCATACCAGTGCATCCAGATGCTATTCGCACCTCGCTCCGATGTTTGAGCCAGACAACGCTATGCGCGTATTATATCGACATCCCGCTCGCACATAGCGACGTTCGAATCACATCCAGTGTGAATCACATGAGTAGATACTTTTTCTCGGTTTCGTTAAACATAAATCTTCACTCCGCACTTCAAAATAGCGAGTCTATTTAACGAAATTTTGGAGCGCGTGGCCATGACCGGTCGGATGCAAAAATTTCAAAAAAATACATGTGATGTTATGTGAGGGACCGGGGTAGCCAAAACCCTCACCAAATATCACCAAGGGGAAGGGGGGGTCAAAAAGTAGCCGAAAACACCTCGCGTGATTTGTGCACAACCCCAAAGGGATAAATTGCGAGCTTATATCTAAACTTAACTTATATTTTACAGAAGTTCATTTTCATTTAGATGTGTTTCCTTTTGTTACAGGTGAAGAATGTACATATAATGGGATAGCTATAAGAAACTCCTGGCAAATAATACCATAATAATGCACATAGAAAGAAGATGACTTCCTCTCAAGGGATCAATTTACTCATAGCACTATTTACATACACACACCGCGCAATTCTTTGACTGTAAAATGAAGATACAATTCTAAATTCGAAGAGTCATATCAAATCCAAAAGTTATAACTGTACTTACAATGGTTACTTAGGTTACTTACAGTGGTTACTGGTGTAGGGTTTTTAGCTCGCGTGGGCTGGTATAGGGCCAAGTGCCCCCACGTGGTCACGCAGGAGTTATGAAGAAGCAAAATGTTCGAACACTATCGTTGATTGTGTGTACATTCACATATTTGTTGGTTGGTGCGGCGGTTTTTGACGCTCTCGAGTCTACTACGGAGAGGAACAGATTTGAAGTTTTACAAGGTAAGTTTTATACGTTTATTTCACACATTAGCACATTCCCGGCAGCTTAAAGGAGCCCAGGGTCTGCGTTTTACAATCTTAAGAATATGGAAAATCTAAATATTGTTATCTGCCTCTATCGCTCTAATATGCAAGAGCGATATGGATAGAGTTAGACCAAGAAAAGTCTGCAGCGTTTTTGATACCGTGCAAATAGAGTGCAAGAGTTATTCATACGCCATAATTTTATAGAAGTTTGACGATTAAAATAACGCTTGCACTGCGTGGGCTATCAAAATCGCTGCGGCTTTTCTTGGTCTAACTCTAGGTCCTCTTACCCTAAGAGCTCTTTCCCACTAACGTGCAATTTTTTGCGGGTTCGGTTTTCTGCAGGATCCCGTTTTAGTACTATACGTGCTAATAGTAACATTAATTTCATTGAAATATCATTAAATTGAAATATTCGGTTACAGTAGACATAAGCCTGAAAAAGCTCTTTTCAATTCGTAAAAAAATGCAATGTTTTTGCTACACGTCCATCCGTTTTTACACCTCCACTGAGTCGCGCCAAATCGAATCAAAATCTGCTGCACTAAAAATTCGCCGGGCGATGCATGAGAGATTTCAATACGACTCAATTAAGAGGTGAATAGTGCTAAAAATACTTGATTATTGTAGAGGACGAAATGTTAATATTTATTTAGACGTTGCGAAAACTTGAATGCGATTTTCGTGAGTAGTCAGCAATGTATCGAAAACCGCATGAGTTCTTGCACATTTGCCGGTTCTTGCGTTTAGTTCATCGATTCTGTCAATAAAACAGACAGGCGATGGTAAGAAGCCCGATGGCACCATGCTGAAAAGAAGTGCCCTTATCCCCGTTCGTTAGACAGAAATTCAACATAGGCTGGGGTAACGGCACCACATTTTAGCTTAACAACAACGGGTTTTCTGAAGGCTAGCAACGCTACAAGGATCAGAAGTCAAACTGGAGTTTAATAATTATACATACGCATACGACACAGTCTCAGAGATCCTGGTCTTACTTAGTACCTAACCTATGTCTATATCCGTGTCAGTCCTAATACAAGCAAAATTTCAACATAATCGTTTTAGTAGTGTAGTCGTGACAAAATAAAGAGAGACACTCAGTATGCTTCTCACTAACCCTATTTACTAACCTAACTTCTTACAGCAATCGAAGGCATGATAATCCGGAAGTACAACATAACGGAAGAGGACTTCCGCGTGATGGAAACGGTGGTGCTGAAGTCGGAGCCTCACAAGGCCGGCCAGCAGTGGAAGTTCACCGGCGCATTCTATTACGCCACCACCGTGCTTACTACCATTGGTAAGTTTCTATAGTGCCTTAAGGTGCATTCTCAAGCAGCTAATTTGTAGAGCAGCACTGTGCAACTTGTTGGTGCTACGATTTGTCACCATGAATACGGAGGATCAGAAACGAGACCAGGCGCAGGCGGAACAGGTAAAAAGTTAAAAACCTCAAAATATGGACTTGTTATATGGGTGCATTGAATCCTACCGACCTCGCCAGTTACTATGAAGAAAGTTATAAAATCTTATGATTTGTAATAACACTGCCCTATTACATTATGTATGTCAAGGACACTGATACGAGCTTAACATGTACTCTGCATTAGTGTTTGAAAGTGCAAATAACCCAGTAATTTGTTAGTAGACAACTGACAGATAGATTTCGATGTTCGCGGTAAGCTCCAGGTCTAAACTTGAATGATAGAAGTTCTCAAACTGGCTGACACTGTTTAACGGCTGCTGTCGTAGACATCTATAGATTTGTAAAGTCTTAAGACCAATTCGTACTTCACAATATCACAATAATTGACATCTAATGTAGAAGGCGCTGTTCGATTCCGTAACAAATGTTTTGCGTATAATATGCAGTAATTCTGGTTGTTAAAACGTATTGTATTACACAAAACATATGGCGCAGTACAGCGGCAACATTTTATTGTCACCTTGGGGGTATTATTTTTTCTAAGACTTTAAACATATTATACAATCAATTGAATCTTTGGCAGTTATAACTAATGGCTAACATAACTAACATCTACTCGACAAAACACCAATTGAATTGCTATTTAATATTAATCTAACTTTACTAACCTGACTAACCTTTACTAACAAGGCTACGGGCACTCGACGCCCGCGACGGTCGGCGGCAAGTTGTTCACGATGTTCTACGCGATCGTCGGCATTCCCCTCGGCCTCATCATGTTCCAGAGCATCGGTGAACGGGTCAACAGGCTTAGCAGGTGAATGACATAGCCAAGGCCTTTGACACTGTTTCTATGAAGTTTCCTTCGGCATCCCACAAGGAACAGTTTTAGGACCAACACCGTAACTATGTGTGTGGTTTTATATATTTCATTTCACAAGCTGTTCACGACGTTATACACGATCTTTGGACCCCTCTCGGCCTCCTCATGTTCCAGGTCATCGGTCAACAAGCTTAGCAGGTAATTGACGTAGCCAAGGCCTTTGACACTGTTTCTGTTAAGTTTACTTCGGCGTCTCGCAAGGAACAGTTTTAAGACCAACACTGTAACTGTGTGATTATACTCTTTTAACTTACCACATGGATTTTTTTCTAGCGTCATAATAAAGTCCCTGAAACACGCGCTGAACTGCAAAGCCACCAGCGCGTCTGAGGTGGACCTCATATGTGTGGTGACGACTTTATCATCGCTCACAATCGCTGGTGGAGCCGCGGCGTTCTCCAAGTTTGAGGGTTGGAGCTACTTCGACAGCGTTTACTATTGCTTCATCACGCTTACCACTATCGGTAAATATATGCTTATAGATTATTATCATTATTATGCAATACTAACTATCCTAACTCAATACCTAAGCCAGTGGTGGGCAAAGTACGGCCCGCGGGCCAACTGCGGCCGGCGAAACCATTTTATCTGGCCCGCAGCGGATACATTGAAATAATTTGAATATGGCCCGCAATGATTATATTTTGAGGATTCACCCGTTATGAAGTAAAATATTTGAATACATATAGATAGATAGATGAATAAGTAAGAATCATATATATTTATATTTTTGTTTTTTTTTGCTGTAAAAAAAGCTTGAGAAGTTTCGAGAGGAAGGCCGGAATTGCAGCATAATTGCACTTTTATATAAAATTTTAAAATTTCCAGTTTTGCTGCAATTCTGGCCCTCCGAAATTTCTCTAGCTTTCTGGCCCCCCATGAAAAAAGTTTGCCCACCACTGACCTAAGCTAATAAAAAAACTTGATCTTTGACGAAAAGAGCACTCTTTTTCTTTAGATCAGTTTAAGTTACCTAAACCTGCCAAACAAAGATTCTGAATATCAAGATGTTCTCATCTTGATATTCAAAACATCAAGTATGTTCATAATAGGTAAATTAACGTAATTAGTATTGTGTTGCCATGGCAATTCCTACCAATTCAGGTGAGATGACAAAAAGGTTGCCAACTATTTCAATCAAGCTTTAGCAAACACCATACAAGACAAGACAAGAATGCGCCACACCCAGCCGGGGACATGCCCGCTCCGGTCTAACCGGCATACCATAATCAAGCTTTAGCAAACACCATAACGGTTAAAGTCAATGTGGACAAGATCGGTAAGTATATTAAATGTTTGGTTGGGAAGACTGATGGTCTCTGAATTCTCTGATGGATGGTGGACGGCGAGAACTCTCGTATTTGTACACGTACTTCGCTAAGACACAGAATGGAAGAGCTCCTACTGCTCTACCGACCGAAAGAGCTTGTAGGCGGTCTTACCTGATACTGTAATTTGACCAACAGGTTTCGGTGACATGGTAGCCCTGCAAAAGGACAACGCGCTCAACCGCAAGCCCTCGTACGTGATGTTCGCGCTCATCTTCATCCTGTTCGGGCTGGCCATAGTGGCCGCCTGTCTCAACTTGTTGGTGCTCCGGTTCGTGACCATGAACACGGAGGATGAAAAACGAGACCAGGCGCAGGCGGAACAGGTAAAAACCTATAAATATGTAATATTGGTTTTTTGGGTGCCGTACCCAAAGGGTAAAAACGGGACCCTACTACTAAGGCTCCGCTGTCCGTCTGTCTGTCACCAGGCTGTAACTCATGAACCGTGGTAGCTAGACTGTTGAAATTTTCACAGATGATGTATTTCTGTGGCCGCTATAACAACAAATACTAAAAACTAAATAAAATAAATATTTAAGTGAAGCTCCTATACAACAAACGCGATTATTTTGCCGTTTTTTTTTTCGTAATGCTACGGAACTCTTCATGCGCGAGGCGACTCGCACTTGGCCGGTTTTTAAGGGTGTATGAAAACCTACCGACCGCGCCAGTTACTATGAAGAAACTTCAAAATTCTGTTGAACTGTTGTAACACAATTCTAGTAAAATATGTATATTAAGTACGCTGACACCAGCGTAAAATGTTCTCTGCCTTAACCATTTGACCGCCAACGACAGCACCTTACGCGCGCGGCTACAGCCCAATATCAACCTTCGTGCATCCCGACAATGTTCACGATGGCACACGATAGGCGTAGCGTTCAAAGGTTAAAGGATTTAAACACGCGGTGGCGTGTCCAGCCAAACTAGCCAAATCAATCCTTTAGGTATAATTTCTGGATTTTTTACACAGCACGGAACTTGGCACCCATATAGATCTCAATTTTTTGTCGGCGACTAAGCCCCACGGTAAGCTCAAGAAGGCTTGTGTTGTGGGTACTCAGACAACGATATATATAATATATAAATACTTAAATACATAGAAAACAACCATGACTCAGGTACAAATATCTGTATCATCATACAAATAAATGCCCTTACCAGGATTCGAACCCGGGACCATCGGCTTCATAGGCAGGGTCACTACCCACTAGGCCAGACCGGTCGTCAACATATATTCTCAATATTGAACTTGGCTCTCATTTCACATGTATGTTTTTGTTGGGTAGTAAATTACACAGCATTACAGCTAGGCGCCAACGCACTGCACAATTAAAAAGTAATAAAATAAAATAAAAAAACTAACAAAATGTAACAATAGCATTAACATTACAGAAGGGGATAGTTATATATTGACAGTTAAGAATATTATTGCCAGCAGCTCTCGGGAATTATAGACCTCGCTTACAAAATCTCACTTACCCCCCACGTTGCTTCTTCTTCGTCGTTCCCTCATGACAGGATCGTGACCAATAACTATGTCCCCACGTCGCACAATGTACTATTTTATACTATATTATGTTTCCCGATTTCTCGAACAACACGATTCTCCCTATGAGAATATCGGCACAATTCTGATCTTCATTAATATCCACAGGCGCAGCAAGTGGCAGTGCGACTGGAAGGCGACGTGATCACGGCCGACGGGGCGGTCCTGCGCGGAGTCGCGCGCGGCACGCGGCTGCCGGCCTCCGGTCAAGGTAGATACTACCGTAGGTACTTTGCAGAGTATCGAGTATGGAGTCCAAGCATGACCACGGGATTTAACAAGTGTGATGTATGTCATTTTCTTCGTATCGGTAGTATTCCACCTGGGGTCTCTATTGTTTCCCATAAAGTTTTAAGTCATAATGAATTGTTTGTCCACATTTTCGTTAGTCATAATTTGGTTTTTCTCAGAAAGGCGTAACTTTTCAGGATTGCCATAAAACAAACCTAACCTATATCTATAGGATAACCCTACGAAAATCCTGAAAAGTTATTGGTTTCAGAATTATGACTAATGATAATCTGACAATTATTACATTATGACTTTCAATAATTATGTCAAACAAAGGGACCCCATTCCACGTGTCCAATTTCTTTGCCCAATGTGCATTGCGTCTCGCACTATCATTAAGCAAAATGTGAGACGCTAATACACATTGGACCGATATATTGGCCCGATGGAATACCACCCTAACAAGCACGCACAGACAATTTTAGATATCCAAATTCCAAATGAACAACGAAATTTATTTATCTGCCTCTCCATTGCTCCTTCTTCCGGCATTCCGTCCTTCAATATTCGCGGTAGGCTTTCAGTGTGGATCATGACAATAAAGGATGACTCACGCTACACCGGGCCGGGGCCGGGCCGGAGCTTACGGCGCTTCGTTTTCTATGGAAAGCACCACGTGATCACCGATCAGCCGTCATAGAAAATGACATGTCGGACGCCCGGTCTAGCGTGAGTCATCCTTTAACCTGCCACCAAATTATACTTATAACGGTTTCTATGCCTTCCAAAGTATTTTTATCTCACTGATATGTACCCAGTGTACGCTTTTTTTCCTTTGTCTTATCCTCCTAAGGCCCAAGGTCCTACTTATAGTACTTATTCAGTTCAATCAAATTTAAATCATATTCGATTGGAACAGAGTTGCTTTTGCTTTGTTTTGTTCAGTGTTTGGACAACGCAAAATCAACTCTATTTCCTACACTAAAGGTTTAAATTTCTGTGGCAAATATTGCATTTTTCATTTGTATGGCTGGGCCGTAGGAGGTTAAGTAAACCAGAATAACTGTACGTTCCTACTTTATGTACCATCGCCCACACTCTTAACTGTCCATCGGTGGACCTTATGCCTTGTGTAACGTTTAAGGTCCACAGATGGACAGTTAAGAGCGTTGCTGTTTATACTTAGGGGTCGTCCAGAAATCATGTGATCATATTTGGCCTATTTTTGACCCCCCCTCCCCCTTGGTGATATTTGGTGATTATAACGCACTCCCACCCTCCTCTAAACGATCACATGATTTATGGACGACCCCTTATTTGCTGTAAGACCACCTGTTCTCTACTCTCTCTGTCTCTCTTGAATTTCTCAATGTATTTTTCTAATTGTTCAGTTTTTCCCATTTTGGCAAACATTATCCCGTATTCATAAACGCGCTACAGGACTCAATTACTTCGCTAATAATCGTTTGTCTTAATCTGTCTTTTCGACTTATGTATTTGTAAGAAAGGGATAAAACATGAATTAACTAATGAAGGCTTTTAGTGCGTTTTTGAATAAGGGGATAAGAATATAGTATGATATTTTTTCGGGTTTAACTTTCGGGGATAAACACAAATGTAGTTGTTGCGTATCTTTGAGTAATAGGGTCTCTATTGTTTCCCGTAAAGTTTTAAGTCAATGTATTGTTTGTCCGCATTTTCGTTAGTCATAATTTATTTGGTTCAGAAACTTTTCAGGATTGCCATAATATTAAGATAACCTTATGAAAATCCTGAAAAATTAACGGTTTCAGTTTTAGGACTAATGATAATTTGTCATAACAAACAATACATTATGACTTAAAACGTTATGTCAAACAAAGGGACCCCATGAGTAATAATAATAATATGTTGCAGGCGACACGTCCATGATGCCGCTGTACGTCGACGACGAGTACCCGCCGAGCGTCTGCAGCTGCTCATGCAACTGCTTTGGACCTAACAAGTACGTTTTCTCTCTTGTTAACTGTCTATCTTCTTCTTCGTCTTCAACAAGTACTGAGATACTTCGGTCACATACAACCCTGACAACTTGGAGAGACTTGTGGTGATGAGAAAGGTGGACGGCAGACGGCCTAGAGGACCAAGTCCAACGAGATGGTGTGACCAAATATCCGCCCAGACGGACATCACACTAAGCAACGCTTTCCACAAAGCAACCGACAGGGAGAAGTGGAGAGCTGCCATAGGAAAAATTAGCAAGCGGAGTCACGATCCTCAGCAGTGAGGGACTGACTTAGAAGAACTGTCTATCTATCTATTAAGCCCTTTTATTCTGAGTTAGAGAATGTCTCTTAGCTCAGTGTGCCGCTTGGCAAAGGCCTCCTCCAGCTCTTTCCATTGGGGTCTGTCGTGGGCCACTCTTCTCCAGCTCAGGCCCGCTGTGAGTTTGAGTTCATCCTCCCATCTTGTTCGAGGAGGGAGGATGTTAACTGTAATAACTGTTAACCCTTTACCAGGCTAGGGGATATATATTTCCCACATACGTCACTTCAAACATGTGTTCTATTTTCGATCAGTAAGACTGGCATTAAATTGTCATTTTTGAACTGTCAGCCTGGTAAAGGGTTAACCTACTTGTTTGACCATCTACTTGTGATTAGTGATATTTTATTGATCTAAAGGTGCCCGAGGTCTGCTTTTGGCAACCTAATCGTAAGAAGTGGATTAGGTTTTACGAAAGCGACTGCAATCTGACCTTAATACCCAGAGGAGATGCTAGGCCTTATTAGGATTAGTTTCCTTACGTCACGTATGGTTCACCAAAGAGCAACTAGTACAAATCTGCTTCTCACTCACTCTCATTCTAAATGCACATACAGGCTCCGTTCGGTCGTGGATCAAAATATGTCGCATTGCTCTTAAGTTGTCTTAAGGCGACGGTAGCGGTGGGTAAAATATCAGATTCTGTCAATTTACCCCATTTCACACACAAGCGCACTTCACGCACACTACCTCACTTTACTGGGACAGGTCAGTGACCCATCATGTTTTTTTAAGATTGGACTTTTAGTTTAGTATTGACCACTAGCCTCCTTTGAGGGTAAAAGCATTCCATTTAAAGATGAAAGAGAAACAATGCATTTAATCTTGCTTTCCTTGTCTGTTCATGTCAGACGTGACGTACCTATTTAATTCATTTGATTGTTGACTGTTTTACTACCTACTATTGCTTTGTCGAGATACGTGTTTTGTACAATTAAAGCGAATAAAACAAGATGTCATTAAGTCAGATGTAAAATGTTATTTACTACTCTATACGGTTTTTCATAAGGTGCAAAATCCACTCAATAGGAATTTAAATAAATAAAGTTTCAGCAGGGTGGCAATTCCATTTTGGCGGATAAAGCGAAACAGAATAGTTCTATCGAACCTGCTTACAAATTTTCACGAGAATCAGTTGAGAAAGGTGATCTGCAAAGGAGAACATACAAAAGCATTTTTGCCCAAGCTGAAACGGAGACCTTTGCTAACGCTCGGCCAATGATGGTTTAGGTACACCTATAAAAAATGATTGTCCCTGCTGTAATTTTAATATCTTTATATTTCAACCGGTATAGTTTTACCTTCAAAAATAATCGGTATCGCTAAACAATAGCGGTACCTTACTACTTATACGTTCACGAAATCGGTATCTGCATAATTTGATTGTTAGTAAACTAACCTGGAAAATAATCTCAAAATCACCGAAACATTTATGTACAGTCACCTGCAATAATATGTTACGTCATTAGCGCCAACTTTGCCTCCAGGGAAACTTTGCCCAAAACGACAATTTTAAACAAATTCGTTAATGTAGAAAAATTGATAATAGTTATGGCCACCCTGCTGTTTTTAGTAGAAAATTGGTTATATTTCTGACAAAGTATATGCCAAACTTGTGCATAACTTGACTTGGGAATTTTGAGTTTGAGCGAGTTGTCTAATATAGGGTATATTTCGGCGGGCAAAAAATTGATAAATAATGAATGCAAGTAGAAAAAATTGAGAACCCTTTGACAAATATTTCCGGGTTTCAGTTATAACACATGAAGCATAGATTATGTCTATTGAGATTTAAACTAATAAGGCCTAAATACACAAAAGTTTTAGCGGTGGGCAAAGTAATCCGGTAATTTGGCATCCATACCAACATTGCCCACCACCAAAAACGGATTAGGGTTGTCACTTTCATCTAATTTACCCAACTTCGCAAGTAAAAGAAGGTTATGTTTGTACACTAAAATAAGTTTATAAGTATATACTGTGTTTAATTTCTCTTATTATCCTTTATTTAGATGTTTTATCCCGTTAACGAATGAAAACACAACAAAAGTCATATTTTTGGTCATTAAACTATTGTAACAGATTTTCTCAAAAGTGACAACCCTAGCCTTTGTAAAATGCTTAGGCGAGCCTTATTTGGAAATGGGCAAAAACGGGTAGGCAACATTGCCCAGCAAATTTATTTAAAAGTTTTTACACTTATCGCTAAGTTATTAACAGGGAATGGTAGGATTGCCCAAAACCTTTAAGTGATCCTTAGACATCATCATCATATATACGAGCTGTATTTGAATACCAAATTGACGTGGGCAATGTTGGCGAAAACCCCGGATATTTTTTATTTGCCCGCCCTCTAAAACGCAAAAAAATGGGTAAAAACACGATAAAAAAATGTTTTCTTCACATAAACTGATGCGTTTGATCACAATGGACGTGCTGAGCAAAAAAAAGTCATATGATGTGATTTTTTTTGAGAAATTCGTGTTTAAAAAAAAAAGCGGGCAAAGTTGATGATAATGAGTAATGACGGTACCTACTCTTCGAAGGTCGCAAAAATATGTGACATGCTCTTATGGTTCTACAAATAAGATCGTGTCAGATATTTTTGCGGCCTTCGTTGTGTAACATAAATTGCAGGTGACTGTACATTTGGAATAATTATTTTATTTAGTTTCAACGAAAGTTTCAAGTTTAGTACGAAAATACTTCAGATATGCAATATGCACGAAATGTAGACCTAATCGAAATAAAACATTGCTTTTTATAGTAAATTTATAAAACATTCGATACATAGGTATACATAACAATAACTAGGCCACAACGCTATTGGCCTGTAAGCTTCATCTCGGTCTCCAAAGCCGCAAAAACTTGCTAGTACTTAGTGCTGGTCTAGCCTTTATTTTTTCTTGAAGATTTTCAGAGAACAGCACGTACACGCATTATACATATAGACGGAACGAACGGCATAATCATAATAATTTATTCGTCGCAATCCATGGTATTACAGATCTAGTTACAAGACTTTCAGGTATTACTTATACGAATTACATAACTCTTCCTGTTAATAGGCAATATTTTAATATAAAAGTTCTATAATATAATACAAGATTACAGTTGTCATCAAAATTCATTGACATACAGAAGTCAAATACGTTTTTAAAATGACGCAAAATGATACCAGCATAATAAAAATTGATCCCAATCAGTAAAGATGAGTCTTTAAACTTTTTTCATTTTAAGCGAGTTTTGAAGGAAGATAATACTTAAATTCGACTGTAATCGTATTATTTTAAGATAGTTTACTGCGGTTTTCAACAATAATGACCCGTAAATAACAGCAAATGAAATTTAAATCAGACGCGAGCTGATATTTATTTACCCTATTTTTTGAAATACATTTTATCTACTGGTATGCTTTCTCGTGTGCGTATATGATTTAATGTCAATATAATTGTCAAAAGCAAGAAAATCAAGCTGTCATTTTCATTTGAAGAAGTACACGTGTGCTCCGGTGTAGCCCCAACGGGCATCTGACTTGAAGAAGAATTTTAAGTGATGTCGTCAATGTATGGAAATTGTTCGAAAGTTTACATTTGAGATTGAATTTCTGTGTTGTCTTTGTGAGTAAAAATATAAATCGATAATAAATTGGTAGCTGAATTATCTAGCTTCCAAAATCATACAATAATTCAATTACTGTCAAAGACAAAATTGTTTTGCTTCTGTCTCAAACGGAACTCCATATTTTGATTTTATGATACTTTTAGTGTCGATTTGTAGAGAATAACAGCAAATTAAAAATATAATGGCATAAAGAGTCGGTACACGGTTTCTTCGTGAATAAATTTACGTGTAATTTAATGCAATTATCAAACATTTATTGAACAAATTATGGTTACAAAGTGAGGTCTAAATCCAAAACGTCATATACCGGCCCCTTAAGTATTTATGTAAAAAAACTTACAATATATTGACTTGACTGTATACATCTGTAATATAATATAAGCTAAGGAACCCTTAGGGTTCGAATTCGCTACCTCCGTTGTGAAAGTTAATTAAGCACTTTAGCTTACCCCTGGGTCATAACTCTACTGACCTGCCTGTACACGATTTATTTATATATGGGAATTCCAATTATTTCCAGATCGATGCTCTACCGGGACCCCTTGTCCCCGGTGCCGCCGACCAACATGAAGCAAATCAAAACCAAGAGCTACCGCGAGCTCGGCAACCTGCCGCGCTACATCGAGAAGGCCTCCTCCAAGAACCGCAGCCAGTCGTTGCGGCTCAACTCCGCCTCCGGCTATCTATACATGAACGCCAAGACCAACAGCTTCCAACTTGAGCCGGACGACTTCAGGGAAATAGTTGCCAAGCGCAGAGAACAGCTCCGGAAAGGCATGATGATGTACGAAATGAGCTGCAACAACAATGAACAGTATCTCCATCCGTACAGACATAGCACTAGCACCAGAGTCGAGACCAGCCCGCACAGCTCCTCGCTGTACTCCATGAACATGAGATCCGACAACCGGAGCAACGATCCGCTCGTCGATGACTATGATTCAGAAAAATCTAGCTATGCCCGGAAGAAATTACTTAAAAACATAGCGAGAAACACTTGCAAACAGGAAAATTACTTCTACGATGATGCTGTGTTACATTTCGATGATGAGTACGCTTTCGATGGCTCGATACTGTTCGCTAAGCGGAGAAAATCAGTAGATAGAAACTGGGATTTTGCCATGCCGAAGCAAGATCCGGACCAAATATCCAACGAAAGCTTCGGGTACTATCTACCCGACGATGACGAATTAGAGCAGTACTACGCCAATGATACTCTAACGTTCAACCTGCCACCCCATCGTGCGAGCATTTAGTGACGTGCAAAACAGTTGTGCCAAAGATAGGTTAGTGTTAGTTCCAAACTAAAAATGGGCCAATTAATACTACGGTTAAAGTAGACTTTTACAATTTTGCGGTAGAATTTGAACGTTATAGCTTTTACACATAGTGTGTAGTCGCGTTTTTTATTAATGTTCCATGGATTGAGCTTGGCTTCCTGTAGATATTGTACAGTGTTTCAGCGGCTTCTTAGTGTGCGTGGGGGACGAGCGCCGGCCTCTCAGTCTGGCAAGTACTGTTTTTTTTTATTAAGCAATGACTGAATGTATGACTTCCTTGTTTGAATGTTAAAAATAAGGAAGTTCCCTCTTAAATGCGTAATCTCTTTGCCAAAACATACAATCATTATACAACATTAACTGGTTGTCTTCCATAAAAGCCAAAGTAATCAAAACATCTTTATCTTTTAAGTAATTATGAAGTATGATTTGTTTAACAGAAATACTAAGCTTTAGTAACTATTTGTTGTTATGAATCTGATCAAATATGATTGAAAATTACATTTTATTATTCTCTACTAGAGGGAATCAGTGGAAATATTTCAGGCCAGTATAACCAAGTGCCAAATTTACTTGTTATTTATGAAAACTTAACATAGAATTATTACAAAACAATATAACAAATTTATTAATGGCCTAGCCATTTAAATAAATCAGCTGATTGGCGAAGTATTGTTTCAGAAACATCATTATATACAAAGAAAATACTTAACAAATATATTTAACTAGCAGTCGGCAGCGGTAGCACGGGCGCATTTTTATCGTCTGTTACCAAGCTTGTCACGTTCTGACAAGTATGTAAGTGCGAAAGTGACGGGTATAGTGACAGGCGATAAAAATGGAGCCGTGCTGCCACCGCTGGTGTTTAACCCTTTACCAGGCTAAGGGATATATATTTCCCACATACGGCACTTCAAATGTGTTCTACTTTCGATGAGTAAGACTGACATTCGATTGTCATTTTTGAAATGTCAGCCTGGTAAAGGGTTAATATACATTAGAGCTTTGTTATGTTATCAAGACAAAAATCAAAAAAAAAATTTTTGTATGTATAAAAACACAGGAAATATTCAATGACTTAATCAAAAAAGTATTATTTTAAATATATTAAAAAGGGTCACTCACGTATTTTAAGTCGAAGATAGGGAATATTACGCGAAACTTTGCGTAGGGGGCGCTACTATCACAATCCATCACAATCTGGAGGACCGCGGAACGAGAGAATCGAAATTTCGTTATCCAACCTCTCTATCACTCTTGCATATTAGAGCGATAAAGAAGCAGATAACTAAATTTCGATTTTCGCGTGTCCCAGTAGACCCTTGTTAACAAATCGCCTCGATGCATCAATGTCACATTTTAATGTCTGTCAAAACTTGTCAAAAACAGTTTAAGGCGTATGTATAAGTTACTCTATGGTTTCCTGGCTAGCTTAGTGCTGCACTCTGGCGGCAGAACATTGCAGTAATACCCCCTATTGCTCGACATGATTTGCTCCATAACGAGAGGCTTCAACGGGAGCACACGATGGCGAACCGATACGTGAGTGACCCGTTTTAATAAATTTTATATATCTGTGTCTTAAGCCGGGTATTCATTAGGCAACTTTTGTTAATAGACACTATTTAATGACTGTTTATAAACAGTGTTGCACGATGTTTCATCATCTCTGTAAACATATTTATAAACAAGGATGATGAAATATTGTTGCATAAACATGTTGCTGTGCTCCCCACTCTAGGTGGAGAGCAAGACGAAACATTCAGTTTATAAACAGATGTCATCGAGTGTGGACGTGTTTAGAAACATGGAAATAGTGTGGTCCAACACACAGAGCATACTACCTCCTCGGGCGACATCCTAGCAACAACTGAACTAGTGTGGACTGCTAAGTTTCAGAAACAGTGTTTACGGTAAACTTGTTGCAAAACATGATGATCAAATTCATAAACAGTTTATTAACAAATGTAGCCTAATGAATACCCGGCTTTACGGAAGTTTTCGTATTATTTTAATATTGTCTGCTGGCATTATTAAAATAACCACAGAAATGCACATTGTGAGGAGAGGGCCGGCCCTAGTTATGGATGTAAGTAGCGCTTTCATATGTTAAAGCGATTAGCTTTGATAGGTCCCAATCCAAATTAATTCCAATTGGTCCCCTCTTTAGACTGGTCTTGACATTTTACTATACTAATTCTTTTCAAATTTAAAGTAAAAATCCTTGTAAATAGGTACCTAAAGAAAGGACACTTTGCTCGAGATATTTCGTGCGTCGACCCTCCTGTTCCTATCTCTATCCCACGTTCGTAATCGTATTGCCGTCCCGCTCGCACAGGGTCATTGACCTCCGGCATCATAGGCGAGACAGCAATATACTAATTACGAACGTGGGATAGAGATAGGAACAGGTGGGTCAGTGTACGAAATTCCTCATGCTATGCGTCCTTTCATTAGTAAGTTTTTGAAATATTGTGTAATATGTATAATACTAGCAACCTTGCCATAGAATTCCCTGGCTCCCTTTAGATAGAATTTTTAAATATTTAATATAATATTACACGATATTTCAAACATTCCAAACTAATCACAAGATTTTTAACACATTCAGCGCCAAGAACCCGACTGTCGGGTACACTATTCGTAGCGACTAAGCGCTCCATACGGCGAAAACGTGGCTACGCGCTACGAGCGTAACCCGTAGCACTTAGTGGCAATGAATGTATGAAGTCAAAAACATCAGACATATTAGATAGCCATTTCATGTTAAATACTAGTCTATTGAGGGATACGCCAAATCAAGAGTTGTGAAAAAGACCACTTGTTAAGTGTAACGCACCAGAGAGTGCGAATAGTGAGGTACACCATCCTCTTTAACCCTTTACCAGGCTAAGGGATATATATTTCCCACATACGGCACTTCAAACATGTGTTCTATTTTCGATGAGTAAGACTGACATTCAATTGTCATTTTGGAAATGTCAGCCTGGTAAAGGGTTAACCAGAACTAATAAAAAACTTAAACAATTTGATGTTTTCCTAAAGTAAGGACGGTGAGAACGAAGAATTTCGTACATTAACCCGCTTGTTTATATCTATCGCACGCGCATAATTAGCCTCATGCGTGACTTATTAAAAAAAAAATTATATCGTTTAAACACCAGAAAGAATAAAAATATTTTTATAAACCTTCCTATGATATTATTAAAAGATATTTAAAATGTTAAAAAATTTTTGAGCGGTTGAAACGCTCATAATTTTTGGCGCGAATTCGACAGAACTGATGACGTCACTCGGCGTGGACGCAACTGACTTTTGCTACTTAGTAGCGAGTCAGGTCATAATGCCATCTCTTTCAGTCTTGCTTTGTCTTAACAATTTGTTTAAACGAGTGACGCCACGTGGCGTTTCGACTAATGGCGTTGCGTTTCGCTCACTAGCGAATTTAAATTTTTGTACTTTTTATTTATAATTTTAAGCAATTAAATGATAATTTAATAACGGAAATGCATTTGTAACATGATATAACGGCAACAAACATCCGAATAATAAATATTTCGTTCAAATATAAACTTTATGCATGAGGCTAATTATATCGCTATCCCGCTAATGATGCCTGCGATCAATGCCACGGTGCGAGCGAGACAGCTACAATATTATGCGCGCGCGATAGAGATAGGAAATGGCGGGTTATGCGAAATCTTCGTGTTCTGTGATGATCTTGAATGATTTTTATGTGAATAATTCTGATCATCCTCGTTTTTAGCACAAAATGATAGAGGCAGGTATACCTCACTTTCAGATAAAGTGCATACGGGTGCTTAGTGATGCTAATTTGAACTGAATATCTATACAAGTAACGCCGGGAGACACTAAAATATGTACATATATTTATTTGGTTCATAATGACATGAATTTTCGAATCCCGGTGTCACATGTAGATTACAGTCGCGCTTCAGTACGTACGTAACTAAATCTTTAAGGTGTAATTCCAATTCCGATCGCAGGTCTCGCACACATTCTGCCGCAATCTAAAATAAACTATAATTAAAAGTGCCACGTGGTCGCGATACTTATCCATTTACTTCAAATAACGGATATATATTTCCCGCATATGGCACTTCAAACATGTGTTCTATTTTCGATGATTAAGACTGACATTCGATAATCATTTTTGAAATGTTAGCCTGGTAAAGGCTTAAAATAGAGAGAAGACCAGCATATAACATTTTTGGTTGAGAAAACCGTCACAGGGCACTATACTAGAACTCTCGCATCTTAATACGTACAGTCAGAAAGGAAGAGCGTCGCTCCTTCTCTACCGACCTTCTGTAAGTGAAGTATGTGTACAAACGCAAGATTAAGGAGCGACGAAAGAGTTGCAGACGGTCTTACCTGATGGACGGTCTTCTTCTTACGGTTAAATTTGGAGTACTAGCGGAACGTCCTGATTGCAGTCGGAATTAGAATTATAGCTCAATTTCAAATGGTAGTTGCTATAGCAACCGTATGCATAAACCTCTAGTTGTAAATCTTACATGTAATGCATAAGCCCAACGCACTCGTGAGTTATGTTAACTCATTGCTTAGATAAGGACTATGGGTTCAACCAACACATAGTATTGTTAAAATTTCCAAATCATTTTAATACTAAACAGTCAAACTGACAGAATTAATTATTATATGCAGATAATTAACCTAATTTTAAATATTTAAATATCGCCTTCAGGGCCTTTAAACTATGAAAAATAAACTACATATGTAGTATCTAGTCAAACTATGTTTTAATTTACCGAAACTGGGATTGTTGTAGTTTCAAAAACGTTTCGAAATTTTATTAAGTGTTAATTTTGTTTCTTATTCGGACCAGACAATGCAAGGAGCTAACATTTTATGAATCTCAGCTAGTCGGATCTCATATACAAAATGATACTTAGCTGCCCAAAGGCAGCCCGAATGTCACATGACCAAATATACCTGTAGAATTAACTGACAATGTTAGAGTCTAAGTTAACTACTGACATGAATGGAACAAATTGAGGCAGTGACAATTTAAACGTCATATTTTCATAGAAATTTGACATTCATGATCATAGGTACCTCGAATTTTTGGGTGCGGGAATGTTTTACACTATAATATTTAAAACTTTCGCGTTTTGAACACATATTAACTCACATTTATTTATTTACCAGTGAAACCTGTGTCGAAACGTCGGTAAATAAAGGTAATACAATAAATTCGCGATGGACCCGTCTATAAATGTGAGTTAATATATGTTTTACACTAGCCAAAAAATAAGTTTAAACTGTAAAAAGAAACTATTTTAACATATCTAAGTACATTTGGAACTAAGTACCTATTTTGAATTCATAGTTTGTTAACTATTTTACCATAAACAAAGTTATAAATACACAAAATCATTTCCGCACCCAAAATTCCGGGGTATGTTAATTAATGATAATGATATATTGCCACACTTTATCATTGCAAATGCCATGTATATGGGCCATTTTATTTAAAGTTGTCCCCTACTTTTTTTTTAATTTGTGAATTTTTATGTTATTTCTACTCAGAATCACGAGCTCTTTCTATCCTAATAGGAGAAAAAAGTGTCCCAAGGTTTTTATTTCCATTCCGTTACCATTTTTCATAGACTTTGTATGGCGGTCACGGAATGAAAAGATCGATAATTGTATGGAAATTTTGGGACACTTTTATTCTCCTATTAGGATCAAAAGAGCGTATGATTCTGAGTAGAAATAACATAAAAAAACCCAAATTTGAAAATAAGTGTAGGGGACAACTTTAAATAAAATGGCCCCCATGCATAATTAGCTTAGTTCGACTCTATCTAACATAACATCTGGTCTGATTAAACTATTTATTCGAAACGGTTATAGATTTTAAATCATGAAAATATTAATAAAGTGATATTAAAAATAATTATTTAAGAAGCTTATTAGGTTTATTCGCATCTATGAAAGATATTATTTGTGTAAGTTAAATAAATGAAAACAATATTATTGTAAGCAGATAACAATCAAACCTCATTATAATTATCTTAACATTAATGAACTGTCACTATTGGTTAAATTTTAAAAACTGTTATTTACTCGCTTGAAGGCGCTTGGAGAGACGGACCACGCTAAATTTTCATGTCAAGTGCTACGTCAAGTATGGAGCTTATAGGGATATATGTATTATGCATTCTTACTACCAAGTTTGTGCAAATTTAGCGTGGTTAGTCTTAAATCTTAATAAAATCTTCCTGCCTCACCACACCGTTGTATAGCTCTACCCTTGAACATTCAAAAACCGCGTAGTTTTCGATGCACTCTTGAAAGTAAACAAAGGCGGGTTTTACTTTTAATTTTTGGGTTCAGTTTGTAGGATTTTAAATATATGAGATATTTAAGTAGTTTAGATGAATAAGTTTAGTGGATTGGTCGTTATCTGCTTACTGACATTTAAAAGTAACTTGTCTGAATGACTTCCATTCCAACTTTGAGTTGCATCAGTATTAATTGTTCTGTGATTCTCATATCGTGGTGCGGGAAATGTGACAGCTGCAAAGAAAATTAACGACTATAATAGAGTTAGACCAAGATAAGTCTGCAACGATTTTAATAGTACACGCACTCACGCAGTGCAAGTGTTATTCTAAAGGTCAAACTTCTATGACATGATGACGTATAAATAACACTTGCATTGCGTGTTATCAAAATCGTTGCACACTTATCATGGTCTAACTCTAGACAACTAGCTGTAGTTTGCAGCTCGGAACCTTAAAGCCCCACCACAGCGTGCCAATGTCTTGCATATAGATAGAAAATAAATGTCTGTTACGTTCAGTCCGCGCGTACAGTGATCAACAAAAGTAGACTGAGACCCTGTAAATATTAAATCTAAGTAAAATAGTTAATAGTTTAACAAACATTAATTCAGATAAAAATAAATCGTGCGCCATGTGAATGTGATGATACTTAATACTTTTGTTGTTGACTGTCCGTGTGTATAGGGCTTTGGCTGAATTGTTTTCTAGACCAGTCAATGAAGTTTCAACGATAATTCTAGACCTAATAGTAATATAATAAAACTGCCGAGAATGAGTAAAATTATACCAAGGTAAAAGGGTATTTAAACGATTTTTAAATGTGTAACAATGCTAAATATTACGGGCTAGAATTATCGTGTACAATAACTTCATTGATTAAGGTATTCTAGATTTTGTTTAAGGCTTAGCAAATTGTAAATTTTATTATAATATTGTTTTATAATCTGTGGTCATTATGTTGTGTGTATAATGTGCATTTATCTATGATTGTTATGTTTTGAAATGAGTTTTGTCTGTTCCGAAGAGTCTAAGGTAACTAGACTTCGCACCGATTTATATAGACCAAAATGAGGTAGTGTCATTATAAACGTAATATTTTAATAGAAATTTGGCATTATGTTGACATGACCACACTTTGTCATTGCAAATGTCATGCAGAGTTAGCTTAGTCTGACTCCACTCTCGAGGGCCTACCGCTAACCACGTTCGACGTGTTGCCTCTCTGTCGCACTTGTAAATTCGTACGTAAGTGTGACAGGGAGGCAACATGTCGAACGTGGTTCGCGGTAGGCCCTCTGGTTTGGATACACAAATTCAAGTCTTCGTGTTGTACTGGAGATAAAACAAGAACAGAACAGTACAGTACCTAACTGAAATATAACAAATTATATTATAAAGACAAATAAATCTTTAAAGAGATTTTTCAGTGACAGGAGCGAGTAAAAAGTATCAAATTACAGAAAAAAGGCATATTTTAATCCTTTATAAGGCATAAGGGTGTCAATAATGCAAAATTGAACTGTATCACTTTGAAACAAAGTTCAAAATCATGTGGGAAATATATTCCCTTTGTCTTATAAAAGCTTAATAATGACTATTAATGACAGATACCTACCTGTAAGAAAAATAGGTCCCTTTGTTCAGTGATATGGGGATTCAACATATTTAAATGCATATTATGGACAGTGTAATGTAATGACCTACCTGTTATCGATTGTAAGAATTTTGACTGATATTATATTAAATATGTCGGGCATCTGTGAGTTGTGATTTCTTGAATTTGTGGCTAGATCGGGTACTATTTGTGGTTGTTGAGGTAAATGTGAAACTATGAATTAATTTTATAACGCTCAGTTGTACAAACATTCATTAGAACTAAGATGCGTAAATAAGTGAGAATTTTTATAGCTGCAAATTTGACAGCCGATGTATAGTCTGATTTTTATTCTCACGGAATTAATGTAAACAACCTTACGTCAATGTCAAAGTGACATATCGGGGGATCTCAAGTGGCCCCGCAGAAACAGTATTATAGCTACCCATCGGCACTAGTTACAGTTGCCTGTTATAGTTATTGTTGTGCACCACCTGTTTTAAAACATTTGTTCTTTGGGGTCGTCCATTAATCACGTCATATTTTTTTGACCAGTTTTTAACGACCTTCGTCAGTTATCCTTGTGTGACACCCCTGAAATCGTAACAAGAGTAAAAGCTTACCCTACGCGTTTTATCACTGCATTGACACAAATCATGGTTAAAATTAATGAATAATTTGTGCAACTGACACGACCTAGCCACTAGATTGGAATATCAGTCACTATAACTTGTCTATAAAATTAATTTAATTCCTAGTCATTTTTATCTGAAATCAATAATTTCGGAAATACGTGCCAATTCATTATGTAAATTAAACCATCGTCTGCTACAGCCAAGATCAAAGATATCGATGCGGCCACATGTATACAAACCTATCTCTTGATTTAATTTGACATTATGTATTTAGAAACCTGGGACTGATAAGAAATCTTCACAACTATTTCCAATTAGAATGCTTTTACAATAATCGAGTGAAATATATCAGGACTGCTATCTTGGAATTATTTTTTCAAGGTTTTTTTTTATATTTTCTGCATTTTGTTTGCATAGATATTTTTGATCTTGACTGTAAATCACGTATTTAGGTATGTATAATAATATACACTGTTACAATCGAAGTGTGAACGCTATAGTTAACGTCTGAAGTAATGTAATTTAAATGAGATTGTACCATAAATCGAATTTCATTAAAAAATACGGACTACACCAGATTTTTATTACCTTAACCAGTGTGGGCGCACGCACGCGGGTGCCACTGCCATTGTAGGGAAAATCCGTCGGACGCGTCCGCGTCCGCGCCTGAGGGCCTGCCACGAACCACGTTCGACGTGTTGCCTCCCTGTCTCACTTACGTACGAATTTACAAGTGCGGCAGGGAGGCAGCACGTCGAACGTGGTTCGCGGTAGGCCCTCGGCAACTCTCATAGTATTTTTCGTTAGCCCGCTACGTGCAACCGCGCCAGCTAGTGGATGCCCTTAAGGGCTTATATAGACGGTGCGAGAACTCGCTGGTTATTCCCACTAGTTACCAGTATTACCACCAAGTTGGTACCAGTGGTAACTACTGGGAATTATATTTCCCAGTAGTTACATACCAGTGGTAAAAGGTGGGAAAAAAAATCCCAGTAGTTACCACTGGTAACAACTTGGTGGTAAACTAGTGGGAATAACCCGAACTCGCATGCGAGTTTCATTACATTGCGTTATTTGATCGGTCGGCTGAATTGTTGTAACCTCAATGGTCCGCAATGTAACTAAAATCGCATGCGCCTTCGCGCGCCGTCTAAGGGCTGATATAGACGATGCGAGAACTCGCATGCGAGTTTAATACCATTGCGGGTTTTGGACAGAATTGGACGTAACCGACAGTCCGCAATGTAACTAAAATCGCATGCGAGTTCGCGCGCCGTCTAAATCAGCCCTTAGGAATAATGAAGAAGAAAACAACAGTTATAATTCCTAAAGTTTATTTCAGTCTCTTCTCGGCCGACCACTTTCTTGTATCTAATGAGGTAAGAGGCTGCAGCTGCACCGCGGCTGGAACAAACGATAGTTTTCGTCATGGTATAATAATATACTCCGCCTGGTACTCTATTCCGAGATTCGCGTATGACCTAACTGACACGGGCCTACGTCATCATGCTGTTTACAGGTTCTCAAACTTTAAAATGTGGGAGAATTTTAACCAACGGTGAAAATTATTTTAACGGCATTAATTTTAAGTTATTCATGTAGAAACATAGTAAAATAAAACAAATCTAATGTATTAAATTAAACTTTATTTATCTATACAAGACAAACGTTTGAAAAACTAATTCACAGTTACACATTAATTACCAAGCGTACGGCGTGAAAAGTTTGGAAAACACTGCGACTGCTGACACTGAGCGACAAGGAAATAACAATTAACACGCGTTCGACAAGGATGACGGTCAGGGCATGAAGTTATCTAGATCCGAATTGTCAAATGTGACAGCGCTATCCTGTGTTGTCAGTAGTGTAAACAGAATTACCCGAACGTCTGAAATTTCTGTCGTGAATCGGAAGATATTGCTAACGAATAATTAAAAATGACGTGTTATTGTAAAATTTAAGATAAAATACATATAAATGAAAATTATAAAATTACAAAGAAATATTTTAACTTATTAACCATAGGTATAATGACCCATGTAACATGTTATGTTGAAATAAAGTGGCAATGTTATTGTGACGTAGGCCCGTGTCACTCTGGGAATAGAAGACCATGGTTTTCGTTATATCCTCCTAAGGCCCAATGTCCTACCTATAGTACTTATTCAGTTCGATGTAATTTAAACCCTGTTCAATTGGAACAGAGTCGCTTTTGCTTTGTTTCGTTCAATTTTCAAACAACGCAAAATCAACATTATTTCGTACTAGTTAGGTTAAAATTTCAGTGACAAATTTTGGATGTCTCGTTTGTATGGAGGATATTTTTATAAAAATAATAGTGGCACAAGTTTCTGTTAAAATAATTTTTGATAACATTTCTTTTGATAGGCTGAGGAAATGGGGTTGGCCGTTTGAAATATTTCACAGATGGCGCCAGCATAGCTTGCCCTGTCAATCCCTAGAGTTGCGTCAAATTCTTGTTTTTTTTTTTAATTGTATGGCCTGGATGCCAAATGGCTCTAAGCCAAATCTCATAGATCAATACTAGAGGGGCAAACTATTATAGCGCCAGCTATGGTATAGTTCTACCAACTACTGTCATGTCACATTGACAATATCTACGAATAGTACATTTTAACACGTTCACTGTCCGTTCCCCATATATGGTCACGGCAAGCCTCTATTACAAAGCCGTAAGGTTAACAATTCAGATTGGGACAGTGAACGTGTTAAAAAATATAAATATTAAAAGAAGCGCTGGCTGGACGTCGTGACAGCGGACATGGAAGAGAGTAATAGTAAGAGTTTAAGTCGAAAAACGTCTCAAGTCGTTCTTAATATATTTAATATGCCTGTGACTCACGTAAGTTTTGTTAACAATCTCACACCTGAGGATGCCGAAGACCGGGCAAAGTGGAGAAGACTGAGCAGGAAAGCGGACCCTGGCGCTAGGCCGGGAAAACGCTAGGTTGAAGAAGAAGAAAAAAATGGGTTCAATAAAACCAGACACTCACCTTCTGAAGTCAGCGTATGACGCATAACTTCACTTTGAGCTCTAAGACTTTTTGTTGTTTTCCTTGTTCTCCTGCCAACACCTTCAGTAACATCTTCTACATCTGTCTCATCTATTAAATCTTCATCTATCCGTTCCTCCTCATCTATCCTATAATCTTTATCTAAATCACTATCATCCATTTCACTTTCTATATAGTCTATAACTTCTTGATCGATCGGTTTATCTTTCTCAAATCTAGAATTTTTGTCCACATCACTATCTGTAACATAATCTTCTTCATCTTCCAGATTTTCTATCTCTAATCGGTCTTGTTCATATTCGCTTTCGGCCAAAAGTTCTTCGTCTAAAATCTCTATTTCCTCACTTACTTCGTCTAAATTTATCACAGATTCGGATTGAGGATCTTTTAGGGGGTTAGAGACCTTGACCTTGGGGTTAGGGGGTTCGTTTTGTGGTATTTGGAGTTTCAGCCCTTTGGGATTTTGTGGGAGCCTTAAGACGGATGCGCCTTTGGGGACGCTCTGGACTTTTTTGAGCTTTAAGGTCATTTCTGATCTGAGTTCACTAGGTTGAATTTTTTGGAGTATTATTGACCCGAGATGACTAGAGAGATGTAATCTTGTAGTATCGCTAGGTGTGACTTTTTTATTAAGAGATTGTGACACTGTACGATCCCTAGGAATAATCTTTATACCAGATTGACTTCTTGAACCATCGCTAGGTAGGCTCTTTATACCAGATTGAGTTCTTGGACCATCGCTAGGTAGGCTCTTTATACCAGATTGAGTTCTTGAACCATCGCTAGGTAAGCTCTTTATACCAGATTGAGTTCTTGAACCATCGCTAGGTAGGCTCTTTATACCAGATTGAGTTCTTGAACCATCGCTAGGTAGGCTCTTTATAGCAGACAGAGTTATTGTACCATTGCTATATAGGATCTCTCTATCAGATTGTGATCCAGTGCGATCACTAGATAGAATCTTTATACCAGATTGTGATCCTGGGCTATCGCTAGGTATGAACTTAATACGAGGTTTTAATCTTGTGATATATCCAGGTGTTAAATCTGTAAGGGTTTGTGATCCTTTCAAAATTGTAGGTGGGGCCTTTAGTAGGGATCGTTGTTGGATATCGCCTTTTGTTGTGTTTGTTCGGTTGTTCATAAGCCTAGGACGCTTGAAAGGATGGTGATCGACTGTTTCCTCGTTTACAAACTGCAAATTAAACAAACAACTCAAATTAATATCTGTATTGTATTGTAGTTCGATTGATTTGCGCCTACTTGCTTTGCGCCTATTTTGCGTGACAATTGTTAAGCACAAATAAAGGTACATTAGTTTCTTTGGTGTATTAGGGTTCCGTACCACAAAAGGAAAAAACGGAACCCTTATTTATAGGATCATTCGTGCGTCTCTCTTTCCGTCTGTCACAGCCTATTTTCTCCAAAACTACTGAACCAATTAAGTTGAAATTTGGTACACATATGTAATTTTGTGACCCAAAGACGGACATGTAACGCAAACAAATGAATTTTAAACATGGCGCCACTTTTGGGGAGTAAATGAGAAAATTAATCCCCCTTTATCTCCGAAACTAGTGGGAAATTTTGAAAAAAATACATAAAATAGTTCTTTACCTATAGATGACAGGAAAACCTATTAGAAATGTGCAGTCAAGCGTGAGTCGGACTTAATGTACGGAACCCTTGGAACGCTAGTCCGACTCGCACTTGGCCGGTTTTCCCATTAGTCCGGGCCCACGTGACGTCCACCATACACGAGGCGGGGACAAATGGGGATACACCGAAGTAACGAATTGAATTCTATAGTAATTTAAATTGTATTTTTCTTATTTACTCGTAATGCATGTTAATTATAAGATGTAATGTTTTGAAAAGATGTGTCCGCCGGGTTTGTTGCCGGTCCCATATTGGGATACCCTCCTCCAATTAAGGGGGGATTTAAATCTTCTCGAGGCAGAGGTGTAGGGTTGGAGCCGGTGTAGCTTTATTTGACGTTCATAAGCGCATTGTAATATGCCTACTTGAATAAACTATATCTTATCTTTTAACGTGTCAAACGTGTGTTGCCATTAAACGTACCTCAACGACTATATCTTCGGGTTGGAGCTCCACGGCCTCGGATTGAAGTTCTACGAGTTCGGGAGATGATTCTCTTCTAAACTCCTCGGCCTGTGGGCAACAGTCCGGGGACAGGTAGTGGGGTTCGGAGTCTAGTCGGGGCTCTAAGTCAAGCGGGTCCCGCAGCAGCCTCGGGGGCAAGGATGGGGACAAGGGACGCTGCTCCGGCTCCGGTTTCACTTCCACTTTCACACTGCAAATGTACATGTAGGGCTCATTTAGGGCTGATTTAGACGGCGCGCGAATTCGCATACGATTTTGGTTACATTGCGGACTGTTAGTTACGGACTGTTGGTTACGTCCAATTCAACCGACCGATCAAAACCCGCAATGTAATGAAACTCGCATGCGAGTTCTCGCATCGTCTAGATGAGCCCTTATTCTATAAGTAAATTAGAACGAATTCAGTTTGTTTTAATAAGCAATGAAACAAAAGAAATGCAGCTTTACTTGGTTCATGAAAGGTTCAAATTAGATTGCACATATATGTACATTATAATATACATTCAAGCCCGATTTAGACGATGCGAGAACTCGCATGCGAGTTTCATACCATTGCGGGTTTTGATTGGTCGGTTGAATTGGACGTAATCCACAGTCCGCAATGTGACTAAAATCGCATGCGAGTTCGCGCGCCGTCTAAATCAGCCCTTAGTCTCAGGAAGTTAAATGAAAATCTATCAAGACAAAAAGGTACTTACTCATTTTCATCGATTTCATACAATGTTAGTAGATTTTCTTTCAGCAGCTGATGTCGTATAGCTGCTAGCACTGCCCGCGTTTGTCTCTGTATAAAACGAAACATTAATAGTTACATTTGGTAGTAAGCAACTAACTAGAACTAAAAATTATAAATGTTGAAACTTTCAGGTGTTGTATTTTTGTATTATTTCCATATTTTTTTTTAATATCCACAATATTGTGATAAATTGCTCATTTGCTATATATTTTACTAGATTTTGTTATAAAATTCAACATGTGTCGTCATCCCTATTGCTGACTGTACGTAGTACAGTCATCAGCAATAGTATCTTACACAACTAGGGCCTCCTCACGGGCGTAGCCAGGGGGGGGGGGTTTGGGGATTTGGGGGTGACTTTCGGGTGACGACTGCAGCAGCATTACTCTGTTGCTACGTTACTGCTGCAGCACTGTCAATTTTCGTGATAAATTTATGTGACTGATTTCCATACTAAAAGTAAAAATGTACAACTGTATCAAATTGCGTTTTTTATATCGAAAAATGTTCGCGCTCACTTCGCTCGCGTTTTCAATTACTTTCTAAGATATGACAAAGGTGACTTTCGGGTGGCGACTGCAGCAGCATTACTCTGTTGCTACGTTACTGCTGCAGCACTGTCAATTTTCGTGATAAAATTATGTGACTGATTTCCATACTAAAAAGTAAAAATGTACAACTGTCTATCAAATTGCGTTTTTATATCGAAAGATTTTCGCGCTCGCTCCGCTCGCGTTTTCAATTACATTCTAAGATATGGCGACTACAGCAGCATTAGGTACTCTGTTGCAAAGTTACTGCTGCGGCACTGTCAATTTTCGTGATAAAATGATGTGACTGATTTCCATTCTCAGCTGTAATGCGGCAATGAACGTCACTCAATTTACCAAAAAAATTCAATGTAATCTTGATGACCCTAGGGAGAGGGGGCACCATGGTCTAGAAATGCTTAGGGCATCAAAATATCTTAATCCGGCACTGGTCGTTTGCGGAGTCAAACGATTTGGGACTCGCATTTTATACACATTTCCATGCCTTCCCGAAAAAAATCGAATCATTCGCGAAAGTCTCGCAACGCATTGAGGTTACAAACGGCACGCGGTCTTCCTCAGGAGTCTGAAGAAGACCACGGTGAGTGGCGCTCTAGCCAGGCAGGCCGCTTCGCTTTCGCTCGCGTGCGTATACCTTACTGTATCGTCCGATATACACCTACTCTGTCGTTAAAATCACGTGTAAAATTATAATAAGGGCGAAAAAAACTATTGATTTTGGAGTGTAGTTTTATTTAGTGGTACCTAAAATATTTTATCTGGACTACAGTCCTCTAGCATATCCATCTGTCAACTTTACTTCAAGTTCCGCCTCCAGGGGAGAGGGAGAGAAATTAGGATTGAAATTAGCCGCTTACTGACACAGACAGAATTCCACGCGGGCGGAGCCGCGGGCACAGCTAGTCTCTAATATTTTTCTTGTGTAAGGGTTATTTCATGTACTTTTAGTCGTTTTATTTTCTTGAACCCCCCCCCCCCCCCCCCAACCCTTTCCGCATAGATTTTCGTACATTGCCCCGCATGATGAAGACTACCCAAGTAGCACAGATTAGCTGTATAGCAGCCGCATAATGAAGTACGAATACGCTTGAAGCTGGAATATAAAAGCTGCATAAGAGCTATATAAGCGTCTTTTCAGCTTTTATAACTCTTAAATGGGCACAAATTAGGCAGCCTTAAGTTCACATAGCTACTTAAGAGCGTTGTAGCAGCAATTTAACGGAATTATAAGGGATTACAGTAGTTATAAGAGGTGTATATTGACTGGGTAAGAGACCACCAGTTACCCTTTATTCAGCTAATATGTCACATGTGCGCCCTAATACCGGGAAAGATTGACGTTGGGCTGAATAAAAGATAATTTATAACATACTTTTACACCTCTGCCTTAAAAATCAGCTATTATATTTAGTATAGTGACGACGAACGCAGAGGTGAACATATTTATATTGAAGCAAAAACGTTAAGCGCAACGACACCATAAGTCATTTTGTTAAAGTGTTTAGTTAAATGATTGTACATGATCTTTTATATATTAATGCGAGAAAGATGTTTGGGAATGCAATTTTATTGACATTATATATATACATTATCTAAGAAAATTTCAGTGCGCCACGAAAATAATCAGTATTTATTTAAATTAATGATATAAATAAGTTGTGTGTAAAAACTATTTCAGTGGTTTGGACAGAATTATGAGATAAAAAGTTAATAATACGTTATAGGAAGTACTAAACTAATGATTTAGGTTAAGAATTCAGGCACAAAACCTTATTGTTACACTTAAAAGTTGGAAAAGCAATTTCAATTTTGTAGGTTATATACAATAAAATGGCGGTCAATGTTAAAAAGCAACGTGAACCGTTAAAATTCTTATATGCAGCATACGACTGTTATATATCTGATAAAGGTACTTAAGTGAACCACTATAAAGTCCAAGTCGTTATTTCGATACACTAGTGAACCTCTAAACAGTTATAAGGCATCTTGTGAACGTTTTAACAGCCGCTATGCAGACAGTCCCAATGGTAGTATAATAGGCTGCTTAGCGGTAAACATGTTCAGCGCTCAGCCGTATTATGCGCAACATGTGTTCGATTATACGTCTATTGGTTTCATAATAGTTCACTCGTTCTCCCTTATAATAAGTCAGCGCAATAAACGCTGCTTTAGCGGTAAACATGTTCAGCGATAAGCTGTATTATGCGCCCCATGTGTTCCATTATACGTCTATTGGCTTCATAATAGTTCATTCGTGCTTCCTCAAAAAGTCAGAATAATAAAAGCTGCTTAGCGGTAAACATGTTCAGCGATAAGCTGTATTATGCGCCACGTGTGTTCCATTATACGTCTATTGGCTTCATAATAGTTCATTCGTGCTTCCTTAAAAAGTCAGCGTAATAAAAGCTGCTTAGCGGTAAACACGTTCAGCGATAAGCTGTATTATGCGCCACATGTGTTCCATTATACGTCTATTGGCTTCATATTAGTTCACCCGTGCTCCTTTAAAAGTCAGTGTAATAAAAGCTGCTTAGCGGTAAACATGTTAAGCGACAAGCTGTATTATGTGCCACATGTGTTCCATTATACGTCTATTAGCTTCATAATAGTTCACTTGTGCTCCCTTAATAAGTCAACGTAATAAAAGTCCATAATTACCTCCTTATACAGCACATGGCGTAATTTTATCCACTAAACAGACCTTATAACGGTTAAAGCATTTGATAACCCTTAAAGCTGTATAGGGTCGTAGCAAATATACCTTTATATCACTCTTTGCGTATTAATGGTAGTTTTCAGAGCCGTAATGCAGCTTTTAATCAGCCCTAAGCTATATAAATATCACTGAGATCTATTATACAGCTGTAGGACCACGAGTGTGCTCTTATAAGTGTCTTAATACGCACAGAGCGTTAGATAGAACTAAAAGTGAGTAGTTATAGAGCTATCTGTGCTACTTGGGTAATACGACTATGAATAGCTTTAAGATAATATTTGCATGCTTAACCAGCAAAATATGTTTCTGTACGGAAATATTTTTCCAATAACACCTTGTTATACCATATTTTATGCGAATAAAGAATTTTCTATTTCAATTTTCATGTTGCTATTTCGCAATGTATGACAATCTATGTGGAATGCGTTTCTTCTTTAGCTAGAGTGCGACAGTCTTACGTTTTTCCGTGAAAATTCCGACCTCTGGCAGGCGTGGCTCACTCCGCGATTTCGTCGCGTCGCAACAAGTAGCTACAAGTACATCCGTCCCACACCAATTTTGGTGGCTAGCCATAGGCCGCGCGTGACGCTTGCGCCACCTAGCGGTCATATCTGTCCTAATCGAAACAGACGCGTTTTGTTAGAGAGTGAATCTTCTGTACCTAGCTATTATTTATTCTGTGCCTCTGGCAATGATACTCACAAGAGTGGCGCCCCCTGGCGCGCGCAGCACGTAGTGTGTGCTATGCGGCGCGCAGCCGCCGCACGCGCCGCACAGCGGGCCGCACGCGCATTGCACGCACCAGAACAAGAACCTGTATACGGCAAATAAATAAATAAAATATGCTAACAAATTAATTACATTTTTATAAACACATTTATTGGGTGTATTCCCATTTGTCCCCGTTATACATGAGGCGGCGACCGGGGGCAGATAGGAATGATTAATATTAATGCACCTATTCCAATCTGTTCCGGACGGGGACAAATGGGAATGGCAATGACTGGAGATCTTCAAACTTCTGTGCTGGAAGTTAAGATCACATAAGTCAATTAATCTTGAGATTAGGTTGCCGGGCGAAACCGGGCTCTGAACATTATACTTCGTTTTTTTCAGCATTACAAAGAAGGTAAAGAATCTTGACGCGTCTTTTTATAAAAAACAATTGAAAAACGTTTTAAAGCAAAAGAAAGTAAAAGATCGTATATGATTTAGTTATAGTAGGAGATCCCCCATATAGCCGACCTTCACCAATCTGTCTGACGGATGAAACTATGAAAATATGAAAGAAAATATGTTCCAGAACATAAATAAATAGGGTTGCCTACAGAAATATGGTCAAGGCTATTTTTAATAAATTTTCTATTTCTATGGCGTGGGATGTTGTTGGAAAGGTCTTTCAAAATGAATAGGGGTTTTAGAAGAACATATTTTGATAAAGTGAATATTTTCGGAAATAATCGCTTTGAAAGAAACAAAATGTGTGTGACAATTTTTTTATCTTTTCAACCTCATAGTGTGGGGTGTCGTTGGATAGGCCTTTCAAAATGAATAGGGGTCTTTAAACAATATTTCTTGATAAAGTGAATCATTTCGGAAATAATCGTTTAGAAAGAAAAAAAAAGGTTTTTCCTTCCAACTTTTGAAACATCTGTCCAAAAAATATGAAAAAAATCATGAAAATAGTGCTTAAAAAACTCAATCAAATAAAATTAAAACAAACTTGATCAGTTCAGCCGTTTATGAGTTATCGCTAAAAGTCTTCCCTTCTTATTTTAATTAAAAGCCTGGCAACCCTCATTTGTGACCGGATTTTCGCAGGCAACCCTATGCCATTGTATTTGCTATAAAATTACCATCATTTTGATGTATAATTCAAGCGTCAGACAGATGAGTACAATTATCGATATAAAATCACCTCTTTAAACACGGCAACCACATAATAGTGACCGGAAAAAGATAGGCAACCTAGATGATTTATGTTGTACAAGTTATATACTTTCCATTGAAACTTATTTCGATCGTCAGACAAATCGGTGAAATTTGGCGAAAAAATTTTTTTTTCAAAGTTTATTAAAAATAGCCTTGACCATATTTCTTTAGGCAACCCTATTTATTTATGTCCTGGAACATATTTTATTTCATATTTTCATAGTTTCAGCCGTCAGACAGATTGGTGAAGGTCGACCATTTATGTGGGATCTCAGACCATTAGTATCGTATTAATTTTAACATATTTGCTGTGACTTATCTTTCAATGGTGATTTCTAATAAACAGACATGTCAAGATCGCTTACCTTCTTTCTAATGCTAAAAACGAACTTTAGATTACACTCACCCTTCAATAACAACTGCACAATCCTTACATAGATACTCGACTTGGTCGGGAACTACTGCAAAAAAAAACATATATCAAACAATTTGGAGAAAAACGACTGTAGGTACTTCAATCACTTTTTTTTTACAAGCTTTAATCATTTAACATGCAATGTACGAGCCCCGATGCATATGTTTTCGTCTAGTCAGACCATTTTTTGAGGTTCGTGCGTTTGTTCAAAAATAATGCTTTTCTACTCGTCGACTGTAATTCTTGAATTAAGATTTCTTATACCAAACTGCAATTGGGTATTTTTAATGTATGGGCTCCCAACTCTACTATAATATTCATTTCGATACAGTTTAGTCAACTATAATGAAATTGACCAATCACAGCTCGCCGCAATCAAGAGGACGAAACAAAACCATAGCTCAAATTAATTATTTATTTTAGGTTGTATAGTAGAAACAATTGGTTCATAAGTCAGAAACGCGCATGTGACACCCTTAATATATCAACATCCATAGACTACGAAAACCACTTAGTGTTGCGTGTTAGGCTACGGTGGCCAAAATCGAGAAAACAACTGTTATGTCTAAAAATTTAATATAGCGCGGAGCAAGTACCAGAGCCTCATGAATTACGAGAAGGTGTCGTTGACCAACCCGCCGGGCCGCGGCGGTCGGGGCGGGGGCGCGTACCTGTATGAAGGTGCCTATCGCGGCTGCTCGCGTATCTTAGCTGTGTACATTTGGTTTGGTTTGTTTGTATGATTCTACTACTTCTACTAGTTTAATTAAAGTATTATTTTTGTTGACTCGTAGAAAAAGTATTGAATACAATAGTGATATAATCAAGCTTTTCAATCTCGTACCTTACTCACGTACCTACCTACCTACCTTACCTACCTTAAACACGGTACTCGACTGAAAAACTCTCTATTATATCACGATTGTATGTAATACTATTTAGTTTAAAAATTACTAATATTTAATGCTTATACTAATGTAGTTTAATTTTATATGGTAATATTCTACAATAACTAAATCCAAGTACAAGAAATACCGTTTGTACTGAAAGAAAAAAATAACGGTTTTCTATTTGACGGGTAGGATTATAACAGATGTGAAAAGGGCTATTACTTGGGAAAGCAACAGGGCTCTGCCAATGTACTGACAATTTTGTTTCGAGCCCATGCATGCAGCAGTGCTGTAGGAGAGGACAATATGATTTGGACAACGTTTTTGAAAAGTACGTTTTTTCAGAAATAAAAGTCTCATGCAATTTTATTATACGATCAAAATAAACTAGATTAAACATTACTATTATGGTTCCCATTACCGGGTCATTTTATGTTCATTTGTAAAATTTATTAGAATAAACAAAATTATTGTGTGGAACTAGACGAACTAATTTGCATCGGGGCTCGCATGTATGTCCGCGTCAAATCTTGTATTAGTATGGCTCACGCCCTTCGGCCGCGTACGCAACCGGAGCTTCGTAACAAGTTACGATCGAAGACTTTTTCGGTCTTGTACGAAACTGGTTGCGATCAATAGTAGATTGTACAACAAGGGCATAAAGTGACCCATTTTTACCCGAGGCAATTTTTTGGTCTGAGCGAAGCGAAGACCAAAATAGTAGACGAGGGTAAAAATGGACATTTATGCCCTTGTTGTACACTCTGCTTTTCACTTCGATTGCGAGGAAAATATACAAAAAATCAAATATTTTAGGTTATTTTAACGTATTTATTCAAGACTAAAGAAAATTGTTCTTGGGCCGGTCGGAGGCGCGGGGCACGCCGATCGGGAGAGCGCCGGTCGGGGGCGCGCCGGCAGGGCTGGCAGTTTGTATGGCAGAATTTGGACTTTATTGCTAAGTCAATAAGGGTCGTAATAGATGATTTTACTTTATGCTCTAGAGCATAAAATGCGATTTTATGTCGTCTACGCACGACATAAAGGTGCACTTTTTGAGCATGAGAAGTGAAAAAACTATTTTTAGTTTTAAATAGTTTTTGTTCGCAACCAGATTCGTACAAGACCGAAATAGTCTTCATTCGCAACTGGTTACGAAGCTCCTATTGCGTACGCGGCCGAAGGGGACTCACGACAGTTTAAATTCGATTAAGACCAGATTACTCACCTGGTTCACTGGGTTGAGACTCGGGTTCATTGCAGAACAATGATAACGTGGCCCCGTCTTCATATGTCTTTGGTGTCTGTGGCACCAGCGCCGGCGACTGGACGTTGGAGTCGTCTAAAATGAATACGTGACGTAGAATAGCCAAACAAAACATTTATTATGTCCGGTTTAAACGCCCAAATTTAAGACCAAAGGGCACGAAGTCACGTGTTCGCTTCTCCATACAAATGTAGTCCCCATTTTCCTCTCTGGATATCACTATTAAAGAAAATATTTTTTCGTAATTATATGTAGCCAGAAACGTGGGCCAAAATCGTTACTGATTGGTACCCACGGAACACAATAGACGGTGCAGGTCGGGGTTTAGGCAGACCGAAAAGGAGATGGCGGGACGACTTGGACGCTTTCTACCCCAAATGATGTAAAAATGCCGATAACAGGCTCGAGTGAAGAAAACGAGGGGAGGCCTCTGCCCAGCAGTGGGACACCAAAGTAGGCTAAAACAAAATAAATATGTAGCTACCTGCCTATATTAACCACAGCCATGCCAATTAGGTATAGGTAAGCTTTTATAACTATTATAAGCTTTTAAAAATTAGGATCACGTTGGGTTGAAGAAGCGGTTGTCCAATATTCTATTAGGATATTCCACCTGTCCAATTTCTTTGTCCAATGTGTATTGCGGCTCACATTTTGCTTAGTGAAAGTGAGACGCAGTAACATTGAACAGGGGGAATGCCACCCTTAAGCCCTATTTAGACGATGCGAGTTCCAGTACATTGCGGTTTTTGATCGGTTGAACCAACAGTAACCAACAGTCAGCAATGTAACTAAAATCGCATGCGAGTTCGCGCGCCTTCTAAATCAGCCCTTAGACAGTTTGTTTTAGCTATGAGTATCATTCACATTTATCGGCGGTATTCAATGTGTTCGTAACATAAGCCAAGAATACCTAAATACTTAGTAATGTCACAGAATAAATAATACTACTAGGTACAGAAGACTCACTCTCTAACAAAACGCGTCTGTTAAGATCAGGACAGATATGGCCGCTAGGTGGCGACCTGGCGACAGCGCCACGCGCGGCTTATGGCTTTCCCCAAAATTGGTGTGGAACGGATGTACTTTTAGCTACCTGTAGCAAAGCGACGAAATCGCGGAGTGAGCCACGCCTGGTATTGTGATGTTTCAGTCTGTCTATGAGATACAATCCGTTAACCGACTGTCATTATCACAAGCCACTGAAGGTACAGAATATAATAGAATATAATTTATTTGTAAGCACAAACAAACGAGACAATACGTAATATAAAAGAAAACACAATAAGATTAAAGTGCCATGAAATGGCCTCATCTCAGCATGTTGCTGGAGGATTCCAGTGCTGGTACACATGACTGACCACAATTTAGAACCCAAGTAATGAGGATTTCCGCGATCGAGATTTTCACTAGATGGCAGCACCGTGACGAGAGGTCTTTTTGACAGCTGCTGTCAAAATCCACCAATAAAAAAAACATGGTTAAACATTATTGGTGGATTATGACAGCTAGACCTCTCGCCACGCCACGGTGCTATCATCTAGTGAAGAATTTAATTATTGTGGGGCCAAAATCAACATTGAGGTTATAGCTAGTTAGTTTTACTCGAAATCGCAAGGAGATTAATCTTAATAGTGTAATTACTATACCTGTCTCGATCAACTCGGCTTTTTGCCATGAGAAAATTTTATCTCCTTCTGTTTCATCATTAGTCTCAGCAATGTTCTCCGATATCTCTGAAAAATAATACGATTTGTTTGAAAAAAAAGGGATTTCGCTTAATTGGCTTAATATATTAAATATTTCTTACGTACAGCCTGGCAAAAAAGAGAAGAAATTAAAAAGTGGCAACACTGTAGTGTCGTCCCGTTCTCTTATATATGTATATTGATTTGAAAGGGACGACACTACAGTGTTGCCACTTTTTAATTTCTACTCTTTTTTGCCAGGCTGTACCTATAACCAAACCAAACGCCTGATATAGTAGGTACATTGTGCATAGAGGGGCGGTAAGTGAAATATTGGAAACGAGGGTGTTAATTCACGACAGCCGCACTCGTAATTAATAATAGTTGTCAACTTGTTCTGACTCTAGAGTCCTCAAGGCTTTTTTCTCATTGACGTATAATATCTAAGGACGGGCGTTACGGGCACTAATAATGGTACTATTTCAGCGGTGTTACTCACGAATTCCAGCCAATCGTACAGTCTAACGCAACAAGTTGCGACCAATAGCGCGCGTAATGCGAACTCATCATCAACCAATCGCGCGCGTGATGTGAACTCATCAACCAATCGCGTTGTAGCGGTGTCACACCGCTGTACTGGCCCTTGTCATGCCTCATTATTATTGACCGTAAAGCCACTAGATATCTATGTCAATTTCTTGGATTTTGGACACGCACGGCATACCTGGCGGGATAGGCGAGGGCGGCGGGTCTTCATTGTCAGAAGGGTGTGCCTCTATCAGGTCATTCAGTTCACCGACCTCGGCTAAATCAAAATCAAGTTTTAACTGGTGACGCTCCTTTGTTGGCTGCAAATCTGTTGACGAAAACGGTTCATTATCTATACCAGCGGTCGGCAACAGGCGGAGCGAGCCTCCCTGGCTATTTTGTATGTAATATTGACAAACGACAATGTCTGATAAAGTCATAAATATTAACAAAGTACGCCCCGCGTCAACTTCGTTAACTACTATGTGGCCCTTGGCTGTTAAAAGGTTGCCGACCGCTTATTTATACGGTTCCATCCATGCTGGCGGGGACGGATGGGAAGCAAAACTATTGACAACATTTCACATTTCCAAAAGATATTAATTGGAATAACCGCTTCAGTAAACAATTCAAAACTTTGCCAGAAGAAAATGGCGCGAAATTAAAACTTTCTATGTGAAGTCAACCCTCCGCACCTATTTTTTTTTAAATTTGCCGCCTTTTTCTACTGAGAAAGTGGGTGAGGCAGAGTTTTATATATCGGATCTCTATTTGGAAAACTGAGGGCCTACCGCGAACCACGTTCGACGTGTTGCCTCTCTGTCGCACTTGTACATTCATACGTGTGACAGGGAGACAACAGGTCGAACGAGGTCCGCGGTAGACCCACTGTTCCAGGGTGGCAGTTCCTTTTAGCGCGTTTTGTGTCATCCGCTACTATAATCCGGTACCTACACGGCGGAAAGAATTTGATAACTCGAGATATAAAATTGAAGAAATTTGAACTTAAAAAAATAGAAGTACGTACAGCTTGGCAAAAAAGAGTAGAAATTAAAAAGTGGCAACACTGTAGTGTCGTCCCGTTTTCTTATAAAAATTGGTTTGAAAGGGACAACACTACAGTGTTGCCACTATTTAATTTCTACTCCTTTTTTGCAAGCTGTACCGCTCAAATCTCTTCAATTTTGTGTCTCGAGTTTTCAACTTCTCCCCGCCTTGTACGGAATTATATTCTGACTGTACTTTACCGACGTACCTATTGGCAATTGCGGTGTGTTATCTGTATTGCTATGCAAATGTTCAGAATGGGTTTCCGCTTCTTGTGAATATGGCGCAGACTCAATACTTTTACTGTTTCTGTTACCTGCGGGCAACAGATAATAGAAATGAGCCTTAAAATCATACAAACATCTAAGTCTTTGTAGCCATTATGTAACTCTTAAGGTTTCTACAGACCTAGTAATGTATAAAATTGGTGGACCTTATTACAAAAGGCATAAGGTCCACCGATGTACAGTCAACAGTGTGGGCGATGGTACAATATACACCGTGTTTTTTTAGGGTTCCGTACCCAAAGGGTAAAACGGGACCCTATTACTAAGACTTCGCTGTCCGTCCGTCCGTCCGTCCGTCCGTCTGTCACCAGGCTGTATCTCACGAACCGTGATAGCTAGACAGTTGAAATTTTCACAGATGATGTATTTCTGTTGCCGCTATAACAACAAATACTAAAAACAGAATAAAATAAAGATTTAAATGGGGCTCCCATACAACAAACGTGATTTTTGACCAAAGTTAAGCAACGTCGGGAGTGGTCAGTATTTGGATGGGTGACCGTTTTTTTTTTTGCTTTTTTTTGTTTTTTTTTTGCATTATGGTACGGAACCCTTCGTGCGCGAGTCCGACTCGCACTTGCCCGGTTTTTTTTTCGTTAATTTCAAGGGTGCATTCCTGAGCTTAAATCAAGTAACTTAATTAACTCCATTTCGGAGATAATCATTATTTTTTTTTTCCTATAAGGCCTCTACAAGCGTTTACATATTGATTAGTGTTTAGAATGAGTTCATACATTTGCTACTAATTCATTCATTCATTCTTTTAAAATTATGGCTTCAGCCCAGTGGGGCTATTTCGCCAGTATCAAGGTCGTAGTAGCAAGGTAATACGATTGATATTGTACGGCTAGTACAAGACAGTGTACGGTGATTTAGCTCTTGTAAAGCGATAGCGGACTTTACAAGGAACACGTGGACAACCGGCCGTTGACTCCAAAATGATGGTTAAACGTGCTTCAAGATTAATTCTCCATTCACTGCACACTACCACATTAGTTTACTGTATAATAGGCTATCGATATTATACTTTAAACAATATTAATGATCAAAAAACAAAGCAATTGATCACGACGCGTGACCATCAAGATGGCGCTCGAACCGGAAGTCCCATTTGCTACTAAACTTGAGTACAATCTCGGTCGATCGATGTTCGAAATGACATTGATAAGGATGTCACAGATTTCAATTGTTTGGTTCAGTTAAATGTAATGCCCGTGTTACAACAACGCTATATGCTACATTTAATTACTTTTTTAACTTAATTTTTTTTTAAGCAAATTTTTTTTTTTTAATTAACTATGCCCGAGTCCCGAGTTCCTTTTAAAAGGACAATATCAAATCGAATTTTGAACTATAACGGAATAAAAGAAGATTCGAAACACAAAATTACAAAAAAAACCTGTGGGTCCTAGGAGGTTAGATATTTTAAATTGAGTAGGTACAGTATCACTGACCCTAGTTTCGTACAAAAACAAAAAGAGTTCGATCGCAACTGGTTACGTATCAGAAGTACGTAGTTTTTGATCGCAACCAGTTTCGAAGATCACCGAAAAAGTTTTCGATCGCATCTGGTTACGAAGCTCCGGTTACGTACGCGAGTTGTTTCCTTTTTTTATTACATAAGTAAAACAATTTAGTAACTGTTAAATACTAATTTATTTAACAAAAGTACATTATTCACAAACTTACCTACCTATATGTAAAGTAGGAACAGCATGGTGGGTCAGTCGTCTAGTATTAGTCAAGTATTGTGTTTCGAAATGGATATGGCAGATCCTCCGACGTTTGTATACATAGTGGGGGTCTAGTGATAAAACCTCAGGCCCAGCTGCTTGTGCCCAAAGAAGATATTTTTCCGTCTTCATAGGATTTGGGAATGAATGTAATATCACTGCATTGTCAGACCCTGAAAATGATTATGATTAGATAAGTCTGTCCTTTTACAGTAAATCTAAACAACATTAGGTACAGTTGACCAGTCTGACCAGTTCAACTCTTTTTTAATACAAAAAAAAACATATTTGGGACAAGCTTTTATAGCTGCCTGTACTTTTCTTTCCACGGGCAACTAATACTCATTGAAACAATTCTAAAAACCCCAAACAAATGTCTGTCTCTGAATGTCAATTTACTAGTGATTTTCGTTTACTTAGCAAGTTCCATAGAATGACACTTTAGGTATATATGAAAAGGGACCTTATTGTCAATGGCTCTTACGCCGCACAGCGTCGCGCGGCTTCGTATTTATATCGGAGCATCGTTAATAATGGCGTAAGCGCCATCGACAAAAAGGTCCCTTTTCATAGATAACATCACAATTAGAAGTGTGCATTGACGTATAATATCTAAGGACGGGTTTACGGGCACTAAAAATAGTACTAGTTCAGCGGTGTTACTCACCAATTCCAGCCAAACGTGCAGTCTAACGTAACTAGTTGCGACCAATAGCGCGCGTAATGAGGACTCATCAACCAATCGCGCGCGTGATGCGAACTCATCAACCAATCGCGTTGTACCGGTGTCACACCGCTGTACTGGCCCCTGTCATGCTTCATTATTATTGCCCGTAAAGCCAGTCCCTAGATATCTATGTCAATGGAAGTGTGATATCTATCTAAGACTTAAAAACAAAGAGATATACTTACGGGATGTAGAACAACCCGCTACACTACACGCTTTCTCAGTCATTATCTTCAACTTCGGGCACCGTCCGCCAAGCGCAAGGCAAATGTCAGGAAAACTTACGAAAAGAAACAAATAATCAGAGGGGCAAAAACCGAAATTCGCAAATTGCGGGGATCTTTCTCTTTTACTCCAATGAAGGAGGTGAAAGAGAAAAATGCCCGCAATTTGCTAACTTCGATTTTCGCGGTTATAGACCAGAAATAAGCCGGTAAAATAATCAGAGACGCGTTTTATAAAGTGTCAAGTTACAAATCCAGACAATCTAGTCTCATAGGAAAAATCCCACTAGCTGTAGCAAAAATATTTAATTACACAAACGGGTCTACCGCGATATAATTTCATTGTTTTTACCTTTACATACATATACTACACATATATATACTTTATATGTGTACAAAACGCGAGAGTTTAAAGTTTTTGTAGCAAAAATGCTTGCCGCGGTCAAAATATTCCCGAACACCCTGACATCTCAAAGGAGCTGGGACGATATTGCGTGTAAATTCGATGGGATAGCATTAGCCCCCATTCGCACGGGAGCTTTTTCAACGCGCGTTAAAAAAGCGCTTGAATCTGTCAGCACTCTAAATTCGATTTAACGACCAAGGCTTAAAGTCGAATATCCAACAACACTTGATAAAAAGCGCCACCGCCGTCGTGTGCATAAATACACATGTATTTGTGTCATTCAAACGCTTTTTTAACGCGCGCTCAATTGAGTAAGTTACCGCGGCCTAACGGTAATGTTCACAAGAGGTCAATAATTTCGATGTCACCAAATGTCACAACAATATTATTATATGTATTTGCTTTATAATACCTACATATTACGAAGTAATATATAGAGCGTATAAAGCTCTACTTTATTGGCTTATAATATCGAACTGGGTCCGTGGGGTCCTGGCGCCCTGAGTCTCTTCGGAGACCTTTCAAAGAGACTCAGGGACGCAACTGGGTACCCAAGAGCTGGCAGTTACCTCGCTCAACGCTTCAGTCTGGCAGTTCAGCGGGGTAACGCAGCCAGCATCCTGGGGACCTTTTTTAGATTTAGTTTAGTTTAGTTTTATTTTATTTTAGAATAGTTTGTATTTAGTTTAATTGTAATTTTAAGTTATTTTATTTATTGTTTTTAGGGTTCCGTACCCAAAGGGTAAAACGGGACCCTATTACTAAGACTTCGCTGTCCGTCCGTCCGTCCGTCTGTCCGTCCGTCCGTCCGTCTGTCACCAGGCTGTATCTCACGAACCGTGATAGCTAGACAGTTGAAATTTTCACAGATGATGTATTTCTCTTGCCGCTATAACAACAAATACTAAAAACAGAATAAAATAAAGATGTAAGTGGAGCTCCCATACAACAAACGTGATTTTTGACCGAAGGTAAGCAACGTCGGGCGGGGTCAGTACTTGGATGGGTGACCGTTTTTTTTTGCCGTTTTTTGCATTATGGTACGGAACCCTTTGTGCGCGAGCCCGACTCGCACTTGCCCGGTTTTTTGAGTTGTTTTTGTACCATATACAGGGTGGAAAGGCACGACGATCCTTTCCGGAAATGGGAGATAGTTTAGCCTAAGCTCTATATTTTCTCCATAGAAACTATGTTAATATGGGCAACCGTTTCTAAATTATGACCTTTTAAACATCCACGCAAAAAACTACTTTGTTCTAACCCTAACAGGTGACAGGGTCAATGAACTTACTTGTAAACAATCAGTATTCGACAGGAAATTATGCTAATTTGTTGCCATCTAACCATTTTTAGGTCTGCTTACAGCACGGTAAGAATCATTGCAGGATTTTCGCTTTCTTAGTGGTTCCACTTGTTCAATACTTGAATGAAATAGTTATGTTATTCCTTAATATTAATAATACTAACCACAACATTGTTTACAACGACAGTTCAAATGGTGACATTGACAACCACTCAAAAGTACGCAATCGTCTTATAAATATCTCTGGTTTCCTTGACTGATAAAAAGGTTTTAGTTTCTTAACACGTTTCACAAAATTATTTTCTAATAATTGGAAACTATCTAAAATAATTAAAAATAACAAGTAGGTTGTGTTAGTTGCACCAAATGAACTTGCAAAAATTAAATACTAAGAATAAATCAAGAATAAATACTTCTTCAATACCAAACTAACAAACCTTCTTGCGTGGTAGGAAATAGACAAGACGTCTGATGTTTGAAATTAAATTTTCATTGAACTATACTTATTGAATGTCATCAGTGGCGAGAAACTCTCTTACTACGAACAAACGTATAGCAAAGATATTTGTCATAATTAGTTCAGCGGCGTGGCATTGGCGGCAGCACTGTTGAAATGCCAACTTGACATTATGCGTATACGAGCGGCAACCATTTTGAAATACAAAATTTACATAATTCGTGTGCAAATTTTGCAAAATAATAACAGTTTTCTAAAGTTGAGTTTGCTTCTCCTGAGTTTTGTGGTGATTTGAAACAGAAACCCGTACCTACTGTTGTAAAATAGTACAATGGCCGGCAAAAACCGATATTGTGAAATATGCGGTGTCTGAGAAATCACTCGAGGAGGATTCTTTGCCAAATTTCTCAAGGATGAACAGCGGTAAGTCTACAAGTTCCGAAATACAACTACCAGGGAACAAATCAAATTATTTTATTAAACATTTTGATTTATCAGCCGCGTAACAAGCTAAAGACCGACCGAGACGCCGGTTCGAATCCGGTCTCCGCCACTCCGTAATAGGAGGAACAAGCACGTATTGCTCGCCCTAAATGTTATTTATTTATTTATTTAATAAAATACAGAGGTATTCTTAAAAATAGTCATAGCCCAGCAAAACTCAACAATGAGTTTGACTGTGGGGTCATCAGTCTCTAGTTATCAAAGTTGTTGGTCAAATACTTTCCAGGCATTCAAAGATGACGTCTATTTCAATTTATAAATTCCTAAAAATGTTATTTGCTACTTATGCAGTGTATTATTTGAATTTGCTATGTTTGCTGCCTGTAAGTCTCTTCTAATAGTTAGGGCACAGGGTACTTATTAGACCGACACAACGCACGTTGTTTATCATCATCGAATCTCTATAATCTCCATTTCTTTTTCAAATATGACCTTTTATTACTATAAAAGCTTACGTGTTATTCAATTTCATATTTTTGTTATCTGAAAGTAGTCCTGCATGAACCCAAATGTCGCAATCACTTTAAAGCACATACTTACTACTACTATCTTCCTCTTATGTTTGCAATACTTATTTTAATTTGCATCATTTGTGTCCCTCAATATTATGTTTACAGTACACAATGAAAAGGAAGCCAAAACCACTTTGCTTACAGGTGTATAACTTGGGTTAGATAAGCTAGACTGGAAAAGAAGATCTCGTTCATTTATCCATAGAAAAGTTGCAGAAGATTCGTCACGTTTGTGGCGATCATTTTGAACGGAGAGACTTTGGCAAGACAGAAAATAAGCTACATGTCGAGCCATGCTCAATTGCTCAGTGTAGAGTTTCGTAGTTACGATTCTGTCAAAATAGGCCAAACGGGGGATATTCGTAAGTATCATGTAGGTACATTATAAATTACAGGGAGTACCTATTTGCAGCGCTTTGTGCGTCTTTTTACTAAGAAAAAGGAGATTTTTAGCAATAACTCAAAAACGACTGGACCGATCATGATGTTTGCTATAGTTTTCATTGAAATTATTTATTAAGCTTTTGTTTCACGATTTTTGTCATACTTTTTGGACCCATGGTTCAAAAGATAGAGGGGTGGCACATATTTTTTTTCTTTTGGAGCGATTATTTCCGAAAAATTTACTATATCAAAAAAGGGTCTCCTTATTCGTTTTGAAAGACCTATCCAACGGTACCCCACGCTATTGGAACAAAAAATTTTTTTTATAGTTTTTAATTTATCGCTGCCGCAATGCATGATATATGTACCCATGCCAAATTGCAGCTTTCTAACACTAACGATCACGGAGCAAAGCCTCGGACAGACAGACATGGCGAAACTATAAGGGTTTCTAGGTGACTACAAAACCCTAAAAAGAGCCTATCCAAAGTTAAATCTTTCCGCACCTCCATGCACTGTCGGAATACCATTTATTATGAGAATTTCCTCAACATGCTGCAAGTAGACGAGGTAACTTTCTATTAGCCATAATTAGTAATTAGCCTTAGTTGTAGCCCACAGGGCCACTTGCACCATTCACTAACCCGGGGTTAACTGATTCAACCTAGAGTAACCATGGTTACCAGTACAATTTGACACTAGGTTAATGGTTTAACCGGTTAACCCCGGGTTAGTGGTATGGTGCAAGTAGCACTAAGTGATTAGGTAAGTAATAAACATTTTATCGTAGGTAAGTTTAAAACAGTCCAGCACAGCAACAGATACATTTTAAATTATAAAGATGAAGTTATCCCTTCATCCAGCTAACCCCAAACAAACTTTGTACCAAGACCTAATATTATAATTTAAAAAACCGGCCAAGGGCAAGTCGGACTCGCGCACGAAGGGTTCCGTGCCCATATGCAAAAAACGGCAAAAAAATCACGTTTGTTATAAGGGAGCCCCACTAAATATTTATTTTATTTTGTTTTTAGTATTCCTTGTTATAGCGGCAACAGAAATACATCATCTTTGAAAATTTCAACTGTCTAGCTATCACGGTTCATGAGTTACAGCCTGGTGATAGACAGACAGACAGACGGACGGACAGCGGAGTCTTAGTAATATTAGGGTCCCGCTTTTAACCTTTGGGTACGGAACCCTAAAACATGTATAAACGGCATACACTACCTACCTTCTAAGGAGGAATTTTACTGAGTACCTAATATAGGTACTGTAAACAATTTGTCATATAATTGGGTGTTTGTGAGGTTGGATCATAATGACATCTAACTAATGTCATTCAAATATCGTACTTTTCCGTACATGTATTGGTGCGGGCAAGACGCACGATGACTAAATTTAACAATGAATGCATGATGATGATTAAAATAAATTATTATTCTGATTTCAGTGTATGTTCGAATTGGCCTGTTTTTGTGCACATCACGGTTATTCCAGTCCAGAGTAGGTACTTACAGCTATTTCATTATTTGTAATTACTTATTAGTATTACCTACCTATTTTTTGATGGAAACAATGTCCATCTAACAAGAAACTTCAATCAATAGGTACTAAGTATGCTATGCTATGAGAGATTGAATTGAAGGTACTTATTTCAATTTCAACAACAGTATTCTTATGACATTATTCATAAACGCTTTTAAGCCCTTGATAATCGATTATCTTTATCCGTCATTTTGTCATTTGTGTTTGTTAGAAAGGGACAAATTTAACAAAGGTAGATGCTAAGTTTTATGAATAAGTGGTTTAATATATAAGTCAGTACGTCTTTCCCATAAGGGCACACGGGGCTCGTGCCCAGGGCCCCCATCCTCAGGGAGCCCCGAAAGACAGACAGTAACAGTAGGTATATTTGATTACCCATAAAAAATAGATCATATCATCATCATCATCATCATCAGTCGTTCCCTCAATGCTGAGGATCGTGACATCATGTCCTAATGTTAAAAATATTAAAATAATTTTTCACCAGAATTTTAAATTTCAGCTGCAAACCTTTACGTGCCAGACCATCGACATCGAACAGTGTAGGTAAATGGTATTATATGCTAGTTATCTTTAAAAGTATTTTCACCTCAGCAGCTCGAACAAGGGTACTTTGCTTCTTAAAAACAGTGAGCAAAATGCGATTTTGCTCACTGAGTCATTTTGTCTCACTCAGTGAGCAAAATCGCATTTTGCTCACTGATTGTGGGTCACTCAGTGAGCAAAATGCGATTTTGCTCACTGAGTGAGACAAAATGACATTCAAGTGACCTTTATGGTCATTTCAACATGCGGGGTCTAATACAAGTTCGATATACTTGGGTTCTATTATCTCTGTCCCTCTAGGTATGTTCTCACTGCTTAGGGTGAAAAATTTTGTGTACTACACGAGATCAAAGTTATTTACATCTCGTGCGCTTTTGAATCCCTTACTACGCTCAAGATTCTAAATTAGATTCACTCGCTACGCTCGTGAATCTATTATAGAATCTTTCGCTTGCACGGGACTCAAAATAAGCACTCGAAGAAATATCAAACTTTGATCTCTTGTTGTACAAATAACTATTTCACACAGACTTCAGAGGGCCTACCGCGAACCACGTTCGACGTGTTGCCTCTCTGTCGCACTTGTAAATTCGTACGTATGTGCGACAGAGAAGTAACACGGCGAACGTGTTTCACGAGAGGCCCTCAGTTTACCCACGTTTCTCTTCGAATTGGTTAGTCCGAATTGTGATCGTTTTCAGGGTTCCGTCCGTAGCCAAAATGGCAAAAATGAAACCGTTATAGTTTCGTCATGTCCGTCGGTCAGTCCGCCCGTCCGTCCGTCCGTAGATCACAGCCATTTTACTCAAGAACTATAAGATATAAGGATATTAAAATAAACATAGGCTTTTCTATATAAGTTATATAGGAGGCAAACGAGGACACGAATCACCTGTAAATAAGCGATTACCGTCGCACATGGAAAGTCCATGAAGATCTTTTTTTTTTTCTAGATAAATTGCCGCTCCCAACCGCGTTATTGCGGTGCACGGCGTATGGAGTTATACCTAATAGTACTTAATCTAAAAATGTTAAATTAAGGTAGAAGTACTAGTGCTCGACGCTGCACTAGTATTCGACATGGGCACTTTATGTCAAAGTGACAAGGATTAAATTTGAATACAGAAAAATCTTCGCTGTTCAAATTTAACCTATATTACTTTGACATAAAGTGCCCATGTCGAATACTAGTGCAGCGTCAAGCACTAGTACTTCTACCTTATTTCTTTTACAATAATTTAAATTTCAGCTGCAAACCAGATTCAGATCAGATCTTCACATGCCAGAGTACCTCTGTCAACATCAAACAGTGAAAATGGTAATTATGCTAGTTTTGCTTTTAGGTAAAAGTATTTTAGTTTTCACACAGATCTCAAGTAGTTTGTCCACGTTTCTCTTCGAAACCGATAGTCCGATTTGTGAACGTTTTTAGGGTTCCGTGGCCAAAATAGCAAAAAAAGAAACACTTATACAGTAATTAACAGTAATGCACTTATGCAGTAATTGTTAACAGACGACCGGTCTGGCCTAGTGGGTAGTGACCCTGCCTGCGAAGCCGATGGTCCTGGGTTCGAATCCCAGTAAGGGCATTTATTTGTGTGATGAACACTAATATTTGTTCCTGAGTCATGGGTGTTTTCTATGTATATAAGTATGTATTTATCTATATAAGTATCTATATCGTCGCCTAGCACCCATAGTACAAGCTTTGCTTAGTTTGGGGCTAGGTTGATCTGTGTAAGATGTCCCCAATATTTATTTATTTATTTATTTAATTTTACTCCAAAACTATAAGATAAGTATAAGGGTATTTTATTATTACATTACAGTCGCAACACCGTAGGGGTTGTAATTTCCTAATTTCGATGCTGGCCTCTTTTCTTGAAGGTTTGAAGGTCGAAACGGTCCGGAAATACCGCACGCGGCAGTTCATTCGACAGTTTGTCTGTACGAGGTAGGAAGTTTCTGGAGAAACTCATACTTGAGGACTGCCAGCCGTCCATTAATGGACGTTAATTAATTGGTGTTGATGTACTTACTTTACGCTTCGGTACGTAGTTTAAAATATACTCCATGGGTAGGTAAATAAATAAATAATAAATATTAGGGGACATCTTACACAGATCAACCTAGCCCAAAACTAAGCAAAGCTTGTACTATGGGTGCTAGGCGACGATATACATTACATACTTATACAGATAAATACATACTTATATACATAGAAAACACCCATGACTCAGGAACAAATATTTGTGTTCATCATACAATGCCCTTACCGGGATCCGATCGGTTTCACAGGCAGGGTCACTACTTACTAGGCCAGACCGGTCGTCGTCGTATGAAACTAAAATTGTTTTTTTCTTGAGAAATATCAACATAAGCACATCATTCGATAGGTCTTCGAAATTACTATTAAGCAAGTTAAGGTTTTAAGCCACATTTTTGTTAAGCTCGAGTAGGTACCTACTGATGATGGGATCCATGAGGAATCGAGGGAACTCCTCAAATCTTTAATTAAAGGCATACATATAGTGATTTTTGTGTTTTTATCAACAAATCAAGCATTTACATTGAAAAAAGTGACAATTGATGAAGTAGAACTGATGATGGCCAAGAACGGAACTCTTCAACGACGCATAGCTCACGTTTTTAAGCCACATTTATGTCAAGCTCGAGTTCTGAACATGGGATCCATGAGGAATCGAGAGAACTCCTCAAATTTTAAAGGCATACGTACAGAGATTCATGTATTTTAATCAAAAAATCAAGCATTTACATTAAAAACTGTCACATTTGATGAAGTGGAACTGCTGATGATTATCAGAACAGAACTCTTGAACGACGCATAGTACACATTTGGCGATTTCGATTTTGTGGGTTAGGTTAGGTAGGATAAAACTGTGACCCTTAGAGAAACGAAATCATCATTATCATCATCATCATCTTCCTCGCGTTGTCCCGGAATTTTGCCACGGCTCATGGGAGCCTGGGGTCCGCTTGGCAACGAATCCCAAGAATTGGCGTAGGCACTAGTTTTTACGAAAGCGACTGCCATTTGTACTTCCATTCCAACTCAGAGGGTAAACGAGGCCTTATTGGGATTAGTACGATTTTTTCCTTCACCTAAAAGCGACTGGTAAATATCAAATGATATTTCGTACATAAGTTCCGAAAAACTCATTGGTAGGTACGAGCCGAGTTTGAACCCGCGAACCTTCGGATTGCAAATCGCACGCTCTTACCGCTCGGCCACTATATAGCGCTTCTTAGAGAAACGAAATGCTACTACGAGTATAAAAGTGGGTAAGGTTAATATTAGGTTAGGTAAGAACTGCGACCCTTACAGAAACGAAATGCTACTAGGAAAAGGTGACGAAGTGGATTACTATATATGGTGATCACTGTGATCAGTTAAATGCCAGCCAATAATTTACATATATATAAAAAAAATATATATAGGACATTTTTACACAAATTGAATAAGCCCCACGGTAAGCTCAAGAAAGCTTGTGTTGTGGGTACTCAGACAACGATATAAATAATATATAAATACTTAAATACATAGAAAACAACCATGACTCAGGAACAAATATCTGTATCATCATACAAATAAATGCCCTTACCAGGATTCGAACCCGGGACCATCGGCTTCATATGCAGGGTCACTACCCACTAGGCCAGACCAGTCGTCATTCATATATGGCATTTCAGACTGTTTTGAGAAGTCGGTTTTTTTCTATTAAATATTTTTGGCATAGGTACATTTATCTCAACTTAGTAGGTTATTCAGTGGAAGTTTTATCAAAACCGGTTTATCACTAACGTTCTAATGTACGTGTACGTATTAGTATGATAATCTCGCTTATTGATAGGTACGAACTACGAGTGTGGTATAATTGGGAATTAAGAAACGGGGCAAAACATCTTAAAGTTCATACCCCATGCAAGTTTCATCGAAACCGGTTAAATGTGTGCGTCCGCTTAAGGATTTATACGGGGATGGTCTTCGCATGCTCTTTAATAGTTTACTTGAGGATTATTTACCTACTAGGTATTCGGTAGTATGCGAGATTTGCTCTCACGCGGACGCCGATATGCATGTCTTCAAGCAGGTCATTAGTATCAGCTATTACTAGGTAAAACATAGATCGGTATAAAACAGATAAGAAGTTCAAAGTAAGGTATTTAAACGGTCTAAGTCTTACCTGCTTGGTTAACAGCTAACTACGACTGACAAATAAAAATAAGTGAAGGTACTAACTATTAATGTTTTATGTTGGTACCTATGTTTGTAATTTATTTTTAAAATTTATTTTAACGTGTGAAATGTTCCAGCACAAACTTCAGCTACTGCATCTACGAGTACAGGCCAAGCTTGTCTGAAATCTGGAATAAGCATTCGACCGGATAAAGGTAAGCGTAGAATTGAGAAAAAAAAATGTTATTGGCTCAATTAATGCTATTGCCTATTGAGCATGCGACTTGTCCACCGAACAAGAAATGGTTATGGTTTAAAACCATACATTAGACCAGACAAGTAGAGTCCGTATAATAGTGAAGCCTGCAGTGAAGTATGTAATTTAAGTACAAAGGTATTTAATTTATAGGACTTGACCGATTATAAGGTTATTTACTATAAGGGCCAGGTGTTCAAAATGATCTTAACGCGACTTTTATTGTTAAGAGAATAAGTGCGTATCAAGATGGTATCAAGGTAATTTTGAACACCTCGTCCGCTTAGCAACATCTGCTGCTGACTGTAGGAGTATCAAAAAAACTCTACCTATGTTGACGAGCTCTTATTTATTACTAACTTACATTCCATGCTTGATACGTTCACGACAGCACGGTCATGGTATGATACTGCATGGATGGGTAGAGCATTTACGTATTTTTAGTCACTCGCGCGACGGGTTTCCGAAAGCTTCATCATCATCATAACCGAATCATCATCATCAGCCGAAAGACGTCCACTGATGGCCAAAGAACTCCCTCAACGATCTCCACAGCGGCCGGTCACGCGCCGACCCCATACAACTCCATCTTGTAGAGGGCCTTCCCACGCTGCGTCTTCCGGTCCGTGGTTTCTAGAGCTTATAGGTCTCCATTTTTAAGTAGGTAGGTACTAATACTACTAATAAAGAGGCGAGCAGCTAGTACCTCTATAATTATGCGGATTATTTGATTTCAGCGGCAATACCAGCGAAACGCCCCCGCTTTGCTGACAAACAACCTGGCGGATCTAGGGATTCTCTAGTTCAGCGGTCGGCAACAAGCGGCCCGCGAGCCCCCCTGGCTATTTTGTATGTAATATTGTCAAACAACAATGTCTGATTAAAGTCACACATATTAACAAAAGTGCGGCCCGCGTCAACTTCCTTAACTACTATGTGGCCCTTGGCTGCTAAAAGGTTGCCGACCGCTGCTCTAGTTTACGCAGCGAGCAAATCAAAAGACTAGGTAAGTGAATATGGTATTGTTACTCGTATTAAAAAAATATGTTTATCTCTCAGCAGTTTGAAACATTAATTCCAAAGTTATTGGTTAATATTTACGCACAGTATATTATTATCTCATCTTCGTTGTAAAGGATGTATACGGCGGAATAGTACCAAATAATACTTTTTAATCTCTGCCTGCATACATACCATTGCTTAAAACAAGCCTAATTTCATCCACTTGGTAAAAGGTTCTCATACATCTTTTAATTTTTCCGCGGATGTACTTATGTTTGCATTGTACGAATGCATTTAAGAGACCAAAGATTTCTACGGAGTTTCATTTAAATTAATTTTACTTGTTACAGATTACAATACAACGAAGAAAGAATTGCTGAAGAAGCTCATGAAAGTGAAATCGAGTTTACTTTATTAAGAGTCTGCCTAATAGGTAGCTTAGGACTTTAACCAGATAAATTGTTTTTAAATCCATCTTTGAAACATGGTATCAAAGAGAATTTTAAATAGAGAGTTACTGTCATGGTAAATTATGTAGCTACTTACAGTACCTACATTTACTGCCATCTTTCGACAGAAGATTAAACCTGTTAGAACGCCATTTGACTTTGATCATTATTCTTTCACTGATATTACAGAATAAGTAATAGTATTTGATATGTGTAAACTTATTAACACCATCTACTCGAGAGTAGGCCAAAGGTATGGTGCAATCTTTTCGAGCGATGGCGCCATAACCTTTGGCCTACAGTCGAGTAGATGGCGTTTTTCAATATTTAACAAATTTACACATATCAGTGAAAGAATAAAAGGGCTCATTTAGTCGATGCGAGAACTCGAGCGAGTTTCATTACATTGCGGTTTTTGATCGGTCGGTTGAATTGGACTTAACCAACAGTCCGCAATGTAGCTAAAATCGCATACGCTTCGCGCGCCGTCTTAATCAGCCTTATGGATCAAAGTCAAATGGCGTTCTAACAGTTTTAATTTTCTGTGGAAAGATATTGGCAGTCAATTTACAGTGGCTACATAATTTACTTTGACAATCCGCCTCTATACACTCTATTTTCATTGATGGACCATATTTAGTACAGACTATGTAACTATGTTTATACGGGTCAAATCTTGCAAGTTAAATTTGACCCACTTCCCGACTTCCAATGAAGCTGGAAATTTGTATACATAAGTAAGGCGAGACAGGAGGTGGCCATAGGAACTCTGTGATAAAACAACGAAACCTAATTGTGTTTGGGGTTTATAGAATTGTCTCGATGAGTATTAGTTGCCCGTGGAATAAAAGTACAGTCAGCGATAAAAGCTTGTACCAAAAATTTATTTTTGCCATAAACTTATTATATTGGTTAAAGTTAGATATATGGGTTCGTTTTGGTAGGGTCTTAACTGAATGAGTTTTATTTTATGCGTATTAACTTGGAGATTGTGATTCTGTAGCCATTCTGCGTCAGGGGTTAATGAGGATCAGCTCATAGCGTAATAATTAACACACACACTATCACACACAGCCCACAGCTGATACGGCTTAAAGTATATAATAGACCTAGGTATATATAATTTCGACTGTTGAGTTGAGTGTGTGACGGTAATTCAGTTAGTTCCTACTTCCTTTTTACAGTTATATTTGTGTTTACCTTATCCTATTTAAATATATTAATTCAAAGATTAGTTTTTGAAAAATCTTTAGACAAACATGTTAGATTTTGTAACGAGTACAGTGTATCCGTTTGTAAATTCTACCAGAATATATTTTGTACAGTTCAGTGTTTAAAAACATAGGTACAGCATATTTGTACATTCAGTATTCAAATTGTGCAATAAGAACAAATATGTATATATATATATATATATACATATATATATATATATACCATATATTAAGTCTGGCTATTAATTCAGCTATTCATAGTCTCACGTTCATACTGCATGTTTGGTACCTGGACGACGGCACCATCAGCGGAGACTCACATACGGTTCTGGCAGACTTATCCCTCTTCTTCAGTCGGTCCCTCAATACTGAGGATCGTGACATCATATCCTTCTGTTGAAGACCAGGCTCCTCCATAGGGTTCTGTTCTCCGCCAAGCGCATGGCCTCGTGCAGTTTTAATAGCATAGGTGCCGTAATTTGAGCACACCATCTAGTAGGAGGAGGGCCCTGAGGTGTCGTGCCTTCAACTTTTCCCGTTATTATTACTCTTTCCAGGCTATCCGGAGAGCGACGTGACTTATCCCTAGTTATACAGAAATTTAGCGCCATTGACCTGAAACTTAACTTCGACAAATGTGAATTGTACATTTCCGAAAACGTAGAACCCTCTTTAGCAGCCCAGGTACTTCAAAGTTTTTCGAGTTTAGATCAGATTCAGATCGTTTAGTCAAAATTAGTAGCCATTCGGCCTTATTTATTTTAAAATGTTGTTGTTGGTTCCCAAATTTACGTACTTGCTCCGTTGCTGCGCTATCTGGAAAGTCGCTAGTTTAGTCCAACCTATCGATAGTCTCCTTAAGTCACAACTGGAATCGATTTTGAATGTCCGTTTGAATGAACCGGCTTGGACCCAAGATTCTTTGCCCATTAGGTTTGGCGGTTTAGGAACACGCAAAATATCGAGTATTGCTCTGCCGGCATTCTTGTCCTCAATCCATAGCACGTCTGATCTCGCAGGTAAAATCCTTAAAATAACAAACTGCGAGGTCGCGTGCTTGGATGAGGCCAAGAAAGCCTGGCTAGCTAAACTGCCAGATGTGCCACCTAGACCCGAGAGGCAATAAGGGCCTGGGACAACTTAGCCCCCACTGCCGTTCTAAAATCCCCAATTGACACTTCGTCGGGAAGGGACCACGCAAGGCTCCTAGCTGTGACCAGAGTCTGGACAATGACCCTTTCGATTTCCAACTTCTGAACTCTACGCTGAAGCTATGGGCCTGACTGTTCGGCAGTTATTTTTGCACAGTATCGTTTTGCTTACACACAAATCGTCTACACTCATGACTTGTTACGTCTCGCTTCTCAAAAACCGAATCTTTAACCTACCTGTTCCAGAAGTCTTCTCCGCCTTCGGTAAACAATTTGGGGACTACCTTAAGGCTTCAACCTACAGTGCCATGCTAAAGCATTGTTATCTCAAATCAAAGACAGATCAGTTATTGAGGCCAAAAAGCTTACCTACACTCTTCTTCAATCACTTAACTACGTGGAAACAGCTAGAAGCTATACTAAGTAATATTTTATAATGTATACGCAAATATTTAAGTGTCATTTTTAGTAATTTTGTAACTTGCATGCTATACCTATTAAGTAACTAAATTCAGATACTGTACAAATCTAAAGGCCCCTGTACGCAATGGGCCAGCGCCGGCCAGTCCAATGGACGCAGCCATGCGGTAGAATGAGATAGCAATATCACTTGCTCCCTTTAACGCATAAATGCGGCCCCCAGAATGGCCCACGCTGGCCCATTGTGTACCCCTGTACACAATGGGCCAGCGTGGGGTCATTCTGGGCCCCTTAGGCCATTTAAGGCCCCTGCCTTAAATGGTTCCCCGCGATACAGAGGGGCTACCGCGAAAACCGTAATTCGCAAATTGCGGGGATTTTTCTCTTTTACTCCATTAAAGGTGTAATTAGAGTGACAGAGAAAAATGCCCGCAATTTGCGAACTTCGATTTTCGCGGTTATAGCCCAGGTCTCACCTAGTGCGGGGGCCCCTGGTAAATATGTATACCATAGTTTATTGGTAAATACATTATTTACATTATTTTATTTAACTAATTTTATGGCTGCACGCCTATCCATCACCCAACAACGGCACTTTCATCGAGCCAAACACTCAGAATTGCTATCGGACTCCGGGTCGGGGCCGATGTATGTGTGGACCACAGCTGTGCCTCTAGTGGGGCCCCTGTTGATCGCCTTGGCCACCACGGACTCGCCTGCTCCTCGGGCGCCGGCCGCCTATCCCGTCATGCCGCGCTCAACGACATCCTGAGGAGAGCGCTCGTCAGCGCCGACGTCCCTGCGGCTCTGGAGCCCCAGATCGCAAGGGACGACGGCAAACGCCCCGACGGGATGTTGTTGATCCCCTGGCGGATGGGCCGGGCGCTGGTGTAGGACGCCACCTGCGCAGATACGCTGGCGGTGTCCTACATTTTAGCCACCAGCAAACAGGCCGGGGCGGCGGCTGACGTCCGAGAACTCTTCAAGGCGAATAAATTATAGTTGTCTCGGCGCATACTACGAATATGTAGCCTTTGGCGTCGAGACACTAGGTCCATGGGGTAGGGGGGCTCGGGGACTCCACAAGGTGCTCAGTAAATTCCTAAGGGAGGCCACAGGTGATCCTCGCGCAGGCAGCTTTCTCGCGCAAAGATTGGCCATAGCAATCCAGCGCGGGAACGCTGCCTGCGTGATGGGTACCCTACCAAGGGCGCAAATTTTTTAGCTTCAGTTATCTTAATTGTAGTTAATTTTAGTTTTATATTCATTTTAGAACACTTATTATTTATAATAAATGAGTTTTTGTATATACCAAGTATCAACTTAAGAAATTAATAAAGTTTGTAATAAACTCACAGGTGTTTTATTTTCTAAGATAAAAAAATTGAATGAGTTTAGGACGGTTTTTATCGGTTTAGAAAGTCACTATTATCGATTTTTCACAGCACTACTTTCTATCATGTCGGTTATTATCGTTTCGAGAACTCACTATTATCGATTTTTCACAGCACTGCTTTCTATAAACCATAGATAAATATATAGATAATATATTTCTTTATCTGTGCTATAAACAATTTTCTTTATGTTGGTATGAATAGATGCTCATCAGTCATACATCAGTCAAGTCCTGTCAAAACCAACCGTTTGACAAAAACGTACTATGGAGTTCCTTCTCTTAGAACGTAGTGATTATATGCTCTTTGAATGTCATATTCTTCAAATAAAAATGTTAGATGCTCGTGGCTATTTAAATTTGTGGGGCTGTGTAAAAGATATGGTGTACCAAACCAAACGGAATGTGAAACTGCGGACGAAATGAGACAAAGGCTAATTGGTGCTTTGTGCGGAGGATAAATGACGAAGAGCATACACTATATCGCATGTGCATCGACATACTCGGGTACGGGCTGCGGCGGCGTTGTAATACACGGAGGTACATTTGAACACCGTATGTGAAAAGAAGATAGTATTAAATATTGGAAAAAAGTAATTATCTAAGAAAGTAATAAAATTGTTTGTAATATTTTTGCATGCATTTGATTTATTTGACATTTATGCGTCATTCATACATCATTGAGATACTGTCAACGATCGGAAAAAAGTGTAAAGTCCCGAGCTTTCCCGACGGAGATCCTTAATCTAGCCGTCATGTGCACATGCTATAGGGTTATCACCACAGTTAAAAAGTAGTATTTTTGCAATTTTTATTTTTTACTCAATTAACGATTCTTACCATTACCAATAGTCTCTGTATCACTTAAACGACCTAATACTTCCGGGAAGGATCGTCATGCCTTTCCACCCTGTATATGAATAAAATTTAGATATTTTTTAAACACCATAAACATAAAAAATATCTAACCTAAAATTTTAAGCTTAGGGGGGTGACAACTCTTGACGCTGATAATTCTCTAATAGCTTGACAAAAAAAGATATGACTCTATATGTATGACAATTAGACTGTTAGCCCTCAACCCCCATACGCAAGGTTTTCGGATGCACCGCCATCTATTGATAGTTTACTGCAACTTTTCACACTAAGATAATTATGACCAATGTAATATGGACCCTATGGCACAACAATGTCAACAATTAATCATGCAAGTGAGCAATTTGGCTAAAATTGTGTATCTTACCTTTTAAATGTAGTGTTGGAATTGCAATATCGCTGAGTCTTCCGCTTCGATTAATATATTTTTCCTCAAAGTGAATATGACACACTTTTCGGTACTTATGAATAAATTGGTTATCCAAAGATAACACATCTCCACCAACAGAGTAAATCCAAGTCCGAAACCGGTCAGCCTCATTAATTGGACAGGGAAATTTGTGAAGAATTACATTATCTAATCCTGAAAAAAAGAAACATATATAATTACAATATCACTAGTACAGATTTAAGTAGGTACACTAACAGAATGAACGTTGGATGTTCAATGAATACATATATTAACTTAAATATTTATTAAAAAAATATACCACATATGAAACATACGTTAATTTAAGGTAAGAAATGATAAAAACCTTGATCTTGTGTTCTTTAACCATGATGTAGAAAAGCCTTTGAAGGACCAAGGATACAACTTATAACCCTTATTTGGAAAAATGTCCCGACTGTATAAATACTGATAGTGTTCTATTAAAGATATATAATGTGGGATTGATTACATGTCAATAAAATACCACGCAGTGCTAATATTATATCATGATAATTTTGCCAAAGTTATATTAAAAAAGGACGAGTTATATTGCACATGAAGTAGACCTTAATGGGTCTTAGTCCCATATTTATATTTCAGGGTTAAGTATTATTTCTCCACAGTTAAAAATGAAAAATATTAATGTGAATACTTACGCGTTTTACCGCAATTAGGTACACAACACATCGCACTGTTTCGAACCATTGTCACAAATAACCAATCCAAGCAGCAAATCAGAGTCCGTTGAGCACACTAGGTATATTCACATAAAACAGATTTTTTCAGAGTCCAGGGCAAGCACAGTCGTTGTATAAAATCACAAGAGAATCGTTTTAGAGCACTTTCAAGCATCGAGGATAGATCGAGGACACCAATGGTGTGAAAACGTCTTTCTGATCCACATTTGTTGACGTTTTTGTCCTGCTTTGTGTATCTATTTATTTTATATTGACGACCGGTCTGGCCTAGTGGATAGTGACCCTGCCTGCGAAGCCGATGGTCCTGGGTTCGAATCCCAGTAAGGGCATTTATTTGTGTCATCACACTAATATTTGTTCCTGAGTCATGGGTGTTTTCAATGTATCTAAGTATGTATTTATCTATATAAGTATGTATATCGTCGCTTAGCACCCATAGTACAAGCTTTGCTTAGTTTGGGAATAATATTTATTTATTTATTATATTAAGTCAGTGCTTTAAGGTCTTGTATTTTTTTATTATACCCATATATTTTTTAAGTTTCCAATGTATGTATTGTGATAAATTGCTCATTTTCTATCTATTTAACCCTATTAGTGTCAAAATAACCAATAAAGTTGTTTATACAATGCTTACCTGGTAGAAGAGTGGCCAATGTGTTTGCATCAGTTGATTAAAATGATTTCTATGTCCAACGGTAAAATGAAGATCACAGACCTTTCTCGCCTGGCCTGGCAGACCTGGCCCTCAAGCATATGGACCCAAACTGTAAATCAAACCGCTATGGGGACTTGTTTGGATTTGGAAAGACGTGCAGTGCAGCACTGAACCTGAAAAAAAATTTTAGTTTAAAATCAGAGGCTTTTACACACTTTTATTGACTTGATTATCGAATTTAAACTGTTATGAGACAGTTTAAATTCGATAATCAAGTCTTACACTGTTGAATAATCTCAACCGTAAAATTATTCAACAACTTGATTACGTATCAAATCTTGCAAGTTGACCCCCTTCCCAACTTTGAATGAAGCTGAATATTTGCAATTTTGCATACATATGTAAGTGGGGTAACAGTGCAATATTATGGTACCATCGAGCTGATCTGATGATGGAGACAGGAGGTGGCCAACTGGCCATAGGAACTCTTGTGACCTAATTATGTTTGGGGTTTTTAGAATTGTCTCCATGAATATCAATTGCCTGTTGAAAGAAAAGTAGTCAGCGATAATAGCTTGTACCAATTTAGCCATTGGCAAAAACTTATTTCAAAGATTAAAAAAAATATATATTTACCTGTTGTACCATTTTTCATAAGCAAGTACTTACTTCTGTTTCACTCAATGGTCCTTTAATAAAAATCAACGAGAATTAAACAATTTATTTGAAACGAAATGTTACTTATCAATTTTCAAACCAACTAAGTTAGGTTAGAAGACACGAATGTTATATTGGTTGATATTTATCTACAATTCTACATGCAAGTGTGACACCTTTTCTCTTTGATATAAAACTCCACAAATTAATAACATTCGAGAAAGATAATTCATTACTTTTTTACCTTTCGGTCTAATCGGTCTCCATCCTAACCAATCCTAACACATAAAGATGAAATGGAGCATTATAAGAAATGAATTACACTCACAGCACAAAATCGACTTCGATTACTTCAAAGGTTTCAAGATTTACAGTATTTATACCCCAAAACGGTGGAATAAACAGTTTGACTATATAATAATAAAATAACAAGCCTGAAAAGACACAACAATACACCACAGAATAATATGACAATGACATGAACGTGAAGTACTGAACATCCTGTAAAGCGGTTTACATTCTCGCGCGAGCCACGAGCCGAGCCGCAAGCCCACGCAAGCCGCATCACGAGACGCGAGTGTAAGCGGGGGGCTCGTGGCTCGTCTCGCGCTCGCCAGGCTCGCGTGGAGGAGCGGTTTTTTGGGCACGAGCCAAAAGGGTTCGCGCGGGACGCGCGCTTCCGTTAACACTCGCGTTCGGCTTGTCATTCGGTTATACACCTTATGCCGTGCCGTTAGTGTTTAAAATATATTATGGCAGGCTTAGATTCGCGGCTCGTGGCTCGTCTCGCGGTGCGTCTCGTGGCTCGCCTCGAGCGTGTAAGCACGTCGAGCTAATGACTACACTCTCGCCTCGTGGCTCGTAAGATCATCGAGCTAATATATTTTAAACACTAACGTCACGGCATAAGGTTTATAACCGAATGACAAGCCGAACGCGAGTGTAAATGCAAAGCGCGCGTCCCGCGCGAGCCCCTTTGGCTCGTGCCCAAAAAACCGCTCCTCCACGCGTGCCAGGCGAGCGCGAGCCGAGCCGCGAGACCGGCGAGACGAGCCCACCGCTCACACTCGCGTCTAGGGTTGCCAACCGTACTATATTATATAGTATTGTACTATATTTTGGCTCTCTGTACTATATACTTTTGGAAAAATATATAGTACGCTAAAATACTATATTTCCGATTAAACGTATATTACACTCATGTTTAGTATTTTATCTAAAAGTACTATATTTTTTTGAAGTGTACTATATTTTTGATGCCTTATTCTGGAAAATACTATATTCCACCAAAAAAAAGTTGGCAACCCTACTCGCGTCTCGTGGTGCGGCTCGTGGCTCGCGAGAGAATGTAAGCCGCTTATTAGCTCGACGAGCTTACAAGCCACGAGACGAGCCATGAGGCGAGAGTGTAATCATTAGCTCCTCAGACTAATAACGATGATTAGCTCGACGGGCTGGCCGGCCATATGGTGGAAGAACGAGGTTGCCACAGATTAAAAATATAACTATGACATGTATGACATGTAAACAAATAATGTAAATAAAAGATTTTTATTATGACATCTGACATCTGTCATCGAGGGATTTTTGCACGATTTTTGTATGGATATGAGACTTCCGGTTCGAGCGCCATCGTGATGGCACGCGTCGGGATCAATTGCTTTGTTTATTGCTCATTAATATTGTTTAAAGTGTAATATCGATAGCCTATTATACAGTAAACTAATGTGGTAGTGTGCAGTGAATGGAGAATTTATCTTGAAGCACGTTTAACCATCATTTTGGAGTCAACGGCCGGTTGTCCACGTGTTTCTTGTAAAGCCCGCTATCGCTTTACAAGAGCTAAATCACCGTACACTGTCTTGTACTAACCGTACAATTTCAATCGTTTTACCCTGCTACTACGACCTTGACACTGGCGAAATAGCCCCAATGGGCTGAAGCCATAATTTTAAAAGAATGAATGAATGAATTGTATGGATATTTTGTTTAGTAACTCAAACTTTTCAAGTTTTCAACAGGTGTCACGATGTCAGGTATAGATTCATGCAAGCAGTCAGATGTCCATTAAATTAAAAAATTGACGCTTATAAACAAAGAACTTATAATCAATTAATCACGGCAAATTGAAAGTGGGATACACATCATTGCTTATCAACACCCTTGTGCTTGCGACTTTGCGAGTGACCAAAGAGAATATAATCACTACGTTTTACGTGCGAGTGACTTAGTTTACAATGCCGCATCGATGTGCATTTGGATGTTCGGAGAAAGGTAATATAAGTAAATTATTATTGCCTAGAATCAGTAAGAAGACATTGTTTATATCAAACAGCGAATTACATTAAGTTTATGAACTATAACAAGGAAACATAAAGAGATTTGGTTAATGGTGAAGTAATGGGCTAGGGCTGCGGTAGAGCTGCACCGTTGTCAAAGCCTAGGATTTTTTTTATAGATTTTAATCTGTGTCGTGTAACAGCAGAAGTCTACACGAAGTCTACAATCCTTCGGTGAAGCTCAGTTCTCTGATAACGTTTCCGCAAGCATTTTGGCAGAGTTCGCAAAAAAGGTCTCGGATTTCGTTTTGACGACGAGTTATCAAACCACCAGTTTTGCAGCAAAGGGCATGGTCTTTATACTACGATTTGAGAAGTTGTTAAAAATGTCACGCAGATATTTTACACCAAAAAAAACACTTATTTCAGATGTGGGGCTGCATGTCTTTCCAAATCCAGACAAATACCCTGATCGCTTTAAAGTTTGGGTTAAGTTTGTTGGGGGCAAGTTGAATACCCCAGCAGATTTTGAATTTTATAAGAAGAAGAGGATGTGTGATTTTCATTTCGCAGATGAACATAGAAATCGCTATAAGAGACTGAATGCAATAGCAGTACCAACCCTATGTCCACTTGGTAAGTCAATAATAACATGAAAACAGTCAGCCAGGCATACCATCACAGTATGCCTGGCTGACTTTTTTTCAAGCCTAAATCACTATACTGACTGTGCTAAAGTTTTACTAATAATTACCAAAAAATAGCATTTAAATAAATAAAATAATAATAAATAAATATTTAATATACATATAATATAACATTATTACACAAATAGTCCCACAGTAAGCTCAATAAGGCTTGTGTTGTGGGTACTTAGACAACGATTTATATAATAACTATATGTATATACTTTTATAAATACTTAAATACATAGAAAACATCCATGACTCAGCAACAAATAAATGCCATTTGTAACATTTGTTAGGTTGCTTCAGATGCCCGAAGGGCAAACTTGAAATAGGAGCCTCGGAATACCATGATCTGGATAGATTTTACGATCGGCCGCCGACAAATAGACAATGGACAAATCTGTCAACATGAGTACTAGTCAATTATGTACCTTTTTACAGAACAACGGAATGTTAACAACTTAGAAATTTTGAATTCTAGTCAGCCAAACATTAGTGAACAAGTGAACAAGCCTCTACCTCAGACTTACAATAGTTACAACATGTTTCTAATGGAGCACCACAGCAGGCTACATTACCCCTATGCAATACAGGTAAGATTATTATAAGTACTTATTAAGAGGCAAGGAGAAGACCGCTTGTCCAATACAAGTTCCCATTTTCCTCTCTGGAAGGTATGTTGATACAATTCCATGTATATTGAACTATTAACCAACGAAGGGGTCGTTCGACTTCTTTTAGATTTTCTGATATATTATAACTTATAAGAGTTAAAAATTCGTGAAAAGATAAAACATACATCAAACTGTGTCAAGTCAGCCTTTTAGCGTCCTGATACGACACGGCCCCTACATGTTCCTTTACTTGGCTTTTATAACCTTTTCCCTTCTTTCTGCGGTCAAAATAGCGGTGCGGACCAAGGTCGCGGACCGATGCGGCCGTCTATAATAGTTATTTACGATATAAGTGCGATATTACCTATTCGCACGTGTAATACGTGTATCATACGTTTCACAGTACATATGGTCCTTTAAATTTTCGACGTAGCTATAATGTGCTTATTATAGCACAGGGTGTCGTAATGGAGCATCAGATAAACACCAGATACAGATAGAGTCAGTCCATGAAAAGTTTGCAGCGGATTTAATAGCCCACGCAGTGCACGTGTTATTTTAAACGTCAAACTTCTATGAAATCTTCTTCTTCTTCTTTCCCTTTTCCCACTTTAGGTGGGGTCGGCTCTCCTAATTAATTTACGCCAGGCACTTCTGTCCTGGATTGTCGTTATGTCTATCTTGGCATGCTTTATTGTTCGGGTCATGTTTGTCCACCAGGTGCCGGGCGGGCGCCCTCTACCGCGTTTTATTTCGGGCAATTCCAGCGCCTTACGAACCACATTGTCATCGTCTCTTCGCATAACGTGTCCGTACCATCTTAGTCGACTTTCTGTTATTTTTTCAGGTATTGGAGCTACCTTGAAACTACCTCTTACAAGTTCGTTTCTAATTTTATCTAGTCTAGTAACACCCCCCGACCATCTCAACATTTTCATTTCATTTACATGTATTTTCTGTTCATGACTTTGTTTGACAGTCCAACATTCGGCGCCGTATAGTAAAGCAGGTCTTATTGCAGTCTTGTATACCTTTCCCTTAGTTTTGATTGGCATTAGAGGGTCACACATGATTCCGGTTAAGCTTCTCCATTTTTGCCACCCCACGTTTACTCTATGCGCTACGTCTGCATCGATGTTTGCGTCTGCTGTCATCAATGAGCCCAGGTATTTAAACTGTGTCACTTTTGGTACAGGTGTTCCGTCGGGGTAGTAAATGGTATTAGCTGCTCTATAATTTGGGTTTGGATCGTACAGACATTCCATATGTTCCGTTTTTGACTTGCTGACACGGAGACCGTATTTTTCGAGGGCTGTCATCCAATCCGATAGGTCTTTCTGGAGTTGTGTAGGCGTATTGGCCACTAAAGCAATATCATCCGCATATAGCAGACTCCATGGTAGCGGAGCTTGAACATCTTTTGTTAGATAGTCCATGACCAGGTTAAAGAGTAACGGGCTTAAAGCCGATCCCTGGTTTGACTTCAAAGCTGTCACTCAAACCAGCTGGGCTTTTTACCCGAGTTTTGATCCCTTGGTACATATCTTCGATCAGTTTGATGTAATACTCGGGTACATTTTGATCTCTTAATGCTTGCCACACAAGTCTCCTCGGCACTCGGTCAAACGGGTCAAACGCCTTCTCTAAGTCAATGAATATGAAATGAAGGTTCTTTTTATTCAGTCTGTGTTTTTCCATTAGTACTCTTACTGTCTGGATTGCATCTGTCGTGGATTTGGAAGGAGTAAAGCCGAATTGGTTTGGTGATATTGATGTTAATAATTGTATTCTCTGGTTGAGTACACGCTCCCATATTTTGAGGGTGTGGGATGTTAATTTTATTCCTCGATAGTTTCCGAACTGGGTCCCTCCCCAGTGCCCCCTTGTTCTTGTAGAACGGCACTAGGAGGCTTTTTCGCCAGGAGTCTGGTATCTCTGATGTTCTTAAAATGAGACAGAACAGCTTTGTTAGCCATTCGATACCCAGAGGTCCCAGCGTTTTCCACAATTCCGCCGGTATCTCGTCTGGCCCAACTGCCTTGTTGTTCTTCATTTGAGATACTGCTTTCTGTACTTCACCTATGGTTGGATCTTTTATGGGACCCAGCACTGGTTCTAAAGGAACGAGTTGTTCACTCGGAAATTCCTCATTCAGCAGTGATTCGTAGTACTCATACCATCGTTTATTTATATCTGCATTTTCAGTTAAAAGTATGTCATTTTTATCTTTAATATATTTGTTTATTTTTACGTCTAGGGTGGCGTTGTGCCTTTTCTTGGCAATTTTGAATATCTCTTTATCTGATTTACTATTCTCTATTTTATTGTATAAGTCCTCACGCGACTTAGCCCTAGATTGAGCAACGGTACGCTTAGCAAGCAATTTTGCTTCTTTATATCTGTTTTTGCCATCTTCATCGTTTGACTTATGCCACTCTTTAAAAATCTGTTTCTTATTACGTATCTTTTCCTTCAAATTTGTATTCCACCACGTGGGATCTTTTCCCGTACTGACGCCACCTTTGGAAACACCCAGCAATGTTGTTGCTTGGGCTTTACAGAAAGTTTCAAAATTTTCCCACATTTCATTTGACGACTCGTAGTCTCGGTCTACTTCATCCATTAGGTATTTGTAGATGACGGCAATAAGAGGTTCTCCTTTCGCGCTGTTTAGATCTTTCCATTTAATTTTGGCCGTTTTATCCACAATAGTTTTAATAGGTTTGGGCAGCCTGAATGATGTCACAAGGATTCTGTGCTGAGTAGTCAGGGGTTCCCCCGGAATAACTTTACAATCTTTAAATTGGGATTTCAGTTTTCTATCTGCTATTATAAAATCTATTTGTGTAGCTCTTCCTCCACTTTTATATGTAATGATATGCTCGGGTTTCTTCTTAAAACATGTATTTACTAAAACTAAGTCATGACGAGCAGCATATTCTAATATGGTCATCCCTTCTTTATCGAGATTTCCATATGCATATCCCCCATGAACATTGTTAAACGTATAATTTGATTTCCCAACATGACCATTTAGGTCTCCACAGGTGATTTTATTTTCCTTTTGGGGTATGATTTGGGTAAGTTCATCTAGGTCTTCCCAGAATATTTCCTTTTCATACTCTGAACACCCTACTTGGGGGGCATATGCTGATATTATATTTATAACTGGTTGATTATCTAATGCAAGTTTGATCGACATAAGACGGTCTGTGCGTCTATCAATGTTTATTATGCGAAATCAATTTTTTTTTTAACAAGCAGATACGTCTGCGAGCGATATTCCAAATTTTATATTAAAGGAAAAAATGGAAAAATTTACGCTTCCGGCAGGACTTGAACCCGCATCCTCCACAATCCGTGTGTTGCTCTTAACCAATTGAGCTACGGAAGCCTACCAGGACATCGCAAATCTTTCCATTCCTTTCCTTATGTAAACACGCCTTTGGGGTGGCGTATAGCGACATCTACCGCAAGACAATTACATCTTTTAACGGCACCGGAGTCTCAAGTTGCATTGAGAATTCACCAGTAACAATGTGCTAACCCATACTAAATCAATTTTTTTTAACAAGCAGATACGTCTGCGAGCGATATTCCAAATTTTATATTAAAGGAAAAAATGGAAAAATTTACGCTTCCGGCAGGACTTGAACCCGCATCCTCCACAATCCGTGTGTTGCTCTTAACCAATTGAGCTACGGAAGCCTACCAGGACATCGCAAATCTTTCCATTCCTTTCCTTATGTAAACACGCCTTTGGGGTGGCGTATAGCGACATCTACCGCAAGACAATTACATCTTTTAACGGCACCGGAGTCTCAAGTTGCATTGAGAATTCACCAGTAACAATGTGCTAACCCATACTAAATCAATTTTTTTTAACAAGCAGATACGTCTGCGAGCGATATTCCAAATTTTATATTAAAGGAAAAAATGGAAAAATTTACGCTTCCGGCAGGACTTGAACCCGCATCCTCCACAATCCGTGTGTTGCTCTTAACCAATTGAGCTACGGAAGCCTACCAGGACATCGCAAATCTTTCCATTCCTTTCCTTATGTAAACACGCCTTTGGGGTGGCGTATAGCGACATCTACCGCAAGACAATTACATCTTTTAACGGCACCGGAGTCTCAAGTTGCATTGAGAATTCACCAGTAACAATGTGCTAACCCATACTAAATCAATTTTTTTTTAACAAGCAGATACGTCTGCGAGCGATATTCCAAATTTTATATTAAAGGAAAAAATGGAAAAATTTACGCTTCCGGCAGGACTTGAACCCGCATCCTCCACAATCCGTGTGTTGCTCTTAACCAATTGAGCTACGGAAGCCTACCAGGACATCGCAAATCTTTCCATTTTTTCCTTTAATATAAAATTTGGAATATCGCTCGCAGACGTATCTGCTTGTTAAAAAAAATTGATTTAGTATGGGTTAGCACATTGTTACTGGTGAATTCTCAATGCAACTTGAGACTCCGGTGCCGTTAAAAGATGTAATTGTCTTGCGGTAGATGTCGCTATACGCCACCCCAAAGGCGTGTTTACATAAGGAAAGGAATGGAAAGATTTGCGATGTCCTGGTAGGCTTCCGTAGCTCAATTGGTTAAGAGCAACACACGGATTGTGGAGGATGCGGGTTCAAGTCCTGCCGGAAGCGTAAATTTTTCCATTTTTTCCTTTAATATAAAATTTGGTTTATTATGCGGTTTTTCAGGTCTTTATCCAAGACAATGCCAATGCCATTCTGGTTGTTGACAGTACCATAGTAGACAAGTTTGTACCCCAGTCCTAGGTCTCTGGATTTTGCACCTTTCCACTTAGTCTCCTGTATGCAGCAAATATTGACTCGTCTCCGATGGAGAGTTTCTGCCAGTTCTTGTTGTCGACCAGTGAGTGATCCTAGATTCCACGTTGCTATGCGTAATTGCTGTTGCGAACGCTTGTTCTTGTCTACGTCGCTTTTGGGGAACGCCCTAACATTTCGGTTCGCATCTTTCGCATTCGGAGCATTTACGTCGCTTTGGGGGTACGCCCTAGCATTTATACTATTTCGTTTCTTGTGTCTTGCCATGTTTAATTAGGAGATGTGGTTTTTTTGGCTATTGTTGTTTTTACGGCCGGTTGCCACCTGACGCCAAGACTGTCACCTATCCTCGAGGTGCGAGCGCCGCCGTTGACCCGCTAGGGGTTCCTCCGCCGCCGTCTCTTCTGCATGCCCCGGCCTAGACACGCAGCACTGCCCACGGCCTCTACTCCGAATATGTCGGAGAAGCCCGGGGCAGGGGTTTGATGCGGAGTATCCTTCTCCGGCCTTGTTGGTCCGCGGGAGGTATTTTATTTCCCTCCTACCCTATGGAGGTGTTATCCTCCATCGAGCTTTCCCCTATCCGCCGCCTGGGGACGCGTCCTCTAGGGAATCAGGCTACCCCGAGGAACTTCCATGAAATAATGACGTATAAATGACACTTGCACTGCGTGGGCTATCAAATCCGCTGCAGACTTTTATTGCTCCGACTTAAACACTATTATGTTCGTTAAGGACGCAGCTGTAAGTGTGAGCGAGAAAGAGATAAGCGGACCAATATCTCAATATCCAGCAACATAAAAACTAGTTTGATGTATTCAAAAGGTACTTAAATACACAATACAGTCCGTAGCGGCCCCCTTTTTTAAATACCTGTCGTTAAATTTAAATAATCACGATTATTTAGCAGTGGCGCTAGTGTGCACGTTGATGGGCTCTTAAAAACCTGACCCCAACAAAAAACAAAAAAATACAAAAAGAAATTCTCTCTCCGGGATTCGAACCCAGGACCATTAGCTTCCTGAACTGGATTACTGCCAATACCCGCTAGGCTAAACGGGTTGTCAATTCTAATTACAATGGTATCCTACCAGAGCGCTAGTAGTATAAACGAACTTTTGAAAGGGACATTTTTTTGTATAGAGTTATCGTTCTTCTCCTAGTGAGTATTATATTCTTTGATCTCGATCCGGCACGCCCGTCTGTTATGGCCTTTAAAGTTGTCTGAAGGTTTTGTTTGCTTATGCTAGCAACACTTACGTAAACGTCATCAACGTCAAACATGTAATGTTTTGTCTTCTGTCACTGTGGGAGCGAAGAGCGAATTTACCCAAGTTCAAAATATTTTAGTAAATAGTAAAAGTTATTGCGATGCCCTATTGTGAAAACCTCTAGAAACTGCGTTGAGTTGTAACCACAAATTACAAGAAGATACTACGTATTGTACCGTATTGTATTGTAACCCTGTATTCTTCCGCCTTGATGTTGTTTTACTATTTCTCAACTCCAGTTCTCGCATTCGCTGTGTTCTGTTGTTTTGTGCGATATGGACGCTATTTTAGACTAGATTTATTTTGTGGCTGTTTTGTGGTACTGTTGATAAGGCAAGCCATCAGTAAATCTGCTACAATGCCTAGACTATGTATTTTTGGCTGCAAAACCGAAAGTAAGTTCAAGTTATAAATTAACAATAAATATTACTAAAATAAACGTACTTATGTATATTGTAGTATACATTTCCATATCTACTCCATGTATGGTATTAAATATGACATGTAATACTCACTTTTTGGGCATATCTTACATGTAAATAAGTCATAATTCATTAATTTATTTTATTAAATCAAAATTATGCAAGATTATACAAGAAGACCTGAAGAGAAATGACACAATGAAACACAATGAAAGAAGAATGACCTTCTTTTTTCAGAAGTAATAACCCATCGTTTTCCAAATCCTTACAAGTATCCAGAACTATTCCAATCATGGGTCACTCTTGTTGGTGGCAAGTTGGAAAAATCATCAGATTATAAACACTACAGGACCAGGATCATCTGTGATAAACATTTTGAGGATGCCAACAAAAACCGCAACAACCGATTAAATAGAATAGCAGTGCCTACTCTGTTCCTACCAGGTATGATTTCCACAGGATTACTTTTCATTTGGTGCACACACAGTGGCAGATTTGCCCTAAGACCCAGTAGGCCCGGCTCTAGAGCGGCAAGATGTTAGGGGCAGCAGTCTATAGATGGTTGCTGAGAAAGGGGTGAAAATTACCTCGACACGCTCTTATTCTCTTAACAATAAAGTCGCGTCAAGATCATTTTGAACACCTCTCCCTATTAGCGACTATTGCTGCTGACTGTACCTTTTTACAGAACAAACATTTGTTAACAACTTGAAAATCTTGCATGCGAGACAGCCAAACATCAGTGAACAAGTCTCTACCTCAAACTTGCAACATGTTTCTAATGAAGCAACACAGCAGGCTACATTACCAGAGTCCAATACAGGTAAGATTATTATATGAAATAGCCTTTATTCCTAACACATACATTTTTACATTTTCTTTTACAATTATACAACTATAACTATAACTATACAAGTATAACTTGCTCATTTCAAACATAGACAGAGAGAATTATACTATCTTTGTCTTACACTATTACTAGCACCCAAAAGAAAAGGATGAGTATAGTTTTCCTGGTTCTTACTGACTGACAAATTAGTTTGACCAACTATATTTACTTATTTAAGTTTTATACTCTTTTTCTGTTTCTTCTTCTTTGTCACTTGTCAGGCTGTCTTTGACATAGGCCTCCTCCAGGCGGCGCCAATCCACGCGGTTTTTTTGTACGGTTTACATTGGGGTCTTTTCTTTCCTCTTGTGTGTTCTTTTAACCTTTTGGACGCCAATGACCGATATATCCGCACCGCAGGTTCAACGCCAAAGACCGATTAATCGGTCACAGACCACAGATCAACATAGACCTACGTGCATATGCATAAAGTTCAATTTCAGTTTTGACACTTCGGTGACGTGGCGTCTGAGTGACAGCTTTTGTGTTTGACACGGCGTCGAAAAGGTTAAGTGTTCAGATCCTCTGGGAAACGTTTTTATTTTGGTTACTAGACGGGCCCGCAGCTCCGCTCGCGTTAATGAAATAAAAAGTTTGTCTTATGTTTAGTTAAATACCGACATTATTATGTATTCAACCCTGCCAGGGTTTAAGTATAACTGTGATAGGGATTTCTTATTTGTAGCCGTTATTTGGATAACTTAATTCGCAAATTTCTCAAAAAATTATGTGATTTGATAAAAGGCAAGATTGTCTTTTTTCATGTACCTACTACGTAGGTATTTATTTAAAACTTGTTTCAACGTAAAATTATTATTTATTTTTATAAGCCTAGTTGCAAAAACGTTCATTAGATTAATTTCCGCCTTAAGACGAATATGGACGACCACCGCCCATAAATCGCCTTTTCATACAAACGTAGGTAGTCCCTATTCCCCTTTCTGTCCCGTTTTGTTGTCCCAAGTACGCTCTCTTCACGGCACGATCCTCTCCCATTCTCTCTAAGTGTCCGAGCCACTAAAGCGGCTAGCTTTGGTCTCTCAATATTTCGCCACTATATCGGAACACATCCTTATTTCTATGGCAACAAAGTTATATTAAGATATTTGGCTGACTGCTGACTGTACATTTGCTTATTTTCATCAGGTCGCTCAAAAATATCTGAACATGCACTTTACCTACCTACATTATATAACTTACTATCAACTTTGTATTTTTGGCCCATATCGGCAGCTCGTTCCCCGGACAAAAAGCAATGTTTGCCGAAGCCGTGAAATTCAATCTGAATAATATAACTTAAAAAGAAATTTAAAACAACAAAATACAAATTATTTATATACATTTTTTTTTTTTATTAATAATATGATAATATTATTTTGATTGATAATGATGTCATATATGGCATAAGTCACTCGTATATTAGGCTATAGACTAAGGTTGAGGTTGACAGCACTTTTTATTTTACTTCGTGTAAAAAAACGCCGAAATAACTGTATACCAACATGACAAACATCATTTAGGTTACTTTAACTTACGAATAATTTGGTCTAGTCTGTAGCACTACCGAAACGAAACTAACCGAGAGTTGCCGAGACGCGGCCGATCGTCGTAAAATAAAGATTGTTATGAAAATTTATTTTGCTTATTGTAAATTAAATACGTATCGAAAGCGATAGTTTTTATGCTCTAGTTCTATTCCTATATTTAGATAATAGATTGAAACAGTTTTTTCTTATCATACGTGCGTCGTATTTGAGAAACGTGTCAAAAACTTTTTTAGAAATTTGTAAGGCGCCATCTCGCTTCTTCCCTCGTTTTTTATCCCGTTCTGGTTTTTCGATTTTATATATATGATGATGATGATGATTTTTAGAGATGCACCGGATATTCGGTTACTATCCGGTATCCGGCCATTATTTTAACGTCTAGCCGGATTCCGTATAGTGGCCTACTATCCGGCCGGATACCGGATAGTAAAATTGTTTGATTTCGGAGTAAACTAAATTGGACTAAGAAACAGTGACGGTCATAATCGACTTGTTTAAACATTCCACTCACTTGCACGTGCACTCATTTCGAACCTAGAAATGAGTCCGCATTAGGGTGGAGCGAAATCCAAAATTCTTGAATATAGCAATGGAACCCCTCTAAAAGGATGTTTAATTTTTTATTATTTAAGGGAAAAATAATAAAAAAAATATTGGTATATACTTTTAGCCCTCTACTATTCGATTATATGTAGCAATATATGTATATTTTTAATAAATTTAATTTATGCTTATTTTTTTATAACTAGTTTTATTTATTAAATAACATCTTATTCTTACAGATATACTCAATTCCTATACTTATTTTTGTTTATAACGTATATTTTTATGACACGGTAAAACCACGTAAATAGGGGTTTTATGCAAAATGCCCTTTAACCCGGATATTGTGCACAAATTGGAGTTTACAACCCATAACAGAATCGTGAAAACTATTTTGAACATGATAAGATAATAAAAAGAATACTAGTATAAGTATATATATGCCTAACATACGTGTGAACATGACCCAAAAAGGGCGTAAGCGACGCCGAAGGCCGAAATTTGACGCTTATTTAAACATATAAGTAACCCTTTTTAGGGTTCCGTACCCAAAGGGTAAAACGGGACCCTATTACTAAGACTTCGCTGTCCGTCCGTCCGTCCGTCCGTCCGTCCGTCCGTCCGTCCGTCTGTCACCAGGCTGTATCTCACGAACCGTGATAGCTAGACAGTTGAAATTTTCACAGATGATGTATTTCTGTTGCCGCTATAACAACAAATACTAAAAACAGAATAAAATAAAGATTTAAATGGGGCTCCCATACAACAAACGTGATTTTTGACCAAAGTTAAGCAACGTCGGGAGTGGTCAGTACTTGGATGGGTGACCGTTTTTTTTTTGCTTTTTTTTCGTTTTTTTTTTTTTGCATTATGGTACGGAACCCTTCGTGCGCGAGTCCGACTCGCACTTGCCCGGTTTTTTTTGCAGTAAAATGATACTTTTCGTAATCAATAACATCGTTACTTAGACACAAGAATGTCTAAAAAAAATCACTCATAATTATTTTACACTGTAGCATTTTCCTTGTTTTGCATGAAATTGCTGTTTAATATGAAATTTTGAAATTATATTATTTCATAAATATTGAAAAATGCACAAAAATTTTGGTAATAACTTATTACACGCTTATTAAGTATTATATAATTTCAATAAAATGTACACATATTAGTGAAATAGTATATTTTAATAATTGATGAAAATTTACCTTTATTAATTTCTTTAGCGGCTGATTAGAGGGCTAAAAGTAGTGTTGATTTTGAAACTTGATATAATCACTATAATCTACATGACAAACTGCAACTTTTGGTACCGGTTCCACATTGATAATCAAATTTTTATTTTTTTCCATACAACGACGCTCCACCCTAGTCCGCGTGAACGTTCACTACGAGTACGAAACAAGTCAAAACCTGCACAATGCGCACCGAAAAACCGAAATGTAGGTATAGTTCCGCAGGCCGAATAATCGGCTGCCGGATACCGAATATTCGGCCGATGGTCTGGCCGAATATCCGGTATACGGCCAAACAACTATCCGTTGCATCGCATCTCTAGACTTATTTTCCTAATGTCTGTGAGTGTGCATAAAGAAAACTTATTTTTCATCACACTCGCTCAGTAAATGTGGAATTGCACGCAGGCTTAGCGGGAGTAAAAGAAAAAGCGTTTTCCCTAGGGAGTAATGAAGTTTCTAGTACCATAATTAACAGTTTTTTGTCTTTATACTTCATTTTTGTATCGCAGGTCAAGTTCAAGTGTGATGAAAAACATTGTGTGTAACTCGGGGCGTAATAATATTGCAAACTCGAGTCTATAAATCGCTCCGGCAAGCCGTCGCGATTTAACTTACTCTCGTTTGCAATATTTAACTTACGCCCATGTTGCACAATGTACTATTAACCGAACTTGAGACATGAATAAAAAGTTAGTGTTATCAAGGGCGTATTTACCCTAGGGCCATCCGGGCCATGGCCCGGGGCGCCAACCTCCAGGGGCGGCATATGCCAACCCCCAGGGGCGGCATGCCGCCCCTGGCGGAATGCATTTTGGTTTTCTTCCTTGACTTCTGGAGCGGCGAAACGTATTGGCCCGGGGCGCCAAATTTCAAAATACGCCCCTGAGTGTTATGTATAGTCTGTCAAACCATTTCGGTCAGTAAAAAATTGCGGCAAATTAAAAAAATCTTTTTTTCAGGCACCAAGTTGCTTGGATTTCTGAACCCGTTTAAACCGCAAAACCGCGTTCAAACAGAAACATTTTGGGCGTGGGTGATGAGAATTGGCGTACAGCACTATTTGTTTCCACTCACGTTGCTTGACTGAAGGCGTATCCAGGGCTATAACCGCGAAAATCGAGGTTCGCAAATTGCGGGCATTTTTCTCTGTCACTCTAATTACGCCTTCATTGGAGTAAAAGAAAAAGATCCCCGCAATTTGCGAATTTCGGTTTTCGCGGTAGCCCCTCTGACTGGTCAATTTTTCGCCAATCTGATTAAATTGCCCGATCGAATCAGGACGTGCGGACACAACCGCCAATAATGACTGATATTACCGATAAAATGAGGTGCGGATGCAAGAATACCAATTTGTGATTTTATCGTCGTGCCCCAGCAGGGAACGAAGGGAAAGTTCAGATTTTTTATTACAATACATACTAAAATATGTGTTCCGCAATAATTGAATTATTTTATTATATTATAATATATTGATTATCCATTAGCATTTCAATTATGTTTATTTTTAATGAAGATATCGAAGCTTCAATTAATTGCTATTTCGTTCCGCTGTGTAGCATTTATTATCACATCCCTGAAAGACCACTTTTACACAGCTTGAATCCACCAAAAACTGCAACACCTTGATTTGAAGTTCATCCTGTCAACAGTATGGTTGTCCTTTTTTGACAAATGGTATTTCCAAAAGAGCGAGGAGAGAGAAGTGATACTATAGTTTCTTTTTTTTTAGCATTAGAAAGAACTTGAAAGAAGGTAAGCGATCTTGACATGTCTTTTAATTGAAAAACGCATTTCAAAAATCATTAACTATTACTTATGAAAGCAGAAGAATATAAATGATCGTATTAGATTCAGAATTGTTACATATTTGCCGTAACTTATTTTTAAAATGTGTTTTTCAATTAAAAGACACATCAAGATTGTATACCTTATTTCTAATGCTAAAAAAAACGAACTATAGCTGCTGCGCCGTCGAAGAGAACAGAACGTTGGGGCCTTGGATCAGTCCCGTCTGGATACCGCTTCAATTTTGACGCTTGACGTGTGTCCTAGGCTGTGTTCCGAATCACGCTCACAGATCTTACATGAGATATCGTGACGTCAATGGACGGCGCTCACGGTGCTCTCACTCTTGGGAGTCCGCCTGGGCGCATGGTGTAATAATATACTCCGCATCTGGCTTAATGTCAAATTTTGAAGCCCAATTGTACAAAGTTGACAAAGCCGGTAAAGGAATCCCTTTTTCAGACCTCAAATGTTGATATCCCTTTGGGCTGACACATCTTAGAGATATAGCAGCAGCAATATCTTCAGCTGACCATCTGACACGTTGTCTATCAGGTTTTGTGAGACATCGAATTTGTCCTGAGGTAAAAATTTGCTTGAGATTATTTTTGAGAATCTCATATTCATCGACTTTCCTTTTAAGTAGCTTATATTCAGCCTTTGACACTGTAATCTTCTTATCCCTGGAACAGAATCAATAAATTAATAAAAAATAATGGGTTGCACTCCGGGAGTGCTGGCAGAAGTGGAAACTCAATGAGATTGCACAGCACTGCTTAAGAAGTTTTCACTATGTATAATTGAGGTTAACGCCATCTAGCGTTATTCCGTCGCATTACTTGAAAGCCCTAAGCACATCACTGTTAGTACTCGAGTTATATTATACCAGTTAGAGGGAAACTGGCATTTAAATCAATAAAGAAAAACATAATCACACGTGACGTCACGTCTTACGCTCTCGCAAGTTTAAATTTTTTTCCCAATCACAAGAGTTTTTTTCCCCAGCACAGCGCAGAAGTTTTCACTTCAATAATTATGATTTATGAATAATTAAACTGGCAACAGGCTATATTCAAACTCACAAAACACGCATTGGAGACAAAGGTCAATAATACATAAGTAGTTAAATCTCCATTAATTAAATTTTAATTGAATATAAGTTCAATAATACCTTTTCTCAACAACGTTTGAAGAGCCCTCAACATTGTTGGCTGGTGTTGTGTCGCTTTCAGATTTTAAATTAATATTGCATGAAGGAGCTGAAATATCATAATTTTCTTCTTTTGTTTCACAGTTGTCTGTCTGTCCCCCCGTACATACGATAGACTTTGCTGTCAAGTCAGTTGAGTTTGATTCTTCTACACTCTCTCTCTCTATCTTTATAGAGACACTATCAATCTGTAATGTAGGTATCGCGTCTGGTTTTAATGTCCTTACTGTCCTTGGCGATTCTTTCATTAGAATGTGCCGCAATGGCTTGATATAATCAGAACTCGTGAAATGTTTTGAACAAACTCTGCCTGTAAAACAAATGAATACATAAAATAAGCATCAAAAGAATAACGGTTTGGTACACTTAGGGAGGCTGCTTGCGTCAGCAAGCAAACATAGAACATAGAATTTTATTATTAATAGTAATTATTGTCGATAAGTACGTATACATACCATTTTTACATGTTGTTTTCAGTCCACAATAGCGAAGCCATTCATTGGCTACGGATTCTTTTTTCGGAAACGAATGAAATACGATTATACTGCCCTTTTTACTCCTACTCTTACAGTTCCGAATAGAACAGCCAACCATTTTCGTAACAAAACATTAATTACCAAGCTTACGACGTGGAAAGCTTGGAAAAGAACAGACTGCGACTGCTGACAGTGACACTGAGCGAGAAGGAAATAACAATTAACACCCGTTCGACAAGGATGACGGTTAGGGACAAAATGGCGGATTGTCAAACGTGTTTTTTTTTTTGGTTTTTATGACCTGGCTACGAGATCTTTAAGCCAAGTCTTTTTTTTATTTATTACACTGCACTTTAATTAAAGTTTTCTCACTGTGTTTTTAATGTATTTGTAAATTGGTTGATATGTTTGGCTGTCTTTTAGTAGATTATTAAGCGGCGGCGGGCGGGAGGAAAATCACTATTACTTTTTTACCAAGGGCCCAACGTTTTCTGTTCTCTTTCACGGCGCAGCAACTAGTATAATTTCTCACTCCTCGCTCTTTTAAAAATGCCGTTTGTCAAAAAAGGACAACCATACTGTTGACAAGATGGACTTCAAATCAAGTGTTGCCTTTTTTGATGCGCCCAGGCTGTGTATGTGTGCGTAAAAGCGTATATGTGTGCTCTTTTAGGGATGTGAAAAGTCGATTTTAACCATGTTATATATCGATAAACGCTACACAGCGGAACGAAATAGCGATTAATTGAAGCTTCAATATCTTCGTTAAACATGAACATAGTTGAAATGCTAATGGATAATGAATATATTATAATGTAATAAAATAATTCAATTATTGCGGAACACATATTTTAGTAGGTATTTATATATTTTAATTAAATATCAGAACTTTCCCTTGGTTCCCTGCTGGGGCGTGACGATAAAATTGTGATCTGATAACCACAATAAAGAATAAAAGCGTTTTTGTTCATTTTAGGTATCGTTAAACCTCTGAAGTAAAATTAAAATTCCAAGAAATGTCGATAGTTTATCGATATGACTTTATCGACATGGCTACAGCAAGGTGGGCCTCATTGTTAATCGTACACTAAACAAAAGTGGCAACAGTGACAGCTCGCTGAGACGGGATCTCTATATACTAAATCTATGTTTTTTACACACTTCACTTAATTCACTGGCAAGCACTAATCTGTCAATAAGGAACTTCTGAAGCCCCCTCCAGACTATGCGCGTGAATCGCGGGCGAAGCCGTGACCGCAAGTGTGGAGTCGATTTCGCTGTCCGGGAAAATCGACTCTACACTCGCGTTCGCGGCTTTGCGCCGCGATTCGCGCACGAGTGTGGAGGAGGCTTGACATTTAAATAAGAGGTGGTTAACCGCATAGTCTAATAAAACATGGTCTTCCATTCCCAGAGTGACACGGGGCTACGTCACAACACAACAACATGGCCGCTATATATAGCGCTATCGCATATTATCATATAGCGCTGTCGCATGATGACGTAAGCCCGTGTCAGTTAGGTGACCTAGAAAAGACGGGAATGGAGTACCAGGCGGAGTATATTATTATACCATGGTTAACCGTTCCTTCTTCAGCTTCACAGAAAGTACAGATATTGTTTTGTATTAATCACGGACTAGCCTACTTGGTTATGGTCCTTGGTATTAATCCTAGTCTGGCAAGGTGTGAGGGTGCAGTATTGTGTCCGTAGCGCAACCGGTTTATAGTAGTGATAAAATCTCGACTGGCTTTTTGCAGGTTAATTATACCATGGTCTTGTAGACAGACTTTCCTGAATGCTTCCGTACCATCTTCCTTTTCCTTGGTCTTGCTCTTTCCGATAAAATGAGGTGCGGACGCAAGAATACCAATTTATGAGGCCAGTATTTTCGTTCTGGGGCATTTTTTCAATTAAGAGGGCTCTAATATCACCATAAATCTAAAATAGGGGATATTACTGCAATGTTCTGCCGCCAGAGTGCAGCACTACCGACTCAGTAAATTCATAGACTAACTTACACATACTGTGCCTTAAACTGTTTTTTGACAAGTTTTCACAGACAATAAAATATGACATTGATGCGTCAAGGCGGTTTGTTAACAAGGGCCTACCGGTAACGGGTAAACGCGAAAATCAAAATTTAGTTATCTGCCTCTTTATCGCTCGAATACGCAAGAGTGATAGAGAGATTAGATAACGAAATTTCGATTTTCTTGTTTCGCGGTAGGCGTGACGTGTGATGTGTCAATGTGGTTTGTTTACTGTATGTGCCACCTACGCAGAGCTTTGACTAATATTCCCTATTGGAGATTGACGCCTATTTCATTTCTGATCAAATCGACCGACCGACCGATTTGATCAGTCTCGTCTGGATACCACTTAAGCGTTGTGAGCGTGATTCGGAACCATAGAAGGTAGGATCGCATAGAAGTGGTATACGCGTGCCTCCGTGAGGGACAAAACATACGCAAATGCGACACTGTGATTGGTCGAATTCATTTGTTGCCCACCATTCTCCATACTAATAAAAAGGTGGGAAACAAACAAAAAGTGAGACTGTGACAAGGACAAGCAATAATACCGCTTTCTCTGCTACTCCTACTGAAAGATACATAAGACTATCCCGTTCTGTCAGTTACCCCCACCACTCATGCCAGATCCAGGTATATCCTAGATTCATGTTCGGAACATAGCCCTATTGTGCGTGTGTATGGCGTGTGTACCTTCTATGGCGTGTGTCAAATGTCTACTGTCACCACTGACGTAGAACGTATTGATTATATAATATAATAAATAATAATAATAATAAATAACATAGCGAAGAGTCTTGACCAACACCTAGAGAGACTCTCGCTGGGTGGTTGGATCAAGGGTCAGATGCAGAAGGCGGTAATTTTGGACACGGCGCGTATAGTACGTCGATTCCTCACTCTGCGGCCCTGACCACCGGCAGCTTGGACCCTGCCCCGCTGCCGGCGGCACCCTAGGTTAGGTTTTTTATAATGTGTTTATATATTTTTGTTATGTTTTGTAAGTGTTTTTATATTTTACTTTTATACTCACATTGTAAAACCCTAACCTAAGACCCTAATTGAATAAAGAAAATAATAAATAAATATTATAGGGACATTCTTACACAAATTGACTAAGCTCCACGGTAAGCTCAAGAAGGCTTGTGTTGTGGGTATACTCAGACAACGATATATATAAATACTTAAATACATAGAAAACAACCATGACTCAGGAACAAATATCTGTATCATCATACAAATAAATGCCCTTACCAGGATTCGAACCCGGGACCATCGGCTTCATAGGCAGGGTCACTACCCACTAGGCCAGACCGGTCGTAAATATGCTCTTTGGCTAGACGTAAAGGAGAGCTATCTTTTATGGTAAATAATTTGATGGTGAAATAATAGTTGGAAATCTCTCCGGTGGCGCTAGGGTAGCACCCCGACCTAACCCTGTTCCCCTGTTATCTAGCCACCTCGGGCCTGGGCTTACCAGGCCTTAGGGCAAATCCACCGATATAGGATATATTTTCTATAGTAAAAATGGGAAAAGTTTGCATCGTAAACAGTTGCCAAAGTGGGCGTAAGGGGAAAAAACAGAAAAATGTTACGAAGCCCGTAACATTTTTCCAACCAACGGTCAGTATGTAATTTTCAGTACACCTTATATACACGCCGCGTCTGTCTATGGGTTTGTTTGTATGTTTGCAATAAACCAACTACTGGACGGTTTCGGTTCGATTTTCATGCGGTTTTCACCTATCAATAGAGTGATTCTTGAGGAAGGTTTAGGTGTATAATTTGTTAATCAGTCCGAAACCGGGGCGGGTCGCTAGTTATTTAATAACGTATTATATTGTATGATTTTTCTTAATAAATTCACAATTTCACTTCAACAATTCTTCATATTCTATTAATTCTCAGACACCGGCACGGTTAGAAAGTTGGAAGAAGTCGTTAGGAATTGCATTAAAAGCAAATGATTATATTTGCTATCTTCATTTTAAAGAAGAAACTATAAATATGTACGAAAAGTTAATTATTAAAGGAGAGCTCAAATATATTCCTACACAAAGAAAGACGCTTAAGGAAGAAGCTGTGCCCACGATTGAGCATCAGTTTATTCCCATTCCCGAACATGAACTCCAAGCCAATACTATTCATGTAGAGGAATCTTTCGAACCATACCCCAATCAACCTAAGGACGAGCAGCAACAACAAATCAATGCCGAGCAACAGGAATTATCAGTAGATCAAAATGATTCTAATAATTTAATGGATTGTGAAATGATACAACAGGTCTTTGCGGAACCATTGTTGAGTCAATATCAAGATGTAACAATAAATCCAATAGACAATTTTAAAAGTAAGTTTCGGGCCTTTTCGTTTTTGCCGCCTTTTTGGCTACATGCAGAAAATTCAAGTGGGCTGGAATTTATGCGAATGGATCCAACAACTCAGCAGATTAGACATCATATACGTTTAAACGATGATCTAACTATCACTGTAAGTGTTTATTGATGTAACAATAAATATGTAACGGACTAACGGTACATTAAATAGGTCGTAATTCTTGAACCTATCCTATTAAAACGGCTACAAATATAATGACCACCAAAAAATACTTTGGTACCCTAAATAAAAAAATCATGCTTACCAAAATAAATTACTGAACACCAAAAAAATAAGGCCTAAAAATACAAAAACACCACCGTTTTAATTACGACTGCACTTCAAATTGTATTTAAATACCAAATATATTGAATGATCACCAAAAATCATTAATGATCACCAAATCTTGAAGACCAAATTAATGCGATATTTTCACCTAAATAAACCACTATGATTACCAAAAAATTTATACATATTACCAAATAAAGTAAACTGATGCCAAAATTACTAGCCCCTCCCGCTCAACCCCCCGTACCCCGCACCGCATACCTACCTAACCTAACCTACTTTTCTAGTAGCATTTCGTTATGCTACTAGAAAAGTAAGTTAAACTGCTATCAGTTAAGTGGGTTTGGTTAGGTTTGAATTGCGACCCTTACAGAAACGAAATGGTACTAGAAAAGTGGGTTAGGTTAGGTTTGAACTGCGACCCATACGGAAACGAAATTCTACTACAAAAGTGGGTTAGGTTAGGTTTGAACTGCGACCCTTGCAGAAAAGAAATGCTACTAGAAAAGTGGGTTAGGTTAGGTTTGAACTGCAACCCTTACAGAAACGAAATGCTACTAGAAAAGTGGGTTAGGTTAGGTTTGAACTGCGAGCCTTACAGAAACGAAATGCTACTAGAAAAGTGGGTTAGGTTAGGTTAGAACTGAGACTGTTACAGAAATAAAATGCTACTAGAAAAAGGTGACGAGGTGGATTAATTAATATAATAGGATAACTTTGTATTAAATATTTGCACATTTTTTTATTAAAATGTGGTTACAATTTTGGTGGTCATTTACTATTTTTGGGTTTACAATGATTATTTTGGAGTCATTTGCTTTAATAGGATAGCAAGATTTAAAAATTTGATTATAATTTTACATTAAATGGAGTTCTAATTTTGATGGTCATTTACTATTTTTGGGTTTACAATGATTATTTTGGTGTCATTTTCTTTAATAGGATAGCAAGATGTAAAAATTTGGTTATCATTTCACATTTAAATGGGGTTTGAAATTTGGTAATCATTTACTATTTTTGGGTTAATAATGATTAGTTTGGTGTCATTTCCTTTAAAAGGATAGTAAAATGTAATAAAATTGGTAATCATTTCACATTAAAATGGTGTTATAATTTTGGTGATCATTTATTATTTTAGGGTGGTAAAATATATTTTTTTGGTATTAAATTTTATTAAATCTGGTGATCAGTTAAATAGCAGCCTATTAAAACTCGACTGTGTATTTTAAGAACCCTTATTATGTACCTGTTGATCAAAGCACTATTTATACATAAACAATGGTAGAGGAGAATAATAAAAGATAAAAACTAATTTATCTAATAATTACATCCATTTTCAGATTTTGTAAAGGTGTGATTGTTGGTGATGATATACTTACGAAAGAAATCAACAGTACCCAAGATGTAAATCTTGTCGAATTTTACGAAATCGTTTGCAGAACCGTAATTCCACTTCCACCCTTTTACAAAAAATGGCAGAAGCGAAGAAGATGGATGGTAAGTCTTATAGTGGTAAGTAGTGGTAACACACTATCGCCACAGAATAATGAATAGTACTGCCGTACAGAAAGGAAACTTCCTACAAAAACGAAGTTTGACAGCGGTTCAGGGTCGAATCATGCTGTCTCTTTCTAATATATGGCACTATCCCTTTCGGCTATTTAGGGTTGTCAAAAATCAAGCGATTATCTTATCTGTGGTCGTGCACGCAAAAGGAAGTCAAGTGGTGCCAACCCCACGGACGTAGAGAGTAAACTGGATGGAGGACATTGGCCAAAAAGTGTGTCCACATGAGAAGTCAAGGTGGGCCGTTGCATCTCTTTCTAATTAGGGTGACCATACGTCATACGTATGTGGGATATTAGGATAACATTGAATATATAGTTTGGCCAGGATCTCTTCTTATTCGTGCATAGGGGCTGTCCATAAATTACGTCATCGATTTTTGGCGATTTTGGACCCCCCCCCCCTATAATCATCCAAAACTCATGCATCAAATGACCCCATTTCCTCCTACTTCATGCTACCGTCATCCGATGTCCAGACCCCCCCCCCCTAATTTGAAATGACGTAATTTATGAATAGCCCCATAGTTAAAATTTTAGTAATAGAAATCATACTGTCTTTTCGCTGTACTAGTATTATGGCCTAAAAAGGGATGGATATAGTTTTTTTTCTCTTCTGTAAAACGCTTCACACAACCTTAAGTACTTAATTTAGTTGTTCTAAATGGTGTGCTCAAATTACGGCACCTATGCAATTAAAACTGCACGAGGCCATGCGCTTGGCGGGGAACAGAACCATATGGAGGAACCTGGTCTTCAACAGAAGGATATGATGTCACGATCCTCAGTATTGAGGGACCGACTGAAGAAGAAGAAAAGCTGTTACTAGTAGGTGTAGGTACTGGACCACGAACATGGTCGATCGTCAGGAAGGTGGTCCGCCGTAACGTCTGTCAAGAACACAGGTATGAGTGAGAGAGATAGAGAGACAGATATGCTGACAGAACCAGAGGGTCTACTGCGAACCATGTTCGACTTGTTGCCTCTCTGTCACACTTACGTACGAATTTACAAGTGCGACAAAGAGGCAATATGTCGAAAGCGGTTTGGGGTAGGCTCTCAGGACAGTGGGGGAATCACAGTCTTTGCCGCCTTAGGTCCCAAGGCCTACATAGCAAGCACTAGCCGCCCCTTTCTCAGCACCCATCATATAGTCTGCCGCCCAAAATATCTGGCCGCCCTAGGCCTGGGCCTACTCGGGCTTAGGGCAAATCTGCCACTGCCTCAGGGTCGCGTGGGTCCGCTACGCCCGTTTGCTGTAGTTTTTAACTAGGACGCTTGTCACTGGAGCATAGACACCGAAGTTTGCAAATTGCGAGCATCTTTCTCTGTCAGTTCTGTCACTGTAATTACTCCTTTATAGGAGTAAAAGAGAAAGATGCCCGTAATTTGCGAACTTCGGTGTTCACGGTGCTAGGCCATCTGTGATTCTGTGCGAAAAGAGAAGAGTCGTGAAATGTAAGAAACTAGTGATGTGCCGTTCCTAGTAAATTTTCCAAAGAGGGTAAATTCCCAGTAACGTTTCTGGTATCGTCCCAAAATTCAGTAAATTACGATAAAGTTCTATTTTTCTTTTATTATCAATGTGTTTTTTTATTATTATAACAATGCATAAATGTGTCTGTAATGTTTAAGGACTTTGGATTTAAATTTTGTCAATTATTTATTCTGTATTGGCTCTCATTTTACCAATTTAAACATGCCGAAATAAATACATACCTATTTATATAAATTACTTAAGTACGTAATAATAATTGTGTAACACTGACTCTCATCGTGCCGACATCATAGTCACCCTAATGAGTTTGACAATGTTGTCTTGTATTTTTATCGCAAAATGTAATAATTGTGGCTTCCTTGTGAAACAATATTCCACATTAGAAATTCTTTCACTCCCACAACCTTTAACGCAACATTTATTCACCATTTTTAAGAAATTTTGCATTCACGTGTTTTGATAACATGTCATCAGGTCATCACGTTAGGGATACCAATTAACATTCAAAGTTTCTACAATGTCTATCATACCAAAATTAATGTTTTTTTTGTTGTGCACATGCTTGGTTAAATGAGTTAATAATATTGACATAATTATTTACAAATTTCTTAAAAGATATCAGAACCTTACTCTGAATAAAGCACTTAAATAATATAAGAAGGTATTTAATTTCAGTAGTATCAGGGGTGCGAAACTCCTGACTTCGGTCAAACGGCTCCGCTCGGCTCAGCATTGCTCCGAGCAATTATTAGGGTTGGCACATAGACCTATATAATAGGGACAAGACATATTGTTCTATACGTACAATTGCTTATAGAAATAGCACCCATTTTGACGGCACACACATAAATATATATCTATCTCGTTTTTACTCAGCACTGTAACCCTTAGCAAAAAAAGGTGACAGTATTTCAGTACGGACATAAAGTGTTCCATGAAAATACGTAAATACCTAATGCGGCCGAAAATCCGCCATGTTTAGTCACGCAAATGTCATTGTCTGTCAGTTCAGCAGGTACTTGTCCTGTCAAAAAGTCGTGGTGAAAATTAAAATTATTAATTATCTTTCAATATTTTGCTTGTGATTGAAAATAATTGAAGCCAAATGTGAATAATTACGTCGCGAATATGCCAGTGTGTAGTGTATTAGGGTGCGGCATAAGAAAACCACCAAATCAGCCATCTTTAACCATACACAGGTACGCTATAATTTACATGAAAAATATTGGTTATTGTTAATGTTCCTGGGAAATTAAAGGATGTTTCACATTATAAATAGCAAGGTTCTTCTGTGCAGTTATAGATCATGAAGTGATTGGATTTATTTAACTATATTTTTACGCTTAAATAATGTAAACATTTCAGCTAGGGTTGTACTTTATTTATCGACTTTGATATCGATATATTATGATTGCCTATTTATATTTTCTTATTTTATCATGCTACCCCGCTTCAAACCAACTAAATTATCTTAATTTAATAATTAAATCATTTTTATAGCTTACCAAGAAATGAACATAAAAAGAAAAGAGCTGGAGATGGAGACCCTGACCGACTCTCGGGAGCACTCGGGTCCGTGGGGTCGTTACTCCACAAGCTGCCCTGCGGGCTTTTTTATATCATTATTATAGTTTTTTTATATAATTCGACATTAAGAGACAATATACATATAGTTGTAATTTATAAAATGGTTAATGTATTGTTATTATTATGACGTATAAAAATGCCCTTGTGGCCTATTTGCTGAATAAATGTTGAAGAAGTTGAAGAGCGGAAGTCATTCCTTATTTTTGTAATAAAAAAATGTTCTGAAGGTGTTTTGTTTTTTTTCACCCGTCGCTTAATAAGCTTGAATTTTGTATCGCTCTCACTTATAGATACGGCGCACCAAGGTCGAGGTGCAGTGCGGTAGTGTGTTACAGACTTCAGGGTTAGCAACACAACAAAATTGATTGTAATAGAGAGGTAAAGTCCAAGAAAAACACGTACACTTATTCTGACATCCAAAACAGATGGCGCTGTACTGCGCCATGTGTTTTGCGGTCACTAAGTTGTCAAACGTCAACTTTTGAAAATCAGTGTTACCGCAAAAATCGCAATATGTATTGAGTAGTACAGCGTCATCTCGTTTACCTGTCAAATTTGAAGCACGAAATTGTCCTAGACTCCACACATCTTACTAAATCAAAGTATCTTTTCACATAACAATATACTAATAAAGAATTTTTATTTATTTACTTACTTCCTATTAAAACATAAACTCCACAAATAATACATACTTAGTATTTTAAATAAAATGAGCCGAGAACGTTAAAAAGGTATCGATGTATCGATAAAACCTAGTAACAGTAAAAATCTTCTGGGCAGCACTAAAACCGCCATGTTTAGTTCTAAGATGACGTCACAGTGGCACGCATTATTCGTTGACGTTTCACTTCCATAGGTTTCATATTTCAGTGGGTTGGCACCACTTGACTTCCTTTTGCGTGCACGACCACAGATAAGATAATCACTTGATTTTTGACAACCCTAAATAGCCGAAAGGGATAGTGCCATATATTAGAAAAGGACAGCATGATTCGACCCTGAACCGCTGTCAAACTTCGTTTTTGTAGGAAGTTTCCTTTCTGTACGGTAGTACTAGAGATGTGCGCCGATGGCAAAATCATCGGCGGCGGCGTCCGATGATTTTTTGATCGGCGGCGGCGGCGTGATCGGCGTGAAATCGGCGTGGCATAATTTTTGATATTGCATGAGAATGTGGCTGTAGAAACTCTACATTAAAGCTTTCTGAGTATTTACTAGGCTATCCAAAACATAATATGAGTGTTTTCTAAATTATTGTCGAAAATTATATCCCATCACGTCACTTGGCATTTGGCAACCATTTCTTACTAACCTTAGAATAAAGATGTCGTCGTTTTCGAAAGTAAACGCCAGGTTGATTCGCTCAACAGAATGTCTTTGAAGTGTCCTGTGTCGCATGGCACTTGCAGGTGAAAACCCGCGTGTCTTCAGACCTACATACTGCGAGCGACTACCCAAAGATTTGATAGACGAGCCACCTAACTTAAAATCGCTTGAAAAACTTTTTATGAGATAATACATTGTATTTCATAAAAGAGTTTTATGGAATATTAAGGTCTACTTTGTTTTCTTTACTGGTAGCTTAGTGATGACCCTTGGTGATTTAAGTTCCTATAAGTGTAATTGCTTAACCTGACTTTTATAATTTTGATTGAAATATATATTGTTAAGTAAAGAAGCCGATAATCACGATAAAATGACTAAGAATTGATTGCGTGTTGATTGTTTTAAAATTAAATGAAATTGTATATTATATGATAAATAAATCAAACCATATCTATCATATGATGACCCTTATGCGTGTCACCAGCATCACACGAGATATCATAAAATACGCAATTATAATCGTAGTGAATGCTGGCTGGAGATTCTAAGAAGAAAATAGCATTTTTATGTCCTAGGATATGCATACCTGCAATTTTCTTGACTTTAGTTCACTGATTAAATTGACAATCAAGAGACTAAAACAAAATGCGTTCTACAAAAAAAGCTGTGCGATAAAATATCAAATAATAACCTGTGATCCAGAAACTAGATCTTGTTTAAATTAACGCTAAATCGTTATCACAGCTAACACCGCAACGACAAAAATCATGCTAATTTGGTTCACTGGCAAATAATAAGCGAAAAAGCATAAGGATCTTCAAATTATATGTCTGATACTATCTACTCACTACGCAAAAGGCAATAAGATATGTTAGGTATCAAAATTTCCCACGCCGATTATACGCCGGTCAAATTTATCGGCGGCGGCGGCGGCGTGGAAAAATCGTCGGCGGCGGCGGCGCGGCGGCGCGGCGGCGCGGCGCACATGTCTAGGTAGTACTATTAATTATTCTGTGGTAGTATATTGATATAAATACTGCCACAATGGTATATTTTTAACATTGGCAACATGTGCGAGTGAGACACCGCGACCCACCTTTGCTATCTCAAGTGGACCGTTTTCTCTAGTCTGGTACGAAAGTCCTAACTACCTGAAAAACCTAATCTCGCATCTACCTCGTATGGGCTCCCTGGCTATATACTGTTACGAAATGACCGCACAGGCAAAGGCGGCGGCGGTGTCGCCATCTACCTTCGTAGCGATATCCCTTTTAGTATTTTAGACCCCTCTCCGTCTCAATTTTCTAACGACATGGAGTATTTGGTGATAGAAGCTAATGTCAACTTGTCAATGGCACAAAAGTCGTACTTGGGGTCGTCTATTGCCCACCTACGGTCGATTATTTCACAACCTTGGAGTCGTTGCTCGTCTCTTTTGCATCGGAAGGTACACATCACATAATCATGGGTGATTTTAACACAGATCTTTTAAAAAATAGTCTCAGATCACGGAATTTGCTGTCCATAATCGAGTCTGCGGCACTCTCTGTTCTTCCGTTAAAACCAACACACCGTAACCTCGACACGTCGGACTCCTGGTTGGACCTTATTCTTACGTCATCCGTTGACCATGTGAATAAAGTGGGACAGTTATTAGTCCCAGGTTTTTCTCGGCATGACCTTGTTTATGTTTGCTATAGAGTACGACCTCCTAGACCACAAGCAATCAGTGTTAAATTTCGCAGCTTTGCACGGTTGGACACTGACGCGCTTATGAGAGACGCGCGCGCGATTGACTAGGTACCCACACTTACGGCGTCAACTGTTGACGAGGCGGTAGTTGCACTTAACACAGCGGTCTTAAAACTGTTTGACACTCACGCGCCCGTTCGTGATGTGAAACTAAAGCGTCCGCCTGCGCCCAGGATTACCCACGCGGTGCGTATTGCGTTGACGAAGCGAGATCGTGCGTTTCGTAAATATAAACGCCACCGCTGTGATGATAACTGGGATGCTTTTAAAATTGCCAGAAATCGATGCAACAAGATTATTAGGGACGCTAAGCGTAGTCATATTCACAAAAATGTTGTTTCATATTCACCAGCGGACACCTGGAAATTTCTTAAAACTATTGGCATAGGGAAATCGTCAACTAATTTTAACAATTTCTCATCATTTTCTTTAAACGATTTAAACATGCACACAATCTTTTTCGCTAGACCCTGCCACTACATCTAAAAGTATCTCGTACCTCCGTGCCCTACCTTCCTCCTCTCGTTCTACGTTCACTTTCACACCGGCCTCTGATGATGAAATTCGTAAAATAATTAATTCTGTTAAATCAAATGCAATCGGGCATGACGAGCTAAGCAGGATCATGATATTGCGCATCCTTGAATGCATTGTGCCTATTATAACGCATGTAGTCAATCTTTCCATGCTTACAGGTGTTTTTCCTTCATTGTGGCGTAGTGCTTTCGTAATCCCTTTCCCAAAAGTACCCAACCCTTCATTACTCAAAGAATTTCGCCCAATTTCAATTCTCCCGTTTTTGTCTAAGGTCCTGGAAGCCATAGTGCACAAGCAACTGTCCACTCACATCTCCAATAACCATATTCTTTCGCCATTTCAGTCAGGCTTTCGTTCAGGGCATAGTACAACTACCGCTTTACTTAAGGTTCTTGAAGATGTGCGGCTGGGCATAGAGGAATCCCTTGTCACTGTTCTCGTTTTAATAGATTTTTTGAACGCGTTTAATGCCGTAAATCATGAGCTTCTCCTTGCCGCTCTAGACCATCTCAATATTTCATCATCAGCGGCCGAGTGGTTTGCGTCCTACCTTTGCGGTCGTCGACAGGCCACCCGAGACAATCGGACACTATCTAATTGGTGCGATCTTTCTTCCGGTGTTCCACAGGGCGGTATACTCTCTCCACTGCTTTTCTCTATTTTTGTTAATTTAATTACCCCCTTCATAAATTGCTCATATCACCTGTACGCTGATGACTTGCAATTGTACACTCAAGTCAAGATCGATGATATAGACGAGGCTGTATTGCGCCTAAATAACGATCTTTCTAGCATAGCATCCTGGTCTAATGATTTCGGGATCGCTGTCAACCCGTCTAAGTGTCAGGCTATCGTTCTTGGGAGCCCACGTTCAGTCTCACTCTCTGACTTCGCACATGTAAGACCGATTCTCTTTGAGGGCACCGCAATACCACTATCATCCCAAGTGAGAAACCTGGGGTTGATTATGGATCGGGGCCTAACTTGGGAGCCACAGGTTTCTGACGTGTGTCGCAGAGTTACAAATACCCTGAGAGCATTGTACAGGTTTAAACATTTCCTGCCGGCCAGTACTAAAACTTTACTCATTCAGGCTCTTGTGCTTCCAGTCATAGATTATAGTGATGTGTGCCTTACCAACCTTTCACAAGGACTCTTAGACAGACTGGATAGACTTTTAAACAGCTGTATTAGATTTATCTTCGGCCTCCGCAAGTACGACCATGTCTCTGCCTTTCGACGGAAACTTAATTGGCTTCGTGTACGGGAACGCAGGTGCCTCAGGGTGCTGTGTATGCAGTGTATGCTCTACAGTATATTAAACGACCCAGTGATACCGGAGTACCTGCGGTCTAAATTCCAGTTTATTACCGCACAGCCAGGCCGTGAGCTACGTTCCTCCCGAAAACTAACTCTGTCAGTTCTGGCTGTTCGCTCCGGATCCATGACCAACTCCTTCACCATGTATGCGATTCGTCTTTGGAATTCCCTCCCTCTCAAGATAAGGCTAAGTCAGACTAAAACTCTGTTTAAATACAAGTTGCGCAGACATCTTTTAGAAAAGTCTCTTAGTTAAGTAAATCTCATAAAAATCTGAAAGCAGGTATATAATTAGATATATTGTGTATTATATGTACACATATGTATATTAGTATTTTATGTATGTATAAGTAAGTAAATATATTATAGCAGTATGTATATTTGAAATAGTATGTTGTTCAACATAAAATTTATGCTTAATATTAAATTTTTCGTACTTTTAATTTTTCTTGCACCTATTACGACTTGTTCTCTGTTTGGCCCGAGGGTTAACTGGTAGAGAATGCCTTCTGGCATTAAGTTCGCCTTTTGTACAATTTTTACTGTGCAATAAAGTTTAAATAAATAAATAAATAAAGTCTTTCTGCCTCGGTGATAAAGTTCAATTTAGTATGGCAAAAAAAGTGACAGTGCAGTCCATCTTATAAGTTCATGGCCAACCCTAATAATTGCTCGGAGCAATGCTGAGCCGAGCGGAGCCGAGTTTGACCGAAGTCAGGAGTTTCGCACCCCTGCTATCGCACCGCACCAAGGTCATTGTGCGACGCACCAATAAGTAAGAGCGAGAAAGCGATATCTCTTTCTCGCTCTTATCGGTGCGTCGCACAATGATCTTGGTGCGGTGCGATAGTGTGTTACGGCCTTTAAAGCCGTAACAGACTACCGCACCGCGCTGCGACCTTGGTGCGGTTAAAATATCTCTTCCACGCTGCAACTTATAGCTGCATCCTTAACGCACGTACGGCGACCACCTTACACACTATCGATACGTGCGCCGCACCGTATGAATTTATACGTAAAAGAAATATTTTACCCCTTCCTTCTGTACAAACATTAAGGCCAAGCGCGCACCACGACTTTTTGTCGCGCGATAATTTAGTCGCAGAAATGTAACGTATGTGTTTATATGGCAGTGCACGCATATGCGACAAAAAAATCGCAGCGATTTTAAAATCGTGATTTGTCACATTTTTCCGCGACTGCTCGCGACGCGATTGTCGCAAAGTGAATTGCGGCATACGGAGTTGTATGGCCCCGCGCGCACTGCGATAATAAAATCGCACCCGGACCTCAGTCGGCATATCGCTCTCCAAGCGTCAACATGTCGGAACCTGCTGCTGAAGACGCTAGATGTTGACCATTTAATTATGGAAATAGAAGGAGATCACCTTTGTGGTATAAATACTCAAAATCATACAGCGATCACATATTAAAGACAACGTTTCATGACAAACGACTGGTACGAAATCCATGTTGAGAATGAACAAACCGCGACTTTTTCATCGCAGTGCGCGCAGTGAATTTTCTGCGATATATTACAGCGCGATTCTAAAATCGTGTCGCAAAAACTAAAATCGTGGTGCGCGCTTAGGCTAAATAAATACTTACCTCAGCAAAATCAGCTGTTCTGCATATGGATTCCAATCCTCTACTTTCTTAAAAGTGGTAACACACTATCGCACCGCACCGCGACCTTGGTGCGTCGCACCCATAATTGAGAGCAAGAAACAGATAATCTCTTTCACGCTCTCGCTTATGGGTGCGACGCACCAAGGTCGCGGTGCGGTGCGACCACTTAGTTTAAAAGAAAAGTGGTATCCAGACGGGATTTATCAAATCAGTCGATTTATTCAGAAATGAAATTAGCGTCAATCTCCAATTTTAGATTTATGGTGATATTAGAGCCGTCTAAATTGAAAAAATGCCCCAGAACGAAAATACTGGCATCACAAATTGGTATTCTTGCGTCCACACCTCATTTTATCGGTAATATCCTCGGAGTAAATATCTATGGAGCGGCCATTAATGCCGGCTACATACGTAACGATAAATCGTAGCGATTAAACTGTGCAGTCCGAACTGCGCAGTTTTATCTACCGTGTGTATGACAAATCGTTACGATAATCGACAACGATTTGTCATACACACGGTAGATAAAACTGCGCAGTTCGGACTGCACAGTTTAATCGCTACGATTTATAGTTACGTGTGTAGCCGGGGTAACAGGCGTTCCCCTCTGCAAAAAGATCGCGGCCGCCGGTCAAGGAGGTTATATAAAACTAGTTGCCAAAACGTAGTGATTATATGCTCTTTGGTTGCCACACGTCATACGCCATTCAGCAAACGTCAGTCTAAGCGGAATGATAGGAGCCGAAAATGCCGAATTGCAGCGTTTTCTCGTGCAAAATGAGATCGGAAACATCTAGTCTACAAAAAGAACACGTTTTTTATCATATGTAAGTACTATTACATCTAAATATTATCAAATAGTGCATTAACTTTGCAAATAACTAAAAAACATTGTCAATCTGACAGTGATACCAGTGATATGATATTAGATCTATTTTAGGGTAATTCTAAAGAAGACTTTCTAAATATTAATTAGGTATGAGTAGAATTTCTAATAGGAAATATTATGCGAAACTCTGCGTAGGGGGCGCGACTACCACAATCCATCACAATCTGGGGGTCCGCCGCGGAACAAGAAAATTTAAATTTCGTTATCTAACCTCTCTATCACTATTGCATATTTGAGCGATAAAGAGAAAAGAGAAAATTTACTAGCTAGCTTAGTGCTACACTCTGGCGGCAGAACATTGCAGTAATATGCCCTATTTGCGTTGCTTTTTGTTATATGTGACGTTCCATGGAAAAAGGTACCTTATGGCGGCCGGCGCTTACGTCGCATGTCGCCGCAATAATATTGGAGCGGTGTTAATAATAGCGTAAGCGCCAACCCCCATAAGGTACCTTTACCCGTGGGACGTCACATATAATTTATGTAACACATTATTTTTATATAACACCTTAGTTTCATATCAACCTAATCTATTTAATCAAATAAATAGATCTATAAGAATAAAGAAAAGGGGGACGGGGGATCAAAAAGTAGTCGAAAACATCTCGCGTGATTTGTGCACAACCCCTAAATAACGTAAAATTACCGATAGACTCTTTTTTTTAAATTAATTTTTCCTTTAGTTTCTACATATAGCTGGTCAAGCAGATCTTGTCAGTAGAAAAAGGCGGCAAATTTGAAAAATGTAGGCGGGAAGGGATATCGTCCCATAGAAAATTTGAATTTCGCGCCTTTTTTACTAACAAGATTTGCTTGACCAGCTATATATTTTTATTTAACATGTCATATATTTTATTAATTTAAGGTATTTACGGCTGTCACTTTCCATAAATAGGCACTTTTAATTTATTACTCTGGTATCACCGTACCAATATTAGTGATGGGACACCATAAAAACCAATATCGGTAAAATCGATATAAACATAATGAATAATATACAGATGGTCATGATGCCTAGCGAACACCAGCCATATCGTACAAACCTAAAGAAATTGGAGAAGTCGAAGTTGAAGAAGTTGAAGTTGAAGAAGTAGGAGAAGTTGAAGTTAGAGAAGTTGAAGAAATTGAAAAGGTTGGAGAAGTTAAAGTAGAAGAAGTTGGAGAAGTCGAAGTTGAAGTTGAAGTAGGAGAAGTTGAAGTTAGAGAAGTTAAAGAAATTGAAAAGGTTGGAGAAGTTGAAGTTGGAGAAGTTGAAGAAGTTGGAGAAGTTGAAAAAGTTAAAGCAGTTAGAGTTGGAGAAGTTGAAGTTGAATTTGAAGAAGTTGGAGAAGTTGAAGTTGAAGAAGTTGAAAAGGTTGGAGAACTTGAAGAAGTTGAAAGGTTGGAGAAGTTGAAGTTGAAGAAGTAGAAGATGTTGAAGTTGAAGAAGTGGGAGAAGTTGAAGTTGAAGAAGTTGAAGTTAAAAAAGTTGGAGAAGTCGAAGTTGAAGATGAAGAAGTAGGATAAGTTGGAGGAGTTGAAAAAGTTGAAGCAGTTCGAGTTGGAGAAGTTGAAGTTGAATTTGAAGATTTTGGAGAAGTTGAAGTTGAAAAGATTGGATAACTAGAAGAAGTAGATGTTGAAGTTGAAGAAGTGGGAGAAGTTGAAGTTGAAGTTAAGGAAGTTGGCGAAGTCGAAGTTGAAGAAGTTGATGTTGAAGAAGTAGAAGTTGCAGTTAGAGAAGTTGAAGAAATTGAAAAGGTTGGAGAAGTTGAAGTAGAAGAAGTTGGAGAAGTCGAAGTTGAAGTTGAAGAAGTAGAAAAAGTTGAAGTTAGAGAAGTTGAAGAAATTAAAAAGGTTGGAGAAGTTGAAGTTGGAGAAGTTGAAGAAGTCGGAGAAGTTGAATTTGAAGTTGAAGAAGTTGAAAAGGTTGGATAACTGCAAGAAGTAGATGTTGAAGTTGAAGAAGTGGGAGAAGTTGAAGTTGAAGAAGTTGAAGTTAAAGAAGTTGGAGAAGTCGAAGTTGAAGAAGTTGATGTTGAAGAAGTAGAAGTTGAAGTTAGAGAAGTTGAAGAAATTGAAAAGGTTGGAGAAGTTGAAGTAGAAGAAGTTGGAGAAGTCGAAGTTGAAGTTGAAGAAGTAGGAGAAGTTGAAGTTAGAGAAGTTGAAGAAATTGAAAAGGTTGGAGAAGTTGAAGTTGGAGAGGTTGAGGAAGTTGGAGAAGTTGAAGTTGAATTTGAAGAAGTTGAAGTTGAAGAAGTTGAAAAGGTTGGAGAATTTGAAGAAGTTGAAAGGTTGGAGAAGTTGAAGTTGAAGTAGGAGATGATGAAGTTGAAGAAGTGGAAGAAGTTGAAGTTAAAGAAGTTGGAGAAGTCGAAGTTGAAGAAGTTGAAGTTGAAGAAGTAGAAGTTGAAGTTAGAGAAGTTGAAGAAATTGAAAAGGTTGGAGAAGTTGAAGTTGAAGTTTGAGAAGTTGAAGTTGGACAATTTTAAGTTGGAGAAGTTGAAGAAGTTTGAGAAGTTGAAAAAGTTGACTAAGTTCGAGTTAGAGAAGTTAAAGTTGAATTTGAAGAAGTTGAAGAAGTTGAAAAGGTTGGAGAAGTTGAAGTTGAAGAAGTAGGAGATGTTGAAGTTGAAGAAGTGGGAGAAGTTGAAGTTGAAGAAGTTGGAGAAGTTGAAGTTAAAGATGTTGGAGAAGTCGAAGTTGAAGAAGTTGAAAAAGTTGGAGAATTTGAAGAAGTTGGATGAATTGAAGAAGTAGGAAGATAAATAAGTTGAAAAAGTTGAAGAAGTTAAAAAAAGTTGGAGAAGTTGAAGAAGGTGCAAAAGTGGAAGAGTTAGAGTTGGAGAAGTTGAAGTTGAATTTGAGGAAGTTGGAGAAGTTGAAGTTGAAAAGGTTGGAGTAGTCGAATTTGAAGAAGTTGAAGTTGAAGAAGTTGAAAAGGTTGGAGAAGTTGAAGAAGTTGAAAAGGTTGGAGAAGTTGAAGTTCAAGAAGTAGGAGATGTTGAAGTTATAGAAGTAGAAAATGAAGAAGTTGGAGAAGTTGAAGAAGTTCGAGTTGGAGAATATGAAGTTAGAGAAGTTGAAGAAGTTCGAGTTGGAGAATATGAAGTTAGAGAAGTTGAAGAAGGAGAAGTTGAAGGACGAGTTGAAGAAGTAGGAGTTGAAGTTAGAGAAGTAGAAGTTGAAAAGGTTGGAGAAGTTGAAGTTGAAGTAGGAGAAGTAGAAGTTGAAATAGTTGAAGAAGTAGGAGAAGTTGAAGTTGAAGTTGAAAAGGTTGAAGTAGTTGAATAAGTAGGAGAAGTTAAAGTTGAAAACGTTGAAAAGGTTGAAGAAGTTGAAGAAGTAGAAGTTGAAGTTAGAGAAGTTGATGAAGTTGAAGAAGTGAAAGAAGTAGGAGAAGTTGAAGTTAGAGAAGTTGAAGTAGGAGAAGTTAAAGTTGAAGTTGAAAAGGTTGAAGAAGTTGAAGAAGTTGAAGTTGACGACGTTGAAAAGATTGGAGAAGTTCGAGTTGGAGAAGTTGAAGTTAGAGAAGTAGAAGTTGAATTGTTGAAGAAAAGGTTGTTGATTCCCCATACAAACTTCCACCCCCTTTTTCACCCCTTTAAAGAGGGATTTCTGGGATAAAAACTACCCTATGTCCTTCCCCGGGACTCAAACTATCTCTATACCAAATTTCATGAAAATCGGTTCAGCGGTTTAAGCGTGAAGAGGTAACAGACAGACAGACAGACGGACACACTTTCGCATTTATAATATTACTAGCTTTTGCCCGCGACTTCGTCTGCGTGGAATTAGTGACAGCAGCTAAAGTAGGTATGGCGCCTGGATAATTCTAATAGCAATGATTCAATTCGCGCATTGCTTGCTTCAATTATTAGGCAATTCATTAACTCTTTCAATTCCACCCCCCCCCCTTGCACTCTCTTCAGGGATGATTACCGACATAAAAACTATCCTATGTACTTCCCCGGGACTCAAACTATCCCTATACCAAATTTCAACTAAATCGGTTCAGCGGCTTAAGCGTGAAGAGGTAACAGACAGACAGACACACTTTCGCCTTTATAATATTATATATATTTATAATATTAGTATTAATATAGTATGGATAGTATGGATTAATTACGTTTTGGCAGAAATTGGCTTTACGACGGGATAGGGACTGGACAAGGACCTATAGGGGTGGGGTCTGGTATATAAAAAAATATTTTGTGCTTTTCAGTGGGTTGGAAGGACCTCAAAAGGAAACAACGGAACCCTTATACTCCTTATAGGATCACTCGTGCGTCTGTCTGTCTGTCCGTCTGTCACAGCCTATTTTCTCGGAAACTACTGGACCAATTAAGTTGAAATTTGGTACACATATGTACATTAGTAACTTAAAGATGGACATGTTTTTTTTATAATTTTAAAATACATAGGTTCGAAGTTATTTAAGAAAATAGCCAAAAAATGACCATTTATCTCCAAAACTACTGGGTCTAAAATTTTGAAAAAAAAATATAAGTACAAAATAGTTCTTTACCTATAGATGACAGGAAAACCTATTAGAAATGTGAAGTCAAGCGGGAGTCGGAATTATGTACGGAACCCTAGAAACGCGAGTCTGACTCGCACTTGGCCGGTTTTTTAAAGAAATTATATTAAGTTATTTTGCTTTTATGTTTGTTTTTTTTTAATTGATTTATTTATATTTTTACTTTTTTATTTCGTTTTATTTATTTTTGTCTCATTATGACGATCGATTGATCTTGCTGCGCGCACGTAATACAGGGACCCACTCCCTCTCCCACTCGCACTCGCACTCGCACTCTCAATCCCACTGAAAACCGCATCAAAATCACGGACAAACATACATACATAAATACATACCGGTCAAACTGAGAACCTCCTTTTTTTTAAGGCGGTTAAAAACCAAAGTAGTTGCTCTTTTCTGTGAGCTGTAACTTCGCAATTAGCTTAAAAAAATTGAAATAATGACATAAATTACTTTGCCGAATCTTTACTACAGCGAACTCAGAATAGTCGTAAGTGCCATAGAAGCTACTGGAGTTAAGTCTTTTATGCCAATTTCCGCGAATTTGAATATTTTTTAGTTTTGTGCCTATAGATTACAGGAAAACCTATAAAGAAATCAAACGGGAGTCGACTAATCAAATCATAGCCGGTAATTCTATATACGCAACGCCTCTAGCCGCGTCATATTCGCGTCTAAAAATCAAATGGATTGATCGCGCCCGTTCCGCGCCGCGCCGCGCCGCCGCCGCGCCGCTTCGCCATCGCGTCAAAATCGCTCACCTAGGACACTTCCATATGCAACAACGGTTTGTTTTTTCCGTGCCGCGTCTCGCCGCGCCGCCGCCGCGCCGCGCCGCGCCGCGCCGCGCCTCGCCGCCCGACATTCGCGTGCAAATCGCGCCGCGCCGCGTTCGCAACGAGATCGCTTACGTAGGACACTTCTATGGGCATCAAAGGATTGATTTAGCCGCGCCGCGCCGCGCCGCGCCGCGTTCGCGCGTTGTTCGCCTACGTAAGACGTAGCGTTAGTAGTATGTCCTAATTTTAGCAAATAATAACCATTGAAATGGCTTGACAGCCTACTTATAGTACGTGTTTGGGTAGCGTATGATTTTAGTACCTACCTAGTACCTACGCATTCTGCTCCAAATGCCACATAGAATGCAGCACTAGCCGTGGCAAAAAATGCAAAAGGCAGATTATTAAATGGTGGCGTTTCATGATATGCCTAGGAATATCTCGATATGCCCGATTTTACGATCTACCGCCGATATATATACTAATTATCCCCTACTCAATATCCCTTAAATGACATCCTATGGCCGCGTTCCATCTCTGTCATCAGATCTGCATGCTCGATAGTATATTTCATTGCTTTCAGAAGTAAACCAACATGTAAAATATTAACTAATGAACTGATCATAAAAAATCATTCTATATCAGCTTGCAAGATTCGCCCTAAACAAATTGACAAACTATTAGAAATAAAATCTAAATCATCATAAGTTAGTAAAATGCTGGTACAAAGACTACAAGATTGTATTATTATTATAATTGATAAAATCAGAAATTAAAATTCATTGTCAATTATATCGACAATATTATCGGCGCGTCCCTCGCACTACCTAGGTTTACTTAGAACTGACGTCATCTCGTTCACGGACAGGGTTGTCTGTGTTTGTTCTTGTACTTGTGTGAATATAGTTTTTGCTAGTGTTTGATAATTTTGTCGTGTGCGTGTGTAGCGACGCATGCTAAAAATGCATTAGTGTTAACATTATTTGTGTGCGTTACCTCGTCCCCCGCGCCAAAAACGACAGAATTTTTCAGATAGAAATTAGTGCGCGTCTCTACTCCATAGATATTTACTCCGAGGTAATATCGGTCATTATCGGCGGTTGAATTCGGCGAGCCAAATTGGTATTTGCGTCCGCACCTCCTGATTCTATCGGGCATTGGAATCAGATTGACGAAAAATTGACTAATCTGGATACGCCTAAAGACGTGAGGCGATGAAGAAGGATGAGAAACGAGGAGTTATTTTAGTGGATGATGAAATTAAGTGAAGGCGTTTATTTTGATTCTCAAACCATGAAATTTAATGGTTTTGTTGACTAGAGGATGATATAATATAATTATATAAAAATGTGGTTATATGTTATTTTTGTAAGTGTTTTTATATTTTATTTCTATATTAATAGTAAAAGCGGCCAATTGCGAGTCGGACTCGCCCATGAAGGGTTCCGTAGCATCAAGTAACATAATAAAATTTGCGGTTTACGATTTATGACGTATTAAAAAAAAACTACTTAGGAGATCTCGTTCAAACCAATTTTCGGTGGAAGTTTGCATCGTAATGTACATCATATATTTTTTTTAGTTTTATCATTCTCTTATTTTAGAAGTTACAGGGGGGGGCACACATTTTACCACTTTGGAAGTGTCTCTCGCGCAAACTATTCAGTTTAGAACAAAATGATATTAGAAATCTCAATATCATTTTTGAAGACCTATCCGCTAAAACAAAGTTCTAGTATGGGGAACCCCCAAAATTTATTGTTTTTTTTTTCTATTTTTGTGTGAAAATCTTAATGCGGTTCACAGAATACATCTACTTACCAAATTTCAACAGTATAGTTCTTATAGTTTCGGAAAAAAGAAGCTGTGACATACGGACGGACGGACGGACGGACAGACAGACAGACAGACAGACATGACGAATCCATAAGGATTCCGTTTTTTTTCCATTTGGCTAAGGAACCCTAAAAATGGCCTAGCCTAAAAGGAAAATAAATAAAGAGAAAAACAAAAAAGACCTTTTATTTCTCGTAGGTAAAACAAACACAATATATAAACTTAAATTTACATTAGGTTTAGTATTACAATAATACCTATTTAATATTCCTCAAATCAATTTTCTAATATACTTGGTTTATATGTAATAAGTAATTATAATTTTTTTCTTATTAATTTATTTATTCGTATATCCTTAAACATACGGAAGAGATTTATGAAAACATATATATGGTCCATCGCACTATATGCATGTGAGACATGGACGCTAAATAAGAGAGACGAAGAATACCTACAAGCATTTGAGATGTGGTGTTGGCGAAGGATGGAAGGAATAAGTTGGACTGAAAGAGTTACGAATGAAGCTGTCCTAAACAGAGTGAAAGAAAAGAGAAGTCTAATGAGTGTTATTAAAAATAGAAGAGGAAGAATGATAGGCCACCTGCTACGACACGACCACTTCATCAGAAACATCATAGAAGGTAAAATAAATGGAAAGAGAGGGAGGGGAAGACCAAGGAAGAGTTATATGAGCCAAGTAAAGGAGCATGTAGGGGCCGTGTCGTACCAGGACGCTAAGGGGCTGGCTTTGGACCGACCAAGGTGGAGACAACTTCATCACGCTGCACCGACAAGAGCCTAGCTCTTAAATTGAAAGAAGAAGAAGAATTTATTCTGCAATAACCCCTCCTGTGAGGGTGAAGGCATCCTCCAGTGATGCTGTTCATCACTATTTCTGTTCTCTATCTTTTACAACAATACTATATATGTATATCAATATTTATTTGTATATTGATATATAAAAACTTATATACATTATACATAGACAACACCCATAACTCAGGAACATATTTGTAATAAATAAAAAAACGGTTTGCACTCCGGGAGTGCCGACAGAAGTGAAAACTCAATGACTAGTCCAAAATGTCTGCAGCACTATGTATAATTGACTCATCCTTCTTTCTATTGAAAAACTTTAGTTCCGGAATTGCTGGTCAGTGAGCTTGTTTAAAATTCGAAATTCAAATGCGAATAGAAATTGTAAAGTTACCTTGCAGACCTCGCATCTAAATATATTTGGTTATGATATTTTGAGTTTTATTCACCAGTTTAGAGTTCACTTTTATTAGCAATTTCATCAAGATGTAGCTTTATTGAATTATATTTGAGTGATATAAAGTTAGAATGTAACTGTGAGATCCTCGTATTTCAACCCGTACAAGATTAGAACCTTTTTCATGTAATGTCATTGAGTTTTTCTTTATTGATTTAAATGCCATCTAAATGAGCGGCCATCTAAACCTTACGGTCATGTGATCGCCTTACGCTGTCTCGAGTTTATCATTTTTTCCCCACCTCAAAAAGTGCCAAGCGCCGCTAAAGAAGTTTTCACTTCAAAAATAAAAAGCTAAATGCTTTTATCGGGATTCGAACCCGGGACCTCCTGCTTCATAAGCGGGGTCACTACTCACTACCGACAAGGCTAAGAGACCGTCAAAAAATGGTTCGCGATGCACAGTGGCGCCGCTTATTTAATGTTTTTGAGGGACACTTTTTAATACATGAAGATTGATTTCCTATATAGATATATTGGTCAAGCAGATCTTGTCAGTAAAAAAAGGCGGCAAATTTGAAAAACGTAGGCGCGAAGGGATATCGTCTCATAGAAATTTGGATTTCGCGCCTTTTTCTACTGACAAGATTTGCTTGACCATCTATAGCTAGACGTATTGACGTATGCCTATGCCATCTTTGGCTCGGATGTTTGATCCAGGCTGACGCAACTAGGAACAAAAAAGTTTTGTGTGGAAGTTAGTGACCTAACCATAACCAAAAAAACAAAATAAAACGTCATTGCTATTTAGCTGTCAAGTCAACTGTCAGCCATATTGCGTTGCTTGTCATGGCGCCTTGCATGTGTTACTCGCGTATTTCTTGTAACAACGTATAGTGTCTCCATAGATTTTGTGTAAATGCCACCGAAAATCAGGACCTTTAAATGCGAAATATGTGGCAATCGCTACACTCGCCCTCGCGATGTTACCAAAAAAAGAAAGTTCATGGCGAAATTTCCGTTGGATGAAGACCGGTAAGTATTGCTTTAGATACTTTTAGCCTTATTTTGGTGTAGCAGGCTATAAATACATCGAAAATTAGATATTTCATATCCATTTTCATTGTCAACTAGGGATGTACTACAAGTATCGATAACTGCAGCTTTGTTTGTTTATCAATGTAAATAATATAGTAAGATGAGTGAAATTTCCTGATAGAGTTTGACCAAAAAAAGTCTGCAGCGATTTTGATAACTCACGCGGTGCAAGTTTTATTTCTACGTCATAATTTCAAAGACGTTTGACGTTTAAAATAACACATGCACTGCGTGGGCTAGGTATCAAAATCGCTGCAGACTTTTCTTGGTCTAACTCTATCTTGCATGTGATATGACTATAATTAATTCTCTGAATATTTTCCCAGATGCATATCTTCCTTACAGAAAGTTTTCCTTTTGCTATTATACTTAGTCACATAATTTCCCATTTTTAGAATCTCCCTTTCACGCTACATTTTGCTTGCAAACTGTAATTATATAACACATTTAAATGTTTCCTGTATGTTTTCAGGTGCAAGCAGTGGGTCAAATTCATTGGGAATGAAGACCTGGTATATCTTCCCATAGAAAAGTTACATGCATTAAAATTTGTATGCGGAGACCATTTCGAAAAAAAAGCTTTTAATAAAAAAAACAATCGACTTAAAAGGTCTGCCATACCTTCAAAAAATTTAAAAGCTGATCCACTTCCTGATGAAATACTGCTTAATTTTCCTTGTCATCTTTATTCGAAAAGGAACATTCCCACGAATCTTGACCTTCTGGCGATAGCTGACAATGAAGTTTATTCACTACCTCAAGTAGAAGCCATCGCTGGTCCTAGTAACTCGGGTAAGTTTTGAACCTTTATTTGACAGTTGGTGAGATACCGAGACAAGAGCTGGACTCTCCATGTAACCAGATGGCCAGGCCCCACAGGAAAGAGAAAGGCAGGAAAACCACGAAAAAGATGGGCTGACGACATTGTGGAGGCAGCGGGAAGGGACTGGATGGATACCGCTCAAAATAGAGTAACATAGCAAAGCTCAGAGGAGGCTTTTACCCTAACAGGGACCACAAAAAATTAAAAGAATAATCTTTAAGTAATTTGTTATGAAAAATGTGGAAATAAAAGGCTATATAATAATATAATTTGACAGTTATACCTATCTCTTTTAGATGAGATGAGTGATTTTAATTATATTTTTACACTATTTTTTACAGAATCGGAAACATACTGATTATATTCTCTTTGGTTTGATCTCTTGGATGTTGTATTATATCTTTACTGTTTAACCATTGAGGTATATAGCTAGAGCCGGCATCTCAAACAAAATGTTTCCGCACCTCAATGAAGTGTATGCACTTCTTTGCGTTCAGTACGGCATCGACCACTAACGAGATGCCACACATGTACCGAAAAAAAATAATTAAAAATGCCTTCGTGCGTGCTCAAAAGTTGTAACAATAGTACAAGAAAATATAATAAAAGCGATGGAATAACGTTTCACCGGAAAGCAATCGAATAACTGTTGATTTACGATTATTTAGTTTATCACGAAACGTCCCTTTAGAACATTCGCGGCAGGAAGCGATTTTCTTCGGCGCAAAGATTAATTTTCTCAGACGTGACACATTGGTACCTCTACGAAACGGTTGTATACGTTGTTGGTAAATTGCACAAAAGTTGTGAAATCTTTTTTTTTTCTCGTTATTTATTGAAGGTTTTAGTTATAATAACGTATTTTATAATATATTTATGTTACATTAAGGGTGGTAAGTGCAAAATTGTTACTGAGAATCAAATAGAAAATTTGATGAATCGTTAAAAAATTGAATGTAGTCCGTGATACAAGTATGTACTTAGAATATTGGATAGAAATAATATTTTAGGAAAGAATCCTCGTTTTCACCCGTGCGATATATAATAGTTATAAAAAAAGGTAAATTATATTCAAGTTTGCGTTTTAGTGGTTGTTCCCATTAGAAAAGTTGCTCGGTATCACCTACATATTCAAGTCGTATAATATTGCAGGTCATTAAAAAATAACCCTGTACGTAGGCAGAATATGATCAGTTGTCATAACAGTTTCGCCTCTGGCATACGCTTATTCTTCACCTTAGTGACAGACGTCAAACGCCGAAAATGGCGGACACAATTTGTTCTCGATAGCTGTGCCCTGTTTATCAAAATTAAGTCCCTTTCTAACAAAAGCTGTCAAAAAGGGACTTCCACTTGTATTACAAGTTACAAGCTTTTGATAAACAGGGCACTGGTCTAGTACGTTTTACATATAAGTCAATGTGTTTAACTAAGTTTTTGTTGTTGTCTCTTTGGACACGTGATTTATCTTAATAAATGCCACCGAGGAAAGTGAGCAAACAGTATAGGAGATGTCAAATATGTGGATTACGCTCTAATAGTGAAAATTATGAAAATAAAAAAAGGGTCTTTATGTCAAGATTTCCCTTGAATGAAGACCGGTAAGTATTGCTTTAGATACTTTTAGCCTTATTTTTGGGCTACGTATGAAACAGTTTTTGTTAAGTAATTTGAATAATTTTTGTATATTTTTATATTTCATACACAATTAATATTGTTCATGAATAAATAATGAATGAATGAGTAAGCAAAGTAAATTACATATTTCATATCCATTGTGAACTAGGGATTCTACCTGTATATTAAATGTTACGTACTTTATATTGTATTTAAGTACCTTTTGAATACATCAAACTAGTTTCTATGTTGCTGGATTCGTCAATCTATGCGTCCAAAGTTAAAACGGCCGTTTTTGTTTTGAGTTCGATTATTTAGCAGTGGCACTAGAGTGCACGTTGATGGGCTCTTAAAGATAAAATGTTTTCAGATGTAGGCAGTGGGTGAAATTAGTGGGAAAAGAAGATTTAGCATATATTCCAATAGAGAAATTACATGAATTGAAATTTATATGTGGCAACCACTTTGAAGACAAGGATTTTAACAAGAAGAAAAGTCGGCTCAAAAGATCTGCCATACCGTCAAAAAATTTTTATGCTGAGCCACTTCCAGATCACATGCTGGTTGATTTTCCTAGTCATGTTTTTTCAAACATTTTCAAGAATCATGAACCTTCAGTGATACGATACAAGGGAGTTTCACAATCCCAAGTAGACGCCATTGCTGGACCTTGTAACTCGGGTAATTATTTAAGCTTTATTTGGCAGTGGTACCTCTTAAGATATGGCCTACTGTATCACATTAACTTACTACAGTAGAGCATCACTAATCCAGTAAGTCCGCTAAAGCATAGCGAGGGGCTACATCTCTGGTAGAAACACAGTCTAATCCAGTGATCCTTGTAATCCCAATTGCCCAGACACGGCTCTGCCCCTAATGGTCACGGCTAACAGTGCCTACGACATGATGGTCATGAAGGTCTGAATTTTCTCCGCCTAACAGTGCCTTCGAAGTGAAGTGCAAAAATATGAAGCACAAGCATACTTCACGGATGTTTTTGCAATTAGGAACTTATTTCCATGGTTTATGATAGTTTATTAAAGTAATATGTGGATATTCTGTCTTTCATTTATTTGCTAATTTAAGTGTTTTATTATTGTGATTTAAGTAAAATGTTGTCAGTTGTCCATCAAATAGATATAGGCCTGCATCTGCTAGTAGTGCTGTATACACAAGCAACAGATGTTAATATATGATGATTCCTGAAAACAATACAATTAACTGATCAATAAAGGTAAGTGTGGCTGCGGGATCCCTATCTTAAGGCCCCTGTACATATTGGGCCAGCGTGGGCCAGTCTAAGGGACGCATTTATGCGTTCGAGGGAGCAAGTGATATTGCTATCTCATTCTACCGCATGGCTGCGTCCCTTGGACTGGCCAGCGTTGGCCCAATATGTACAGGGGCCTTAGTGTTTAGACGTCAGCCATCTTCGGGCGCACGAGCGCCGATAGTCGAAGTGGTGGCCATGGCCAAAAGGATCATCATCAAGTGTTTGGTGCGAGTTCTTTACATTTGTAACAATGTACGCAAGTAGCAATAAAATTAACGCCCGATAAACGCAAAAACAAAAACGTGTGTCAGTCTATAGATAGACTAAATACCATATAAATAAAATAAAAAAGCCCTTTATTCATTGTAAAAAGTTTACATAAAAATTAGAAAATAAAACTTATAATACGTGTTTTAATAATGAATCCCTAGTGGGTATAGGCCTCCTCCAGAGCTGCCCATTTGTCCTTGTCTTGTGCTGTTGACATCCAGTCTGTGCCGGCTGTTCTTTTTACGTCTTCCTCCCAACGCATTTGTGGTCTGCCCTGGCCTCTTTTGCCAAGTGGGCCTCTGTGGGCCATATTAAAAATACCATATATGGTCTCTGGTGGCTCAAATTTTAAATACATGAATATTTATTAAACGTCTTTGGCCGTCACTGATGTATATTTGATGCAGACTGTACCATAAATGTAATTTGTGACGAAAACCTCATTATTAACAGTATTAACTTTTGTCTACAGGTACAACTGGTACGAATAAGACTGCTGCTGCTGGACTCGTACCAAAATCACCACAGGCTTGGGTTCACTCAGACCATGTGTATTGTAAGGAAAAAACACCGCTACCGGCAGTTGGTAAGTCAGTGCAAACTGCAGAAACAAATATGTGGCTTTCCATCACAGAAGAGTCCTTTTGCTTCAAGTGCAATAAGGTTCTTTTCATCTGAAATTCCAACATAAATTTTGATAAAAAGGCCCATATTGCAAATGAAGCTTAAGGACCCTTCTGTGATGGAAAGCCACATGTATTACATTACACAAAGCTGATTATCCAGCTTTGCTGGCCTGCCAGAGAAGGTTACATTTTATACACAAGAGTAGCACTAGTAGCAGTAGTTTTTGCAATTTTTGAGTTGTTTATATGTACTCGTAGGATAATTAGCCAGTAACTGGCCACTTTTAGTACTAAAATGAATTCTGTTTATAGGTGAATAGAATTCATTTTTAGTTTAGGGCGGCCAGTTACTAAAAGTGGCCAGTTACTGGCGAATCCCTACCACCATCCATCCTACCATCGCTCACACTGTTAATAGTAGGGGAGCCCACGATGCTAAATCGGGATTTACTCGAGCGTCATACAGACCTATTGGAATCGAAATACTAGATGATAAGAAGAAAAAAAAGTTATATAAAGTTTTTTTTCCAGCTAGCCGGAAAGCGTCTACTATTTTTTTTTAATTTCGGGAGGTTGCTGGAGGGTTAAAAAGGTATACTCTTGGGTCGTCCCATTAGTTTTTTGTCAAGTTCTTAAATTAGTCCCATTCTGCTTTCGTCACCCATTCTACATTCGTCAAGTTCATCGGTGGTCTTTTTCATATTTGGTTGTTTGCCTTCTTCTTATTTCGGCTTATTCCGGCATTCGTCATCATCTTCTTTGGGCATGTTCGATGTTAGTCAATTTATTTTTTTAGTCTCATTCGTTATTCGTCCTATCGTCTTTGGTCTTATTGTAATTTCGTATTTTTCTTATTTAAGCTCTTGAAATTTGGACACATTCTCTATTTGTCCCGTTAAATATTCGTCCCGTTCGATATTCGTGCCATTCGATATTCGTCCCATTCACTATTTGTCTTGTTTTTTGTTTTGATTCCATAAACAAGAATCCTTATACTTAAATATTAATTAAATGTATCCTAAACAATACACATGTAGGGGAGATTAGTCCAAAACGGGGACACGGGGCTTACTCCGTCGTGCCGTGCCTGGTCTTAGACCAGGGCACAGTAGTATGGCTAATTAGATAGTTTCAGACTGATTAAAGCTTTGGTAACTGCTGTCAACCTTCTTCAGGGCGACTTCTATTCTATGACACCCACGGGAGCGAAGGGATGATGAAATTGATAACCACACTGGGAAAAAGACAATCAACAAATATGGCCAAAGATGTCAAAGACTACCAGCGAAAGTGACGAATGAAGAATATGACAGAATACAGAATAAGACAAATTAAGAACTTCAAGTAAGTAAGTCAATAACCGAATGGGACCAATACCGAACGTGTCGAAGAAAAAATGACGATTAATGAATGAGACTGAAAACGAGATAGACTAACATCGAACATGCCCAAACAAGATAATGACGAATACCGGAATGGGTCGGAATAAGAAAAAGGCGAACAACAAATATGACCAAAGATGAGAAAGCCCACCGACGAACGTGACGAATGTAGAATGGGTGACGAAAGCAGAATAGGACTAATTTAAGAACTTGGCAAAAAACGAATGGGACGACCCGAGACGATACCCTATAACTTAATGTAACACTTATTTATAGGCATTTTCTTAATCTGACGAACACAAGTTTGACGCCTAATTTTTACATTGTAACCGTCAGATTAAGGAAATGCGTGCAAATAATTATCAGATGTAGTAATAGCACAATTATAGCGTTAATTTGGACTAATATGATCAAATCCACAATCTGCTTAACAATTTGTTGAACCCCCCACCAACCAAGGGCTCAACATAAGATGGCTAAAAGGGGTAAAGGTAGACTACACGGGGTAGCAAGATATCATTCATATCTTAATCTGACGCGCTCGAGTAAACACAAAAATCCCCTCTTGGGCTCCCCTACCATAACTGACAGTTCGTAACCCTTATTACAATAGGCACAAGGTCACCGATGGACAGTTAGGAGTGTTGCTGTTTGTACACGGTTGGCTGGTGAAATCGACTTTTCGGATGATTTTGAATTACAAATATTAAATTTATATACGATTTCTTATATTTTACAGTTAGTATTTGATTACTACTATTATGTAGTGTTGTAAATATGTGGTTTTCTAGCACAGAAGGGTCCCTATGCTTCAAGTGCAATAAGGATGTTTCCATCATAAATTTCAACAGAAATTCTGATAGAAACATCCTTATTGCAGATGAAGCATAAGGACCCTTCTCTAATGGAAAGCCACATATTCTAAAGAGTTTTTTGTCTACAGAAGTGCAACCTGCAACGGAGGATGGAAGTAGCAAATTAGACATTGATGTAGAGACTGATGATCCGATAGAGACAGATGCAGACGCATTTGACAATGACTCGCCGTCCTCGCCTGTGCCAGGTTAGTTGGTCAGACCAAATTTGTCAGTAAATAAGAACAAAAAAACTATACTCATCCTTTTCTTTTTGGGTGCTAGTACTAGTGTAAGATAAAGATAGTGTGATTCTCTCTGTCTATGTTTGAAATTAGACAGTCCTTTGACAAACTACATATTTGATTTTAGAGTAAAAATTATTTTCGTTGTCTTGTTTCTGACCACTCTGTCACGCTTCTATTTTTGTCTTTTATCAAATAAATAAAAAAAGTTGAGTGCTATTGCATGTATTTCTAACTAGATTATAATTCTCTTGAGAAAAATTAAAAACGAATTTTCACCCCATACGAAAAACTCCACTCCGTCACATTTTTTGGGGACAAAAAAACAAGACAATGAAAAGAATTTTGACCCTTTATTTCTGTATATCCTTCTAAGGCCCAGCCTTAACAAAAAACGCCCAAAATCCAATGAAATTTTAACCTATAAAGTAGGTAATATAGTTGGTTTTGTTTTAATTGAAGGAAACAAAACAATATATTTTTATTACAAGGTATCTGTTTGATTGTTTCAGAGATTGGCAATACACACGAAAACATTTTCTCGTGGGAGAAAACAGAGTTGATAGAAGCAGGTAATGTTAGCTTCACATTCTCTTTTAAATATTCACTGTCCATTAATTTAGGTACATTTCTCGTATAGACACAGAATAAATAATAGTACTAGGTACAGAAGATTCACTCTCTAACAAAACGCGTCTGTTACGATTAGGACAGATATGACCGCTAGGTGGCGCAAGCGTCACGCGCGGCTTATGGCTAGCCACCAAAATTGGTGTGGGACGGATGTACATGTAGCTACTTCGCTGCCCCAATATTACAGGGTTCTATATTTCACTTTTATCGAACTGAAATTTGAACATTCTCACAGTGACATTAAGAGTCGAATTTCAACTATCTTGAAAATGTAACATAGAACCCTGTAATATTGGGGCAGCGACTTGTTGCGATGCGACGAAATCGCGGAGTGAGCCACGCCAGGTATAGAGTCACACATATATATTTTTATAGTCTATATTGTGTCCCATTGCTGGGCAAAGGCTGCCCTGTCTTCTGCCAGTCGCCACAAAATAAGTCTATATAAATTCAAATTCAATTCGTTTAATACGGTGTAAACGTACATGTCAATAAAATACAAAGAATAAAAACACACACATCTAAAACTAATTAAACCTAAAACAACACACACGTCAATTAATTTAAAGAAAAAATATTACACAATATTAATACCCACAAAATAAATTCTTAAAATAATTATATAATCAATGTCCATAAAATTCATTAATACTATAAAATATTAGTATATATTAGTATAACATTAAGCTAATTTTACGTTTTAACTCACGTGTTTTTAAATGGAGGCTCTCCGAAACATGTCGCGTTAGTGAGACATTTTCGACGCCAACGACGGATATATCCGAACCGCAGGTCCAACGCCAAAGACGGATTAATCCGTCACAGACCACAGAGCAATACCTATAGACCTGCGCGCATATGCATAAAGTTCAATTTCAGTTTTGACTTCTGAGAGACAGCTTTTGCGTTTGTCCCGGCGTCGAAAAGGTAATGTTAGTACGTCTCACGATAGTTAAAATTTGCTATATTACCTATATTTCAGATGTTCCCGAAGCCCCGACGCCAGTGCCAGAGAAAACGAAATTAACTGACGACGTCGTGACGCTGTCCTTGTTCAGTGACGACGACGCGCCCATACAATCCCAGCCCAGTGCACCAGGCAAGTCACTTCTCACAAAAGGCACAGAGCAATCTGGCATTCAGCCACGATTGAAAATTGTGTAATAGTACATTTCGATGCTAGTGCGGAAGGTATGTCATTACTTCACGAGTACCGAGATATCTTGGCACGAGCCGCAGGCGAGTGGCAAGACTCGGGACGAGTGAAGAATGACATTTCCGCACGTGTATCGAACGACATTTTTTAATACAGTTGCGAAAAAATAAGTAAAATATTGTTAGTCGTACACTAAACCAAAGTGGTAACAGTGACAGCTCGCTTAGACGTCGTCTTTAAGTATATTATATCTATGGGCGTTTGGCAGCTATTCCGTTCCATTCAGACAACTTATTAAGGCGCTCTTATACTCGAGTTTTACGTTTTCAAGGGGGTGAAGCAGACGCGTGGTAGAACGGGCAGGCGGGCGCCCCGCGCGGCGCACCGCACCATCCCCGCGCAGGACGTCTACGTCCTTATTCTGACGACATCGGTATTCTGAATTGTCAGTTCCGGGATTTTTAGTTCGGCAATTAATATTGAATAAGATTTATTAGTAAATTCGAATTTTGATGAGTACTTAATGAAATTAAAAACCGGACAAGTGCGAGTCGGACTCGCCCACCGAGCCCGCCGAGGGTTCCGTATCTTTTAGTATTTGTTGTTATAGCAGCAACAGAAATACATCATCTGTGAAAATTTCAACGGTGTCCCATAGCAAAATAGGTTTTTATGAATAAATAATCTCCATAAAATTTTCTGCAAAAAACATCTGAACACTTTTCTCTAGGATCAATATTTAAAACGATATTAAAGGAAGAAAGTTAATCACAATCAGTTCACAGGTCGCTTTTTTCGTAAATAACTCGTAAAAAATATTATACATAAATATTGAACATAAAATTGTCCACAAAAAAGGTTTTGTACACTTTTTCGCTACGATCAATATTTAATGAGGTTATAAGGGGGTAAGTTAATTATAATCAATTTCCAGGTCCCTATTTTAAGTTTTTCGTAAATGACTCGTAAACGGTGGCCCATAGCAAAATAGGTTCTTAATGTTAATTAACCCCCCTTGGCTAAAAAAAGGCCTCCATGTTTAAAATTCATTTGTTTACGTAAGATGTCCGTCTTTGGCTCACGAATTTACATGTGTGTACCAAATTTCAACTTAATTGGTCCAGTACTTTTGAAGAAAATGGGCTGTGACAGACGGACAGACAGACAGTCGCACGAGTGATCCTATAAGGGTTCCGTTTTTTCCTTTTAAGGTACGGGACCCTAAAAACTAAAAAAAGTGTCATGTGAATTGATTGTAGTGAACTTTTTTCCTTTAATATCGATTTAAATATTGATCCTAGAGAAAAGTGTTCATATGTTTTTTGCAGGAAATTTTATGTAGATTATTTATTAATAAAAACCTATTTTGCTATGGGACACCGTTTACGAGTTATTTACAAAAAACTAAAAAGGGACTTTAAAATTGATTGTAATTAACTTACCGGCTGCTTTGTCTTTTTAAATATTGATCCTAGCGAAAAGTGTTCTACATGTTTTTTGTAGGAAATTTTATGTTTATTATTTATGTGTAAGATTTGTTTTTGCTACGAGTCATACTTTTCAAATTATTAACGAAAAAATAAAAACAAGGAACCTTAGAATTTATTATAATTAACTTTCCCTCTTTATTATCTTTTTAAATATTGATCCTTGCTAAAAATGTACTGAATCTTTTTTATTGAAAATTTTGTGTAGATTATTAATGTTTACAACATTTATTTTATATTGGCCACTTTTACGAGTTATTTACGAAAAACTAAAAAAGGGACCTTTAATATCAAATATCTCACTTCCAGTCAAGAATTCGATCAAGCAACCGGCAAATTCGGATTCAGCGGGGTCTAATTAGGTTAAAAAACCTGGTTGCCAAAAAGTAGTATGTTTTGCCAATAGAAGTCGATTTTTACAAAAATGTGACCATTCTAAATTATTCAATTTGATTAATTTTATAGCCTTTTAAAATATGTTTACACAATTTATCAATCGTGACTGAATTCCGGATTGATAGATGGGTGTGTACCTTTGCTGCCCAACTTGTTATAAAATGACAATATGACGGACGAATGTCTGAAATGTCACCGTATTTAAGAATTATTTTGCTTTTCTTCGTAAGTATGTTGAAAAACATTGTGTGTATAACATATTTGCATATTTATACTGTGATTACCCATTTTATGAAACGTCCGCTAATCTAGCACAGGTCCGACGCTGACAGTGGTCACGGGCGTACTGGCGTGAGGAATAGGCGCAAGGTATTGCCGCGTAGGGTGTAATTTAGTAGGCAAAATGTTGAATTCATCAAATGATGAATGAAAAAATTAACGTATCGATAAAAGGACAAGCAATAATGAAGATTTACTTAAAAGCTATCGACTGAAGTAAGTTTCATATACATTTTCGTCCTAGTACTATCTAACATAAGGAAATAAAAACAGTGTTAGGCATGTTTTCAACTTAAGATTCTATCGAGAAAATAATGAGCCGTCGTGTTTCTGACAAGCAATAACGTAGTTCAAGGACTGAAGTTATACATACTAGAAAATAATGCATGAAATCCTTGTAAAAGTCTGTAAATATGGTGACAAAAAAGTGCATTTTACTACACACCGCGCCTTAAGAACGGAATTTTCAATATTCAATATTAAAAAATAAACGTGTTATAATGATGAAGAGGTAAGTATTAAAATATGAAATATGTATATTTTTCACATTCTTACATTAACAGTAGGTTTTTCTGCTGATTACGACGTTTAAAGGAAACTAATATTAACACTCATCAATAAGTAGTCGTGAATTGGAACAAGAATAAATTTAAAAAAATTGGAAAAGTAAAAAGCACTAGTTCGAGATAACCAACTTTCCGCACGCTAAACAGCTACGTAAAGTAGCACTTTTTGAGCAACTGTATTAAAAATATATTTTACAGTACATATGGTCCTATTTTCCCGCACTAGTGCGCAAAATAGCACTTTTCGTGCGTATGTCAAAAGTTTAAAGGGCCATATGTACTGTAAAACGTACGATACACGTGCGAATAGGTAATTCGTTTTCCTCTTTTCCGCACTTGTATCGTAAATAACTATTAAACTACTATTAAATTAATCAAATTAAATATATTTAAACTTAATCATGACAATTAAATTATAAACATTAGTATTTTGAAAGTAAAACTCATTTTATACCTTGAATAAGTATTTTACTTAGAACCTACATGGCTCGTAGGAGTTAGTGACATATAAAAAAAAAGATATAACTCCCGTGGGAGTAAAATGTACTTTACCCCCCGCTGCGTGAAATAACACGCTTACCGAGCAAGTGTGATGAAAGGTGTTATTTTGACTTGTAGTTGCAGCAGTTCCTGAAGATGTGAAAGTCCAGTGCAAGGATTGTGCAGCAGTCATTGACGGGTGAGTGTCATTATAGATTTTAGTGCAACAGTTGTATAATCAAATTTAAAAAAAAATCATGTATTTCGAACAAAGTTCATATTAATATTTAATGTTAGGGTGGTATTCCACCTGGGTATCCAATTTATTTGTCCAATGTGTATTGGGTCTCATATCCCAAAGCCGAAAGGTTTTGTTCCGAAAGGTGTCGTGTTTCGGAGGTTCCGGGGCAAACTGCCGAATCCGACACAAGAGCAGCCGATGCAACGGAGCCACGCCGTTTTGTCTCCTAAATAGTGTTTAGTTTTAAGTTTATAAAATACATATGTATGTTAGTCTGTAAGGTATTTGTAATATGGGCCTTGTTGCCTGAATTAAATTTCGAAATAAATAAAATAAATATTTTGCTTTAATGAGAGAGTGAGACGCACTGACATTGAATAAAGAAATTGGACAGGTGGAATACCACCCTTAAATAGCGCCACTTGCACCATTCCACTAACCCGGGGTTAACTGGTTAAACCTGTAGTTACCATGGTTACCAGTACAATCTGACACTGTGTTAACGGTTTAACTAGTGAACCCCGAGTTTGTGGGATAGTGCAAGGGGTCTTAGTAACATCACAGAATAAATAATAGTACTACCGTACAGAAAGGAAACTGCCTACAAAACCGAAGTTTGACAGCGGTTCAGAGTCGAATCATGCTATCCCTTTCTGATATATGGCACTATCCCTTTCGGCAATTTAGGGTTGTCAAAAATCAAGTGATTATCTTATCTGTGGTCGTGCACGCAAAAGGAAGTCAAGTGGTGCCAACCCTAATAATTGCTCGGAGCAATGCTGAGCCGAGCGGAGCCGAGTTTGGCCGAAGTCAGGAGTCTCGCACCCCTGGTAACATACTGATTACTGAAATTAAAGGGTTAGGAACAAACATTTTACATAATGAGGCATACTGCACCCAGATAAATAAATAAAAACCCTGATAAAGCAACTTTCTTAAGAATGAAGAGAGCTCTTATGAACTGGTGTGTGTAAAAGCACTACATAATAATATATGTTCTAATCACGCTTATCGTGCGAGGCCCGTCATTGTGAACCTTATCAGAATGCCTCAAGGTTGATATTGGGCTGTAGCCGCCCTCGTCAGTTGACGTGTTTGGCGGTCAAAGGAAACTATGTGTGTGGTGTTTTAACTTTAACTTTGCATTTGTTACTTGCAGGTTTTCGTTCTGGTGCGTGCAGTGCTTGTGCGGTGCGCTCTGCGTCGCGTGCGCGGCGAGCGAAGCGCATTATGCGCATTACGTGTTGCGCTCGCCAAAGGGGGCCACACAGGTCAGTAGAGTCAGTACCACAGACAGTGGCGGATTTGCCCTAAGGGCCAGTAGGCCTGGGCCTAGGGCGGCAAGATATTTAGGGTCGGCAAATTGTGACAAAAAATTCGCTAGTGATAACAAGAACAAAAGCCCTTGCTACACGGTCGCCGACAAGCCTACTAACCGTCTGACCTTGGTCTGTCCTTGGTCAGTTTTGGTCAAATTTTGTTGGAAACAACTGTCTACACGGTCCGGGACGGACCAAGGCCACGCGGTCTGAAGGCTTGTCGGCGACCGTGTAGCAAGGGCTTAACTCAAAATGTAGTCAATATGATGGGTGGTGAGAAAGGGGCGGCAAAGACTGCAAATCCGCCACTGACCACAGAATACATAATACACAGCCGAAGTTTGACAGCGATTCAGGGTCGAATCATGCTATCCCTTTTGGCTATTTAGGCTTGTCAAAATTCAAGTGATTTTCTAATCTGTGGTCGTGCACGCAAAAGGACGTCAAGTAGTGCCAACCCTAATAATTGCTCGGAGCAATGCTGAGCCGAACGGAGCCGAGTTCATCCGAAGTCAGGAGTTTCTCCCCACTGTCAGTACCTACCACGCAACCTATACAGACCCTAGCGTCTTCGTCGGCGTCTAGTCAGCGCTATGAAAAATGGTGTCGCTGTGCATCTGCGCCAACGTTGCGTCGAGCAGCAGCTATACACGGTGGCTAAATAACAACTGCATTCCCGTTGCCAGGGAGGTTTTGGGATTAGGTAAACTGAGCAACTTTTACTATGGGATCAACCACGAAAGACTTACCCTCCCATAGTAAATGGACCAGCCAAAATGTATGACACAGCCAATTTTTTTTCGCGATTTCGAAGTTGTTCCCATAGTAAAAGTTGCTCAGTATGATCCCAAAATCTCCCTGGCAACGGGAATGCAGTTATTATTTAGCCACCCTGTATAGACTCCCCACACTAGCGTCTCCCGAGCGTCGGCGTAGCCAACTCTATGCCTGCTGCTCGACGCAACGTCAGCGCAACTGCCCAGCGACGCCATTTTCAATGACATGAAGAGTGAAACATGAGAAATTAAACTGTTTTTTTTTTTTTCAGAACCAAACGCAGGCAGTATTGGCGGTGATACGAAAACAACTGGTGATGGAAAACTTGCTAACACTCTACGAGACAGATGGAGAGGGGTATGTTTATTAGACTGTGGAAAAAAAGAGTTGTGAAATGTATTAGCGTCTGTTTTGCGTGTGAGGTAAAATATTTAGCCATTATGTTGTTCAGCCTGGAATAATACTATATCCACTCACATGATTTATAATTGCGCTGTTCTTGTTTCCACACTTCTTCCTCGCGTTATCCCGGCATTTTTGCCACGGCTCATGGGAGCCTGGGGTCCGCTTGACAACTAATCCCATGATTTGACGTAGGCACTAGTTTTTACGAAAGCGACTGCCATCTGACCTTCCAACCCAGAGGGTACACTAGGCCTTATTGGGATTAGTCCGGTTTCCTCACGATGTTTTCCTTCACCGAAAAGCGACTGACAAATATCAAATGATATTTCGTACATAAGTTCCGAAAAACTCATTGGTACGAGCCGGGGTTTGAACCCGCGACCGCCGGATTGAAAGTCGCACGCTCTTAAGGGGCCCACTGATTAACAGTCCGCCGGACGGTATCGGCCTGTCAGTTGTTCGGAACTGTCAAAATTTTGTTCTAACTGACAGGCCGATACCGTCCGGCGGACTGTTAATCAGTGGGCCCCTTTACCGCTAGGCCACCAGCGCTCTTCGCTAGGCCACCAGCGCTCTTACAGCGCTCGTTCTTGTTTCCACACTACTTTTATTATATTTTATATATTTCATTTTTATATATATATTTTATATATTTTATTTTTATTTTTGATTGTACATACCTATATTTTTAATGTTTCTGACACTTAGAGACCTTTACATCTCTAAGTCAACTTAGGCTAGTAATTATGTGAAGCTGTACTGTCTTTTTATGTAACATACGAGCACAAAATGCCGTGTCTTACAGCTACATGTTATTACTATTTTAATATTAATATAGGCCGGTAGCTTGAACATGTCATGCTCGCTTAAAAGTCTTTGCTTACGGTGGCGCCGTTGATCGGGTCGCCACTTTCCCGAATGAAGGTTGAGGGAGGCGATGGCTGAGATACGCGTCATACTCGTGAACGGGTGCTGTTTGTGGAGACTGGTCTGTTTAAGCTAACACAAGCTATTATACTTAGTAACTTTATTTTTATTAATTAATTACAGTGAGACGCCTCATTCTGCTCTCGTATGTTTCTTTTCTCTTAATGAATGTATTAATTATACAGGATATTGACTCTTGGAGACCCTATACATCTCTAAGGATAACTTGATAAACTATATAATCTTATAGTTCTGACACCTAGAGACATTTACACCTCTAAATATTAGTTTTTTTTTGTGTTTTGTATCTGTATTTTGTATGTAATTCGACATTAAGAGACCATATACATCTCTTAGTAATTGCAAAAAGAATAGATACGAAGTTATATATGTCTTTGGTAATTGTAATACGTTAGATTGAATTGTTAGTTTTATTTTATAAAATTGTTGATGTTATTATTTTTGCTTGTATGTAAATTCAATGTTGACGTGTAAAAGTGCCCTTGTGGCCTATTTGCTGAATAAATGTTGATGTTTGATGTTTTGGAAATCTATAAAATTTGAAGTCACTATTTCTGCTAGTGTTTACACAATTAACAACAACACATCTTGCTGTGAAGACTATTTTTATCTAAAACATCGGATGTTTACTGCAAAGCCTTACATTTGACAGGCCGTGCCTCCCGAGTCTCCCGACCTAGTTTTATTATTTAGCCGTAGTGAGCGCTGTAATCTGTTCGGTTTCCCCTACCACCCGCTTTGCACGGAGCGAATAGGAACCCTTATAGTTTCGCAACCCTTGTAGTTTTTACTACATATTTAATATATCATTAATTCTGAGAGTCTTGTATGGGCCCCTCCCATACATTCTACGATTCTTCTCTTTCCGCACAGACTCTAGTTCCTTTATATTATATTGCGAGAGTCTTTTATTCGTATAGACTCTACACACGTTTATTTCTTCGCTATAGGGAAATGAGTATGCTTAGAGTGCTTACTCCAAACAGGCATGGATCAAAGTGTCCTTGAAAACGCTAATTAATTATTGGACACCCCCTTAGTGTTTCATCGCCCACATTGTGAACTGTACATCGGTGGACTTAATGCCTTTTGTAATAAGGTAATAAGGTCCGATGTACATTAAGGAGTGATGCTATTTGTATTTACATTTTTTTCGTGGGATAGATACCGTGATTGTTGCTATTTTCCTTGAAAATGTAATAAATGTGTTATTTCAGGGTGAAAGTGGAAGTAAAATATGAGCTGGAGGAGCCCTTGTCGCCCCCCTCCCCCGCCCCGGCCGCCGACCCGCTCGCCGCCGAGGCGGAGCCGCGCCCCCGCGACCCGCTCGCCGTGGAGGCGGAGGAGGCGCAGGAGGCGGAGGAGGCGGAGGAGGCGGAGCCCCGCCCCGATGCCACAGTTGAAAAGGTATAATACAAAGGGGGGCTTCAGAAAAGTGTCGGCTACGTGAGGCTATTTTTTTAACACTTCTGATAAAGCTAAGAAGCCGAATGCCAAATGGCAATGACAACGTTTGATAACTTAGCTTCAAATTCAACGGTATATAACGCCGGTTTTTAAGGTTGTGGTATAGTATGAATTATCTCGGGTGATTTTTTCGGGCTCGGACCCTAATCTGTTAAACAAAAGGTATTGTTTCCTTTATGCAGTGGTTACACTACTTACTGCTAATAGCCCCGACATAAGTAACGGGAACGAGCCCGTTTAAAAAGCATACTTACGATTCTATTTATATGGTTCAAATTCATAAAACAGCCCATTACGGAGATAACACGTTTTGTTATCTCCAAAAACAAGACCACCCTGATTGTTCTCTGAACGAGCTGTCCCATGAATTTGAACCTTAATACTATCACGATAGTTGTTTTTTAAACGAAATGGTTGCTTTAGCACGTGCTGTAGAGCGCTCTTAAAAGAAACAAAGGCTTTTGTTTAACGGATTAGCACCCCAGTCCCCAACCCAAAAAATTCAACTAAGATAATTTATACTATAGTAGTCTGCCATACCCTTCACGTTCGCGACAGAGTTGTCATTTTTGTGGAATACCTACAATATCCAAAAAATATATATTAAAGAACTGTTTGTTATTTCATTAAACTTTTAGAATTTCGTGTCACTTTTAGAAGTTTTGAAAAGATGTGTCCCGCGAGTATCTTGCCGAATCCATATTCAGGTACCTACCCACCTCCAATTTAAAAAGGGGTTTGAATCTTCTCAAGCAGAAGTGTATGGTTTGAGCCGGTGTAGCTTTATATGACGTTCATAAGCTCATTGTAATATGCCTTGAAAATAAACTATCTTTAATGCCCCGATAGCTAAAATCGTAGTCTGCCTTTTAAAAATGATTCTAACCTAGTTATTTCTATCATTTACAGCGTGTTGACGAGGAAACAGACCAACATACTGTCAAGCGTCTTCGACGCATCGACCCCCGAACGCGCATAATAAACTCCACAGTTCAAATGAAACAGAAACTCTTAAAGGTCCCAGTTGCTGTTCTAAGAAGATTCCAAACAGACCACACACTTAATTCTGAGGTTTTGAGAGCAACAGATATCATCACCACTACTAGTAATGTCAGAGCGTCACAACAAAAACACTCGCCTAATGTTCTCAGAAAAGACCAAAAAGTTCAGAAACTTACTATTAGCGATCTCAGAACAGTCAAACTGGTCACTTCTAGGCCTAGCAATATCAGAGAATCACAAGTTCTAACTGCAACTGCTAGCAATCTCAGAAGATCCCTAAATGTCCCAATAATAACACGAACAGTTCAGGCGCTTACTACTGGCGATCTCAAATCACAAGCTGTCGTACAGGCAGTGGCGTGCACTTCATAAAGGCAAAAAGGCACTGCCTACCCTACTATAATTCCGATGTCTATCCTCTTAAACTACTTAATTTCATTTATACCTGATCGTACTATCAGTAATCGATATAACTTAAAACATTCTAAAAATTAATAAGCGCTCCATCTACCGGTTAAGCTTTGTCATCAAGTCATCATCTATAATAATTCTACGCGACGAAGTTTACACCACGCGGCACTAGCGCCGCTACGTGCCTTGCACGGCAAAGACAGAAAACATTTCCGTCTAAATCTTTCTATGTGTGCCTCCCCGTGAGTCGTCGTTACGCGGTTACAGTGTAGTGGACCTTCCTATAAGTACGAGCACACAATTATACAAGTAACGCACACATTTAGACGCAATAGGCAGTGTCTTTCGTACCAAACATAAACGAATGACGCCCGAAAGTTTCCGAATAGTTCCGATGTTTACGTGACTATTTTAAAAAGTAGCATTTGCTATGGTAATTTAGTGCAAAAACGAGACTATTTTTTTATTCGTTTACAGTATTTGGTTAAGTTTATTTACATTTTTTATTCGGTCGCCATTGTTTGTTTGTTTTGGTGAGTTTATGAGATAACAGTTAACAGTTGCCGGAAATTATAAAGTGCGATTAGTGAAAAAATGGATAATTTTATCTGTGAAAGTTGTGGGTGTAGGTGTGGGTGTGTGTGTGTGCAAACTATTAAAAATGATGCGTTTTCGAAGCTTTCGTTTAGCCAAAAAAAGAAGTAATTGAAAAGACTTGACAACAAAATGAAAACCATCACGCAATTTTTTTGGTGAGTTAGTAGCTCTCATTTTTTAAGGTTCCGTACCCAAAGGGTAAAAAGGGACTCTATTACTAAGACTCTGCTGTCCTTCCGTCCGTCCGTCTGTCATCAGGCTGTATCTCACGAACCGTGATAGCTAGACAGTTGAAATTTTCACAGATGTATTTCTGTTGCCGCTACAACAACAAACACTAAAAACAGAATAAAATAAAGATTTAAGTGGGGCTCCCATACAACAAACGTGATTTTTGACCGAAGTTAAGCAACGTAGGGCGGGGTCAGTACTTGGATGGGTGACCGTTTTTTTTTTGCCTTTTTTTGCATTATGGTACGGAACCTTTCGTGCGCGAGTCCGACTCGCACTTGCCCGGTTTTCTGATATAATTTTGCCTACCCAGTCCCAAATCTCTGTGCACGCTACTGCGTACAGGCCACTACTAGCAATTCAAGAGTGTCACAAGATAATGCAAATAGGCCTATGAGAGATCCAAGTGAAATGATACTTCGAACGGTGACTTCAGAACGTGAGTATTTTTTGATATGTGGTACAGATGTGCATAATTGTTTTCCATCGTTATTTTCTCGGAAACGTTCGTATTTGTCATGCTACTCCAGTCAACCTCAGTACTTTTTGTACCGACACTGACTGAAATAGCATGACATGTTCGTACGTTTCCGTGAATACATATATCTGTATCTGCCTTTATCCCTTTACACCCGGTCTGATATGATCGTAAGGGTTGATTAATGATTACAGTTAAATGACAATTTTAACGTCACTAATCTCTAAACTCTAGACCAAAAAAAGTAAGACAATGTTGCCACTGCAATAATTTGTTTGTAAATAGTAAATTCCTTTTTATAAATAAACACGCTAAGATAATTTATTTTTTGGTAATTTTACTCCTACGATAAAAAAAAAACTTATGTAATTATTTTTACATAAATACAAGACGCGCTAGTAAAAAGTGGCAACATTGTCTTACTTTTTTGGTCTTGAATAGGGGATATTACTGCAATGTTCTGCCGCCAGAGTGCAGCACTACCGACTCAGTAAATAAAATTCATAGACTAACTTATACATACTGTGCCTTAAACTGTTTTTTGACAAGTTTTCACAGACAATAAAATATGACATTGATGCATCAAGGCGATTTGTTAACAAGGGCCTACCGGTAAACGCGAAAATCGAAATTTAGTTATCTGCCTCTTTATCAAGAGTGATAGAGAGATTAGATAACGAAATTTCGATTTTCTTGTTTCGCGGTAGACCATGTGATTGACGTGACGATGACGTGTGATGTGTCAATGTGGTTTGTTTACTGTATGTGCCACAAAGGTGCCACCTACGCAGAGCTTTGCCTAATATTCCCTATTACGATTTTCAGTATACACCTTACAAAACAAAGTCCCCCGCCGCGTCTGTCTATTTATGTGTTTGTATGTTTGTTCGCGATAAACTCAAAAACTATTGAACGGATTTTCATGCGGTTTTCACCTATCAATAGTATCAATAGATTCTTGAGGAAGGTTTAGGTGTATAATTTGTTAACCCGTGCGAAGCCTGGGCGCGTCGCTAGTATCCTATAATATTTATCTAATGAAAACAATTGTTTGCTCCAGCCACGGTGCAGCTGCAACCCCTTACGTCAGCAGATATAATGAAGTGGTCGGCCGATAGGAAGAGGCGAAGAAACGACTGAAATAAACATTAGGAATTTAAACTGCTGTTTTGTTTTTCCTGTTAGGTCCCAAACTTAGAGCATTTAGTAACTGGAAACGCCTTGTCTGTCATTCTGCCGGTTTTTGCGCGGGAGGGGCTCGTCACGTACAAATAGCCATATCAGATAAGCGTCAGTCCATGCAAAAGTATGCATGTGGAGCATTCCATTAAATTGTCTACCGTAGTCCCGTACGAACGCGAATTTTCTGAAGATTTGCAGGTGTAAAAGTTTCCTTCCTAAAAATATGCACAGAAAAATAATCACCTGCTTTAAATGTCAAAAAAAAGTCGCAACAGGAAATAAAATGCGTCTGTAACTCTGTACGGGACAGCCCGTGCTCTAAAAGGCGACTCCGGTTATTAAATGCTCTAAGGCCCCTAAAAAGGTTTACCCTTCCAGACCAAGGCCCAACACGTGCGCTGAAATTAAGGAATTCAGCACCGGAATCAAGGAATATCTATAATATAACAATAAATTTAGATATTGTCTATGCATAGAGGTACAATAATATAGAGATAAAATGGGGCCTGATCAGGGGGGCGAAACTTCAAAGAGGGGTACCTTATATATGGAAACTAGCGCAGTCAGCATTATGTTTACAGCAACATTTCCTCACCTGATGCTTCCATGTAAATCAACTAGATGGTGTCACCGCTTTGTCTGTGATGTCTTAAAAAACACGCATCCAGGCCATAATTGTTAAAAAGAAAAAAAAACTTTGTCTTTGCATTTTTATCACAAATTCCGTTTCAAGTATGAAACGTTTAATATTTTCAGTAATTTAGGTACCTCACATTTTTTAATCGTCTTAATATAATTGTATTTATATTAAAATAATATAATCGTTTTTATTAAGAACATTTAACTAAATAGTTTCGCCAAGTGCCTTACGTGAAAGGAAACGTTAAAACAAAAAACATAGTAACCGTCAAACACGTAGTATCTTCCAGGGGGGCGAAACTTCAAAGAGGGGTACCTTATATATGGAAACTATAGTGTAAATAACATTATTTGCGGTATTTGACGTCTGTCACTCACAACAGCAATACTACGTAAAATGTTTTGCACATCGAAATCACAAAGGAAAACAACTGCACTGCGAACGTTTACGTTCTACGTCTTTTTTTTTTAATTTTAGGGTTGGCCGGACACCACCGTTATGAATCGGTAGTCGTCTAAGTAAATCGATATGAATTTTTCATTTTTCTTTTAATAAAAATAAGGAAAAGGTGGATAATTAACTGTAAATATGGATATATTTATCGTCACTTAACAGACAACAAATTTGACACAGAAATAACATAAATAAACTTTAAAATAGATCCCCAGTTAGTTTCAATTTTGACAATGGGTGCGACCTACTCGGTCGGTGTATTAAATACACCGACCGACCGGTAGCTTGCGGGAAAACCACATAATTCTAGCTTTATTTAAATCTCAAATAAAAATTCATTATACGTCACAATTCGATACCTCAGTCTACGTGCCATCCAATCGTAATCGCTTGCTGTGACAATCGATTTGCGTTAGTTACATCTCTATATACGTCAGTCATAATGTGTCAAATACCGCAAATAATGTTATTTACACTATAGCGCAGTCAGCATTATGTTTACAGCAACATTTCCTCACCTGATGCTTCCATGTAAATCAACTAGATGGTGTCACCGCTTTGTCTGTGATGTCTTAAAAAACACGCATCCAGGCCATAATTGTTAAAAAGAAAAAAAACTTTGTCTTTGCATTTTTATCACAAATTCCGTTTCAAGTATGAAACGTTTAATATTTTCAGTAATTTAGGTACCTCACATTCTTTAATCGTCTTAATATAATTGTATTTATATTAAAATAATATAATCTATACATATATTATTATACTCTTTGGGCCTGATGACCGAACGAGATGCACTTATGGAACTTAGTAGGAGTAGCAGAGAAATCGCTATAATTGTTTGTCCTTGTCACAGTCACATTTTTTTATTCCCAACCTTAACCCTTCGTATGCCTAAGCACTGATCATTGCGCATGAATTTAAATCCATTGCTTAATACAGTAGGTTTAAATTCATTCGCACTGATCAATGTTTAGACACATGGTTTGGTGGGTAACAAATAACCCGACCAAATTACGTAGGTTGTTTTTGGTATGTTGTCAGGAATGTTAAAACGTGTTCTAATTCTGTCGTGTTGCGTATGCGTATTCTTGTTAAGCCCCCTCCAGACCAGGGATGTTACGGAGCTCCGTTTCCGTTTCCGTTAAGGCGGAACTTCCGTTTGGTATTGCACATCCGTTTCTGTTCCGGTTCCGTTATGTTTGAAACGGAAGTTATAACGGATGTCAATGCTTCGCGCGGTGGCGGCGTACATCAAAAACAAACAGGTTCTTACCAGTCATTCGCTCATCGCCCCACTTGCCACGTGCTACGCTAATTTGTTGTTTGTTTGTATACTTTGTTTTATTCGTGTTATTAAAATTAAAATCGTATGTGTTCTGTTGTGTACCGACTACTGACTGTCTGTAGTGTGTAGGGTTGCCAGATCGAAAGGCGCTGTTATCGGGAAAAAATGACAATTTTTCGGGATTTTGGGACTTAAGTCGGGAAAAAAAACATTCAAATTAAAGTACCTAATTGTATTAAAAACAACGATATTGTACATTATTGCACCGGCAGTCGGGTAAACGCGCGTGGTACAATTCCAATCCAAAATAAAGGCCTGGCATAATAAAGGCTGATTAATATTTGGAATTTTTGTTTTTAATAGACCTACTCTTAACATCTCGTCCACCTATCACTCAGGCTCCGATTCTGGTTCCGGTTCCGTTTCCGTTTTCGGTTCCGTTTCCGTTTTCGGTTCCGTTAAACTAAATTGAAAACATCTGTTTCCGTTTTCGGTTCCGATAAAACCACATCCGTTACATCCCTACTCCAGACTATGCGCGTGAATCGCGGGCGAAGCCAGGGGTGCAAAACTCCTGACTTCGGTCAAACTCGGCTCCGCTCGGCTCAGAGGCGCTACCGCAAAAACCGAAATTCGCAAATTGCGGGGATCTGTCTCTTTTACTCCAATGAAGGCGTAATTAGAGTGACAGAGAAAAATGCCCGCAATTTGCTAACTTCGATTTTTGCGGTAGCCCCTCAGCATTGCTCCGAGCAATTATTAGGGTTGGCACCACTTGACTTCCTTTTGCGTGCACGACCACAGATAAGATAATCACTTGATTTTTGACAACCCTAAATAGCCGAAAGGGATAGTGCCATATATTAGAAAAGGACAGCATGATTCGACCCTGAACCGCTGTCAAACTTCGTTTTTGTAGGAAGTTTCCTTTCTGTACGGTAGTACTATTAATTATTCTGTGGCGAAGCCGCGAACGCAAGTGTGTAGTCGATTTTCGCAGACAGCGAAATCGACTCCACACTCGCGTTCGCGGCTTCGCCCGCGATTCACGCGCATAGTCTGGAGTGGGCTTTTGATTCTTGTGCTCGCGTATAGTTCATCTATATAATACTAGGTCTATGGAATCCACGGACGTAGAGAGTAAACTGGATGGAGGACATTGGCCAAAAAGTGTGTCCACATGAGAAGTCAAGGTGGGCCGTTGCATCTCTTTCTAATTAGGGTGACCATACGTCATATGTATTTGGGATATTAGGATAACATTGAATATATAGTTTGGCCAGGATCTTTTCTTATTTGTGCATAGTTAAAATATTAGTAATAGAAATCATACTGTCTTTTCGCTGTACTAGTATTATGGCCTAAAAAGGGATGGATATAGTTTTTTTTCTCTTCTGTAAAACGCTTCACACAACCTTAAGTACTTAATTTAGTTGTTCTAAATGGTGTGCTCAAATTACGGCACTTATGCAATTAAATCTGCACGAGGCCATGCGCTTGGCGGGGAACAGAACCATATGGAGGAACCTGGTCTTCAACAGAAGGATATGATGTCACGATCCTCAGTATTGAGGGACCGACTGAAGAAGAAGAAAAGCTGTTACTAGTAGGTGTAGGTACTGGACCACGAACATGGTCGATCGTCAGGAAGGTGGTCCGCCGTAACGTCTGTCAAGAACACATGTATGAGTGAGAGAGATAGAGAGACAGATATGCTGACAGAACCAGAGGGTCTACTGCGAACCATGTTCGACTTGTTGCCTCTCTGTCACACTTACGTACGAATTTACAATTGCGACAAAGAGGCAACATGTCGAAAGCGGTTCGGGGTAGGCCTAGGCTCTCAGGACAGTGGGGGAATCACAGTCTTTGCCGCCTTAGGCCCCAAGGCCTACATAGCAAGCACTAGCCGCCCCTTTCTCAGCACCCATCTAGTCTGCCGCCCAAAATATCTGGCCGCCCTAGGCCTGGGCCTACTCGGGCTTAGGGCAAATCTGCCACTGCCTCAGGGTCGCGTGGGTCCGCTACGCCCGTTTGCTCACTGAAATATGAAACCTATGGAAGTGAAACGTCAACGAATAATGCGTGCCACTGTGACGTCATCTTGGAACTAAACATGGCGGTTTTAGTGCTGCCCAGAAGATTTTTACTGTTACTAGGTTTTATCGATACATCGATAACTTTTTAACGTTCTCGGCTCATTTTATTTAAAATACTAAGTATGTATTATTTGTGGAGTTTATGTTTTAATAGGAAGTAAGTAAATAAATAAAAATTCTTTATTAGTATATTGTTATGTGAAAAGATACTTTGATTGAGTAAGATGTGTGGAGTCTAGGACAATTTCGTGCTTCAAATTTGACAGGTAAACGAGATGACGCTGTACTACTCAATGCATATTGCGATTTTTGCGGTAACTCTGATTTTCAAAAGTTGACGTTTGACAACTTAGTGACCGCAAAACACATGGCGCAGTACAACGCCATCTGTTTTGGATGTCAGAATAAGGGTACGTGTTTTTCTTGGACTTTACCTCTCTATTACAATCAATTTTGTTGTGTTGCTAACCCTAAAGTCTGTAACACACTACCGCACTGCACCTCGACCTTGGTGCGCCGTATCTATAAGTGAGAGCGATACAAAATTCAAGCTAATAAGCGTCGCTTAATAAAGCGACGGGTGAAAAAAAAAACAAAACACCTTCAGAACATTTTTTTTATCACTTTACATTTAATTAATAAGCGAGAATTACATTAATGTCAATTTCACTTAAGAACTAAGAAATAAACTATCAGTAAACTCTAAAACTATAAATTACAACTAAACCCAAACTAACCTATAAAAACTAATCAAATAACCCACCCCGCATCGCCCCCGGCGCAAAGGTGCCCATCACACTTGCTGCGTTACCGCGTTGAACCGCGATGGACAACCTCTGCGCTAGGAACGATCCGGAGCGGGGGTCGAGACCCCTCTGCTGCAGGCGACGCCCCAGCTCCCCGAGAAAAGTTTTCGCCTCCGCGCACCAACACCCAGAAGTCTCCACAGCCAAGGGGACGAACAAGTAGTTCGTTAGCCCCGAGTACTTGTCCCTTTTTAGGGACGCCGCCTGCTCAGCGGCTGCACCTGCCGACCGCACAGTGCGGCCAAGGTGCGTGGCGGCAAATGTGCTGACGCAGGTGGCGTCCCACAAAAGGCACTTTCCTTTCTCCCACGGCACCAGAGTCAAACCGTCCGGCCTTTTGCCATCTGACCGACTAAGGCCCGGTGGCTCCAGCACACACGGGACGTTGGCTGACACCAGCGCCCTTCGAACAATGTCGTTCAACGCGTGGTGGCGTGGAAACCTTCCCGCGCATCGGCAACAGCTCAAAGCGTGGTGCCCGTTGCTCTCCACCATGGACCCGCAGATGCATAGATGTGGTTGACAAACATCGCAGCCCAGACGAAGAGCAACGGCCACCCGCAACGAGTCATTGTCGAGCAGGGTGCCTAAGTTCGGGGAGGGAAGGGCGTGCAACCAAGCCCCAGATTCTGGCACCAAAGCCGCGTTCAGTCTGGCTCTATCCGCACCAGAAGCTTTGCCTAAAAGACAGTCAAACAGACGCTTAATCCCGACCTCGTCCCACAAGCGCTGACGGAACGGCTGTTCAGGCACTGACGCACCCGGGTTGAGAGCCTCCCAGGCCGACAACGCATCGGAAGCGAAAGGTATTTCTGCCTTGCCACCATCTAACGATAAAATCTTAGTGACAAGGTCCACGGCCCCCGCCGCCGACGCCAGGAAAGCCGGAAGGCACACATCCCGCACGCGCCGTATGCCAATACCGCCACTCCGTATAGGCAACGAAGCCAAGTCCCACTGGTTCGAATTCAGAGAGACATTCAGCACACCCTCAGCACATTCCTTCACCACCAGGTCGAACGAGTCCATGTGGCCGGGGTGCAGCCAGGCAGGTACAGTACGCAGAAAGTAAATTTTTATTACAAAAATAAGGAATGACTTCCGCTCGTCAACTTCTTCAACATTTATTCAGCAAATAGGCCACAAGGGCATTTTTATACGTCAACATTGAATTTACATACAAGCAAAAATAATAACAATACATTAACCATTTTATAAATTACAACTATAATTATGTAAGTATATGGTCTCTTAATGTCGAATTATATAAAAAAAATATAATAATGATATAAAAAAGCCCGCAGGGCAGCTTGTGGAGTAACGACCCCACGGCCCCGAGTTACCCTAGTGCTCCCGAGAGTCGGTCAGGATCTCCATCTCCAGGCACTCTTTCTTTTTATGTTCATTTCTTGGTAACCTATAAAAAATGATTTAATTATTAAATTAAGATAATTTAGTTGGTTTGAAGCGGGGTAGCATGATAAAATAAGAAAATATAAATAGGCAATCATAATATATCGATATCAAAGTCGATAAATCAAGTACAACCCTAGCTGAAATGTTTACATTATTTAAACGTAAAAATATAGTTAAATAAATCCAATCACTTCATGATCTATAACTGCACAGAAGAACCTTACTATTTATAATGTGAAACATCCTTACATTTCCCAGGAACATTAACAATAACCAATATTTTTCATGTAAATGATAGCGTACCTGTGTAAGGTTAAAGATGGCTGATTTGGTGGTTTTCTTATGCCGCACCCTAATACACTACACACTGGCATATTCGCGACGTAATTATTCACATTTGGCTTCAATTATTTTCAATCACAAGCAAAATATTGAAAGATAATTAATAATTTTAATTTTCACCACGACTTTTTGACAGGACAAGTACCGGCTGAACTGACAGACAATGACATTTGGGGAACTAAACATGGCGGATTTTCGGCCGCATTAGGTATTTACGTATTTTCATGGAACACTTTATGTACGTACTGAAATACTGTCATCTTTTTTTGCTATGGGTTACAGTGCTGAGTAAAAACGAGACAGATATATATTTATGTGTGTGCCGTCAAAATGGGTGCTATTTCTATAAGCAATTGTACGTATAGAACAATATGTCTTGTCCCTATTATATAGGTCCATGCGTTTGCTGTAGTTTTTAACTAGGACGCTTGTCACTGGAGCATAGACACCGAAGTTTGCAAATTGCGAGCATCTTTCTCTGTCAGTTCTGTCACTGTAATTACTCCTTTATAGGAGTAAAAGAGAAAGATGCCCGTAATTTGCGAACTTCGGTGTTCACGGTGCTATTCAATTATTGCGGAACACCTATTTTAGGAGGTATTTATGTATTTTAATTAAATATCTGAACTTTCCCTTGGTTCCCTGCTGGGGCGTGACTATAAAAATTGTGATCTGATAACCACAATAAAGAATAAAAGCGTTTTTGGTCATTTTAGGTATCGTTAAGCCTTTGAAGTAAAATTAAAATTTCAAGAAATGTCGATAGTTTATCGATATGACTTTATCGACATGGCTACAGCAAGGTGGGCCTCATTGTTAATCGTACACTAAGCAAAAGTGGCAACAGTGACAGCTCGCTGAGACACCGTCTCTATATATTATAAGTCTATAGTCTTTTGTTTTCCTCGTCCCTCATCCCTCCCTCCCTCATTCGTGATTATATTGTCTTTGCCTCAAAAGAATGCCTCATCCTTGCTAATTTGAGCATCATGATTTGAGCCATAGATATATGATATACTTAGATGACGCCTCAGCGAGCTGTCACTGTTGCCACTTTTGTTTAGTGTACGATTAACAATTTAACACCACCTTGCTGTAGCCGTGTCGACAAAGTCATATCGATAAACTATCGACATTTCTTGCAATATTAATTTTACTTCAAATGTTTAACGATACCTAAAACGAACAAAAACGCTTTTATTCTTTATTGTGGTTATCAGATCACAATTTTATCGTCACGCCCCAGCAGGGAACCAAGGGAAAGTTCAGATATTTAATTAAAATACATAAATACCTACTAAAATATGTGTTCCGCAATAATTGAATTATTTTATTACATTCTAATATATTTATTATTCATTAGCATTTCAATTATGTTTATGTTTAACGAAGATATTGAACCTTCAATTAATAGCTATTTCGTTCCGCTGTGTAGCGTTTATCGATATATAACATGATTAAAATCGACTTTTCACATCCCTAAAAAATACATCACATACACGTTTTTACGCACACGTACACAGCCTGGATGCACCAAAAAAGGCAACACTTGGATTTGAAGTTCATCTTGTCAACAGTGTGGTTGTCCTTTTTTGACAAATGGCATTTTTAAAAGAGCGAGGAGAGAGAAATGATACTAGTTGCTGCGCCGTCAAAGAGAACAGAAAACGTTGGGGCCTTGATTTGAGCGAAGCCGAAAATTGACAGTTAATACATTTACCAGAAAGTATATAGGGTAATATACAATGTAATATATATATCTTTGCATTTACTAAACGCATTATATATATGGGTCTTGTATCCTTATGGGTCAAAAGTTTAGTTTCTTTGCGAATTACAGGGTTAAGTTAAATATTATGATAACACATGTTCAAATTCTCTCCTCCAAGTTTGGATGTTGTTGTTATTGATAGACTCATGTATTTGTGGTAGAGATAGGTACAGACTTATGTTGTTTTTGAGACAGATTGATATTTCAAAATGGTCAGCAATAGCCGATATTGTGAGATATGTGGCGCCAGGGAACTCTACAAAAGAGGATTCTTTGCCAGATTTCCCAAGGATGAACAGCGGTAAGTCAACAAGTTCAACAATTATTATTCTGTTGAATTTAAGTTTTGCTAGACACACTGGCACCGTCCCACGTCCAACGGACTAATGTAAAAGCGGGCGGAGCGGCGGAAAGCGCCGTAATTTTAAAACTTAATAAATATAGGAGCCTCGGTAGAGAGTTCCATTTTGTACCATTTGGAGTTGAAACTCTAGGTCCATGGGGACCCAGCGCGCACAAGTTGTTCGCAGAAATCGCGAAGTGTCTGGTTAACGTAACTGATGACCGAAGAGCACAACATATCAGCATGGCGATATAGCAAGGAAGTGCCGCCAGCATCATTGGTACAATACAATGCCTTGTAGATGTAGATGTAGTGTAGGGACGCCTGGCCGGAAGCAGGCGGGCTGTCGATCGCGTGCCGCGTTCATTCAGCCCGATTCCCTGGAGTCGGAGCTGCAGGTTACTGTCCCGGCGGCATTCCCTCACCATTCTCCTTAAGGCCTTAAGGGCTTATACTAGATTTAAGCTAGTTATTAATTTCGTGTAGTAGTACCGCTGTATATATCTTGCATGTAAATAAATGGTTAGTTTATTGTGTTGTGAGTTTGTCCGGTTATCCAAGGGACAACTGTGGTATAATTTTGGCAACCCTAAATAGCCGAAAGGGATAGTGCCATAAGTTAGAAAGGCATATCATGATTCGACCCTGAATCATTGCCATCCTTCGGTTTTGTAGGAAGTGTCCTTTCTGTATGGTAGTACTATTACTTATTCTGTGACCATGGTAATGAGTGATGCTAAAAAGCACCCAGTTGAAATTACTGATTAAAAGCCTCCTAGCCTTATCGGCAGCGACCCTCCTATGAAGCAGGAGGAATCCTGGTAAGGGCCTTTATTTGTGTGTTGATGATGCTGATGATATCCTGTTATGCCTCAACATATCAAGTCAATGGGACATAGGGCGTCTGTAAGATTGTCCCATAAAATTTATTATTATGTTTCATTACAATAATGTTTATTATGACACAATTAAAATCAAAACAAATTTGCTTACAGGTGTAAAACTTGGGTTAGAATAGTCGGAAAAAAAGACCTGGTACATATACCCATTGAGAAACTGCATCAGATCCGTCACATTTGTGGTGACCATTTTGCACCCAAAGACTTTGGAAAGACACGGGGAAAGTTAAAGAAAAGGGCCTTTCCAAAGTTACAGCTCTCTGCACCCCCGTTATCAGATTACCAGTTAAGAGGATTCCCCCAGCATACTGCAAGCCAACAGGGTAAGTTTGATCACCGTTGGTTTAACCTGTTGTCTATTCGTAACCCTTGTCTAGTCCGCACCCCATTTTATCGGTAATATCGGTCATAATCGGCGGTTGAATTCGTCCAGTCAAATAGGGAGTATTCCTGCAATGTTCTGTCGCCAGAGTGCAACACTAATTTGTTTAGTTTTTTGACAAGTTTTTACTATGACATTGATGCATCAAGGCGGTTTGTTTACAAATGGCCTACCGCGAAACGCAAAAATCGAAATTTCGTTACCTGCCTCTATCGATCGAATAAGCAAGGCAGAAACCTAACTTTCGATTGTCGTGTTTCACGGTAGGCCATGTGATTGAGTTAGTGACGCCCTCTACGCAGAGTTTTGCGTAATATTCCCTATTGGCATTTGCGTCCGCACGGCCTAATTTGATAGGACAATACCCCCCCTCCCCTCCTCCGCACGCCCTTTGGAATCTGGTAATCCTACCCCTACCCCTTCTTCTCCCCTTCTTAACCCTCTACCTCTCCCTAAACGTGTTATTTAATTAATGGATGTTATGGATGACGCCTTTTATTAACTCGCTCTTGTCCGCAGGGTCGACGGATACGAGTAATACTGCTGCTATTGAGAACGTACGAATACTACAACCGGTTGAATTTCTGTTTCACCAGTATTGTAAGGGGAAAACAACGCAATCGCCAGTTGGTAAGTCAGTGTAGGCCACAGAAGGGTTAATCAACTTGACACTCGTTGCTATGGTTACGGTCTCCTGGTCACTCTTAAAATCTCACCGCTCTACCGCGATATAATTTCATTGTTTTTACCTTAAATTCCGACGTTTCAGCTGAGTAGCACCAGCTGTGGTCACGGAACGGCACCACGACGCCAGCGACGCACGACGGTGGTGGTGAAATTATATCGCGGTAGACCCGTTTGTGTAATTAAATATGTGTAAAAGGCATAAGGTCCACCGTAGTATGCGACTTCGAGGAGCAACGTATGTATAGAGTTGACCTCGACGCTAAACGCGACGAATTGAAATCGCGCCAGCTTGCTGCCATCCATTATCACTACGTGGCTGGTGTCCTCACGGGCCCTTAAAGAGGCCCACTGATTAACAGTCCGCCGGACGGTATCGGCCTGTCAGTTGTTCGGAACAGTCAAAATTTTGTTCTAACTGACAGGCCGATACCGTCCGGCGGACTGTTAATCAGTGGGCGCCTTAATGTGCGCGTAGGTTCACCTCGAAGATCGGCTACGTCAGCCATCTTCGGGCGCACGAGCGTCGAACTAACTAGGCATCGAAGTGGTCGCCATGGCTGAAATCGGCCGGAAGGATCATCATCATCATCATCACCACCGATGTACAGTTAACAGTGTGGGCGATGGTACCTACAATATTGTAATGAGTTTTTTTGTCAACAGACGTGGAACCTGCAAAAAGTGAAAGCAGCAAGTTAGACAGTGATTTAATAGACACCGGTGATCACATAGAGACAGATGCATTTGACAATTATTCGCCGCCCAAGCCTGTGCCAGGACTGCCAGGTACGTTTATTTCTGTTTGTTACCTCAGCGAAGTTAGAGCGGTTTCACATTATCCGATCCGATATCGGATGTCGGAAGGAAGTACAATTTAAGAAATATGTATTTCCCTGTATTTATGTTTTCATTATACAATCATTACTACTAAAAAACGACAGACAACACAAAAAAGGCAATTAATACCAACAGCTCTCTCCTGCAGTTCTTTTTGTCATAGGCGCCTTCCGACATCCGATATCGGAAAGACGCTTCCAATAAATTCTGCTATGTCGGAGCCCCCCGTCAGCTGTCGGGCCGATAATATTTGTTTGTGTGCGTATGTGTAGGCATAATGTTTATTGTAGTGTGCGTGACCGCTACAGACGGCGCACGGTCGCGCCCCCGCGGCCTTACTACGCGGATGTAGGATCCTGCATCCGATATCGGATCGGACAATGTGAAAACACTCTTAAGGTCTTCGTTTCAGCTTGAGCATAAATGCTATCCTATTTCTATCCGGTTCTCATCTACAGATCGCATTTCTCAGATTCCGATGAAATTTTGTGAGCAGTTTCGATTTTTATACGGGATGTATTTTTTTAGGTGACCCAATATATGTACGCGACACAACGCACAAAAAAGAGTTGCTGCAATAGTTCCTCTATTTGTAGCTCGGAGGGCCTAGCCAAGATGCCAATTGTTTGCGCCGTAGCGAACGAAACGCTAATGTCTCTTTATCACTCTTTCATATTAGTGCGACAGAGAGACATTAGCGTTTCGTTCGCTACGGCGCAAACGATTGGCATCTTGGCTAGGCCCCCGGATGTCTTTACTTGTTAATTGTCAAAGTGTTTGTTTCAGAGACTGACAGTGACACAACTTCTAAAAACATTTTCTCGTGGCAGACAGCAGAGTTGATAGAAGCAGGTAATGTTAGCTTCACAACAGTTCGTAAATATTCTCTTTATTCATCAAAGATGGATAAAATAGTTGTATTTTATCCACAAGAGGGACAAAACAATTTGCATACAAATTTTGAGAAGGTTCCTCATGTTGGCTGGTAGAATTTACTCTAGAATGACAAATATTTGCTTGCGTTCATTTGGATTCGATTTGTATTGTTAATGTTTTACTGTTAGTATTTTTGCCCCGTTGGTGTCGTGGAAAATGTATTGCCTCACACGGCCGCAAAGTTTGTTTAAGACTCGCACCTTAACCTTTTGAACGCCACAGACGGCAATTGCGTCAACGCGATATCGTGACAACGACGCCAAAGACGGCATTTGACGTCGATCGTTTTTCGATGAAATCTAGGTATCGTCATGGGTCGTCCCATTCGTTTTTTGTCAAGTTCTTAAATTAGTCCTATTCTGCTTTCGTCACTCATTCTACATTCGTCACAATCGTCGGTGGCTTTCAATGTAGAATGAGTGACGAAAGCAGAATAGGACTAATTTAAGAACTTGACGAAAAACGAATGGGACGACCCAAGACGATACCGAAATCTACTGAAAAACACCCCACTTTTAGGTTCGCATTATTTATTCACAAAACTAAATTTTACCCCCGTGGCGTCAGTAGCACGGCAAATGGATGCGCCGTTTGGCGTTCAAAAGGTTAAAACCCTTGCAAAGTTCAAGGTTCTTTTCATGTTATCGTGTCACGATGCGACGTCGTGTCGTGGAAATCAACGATGTAAACTGTAATCCTTAAGAACTTATTATACTTAATACTTATTCTAATGTTTCGTACTCGTTAACTTGTACTTATATTTTAGATGCTTCTGATGACCCGACTCCGACGCCGGTGCCCGAGCAACCAAAATTACCTGACGACGTCGTGACGCTGTCCTTGTTCTGTGACGACGACGCGCCCATACAATCCGAGTCCATTGACCTAGGCAAGTCACTTTGTAAAACTAAATTACCACTTTCAGTGCCAAGCGCACCCATTTACAGCACAATGAACCCAATTGGCGGGTTGTTAGTAGTGAATGTGTTATATCTTCATCTTTATAATCTTTTTAGTTACGGTGATCATCATCTTTATAATCTTTTTCGGGTTGTCTCTGGTTTTTTTATCACGGCTCACGGGGGCCTGGGGTTCGCGTTGGCGTAGGCACTAGTTCTTACGAAAGGGACTGCCATCTGATCCAACCCAGAGGGGAAACTACTTAGGCTTTATTGGAAATAGTCCGTTTTCCTCAAAAACCCCTCACGTAATAAACGCCCTCTTACCCGAAACAATCACTCGAAATACTTTTGTTTCTCTGTTTACTTTTTTTTAATACCTAAAACTTTTTAGTAGCCAATTGTATACCTACCTAGTTGTCGCGCAATAAAGTTTATGTTTACTTGTAGTACCATCAATTGATCTTGAAGCTGTCGAACTCCGGTGTAAGGATTGTGCAGCACGCATTGGCGGGTGAGTGGCGTTATAGATTTAATATGTAGTGAACAAAGAGAATTTGAAATAGAGAGTTACTGTCATGGTAAATTATGTAGCTACCATCTTTACTGCCATCTTTCGACAGAAGATTTTTGCCACGGCTCATGGGAGCCTGGGGCCCGCTTGACAACTAAACCCAAGAATTGACGCAGGCATCAGTTTTTACGAAAGCGACTGCCATCTGACCTTCTAACCCAGAGGGAAAACTAGGCCTTATTGGGCTTAGTCCGGTTTCCTCTCGATGTTTTCCTTCACCGAAAAGCGACTGGTAAATATCAAATGATATTTCGTACATAAGTTCCGAAAAACTCATTGGTACGAGCCGGTGTTTGAACCTGCGACCTCCGGATTGAATTCATTTGCTTTGTTTATTTTCCTTTTAAGTACACCAATGGCTGGTGTATCTTTTTAATATTTATTTACCGTATACACTACGCTTACAGGTATTCGTTCTGGTGCGTGCAGTGCGCGTGCGGCGCGCTGTGCGGCGCATGCGCGGCTCGCGCGCCGCACGACTCGCACTATGTGTTACGCGCGCCAGAGGGCTCCACGCAGGTATTACGCCACCTATAGTCTGTATCTTTAGGTATTTAAAAAAGAGTATACAAAATCTACCCTCAAATGGCTCCTTAAGTCACTTGAGGATAGATGAAATCATTACACGATCAAATAATGTAGGTTAAAGTCAGGTCGCTCAGTGACAGATCCAGGCGGTTTTGTATTTGGTTGGTTAACCAATAAATGTTAAAACTACCCGAAAATATACAAATTGTTTGTTTACATTTATTTAAATACCTAAAAATACAGAGTATAGTGTACGATCTAGGATTTTAGTTTGGTAGGGGCTTGAACCCAATGCGTGTAGGTTTAACTAGTGAACCTAGTTTTCATTGAGGGACTCCCATGCTTTTGTGGACTTGAGCGACTTAGCCGCTTAGGGCCACTTGCACCATTTACTAACCCGGGGTTAACCGGTTAAACCTGGAGTTACCATGGTTGCCGTACAATTTGACTCTAGGTTAACCCTTTATAAGGCATAAGGGTTCTGAAATTACGCAGAATTTAACCCTATCGCTTTAAAATAAAAATATTCCCTCTGCGTTACGGTTTAACCGGTTAACCCCGGTATAGTGGCGTGCAAATGGCGCTTAGCCTTTCTCTTCTCACAGAAAAAAAATTCTAACTCAGATAATTACGCTTACACGCGACTTACCTCCTTATTCATAAAACTTTACGGGCCTGATTTAGTTAAATTATGTATTATCCCTTTCTTAGAAATAAATCAGTTTCTTAATTACAGTCAGAATGACAGATAAGGACAAACGATTAGCTAATAAGCTAATTGAGGTTTGTAGCGCGTTTATGAATAAGGGGATTAATCTCCAACTACCTATATGGGCATGAGAAGTGAAAAGTCTCTTTATGCAGCCACAATAAATAAGGACGAACTTTACGTACATGAGGAGTGGGTATCGTTTTGGGTCGTCCCATTCGTTTTTCGTCTCGTTCTTAAATTAGTCCTATTCTGCTTTCGTCACTCATTCTACATTCGTCACAACCGTCGGTGGCTTTCAATGTAGAATGAGTGACGAAAGCAGAATAGGACTAATTTAAGAACGTGACGAAAAACGAATGGGACGACCCAAGACGATACCGAGGAGTGTTTTTATTTTATTTTTTCTACAGAACCAAACTCAGACAGTGCTGGCAGTTATACGACAACAGTTGCTGACGGGAAACTTACTAACACTGTACGAGATTGATGAAGATGGGTAAGTTTTTAGGGTTCCGTACCCGAAGGGTAAAAACAGGACCATATTACTAAGACTCCTCTGTCCGTCAGTCTGTCTGTCACCAGACTGTATCTCATCAACCGTGATAGCTAGACAGTTGTAATTTTCACAGATGATGTATTTCTGTTGCCGCTATAACAACAAATACTAAAAACAGAATAAAATAAATATTTAAATGGGGCTCCCATACAACTGATGTTTTTGCCGTTTTTTGCGTAATGGTACGAAACCCTTCGTGCGCGAGTCCGACTCGCACTTGGCCGATTTTTCTACATTTCATTTTGTCTCTCACGCGAGCTTCACACGAGCATTCTGTTTGCGGGATACTGCACGCATACTTCAGAAAACTGGATTTTGCAGAAAACCGTACCCGCAAAAAATTGTACGTCAGTGGGAAAGTGCTCTTACGCGGTTACTACATTACGTCTGCCTTGATATGAATAATTGTTTCTGTCGGTAAATGATATAGAAAAAACACCGTCGGATGTGAGAGGTTATTTCTTATTGACTGAAAATATTATAAATGTGTTAATGCAGCGTAAAAAAGGAAGTAAAAGAAGAGACAGAGGAGCCCGCCGCGACGCCCGACCCGCTCGCTGTGGGGCCCCCACCCGAACCGCTCACAGTGGAGCCCTACCCCGACCCGCTGACAGTGGAGCCCTACTCCGAACCGCTAACATTGGAGCCCCATCCTGATCCGCTCACAATGGCGCCCTACCCCGACCCGGTCACGGTGGAGCCTCATTCCGACCCGCTAAACGTGGAGCCCTACACCAACCCGCTCACAATGGAGCCTTACCGTGACCCGCTCACCGTGAAGCCAGACAAGGCCACAGTAACTGAGGTACAAGTATGCATCAAATGTATGTGTGCTATCAGTGACAATCAATATGGAACGGAACCGTATTAAGTATACATATAGTCATATTATGTTCCATTCCCGGCTATATAGTCTGACATGTCAATGTGTCAGTTAAAACATGGCGCAAAATTCAACATTTGTAAGGAAGATAGACTCTTCTCCCTATATTTTTAAATGTTCCTCTTTTAATGATAAATTTGGCTTGCCGGCATATGTTTAACCCACAGACAAGACATCCTCCAGACTGAGCATAGTAGCGCTACCCCCTCTGCCACAAATATGCGGTAGTTTTACTCCATTTTCGAGTCAAAGTGTCTTTGTGTGACGTCCGTGTCTTTGAACGGACCAATCACGGCACGGCACTCGCTCACTTCGTCCCCCGCACCCTGTATATTTGGCAGCATCGGGTTTCATGAAATAATTGCTCTAAACTCAGTCTAGAGGATTCCTAGTCTATGGTTTAACCCCTCTATTCCCACCACTTCAAAATTCAAGTTATTTACATAATAAAATCAAGTGCTTAATACAGTAATTTAATTATTTCATAGTGCGATATTCCAATGTGTTGCGAAATAGAAAGCCAAACAAAGTAGGCACTTGATATATTTGTTTAATTTACAGTGTGTCGACGATGATACCAACGGTGGCCACCACCCTAACAAGCGTCCTCGACTCATGGACGACAGCAGAATGGGCGACAAACCAAACACCACGGACGGTAAAAAAGATGGTGATGTTTCACAGCAACTACTCTTAAATGTCCCACATATACGAAGAGGATCGCAAACCGTCCAGACACTCGCTCCTAGCGATCTTAGATCACAAGATGTCATACAGACTACCGCTTGCAACATCAAAGGGTCACAAGATGCTCTAGCAACTAATAGCAATCTCGGAAGACAACAATCCTTTTTAAAGGTCCCATTTAATGTTTTAAGGGGACCGCAAAAGGTTCAGGCACTCGCTACTGGCGATCTCAGGTCACAAGATATCAAACAGGCCACTACTTGCAACATCAAAGGGTCACAAGATGCTCTAGCAACTAATAGCAATCTCAGAACAACACAACCCCTTTTAAAGGTCCCATCTAATGTTTTAAGAGGATCGCAAACGGTTCAAGCACTCGCTACTGGCAATCTCAGGTCACAAGATGTCATACAGACCACTGCCTGCAACATCAAAGGGTCACAAGATGCTCTAGCACCTAATAGCAATCTCGGAACACAACAATCCTTTTTAAAGGTCCCATTTAATGTTGTAATGGGACCGCAAAAGGTTCAAGCACTCGCTACTGGAGATCTCAGCTCACAAGATATCATACAGGCCACTACTTGCAACATCAAAGGGTCACAAGATGCTCTAGCAACTAATAGCAATCTCAGAACACAACAATCCCTTTTATTTGGGACATTTGTTTCATCTAATGTTTTAAGAGGATCGCAAACGGTTCAAGCACTCGCTACTGGCAATCTCAGGTCACAAGATGTCATACAGGCCACTGCCTGCAACATCAAAGGGTCACAAGATGCTCTAGCAACTAATAGCAATCTTGGAAGACAACAATCCTTTTTAAATGTCCCATTTAATGTTTTAAGGGGACCGCAAAAGGTTCAGGCACTCGCTACTGGCGATCTCAGCTCACAAGATATCATACAGGCCACTACTTGCAACATCAAAGAGTCACAAGATGCTCTAGCAACTAATAGCAATCTCGGAAGACAACAATCCTTTTTAAAGGTCCCATTTAATGTTTTAAGTGGACCGCAAAAGGTTCTGGCACTCGCTACTGGCGATCTCAGGTCACAAGATATCAAACAGGCCACTACTTGCAACATCAAAGGGTCACAAGATGCTCTAGCAACTAATAGCAATCTCAGAACATCACAACCCCTTTTAAAGGTCCCATCTTATGTTTTAAGAGGATCGCAAACGGTTCAAGCACTCGCTACTGGCGATCTCAGGTCACAAGATGTCATACAGGCCACTGCCTGCAACATCAAAGGGTCACAAGATGCTCTAGCAACTAATAGCAATCTCGGAAGACAACAATCCTTTTTAAAGGTCCCATTTAATGTTTTAAGGGGACCGCAAAAGGTTCAGGCACTCGCTACTGGCGATCTCAGCTCACAAGATATCATACATGCCACTACTTGCGACGTCAAAGGGTCACAAGATGCTCTAGCAACTAATAGCAATCTCGGAAGACAACAATCCTTTTTAAAGGTCCCATTTAATGTTTTAAGGGGACCGCAAAAGGTTCAGGCACTCGCTACTGGCGATCTCAGCTCACAAGCTATCATACAGGCCACTACTTGCAACATCAAAGGGTCACAAGATGCTCTAGCAACTAATAGAAATCTCGGAAGACAACAATCCTTTTTAAAGGTCCCATTTAATGTTTTAAGGGGACCGCAAAAGGTTCAGGTACTCGCTACTGGCGATCTCAGCTCACAAGATAACATACAGGCCACTACTTGCAACATCAAAGGGTCACAAGATGCTCTAGCAACTAATAGCAATCTCGGAACACAACAAACCCTTTTAAATGTCCCATCTAATGTTTTAAAAGGATCGCAAACGATTCAGGCACTCGCTACTGGCAATCTCAGGTCACAAGATATCATACAGGCCACTATTTGCAACATCAAAGGGTCACAAGATGCTCTAGCAACTAATAGCAATCTCAAAACACAACAATCCCCTTTAAAGGTCCCTAATGTTTTAAGGGGACCGCAAAAGGTTCAGGCACTCGCTACTGGCGATCTCAGATCACAAGACATACAGTCTAGCAAATTCAGAGAATCACAAATTCTCCTAACGCTCGAAAAGGTCCAAAACATTCCCAAAGCTGAAAAACAACGGCCAGTACCTCAGAATGTTCGCAAAAGCTTCTCTACCCCATTCAAAGTAACCTCAGAACCTAATCGCAATGAAACAGTAATCTTTAATTTAGACGATGTGGTAGAAGAGGGACTTGTAGAGTTTTTGGAAGAAGAAATATTGGACGATAGCGAAGCAGATCAATTAGACAATGAGAATCGGCATGAACATAGACTAGATGACGATGCTGCTAGAGATGTAGAAAGAGAAGTAAATACAGTTTTAGGTGAAGAAAGAAAAAATGTAAGAGATCGAACAGATAAAGCTAATTGGGACATAGATGGCGAAAACTCTGTTAGTGACAGAGAAAATAAATCACAAGGCAACATACAGATCAGTTCTAGCAAACTCAGAGAGTCACAAGATGTTCTAATGACCACTACTAGCAATCTCAGAGGATTACAAGATGATAAATTGGCTAATAACGATCTCAAAAGAACACAAACTTTCATACATAACAAACCTGGTAATTTAAAACGAGTAAAAACTAAAGTAATGATTAATCCTAGTTACATAAAACAATTACGAACTGTTTTACAGAATGTTCCTAGCGATTTAAGAATACAAACTGTCCAACAGGTGATTAGTGATCTGAGAGAATCACAAGACGTCACACAGGGCACTCCTAGTGATCTTACGGGATCGCAAGATATATTACAGATTCCTAGCCATCTTAAAATATCTCAAACTCATAGTCACTTCCAGCGATCCAAAAGTATTGCAAATTCTTCTAACCCTAGCGATCGCACAGTATCACAAGTTTGTCCTAAGGTGATACCTAGTCATCTTATAAAATCGCACCATCCCCGTAACCTGTTACGAACTCAATATAAGTTCCTACCCAATGACCCCAGAGGGTTAAAAACTCACCAAAAATCCCGACCTAGCATACTCAAAAAGGTCACTAGTGATATGAGAAAATCACAAGATGTCACCCAGGACACTACTAGCGATCTCAAAGGATCACAAAATCTTAAAGGATCGCAAGATATATTACAGATTCCTAGGCATTTTAAAAGATCTCAAACTCATAGTCACTTCCTGCGATCCAAGAGTATTGCAAATTATTTTACCCCTAGCGATCACACAGGATCACAAGTTTGTCCTAGGGGCGTACCTAGTAATCTTACAAAATCAAAAAATCGCCGTAGCCTATTACAACAACAGTTACAACAGGTACAACAAAAGTTCCAACCCAGTGATCTCAGAGGGTCACAAACTCCCCAAAAATTCAAACCTAGCATAATCAGAAAATCGAAAGTTCTAACGATCGAAAAGGATCACAAAGCTGTACAGCACAATTATACCAAAGGACCAAAACTACAACCAGTACCTCAAAATATTCTCAAAGTAACCTCAGAACCGAATCGCACCGAAACAGTAATAATTAATTTAGACGATGTGGTAGAAAAGGAACTTGTAGAGGTTTTGCAGGAAGAAATATTGGAGAATAGCGAAGAACGTCATTTAGAAAACGAGAATCGGGATGACGATTCTGTTAGAGGTGTAGAAAGAGAAGTAAATATAGCTTTAGGTGAAGAAAGAATAGGTGAAAATGATTGGGATGAAGATGATGAAATTTCTTTTAATAATGAGAGTGAAGCGGTGGACAAACAATTTAATAGTCAGGTAGATAATGAAAATCGGATAGACGAAAATTTGATCAGAGATATAGAAAGTGAAGTAGACGACAGTGATTTAGATAAAGATCATAGAGTAGAGGAGATTCAATAGACGGGACAGATGAAAGAGATAATTGCTGAGGGCGTTGACAGGAGAACGAGAAACGCAACAAGTAGGCCTATGGGAGATCCAAGCGAAGTGATGCTTCGAAAGCTGACTTCAGAAGGTAAGAAGATAATGTAGTATTTGTTTTTCTCTCACATTTCTCAGAGAGTAATCAGGTTTAATTAAAACCCACATGTTATATACATTACAGCTGGAAGCTTATGAAAGTTATGAATAACATGACAGAGAGACAAAATACAAATAAAAATAAGTGTGTATCAGAATGGTCATTTTTAACAGAAACTTATTATTCCACTGTAGCGTTCGCAATCTTGATAATAAGTTTTTTAACAAAAATTGTTATTTTAAGGGGCTACCCGATTTACTTACATCTATGGCTACCCGAGGTTTTCAATTTTTCATAGATTTTTGACAAGTTTTGAATCGTATCTCCTACTTTTGCACTACAGATAGAATTATAAGACAAACGGCTATCGGTTCTTCAATTTTTTATCTCTATTTTGTCTACCGGATTTTGAAAGAAATGAATACCCTTTTTTATGATTATTTTAAACATTGTCTAAATAAAACACTTGTTTCGTATCTCGATTGCTGTGAAAGAACTTACATATACGAAATGTACATATTTGGGGTCGTTTTTGACGTCTCTAAAAATTCGGCGCGCATATATACAGGGAGCCTGCAGCGCCCTTCACACTTACAGGTCATTATGTAAAGTGTCAGCTCAATCGAATCGTGGGAAGTGGGTTTAATTTAGCTTGTGGGATTTGACCCCAACATACAAATTTAATTTTAAGAACAAGCATGCCCTTTGAACGCCAATCGGCTTAGGAATATGCCGTGCCCCGGACGCCAGGCGATCGCGATTCATCATCTTCATCTTCCTCCCGTTGTCCCGGCATTGGTATCGTCTTGGGTCGTCCCATTCGTTTTTCGTCAAGTTCTTAAATTAGTCCTATCCTACTTTCGTCACTCATTCTACATTGAAAGCCACCGACGATTGTGACGAATGTAGAATGAGTGACGAAAGCAGAATAAGACTAATTTAAGAACTTGACGAAAAACGAATGGGACGAACCAAGACGATACCCCGGCATTTTGCCACGGCTCGTGGGAGCCTGGGGCGGGGCGGGGCCATCGCGATTATTTTAGCGAAATTGAACATACGGCGTAAGTCCGTATTGCATTGGCGAAGCTAATGGCTGTGGCCGTCGTTGGCGTCCTGGGCAAGACTTTCCGATGACGTCCACGGCCGTCTATGGCGATCAAAGGGTTATGCTTAAAGCTTGTAATGGAAATGAATGAAATTATTGTTTGTTCCAGACGCGCCCTTACCTCATCACCATCAGATATACCTAAGGAAGTGGATCCACAGGAAGAGACGGAGAAAAGACTGAAATATAAATTAGGAATTCTAACTGGTGTTTTGTTTTTAACCGACTTCAAAAAAGGAGGAGGTTAACGAGTCGAGGGTTTTTTTACCTAATCGAGTTGAAATTTTTTATTTATTAATAGTAGGTACACCGGGTGCGCCCTGTAAGACGAGCAAGTTATTAAAAACAATATCTATACATATAATAAAGCTGAAGAGGGTCGAAAGTCTGTACATGGAAGATATTTGAAAAAAAGTTGGCTGGGGATACTTATTTTTATTTATTTATTACTATTATTAATACTGATCGAAGATATGTACCAAGGGATCAAAACTCGGGTAAAAAGCCCAGCTGGTTTGAGTGACAGCTTTGAAGTCAAAGTAGGGGTACACCAGGGATCGGCTTTAAGCCCGTTACTCTTTAACCTGGTCATGGACTATCTAACAAAAGATGTTCAAGCTCCGCTACCATGGAGTCTGCTATATGCGGATGATATTGCTTTAGTGGCCAATACGCCTACACAACTCCAGAAAGACCTATCGGATTGGATGACAGCCCTCGAAAAATACGGTCTCCGTGTCAGCAAGTCAAAAACGGAACATATGGAATGTCTGTTCGATCCAAACCCAAATTATAGAGCAGCTAATACCATTTACTACCCCGACGGAACACCTGTACCAAAAGTGACACAGTTTAAATACCTGGGCTCATTGATGCCAGCAGACGCAAACATCGATGCAGACGTAGCGCATAGAGTAAACGTGGGGTGGCAAAAATGGAGAAGCTTAACAGGAATCATGTGTGACCCTCGAATGCCAATCAAAACTAAGGGAAAGGTATACAAGACTGCAATAAGACCTGCTTTACTATACGGCGCCGAATGTTGGACTGTCAAACAAAGTCATGAACAGAAAATACATGTAAATGAAATGAAAATGTTGAGATGGTCGGGGGGTGTTACTAGACTAGATAAAATTAGAAACGAACTTGTAAGAGGTAGTTTCAAGGTAGCTCCAATACCTGAAAAAATAACAGAAAGTCGACTAAGATGGTACGGACACGTTATGCGAAGAGACGATGACAATGTGGTTCGTAAGGCGCTGGAATTGCCCGAAATAAAACGCGGTAGAGGGCGCCCGCCCGGCACCTGGTGGACAAACATGACCCGAACAATAAAGCATGCCAAGATAGACATAGCGACAATCCAGGACAGAAGTGCCTGGCGTAAATTAATTAGGAGAGCCGACCCCACCTAAAGTGGGAAAAGGGAAAGAAGAAGAAGATTACTATTATTAATACAAGAAATAACCTTACGATCTAATTCAGTTCCTTGCAAAACTGTTTACACAGTTTGTCTGCAGGTGCGAGTCTCTTATATAATTACTTACATACGTAATCAATGTAAAATATTATAAAAACTAACCTCATACACTTAACTAATATAATCAGATATACCTTACTTTACTTGGGTGACATTTGCAGGCACAGGCATACAATTGTCACCCAAGCATTTTTAATAGGTGCTGCTTGATTGCTGTTTTAAATTTAGTTTTATTGGGCTCGAGCCTGATATTTTCTGGAAGACTGTTTAAAAAATATGGCAACCTTTTTTTAGAGTTCGGTCTCCGTAATAATTGGTGACGCGGGGTATTTCATATTTTCGCACAGCCGCTGATCTTGTATTATGTTTATGTTCTACTCGTGTCGAGATATGCTCCTTATTGCTGTGGTTGTTAATTGCTAAGAGGTATTTGTGTTTTAAGCTGACCGGGAGTATTTTACAAATTTTAAATAGTTTATTATAATTACCATTACAACTGTTTCTAGTTTTTTTATTGACGAGTAACTTTAAGAATCTAATTTGTAGCGCTTCTACTTTATCTATATACGATTTAAAAGTGAGACCATAGCAATCAAGGGCATAGCTTAACACGGAATCAACTATTGCAAAGTATAAGCACTTTAATACATTAATTGGTACTTTAAAGCTAAGGTGGTAAAATTTACCTAATAAAATTCTAAGTTTGCTACAGATATAATTTATATGTTGTTGCCAAGAAAATGCGGAATCTACTTTAACACCTAAATATGTAACACAATCAACTTTTTCTATTGGTCTACAATGGCAATCGTGTAAGTTATTATGAAGGCAAGTAAAGCTATGGGTATACATAGGGAGTGGCATTTCTGTTGGGCTTAGATATGGCGATTGTATAATTAGGAGCTTAGTTTTATCTGAATTCAATATAATACCATTGTCATGTGACCACTTTACTACTGAGTCTATGTCTTCTTGGACTAGACGACAAGTTTCTATCATATTGGTTCCTGCGCGTAGGGTGCATAGGTCGTCAGCAAACATGTGTGCGGAACAGTTTCGCAGAACTCCACATAAGCTATTTACATGCATTAAGTAACACACGGGGCCACATACGGAACCCTGTGGTACTCCACAATGTACCAGTGTCTCATCACTTAGGTCGTCACCAATCTTTACTCGGTATGAACGTGATGTGAGATAGTCGCGAAACCATTTGTTTAGCGGCTGCCCCACACCACATTCGGCCATTCCATTTAAAAGGGTGTGTGTATCTAAGGTGTCGAATGCTTTCTTAAAATCATAGAATATTGCTACAACAAATTTTTTATCGTCTAAATAAGTATTAATTTCATCAGTGAATTTGGACAAAAGAGTGGCAGTACTTCTATTTTTCTGAAAACCATGTTGACAATCATTTAATATACTGTTTTTTTGAAGGAAGGAGCTTGTTTGATTGATTATACATTTTTCAACTATTTTATCTATACTGGAGATAATGGATATCGGTCGATAATTTGAGTATACTTTACGGTCACCCTTTTTATGGATTGGACGAACTAGAGATTCTTTTAACTTATTAGGGTATTTATGTTGAGCAACTGATACATTAATTAATTTGGCTATGACTGGACTTACTTTATCTACGATTAGCTTCAGGTCAGACATGCGTACAAGATCGCTTCCCGGCGCACTTGGAATTGATAACAGAACACGTTCCAACAGTTTTTAGAATTTTTGTCTGTTTATTTGAACGCGCATCACGTGAAAACGGCTGAACGGATTCTGATGAAAACTTTACTAAACTGTCGAGAAAATCCCCGGCCAGGTTATAGGCTATAAAAATTCAACCCCTAAAAGGAGGGGTAGCCACAACACTCGATTGACTTAAGTTTGCCCCTGAATCGTATGGCGCTACTTAGGAAGGAGGGGCAAACTTTTTTCAAATATGTGCTAACACTATAGAGTACCCTGGTAAACTAAAAAATTGTCGCGCTCGCTTCGCTCGCGTTTTCAATAACTTTCTAAGATATGATAAAGGTGACATCCGGGTGGCGACTGCAGCAACATTAGGTACTCTGTTGCAACGTTACTGCTGCAGCACTGTCAATTTTCGTGATAAAATGATGTGACTGATTTCCATACTAAAAGTAAAAATGTACAACTGTCTATCAAAATGCGTTTTCTATACCGAAAAATTTTCGCGCTCGCTTCGCTCGCGTTTTCAATAACTTTCTGAGATATGATAAATGTGACATTCGGGTGGCGACTGCAGCAGCATTAGGTACTCTGTTGCAACGTTACTGCTGCAGCACTGTCAATTTTCGTGATAAAATGATAAGACTGATTTCCATACTAAAAGTAAAAATGTACAACTGTCTATCAAAATGCGTTTTTTATACCGAAAAATTTTCGCGCTCGCTTCGCTCGCGTTTTCAATAACTTTCTAAGATATGATAAATGTGACATTCGGTTGACAACTGCAGCAGCATTACTCTGCAGCAACGTTACTGCTGCAGCACTGTCCATTTTTGTGATAAAATGATGTGACTGATTTCAATACTAAAAGTAAAAATGTACAACTGTCTATCAAAATGCGTTTGTTTATATCGAAAAATTGTTCAATAACTTTCTAAGATATGATAAAGGTGACATTCGGGTGGCGACTGCAGCAGCATTAGGTACTCTGTTGCAACGTTACTGCTGCGGCACTGTCAATTTTTGTGATAAAATGATGTGACTGATTTCAATACTAAAAGTAAAAATGTACAACTGTCTATCAAAATGCGTTTTTTTATATCGAAAAATTGTCGCGCTCGCTTCGCTCGCGTTTTCAGTAACTTTCTAAGATATGATAAAGGTGACATTCGGGTGGCGACTGCAGCAGCATTAGGTACTCTGTTGCAACGTTACTGCTGCGGCACTGTCAATTTTTGTGATAAAATGATGTGACTGATTTCCATACTAAAAGTAAAAATGTACAACTGTCTATCAAATTACGTTTTTTTATATCGAAAAATTTTCGCGCTCGCTTCGCTCGCCTTTTCAATAACTTACTAAGATATGATAAAGGGGACATTCGGGTGAGGACTGCAGCAGCATTACTCTGCTGCAACGTTACTGCGTTACTGTAAATTTTCGTGATAAAATGATGTGACTGATTTCCATACTAAAAGTAAAAATTTACAACTGTCTATCAAATTGCGTTTTTATATCGAAAAATGTTCGCGCTCGCTTCGCTCGGGTTTTTAATAACATTCTAAGATGTTCAAGATAAAGGTGACATTTGGGTCATTAGGTACTCTGTGGCAACGTTACTGCTGCGGCACTGTCAATTTTCGTGATAAAATGACGTGACTTTCTCAGCTGAAATGCAGCAATGAACGCCACTCAATTTACCAAAAAAAAAAAATCTTGATGACCCTAGGGAGAGGGGGCACCATGGTCTAGAAATACTTAAAGGGCATCAAAATATCTTAATCCGGCACTGGTCGTTTGCGGAGTCAAACGATTTGGGACTCGCATTTTACATGCATTACCATGCCTTCCCGAAAAAAATCGAATCATTCGCGAAAGTCTCGCAACGCACTGAGGTTACTAGGGGCACGTGGTCTTCCTCAGGAGTCTGAAGAAGACCACGGTAAGTGGCGCTCTAGCCAGGCAGGCCGCTTCGCTTCCGCTCGCGCGCGTATACCTTACTGTATCGTCCGATATACACCTACTACTCTGTCGTTTAAATCCTTAGAGAATATAACCAACGGAGACGCCATGTCTATAATTTTCGGTACAAAATAGTCTGGCGTTTTTTGTGGGGGAGGGGCACGTCAAATGTGTACCTACGTAACGTAAACATAGCCATGTGAGATAAACGTCGGTTGACCATTGGCCGCCTATTTTCGACAGAGGGGAACGCCTGTTAATGACCACTCCGTTTGGTTATATTCTCTAAGTTTAAATCACGTGTAAAATTTGAATAAGGGCGAATAAAACTATTGATTTTGGAGTGTAGTTTTATTTAGTGGTACCTAATTGTAAAATATTTTATCTGGACTTCAGTCCTGTAGCATATATCCATATGTCAACTTTACTTCAAGTTCCGCCTCCAGGGGAGAGGGAGAGAAATTAGGATTAGAAATTAGCCGCTTACTGACACAGACCGAATTACACGCGGGCGGAGCCGCGGGCACAGCTAGTATAATATAGTGCTATTGGTTGATTTTCCACGTCTCCGCTTCGCTCAGTCTCAGTAGACAGGTAGAAAATTTGGCTGCTCTAGATATGGTCTATGTACAAATTTCGACTAAATTTTCGCTATATCATGGACAATCCTTTAACATTGTTTTGATGTTATTTAAAATTACCATACAAGCATTTTTGTGGAAGTTATACACGTAAGGGGCTATTCATAAATTACGTCATTTCAAATTAGGGGGGGGGGGGGTCTGGACATCGGATGATGGTAGCATGACGTAGGAGGAAACGGGGTCATTCAAAGCATGATTTTTGGATGATTTTAGGGGGGGGGGGGTCAAAAATCGATGACGTAATTTATGGACAGCCCCTAAGCCATTTTCATAATGGGCCTCTACTAAGCATGATAGTAGAACATGACACGTCATTTTTTCAAAAAAAATATACTACTACCTATTGTCCTATGTAACGGGACCAAATAGCAACACATAAAAGTTGATCCACCATAATCGTGTCATTAGTTATCTTCCCCTCTGTGGAAACTATGACCAATAGTCATAAACATTGTATGGACTGACGTTTATATGACATGGCTATTTGTTACGTATACCTACATTTGACATGCCCCTTCCCGCAAAGATCGGCAGACTGTTTTGTACAGAAAATTACAGACAAGGCGTCTCCATTTTGGTTATATCCTCCTAAGTAGGGATACATTTAAGAGAAAACAGTTACTATTTTATAATTTTATTTCAGTCTTCTGTTGGCCTATTCCTCGGGCCGTCTATTTTCTTATATCTAACGAGGAAACGCGCTGCGGCTGCATCACGGCTGGAACAAACAAGTTTTATTATGTATGGTTTATCTTTATTACCTAACAAAGGGGTTTATGTATAAACAACACTTTACCTCTAAGTCAGCATTCGAACCATTTCATTTAGACCTCTCACAAGCTCCTTTGTTGCGTGCGTATCGTCCTACTAACGCCAGCATTATCTTCTATATCTGTCTTAACCATTATTCTATTATTCAGAGCTAGTATATGCCTCTCCTTTATTCCGTCTCTCCTCGGTCCTATGCTCTCATCCATTGCTTGTCGTTCAGCAAATATATCTGACCATCTAGTCCAGCGGTGCTCTACCTGCGGCCCACCTGGACTTTTTTAGGCGGACCGCCAGGTTATCCTGGTATCTTTGCCACTCGAACGTCACCTTTAGGCGAATTCGTTTTCGTGGCCCTCATAAAAAAAAGTTGATTTAGTTGATGGTCTTCATCTCCGCATCCGAACTTTTTGTCCACCTTAGCCGCCATTCAGTAACCTGTCTTGTCAATCTCCCAATGTTCCTTCTCGCCCAGTGTCCTACCTCCATTTCTGTGTTATTCGATCGTATACCGACGTCCGTTACTTTCGTACGGCAATAAGTTTATTTCACAATTGACTTCCATCATCTATTTCAAATATATTTTCTTTGTCCGATCTAGCGGCTATTGAACACATTCGTTTCCACACATCTATCAAATAGTATCAATCATATCAACCTCGTAACATAAGTGAAAATAGTACATATAAAGGAATTGTAAATTAACCCCTTTCCAGGCCGCACCAATATAAGTACACGGTTCTCCCAAATATCCAAATATTTTCCAATTCATTCAGCTTTGAAGATTCATTTGAAGATAAGCCACATTTCCCAAAAGCTCAATCCAATTTGTACCTTAAATCGATTAACTACTAAGGTTAAATTTCTATTGGCGCGTATGTGGTTGTAGTCGATAAATGGTATTATGCTTGGAAAAGGATTAAAAATGTCGCTGACAATTTCATGTAAAGTGCAATTGTTCACTTTCACACCAAAAACTCCTCATCCTCTAAAATAGACTAAATTATTCACTGTCCCGAGGGGGTTCTGAGGTAACTTTCAGGGGTGTAGAGAAACCCTTTAGAACATTATGAAGCTTTTGCCCTTTGGGATCATTTTGTTGGAAACTCCCTTTGAGAAGCTTTTGGATCTTATCAAGCTCCAAAATCTCGTCTGGTTTGACTTTTCTTAGCGTTTTCGACCCACTAGGGTTAAGGAGACTTTTTGACTTTGTGAGTTCACTAAGTGGGACTTTTAAAAGGGTTCTTTTGATTTTCAGTTTACCTGGTTGGTTCTTAGTTTGTGGCTCTTTAATATCGCTTGGTTGGTTACTAGTCTGTGTTTCTCTAGGGGCGACTTGTAGGAGAGTTTTTCGCCTTGGATCATTTGGAATAATTTTTAAGACAGTTTGAGATTTTCTGGTTTTACTAGACGTGGCTTTTGGGACATTTTGTGATCGCTTGAGTCTGTCAAGCTTGGTTTTTAAAATGGAATCGCTAGGAATGGGTTTTAGTTTCAAGACAGGTTGTGAACCGCTAGGAATTTGTTTTAATAAAACTTTTTTTAAACCGCCAGGTGTCCGTTTTAAAACAGTTTTAAAACCGCTAGGCGTGTCCTTTACGATAGTTTGTGATATAAAAGTCTTGGGTTGAAGTTTCACCAAAGTGTTTGGTTCGGTAGCGTTGTTTTCTGTAGGCATGATTCGCCGACGCTTTGGTAAGTAGTGACTGGCTGTTTCGTCTTCAAAACACTGAAAAAAAAAACAGATAATAGATATTAGGGATAGGAAATTATCGACTTATAACGATTAATAACCGAATAAGTGTGCTCACTGCATTTATATTAAGTTTTAAACGAGCCAAGGGCGTCGCCAGCTGATTATATTATGTTAGAAATTTTGTTCTCTGGGGAGGGGGGAGTAGTGATCCAAAAGACTCGAGCCTTTGGAGCTCTATTTTTTAGGGCCCATAAAAAAAGGCTATTTAGCTCTTTAGCCCCAAGCCTTAATAAGGTTATTAGCCCCAAGAGTCTAGGATCTTAAATAGAACTAGGCTCGGGGGCTAAAGAGCTAAATAGGCTTTTAGCCTTTTAGGCGTCAAGAAATGAGGCGGCGAGCCCTAAAAAAAGAGCTAAAAGGCTCGAGTCCTTTGGATCGCTAGGGGGGAGGGCAGCTGATGTATGGAGTGAGCACTAAGCTTACTTTTTTTAGAATACGTCGGTGGTAAACAAGCATACGGCCCGCCTGATGGCAAGCGGTTAAATAAATTTATCTATGGTTAGGCGTAAAGGCGGTACCTGTTTGCCGGTGGCAGTGTAGTGTGTGGCTAACGGTTCCAGTGGGTCGGGCTCCGGAACGGACGGCGGAAGCTCCTCGGGCTCTTCCTTTATTTCCACTTTCACACTACGATCAGAACGGAACCGCTATACAGGTTGGCCAAAAAATAAGTGCATTCCCGTTGCCAGGGAGATTTTGGGATTATACTGAGCAACTTTTACTATGGGACCAACCCCGAAATCGCGAAAATAAATTTGGCTGTTTCATACATTTGTATGGCCCATTTTCTATGGGTGGGTCAATTTTTTTTTCGTTTTCAGGGTTGGTCCCATAGTAAAAGTTGCTCAGTATGATCCCAAAATCTCCCTGGCAACGGGAATGTACTTATTTTTTGACCAACGTGTATAGTACGTTTTTCAATGAATTATTCATTCAAAATCAATAGTGTAATCTGTAATGTAATGGGACGGGTTTGTTTTGACGATTTTATTTTTTCGCAAGATTTTGATAAAATTTGGTAATTGGTAGGTTTGAAGAGCTCTTCATTCTGGTCGGAATAAACACGAAATCCCAATTTGAACAACAAAATGTATGTAAACTTCCGTTAAGTTACGAAAATTTCAGAACACGTTTTCATAACTCAGTGGATGTGCTTATAATATGTTGTACATAATCAAGAACTCTATCCATCAAAATTTATCAAAATCTGAGAAAAACGAAAAAACCTCAACAAAATAAAAAAACTAGTTTTTTTTCCACTTTGTCAGCGACATTGTTGTATTATACCTACTCATACCAAATTGCAGTTTTAGAATCACTAAACCAATAACGGACCGATGAACAGACAGACAGACGAACAAGGTAAAGTTATAAGGGTTCCTAGTAGATTACGGAACCCTAAAAAAGAGATGAAAACACACAAACATAAGTAAATACTTACTCGTTATTAATTGCGTATGGTGTTAGTAAGTTTTCTGCCTGCAAATGTTGCTTTATGACCGCTAGCACCGCCTCCGTTTGGCTCTGTTGAATGCAAAATAACAAATATAAATATCTGGGAGACCGAGCTTTGCCCGGAAAACATATAAAAACTCAAAAATTATTCGCGCGTATTCCCAGAGATAAGACCTAGCTAGATCGATTTTCCGCCCCCGAAAACCCCCATATAGCAAGTTTAATCGAAATCGTTAGAGCCGTGTCCGCGATCCCCGAAATATATATAGTCAAAGTCAAAGTCAAAATATACTTTATTCATGTAGGCCTAGGAACAAGCAGTTACGAATAGTTATTAGGTACATATTATCTTAATCTAATTATAATATATATGAATAAACAAGAATTGCTCGTTTAAAGGTATTAGATATACTTAACTCTGGATCAGGCATGAGGGGTGGGGGAAAATGAACGAACGGGAAGATCTTATGGAACTTTCAGTAGGAGTAGCAGAGAAGGCTCTACGATTGTTGGTCCGTGTCATAGTCTCACTTTTCCTTTCTCTCTATTTCTAAAAAGTCCTAAGGGACGTAGATGTTTTTTGTTGCCCACCGTTTTTATGGTGGGCAGCAATGAACCCGACGAAATTACGTAGGTAGGTTTGGTGTTGTGTTTTCGGTATGTTATCAGGAATGTTAAATGTGTTTTTGATTTTGTTGCATTGTATATGTTGTCCCTCACGGGCTCACGCGTATGGCACATCTATCGAAAATAGACTAAATCTATGCAAAATAAGCGTTTATATTCAAGAACGAAAAAACCATGAAAAACAGTAGTCACAATTTGACAGTTTACAAATCAAATGAACGCTAAGTGAAATATGACAACCGGATGCAACTAACTTTTTAATCGTTTTCTTACATCATGACTTGATTGTGCAATAGAAGTGACGTCAGCTTCCGGTACACGCAAATTTGCGTTTTTATCCAAAATCAATGGAGAAAAAAAAACAAAAATATTTTATCTGGGTCTCCAAACATTTTTACCGAAATGATTTATGAATGACGATCTTTTGGAAATAAAAAATGTTGTCAATAGGGGGTATTACTGCAATGTTCTGCCACCAGAGTGCAGTACTAAGCTAGCTAGTAAACCATAGATTATACATACTGGTGCCTTAAACTGTTTTTCGACAAGTTTTCAGACAATAAAATATGACATTGATGCATCAAGGCGGTTTGTTAACAAGGGCCTACCGGGAAACGCGAAAATCGAAATTTAGTTATCTGCCTCTTTTCTTTATCGTTAGTTAGTTTAGATAACGAAATTTCGATTTTCGTGTTTCGCGGTAGACCCCAGATTGATATGGATAGTGGTAGTGGTGCCCCCTACGCAGAGTTTTGCGTAATATTCCCTATTGAACCAAAAAATGAATTATGTCGAAACTCACGTACGTGGCACCTCTTGGCGTGCGTAGCAAGTAGTGCCCGTCGTGCGGCGCGCACTCGGCGCACGTCACGCACAGCGGCCCGCGATGACACTGCAGGCACCAGAACGAGAACCTGTGAAAAATATAAACATAAATGTCGTGTAAACGTAACGTATGTATACTTGTATCAAAGAGAAGAGAGTGTATAGAGGCGGATTGTCAAAGTAAATTATGTAGTTACTGTAAATTTACTGCCATCTTTCGACAGAAGATTAAAATTGTTAGAACGCCATTTGACTTTGATCCTTATTCTTTCACTGGTATGTGTTAATTTGTTAAATATTGAAATTAACGCCATCTACTCGACTATATGCCAAAGGTTATGGCGCCATCGCTCGAAAAGATTGCACCATGCCTTTGGCACACCCCGGACACTGGCGATCAAATGTATGAAACAAACGCGTTCCTACGCACACAGTCTAAGCTCGTGTAGGTGAACGCGTACCATGCTTGTGTGAGTGAGATAAGACGTGCTAGGGTTTCCGCCATTTTGTTGTCAAGTTCGATGACCTCAAACATTGCGCGAATTAGGAAGAAATAAGAATCGTATTATGTTGTAAGGTGGGTATCTAAGCTCGATTTATACAATAGTTTCCTATTTTGAATCAGTATAAATGAAGTAACAAAATTTTTGTAAGGAAATTCAGGCCACCAAAATATTACGTAAGTTGAAAACATGTTTTTTTGTTCATATAGATATTGTGTTGTTTTCAGTGTGTTCTGATAGGTTTTGTAAATATTTGTTTAATATTTTAATATTTTACGTGGCCTCCGCTCTGCGTACCGCGTCGTCGCGTCCTTGCCAGCCGGTAACTTTGAGGTCACCGAGAGCGGGTGGGCGGCACTTTCAACGGGAGGCAGGGAGTGTCCATACTGTACGTTAGTACTATTTATTATACTGTGCCTTTGGCCTACTTTCGAGTAGATGGCGTTAATATTAATATTTAACAAGTTAACACATATCAGTGAAAGAATAATGATCAAAGTCAAACTTAATGGCGTTCTAACAGTTTTAATCTTCTGTCGAAAGATGGCAGTAAATGTACTGTAGCTTCATAATTTACCATGACAGCAACTCTCTATTTCAAATTCTCTTTGCTTGTACGTTTATGAAGTATAATATAGATACTCTTACGGTAGATGTCGCTATGTGCATATGGTGGAAACTTGGAAATAGTATTCGCTGTCCTCAAGTGAAGTCTCGCTAGCTGAGTTGGCAGAGCGATGGGCTAGCGATCCAGAGTCGCGAGTTCGGATCTCACTCAAAATAGTGAATTGTTCCATATTTATATACATATTTCTAAGCTTTATGGCATCCTTTGCAGACGTTTTTTTTAATACAAAATTAATTCGGTGATATCTTACAAACGGGCACAATAGTAGATTGTCTCACAAGAGTCACAAGGGAGCAAAATGACATATTTACGGCGTGGGTGTACGTTGAGTAGTTGAATCATAAACGAAGCGAAGGATTCAATGAAGAAAGAGGGCCGGAAAGAAGAATCATAGGTACTCACCCAACAGTAAGTGCTGCACAATCCTTACAAGAATTATCAACTTTCTCGGGAATAACTGAAAAAAAAAACTTTTTTTAACATGCCTCCAAATTTATCACCCAAAATAATAAGAGAACAATCTAACAATGCTCAAGCTGGCATAGCTGTGATTGATATGCATCAAATTGTGTCAAATATTTTCAATTATGTTAACATCCAGAGAGAAAAATTGGGACTATGTTTGTAATGTTTGTATGAAATGGCGATTTCAGTGCGGTTGTCCACTTTCGTCTTAAACACCATTCTCGGCTCCGTTCGGCTCAGCATTGCTGCTCCGAGCAATTATTAGGGTTGGCACAACTTGACGTCCCTTTGCGTGTACAACCACAGATAAGATAATTACTTGAATTTTGACAATCCTAAATACTATAGTACTATACTATACCATACAAAAGCACTTCCTGCAAAACCGAAGTTTGACAGGGATTCAGGGACGAATCATGGTGTCCCTTTCTAATGTATGGCACTATCTCTTTCGGCAATTTACCTGTGCCATATTAGACACACTTACATGGTTCAATGGGTACTACTTGCAGAGCCGGGAGCACTGAGAAGGTGGGCACATCTTCAGACAGTTTTGGCTTCTCGGGCAACGGGGATGCTGCCGCTGCTGGTTCGGTGCGGGGGGTTTGGCGAGTGGCTGCTGGTGCGGTGCGGGGGGGTTGGCGGGGGGCTTCTGGTGCGGTGCGGGGAGGTTGGCGGGGGGTTGGTGGTGAGCTGGTGGTGGTGCTGGTGGGCGTGGCTTCTTTATTACCTGAAAAATACATGGTACTCAGTAGCCCAGTAGTTTATTGGCAAATAATTTCTGCCTACTCTTACTCGTATGTACAGTTAGCAGCAGAAGTTGCTAAGCGGGCCAGGTGTTCAAAACGATCTTGACGCGACTTTATTGTTAGGAGAATAGAGCGTGTGAAGATAATTTTGAACACCTCGCCCTCTTAGCAACTTCTGCTGCTGTCTTTATGATTCATATCAACAGATTAACCTACTATTTGATAATAAAATAATAGTGTAAGGCAGAAGGATAGATTGAGCAATCAAAATTTAGTATTTGAAATTATTTGTATCTGAGCCAGCGATTTTAAGTATTTTGTTAAAATTATGTATCTTGACTGTAAACATTAATAATTCTCTTACTGAACTCATTAATAATTCCCTGCCAACATAATTTTTTGTTACTGAATTCTTATAAGCACTTTAAATTTATAAACCTACTTTATGAAAGTATTAGTAGAAATGTAGGAATAAATTGTTAACTAATATTGTCCATTATCCTCCTAAGGCCCAAGGTCCTACCTATAGTACCTACTTATTCAGTTCGATGAAATTTAAATCATATTCGATTGGAACAGAGTTGCATTTGTTTTATTTCGTTAAATTTTCAACCAAATCCAAAATCAACTCTATTCCCTGCACTAAAGGTTCAAATTTCAGTGGCAAATTCTGGATTTTTCATTTATATGGCTGGGCCATAGGAGGATAGACATTGTCCCAAATGATTCAGATGTGACGTGACAGTTTAAATCAGGCTTCAGTTACTTAACTGGAACTATTAAAAATATTTACCAGGAAAAATTGTAGGAATGTATGCCGGGTTGTGGGGATTTTCGGATTTCTTGTTGCCAACAAAATGAGCGCTGCATAATCTTGTGCCTCTGCTTGGTTTAAATGTATCTGGATTTCTGCTGAAAGAAAAAGTGACAGAGGTTATGATTACTATAGCCTCCTAAGACCCAGAGTCATTTTTGCAGTTTTGAATTTGGAACCTTCTTTTATTCCATTAAAGTTTCAAAATTCGATTTTAATTTGTTCTTTTTAAAGGAACTCAGGACTTAGGAGGACAGGTGAGTCAAACACTCGCTGCACATGAATTTATATTGTTGATGTGCTCTTTGTCACACCTACGTGCGGCACGCAGTATCTTTCTCTTTCTTAATCGCTTCGCGTGCAGCGAGCGTTTACCATTACTATAACAGAAAAATAATTTACTATTGGCCAGGTGCATGATGTCCTTAAACTTATTTACTATAATGTAGTTAATAATGTGCTAAATTATTAGTTTTTATTAGGGTTCCGTACCTAAAGGGTAAAAACGGGACCCAGTCTGTCTGTCTGTCTGTCACCAGGCTGTATCTCATGAACCATGATAGTAAGTTGCCGCTATAACAACAAATACTAAAAACAGAATAAAATAAATATTTAAAAGGGGCTCATATACCTACAACAAACGTGATTTTTTTACCGTTTTTTGCGTAATGGTACGGAACCCTTCGTGCGCGCGTCCGACTCGCACTTGGCCGGTTTTTTAATGTTAAACACATTTGGTCAATAATTTTAATGAAAGAAGTAAGTAGGTGTTATCTGTGTATTTAATATGTTAATATACTGCTTTGTTATTTTGCTACAAATCAAAGGAATAAATGTATCTAGATGTTTGTGAATCTAAATCTTTTTAAAAAGCAGATTTTATAAAATATTTGATCCATACACTGACGAGAATATTGTAGGAATATAACTAGGGCTGGCTGTCTCATCTTTTTTTTTTCCACCGATAAAATGTGCACTGCATATACAATCATTCTCTCGAGGAGTCCATGGCGATCCATCAGTACCAGTACTAAAACAACAAACATTTGCAATTATTGTATTATTATATAAATTTATATTTTTATGAAAATTTAAGTCTTAATATATTTTTTCCTTTTTTATTGTGGGACATACTCGTACCACATTATTACAATCTATCCACATTATTATAATCATATTCTATGCCCAGTTTTTTACAAGTTTTCACAGATTATTTGTTACAAATTATTATGTACATTGATGTATCACAGTTTGTTTACTGTTTGTGCTAGTGGCGGTCCCTCTGCGCAGAGTTTTGAGTAATATCTATCCCCTATAAAGTTGCGGCCATCCATCATAAGGTACAAACCATACAAAAGCACATATTCTCTTCCAATATTACTTATTTACAGTGCACTGAAGAACTATAATTTCAGCCTATATATAAACGTCCCACAGCTGGGCACTGGCGTCCTCTCATGCGCGAAAGGGCTTGGGCTATAGTTCCCACGCTAGCCCAATGCAGATTGGGGACTTGACATACACTTTTGAATTTATTTGCATGCAGGTGCAGGTTTCCTCACGATGTTTTCCTTCACCGAAAAGCTAGTGGTATATTATATATCAAATGATATAATTTCGTACATAAATTCCGAAAAACTCATTGGTACGAGCCAGGATTTGAACCCGCAACCTCCTGATTGAAAGTCGGACGTCATATCCACTCGGCCACCACCGCTTTTGTCGCACTAAAGAACTAATAGACTTAAAGGCCGTAACACACTATCGCACCGCACCAAGGTCATTGTGCGACGCACCGATAAGTAAGAGCGAGAAAGAGATATCGCTTTCTCGCTCTTACTTATGGGTGCGTCGCACAATGACCTTGGTGCGGTGCGATAGTCTGTTAACACTATAAAAAAGGTCAACAAAATGTCAAGATGTACACTTACTTCACTTTTCTTACAGCAGCTATCCATTTTGTTCTTTGGTCTAATTTCCAACTTGCTGTTGTAAATCTATAAAATGTACAATTACTGTTTCGTCTGTTATTTTTGCAGTTAATCACACAACAGCAGTTTTTGTTGCCCATTCTCATCGTTTATGTGATTTCAAATCAAAAAGCGTATGTACATAAACATTAACAGGTGTATGACGTTTACCACTCTTGGCCACATCAAGCGCTGCAATCGTTTTTCGTTTTTTTTTTACAAGAACTCTGCACCTGGCCAACAGAAATTACACGTTCAGTCACTTTTTGAACACTTACGTATGCCTCCTCACTGCGTCTATCCAAAGTTTTCTTTTTTCGCTTTGCCATGGCAAAAAAGAGCTATGAGCAGGAAAACTATAAAATCGTATACCAGCCAATTTATTATTCCTTCTATCCGTTGATTTACTGCCGCACCCACAAATGCAGCAATACATTGTCAAAGTAATTCTACTAAATATTCCACAATGTTAAAATGAGCATGAAGTACAGTGATGAACGATGGCTGAAGTGATAATAATAAATAAATAGAATATTACAATACAATCGTCACAAGTCACAAACGATCACAACACAATCACAAGGATGACAGACATGACGTTTGTGACAGCTATCATGTCTCATGTCTGAGACATGAGACCACTGAAATAGGAAAAAAATAGGTCTATGCATGAGACATGATAGCTGTCACAAACGTAGTGATTATATCATAGAGGTACAATAAAGCGGGCATTACATTATACAATTTGCAGTGCGCTATAAAACTCGGCTCCGCTCGACTCCAATTATTATAGTGTTGGCACCACTTGACTTCCTTTTGCGTTTGCGTGCACGACCACAGATAAGATAATCACTTGAATTTTGACAACCCTAAATAGCCGAAAGGGATAGCATGATTCGACCCTGAACCGCTGTCAAACTTCGGTTTTGTACGAAGTTTCCTTTCTGTACGGTAGTACTATTATTTATTCTGTGGTACAACGGAATGTGTACGATAGCGCCATGTTGCTTTTAGATGATACTGACAACTTGCCGAGCTTTGATTGGCCGATCGTCGCCTAAACGTCAGTTGTCAACTTGTCAGTGGTTGTCGCCCATGTTTGTTGAAAACTTTGAACAGTTTAAATTATTTTCAATTGCAATAAAGTGTTGATCGAGTGGAGTTCTTGTACTTATCCTCTCCGCTTTATTTGTGATACATCCATAACCCAGTTCTGCAAGCATTTATGCATTGTGCAAAATGTATTATCAGTGCTGTGTGTGTAAAACTTTGCGAAAGGACGCTTTTACTTTGTACCGTTTTCCTAGTACTGAGAAAAGACTCATTATGTGGTTAAAGTGTTTGGAAACAAATGGTTTCGGAAATATGTCGCCGGAGCAAGTTCGGAAAGCTTTTATTTGTGAGAAACACTTCGAACAGCGGTTTGTTTCGGCATCGACACGGCGTCTCAACGCGAAGGCTTATCCTTCGTTATTCAGTCAAGATGAGATTACCAGTGGGATTCCATCTCATGAAAATGCCGGTAAGTGTAGAAAATGATAAGAAGTGATATGATAAATCAGTCTAGAGTCGGACCAAATTAAGTCTGCACGGGATTTGATAGCCCACGCAGTGCAAGTGTCATTTATACGCATTACGTCATAATTTCATAGAAGTTTGACGTTTAAAATAACACTTGCACTGCCTGGGCTATCAAATCCGCCGCAGACTATTCTTGGTCTGACTCATCTAATTCGTATCATTCACAACCATAAAAAAAGAATACTCTTTGTAGTCTGTGTTCTACCGCGAAACAAGAAAAACAAAAATACGTTATCTAACCTCACTAACTATCACTCTTACATATTCGAGCGATAAAAATTTGATTTATGATGAACAATTACGAAAAAACCACGTTTTCTTAAATCGTCTATTTTTATCTCTTTGTTAACTTTAATAGCATGTAGCTCCTAAAGTATTGATTGTAGTAGGAAAATTTATGTTAAAACTTTTGTCCGAAGTAATTACAATGCTATTTGTACTGGATGGAACCCGTGGAATGGAACCTATCACCAGGAATAGTATAGGTAATGTCTGTCAAGCCATTTCCATCAATAGAAAAAAGCAGCAAATAAAAAAATGCAATCGTCCAATACAATATTTGAATTTCGTGCCTTTTCTACCGACAAAGGTTTGGCCGGCTATATTTTTCAAATTCAATTCAGAAACGACGGAGTTCTGAAGTAACAAAATTCAATATACTCTATGATAACAAACATTTAAAAACCGATCGAAATGATTAAGCTCCTCCTTTTTTGAAGTTAGTAAAAAATTAAACACCAGTTAAAATTCCTAGTTTAATATTTCAGTCTTTTCTCCGTGTCTTCCTGTGGATCCATTTCCTTATATCTGATGAGGTAAGGGGCTGCAACTGCACCGCGGCTGGAACAAACAATAGTTTCCATTACATGTTTATATTTAACTTGTATGTTCACCACAAGCTTGTATTTAACTTGTATGTTCTTAACAATAACTTTTTTACTATTTCACCACACCATCTGGTAAAGGCGCTCTTGATTGTTCAAAAACTGATAAGAAAGTTGCATTTTATTCACATGCGAGCAAAGTAATCTAATGCAAATTTTGAGTTGTTTTCTTATATTTTGCTGGTTGAATTTACTGTTATGATCATTTGAATGATAAATATTTAATAACATTCATTTTGAATTGATATGCTTTGATTTTGTTTGATATTTTACAGTTAGTATTTTCCTTGTGTTGGTGTGGTGAAAAATGTTGTTTCACTCTGTGGCAAAATTTGTTTAACCCTCGTGCCTTGAAACCCTCGATATGCTCAAGATTCCATTTTTCGAAACACAGGGAGTGGCTCAATTTTGGAATCTTTCGCTTGCTCGGGTATCAATATTAGCACGAGGGGTTAAACAACAACTTGTAAAACAAATAGCTACTTATTATGTTTGGGGTCAAGTTAAATTAGCGACCCACTTCCCATTATTCGATTGATTTTCACCTAATAGGTACCAGTGGGGAGACACTCCTGACTTCGGGCTAACTCGGCTCCGTTCGGCTCAGCATTGCTCCGAGCAATTATTAGGGTTCACACAAGTTGACCTTCCCTTGACCGTCCCTTTGCGTGCACGACCACAGATAAGATAATGACTTGAATTTTGACAACCCTAAATAGCCGAAAGGGTTAGTGCCATAAGTTAGAATGGGATATCATGATTCGACCTTGTCGCTGTCGAACTTCGGTTTTGTAGGAAGTGTCCTTTTTGTACGGTAGTATTATTAGGTACTTCTTCTGTGCTAATACTACATTATAAAACAAAATACTCACCTTCTGAAGTCAGCGTTCGAAGCATCACTTCACTTGGTCCTCTAATCATATTTGTTGCTTTTCTCGTTCTCCTGCCAACGCCTCCAGCAATATCTTCTTCATCTGTCTCATCTATAGAATCTTCATCTATCAAGTCCTTTTCTACTCTATAATCTTCATCTAAATCACTGTCGTCTACTTCACTTTCTATGTAGTCTCTGATCGAATTTTCATACACGCTGGAATGGGACCGTTGGAAGTCACATTTAGGAGATCCAGATCTTTTCAGATGGCTAGGAATCTGTAATACACCTTGTGATACTCTAAGTATGCTAGGAATGACCTGTATGACATCTAGTGATTCTCTCACATCGCTAGTGACCTGTTGGACAGTTTTTACTCTAAAATCGCTAGGATCAATCAGTAATACAGTTTGCAATTGTTCTGAATCACTAGGATCAACCGTTACTTTAGTTTGAAATTCTTTTACATTGGTAGGATCAATCTGTATGAGAGTCTGTGTTCTTTTGAGATCGTTATTAACCAGTAGATCGGCATGTGATTCTCTGAGATTGCTAGTAGTAGCCATTAGAAAATCTTGTGGTTGGACTGTTCTTCGTATATTAGGTGAGACATTTAAGAATTGCTGTGGAACATCGCCATCTATTGTACTGGAATTTGGTTTGACGCCTGTTCGGTAGTCCATGAGTCGAGGACGCTTGTAAGGATGGTCGACTGTTCCTTCGCCGGCACACTGTAAATTAAACAAATCTAATACATCAAGTTAGAACATCGGTGGACCTTGTTACAAAAGGCATAAGGTCCACCGATGTACAGTTAACAGTGTGGGCGATGGTCCGACTAAATATATCGCCAGGAATGGGAATATAACATCAAATTTCTAGTGGCTTCTATATTGACTGTCACTAACAGCGTATGAAGTTTTACAGGCGTCAAAGTGTACCTCGTTTACTGTGGCCTCGTAGGGCTCCGCGGTGAGCGGGTTATAGTGGGGCCCGACGCTGAGCGGGTCGGTGTGGGGCCCGACGTTGAGCGGATCGAGGTGGGGCCCGACGTTGAGCGGGTCGGTGTGAGGCCCCACGTTGAGCAGGGCGGTGTGGGGCCCGGCGTTGAGCAGGTCGGTGTGGGGCCTGACGTTGAGCGGGTCGGTGTGTGGCCTCACAGAGACTGGGTCGGTCGTCGCGGCGGGCTCCACCGGTTCCTCTTTTACTTTCACACTGCATTAACACATTTATAAACTTTCAGGCAAGTAAAAATAATGGTAACCAACCGACTAAAAATTTACCTTAAATTAAATTAAAAAAAACCTATTGAATTTCACAAAATCAATGTACAAATATATAGAGTGAAACTAAATAAAAGTGTGCAAAAATATCGTACCGATCTTCATCAGTGTCGTAGAGCGTTAGCAAGTTTTCCATCAGCAGTTGTTGTCGTATAACTGCCAGTACTGCCTGCGTTTGATTCTGTACAAAAATATAACAGTTTCACTACTCAGGTACAATACATAAAGTTCGTCTTTATGTACTGTTGTTGCATAAAGTGGTTTTTCAGTTATCATGCTCGTAAAATTGGTGTGCGTCGCGTGTAAGCGTAATTTGCCTCTGAAAGCAGTGTATTTAACTTTGGAATTAATGCACATTTTATCCTCAAATGTCTCGGAATCCGATCCGAGGCTCGGATCAAATGGGATCAAGATTGTTTTGCTCAAGTATACTTCAAGCAAACCGGGATGTTAATGGTTTTATTACCCTAGAGCCATTACCGACAACATTCACCGGTGCAAATAATAATTCTTCAACTACATATACTGTTACATATATGGGGCATTATCTATGAAAAGGGACCTTATTGTCTATGGCGCTTACGCCGCACAGCGTCGCGCGGCATTGTATTTATATCGGAGCATCGTTAATAATGGCGTAAGCGCCATCGGCAATAAGGTCCCTTTTCATAGATAACGTCACATATATACCTATATTCACCTGCGTGGCGCCCTTCATAGTGCTTGTCATGCGGCGAGCTAACTCCACACGCGCCACACAGCGGCGCCTCACGCCGGCGGATGCGAAACTGACGACCGTGATATAATTCACCCGCGTGGCATGCCGCACGCGCTTTGCACGCACCAGTCCTTACACAACAAACATGATATTCACCTGCGTGGCGCCCCCTGGCGCGCGTAACACATAGTGCCGGTCGTGCGTGGCGCTCGCTGCGCATGCGCCGCACAGCGCGCCGCACGCGCACTGCACGCACCAGAACGAGTACCTGTTTACGGCAAATACGGTGTAACAAGTTCCTGTCGATTAGTATATGTGACGTTCCACGGCAAAAGGTACCTCATGGCGGCTGGCGCTTACGTCGCATAGCGCCGCAATAATATTGGAGCGGCGTTAATAATAGCGTAAGCGCCAACCGCCATAAGGTAACTTTACCCGTGGGACGTCACATATTACATTGTATTACATGATGTGGGTAGGTTGTGATTATTGTTAATATGCATGTGGGTAAGAGCTGGAAATATATGATTCAGTCTTGATCCGAGCACGTAGTTTTATTGACGCATCCCTATACATACGTTAACATGGCGCAGTCGATTTAAAAGAACCGTTATTAACTAAATCTTCGTTGAGTGTGTTCAGTGAGTTTATAGTAATAAAAATAAAATCAGAGACTGTTTGCAATGGAATCTATCTTGTCGCCGCCGCCGCCTTTTATTTTCGATAATAACCTTGACAATGTGACCTCTGGCAATTTGTCTGTAGAATGGACTAAGTGGAAGAAAGCGTTTAATATTTACTTCGACGCGTGTGAGTTATCGAAGAAGGAAGAAAAGGTGCAAATTAGTATTTTGCTGCACGTTATTGGAGAACGGGCTCGTGAAGTGTACCAACAGTTTGAATCGGAATGCACGACTTTGAAGAGTTTGATTGCGCGGTTTGATAAGTTTTTTTTGCCGAAGAAAAATTTAACTATAGAGCGGCACAGGTTTTTTACACGGTGTCAGAATGATGGTGAGTCTATCGAGCAGTATGCTTTTGAGCTCAGGAAGCTGGCTGCCACTTGTGAGTTTAGCACGCTAATGCAGGATTTGATAAGAGATAGGCTGATTTGCGGCATAAAAGAGGACGCACTACGGGAACGGTTGTTACGTGAGCCGGATCTGACGCTGAGTAAATGTTTAGATATTTGTAATTTAGCCCAGATGTCTAAGATGCAAGCGGGGGCTATAAAGCAAGAGTCTGTAGAACATAATGCACATATTGTGGAAAATAATCCTAAGCATAATACGGAGTACAATTGGAATAGTGAAGGTGGTCAAATTTGGGGGGTAAGTCACCGAGGAGCGCCGGCGCATCGTGGAACGGCGAGAAGTCGGGGGCGCGGTGGCCGTTATCAGACCCCCGCCCGCTTCCCCGCGACCCCGCGCCCGAGTCCTGCGCGGCGAAATCAGCTGTTTAATCGACAAGTGCGTGATGTCAATAGTGCTAACAACAGCAGTGCTAATTTGTCGTGTTCGCGGTGTGGTTTGCCTCATGGCAGTTCAAGGTGTCCTGCCATCGGCAGAAGGTGTCTAAAGTGTAACAGCTATGACCATTTTTCGCGTATGTGCAATGTAAACGAGGTGCGAGCTGAGGAAAACAATGATCAGGTAAAAAACTGCTGTACTAGTGCGAGTGTCTGGTGGATTGATTTGTTGTTCGAAAAAGGAAATATTAAATTTAAGTTGGACACTGGGGCGGATGTAAATATAATACCACTTCGTTTTTTGAGTCAAATTTGTATGCATAAGAACGATTTAACCTCAACGGGTGATACATTGAGCGCGTACTCGGGCTATTCCCTCAAGGTGGTAGGGAAATGTAGTTTAAAAACAAAATACAAGGATCGTATATATATCTTAGACTTTATTGTTGTGGACACTACTTCACAACCGATATTGGGTAGGGATTCGTGCGCGGAGTTAGGTGTTGTCAAATTGGTTTTAGATATTGAAAGTAATACCGGTAGTGATATAGAACGGTATGTGTATAGGGAGTATTCGGATGTTTTTGAAGGAGTTGGGTGTATGCCGGGAGTGTACAAGATTGAATTGAATAGAAATGTTAGGCCAGTGGTACACGCACCGCGAAAATTGCCGGTAGCTTTGAAAGATAGTGTTAAGAATAAATTGGATGAGATGGTCAGTGATGGGATTATTGCGAAAGTTGAGGGGCCCACGGACTGGGTCAATAGTATGACCGTTGTAAGGAAGGCTAACGGTGACATAAGGCTATGTTTGGACCCGAGGGACTTGAATCAGGCGATTAGACGTGAGCATTTCAAATTGCCGACGTTGGACGAAATGTCTGTCAATTTAGGAGGTTCGAAATTTTTTAGCACCCTTGATGCCAAGCAAGGATTTTGGCAGCTTCGTCTTCACGAAGATAGCACCGATTTAGTTACCTTCAATACGAGTTTTGGAAGATACAAATTTTTGCGTTTGCCATTTGGAATAACTTCGGCATCAGAAGTATTCCACAAAAAAATGTACGAGCAGTTTGATGATATGGAAGGGGTTTGTTTGTTTATTGATGACCTACTCGTTTACGGTCGCACGAAAGAGGAGCACGATGCTAGGTTGAAAAAAGTATTAGATCGGTGTCGTGAGATACATTTAAAATTAAATAAAAGCAAGTGCAAGTTTGGTCTGTCTGAAATAAAATATTTAGGACATAAGATTACCCCGAATGGCATATATCCCGACGACTCGTACACGTCGGCAATAAAAAATATGCCTTGCCCAAAAAACACAAAGGACCTTGAACGATTTTTGGGCATGATAAATTATGTAGGTAATTTTATACCGAATCTGTCCGACAAAAATCATGCGCTTAGACAATTGCTTAAAAAAGACATCGAATGGCATTGGTCGGAGTCGCATGATAAAGCTTTTAATCTTTTAAAGCAGTGTTTGACGAGTGTACCGGTTTTACAGTATTATAGTTTAAAAAAACCCGTGGTGATTTCTGTTGACGCTTGTAAAAACGGGCTAGGTGCTTGTTTACTACAGGATAATTTGCCTGTATGCTATGCCTCGAGATCTTTAACGAAAGCTGAACAAGCATATGCGCAGATAGAAAAAGAACTCCTCGCATGCGTATACGCCTGTGAAAAATTTTATACTTATATTTATGGTCGAGGTGATGTCACAGTGGAAACCGACCATAAACCGTTGGTAAGTATTATTTGTAAGCCGATCGCCTCTGCTCCAGCTAGGTTGCAAAGAATGCTCCTGCGTTTGCAGCCCTACAACTTTAAACTTGTATATAAACCAGGCAAGTATATGTATATGGCGGACACTCTTTCTCGTGCGGTGGATCCGGCGAGTACTCCAAATGTGGTGCCGCGCGACCAGCTGGACGCGCGCGCACAGGTGTGTGCCTTACTGCTTAGCAACCCGCTCGTTGACTCGCACTTTGTACGTATACAAAAGTTGACCCAGGACGACGGTGAGCTGCAGACGCTTATAAGATTTATTACAGACGGCTGGCCAGAGCATAAGCAGGATGTCGATGATCAGGTCAAACCCTATTGGGGTTTTCGTGATGAATTGACGGTCGCGCATGGTATGGCATGGAAGGGCGATCGAATTATTGTTCCAGTAGCTATGCGGAAGGAAATGTTAAGGCGGGTGCATATTGGGCATTTAGGGTTAGAGAAATGCAAGTTAAAAGTGCGTGAATCTATATTTTGGCCAAATATAAATAGCCAGCTAGAGGATTTTATTAAAAACTGTCAAGCATGCCTTACTTTTAAAAACCAGAATCGAAAGGAGTCATTGATACCACATGAGATACCGGACAGGGCATGGTCAAAAATTGGGGTAGACGTATTTCACTTTAAGGAGAAAAAATATTTATTGATAGTAGATTATTTTAGTAAGTTCTTGGAAGTTCTAGAGTTAAATTGTTTACTGTCTAGCCATATTATTGAGCAGTTAAAAATTGTTTTTAGTCATCAGGGTATACCTGACATTGTGATGTCAGATAATGGCCCCGAATTTTCCTCGAGCCTATTCAAACTGTTCTCTCAGCAGTGGTGTTTTGAACATATTACTTCTTCTCCATGTTATGCCCAATCCAATGGGCAAGTCGAACGGAGCGTACAAACAGTGAAAAATATACTTAAAAAAACTAGTGTGGAAAAAACCGACTTCAGACAAGCACTGTTAGAATACTTAACGAACCCCATCACTGATCAGTTAGCATCTCCATCAGAGCTATTGAACAACAGAAAGTTTCGTGGAATCGTACCATATGCACCCCAACTTCTTCATCCTAAAATCCAAATTAATGTCACGGCAGAGTTAGAAAAGAGACAAAATAAACAAAAACAGCAGTACGACAAGACGGCCCGTGATTTAAAACAATTAATGCCCGGTCAAAAAGTTAAAGTTAGAGTAGATAAGAAATGGGTTAGTGGCACAATTTTACATATTAAAGGTATTCGATCGTATTTAATTCAATTGATGCAGGGTGGTACTTTGGTGAGAAACAGGCGTCATCTTATATTAGATTCAGAATATCGCCCGGAGTTACCTGTGTGTCCCCGTCCTTATGACGATATCACAATATCGGCTGATAATGATAACGCCAGGGCGCATGCGCCCGCCCCGCAGCCTCAGTCGCACGCGCAGCGTGCTGCTATTTACACGACCCCGGTGTCCGAACATGTACCAAATAATAACAATTATGTCACTCGTTCTGGCAGGGTGGTGATTCCTCCTGATTGGTATTAATTGGCAGCCGGGTCGAATAGTATGTGCAGTTTAGAAGATGGATTGTTATAACATAACTAAACAATTTTATACCTATATACATGAAGCATTATATAAGGTTCAACTTGCATTGACACTTCATTTTTGTTTTCATACAGCATATAAGATTAAAACCGTTCAATACAGATAATGGGTTTATTTGTGTAAAGAAAACCTGTATCGTAGGTATATAAGGAATGTTTTAGTCGTTATAATAAAAATGTAGGCACTGTAGGCATGTTATCATTGATTATCATGATTATGAAATTTATAAATGTGTTTTAATATTTGTACCTTATGAAATTTTGTTGTAAATTTTCGTTTATTTCCTGATGAACTAGAATGAGTTTCAATTTAATAAGGTGTTGCATGATGTTTTATTACTCATTGTTCTGTAATTAATAATTAAGGAATAAATTAAACATATTATGTTTCTGATGCTTCCATTTCAATGTTAATAAATGAATGTTGTTGCTATATACTAAATAGTGTTTATGTAATAAGTATGAAAATTGTGTAGGTATTGCAACGATATGCCGTTTTGTATTCTACCTACCTATATTGTTCAATAGTTTGGAATGATTACTTACTGTGCAATATGAAATTATTAACTAATAAAAAAAAAATACGAACTTGTTCTAGCAATGCACATTGAATTACTTTCAACTTATTAGTTAAATATGTACTTAAGAACCTAACATAAATATATAATAGTGAAATTAATACATATTACCTATTAAGTACCTACCCATTTGATTAGTGTTAATTAGTAATTTAAGTATTACTATTTTTGAACACCTACATTTTTATTTATTTTTTCTCTTGACGCCTTCACTGTGATTTTGCACTAAAAAATTGAGTGAACTTACATATAATTACCAAATTTTTTTTTGTGTAAAAGGAGAATGAGTAGGTACTTATATTATATTTGTTATTGCGTTTTAGTCAATAAAATGATTTAATGTATAACTTGAGCCAAATATAGAAATTGTAATATGAAAAGTAAAAAAAGGGAGTTGTGGGTAGGTTGTGATTATTGTTAATATGCATGTGGGTAAGAGCTGGAAATATATGATTCAGTCTTGATCCGAGCACGTAGTTTTATTGACGCATCCCTATACATACGTTAACACATGATATTTGAGACTTTCTTACCTACTGGACTGGCCGAGTGTATATTTACTATTTTACCTACCTACTTACTATTTTACAGTTCGAATGAGCCGGAAAACGGCAACTTTAGCACAAGCACAACGGGCCGAAAGTTGACGCTTTCCCCACGGAGAATAGAAATAGTTATTTACAAGTGCGGAAAGTAAGAAATTCACAACGAGTGGTGATAGGATGACATCCGCTGGGCTGTGCCCTACCACACAAAGCGAGATGACATTCACACACAGTGCCTATAACCTCTCTTTTGGATGTGGTTTAAGGACATACCCGAGTCCAACACCCGGGTCCGAGTCATATCAAACTATTGCATAAAGATCTGGTAACGACACTCACCTGTCAATGCCTGCTGCACAATCCTTACACTGGAGTCCGACATCCTCAGGAACCACAAAAGGCTCTACAAGTACAAAATCAAACTTTATTGCGCAAAAATAAGGTATATAATGGTATGCATTTTTTTAAAAGCTCCTAACCCTTAAACATTTTTCCTGAACCGGCACTCTATTTTTATTTTTAATTCTAATATGTGACGTTATCTATGAAAAGGGACCTTATTGTCGATGGCGCTTACGCCATTATTAACGATGCTCCGATATAAATACAATGCCGCGCGACGCTGTGCGGCGTAAGCGCCATAGACAATAAGGTCCCTTTTCATAGATAATGCCCCATATTACTTGTAAATTGTTAAGCAATACACTTTTCGTTTGTCGCAACACTCACGACATCTAGTGTCAAGTAGCGGTACTGATAAATCACTAGTTGACGCTAGATGTCGACTACAATAGTAAGCAGTATTTTGGAAGCATTCGTCACTTTCAAAGTTAGTGTTACATAAAAAGTGACTTGCCTGGTGCACTGGGCTCGGATTGTATGGGCGTGTCGTAGTCACAGAACAAGGACAGCGTCACGACGTCGTCGGGTAACTTTGATTCTTCGGGCACCGGCGTCGTCGGATCATCAGAATCTGAAATATACCACCGCCCACACTGTTAACTATCATGTTCTTAAATTAGTCCTATTCTGCTTTCATCACTCATTCTACATTGAAAGCCACCGACGATTGTGACGAATGTAGAATGAGTGACGAAAGCAGAATAGGACTAATTTAAGAACTTGACGAAAATCGAATGGGACGACCCAAGACGATACCGCTGTTTGTACATAATATTACGATTTGCTAAGTCACCCTAAGTATCGGTTTACTATGCAACAACAGGTGGTTTATATTATCGCTGTTAGCGATCTCTCCCAGACAACTTTAGGGTAGCAGGAAAAACAATGTTTCAGAAACAGGTAGCGCATGAATAAATTGCTTAATAAATTACAATAATTTATTAACTCCTCATGTTAATATTGGTACCCGAGCAAGCGAAAGATTCCAAAATTGAAAAGTGGAATCTTGAGCTTCGCAAGGGTTTTAAGGCGCGAAGGTAAACAAACTTTGCCACAGAGTGAAACACAATATTTGACAACAAATTCATGATATTGTTTTAAATATTTATCATTCAGTCAATATTACCAGCCAAGTCATATTTTTGTGGATAAAATACCTACAACGTTCTCATCAGTTTTTAAAGAATAAAGTAAACCTTTACGAACTGTTAATTATGAAGCTAAAAATATAGTATAGTACCTGCTTCTATCAACTCTTCTGTCTGCCACGAGAAAATGTTTTCGGGCGTCTGGCCGAGCTCTGAAACAAATACTTTAATAATAAAGAAGTATCTTTAGCTCAGATGTCTCCACCTGAGCTACAAATAAAGTAATAGCAGCAACTTTTAAGTCATAAAAATAAAATCCTGGTTTTCCTGGTCTTCGCAAATATTTGAAACATTGACGTATATATCTAAGGACTGGCCTTACGGGCACTATAATGGTACTAGGTCAGCGGTGACACTCACAAATTCCAGACAATCGTGCAGTCTAACGCAACTAGTTGCGACTTGCGACCAATAGCGCGCGTGATGCGAACTCATCAGCCAATCGCGCGCGTGATGCGAACTCATCAGCCAATCGCGCGCGTGATGCGAACTCATCAATCCCTAGATATCTATGCTTGTATGTAAATTTAATGTTGACGTGCAAAGGTGCCCTTGTGGCCTATTTGCTGAATAAATGTTGAAGTTGAAGTATGTCAACGATTTCAAAAGACCATTCATATAATTCCGACCGAATATTCTCGTTTGGTGTTCACCTGTGAATTGCACAACGCGATTGGTTGATGAGTTCGCATCTCGCGCGCGATTGGTCGCAGCTAGTTGCGTTGGATTCAGGATTGGCTCGCATTCGTGTGTTCACCATGAAGTTATATTGTTTAAACTGGAGCGAGTTGTCACTTTTTTTGCCATACTAATTTGAACCTTATCACCGAGACAGAATGTTGTTCGTACCAGACTAGAGAAAACGGTCCACATGAGATAGAAAAACCCGAGCCCTGTGTCTCACTCGCACATGTTGCCAATGTTAAAAAGATACCATTGTGGTAAAAATTATATCAATATACTACTGAAATTCATTACCTTCTTATACTATTTTAGTGCTATATTCCAATTACAGTTCTGATATCTTTTAAGTAATTTGCTAATTATTATGATGTTAATATTATTAACTGATTAAGCCAAGTATGTGCGCAACAAAAAAAACAGTAAATTGAATATGGTAGAAATTGTAGTAACTTTGAATATTAATTGGTATCCCCAACTTGATGACGATTAGGGTGACCATGATGTCGGTACGATTTGGATCAGTCTTACAAAATTGTTATTTCATACTTAATGTAAAAATAACTTTACCTAAATAGTATACTAATAAATAAATATAGATATACTTATTTCGGCATGTTTAATTATTCGATTCACGTAATGAGAGCTACATAATTGCCAAAAATTAAACCCGAAGTCCTTGGACATTACAGGCTCATATTTATACATAATATTTAATTACTGAAACGTTAATTCTAACTATTTATATATATATGTAATCGATTCTATATAGGTTGGGCCGACATTTCCGTCAGTATACAAAAGCGGCAAATTTGAAAATTTTGTTTCAATTACAGATCTATGATGACGCTTAAAGAATAGCTAAAGTATGCAAAAGGGAAGTCATCACGTATATGAACACACCATGAGTATGATATTGATAGTGATAGGTATTTTGTTAAATTATGAATTATGAAGAGCATAAATAGTGTAGAATGCCGGTTTACACAGTTAAATGTAAGTTTTTATTTCGTCGTGTGCTAATATTTTATCATTTTAGTCAATAATCAAGATAATTTCGTGTAAAAACATAAATTGTTACGCTACGCTAGCGTAGCGTAACAATTTAGGCTTGACAAAATGACTAGTATCGATAACCAGTGGGCATAGTAATAATATAAATTTATTTGCGTTGCAAGTGTTGAAAGTAGGAATTAAATTCGCAACGAGTGGTGATAAATTAAAACACGACCGAAGGCAGCGTTTTTAATTGATACGATTTGCGAATTACCAAGTACAACTACAACGTTTTACCCGACCCTGAATATCTGTCTCGCTCTCTCTTATAGCTGTCTTTGATAGAAATAAATAGAAATAGAAAATATTTATTTGGCGTACAAAAACATACCTAGATTACGGTAAGTACAACATAAAGTTAAGAATACAGTAAACATACACCAAATAGGATGCCGCTCAGCATAAGCAGTGTCTGTAAGACACTACGCTGGTTTTCACCCAATACGTATGATGGACGTACGGCGGACCACCTTCCTCACAATCAACCATGATCGCATTGATCGCGATCCAATACGCCCACCCCATCTGTAACAGCTTTTATAACTTTATAACTACTAAATTAAGTAAGGTTGTGTGAAGCGTTTTACAGAAGAGAAAAAAACTTTATCCATCTCTTTTCTGGGGCAATTATACTAGCATAGGGAAAATACAGTATGTTTCTCTCTGATTATGCACGAATGAGAAAAGATCCTGGCCAAACTATACATTCCATCTTATGCTAATATCCCACATTCATATGACTTATGGTCACCCTAATTAGAAAGAGATGGAGGGCTCAGGTTTGATATCTCATGTGGACACACTTTTTGGCCAGTGTACACTATCCAGTTTACTCTCTACGTCCGTGGTGTTCACCATTAGGACCATTCTATCAGGATTTCTGTTGGAATTTCAGATAAAAAGGTCCTTAAAGTTTTCCCTTGAAGCATAAGGACCCTCCTCTGATGGAATGTCCCATTTATTAAGTTTAAATAGTAGTATAAAAAGTAAGTCTATGCAAACCTCACTTAAAAGCTTAAAACTAACTATAAATAGGTTTTTATCGATGTGCGGGGTGACCACTCGAAGCTTACTTATTTCTCTATCCTCCTAAGGCCCAAGGTCCTACTATAGTACGTCTTCAGTTCGATGAAATTTAAATCCTATTCAATTGGAACAGAGTCGCTTTTGCTTTGTTTCGTTCAATTTTCCAAACAACGCAAAATCAACTCTATTTCTTACACTATAGGTTCAAATTTCAGTGGCATATTTTGGGTTTTTCATTAAACATACCTGGTGCAGGCGAGGATGGAGAGTTATTGTCAAATGCATCTGTGTCTATATGATCACCAGTCTCTATTGCATCAGTTACATCACTGTCTAACTTTGCAGGCTTTAGGGCAGGTTGCACGTCTGTTGATAAACAAAACCGGGCAAGTGCGAGTCGGACTCGCGCACGAAGGGTTCCGTACCATAATGAAAAAAAAAAAAACGAAAAAAAAAGCAAAAAAAAACGGTCACCCATCCAAGTGTACTGACCACTGCCGACGTTGCTTAACTTTGGTCAAAAATCACGTTTGTTGTATGGGAGCCCCATTTAAATCTTTATTTTATTCTGTTTTTAGTATTTGTTGTTATAGCGGCAACAGAAATACATCATCTGTGAAAATTTCAACTGTCTAGCTATCACGGTTCGTGAGATACAGCCTGGTGACAGACAGACGGACGGACGGACGGACGGACGGACAGCGAAGTCTTAGTAATAGGGTCCCGTTTTACCCTTTGGGTACGAAACCCTAAAAATACACTACAAGCCTCTACAATAGGTATTTATACCCCCTTATTCATAAACGTGCTACAAACCTCAATTAGCTTTGTATTTGTAAGAAAGGGATAAAACATAATTTAACTATAATATGTATCTTTAGGTATTTAAATAAAAGTAAACAATTTGTACATTTTCGGGTAGTTATAATTATAACATTTCTTGGTTAACCAACCAAATACAAAACGGCCTGGATCTGTCACTGAACGACCTGCTTTAGGTAACCTACGTTATTTGATCGTGTAATGTTTTCATCTACCCTCAACTGGCTTAAGAAGCCATTTGAGGGTAGATTTTGTTTCCTCTTTTTTAAATACCTAAAGATACTATAAATCAAGCCAGTAAATTTTTATGAATAAGGGGGATATACTTTTAGGACCCGTATGTCCTTAAACTACGTCCAAAAGAGAGGTAAGGGCGCTGTGAATGTCATCTCGCTTTGTGTGATAGGGCACAGCACAGCGGATGTCATTCCAGATCTAAAGCAGAACCCAACTGGGGAAGTACCTCCTTACAGAAAACCGCAGCCAAATAAGACTAATAGACCCAATACTCATTAGTATTGTGTTCCTGCTGGTGAGTAAGGTTGCCAGAGCGCAACGAGAGTGCGGAGCGGAGTGTTAGGGTCGGCAACGCACATATAACACCTTTGGAGTTGCAGGCGTCCATAGGCTACGCTGACTGCTTTATACTATCAGGCAGGCCGTATTCTTGTTTGCGTAGTAGTATAAAAAAAAATTAGACTACATTTCGATATACCTAAGTTATAGTTTCAGATTTCTACTTGCACATCACATGGAGTTTAAATAAATAATTTAAGTACCTTTGTTATTTGACTGATTTTGTTGAAATGAATTCGGTATACAGTAATTGTGCTCTATTTCCAGGATGCAAGAAGATTTAGATACTGCAGCTGAAAATAAAAATAGTATGTCATGATCTTGGGTTTGCAATTATTAATTTATATATTAAAACTAGCGACCCACCCCAACTTCGACGGTTAACAAATTATTGAAATTATACACCTAAACCTTCCTCAATAATCACTCTATTCATACATGAAAATCGCATGGAAATCCGTTCAGTAGGTTTTGAGTTTATCGCGAACATACATACACACAAAAAGACAGAAGGGACAGGGGAGTTTGTTTTATAGGATGTAGTGATAGTGATAGTTAGTTTATTGTACCCAGTGGCGTAGCTAGGCGTGGGCGAAGTGGGCCGTCGCCCACGTCCTCGCACCCCAGGGGGGCCTCGCGTGAGGCCCCTTCAGGCACAGTGAAAGAAAAGGGCCTTGCAGATGCGACTTAGCCCACTGATAGATTAGTTCATGCTACACCACTGATTATACCCACCTTCTAAATTGACAGACGGTACAGCCTCATACATTAATCGATGACAGGCCACTTTTTGGTCCGATGTAAAGTGATGGCCACAGATCTTCTTATTCCTATAAATCTTCAGTGGGTCTGTCTCCTTAAACCTGTCGCCAACAATTGATAACCAAGTTCTAAATAATTCTGGTCTTCTTACTGGATGGGGAAAGCTGTGCATGGGTGCACCTGTAGGTAATATACAATAACATTTGATTGACATAACTCTTAAGTGCGTCACAAGAATGCATGGAAATCTATTGGATAAAAAAAATTGGGCATGAAAATTAAGTTTTCTTTTAGGAAAAAAAAATCATGATAATAGAAGCACAAAACTAATATAAATAAATCTCCAAGCAATGAGCAAAATCCCTCTTTAAGTTGTAGCCACTTTGAAAAATTATGATCAACAGATATAGTTTGTCAAAGCACTGTCTAATTGCAAACATAGGTCATAGAGTGAATCATACTATCTTTGTCTTACACTAGTACTAGCACCCAAAAGAAAAGGATGAGTATAGTCTTCCTGGTTCTCATCCAGTACAGTTTTTTGTTCTTATTTACTGACAAATTTAGTTTGACCATTTGACCAACTATATGATCAAAATTTTGCACAAGTATCTAAAACTTAATAGAGTCTGTTCGGAAAGAGAACTCTTCTCTTTCCGAACAGACTCTAAATATAAATGCTCAAACAATGCAGCAGCTCTTATTGATTCGTTTAATTGGATGGTGATCCACTGTTACCCACACATGGGTAACAGCGAATCTTTCTCCACTTTTTTTTCGTCTTATTTTATTTCTAGCTTTCCTTACAGCTTGTATCTTAGATTAGATGAGGCTTAGATAAGAAAATAATACAATTTGAAGTTTAAATAGCGCAACTACAGCTCTTACAATAAAAGTGATTCTTTGTGATTTGAATAACTGAAATACAAGAAATGAAAAACTACTTACCTAAATCATCGCAGCCAAAAACGCAATACCGTTTTATTCTTCCAGACTCACTCATTTTCAACAAGTTTTGATATTTTTCTAATGTTTTTTCTTCAGTTACATTGTTACTCTAGGCTTAGATAACAAAATGATACTATTAACTATAGCTTGGTGTTCTCTGTGATCCACTCTCCCCTAAATAAATAAGGGCTGCTATTTAACTGATCACCAGATTTAGTAAAATATAATACCAAAAAAATCTACTTTACCACCCTAAAATAATAAATGATCACCAAAATTGTAACACCATTTTAATGTGAAATGATTACCGATTTTATTACATTTTACTATCCTATTAAAGGAAATGACACCAAAATAACCATTATTAACCCAAAAATTGTGAATGATTAGGATTACCAAATTGCAAACCCAATTTTAATGTGAAATGATAACCAAATTTTTACATCTTGCTATCCTATTCAATAAAATCATACCAAAATAATCATTGTGAACCCAAAAATAGTAAATGACCACCAAAATTAGAACTCCATTTTAATGTAAAATTTTAACCAAATTTTTAAATCTTGCTATCCTATTAAAGCAAATGACTCCAAAATAATCATTGTAACCCAAAAATAGTAAATGACCACCAAAATTGTAACCACATTTTAATTAAAAATGTGCAAATATTGAATCTATTAAATTAATTAATCCACTTCGTCACCTTTTTCTAGTAGCATTTCATTTCTGTAACAGTTGCAGTTCTAACCTAACACACTTTTCTAGTAGCATTTCGTTTCTGTAAGGGTCGCAGTTCAAACCTAACCTAACCCACTTTTCTAGTAGCATTTCTTTTCTGTAAGGGTCGCAGTTCAAACCTAACCTAACCCAATTTTCTAGTAACATTTCGTTACAGGGTTGGAGTTCTAACCTAACCCACTTTTCTAGTAGCATTTCGTTTCTGTAAGGGTCGGAGTTCTAATCAAACCTAACCCACTTTTCTAGTAGCATTTCGTTTTTGTAAGGGTCGCAGTTCAAACCTAATCTAACCCACTTTTCTAGTAGCGTTTAGTTTCTGTAAGGGTCGCAGTTCCAACCTAACCTAACCCACTTTTCTAGTAGCATTTCGTTTCTGTAAGGGTCGCAGTTCAAACCTAACCTAACCCACTTCTTATTAGCATAGATAGCAGTTTTTGATAGCAGTTCGGTTCTGTGAAGATCGCAATTCTAACCTAACCTAATCCACTTTTATAGTAGCATTTCGTTTCCGTAAAGGTCTCAGTTCAATCCTAACCTAACCTACTTTTCCAGTAACATTTCGTTTCTGTAAGTGTCGCAGTGCTAACCTAACCCACTTATCTGATAGGAGTTCAAACCTAAGCTAACCTACTTTTCTAGTAGCATTTCAGTATGCTACTAGAAAAGTAGGTTAGGTTAGGTAAGTATGCGGTGCGGTGTACGGGGGGTTGAGCGGGAGGGGCTAGTAATTTTGGTATCATTTTACTTTATTTGGTAATATGTATAAATTTTTTGGTAATCATAGTGGTTTATTTAGGTGAAAATATCGCATTAATTTGGTCTTCAAGATTTGGTGATCATTAATGATTTTTGGTGATCATTCAATATATTTGGTATTTGAATACAATTTGAAGTGCAGTCGTTATTAAAATGGTGGTACTTTTGTAATTTTAGGCCTTATTTTTTTGGTGTTCAGTATTTTTTTTTGGTACAATAGATTTCTTTATTTAGGGTACCAAAGTATTTTTTGGTGGTCATTATATTTGTAGCCATAAATAAGTAGCATTTGAATAACTGAAATACAAGAAATGAAAAACTTCTTACCAGCCTCACACACAGCCAAAAAGGCAACGCCGCCTTTTACTTACAGGCTCACTCATTTTCACCAACTTTTGATATTTTTCTTAACAATTTCGTACCTAATGTTTTTTCGGGTTTTCCGCGGTGACACCATCTAATTGATTTATTTATTTATACAACATCGAAGCGATATTCTTATCGTAAAGCGGAGTCGCTTTTAAAAGTCGCCTTTTTTGCTGAAAACCTCAAACTTTTGTATTGTTTTGTCATAGACATAGATGTTTTGTATTGACTGACGTCTGATCTGACGTTTATCTGACATGGCTATTTGCATGCTATTTGTATGCTATGTTATGTCCCGCGTTTACATTCGCGTGCGTACCGCTCCTCATGCGAGCCTGGCCAGTGCTGCAACAGGCAAATATAGTTGGTCAAACCAATTTGTCAGTCAGTAAGAACCAGGAAGACTATACTCATCCTTTTCTTTTGGGTGCTAATACTAGTGTAAGACAAAGATAGTATGATTATCTCTGTCTATGTTTGAAATGAGACAGTCCTTTGACAAACTATAGTAGTATGTCATTACGAGTATAAAGCCCCCTCCAGACTATGCGCGTGAATCGCGGGCGAGGCCGCGAACGCGAGTGTGGCGTCGATTTCGCAGATTGTTCACGCATTCGCGCCTTGTTCTCCGTTTTTTGTCGGTATTTCGGCCCGCGTCAAAGGAGACGCGAAGCGCGAACTTGCAAGACTCCACATTACACAATATTTTGGCTCCTCTGTGGCAAGATAAATATTAATTATATTATGACTAGCAAAAAGCAGAGCTTTGTAAGGGCTCGCGGAGTTTTTCTACCTAAACGTACCGGACCGCGACTTTGATCCAGTCCGAGGCTTGTTCCATGTTCGATCGAGTGGGTAGGTACGTAATAAGTCCGTTAAGGACGCAGCTATAAGTGAGAGCAAGAAAGAAATATACCAACCGGATCCCGGTCGCTGTCCGGCTGTTGTCATCATTAATATCATTTAATATCATCCACACGTAATATACAATTTCAAAAGCGCTTATTATATCCTACACGGTCGCCCAGTACTTTTTGTAAGGAAGCCAACTGGCTTTCCTACATAATGTTGGATCAGCGAGCCAATGTCCTTGAATTTATTTATATATACCACACAATTGAGCGTAAAACTATCCCGACTGGACACCTACTGGCGGTAATCATGCTGCTCCGCACATAAACTTACGTATAACTTGCTCTCTTAAGTGCTCATCAAGACGAGTGAGATGACCAAAACAGCGTGTGCCTATGTTGCAACAAACGTGAATTCCACTAAATACTGCCAGCTGGGTTCAGCTACAGCTCTATCTCGATTATCTCCCAAGTGCTCAAAAAGACGAGTCGGATGATCAAAACAGCGTGTGCCTATGTTGTATAAAGCCCGAGCTCCACTAGGTACTGCCAGGGTTCAGCATCAACTATCTTGGGTACTACTCTACCAAGTGATCATCATGACGAGTCGGATGTCCAAAACAGCGTGTGTCTATGTTGCACCAAACCCGAGCTCCACTAGGTACTGCCAGGGTTCAGCATCAGCTCTATCGTGGGTACTACCCTCCTAAGTGCTCATCAAGACGAGTCGGATGACCAAAACAGCGTGTGCCTATGGTGCACTAAACCAGAGCTCCACTAGGTACAGCCAGGGTTCAGCATCAGCTCTATCTTGGGTACCTACTACTACTCTCCTAAGTGCTCATCAAGACGAGTCGGATGACCAAAACAGCGTGTGCCTATGTTGTATTAAACCCGAGCTCCACTACGTACTGCCAGGATTCAGCATCAGGTATCTTGGGTACTGCTCTACCAAGTGATCGTCATGACGAGTCGGATGTCCAACCCAGCGTGTCTCTATGTTGCACCAAACCTGAGTTCCGCTAGGTACAGACAGGGTTCAGCATCAGCTCTATCTTGGGTACTGCTCTCCCAAGTGCTCATTAAGACGTGTCGAATTACTAAAACAGCGTGTGCCTATGTTGCACCAAACCAGAGTTCTACTAGGTACTGCCAGGGTTCTGGGTCATTTTGTTGAACTGCACGCCGACTTTGCAATTGGCGTGCAGTCGGCGTGCAGTTTCCATACAAGTTGCAGTTGTGTTGTAGTCCGTCTGTATCGGCCCTAAGTCACTGAAGTTTGTATTACCTTATATGCTTATCTTTATTTATAATTTTGGCAGTTCCAAGCAATATTAGTAACACTCAAACTGTTTCTCGTACTGAAGAATTGAAGTTTGCTAACACAACATGACTGATCAGTTCATCGGCGTCATAGAACAGAACATACGAGTAAATTGATCTCCGCAGAGAATATACAGCAAGATTTAATGTTCCAGTATTCACAGAAACTTATTAATTGCTAAATTGGGAATCAAACCGAGCGAAGCGAGATGGGTCGGAACCCAAATTTTAACCCGCTTTTGTAATAGCACATAGTACATTAGCACGAATTTTAATTCATATTTTTTCTAACAGATGGCGCTAGTAGTAATACAAAGTGTTATTCCTTTATTAAATTCTTTAAATTGTTTTTTTCTTTGTTTTATTAAATTGTTTGATAACACATAGTCCGGTGGCCGGCTGCATGAAACAAACCTCATCAAAAAATAGAATATACCTACCCTGTAGAGGTACCTGACATTTAGTAGCTTCCAACGCACTTGGTCGGCCTAGGCTTAACCTGGCAGATTTTGTACAAATGGCAAAAACGTTGGACAAAAATTCATCAAAAAAAACCTCATCGAAAAATAGAATGAAACTTGTATGGTAGTATACCTGACCTTGAGGACAGTAAAAAAAAAGTGGTCGGCCTCACCTTAGCCTGGCAGTTTTTGCAGTCCGACCAGATTTATTGGGTCACGTGAGAGCTACAATTTACCTCATCGAAAAATAGAATGAAACAAACGGATTATAATAGCTAAAATAAGCCTGTTGACGTATGTCTTGGTCGGCCTCACCTTAACCTGGCAGTTTTTGCAGTCCGACCAAATTTATAAAAAAATCATCAAAAATTTTTTATCGAAAAATCGTATGAAACTGGTATGGTACGATGGCTGCCTTTGAGGACAGTAAAAAAAAAGTGGTCGGCCAAATCCTGTGTTGGCAGGTTCCTGTGTCCGACCAATTTTGTGGTACCACGTGAGAGCTACAATTTTACCTCATCGAAAAATAGAATGAAACAAACGGATTATAATAGCTAAAATAAGCCTGTTGACGTATGTCTTGGTCGGCCTCACCTTAACCTGGCAGTTTTTGCAGTCCGACCAAATTTATAAAAAAAAACATCAAAAAATTTTTTTCGAAAAATCGTATGAAACTTGTATGGTACGATAGCTGCCTTTGAGGACAGTAAAAAAAAAGTGGTTGGCCTAATCCTGTGTTGGCAGGTTCCTGTGTCCGACCAATTTTGTGGTACCACGTGAGAGCTACAATTTACCTCATCGAAAAATAGAATGAAACAAACGGATTATAATAGCTAAAATAAGCCTGTTGACGTATGTCTTGGTCGGCCTCACCTTAACCTGGCAGTTTTTGCAGTCCGACCAAATTTATACAAAAATCATCAAAAATTTTTTATCGAAAAATCGTATGAAACTGGTATGGTACGATGGCTGCCTTTGAGGACAGTAAAAAAAAAGTGGTCGGCCAAATCCTGTGTTGGCAGGTTCCTGTGTCCGACCAATTTTGTGGTACCACGTGAGAGCTTTTTTTACCTCATCGAAAAATAGAATGAAACAAACGGATTATAATAGCTAAAATAAGCCTGTTGACGTATGTCTTGGTCGGCCTCACCTTAACCTGGCAGTTTTTGCAGTCCGACCAAATTTATAAAAAAATCATCAAAAATGTTTTTATCGAAAAATCGTATGAAACTTGTATGGTACGATAGCTGCCTTTGAGGACAGTAAAAAAAAAGTGGTCGGCCAAATCCTGTGTTGGCAGGTTCCTGTGTCCGACCAATTTTGTGGTACCACGTGAGAGCTACAATTTACCTCATCGAAAAATAGAATGTAACAAACGGATTATAATACCTAAAATAAACCTGTTGACGTATGGCTTGGTCGGCCTCACCGTAGCCTGGCAGTTTTTGCAGTCCGACCAAATTTGTGGTACCACGTGACAGCTACAATTTACCTCATCGAAAATAGGATGAAAAAAAAAAACGGATTATAATAGCTAAAATAAACCTGTTGACGTATGGCTTGTTACGGACGGCTTTCATAAATTCAATGTGGCAGAGTGCGGCAGAATCCACTTGCATCAAATTTGATGCAACACATTGTGGCTGGACATTAAGAGATGAAATGTATAAGATCAAATGGTTGGAAGGACACATAACGCCTTTGCGAGTCGAAGAAATAACAATAGACAAGTCGGAGTCTGGGGAAAGTTCGTCAGACTTCGACTCCGAAGATGATTATGATTAACAGTAATTATTAACAATAAAAGGGTTATTCCCACTAGTTACCACCAAGTTCTTATCAGTGGTAGCTACTGGGAATTATTTTCCCACCTTTTACCACTGGTAACTACTGGGAAAAAAAAATCCTAGTAGTTACCACCAACTCGGTTTGGTGGTACCTAAAAAATTCCCAGTAGTTACCACTGGTAAAAGGTGGGAATTTCTTTTCTACAAACCGAGCTTCGAAGGAGAAATGCTACAGTTGATGGAAAAAAGGCTGATTTGATGCAAAGATAATCACTTAATATATGTGAGGTTATCTTGTGTATTTTACCGTTTATTAAAATTTTGGAAGGCTCACGTGCAGTTTTTCCTCTTATATTACAAGTGTTCGATTGAAAACTAAAGTGACCCACTGATTAACAGTCCGCCAGACGGTATCGGCCTGTCAGTTAGTACAAAATTTTGACAGTTCCGAACAACTGACAGGCCGATACCGTCCGGCGGTCTGTTAATCAGTGGGCCCCTTTAGCTTTGGTGTATACCTGGATCACCTGCATGTACAAGAAGGCGTTTCATATACGCCCGCCCATCAGATAGGTACACAAAGTCATGATGCGTATGGAATACAGCATGTGTGGCCAAGCCATTATGCCCTAAATTATGTACTACTTCGTTAAAACTTAGCTTACCTGTGTATTTACTCTTTCCAAAATATTTATCTTCCTTAAAATGCAGCCTACACAAACGGTCTTTGTCATTTGCCTTAGTTTTTGGTACTCAAAGCTTTTTCTCACCGATTTATGCATATCGGGTCCTTGGGAAAAAAGGGAGATCCTATAGGTATATTTCCACAATTTGTCGCACACTATTGCAGTATTGTGGAGAAAAAAAAACATACAACCGAATTGATAACCTCCTCCTTTGGGATTTGGAAGTCGGTTAAAAAAGGAGAATGTTTACAATTTATTGGAAACAATGTATGTGATTTGACAGTGACAGCAACTCCACTATGGATGCGCCACCTGGCGTGATAAAATGTCAGTTATGCCTCCTCATTCTATCTGTAGTGGAAAAGTAGGATATACGATTCAAAACTTGTCAAAAATCGATGAAAACCTTTTTATTTTTGACATCTGTGAGACATCATCTCAACGTAAGTGTTACTCTGAAACCACGTCAGTAGTTAGAAAACGTTATTTAGATATTAGATAGATTTATGAATAAAATTTGAACTGAATGTTTTCTTTTTTTTTAAAGCCCTCTAAGACCTCCATGGACTCATTTACTTATGACTTTTTTCAGTTAGCATTATTAAGTTAAGTTCAAGCTGCGAAGAAACCATATTTTCAATATAGAAATTATTATTCTTTATAAATGTGGTCGGACTGCAAAAACTGCCTGGCTAAGGTGAGGCCGACCAAGACATACGTCAACGCTCAACAGGCTTATTTTAGCTATTATAATCCGTTTGTTTCATTCTATTTTTCGATGAGGTAAAAAAAGCTCTCACGTGGTACCACAAAATTGGTCGGACACAGGAACCTGCCAACACAGGATTTGGCCGACCACTTTTTTTTTACTGTCCTCAAAGGCAGCCATCGTACCATACCAGTTTCATACGATTTTTCGATAAAAAATTTTTGATGATTTTTGTATAAATTTGGTCGGACTGCAAAAACTGCCAGGTTAAGGTGAGGCCGACCAAGACATACGTCAACAGGCTTATTTTAGCTATTATAATCCGTTTGTTTCATTCTATTTTTCGATGAGGTAAATTGTAGCTCTCACGTGGTACCACAAAATTGGTCGGACACAGGAACCTGCCAACACAGGATTTGGCCGACCACTTTTTTTTACTGTCCTCAAAGGCAGCTATCGTACCATACAAGTTTCATACGATTTTTCGAAAAAAATTTTTGATGATTTTTTTATAAATTTGGTCGGACTGCAAAAACTGCCAGGTTAAGGTGAGGCCGACCAAGACATACGTCAACAGGCTTATTTTAGCTATTATAATCCGTTTGTTTCATTCTATTTTTCGATGAGGTAAATTGAAGCTCTCACGTGGTACCACAAAATTGGTCGGACACAGGAACCTGCCAACACAGGATTTGGCCAACTACTTTTTTTTTACTGTCCTCAAAGGCAGCTATCGTACCATACAAGTTTCATACGATTTTTCGATAAAAAATTTTTCATGTTTTTTTTATAAATTTGGTCGGACTGCAAAAACTGCCAGGTTAAGGTGAGGCCGACCAAGACATACGTCAACAGGCTTATTTTAGCTATTATAATCCGTTTGTTTCATTCTATTTTTCGATGAGGTAAAATTGTAGCTCTCACGTGGTACCACAAAATTGGTCGGACACAGGAACCTGCCAACACAGGATTTGGCCGACCACTTTTTTTTTACTGTCCTCAAAGGCAGCCATCGTAACATACCAGTTTCATACGATTTTTCGATAAAAAATTTTTGATGATTTTTTTATAAATTTGGTCGGACTGCAAAAACTGCCAGGTTAAGGTGAGGCCGACCAAGACATACGTCAACAGGCTTATTTTAGCTATTATAATCCGTTTGTTTCATTCTATTTTTCGATGAGGTAAATTGTAGCTCTCACGTGACCCAATAAATCTGGTCGGACTGCAAAAACTGCCAGGCTAAGGTGAGGCCGACCAATTTTTTTTTACTGTCCTCAAGGTCAGGTATCCTACCATACAAGTTTCATTCTATTTTTCGATGAGGTTTTTTTTGATGATTTTTTGTCCAACGTTTTTGCCATTTGTACAAAATCTGCCAGGTTAAGCCTAGGCCGACCAAGTGCGTTGGAAGCTACTAAATGTCAGGTACCTCTACAGGGTAGGTATATTCTATTTTTTGATGAGGTTTGTTTCATGCAGCCGGCCACCGGACTAACATCTAGACATGAATTTAAATTACTATGTTAAATTTCAAACCTCACAGTGCGATAGTTTTTCCGTAAAGTGTACCACAAAAATGCATAGTTTGTCGAATAGGGATAGGGCTCGCTTCGCTCGCCCTAATTATATTATATTAAGCAGCTATATTTTACGGTTTTACAATAAAACAAAATGGAAAAACAGCTAAATCACGTATGATGCCATAGATAACTAACAGTCATGGTATAATAATATACTCCGCCTGGTACTCTATTCCGAGATTCGCGTATAGCCCCCTCCAGACAATGCGCGTGAATCGCGGGCGAAGCCGCGAACGCGAGTGTGGAGTCGATTTCGCTGTCTGCGAAAATCGACTCCACACTCGCGTTCGCGGCTTCGCTTGCGATTCACGCGCATAGTCTGGAGGGGCCTTATGACCTAACTGACACGGGCCTACGTCATCATGCTGTTTACAGGTTCTCAAACTTTAAAATGTGGGAGAATTTTAACCAACGGTGAAAATTATTTTAACGGCATTAATTTTAAGTTATTCATGTAGAAACATAGTAAAATAAAACAAATCTAATGTATTAAATTAAACTTTATTTATCTATACAAGACAAACGTTTAAAAAACTAATTCACAGTTACACATTAATTACCAAGCTTACGACGTGAAAAGTTTGGAAAACACTGCGACTGCTGACACTGAGCGAGAAGGAAATAACAATTAACACGCGTTCGACAAGGATGACGGTCAGGGCATGAAGTTATCTAGATCCGAATTGTCAAATGTGACAGCGCTATCCTGTGTTGCCAGTAATGTAAACAGAATTACCCGAACGTCTTAAATTTCTTTCGTGAATCGGAAGATATTGCTAACGAATAATTAAAAATGACGTGTTATTGTAAAATTTAAGATAAAATACATTATAAATGAAAATTATAAAATTATAAAGAAATATTTTAACTTATTAACCATAGCTATAATGTACCCATGTAACATGTTATGTTGAAATAAAGACAAGTGGCAATGTTATTGTGACGTAGGCCCGTGTCACTCTGGGAATAGAAGACCATGTTTTATTAGACCATGCTAACAGTTAAACTCGATCAGCTGTTGCTTTTCCGCCATATTGCCGCTAACCAAACTGCGAAATCACCGTGAAGTGTGCGAGTGTGGAGTCATACGATTCACGCACATAGTCTGTAGGGGGCTTTATATTGTTTTGGTCATTACCACGGGCGTTTTAAGAACATGAATCTAGTATTAAACTGGATTGGGCATGATTGGTAGGGGTAACTGACTGAACGGGATAGTCTTATGTATCTTTCAGTAGGAGTAGCAGCGAAAGCGCTATTATTGTTTGTCCTTGTCACAGTCTCACATATTTTTTGTTTCCCACCGTTTTTTTAGTATGGATTATGGTGGGCAACAAATAAATTCGACCAATCATAGTGTCGCATTGCGTATGTTTTGTCCCTCACGGAGGCACGCGTATACCACTTCTATAGGATCCTACCTTCTATGAGGAAGAACGAAACGTAGCCGTAGAGATGACCTTGAAACTCGATAGTGACGTTTAAGTCCTTTGCTATTGGCTAACTCCCCACCGCTATTCGTACTGTCACTCAGTACCGAGTACTGTCAATCGCGTCGCTGTCATTTTTACGTCATTACAGTTTTTGGGTCGTGTAGTGAAGTGTTTGCGTTGATTAATTTCCGTACCTTTATTTTCGCGTGATAATACTGATAATTGTAATATTCAGTGCCACGTTTCATATTGATATTAAAAATGCCTCGCAAGTGCTGTATACCCGGCTGTAATAGCAGTCGTAAACGAAAGAACGTTCTGCTGCACAAAATGCCAGCGGCCAGTGAAAAAGTTTTATTGTGGCGTAAAACAATTTCAGCAGTTCCATTAACCATTTTTGAGGGTTTGACATCGGGTGAAATTAGCAAACTCCACGTTTGCCACAATCATTTCGAGGCCAAATACGTGTCTTCGAGGATGCGGTTAAAGCCGAATGCCTGTCCAACATTGTTTACCCTCGAAGAAATCACCACTGGAACGACTGCACACTCTTCTGCGGAAAGAGGTCGGTACCTAATGCTGATATAGTTTAACCATTGACTAATATCTTTTGAATACCACGTGGTATTTATTTGTAATACCGGCACTTTCCTGGAGCCGCACACTCTGCGCGTTGCGGCCTGCCTGCGACTCGGCGTCCGGGTCTGTGCTCCACATAGGTGCCCCTGCGGCACTGACGTCGACGCCTTCGGGCACCACGGGCTCTCCTGCCAAAGGAACGCCGGCCGCTTCTCTAGACACGCCGCGCTTAACGATATTCTCCGCCGGTCTCTTACCAGCGGCAACGTACCGGCTCTTCTCGAGCCTCCTGGTATTGTAAGAGACCAGATGGAATGTCACTAATTCCGTGGAAGATGGGTCGGGTGCTGGTGTGGGACGCCACCTGTGTGGACACCCTAGCCCCGTCTCATCTCCACGGCACTACTGCAAAAGCCGGCGCGGCAGCAGAGGCGGCCGAAAAATTAAAAAAGACCAAATATAGGGGTCTCGGCCCCGAATACGATTTTGTACCTTTTGGTGTCGAGACCCTTGGCCCGTGGGGTCCGAACGCGTCTACCCTTTTTAAGGATCTATCAAAAAGGATAGCTGACGCCACTGGTGACCGTAGATCTGGCAGCTTCCTCGCACAAAGAAATAAGTATTGCGATACACCGAGGAAATGCTTCCAGCATCTACGGCACCATTCCGCAGGGGGATATTTTGTAATTATTTATTTTAAGTTTAGTTTTATTTATTTTTAGATTTAGTTTTTAAGTTTTGTAGGTTAGTTATTTAATGTTTTTTTTTCTAGTTATGTATATTAAGTTTGTATGCACTAGTAACTATGTTGTAAATAAATGGAATAATACCCTCCTCATTTATTAATCAAAAATACATAATACACAATTACACACAAACAAAAAGCAGGGATGATAAAATTAATACCTATTTGTAATTATAATTAGGGCTAGTCCAACATTCAGAAAACCGGTGTAGGTGCGCTCTCCGATAACGCGCCTTTGTTAAGTCCCCAGTACACAATGGGCCATCGCCGGCCACTCCAAGGGACGCAGCAATGCGGTAGAATGAGATAGCAATATCACTTGCTCCCTCTAACGCATAAATGCGTCCCTTGGAGTGGCCGGCGATGGCCCATTGTGTACTGGGGCCTTTACTCATCTCGATGACATATTTTAGACTGGTTCTGACAGAAACAGAAAAAATATACATATATTGTTTTTATGTTAATTATGCTATGGTTTTTATGGTATTTAAGGCATGGTATTTATTTTTATTGTCTTATCATTAGTACTACTAGATTTATTATATGTAATGGGTCTTTTTTTATCAGGATCCATGGAACTTGAAAGCATGGGAAACTCTGAGCACACTTATGCAAGAAAACAACATTATGACCACACCTATGCTATGAGTGCTGCAACGAATGATGCTGCTGCTGTACTTGTACCGTCACACATAACAACTGTACCAGATACAGGTAATTTTATCACTTATCTTTATCATCACATATTTCATCTCATAATAGTTTTTTAACGATCATCATTGTTTTTAGCCTTATTAATACTGACATACTAGCTGCAAAGCTATTGTGTTTGAATCTTGGTAAGAAAATTTCTGTGTAATGAATATGTATAGCCTGTCTGCTTTTCTAAGATCGTGTGGGTATGCCGTAGTAATATTATGGCGAACTGAATCTTAAGGCCCCAGTACACAATGGGCCATTGCCGGCCACTCCAAGGGACGCAGCCATGCGGTAGAATGGGATAGCAATAGCACTTGCTCCCTCTAACGCATAAATGCGTCCCTTGGAATGGCCGGCGATGGCCCATTGTGTACTGGGGCCTTTAGTAATCAGCAAAAAACAGGTATTTCTCTTGCGAAGTTTACGATGATGATGATGACAATTGTCACAAGATGAATTAATAGTACTAACGTACAGAAAGGACAACCCAAACCCGAAGTTTGACAGCGGTTCAGGGTCGCATCATGCTATCCCTTTTTAATATGTGGCACAATCCCTTTCGGCTATTTAGGGTTGTCAAAATTCAAGTGATTATCTTATTTGTGGTCGTGCACGCAAAAGGAAGCCAAGTGGTGCCAACCCTAATAATTGCTCGGAGCAATGCTGAGCCGAACGGAGCCGAGTTTGACCGAAGTCAGGAGTGTCTCCCCCGAAGTTTCCGTTCTGTACGGCAGTACTATTATTTATTCTGTGCTGGCAACATTAAAGCCGAACTGTCAAATACGTCAATTTTATTTCCAAAACTAAACTTTATTGAAAAATATTGTGATTCCGTGGTGTTTTACTTGTTTTCTATTATTCATTCGGTTTTCTCCATCTGAACAGTGCAGTGCGTCGAGTTGAGCAATTAAGTTCCTCCGTAGTGTTTCAGTTGTGTGATATTTTCCTATTCACAAACAAAAGACGTCGAGTTGAAGCCAGGGGTATGACAGTACAGTACAACTCCCAAAACGGCCGTTGTGGCGCTACTATGGCGTCTCCCCTCGCCCCGCCACCCCCAGCCCCCACCTATGCAGCCGCCATTGTACATTTGAAAAGTTTTGGCGACTTTATTGTGCCGAATTTCAAAGTCGAGTACGCTAGTGTTTAGTGTGTCTCCTCGCTTTTTTGCTGAGTTGAGATCCTAAACTAAATATCCAAATTCTCCTTTGCTATTCGGAACAATACTTTATAATTGTGCTGCGGTATCGTTTGTGCAATAATGAATCATGAGAATAAAGTGTTGTGTTGGTGGTTGCAATGCAACAAATGAGACTCATCGACTTTTTGCATTTCCTAAGAACGATATGCTTAGGAATTTGTGGATGTCTTTCCTTGTGCCTACGAATCCTCTTCTTCTCGGTCTGACAAAAGAGCAACTACTTAGGAAACGCGTGTGTGAAAAACATTTCGACAAACATCAGTTTGAAAAGTTTGAAGGCAAAAGGCTTCGGTTTTCGTATCCTTGCCTATTTACGGATGATGAAATAACACACGGTGAACCCTTTGCAGCAGTTGGAACCGGTGAGTACACATATTTATTAGGCTACTGCTACAAAAATAATGTATTCCAATTTAAAATGGGGCTATAGTAATACGCATAATAATAAAAAATCGATCCTACAATCTTCCAAAATCACCTTTGTATGAAAAACCCTCTCACCCCAAATACGAGGCACTACGGGGTGAGGTGGGTTTTCCTCTTTATCGTCAAAGTTATGAAATGGAACTATCCAAAATAAAATACAAACGTCCGAACCACTTATTATATACACCATTCAGTTTTCACATGTAAAAATAAAATTTTATCGAGGTTTGAAAGTCAAATTTCACCCAATTCGCCCCATTTTACGGTACATTTTTTCCTATCGCTATATACAGGGTGTCTGGCTGCAGATTTATAATTTCAATATTAAATAAAAATCGTATTATTGTGTATATATATTTATTAATTACATCCGCAGTTTAAGGAATGATGCGGATTTTATTTTTTAAAAATAATGTTATCCAAATGTTTTCCATCGAGTTGTCGACATTGATCGAAGCGAAGCCTCGTGTTTCTCGCCACACTCTGAAGCAAATTTGGTCGAATGTTGCGGATTTCATTACCAATGTTTTCTTTTAGGGCCTCAACAGTACGCGGATTGTTGTTATAAACTCTTTCTTTGAGATAGCCCCATAAGAAAAAATCCATCGGGGTCAAATCAGGCGACCGCGGTGGCCATGGGATGTCCCCAAACCGACTGATTAGTTTTCCAGGGAAAGCTTGCCGTAATAAATCCATTGAAGCTCTAGCCGTATGTGGGGTTGCCCCATCCTGTTGGAACCACGTGTGCGATGAGAACGATGGATGTGCTCGCAGATTCGGTAAGAAGTAATCCGTAATCATTCTTGCATAATTTTCGCTATTGACATTTGTCGCTTGTCCCCGGGCATTTTCAAAGAAAAATGGTCCGATAATCCCATGCGTTGACAAAGCACACCACACAGTTACTCTGGGGCAATGCAGCGGTTTTTGATGTTTCATTCGTGGATTGTGTGTTCTTGGAGACCAGTAACGACAGTTTTGTTTATTAACATGACCGTTTAAGTGAAAATGAGCCTCGTCACTCCAAAAAATCGAATTTACGGTACGAAATCTTTGCAACATTATTTCGCTAAACTGTTTGCGTAACACAAAGTCATTTTCCTTCAATTCCTGGACGATTTGAATTTTAAAGGCATGAAACTTTAAGTCTTTTTTCAAAATTTCATGGACAGTTGCTCTAACAAGTCCTAATGAGGCTGCCCTTTTGCGTATCGAAAGTCGGGGATTTTCACGTAAACTTCTTTCAACGAGTTCAATGTTTGCGGGGGTCCTTGAAGTCCGGGTATGCCCTGGGCGAGGTCTGTTCATAGCGGAACCAGTTGCACGGAACTTCTTAACCCAAGAACGAATTAAATTGACGCTTGGTCCATCACTCATTCGTCGAATATTGAAGTGTGCACAAAACTGTCGACGAGCGACAACGTAAGAATCGCCACCTTTAAAGAACGACTCGATAACGAACGCACGATGCACTTCTGACCATCGGGGCATTGTGGCTAACAAATCCGCACAGTCGGTGGTTCGAATGACGTAACTGACATTTGGCACTGTTTTTTACTTTTTTTTTTAATTTAATTTAAAAAAATAAATTTCCAGCCAGACACCCTGTACTTTCTTATTAGCATATTGAAAACACATAACATTACTTTTGTCAGGATAATTTTATTACGATAAGTACTTATTTGACTGTTGAATTAAAGCCAAGTGTATATTTCGTCTCGGGGATTATAATATTTTATCTACCTATATAACTGTAATGTTGTTCCAGTCCCACATGCTCTGAGTGACCACAATTATTTTAAAGATCAAGATGATGAGGAAGTCACAATGGAACAAACACTTGTCATTGGAAGGCCAGGTGTGTTAACACTTACAAGTTTATTTATAGGTACCTACTAATTTATTACTTATGGTCTAAGAGCTAGCCACGGCAACAGGTATGCAATTTATAGAGCAACGAAATCCCTCTAGTTAGTATGCCATACTATCATTATTAATTAATCCAGGCGCCTGGCAGCTGTTTAGCGGTGGGTGTGGGAGTGGATGAGCAACAAAGTGGTTGTAAAATCAATTGAAGGTGTGCAATTTATAGAGCTCTGTGTTTGGTGTGATATAATAGCTAATTATAGTTGGTCAAGCAAATCTTGTCAGTAGAAAAAGGCGGCAAATTTAAAAAATGTAGGCGCGAAGTGTTATCGTCCCATAGAAAATTTGAAATTCGCGCCCTTTTCTACCGACAAGATTTGCTTGACCAACTATATGTATTTAATTCAAATATAACAATGCCAGGCGTTTTATTTGGGGGAAAAGTAGTGCCAGGTGATGAAAATACACAAACACTTGTGCGCCTGCAGGAAGATCACGCCTAGGTAAGTGTTAGGAAAAAGTAGAAAACATACAGACAGTGCAATTTGCTCGTGATCTTCCTGAAGGCGCACAAGTGATTGTGTATTTTTTGAATAAAATAAAATACACAAGATAACCTCAAATATGTTAAGTGATTATCTTTGTATCAAATTAGCCTTTTTTTCCACCAACTGTAGAATTTCTCCTTCGAAGCTCAGTTTGTAGTTCCCGTACAGACATAAATGAATACATTTCTCTTGATAAATTGCAAGTATTAGTCAAAAATTCGCAACCATACGCTTGTCAGAAATCGTAAACAGTGACGGATAACAGAGGCGACATCTGTCCTAATCTTTCAGTATGCCTCCTCCAGGCCTCCTCATTTTATCTGAGTGGTCTTTTAATTTTACCATAGAAAATACATAGCTGCCCACTTTTAATATTGTTTATAGAGTAGGTATGCTTAAATACAATTATGCAAATGTCTGCATGGTACTTTTAGTATGGGAAATAACAATCACAGACATTTGTTCCCATGGTTCCAATTTTTATTTATATGAATACAGAAGGGAATAGTTTTGTTCATACTAGATCTTTATGATGATCATATATTCCTGTTATCTCTCATTAGGGATACTGAATCTTAATAGATATTAAATATATTACATGTTACATGTAACGATTTCAGGTGAAGACTTCCATGAACATCCGTCATGCTCATATTCTCAAGTTGAGGCCTTCGTCCCACAGAATAAAGGTATGTTAGTTTGAGTTTAGTTTTTAAAAATATGTATCTATTGATATTCTTAGTTAGAGTCTGTGCGGAAAGAGAAGAGTCGTGGCAGAAACGGGAACTAACATTTTAAATTTTATATGGCAATCAAACCTTTGACACCTGTCTTGTAAAAAGTAAACAAACTTCTGTCATTGTATATTTTTATTAACAAAAACCGCAAGTTTTACGTATAAAATATTTTGAAAACACGATGAAACCGTACATAAAACCACAAGAAAAATTATATTTAACATTGTTCGGTTTTGTCAGCGGAAAGAAAACGGCTAAAAGCCGACTATCGACTTACAAAAAGTCGCGGAACGTGTTTCCGCTATTCACGGGTATTGATGTTGTATTTAATATTAAATAATTACCTATTTAATAAGCCCCCTAAGTAACTTGTCTCCGGTACATAATCGGTAAGTATATTCATTCAAAATATATTAATTTTCATAAATATGCAGGTCGTTCATGATCTTTCAAATAACTGACAAATAGTCTTGATACTTGCCATTTTATGCATATTTATATGTAATTTTTTTTTCAGGATTGTGTAAAAGTACCTACGGTATCTCGAATAAAAGACCGCTAAGTAGGTGATATGCAAGAATTCGTAATCTACGTGCCGGATTCAAGCACATCCAGTTCCTCACATCAGTCCCTGGTTGTTCTGAAGCTAGCTCAAACATAAGTGACATTGAATATTTTAATTCAGACTTCGATTACAAAGAATGAAACTTTTTCATAAAAATATTTCTTTATTTGTAAGTTCGTTTACTAGGTTCTGTTAGTTACGAAATTATATTTCATATGTAGCAGACTTTTCGGCGAAGTAAAATATCGTGAGATGAGAGAACCGGACATATCCCAATAAGGCCTACCTACTGCACTATTTTTATTCATATTCATATTCATATTTATTACTAATAATGTACACACTGAGAGAAAAAACTAACAAAAACACACTTAGAATTACAAAAATAAAACTTAATCCGGGGACAAGGAGAGTCAACTAATAGGAACAAATTGACTTTTGCAATTTCCATTTAGTAGGAAATACAACTTCTATATTTGTAATTTGAAGTATACTAGAGTAATTTCAGAAATTTGGTTTTGTTATTCCGAGAGGTGCTTTAGCAATATCGGAGGTGATGACGTCATGGGTGAAAACTAACCGTTTTGTAATTCTAAGCGTGCTTTAGCAATATCGGAGACGATGACGTCATAGGTTTTACTAAACTGTACTACGATTCCAAGCTAGCTGTTGTTATTCTAGAGATAATGACGTCACAGGCAAAAACTAAACTGTTTGCAATTCCTCCGCCCCTAGCAAACGGGCGCCGCGAGAGCATGTCGCGCGCGTGGTAGCTACCCGTCTCTATTTCTGTCTGTATGAATAAAAAAGCATTTGGTAGTATATCTCTGTACTAAAGAGGCACTATAAAAGCCTGTCGAGATATTCTACCCATTCCTTTCTTATTCATACAGTCAGAAAGAGACTAGTAGTTATTACGCGCGCAACATGCTCTCGCGGCGCACGTGTGCTAGGGAGGTTGGAATTGCAAACAGTTTAGATTTACCTTTGATGTCATTATCACTAGAATAACAACAGCTAGCTCGAAGTTGCAGAACAATATATTCCTGTAGACCCCAACTACACAGTAGGTCGCGGGTTAATATGTCCATGGCCCACAATATATCCTAAATTTATTATTTAACTTAAGTATGTTTTAAACAAAGAAGACACGAGACACGCCCGCCCGACATCCGACACAATACTACTAACTCTAACCAAATGAACGTAGCAAGTAGCTGTGTTGGTATTACAAAACTCGTTTAGTGATTGGTACAACAATGAACATAAACACAACAAGTCTATCTACTAAATACCAGTAAACTTTGTAATGTCGCTATAGTAACAACTGAACTGTTATTTTAAATGGGGTAATGTTATTCCCGCGAACTCGTTTTTTAGATATTACAAAACTATGTAAGTGAGACATTTACTAAAATCATAACTTGAAATCACAGATGCTTTTTTCCAAAAATCACAAACTTTACTAGTAAAAATCGGAGAATTTTAGTAGTAATAAAAATGGATTGTAACAAATACTGAACTTTGTTTAATGCTCCATTTACTAAAGTCTGTTTGCTGAAATTAGATTTAGTATTACTGAGCTGTTTGTAGAAATAAATAAATTTTACAGAAATAGTGAAACTTCCATGATTACTACTAAAACTTCATTTTTTCCCCCAGTACAGAACTGTTTATTAATTCCTGGTGGTGATTTTTCTCTCAGTGCACATACATTACAAGTCAAGTTTACAATAAAATAAATAAATCCCAGATAAAATATATCCCAGATAGTAAAATTACAGTCCTATTGCCCAATTTCTACCCGATCTACCCGGTTTTGTATTAAAATAACTGTTGAACTGCACAGATTAGGCAGTACATAAATGAGACTCTATCTTGTTTGGTACTAAAATTACAGTTGTATTGGGCAGATTCTTAACTAGTTTTAGCAGTTTTGTCAATCGCACTGTCACTTTTTAGTATCTGAGTGAAAAACAAGAGTGTGTTTTAAAAAGAAAACTAGTGCCTGCGCTAAATCAGAGGATTGATTTGACGAGCCGACACCACCACCAGGCTCCGTTTAGTAAGCCGTGGTAAAAAACCGGAACAAAAGGGATACAAGTATCATGACCTTTAGTGTCGTACTATAATCACGTGACCAGTGTTGTCAGCATAGCAAAAACCATAAAATAGCACTGGCGCGCCCTCAAATCCCACGACTCTTCTCTTTCCGCACAGACTCTATAAAAGTTTAAAGTGAATACATCTTGTTGACAAACCAAAATGAAATTCTCTTTATTTTATTCCGAGATTCCAATTTTTGTATATATACATATTACATACAGAAGAGATAAGTTTAGTTTATACTGAATCTTAATAGATATTGAATATTACATTTAACAGTTTCAGACAAAGACTTTCATGAAAGTCCATCATGCTCATATTCTCAAGTTGAGGCCTCCGTCCCTCAGAATAAAGGTATGTAAGAATATTACTACATATTTTAGAAACTTTTGAGTAAAAAGAGAGAGTGGTATTATATTATTCTTGGTTTTCATGTTATTCACTGCCAATAATTAGTACTCTCAGTCATGTTATTGTAACCAGGTGGAATTCAAGTCCCTTTGATATTGAAAACTAAGAACATAGATTATCGAAGGTATTGTTTGACGAATATGGCGTGGAATATTACATATTACCCTCGGAATATTAACCAAGACCCACTGGAAATCTTTTTTGGAAGGGTGAGGGCTCTCAATTACAGAAATGTAAAGCCGAATGCAAATAGCTTCATTTATACTTTTAAATCATTATAGCTGTCCAATTTGCTGAGCCCTCATTCAAAATTTGCAAACTGTGAAGTGGATAACGGAGAGACAATATTAGACGCAAGTTTTCTCTTTGAAGTAGATGATGAAAACAAAGAAAATAAAAGTCCCAACTTTAATTCTCTCCCACCCACTTCACAGGATCGTCCAAGTGGGTCTAAATTAGAAGAAATAAAAACAAAAAACCGGCCAAGTGCGAGTCGGACTCGCGTTCCAAGGGTTCCGTACATTACCCAATTTTTTATGTTGTATTTTTAACAATTTTTTATATGTGAAACGCGAGGGAATTGCCTTTAAAAAACCCGTAGGGGTCGGATCAAAAACTAAGTTATTAGTCCGACTCACGCTTGCAGTCAAGCGTTAATATTTCTAATAGGTTTTCCTGTCATTTACAGGTAAAGAACTATTTTGTATATTTTTTTCAAAATTTTAGACCCGATAGTTTTGGAGATATTATTTGACTATTTTCTTAAATAACTTCTAAACTATTTATTTTAAAATTACAATAAAAATATTTTTGAGATTCTCAAAATGAGCTCTTTCATTTGATATGTAACACGATATAGTTTAAAAAACATTTTTTTTTCATTTTCTCATTTACCTCCCAATAGTGGCCTCCAGGTTTAAAATTTATTTGTTTACGTAAGATGTCCGTCTTTGGGTCACGAATTTACATATGTGTACCAATTTTCAACTTAATTGGTCTAGTACTTTTGGAGAAAATGGGCTGTGACAGACGGACAGACAGACAGACGCACGAGTGATCCTATAAGGGTTCCATTTTTTCCTTTTGAGGTACGGAACCCTAAAAATGAAGTAATATCAGAAAAAATTAAAGTACTATAATCCATAATTTCTTAAATATAAATTGTTTTAAACGAAATGTCGGTACTGACCTGCTTTGCAATTTAAGTCAATTGAGGATTTCTTGGCTGGGATGTGCAGAGCACAAAAATAATGTAAAAACAATATTTTTAAAACAATCATAAGATTACATATACACAACGCCCCTGTTTCACCAACGTGACAGGTGCGACGAATTGTAAAATCACTGTTGCTGACGTCACAGGCATCCATGGGCTACGGTTACCGCTTACCATCGGGCGGGCCGTATTCCTGTTTGCCACCATCATTGTGTTATTAAAAAAAACTTTATGATATCGGAAAAAAACAGATATTTCTCTTGCTAAGTTTATGACAATTGTCACAAGAAACACTACAATTGTCACGAAATTCCGACATATAACTCATTACCTGTCAAGAATTACCTACAATTCTTCTAAATCTTTGACAATTGTCAGAAACTTCGCAGGAGAAATATCTGTTTTTATCCGATATAATAAAGTTTTTTTAAATAATACAATGATGGTGGCAAACAGGAGTACGGCCCGCCCGATGGTAAGTGGTAATCGTAGCCCATGGATGCCTGTGACGTCAGCAACAGTGATTTTACAATTCGTCGCACCTGTCACCGATGTGAAATTGGGGCCTGTAATATTATAAATAGAATTTTAAAGGGCGACATATGACGTAGAAGCGACATAGAAGAAAAATATGCATCCAAAATGGAGGAACCGCAAAAATTTGCGTATAAAAAATATAAATCACACAAACTTCGCCAAAGAACTTTAAACAAATAAATATATTACAAAACAACTTTGTGTTTTATTTTAAAATGTTCAGAATGGTGTATTTAGAAATCCCTATTGCAGTTATCGATGAAATCGTCCGATCACTATTTAATATCGATATCGATATGTAATGTCTACAACACTATTATGTGAAACTTGACAGCTTCTTCCACAGAGTATGTCACTAAAAGTACATGAATCTAGTATTAAACTGGATTGGGCATGAGTGGTGGGGATAACTGACAGAACGGGATACTCTTACGTATCTTTCAGTAGGAGTAACAGAGAAAGCGCTATTATTGTTTGTCCTTATCACAGTCTCACATATTTTTTGTGCCCACCATTTTTTTAGTATGGTGGTGGGCAACAAATAAATTCGACCAATCACAGTGTCGCATTTGCGTATGTTTTGTCCCTCACGGAGGCACGCGTATACCACTTCTATACGATCCTACCTTCTATGTAATAGTATCACTACAGTGGCGCCACATCGGATCAAGTGAAAACAGGGCATAAGTGACTGTCGTATCTGGGCTATAACCGCGAAAATCGAAGTTCGCAAATTGCGGGTATTTTTCTCTGTCACTCTTATTACGCCTTCATTGGAGTAAAAGAGAAAGATTCCCGCAATTTGCGAATTTCGGTTTTCGCGGTAACGGCTCTGTTACGAAGTAACTAGTTAATAATCTGTGGTTGAAGCAGTGTGTTCTTCCGTCCGCTGTTCGGCCACGTTCGCACGGCAGCTTTTTCAACGCGCGTTAAAAAAGCGTTTGAATGACACCAATGGATAACCATGTATGTATTCACACGAAGGCGGTTTTTAAGCGCGGCGCTTTTTTATCGAGCACTGTTCGATTTTCGGCGTTGAGCGTTGGCGTCAAATTGAATAGAGCATACGGAACTCCGTGTATCTGTTCTCACAAGCGTTAAAAAAGCGCCGGCGCTGCTGTCAGTTAGCTGTCAAGTGTCAATTTTTGGTGTCAATCGTCAAGATTATTATTAGTTTCACCTTAAAAATGTCAACTTATGCTTACAAATTCCTGAAATATTCAAGCTATATTCAAATAATACGTCGTAATAGCAAATAAAGTATGGCTTTGCTGAGATGCGTACGTGGCATTACGACTCACAAGTGATTTTTAAGCGTTCATATGAACACAAATATTGGAAACGGTAAAAAAGCGCCAACGTCGGGTTTTAACGCAACGCTTTTTAAGCTGTCGTGCGAATGGGATGAGATAGAGACGGGTCTGACAACTTTAGTTCCATCACTGTAGTATTAGCGCTAGTATCGCACCCTATTTTACGTAATCTGTGGTCTTTAGCTGTCAACTGTCAACAGTGTCAATTGAAAAAAAAAAAAAATTGAATTTGACAATTGTCATCCTCACATAACTCACATTCAGTTGTTTTGTAAACTTTGAGTCGAGCGCCGCCGTCTTGTGTCCTCCTCCCGTCTTGGTTGAGTTGAGTACCCTGAGAAGCCACCCTCCTCTGGTTTGCAATACAATTGTCCTCCTCCCGTCTTGGTTGAGTTGAGTTCCTTTTGGCTGCCGAATATGGCACCGTTAAAGTGTTGTGTTCTCGGTTGTAAATCAACAAGTGCCACACATAGACTATTTTGCATGCCCATGAACGACTATTTGCGAAATTTGTGGATGTCGTTTCTGGTTCCAGTTAATCCACATTTACTTGGACTGTCAAAGGGTCAGCTAATGACTAAACGTGTTTGTCAGAAACATTTCGACGAAACTCAGTTTAGCCAAGGGTCCAGAATTCGTTATTCTTACCCCTGCCTTTTCACAGAAAAGGAATTTATTCACGGCGTCCCTCTCTCTTCTGAAGGTAAGTTTGTATTCAAATTATTAATACGTAATACTATTTATGTCATGGTATTTTTGCTATGTATATGATTTTATCAGCGTATTTTAATTTACGCTTAAAATAATAAATTTTTTTATTTATTTAAGCCATTTAATTCCTTAACAAAAAAAAAAAGTATACATATTTCATTATTAAATTAAATAGTAATACATTATTAAATTAAATTAAATTAAATATTATCAAACTAATGTCGTGCAAATTTAAATTGAATTCTGATCAATAATTTAGTTTTTATTATTAAGGACCTCTTGACGAGTAAAGGCCTCCTCCATTTTACTCCACATTTCCCTGTCTTGGGCTATTGTTACCCAGTCGTCGCTGGCAAACTTCTTTAGGTCTTCCGTCCATCTTCCCAGTGGGTGGCCTGACTTTCTTTTACCGGGAGGTCCCGCCCAAGTAGTGACTCTCTTAGTCCATCTTTTGTTGTTCATTCGTGCTACGTGGCCAGCCCACTTCCATTTTAGTTTCTTACAATGTGATAGAGCGTCGATGACTTTAGTCTTTTCCCTTATAGCCGTATGACGTTGTTTGTCTATAAGTTTTAATAATAAATAATAAATAATAAATAATCTCTGAATATTTTTGACGCACAATGAATAAGAAATATTTCATTAACTTATTTTTGTGTATATTTCAGAATACAATGTTCTCAATGAACATAACTACTGCACACATCAAGAACGAGATGATACTGCAGTGCAAGTACCAGCTATACTCATGGGCATGCCAGGTACTTATGTGGACAATTATTTAGCTTGCTAATTTGTCTGTATTTTGGCTAGCTTGAAAACTATAACCTAATGTCCTGTTACACACTAGGACGAGACTGTGCTCAGCAGTTGGACATATTTAGTTTTCAATGATATAGGGCTCCCATAGACGAACCACATGAAGCAGTTGGACAGCTACAAGCGGCCCGTGTATGGTGGGTTTTAAAGATCTAACCCCTATGTAGTTGTAGCAGTAGGGGACAACCCAACTAGGAAATGCTTCCGGTACTGAGTTTGTATGGCGAAAACCGGGACTTACCGGTTCCGGTACTGTATTTGTATAGAAAACCAGTAACGGGAACACTCCAACCCAACAGAAAAAACATCATATCAAAATGTTGCTTGATGGTACCATCATATTGCATTGTCACCCAAATTACGTATAGATATGAAGTTTCAACTCAATTGTATAATAGGAAGTGGGTCTAATTTTAGCTTGCAAGATTTAACCAAACATACATTCATAGGCATTGCAAGTTGGATAAACACACTCTGATATTGACTCTTATTGCGGAACACATATTGTAGTAAGTATTTATGTATTGTAATTAAAAACCTGAACTTTCCCTTCGTTCCCTGCTGGGGCGTGACGATAAAATCGTGATCTGATAACCACAATAAAGAATAAAAGCGTTTTTGTTCATTTTAGGTATCATTAAACTTTTGAAGTAAAATTAAAATTGCAAGAAATGTCGATAGTTTATCGATATGACTTTATAGACATGGCCACAGCCAGGTGGATTCACATTGTTAATCGTACATAAAACAAAAGTGGTAACAATGACAGCTCGCTTAGATTCCGTCTTTAAGTATATAACAGGGGGGGGACAGTCCCTTAGAACGCCCATTATTCGAAAAATAGCGACATCTTTATGATAAAACACGAATCTGCTTTTTTTTTATGTTCATATATATATTATACTACTCTTTGGTATATAATATCTATGAAAAAAATAATGTATGGAAATCACGGACGTAGAGAGTAAACTGGATAGTGTACACTGGCCAAAAAGTGTGTCCACATGAGAGGTCAAACCTGAGCCCTCCATCTCTTTCTAATTAGGGTGACCATAAGTCATATGAATGTGGGATATTAGCATAAGATGGAATGTATAGTTTGGCCGAGATCTTTTCTCATTCGTGCATAATCACAGAGAATCATACTGTATTTTCCCTATGCTAGTATAATTGCCCCAGAAAAGAGATGGATATAGTTTTTTTCTCTTCTGTAAAACGCTTCACACAACCTTACTTCATTTAGTCGTTATAAAGCTTTTAGTCGTTATAAAAGCTGTTACAGATGGGATGGGCGTATTGGATCGCGATCAATGCGATCATGCTTGATTGTGAGGAAGGTGGTCCACCGTACGTTCATCGTACGTATTGGGTGAAAACCAGCGTAGTGTCTTACAGACACTGCTTATGCTGAGCGGCATCCTATTTGGTGTATGTTTACTGTATTGTGAACTTTATGTTGTACTTACCGTAATGTAGGTATGTTTTTGTACGCCAAATAAATATTTTCTATTTCTATTTATTTCTATCAAAGACAGCTATAAGAGAGAGCGAGACAGATATCCAGGGTCGGGTAAAACGTTGTAGTTGTACTTGGTAATTCGCAAATCGTATCGATTAAAAACGCTGCCTTCGGTCGTGTTTTAATTTATCACCACTCGTTGCGAATTTAATTCCTACTTTCAACACTTGCAACGCAAATAAATTTATATTATTACTATGCCCACTGGTTATCGATACTAGTCATTTTGTCAAGCCCTAGCGTAGCGTAACAATTTATGTTTTTACACGAAATTATCTTGATTATTGACTAAAATGATAAAATATTAGCACACGACGAAATAAAAACTTACATTTAACTGTGTAAACCGGCATTCTACACTATTTATGCTCTTCATAATTCATGATTTAACAAAATACCGATCACTATCAATATCATACTCATGGTGTGTTCATATACGTGATGACTTCCCTTTTGCATACTTTAGCTATTCTTTAAGGGTAAGCGTCATCGTAGATCTGTAATTGGAACAACATTTTCAAATTTGCCGCTTTTGTATACTGACGGAAATGTCGGCCCAACCTATATAGAATCGATTACATATATATAAATAGTTAGAATTAACGTTCCAGTAATTAAATATTATGTATAAATATGAGTCTGTAATGTCCAAGGACTTCGGATTTAATTTTTGGCAATTATGTAGCTCTCATTACGTGAACCGAATAATTAAACATGCCGAAATAAGTATATCTTTATTTATTTATTAGTATACTATTTAGGTAAAGTTATTTTTACATTAAGTATGAAATAACAATTTTGTAAGACCGATCCAAATCGTACCGACATCATAGTCACCCTAATCGTCATCAAGTTGGGGATACCAATTAATATTCAGAGTTACTACAATTTCTACCATATTCAATTTACTGTTTTTTTTTGTTGCGCACATGCTTGGCTTAATCAGTTAATAATATTAACATCATAATAATTAACAAATTACTTAAAAGATATCAGAACTGTAATTGGAATATAGCACTAAAATAGTATAAAAAGGTAATGAATTTCAGTAGTATATTGATATAATTTCTACCAAAATGGTATCTTTTTAACATTGGCAACATGTGCGAGTGAGACACAGGGCTCGGGTTTTTCTATCTCATGTGGACCGTTTTCTCTAGTCTGGTACGAACAACATTCTGTCTCCAATTCCAAATTCCAAGATAAGGTTCAAATTAGTATGGCAAAAAAACTGACAACTCGCTCCAGTTTAAACAATATAACTTCATGATGGAAATTTCGTCTCAGTTCAGCCAACCTAACAAGGTAAATAATAAACTGGCACTGAAATATGAAACCTATGGAAGTGAAACGTCAGCGAAAAATGCGTGCCAGTGTGACGTCATCCGGCCGCTAAACATGGCGGTTTTAGTGCTGCCCAAGAGATTTTTACTGTTACTAGGTTTTATCGATACATCGATAACTTTTGAACGTTTTCGGCTCATTTTATTTAAAATATGAATGAATTATTTGTGGAATTTATATTTTAATAGTAAGTAAGTAAATATTCTTTATGAGTATATTGTTATGTGAAAAGATACTTTGATTGAGTAAGATGTGTAAAATCTAAGACAATTTCGTGCTTCGAATTTAACAGGTAAACCGAGATGACGCTGTTCAACTCCATATATATTGCGATTTTTGCGGTAACTCTGATTTTCAAAAGTTAACGTTTGACAACTCAGTGACCACAAAACACATGGCGCAGTACAGCGCCATCTGTTTTGGATGTCAGAATAAGTGTACGTGTTTTTCTTGGACTTTGCCTCTATTACAATCAATTTTGTTGTGTTGTTAACCCTAAAGTCCGTAACACACTACCGCACCGCACCTCGACCTTGGTGCGCCGTACCTATAAGTGAGAGCGATACAAATTCAAACTTATCAAGCGACGGGTGAATAAAACAAAACACCTTCAGAACATTTATTTAATTACAAAAATAAGGAATGACTTCCGCTCTTCAACTTCAACTTCTTCAACATTTATTTAGCAAATAGGCCAAAAGGGCACTTGTACACGTCAACATTGAATTTACATACAAGCAATAATAATAACAATACATGAACAATTTTATAAAATACAACTAACTGCAACTAGAGTCTGGCTACTGAAATTTTACACAAATGTTTGGCGGGAAATTCAAAAAATCTTGGGCTGGTCACACTTTGTGTAGTAGGAATTATAGTTTTGATACTAGAAAATATTTTTAATTTTCTGTGCACACTAAGGTACCTAAGGATATAAGTTAAATATACGTTGACGTGCACTCAAAGTCAGCTCACATAATTTCTACCACTATGAAAAGTATACAGTCAACAATAAACACATATGTTAACACTTTCTCACCATATACCATTGTTACAAGGCGAAAAATGAAATGTAGTATAAATAAGACCTAGCTCGATAATACCGTAATATTAATCTATCACCAAAAAAATACATAAGTACTTTGCCAAATATGCTAAATGCTAAGTATCAAAATATTTATAGAGCACCAACCTCCGAATTTGTTTACATTTGTTTAGGAGTTGTAAACATTGCAGTTTTTCGTTATACAACGCTACACCTCGACTTCGCACATTGTCGTAATTATTTACCAGCTTAAATAATAGTTTGCGAACCTCACTCAGTATAGACATTATTAATATTATTTAAAATAAAACCATTATAAACCGCAAACAATTTGAATGAATGACATAAATTGACAACTGACTTTTAGCTTTTTTTTTTAATCATAGACAATTGGTGATACAACAACGAAATATTTGTCAACAATTTTTGGCTAGCCAGACTCTACCAGTTCAAACTAACATATTACAATTACTTATTGATGTACCTATATGGTCTCTTAATGTCGAATTACATTAAAAAAAAACTATAATAATAATATAAAAAAAGCCCGCAGGGCAGCTTGTGGAGTAACGACCCCACGGACCCGAGTGCTCCCGAGAGTCGGTCAGGGTCTCCGTCTCCAACCACTTTTTCTTTTTATGTTCATTTCTTGGTAACCTGTAAAACATGTTTTAATTATTTAATTAAGATAATTTAGTTGGTTTTAAGCGGGGTAGCATGATATAATAAGAAAATATAAATAAACAATCATAATAAATCGATATCAAAGTCGATAAATAAAGTACAACCCTAGCTGAAATGTTTACATTATTTAAGCGTAAAAATATAGTTACATAAGTCAAATCACTTCATGATCTATAACTGCACATAAGAACCTTGCCATTTATAATGTGAAACATCCTTAAAATTCCCAGGAACATTAACAATAACCAATATTTTTAATGTAAATTATAGCGTACCTGTGTAAGGTTAAAGATGGCTGATTTGGTGTTTGCTTATGCGGCACCCTAATACACTACACACTGGCATATTCGCGACGTAATTGTTCACATTTGGCTTCAATTATTTTCACACAGAAGCAAAATACTAAAAGATAATTAATAATTTTCATTTTCACCACGACTTTTTGACAGGACAAGTACCGGCTGAACTGACTGACAATGACATTTAGGCCGCTAAACATGGCGGATTTTCGGCCGCATTAGGTATTTACGTATTTTCATGAACCACTTTATGTACGTACCGAAATACTGTCATCCTGTTTTGCTGTGGGTGACAGTGCTGAGTAAAAACGAGATAGATAGATATTTATGTTTGTGCCGTCAAAATGGGTGCTATTTGTATAAGCAATTGTACGTATAGAACAATATGTCTTGTCCATATTATACAGGTCTATGTAAACTGGCGACACGAAGGCCGAACTGTCAAATACGTCAATTTTCAAAACTAAACTATGGATTGATATATATTATGATTCCGTGGTGTATTACTTGTTTTCTATTATCATTCGGTTTTCTCTATGTGAACACTGCAGTGCGTTGAGTTGAGCAATTAAGTTCCTCCGTAGTGTTTCAGTTGTGTGATATTTTCCTATTCACAAACAAAAGACGTCAAGTTGATGCAGCTGTGATCCTCCGTCCGCTGTTTTTGAGTAAGATTTACTCAGATAGGGACACATTATGGGTGGGAAGAGCAGAATTTGTGAAATTTGTGGCGTTAGAGAACGACACAGGCCGGGATTCTTTTCCAATTTCCCGATTGATGAAGAAAGGTATGTAACTATAACTTGTAAAATTGTTATTGTAAGATGTACAGATCTTATTAAATATATTGAGTTCTTGGGTTTCAGACTTAGTTTGTCTGTAATATTCTTATCTAAAATTTGTTTTTCATTTTCCTAATCTTTGTTCATAGATGCCCGCATGCGTAAATCACTAGAAGCACATAATATACTCCACAGCATATAATAGAATATAAGTAAAATTTAAGTTGATTCTGGATATCATACATTTATTCCTTATTGGAATTGCCTGCCTGCTTTCTTCTTCGTGGTTGTGACCTCATGTCTGAGGGACGTGACTCCTATGGGTTATTCTTCCTACCTCTGCTCTCCAGGCCTCTCGATCTTCGGCCATCTGCGGTTAAGACATTTAAATAACATTTGCACCATCATGGCTATCAAAATCACAGAAAAGTTAGCTTGTTGGTCTAACTCTAGTTGAGTGGGCCAGGGCCCTCTGCGCCTGGCTTACTCTAGTCTGTCATCCGTAACAACCACAAGAAAATATTATTTTTGTTGAAAACACAAAAACGGCTCAACTGATTGTAAATATATTTTGTTAAATTATGAATCTACTTTTATCATATTGATTTTACATATTTATATTCCTCAATTCATTTCCCCCTTGTTTAAAAGTCTTCACTTTCAGAGTGGTTATTTCCACAAGTATGTATTCACAAATTGATTGATTTATTCAAATAGGGTTTATCCTAACTTTATTTGTCTCATGATGTACTGTCAGAATCAACTAGATACAGTGACAGCCAAAGTAGCATAATATTATATACTAGCTTCTGCCCGTTACTTTGTCTCTGTAGAATGTTGATGATGATTGATAAAAACTATCCTATGTCTTTCTCAGGTTCTCAAACGGTCTCCATAACAACCTTTCTATCTATCTGTCTATTATCTAACTAATTCAGTTTGAAATCATAGATCATAGTCTTTAGAGACCATTAAACCGTACATTGTCTTGTACTAACGTACAACTTTAGTTGTATTACCTGCCTCCTAATACCTTGCTTTGCCAGCCATATCAGACCTCACGCTCGTAATTAGCTAGGGTCGCCGTTGCCGATTACGGCATGGATAGCTAAACTATATACACGGTGTAAAATGAGGAAACCGAATAATTTTAACAGCGTATTCCTGATCATATTTAGAGACAAAAATGTCCTATAATCTTTTTTGAAATTCGCCTAGTTTCAGAGATAATATTAATTAAAAAAAAAAATAAGTTTTTATTGTTTCATAGTGTAAAAGGCCTTTTTGATGGTGATGTTGGTGCTATGGGACGTAGTCTAAATATCCTTATTGATAGATGTCAAAAAATGACAAGTAACACTTTTCAAAAAGTAGGTTTTACGAAAAAAAAAAAATGTAAATATCAATTTTAAGTGACAAGTTTACCAAAAACATTTATTTTTTATGTACAAATACATTCAAAAAATTTAAAAATCAAATAAAAAAATTTTTTTTGGCAGGCTTGACCTAAACTCATATTACATTTTTTCCTTCTTTTGACCTCAGAAATGCGTGGTTAAAATTATTCGGTTTCCTCATGTTACACCGTGTATATACTGGCGAAATAGACCCACTGGACTGAAGCCATAATTTTAAAAAGAACTTTGTCACAATTTAGGGCTTGATTAGGTATAATAATTAGAATTGTGACTTTTTGCAGGTGTAGAACTTGGGTCCAAATTGTTGGTAAAGAAGATCTAGTGCATATACCAATTGAAAAGCTTCACCATGTGCGTTTTGTTTGTGGAGATCACTTCAAAGCAAAAGACTTCAACAAAAAAGGCAATCGCCTGAAAAAAAGAGCTTACCCTACACTGCACCTTTCTGCACAAGCATTGAGTGACCATCAATTAAAAGATTTTCCCCAACATGTTGCAAGCAAAGGTATGTTTAATCAATCGGTTAAAAAACTTTTTTTATAATGAATAATTTAACTAATCTCTAATTTAATTTTAATTTAACTAGATTGGAGAGCAATGGCTTGTTTTAACTTTACTTTTGTGCTTGTTTTTTCTTAAATAAAATTTATTGAAGTTTAATTGATAATAAATATTTATTTTAATAATTTCAGCTGAAGACTTCCATGAACATCCATCATGCACATATTCTCAAGTTGAGGCCTTTGTCTCAGATAACAAAGGTACTTAATTATGTTAGTTTGTGTTAGCCAGTGTAAGGTGTTTAAAATTGTATGTGGTATTATTTTCAGTTATAACATTGTTACTATTGTTAGCAGGTTAGCACCTTATTCAATCAATACCAATAATGAGTTAGGTACCCTCTGTCATGTATTTTTAAACAAACCTAGGACATGACATATTAATCTATGTCTGGAATTAATAAAATTGGATGGGTTAGTTAGGTATATTAGTCTCTCTGTCCAAACATACTATATAAATATTTTTTGATCACAAATGCTGTAAGTGTAAAGGGTTTGAAACGTTGGTAAGTACCTGTACTCTGGCAAGCCAACTCTTTGTCAGTAGAAATGTCGCAAAATTCAAAATTTGTATGGCAGATCTGACCTCGACCTCAAAAAAAATATTGGAAAAAATATTATTAAACAAATAATGATGATTGAAATAATTTGAGTAATGATTCAAATTTGCCACATTTTGGTAAATTTTTTACTGACTAAGCTGGCTTGCCAGAGTATAAATTTTAAATTCATTGTACGCGGTACTGGACTCAATTCTAACCTATACTCAAACACACCCACTTAGTCAGTAGAAAAGGGCGCGAAATTAATTTTTTTTATGGGAAGTTGTATTTGCTGCCTTTTTCCACAGACAAAGTCAGTGTGCCAATGTATTATTTTATTACGAATGTTACCGTGAGCCTATAATTCAATTTTCAATCCTCTCCATTTTATCGATATCTTTAAAAAACGCATCTGTATATAGCATACTACGCTATTTTGGTCTGTTATATTGGTACTATTGTTTTTAGCCGCACATTGTGGTACTAGTGTGCCACTGTCATCTGCCATGCAAACTGACAGATTTACTGAAGACATTTACCCAGTATGGCTTCGAGCAACACCGGCTTCCGACACATCGGAAGGGAGGGGCCCAAGCGATATCTCACCGTACAAATCTTTCTGCCATTTTTCGCGGGGGGAAAGGTGCACACAGTCGCACTTCTCACACACTTACATAACAAAATCCAATCTGTAATGACGACACAAATACATAGAAAATGACACACGTCAAAGACAAATCTTGCAAACCTCGATCTCTTTTTGTGTACGGACGAGTGACAAGTGTCACAACACGCACACTAACACATTTTCGTTGAAGTATATTATTGTATGGCTGCTATTTAACTGATCACCAGATTTAGTAAAATTTAATACCAAAAAAATCTATTTTACCACCCTAAAATAATGAATGATCACCAAAATTATAACACCATTTTAATGTGAAATGATTACCAATTTTATTACACTTTACTATCCTTTTAAAGGAAATGACACCAAACTAATTATTATTAACCCAAAAATACTAAATGATTACCAAATTTCAAACCCCATTTTAATGTGAACTGATAACCAAATTTTTACATCTTGCTATCCTATTAAAGAAAATGACACCAAAATAATCATTGTAAACCCAAAAATAGTAAATGACATTGACCACCAAAATTAGAACTCCATTTTAATGTAAAATTATAATCAAATTTTTAAATCTTGATATCATATTAAAGCAAATGACTCCAAAATAAATGATAAACCCAAAAATAGTAAATGACCACCAAAATTGTAACCACATTTTAATTAAAAATGTGCAAATATTTAATATAATTACCGTTATCCTATTAAATTAATTAATCCACTTCATCACCTTTTTCCAGTAGCATTTTATTTCTGTAACAGTCGCAGTTCTAACCTAACCTAACCCACTTTTCTAGTAGCATTTCGTTTCTGTAAGGGTCGCAGTTCAAACCTAACCTAACCTAACCCACTTTTCTAGTAGCATTTCGTTTCTGTAAGGGTCGCAGTTCAAACCTAACCTAACCTAACCCACTTTTCTAGTAGCATTTCTTTTCTGCAAGGGTCGCACTTCAAACCTAACCTAACCCACTTTTCTAGTAGCATTTCTTTTCTGCAAGGTTCGCAGTTCAAACCTAACCTAACCCACTATTCTAGTAGCATTTCGTTTCTGTATGGGTCGCAGTTCAAACCTAACCTAACCCACTTCTCTAGTAGCATTTTTTTCTGTAAGGGTCGCAGTTCAAACCTAACCTAACCCACTTTTCTAGTAGCATTTCTTTTTTGTAAGGGTCGCAGTTCAAACCTAACCTAACCCACTTTTCTAGTAGCATTTCTTTTCTGCAAGGGTCGCAGTTCAAACCTAACCTAACCCACTTTTCTAGTAGCATTTCTTTTCTGTAAGGGTCGCAGTTCAAACCTAACCTATCCCACTTTTGTAGTAGCATTTGGTTTCTGTAAGGGTCGCAGTTCAAACCTAACCTAACCCACTTTTATGATAGCATTTCGTTTCTGTATGGGTCGCAGCTCAAACCTAACCTAACCCACTTTTCTAGTAGCATTTCGTATCTGTATGGGTAGCAGTTAAAACTTAACCTAGCCCACTTTTTAGTAGCATTTCGGTTCTGTGAGGATCGCAGTTCTAACCTAACCTAACCCACTTTTATAGTAGCATTTCGTTTCTGTAAAGGTCGCAGTTCAAACCTAACCTAACCTACTTTTCTAGTACCATTTCGTTTCTGTAAGGGTCGCAGTGCTAACCTAACCCACTTAACTGATAGCAGTTTGACTTACTTTGCTAGTAGCATAACGAAATGCTACTAGGAAAGTAGATTAGGTAAGGTAGGTATGCGGTGCGGGGTACGGGGGGTTGAGCGGGAGGGGCTAGTAATGCTGGCATCAGTTTACTTTATTTGGTAATATGTATAAATTTTTTGGTAATCATAGTGGTTTATTTAGGTGAAAATATCGCATTAATTTAGTCTTCAAGATTTGGTGATCATTAATGATTTTTGGTGATCATTCAATATATTTGGTATTTGAATACAATTTGAAGTGCAGTCGTAATTAAAATGGTGGTACTTTTGTATTTTTAGGCGTTATTTTTTTGGTGTTCAGTAATTTTTTTTGGTAAGCATGATTTTTTTATTTAGGGTACCAAAGTATTTTTTGGTGGTCATTATATTTGTAGCCTTATTGTATTCTGAGAGATGAGAAGTCGGATTTGTCGCTCGACCGATCCGCAATTTGTACTGAGCGGGCAAAATCGATAAATCCAACAATTACATGAGACTAAAATATAATAATTGTGTTTGAATGTAATTAAACGTATGATATGTAAAAAAAATATTACATGTGAAATGTAACACTTTCTTTTTGTAAATTTGATGTCCTCGACCTCTTTTTATAACAAAAAGCCGAGCAAACAGGCATTTTTGTGCAGCAGTATTCACGCGCGCGTCTGGACTCGGTCTAGTGAAAAATCCAAGTGCAACTAGTTTTATTACCCGCGCTAGATTGACGCGCTAATCTTGTACCTCGGCAGAGGGGAAATAGTGCGAATGCCGCCTCCCTTCCGTGTTGCTCGAAGGCTTAGAGCTTTAGCCTGTCCAGATGGACGAAAAAAAAAACAAACTGACAGTGACACTGACAGCCAAGTGTCTTTGGTTTCCCTTTTCGGTGCCTAGCTCAACAGCTCGTGTTTTTATTGCTGTGTTTATTTAACATTCTTTCTAAAAATATATTGCATATTTGGTTGGTGAAATGAAATAATGCGGACCCCGAATTGTGTATGTAATAATAAGTGAGATCATTTTTACATTACGAGTGGTTGAAGTTAAAGTTAAAATTAATAAACAAGATACCTAGAGGAAAACTTGGGAGGAATGTGTTTCATGTAGGTACATTTAGAGAAGTTTTTCACTTTGAAGTCAAATAACCGGCTGAGATTTGGTGCCTACCCATCGTTGTTGACACCAGAAGAATTAAAAAGTTGGAGTAACGTAAGAACTGATTTTTGACAGTTACGAATTGATCCTTATATGATGCATCATGCATTACATTTTTACTTACAAGATTGAGGGGTCTAACTGTTTTGTAACTAAAACTAGTTTGTACATTACATTTTTACTTACAACATTGAGGGGTCTAACTGTTGTTTAACTAAAACCAGTTTGTACATTACATTTTTACTTACAAGATTGAGGGGTACAATCTATGTTTTAATTATTTGCTCGTGTTACAGGAGACACTGAGTACACTGGTTAGTTTATCAATGTGACTTTGGGGCTATTCATAAATTACGTCATTTCAAATTGGGCGGGGGGGGGGGGGTCTGGACATCGGATGATGGTAGCGTTAGTAGGAGGAAATGGGGTCATTCGAAGCATGATTTTTGGATGATTTTAGGGGGGCGGGGGTCAAAATTCGTCAATAATCGATGACGTAATTTATGGACAGCCCCTTTACTGACTTTTATGTGGATCGTTTTTTGTGGTGTATTCCCATTTCTCCATGTTCCACATGACAGGGACAGGCACAGGTGGGAGTGATTTATTCTCACCTGCCTCGGGCGGGGATAGATGGGAATAGTTTTGTGACATTTGTAAGGACAGCATTTTCTGTTTAGAGTAGGGTAAAAATACTTTACTCTAAACTGACATAGATGTCATATCAGAATACTAGCCCATTTTTAAAGCCTTGACTTACTTGACTTATTGTCCTATGTCCCCTAGATGGGGCAGAGGGCGTCATCTGGATCGGTCTTGAGCTTCATGCTTGACCGCTCCAAGTCTTCCCGATAGCCTTCGCCTCTGCAATAATAGTCCGGCAAAGCCTAATGTTTATCAATTATGTATTTTTTTAGGTTCCTGCTAAATTTTGACATCAGGCTACGTCAGAATGACTTCACGCACGTGCTGCGTACCAAAGTGTGAAAGTCACAGAAAGCATATCCGGCTCCACGAAGTACCTAGCCGCCGCCAGCCTAGAAGCCGCATAAAGTGGATAATGGCGATCCTATCAAACTTTCCTGACATTAATACTGAGGAATCGGAAAGGCTAAAATCTAGTAAATGGCAATTTGTGTGCCACAAGCATTTTGAAAAGAAGTTTGTCAACAGTACAATGCGACTTAGAAATGGCTGTTTCCCGACGTTATTCACGGAGAGAGAAATAGCGACAGGAGTGCCAAATGTTGACCCTAAAACTCGTAAGTTAACTCGTAAGAGACGTTGACGAACAAGCCATAAGTATAGGGGTTCTTACATCTATCCTTCTTTATGTCATTCTCTGCTGAGAAGGGCAGAGAAGAGAAAATAATAATTATTTTGTTTCTCTGCCCTTCTTAGCAACAAGATAGAAAAAATCCGGCGAAAGGGCAGATGTCCTTATTTGTACAATGTTTTGATTTACCCAATAATTTATCTCATAATGTAGAAACAAAAATAAATATATAATAAGTATGTGTATAATATTTTTTTTATTAATTTCAGTCCTTCAGGAGACAACCCGAATTGCAACAATTGATCACATGTATTATACTATTCAAAAAATCCATATTGACCATACATATTCAAAGACACATGAGGATGAAGACGCTTGGATGGATCATTTACCCTTTCCAACCAAATCAGGTTTGTATGAAATTTTCAGCTATAGTTCGGGCCCGAACACTGGATTCCGTGGCTGAAGAAACGTGTGGTCGCTGCGGCCGGATATTTAGTGCGAAATCTAAATGGTGTGTTCCCATTTGTCCCCTGTTCGACTTAAACGAGACAGAGGCGGGCACAGACTGGAACAATTCATGCTCATTTGTCTCCGCCGGGCACTTATTGGAAGGATTCATACCTTTGTACGTGACGGATATTAATAGAATAAAATTATGCACCCATATAAAATTTGATGTTTTATTGGTGTCCTTTATATCATCCTAATTTTATGAAGACAATATTTATGAACTTGTAGATTGTTTGTTAATTGATGCATCTTTCCTTATATCTATCATTTGTGATAATTTTTTACTCACTTACCTAGAATTAACAATAATGTGCTTTTATGTAGGTAATGAAATTTACTCTTATAGTTTCACTCCTGCGAGTAACTGTCGCCATAGTCGGGCCACGGTCTAGTTTTATAAATTATAAACAGAAATATGGCATTATCATTAGGTATACATATACTTACTAAAGTAAAATGACCACGCCCTCCGGTGGAGGAGGTCGGATCCTCCTGTAGATAATATATTAGTAGTCTTCGTACTTAAAAAACACATCAAAATATTTAAGAAAATCATATGGTTTTTTCCTAAAGTTGAATTTTACATATACAATTTTGCAGTTTCTTTCTCTTTACTCTTTCCTTAACTTGAGCTGTGATTGCGCTTATTTGTTTAAGAAATTAATTGTATGTACCTATTTTCCTATCTAATTTGTTTTCTCTATTGTCTGCAGGTAAGACCCATGCGCTTCTTGAACCAAAGTTAGGAAAGGGTGAGGTCCACTCTGACCATACGTATATATTGCCAGTTGGTAAGTCGATTCAGGTGAACGAAGGTCTTGGATATATCTCGGAGAGTTGTCGACGTCGATTTGAGTTGACCGTTCATTTTGCCACCAAAATCGTGGGTTTCAACCTTTGTTATGTTGTGTTGTATACTGCCCTCCTAAGCCGAATAGCGGCATCTCAAAAACAAATGACGTTGAAAATTGAATTTTCAGATAAAGAATGTAAGGTATATGTTTGCATTAAATTTTTATTTGAGATACCGCTAATTGGCTTTGCAGGGCAGTATAGGCCCCGTGCATGAACTATAGGGGGTAGCATATGAGCCGTCAGATTTTTGGCGCGAGGCGTAAATGTGTCGTTTATGCTTCCGATGTAGCCCACAAGATGGCAGAACCTACTAATGCTCAAGGAAACGTACCGACGAAAACGGTAGAGGGTAGCACTTGCTTTGGCAATGTACATGTGCACATATGTTTCCGATTCAGGCCACAAGATGGCAGACCCTCCAACGCGCACTGTCCCAGAGCAGAAGAATTTTCATTGTCAAGATGACTTAAAAATTAGGTCAGGATCCTTACATACACAGACAAGAGGTTAAGCCAATATAAAATGTCCATTCATGTTATGAGAGATTTTCGGTTCCTCTCAGAGGACTCTTCTGAACTGCAAACTCTTGTAACGCTGTAGATTCCACTTTTACTTTAGTAGGACTATTAGCTACGCTCGTGTTTAAATTTTCGACTATTTCGCTTTTCTTAGTGATAAGCAAAAATAGTGGCTAATCTAATAGCAATTATACAACGTCTCATTATTTTTGACTTATCTGTTTCCGGCGAAATTGAAACTTTTTATCTGTTCCCGTTGGGGATTCAGTATTCATTTATTTCTTGCTTTCATGGTACATTTTTTGACATAGATAACGGGTATAATTTTTGCCATTCATTTTCGCTCGTGCTCATTCGGTGGCACATTACAAAACACCGGTTTTCTCATAGGGGCAGGAGTGCACTGGGGTAACTTCGAAAGCGGGATAATTTTATAAATATCTAATATCAACTAAACCAGACGCACTTCATACTTTTACAATACTTACGCAACTGCAACGCTTACTAAGGCATCTTGCTTACTGTTGCTACAGAAGAAAATGGTTTTAGTACCTATTATAGATATAGTTGGTCAAACAAATTTGTCAGTCAGTATTTCAGTAAGAACCAGGAAAACTATACTCATCCTTTTCTTTTGGGTGCTAGTACTAGTGTAAGATAAAGATAGTATGATTCTCTCTGTCTATGATTGAAATGAGACAGTCCTTTGACAAACTATAGATATTTTCAAAATTACTCCGCTTTATATAAGTTATACCAATGTATCTATAATCATTGATTTATATCTAATTCGGCTTCGTTTTTAGGAAACTTACCCACTGATACTGCTGATGCCGATGCCGCTGCTTCAAGAGGTAAGTGGTATTCATTTTTTCGGGTTTTTCCAGTAGTTACCACCAAGTTGTTACCAGTCCTCTCACTCACCTGTCCCCAGTGGTAACAACTGATTGTCAGTAGTAACCACCAACTCACTAACCTTTAGGCATGGACCGCCACGCCATAATCTACACAAGTATGTTTATCGTCGCCTAGTACCCATTAGAGTAGCGGTCGGCAACAGGTGGCCCGCAAGCCTCATGCGGCCCGCGAAACTCTCACTTGCGGCTCGCTGTATGTAATATTGTCAAGCGACCATGTTTGATAAAATCACACGTATTAACTAAGTGCGGCCCGCGTCAACTTCGTTAGCTACTAATTGTGACCCTTGGCTGATAAAAGCTTGTCGACCGCTGCATTACGGCTCGGCCACGACATCGAACGACTTGCGACGGCGGCAGCGATAACCATAGGTTGGACCGAAAGGTCCGATCACTGTGTCGCTCGATGTCGTGGCCGAGCCGTTAGAGTACAAGCTTTGCTTAGTTTGGGGCTAAGTAGGTCGATCTGTGTAAGTTTGCCCTCAAATATTAATTTATTGTGTTTATAATTCAGTAGTGTCTGTCATTGAGCGTTTTCTTTGCCAACAGACGCGCAGTCTGCATTGCAAGAGGATGAACCAGCATTTGAAGAGGATAATAACCAGACGGAGAGTGACTCGAGATTGCCAAAGGACGAAGTCATGATAGATTACATAATTGAGCACCCGGCCTCGCCTGGACGAGGTGTGTAAACATATTTCTATTTTTTTTTTAGTTTATTTATTCACTTTAAATTTTAATAATATTTTTTTTACATGCATGCCACTATTTCCAATAACTATACAATTAAAAAAAATCCTACGCTAGAGTTTGTGCGGAAAGTCGTGGAATGTATTGGGCCTAATACATTCCACGACTCTTCTCTTTCCGAACAGACTCTGTATGCAAACAAGATCCGTTTTACGCCAAAAATGGCTTACATCATTTTGGAAAAGAGCTAATACTCTTCAAACTGCTGGATCAATTTCTATAAAACATAGCTAAGAAAATAAGCTTTCACGTAAAAAACCGCATAGAAATCGGCCCATCCTTTGGAGAGCTACGAATACGCACTCATGTTCAGTATATAAAAATAATTGGTATTTGGATCAAAATTATTTTCGTTGTTTTGTATTTTTGTTCCCAAAAATGTGACGCAGTTGAACTTTTTGTATGGAGTGAAATTTAGTTTTTATTTTTCACAAGAGAATTATAATCCAGAGCTGGAAAGACATGCTTTCAACTATTTTTATTTATTTGACAAAAGACTTAAATAGAAGTGTGACAGAGTGGTTAGAAACAAGACAAAGAAAATAATTTTGACCCATTTAAGATGATCAATACTTTTTTGCAGATATTTTCGAGACTATTGAACCTGAAGATCCTAAGAAGGAAACAGTTTTCTCGTGGGAGAAAATGGAGTTGCTAGAAACAGGTAAAGTAACATTACACTTAATTAATTTTCAAAATTACTCCGCTTTCAAACTTACCCCAACGCACCTTATAAGTCTACCATTATCTCAAATGGTTGGTAATGTGCAGTGATTTTCTAGTAACTAAAACATTTTTAATTTTGAAAATTAATGGTATGCTGGTGACCTAGTGGTAAGAGCGTGCGACTTTCAATCCGGAGGTTGCGGGTTCAAGCCCCGGCTCGTATCATTATCAATGAGTTTTTCGGAACTTATGTACGTAATATCATTTGAATTTTACTAGTCGCTTTTCAGTGAAGGAAAACACCATGAGGAAACCGGACTAATCTCAATAAGCTCTGGGTTGGAAGGTCAGATGGCAGTCGCTGTCGTAAAAACTAGTGCCTACGGGCAATTCTCGGGATTAGTTGAATAGAATAGTTGCCAAGCGGACCACAGGCTCCCCCATCCCATGAGCCGTGGCAAAATGTTGGGATAACGCGAGGAATTGATGTCTTATTCTGTATCTGACTATGTCTTATGTTAAATCTTGTTCCAAATATTCTTTCGCTTGCGTAGAACGAGATGATTTCCGAGATGAAAAGTATCCCTTCCCCATATGAAATTATATCTAAATCGGTGGCAGGGGTTCTTGAGCGTGAAGAGGTAACAGATAGAATAGGGATGTTGACAAATTTTTAGAATTGTTTAATTTAATGGATAGGCACGTACTTATTACAGAAAAAAATATGGGTTAGATCTTAAAATATACTTGGTCAAGCAAATCTTGTCAGTAGAAAATGGCGCGAAATTCAAATTTTCTATGGGACGATAACCCTTCGCGCCTACAATTTTTAAATTTGCCGTCTTTTTTTACTGACAAGATTTGCTTGACCAACTATAAGTCGCCTTATTTGAGGATAACTGACGCTGTGAGGGGTTGTTTTAAATTGATTTAAAGCAATTTTAGCTGCAGCCAAAAAAGTTTTTTTTTTGGGTGATCATTGAATATTAAGACGGTCTATAACGCAAAATGACTAGTGAATATTTTGCCTATATCCCTTATAGTCTCGGAGTAATTAACAATGGAGCCGCCATTAACAGGCGTTCCCCTCTGTCGAAAATAGGCGGCCAATGGTCAACCACATGTCAACCATATGTATGGACTGACGTTTATCTGACATGACGTACCTATACATTTGATGTGCCCCTCCCCCGCAAAAAATGACAGACTATTTTGTACCGAAAATTTTAGACATGGCGTCTCCGTTGGTTATATCCTCTAAGCTTATAGTCTACATCGCGCACGGTTTACAACGCAAAATTACCACTTTTTTATATCAGGGTAGGTTAGGTTCGTTAGTTATCTTCAAAAGGCCGAAGGCCAAACAGCACAGAATAGCTCCGTCGACATCCTTAACGTAACTATAAAAAAACCGGGCAAGTGCGAGTCGGACTCGCGCACGAAGGGTTCCGTACCATAATGCAAAAAAAAAAACAAAAAAAAAAGCAAAAAAAAAACGGTCACCCATCCAAATACTGACCACTCCCGACGTTGCTTAACTTTGGTCAAAAATCACGTTTGTTGTATGGGAGCCCCATTTAAATCTTTATTTTATTCTGTTTTTTAGTATTTGTTGTTATAGCGGCAACAGAAATACATCATCTGTGAAAATTTCAACTGTCTAGCTATCACGGTTCGTGAGATACAGCCTGGTGACAGACAGACGGACGGACGGACGGACGGACAGCGAAGTCTTAGTAATAGGGTCCCGTTTTACCTTTTGGGTACGGAACCCTAAGAAAACAAATAAGGATACATTGGTTAGCAATAGCAAGGAGAGATCCTGCATCCTTAAATGAAATGAGTTGCTGTTATTACTGTGAGGACCATTTCGATGTAAGTAGCAACTACAAATTTACAGCTGGTCAAGCAGATCTTGTCAGTAGAAAAAGGCGGCAAATTTGAAAAATGTAGGCGTGAAGGGATATCGTCCCATAGAAAATTTGAATTTCGCGCCTTTTTTAGTGACAAGATTTGCTTGACCAGCTATAATATAACTTATTTGTAGATAAGATACAAGTTACTCTTTAAGGTTGTAAGTAAGTTTTAAAATGGAACGAAGTTTCACCATACAAACTTAAATATTACTAAAAAAAATATATTATTTATGTTGACATTTCATTTACATAAATATTAAATGTAAATTAATTCCAATAACAATACAATTTTAGCTTCCATATGATATGGAAAACTACTTGGAATTTACAATGGGTTATGTATCTCAAATGAGGATGAGGCCTGGTTGTATACCAACAAAATTTAATTGTCAACCCAACAGAGATAATATATGTTCTGATTTTTGTCTAACAAACCCTGAAAAGAGGCGAGGATTAGATGCTTTGATTGAAGAATGTGAAAAGGAACTAGATAAAAAGATAGCAAAGGAGAAACCACAAAATAGTGAAAATTTATGTGTTTATCTTCCTAGTGGTCCAAGTACTGGTTCAGGGTATGTGACTTTTTAACCTTTTGACCGCTACAGACTCAAGGACAGAAGGACTTGGTCACTTTTTCTTTAGTGTATTTATTTCATTGATATATTGTTCATTAAACTCAACTGTTACTCGTATAACATCAACTTTATTATTACATATTTACAAAAGTTATTATCAGCAAGACAAAAATACTATTTTTTAATCACACATACATTTGTAGTTGCTTTTGTGCATAGCATTTAATAGAAGCTTTCCATTTATTATGTAATATTGTGTAAAAATATTTTAAATGGCTATTAAATTAATCAAATTAAATATTTTTAAACATAAACAAAAACTTAACACATTCGACACCGCGTACCCGACTCTCGGGCACTCGTAAACTTTACTCAGATGCCGGCATACCCGCTAGTCGGGCAAGAGCTATAAACCTACACGCGACGCCGAAGTGCCCGACAGGCGGGCAAGCATTGCATCTTCACTACCTCAGGGCTGCCACTGCCACTAACAGAAAAAATTGTAAGTCTTCTGATTATTATGTGGTCGAAAAGTTGGTACAGTTGATTATTATATTTTATTACTTCACTTTGTATTTTTATTTACTTTACCTAATGCGATTACAAAATAAAAATTCTTATTAGTTGGTTACGTGCTTACGTGAAATTGCATACACGGGTATGTATCAATAGGAGTTAGAATTAGGAGAAGAACAAAACGGGGAGCCTAAACAGATGAGACAGCAGATTTAATTTTATCCACGTACTTATACGAAAGTTACTTGGCACAGCCCTGAGCGTCCGCCGCTTGCCCGACTAGCGGGTTCGCGGCGTGCGGCATTGAGTTGCACGTCGTTGCCCGACTAGCGAGTACTGTCGGTTTCTGGGGTATTGTTTGAAATTTTGCCTGGTTGCGAAAGTGTTAAATTATAATTGTCAGTATTTTAAAAGTAAAACTCCCTTATACCAAACTTTACCTTTACTTTGTTTAGTCTTTTACTTATAACCTACTGGGTTCATATAAATTAGTGACATAATTAAAAAAGAAAGCTATAACTAACTCCCTGTGAGTTAAAGTTTGTTTTTTTTTCACAACCCATAACTCCCGCGGGATTAATATAGGCCTTTTCGCTTCAGTACAGCTGCATGAAATAAGATCTTTTTTGATGTGATGAAAAAAAAAACATTTTATAAATTCACGTTTCATGTCAACATCCCTATTCCTGTTGAATTTATTATATTAGTATGGATTTATAGACCTTGAAGTAAAGAGGGTACTCCCTCAGGCGGACTTCGCTGAAATATGTGGCGTTCCATGGTTCAAGGGTCCTTAAGCTCCATGTGCCTAAGGATCCTTCTACGATGGAATGCCACATATTGCTTTGCTAAATCGCGAAATAATTTCAGATGACCCTGAAGATGAGGTGCTGGTGCCCGAAACGAAGATACCTGAAGACCCCCCGACGCTGTCCTTGTTTTGTGAGGAGCCTGATAAACCACCAGTTGGAACGCCTAGTAAACCAGAAGCAGGTCAGTGCAATGGCGGATTTGTCCTAAGGCCAAGTAGGCCCGAGCCTAAGGCGACAAAAAATTCGCTGATGATGGCAAGAAATAACTAATGTAGTCAATATGATGGGTGCTGAGAAAGGGGCGGCTATAGGCCGCTAATGGGTCAGTGAGTGAGCTAAATGGGGTTGGCAACTGTCAAAGGTTGGCATAGAAGGCGCTAGCTGTCTATGTCGTCGAAGCTCTTATATGGATGGACAGATTTTGATACGGTGTTTATTTACGTGAAAACCACCATACCACCATGGATTAACTTATACATACTAGTTTTTTGGCCAGATTTTACTAGACTTTGATGTATCAAGGAGGTTTGTTTACAGGGGGTCTACCTCGAAACGCGAAATTTCGTTCATCTGCCTGTCTGTAGGTCGAATATGCAAGAGTGTTAGAGAGGCAGATAACGAAATTTCGATTTTTGCGGTAGACCCTCAGTTTGTACTAGTAGCGCCCTCTATGCAGAGTTTTACGTAATATTCTCTGTTACCTGCAATTTTGAGATATGTATCTGAGTTCTTATTTATCTTTGTTGCAGCAGTTGTTCCCGAGGATGTCGTTTACCGGTGTGTGGATTGTGCCGTGGTCGTTGATGGGTGAGTAATACTGATCCACGTTGAAAAGGGTGTATTCCCATTTGTGGGCCCAACGTGACAGCCGTCATACATGAGGTGGGGACAGAATAGATGGGAATGATTCATATAGGTAAATGCACCTATTCTCCGTAGAATGCCCGACGGGCACAAATGAGAATACACCTAATATTACTTGGAGATTCTCTAATTTCACCAATTACGGAGACTATTACATTTTTTTTTTGTTTGAAATTATGCTTTCTAGTTAGTCCGATCAAGTCAGAAAATCAAAGAAACTCAAATTTTATAGGCATACCTCCAGACATACGCCGACGCTCAAGACGCTAGTGTGGGGTGGCTATGAGGGTCATTTTACTTTATATGACAACTATTTCAATTTTTAGCTCTGTATTTGTTATCTGTAGGTTCACGTTCTGGTGCGTGCAGTGCTTATGCGGCGTAATGTGCGGCGCGTGCGCGGCGATGTCACCACACGACATACATTACGTGCTGCGCGCGCCTAAAGGCGCCACACTTGTAAGTATCATCATGTTCCTCGCATTATCCCGGCTTTTGGTGTATTCCTATTTGTCCCCGCCTCACGTGACTGCCGCCGTGGTGTATTCCAATTTGTCCCCGCCGGGATGACGGCAATAGGCGCTGCATACAAATTATTCCCATGAATGGTGGCGGTCAAATAGGGAATGCACCGCCGCCATACATGGTGGGGACAATAAAATTAAGAATTATTCATATAAATGCACTTATTCTCATCTGTGCCCGGCGCGGCGGGGACAAATAAGAATGCACCGTATCCCAGGCGGCTTAGCACGGTCGCGTTTTTATCCCTTGTCACCATGCCTGTCACGTTCTAACAAGTATGTAAGTGCGAAAGGGACGCGCATAGTGATAGTCGATAAAAATGGAACCGTGCTGAGCCCGCAGGACTTCTCTTATTTCTTTCCTTTTTTTCAACAGAGTCAAACGCAACCCGTGTTATTAGTCATACGAGAACAGTTGCAGAAAGAAAACTTACTAACTCTCTATGGAACTGATGTTGATGGGTATGTTTTTCTACATTTTTTTTACGGACGAAGACATGTAGGTTTTACCTATGTATATATGTTAGTCGGTCCTTCTATGGGCCTTTGTTGTCTGTCAGATAAATGATTTTTGATTTGATAAACTTTCAAACTTTCTTTCACTGATGTTTAGTGCTATACAGCCAATCTTATATTCAACCTGCAGATATCGTAAGATGGCGGTCAAAATTACATTTATTATATTTAATTGAACTATTATTACTACGTAATAACCGGCACAGAGAACCAGTATTTTGAGCCATGAGTTGTTGCCGGCCGACAGCAAAATATGGAAGCGGAGCGTGATGATGAATCTCGCGACATAAACGCCATAAATTTTGCGGCGCTTACGACGTTTTGGTCGCGTGGTTCACGCCCTGCTCCCCTCGGCTCCACTACAGGTTGCGATTGCGACAATTTCTTACCAAATACACCATAATAAATAAGCCATAGCTTCTCTATATATCGTAATAACTTGATGTTATATTTGCAGTGTGAAAGTGGAAGTGAAACTGGAGCCGGAGGAGCCTTTATCTCCGCCCGCGCCCACGCCGCCGCCCGACTTGGAAGACCCGCTCGCCATAGAGCCCCATTCCGAGGTCGGGGAGTCCCAACCCGAGCCCGTGGAGCCCCATTCCAAGGCTGTGCAGTTACATATGGAGCTCGAACACGAGAACGTAGAGTCCCATTCTGAGGCCGTGCATTCTGTCGAAGGCGTGGAGACCCAATCCGAGGCCGTGCAATTTTATGTTGAGGGCGCAGAGGATCCCGAGGAGCTCCAAACCGCAGCCGTACAAATCTTTCACGAGGGTGTTGAGCCCCAGTCTGAGGCAGTTCAATTTTATCTCGAGGGTGAAGAACCCCACATCGAGGAGCCTCAACCCGTACAGATCTCTCTCGAGGGCGTAGAACACCAATCCGAAGCCGTGCAATTCTATCTCGATGGTGTAGAACCTCATCCCGAGGCCGTGCAGTTCTATCTCGAGGCCGTGGAGCGAGGCACTGATGCCGTGTTGCTTCAAGTCGAGAGCACAGCGCCCGGCACTGAGGTGGAGCTTCATCATGAGGCTGTGAGGCCCGACAATGAAGCCAGGGAGCTGCGACTCGACGCCATAGTCGAAAAGGTAAGTTTACCACCGGCAACACATTGAGTATGGACCGTATGGTGCCTGCAATACGCCCACGTCTCAGTTTTTGAGATACCTAATGACGTTAATAGAAAAAAATATATAATAAGAAAATTATCCTTTTAAAATTGCAGGCACCATAATTTAAGGAAGGGAGTGAATAATATTTACTTGTCACGCGTTGCATGAGTTCTAGTCGCGACAGCTTTATATTAAATGGGTGAATCAACTTTTAGAACCCTGATTTCGTTCCTTAGACTCCCTAGCAAAGATTTTTTCTTTACCCAAATGACTGTTTTGAGCTGCCCACAATTTACATTTTCCTCCTTAATTCAAAATAGAATCGTCATATATTTTGAATTTTGCATTATTTTTCAAGTTAATTTTAGTTAAAAAGCTAGACTAGTTACAGTAGTTACCAAATGCAGTTAAATTTTACTAACTTTAGTATACGAGTTTCAAAAGGATTCAATCCATTTTTTTTTTCCATTTCATGTACAGCGTGTCAACAAGGAAACAGTCGATCATCACCATCCTTTCAAGCGTCCTCGGCTCATGGACATCCGACCGGGCGACAAATTATACCCCACAACCAGCCCCAAAGTTAGCGATGTCCAAAACCAAACTCTTAGAAGAATTCCACCGACCATAATATCACAAACTGTCTTCAGACTTCCGAATACCATACCTAGCAGCCGCACTGGATCTCAAATTCTTCAAAAAATCCAACCTAGCGATCTCAGACAGTCAAAAACTCTTTCAAAGTCTTCACCCACCGAGCTTTTGGTGCCACAAAATGTGCATAAAGGACCTAATATTCTTAGAAGACCAAAAGCATTAGTCGAAGTCGGAAAATCAGCTCTCTCAAAGCAAGATAAGGTTCAAAACATTGCCAAAGGTTCACCTCTTATAAGGACCCAACAAATAAATCCCCGAGGGTCAGCACTCCAAGTACCACAAAACGTTGGTTTTTCTGAACTAAAAGTTACTTCAGGGCCCAAACGCTACGAAACTGTGATCGTAAATTCAGACGATGATGTAGAGTTTTTGGATGAAGTGGTATTGGATTGGAACGATAGTGAAAACGAAGTTGAGAGTAGATTAGATAAAGAGAATCAGGATGAAAATAGAATAGGCAAAGAATTAGTTGGAGATATAGAAAGTGAATTAGTTAAAGACGATTTGGAAGATAGAATAGATAGATTAGACAAAGGAAATCGGGATGACGATAGCTCAGATGATAGTGCAGAATCCAAAGATTCTAGTAAAGACAAAGAAAGTGAAATAGACGACGACGATTTAGATGAAGATTTTAGAATAGATGAACAAGACCGAATAGACGAAGATTCCACGGATGAGACAGATAGTGTTGAAGGCGTTGTTAGGAGAACAAGACACACAAGAAATACGACTGTGGGAAGTCAAAGAAAAATGTTTCGAACGCCATCAGATGGTAAGTCTTGTTTTATTGAGCCCGTATTTAGTTTTTAACCCCCGATGCAAAAAGAGGGGTACGTGAAGTTTGACGCCAATGGTCTGTGGTATCGTAGTTCGTAGCTCTAAAGGCCTCAGTACACAATGGGCCATCGCCGGCCACTCCAAGGGACGCAGCCATGCGGTAGAATGAGATAGCAATATCACTTGCTCCCTCTAACGCATAAATGCGTCCCTTGGAGTGGCCGGCGATGGCCCATTGTGTACTGGGGCCTTTAGGCGCATGACACACTGCATCCAATTCTGCGGGATGTCGCTATGAGTGGTATTCCACCTGTCCAATGTGTATTTGCGTCTCATATTTTGCTTAGTGAGAGAGTGAGAGGCAATGCACATAGGACCAAATTTCGTACTTAACCCGCGCACGCGCACAATTATATTGCCACTGTGCGAGCGGGACAGCAATATAATTACGCGTGCGATAGAGATAGGAAGTGGCGGGTTAATGTACGAAATTCTCCGTGATTAGCGGCCTTACTTTATAGGGTTTTGTTGACGAAATATAAAATGAACCGATCTTGTTCAAACTTGTTCGAGAGATCGGCTTACTTTATATTTCGTCAACCTTACCTTGACACGTTTAGCCTGGCCGCAGACGTTCGGAACTTTCCGTAAGGAATGACATGTGCAAGCGAGACAGCAGACAACTATGCATTTGTAGAGCGACATCCCGTTCCAGCGGCCAGGCTTAACCTTTTCGACGCCGTGTCAAACACAAAAGCTGTCACTCGGACGCCACGTCACCGAAGTGTCAAAACTGAAATTGAACTTTATGCATACGCACGTAGGTCTATGTTGCTCTGTGGTCTGTGACCGATTAATCAGTCTTTTGCGTTGAACCTGCGGTGCGGATACTGCGGATATATCGGTCATTGGCGTCCAAAAGGTTAATGGAATCTATTGTTTGTTCCAGCCGTGGTGCAGCTGCAGCGCCTTACCTCACTAGATATAAGAAACTGGACGGCCCGCAGTAAATCGCGAAGAAAAGACTGAAATAAACTGACATAAAACAAAATATCAAGCTTTTATTTTAAATTGCCCTGTAAGCGCCACTTGCACCATCCCACTCGGGGTTAACCTGTTAAACCGTTAACCTAGTGTCAAATTGTACTGGTAACCATGGTAACTCCAGGTTTAACCGGTTAACCCCGGGTTAGTGGGATGGTGCAAATGGCCCTTAGTATGCTAGTGTAGGTCAAATCTTGGAAGCTAAATTTAACCCACTTCCCGATTAAGCTGAAATTTTGTATACAGGGTAATAAATAACTGGCCACCCTAAACTAAAAATGAATTCTATTCAAAGTATACACATAGGTGAATAGAATTCATTTTTAGTTTAGGGTGGCCAGTTACTGGCCAATTATCCCATAAGTAAATCGGATGACAATGAAATATCATGAGTACATGGAGCTGATCTGATGATGAAGATAGGAGGTGGCCATGGGAACTCTGTGATAAAACAACGCAAACTAATTGTGTTTGGGGTTGTTAGAATTGTCTCGTTGAGTATTAGTTGCCTGTGGAAAGAAAAGTACAGTTAGCCATCGTAGTTAGATAAGGGCCAGCCCACACTAGCGGCGCCCGAGGGTGGCGTTTTCATTCTGAAAATTATAAGGATAAGGATTAATAAATTATTTCTTGGTTTAAATTGTTGGGTAGGTACAGATGTAGTGCATAATTGTATTCCTTCGTATTTTCTCGGAAACGTTCGTATTTGACATGCCACTTCAGTCAACCTTAGTACTTTTTGTACCGAGACTGACTGAAATAGCAAGACACATTTGTGCGTTTCCGTGAAAATACGAAGGAAAATAATCTAAATTAGGTATGGATAAAACTGTCCTATAATATAGAAATAAACTTTACAAAGTAAAAGTCGCATTAACCTTTTCGACGCCATGTCAAACACAATCGCTGTCACTCGGACGCCACGTCACCGAAGTGTCAAAACTGAAATTTAACTTTATGCATATGCGCGTAGGTCTATGTTGCTCTGTGGTCTGTGACCGATTAATCCGTCTTTGGCGTTGAACCCTCTGAGTAATTAACAATGGAGCCGCCATTAACAGGCGTTCCCCTCTGTCGAAAATAGGCGGCCAATGGTCAACAACTTGTCAACCATATGTATGGACTGACGTTTATCTGACATGACGTACCTATACATTTGATGTGCCCCTCCCCCGCAAAAAACGGCAGACTATTTTGTACCGAAAATTTTAGACATGGCGTCTCCGTTGGTTATATCCTCTAAGGTTGAACCTGATGCGGTGCGGATATATCGGTCATTGGCGTCCAAAAGGTTAATATCAGATATATTTGGTAGGAAAGGAAATTATATAAAATAACATGGAAGTAAACAGGTATGAATAAAAAGTATACTTACCAGCATTATTTTTAGACTTGAGAATGCCAGTTCCAGAAACTAGAGACACTTTAGATAATCTCTTTTTTCACAAATAATAAATGCATTTGTAACTTGTACCGGCGAGATTATCACGGTATTTTTTTATATCTGTAAACTGCTAAATGCAATTGCTGATTTGTTGTAATTCAACACATTGAATTGCCTTCCTCTACATAGCGGAAAAATGCTGGGATCGGCTACGAGCATAACACAGCAGTGAATGTGTTAAATTCGTGTAAATGCACTATTTAATAGTGGCATAAAAATAATAAATACTTACAATAGCGGAGATTTGTCGTACAACCTGCCGCAGGATGTTGAAGTGACAACTTGACCTGAAATATTATTTATTATAGATTAATACTAATAATACTGTAATAATGGTTAGTCACATTGATGCTCAAAAACCGTTGACACAGTTAACGCAGTACAGCATGTACGGTCAGCAGCAGAAGTTGCTAAGCGGGCATTGTGTTCAAAAATACCTTGACAGCACTCTTATTCTCTTAACAATAAAGTCGCGTCAAGATAACCGCTTAGCAACTTTTGCTGCTGACTGTACATTTGACAGAAACACAATGCATTATGATTAGACAAGTAACTGGGTATGTACTAGGTATATGGTGAGTGAAGTAAGTTATGGTCATTCCCTAAAAATGGTGGTGTCATAAATGGTTAGCATTATAGGTAAAGTGAATCATTTTAAATAAGCGGGTTCACACAGAACTAGCCGTTTTGGATTATTGCACCAAGCAGCTCTGCTGTGTAGATGTAGACATGCCTCAGGAAAAGTATACACACTCAAGGCCAAGGCTCGGAACCGGCATATTAAATATATTTAAAACGGGTCACTCACGTATTAGTACGGGTCAGTCGAAAAACGCTCGACATGTTTCACTCCATACCGAGCAGTGTCATCAGGAGCTTGCGTTTACGGTGACGGACCGGCGAGACCCGTGAATACGTGAGTGACCCGTTTTTAATATATTTAATATGTCTGAGTCTTACGGAAGTTTTGTTAGCTCGGAACCGGTTTTTTCTTCATACAAAAAATACCGGTATTATTACGTTCTTTTTCGTTCTTTGCTTTATTATTTCATTTTTGATGGGTCAGTCTAGTAATACAAAGTCGTTACCTAAATACATGATTCAGTCCTATGTAAAGAGCATAAAATAATTATAAATATTGGGCTATTCTGGGATTTAAAAAAAAACCGGTTCCGAGCCTTGCTCAAGGCTGCATTGCCTCAGGCGAGGCATGTCTCCACTGACCAAGCTTCTTTGTGATGCAATTTCCTGGTGAGGTGGCTCGTTCTGTGTGGACACTGTGGACCCACCTATTCAAAATGATTTACTTTGCTTTTTTACTTTTTTTTTTCTTACCTGTTGTACTATTGTATCTACTGATATTTTGGCCTTCAATGACTGCAATATATTGGCTACATATTCCTTAGTTCCCGGTACTGCATGTTTGGAGAGGCGTTTCTTGGCATTGTCAATATACATATCATCTCTAAAATGTTTGCTACATAGCACTTTGTTCTTATAATAGAGTGATGTCAGAGTCTTTATGCTAGACCAGTCTTTATCCGGCCAGCAATATGTAGCCCACGCCATTGCCCTATAAAAAAAATAGAAACACTATTGGCAAACTGTGTACAAAAGATGGCATTTTTAGAATGGCACATGTTACCTGACCTGGGCATGCAATGTTTACATAGATCTACTTAATACCTATATTAGTTTACTATGTTAGTTACATGCAAATTACGCCTTAATTTAATAGACATTACTATATTTTACGGTATCTAACAATAGTTGGTTAAGATATAGTAGGTATTCATACAATAACTGTCGACCCCAAGGACCACTATCACGTTAGTCCAACCCAGATATTCTAAAGTATGCATTAAGAAACTAAATCCGAGGAAAAGTGGTTTTCTTACTTTAAAATATTATTTGTTCCCGGGAGAGGGAAACGGTGTGTAGTAATTGTATTGTCTTGATTACGTGTTGTTCCGCATTTAACACACTTGCGGGAACCATTGCTGGGGTCCATGGCGAGCTCGATTTGTGAAAACTGTACAGGTACAATTTTAAACAATGTACCGAAAAAGAAATTGAATGGTGGAGAAATTTCAGAAAAAATCTAGATTCATGGAAAAAATACATTGATTAAATTGCATACAAACTGTCAATAGTGTCAATGTCAAAACTGTCAAACGTCAAGTTTTTTTATTAAGGACAATCTAGACGGGAACAATTTTTCGCCAATCTGATTAAATTGCCTGATCAAATCAAGTGGTGCTGTGCAAAATTTTGGGTCATATCATAAACTGGTTCTTGAAGTCCCATATTAGTTTTGAAAGACCTATCCAACGACACCCCACACGATAGGGTTAAAGTGAAAATTAAAATTCATCCCCACTTTTTGTGGAGGGGAGCCATTCTAAAAAAAACATTATAGTTTTTACTTTACGACTTTGTCGGCGTAACTGATTTATTCATATATTCGTGGCAAATTGTACATCATGTCAAGTACATCCTCTGTTTTATAAGCTGTGTTACTGACTAATTGTTATCGCCATAGTCTAATAAAACATGGTCTTCCATTCCCAGAGTGACACGGGCCTACGTCACAACAACATGGCCGCTATATATAGCGCTATCGCATATTATCATATAGCGCTGTCGCATGATGACGTAGGCCCGTGTCAGTTAGGTGACCTAGAAAAGACGGGAATGGAGTACCAGGCGGAGTATATTATTATACCATGGTTATCGCTATGTACATACAATTCTGATCGCCTGCCGAGTGCGGGCAAGTTAATGGCGCGCCCGAGCTAGCTTAGTAACCATGATCTCGCAATTACACATAGTCGCTACGCATCCCGCGATCTGCAGTTCTGGTTAGCCTGAGACCTCGCGCCTGCGCTCGCGCATGGTAACTAATATAATGTTCTCGCGTACTTACTTGTGTAAGTCGCTGCGGGCAAAATAAATAAAAAATGTATACCTACCTACATATATATTTATTTTGCAAGAACTCAATAAATTTGCACTTAATATTATATAACAAATAAAAATGTACTCGTCAAGATAATTAATTACGGCTGCTATTTAACTGATCACCAGATTTAGTAAAATTTAATACCAAAAAAATCTATTTTACCACCCTAAAATCATGAATGATCACCAAAATTATAACACCATTTTAATGTGAAATGATTACCAATTTTATTACATTTTACTATCCTTTTAAAGGAAATGACACCAAACTAATCATTATTAACCCAAAAATAGTCAATGATAACCAAATTTCAAACCCCATTTTAATGTGAAATGATAACCAAATTTTTACATCTTGCTATCCTATTAAAAAAAATGACAACAAAATAATCATTATAAACCCAAAAATAGTAACTGACCACCAAAAATAGAACTCCATTTTAATGTAAAAACCAATTTTTAAATCTTGCTATTCTACTAAAGCAAATGACTCCAAAATAATCATTGTAAACGCAAAAATAGTAAATGATCACAAAAATTGTAACCACATTTTAATAAAAAATGTGCAAATATTTAATGTATCGTTATCCTATTAAATTAATTAATCCACTTCGTCACCTTTTTCTAGTAGCATTTTATTTCTGTAACAGTCGCAGTTCTAACCTAACCTAACCCACTTTTCTAGTAGCATTTCTTTTCTGCAAGGGTCGCAGTTCAAACCTAACCTAACCCACTTTTCTAGTAGCATTTCGTTTCTGTATGGGTCGCAGTTCAAACCTAACCTAACCCACTTTTCTAGTAGCATTTCTTTTCTGTAAGGGTCGCAGTTCAAACTAGGGCTCGCGGTCGAGTCCGTGTTTCGTTTACACGTTCCGAATACCCGTTTCCGAATAACACGTACACGGTTTTCTGGCCCGTTCCGCACGTGTAATTAAGAAACGTGTAATTAAGATCCGTCTCCACGGATAAACGGGTATTCGAAGAAACGGATCTTATTTACCCGTGGCTCCGGACACGTCCTTGACAAGTAGCGAAGGAACGAACCGGCGCGGCGTACTTAATAGTCAGATTAGTAGACAAAAGATTCATGACGAGTTTTCGTCATATTTAACCTTATTCCGTGGTTCATAGAGTCGAAATTCAATAAACGGTTTACAGAACCCTTTTTGACCAGGTAGTTTTTGCTTGCAATGTTGCAAATACGAGTAGAAAATTAGAAATACAATAGATATACCTATGCTATTTATCAAAATAGTATTTTATATAAGACTTCAAATACTAATACTTTATGGTTTATTAATATAACTTGATAGCAATAAATTTAAAGTGCTTAAAAAAATTAAAGCAATAAAGAGTATAAAGACTTTACGTTAAAATCTGGCCATGCATGATCTGGTAGGTCGTGGTAGGTAAGTATACAATATTCTTACCAATTGCATATTTTTAAACAGTTCTTATATTTTTAATAATTTGTATTCTGTATATTGTATGTGTGAGTTTTTACGAATATATTCTGTCAATAAGAAATGTATATTTTTAATCTAATTATTTTTTAAGTTACGTAAGCCAGACATCTTAGTATTATTATAGTAAACCACGTAAAAATTAATAAATACAGTGTAAACTCTATATAACGACACTGAAGGGACTGCGGATTTTTCGACGTTAAGTATAGAGAATGGTTGTTAAATGGAGTGAAATAAAAAGGTCATCTTACTATTCTAAATATTCTAATGTATCTGTTTATAATATACTTAGGACACATTTTGCACAAGAAGAACATTCATTTCATACAAATAACAACGCCTATTAATTTATAACGTGTAACATCTTGTCAAAAGTCTAGTGCCCGAGATAAACATGTGCAAGTTGATCATACAAAAACAAAAGACAAATTTTCTTAGAATCTCCGGTACGTCAGTCGAAGTAAACACGTGCTAGATAATAAAACAACAAAACAGCAAACAAAAAAACGTACACAGCTGCAGTTTATATCAACTTAGAAAGTATTTCTTAATGATGTATTATGCCGTATTGTTGTCGTTAAATAGAGTGAGCGTGACGCTATATAGAGTGTATTACTGTATAGAAAACAAGGTAAACCAACCAAAGTCAAGCAATTTCGACATTTTAAGCAGTTTGTCATTAAATCGAGTGACGTTATAAAGAGTTTACACTGTAATCATGTGTATCTGCCAATAAGTAATGTATTTACAACTTTTAATATAATTTAGTATGAATTTATGAAAAGTAAGACTTTTCTTAAATTCATTATCTTATTATCATATAAAATGAACTTTAAGACTGTACTAATAAATATTATTTACAATTTTAGCAACAAAACAACAAAACGATTTTAAATTAAAGTAACTTGGAAAGACTGTATTTTACGAATTGGCCGACTAAGTGGCGAACTGGAGTCATACCTACTTACCTAAACACAATATCTTAAAAGTCATATTTATTTCGTCTTCATTTGCTTCGATACATTTGCTTCTTTAATTTTAGCCGCTGCATTTGTTACAATTTTATATATGTGTAGACAGGTTCTCCTTATTACACCGACATAAAGCTTATAATTAGCTATGGCAGTTCTGAAAATGGTTTGTTTTCGGCGATATCAGACAAAAGGGTATTGGAAAACAATACGTTCTAAAGTTCTAATGAATGGAACACCACCGGCCGGCATTTATTACCTGAGCACTAGTGTGAAAGTGACCCCAGTCAACATGAATGATTACCAATTTTGAGATCTATCTTAATGTATTTAGCAATATAATTGCAAGGTAACCAAGGTAGCATAGGTTTTTAAGGTTCTCGCGTGAAATCCTGCGTTTTAAATGCCGCTGTACTTTTTTTGCTTCGTTGGTACATTAGTTAACAGTTAGGTAATTGATAAAAATAACAAATAACCACAAAGTAGTAGTAGGTAGTATTTGTCTGCATACCTATTCTTCGCGAAACTATATAACTTACACCATTATATATAAAATGTGTTTCTTTGATTGAAATGTAATATGTAATGAAATTAACTTAAAAGCAGTAATAGTAAAAAAAAAATTGGCCAAGTGCGAGTCCGACTCGCACACGAAGGGTTCCGTACCATTATCTATAAAAACGTCACCCATCCAAGTACTTAAGTCCCAGAGCCCCACTTAAGTCTTTATTTTATTCTGTTTTTAGTATTTGTTGTTATAGCGGCAACGGAAATACATCGTCTGTGAAAATTTCAGCTGTCTAGCTATCACAGATCACGAGATACAGCCTGGTGACAGGCGGACGGACGGACGGACGGACGGACAGCGAAGTCTTAGTAATAGGGTCCCGTTTTACCCTTTGGGTACGGAACCCTAATTAAGGTTCTAAACTAGGGACGAGTAAGTTCAAAATTAAAAATAGTAGACTATATAGAATAGGGACACCTACTTCCATTCATATACAGAGTCATTTTAGGACCGTTAGCCATATTGTGCGAGGTGATTGGGTAGGTCATACTGAACAACTTTTTCTATGGGACCAACCTCGAAATCCCAAAAAAAATTTGGCCTTCCCATAGAAATCGTCGACATCCACTCGACCAAAATGTATAAAACGGCCAAAAAAATTTTTTGTGATTTCGGAGTTGTCCAATACAAAAAGTTGTTCAGTATGGCCTACCTAATCACCTCGCACAATATGGCATACGGTCCAAAAATGACCCTGTATTGTATAGTTGGTAAAATATGTTATATTAACACATGTGTTAAAACTGTTATAAATAATTTAAAAAAAAATCGTACGCTAAACGAGTTCATCTGAAGTCAACATTCAATACTAGACCTTGCATACCCAGAGCTAGAGCATTGATTAGCTCAAACTGTTTCGGATCCGTTCGGGCCGGTCTTAAGTACCCGTGTAAACGGAGATACGTATCTGAGAAACGTTTCTTGGGAACGGTTCTTGGATACGTATCCGGATCTCGGCGGTTCCGTGTAAACCGTGTTCTTAGCACCGCCGGTCTTAAGAACACGGGTATTCGTTTCGGCGTGTAACACGGATACCGGGAGCCCTAGTTCAAACCTAACCTAACCCACTTTTCTAGTAGCGTTTCGTATCTGTATGGGTAGCAGTTGAAACTTAACCTAACCTACTTTTCTAGTACCATTTCGTTTCTGTAAGGGTCGCAGTGCTAACCTAACCCACTTAACTGATAGCAGTTTAACTTACTTTTCTAGTAGCATAACGAAATGCTACTAGAAAAGTAGATTAGGTTAGGTAGATATGCGATGCGGGCAAACGGGGGGTTGAGCGGGAGGGGCTAGTAATTTTGGCATCAGTTTACTTTATTTGGTAATATGTATAAATTTTTTGGTAATCATAGTGGTTTATTTAGGTGAAAATATCGCATTAATTTGGTCTTCAAGATTTGGTGATCATTAATGATTTTTGGTGATCATTCAATATATTTGGTATTTGAATACAATTTGAAGTGCAGTCGTAATTAAAATGGTGGTACTTTTGTATTTTTAGGCCTTATTTTTTTGGTGTTCAGTAATTTTTTTTGGTAAGCATGATTTTTTTATTTAGGGTACCAAAGTATTTTTTGGTGGTCATTATATTTGTAGCCATTAATTACTAGCTATAATAGTAGTTCGCCCCGAACTGAGAACTCGCGGTTTGCCAAAAATTATATAGAGCGATTGACTTTGTTGCACCTACTTACTCGTATAGTTCGACATAAAATATAATAGTAGAAAATAATTTTCAAGAAAAAATGACGCTGACAGAAGTGAAAACTCAATGACTAGTCCAAAATGTCTGCAGCGCTACAAATTTGTAGCGTTGTTTAAAATTCGAATAGAAATTGTAAAGTTACCTTGGAGACCTCGCATCTAAATATATATTTTGGTCATGATATTTTGAGTTTTAATCACCAGTACTAGAGTTCAGTTTTATTGGCGATTTCATCAAAATGTAGCTTTATTGAATTATATTTTCAAGAGCCTGCAACCTCTTTTCCATGTCCATTAACGCCAAGAAAACCGTCATACTAGCGCAAGGATGTTCAGCCCAGCCAAAGATCATACTTAACGGCGCACCTCTCGAGGTGGTCAGCAAGTTTTGTTACCTTGGCTCGCTTGTGTCGAGCAATCTCTCGCTTGACGCGGAGATCGACTCCCGCATCGGCAGAGCAGCCAGTACGTTCGGGAGGCTCCGTACAAGGGCTTGGGACAACAAACATCTCACGGTAAAAACGAAAATGCTTATTTACCAAGCATGTGTCCTAAGCACACTTCTGTACGGAGCAGAATCCTGGACTACTTACGCAAAACAAGAACGCCGGCTGAACACCTTCCACATGCGCTGTCTGCGGAGCATACTTGGCATCACATGGAAGGATCTCGTGACAAACGAGTCTGTTCTAAGCGATGCACAGCTTCCTAGTATCACAGCCATACTAAAGAAGAGACGACTGAGGTGGCTTGGGCATGTGTACCGAATGGAACGGACTCGTTTACCACGTCAAATCCTACTAGGAGAGATTGCAAATGCAAAAAGACCGGTCGGGCGACCAATGCTGCGCTACAAAGATTGCGCCAAGCGTGATATGGTTGCCTTTAATATCTCATGCAACCAATGGCAGAAACTGGCCGAAGATCGACCCACGTGGCGACGTGTTGTTCATTATGGCCAATCCAAGCACGACGATGTCTGGTTTTCCTCTTTAAAAGAAAAACGCTTGAGGCGCCACGAGCAGGCCTCCAACCCCCACCCACCTGGGGGAGCATACACCTGCCGCGTGTGTGGACGAGGGATCCTATCCCGCATAGGGCTATACAGCCACGAACGCAAGTGTCGTTACCGGGATGCTGCTTAAAACATCTGACACAGATGAAAAGGCCTATTATATAAAGTTAGAATGTAACTGTGAGATCCTCGTATTTCAACCCGTACTATAGAACCTTTTTCATGTAATGTCATTGAGTTTTTCTTTATTGATTTAAATGCCATCTAAATGAGTGGCCATCTAAACCTTACGGTCACGTGATCGCGTTACGCTGTCTCGAGTTTATCATTTTTCACCCACCTCAAAAAGTGCCCAGCGCCACTAAAGAAGTTTTCTCTTCAAAAAAATCGACTTCTATGGGGGCCGGTGAAAGATTATTGTACATAGATGGTGCACTATGTAGAAAAGGAGGTAAAACCACCCACTTTTCTAGTAGGTAGCATTTCGTTTCTGTAAGGGTCGCAGTTTTAGCCTCACGAACCCACTTCTCTGATAGCAGTTCGGTTCTGTGAGGATTGCAGTTCGAACCTAACCAAAACCACTTTTCTAGTAGCATTTCGTTTCTGTAAGGCTCGCAGTTCTAACCTAACCTAACCCACTTAACGGCGCGTGCGGAGCGGGAGGGGCTAGTAAGTTTGGCATCATTATACTTTATACCTACATTTTATGGTAGGTAATCATAGTGGTTTATTTAGCTTAGGTATCAGTGGTTTTCCGGGTCAAGGTCCGAGTCCGGGTCCGGGTCCAGTTCCGGGTCCAGGTCTAGGTCGAGGTCCAGGTCTAGGTCTTGGTCCAGGTCCAAGTCCGGGTTCAGGTCCAGATAGAATCCGGATCCGGGTCAGGTCTGGCTCCAGGGCCAGCTCCGTCAAAATCGAAATTTGAAATCGCCAAACGTGTAGTCATTGAACAGTTCTGTTCTGATCATCATCAGCAGTTCCACTTCTTCAAATGCGACAGTTTTTAATGAAAATGCTTGATTTTTCTGATGAAAATACAAAAATCTCTATACCCATGCCTTTAAGATTTGAGGAGTTCCCTCGATTCCTCGTGGATCCCATCATCAGAACTCGAGCTTGACAAAAATGTGGCTTAAAAACTTAACTTGCTTAACAAACATAACGAAGAGGACAAATCGCCAAACGTGAACTATGCTTCATTGAAGAGTTCCGTTCTGATCATCATCAGCAGTTCCACTTCATCAAATGTCACTTTTTTGAATGTATATGCTTGATTTGTTGATAAAACACATAAATCCATAAATCACTATATGTATGCCTTTAAGATTTGAGGAGTTCCCTCGATTCCTCATGGATCCCATCATCAGAACTGGGTTTTGACAAAAACGGGACCAAAAAAAATAATTTTCAAAATCGGTCCAGTAATGACGGAGATATGGAGTAAAAAACATAAAAATAAACGGGTTGCACTCCGGGAGTGCCGGCAGAGGTTAAAACTCAATGACATTGTAACTCAAAATATTAATAACAGCGCCATCTAGTGCAAAATGTCTGCAGCACTATGTATAATTGAGGTTAACGCCATCTAGCGTTATTTCGTCGTATTACTTGAGACCCCTAAGCACATCACTGTTAGTACTCGAGTTATATTAGTGCCAGTTTGAGGGAAACTCACTAGATGGCATTTAAATCAAAAAGAAAAACTCAATGACATTGTAACAGTGTCCGTCACACGTGACGTCACGTCTTACGAATCTTACCTGTCGCAAGTTTAACATTTTTTCCCGATCACAAGAAGTGCTCAGCGCCGCTAAATAAGTTTTCACTTCAAAAAAATCACAATCGAATCTCCTCCTTTTGAGATTTGGAAGTCGGTTAATAAATGAGGGCGCCACTTTGTACGTAACTGTTACATTTTTGACGTAAAATGCTTACACGTGGCAAAAATTTATAGTCTGTCAAGCCATTTCCGTCAGTAGAAAAAAGCGGCTAAAAAATGTAGGTGCGAAGGGTTATCGTCCTATAGAAAATTTGAATATCGCGCCTTTTTCTACTGACAAATTTGTTTGACCGACTATGGATGGAAATGGAGTTCCATTTTATTTAATTTAGACTATTTTATGTCTCACTATAGGCGGCAATGGATCAAAAATCGCGTGGATATATTACAAGGTCTGTGGAGCCCTTAACACTTTCGCAACCGGGCAAAAAACGGCGCACTACCCCAGAAACCGGTCGTCTATATCTGCGTACAAAACAACCCGCTGGGCGGGTTGTCCGGCATCTGAGTAAAGTTTACGAGTGCCCGAGAGTCGGGTACGCGGTGTCGAATGTGTTAACTGATACTGTATCTGTGGTAAGCCGAAATATTTCCTGTCAAATGTCAAATACCTATATTATGTTCATTTTTATCTTGCTAATTATTTCAAAGTGGTAAATTTAAAAACGATATTATAAAAGTGCAAGCCGAGCACTTTCATTTGATACCAAACTCGACCATACTTTCTTGCAAAAAGATGACCAGAATAGCAAGACCCCTCACAAATAGCTTTTTAGCCTTCTAAGCTCTTCTAGCTCAATAACCCATTGATCGAGCCTGCTCATAATTTAATGACTAAAATATAATGCCCTCAACTACACGTTTACCCAATTTCATTTAAATTAGAACAAATTTACTTAAGTTCTTGAGTACCTATCAAACTATCCTCTGATAGTTCAGCTTAAAAACATCGAAATGCCGGGACGTGCCCCTAGCCAGCCGCGTGTCCCAAGTCGAATGTAAGAACTTCGTTCTCTTCGCTCGCTCGTTCGATAAGTATGTTAACTCATGTAAGTGAATTGTAATATTCTTATGAGTAATAAAAAAAAAAATCATTAAATTTCTTTAAACCTAAATTTCAGCTTTATAACACTAACGAGCACGCGGACGGACGACGGACACAAAAGGACAGGGACAGAGTCTGTCAGAGTAAGCACGTAGATAGGTAGATATAAAAATTGTAAAGTGGGGGATGGGTCCCAAAGAATGTACCAAAATGAAAACGCGAGCGTAGTGAGCCCGAAATTTTTTCGATAAAAATAACGCAATTTAATAGAAAATAGTACATTTTTAGGGTTCCGTACTTCAAAAGGAAAAAAACGGAACCCACATAGGATCACTTTGTTGTCCGTCCGGCCGTCTGTCTGTCTCAATATAAAGGTCTTGACATGACAGAGGACGGCAAAATGTACAAATAAAGCTTATTTAAATTTTACAAAAAAATAGGGGACCAGCATATTTCTGGTCGACCCTATCTGGAAAGCAAATAAAATACTTTTTTTTGACCCGAAAAATTGCCGCCCCCTAAAATCTGCCGCCCTAGGCTTCAGCCTACTTAGCCTAGTGGTAAATCCGGCACTGGGACAGACAGACTTTGCAGGTGTAGATACCAAGAACACACGTCTTGGAAAATAAGTAGGTACCTATATCAGATTGATTTCTTTGCTTGGATCGGATGGGCGTATGACTTGAAATATGCGTCTCCTGAGTCCAGAGGGTCCGAGGGAAAACTGAAATTCGCAAATTGCGGGGATCTTTCTCTTTTACTCCAATGAAGGCGTAGAGTTACAGAAAAGGAAGCTCGCAATTTGCGAACTTCCATTTCTGCGGTTATAGCCCTGATATGGGACGAGTTATAGAAGATGCGGATATTCAGGCCAGTAGAACTCAACTCAATAATATATTATGTGAATGTAAGGACTCAGTTTTAAATTAGCTTTGTTTGATTTAATAATCCCCTGTACCTCGAATATTTAGCAAGATGACTCGAAACAGTATTGTATGGAAAGTAAAGATCTCGCTTTAACAATTTTACCTTTAATTAAGAATTAATTCCTTAAGGCCCCAGTACACAGTGGTGAAGGATGGGCCATGCCACGCCCTGGCCATTGTGTATAGGGAGCTATGGTATGCAATGGCGGAAGACTGCCGTCAGTTGTCAGCCGTGGTGAGCAATCGGGGAGTTGTCGGTTTTTTGGCACACTTCAAAGGAATCGTGGCGTACCGTGGCCTGTGGTGTTCACACAGTCGCCATTGTTTGTTTAGTTTCTTGAATTTTTGAGCGCTTGATTAAATGTTAATAGCCCAAAATTTAATTATTGTGGAGCAATGAAGAGACTTATCAGTTAATTATAGATTTATATCAATCAGAGCCTGCAATTTTGATTTTTGTTTTATTTTTTGATGCACCATTGTGTGAACACCTACGTGATATAGGCCTACTGTTGCGCATTGCAAAGCATGGCTTGGCATGGACCATCCTTGACCATTGTGTACTGGAGCCTTTACAACGTGAACACTTACATAGCATAAATGCAATTCCGTTACAATAAAATAAAGTTTTTTATGCAGACATTCCATCCACATTTCTTGACATCCGTAAATATCTTCTTTGGTCCCATTTAAGTTTAGTGCTGTCTTTGATGCGCTCGGTTTTGATATTTTACCTTCGCTAGCACGTCTGGCCTTTCACCTTTCTACAGTTTTGTGATTTTCTTTTATTAAAATGTTTTTTTTTCTGGTACCTACTTACAGCGACTGTACAATTTAGATTTTTGTCTTGAACCTGCCGCTGTATTCTATCAAAATCACGAGTATTTTCTTGTTTAGCTGTGTTGACTGTTTCTGGCTTTGTGAGTGGAATATACTTGAATGTTTGTTTCCTGTATTTTATTTGAATCTCTATTTTGTTCTGTAGTTTCCGTAGGTTTCATGTCTTTGTGGGTTAAGTTCATTTCTATTGATATATGTGTTTTGGGATTATTTCTGTGTTCAGTACTGTCTGTACAATTTCGCTTTTTGTGAGTGGAATATACTAGCATTTTCGGTTCCTGTGTTGTACTATTATCATCTTCAGGCTCTGTAATGTTCTTACAATTTTGTTTTTTGTGAGTGGTGTATATTTTAATTTCCGGTTCCTGCGTTTTATTTGGGTCTTTCTCAGGATCTCCTATTGTATTTATTGACTTTAGTTTGTTTTCTTTTTGTACAATAATGTTCGTACAGCTTCGTTTTTTAGAGTATACTTTAATAGGTGGTTGCTGTGTTTCACTTTTATTATTCTGTTCTTCGGAAGTGTCTGTAGAATTTTGGTCTTTGTGTGTAGAATCTGGTGGTATTTCTGGTAGCTGTGTTTTAAGAGGATCATTGTTAGGATTATCTACAGTTTTTTGTTCGTTATGTCCTTTCTGTACTGCAGTTTTCTTAAAACCTTGTTTTGTGTAGGTAGCGTGAATTTGCGATTTCTGCTTTATATTACTAGTATTTTTAAGCTTTCCTAAAGTGTTAACTGAATCTTGTTTGTTATGATCACTTTTATTATCTGATATAGCGACCGTACAACTTTGCTTTTTGTGGGTGGAGTGTGTTTGAACTTCTGGTTGCTGTGTTTTAATATAATCCGTCTTTTTATAGTTAAAGTATACTCGACGCAACGGTTGCGGGGTGGGTTCTTTATTTTTCCTATATTCTATTTCATCTTCTGACAATGTCACTTGTGCGGGTTGCTGGTATGTATTTTTGATCTCTGTTGCTTGGGCTGTTATAGTATTCACTAAGTAATTTTCAACATTTTCTGTATTAGGTTGAATACGGACTCGCTTTTTGCACGGTGGGCGAAAGTCATCGTCTCTCTGCTGAAAATTAAAAAAGAATAATTTATTTAAAACGAATTACCTAATTAATTGGGCATAAAAGCTGATATGAAAATACCAATTGTTCTCATTTACAGCGGAGTCTTTTACTTGGAAGTCAAACACAATTTATTAAATGCTCTTAATTAACAAACCGCCGTTTAGCCGTAAACGACATAAGTTTATAGTCTGTAGATTGTAGTAACAGACCCCGAACTGCTAATCCTTTGTCTATTGTTAAGTAAAACCACACTTGCTACTTACCTGCATAAAAGGGTCTTAATTATTCTATTGGCACCTGAGCGCGGGCTAGTCCAACGCTCAAAAACCCAGCGTAGGTGCGCTCTCCAATTCTTTATTCTTTATTCAAACACTATGTATAAGTTTACAGCTCCAGCCAAGGCACTTATACTGTTAATAGGTACATATGTTGTCAGTATCAGTCAGTATCATAAAATTAGTAGGTACACTTATTGTATTACACACTTATCTTTATAATTGAACATACATATTATGTATTACTAAGTTACATAGAGATAAAAAAAAGAATCTGATATTAAATAACATAGGTAGAGTTTAAAAAAATCCTGATACTACGTTGTAGGGACGGCCACTTGTCTGCGAATAACGAGCCTGCGTTACGCATCTCGATGACACATTTTAGACTGGTCCGACTCGCCACTCAGTAACCGTAGAGAATTACTCGACCCTTTTTTTACAGGTTACGTGCGGTTTTACTTAACAATAGATAAAGGATTAGCGGCTCGGGTCCACTTACAAATCAACATACTATACTGTAAAATTCTAAAATACTTACATCTAGGGTTTCCAACTGTACCGATGATCCGTCAAATTCATATCCAGATAATTCCACGCCTGTTGGATCTGTATCTGGAAATACATCTGTAGCAAATGAACAAGATCCAGATGATTCCATGCTAGTTGGATCTATATTTGGAACTTTATCTGTAGCCAACGTACATGGTCCAGATAATTCTATACTAGTTGGCTCCGGACTTGGAGCTCTATCAGGACCCTTTGGGGCTGCCTGGAGACTGGCCGAGTGTCGAATATCGGCGATATCCGGTTGATTGTATTTAAAGAGGCCGAAGTTACAATATAGATTATCGAAGTCCAAACACTTTGGTCGGTGCTCTGAGTTGCCGAGGCTTTTAGACGTCTGGCTTGCTCGATCGATTGACTCGTGGCATACAGATTTCTTGCTTGGTTGATAATCGATCCAATCTTGAGAGTCTAAAGAGCTTCCAGCTGCCTGGCTTACTTGATAATCAGGTGATACATTGAGACATACAGATTTCTTGCTTGGTATATAATCGATTGAGTCTGCGAGGCCTAAAGACTGGCTTGCTTGATTCTCTAATGGTTTGTCAAGACCTAAATACTGCAGATTTCGCTGAAATTCGAAAGGGTTGACCAAGCCTAAGGATTTCTCGCTAGGTTGATAATCTGTATCTCTAAGGCCAAAAACCATGTCTCCTCGTAGTGGAAGGTCTGAGTTTTCATCGTGAGTATTGAATGAGTCATGGAGGCCATGCTTATGATTTGGTCTACAGTTTTGTGAGTTGGGTTGGCGGTCTTTAGAATAATAGTTGTTGGTTGGTGTTCCGTCGGGTTTTAGAATGGAAGAGTTGGAGCATTCGGCCAGGGGGTCTTCCTCATCTTCGGGGGGTTCCGCTTTTACTATTGGTTCTTGTAGGCTTTCCTCTATCACATCCAAATCCACACTGAAAACAGGTATAACGTCATAATATAAATTTAGCTGTAGCAAAGAAAAGTGAAAACCTCGAACTTTACAGATCATCTAGATAGTTTTATTATCCTCGAGCCGCCCGGAGGCCTATAAAAAGGTCTTCCATTCCATTTCAATTTAAATGTTCATTTTGACAAATTAAAATTGCATTTGTTTTGGCAAGCTTTGATGTCTGGGGGGATACAGGCTGTACGTCAATTGTTAACAGTCCGTAAAAAAGATGGAGTGTTGGTAAATGAAAGAAGAATGGAACAAATTGCAGTAACAGAGGAAGCTTCTATAACTAAGAAATAAATAAATACTGACTCTGCTGACTTGGGATTCATTGCCGAGCGGTTCCCAGGCTCCCATGAAGCGTGGCAAAAAGGAGGGATAACGCGAGGAAGAAAAACTGACTCTGCTGACTCAACGTTATCCACATGTTTGTCTGCGTCGCGTGTATTAAAGAACTCCTCAAGTTGCAGGTCCTTTTGTATGGCTGTGACCAAGATTTTAATTTGTTCCTGTAAACAATACATAGAATACATAGGAAGAAGCGCTGGTGGCTTAGCGGTAAGAGCGTGCGACTTTCAATCCGGAGGTCACAAGTTCAAACCCCGGCTCGTACCAATGAGTTTTCCGGAACTTATGTAGGAAATATCATTACATAGGAAATTTAGGGTCAGATGGATTTTTACCGAATATTCACGGATCGACCATGGGAGCAAATAATGCTAAAGTGGAAAAACTTGGAACCCGAACCTGGCCCAGTCCAGGGTCAAATATAATGAAAGTTACATTTGGAACTCAGTGAGTACTCACAAGAGTGTCGTTGGCTGGGGTCGGAGCAGGAAGTGTGGACGGTGATCCATTCGCAAGGCACGAAACTATTGCAACCCGAACCTGACCAGACTAGGCCAGGGTCAAATATAATGACAGTTACATTAGCTCGGTATGTACTTACTGGTGTAGTATTGGCTGGGGATCGGAGCAGGAAGTGTGAACGGTGAACCATTCGCAGGGCACGTAACCATTGCAAGCCGAACCTGGCTAGACTAGTCCAGGGTAAAATATAATGACAGTTACATTAGCCCGGTGTGTACAGTGGGGATCGGAGCAGGAAGTGTGGACGGTCAACCATTCGCAGGGCACGTAACCATTGCAAGCCGAACCTGGCTAGACTAGTCCAGGGTCAAATATAATGACAGTTACATTAGCCCGGTATGTACTTACTGGTGTAGTATTGGCTGGGGTTGGAGCAGGAAGTGTGGACGGTCAACCACTCGCAAGGCACGTAACTATTGCAACCCGAACCTGACCAGACTAGTCCAGGGTCAAATATAATGACAGTTACATTAGCCCGGTATGTACAGTGGGGATCGGAGCAGGAAGTGTGGACGGAGAACCATTCGCAGGACACGAAACCATTGCAACCCGAACTTGGCCAGACTAGTCCAGGGTCAAATATAATGACAGTTACATTTGGTATGTACTTACTGGTGTAGTATTGGCTGGGGATCGGAGCAGGAAGTGGGGTCGGTGAACCATTCGCAGGGCACAGTGGCCGCAACGCAGTCCGCCGCATTGCAGACACCACCATTGGAACTCAGACCTGACCAGAATGCAGAAGAATGTAGGGTTAAGAGTAGTAAGTTACGTCAGTTTTCTTTCTTTTTGCCATATTGTTTATTTTTATTAATTCTGTTTTAAGATACGCTCATCTCAATTATTAAAATCAGCCTACTCATAGGTAGAGAGTGCCACAAAGGAACAAACATACACTACGATATACACATTATTATATTTTGTGTCAAGGTGTCGGCCAAAAACACCATCCGCTAGGGTTAGATTAGGTTAGTTACCACCAAAGAGAACTTGATATAGAGGCGGATTGTCAAAGTCTTGTAGCCTCAGTAAATTTACTGCCATCTTTCGACACATAATTAAAACTTTTAGAACGCCATTTGATTTTGATCCTTGTTCTTTCACTGATATGTGTTATTTGTTACATGTCAAAAAGTGTCGCCATCTACACGAGCATAGTATGGCGCCATCGCTAGAAAAGATCCGCTTCTATAGGTATAAATTCTTTGGCACCACCAAAGTGAGTTTGTGGTAATTAGTGGTTAGTTTTTGGGTATAATTTTTTTTAAGTAAATGCATTGCTTATTGCTTACTCTTTGATTGGTTTGTCGCATTCCATACACAGAATTTCAACCACATTGTCATCTTCGATAGCTGAAAATAAAAATTACAAATAATAAATATAACAGTAAACTTTTATGATTTCCAACAAAAATATTCTAAAAAAGTTGGGTTATTGAAATAAAAAAGGTCTTCAATTCAGAGTGTTGTGAAACTGGATAATTATTGGCCAAGGTTAGGTTAGGTCATTCGAAATAAAACATCAATTACCCAAGTCAATTATTCTATTTTGCAATCAACGAATGACCTGTTTGTACATATATTAATAATTTCCTGTGAGTCATAATTTTTTTAAATCAATTAATATTTGGAAGATGCAATTGTTATAACTCATACAAGATTTGAAAAATATCAAATTGTAATAAATACCTTGCGTTGGATCTACAGAATCAGATTTATTTTCATCATTTACGCCGTCGATATCATTTGATTCTTTTTCACATTCAATCTCATTTGATTCATCTTCCGTTTGGATATCATTTGATTCCTTGTCATGTTGAATCTCATTTGATTCATCTTCACTTTCGATATCATACGATTCTTTTTTACATACAATCTCATTTGATTCATCTTCACTTTCGATATCTTTTGATTCTTTTTTACATTCAATCTCATTTGATTCATCTTCACTTTCGATATCATTTGATTCTTTGCCCTTATAGTGTCTAGGAATTGCCGTCTTGACGAACCTAGCTTGTAGGTCTTTTGTATCTTTATAGCATTGATCAAAATTATCTTCACAAACATTAAGGTGTACTTTTAATTCGGGGGCCAATTTTTTTCGTTTGGAGATACCTGAAATACCACGGAAAATTAATAAGGAAACTTTTTGATTGATTTTGATTTCTAACAACACCTTTGACTGATCATGAAAAAGTCATTGCAATTAACATTTTGAACGCCAAACGGCGCATCCATTTGCCGTGCCACTGACGGCACGGGGGTAAAATTTAGTTTTGTAAATAAATAATGCCAACCTAAAAGTATGGTGTTTTTCAGTAGAATTTCATCAAAAAACGATCGACGTCAAATGCCGTCTTTGGCGTCGTTGTCACGATTTTGCGTTGACGTCAATTGCCGTCTGTGGCGTTCAAAAGGTTAACAGTTTGAATGGTAATACTTGTCAGTGTCTTGGAGCTTCGAAAAACCTCTGCATATACTCCAGGTTATGTACAGACAAAATCAAAGCCTTGCCTATAGGTATTTAAATAAAAGTAAACAAACAATTTGTACATTTTCGAGTAGTTATAACATTTGTTGGTTAATCAACCAAATACAAAACCGCCTGGATCAGTCACTGAACGACCTGACTTTAACCTTTATTTGATCATGTAATGTTTTCAACTACCCTCAACTGGCTTAAGGAGCCATTTGAGGGTAGATTTTGTTTACTGTTATTTAAATACCTAAAGATACAGAGTGTAGATCTCCGCATGGTCTTCTATTCCCAGAGTGACACAGGCCTACGTCACAATAACATGGCCGCTATATATAGCGCTATCGCATATTATCATATAGCGCTGTCGCATGATGACGTAGGCTTGTGTCAGTTAGGTGACCTAGAAAAGACGGGAATGGAGTACCAGGCGGAGTATATTATTATACCATGGATCTCCGATAGTCGCATTTCGCTTCTAACAGCGAGCGTCACAGTGTACGGGCAGATCACTCAACAATAGTTTAGAATGACAATTATGGTCCCAAAGTTTCAATATAAATAAATCTCCTTGAATTCTATGTTGTTTTTTTCATTAATCACAGTTATAAAAAATATTTATTTTGGACCATATTTCAGTAATTGAACTACAGTTGGGAGGTTTTATAGTAATATTTTATGTGTAGTATCAAACCCTGGACAAATCTACCCAACAAAAGCATCATGCATCCTCACCGGCAAGCTTAAGCGCCGATATTCTCTGGAACTCCGGCATCTGCAGCCATGCCCACATCCTCTTGAACGTCTCCCGTCCCGATCGCAACTTCCACCAAGGCTTCGGTTTGCTTAAAAGATCTCTCAAAGTCCCCGGTGACCTGCATAGGACTCTCTGAGCGAAGATCGATTGAGGGATTGAGTAGCGTTTCAGTTCGTGACTTATTCGTTGAGCTATCTCTTTAGTGTTGATTTCTTCTATTGTGTAATATTGTGCTAGGTGCTGAAGAGCCGCTTGCGGCTGAAGAGCCGCTTGCTGCTGAAGAGCCGCGTGCTGCTGAAGAGCCACTTGCTGCTGTAGAGCCGCTTGCTGCTCTTCTTTCGCTAATAAGGCCGCGTTTAAGTCTAGTCCCGGACTTGGTAAAGGCGGTGTCGGTGAGCGTTTCTCAAAAGAATACGGCGACGTGCTTCTTCTACTGTAAGCAGATTGGGGAGACAGCGGCTCATTATACGGCGCTGGTGATAACGCATAAGATTGTTGCTGTTGTAGGTGTGACTGTGAACGTGCTGTTGATGTGCTACGACAGTTGGGGACAGTAGTCATCAAATGACGATTTTTAGTCTGTTCGAGGTACGGAAAACGGTGAAAAATATAGATAATACTCCTAAAAATACGTGTGATACCTCATTCGATTCGTAATGATGTCTAGAAAAATGTATTCGAAGCGTGTATAGCACACAAAAAATTACAAAAGTTAGTAACAAAAAAAGGGAGAAAAAAGTAGATATGTCTTATTTCCCAAATATCTCAAAAAGTATTAATATTTAAGAAACCAAAATTAATATTATAAAATAGGAGGATATTTTCAATCAAACATTCCATACTTACAGAACTGTATTTCCACTATTTATACTTCTTTTTCAACGCTGAACACACACAGCCCTCCGCGCCTCATATTCGGGAAACGCGCGCGGCGTGAAAAAGCGATTACGTAACATTAAATATAATTTTAAAGGTATTAAATGTTCAATGAAAAATTAAAAAAAAAAAATATGGTGTATTTAAAATATGTCAACAAATGTAATACTTGTATAAATTTATTATTATTATTATATTGTTTAATACACTAGCAGCTGAAAGCTGATGCGTGTATATCACTGCACTTGTTTTTTTAAGGATTAGTGTTCATTTTTTTTTGTTTAAGTGTTTGTCAAGTCTGTTTTTGAAACAATTCACTGAAGGAGCACATATCACTGTTTCTGGCAATTTATTCCACTCGCGTACGACGCGGTTTGATAGAAAGTGCTTCCTAGGATTGCTTGTGCTGGGAACTCGAATAATCTTTGAGCTGTGGCCTCTTAGACGATGATTCTTGCTCATAACAAACAGGTCCTTTAGTTCAGGTAAGTCATAATAGTCATGTATGATCTTGAATGTTTCAATGAGGTCACCACGCTTTCTTCTTCGCTCTAGGGTTGTCAAACCAAGATTGGCAAGCCTTTGGTCATATGGCTTATTACGTAATCCATATACCATCTTAGTTGCCCTGCGTTGCACCTTTTCAAGTAAAGCTATATCCTTCTGAAAGTATGGGCTCCAAATATGGTAAGCATATTCAAGTAGAGGCCTTATGTACGTCTTATATAGTTTTAGAAATAGTGCCTTATCAATTGTCTTAAAGGTCTTCCGTATTAGGTATACTAGTGAGTTGGCTCTTTTTGTCAATTCCAGGATGTGCATATCCCACTTTAGGTTGCTTGTTATAGTGACTCCAAGGTCTCTTTGCGAGTTCACCTCTTCTAGGGCCTGTGTACCCATGGTATATGGAAGCTGAGGGTTTGTGGGTCCAATATGAAGAATGGTACATTTATCCGAATTAAGTGACATGAGCCAGTCCTGCGTCCACCCTCTAATTCGATCTAAGTCTTCCTGAATGATATTATGCGAGATGAGAGGGTTCCCCATTATTTTTGTGTCATCAGCGAAAAGTTATCATTATCTTAAAGTTATTTTTTCAACAAGTGAGGCAATTGTTAATGAACAAAATTTTCTCGAAATTCCTTCTTCATTGAAAACGAATAAAAAATGTATAAATAACTATTGTAAAATTTTGTCGCTTTCTAGAGCCCTTCTCATATACATGCTTAATAAGATCACGCTATAAAAGTTCTGAAAAAATTTATAGTTTGGTTATAATATTGTTTTATATTTTACAATTTTACCTTGATTTTTCGTTCTACGTCAATTTTCTATGTTATTCTAAAACTTATTTTAAGCAAACTATTAACTTTATTAAATTTTTTATAATGTGATCTTATTAAGCATGTATATGAGAAGGGCTCTAGAAAGCGACAAAATTTTACAATAGTTATTGATACATTTTATTTTCGTTTTCAATTAAGAAGGAATTTCGAGAAAATTTTGTTTATTAACAATTGCATAACTCACTGAAAAAATAACTTTAAGATAAATTTATACAAGTAGTACATTTGTTAACATGTTTTAAATACACCATATTTTTTTTAAATTTTTCAATCAATATTTAATGTCTTTAAAATCATATTTAATGTTACGTAATGGCTTTTTCACGCCGCGCGCGTTTCTCGAAAATGAGGCGCGGAGGGCTGTGTTCAGCGTTGAAAAAGAAGTATAAATAATGGAAATACAGTTCTGCAAGTATGGAATGTTTGATTGGAAATATCCTCCTCTTTTATAATATTAATTTTGGTTTCTTAAATATTAATACTTTTTGAGATATTTGGGAAATAAGACAACTCTACTTTATTCTCCCTTTTTTTGTTAATAACTTTTGTTATTTTTTTTTGTGTGTTAATACACGCTTCGAATACATTTTTCTAGACATCATTACGAATCTAATGAGGTATCACACGTATTTTTAGGAGTATTATCTATATTTTTCACCGTTTTCCGTACCTCGAACAGACTATTTATACAACAGTGTGTAATAATATTATAGCAGTCAATAAGAATATGAAAATTAGGGAAATACCATAACAGCTTTTAACTTTAAACCTATTTTAGAAATTAATTACTCACGTTACTCTAATATAAATAAACTGTTACCTATAGTAATATACACTATATGTCTGTAGTTGACATATTACCTACACATAATCTAGGAACAATTAAATATTTGAATAAAAAAAAAACTTGTTAAAACAGAACTTACCACGATTGTGAATCCATATTCGTAAGCGGTGTTTGTCATCTACTGGAAATCTGAATAGCGAGTGAGTTATGCTTGAATTCGGGCAGTTAATGTATATATGTGTATGTACACTTCCTCTTACTCTAAGGCACTTTAGTCATTTAGTTCACAAAATCAAACTTTGGTTTAAAAACCAATCTTCAATCCGATTCGGCCAAGTCGTAGTTTTTTGCTGGACAACCGATTTCGTTCGTAAAACACACACAGTCGCAACAGTTGTTAGCCCGTAGGAGTCTGAGATAAAATTTAAAGACAATCAGTTAAGATCCGAGGGCGATATCGATTTCATACAATTTCCATTTCGGGAGAAAAAGTTTTCCACTAACTAAATCTTAACAAACCACTCTAATTTTGAAGTCGATCGCTTCAGCATAATATATTCTAGGTTTACCTATAGCAGCGGTCGGCAACCTTTTAGCAGCCACGGGCCACATAGTAGTTAATGAAGTTGACGCGGGCCACAATTTGGTAATATTTGTGACTTTAGCAGACATTGTCGTTTGTCAATATTACATACAAAATACTCCCTGAGAGATTCGCGGGCCGCTGGTTGCCGACCGCTGACCTATAGGTTTCGCTAAAAAAAATATATTTCTAAAATTTTATTAAAAAAGTGATAGACAGTTGAAATTTTCACAGATGATGTATTTCTGTAGCCGCTGTAACAACAAATACATACTAAAAACAAAATAAAATGATTATTTAAGTGGAGCTGCCATACGACAAACGTGTTTTTTTTTGCCGTTTTTTGCGTAATCGTACGGAACCCTTCGTGCGCGAGACCAACTCGCACTTGGCCGGTTTTACCTATTTTTGGCTAGAGTGTAAACCATTCCCGCACCCAAAATTTCGGAGTAGGCTAATGAGTTTCACGAGTCATTACACCGCCCGTGGGGAGTTACAGTATGCTGTATAGTGACCAATGAAACTGGGCCTCTTAGCAAGTGAAACTTACGTGGTGGTGTGACAGGTTTAAATGGTAGAGGAACAGCTGTATGTACCAATCTGGATCTCATCCAGCTCTTACATACATCTTCAGGCTTGAAATGATCCTCACAAATGAAATGGTGCTTCAACTTTTGGTGCGACAACGATGTCAGGTTTTTATTACCTGAAATGTAAATTGCGAAACTAAGTTTTTGAAATTTAATTCTTGGAAGATGAAACTTAAATTTATTATTAATTAATTGAAAAATAATAGTCATACCTATTAAATACTTACTAATGAAATCTAAGAAGCCAAAATAAATGCAAAATTAAATATGCATATTATGTATGTACAACTGTTTACATACTAAAGAAAACCTCCTATATAAATATTTTTAAATATATTGTTATTTGCATGTAGATAAATAATGCAATTTATTTATGCACAAATAGTTAAATTATGTAGCCAATAATGTAATGTAATTTATGGAAAATAAACTACCATCACTAAGTTGTTATGTGTTATGTCAAGAAATTCATACATTTTTCTGATGCTGACTTTAGAAGAAGAAGAAGAAGAAGAAAGCATTTATTAGCACAATAACATAACCTTAAAACTAACTAAGAATAATTACACAAAATGAAGAGTTGCGCTAAATGGTCCTCACTCAGTTTGGTGTTACGGTATGAGCTACATGGCACATTTCGCTGCACTGCTTTCAGTAAGGCCCAATAGACTTTACAGTTACTAAAAGATATGCAAACCCATGTTGTATCAGCTTAAAGCCAAAAATCCGCGCCGCCGCACAGCATCAGAACTAGTTTACATGCCGATTGTGAACTTACCTACATATGTTTCTACTAGTACCTGCATTGTTAGTTTAACTTGAAAATGTACTTTAGTCTATAATGTTCTCATGTATGTGAATTTGTAATTCTTATGAGAATAAAGAATCTTTGACCGTAAAAATGCAGTTTTCAAGATGTTATTAAGTTTATAACTTCTGCATTCAAAACACTATTGTAATAATGCTGTTTTATTCTCACCTGCATATTGTATCCAGAGCTCTAAACGAGAATAATCATTGATAGGGAATGAAAACACGGATTTGTTTGCATTTGTATTGACACAATCATGGTAAGAACTTCTCGCAGGCATTTCAAACCATATAACTCCTTGGTGTCTGAGGATTCACAAAAATCGAAATTTCGTTATCTGCCTCTCTATCATTTGAATAGGTAAGACAAAACAAAACATATTCTCCTACCCCTTTATTCATAAACGCGCTACAAGCCCCAATTAGCTAATAATCGTTTGTCTTTATCTGTCATTTTGACTTATGTATTTGTAAGAAAGGAATAAAACATATTTTTTTAGCTAAATTAAGCCTGAAAACTTTTATGAATAAGGGGGCTAGACTGTAAACAGGTGTATACCATGGTATAATAATATACTCCGCCTGGTACTCCATTCCCGTCTTTTCTAGGTCACCTAACTGACACGGGCCTACATCATCATGCGACAGCGCTATATGATAATATGCAATAGCGCTATATATAGCGGCCATGTTGTTGTGACGTAGGCCCGTGTCACTCTGGGAATGGAAGACCATGTTTTATTAGACTATGGTGTATACATGAGGTGCCTAGGGACTCCATGAACACTATAGGAGGCAGTTAACAAACAGAAGACATTGCTAGGTTTTGCGGAGGAGCTGGGACGGTTTAGAGTAGCACTACCTCATTTTCACGCAAAGTAGGCACAAAGGTTGTCAATTAGCGGAAAATGCCCAGCATAATTAACTAACTATAGAGAGGCAGATAACGAAATTTCGTCTGCTGAATTAGTAGTATCTGTGTAAAAATTTGTTACTTATGTAGAGTTAGACCAAGATAAAACTGCAACGATTTTGATAGCACAAACAGTGCAAGTGTTATTTTAAACGTCAAACTTCTAGGAAATTCTAAAGATAAAGATAATTTATTTGTCAAACATGAGTAAAGTAATATAGAGATGTTACTGTACAGAGTTGTCCTTCATGCATACAAAATACAGTATACCTGTCTGATGTATAAATAACACATGCATTGAGTGTGCTATCAAAATTGTTGCAGACTTGTCTTGGTCTAACTTTACCCATCTAAGGTAAACATACTGGTGCTCGACGCGGTCCCAGTACATGTCATCTTGAAACTTAAGTCATTGTCAATAGAGGTGTCAAGCACTAGTACATAACAAGCACAAAGTAACAGTCTCGCAGGGGTAGGGTGTATAAGGCCCTCTCGCAGTATCCTCAATAAGGCTTTCAGTAATCTTGTAAGTAAACAGTACACAGGTAAGAACTTACCTCAGTAGTTCTCTATCCACTTAAACAAGCGTTTTTACGTTAATAATCGGAAAATATAATGGTAGAGTTAGTATGTACTTGCATTTGTTACGGGCCCATTATTCTCTACAAAAGCACATTACAAAACGTTAAAACTTATTCCAAATCACGTTGCTTTTGTTCCTTTCGCTCAACTTACACCTGCCGCTGGTTTAATTTACTTTGTGAACGTGATTGTTTTGTATTTATTTTCGAGATAATCCGGCACAAGAACATGAAATTGTCAGTAATGACAGTTGCCATTGACAGTGACGTTTGACATATTTATGGAACGAATTTTAATATACAGCTAAAGTGTGCACAGACGGATTGTAAAAGCTATAACAGACGGGCGTACCGGACCCCAACCTTGATCCCGTCCGAGGCCTGTTCGATCGTGTGGAGGGTGGTCCGCCTTACGTTCGTAAAGGTTCATAATAACGAGCGCTTTTTCAACGCGCGTTAAAAAAAAAGCTTGAATCCATCCTCACGCTAAATTAGATTTAACGACCAACGCTTACAGTCGAAAATCCAACAACTTAATAAAAAGCGCCACCGCCATCGTGTGAATAAATACACCTGTATCCATTAGTGTCATTCAAACGCTTTTTTAACGCGCGTTGTAAAAGTGCTCGCGAATGAGGCCTTAAGGAAGCAAAATAAAGGTAAAAGAGTTGAATCATACAAGTTAATTTATATCTTTGAAAACATAATAAAAGTATACAATTTTAATGTTTTTTTTACTAAAAGTGGTGTTTTCATTTATTTAATTACCAATATTGAAACTTTACCATGTTGAAACTTAAGGCTGTAACACACTATCGCACCGCACCAAGGTCGCGGTGCGGTGCGATAGTGTGTTATGGCTTTTACGAAAAATATAAGCGCTATCTGCGTTAAGGTTTGCACGTTTTGCCGCAATAAGGTTTGTCCGGGTAACCCTGATATATTTATTACGTATTCATAACATTGTATGCGGGTGTCGGGAGCCTCCGGTCTTGCTTCGCTCTAGCCTTAAACCACAGATTACCGGAAAATCTAACAGATATGCTACTCCCAAAAAAATTTCACATACATAATATTATGTATGTGTCAGCAGCACAATAACGATAAGTTGATAGAATATAACGCGTTGATTAAAGACAGATACGATTTTTGGTCAAAGCAATTTCTGTTAAAGATGGACTGCGAAAAAACTGCTAAATATTAAACATTAAGGCGCTCTTATACTCGAGTTTTACGTTTTCAAGGGGGTGAAGCAGACGCGTGGTAGAACGGGCAGGCGGGCGCCCCGCGCGGCGCACCGCACCATTCCCGCGCAGCACGTCTACGTCCTTATTCTGACGACATCGGTATTCTGAATTAATTGTCAGTTCCGGGATTTTTAGTTCGGCAATTAATATTGAATAAGATTTATTAGTAAATTCGAATTTTGATGAGTAGGTACTTAATGAAATTAAAAACCGGAGTCGGACTCGCCCACCGAGCCCACCGAGGGTTCCGTACTTTTTAGTATTTGTTGTTATAGCGGCAACAGAAATACATCACCTGTGAAAATTTCAACTGTCTAGCTATCACGGTTCGTGAGATACAGCCTGGTGACAGACGGACGGACGAACGGACGGACAGCGGAGTCTTACTAATAGGGTTCCGTTTTACCCTTTGGGTAGGGAACCCTAAAAATGGTAGGTAAGACGGTGAGTGTACCTAAATAATTATTAATTAGGTATATACAATATGAGTGTATACTTGACTGATCATGTTTTTGTAAAAATCGATTTCGACTGGCAAAACATATTATTGTTTGGCAACCGGGTTTTTTAACCTAATTAGACCCCGCTGAATCCGAAATTGCCGGTTGCTTGATCGAATTCTTGACTGGAAGTGAGATAGTTGATATTAAAGGTCCCTTTTTTTAGTTTTTCGTAAATAACTCGTAAACGGTGGCCAATATAAATAAAAAATTGTTAAACGTTAATAATCGACACAACATTTTCAACACAGAACACCGCCTCTAGAAACCTAATATTGGCCATTTTGTTCCCGACGCAAATCACCAAACTGTGAGGTGCGGGAGGGGTGCTCACGGCGTTGCGATTGGTCGTTTTAAACATGGCGCGCTGACACGTATAAATGTAGGGATGGGACATGTTCATTACAGGTAGTGGGTACTGCTACTCTGCTACCAGTGACATCGAAATTTATTGTGGTAAAATTGTTACCAATTTAGTATACTTAGAGTAAACTTACTTAATAATAATACTTATTGATTAATTTAATATTTCATTAAGTAATTTAACAATGTAAAATTTTTACTTAACATATTAGGGCATTTCTGTATAAAGTACCCAGAACTTGAATTTTAAAGTTTAGAATTTTTATATTATTTCCACTCAGAATCGCAATCTCTTTCGATACGAGAAAAAAGTGTCGCCAAAATCTCATACAATTATTTTCTTTTGTCCGTTTTATTAAGGTCATAGAAGGTTGTATTGAAAACATATTCAAATGGACCAATAACATATGCCTATTACAAATCAACTCCGAGTTCTCTCGCACTTCTTTGAAGTTCATCATCAGGTCCATCTCGTGACATGAGACCTAACTGCTCACCTAGAGGATTCTAAAAAAACCCATACAACATATGTCTATCACAAACCAACACCGAGTTCCCTCGCACTTCTTTGAAGTTCATCATCAGGTCCATCGCGTGACATGAGACCTAACTGCTTACCTACAGGATTCTAAAAATCCCATACAACATATGTCTATCACAAACCAACACCGAGTTCCCTCGCACTTCTTTGGAGTTCATCATCAGGTCCATCTCGTGACATGAGACCTAACTGCTCACCTAGAGGATTCTAAAAAACCCATACAACATATGTCTATCACAAACCAACACCGAGTTCCCTCGCACTTCTTTGAAGTTCATCATCAGGTCCATCTCGTGACATGAGACCTAACTGCTCACCTAGAGGATTCTAAATAACCCATACAACATATGTCTATCACAAACCAACACCGAGTTCCCTCGCACTTCTTTGAAGTTCATCATCAGGTCCATCTCGTGACATGAGACCTAACTGCTCACCTAGAGGATTCTAAATAACCCATACAACATATGTCTATCACAAACCAACACCGAGTTCCCTCGCACTTCTTTGGAGTTCATCATCAGGTCCATCTCGTGACATGAGACCTAACTGCTCACCTAGAGGATTCTAAAAAACCCATACAACATATGTCTATCACAAACCAACACCGAGTTCCCTCGCACTTCTTTGAAGTTCATCATCAGGTCCATCTGGTGACATGCGGCCTAACTGCTCCGCTGGCCTAGAGGATTCTAAAAAAACTTACACAACATATTACCTATATATTATGTCTAAAATGGTACAATACGGTATGACGAAGCACGAAGTTTCCGCAACTGAAAAACCATCATCGTCACATCACTAGTCGAAAGGGAAAGGGATAGCGCATTGCATTTTCAAGTTGACGAAAAGGGACGGACATACTTCGCCTCTGCTTACTGACCAGTATAAAATGAACCCCGCGGACAAGAAACATTATTCAATGAAATAATGAATTTCGCTTTCCTGTGGGATGTTATTCCATCTGTTTTGTAAGTAGAAGTCTTAGATGACTTGCCACACCATTTTACGCTGCAATATCCCATGATTTCCCAATGAATTCAATAGTTTACGATTTATTTTCTTAGACTCGTGTACACTGCTAACAGGTCGTAACCTTGGGCGCAACTGATCGGAGCGGCGCGCGAACAATCTTATATTTGACCTATACACCATACGGGCGGTGACCGCGAGTCGTCCTATAAGCTCGGTCTATAGGGGTTGGTCTGTGATTTTCAATAAAAAAGATGTAGTACATTTTTAGCAGGGATCAATATTTAAAAAGATAATAAAGAGGGAAAGTTAATTATAATAAATTCGAAGGTTCCTTGTTTTTATTTTTTCGTTAATAATTTGAAAAGTATGACTCATAGCAAAAACAAATTTTACACAAATAATAAACATAAAATTTCCTACAAGAAACATGCAGCACACTTTTCGCTAGGATCAATATTTAAAAAGACAAAGCAGCCGGTAAGTTAATTACAATCAATTTTAAAGTCCCTTTTTAGTTTTTTTGTAAATAACTCTTAAACGGTGTCCCATAGCAAAATATGTTTTTATGAATAAATAATCTCCATAAAATTTTCTGCAAAAAACATCTGAACACTTTTCTCTAGGATCAATATTTAAAACGATATTAAAGGAAGAAAGTTAATAACAATCAGTTCACAGGTCGCTTTTTTTTCGTAAATAACTCGTAAACGGTGCCCCCGTTGCAAAAAAATATATACATAAATATTGAACATAAAATTGTCCACAAAAAAGGTTTTGTACACTTTTTCGCTACGATCAATATTTAATGAGGTATTAAAGGGGGTAAGTTAATTATAATCAATTTCCAGGTCCCTATTTTAAGTTTTTCGTAAATGACTCGTAAACGGTGGCCCATAGCAAAATAGGTTCTTAATGTTAATTAACCCCCATTGGCTAAAAAGTGGCCTCCATGTTTAAAATTCATTTCTTTACGTAAGATGTCCATCTTTGGGTCACGAATTTACATGTGTGTACCAAATTTCAACTTAATTGGTCCAGTACTTTTGAAGAAAATGGGCTGTGACAGACGGACAGACAGACAGACAGTCGCACGGGACCCTAAAAACTAAAAAAAGTGACATGTGAATTGATTGTAATGAACTTTCTTCCTTTAATATCGTTTTAAATATTGATCCTAGAGAAAAGTGTTCAGATGTTTTTTGCAGAAAATTTTATGTAGATTATTTATTCATAAAAACCTATTTTGCTATGGGACACCGTTTACGAGTTATTTACAAAAAACTAAAAAGGGACTTTCAAATTGATTGTAATTAACTTACCGGCTGCTTTGTCTTTTTAAATATTGATTCTAGCGAAAAGTGTTCTACATGTTTCTTGTAGGAAATTTTATGTTTATTATTTATGTGTAAAATTTGTTTTTGCTATGAGTCATACTTTTCAAATTATTAACGAAAAAATAAAAACAAGGAACCTTAGAATTTATTATAATTAACTTTCCCTCTTTATTATCTTTTTAAATATTGATCCCTGCTAAAAATGTACTAAATCTTTTTTATTGAAAATTTTGTGTAGATTATTAATGTTTACAACATTTTTTTATATTGGCCACCGTTTACGAGTTATTTACGAAAAACTAAAAAAAGGGACCTTTAATATCAAATATCTCACTTCCAGTCAAGAATTCGATCAAGCAACCGGCAAATTCGGATTCAGCGGGGTCTAATTAGGTTAAAAAACCCGGTTGCCAAAAAGTAATATGTTTTGCCAGTAAAAATCGATTTTTACAAAAATGTGACCAGTCTAAATTATTAAATTTGATTAATTTTATAGCCTTTTAAAATATGTTTACACAATTTATCAATCGTGACTGAATTCCGGATTGGTTAGATGGGTGTGTGCCTTTGCTGCCCAACTTGTTATAAAATGACAATATGACGGACGAATGTCTGAAATGTCACCGTATTTAAGAATTATTTTGCTTTTCTTCGTAAGTATGTTGAAAAACATTGTGTGTATAACATATTTGCATATTTATACTGTGATTACCCATTTTATGAAACGTCCGCTAAACTAGCACAGGTCCGACGCTGACAGTGGTCACGGGCGTACTGGCGTGAGGAATAGGCCCAAGGTATTGCCGCGTAGGGTGTAATTTAGTAGGCAAAATGTTGAATTCATCAAATGATGAATGAAAAAATTAACGTATCGATAAAAGGACAAGCAATAATGAAGATTTACTTAAAAGCTATCGACTGAAGTAAGTTTCATATACATTTTCGTCCCAGTACTTCTAACATAAGGAAATAAAGACAGTGTTAGGCATGTTTTCAACTTAATATTCTATCGAGAAAATAATGAGCCGTCGTGTTTCTGACAAGCAATAACGTAGTTCAAGGACTGAAGTTATACATACTAGAAAATAATGCATGAAATCCTTGTAAAAGTCTGTAAATATGGTGACAAAAAAGTGCATTTTACTACACACCGCGCCTTTTAGTTCTTTAGACGTAGTCCAAACTAGACGTGCGCGCCGACCTAAAATTTGCCGGCGGCGGCGCGCCGGCATTTTAAGTCGCCGCGGCGCGGCGGCGCCAGCGTGTAGCTATTTTTTTTCATTTAGGTATTACCTACTAAAAACTACAAAATTTAACTATTCATAGTTTTTCACTAGCATTATACTCACACACACGCTGTTCTTGTACATACATAGTTTAGTCTTATTGCGTAAGTGTGTTGTTCAATAGTTTACTTTAATTGCCATCTTGCTGTGGTACTAAATAAGGAGAGAAAAACAACAAAATAAACAGATTGTTTATTAATAACATGCAATTTTCTTTATATGTTGCATAATTGTTGTGAATAAGAATAATTGTATCCACCAGAATCGGGCTTAAACGCTCAGTTGCCCGTGCAACGGCGCGCTGAGTGGACGAGCCGGCGGCGGCGGCGCGTATGAATGGCGGCGCGGCGCGGCGCGCACGTCTAAGTCCAACCTGATGTAACGTAGGTACCTACCTAACCTACCTAATTAAGACATTTAGTGCCAGCGCGAGCTACGCGCTACGAGCATAGCCGATAACACGGGAAAACCGCGTACGTTGTGGAAAGCGCCTACGGGTCGCTGGCAGCGATTGTGTCAAGTACCTAAACATATTGGCATGTCTTAAGTTAGACACCACCAAATGTGTAACAGCTGGTATGCAGTCTGTTTAAATAATACACCTACATTATTCTGCGTCAACATCTTTTAAGCTTTGCTGCGATCGAATCTTCATCTTATCTTATCTTATGGTTTTTGGGGGCCCACAGGGATCTTTTGTGCAATTACCCCCTTAGAAAAGATCCGTCATCTTTTACATAACAACATACTAAGGGTCGGTTGCACTAAACCGTTTGTCACCGTTAAAGCGTTCGCTAAATTTTATTGTATGGCAAGTTTCATACATCTCTGCTGCGTGACGTTGATCAGTCTGTTAACTGTGGTTGGTGTAACTGACCCTAAGTAGGTATTACTTCATATTTTTTTATTTATCAAACAAAATGTATACAGTCTGACAGGACAAACCGAATAAATCACTACAATTTAGAGTCAACTATTACGCTACGGTACACAACACTTTAAATAAACAGTTTTATGGCCACCGGCCACTACCACCCATCGCCTCGCAATACTTCAAACAGATACTACATACACTTGCCCATCGACTTGCAAACAAATCACTTTCAGGAGATTCAGGAGCCCATGACAGAAGCGCGTTCAGAAATTTTAGAGCGCGGATGAGAGGAGATTTTAGGCGTATGTGTATGCGTAATGGCGTATCTGTTTGTTGAGCATACCATTCTCTAATCTGTGTGTAACTTTTACAAACTTTTTATTACCAAAGTTGGCGGCGGAGAAAGGCGTTTGCTGGAAAAACTAAAAAGAGATGCGTTGATGAACTTTTTTAATCAACGAGTCACGAAACCCGAACTAACCGGGAGAAGTGAGGGTAGTTCGCGGTAAATTTCGAAAAAAAAACTTGATGTACCGTCAAACGGGGGAAAAATAGACTGGTAGATAGATAGATAAGTGAATAATCACTTTATTCATTTTCACAACATAAATTTACAAAGAGAGATTTACTAAACATTGACATGCAGCTTAAATTAAAAGAAAAACTATTATAATTATACGATATGAACAAAAAAATAAATAAAAGGACATAACCATGTGTCGTGGCAGAGAATTGGCACTGGCTCTGCATGATGACGCGGCGCCACATCGCTGATATTCTGCCACTGGTGTATAAAAAAAAACCGGGCAAGTGCGAGTCGGACTCGCGCACGAAGGGTTCCGTACCATAATGCAAAAAAAAAAAACAAAAAAAAAAGCAAAAAAAAACGGTCACCCATCCAAGTACTGACCACTCCCGACGTTGCTTAACTTTGGTCAAAAATCACGTTTGTTGTATGGGAGCCCCATTTAAATCTTTATTTTATTCTGTTTTTAGTATTTGTTGTTATAGCGGCAACAGAAATACATCATCTGTGAAAATTTCAACTGTCTAGCTATCACGGTTCGTGAGATACAGCCTGGTGACAGACGGACGGACGGACGGACGGACGGACGGACGGACGGACAGCGAAGTCTTAGTAATAGGGTCCCGTTTTACCCTTTGGGTACGGAACCCTAAAAACCTAGTAGGAAATTTGATTACCTATACTGGCGCAAAACCATTAGTGATACGTTGGTTAATTCACTGTCAACTCACCCACAGGAACAACACTTACACAGGTGCCGTAAAAAATCCTTGTTTTATCACAATTTCTCTTTAAAAAAAATCTAAGTAACTGATGGTGTTGGGGACTTGGGGGGCAATCGAAAAGTAAATCTATTGTCTGAACTTACAAATATAGCTGGTTTAATAAATAGTAGGTACAGAATACACGTGGCCCTCGATCCGATCATCACCGGGCTATTAGCGCAAGACGAAGTTAAGTTTCATAATTAAAACTTGCCTTACCTCGCTAAAACCTCGCAACCAGCGGTTCGGTAATGAGGAGCCGAGACCAACTTAATACCGGGCTGTGCAGCGCCATCTAGTACATACTTAATTACGTATGTCAAATCTACTACCTACACAATGTACAGTTGTATCTGTTTATTGGATTATACTGGATTATATTGTCTATGTCTGACTTGTTTACAGACCGTAACACACTATCGCACCGCACCGCCACCTTGATGCGATAGTGTGTTACCACTTTAAGAATGGATTCCTAAACAAGCACAATAACAAAAATAGCCAACCCAAAATCAATGACCAAAACCAACCAAAACTAAACGGGTTTTGGGATTGGGTTTCTGTAATATTATAACCCCCTTATTCATAAAACTTAACAACCTCTTATTAACCTCTGTTAATTTAATATGTCCCCTGTATATTATGTCGGCAAAGAACTCGGCATCAAGCAGCGTTTATCATGTTTGGTGCAGTCTCGTATCCTCACCTTTTTTGGTCACGTATGCCGCCGAGGGGAGGTGGCTATTGAGAGACTTGTGGTCCAGGGAAAGGTCGAGGGTACCAGGCCACGAGGAAGATCGCCTATGAGGTGGACTGACCAGATAAAGGCGGCAGTAAATGGCTCATCATCACTACATGAATGCACGAGGAAGGCGGCTATCAGAGAAGAGTGGCGACGTGTTGTGAAGCTTGCCACCAACACCTGAAGTGATGGCCACGACCACTCTGTCAAGAAGAAGAAGAAGTATATTATGTCAAAAAGAATTTAAAAAACATTAATCCAAATTTAAATGACGTAAATTGTCCGGGAGCCGGTTCGTGCCACTTCAAGGGTTAGAATAATTGTGTGTTACCAAAAGTTCAAGATGTTATTTCTACAAACCTTACCTCAGTAACTCGAACCTGCCGGCTCGTTTAATGAGGCTAGACTTTTAGTAAAAGAATGACACGGTATTCAGAGATTGCACTTTTTATGCAATTACGCCTCAAAAAAGGCATCCGAATTGTGAGCGCGGCAATTTCCTGAAGACGGGAGCGGGCGCCTCAACAATAAATATTAACAGAGATAATGTCTATAATAAAGACTGGCTGGATCTCCATTGGAAATTAATTGGCACGGATATGATGCCCGCGGTTATTCACAATGAAAGAAAGAAAGAAGATGTATTTATTGCCACAACAGCGAATACAGAACACACATTAAATTATGAATTATGGAAATGAACCTTTAGTGTAGGTGTAGGATATAGACGTTATATTATGTACCTGTCGTTTTGTTTGAAAATTTAATGAAACAAAACAAATGCAACTCTATTCCAATTGAATATGACGGAAATTGTGTATTGGGTAAAATTCATATTCTGCGGGAGGAAAGGGATAACTTTCAGTGATAATTTAAAATTTTTAGAACTTAAATATACCTACGGCGAAATGAGCCTTGAGACATAGGCTCCTTTCTTGAGACATTCGGGGTTAACCGGTTAACCCAGAGTCAAATTGTACTGGTAACCATGGTAAATCCAGGGTTAACCCAGTGTTTCTGGGATAGTGCAAGTGGCCCTAAGTGACCTAAGTGTTAATTGTTGAGAAAGAGCCACAATTGCAGGTCCGAAGAGCCACATGTAACTTACGAGCCGCAGTTTCCCTTCCCCTGCCCTAGGTAACGAGGAAATAGAATGGTTACCAGTCCTTATTATTTATTGGTCTCTGATATTATATCTGCCTCGTGTGCCGCGCTCTCCTCATTATCTTCGTCTTTTTAAGTCCTTGCGCTTAAAAGTAAACAAAAGAAGATCTTTCTTTTGAAAGTATTTGTTGAACGTAATGGCGGCGCCGGTCGAGTGGGATCGCGGCGCGGCGCAGCGGAGCGCAGATTACGGCATATGGCCACAGAATTGATCTTTATCCCAAAAATAAGTTAACAAAGAATTTTTAGAAATATTTTTCTTACAGACACGTTTTTTTACACAATGTACCTAATTCAAAATTAAAACGACAATCAAAAAGTAAAACAAAACGTATCTTTAAAATATTCTACTTGATATACAAAAGCACATGTTTGTTAAAATGATAAAATAGGTGTCAAAACTACAATGTCAACGATCAACGTATATTCGGGCCACCCTGTTGGTACATACGCACAAATGTAGTGTTTGAAAGCCAGTAAAATAACGTATGTAACTAGGTACTTTTTAGGGTTCCGTACCCAAAGGGTAAAAAGGGGACCCTTTTTGCGTAATGGTACGGAACCCTTTGTGCGCGAATCCGACTCGCACTTGATTCTAATTGCCCGTTTTGATATCTTTCGCAAACCGTTGGAAAATCGCTGTGAAAACGCTCGCGAGCTACTAATGATAACTTGGCACCGCGGGTGCAAATAAGGGCGATGGAATTACAATCGCCTACCGATCAGAGGCGAGATGATCAATACAACCAGTCTATAATATCTATATGACACTGACAATATAATATTTAAGGTCGGACCTTACGGCAATCAGAATGGGGTCAGTAGGGGAGACCGAGGCGAGTTAAAAGTGTTAAAACAGAGGTAAGTTGTAACAATGTGAATTTTGCAGTATTTATAATCGTCTTGAGGCAAGGACCCATATTGAGGGACCAAAACGAAAAAAAAACGATGTTTAGCCGCGTCCTACTACCCTCTAGTAGGACGCGGCTAAACATCGTTTTTTTCCACCACGATATCAATTATATATGTCTCAAAAATTACGTTGTTGCAACGCCACAACATGTTTATTTGATGAGTTTGAATCCCGACTGCCCGATTGGCTCGAATTTGTGAGTCACACCGCTAAACTAGCACCATTCTTTGTGCCCGTAAGGCCCGTCCTTAGATGTATGTCAATGTTCTATGTACAATTGTACAGACGGCACCCTTATCATTCTTTAATAAATTAACAAAAGAAATATATTCTTTATAATATGTAGAACCATTAGACTTTGACAGATAGGTACTTTGGACCGCGAACTGTAAAAATTAATATGTATTATACCATTTGTAAAAGTAGTTATTAAGTATAAGTACCTACGTAGAAATTATGAAGGGCAAAAACATCCTAAAATCGAACCCAGACCTCGTTACACTGGGCCTGAATCTACTCGTTAACCTATGGAAACGTTCTACACTGATTGACGCAAACATCCCCGCGCCCGCATAGCGACGTTCTTCTGTTTGTTCCAACATAGCCTAACTTTCTCATTAGGCCTTTCATATGAAGCGATTTATGAGAGAACACGCGTGTAGGTATATATTGAGTTCTACGGTAATTCAGGCTGTTGGTAATGTAGTTGTGAGATGTTTTTCAAGTAGAAGTGATGGGCACCTTTGCGCCGGGGGTAGCGCGGGGAGGCAGACATCTTTCAGTAGTTTATATATTCCTTGTTTTATTTTAGATATATTTAGGGTATTTTTCAATGAAATAAACAATCAAGTATGAAGTAGAAACTAAATATAGGTAATTACTAGTGTCCGACCGAAACATGCTTTTTTGCCGAAACCGAAACCGAAACCGAATGTTCGGCTTTGGCTCTAGTTTCGGCCGAAACCGAAACCGAAACCGAACCTTTTGTAGACTTGTTAAAATCGTTGAAAAAATTTCATAAAACCGCTTTTACACCCATATTATGGGGCTGTCAACAGCTCAACACCCAGTGTCCTTGAAATTGATGTTACTTAAGCAGTTTTTTAAGAGAATTACTAGAGTTAGACCAAGATAATTCTGCAACGATTTTGATAACACACGCAGTGCAAGTGTTATTTTAAACGTCAAAACTTCTATGAAATTATGACGTATAAATAACATTTGCACTAGTTGCACTGCATATGCTATCAAAATAATTGCAGAATTTTCATAGTCTAACTCTATTCATTCACCAGTCAAGCCCACATGTAGATACAGGGTCAACCAAAAACGCGAGCGCAGCGAGCGCGAATTTTTTGTTGACTACCGATCTTCACCTGGGCCTAAACGTCCGTAGTGCACCAGTGAGGCGAACTTTCATGCGAAGTCAAAGCCGTGCTTCAGGCTTCAGGATAAGTACCTAGTTGACCACAGACTCCAACCAATGTTCATTGTATTAAAAAGCGAGATATTTCGACTTTTAATCCGAAGGTCGCAGGTACAAACCCCGGCTCGTACCAATGAGTTTTTCGGAACTTATATACGAAATATCATTTGATATTTACTATTTTATTTTCGGTGAAGAATAACATCGTGAGGAAGCCGGACTAGTCCCGATAAGGCCTAGTTTACTCTCTGGGTTCGAAGGTCAGTGTGATGGCAGTCGCTTTCGTAAAAACTAGTGCCTACGCCAATTCTTGGGATTAGTTGTCAATTTGACCCCAGGCTCCCATAAGCCGTGGCAAAAATTCCGGGATTACGCGAGGAAGATGATGAGTTTTCTTATTATTCCTTTGCCCAGGCCCAGTAACATGCGACAGTGCTATCTCATTTACTCCGATACAATTAGACAGTGTGCGCGTTATAGGTATTAACAGCCTCTTAAGACTGCGTCGACCGTCTAGTGGCGCCCTCATTAGTGGAATTGTGTTTTATAATAAACCAATTAATTTCTGTACCTATACATGAATCAGTATATGTAGGTACATATTAATATTGTTGTCCTACTTATTCCCCAACTTTTGGTCTTTGTCACATAGTTTAGTTTCATAGTACGAAGTACCATTTCGTAAGTTTCGGCTCGGCCGAAAGGTTCGGCCGTTTTTTGGCCGAAACCGAAACTACAGCCGAAACATGATTTTTTGGCCGAAACTGGCCGAAACCGAAACCGAAACCGAACCTTCGGTCGGACACTAGTAATTACTAAATGAAATAAAAATCAATAATATAATAAATTAGGTATAACTGATGCATATACTCGTAATATGATGATGTGTAAATATATATACTCGTAGATAGAGCGAGGAAGCTGCCAGCTCCTTTGCCCCCAATTACATCAACCAGCCGTTTTAGGCCAGTCAATAATAAATTAGATCTAAAAAAATCGTTCTGAGGATTTAATTGAAATTGAAATTGACGGCATATACAGCACAGTTCCTAAACAAAATGCACCTGTAATGCATTTCACCACTCACTATAATATTGTGGGTCATAATATTTTGTGTACTAAGGAAGTGCAAGCCAGTTAGGGATTGCAAACCGGATTGATTTTCAATCCGGCCGGATCCGGCCGGATTTTGGCCTCAATCCGGCCGGATCCGGCCGGACCGGATCCGGTTAGGTATAAGGATATTAAAGTTAATTAAATGACATATTTTTCAAGTTTTATGCGTTATATGAGAAACAAAGGGTATTTTTACAAATGTATTCATAAAACAACAATTTGAAGTTAAAAGAAATAATGTTTTAACAATAAAATAAAAGTAAATATTAAAAAGTGTCACATAGTCAATCTCAATTTAAAAATAAAATTTGAAGTCTAAGTCATTTATTAATTTTATTATATTTAATCATTCACATTCTGCTCAAATTTATACGTTTACAATAACATATAAATTTGATTAGATTCTAAAGCCTGTTAATGGGATAATTATGGGATGGGAAATGGAACTCCTTGAAAGGACAAGTTTTCGTAGCTGTTCTTTGATGGAATTATTTGTAACGCTGACATCCATTCTAGTAACAAGATATTTTACTTTTAACCAGAATTGTATGAAATGCGCCCCAATATTATCTTGCTTTCATTTTTTATCCGTGAAAATAGTTTTATAGCCTAAATCACAAATAAATAAATAATTCAAGAATGGAAATTTAGTCGACCAGTCTGGCCTAGTGGGTAGAGACCCTGCCTGTGAAGCCGATGGTCCTGGGTTCGAATCCCAGTAAGGGCATTTATTTGTGTGATGACACAGATATTTGTTCCTGAGTCATGGTTGTTTTCTATGTATTTAAGTACATATTTATATATTACATATATCGTTGTCTGAGTACCCACAACACAAGCCTTCTTGAGCTTACTGTGGGACTTAGTCAATCTGTGTAAGAATGTCCTATAATATTTAATATTTAATATTTAAGAATAGATATTTGGGGACAATTTTATACAGATCGACCTACTCGTAGCCCCAAACCAAGCAAAGCTTGTAATATGGGTACTAGCTAGCTCTAGGTAGTACTACTACGCGACGATATATATACGTATAGTATATTGATAAATCGTACATGCTTATATACGTAGAAAACACCCATAACTCAGGAAGAAATATCTGTGTTCATCACACAAATAAATGCCCTTACCTGTATTCAAACCCAGGACCATCGGCTTCATAGGCAGGGTCACTGAATGGTCACTCACTAGGCCAGACTGGTCGTTACAAATGCCTTCCATGGCATCTCCGTCCTTTAATTTTTACTTCTAATTATTTAAGTAATCGTCGTATCGTGCCGATTCGTGCCACCAACATGAAAGAAGAGGAAAGCCTCTTCTGTTCTCAATCATTGTCATATTAAATATCTTCTTATTTTACTAAATTTGGATTTTTTCATTCGTTCTTTATTCTGTTTAACTTCTTTCTTCTATCCGTCGCCTTTATCTCACCTAAAACGCGCAGTGGGTGCTGCGTGCGGTCTTTTTAGGGTTCCGTACCCAAAGGGTAAAACGGGACCCTATTACTAAGACTTCGCTGTCCGTCCGTCCGTCCGTCCGTCCGTCCGTCCGTCCGTCCGTCTGTCACCAGGCTGTATCTCACGAACCGTGATAGCTAGACAGTTGAAATTTTCACAGATGATGTATTTCTGTTGCCGCTATAACAACAAATACTAAAAACAGAATAAAATAAAGATTTAAATGGGGCTCCCATACAACAAACGTGATTTTTGACCAAAGTTAAGCAACGTCGGGAGTGGTCAGTACTTGGATGGGTGACCGTTTTTTTTTTGCATTATGGTACGGAACCCTTCGTGCGCGAGTCCGACTCGCACTTGCCCGGTTTTTTATTTTCTATTTTCCCGGATCCGGTCCGGATCCGGTGATTTCAACCGGATCCGGTAAGCTCCTAAAAAGTGCCGGATCCGGCCGGATTACCGGATCCGCCGGACCGGATTGCAATCCCTAAAGCCAGTAGTGCACTCACACGGAAAGCGACGATAACCCGCGGCCGCAAGCCAGGAAATATACGAAACAAACACAGGCATATCTTTGATTTCCGGCCCGCTATCTGCCCATGCGGCAGCCGAGTGACAATATAGAAAATGCCATTAACATTAAAATAATGTATGTAAGGCCGCGGACCGGACGCAAGCAGAGCGCGGCGCGGCGAGCGGCCAATCAAGGCCGTTTATATACTCTCCCGGCCGATTTCGACCACGGCGACTGTTTCAACTCCGCTGCTGAAGACGTTCGTGTTCCCGCGTGTGGCTTGCGTAGCCGATCTTATTAACAAAGACCCGTGCACACAACGGGCAGGTAAGGACACCTTTGTTGTAATTATACCTATAGGCCCGAAGCGTCACACGAGAGGGGAAAGTTGGAGCTTAAACACGACCCAATAGTAAAAGTGTCTTGACAAGCTCACGTCGAGCCTACGGCCTTATAATAGCCGCTGGTGGTTGGGCTTTCAGCTCATCTCTTCTGATATCTAGTTCCATAAGTCGACGGGATTCAAAGTCATCAGTTTGTTTAATGACAAAAGATCTCCACACAGGGCGGTCGGCCGCCTGCTTCTCCCACAGAATCGGGTCAATGTTGCAGTTCTTCATGTGGCGCTTAAGCACATTTTTAATATCTGAGAAGTTGCCCGCCATGCTTTCGCTTGCCCTCCTCCAGCTCCGAGTAAAAGATGCGTTTAGCCACCCGACCCTTTGCCATCCTTGCCGTTTATACATTTGGTCGAGCGCAACGCAATGTATGAAAGGCATTGATTTGCCGATCGCTGCGACTACATAAATGATCAAGTGAGTTTTACTAACTTAAAACTCATTTAATTAATGTTTTTTATGATATAGTAGGCAAACAAGCAGACGAATCGCATGATGGTAAGCAACTACTGTCGCCTATGGACACCTGGAACACCAGAGGGGTTGCAAGTGCGTTACCGGCATGTAAGATGCAGTAGGTACGCTCTTTTCTTATAGGTCGTAACACCGCGGATGGCAGTTCATTCCACAGTTTACGGCTCAGCCACGACATCGCTCGATGTCGTGGACGAGCCGTTAGACGTGCCAAAATTACGTGTTTTTTTAGGGTTCCGTACGCAAAGGGACAAAACGCGACCCTATTACTAAGACTCCACTGTCCGTCTGTCTGTCACCAGGATGTATCTCATGAACCGTGATAGCTAGACAGTTGAAATTTTCACATCAGATTATGTATTTCTATTACCGCTATAACAACACATACTAAAAAGTATGGAACCCTCGGTGGACGAGTCCGACTCGCACTTGTCCGGTTTTCATTAGCTGTCACCCTGGTACATTTTTAGGCACCTATATACTTTTCCATTGGCGTTTGTTGTTGAGGTCACTTTGGCTACGGCCTCTGTCATTCGTTTAATTCAGCTTTGTGCACTAATGAAGAGGTTTTTTATTTAAATTCGGCAAACATCTGGCATTTAGTGGATTACCGAGTTACGCGGGACAAAACAAACTAACTAACGAACCCGGGGCGCAATTGGATGTGCAAACTGAAAAAAAACTGCTCGCGTTATATAAAAGCTTTGGGTTACGAGCTCTTCCTGTCTCTTTCTAACAACCTAGAGAGCCTACCACGGTGGACGAAAATCTTAATTTCGTTATCTATAGAGTTAGACCAAGAATAGTCTGCAAAGATTTTGATAGCACACGCAGTGCCAGTGTTATTTATACGACATCATTTCATTGAAGTTTGTCGTTTAAAATAACACCTGCACTGCGTGTGCTGTCAAAATTTCTGCAGACTTTTCTTGGTCTAACACTATCTCTTTTTCATATTCGCGCGATTGAGCTGACAAATAAATTTCGATTTTCGTTTTTAGGGGAAGTCTACTGCCAACTAGAAAAATGTGCGAAATTCAAAATTTGTATTGGAGACCGATCCTTTGCCTACATTTTTCAAAGCTGGTTTGCCAGAGTACCTACCCATATGTAGGTACATAGAGTTAGATCAAGAAAAGTCTGCAGCGATTTTGATAGCCCACGCAGTGCAAGTGCTACTTCTACGTAATAATCTCATAGACGTTTGGCATTTAAAATGACACTTGCACTGCGTGGGCTATCAAAATAGCTGTAGACTTTTCTTGGTCTAACTCTACATACTTGGATAATCTAAACTTTAGGGTTACCACATGCAGGCGCTTTTAAAAACGTAATTCAGAGACCGCATTACGACATGAAATTTAATGTTGAATATTCAAGTGAAAATAAAGTGATGATAAATCTTCACGTAAATCATCACCCGCCACAAAAAGGGAATAACTTTCATGTAAAAGCTAGAAGGCGAAAGAAGTGTCAAATAAAAAAGGGTGATAAAACCATCTGATGGGACGCGCGAACTTTTAAAACATTAATTTGATAAGCAGGATCATAAATATTCATCTGGAGACGTCGACGAGTCGCCACCGGGTGTAGGGAGGGGGTCGCGGACCGTAGTTTACAATAGACAGCCTATTGGTTACTGAGGGCCTACCTGTGACAGAGAGGCAACACGTCGAACGTGTTTCGCGGTAGGCCGTCTACCGCGAAACACGTTCGACGTGTTGCCTCTCTGTCACAGTTACGTACGAATTTACAAGTGCGCAAGAGAGGCAACACGTCGAACGTGGTTCGCGGTAGGTAGGCCCTCTGGCACTGGCATCCTATTGGCAGCGTGCGTCAATTATAATGAGGGATCAGGGATAAGTTCGCCTTTGTACTAATGACGAATGTTATTTATCCTGTTTTGTTGTAAAATAAAGTGTTTTACTACTACTACTACTAATTAAAGGAGGGGGGAGGGGAGGGGGGGGGCAGCAGCACAGGAGCCTCCTGCTTCTTGGTGTAAGAATCAAGTTTACGTTTCCGCATGGTGGCAGACTCGTCTTTAACGGACATGGGAGTTTAGGGGTTTTGCCCTAACCGCCACGCTGGACAGTTGGGTTGGGGGGTTGCAGAGAATGGTATATAATAGTTTGGAAATCATGCCGGCGCTGCTGCTTACTATCACTATCTGTCCCGTAGTTACTTTCTACGACACCCGAGGGAAGAGATGGGCTGGTTCTGAGCCGAGGCGTCTGATAATTCATTTTCTGTAGACGCGGCCCGGACCCGGCTCGTTTTAGCGTGAGTTATGCTCATGCACTATGCCGAGGCCACACGGCAAACACGCATTTTTAATCACCAACATTTGAGTGAAAAGGCACAAAACTTATACCCGTGACTTGACCGTGCGCCTAAAGAGGCAATGCACGACATTCGCTGCGTCTACATCAATTACGGTCTGCGGTAATAATGAATTCAAACGTCGAGAAACAGCTCATCGTCGCAATTCAAAGAGAAACTTGCGGGAAGTTTTTTGAGTCGAGGGGTGCAGGTAGGGGGTTGTGGGTGAGAGGGGGGGGGGGGTAAGTTTTAATTGCGGCGCGGTAATTGCAACTGTTATCAGGTTACTCGGGATCTACGTATTAAAGGATGAAGATACTTTAACTGATGAGCTGAAGAGAGGGATTTAAATTTAATTTCTGAATTTTCACGTGCATTTTTTGCTCGGTGGCGAATAATGCGGAGGAGTATTCTTATTGAAATAACAGATTCGGAATTTGATCTGGATTCTGAATTTGGTGTCCGTTGGTGTTGTTATCTGGATCTGGTGTTGGTGTTTGTGTCTGTGTCAAAAGTGACGGTTCTGGTTGAAGAAATGTCACTTTTGGCTTAAACTATCTTCATACCAGATTACGAGTACATCTAAATTGGTTCAGCGGTTAAACCTTGAAGGTACGTCGTAACTGACAGACATACTTATATAGTTACTGTCCCATACATAATTAAAACTTATTAAAACGTTATTATAAAACTAGAACGTCTCAGAAACTAAACGAAACACTCACTCAGACATAGCATTTCAATAATTATTCTCCTGAATTTCGAAGCAAATTTCGGAGGAATAGAGAATAATAAAATTTAAAGATGCTATAATACTTTTATTCCAACTCCAGCAGCGATAGTGAGTCGCTAACGAGTGCAAATAAGAATAAAACTTTTAGAATATTATTATCATTTCGTTAGTTTAAATACCTCGAGTAGTTTAAATACGTTGAGTGGTAGAAAACTTAAAAATGTGTCCAGAAAATTAAAGTTAAGTCTGGAATTTTGCTCATTTTCTATCTATTTAACTTGGTTTTGTTATAAAATTCAACATGTGTAATAATTATCCCAATTTATACCCACCTATATAAGAAATAAAAACCCAACTGCGATTAGGCTTCGGAAGCAATTTTAATATACTTTGTGTTACTCCCACATCTGAGAGTTCTGACACGTATCTGAGGACCGCAAAAAATGAAAATCGAAATTTCTTATCTGCGTCTCTATCACTCTTGCGTATTCGAGTGATAGAGACTAATAGAGAGGCCGATAACGATATTTCAATTTTCGCGGTCTACCGTCTACTCTCTGATCATATTATAATCTGGCAAACGGTACGTGTAATGGTACATGGTACAAAACATACATATAAAAACCGGCCAAGTGCGAGTCGGACTCGCGCACGAAGGGTTCCGTACCACTTAAATGTTTATTTTATTCCGTTTTTAGTATTTGTTGTTATAGTGGCAACAGAAATACATAACGTGTGATATTTACCACTGTCTAATAGCTATCACAGTCCATACACAGCCTATACAGCCTGGTGACAGACAGACGGACGGACAGACAGACAGACGGACAGTGGAGTCTTAGTAATAGGGTCCCGTTTTTTCCCTTTGGGTACGGAACCCTAAAAACATAAAATTCAAGCCCCCTCCCTCGGCAGTTGTGTAAAAACTGCGTAACATCGGAATAAACTAGTGATGATAGATGTTGGTGCCCGTATCGAAAACGCGCCGTGTGTTACTATCACTTTCCGAACGTTCGCCTCAAAGCTACCAGAGGGCCTACCGCGAACGAACCACGTTTGACGTGTTGCCTCCCTGTCACACTTAAGTACGACATTACAAGTGCGATTGAGAGGCAACACGTCGAACGTGATTCGCGGTAGGCCCTCTGAGCCCTAGTATAAATTTCATTCGATAGCGTGACGAGTGTTTACGTTTGCGTTATGTCTATGTCTATTTTTGTATTGGATTTTGAGCAGCGCGCCAAGCGACACGTTTTGGAAACTCTAAATTCCATACAAATGACACTTAACGCAAACGCGTACCTACGTCACGTCATGCTAATCGATGGAAATTACCACTAGGAGTTCAGTATAACTAAATATGGAAATACAAAAAAACTTAACTTATTTACTGCTATCAAATTTATTTTAGTCAGTTCGTATTGCCAATGTATTTATGCAGAAAGAGGCCTGAGACTCTCTGAGGGCCCTGTTGAGGCTCCCGTGATACTGTGGTGTACAAAAAGACAAAAAAACACAGTAAACAAAAGACAGTTGGAGCCAGTGGGTTTTTCACGACATTGCGCGACTGGCGGCGGAGGTGGGAACTGAAGGTCCGATCTCTGTGTCTCACTCTAACCTATGGTTGCCGCCGCCGCCGCCTGTCGCGTAATGTTGTGCGAGTTGTAAGTGATACACTGTTCGTGTAAGAATGATGTTTTGCTCGACTTGGCGGGGGCACTGCCGTGCCCCCAGATTGACGCTAGAATGGACCGTGTCCGGGCCATGGCGTCCGACACTTCGTTTCCTATGATGGGTGATCGCTTATCACGTGATACTTTCTTTAAAACACGACTCAACCCGGACCCGGGCCGTTCTAGCATGAGCCATCCTTTAGACTATTTCTCTGTAAGTGATAAAAATGTGAACACAGTACCTAATCTTTGCTGATCCCGTTTGAGTGATGACAATCCGATGCCGAATACCGCTTATGGTAAGGGAAATTAGTTTTTGTGCGGAACTGGGTTAAGCCCAGGATAATCAATAGTCGTAAGTATGGGTATGAGCCTAAATAGAGCACTTACGAGTATTAGAAGAAATTCAGACAAATATTATAGTCCAGACAAAGACATATTGCAGTGAAAATGAGTCACTGTTGAACCGTTTTCAAAATTGCTCTTGAGTTGAACATATCAACAGTGGATCGCGGTATAAGTAAAACAAAGTACGAGAAAGGTGATAAGTGACAAATGAGAGATTACCTAATATTTATTCAAAGACAACATGTAATTTAGAAAACAAGCAACGGACTGGAGCCCGATTCACGGGATCGAGAAAAGTGGCGCTGTCTTGTGTCGCAGGCCAAGTCTCATTGGGTCGCTGAGCCAACGGAGTAAGTAAGTTGAATTGGTGTATGCGAAATGAAGGGAATGCGGAACCATGGCGATTGTGAAGGTCGTATCAAAACCAGTTTAATATCATAACAAATTGTTAAATTATAATCAACCTCCTGTAGCGCCAATATGGTCGCTCTTTATCATTTGTCACCATGCCTGTCACGTTCTAACAAATACGTAAGTGCGAAAGTGACGCATGGCATGACAGGTGACCATAATACTGGTTAATAACTATTGTGTGGGGTTACAGGAAAGCTTGTTACCTTCCCTCGTTTTATTGTGAAAACTAGCCGTTTTGCTCCGATGCAGTTAGCTTACAGTTCTATGCATTTAGTTTACTTTCAGTGGAGTAAAGCTTATTGTGCAATCAAGCTGAAAGTCACGTCATACGCGAGAAAAGTTACTAGGGCATTACACACAGCTTAGGTACCTATTATTATTTTAAAGCCCCTGTACATATTGGGCCAACGCAGGCCAGTTCAAGGGACGCAGCCATGCGGTAGAATGAGATAACAATATCACTTGCTCCCTCTAACGCATAAATGCGTCCCCCAGACTGGCCCACGCTGGCCCAATATGTACAGGGGCCTTAAGATGTTAGTGCACGACCGCGTGTAAACGTACTTCGGATTTTTACGGGCGAAAAATCTCTTATTGATGCTAAATTAAAAAGTTCCTTTACCCTTACATAATTATTTATGTATGCTTATCATGTGCAGAAATCGTGCTATATCCACATGTACATGGTGGTCGTATATAGGGCGCGACGAACATTACAATAAGAGTTATTCACTAACTTTTTCGTGTTTGCAGCGTAGATATCAACAGAGTAGCTGGCAAAAATTGTGGACAGTTTTCTATGGCAACGGCGGCCATTGAAGGCTCAATCGAATCAAAGCAGCTGTCGTAGATTGGCGGGTTTTACTTAGCGCCACTTGCACCATCCCATTAACCCGGACTTAACCGGTTAAACCGTTAACCCAATGTCAAATGGTACTGGTAACCTTGGTAACTCCAGGTTTAACCGGTTAACCTAGGGTTAGTGGAATGGTGCATGTGGGCCTTAGTAGATTCAGGGCCACTTGCGCCATCCCACTAAACCAGGATTAAGCGGTTAAACCGTTAACCTAGTTTCAAATTGTACTGGTAACCGTGGTAACTCTATGTTTAACCGGTTAAACCCGGGTTAGTAGAATGGTGCAACTGGCGCTACATGGCTTGGGTCAGGTACCTCATTGTTCAAATATAATTTGACATATTTTTTTAGAGATTTCAATGAAAATGATAGTAGGTATAGGATTTTTTTAAATATTTGGATCATACACATTTTATAGTATTTTTTAGTATGATTAGCTCGTTCGCGTATTTCCTATCGCAAAAATTCAATCTAAAGCGAATTTTTATGCCGCTTACTTACAGGCGGGATTTTGCTGTGTACCTTCTGCCTTGAGAAATTCTGCGGCGCTACTCCCATGAATTCAGTGACCTATTTCTTTTCCATAATGAGTTCGTCAAAGTTTCCCCTCGCCGCATTGTTTCGTAGCCTTCCCGTCTCATCTTAGAGTTAGACCAAGAAAAGTCTGCAGCGATTTTGATAGCCCACGCAGTACCAGTGTTATTTACCTATACGTCATAATTTCATAGAAGTTTGACGTTAAAATAACACTTGCACTGCGTGGGCTATCAAAATCTCTGCAAACTTTTCTTGGTCTAACTCTAGTGTGTTCCCCGTAGCATCCTAAAATAAGCCAATAACTTATTTGGAGAATGAAGAGACTAAGATAGTTTTAACTTCTTTGACGAAGAAGAGGAAATTATTACTACAATCAGGCGCGCCGTATGTTTTCGTTCGCTACCTACGGAGCGTTAGCGATGTTGTCTACGGGGCCAGTACGGAATGGACGGGTTATATTATTTGCTAGCTTATGCCAGAGATATCAGCGTGTGCATGATGTTTTTAGGTTTGACAGATGGCGTTCATAAGGTTAAGAGGGTTATATTTTATACCTTCAAAACTACTTATACAGGGTGAAATTTAATTCACTGGCCAAATTGAAACACCCGAAAGAACTCGAAAAAATATTAAACACGTGTTTTTTCTTTTAATACCGCTCAGTACATTTTTTTCGAAATAACTCATCATAAAGTTGTCCTAAAAACCTCGTACGTTATGGTGAACCGACAACTACCCACTACACCCGCTTCTCTCTTATCAGTTAAGGTCATTGACACCCCGCCCCTCCCGCTGTTTGCAATCGCGTCACCAATTATGAACCCTATTGCAGCGAGATAAGACGCTTACCTACATAAGTTGCTAATTTTTCCTTCATACTTTAACGGGCTTAGAGCCGTCAAAATGCAAAGGCAACCCATTTTTAATCTAAAATATTATTTCTGACTAATGATTATTAACAAAACGTCCGTGGCTTAAAAACAATGAGTAAAAACTAGGTCAGGAATCTTTGCATTCAGGCGTATTTAAAAAATTGAATCATCTTATGTACTTACATTTGATTAAAAGTCGACGCAATTAACGAAAGTCCCACGAGATGGTACTCTTGGATTCAATCCTTGTCTGCGAAGGCGTGGAGCTGATTCCATTTCGTATAATCTTTGTGCACCACGTAAACACTCACCACTTAATAAATAACACCGTACCATTTCCTAATATTCCCGGTTCGAAAACATTTTTTTAAACCTTAGTACGCGCGCGATTATTATTTTAAGGTTGGCGAGTGACGAGTGACTAATCATTTATGCTAACCGTTATGTTTACCGCTAGCGCGGAATGGTTTAGACTACCCTCGAAATTGATAAACCTGCCTACCATCGCCAACACTAACTAGGTGGACCCTATTGCAACGATTATAAGGTTTAGTGAAGGTCAGATAAGGGTTTTGCTGATGTTGTTGTTAAAACCTACTATTAGGTTTGTTTACATTTGTGGTAATAGGGTGACCACGACTCGTGGAAAGTATTTAAAAATTGAAAAATGAAATTTATAAAAAAATGTTCTTTTTTTTTTCGCTAAATAGATTCCTTAAGTGTAACCTAGTGCCTGGAATGAATATGGCCAGTGATTTAAATTTCACCCTGTATATATATATTTCGGGGATCTCGGAAACGGCTCTAACGATTTCGATGAAATTTGCTATATGGGGGGTTTCGGGGGCGAAAAATCGATCTAGCTAGGTATTATCTCTGGGAAACGCGAATTTTTGAGTTTTTATATGTTTTCCGAGCAAAGCTCGGTCTCCCAGATATTTTATACTTAAATACTTATGGCGTCTACAACAACCTAAACTTTGTCCGTGGCTGTACTCCTAGTTTATCCCGCTAAAGTCCAATAAACACCGAATATAAATAATTTCTGCTTCCCCGCAGAATCAAAAAGCATCCGTCCGTCTTTTGTTATTCAAATGTCCGAGATTTATTTCCCGTTACGACAATCCAATTTCTTAAATACAGATTTAGACTTTATTATTATAGTAATAAGGTCGAGATTGAAGGGGTTTGGAGATATTTTGTGTTGATTTCGCTTTAGTCTGAAAGGGGATTGTATTAATTTCATCTTTCTGCGAACGTAAGGTCCTGCGTGGCGGGCTGTTCCGATGAAGGCTCACGAGTTCGACGTCTTACGTAAAAAAAAAACATTATTATTGGACATAAATTCGCCTGCCCAACTTACATAGCAACCTGCGTGGTACCTTTGTCGCGTGGTTTGTCCTTGCGTCGGGAATAGCCTGTAGCGGGTAATAAATAAAATAAGAATAAAAAAATAAAAAAGCCTTTTATTTCTCGCCAATATAACGTACAAAAACATAAAATTTAAATAGTAAACACAAAAAGACATGCTTAAAAAGTCGCAGTACATTTCCATAATTATGTCCCTATTCTATCATGAAATTTTTGATGAATTCCTTATTGTTATTTATTAATTACTCATTAAGTATAATATTTAATTAAATTGAATATTTTCATGTCATTTCATTTCAAAGATTTTTTTTTAATGTTAATCAAAATTTACAAGGAAATAATAATAAGCGGGTAATAGTAGGTAGATATTTTATACATTGATGCGCGTAAGATGACTAAATAATGCGACTCCCAGTGCATTTTGCGAGGACCAATCAGCGAGACAGGAACAGGACCAAAGAAAGACGGTTAAATTCATATCATCTTTACTCCCATATGCATAAAACTTTACAATTCTCAATAAGTAGTTAATTAATGTTTTATCCCTTTCTTACAAATCCATAAGTCTAAAAGACAAATTAAAACAAACAATTAAAACTAAATTGAGGCTTGTAGAGTATCAATGAATAACGCCATAAATACATCGGAACAGACCAGACTAGAATGCTCTCCATTAAGAGATTGTACTGTAATCGGTCGGTCAAGTGTGCGGCGAGCTATTGTTTTCATCCCCCTAACAATCGGCTCTAGTCACAGACGGCCGTCCGTAGACTCCACGAAGCGATTGTGCTTCGACACTCTGACCACTTCACTGCGATGAGGCGTGACCAGAGATTGCTGTCACAGTAGCAAGACGGGCACAGCCGCTTATTTATGTCCTGGAGGTGGAGGGTATCAAGTGACACCCATATACCGTAAAATGGGGTGAGTAGGTTTCGCGGAGAGAGGTGGGTTATGAATGGGGACAGAAAGTTTGAGAGGGGGGTGAGAAGGGATTTTAAGGCTACTGCTACAAAAATAATGTATTCCAATTTAAAATGGAGCTATAGTAATACGCATAATAAAAAAAACGATCCAACGATCTTCCAAAATCACCTTTGTATGAAAACCCCTCTCACCCCAAATACGAGGCACTACGGGGTGAGGTGGGTTTTCCTCTTTATCGTCAAAGTTATGAAATGGAACTACCCAAAATAAAATAAAAACTAAAATACAAACGTCCGGAACACTTATTATATACACCATTCAGTTTTCATATGTAAAAATAAAATGGTATCGAGGTTTGAATTTCAGTTTTGACCCTACTCACCCCATTTCACGGTATACGAAAGCGATTGTGCACATTTAGACCGCGAGATAGCCAAGCCACACATGGGTTCCGTCTACGCCAACTCTGCACCGGTTTTGGCAGTGTTATTGTAAACATCTTTTTAATTTTAATTTTGAAGTTTGTGCAAAGCAAAGAATGCACTGTGTAGTCACAGTAAATTTACTGCCATCTTTCGACATAGGATTAAAACTTTTAGAACGCCATTTGACTTTGATTCTTGTTCTTTCACTGATATGTGTTAAAATTGATAAATATCAAATCTACACGAGTATAGGCTAAAGGTATGGCGCCAGCTTATCGAGCATATTTTGTTGTTGATTTTCTTGATTTTCTGAGGCACGTTTTTTTCTTAGACTTTATTTATCTTATAATTAAGTATACGGAGTTTTATGTCTTTACTGCGAGGCATCTTAAGTCATCCTGTAGGTAAATAGTCTGTGATTTCAGTTCTTACATAGCTGCAAGTCGTGCAATGAGGAAGACGTGCCTTTAAAGATTGTACTCGTCTTTGTTTAATTTTGTTTTTGTTATACTATCTGCTAAGCAAACTGACGACTGGGGTCGTAACACTTCTTATTCACACTTGCACAGTCGTAGCAGGAGCGAAAGAGATGGTAACCTTTCCGTGACCACAGCTGGTGCAACTCCGCTGAAACGTCGGAATTAAAGGTAAAAACAATGAAATTATATCGCGGTAGACCCGTTTGTGTAATTAAATATGTGTACAAAACGCGAGAGTTCAAAGTGTTATAGATGGTAATATGATCTCGGTCGTCATTTCGGTTTGAAGTAATAATAGGCGCATGGCACACTGGGTCCGATTCGCACATCGCTCCGACGTGCGATCGGGATGTCGCTATTTATTTTTTATTTTATTAGTCAAATAAGTAACACAGCATTACAGTAAAACCAAGGCACTGTGAAACTACAAAATAAAATACAATACATGAGAACAAAATACAAGTTAAAACTTAAAACAACTCATGCATTGTTAAAATACACGTTAAGGTGCAGTGGGTTCAGAAAACGAAGTTTTTAAAAAGCCGTAGCTCTTTTTTGGATCACAATACGGCTGCCATACATTCAATTAACAATCTTGAGGGCTTTTTCTAGTGACTTCCGCGATTCGAATCCTAAGTTTTTGACTTTTGCTCGATAGAAAACGATCACGAACATAGGTCTAAAACGGACTTTAAACATTCGTAACAATTTGTGCACAAAAGATAAAAATATGAAAATTGCTTCTAATAACGCGCAATTTTATGCTTGAGCGAATTCCGCGATTACTTTTTTTTTTAATTTAACATTAAATAAATAAGTTCAAAAACATGATATCAGCGGTCCCGTGCACGCAACTTCTTTGATCAGATGCCCGCTGGGCTTGAACGAAGGCGGTCCTATCGCGGGGCGCACTAAACTGACAGTTGGGTTTTGCAATTATTTTGACATTAAATCATATACGTATACGAAAAAGTATACCAGTAGACAAATTGTATTTAAAAAAATAGGGTAAATTAATTATCATCACATAGAGCTCGGGTCTCATCTTAAATTTGATTTGTTGTTGTTTACGGGGGATAATTATTGAAAAACGCAGTAAACTATCTCAAAACAATACGGTTCTAAAATCATTTAAGTAATTTGCTCCTTCAAACCCCGCTTAAAAAGAAAAAAGTTTGAAGACTCATACTTACTGATTGGAGTTAATTTTCATTATGCTGGTATTACCTAATATTGCGTAATTTTAAAAACGTACCCATGTGACTTCTGTACGTCAACGTCAATGAACTGATTGTGATGACAATTTTGTGATCTTGTATTTATGTTAGAGAACTTTTGATCTTCAAATATTACCTATTAATACGGAACGATATGTAAATATTTCGTGTACTACTTGAAAATCTTGAAGCGGTACACCTATCTTGTTGCTGTGAGGTCCGCCCAGATATATAATGCGGTTACGTGCTGTTCTGCAAACCTTCATGAAATCAAGAATAAATAAACGACTATGGTCTAGCCTCAGTCCTAGTGAGTTTTTGCGGCTCGTGAGGCCGGGATATACTTGCCTACGAGGCTGACAGGCCAATACCGTTGCGGACTGGTTTACTGTGATTGTCTATGTATCGATTGTTATCCAAATTTACTATAAAATAAAACAAAGTTTCTAGTTCAATTATATTCTGTGCATATTTAATTTTATTTTTTATACCTCGTCGATGACAAACAAGCATACGGCCCGTCTGATGGTAAGCAGTCTCCGTAGCCTATGGACGCCTGCAACTCCAGAGGTGTTAGGTACATGCGCGTTGCCGTGCCTAACCCTCCGCACCCTCGTTGATAACTGGCAACCATACTCACCGGCAGGAACAATACTATGAGTAGGATCTAGTGTTATTTGGCTGCAGATTTCTGTAAGGTTGAGCTCTGCTCTAGATCTGGAATGACATCCGCTGTGCTGTGTCCTACCACACAAAGCGAGATGTAATTCACAGTGCCCATACCTCTCTTTTGGACGTAGTTCAAGGACCAGAGGAATGTCCATATATCTTAAGTATTTCCGTACTAAATAACTACACAGATTCAGATTCTGAGCATATAACCGTAAGTTTACCAAAAATTTGGCGTAGCTGTACAGTCAGATGCAGAGAAAAACAATCCGCCAAAATTAAATTTCCACCCTGCCAGGACTTTATTTATTGATAAAGATAACGATATGTTTGCAAAAATGTAGTGATGAACATAGGTGGACAGTAATTTTGGATGCGTAGGGGAGAGCGGGGAGAAACGCAACACTTTGTACTTTGAACTTAGTTTCTGGCTAACCGTTATTATTTTGATGAAATTAATGTAGTCATATATAACTTCATTGCATGTTCTGTACATTAACATCTTGATTAACCTTATAATTGTGTATTTTGTATGTAAGTACCAGAGTGACTAAAAAATCATCTTTTGTTACTCATGACCCGTTGGCGTGCAGAAAGTAACACGTGTGGGTCAAAAGTAACAAGACACAGTGGGCTGTAATTAACATAATATGATAGGTATATCAAATCAAAAAAGTACTAATTAAATATGTAAATTATTATTGATCACACACTTTAATATTTGCATTTTAACTACATAAACATTAGCATTTTAAGAAAACAAATCAATATTAAGTCCTCGTTAGAAATTGTTTTTATTTCAAGTGATGAGGTCAATTATTCTGTTATAAACATGTTTTCTACTCAGATAATTCAGGGTCAGAGTTTTTTCACTCACAAATATGGCATACATCGTTTAAATCAGGGGTCTCCAAACTTTTCCGTCGGCGCCGAGGTGGGGGGGGGGGAGGGTGTATCTGGTTGCTGCTGAACTGATACTGATAGGGCTGAACACCTGGAGCCTGCCTTCCGCGGGCCGGATTGGACCGCTGTCGGCGGGCCGGATTGGAACGCTTCGCGGGCCGGATTTGGCCCGCGGGCCGGGGTTTGGCGAGCCCTGGTTTAAATCATCATTGACGCATTAAGCATGTGACACCATATTAGATTCAATAGGTATATATTGTATGGGATGTAAATGTTACTTTTGTACCTATACGGCTTTGTTACTTTTGTACCCGACCGCATTTTTCTGAAAACATGAAAGATATCTTTGAAACGGAACGTGGTCGAGAAAATAAATTGCAATCAATCTAATCAATATCCCTTCGGGTGGCAGGGCCTCCGGTTGAAGGGTAGGAGAAATGGCGCGGCCATTTTTTAAAATATGCCCCTGCGTGGCAGAGGGCGGGAGCCGGACACTTCCCTAATTGGCGGCGAACCGGGAGACGGTTCCGTCATAACAAGCCCGTGAGTGGCAGAGACCGTCTCCCGGCCTCTGTGCGACATCGTATTTCGCGCCTAAAATAAAACCGTTAAAACTATGCCTTGCTTGTTCACTCTTGCAAGATGCATTCGTCAATAAACAAGAATGGTATTCCTTAACGGTCGAATTCCCGCGTAAAATAAAGTTTGTTAGAACTGTGTGAATCATATTAAATGTATTGTTTTGTCACAAAAACTGCTTTTTCTACAGTCAATTGTTTTATTTCCTAATTATACGTATTTTTATACATGAAAGTAGAAAAAAAATGGTAATAATATGAGATTTGATCAAGTCCAGCATAATTCACATAAAATAGAATGTAATTCATTGGTATACAATCAAATAAACCACTTTATGCTGAATTCAATAATACATAGTTAATATATATCCTTCATACATATTTTTTGAGAAACGGTCATATTTCTAACACGCGCCAAATTCGCGATGAACATCCTGGAGGCCCCGCCACTTGACGTATATTTTTCCAAAATGGCCGCGCCACTCAACCTCAACCCACCGTTAAATCTGAGGCGCCGCCATTCAACGGCTTGTTATGTCTGTCCGTCTCCCGGCTCCCCGCCACTTACCGTAGAGACCGGGAGCCGGACAATGCCACTCTAGGGGATATGCAAATATTCAGAAAATGTATGTATTTTAATACAACGTAAACATCAAATAACTAAAAGTCGAAAAACGTACTTTTGATTCGAAAAATCACGTTGGGTCCTCTCACACAACCTAATAGCACGTGGCGCCCGTTTCGACTGAATGCAAGTGAAGGGGGCGCCACTGTCTATCACCTAATAGCAGCGGAGTGGTGTTTTGACTATTAGATACACCTACAGAGCAATAGTTACTTTCCTTTCCACCCGCCGTTACGTTTGTCCCCGCTCTCCCCTACATTTCACTTGAAAAAGCATGCAAAATTTTCTTATTAGCTAAGTACTACAATTAAATATATACAGATTGAAGCTAAGCTAAGGTAAGTAAGTTATACAATAATAACATCATCGGAATACACATATGATTTCAATGAAATTGTCATTGAATTGATTTTGCGCCTTATCGAAAGCCCTATTGAATAGAGTAGTACCTAAATAACGTTTTTCATCTGACGACTTCTGTATTTATTCGGTTTATTTAGTACGCGTATCTAATGAATTCGATTTTAGTTAATTTACATTTAAATACGTCACATGTGACATGAACAGACAAGGAGAGTAAGATAAAATATATTGTTTCTCTTCCTTCTTTCAATGGAACTTTTTTAGAGTTTCTCTTCCTCAAAGGAGGCTAGTGGTTAACACGAAACTCAAAATACTCTCATTTGCATCTTAAAAAAAAAGGATGGGTCACTGACCTGTCCCAGTAAAGTGAGGTAGTGTGCGTGAAGTGTGCTTGTGTGTGAAATGGGGTAATTTGACAGAATCTGAAAATTTTCCTCGGGCATACCTCGCCTTAAGCATTGGATTTGGGCGACGTGACAGCGTGGCTCCGTTGCGTCGTCTGACTCGGAGTAGGATTCGGCATAATAGATCACTGAGACAAAACAGTTCGTTAGAGTTAGACCAACAAAAGTCTGCAGCGATTTTGATAGCCCACGCAGTGCAGGTGTTATTTATACATCATATTTTCAAAGAAGTTTGGCGTTTGAAATAACACTTGCACTGCGTGGGCTATCAAAATCTCTGCATACTTTCCTTGGTCTAACTCTAGTTAGTTTTTCGTCGATTCAGATTTTGAACATTTTCAAAATGGCGGAGCTATGGGGCTTGCGAAGTCTACAGCTTAAACGAGCCACTAATTTTAGTTTAAGATACATTTGCGGTCTTATACGATAAAAACCCCTCCGCTCAATAGCAGCATTGTGAGCGCTACAGCAGCGGGGTCAACTATTGTGGGATTTTGTGGAACTATTGTGAGGACTGCGCCATCTTCCTTTACATGTGGCTTTTATGCTTTTAGGCGGTTATTACACTGGTACCAGGATGTATGCCTTAGAGGGGACATTTGTGTGTGCATGTCGAAACTCTAATTGTGATTGTTTAATTCTAGTTGTTAGAGTCCGTCTTAGCTAACTATGCACAGACTTGATACAACAAAACGAGGGAGTCTCATTATAAAGGTCATATTATTATTTGACATTAATGATGACATAGCCACACTTTGTCATTTGAAATGCCCTGAATAGCTTGGTCTGACTCTAGGAATATTTGGGGTCCCATACAGTAAGAACCCCTCCGCTCAATGGCAGCATTGTGAGCGCTTCAGCAGCGGTCAACTATTGTGGGATTTTGTGGAACTATTGTGAGATCTGCGCCATCTTCCTTTTATTGTGCCTTTAGGCGGTTACACTTGCGCCAAAATGAAGTCCACCTTAGGTAGGTGGGCCATTTTATTTAAAGTTGTCCCCTAAACTTTTTTTCAAATTTGGTTATTTTTATGTTATTTCTACTCAGAATCATGAGCTCTTTTGATCCTAATAGGAGAAAAAAGTTTAAGTTAGGGACAACTTTAAATAAAATGGCCCAGGTACTTGGGAACAAATCGAATTTTATTTAAATAAGTTTTTGTTTACTGTTTTTAAGTTTTCTGACTATATGTACTCATATACCTAAATTATAAACAAAAATAGATGCCATACATGTGGTTAAAGTGGTACCTATAGCTAAAGTTGTACCATTGTACCTATAAAGTTTCTAGAGACCGTCTAAGTTTACTTTGCACTGATTTTAAAAACGGAGTGTAGGAATCACAAACGTCATATTTTCATATAATTCAGCCTATATACGTCCCACTGCTGGGCACAGGTCTCCTCTCATGCGCGAGAGGGCTTGGGCTATAGTCCCCACGCTAGCCCAATGCGGATTGGGGACTTCACATACACCTTTGAATTTCTTCGCAGATGTATGCAGGTGCCTCACGATGTTTTCCTTCACCGAAAAGCTAGTGCTAAATTATCAAATGATATTTCGTACATAAGTTCCGAAAATTTTCATAGAAATTTGTTATTAATGGAGACATTGCTACACTTTGTCATCAATGCAGAGTTAGCTTTATCATACTCTATTCATAGGTTTTTGAACAATTTAGTAAATAATAGTTTATATTTATTTTTAAGTTTAGATAGGTACAATTAGGTTAAGTGATTAAGTGTAGTTTTTAATGCTTCTGAAAAATCATTTATTTAGGTACATACAATATATATACAGCGGTACTACTAATCGAAGTTAATAACTAGCTTAAATCTAAAATAGGCCCCTGAGGCATTGTACCAAGGACGCTGGCGGCATTTCCTCGCTGTATCGCAATGCTGATACGTTGTGCGAGGTAGCCGCCAGCTCTTCGGTCACCAGTTACGTCAACCAGACGCTTCGCGATTTCTGCGAACAACTTATGCGCGCTGGGATTAGTTTTTAATTAGTTTGTTTAGATCGATTTTAGCCTGTACAGTCGCCATCAGATATATCGGAGCGTCCAAGGCGCTCACAAATATCTGAACACGCCTCTATTGTCAAGGCGTTAGAGTGCGTGTTCAGATATTTTTGAGCACCCCGGCCACTCCGATATATCTGATGGCGACTATTCGTGTGAATAAAGATATGTATATTTTTGTATAGACCATCTGACTGACACCCATTTAGTAAATTGTGTGCTATACACTATACAAAATTTTGACAGCCCAGAAGTGGCAAAGGAAAACCAAAATGGCGTTTACTAAAACAACAGAACTAAGCTCCTAAATTATGATGATGAGAAACACCGCAACAGTTCCAGTGTCTAAGTTATGAGTCGACTAGAACTTCCAGTGTTATTATCATAGTTACCGAGATATCGCCATCCGAGGGCCACGGGATGCGGTGTATATGATGCAGGCATTTTGTATGAATCCGCCTTTTCCAAACGGCGTAGGCATTTTACAAACGTTTCGCCGTTTGCAAATTTCCGAAGGCAAATTGTTACGCTCAATAGCGTCAACGTCAAAAGTTGTGGGTTTCGCCATGGTATAATAATATACTCCGCCTGGTACTCTATTCCGAGATTCGCGTATGACCTAACTGACACGGGCCTACGTCATCATGCTGTTTATAGGTTCTCAAACTTTAAAATGTGGGAGAATTTTAACCAACGGTGAAAATTATGTTAACGGCATTAATTTTAAGTTATTCATGTAGAAACATAGTAAAATAAAACAAATCTAATGTATTAAATTAAACTTTATTTATCTATACAAGACAAACGTTTGAAAAACTAATTCACAGTTACACATTAATTACCAAGCTTACGGCGTGAAAAGTTTGGAAAACACTGCGACTGCTGACACAGAGCGAGAAGGAAATAACAATTAACACGCGTTCGACAAGGATGACGGTCAGGGCATGAAGTTATCTAGATCCGAATTGTCAAATGTGACAGCGCTATCCTGTGTTGTCAGTAGTGTAAACAGAATTACCCGAACGTCTGAAATTTCTGTCGTGAATCGGAAGATATTGCTAACGAATAATTAAAAATGACGTGTTATTGTAAAATTTAAGATAAAATACATATAAATGAAAATTATAAAATTATAAAGAAATACTTTAACTTATTAACCATAGGTATAATGTACCCATGTAACATGTTATGTTGAAATAAAGTGGCAATGTTATTGTGACGTAGGCCCGTGTCACTCTGGGAATAGAATACCATGTTTTATTAGACCATGGGTTTCGCTAGGGTGACCATGGTTTACAAAAAAAAAAACTTAAAGGTATTCAATCATTTATTCCAAAAATTAATTTAACTGAAACTTACATTTCAAACTTCTGCACATCAAAACTATGAAAAACGCAGGGGTGTCCATCAAATCTGCAGTTCTTGGACGGTCCCATCGCACTGTTTCTTTTCAAAAAATATTTCCTTCACAACTTACCTCGACGGAGCATCCTTAGCGTTGGTAACCAAGCGGTAAGAATTTGTAAGTTTACAATTTCTCTTAGTGCGTATTTTTTGTGGCCTTCAAGTTGGGTTGCATTTACACTGGCTGGTCTACCCGAGTAGGACGGCTTGAGCTATTATAATAACAACCGTGTTCGGTGACAAACTGCGGATACTTACGCGGAGTGTCACTTACGGTTATTATACTAGTGCCGGACTTGCTGAGTTTGGACTACTGACCAGTCGGAACTAGGTAACTTATAATAGTCGATGTACAGTCAGCATTAAAGTAGCGGATCAGACTACGCGTCAGAAATATCTATTATCTAATAGCTTAACAAAAAGAGATACCTATGTCTTTGTATGAAGGACAATTAGACTGTGACGTGTAGGTACTTTAGAACACGAACTATGAATATAATGAATATAATGATATTTCTATTTCGAGGGGTGAGCAGTCAAACCCGATAAGTCGAGATATTTTTTTATTCAGATAAGAACTCCACGCAAGTCACATACTTAGTTCTAATTTGAATGAATAGAATAGAATAGAATAGAATAGTTTTTATTCGTAAACACACAGACAATTAGACATACATAGAAAAACAGTGAAAAATAAAGTGTCACGAAATATCTCGACTTATCGGGTTTGACCGCTCACCCTTCGATTTGTAAAAGTATTCCAGGTGGCAATCACTTTTGGCGCGTTATATCATCCGCCACTTTCAATGCGCACTATAAAAAAAGAGTGTGCAATTAGAAGCAGGTACATAACTATTTCGTACAGGGGCACATTTCTTTAAGAATAATAGAAACTCTTTGGCATTTGGTAGTTTGTAGATTAATTAAATTCTATATACCTATAGAACTCTACCTATAGGTAAAGTTCAAAGAAAACTGCCTACAGAAACCTAATTTTGTCGAAAGTTGTTATTTTTTATGAAATGTACAATGTAATGTACTTGTTTGTTTCATATTTTTCAAACGAGATGCGATACCTACAGGTTTTCAACAATCGCTCGTGTGTCACGACTGCCGGCGGCACAATCAGGCTCGTTAGAACCATGGTATAATAATATACTCCGCCTGGTACTCTATTCCGAGATTCGCGTATGACCTAACTGACACGGGCCTACGTCATCATGCTGTTTACAGGTTCTCAAACTTTAAAATGTGGGAGAATTTTAACCAACGGTGAAAATTATTTTAACGGCATTAATTTTAAGTTATTCATGTAGAAACATAGTAAAATAAAACAAATCTAATGTATTAAATTAAACTTTATTTATCTATACAAGACAAACGTTTGAAAAACTAATTCACAGTTACACATTAATTACCAAGCTTACAGCGTGAAAAGTTTGGAAAACACTGCGACTGCTGACACTGAGCGAGAAGGAAATAACAATTAACACGCGTTCGACAAGGATGACGGTCAGGGCATGAAGTTATCTAGATCCGAATTGTCAAATGTGACAGCGCTATCCTGTGTTGTCAGTAGTGTAAACAGAATTACCCGAACGTCTGAAATTTCTGTCGTGAATCGGAAGATATTGCTAACGAATAATTAAAAATGACGTGTTATTGTAAAATTTAAGATAAAATACATATAAATGAAAATTATAAAATTATAAAGAAATATTTTAACTTATTAACCATAGGTATAATGTACCCATGTAACATGTTATGTTGAAATAAAGTGGCAATGTTATTGTGACGTAGGCCTGTGTCACTCTGGGAATAGAAGACCATGCTTTATTTTGTATTAATTAATCTTAATTGTAAATAGTCGTTATGTTGTATCTTCTTGCTGTGTAACTTTTTTCTTATTTAACTAACTGTTTACTGTATGTTATTTCTGTCTTTTTTCTTCTTGTCTGTTACCTTCCGTGATTCTTCTCACTTGATGGTCTCATCGGAAGATCAGCGCTGGAAGCCACCAGCAACATGCTGAGATGGGGCCATTTCGTGGCACTTTAATCTTATTTTGTGTTTTCTTTTATACTATGTACTGTTCCGATTGTTTGTGCTTACGAATAAATCTATTCTATTCTATTCTATTCTATTCTATTCTATTCTTTATTAGACCATGGTTAGAACATAGTAACGTAGTGGCAAACACGTACGAGTACATTACGATCGGACCTTGTTCTAGGAGTTCTAAGTATTAGGTACATACGTTTGGTAGACAGATAAAGAAAACATTATTTTGTATAATACATTATACAAAAAAAACAACGGGTTGCACTCTGGGAGTGCCGACAGAAGTGAAAACTCAATGACTAGTCCAAAATGACTGCAGCACTATGTATAATTTGACCCATCCTCCTTTCTATTGAAAAACTTTAGTTCCGAAATTGCTGGCCAGTGAGCTTAAATTTGTAGCGTTAATTGTTTAAAATTCGAATAGAAATTGTAAAGTTACCTTGCAGACCTCACATCTACTTAAATATATTTGGTCATAATATTTTGAGTTTTATTCACCAGTACTAGAGTTCACTTTTATTAGCGATTTCATCAAGATGTAGCTTTATTGAATTATATTGGAGTGATATAAAGTTATGTAACTGTGAGATCCTCGTATTTCAGCCCGTACAAGATTAGAACATTGAGCTTTATTGCTTAATATAAAAGTCCAGTTTTAAATAATTGACCTGATTATGATACGTTATGACTAAAGTACTTTTGTGAATAACATTGTCCGTGACACATGACGTCACCGTTACGTTACGCGTCTGAATCGAGTTTATCATTTTTTCACCACCTCAAAAAGTGCTCAGCGCCGCTAAAGAAGTTTTCACTTCAAAAAATGCTTTTACTTAAGTATTTCAACCAAATAAAAGAAAATGTTCAGGTCGTGTCATACCAGAAGGTTAAGGAGTTGGCAGAGGACCGGACGAGTTGGAGATTGCTCCACCGACAAGAGCACAGCTCTTAAATATGAAGAAGAATACAAAAAATACATATTAAACATACAATAATAATATATAATTCTCCCTTAATTGCTCAAAGGTTAACTGGAAGAGATCCCTTAAAGGGATAAGTTCGCCTTTGTACTAATGACGAATGTTATTTTTCCTGTTTTGTTTTGATTTTTGTACAATAAAGTGTTTTACTACTACTACTACTACTACTACTACACTACAATATTACAGGTACCTCATCATCATCATCATCATCATATCAGCCAGAGGACGTCCACTGCTGGACATAGGCCTCCCCCAAAGAGTGCCACAATCACCGGTCTTGCGCCACCCGCATCCAGCGGTCTCCCGCGACCTTTACCAGGTCGTCAGTCCACCTTGTGGGGGGTCTACCCACGCTGCGCCTTCCGGTACGTGGTCGCTACTCGAGAACCTTTACGCCCCAACGGCCATCGGTTCTACGGGCAATGTGCCCCGCCCACTGCCACTTAAGTTTAGCGATTCGGAGGGCTACATCGGTTACTTTGGTTCTGCTGCGGATGGCCTCATTTCTGATGCGATCACGCAGAGAGACTCCAAGCATAGCCCTCTCCATTGCCCTTTGGGTGACTTTGAGCCTTTTTATGAGGCACACAGTAATCAGGACTATATCGTCCGCAAACCGAAGGTGAGTGATGTACTCGCCGTTTATGTTGATGCCCAGCCTTCTCCAGTCCAAAGGTTCCTACCTACCTACAATTTCCTTAAAAAGTGATAGCTAGGTTTTCAACAAATGCTAGTCGCAATGGTCGCGAGTCGCGCCGGCACAATGCGGCTCGTTAGGACTCACAGAATAACTATGTACAGAATTGTCACTATCTAACAAAACCTTAGAGCATTTAATAACCGGAGTCGCCTTTAAGCACAAAATTGTGCAAACTTTTGTATGGACTGACATGGCTATTTGTACGTTACGTACAAATCATGTAGAAATAGCAATACATTTGACGTCCCCTCCCCCGCAAAAATCGGCAGACTGTTTTGTACAGAAAATGACAGCCAAGTCGTCTCCAGTTACTAAATGCTCTAAGAACAAAACCGATGTTTGACAGCGAGGTCACAAATCACGATGTCCTGATGTTGTGCCGATGAGGCTGTTTCTCGCTGCCTACCTAGACTACCATTGAACTCGCCGTCCTCTAAAGGGGCCCACTGATTAACAGTCCGCCGGACGGTATAGGCCTGTCAGTTGTTCGGAACTGTCAAAATTTTGTTCTAACTGACAGGCCGATACCGTCCGGCGAACTGTTGATCAGTGGGCCCCTTAAGATTTAACTAAGATATAACTGTGCCTTCACGAAAAGCTTGCTAATACGTCTATTGGATTTGAGTCATTCGCCGCTCTACACTAGAGTTGTGGATGTGTGGAGAAAGGAAATCGTCGTGATATGAAACGATTATTTCTCGTATACCCAGGCTTGAATGACTTACGACATACGGAGACTGGACATACGGAGACTGGACGTACGGGGCGTTGGACGTACGGGGAATTGGACATACGGAGACTGGACGTACGGGGCGTTGGACGTTCTGGGAATTGGACGTACAAGGATTGGACGTTCGGGGAATTAGACATACAGGGACTGGACATTCGGGGAAGTGGACATTCGAGACCAGAATCGACCGATGATTTACTTTTAAGAAAGGCGTTCTAATGTTGAAAAGTAGAGATAAACCCACATATTATAAACCGGCTTTTCTATGCTGTGACTTGCAAATGAACTTAAAAATTCACCAACAAATGGAAATAGGAAAAGTTGGCGACCCGGCGGGAAATGACTGAACGCACAAACAGACCAACTTTATATATATGCAGCAAGTTTGGACCGGAATTAGAACTATCGGTAAACACTCTAATAAAATAGCCATTTGCTTCATTAGCCTTATGTTTGGAACTAGTTTGAATGTTTGGTTTTTAGTTTTATTTAATGTACCGTTAAACTTCCATTTTTTCCTGGGAAGACAAATAGCGCCCGCTTTATCATCCATCTCACAACAGTAAAATGTAACCTTAATATCATATCAGCCGGAAGACGTCCACTGCTGGACATGGGCCTCCCCAGGGTTCTCCACAACGACCGGTCTTGCGCCGCTCTCATCCATCGGCTTCCTGCGACTTTAACCAGATCGTCGGACCATCTTATTGTGGGTCTTTTCCTGCTGCGTTTTCCGGTTAGCGGTCGCCACTCAAGAACCTTTCTGCTCCATCGGCCATCGGTCCTACGAGCAATGTGTCCCACCCACTGCCATTTTAGTCTGGCCACTCTCTGAAATGTCAATAACCTTGGTTCTCTTTCGGATCTCCTCATTCCTTATCGGTCTCGCAGAGAAACCCCGAGCATATTAGCTCGCTCTACAGTCCTTTGAGTGACTTTGAGCTTTTTTATGAGACCCATTGTGAGCCACCACATCTCTGACGGCCTGCCGCGTTCGACGTGTTGCCTCCCTGTCACACTTATGTACGAATTTACAAGTGCGACAGAGAGGCAACACGTCGTGATTCGCGGTAGGCCCTCTGTTCCGTAACATTAATAAGGTTACATTTTAATCGCGACTGCTGCAGCATTGCTTGTAACTAAGTGTACTGATGTGCCATCGGAAAGTTTAAAGATTGCGAAATTTCCGCATGTAAAAATTTCGGGAACCATATTTTTTGGATGAGAATCGAAATCTCCCTTGCCAAAATGATACTTTTCTTTATTTTGTTGTGATATTATTCGGAAATTTCCGAGAATTTTCCCAATTCTTTGACAATCGTTCTAGCTTGAGTCATCTTTTAATCAAACGATACCCCTATTACGCTACCATTTTGACGCCAACCTCTAAGAAAACAAACGACCAATAGCGTCTTCTCGTAAAACCAACGTACCATTTGAATACAAATTGCGCTCAATATTTACAACCAACGTAAATAACACATCAAAAGATTAATGATCATTTTGAGCGCATAAAATTTAATAACCCACATGCAGGATAGCGCAGAAAACAACCAGTGTTGCCATTTCATATAAACAACTAGTCGGCAAACATGCTGAATAAATATTGCTTACAAACATATCCGTGAAATATTTTCTCTATGTGGCATTTACTATTTTCAGATAAAGGAAAAGAGTCAGCGCAAAGGTTGAACAGCGACGGAATATATAGTTAGGTAGATACAATTTGTGTGCGTATTCTTCAAGAAATCGTCAGGTAAATCACATTTTAAATTTTGTCCCTATTCACCCCAGCCATATAGAATAGGGATATTTACCCCGGTTGACGGTAACAACCTATACATGCTGGTAAAGGTCTGTCCAGACGAGAATAATTTTTCGCCAATCTGATTAAATTGTCCGATCAAATCAGGTGGTGCGGACGCAAACGCCAATTTAGCCACTTTCACCAATTTATGGTGATATTTGAGCGCTCTAAATAAAAAAAAAAATGCCCTGAACGTGAATTACCTGAATACTAGCGTCACCAATTGGTATTCTTGCGTCCACACCCCATTTTATCGGTAATATCGGTCATAATCGGCGGTTGAATTCGGCGAGCCAAATTGGCAGTTGGGTCCACGCACGGCCTGATTTGATCGGACAATTTAATCAGATTGGTGAAAAATTGTCCCCGTCTGGACACGCCTTAAAATATCTAAATATACCTATGGCAACACAGAGTACCTAACCGCGGCGTATCAAAATTCAATGGCATCGTAAAGGCGTAAGCACATCAAAACGGCTCTCGCACCATGAATTCCTCCATATCGTTTTTGCCGACAATTTATACTAATGACCAAGCCCTTTAAGAATTTCGATTACAGGATTTTCATCCTTAAAATCAAGGAAAAAGAGGTTAATATTCTATGTAAGTTCACGACGGTTATTCATTATTTGTGCTTTTCTTTGGTTTCGTAGTTTTACTTTTAGAGGGTTCTTTACAATAAATATAAATCAGAGTACTTGTTGACAGACTGCACTGTGACATGACTGAAAAATGTGTTTTATATGTATAGCATTGAATGACTATACATATATGTAGGTAGTAATACTAGTCATATTTGTGTAGGTAACATTGTGAATAATGTTGTTAATGTCCCAATTTTCAATAGTTGCTCTTTCCTTAAATATTTTTCTCACTGCACCCAAGTTCAAGAATCTCAAATAATTCGCCCTATGGTTGACTGGCAGAGAATGCCTTAAAGCATTAAGTCCGCCATTTCTACTTATTTTTAATTGTGCAATAAAGTTTAAATAAATAATTTACTTTCGTATTTTTTACGAAAAGAAGCAAGTGACCATAATGCTACATGCTACACGAAAAAGAAGACCACTTTGCCTTCCTTATAAAATATACTAGTTTTTCAAATATTATAAGTAGGTACATATTCTCTATTGCCTATGTCTTACATATAGACATATTTTGATACAAAAACATCCACACCGTCACCGTGATATGACAATAAGATATCAGAGAAGCGACACACCAGCGAAAACATCGATTCCGACAAACAACAAAATGGAGCGTTCCCTCCAATTTATGTAATGCGATAGCACGATACCTCCGAACTGTTATGACTATGGCAGATAAATATCTGCTCTTGACGCGAGTAGAGTTGGAAAAAGTTAAGCCTTGTCGGCTTGAGCCTTAAGGTTACATTCGGAGATCAACCGCAGCCGCATTACTGTTGCGACGCTGATGCCGCCGCTGTATCTGTCAATTTGATAAAATTATTGACGTTCGGCGCCGTATTACTGCCGCGATTATGACACCCAATTCGTCATTCATTCTATCAATTACAATGAAAGATACAGCTGCGGCATCAACGCCGCAGCAGTAATGTCGCAACAGTAATGCAGCTACAGTTGTCACAAATAGGTATCGGGAATACCCAAATATTCCGAAATATGTTCTTCCGACTTTCATAATCCCGGTTTTTTTTATGTCCGAAATATCGAAATTACGACTTTGAAAACCACGAAAGAAGAAAATCACGACTGTGTTATTTCCGAATACTTAAAATCCGATTTTCATATGGACGAAAGCTTAAAGTTCCGATTTAGAAAAAATCCGAAAATTATTTTTTCCGAATTGGTCAATTCCGAAAAATCATTGACCGATCGGAAATAAAGTAATTCGGTATTCAGAAATTCGATCTTTTGTAAACTCGGAATAATGAAATTCGTGAATTTCAAAATAAGACTTAAACGCAATTTTTTAAGTCTAACTAGCCAAAATCCGAATCGGAGCACCCCACTATCCACGTGGTCTTGTCTGTCCTACCCCTAGAGTGTATGTAAAAAGCCGGAGGCGCGGAGGGGAAGCAGCCCTCGCCCGCCGTAGCAAAGCTCAGAGCATTAGTGCCTGCGGCCCTGCGCTTTGCTACGCAAGGGCGAAGAGGCTGCTATGCCCGTAGCGGGAGCAGATGCTCCGTAGATGCCCGTAGCGCCCAGCAAAAAAACTGTTGCCAGAAAAGTGGCTTAGGTTAGGTCAGAACTGCAACCCCACGAAAACAAACTGTTGCCAGAAAAGTGGGTTAGGTTAGGTTAGAACTGCGACCTCACGAAAACAAACTGTTGCCAGAAAAGTGGGTTAGGTTAGGTTAAAACTGCGTCCCCCAAGAAAACGAACTGTTGCCAGAAAAGTGGGTTAGGTTAGGTTAGAACTGCGACACCACGAAAACAAACTGTTGCCTGAAAGGTGGGTTAGGTTAGGTTAGAACTGCGACCCCCAAGAAAACGAACTGTTGCCAGAAAAGTGAGTTAGGTTAGGTCAGAACTGCGACCCCACGAAAACAAACTGTAACTGCGGAGGTGAGCATTTATTGTGCCTGCGCTTTGATACGCAAGGGCGCAGGGGCTGCTTTGCCCGTAGCGCCGGAGCAGATGCGGAGCACGAATTTAAAAAATCAAGAGTCACATGGAATCGGAATTCAAATTTTCGGAATAATGGCATTTCGGATTTCGTGATTTCAAAAATCGTAAATGTTAAATTCGATGTTTATCACTATCGGAATTTTTATATTCGGAATTATGTGGTTCGGAATTTAAAAAAATCGTCTTTTTGCTATTCGGAAATATTCACTTTCGTGATTTTCATCGTTCGTAATTACGACAGTCGGAATTTTGATAGGTCGAGCATTTAAAAAACGGAATAACAAAATTCGATATTCCAAAATTCGGCATAAAATATTTCGGAAATGTAGTGTACCCATAGGTATCACCTTAATCTAAATTAAAATAATAGTTAAAAGCGAGCTTCCATTATTTGAGTTCTCCAAGAGTTTCAGGTTTTAAACATACGTACTGTGTCCTAAGTTTGACCTGGCATTTATGGAGTCAGAACCTCGAAAGCTTAGATTAAAAAAAATGAGTTTTTACATGATCATATTAGGCTTGATACAATCTCGAGCTTTAAAATCTCGATTCTCGTAACTTACCGCTTTGTCACATCACTAAGAGTAGTTTAGGTGACGTCTGTCCTTTTCACGGTAACTTTCCTTAGCGTTTCGCTTATGATTTCTTGGGTGTTGTTTTCCTCCGTGTATAAAGATTTCGGGCTTGATTGTATCTTTTGCCTTTCAATTTATGGGAAATCGTATTGATAATTTTTGATTTAGTGGCTAAGAAATGGAAAAATGTTATACCTACCTATGCTTCCTTTTTACTAACGTTTTTTAAATACCTATTTTTTTTCGAACGCGTATTTATTGGAGTAGATACTTAAGTTTAATTTTAAATAGCTTTTCTCGATAAAAACTAGTTTCTACTAAGATTTTGAGTGTTGACTAGTTAGTTAGTTAGTTAGTAAAAAGTTAGGTGAAAAAACTGATTGTGGTTGGAAACACCGAAGGCAGAAGATCACGCGGTCGTTCACCAATAAGATGGACCGATCAAGTTAAAGACTCGTCATCCTCTGCTTTCTACACGGTCGTCGGAGACGCGTTGGACAGAAACCGGTGGAGGTAGATCATCCGCTCCAGATGCAACCCTGATACTGACCACGATCCTCAGACATGAGGGACCGACCAGAGAGAGTTAGTAAAAAAGTAGGAAAATTAGTTTCAACTAGAGATAGGTATACCTATAGCGCGTCTAGAAACTAAAATGTATTTTAACATGTTGATACAGTCAAGAGCCAAATGGCTACTTTTTATTAAACTTACTACTTTTTTATGTATTGTGTGTATTGTGTTTATTGCTCTTAAGTATGTATTTAATTGGCGTTTTATTCAAAAAAGCTCCATCTTGATCTTGAATACCGACCCATCTCAATAAAAAACCTTTTAACTTACAGCGATGAATAAAATAAAATATTAAAGAAAGCAATACATCAACCGGCGCAATTAGGGTCGATCAATCTCAATCGACGAGATCGACCTGGGGGCCGATTCTGAAATAAAAATTCAACATATTGGTATTTGATTGAAATCCGCATACTTCACCCCTGTTTCAATACTGTGATAATTGTCACCTGACAGTGACATTTCGCCGTACATTGCTGGTACAATTGACAACTCCATCTACAACTCAAGTTGTGGAGCGTAATTCCATGATGTGTGTGTTCTGATTTGACTGGAATTAAATTAAAGAAAGAAGAATGTATTTAAGCTGACATTGCGCGTGTTTCACACCTTTATCGGTTATCTACAGCTTAATTGCAATATGATGCGACCAATACGGTTTATGACATTAAACGAATGATTTACAGTATTTACACGTTGAAGTAAATAATTTTGACTGTCACATTGTTTAACACAGACACAGACAGCAGAGCCCTTAGCTTTGCCTTACCAGACCCAAACAGGAGGGGCAAACCAAGGCAGCGGTGGCCAAATGTCATCGCCAAAGATTTAAACGCCTGTGGGTTTAAATCGCGGAAACCGATGTCCAGGATAGAGCGAAGTGGGAGGAGAAAATCAGGAAAGCGGACCCCGTCACAGTACGGGAAAGCGCTAGGAGGATGACGATGATGATATTGATAAGTTTCGAGAACTTTTTCATGTAGTTTTTTTTTATAGATAGGCACCACAGGAGACTGAATTTTGTATTACTCATAGCAACATTTCCAAACGAATGTGCTAAACTTCCAAAAAATTCTATAAACAATTTACTTGAGAGCTACTCCGTATAAAAATTAACTGTCATAGAGACTCAATCCGGAGGTCGCGGGTACTGGCTCGTACTGTTCAGTGCACATGCACCGAACACGTGACAGGCGCCCGCGACCCAGTTTAGTTTGGCGATGCGGCCGGCTGTACAAGTCAGTGTAGTGTACTTTTCGGATTCTTAGCGACCGGGTGCATTCAAAACAAATAACTATTTTATTAACATTTATTTAACATTAACATTAACATTTTAGAGTTAACTTATGTAACATTGTAGAACAATAAACATTTTTACTGAGACTCTCAGGACTTTCAACAACCACCGCAAGCTATCATCCTCAACACGTACCAATTAGTTTTTTGGAACTTATGTACGAATCATTTGATACTGATTTAAACTTTCACGATTATTAAACATTATCAAACTGCACAACGGGACTAAATACGCGATTAAGTCCCGTTGTGCAGTTTGATAATGAATCATTTGATATTTACCACTAGCTTGTCAGTGAAGGAACACATCGTGAGGAAACCTGCATACCTACATCTGCGAAGAAATTCAAAGGTGTATGTGAAGTCCCCAATATGCATTTAGCTATAGTCGGGACTATAGCCCAAGCCCTCTCGTGCATTAGAGGAGGCCTGTGCCCGGCAGTGGGGAGTATATAGGCTGAATTATTATTATTAGAGACTATCATTCGACGCGAGATATATAAGGAACGTTATAAATTTGCCTGTTTGCCAAGCGTCTTGCATATTATCCAAGTATTTGCTCGGGCGATGTAAACACATGTTTGTGACTTGTGACCATATTACTTACTTCATCTATCTGTTATTCAGTAGCCAAGTCAAGGGCAAGACGGTTAAGTCTCGCCCTGAATGTCCTTTGTCCTACTTATATTGTGTTAAATAAGCAAGATTTTTATCTTTGTGTACTCTGAGTTCCCGAAAACGGCTCCAACAATTTCAAGAAAAATTTCAGTGTACCGTATAATGTGTCTAATGGTAACATTCCATTTCTAACCGCAGCTGCACTACCGGTACTGAACGCGTCGCTGTCATTGTCAATTTCCATAGTAAAATTGACAGTAATGCAGCTGCGGTTAGAAATGGAATGTTACCCTAACTTTGCTGCCCTCTGGTAATTGAAAACCATATTTAAGTGTCTACTTTAAATTGGCATAATACATATTATATCAACATACCACATTGGGTATACATTTCGAATTTTGGAGCAAAGTAGGCACATTATACGACATGGGTTTATAAAGATGGGGTCTAGGTGTTAGTTGAGTTATATTTTGGGATTTTTGTTATTTATTAGTTATTAAATTTAACGCACTTGAGAAAAATCTAACGAGGTTATACATGCAATTTTGATGAAACAGACGGAAAGATGAAAGGCATGTATTAATTTGGTTGACCGTAGTACAATAATGCTGAATTTACACATCACATATTCATTGTATACTATGTAGGAATAAGTTAAACAAAAACATACTATTTGATAATGCCAGGTAGACACCACATTTGGTGCCTAATGTAGATAAAGCTAGAGATACACCTTGGCAATAACCGCCCCATTTTTGCCATAGTCGGCTAAAAACTGATTCACGTGCTCCCAAGGCACATTACCGTCTCAATCATGTCAAAACGTCTTATACTTCATAAGTGTCATGGCATTTTCGCCCTTATACAACTGAGCTTAGGTTATAGTTACCTCTGTGGCTAAAGGGCGTAAGTGTCAGGTGTTTCAAAGTACTTACGACGTTATGTATGAAGGTAAAGCCAAGAATGAAGTTGTTAAAGGCAACTGCCGCAGTTATGCACGGGGCGCGGCACCTTTGTGATTCACAAATTTGAAGATTCGTCTTACGACTCGTCGCTAGTATAAGTTGAAATTGAGATAAGTTTAAACCATAAATAATGTATGTAATGTAAGGTCAATGGGGTAAGACCGTCAGCGAAGGAAAGACTGGCTGTTAAGGTAAAACCGTATACGAGTACTGATTGTAATTGTTGTTACAACTGAAATATGCGGTCGCGCTCCCATACTTTTGGAGGTACGGGAGCGCTTAGTGGTAACCTTGATTTGTCTTATGTGCTCCGTTGAAATGGTAGTGCAATGACTATAAAGTAATTACTAAGTACGAAGAAGTAGGTACATTGACCCTCCTCCGTGTAATTTTTCTGCCCCACATTGGCATTGACGGCGGCATCATCTGAGACAGCAATATTGAATATATTATGCGCGTGCGATAGAGATAGTGCCGGGTCACTGTACGAAATTCTTCCTGCTTATTTTAAGGTAGGGCAAGGAGCTAGTTGGTTGTTGTGTGGTAACTCTGGGGTTATCTTTACGAACAGCAACCGGTAATGCCCCCATTTTGCAGCGGAGCAGCAAAACTGATTCTTTAATGAAATCTCCCACTTCTCAATAAAAGCGTCCTTAGTAGGCTCGGTGTTATAAGATTCTGCAACGGCTGACTTTAAAGGTGACGATTTTAGATTTTACTAGATTTTGTTAAGTTTCCAGCATTGAACTATTATTACTAACGTATAGAACCGGCACACAGAACCAGTATGCGCCATGTGTTGATGTTGCTTTGACAACAAACCATAGAAGCGGAGCGTGAATCTCGCCACCTAAACGCGTAAGCGCCATGAATTTTACGGCGCTTACGACGTTTTCGTTGCGTGGTACGGGTTGTGATTGCGACAATTTCATTGTTTGGCATGGCTTCTCTTTAGTAATAATAACTCAATGGGTTCGGTGTCAATTAGGCAGATTTCTAATGGAATCTTTATGGCAATAGCATCTTTTATACAATCGGAGTACCTTTTGGCACGAAAACGCACAATTAAATCTCAAGTCGAACCACATTACAAAGAAACCAAAACATACCTACGCTTGATAAAACATTACAAACCTTATGTTTACACAAAATTAAATATATAAAGTGAAGGAAAACATATAAAACTCCGCATTTTATGTTTTACCTGTTCCGGGAAGTTTCTTCGCATATGTTAGCACCAAAGTGAAATAAAAATGCATACGTTGTTAATTACGAGCTCTCGTACAAGTTAGTTCATTATGTAAATTATGTTTTAAAAGCTGAATTATTATTGTGAAATTCGGTTTCTATCACAAAAATAATCGGTTTTCACCTCATCATCAAATTACCTAGGTACAATCACCTGCAATAATATGTTACTCAAACAAAGGCCGAAAAAATATCTGACACGATCTTATTTGGAGGTGATTTGCAGGTGAATGCACAGAAAAGAGAGCTCTATCTATCCACAAAATTTAATCAAAAACTCACGATAAATAAATCGACAATAAAATTAAAATTGGCACTTATATCTATTACAAGCTTTTATTTACTTTCACCTGACCGTTGTCTGTCTGTAATCAAATCTTGCAAGTTTCCACTTCCCGGTTTCCGATTGAGCTGAAATTTTGCATACATACGTAAGTCGGGTGACAATGCAATATTATGGTATCATCGAGCTGATCTGATGATGGAGACCGGAGGTGGCCATAGGATCTATGTGATAAAACAACGAAACCTAATTGTGTTTGGGGTTTTTAGAATTGTCTCGATGAGCATTAGTTGCATGTGGAAAGAAAAGTACAGTCAGCGATAAAAGCTTGTACCAAAAATGAAATTGCCAAAAACTTAATGTTTCTAAATAAGCAGTAGTTGGCATGTGTTTAGTGAATATTATTGTTTCTTGTATAAAAAACCCTATTTTGAATAACTTGTCTTCTATAGTTGCCTAAAGAAAATACCACTGCGTTACCGTAGATTTAGGTTTCTAAATCTATGGGAACGCAGTGTAATTAACTTTACAGCTGCATCTGTTACTACATTAAGACACCGGTGCTTTAATAAGCATATTACCTTTATCTACGTCGAAAATTTAAAGGGCCATATGTACTGTAAAACGTTGTACGACACACGTGACAATATTTAGGTAATTCGGAACTCGTGTCGATTCATAACACTCCCTTCGGTCGTGGTTAAAAATTCGACACTCGTAGGTCGTAGGTATCGTAAATAACTAGTATATTACACAAGTAAAAAAAGAATCTTACTCGTACGATTTCTGCTTTTCGCATCTTTGATTCGCATTGTCCTCATTATGCCGACGAAAAGAAATCGCCCAATCATTTGAAATAAAATGATTAATTCATAAACACATTAGTCATATTTCCCGCTGTCGCATAAATAAACAAAATCCGCAATTTGGACGTCTTTCCGCAAGTTGTCGGGATATTTATGGGCAGATACGGCGGCGGATTGGACAATCACATTAGCTGGCTCCCCCTGTCTTAAGGTTGTCGCATACATCATCTTCCTATCGGACCAAGCGTCTGCTGCGTCTGCATCGACTTATTTGCCGTCATATTTTGGAACTTCATCTACCTATCCTCCATATAGTAACCTCATATACAGGGTGGCCAAAAAATAAGTGCATTCCTATTGTTAGGGAGGTTTTGGGATTATGCTGAGCAACTTTCACTATAGCATCAATCCCGCAATCGCGAAAAAAAAATTTGGCTGTTTCATACATTTTGGCTGGTCCATTTTCTATGAAAGAGTAAATATTTTTTCGAGATTTCGGGGTTGGTCCCATAGTAAAAGTTGCTCAGTATAATCCCAAAACCTGGCAACGGGAATGCACTTATTTTTTGGCTACCCTGTATTGTATAGTATCTATATAATAACCTCATCCTACCCAATGTACCATCAGCCGTAAAAGTACATGGCGACTTTATAAATGAATTAATTCATAATTTCTCCATGCGATTTCGCAGCCCACTGTACATTAACGATGTACATTCTATTAGTATAGTAAATAGCATTTCTTTTGTCTCTGTGAATGAAATTCAACTTGTTCTTATTGGCATTATTGTATTAAGATATTTAAGATTATCAATCTCCCCTCCACGATAAATGATTTTTATTTTTTTTATTTAATAAAGAATAAATACGACTTAGGGTGAGGTGGCGTTGTGCCGGCTGAAAAAATTTAAAGTCCAAACTTACTATTAGAGTCAAAGTGCAAACTCTTGACAAATGAAAGTATTAGGTAGAGTTAGACCAAGAGAAGTCTGCAATTTTAATAGCACACGCAGTGCAAGTGACATTTATACGTCATAATTTCATAGAAGTTTGACGTTTAAACACTTAACATAACACTTGCACTGCCTGTGCTGTCAAAATCGTTGCAGATTTCCCTTAGTTCGACTCTAAAGCTTGTTGAGGATGGAAGTTAGCTAATTACATCAGTTGGATGGGTATCGATCGGCGCCGAGTTGTCATGTGAGCGCTCGCCTTTACGCAACCGAGCACGATATGAATGTCTCTATTCATATTACCTACGCTAGTGCCGCGATAAGACACTCGCAACACTTCCACTAATGGACTTGTTTGGTTACTTCCACACATAACAACAATAGTCTGAATGTCAACGTGATATTGAATGTACAGTTAAGTGTAAAATTTGGGTGCATACAACTTACTCAAAAATATGTCCCATAGTTGTTAGAGTTAGACCAAGAACAGTCTGCAGCGATTCCGATAGCACACGCAGTGCAAGTGACATTTATACGTCATAATTAGATAGAAGTTTGACGTTTAAAATAACACTTCCACTGCCTGTACTGTCAAAATCGTTGCAGACTTCTCTTGGTTCGACTCTAAAGCTTGTTGAGGATGGAAGTTAGCTAAGTACAGCAGTTGGATGGGTAACGATCGGCGCCGAGTTGTCATGTGAGCGCTCGCCTTTACGCAACCGAGCACGATATGAATGGCTCTATTAATATTACCTACGCTAGTGCCACGATAAGACACTCGCAACACTTCCACTAATGGACTTGTTTGGTTACTACCACACATAACAACAATAGTCTCCAAGCCAACATTACCCTAGATATATTTGTAATGTCAAATATGAAACGTCTATCCGAATACCATTCATACAAAGAATAGGGGGTATAATAAAAGTTACACGAACCCGCCGCTAAAAAGACGGTCCCATACAATCGAAGCACACACACACACACACATTTCACACACACACACACACACACACACACACACACACACACACACACACACACACACACACACACACACACTTTTTAAAACGGCACGCTTAAATTACCTACAATAATAACTATTAATAAAATAGTAATTTCAGCCTATAAATAAACGTCCCACTGCTGGGCACAGGCCTCCTCTCATGCGCGAGAGGGCTTGGGCTATAATAGTCCCCACGCTATCCCAATTGGGGACTTCACATACACCTTTGAATTTCTTCGCAGATGTATGCAGGTTTCCTCACGATGTTTACCTTTACCGAAAAGCTAGTGGTAAATATCAAATGATATTTCGTACATAAGTTCCGAAAAACTCATTGGTACGAGGATTTGAACCGTGACCACAGAATAAATAATAGTACTAGGTACAGAAGACCCACTCTCTAACAAAACGCGTCTGTTACGATCAGGACAGATATGGCTGGTAGGTGGCGACAGCGCCACGCGCGGCTTATGGCTAGCCACCAAAATTGGTGTGGAACGGATGTACTTGTAGCTACCTGTTGCAAAGCGACGAAATCGCGGAGTGAGCCACGCCTGCCGCGACCGCCGGATTTAAAGTTGGACGTCATATCCACTCGGCCACAACCGTTCTACCTACAATACCTACATGAAACTTGGCACGAACATTTACGTAACATAATATATATCTAGGGCTGGATTGTATGGTGGCAGCTAAGTTCGTGTGTGTGCATGTGTGCGTACAATTACATAAAGTATACAATGTTTATTGATGAATTTTCGCTCTTTTAGCGCTCAAGGGCTTCAAATGAAAACTTCACGGAAACACACACGTTAAACTTTCTTTTATTTCAGTAGAATAACATTACCACCTCACACGTGGCCTACATTATTCGGGTACACTTCTGTCAGTCACACGCGTATATTACAAACCATAGACGAACTTCTATAGACTCTACACTATGACTCGCGATCACTATACATAGTAAGTAAGTAAATATCCTTATTGCACCATAAAGTTAAAAAAATACAAAAAGCGAAATACAAGCTTAAAGCGGGCATAGGTGTTTTGTTGCTATAGATTTTAGGTAGGTACTATGCTTTGTTTATAATTATTATTTACATTTTCTTATATAAAAATAATAAAGAAATGTAAGTTGAAATTACGCAAGCCCTCGCCTTCCTAAATAAAGTAAATTCAATTGTACATTTAAATGACAAAATTATATCTAAATGATGCCATTTTGTTATCATTCGCGTGTGCATTTTGCTCGCACTTGTTCGTACATGTATTGGCTAGAGCGGGACGCACAGGCGAATGAAATTTAAATTAGAATTGACCCAGGAGGTTTTAAAATGAACGTACCCAATCCTCGTAAACGAGAACGCAACTGAAATAAGGGGACGTCCATTAATTACATCACATAAAATTTCGATTTATTTAGACAGCCCCCTCCCCTGTGTCACACTTTTTCATAGGAAAAAGATAGGTCTTTAATGCATACTGTCACACTTGGCAGTACCCCCTCTCCCTCTGTTGCTGTGACATAGTATGTGGGTGAATCCTTAGCGCTCGCACTCTCTTACTGGGATTGCCATGAGATTGAACGAGTCTTCCTTGCTCCGTCTATGGCTAAGTGGTCCGTGCCACAAAGCTAATGTAATGAGACCGTTGCGACGGTTACTGTCACAATGTGCCTCATTATTCTCCCGTGATGCCCTTTGAGCCAATTTGCAGTCATTTGTTTTCATGTCACAATCTAATGATGCCTCGCTTTATGCGAGAATTGAAGGTAGAATTTGCAGGTTACGAATTGGTAGGGAATAATAAAATAATTATCGTATATTTTTGTGAATATTTACATTTTCGTACCTCTTGATATTGTTTGGCAGAGTCAGCTTTAGACGAAATCAAATTATCGTTATTTGTAGTGTCAAACTCAATAGATCAAGATTATCAGGTTCCGTGCGAATCTGCCAAATCTTACAACATAACAAGAGAAGTACCTAACAGAAAAACAAGGCGCCAAATAGATTTTTAGCTTTCAATATTTACTAATATACACGGTGTAACATGAGGAAACCGAATAATTTTAACAGCGTATTCCTGATCATATTTAGAGACAAAAATGGCCTACGAACTTTTTTGAAATTCGCCTAGTTTCAGAGATAATATTAATTAAAGAAAAAACAAGTTTTTATTGTTACATAGTGTAAAAGGCGTTTTTGATGGTGATGTTGCTGCTATGGGACGTAGTCTAAATATCCATATTGATAAATGTCAAAAACTGACAAGTAACACTTTGCAAAAAGTAGGTTTTACGAAAAAAAAAATGTAAAAATCAATTTTAAGTGACAAGTTGACCAATAACATTTATTTTTTATGTACAAATACATTCAAAAAATTGAAAAATCAAAACGAAAAAAAAAAAATATTTTTGGCGAATTTGACCTAAACTCATATTAAATTATTTCCTTCTATTGACCTCAGAAATGCGTGGTTAAAATTATTCGGTTTCCTCATGTTACACCGTGTATGTATAGTAACATTCTATGTAGATAAATCATTTATTTACATAGAATATACAGGGTGTTTGGGACATCGTTTGCCAAATTAAAGCCGCAGATAAGTTGAGTCATTTGCTATCTACTCATGCCTAGAAAAAAAAATTGGCCATAGTTTTTTTTACTACTGCACAAGTAAACATTTGAAATTTACGAAAAACTGCTATAGAGCTGAAAAAAAAAGTGCGCAAAATTTTATATTATTATTATCTTAAATGTATACTATGGATCGATGTTGTCTGGAATAAATGATTTTTTTTAATTTTTTTTTTAATTTCTAGATCTGGGAACATAGCAAATGACTCAACCTATCTGCCGTTTTAATTTGGCAAACGATGTACCAAACACCCTGTATATATATACAGTGGTACTACTAATCGAAATGAATAACTAGCTTAAATCTAAAATAGGCCCCTGAGGCATTATACCAAGGATGCTGGCGGCATTTCCTCGCTGTATCGCAATGCTGATACGTTGTGCGAGGTAGCCGCCAGCTCTTCGGTCACCAGTTACGTCAACCAGACGCTTCGCGATTTCTGCGAACAACTTATGCGCGCTGGGACCCCGTATGTTAGTTTGTAATATAATGTACCTATCTAATCTATGGGCCTTAGTTTCCTGAAAATAAAGGCTAGCTAATTAATCTTGAGAAATTCCTGATGACTGGATCTAGCCATTATTTGAATCTGAGTAGGTACGTATGTGGTGACTTTCTTATGGTTCATTTAGTAGGTAAGTAATCTGTGCCAACAATTAAAGGCAATAACGATATCGTTAGAAAAGATGGAAGAAATTGCAAAATTATCATTCAGTTACAAGACACGATTTTGTCGAACGTGCTAAGCACAGAAGCGAATGGAAGTGATAGCGCAGAAAAGCTTAATCACGCTAAAATAAGAAAACTGAGGTATAATAATTACTAACGACCCGCCCCAGCTTCGCACGGGTTAACAAATTATACAACTAAACCTTCCTCAAGAATCACTCTATTGATAGGTAAAAACCGCATGAAAATCCGTTCAGTAGTTTATGAGTTTATCGCGCACAAAGATACAAACACATAGACATACTCGGCGGGGACTTTGTTTTATAAGGTACCTACTAGGTAGTGATTATAGTGAGTATATGTACATAGTCCTCCTTCTTTGAATTAGAGTGAGTAGAAATTTTACATACAAAACTTCTACTTGTTCTATTCATAGCATAACAAATTTTAATAACGAAAACTAATACCCAGGGTGCTTAGCCAACGTGCAATCGTTAACGCTTCCTAGCGAACGAAACGCAACTGTCACTGTAGGACTAGTGGGGAAGATTGATAGAGAGAGATGACTACGATACGTTACGGAGCGTTAACGATTGGCACTTTGGCTACGCGCCTACTGCCCGATTCGAACCTTAAAAAACGTCAATTAATAGATCTAGAAACGATATGGATTAGTTATGTTAGTGTCAAATGTGAAGTTTCTTCAAACAAAAACGTCACTTTTGACACTGGCACATCTAATCCATATCGATTCTAGATCTATTAATTGACGTATCTTAAAGTTCGAATCGGGCAGCTAAATAATCTAAATATAGATGTATGTTACGTAAACGTAACGTAACTTGGAGTGTATGAGAGCGGCTTTTTGCCGGGGGTCCGTGTGATTCTGAAGCATAGTAAAAGGGGTCCAACTGTCACTCTTCGGGTACGGAACCCTGAAGCACCCAAATTTGTTGATTACATTAACTTGCTCCGGATTGCTCGTGATCTGTCCGTTTTATTCGCAGACATCAAATCGTGACAACCATTTTGTTCGTCAGCCGAAACTAGTGACGAGCGCGGGAATTCCCTTTCCCGGGAATGTTTCACAAAGCTTTATACCTGGGAATACGTAAGTATAATAAGTAATTTAAAAAAATATGGTTGTCTGTATAGTCGGTTTACGGAGGATAATTTTGCGTGAAAACTTCATAAGAAAACATTACCATTACATTACGTAACGTTACCATGGAGATCTGTCCACAACGTTACCATGGAGATCTGTCAACAACGTGACACTTTTTCGTGCATGCTACCGGTGTTCATAGATTTATAAAACTATCAAAAACTTTATATTCAAAACTTGAAAATACTTTTCCACAGATACAAATAGGTATTCACTAGAAGATACTAAAAGTAGGTAAATAAACCCATTGCTCAAACCTTATCAAGCCTATTGTTGGCCTAGGTCGATCAATGTAAAATTGTTCTAGAATATTTATTTATGTTGATCTGACCCAAAGTGAAAGAGGTGTGGATTGACGGCCTTGCTACTTACCTGGCTGTGTCGCTACATATTTTTGTAAGTCTTGGCCTCTTTTACAGTGCTTTTTCATTTATTTCAGGCCTCCAAATTGTAGGCCACGAAAAATGGAAACTTTAAGGAAACAACTCAAAATTTGTATTTGATTACTTTGCCCCACATGTGGATAAAATGCAACTTTCTCATCAGTTTTTGAACAATCAAGAGAGCCTTTACCAGCGGGTGTGGTGACAAAATATTTAGAATATTCCCAGCACATATTATCAGCACATCACTACCCGTCAACCATCTTGTTCCCAAAGACAGAATAAAAACGCGCTTGTCAGTCCGAATGTCTATCACATCCAATTATCTTAGCTCCCTCTCTTTTCCTCTAAAACAAAATGGGACAAAGCATCGACGTTTCCGTGGCTGTTAGGACGTATTCAATTGTCTTGGGACAGATAATGGACCGAGGAGGAGCCAAGATTCCGCAAAACAAAAATGTCGACTTTAGCGGATTTTGGTGGATTTTAATTAAGGTGCTTTTGGGTAAAGTTTGAGCGACAGAAAAGGGAATTTTGAAGAACGAAGGTACATAAAATTATTATTTCTATTCATATAAATATTCATCGGCGAATACAGAGCGCTGCTAGCTACAGAGATTAGTAGTAGTAGAATACAGAGAGTACATAGTAGCAGTAGCTAATGGCTGCGCAAATACGTCTTCACAGTTGATGAGTTAATTGCACGAATGTTTAGTACCCGTACCATGAGTCACTGACAGTGTCAAAACTGACATACACGCTAACGTCTACGTAATTTACTTTCTATACATCTCGCTCGCACTAATATGCGAGTACGAGCGTGATGCATAGAAAGTAAGTTACGTTCTTGATAGCGTTTATGTCAGTGCCAAACTGGTAACCACACTGGAACTGTAGGATTATGGAAGGTAAAGGTAAGGAAACCAATCTCCATGGATCAAAAAGTGTTCGTCAACAAACCTAAAATAGGTGGCGCTACAATACCTAGAATATTTGATTAAAAAATTCAAATCATTGACAGCGCAATTCACTCCGTCAATAACGCCTACGTCCTTAGCTACTCTAGCGCTACTCTGGAGAGATTTGGAACTATTATTTACAGCTGAGTGCTGGACACTTTTACAACTGTTCTAACATAAGAGATTTTGCTCCTTTTACTCTATACTCCATGCGTAGGAGGTAGGACTGGTATAGGAGGCTACGCAATGGTTTGAAGTGTAGTGTGTGTAATGTGATTGAAGCCCTTTGGTTTGTGTCAAAAATTTGTCACGACTTCGAACACTACGTGTGTTATAAAATGTTCGCATAACCATTGGCGAGTTTAGTCCTACACAAGAGGGTTCACGTCATCATCATTCGCTTGGACATGTCCCATTCATTTGGGGTCGGCACAGCATGTCTTTTTCTTGCATACCTCTCTGTCGCCCGTCATCTCATCATTCACTCGCGTTTCATATTCATCTCTCACACAGTCCATCCACCTTTTCCTCGGTTTTCGTTTCCTCGTACTTCCCTCCACATTCATTCGTAATACCTTTCTCGTCACATAACTTTCATCCCTCCGCATCACATGCTCGTACGCTACGCGATTTGCTCTTACTTTTTCTACTATTGGTGCATTTTCAAGAGGGTTCACGTATGCGCACTGATGTCAATGGCGGGGCACTTATAATGGCTGAACGCTAGACTCGTCTCGCTGAGCAAGCGATAGGAATAACAGCCTTTAGTAAGATGAGAGGTCGGGGTGCGGAAATCACCGATATTACTCTGAGCGCCGCCATTCAAGGTCCTATTAAAACAAAGAGTAGGCGCTGAAAGCTTCAGTATTTCAGATTTGAGATGAATCACGCGATTCAGTGTTCTTGTTCAAGTTTTGTTTAAAATTTCAAAGTATTAAAATGACCCTAAGAACAAATTAAATTTAATTCTATGAAAATATTTATACAGGGTGTTTGGTACATCGTTTGCCAAATTAAAACGGCAGATAGGTTGAGTCATTTGCTATCTGCTCATGTCTAGAAAAAAAAAATGGCCATGTTTTTTTTACTACTGCGCAAGTAAAAATTTGAAATTTACGAAAAACTGGCATAGAGCTGAAAAAAAAGTGCGCAAAATTAAAAATTTCTAGGCCTGGGAAGATAGCAAATAACTTAACCTATCTGCCGTTTTAATTTGGCAAACGATGTACCAAACACCCTGTATTTCGGTTTATTAAAATGACGTATTATACATAATAGGTAATCACGTGATTCATCTTAAATCTGAAATACTAGTGTATAAGGTCAATGTGGCGAAGACCGTCTATAAAGGATGACTCACGCTAGAACGGCCAGGGTCCGGGCCGAGGCAACTGACACTACGCGCTACAATCTACCGGAGTTACGCGATAACACGGGAAAACCCGTATGTAGCAAAATCGCCTACGAACAGAGAACCCGCCTAGCAGTGAATGTGTTAACTTTATTCAGTTTATTACATTATTGTATGATCAATAACAGTGATTTTTTTTCAAAGGAAATGGGCTAACGACATGGCGTACTTGACGCGACGTACTAATACTTTGTTATCTAGTACAAAATCAGTCGAAACTCTGAAAGGGACTCAGAAACAGTGGTAGCACCCCTAGAGACTTTTGTTCAGGACTCTGAAATCTATAACATATCAAAATCTCAAGATATTTAATTGAAACCACATTTTCTATACTTGAGGTCCGGGGTCCTTTACACTAGTGTCATTACCATGAGCTCCGTAAATGACAGTCGAGAGTGAGAACGTTAAGGAAAATGTATTGAGTATTTGTACAGTGCCTCTACCGGTCGCCTAATGAACAAAAAAAATCAGGTTACTGGTTTCCTCGAGCGTTTAACTCGACTGCTAAGTACGTGTAGATAGAATAGCACAGCAGACAGCTATAATTTGGCAAAGAATATCCTTAAGACCATCTGTGCGCACCTGCTTAGGGATGGGAAGATCCTTGTAATTAAAGCTGTTTAGATTAAAGTGAGGGTGTGTCATTATGAAAGGCATAGAGTTAGACCAAGAAAAGTCTGCAGCGATTTTGACAGCCCTCGCAGTGCCAGTGTTATTTGAAACATCAAACTTCTATGAAATTATGACGTATAAATAATATTTGCACTGCTTGGGCTATCAAAATCGCTGCAGAATTTTCTTGGTCTAATTCTACTTTCATAGAAATTTGACATTATTGATGAGATTACCATAATTTGTCATTGAAAATGCTAAGTAGATCTACTTAGCTTGGCCTGCTTTGACCTATTTTTGCTTGCTTGAAGTATTAGAACAAAATTAAATTATTTTCAGAAAATATATTTTTTTGGCACAGGCACCTCCTGCGATAGCAGAGGACGCTGGTTCGATTACAGCCTGGCACTGGAGGCCTTGGTCACTTTCTCTTAGTACCTATATGACATTTATTTCAGTTTATGTTTGCTTGTTATCTAAGAATTATAGTTTAACCTTCACATTAAAAAAAAAAATTAAAAAGATTTTATTTCGGACAAGGTATCCATATTACAATCACAACATAAATAAATTATAAAACAAATAAATTAACATAAATTATTTTTAGTTTGTACATTCTCCCTCACTAACGCGTCACTCACATTATATTATATTAAACAATTAAAAAGGCTACATATAAATTCTTAAATTAATTAAATTAAATTACAGATTTCATTAAATCCTTCTCAAAATGACTATTTGAGATGTACAGTTATCTCAAGAACTAATTAACATACGAACTGGTTGTTACAAAAGCGGGTATCCCTTTCGGAACCCGCGGTACAACCCGTTTATTCGAAGGAATAAACCCTCGTGTCCCAGCACTAGCCCTTTTAACGACAGCCATTACGCGAGAAAAGTAAATAAAAATTTGCAATCGTTCTCGACAGATGGTACGGTCTCGGGCGAGAGAGATTTAAAAGATCATACGGGCCTTTCTTTTTTTGATATAGGAGGTAAACGAGCCGACGAGTTGGACCGCGAGCCACGAACAGATTTCCATGACCAATTGCCTCCTGGGCGATAACTCGTATAGGTATTGGTTAACGGTTATGTATGATTATCCCTCATGGACGTCAGCTGGCGCTCCGTTGGTGGGTTGAGGATTGGCAGCCACCGAAACATGTAAAAAAATAAAATAAATTTTGTCATCGCCTCCCGGTCTTTCCACCGCAATACAACCGGCTGACTATTTTTTTAATTCATGATAGCGTCTAAACTATCTTCTGACAAAGTATCAAGCGGGAGGCGATGAATGACGATATTTGCTGCTGGCCCGCGGTCTAAGTCGCCTGATGGTTAGCAACCACCGTTCCATATGGACACCTGTGACACCAGAGAGGTTTGCAACTTCGTTGCCGGTCGGCCGTTGACGCTCTTTTCTAGAATGTTTTAAGGTCATAAATATATAGGTTCGGAAATATCGCGGGTTCATTCCATATTGAGCTGTGTGAGGCAGGAAATCTCTGAAAAAACACTGACAGTTGAGGACTGCCAACCCTTTAGGTGGTGAAGATAGAAAGGTGTCTCTACGAAATATCTGCCGATTTTCTACTAGAGATGGGCCAAGACAAGTCTGCAACGATTTTGATAGGTCAAGTGTTATTTTAAACGTCAAACTTCTATGAAATTATGATGCTGTGTGCTATCAAAATCGTTGCAGACTTATCTTGGTCTAATTCTAGCATCACCAGCTGCAGCTACCAGCGGGGAAGCTAAAGTTTTCTCTCAAAAAAATGCAACTGCACATTTATGGTATAATTCAGGCTAGCCAGTATTTCGCACAGCGTATTAGCATAGCTATACAGCGAGGAAATACGGCCAGCCTTCTGGGTACCCTGCCCGTTGACGGCGATTTAGGCCAATTTTTTTACCTGTAGGTAGGTTAAGTATTTAGTATTAAGTTTTATTATGTTGATTTTTGTTTATTTAATTTAGTTTCGATAAATAAATAGCATTCTATGGTATAATTTATAACAATATCTGGCCAGCATCAGTAAGTACCTTGAGTCGTTCCCAACGGATGGTATGGTTTGGGCGAGAGATTTAAGGATGACTCACACTAGCACTGCCTATACTTCGTTTTCTATGACGGGTAATCGATAATCTTTTTCTATGGTGTTGGACGCCTCGGCCCGTACCAGCACCGTTCTATCGTGACTTTTCCTTTAAGGAACACATAACTACGGACGTTGCGTTTTTTCGGACAAGTAGAGTTTGAATCCGGATTGCAATCCATTTGCCACTCATTTGCCCTCGCCACTGCGCGCTTGCCTCGTCCATGACCCTCCATTCCCACTGAGAGCAGTAATGCATAGCAAAGCAGCCGAGTAAAGGCTTGAATTCATAATCAAGTGCCGCGCATTTGTAGAACGAGCTATGCAATTATTCCTATGAGGTACAGAACATTACGGCCCAAAGAATCTGGAACTTTCTGGATGCAACGACGGGCATTAGTAATGAACTTTAAAGGGCCGTCACAATAGATCAATGCTGGTCGATGCGACACTCAAAGGCCCACAACACCACAATAATAATAATAAATGGAATTATTCGGATATACCAACGCGGGTTTTGAAAGCTTCTAGCTTCCTTTTGAAAGTTATCCTATAACTATTCATAGGCAAGTATGGAAGTAATCTGGGGGTACAGTAGTGCCCCCATAAAGTTGAGCAAAACAAAGAGGCACGGCCGTACTATCCTTTTCTCGAAGTCATTCAGGCGATTTTCGACCTCCTGCAATTATGTGCTGGCTGTTAAATTGTGTTAATTGGAATAGAAAACACTATCTCTATTTTATTATAAACATTTAAACGACTTGATGTCTAGGCGGTAGTGACCCTGCTTTCGATGAAGAGGTCCCGAGTTTGAAAGGTAAAGTAAATACGAACACCTAGGACCCTGTCACAATGATTTACAAGTATATATATTTTACCTTTTTTAGGATATAAACGAACTCCGTAGAAATAAGACTGTGGTATTAAACCAGAGCACTTTAAGGATGACTCACGCATGACATTTTCTATGACGGCTGATCGGTGATCACGTAGTGCTTTCCATAGAATACGAAGCGCCAAGAGCTCCGGCCCGGCGCCGGCCCGGTCTAGGGTGAGTCATCCTGTATGCGGAAAAATAATGACTGTTGGAGATACATATTACCTATTCCTCCTCTGAAATACATGAATGCGGAATTCTGCGCAATAGTGATGTGCCTTTGAGATCCAGCGCGTATGAATTAAATGCCATATACCTACGGGGTGTTGTTGTCTCATCGCTTTAATATCCGGCGCGTTAGTGAAATGACGCACTTGGCGTTTCAAGGTAGGGTTACCAGGCGACAGGAAAACAAAATGAATCAAATTATTGTTGTGAAAATATTTTAATTTGTATTATTTCATTACAATATGAATGAATGAAAATCTTTATTTACAGGCATCTATTGGCTCTTAGATAATTACCTTAAAACTAGCATACATATTAAAATATATCCTAAGACTAAAAACAATATGGCTGCGATGTATTTCGAAAACCCGCAGTGGCCGGCCGGAACTCTTCTGTCAAAACTCATCCTTGGTGAAGGTCGCTAGACAGTTTATACATTATAAACTAAAATAGAAGTCATATAGGCATGAAAGACAGTGACCAAGGCCTCCAGTGCCCAGGGCTGGAGGGCCACTCGGGGTGGCCGAGCGGTCGACTACAGGGTCACATTTATTCGTATATGACGTCTATTTCAGTCTAAGGTAGGACTTTTAGTGTGTCAGGAATTTTTGATAAACTAATGAAAATATTGAAGTTTTTTGACTTGGTATCACATTAAGTTTGTTTAATCCTCGTGAATTTAAACTCAAATTTTGAAATCTTTCACATGCTCAGGTATCAATATAAGCATGAGGTACCAAAGTTATTGTTTAAATAACTTTGCCTCCTTGTACAACAAATAAATATTTCTACCAACATACCTACATATTTAGCACTGCATGCATGCGGCATGGTTTTAACATGTTTGACAGCTGAATATTTAAAAATTGAAAAAACAGTTTTGGGTGTAGCGTTTTACTGCATATCAGAATTTTAGTTAAAAATACAGGAATTTTGTCGAGACTTGAAAACATTTATGGGGCATTCCAGAAAAGTGTTGGCTACATGACGCTATGTATTTTAACACTTCTGATAAACGCTACGAAGGCAATATTTGACATGATAGCGTTTGGTAACTTAGCTTTAAATTTAACGGTATATATACATATAATACAGATTTCTGTAGGTTATTAATGTAGCTGCCATACGCGTCACGTCCGCGTCCCTGACAATCTATATAAATAAATACATAAATAAGTGCCTAAATAAATTGATATATATCAGGGGACATCTTACACAGATCAACCTAGCCCCAAACTAAGCAAAGCTTGTATTATGGGTGCTAGGCGACGATATACATACTTATATACCTACATAGAAAACACCCATAACTCAGGAACAAATATCTGTGTTCACACAAATAAATAATTCCCTTACCGGGATTCGAACCCAGGACCATCGGCTTCACAGGCAGGGTCACTACCCACTAAACCAGACCAGTCGTCCTATAGACCTTTTATGTAGAATGTCCCTAATACATCAGGTAAGTGGTGACCCTATCACCGCGCGCGTGTTCACGGGTCTCATTCTATAAAGACAAGACAGAGCTTTCGTTAGCGGTGAATTCAGAAGCTGTCCTGCGGTGGTAAGAGCAAGGCTTTATAATGAAAGTGAGCGGATACACAGATACCATCCGGCGGACTGTTAATCAGTGGGCCCCTTTAGGTATATAAGCCAGAGGCAGAGGGCCCTGTAACACCTACCTAGCCACCAGTCGGGTGACATACCTGGAACATTTGGGTACGTGGGGTCGAAGCCTTGCAATAGACTGACGGCCCGATTCGAACTTTAAGATACGTCAAATATTACGTCAAGATACGATATGGATAAGATATGTCAGTGTCAAAGTGACGAAAAGTTCGAATTGGGCCGTAAAACGAAAAGAACAATACCTAATTGTGCTTCTTTCCTGCCTGCCTCGTGCTACTAATAGACTGCGGAGTAAAAAATAATTTGAAAACCAGAAAAGAGCGCTTCTTAAATGCCGGAAGGGGTACGAAACTCCTGACTTCGGCCAAACTCGGCTCCGCTCGGCTCAGCATTGCTCCGAGCAATTATTAGGGTTGACACAACTTGACGTCCCTTTTCGTGCACGACCACAGATAAGATAATGGCTTGAATTTTGACAACCCTAAATAGCCGAAAGGGATAATGCCATATTTATATTAGAAAGGGATAGCATAATTCGACCCTGACCCTCGGTCAAACTTCGGTTTTGGAGGAAGATTCCTTTCTGTACGGTAGTACTATTATTTATTCTGTGATGCCGGCAACGCTTGCACATTTGGAAAACAACTCACTTGGAAGAAATTTAAGAATCGGTAAATACACAAGAAACACGCGACCGGTATTAGTCTGTATCTTTAGGTATTTATAATATTTATAATATATTAGATAGGTATATATAATAAAAGTAAACAAACAATTTGTACATTTCCGGATACCGGATACGATATATTAATTTTGACCTTTTGACATTACCTAGGCTAGTCGTATATTTTAAATATTTTTATAATTATTTTTGGACATTTTTATTTTTTATATTCTTTATTAATTTGACTGATTTTTACTTTTTACCTACTCTTTTCTATTTTATAGAAAGTCGTTTTATATTGTATTATATTACTGTTTTATTTTATTGTTTTTAGATTATTATTATTGATATTTTGTTGTGACGATCTTTTTGTGAATGCATTTTATTTTGACATGTAAAATTTAATGTACATTTTCAATAAGAAATAAATGAATCTAATCTAATCTAATCTACCAACCGACCAATTACAAAACCGCCTAGATCAGTCACTGAACGACCTGACTTTAACCTACATAATTTAATCCTGTAATGTACAAGTACATCTACCCTCAACTGGTTTAACGAGCCATTTGAGGGAAGATTTTGTTTACTTTTATTTAAATACCTAAAGATACAGAGTTATAGACATTGATTTTGACAGTTCAGTCCAATCAGCCTTTTTTCTTTGATCATGGAGCTTGAAGGTCTTGAAAGCGTGGGGCGGGCGTTTAGACGATCGGGCAATAAAGGCGGAGTCTGCGTAGGCAGACGGCCAAATAATGAAGTCGTGGTGTGTCTAGCATGCACGGAGGAAGCATCGGGATGTTAACCTTCATGTCTACTTTCACAAAACTTATTAGGTTTCTGTGGACATGGCCAAATGTTGCAACGTACTTTTTAGGGTTCCGTACCCAAAGGGTAAAAACGGGACCCTATTACTAAGACTCCGCTGTCCGTCTGTCTGTCACCACGCTGTATCTCATGAACCGTGATAGCTAGACAGTTGAAATTTTCACAGATGATGTATTTCTGTTGCCGCTATAACAACAAATACTAAAAACAGAATATAATAAATATTTGAGTGGGGCTCCCATACAACCAATGTGATTTTTTGCCGATTTTTGCGTAATGGTACGGAACCCTTCGTGCGCGAGTCCGACTCGCCGGGCCGGTTTTTTTATTAATCGCCAACGCAAAAAGAGGGGTGTTATATGTTTGACGTCAAAGTATGTCTGTACATCGTTGCTCTACAACGCTCCCGATCGATTTCGATGCGGTTCTTTACGTGAACTCGCATTCCTGGCGGTGGTTTTAGCTATATTTCATAGAACGTCTTATAGGTATTTTATATTGCACATTGTACAATGACAGAAATTACTTTATTTGACAGAGCACAGATCAGTTGTCAAATGAAGGTGCAAATTATATTTCGCCAACAATAACTATTGTCCAAGAGTAGCAACGTTTTTTTCCCGCATTTGACCCAAATTCCTAAAATAAAGGTCGTGCTAGACCGACCCGATCTCATTATTAAAGAAATTGTAAGGCACAAATTTCATTTTGCAAACTTGGACAAGTATTGTAAAATTTTGTATATGACCCAAATTCCTATAAAGGTTGTGCTAGACCGATCCGATCGGTACAAATCTCCCGCCGAAGACGGATCGGGCGCGCGCCGCTGAATTAACAAATACATGTAAATTCGATTCTCTTGCTGCTGTCGATCGACGAAACAGCGCAGACGAGCGACCATGGCTCCTCTACACGATTGGCCATTATGCTGGCCCATTGCGATGGGCCAAATTGTAGAGGGGGGAATTGGTGTCGGATGGCTTATGGCGCGGCGGGATGGCGATGGGATCGCCACGGTGTCGGTTTTTCGTCCGCGATGATGCGTCTATTATACAAGTGGCCCATTCCATAGTGCGTGCTCTCAACCATCGCATGGCCATCCCACTGGTCCAGTGCTGGGCCATCGTGTATAGGAGCCATTAAATGTGCTCTCTATGACAAACACGGGTGGTGCAAAATATGAAATTATGCACATAACTTATGTACCTACGAAATATCATTTGATATTTACCAGTCGTTTTTCCGTGAAGGAAAACAACTTGAGAAAGTCGGAGTAATCCCAATAAGGTCTAGTTTCCCCTCTGGATGGGAAGGTAAAATGGCAGTGATTTTCAAAAACATGAGCCTACTAATTTCGGGATTAGTTGCTAAGCGGACCCCAGGCTTCCACAAGCCGTGGTAAAAAATCTGGACAACGCATTAAAAAATAATTAAAAACCGCCCAACGCATTAGGCCAAAAAAACATTATATACTTAATTACCAAAAATATCTTACATCATTTTGGAAAAGAGCTGATACTCTTCAAATTGCTGGATCCATTTTTATCAATCATAGCTAAGAACCACCGCAAGGAAACTCGCTTTCCAAAAAAAAAACGCATTGAAATCGGTTCATCAGTTTGAGAGCTACGATGCCACAGACAGACACACAGACATTGGCGTCAAACAATATAACACCCCTCCTTTTTGCGCCGGGGGTTAAATAACGTGCAAAGAAAACAAATTTATAGTTTGGCAAACTAATTCCGTATATTTTTTTTGTAATTCGACATTTAGAGACTTTATACATCTCTAAGTAATTGTATACTTTAGTTTGAATTGATATTTGCGGTTAGATGTATACCTATTTTATAATTTTTGATGTGTTTTTTTTTTTGCTTGTAGCTATGTAAATTCCATGTTGACGTGTAAAAGTGCCCTTGTGGCCTATTTGCCGAATAAATGTTGATGATTGATGATGATGATGATGGGTTGACCTCCCATAGAAAATTTTAATTTCCCGCCTTTTTTGACAAAGGTGCTTGGCCAGAGTATAACTTCTCAATCGCAGTGATTACCAGTCGCTCGTCTGCACCGCCGCCCGCGATTGGCCCGTCCGTATAAATCATTGGCTCCATCCATCACGCGGCACTATGCGGTAAACGCTTTTTGATAATCACGTCACACGGACTGACAGTGCCTAATGATAGCTAAAGGGGTGTACTTTTGTACTTAAAATATGGTAGACAATATTGTATAATCTCTTGAAAAATAACGTTTTTGTATTTTTGTGACATGGAAAACTGAGTCGACCGGACGAATCGAGCTCTCTTTACCCTGAGAATGTTTTTTGAACTTCTTAACATGGACAACAGAGTCGGCCAGACAAATCTGGCCCCTATTACCCATTACCCTAAACGTTTTGGAGTGATTGTACCAACCCCGTAAAAATACCGTTAGCGCGATTCAGAAAACAGCATGTTTGAGACAGCGACACCTACCGACAGATTTCTTTAAAAGTCGTGTAACGCCTATTATGCGGTAAACGCTTTTTGATAATAACGTCACACGGACTGTGAGTGCCTAATGATAGGTAAAGGGGTGTACTTTTGTTTAATTTTATACTTAAAATATGGTAGGCACTGTATTTTTAATTTTAATTTTAATTTTAAAAATAACGATTTTGTATTTTATTTTGACATGGAAAACGGAGTCGAGCGAACAAATCGAGGGGGCCGATTTTTTAATTTGAGCGTTTTCGGCACTCGAAAATCTGTGGAAAACGGTGAAATTAAATATTTTAAAATTCGACCGATAGTATTAGGGAATCTAGTGGTATTGCCCACTCGTTTCGAATTCTATTAGTAGAATTTAAATGCCTGTGCCTACTGAATGGATCCCCATGAAATCGAGCGCTCAAAATTCATAAAGTGCCCCGTCGAGCCCACTTAACAATTTTTTTTAATTTTGGAGCAATTTTTGGACGGCAAATAGGCACATTTTACGGTGTATAATTTTATAAGTAGATATGCAGACGCTATGAGACTCAAGTCCGTCCCCGAAGATTTGCGTTCGCGTCTTGAACGCTTGTCAGAGGCGTACTTAAGTCATAAAGCCGAGATTACCGGCTTACGTCGCTGGCTAATTGCCCCTTCGTAATCGCCGACAGGACTTTAGTCGTTACAAATAATAAATTATGATAATGGAATGTAAACTACTTGTTGAGATCTTTTCTTAAACTCTCTATCTTGTATACTTTGTGGGGTGAGAAGTGTACATAATAGGAGAAAAGAAGTAGGTATAAAAATAGGTTAAACTAAAAATATCTTGTGATAGACGGTGATGTCACCAATTGAATAAAAATAATGCGGAATAGCAACAGAGCCAGGATTTTCAATAATAATAGGTAAATTAAACACGTAGAGCCTCTCATGCGTAAAATGCACACAAAAATAAAATAAAACCAACATTCAACACGAACCTTTTCAGCCAGCAATTTGGAAACTCCAATTACGTGATTTGGGTATCAATTTTTTACCATTACAAAGAGGCCGGGCATGAGGCCGGACGGGGCCAAATGAGGCCGGATGAGGTCCGGAACGGATCGATGACAAGTGGCTGTTGAAATATCAGTGTTAAATCGGACGATTATTGTGAAAGCTTTTTAAAATTTGCACGTGGTTCTCGACATAAGAGTTGGGCGTTTCGTCTTTTCCGAAAAATTTGTTAGGTATCTTGTTCCATAATGCTTGCTGGCTGTATCATACAATTCATGTTAATGCCATGAATTAAAAAAAAATACATTTGCTTAATAGTCTCAACGTTATAGTTGATAATGTACAGTCACGGACTTTAATTGTTGAGCCATTTAGTGTTTATTTTACATTGGAAATTTCATACCGTTAATATTGACAGTAAAATTAGCTTGAACCTTAGATGGATCAACAACTAAAGTCTGTGGACCTTACCCATAGTCTAATAAAACATGGTCTTCTATTCCCAGAGTGACACAGGCCTACGTCACAATAACATGGTCGCTATATATAGCGCTATCGCATATTATCATATAGCGCTGTCGCATGATGACGTAGGCTTGTGTCAGTTAGGTGACCTAGAAAAGACGGGAATGGAGTACCAGGCGGAGTATATTATTATACCATGACCTTACCTACACATAATCGTTCTTAAAGCGTCTAGTATATTATGAAAAGTTAGCAGAAAGAAGTAGGGTCAAGGCGGAAACAGTGGCTCAGCTCGAACAGTGGCTCAGTCGCCCAAATATCGCTCTCGTGTTGAAATTAGGTTGAGTGAGTCACTGTACCCGGCCTGTTTCTACCGAGTCACTGTTCCTTCCTTGACCCTACCGGAAACAATAATCTAGCGACTTTCCCCAAGGAGGAGTTTTGGCCGAAAAGTGTCAAGTTCCAACGATTCCGCGGCCGGCTCCCTGACACTGCGGGGTTGCGAACTGCATCGCAGCCATAATTGTGTGTTTTTAGTTTTAAGATATATTTTATAATAATATGTACCTATGCTAGTTTTAAGGTATTTATTTATGGGCCAATAGTTGCCTGAAAATAAATATCTTCATTTCATAATAAATTAACAGAATGTTTGTTGCAATCGCTGCGTTCAAGCCTTTTACACCACACCCCAAAACAGCTATACATTATCGCAGCGAAATTGTAGCAGATTACTCATCGCCAGGAGTTTTGTTTCTCGGATCCTCACCGCCGACAGGCAGGATTGGAAAAATGCTTAATGGCCGTCGTAATGGAACGCGGAGATTACGCTCTTAGTTGGAAATTTGTTGAAGAGTAATGTGAGGTTTAGGAGCTATCAACATATTCATAAGGCTTCAAGGCTTCACAAGTGGCATTAATTATGGCTGCTACTTTTTACTGAGATTTTTTATGATTTTGTTTGGAGCGGCCGAGTGGATATGACGTTCGACTTTCAATCCGGAGGTCGCGGATTTAAATCCTGGCTCGTACTTATGAGTTTTTCGGAGCTAATGTACGAAATTTCATTTGGTATTTACCACTAGCTTTTCGGTGAAGGAAAACATCGTGAGGAAACCTACATACATCCGCGAATAAATTCAAAGGTGTATGTGAATTCCCCAAACCGCATTGGGCCAGCGTGGGGACTATAGCCCAAACCCTCCAAACCCTCTCGTGCTTGAGAGGAGGCCTGTGCCCAGCAGTCGGACGTATATAGGCTAATTTTTTTTATGATTAATTTTTTTACGATAAAGGAGGCAGACGATGAATCGCCTGATGGTAAGCGATTGGCGTCGCCCATGGACACACGTAACACGAGAGGGGTTGTAGTGCGTGAGAGGGTGTAGACGGTTAGGCATTGGGTTGAAAAATCGTTGAAGATTAATGCGAAGTGTTTTACAAAGTTTCCAAGATATTCTTTAACTGAAAACTGACTTAACAAGACAGTTTGAAATACTATCATTTTATAGTACTCACCCGCAGTTCTACCTTTCCAAATAGTTAGTATTTTCCCGGAGAAAGTTCACAAAATACGTATAAGTGGCTATTATATTTGAAGAGTAGCCCCTCAAAGTATCCTGAGGAGTGTTTGAGCTGAGTGGGTAGAGATGAGCGATATCTTTGGAATAAAAAAGTATTTTTAAATTGACCCAGCCGTCTGTGAAACGGGTGACATACATATAAAAATCATACTCTCAAGCAAATACATATGTAACTTCGTTCTCAAGTAACCTAATGATATGTCAGAACTTTACCCGGATGTGTCAGTTATGCTATAGAAGTTCTACTGCAGTCGTACATTTTCTAAGAGCATCCTGTGATCGTATTTAAACTATCGTTGGACATACTAACTTTAAGCTAATACGTGATACGTAGCTTTAATACGTGAGTGAAACCGTAAAATTAACTTAAAGCATCCTGTTATTTTCCAATACCTAGGGCATTGGTCTACCCAACTAAGATATATTATTGAAGCGTGACCGAAGAAACACTTTCTTTCTAATGTTAGTTGTATTTTTTCCCCAAGTGATGCGCCGAGCGATGTGCGGTTAGGAGCCATCAACATATTCATAAGGCGTTGCTTCACAAGTGGCGGTGATTGCGTCTTGTACTGTGGGAGACCAGGAACCGCTACAAGGAACGTCTTCATTTTACAATTTTAAATTCCAAGGGAAAAACCGGCTGGTATTTGAAAAAGTGACCCTATAGCTCTGAAGGTTCTGGAAAGGTTTCCATATGGGTATAATAAAAAACAACAACGTAATAATGTAGTAGGTATAATAATCAACATTTGAGGCTAAAGTGCCTAAATAAAAATAATTACTTACCTCTAAGTTTCATAAAGCAATAACAAGTAATATGTACTTATAAACAAAAAAATAAAGCCTTAAGGTAAAACCTATAACTAACATAAATACTTACCTCTAAGTAGAAGATTTCGGATTGTGGTTCTTCAGTACACATCAAAAAATTTAATTGAAAGGTATGTGTGCTGTTAAGTCCGTGATCAGAATTGGGCTAACTTAGAGACTAAACCAATCCCTCTATTGCAAAACGACTGTGCCCAACAGAATATATAAAAGAAGCCTTTACTAATTATCTACACTGCATTAGAAAATAGAAGTGTTAAAAAAGGATAATTAATTAAAATTAATAATTAATAATTTCGGGCAGTTTTGCCTATCAAAATTTGTCAAGCCACCTTTCTTTGGTCTTCCCTGTAGGCTCCTTGTACGTGCTGTATGGTCACATCATTTCCAATTGATTGTTTGCCCAAATAGTGGAATATTTGGACAATAAAACTCTTCATAGGCAACCAAACGCAAGTACCGAAACCATGAAAGAGTATACCGGCACTTTTCCACATATAATTCCACCCATAGTTAAGCTTACTTTATTGTAAGTATCGCGTGAAGCGAGATTTAACCCGCATTACGCCGTTTACGGCACTTAACGCAACGTACTGCGTCATTAACCCTCTACTACTCGTATATTCCGCTGAAAATTTCCCGGCTTATACACGCAATACGTGATTTTCTTTAAACAATTTCCGTTCTTCTCGGCCTGTTTAAATATGGTCTAAAGGTGAAATCCATTATTAAAAAGCCAATTCTACCAGCCAACATAAGGAAACAACTCAAAATTTGCCACACATGTGGATAAAACGCAACTTTCTCATTAGTTTTTGAACAATAAAGAGCGCCTTTACCAGCTGGTGTGGTGAAAAAGAGCAAGCAGTGTTTTGCGATCTCGTTTTGTGGATTGGAAAATTAGGAAGATTTTTTCGATTTTCTCTGAATTAGCTAGGGGGGAATAAAAGTATTTTACAAATGCATTTCCTTTCGAGACGGCCAAGCCAGCGGAGACGATGCGCTTTGGTCTCACCTATTATGTTCGGCTCGGCTATCAAATGTTCTATCTCGGCATTCTCGAAAGGATGGGTGAAGATCGGGCAGCCAAAAGGGCCTACTTGAGTCGACCAACTGGGCGCCCTCCTGTTGGTCGGCCTAAATACCGTTGGGCAGATAGTGGAGGCAGATCTCCGTGAGCTCGGCGTCGGCGAAAGCTGGCGGGATACCGCTCTGGACCGAGCAAAGTGGCGTGCTCTTGTGTTGGAGACCAAGACTCATTTTGGGTCACCGCGCCAACCAAGTAAGTAGTAGTATAGTTGAATTATCGAGAAGATGGAATTGCATTTGTAGTGGTTGTATGCTGATAGTACAAGAAAATAGAAAATTCAAATATAGAATGCCTGTAAACAAACAATACTACTACATATGCAATTCCACGCTCTCGATGATTCAACTATAAGTACAAATTATGCATTAAAATTTTAAAGAACTAACATTTAAAAAATAAGTAAACATTATTAGTTTTATCACTTGAATTATTGCTAAAAAATCATGCTAGATGTTGAAAGTCGTGTCTTTCTACCCTGTTTTACGGTAGGTACTAACACAAAATTTGGAATTAAATAGACCCAGGGCTTATTCAGAATCCAGCGAAGCAAGCGTTAAAATAAGGTGGAGCCTGAGTACATTTTTCACGTTAAGACATATAAATTGTAACTTTGCCAAAGGGAAGATTAATACTGACGGCAACTAACTTCCAGTCTTTAAATTTATTGCTAATTTTGTAAAGAAACCTATTTTCTTGGTTAAGTGTAATTTATTATATTCACGAGTAAACTGTACTGTGGTAAGTAATCAAACTATACTGCAAAACGTAATTCAAGACCAAAAAAAGTAAGACAATGTTGCCACTGCAATAATTTGTCTGTAAAATAGTAAATTTCTTTTGATAAATAATAATATTTAGTACGGAAAAATAGACTTACTTAACGTTAACTTATATTATTACTATCTAAGTATAGGTACTTGGTTTTCAATCATAGATCATCCTGCATAAATTCTTCGATGGTATAGTATGATTTTTTTAATAGAATGGACTTGAGTTTATTTGTAAATAAATGGTTTTTTTCTGTATTTTTTATTTAAGTAGGTAACTTATTATATATTTTTATTGCTCGGTAGTACGGTCCTTTTTTATAAATATCTAAGATTGGTTCAGGAAGAATGAGATTATCTTTGCGACGGGCACTCTTATTAAATTCAAATAGGTGAAGATTATTTTTGACAAATAAAGTTATTTCCAGGATATACAGAGAGGGGAGAGTCAATATTTGAAGTTTCTGAAAGTGAGGTTTGCTACTGTCGGTCTGTGGAATATTTGCCAATATACGGATGCATTTTTTTTTAATTATAAAGAGGTCGTGGGCGTCACTGCTAACACCCTGCTAACCCATAACAGCAAACCATAACTCAGCCAAGACTGTGCATATGCGTAGTAAGCTGACAGGGCGCACTGGATATGTGTGTTGGATTTTAAGATGCTGAACGCGTAAAGGAAGGAGGATAGTTTTGATTTTACTTTGGGTACATGTTTTTTCCAGTGTAAGTGGGTATCAATAGTTAGTCCTAGTAGAGTACATTCAGTCTCTTCTTTTATGTTTAAATCTTGTAGTAGTGGTCTCAAGTCAGTCGGTCGTTTCTGGTGTGGTCTAAATTGTGTAGTCTTTGTTTTAGCTGTATTTATAATCAAGTTATGGTCTTGTAGCCATTGTGATATTTCAAAAAAGGTTTCCTTTATGTGTGAAAATTTATTATTTGGGTCATTGTCGTGATTAAATAGGAGGGAGATATCGTCAGCAAATACTACGCATTTATGGTTAGTAATTTTTGGGAGGTCGTTTATGTATATTAAGAAGGGCACACATCCCAGTACGCTGCCTTGTGGAATGGAGCTATTGACAGTTTGCCACTTGGATTGAATTTTTTGGAGCTGTCCGGAATCTTTATGGTAATGGTCGATTTGCACAAATTGTTGTCTGTTTTTTAGGTATGATTTTAACCAGTTGTAAGCATTACCTCGGATACCTATTTCGTATAGTTTACTAAGTAGAATTGGATGGGATACTCTGTCGTAGGCTTTGGACAAATCTAGCAGAAGGCCAATGGCATAATTTTTGTTTTTAAGATATTCTAATATATTTTGGATGTATGTGTAGACTGCTAGGGTGGTTGAGCGTTTCTGGTGGAAACCGAACTGGTTTTCTTCTAGTAGGTGGTATTTTACTAAAAAATTATAGATTCTGTCTGCCACACATTTTTCAAATATTTTAGATATAGACGGTAAGAGCGCGATAGGTCTGTAATTGGTGAGATCTGATTTTTTCCCGCCTTTTTTGAGGATAGGTTTAACTGCTGATATTTTTAATTTCTAATTTCTAAACCTCTAATCTATGTCTACATCTTTGATTTACTTGATAATGATACTAAACTTGACATAGAACCTAAACTTAAACAATTATCAACATCAGACGTCGCCGACGCTTAAAACTCCCCCACCCCCCACCTGCATCAAAAATCTGGGTGGCTCCACTTCTTAAATCCATCCTTGGGTCCTAAGGACCAATCCTGCCAAAGGAAATCTCTTGTTCACGCAACGCCGTATTTTAGGCCCAGCACCATCCGCTAATTACGTTTTGCAGTATAGAGTTATAAACCAAGAAAAGTCTGCAGAGATTTTGACAGCACACGCAGTGCAAGTGTTATTTTAAACGTTAAACTTCTATGAAACTATGAAAACTCTAAATTCAGTTTAAAAACTTACAGTGCTAATTCGAACGTACACTGATATCAGAATGAAATCTGAATGATCTCATTTAGTTATCGTGCGTCTCGCTTGTACCAATAGTACCAATACAATCATGTACAGATAAATTACGAGCGAATTACTCGATAACTAAATTTATCATCAATTGAGATATCATTCTGACGTCAGTTTACGTTCGGACTGGTCTGTAAGGGTAACATTCCATTTCTGACCGCAGCTGCACTACTAGTACTGAACGCGTCGCTGTTACTGTTAATTTCCATAGTAAAATTGACAGTAGTGCAGCTGCGGTTGGAAATGGACTGTCACTTTAAGCTACTTTTCTAATAAAAAATCACCGCACAGCAGCTTCTTTGCCAACCGCTTGAGATAAGTGTTAATAGTAGTAAAACACTATATTGCGCAAGCACATAACAAAGAGGGAATACAAAAAATGCGTAGGCAGGTATATCGACGGCGAATCGAAAAATCCACCCGATCTTAACGTTCACGATATGCCTAGGAAGTTCACGATCTGACGAATTTCACGATCGGCCGCCGACATGTACAAAGGCGAATTTAAACTCAGTCGATACTCGATAGTAAAATGGCGGCCGAACCGAACACACATTTAACGTAATCAATACGAATATATCGTTGCCATTAATAATGATAATGTTACCGGTAAAGTAGGCTCAATAATTTTAATTACGAGAGGTCTATTATTTGGAAACCGTAATTACAATGGAGCATGATTTACAACCACTCCGAAGGTATTTAGTATAATAGAATCTCCCTGCTTTTGTTTGGGCCAAAAGAAATAAAGACAACGAGAAAATAAGTTGAGTAGGTATACTAGATAATAATAAGTAGATAATTATGTACCTTCTGGAAAGGCGTAGCTCGAACCAGCAGGCCTATTATGGATGGCTTTATCCACGTGACAAAATATCCGTCACTTCTTAACAGAGCGCGATTAAAAGTGCGGGAACCGTTTTATCACGCTGTCACGTAGACAAGAACGACCATCATATCCGTACAGAAGAATAAAGGTGACAGTCCATTTCCAACGACAGCAGCACTACCATTCATTTTACTATGGAAATTGTCAATAACACCGACGCGTTCGTACTAGTAGTGCAGCTGCGGTCAGAAATGGAATGTTACCCTAAAGGTGACGTTCGGAGGCTGCCGCTGTATTTATGAACTTCCTTGACGAAATAGCTGCAGTTGACATCCGAGTGACACCTTAACATTAGTACGTTTAAACCGACATATAATTCGACAAGAAATTGTAGAAAATTAAGGAGAGCGCCACTTTCTACGTATCTGTCACATTTTTGACGTAAAATGCTAAAACATGGCAACAATTTAGTATGGAAATTTAATAATTCCATTTTATTTAAAATTGGTGATTAAATTGTGTACGTGTGGACGCTAGATGAGATTGGCGCCAATTATTTTCCTGGTCAAATAGACCGATTTGATCATCAGGCCCGTCTGTAATACAACTTTAGCCGATCATCTGTGGGCCTTACCTATCTCTTTGTAATAAGGTTTATGTATTGTCATTAAACTGTGGTATAAGTTGAACTCCCTAATTTATCTAAACTCCGTCCGATTTCCGGGCAAGGACCCTAGTGTGGACCGCATAATAAAGCCAGTTTATTTGTGCGCATAAATCCAGCGAATGTGCTCGGATTGGTGCAACCGGAAATCGAACCCGTTTCCCAAGGCGAGCCTGCTAATAAATTGCTTGCAAGTTGTACTAATGTAACGTTGGGTATTTAGGATACTTGATCAAAAAATTCTGTATCACAATTGTTCTCAGTAGCCTTACCACTAGCTTGACACTGACCTTCACTAATATGTCCGTACGAGCGAGATGCATATAAATTAAGTTACGCATACGCTAGCGAATTGACACTGACAGTGCTCACGATACGACAGTGCCTAATGTAATGTCGCAACAGGAATGATGCTGCACTTGACATCTGCAGGCCTATTATCGATCGTTTTATCCACGTGATAAAATAACTGTCACTTTTAACTCCGCGGGATAGAAAGTGAAGAACATCGTTTTATCACGCTGTCACTTAAACATAAACGATCATCATAGGTATCCGTACAGCAGGCGTATTATGGATGGCTTTATCCATGTTTATCCACGTGATAAAATAACTGTCACTATTTAACACCGCGGGTTAAAAGGTGACGGATACCGTTTTATCGCGCTGTCACGTAGACAAAAACGACCATCATATCCGTGCAGAATGTTACTTTTATCGGTGCGCACGGCTTACATAATACTTTCTCAGTTTATTTGTGCCCTCAATTCAAGTAACTTAACACGTTGGCTGCCATGAGTACCACCAGTGGCATCAAAAGATCACTAAAATTTCTATTGGGCGTGGGAACGTGGGAATAGTGTAGGTGTAGTCCGTGTAGTATGATCGGCAGCCTTCGTATTAAGGCATTTTACGCAGTAACAGTTACAGTAACTGCTGTAGCTTTTTCTCTCAGTATCGCTTATAATCTTCGTATTTTTCGTAATCGTGGGCGCCTATAATAATTGCTCATAAAACCATGAAAATTCGTGCAAAATGTTCCGGGTCCGAAATAACGCTTAACAATCAGCTTACGTATAATTGTGTTTGCTCGGCTGGGACAAGTCGTTGATTTATTTCCAAGAAACAGGTTAAGAGGCGGTTTGTTTTAATTAGCCCGTTGTAGTGTCCCACTGCTGGGCAAAGGCCTCTCCCCTTGATTTCCACAACTCCCGTTGTAGTGCCTTTTCCGGCCAGTTACTGATGAAGGCATCTAAGGGCCACTTGCACCATCCGACTAACCCAAGGTTAACCGGTTAAACCGGTAACTCAGTGTCAAATTGTACTGGTAACCATGGTAACTCCAGGTTTAACCGTTAACCCCGGATTAGGGGGATGGCACAAGTGGCGCTAAGTCGTCCCGCCATCTCCGTCTGGGCATGCCACGTCCGCGCTTCTTATGGTTCTTATGGTTTGTTAATAATATTAAACTTATAAAGACTCATCTTCCTCGCGTTGTCCCGGCATTTTTGCCACGGCTCATGGGACCATACCTCCGCTTGGCAACAAATCCCAAGAATTGACTTCTGAACCTTCCAACCCAGAGGGTAAACTAGGCCTTATTGGGATTAGCCCGGTTTCCTCACGATGTTTTCATTCACCAAAAAGTTTCGTACAATTCCGAAAAACTCATTGGTGGTACGAGCCAAGGTTTGAACCCGCTACCTCCGGATTGCAAGTCGCACGCTCTTGTCTTTAGGCCACCAGCGCTTTTTTATTAACCGTTTTACTTACTAACACCATGGACCCCTAGGCCACCTCGCCACGGCGGAACCGGTCCCACTACTGCCTACGTGGTTAGATACCCTATGTGGTTAGATATACCTAATCCCATGTGTATATTATTTAGCAATGATATTAGGTACTTAGAAATAGCGTAAGTAATAAAAATATTCGTTGTCAACGGGTAGTCCAGTTGGTAGAGCGACGGGATATATCCCAGAGTCGATAGTGCGAAAAAAAATATTATTTCTTGCTATAATTATATTATAATTGCGTTATCAGTAACGTCGCCTTAATCCAGGTCTGCAGGTAATGTAAACACATAATTCTTTTATGAACCACTTTTCGCGTTTGCCGGTACAGAGCAAATAAAGAAATTAATGCCATCGGGTTTACGCAATTTTATTGCCGGCCGCTTTGTTTTTTGTTCGGATTTTGTTGAAAAATATCGCCGTTGTTGGCCGGCGATTTTGGCCTCGGGCTACGACAAAAATGGCTGCCATTTTTGTCGACAAATACCTAACAGTATTTACCCGGAGTAATCTCTGAAGTCATTCTAAGTAAATCTACAACCTGCTACAACTGGGTCATACAGATTTTATTGTAAGTTTAAAGGATGACCCACGCTAGACCGGGCCGGAGCTGCCGGCGCTTCGTTTTCTATGGAAAGCACCACGTGATCACCGATCAGCCGTCATAGAAAATTACATGTTGGACGCCTCGGCCCGGGCCCGGCCCGGTCTAGCGTGAGTCATCCTTAAGGAACATACGGACGTTGCGTTCTGCAATCTGCGACCTGGTGCAACTGGGTCATACAGATTTTATTGTATGTTTAACTCGGTCGCGTCTTTCTTTTAGACATACTCGTAGAATAGAATCAGAAGAATATAATGAAATTCATTCAGAACGCTTAAACAAACTAAAATTTAACAAAAACGTGCCACAAAAACGGGTTTAAACGTCACTGAAAAGGTTTCCACTCAGCTTGGTGTAGGTACCTTTTGAATACCTTAACGCTGGTCTTCCGTGGAAACCCTTCCAAAAAACGCGACATAGCTATGCTAAAGAGATTAAACAAGTTCGTATATTAAGAAAATCAAAAACAAATTTTTGAACTGCACTCAAATAAGAAATAAGTGACATAATAGTTAAGTTCATGAACCGGCTATATATTATAAGTAGGAAATATGTACCCGGGTCATTAACTTTTGAAGTTTTGTCTACAGAAGTGACTTTTTTCTACAATGTGTTTGACCCAACTGTAAACCAAGCTTGGTTGAACTCTAGACCCACCGATAGTGGCCATAGCTACTGCACCGGAACTAATTTAATAGAGCGAGATATACGTTAATATTTCAGGCTTCAGTCGGGGGAGTGACAGATGGAGGGCGATTTTCTCACATTTTCCCCAAGCAGTCCGAGAGATGAACAGCAGGATTCTCATGCCATAAGGTAACAGGTAATTAAGTAGGTAAGTAGAATAGAATAGAATAGAATACCATTTATTTCAGTGTAAGTACACAGTTATACAATACATACACAGAAAGAAAAAAAATGACTTATAACTAACTTGTACACTGTGACTACACTGAAAAAAGGTGAACACTCAGCATAAGTGATATTCTACTAAACGTTTGTCGGTTATTTAAGGATAAACCGTATAATTTTGATTGCGTTTGCAGCAGCATTATTGCTGCAGAGTTACTGACTGGTCCAGTTTTGCAGCAGCAAAAAGTGGGTGTTATTAATATGAGTTTCCTTTATTTGCGTTACTGTCGTTGTCGCATTTGAATCGCGATAAAGACATTTAATCCCACAATCATTTAAGAAGATTTACATTGTCGCTCGTTTACCGCAGCTGCAACGTAGCAGCAGTAACGATGTAAGAGTAAAGGATGACTCACGTTAGACCGGGCCGTGTCCAGGCCGGAGCTTCCGGTACTTACTTTTCTATGACAGAAAACGAAGCTCCGGCCCGGACACAGCTCGATCTAACGTGAGTCATCCTTAACAGTAGGTACCGCGGTGGCAATCCGATTTCAACCTATCCTGAACATCTCTCCTTTGGTACTGTACGATGCCATAAGCGAATAGCACTGACTTGTAGCAATCGTTAAAATGTGCATGCTAGTTGGACAGTTAACTATGTTAATGGTATGCTCACATCACATTCCCGCAATGTTCGCGAACTTGTACCAACAAGATCGGCTACATCAACTACTTGCGAGCACATCAGCGACAACAGCGGAGTTGACAGCAGTCGCCGTGGCCGTCGGCTGTGGAGTTATTATTATACTTGGACAGTAAATTGACAATGCTTTTATGCATTAATGCCGTTCATTTTTAACTGCTGGAGTGTTAGTCATTATCCTAAGTAATGCGTGCTATCCGGTAGACAAGACTGTAACAACGATTAGCAGATGTATTATGACCGCGCTTAGCGTTAAAGCCATGACATAACATAGGTACCTACTAACACCCAGTTGAACTTGGATTTTATTAGCCGAATAGCGTGGTGTAAAATGTAATTTTAGAATCATGTATTTACTTACTTGCATGTTCGCATGTTGCGTTGATCAAAAAAAAACACCGCTTACACAATAACTTAGCCAATGCTACGTTCCGCTCCCGCACTACAAGGAAACTTGGAAATAAACCCTCTCCAGTACTGAAGCCACTTTAGCATTATAATATTTTATTCGCTATACTTTATTAAATGCCGGGCATTCTCGAATAATGGGTCGGCATAGTTGCCGGGGTTCAATGTTGCCAAGGAGAATTTTTGAAAATCCTGATGAAAAATTTATTTAATAATTTGTGTTTTTACGAGAGACGTTTTTTAAATGGCGTAGGCGGGGTTGGATACCAGTAAAAACATGTACTTAACGAAGTGTTATGGCGCGGCAGTTAAATCTCTGCAATTATTACTACATACGTAATGTTCATATACTTGCTTAGGTCGGGCCTTACGGGCACTAAGAATGGTGCTAGTTCAGCGGTGTCACTCACGAATTCGAGCCAATCGTGCAGTCGAACGCAACTATGTACTCGTAGTTGCGACCAATCGCGCGCGTGATGCAAGCTTATCAGCCAATCGCGTTGTAGCGGTGTCACACCGCTGTACTGGCCCCATTCATACACCATTCTTATTGCCCGTAAGGCCAGTCCTGAGATATACGTCAATTTGTTTAGAAGAAAGAAGAGATTACTCGGAAAGGAACCGCATGTGCCGCTGACAAAGATGGCGGTGTTTACGCGCACGAAACAACGCATTCGGAGGGAAAATGACCCTCATGCTCTATATATATTTAGTGATTCATGAATGAATAGTAGTTAAATGATTGGATTAAAGCGAGAGTGTTTTATAATATTTACCAAAAAAATCTGAGCATGCCTCGATATCCTGCTAACCGGTTTTTAGCATTCCGTACCCAAAGGGTAAAAACGGGACCCTATTACTAAGACTCCACTGTCCGTCTGTCCGTCCGTCTGTGATTGCTAGACAGTTGAATTTAACAACAAACACTAAAAACAGTATAAAATAAATAATATTTAAGTGGGGTTCCCATACAACAAACGAGATTTTTAGAGATTATTGCCGTTTTTTGTGTAATGGTACGGAACCCTTCGTGTGAGAGTCCGACTCGCACTTGGCCGGTTTTTTCATATTGGGGACGACATTGGGCGTGGGTGGTTTACACGGCATTTTAATGGAAATCCTTTCTAAATGCTTTAATGTCTGAGTTTGCACAATTATCATTTTAATCCCTTATAGCGTATTACAAATGCAAAAGTATCTGTCTGTCTGTTACATCTTCATGCTTAAACCACTGAACCGATTTAGATGATAATGGTATGGAAATATACAACTTAGTTTGAAGTATGGAGAAGGACATCCGTCTGTCTATCAGTCACCAGGCTGTATCTCATGAACCATAACTGCTAGACGGTTGAATTTTTGATAGATCATGTATTTCTGTTGCCGCTATAACAAGAAATTATAACTAAAAACAGATTAAAATAAATATTTAAGTGGGGTTCCCATACTAATACAGTAATTTCATACATTTCGCGTTTGCGTTAAATTCGGTAGTTGTGATTTTTTGCAGACTTATTTAAGTTATTTATGATGTTGGCCCAATTGAATAATACAAGTTTGTGACTTCGAGGTCCAAACGCAACATTGTCAAAAATCGAAAAAACCGCGAAATTTGCGGAGATTTTTAAGATTTGGGCGATTATAACCCTAAACCCACCCTACGCCCTGAGAAGGCACTATCAAAAACTAGTCCTTTAGGGTTATAATCGCCCAAATCTAAAAGAAAACCGGAATTTTCGCGGGTTTTTCGATATTTGACAAAGTTGCGTTCGGTGCTCGAAGTCACAAACTTGTATTATTCATTGGGCCAACATCATAAATAAGTCTGCAAAAAATCAGAACTACCAGATTTGACGCAAAAGAGCCAGGTGTTTGATTTTTGCCGTTTTTTACGTAATGGTACGGAACCCTACGTGCGCGAGTCCTACTCGCACTTGGCCGGTTTTTTTGTTATCAATCAGCATCATAGATCCACGGTGATGAAGACGTAGGCATTAGCTAATATTTTATATATTAAATCCCTAAAATCTCTATATCTGCAGATTTCCAGTAGATCTGACAACGCCCGAGCTTGCCCTACAGGCAATATCGGTCCGCAAACAAAATGGTATACTTATGTATCTAATACATATATTTAGATCGTCTTTCTTTGAGCAAACATCCATCGGGTATTTACATAACAATAGTAAATAGATCTCTTTAGGATTCCACCTCTATGCGATGGATGAGATTGGTTTTTTGAGCGTATGTTCTAGAAAAAGTATTTGTTGAATAAATGACAATTGTTTTCTGTAACCTTTATCACACAATAGGCAAAACAAATTTTGAACATAGAAATGTATTCATAGATAACTTGGACGTAATTTTGCAAACGCGAACCAACCACACACTTCTGGACAATACAATAAAAGTTAAAGACTCATGTATAGTATGGATTTTCCCAAATGATTTTTATTTTTACGCCTAAAACCCTAATCTGTTAAACAAAACCCATTGTTTCTTTTATGACGAGCCCAAGCTTCCAACTTTGGTGCGTGGCAAAGCAACAATGCCGTTTAAAAAGCAACTGTATTGTGATAGTATTAAAGTTCAAATCTATGTAACAGCTCATTCGAGATAACACGTATATTTAAAAAGGTAATATGATTATATTTTTTGTAAAAAACAACTAGAACAAGGAAATTAAAATAACTAAATATTGTCTTCGGATACCGCGATAGTTACTCATGAAATAAAACTATTGAATCGGATACCCTTTGGGTACGGAGCCCGAACAAACACTTTAGAGGTTTGTTTAATTTATGATTGCTTTTACTGTAACTTAGATTTCTCCAGACGATTTAAACGTGTCTAGAAGTGCCTAGAAATATTCCTTAAGTACAACTTAATTTACATAATTAAACAACTTCATTAATATTAAATTTTCTTTGATCCTTTCGCTAATTGCCTGCTGGCATTTGATCGCTTGATGATTAGGCTATTTAAGGTTTTACAGTCGCCATCAGATATATCTGAGCGGCCAAGGTGCTCACAAATATCTGAACACGCCTCTATTGTCAGGGCGTTAGAGTGCTTGTTCAGATATTATGAACACCTTGGCCGCTCCGATATATCTGATGGCTGTTGTACAAGTTTATTAACAAATATTATTAGGAGCACAATATTTATTGATTTTTAACTTTTGCGCGAGAATATTCGACTTCGACCACGCTTTGTATCGACGTGGCTTGACTTGACAATGCATATATGTAGTATAGGAGGGTATACTTAGCGTAGCACCTGGCATGAAAGTTATTTTTTTTTTTTTTTTTTATTTACACAAAAGGTACATGCTCATAAACAAAATTTACAATATCGCCAAACTGTAACCAGTTTGTTGGCGAATGAAGCGCTCACTTAACTAATCGAATCATGCACCTAAACAAAACAATTAGTAACTTAAACAATGAAAAACAAACAATGAATGAAAACGGACCAAAGGGAAATATTAGCACTTATAGACCGACCGCTTAAATGAGTCCTCGCCTGCGCGGTACTACATACGGCTATATAGGACGACTAAGGGTAGCGGGGAAGGTGCGGGCGCCGTACGCCTGCCGCCCGCACCTTCCCCGCCACCCTTAGTCGTCCTACCCCGTCGCCCCCGTACCGCGCAGGCGAGGACTCATTTAAGCGGTCGGACTATAGTGGTACATATCCTAGTCATGTGCCGCTATAAGTGGCTGATTGATTGAAGTTTATTAAGCCGATGGAATTTGTTGATTAATTCATCCTGCAGTGGAGATCTTTCAGTTGACATTTAAGGTGTCGTTCGGATTCAGACAAACTGATATCGCTGCCCGGATTTTCAACATTTGCAGCAGCAATGCAATCAGCAGCAATTTCTCGCTGCCCTTGGGGCAGCAGTAACACTGGTGTAGTCTTAATATGATCTAGAGTAATGTGTTGCAATAAGGCAATATCGCGTCAACGGCACAGGTTATTGTCATATTTTTTTTATTTTTTATTTAGCCTATTAGTATGTCGCACTGCCGGGCAATAGGCCTCCCCTCTTTCCCGCCACTTGTCTCTGTGTAATGCACACTCCCGCCACTCCACACAGAATGTATCGAGGTCGTCCCGCCATCTCCGTTTGGGTCTTCATATGCATAATTATAATAATTTCATATCGAATTGAATTTCCGCAATTCGCATTCGATCCGTTACTTAAAAAATAATAACAGGTTTGAATGATTCACGCTTAGTTTCACTAGACTTATAATAAGGTTGGCTGAGGCGAACCTTTTTCGGTTAACTTCCTATTTTTTCCTAAAATTAATAAGTATTTTTCCTAATTAAAGTGCATTTTGTTGTGGACTGAAAATAAATTAATGTGTCCAATTTATTGTCCCGCATGCCATTGGTGTACCACCATCGGGTGATTCTGCAATTTTTATTTAAATAACTTAATCGAATATTGTGCTACCTAGGTACAGATTGGTATCCCCTTGTTAAAAAAACTTAGCAGACCCTTATTATATTTTGTCCCTCTCTAACAAAGGATAACGTTAAAATGACAGATACAGACTAACGATTAGCAAGGGCTTGTTAGGTATGACAGGCGTTTATGAATAACGCCATTATGTTTGTTAAACTCCTTAAAGTATTTTTCAAAGGAAGGGTATTAGACGTCATGAAAACGTATATGCACCTCTCTCATAATATACATACACCTCTCTAATAAACACACCCGGGGTTTTGGGGGCGGGACTGATTTCGTATAATAACATTGTTTTGACCTATCAATAGAGTGATTCTTGAGGATGTTTTAGGTGTATAATTTGTTAACACGTGCGAAGCCGGGACGGGTCGCTAGTTTATTCATAAAAATAGTACCTTTCTGTCATCCCCGCACCCAAAACCCCAGGGTATTCTTTAATAAAATGCAAAATAGATTTCTCTAAAGAGTACAATCATTTTGTTGACATCTCTAGTTATATGCAACTTGTAGGTACGATAATATAGAATCACCCCGTGCTCGTGAAATATTACCAACCAAAGTTGACGGCCAACCGCAGATTCCGTGTTTCATTTTGATGCAAATGTTGATATTTTTGTGCCGCCATTAGAGGGCGCTGGCGTCGAGCCAGGTTTCACAGACCGGTGAAGAGTACTGGCTAGTTAGAGTTTTAGTTACATAACCATACTGTTGATATACTAAGTAGGTAGCTAGAAGTTTTTAGAGCTGGTTTAGTTTGACTAAATTTTTTATAGGTAACGTTTTGTTCTAAAGCAACATCTGCGACTATACCTATAAGGTGGTGGTACTTAGTGCTCGACATGCTAATGCCCAATAGATGACACCCTGCTGTCACCTCTATTGACAATGACTTAAGTTTCAAGATGACAGATGACCTTAATCATGCTGAGATGAGACCATTTCGTGACACTATATCGCTACCTATGTTCTACTGTTTTGCATTTTCTCCTGTTTGTGCTTACGAATAAATTAGTTAAATGGACTTCAGATTTATTAAAGGTAAGATAAACATTATTAATTCAAAGTATTCAAACACATAGTAAGCTAGCAGATGAACCAAGACGCTTATGAGTTAGTAATACTTACGTTTTAGGGTTTTGTACCCTAAGGGTAAAAAAAACCGGACAAGTGCGAATTGGTCTCGCCCGCCGAGGATTCCGTACAGTTAGTACTAAAACTAAAACTCCACTATCCGTCTGTCTGTCTGTCACCAGGCTGTATCTCATGAACCGTGATAGCTAGACAGTTGAATTTTCACAGATGATGCAGGAGCAAGAGAGAGGGCAAGAGAATGATGAATGACACGGGTTTTGGCAGAACTGCTTTCCTATTGTAATGTGTTCGCATCAGTACTCATACTCATACTCATTTATTTATAATATTATTACATATTACACGTCACAATTTTATTTACATAAGATGAGATAAGTAAGACTACTAATGGGTAAAATGCGTAACGTTCTTGTTGTTTATTTCCAAACTAATTTAAAATTTTATCAAAGTCTGCACCCCAATCGTTCTGAGGCAAAAGGTTCTGCGGTTCATAGTTGTGAACTTGCGCAATATTCAGTTACACCGGAACTTTCTGGAAGATTATTGGACCGGATGATTTTGTTAGGAGTTGAAATACACAGTCGGCAACTGATAAACTATGCAGAAAAACTTGATCCAAATGTCTGCGAATAAGTCTTGCTTTCTTTTTCCCTTTGACATATCCAAACGTGTTTAAGATAATTAAATGTTTATTCTCTATAAATAAATAAATATTATAGGACATTTTTTTACACAAATTGACTAAGCCCCACGGTAAGCTCAAGAAAGCTTGTGTTGTGGGTACTCAGACAACGATATATATAATAGTTAAATACTTAAATACATTGAAAACAACCAGGACTCAGGAACAAATATCTGTATCATCATACAAATAAATGCCCGTACCAGGATTCGAACCCTGGACCACCGGCTTCATAGGCAGGGTCACTACCCACTAGGCCATACCGGTCGTCTAATACATAGGAAAAATATCTAAAAAGAGACGCATATGGATAAAGGAAACTATACCTTAATTCGTTCTGCGCCATGTTTGGTTCTAATAATCCACATCAAACTCTATTATAATTAACCATTTCTAGACACTTCGACTAGTTCCACTAGGTTTGTATACCCATGACTCTTTTTTCATAACACAACGCTATTCTTTTAGAATTTTTACAACTCATAATGTTAAGATATAGGTATTGCAAAACACCTAATGTCAAGAAAATTTTGCTCTCAAATATCCCTCAATTCACACTTATCGTAGTTTCCAGAGCTTTGAGCTAACTCGTATAAATACGTCGCACATTTAAACAATAACCGGATTCAAGCCACAGAGACTCCGTAATTGATAAGGCTCCAGCCAAAACAACACCATTTATCCGAATAACATTCCAAAACTAAACTTTTCCAATACAGACCCAGACCACACTTATCAGAGTATCGCTGACGCGCTCACCTCTGGCCGCCTTCCAGCTCTTTATAGTTGCACCCGAGCTCACGAATAACGACTCCCGATGACCCTAATGCCATCCAAACATGGAAAAATCTACCTTAAACCTAAAGGGAAAAGGATTCCCAAAAAGCACAACACAGAAAAATCTTAGCTGAAATACAAAGATACCTTTTAAGCTGATGCAAGCAATGTCGACGCTTATGATATAGGAATAGGAGGTGTGCTGATGCAAAACGAAAGAAGTTGTACTGTTTAAAATTGAATAAGAGAATTGGATCTCTGTTGAGTTATCGCGGGTAGTGAGTACGTAGTTTTTTTAGTTCCAAGTGTTTTAAATTTGACGACAAATTGTGCTGAAGACGATACGGCGGGCTTATGCAGACTCGTTACGGTTGTGCGATACTATTGTACTGGGGTAGCGGAGCGGAAGGCAGAGACAAAATTACTTCGTCAAGTGAGGGTATTATGTAAGTCGTTCGAACATTTTGTACTCCCGTCTTAGGAAACTCGTAAACAATTTGCTGGGATATTATTCGGAAGTGTATTATGTCTCCGCAGTTCATGTACAAGACTTATTGTTCTTCTTCTTGTAGATTAATGGTGTTCATTTCCGTTACCTGGGCACGATTAATTATGACATAACTTGACTATTCATGACGTATATGTATCTATAATTATACAATTTTAAATTAAAGTGTAAAAATAATTCTCCTGCTCATTATTTCTCTCAGGAAAGATTGTCACTAATGGAGCTATTTAAAATTAGCGCTTGAACGCGGTTTACTCCAGATCGGGGCGAATAATATTCCAAATTATTTTATACACAAGCACACTCACTTTGGCAGTAGAAAAAGCACGAAATTTAAATTTTCTATGGGAAGTTAACCTTTCGCGCTTACATCTTTTTAACTTGCCACCTTTTTTTACTGACAAAGTGTGTGTGCCAGAGTATAGAACTTTTTTTTAAACTCAAAGACTACTTGAGTGTTGCCTCCATGTTAAAGTAAGACCATCAGCTTAGCTTTTTTTTGAGTTATGAATTTAACCTCGTAAACCCAAGCCCATTTTTGCGCTTTTGAATTTGGAACTTTCTTTTATTTCTATAAGGGTTCAGAACTCTAATTGAATTTGTACTTTGTACAAGTACGCGGGGACTTATGAGGTTGCTATCACCATTATTCCCAGCACACAGGCCTTTTGTTCGGCACTATCTCAGATTTAGGCCAGACTTGGGCAAGAACATAATTCGAGCCTAAGTGACATCATCAGACAGTATTTTGCTCGCCGAAGGGTCTGATATAGTGACAATAAAAATGAAATGAGGCGGCAAATTCGGCGAGTGTCGCGGGCGGGATAATGCCGCCGGCGTAGGAAAGTACTTAAACAGCGAGTGCACTAATATAATATTTAATCATATTTACGTCGTATTCAAGTCAAACGATCCTTAAACGTACTATCTGTTATCAATAACGCTATCTATTATATAGATGCAATTATAAATCTACCCTGCCTATGTGTCACATAGGTAGAACTTTAGCATGAAAAAGTTAATTCTAGCAGTGATGTTCTTATATCTCTGCTAAAACTGTCACCCCAGTGCACCTACCATCTATGGGTCATGCCTACCTTTAGTGTTAAAGAAAACATTTAAACTTTTGTACTTGCAGGTCTCTTAACCCGCCAGCAATGCACTGAAACAAACAATAACGAGTTGCAAGTACATATTAATAGGATGATATGGATGCTGATATTCCAGCTAAATCGTCGCTGGATTAAGTAGCAGCAAGCAGTTAAGATCTATAGCTCCGTTAAAATGGTGAACGATCGCCCAGAAAAGTAAGCACTATAGTGCCTTTATACAAATACGAGATTATTAGGAATTAATTTGAATTCTGTACAACTGTAATACCTTTTTGACAGGTGCTTTATGTTAATGCTTATCGCAAGAAATTGAAATTGACTTAAGGTAGAAAATAAATCCAACATACAACTATCAAGTACCCAATCCAATGATAGGTACAAGTTGTACACCTATAGCCTTACCACGATTGTCTTAGCAATGTCATACTGACATATTCGCTAACGTCTGCGTAACGTACTTTCTATACATCTCGCTCGCACTAATATGCGAGTACAAGCGAGATGCATAGAAAGTAAGTTAAATACGCACACGCTAGCGAATATTTCAGTGTCAAACTGGTGGTAGCCGTAGGTACTTACTATATAAAACACAAATCGTTGATGTAGACTAATGTGGTGGTTCCTCTGTACGAAGTGCTGTGTTCTCGTTATCTGAAGAGCGGGGTGTCGTGTGGTATGAAATATGTCACGCGCACGCTTCTTTATTTGCCCTCGTGTAATTAAACGCGTAAAGTGAACATCAATGGCACCTTTACAAGTGAACATTCACGAGTAATTATTATGACAGACTTAGTTTCACTCCGTAGATTTCGTAGAACCGAAACGTGGCCACTTACTATGTGCCTCATAAGAAGGCTCAAAGTCACTCAAAGGGCAATGGGAAGGGCTATGCTTGGAGTCTCTCTGCGTGATCGCATCAGAAATGAGGCCATCCGCAGCAGAACCAAAGTAACCGATGTAGCCCTCCGAATCGCTAAACTTAAGTGGCAGTGCGCGGGGCACATTGCACGTAGAACCGATGGCCATTGGGGCGGAAAGGTTCTCGAGTGGCGACCACGTACCGGAAGGTGCAGCGTGGGTAGACCCCCCCCACAAGGTGGACTGATGACCTGGTAAAGGTCGCGGGAGTCCGCTGGATGCGGGTGGCGCAAGCGGTCATTGTGGCACTCTTTGGAGGATGATGATGATTTGTGTCCGCGGCCGGCAAAATGTCTCACATTGTCGCTTGCCATTTGCCATAAAGATGCTTTGACAGGTTATTCGTATAAAGATACAAGCAATCTCGTCCTTATGGTAGGCGACAAATTGGGACCTTTGACTGGACTTCTACACATTTATTCGGTTCAAATTTTGTCATTTAAACAATTCTCCCAGGCCCCAATTTCACCACGGTGACAGCACTGCGACAATTGTAAAATCACTGTTGCTGACGTCACAGGCATCCATGGGCTACGGTTACCGCTTACCATCGGGCGGGCCGTATTCCTGTTTGCCACCATCATTGTATTATTTAAAAAAACTTTATTATATAGGAAAAAAACAGATATTTCTTTTGCGAAGTTTCTGACAATTGTCAAGATTTAGAAGAATTGTAGGTAATTTTTGACAGGTAATGAGTTATATGTCGGAATTTCGTGACAATTGTAGTGTTTCTTGTGACAATTGTCATAAACTTAGCAAGAGAAATATCTGTTTTTTCTGATATAATAAAGTTTTTTTAAATAAAACAATGATGGTGGCAAACAGGAATACGGCCCGCCCGATGGTAAGCGGTAACCGTAGCCCATGGATGCCTGTGACGTCAGCAACAGTGATGTTTTACAATTGTCGCACCTGTCACCGTGGTGAAATTGGAGCCTGGTTGTATGATTTAGTGGAAATTCGGCGTATTTCCGTAATTCCGATGACAATATAATATGCATTACTATGCATTTCGTTCTCCATTCGTTCATCATTTTGTTCTATTCGTCTCTTGCACTATGAGATTTAGATAGGTACAATAATGGTATAAGTAGGTACCTACTTGATGCAATGATTGACTAAAATCTGTTTTTGTATAATTGAGTAACTAAATTATCTAAACATCCAAACTTTAACATTTTCATTATTAGCGGTAAATATACCTATGTAATTTTTTGTGAATGGGTAACACAACGGTGACTGATCTACATTGATGCGATATTTTCGTCATCTACTTTCTTTCCTACTAACCCTGTTTTTTGGGGGGGGGGGGGGGGGGGGGGGTCAATCAGCTTTGATTGACCTTAGAAACAATTGTGCCAACCGGCATCGCCTGAGACAAAAGTGTAAATACTCAATGCACTTACTTAGCCTACGAATACAAGTTCGAAAAAATTATACATTTTGAAAGGCTTTATCTCGGAAAATATTAGATGTACTGATACAATTCTAGTGTTTTATTGTAGCAAATTTTTCTACTTTAAAAACGCCCTAGGAAGTTACTATCAAAAACTAGTACTTTAGGGTTATAATCGCCCAAATCTAAAAAACATGCGGTTTCTTCGATTTTTGACAAAGTTGCGTTCGGCGCTCGAGGTCACAAACTTGGATTATTCATTGGGCCAACATCATAAACAAGTCTGCAAAAAATCAGAACTACCGGATTTGACGCAAACGCAAAATGTATAATTTTACTGTATTACTAGGTATGCCTAGGCCAGAGGGCTGGCCAGTATTTTGCTCAACGCATTAGCATTGCCATTCAACGTGGCAATGCGGCCAGCCTTCTGGGCACACTGCCCATCGGCAGTGACTTGGGGGACGGTTTTTATTTATAGGCCCTTTTTAAGTAGGAGGTTTTTTATTCTAAGTTTATTTATAGATAGTTTATATTATTATTTTTAAGCTTATTTAATGTTTTATGTTTAATTAATTGTGTTTCATTGCAATAAATACTGACACAGGTACTTTATTAATATTTAGTATAGGTACTTACACGCGAAAGTAACTCTGTCTAAACTCTAAGGAGTCTAAGGTAAAAATTGGTATGCAGATCATTTGAGGCCCAAGGAAGGATATACGATAGTTTTTATCACGGAAATCACCATTCCATGGAGATGAAGTCGCAAGCAAAAGCTGGCCTACAATATTGCAGATTATAATAACCTGCAATATTTTAAAATACTTAAGAATGTTTGTGTAGGTCCATTCTTCGTGTTGAACTAAATACTTTCTTTGTTCCTCATAAAAGCCTGTCTAGTTTGCGCCAAGGTTTACCTTGCAGACTTTTGTCCAGGGCTTACGAAGGGATTACTCGCTGACAGCCGAGCTAGTTCAGTAATTATGCATAATAGTTTGCGGTATAAGTATATTGTAATTACATACTTTTTAAAACTTAATAGTTTTTTATATTAAAGGAAAAATTCACCACTTACGCCAATACTCAAACATGCGACCTTTTGTAACGGAGCTACTGTCTCAGTTAACTGAGATACGGAATCTTTCCATTCCTTCATTTTCAAGTTCATGCCGGAAGAGGTGAATTTTTTCTTTAAAAAATATATTTAACTAGTATCGTTTACAGAAGTATCTGTTTTAAAAGAGAAATTCCCTCTCGCTGGTGGAATAAAGTCCCTATCGAAGTTTTCTCGAGGGGTTCCTATTATAGGGTTGTTGTGGCAAAACACAACCAACAACAACACAAACGCAACGTGCATCATATAATTCTTAGATTATTTCTTATTAATATTTACGTTAGGTCTATATTCGTTTTAGCGTTTACCATCAGGAGGCCTGCTGTCATGTTTTTTTCTCACAAACTTGGTGTACTTACAAGAAAAATGTCGAATATTAAACAATATTATAAAAATACAGCTCCTGCATTAAATCGATAATTTACTCGTAGTAAGGAAATTACCGACCTCATCAACCATTCAGCTCCCAAAACGGCCTGTTGTTAAAGACGCGTCACATTGCGCCGATATACGACTGCTGCCTGCCTTCTAGTTTTTGCCAAGTGCGTATAAAACCAGTATAATATGACCCTACCATAATTTTATTTACAGTAGTACATGTGGTGCTTCTTTACCGCCCTAGGGCGGCTTAGTGTAAATTTCATTCGATAGCGTGACATGCGTTCACGTTTGAGTTATGTCTATTTTTGTATGGGATTTCGACCAGCGCGCAGCGCGGGACGTTTTGGAAACTCATATCCCATACAAAATGACAATTAACGCGTACGTCACGTCATGTATCGAATACAATTTACACTAGGGGTACACTACAGACTTCGAGCAACACGGAAGGGAGGCGGCATTCGCACTATTTCCCCTCTGCCTAGGTACGAGATCAACTGATCTAGCTCGGGTAATAAAACTAGTTGCGCTCGGATTTTTCACTAGACCGAGTCCAGACGCGCACGTGAACACAGCAGCAGAAAAAATTCACAGATTTCGTGCCTCACACGACTATCGAGCACATTGGAAATGAATCTACGGAATTCGAAAAAATATTGTCGCTGAGCGACGAGAAAGTCTGGATAAGGAAAAAGTTACAAAATAAAACTACAACGTTGAATGAGAATACCATGTGCTCATCATGACGAATCGGGTGTCCAAAACAGCGTGTGCCTATGTTGCACCAAACCTGAGTTCCGCTAGGTACAACCAGGGTTCAGCATCAGCTCTATCTTGGGTACTACTCTCCTAAGTGCTCATCAAGACGAGTCGGATGACCAAAACAGCGTGTGCCTATGTTGCAACAAACCTGAGTTCCTTGAGGTACAGCCAGGGTTCAGCATCAGCTCTATCTTGGGTACTACTCTCCTAAGTGCTCATCGAGACGAGTCCGATGACCAAAACAGCGTGTGTTTATGTTGTATTAAACCCGAGCTCCACTGCCACTGCCTGGTACTGCCAGGGTTCAGCATCAGCTATCTGCTAGCAGCCGCCAGCAACATGCTGAGGTGAGACCATTTCGTGGCACTTTTTCTTTTTTATGTTTCTCTGTATAAGTTTTTATTTTGTGTTTCTCCCTCTCCCTCTCCCTCTCCCTCTCCCTCTCCCTCTCCCTCTCCCTCTCCCTCTCCCTCTCCCTCTCCCTCTCCCTCTCCCTCTCCCTCTCCCTCTCCCTCTCCTCTCCCTCTCCCTCTCCCTCTCCCTCTCCCTCTCCCTCTCCCTCTCCCTCTCCCTCTCCCTCTCCCTCTCCCTCTCCCTCTCCCTCTCCCTCTCCCTCTCCCTCTCCCTCTCCCTCTCCCTCTCCCTCTCCCTCTCCCTCTCCCTCTCCCTCTCCCTCTCCCTCTCCCTCTCCCTCTCCCTCTCCCTCTCCCTCTCCCTCTCCCTCTCCCTCTCCCTCTCCCTCTCCCTCTCCCTCTCCCTCTCCCTCTCCCTCTCCCTCTCCCTCTCCCTCTCCCTCTCCCTCTCCCTCTCCCTCTCCCTCTCCCTCTCCCTCTCCCTCTCCCTCTCCCTCTCCCTCTCCCTCTCCCTCTCCCTCTCCCTCTCCCTCTCCCTCTCCCTCTCCCTCTCCCTCTCCCTCTCCCTCTCCCTCTATCTCTATTTCTATTTCCACCACCACAAGAATGCATAGATTGTCGAATAGTGCGTTATCTACGCCCGTCTCAAACAGGATAGATAGAGTTAGACCAAGAAAAATCTGCAGCGATTTTGAAAGCCCACGCAGTGCAAGTGTTATTCTGCCGTCATAATCCCGATAATTCACAACAAACACCGATAACGAACTCTGCGAAACATGAAGTCATAAATGTCCTGTGAAAAATGTCGTTCTAACTTTTTGACTATTTTAAGGTTAGGCTACAGGGCAAACCCTTAACCCGATCGTCTTTGTTTTAGGCTCAAATTGTAGGTGACTAAATTGTCCAGAGCCGTTTTTCTCAAATTTTTGATATCATTCTTCGTTTCCAAATTATCGAGCACCAAAATCAAAAATTCGGAAAAAATTGAATTTTATTTTCACTATTTCGACCATAACTTTTTTTGTTTTTGACTTTCTCGAATAATTATTTTTGCACCTTACAGCTCTCGTGATTATGCGTCTTTTGAGCCTAATTTTTAATATCATATCTTCACAACTTTCCGTGATATAAGGGGATCGCACTTTTTCGTGAAATCGGACCGTATACTGGAGCGAACGAAAAGACATTTCCAATGTCAAAATGCCTAATTGCTTGGTTTTTTGTCGTAATAAGAGGTCGGAGACATCAAATTTATAAAAAGACGGTGTTACATTTCATATGTAATATTTGTTTTTTCATATCATACGTTTAATTACATTTAAACACAATTATTATATTTTAGTCTCATGTAATTGTTGGATTTATCGATTTTGCTCGCCCAGTACAAATTCCGGATCAGTCGAGCGACAAATCCGACTTCTCATCTGTCAGAATACAATAAAATACTTTGACGAAAATGTGTTAGTGTACGTGTTGTGACACTTGTGACTCGTCCGTACACAAAAAGAGATCGAGGTTTGCAAGATTTGTCTTTGACGTGTGTTTTTTCTATGTATTTGTGTCGTCATTACAGATTGGATTTTGTATGTAAGTGTGTGAGAAGTGCGACTGTGTGCACCTTTCCCACCGCAAAAAATGGCAGAAAGATTTGTACGGTAAGATATCGATATGTCGGAAGCCGGTGTTGCTCGAAGACTACAGAGCTCAATATCAAAGAGAGATTATCGTGCAACTGTGAATCCTCAAATTCTTTGGACACATCACTCGTAACGAGGACTCCATGGAACGCTTGGTGGAGCAAGGGAGAGTCGAGGGCAAAAGATCTCGTAGCCGCTCCCCATCTCGATGGACATACCTCATTAAGTTCATCACAGGAAATACAGTCGACGATTGCTCCCACTCCACCAAAAACAGAGCCACATGGCGACGGATCGCAAGAGCTGCGGTGGCGCAGAAATCGACCGTGACATGACCACGACCACTCTGTCAAAAGTGCACGACTAAGAAGAAGAACACTACAGAGCTCAAACTTACATTGGCTCGAGGCGATGTAGAAAGCGATGGTAACCACGGTGTACTTTTACGATGATCTGCCGCTTATGGGTCGTAAAGAGGCCCTTAATCGCGGTGTTGCCATCGTGTGTGTTGTATGGGCGGGTTGAGCGGTAATTTTGCTGACTTGGATTTTTTCAATAGGAAATCTGTGGTATATAGCAATTGATATTATGTAGCACATAGCGAACTAGAATTTCAAAATAAAGGTCTAACTAAATATAAGAAATTGTAATGTTTAGGAATGAATTTACGTTTAGGTAACGCTCAACTTTCGGTTGCAACGACTACTCAGCCACAGTATAATAAAGAGTACTAACGTACAGTATGGACACTCCCTGCCTCCCGTTGAAAGTGGCTCCCACCCGCTCTCGGTTACCTCTCAGTTACCGGCTGGCAAGGACGCGACGACGCGGTGCGCAGAGCGGAGGCCACGTAAAATATTAAACAAATTTACAAATATTTTTGCAATGGGCGTGTGTTGTGCTGTGTACGGTTGTTTAAGTTTTAAAAACGACAAAACTAAAAGAAAGTTCTACAGATTCCCATTGGATGAATCAAGGCAAGTACATACCCAGTTATTTTTAAAGTGTTTTATGTTTTAGTAGAATACCAACTTACAACAGGTATATATGTTTAGTATTTCTTTTACCCTATCTGTTTTAGACCTAAACCTATCAGATCACACTGAAAACATCACAATATCTATATGAACAAAAAATCATGTTTTCAACTTACGTAATATTTTGGTGGCCTGAATTTCCTTACAAAAATTTTGTTAAGTACTTCGTTTATACTGATTCAAAATAGGAAACTATTGTATAAATCGAGCTTCGATACCCACCTTACAACATAATACGATTCTTATTTCTTCCTAATTCGCGCAATGAGTTTTGAGTCATTGAGGTCATCGAACTTGACAACAAAATGGCGGGAACCCTAGCCCGTCTTATCTCACACACGCATGGTACGCGTTCACCCACACGAGCTTAGACTGTGTGCGTAGGAACGCGTTTGTTTCATACATTTGACCGCCAGTGTCCGGGGTGTGACTCAGCTCCTCTGCACTGCCACCATGAGTTGGCATTTGACTGCCAACTCATAGTAGCCGTGCAAAGGAGCTGCCAAGGCTCAACCCTTGGCAGACGCGGCAAAATATGAATGTGGAGGCTGGCAGACGTGGCCATTTTATTTACCTCCGCTGCGGAAATTTAGCACACGAAGGGTTATAGATATGATCTGTCAGAGTCAAAACTGACATTCCTGGATAAAGAACTCTCACTTTTGACACTGGCAGCTCATATCTAAAACAAATCCAAATCAAATTTATAACCTGTTATAACAATCAGAAGCCTCCAAGGCTCTGATTTTATAATCCTATTTAGAAATGACAGAGCTCCGCAATCGCATGAAAGTCAAAATCGCAGAAATCCACGCGCGGCGCGAAATCGCAGAGCTGGTGGACCACCCCATGAGTCAAGACACGTCTGTGATCGATGCGGCAAGAAATGCCGATCGGCTATTGCTCTATATCAGCGGTTCTCAATCTTCTTTTTTTGACGGAACCCTTTTGGAAAGCGAAATACTTGATGGAACCCTACAATGGCGGTGGCGGCATAGTAAAATTCTTCGGGGCGACTAAAGCATAGTGTTCTAAAGTCTATACAGTCATCGCAGTCAATGTAGGCTGTAGACTGGCTACCTCCTCAAAATACCTTCTTTAGTCGCTGCAACTATCATCTGCAAAGATGCTGTGGCCAATGATATGATGGGTTTAGAAATAAAAACAACAATATAGTAACTAATGAATTTATTTACATATTCACATATAATCTGCAACATTGACGTATATATTATCTTAAGTATTATGTGTCTATCACAACATTCAGTTTGGGGGGTGCGTGCGCGATCATAACACGTGATAGGCGCAGGCGCAGGCCGCGAGGGTGAGGCTGAGGGCGGGGGCGGCACCTGCGGGGAGAAACTTGGTTTAAGGCATAGTCTAATAGCCGTAACACCAAGGTCATTGTGGGACGCACCAATAAGTAAGTGGGAGAAAGAAATATCGCTTTCTCCCTCTTACTTATGGGTGCGTCCCACAATGACCTTGGTGCGGTGCGGTAGTGTGTTACGGCTATAATAAAACATGGTCTTCTCTTCCCAGAGTGACACAAGCCTACGTCACAATAACATTGCCACTTTATATAGCGCTATCGCATATTATCATATAGCGCTGTCGCATGATGACATAGGCTTGTAGTGTCAGTCACGTGACCACGAAAAGACGGGAAGAGAGTACCAGGCGGAGTATATTATTATACCATGGTTTAAGGGCTGATTAAGACGGCGCGCGAACTTGCATGCGATTTTAGTTACATTGCGGACTGTTGGTTACGTCAAATTCAACCGACCGATCAAAACCCGCAATGTAATGAAACTCGCATGCGAGTTATCGCATCGTCTAAATGAGCCCTAACGCATTCACTGTCAGGGGGCGTGCCCTAGGAACAAACCTGTATGACGGTGGACGCACATGTGCGTCGGGGGCAGTGAATGTGTTAAAATTCACTGCGATCGTGGCCCAAAAATGAACTCGCCGGAAGATCAGCGCTGACTCTCAGGTCAGCATTAAGGCCTGCCCAGACGGGGACAATTTTTTACCAATCTGATTCAATTGTCCGATCAAATCAGGCCGTGCGGACGCAAACGTCAATTTGGCTCGCCGAATTCGACTGCCGATTACCGATAAAATGGGGTGCGGACGCAAGAATACCAATTTGTGACGTTAGTATTCGCGTTTGAGGGCATTTTTTTTATTTAGAGCGCTCAAATATCACCATAAATCTAAAATTGAAAGTAGCCATATTGGCGTTTGCGTCCGCACCACCTGATGTGATCGGACAATTTAATCAGATTAAGGAAAAATTGTTCCCGTCTGGACAGGCCTTTATGCTAAGTCCAGCCCATTTCGTGGTAAACAATATGTAATTATGTATGTTTTAAACCTTAATGTTACTTTTGTATGTACACTAAGTTTATCACGAGAAAATAAATTATTTATGTATTATGATTTACTTCATCCACGACCACAGATTGGCTTAGCACAGGAGTGCCGCGACAGTATCTCGCCCGCGAGATAGACTACCGGTCTGTCTTAATACTGTAACGGCCCATTTCGAACAATGCATATATATAAGATGTCACACCGATACGCTACTGATCTGTCAGTATCAAAAGTGACGTTTTTGGCTGAAGAAATGTCACTTTTGTCATGTTATAAATAGTTGGAGTGGTCGTCAGTAACAGAGGTCGGGCGGGGCGCGTCCTCTCGCACGGTCACTCTTTCGGACTGGCGCACGTAGATGTCCAGTACGATGGACACGCAACTAAGGAAACAATTTAATTTAGATAGACTATTTGGTTACGGGTAACCTGGGGGTCCCCAGAATTCTCGCCAGTAACAGGGGCGAGGCGTGGCGCATTTCCCACCTTCACTCTGTTCTGCGCGCGTAGATGTCCAGTATGATGGACACGCGTAACTCAAGAAACAATTAAAGTTATGTAGAGTACTTATTTGGTTACCCGTAGAATCTTCGCCAGTAACAGGGGCGAGGAGTGTGGCGTATTCCCCCACCGTCACTCTGACCTGTGCGCGTATATGTCCAGTATGACGGATACGCAATAGTACAAGAAACAATTAAAGTTAGATGTTTTTGGTTACCCGCAGAATCCTCGCCAGTGACAGAGGCGGGACGTGGCGCGTCCTCTCGCACGGTCACTCTCTCGGACTGGCGCGCGTAGATGTCCAGTATGGTGGACACACAGCCGAGCTCAAACTGGCCGCTAGGCGGCGGCACCAACGTGTACCTGATAAACGCAATAACTCTTTAAAAACGTGTCAACATCTCTAAAAACATCGTTCATCTTATCATCAAAGAAGTCCAAATGGTATTTAATAACATTTTGTTAATTGTAAAGATCAACCCTTGACGAAAGTAATCAATACGGCGGTATAAAATACAGAACAGAAAATTGCCAGGCACAAAGTTTTCTACATTCTGTGAAAAATCAAAAGCCACGCAGTAAATAACCATAGAGTAGTTATTATAAAGGAGTACCTATGTATTTACCATGTATTTACGCTATTAAAACGCGTTGCGACGTGATATATCAACAACCGATGTGGAGTATACTCGTACAGTAAAATATACGGGTTGTATAAAGTGTCAAATCCCCATAGTTAGGTGTTTTGGAGGCAAAAGGTAAATACCAGTGCTAGTGATTAATTAAATATCGTCTTAAGTGTTATCGATATCCACAGCAAGCAACTTCTAAATAGTAATAACAAATGTAATGAATGAATGTGTGTTTCGCACTGGCGGCCTAGCTTAGTGTCTCTCTATCACTCTTCCATATTAGTGTGACTGTGACAGTTGCGTTTAATTCGCTACGGAGCGCTAGCGATTGGCATGTTGTCTACAGGACCTGGTGCGTTTCCAACACAACTCCTATCACACTAATCTCCAGCTGGCTTCCAGCTTCATGAAATCTTAAGATTAAACACCAGCGGCGCTATCATGGTCGCATATTTATCTCTTGTGATGTCATGCGTCACTTTCGCACTTACTACATACTTGTTAGAACGTGACAAGCATGATGACAGGTATTAAAAAACCGACCATCCCGGCCCGGCCCGAAAAACCGGCCCTCTTCTTCTTCCTCGATTTCTCGTGACTGAGGGTCGTGACCACAGGAGGTCGTTATTTTGTGCACCCAGGCTCTCCATTCTGCACGATTTTCTGCCTTCCTAATAATAGGAGCCTGTGTAGATCCCTGGCAGGCCTTCTTTACAGTGTCCACCCAACGGATCTTAGCCCTACAGGTCGTTAACAAGAAGTTATACGCTAGACTCACTTGGCTACACTATGGTTCTTGCTAGGCTCCTCATGGTGGTAGGCCCTGGCCAGGCTGTTGCTGGTGTATGTCAGGCCAACTCGGTACTGCTCCGTCTCCAAAACTGTTATCTCCAGCTGGCTCGACGCTCCACGTTCGGTGAAATCCAACTCCGATACAGGATCCGCGACCGTTTCTGCGATCTGCAGGCAAAGAATTCATGAATTTTAGTAGAGATCCAACGGATCGTTATTTGGCCGGATACCGGATCCCGAATATTAAAATAATGGCTGGATAGGCCGGATACCGCATAGTAACCGAATATCCGGTGCATCTCTAAATTTTAGTACGCTTTTGACGAAACCACTGAATAAATAATAGTACTAGGTACAGAAGGTTCACTCTCTAACAAAACGCGTCTATTACGACAGATATGACCAGAAGGTGGCGCAAACGCGAGCAGGCGTCCGTTTTACGACGGGTGATCGGTGATCACCTGATGCTTTCTATAGAAAATAGAGTGTCGGAGACCTTTCTAGCGTGAGTCATTGAAAACCTGATTAAATTTTTTGCCGTTAAATCGAAACACTTCGTCTTAGATTTTACATAGGTACCTATTTGATAGATCTTTGTTTTTTTTTCATCTATCTGTCGATCATTGATTGAGGTACCTATACGTAATACCTATTAATTTAGAATAGAATAGAATAGGTATTTAGGTATAGGTACCTACGTTATCATTTATATTAAAGCATTGACACTGACGGCTTATTAACCAGACAATACAGATCATTACAGTCCCAGTTTCTGATACTTATCAGTGTAATCGTATTGCTCAGAGGCGGTGCGTAAAGACCTTTCAAAGACGCCTCTGCTTGTCCCCAACTCGCTATTTGTCTATAAATAGACCCTTCTTTGTTTGCGAACACTGTGATCGAGTTGCTTGAATTAAATTAAATGTCATCAAACACTTAATTAAATCGTATTTTACTTGAATCTTGTTAAAATAAATAATACTCCTACATTTTTAACAACACGACAAACAGGCTTTGTTTTAAATTAAACTACGTAGCAAAAAGTAGTAGTGTTTCATTAAAAACTTACTAACGGTGGATTCTATGTCACCAAAGAAAATGTACAAGTAATTTTCTTTTACTTTGAAACGGACACTACAAGTGAACCTGACGGATAAAATTCCAACTTAAGTAATCTTTGCTTTAAAGTATAAATTATATCTCATCTCTGCATCATCATCATCCTGTCCTAGCCGGTTTGGACTACGGCGACTTTTTAGTACTTGCACCATTCCACTAACCCGGAGTAACCGGTTAAACCTGTGGGCGGAGCACGGTTCCATTTTTATCGTCTATCACTATGCGCGTCCCTTTCGCACTTACGTACTTGTTAGAACGTGACAGGCATGGTGACAAGGGATAAAAACGCGACCGTGCTAAGCCGCCTGGAGTTACCATGGTTACCAGTACAATTTGACACTGGGTTAACGGTTTAACCGCTTAACCCCGCGTTAGTGGGCTGGTGCAAGTAGCACTTACTGATTATTGAGAGCGACGTTCGTGAACTCTTAGAGCCACCCCACACTAGCGTCTCCCGCGCGTCGGCGTCAACTCTAGGGCTGCTCGACACAACGTTGGCGCAACTGCGCAGCGACGCCATTTTCCATAGCGCTGACTGAGCTGAAAATACGCTAGTGTAGGGTGGCCCTCAGGTGGCTGACATAACCGATTTTAGCAGCAAATGTACGGCCACAATCACTGCAGGTCAGCACTCCTCCGAGAAAAAAAACCATCTCATCGTCACAGGCCTTTCCGTTTATTGGCGACGATTTATGCATTGCTGTTTAGACAACGGGTTTGGTGAATGTGGAGGCCGATGCGTGAGCGGCACGACCTTTTACATTTTTGGCAGAGAAAGCTCATGCCACCTGAGGTTCCAGTCCCGATTTGCTTTCTGCGACACCTTCTGCTATCTAAAGCATTAAACCAGGCTTGGTCGCATAGCCTTCTCCCCTCCACAACACGCTTGCGCCATCCATCACGGTCTTCAGCTAAGGTTTCCCAGGCATGGGAAATGAACCTCCATCCATCCATCCAACCCATCCATCCATCCATCCATCCATCCATCCGTCCATCTCCATCTCTAAGCAAAGAAAATTGCATCTCTGTATAATTAGTGCATCTCAAAGCACATATATAATATTCTACGTCGCTTTAAATTCCCTCTAATTCACCGTAGCATGGAGCTTATTTATTTATGAGCGAAGAAGCCAAAAGCTTCCGCTATCAAGTTATACTGAAACTCAACATGGTGTAAAATGCGAGCTTAAATATTAAGCTTCGTGCGTAGTGATGTGCCGCCGCCGCCGGGACATTCGGAAAATGGACAATGCTGCATTGATGATATAAAGGCAGAATTATTATAATATAACAAATACAAAATACAAAATTCTTTATTTCTTTAAAATACCCCGAACTAAACCAAACCCCGATCCAAACCCCGAGTGGTTGATGTTGGGGTGAAGACCGCCAGGCTAAAGTGGGACTAGGCTGGACATGACTGCCGGATGCATGATGCCAGATGGACCAAAATAGCCACTAGCTGGCATCCCCAGGGTAGTCGTGGCAGAGGTAGACCGAGAAAGAGATGGCGGGACAACTTGGATGTATTCCAGCGGGATTGGCGGGATCTTGCTCAGCACAGGGAGGATTGGAAAGGGAGAGGGGAGGCCTTTGCCCAGCAGTGGGACACACACATAGGGTAATAAAAAAAAGAAGAATAAATCTTCCTGTGTTGGGACGTTTTTTTTAATAAAAAGTCAGTGTTTTCTGACAAGAAGGGCCGTCAGTCTTGCTAGAAATATACTGGAGATAGAGTTGCTGACAAAAAAGTAGTTTTGTCAGAAGACCGACGCTAACATTACGTACCTAATTAATGTCATTAACGGGTCTAACGTGATTAATTTTTAAAGTGTTATATTGCTAACATTACGAGTATGTACAAATGTATGTATGTACATTTTTACGGGTTAATTCACTAAAGCATACTAGGATATGGAAACTGCTTACTCGGCGGGCCCTATGCATGTTTGCTACTGACGTAGTATAAAAAAATACAACACGAATGATTCTCAGTATTTCTATATAATTTTGTAGATACACAACGGTGTAAAGCAAAAATGATTGGTTAACTTAATTTCATTCGTGTTCTTTAATACTGTACCTATAGCGTTAACATTTTTATAAAACTTTGACTACTCTGTAGCCTTAATATTTCTCTTTTTAGCCTTTTAAAATAAAGACCTTTAGGCTAATCTGAAGAAGCTTTGGCTTTCCAATCAGCGTGATCTGGTTAAGTACTAACCTTTATTTCTACTTTAAACTTATATATATATATATATATATATATATATATATTGTATTGTATGTATGTATGCTAGTATGTATTTTATTCTATAATATTATTTATGTATTTTATGAGTTGACAATACGTTAGTTTACTTTTTCTAAATATTACTGTACATCCCTTAAGTTTGTCTATCTGACCTAGCTGGAGTTTTCCTCTCATCTAATCGAATGTTAGCTGGAAGAGATCCCTTATAGGGATAAGTTCGCCTTTGTACTTCCATTACTGTAATTTATTTTTGTAAACCTGTGTTGTTCACAATAAAGTGATTACTACTACTACTACCTTTTATAAATACTTAGGTGGTAATTAGAGGATTCGTGTCTAAAAGTAAGATACCAGGCACCGGTATAACTACCAAATGATAAGATTCCTGATGTTGTTTGAAAGTTCCCGGGAACATTCGCAATGGCACATCACTGCACGTACGCGGCGATTAACCAGCAAGTTGGCGAAGTTGCGGGTCAGAGCTTTTGTTTTATTAACTATTAATATTTAATTAATGAGTGTCCGCCTCCACGGGCAAGTTCAACTGTCCGAACTATAAGAGCGTTTCCACATTTTCCGATCCGATATCGGATGTAGGATCCTACAGGCCGCGGGGCGATCACGCACACTACAAGAAACATTATGCACCAAACACAACAAAGAACACACACACACACACACACAATAATAATATTTCTTTGTGTGCACATACGCACACAAAGAAATATTATCGGTCCGACAGCTGACGGGGGACTCAAATTATCGGATACGCCCTTCAGATATCGGATGTCGGAAGGCGCTTATGAGAAAAAGAGCTGCAGAAGAGTGCCATATGCCATCAAGTTCGCCTTTTTTGCGTTATCTATCGTTTTTAGTAATAATGTTTTATTAAATTGATAAATAAATAAATACAGAAAAACAAATATGTCTTAAGGAGCCCACAGATTACCAATTCGCCGGAAGATATCAGCCTATCAGTTGTTCGGAGTTGTCAAATTTTGCGTTTAACTGACAGGCCGATATCGTCCGGGGAACTGGTAATCAGTGGGCTCCTTTACATTTTACTTCCATCCGACATCCGATATCGGATCGGGCTATGTGAAAACGCTCTAACGATGTGCCTCGAGGGGCAACAAATTTTACTATTTTATTCGCTGTCCTAGTTTTATCTTTAGGTAATTATTCAGTTAGGTCGAGATATATTTTAGTAATTAAGTAGTTATTAATGTAAATTGTTCTAGTTAGCTTTTGTTAAATATTTGAGGTAACCTTTTGTTAGTTTGGATTTTTGGAATTTAAACTAGTGACACCGTTTATTGAACCTAACTTTAAAAATAGAATGATTGAATAATTATGTTTTCTCAAACATGCAATGAAATATTGATGTTATGTTCCTTATAATAGGCTGCGAATTATGACGTTTCAGGTGCGGCTAGGACAAAAGGTCGTTAATGGAATTTCATACACATCTTGCAGGCCTAGGCCGGCAAAGTCCTCTTTTTTAATTTTCATTTCACAGATATTTGTGACACAGCATCGTGGCATTCATCCATTAAAAAAAACTAGAGGCAGTATTTGCTTTATGGTTCGTAATGACACTCTGCCACTACGCCTATAAAAAAAAATCAAAAACAATGTTTGCTATAATTTGCAGTTTTATTTGTATAAAATCAACATGAACTTAATAAATAATACATTCTATAATTTTATAATTTTAAATTATAAATTTAACTACACAAATAAAAACATTTAAAATATTTCATCTAAACGTTAGCGGTAAAAAGGTCTACTCAAACACGCGTAGTTATATTTTTTAAATTGTTATGGAGGTAAAGTTAAAAAATATTCATTCTGTTTTATTGGATTTATGGTGCGTTGTTAATTTTTTGACTTTAATATGAGTTCCGACGAAATAATGAAATTAATATTAATTGTAATCGTAGGCGTTGGAATTGGCAGCGTAAGCAGAATTGATTTTAATAACTTGCTGCCTCTGCCGCCAAGTCAAAGACGAAGTATGTATATGGTTGCTTATGGCAATTTTATTATTTGAGAAACTAAGAAAAATGGCTTACAGTTTATTAGAAACAGTTTTGTGGCATATTTTAAAATATGAATGTAACTACAAATTCGTCAACACTGTGGAAATTATACTTATTTACTCCGTGCATAAAGCAACGATGTATGTGAAACATGATATCAACATGAAAGACTATGTAAACTTATGTGACGAAAACGACAGGAAGACAGACAAGGCGAAAAAATCAAAGATACATGAAAATATACGGGTAGTAAAAATACACGACTCGTGTAAAACATCGCGTGATAATGATATAGGTACGTGTTGGTTATATTTTGGGTGTACTTTACTTTTAGTTTTTTCTATAAATAAAACTTGGGTTTCGTGGATTTTTTATTTTATTTATTTCATTGCATGTTTGAGAAAAGCACTATACATACCTCGGCGGGAAATGGGGTTGCCCGCGCTCAGACCTATACGGCCGAGCGAATGTATTTTTGTATATTTTAAGCGCCTCCATAAGGACTCCATGGAACGCTTGGTGGTGCAAGGGAGAGTCAAGGGCGAAAGATTTTGTGGCCTCTCCCCAACACGATGGACAGACCTCATTAAGTCCATCACAGGAAATACAGTCAACGATTGCTCCCACTCCACCAAAAATAGAGCCACATGGCGACGGATCGCAAGAGCTGCGGTGGCGCAGAAATCGATCGTGACATGACCACGACCACTCTGTCAAGAGTGCACGACTAAGAAGAAGAAGAAGCGGTAAGAGCCTGGGACTTTCAATCGGAAGGTCGCGGGTTCGCACCCCGGCTGGCTCGTAGCGATGAGTTTTTCGAAACTTATGTACGAAATATCATTTGATATTTACCAGTCACTTTTTGGTGAAGGAAAACATCGTGAGGAAACAAAACTATGTATGTCGCATCAGCCCAATACATCGTCTTCCACATCTGGAGCATTCCACGGGCTGTCCCGTACAAACGAATTTTATTTCCTATGTTGCGACTTTTTTTTTCGGCATTTAAAGCAGGCGATAATTTTTCTGTGCATATTTTTGCCCATTTTTCATAGAAAAGGAAACTCTTATACCTGCAAATCTTCAGAAAATTCGCGTTTGTACGTCGACGTCAAAGATATGTTTACACTTTTCGCCTTATTACAAAGGAGTAAGAGTAAGTGTAAACATATCTTTGACGTCGACTGTACGGCACAAACGGTAGATAATTTCATGGAATGCTCCATCTTTACCTTCATAATCCCTCTTTGTATTCAGCCCATTAATTATCGTCATAAATATTAAACACGTACACGGAACGATAATGATTAAACGTGAAATTTCCCAAAAGCTAAAAGTTAAAATGGATGTTTAAATTTTGATTTAAATTTCACGTCGATCCGTCTATATTTTCGAAATAAAGCGACTCAAATTACTTTTGTGCATAATTCAGGATTTCGGGATGTAAGTTTATTTTTACATCGATAATCGATAAGTGTATTTTAAGGACTCACGCTAGACCGGGCCGTGCCCGGGTCGGAGCTTCTGGCGCTCCGTTATCTATGGAAAGCACCACGTGACCACCGATTAGCCGTCATAGAAAATGACATGTCGGACGCCTCGGCCCGGGCACGGCCCGGTCTAGCGTGAGTCATCCTTATGTGGTTGATCTTTGATGTATTTCGGTTTAGAAAGCGATAATAGGGCCCCGAATAAAATGAATAAAAGTATTCAAGTGGATATGGGGATAACGCTACCCCGCGAAGCATAAGTGCAAAAACTAACTAGAGATGCGCAAAACGCTTCACTGAGTTGAAAAGATTGATTCATATCTTTCGCTCGCGCTGATATGTATCACTCATTTCGTTCATTTCGCTCAGTGGATCTGTAAGCTATATTTTTCACGAGTGAGTAGAGAGAGAGATGTCAAATGTCAATCTAGATGACATAAGTGCGACCAAGATGGCGAATCACGCGATACGCTCCCTCCATGTTTTCCCGACTCCCTCCGAATTCTTCCGAACCGATCCGAAACCTATTCGCATCGTCTCACTCGCTCACTCGCTCGTCACGCTCGGCTGGCTCATTCGAATCATGAGTGGGAAAGAGCGAGCAAGGAACACTGAGATAGATGAGTTACTGAGCGAAATGAGCGAGTTGAATCTGCACTGAGTTGAAGATTGAGTGAGTTCAGTCAAATGATACAGTTCATTTTTAGGGTTCCGTACCCAAAAGGTAAAACAGGACCCTATTACTACCCAACTAGCAAATCTATGTGCTATAAAAGTTGAGAGCACGTTTTTATTTTCGCTTTTTGGTGCTATAAACGGTGTAAAAACAGTCGAGTAAAAGTCCTGTAAGCGTTTACTCAACGCGAAAAGGCGCACTTATACAGACTAAAAGTGTTATAAAAATCGAGTAAGCGCTGTATAAGAAGCAAATCGATGCTGTAAGAGTTGAGTAAAAGTGGATAAAAGCACTTCTAGTGTTTTAATAGCAACGATAGTGCTTTTACTCGACTATTTGTTCTATAAACATTAGCAATTTACTATTACTCAGTAAAAGTGTTCTATAAAAGCAGCCGCACTGCTTTTTCTCAGCAAAAATGTTTCGTAAAGGTAGCCGGATTGCTTTTACTCGGCATTTTAAATGTGTAAGAGTGCAGTAAATGCTTTTATTCAACTAATATGTGCTAAAAACGATCTCAGGTAAGCGATTATATTTCACTTATTTGATTAAGTTTGAGGCCTAATCGTCTTCACGTGTCTAATAAAACAAAAAGGTAATTAAGTATTTTTTACTGCTGTCATCCATGACATTTATTTTTACCGTGATTGTGTACATAAGTTTTTACTGTCTGTAAGTACACGTAATACAGTAAAACCCAGCGCGAAAAATACTTTATTGATAAAACCAAAGGCACTGTTTCATATATATATATGGGCCGCCTATTTTCTTAAATTTCAATAAAAAAATATTAATAAAAATAAGTAAAAATTTGCTTACACGATCTAGTTTCTGTTATATCTCATTAATTCGACTATAAGTCGAGTAACTGCGTTTACTGCTACACTTATAGCACATGATGTCGCCATGTTTATGGATTTATAGCCCGATGGCCGACTGCATGAAACCCTACCTGATAAAAAAATTGAAAAATCCTAGTCTGTAGGGGTAGCTGACTTTTAGCAGCTTCAACTGCTCTTGGTCGGCCGTGGCTTAACTTGGCAAATTTTGCGCAAATGGCAAAAAAGTGGTACAAATATTCATCAAAAAAAAAACAAAAGTGGTCAGCTACATCCTGTGTTGGCAGGTTCCTGTGTCCGACCGAATTTGTGGTACCAAGTGAGCTACAATTTACCTCATCGAAAAATAGAATGTCACTTGTATGGTAGGATAGCTGCCATTGACTTTTTTTTTAATGCGGACGGACTGAAAACGCTGTCAGGCTAAGGTGAGGCCGACCAAGACATATGTCAACAAATTTAATGTAGGTATTACAATCAGTTGTTTTGATTCTATTTTTCGATGAGGTAAATTGTAGCTGTCACGTGGTACCACAAATTCGGTCGGACACAAGAACCTGCCAACACAGGATGTAGCTGACCAGTTTTGTTTTGCTGTCCTCAAAGGCAGCTATCCTACCATGCAAGTTTCATTCTATTATACGATGGGGGTTTTTTTTATGAATTTTTGTGCCACTATTTTGCCATTAGCGCAAAATTTTCCAAATTAAGCCGCGGCCGACCAAGAACAGTTGATGCTACTAAAAGTCAGCTACCCCTACAGAGTAGGATTATTCTATTTTTTTGTCAGGTAGGGTTTCATGCAGTTGGCCACCGGACTATATTGAAACGTCAACATGGCTGACTTGTGCTGTTAATGTAGTTCAAAACTCTTTAAAAGTACTCTAAGCTGAATACATTTTGAATAAAACCTGTAAATACACTTCAGCTCCTATAACAGCGGTTTGAACCCCATTACCCGAATTATGATATAAGCGCGCTGTTACAGCAGCATTGTTGCCAAATGGTTATTTGATTGCTTTTAATAGGCTTTTATAGCAACAGAGAAGAGAGTTAAGTAACAGTTGTATTAAAGCGCCTTATTCAGACAATTAGCTAATCTATAGCTGTTATATGATTTTAATAGAACAATTATGCTGAATAAAAGTGATTTAGTAGCGCTAACTCAGCATTTATTAAAAGGTGGAATAAAAGTGCTAAAAGATAGTGCTATAAACGTTTATACGACATGATTATAGCACTAATTAGCGAAAATTGCTAAATAGTCGAGTTAACCGCTATTATACGATATATTGGTGCTTCAACAACCGTAACTCGGCTGTTATACGATTACAGGCTGAGTAAATCAATTCTTATACGACTATTTTGCTAGTTGGGTAAGACTTCGCTGTCCGTCCGTCCGTCTGTCTGACACCAGGCTGTATCTCACGAACCGTGATAGCTAGACAGTTGAAATTTGATAGCTACACAGATGATGTATTTGTGTTGCCGCTATAACAACAAATACTAAAAACAGAATAAAATAAAGATTGAAATCACGTTTGTTGTATGGGAATACAACAAACGTGATTTTTGACCAAAGTTAAGCAACGTCGGGCGTGGTCAGTACTTGGATGGGTGACCGCTTTTTTTTGCATTTTTTTTCCGTTTTTTTTTTTCATTATGGTGCGCGAGTCCGACTCGCACTTGCCCGGTTTTTATCACTCACTCGTAAACGACACATGCCTAAAACTAACTAATTCAATTATACAAATACAAATATACACAAAATACAAAATTCTTTATTGAAACAAATGCGCGTGAAATATGATGCAAAGAATAGCTACCATGTAAGCAAAAATTTGCCTGTGTTGGGTAACACCGCTGTTCCTTATGTAACACAATGTAGGTAAGTATACAAATTTTAAATTAAACTAAAATAATTAAACAAAATCACAATTTAACAAGGAAACAAGGTAAAAAAGTCCCCCGCCGAGTCTGTCCGTTTGTATGTTCGCGATAAGCTAAAACTACCTATTTTCACCTATCTATAGAGTGATTCTTGAGGAAGGTTTAAGGACGACTCACATTAGACCGGGCCGTGTCCGGGCCGGAGCTTCCGGCGCATCGTTTTCTATGGAAAGCATCAGCATAGAAAAGTAAGCTCCGGAAGCTCCGGCCCGGACACGGCCCGGTCTAACGTGAGTCATCCTTTAGGCGTATAATTTGTTAAGGTTTACTTACCCGTGCGAAGCCGGGGCGGGTCGCTAGTTGAATGGATATTTCAAAATTTAGTTACCTATTGCACTAATGATAAGTGCAGCAGAAAAGACTTCAATATTCCATCGCTTTTAAAGGAAGGTACCTAGTCGAAAAACGGAGTACTAATCCATTAATAACGGCTAGTAGTTCCATTGAACAGATCCAATCACACAATGCTATTTTATAATTTTAAAACTGTAGAAGTTTTGGTACTGGTTTATATTGAACTAGCGACTCGCCCGGCTTTGCACGGGTTAACAAATTACACACTAAAACCTTCTTCAAGATTAGGTGAAAACCGCCGTTCAGTAGTTTTCGAGTTTATCGCGAACATACAAACACACAAACAGACAGACGCAGCGGGGGACTTTGTTTTATAAGGTGTAGTGATAATATTTTTAAGTAAATTAAAGAAGTATCTGAAGGTAATGTCATGGTTTCTCTCTCCAATTACAGACACAGACAAAAAACAAACAATGAGATGAAATTTGCAAGTGTACAAGTAGGTACATTATTTTGTGTAGAGCTTTTTTCATCGTCACCATTTCCTGTGAAAGTACGTACTAAAATTCATGACAAACTTCGAAAATAATTTAATTATACAATTACTTGACCTTTTGACTTTTCCGCTATACGATTGTCCTTATAAATTTTAATAAGCCGTACACATTCGGAACTTTCACAATAGAAAATTGTTCGCGATTTTTAGCAAATTGCCCCTCGCCGAAACTTTTGACTCTTAATGAACTTGAAAGTGAAATTAGAAGCTGAATTTATGAGGGTCGAGTATTGATTGGTTGATGAATTTTCACAGCCATCTTGGAGTTATAGTGTAGTGTAGGTACTACTAGTACAAAACTAAGCTAAAACCACACACCATAGTACAGTCCGCAGCAGATGTTGCTAAGCGGGCGAGGTGTTCAAAATTACCTTGACACGCTCTTATTATCTTAACAATAAAGTCGCGTCAAGATCATTTTGAACACTGGCCCGCTTAGCAACTTCTGCTGTTGCCTGTACGGACATCGTTAGAGTATTTATGTGCGCATTACGTACCTGTAAACGCATCAACGTGTGTGTGTGTGTATGTAAACTGAAAATAGACAATCTTCTGCCGCGTTGAGAGGTTGCATTTGTTTCATCGCTTTTTCAAATAAACGAAATTCATCCCAATTTACAATACACAAGGTTCAAATTAAAAATAGAAAAAATATACAAGGGGTGTCTGGATAAACGTTCTATATTTGAATTTTGTAAAAAAACGTAATGTTTGCAGACTAATTTTTTTTTATATTTAATAAAATAATCGTGTCCACTTTTATACTTAGACATTATTCAATAGATCTGGATATGAATCATAGATAGGGCCAAATTCAGCATCAGGAAGCAGAAATAAATTCATATTTCGTCGCCATTTTTTCTAACTCCATGAAACTCATAGCTTGAGCAGTAAAACCTCAAAAGAAAACATCGTCGTATTTATTAAAGAAAGTTGCAAACTCCCACCGCTATCGGAAACGAAACGCAATTCCTCACAGCATTCATTAGAGCAGCGCTGCGTTTTGTTCCATGCTTCGTTTTTTTGCGTTTGGTTTTGCTCCGCGCTCTGTTTTGCTTCTTGGCCAGTGGGCGCGGATAACGGCGATCTCCGGTGGCTTAGGTGTACCAGAACCGGGTAAGCGTCTTTATTATTTTTCACAGTACACATGGTGTTACTTTACCGCACTAGTGCGATAATTAGCACATTACGTAACTATGTCGAAAATGTAAAGGGCCATATGTACCTACTGTAAAACGTTGTACAATACACGTGCGAATAGGTAATTCGCAACTCGTGTCGATTTAAAACTTAAATTTATCGTTGCGAATTAAATTTATCTCCACTCGTTGCGAATTTCCTATTTTTCGCACTTGTATCGTAATGTACTTTTACTGAATACTACTGTATCCGTCACTTTCAATCCCGTGGTGTTAAAAAAAGACGGTTATTTTATCACATGGATAAACCATCCATAACACGCCTGCGGAACTTTAAATTCTAATAAAGATTTTTAAAACCTTTAAGAGTTATTCTGATACTGGCTGATTCACTCAAATACTTATCAAAACCAATTAGTAGGTTTTATCTCAGAACTACTCAAGAATGAAATCCTAACTTTATTAGCATTTTATAAAACTTGAGTTTAATTTACATTAAAAAGCTGATTTATATTATCTTTTCATTGAATTGATTTTCTTTACCCAAGAACTAGAGTTTAAGTACTTTAAGGGCCACTTGCACCATCCCACTAACCCGGGGTTAAGCGGTTAAGCCGTTAACCCAGTCTCAAATTGTACTGGTAACCATTGTAACTCCAGCTTTAACCGGTTAGCCCCGGATTGGTGGAATGGTGCAAGTGGCGCTAAGCGTTTAGATACCCATTTACCATGTTCTAGTGGTACACAGACACGCTGTTGAAATAACTGAAATCTCTCGAAATGAAAAAAGCCCGCCGTAAATATTTCCGTACTGCGTTTTTCTTTCCGATAGCTGCGCCTAAAAATACCTACTTGTGCAGGGGTTATTGCGTTTTATAAAAGTACGTGATAAAATATAGTTGGTCAAACCAATTTGACAGTCAGTAACAACGAGGAAAACTATACTCATCCTTTTCTTTTGGGTGCTAGTACTAGTGTAAGACAAAGATAGTATGATTCTCTCTGTCTATGATTGAAATGAGACAGTCCTTTGACAAACTATACCTACCAGTAGGTATGTTTGATTAAAGGGGCCCACATATTACCAGTTCGCCGGACGATATCAGTTAGTTAAACGCAAAAGGTGACAGTTCCGAACAACTGACAGACGGATATCGTTCGGCGAACTGGTAATCTGTGGGTCCGTTTATGTTCAAAATGCACCCAACTCCAGACCTAACCAGACTACGACTGACCGTTGTCGAACAAGAATCCGTTATTGTTCCACGATCATCCACGATGGACTAAAAGGGCCCACCGATTAACACGTTCCCTGTGTACCTAGGAACCAGAAATTGAGTCCTCACGTGCAACGTGTTTTTTGTCAAAAGGTTCATAGCCAGTATGTGCATGCAAATAAAAAAGACCTAGCTCACACGTGTAAATTTTGGCAATGCTTTAAGTTTATATGGGGTCGTGCATCACGTCTAGTGGTGCATGCACGTATCATATGTACCCTAAAATGCTACACATATGATGCATGCACGTGTAAATTTTGGCAATGCTTTAAGTTTATATGGGGTTGTGCATCACTAGTGGTGCACGCATGTATCATATGTACCCTAAAATGCTACACATATGATGCATGCACATCAGGGAACGTGCGTGTTAAGTAGGTACCAGTCCGCCGGACGATATCGGCCTGTCAGTTAAAAGCAAAATTTGACAGCTCCGAACAACTGACAGGGTAATATCGTCCGGCGAACTGGTAATCTGTGGGCCCCTTAAGAGGGAATAAGTATAGCACGTACCCGTCCATACAAAAAGAGAACAAAAATCCACTTCTATTTAAATATTTTCCATTCTCCATGATATTTCAGTAAATTATTGACACAGTGAAAAATTATAGGTTTATAGGTTTTCCTTTTTTCAAAATTTGCAATACAAAAACAAAAATAAAAAAAGCGAAACCTATAAACCTGGAATATATTATGCTGAAGCGATCGACATCAAAATCAAAGTCATTTGTTAAGATTTAGTTAGTGGAAACCGTTTTCTCCCGAAATGGAGCTTCATAGAAAAAGTACCTACCGTTATTTCATTAGGATCGCAAAGCTATTCTTCCCAGCGGTTACAACGGATCGCTACTGACCTAATGTTCGTCCAGTATTTGACCACTACTGACCTTATGTTCGTCCAGAATCCAAGTGATGTTTGGGGCAGGGTAAGCTTCGTCAACTGTGCAGCTCGCTTTTATGACGTCACCGCGCGCGTAGTTACCACGGGACACCGTGATGCGAGGCGCGCGAAATGGCGGGTCTGTAAAAGTAACATTTTATATAATAAATTATACCATTGTGCCCTTACCATGAGATTAACGTGGCCACTGTGGCCATATTTGTTAACAACTGCATATGGTTGCGTTTAATCGGTAGCATACTCTGTAACTTGTAACATTTTTGGGCGGATGACATCTGGAAAATTGCGGGTCACTTCTGGATGAGATTAGCTCAGGACCGGGACAAGTAGCGTAATAGAAGAGAGGCCTATGCTCAGCAGTGGGCGATAAAGGGCTGATATGATGATGATGATGAACATTTTTGGCAGCATAGTGAAAAACAATTAAAGCACATATTAACGTACATTGACGACAGGTACGAGTATACATATTGTATGTGTAGAGGTAATAAATAAATTTATACGAAAATTGTGAAATTACATTAACGAAAAGAACAACGGGTTGCACTCCGGGAGTGCCGGCAGAAATGAAAACTGAAGTGTGAGAGTGAAGAATGAGAGGGTTACGCCTTACGCCTTACGCTGTCTCGAGTTTAACATTTTTTCCCCACCTCAAAAAGTGCACAGCGCCGCTAAAGAAGTTTTCACTTCAAAAAATAAAATAAAAGGTCAACGATTTATTAATAATTGGACATTTAATGGGATTAATAAAATAAGTTGGCTAATCTGGATATCAAGTACTCATAAAATGCGACGCCATTTCCATAAAGATGACGCGAAGTAAAAAGTTTTTAATGAAATCTAAAGCTAGTTTTAATGGTTTGCAATGAAGTTTGGGCACTTGCCTATTTTCATAATTCATAAAGACATTTATGATTATTTTAGAATATGAATGTGCCAGAATAGGTAGTGCTTAACTGCTTAAGTGACGACAATATTATAAAAGAGCGGCACATCAGCAAATCAGCACCGCAGCAACCGGCGGCGGCGGCGGCGGCGGCAACCATAGGTAGGAACGAAAGGTCCGATCGCTGTGTCTCGCTGCCGCCTATGGTTGCTGCCGCCGCCGGTCGCGCAATGTAGTGGCTGGGCCGTTACATCAGCAAACATTGACGCGGACGATTTCACGGTCAAGTAATTTTCTTGATAGGACAAAAAAAAACATGAAATATTTGTTCATTTTGACACTGTCCGATTATAACTACGAAAACGGAGAAAACTGAGGGCTGGCGGATTTGAACTGGAGCAGGCGTGGAAGGAAGAATGGGTGGAGGCGGCTGGTAACCACAAAAGTACCCAAAACCCTACGGCGCGATTCGGAAAATAAATAAGAGATTCACTAGATATGAAATACTAAAGATATGTGACGTTCCACGGCAAAAGGTACCATTGCTCCGGCTGAATGTTGGAGCGGCGTTAATAATAGCGTAAGCGCCAGCCGCCATAAGGTTCCTTTTACCGTCGAACGTCACATATCTTTACTATTTCATATCTAGTGAATCACTAATTCATTTCCCGAATCGCGCCGCTACTCAGAAGCCGAAGGGCTTCTCGCTGCAGAGAAAATACTAGTGCCGCCTCAACAGAATCCGCACAGGTCATGGCGGGTGCAATTATATGTGACAGAAATGGGGATGGAACGAGAGTCCGTTGTGTGACTGCGGCCTTGAAGGTCAAACTACACATTGTTGAACGATGCCCAAAAAGACGTTTCCAAGGCAACCCGAAGGCCCTCTATATCAATCTGATACCTGACGCGATCGGTTGGCGTGCGTGGCCTGCGTGGCCTGGATGTCGATATACGCCATACGCTTAAAAAAATTAGAACTACTAGTTGTAGTGTTACTTACCAACGACTGTTAGTGGTGCTGACCGAATGTCTGTATGGAACAGAGGAGCGTCAGCTGAAACCTCGCACTGATAGTCCCCGCTGAGCCGCCTGTTGAGGTTCACTATGCGGACCTGGTGCTCGTAGTGTTACTTACCTACGACAGTTAGTGGTGTTGACCGAATGTCCGTATGGAACAGAGGAGCGTCAGCTGAAACCTTGCACTGATAGTCCCCGCTGAGCCGCCTGTTGAGGTTTACTATGCGGACCTGGTGCTCGTAGTGTTACTTACCTACGACAGTTAGTGGTGCTGACCGAATGTCCGTATGGAACAGAGGAGCGTCAGCTGAAACCTCGCACTGATAGTCCCCGCTGAGCCGCCTGTTGAGGTTCACTATGCGGACCTGGTGCTCGTAGTGTTACTTACCTACGACAGTTAGTGGTGCTGACCGAATGTCTGTATGAAACAGAGGAGCGTCAGCTGAAACCTCGCACTGATAGTCCCCGCTGAGCCGCCTATTGAGGTTCACTATGCGGACCTGGTGTTCGTAGTGTTACTTACCTACGACATAGTTAGTGGTGCTGACCGAATGTCCGTATGGAACAGAGGAGCGTCAGCTGAAACCTCACACTGATAGTCCCCGCTGAGCCGCCTGTTGAGGTTCACTATGCGGACCTGGTGTTCGTAGTGTTACTTACCTACGACAGTTAGTGGTGCTGAACGTATGTCCGTGTGGAACAGAGGAGCGTCAGCTGAAACCTCGCACTGATAGTCCCCGCTGAGCCGCCTGTTGAGGTTCACTATGCGGACCTGGTGCTCATCTGACTGCGTGAGCTGCGAACAGTGAGAAATAATTCTTTTTTACAAGGGGGAAATAATACAACTGCAATAATATTCAAATTAATCATTTGATTGGTTTATATCAATGCAATATTTGCATCTACGGAAATTATTGGAAATAAGAAATTGAAACTTATCAAGTCAGTTTTCATAATTATATTCTAGAAGTTGAATGGGAATGGTTGATGAATATCAATTTTAAGGAAGTTAGAGATTTTGAAAGACGGGCAAGTAAAGGGCGTGGGGAATTACATGCGATACTGACATTAACAGATGTGCCTGCTAGAGGGTAGGCGGAAGCGGTAGAACTCTGTCTCCGCGCGGTACCAGCACATGCTATATAGCGCACTATAAGTCGTAGGTACGGCTTACAACCGGAGAGAAGGAGATCGACAACGATGAGTGTGGGAAATGACAAGCAATACTCACATCGACAGATGCATCTGGTAGAGGGAACACCATAGTGGGCGGCAGCTAGCGCGGCACAAAGCGGTAGAACTCTGTCTCCACGCGGTACCAGCGGATGCTATTCAGCACGGCGCCCTTCTGGTCATACGGCTTACAACCGGAGATACGGAGATCGACAGAGCGATGTGTGTGGGAAATGACAGGTAATACTTACATCTACGGACGCTCCGGGCAGAGGGAACACCATAGTAGGCGGCAGCTCGCGTGGCACGAAACGGTAGAAATGTAGAACTCTGTCTCCGCACGATACCAGCGGATGCTGTAGAGCGCGGCCCCTCCAAGTCGTATGACTTACAGCAGGAGAAACGGAGATTGAAAGCGATGAATGTGGGAACTGACAAGCAATACTCACATCGACAGACGCTCCGGGCACAGGGAACACCATAGTAGGCGGCAGCTCGCGCGGCACGAAGCGGTAGAACTGTAGAACTCTGTCTCCGCGCGATACCAGCGGATACTGTAGAGCGCGGCCCCTCCAAGTCGTATGACTTACAGCAGGAGAAACGGAGATTGAAAGCGATGAATGTGGGAACTGACAAACAATACTCACATCGACAGATGCCCCTGGTAGAGGGAACACCATAGTAGGCGGTAGCTCGCGCGGCACGAAGCGGTAGAACTCTGTCTCCGCGCGGTACCAGCGGATGCTATACAACGCAGCGCCCTCCAAATCGTACGAGCATCGTAGAACCGCCGCTTGGCCTTCACCGGAGAGAACAGCACGAGGAACTGAGATGGAGAGGTTGCGGAGCGACCATACTCCTCCTGAAACAATTAAAGATGGTCATTATCATTAATTTGACTACCCGACTGGTAGTCGGCAGTGATCCTGCCTATGGAGCCGATGGTCCCTGGTTCAAATCCCGGTTAGGTTAGATTAGTTCCGGACTTCTAATTAACTATTAAGAGTTACTAATTTTAATATATGTCCTACCAAACCGTAATCTTATTAAATACACGCCTACAAATATCAGTTATTACTATTATTCTGAATATCACTGGAAATACAAACTACATTTACATCGCAATTGATGTGTTCTACAGTCGCCAGGCGGACGCCACTACAGTGACACAGTTAATGGCAACTGACAGTAATAATATATTGTACGTATTTTGGCAGAGTGTTATATACTTCTTTCCCTACAGGTTATGTAGAAAGGTCACTAATCACACCTGCCCGCGGGACTTCACGGACAGACGAACACACCGAAGGAGCTCACTTTATCTCCCAGTATATAGGTTATTGCTATTATAAAAATTGTGGCAGTTGAGAGGTTCAGTAGGCGTATTATGTCGTCACTATTGCATACATAAAGGTAAGATTGAGTGCTCATTCCTTACAAAAACTAGTCACACATAAACAAATTGTAAATAATTATTCGTATGAATACTCATACTCAATACCATTGAATAGTAATTTTAATTTTAAGTTCTCTATCTTGTCAAAAAAGTGCAGGCCGTTTTTCGAGACATGCGTCGCTTAATGACATAGTCCGTCGGTCTCTTGCCACCATCAATGTGCCTGCTCTTCTTGAGCCGACTGGCATTATCAGAGATGATTGCAAGAGGCCCGATGGAGTGTCCTTAGTTCCTTGGAGCTTGGGACGGATGTTGGTGTGGGATGCTACCTGCGTAGACACACTGGCACCGTCCCACCTCCAACGGACTACTGTAAAAGCGGGCGGAGCGGCGGAAAGCGCCGAAATTCTAAAACGTAACAAATATAAGAGCCTCGGTAGAGAGTACCATTTTGTACCATTTGGAGTTGAAACTCTAGGTCCATGGGGTCCCAGCGCGCATAAGTTGTTCGCAGAAATCGCGAAGCGTCTGGTTGACGTAACTGGTGACCGAAGAGCTGGCGGCTACCTCGCACAACGTATCAGCATTGCGATACAGCGAGGAAATGCCGCCAGCATCCTTGGTACAATGCCTCAAGGGCCTATTTTAGATTTAAGCTAGTTATTAATTTCGTTTAGTAGTACCACTGTATATATATTGTATGTAAATAAATGATTAAACACTTAAAAAAAAAAAAAGTTTGACTTTAATTTTAAGTAATTTTAATTTAGATCTAATTTTTTTTTTTTGACTGTAAGTAGTTATAATTTTATTTTAACATTTAAATTGGCTTTATAAAGAAATGAGTATGAGTACCACTGATTTTTATTTAGCTCGTTGTTAACTACATGTTGAATATTCTACTTTTCAACAACTCTATCGCCGAAAACATTTAAGTACTTACACAAAACATATAACCTGTTTTTATCATTACGTGTTCTATAAAAACGAGTTTTAGGTATTTAGGTACTAATACTATTAGGTACATATCCCTAATATTAGTAAAAATCTTACAAAGCAGCAGCAACCTCATTGTCCTCATTATTATGTCATCGTATCTAAGCATCTTGTCCTCAATTTTATCTACGGAACCCTCCATCTAAACATTGTTTGGAAGCGACGCTCCCGAGGGCCGTAACAAGCCAAAAATCCGCCCAAACTCCAGACGATATCACCAACTAATTTGAAAATATATACCTTATCTATTGCGCTCCGAAAAACTCCGCGTTTAACGAAATCACAAGTTGGTGCTTTAACTTTTTAGAGATTTTTCGGTGTTTTTAGGGTTCCGTAACCAAAGGATAAACGGGACCCTATTACTAAGACTCCACTGTCCGTCTGTCCTTCTGTCTGTCCATCTGTATGTATGTCGGTCACCATCAGGCTGTATCTGGGTTGATTTCAAAATCCTGCGAAAACTTATGGTTCGGTCTTTATAAAAAAAACTAGTTGGTTGTGCGAGTTGCAACTTTTTTATATGTAATTCTCTTCTTCTCGTCTTTTTTAAATAATTACTGAAATGACTGGCAAACTACATGAAGTTTATTGCGTGGCATAGACATTAACTACTATTATTCGTATTCTAGAAATAAAAACAAGAAACTCTCAAATCGTCAACACCATACCCATCATCACGGGGAGAAAATGACGACCGGTGATGATTTCATGTGTATGGTGATGACGGTTCTCAGAAACTTTTCTAGTTATTCTGCTATAATTCATTATGAAATTAAGCTGTATGTTTGAAAAACTTTCTCTATGTCTTCTAACACTATATAATGTGTACCTTATAAATGTAGAAAAAGATATAACTATTTCTTTCACACTAGAGGATGGTTAGGTTTTAAATAACATTTTGACTAAGGGATCATCCATTAATTACGTCACACGAATTTCTAGGTTTTTTTACCCCTCCCCCCTCCTTGTCACACTTGGTCACATTTTGCAAATCCCTCCCCACCTGGTGTGACGTCACATTTTAGGCAATTTTGTTTTCAACGAAATCGGTAATAGTAACTCGGCATTATTTTTTTTAATGAAAAAATATTTTTGGTAAAAGAAATGTGATATTTCATAAGATTTCAAGAATAAATTATAATTATTTTGTGTGAGTTATGTTAAACTTATGGCACTCAGTGGGTAGTGATTAGAAATGTGATTTGTGTTTACCCGAATATTTGTTAATTAATCTGTCGGTAGTCGCGAAAATGACTCTACTCTCCTACCCGCCAATTCAAATGATGAAAAAGTATAAATGTAACTTACCATGAGATGGAAGGGGCATTCTCGCTTTGGCGCTTGAACCGGTAACATTGAGTAGGAAGGCTCACTGCTTGTTAAGTTAAGAATGTCGAAAGTGTTGAATTAAGAACTTAGAGTAAAATAAAGGCAATTGATTGTACGAAGGACTTTGATTCATCACAGAAATATTAGTAATTTTATAACACAAAACCAATTAGGAACGAAAATTACTTCCAAAAACTCATTATTTAACTGTACAGCGAATAAAAAAATATAAATTAATTTTCGGTTATTGATGAAGTTAAAGTGACGTCACAATGTCTGTGAGTCCCCCCTCCCCCATGTCACAATATGTCACATTTTCTTGACTCCTCCCTCCCCCTAAACGTGTGACGTAATTAATGGATGACCCCTAAGTAGGCAAAATTTAGGTCACTTAGAACTTAGACCATACAAAATATTTTTTTTTATATAATCTAATACATGTAAATCGTGCAACTTAAAAGTTTGTAATTGCATGTTAGTCGTGTTAAAACATAGTATTTAAACAAGCAACATATATTAACATATATTAAGCTACGGTACTACGATAAGCCACAAATGATTGTATAAATACCATAAATATCCTCAATATACAGCCCCCTATTACTTTATACAGCTAGAATCGAGTTAAATTAAACATTTAAAAAAAAAAATTCTATGGTGATTTTTTTTGTGATGAAATCAACCCATCTCAATATGAACCGTGATAGCTACACAGTTGAAATTCTCACAGATGATGTATTTCTGTGGCCGCTATAACAAAAAATATTAAAAACAAAATAAATTTTTGCGTAATGGTACGGAACCTTCCGTGCGTGAGTCCGACTCGCACTTGACCGGTTTTCAGAGATTTTTCGTTGTTCATCGTTCAGGTTCATTACTAAAGTCGTAAGTCAATTTCTCGCTCGTAACAAATTTGTCTTTGTTATACTTACATTGATCGTTAATATGATCGAGTGTAATTAGATTGTGTCTGAGACGCTGGCGCGTACACAGGAGCAATATTCGAACGTTAAATAGGTATATATTATAGGGTATTTGACTGTATTGAAAATAATAGTAGATTGTACAACAAGGGCATAAAGTGACCCAATTTTACCCGAGGCAATTTTTATAGTAGACGAGGGTAAAAATTGACATTTATGCCCTTGTTGTACACTCTGCTTTTCACTTCGATTGCGAGGAAAATAAAACACATTTTCACGGCAATTTACACCACGAAATTGTCGTAAAGCGAAAGAACATAATACATAACCAATTCCCGCCAACTAACTTTTATTTTTTTTTATTCAACATGTGGTCAGAGTTTCAGACGCTTGGTTTTCTGCCAAGTCAAACATTTCGGAGCATTTATGAACGATAATCGACTCCTATTTTATGTGATTTACTAAATTTAATGACAGAAAATACGGATTTCTAATAAATTGTAGCAAAAATAAAATAATATAACAAGATTTGTCATCTACACAATTTTATTGCTCAGTAAAATTGTGCAATATGTTTTAACTGTTTGGCTGTTGAGACCGATTACCTTAGTCTTAGAAGAATATTTTACTTTTATGCTCTAGAGCATAAAATGCGATTTTATGTCGTCTACGCACGACATAAAGGTGCACTTTTTGAGCATGAGAAGTGAAAACTATTTTACACCATGCAAGAAATAAAGCACCAGAAGATTAATAAAGAAAAGTAGACAGCAGTTATTTTTAGACACAATTTCTCTTTTAAAACCCGTATAAAACTTTAAAGAGTAATCCAATCGTGACGTCACATGCTAGTGTTTCATATAAATTCCATAGTAACAAAATCGTTTTGACAGTTCGAAAAAAGAAACTTATTTGACTAGTAGTCAAATACCCTATTGATATGTGCAGTATAATGTTGTTATCTATATGTAAGCACGACCGACATATATGTAATTATGTATATTAAACGTCAAACTTCTATGAAATTATGACGTTTAATAACACTTGCACTGTCTGGGCTATCAAAATCGCTGCCAAATTAGCTTAGTCTAAATTTAGTCTTTTGGGCTCCGTAACCTAGGTAGACAAACTGGGGAGCATTTATTATAGTTTATTTTAAGGTTAAGTATGGTTTTGTTTAGTTATTGGACGACTGAACGTTTTTGCATAACGACATATGTAAATGACATTTTGGATTTGAATATAAGACAAAATAGACATCAATTTACAAGTTCGAATCGGCCGCCTACAAACTGTTATAGTTCGTTTTTTTTAGTATTAGAAAATGATTACGCGATCTTGACGTGTCTTTTAAATGAAAAACGCTTTTTTTAAATCAGTAACTATTACTTATGAAAGCAAAATAATGTAAATAATCGTATATGATTCATAATTGTTACATATTTGCCGTGACTTATTTTTCAAAAGTGTTTTCAATAAAAATACACGTCAAGATTGTTTACCTGTTTTCTATTGCTAAAATAACGAACTATATTTTGACTTAAATCTTCAAGATGTGGCTTAGAGCGACATTGGTTTGAGGGATGTTATCGACGAAACTACCTTCTTTCATTGCGAGATATCTCGATATCTAAACTAATAATTAGGAGAATTTCGCTTTGTTTAATGTATGATGTATATCTTAATTAAATTTTTAAAATTTTTCCCCATTTACGTCAATACCAGGTACCGACACGGTATACTACTATATTTCTCTAAGAAACCCCTCAAGCTACTTCTAAGCGCTTTTATCGAATTGTATGTATTCTATATATACATATTACTTTCGTCTTTGATCTTGAAACGCAATTTACAATATGGTAGAAGAGCCGACTGCAAAATTTCGAACTGATTTATACCGCGATGAAATGCACAATGGTTTCCCATAAAAGTGATGCTAAGTCCGAATTGCGCTTTTCTGTGTCTACCAGTATATTTCTTACTGCTGCCATATCTATTATTTCGGTATCAGATGGGTTAAATCAGCCCCCCCTTTTTCACATCGGAAGTGGCCTTCTTTTTTGTACTTTCGACAAGTTCCGCCGTGGCAGACTATCAAATTCAGACTTAGCATCACTTTTATGGGAAACCATTGTGCATTTCATCGCGGTATCAAGTCGGTTCGAAATTTTGCAGTCGGCTCTTCTACCAATACGTATATCCGGAACAGTTACCTTGGCAACGGGGAGCGTTGTGAAATCCAAGGGCATTCGTTGGAACCCTTAATGGCCTCTATGCGTAACGAAGTCAGTTTTCGTACAGTTAGCAGCAGAAGTTGTGAAACGAACGGTTCAAACGGAACATACGCTTTTATGATCCTGACAATAAAGTAATTTTACAGGCTGCTGAGGCGGCAAAATGCCGCAAATATATAGCTCTCACTGACTGGCATATATTTGCGGTATTGCGGCAGTCGAAACTCTGGGATCGTGGTGGGCCCATAAACTAGTTCTGCAGCTTTCAAAAAAAATATTCGAGGTCACCGGGGACCGGCATGGCCATCCAAAGGGGGAACGCGGCCAGCCTTATGGGAACCCTTCCACAGGGTTCGGACCTGGGTGATCTAGCCTATGTACATATTGGGCTAGGTCACCCACATTATGTTTTGTTTTTTTTAGGTATTAGTTTTACATGTAATTTTGAATGCTCTTTCCTTTTAGCTACTGTACTTCTTCTTCCTCAGTCCCAGGCATTGCCGAGGATCGCGACCATGTATGCTCCGTCTCCACAGTGTACGATCATAGGCCATATGGGTCACGCACTGCATGTTGCCGCCAACCACCCTCTTCACAACATCAGACCATCTCGTGGGTGCTTTTCCTCGCGCTCGCTTGCCCTCTATTTGGCCCAAGATAATCTTTCTAGGTCATGCTTTTTAGCTACCGTACAGTGTACAGTAAACCGGGATGAAACAAGTGACACGCGCGTATAAAAACACGTTTTATGCTGATCGATAAAGAACTTTTATGGTATCTTTTACCGTCTTCTGTTAAAAGATCAATTTAAACTTAGAACATGTTTTAAGGATGTAAAACGCTGATCTGTCGTTATCTATAAGCGTTGAGTTTACGGTATGTTAGACTTTTATTAAAAATACCGCCGAGTCCGCAACATTTCTTAGTTCTAGTCTAGTCATAAGCATGTCATAAGTGTCGTCGTTGAACACGTTCTAGCAATTTCTAGCTCGTTCTAATAATCGTTGCTCAGGGTTGATACCGCATTTTAAGTCGATAGACATTAAAGCATATTAAAAACCTGATTTGAATATGGTGTCTCACATAAATGCATTTTAATTTTATGAAGATAGGTACTTAACTTGATTTCCAGATGCTACTCTGCATTTCTTTTGTTTACTACGAGTATCATTTGTTAAAGGTGTTGATGTTGAAGGTGTTCCACAATAAAAGCTCGAAGTACGGGATACGATACAGTTTAATTTCCGAAAGTTACAGACACCACGTGATTTTTATATGAGAGCAGTATGTACGTGTGTCGCGCGCGGATAGACAAGCCGACTGACCCGTGGTCAAATATAAAAACCGTTGGAACCTTGTCGCTGCGTCACACGTATATCTACCTCCAAATTTCAGCTTAAAACTAAAGTTGTACAAATTATCCGAGTACCACAATAATAAACAAAATAAAAAATAAATAAAAAAACCCATTTTGAGCACGTCGCTAACAAAAGGAAATTAAAAAGACCTTGACTAATGCTTGGCAAATACTGCAAATTGAATTGCTAGCTTAATGCTGTTTATAAATACATGCTAGTAACTTGCAACAACTAAGCCAAGCCGCTTGCACAAGGCTTTTATATAAACTGAGGAAAATCATGACCTCAGTGTTCTTCAGACAGTAGGCGTGATAATTTATTTGACGTACATTTTATGTATAATATTATGTATTGGATGAATGTTTCACAAGGCAACTCTAAGAGATAGTAACGTGCGTGGCTAGAAATAAATATTTATTTACTGAGATTATTTTTTAAAGTCAGTCCGTAGGTACAAAATGGCGTTGTCAGAGGCTACACATGAATTGATAATATAAATGTCCCACTGCTGAACATCGTCCCAATAGTTGCCATCTTCCGCCTTCAATTTTATTCCAAGCTATAGAGATGATACGCGGGCTGTCAACTATTGGAATTAGGCAGTCTATCATTGGAACTTATAACTCTAATCGTAAGTTTCTACAAATTTTACCCTCACTTCACTTAGGTAATTTAAATGCAAAGCTGTAGATAAACTACGTAATTTTAGCCGAAAGGGTTAAATTATAATTCACATCTAAGTCACTGTATTTAAAGGGGTACTTACCTCGAGGTCCGAGAGTAAATATCATTATGCTTATACAGGATGGTAACTGCTACAAATTTATATTTGCAGCTCGTTTGTTGGCCGTGTAAGAGGTGCGTATATTTTAGTATGAAGTTACGTTAGTTTTCATTTTAGCCACTCGCATATTTAATTTGGTAATGTTTTATCTTACACTAACTATTGAAGAATTATATTAAATGAAATCATTTTGTATGTATGTATGAAGTATTTTTCATTGCCATAAGGTTCAAATTTTGTGTAATTTGTGCAAGTCGATATAAGTTTGTAAGGCTTGGTTCACACGGCGTTTATTTTTCCCGTAGGTAGGTATACCTTATACGGGATTTTATCGAATACCGTAGTGAAAGCAAAATTTGTATGGCAGCTTACAAAATCGTTCACACGGCTAGACGGCTTTTCCGCATAGACGTCGTCGCGGGAACGGGTTTGGAAGTTGTCATACAAATTTTGGTGTCACTACGGTATTCGATAAATTCCCGTAGGTATACGATATACGGGAAAATTTAAATATATTATTAATTAATTTATATATTATATATATTATACCGGGTATGGCCTTTAACATGAACGAATAATTAAAACTTGGATTGTAGGTACTCCTCAAATGGTGACACTTTTGTTCAAAAACTTTTAAGAATTATGCAGCTGTTATGAAGTCACTAAGTTAAGTTAAGCTAGTGTGTTAGTGTTAGACTTCTTATTTTTCATACAAAATAAATATTATTTTCAATGTAGGTACGCCTTTCTCATTGTGATTGACGTTGCTTGTCACGCCTTAAACATAACAAAATTCACAATACACAAGTTTTTTAAAACTCGCTGAACAAAATGTTGGTTAGTATATGGAGTACAGCCTACAGTTTAATTTTTTGCTCGTATTACAGGCCACACCCGGTATAATAATTATAAATATAGCCTAAAGATTTCTGTCCTTTCAAATGGCATGAGAAGGACAAACCCTGAGGTCAATGTCATTTGCAGAAGCAAGTTGATAACCGCTGGAGCGGAATTAAAATAAAACTTAGTCTTTCAACTACCCTTTGATGGGTCTAAAGTCTAAAGGTTTCCACAATACAATAAGTTTGAAGAATTGAGACGAATATTTGATATTTGAATGCGCAAACAGGAGAAGGTCACTTCGTGAAATTTTTGTGGCGTATTTTATTCAGTGAGTTGAAAAAATAATTTATTAACTGAATCAACATACCGGGTGAGGCCTGTAACAGCAGCAAAAAACAAAAGAGTCCTTGTTTGAGGAGTAGAATCTATGTTTTAAATATTTGCTCGTGTTACAGGACAGGCCATGCCCAGTACAATATAATACAATACAATACAATGCAATGCAATTCAATGCAATGCAATGCAATGCAATTCAATGCAATACAATGCAATGCAATTCAATGCAATGCAATGCAATACAATACAATACCATTTATTTATCTCATCTAAGCTTACAGTAATTTACCAATTCGCTTACACGGTAAAATGGAAGATAAGACACTTTTTAACAAATTATAAATTAAAAGAAGTAAAACTCAAATACAATGAAAACAAAACAAATAGAAATATAAAGCAGATAGGAAAACAAAAAAAAAGCGGCGTATAAACTATAGGTAAAATTAAATATTAATTACCAAGTTGAGTATGGTTTAGAGCAGACATGGCATGGTGGCTATATATATAAGTGGCAAATGCAAGATTGAAATGGAATTCTTCATTGTTTACTACACCAAAATTCATAGACAATTTCTGTACTAGTTTATTAATAAATTATATAAATAAAAAATGTTACTAGTTAACTTTATCACATCATTAAGAGGAAATCTACGATCCCTAACCCGCGGGTGTCTAGTGTCCGCACTAGGGAGTAAATCCTTGTTTATGTAATAGTATCGCGGTTTACGATGGCAATATGCCGGATTTAGAGACTCCTAGTTGTATACTAAAACTAACGGGATTTAGGACCAGGCCAAGTGATTCAGAATTTCTATTAGGTCATAAAGATTAGACAGAGGTAAATATATATTTTTCACCACATCAGCTCGGAAAGGCTTACTTCAAAAACTGATAGCAAAGTTGCATTTTATTCACATGTGAGGCAAAGTAATCAAATGTTAATTTTGAGTTGTTTTCTTATGTTTGCTGGTAGAATTGACTTTTAAATGATGATTTTGGATGATAAATATTATATTTAATAACATTCATTTGGATTTGATTTGGTTTGATTTTGTTTGATATTTTACATTTAATATTTGGTTCGGGTTGGTGTGGTGAAAAATTTTGTGTTTCACTCGGGGGCAAATTTTGTTTAGCCCTCGTGCTTTGAAACCCTCGCAACGCTCAAGATTCCATTTTTCGAACCACTCGCTACGCTCGTGGTTCAATTTTGAAATCTTTCGCTTGCTCGGGTATCAATATTAGCACGAGCGGTTAAACAACAACTACAAGGGGGCAACTTGTAAAACAAATAACTATTCCTCGGTCTCCCGTTGACCACGGACGCTGTGGGTTCAAAACGTCGGGATGTATTCTATTCTATTTTAAGTGGTGTATTTCCATCAATATGGAAACAGGACAATGTAATACCTATCCCTAAAAGTGGTGATAAATCAAATATTCTAAATTACAGACCAATCTCTTTATTATCTATTCTCGGTAAGGTTTTCAAATCCTTAGTAAATTCTGTTTTAACCACCCATATAAAACCCGTCATTGTTCCCGAACAACACGGTTTTCGAAAAAATATGTCCACAGTTACAAATTTAGCAGTGCACGTTTCTACTCTAGCCGAAAACATAGACAAGGGTTTACAAATCGACGCTGTTTACACTGACATAAGCAAAGCTTTTGATCGAGTAAACCATGGTTTGCTTATAAACAAGCTGTATAACTTTGGAGTACATGGTAAATTGCTGGATTGGTTCTCATCTTATCTTACATCCCGATCTCAGAAAGTTCTAATATGTGGACATGAATCTGTAAGTTTTATGGCTTCATCCGGTGTACCACAGGGTTCGCACTTAGGTCCTACATTATTTTTAATTTTTCTAAATGATCTTGCTCAAGAAATTCATCATTCTACATTTTCATTTTTTGTAGACGACTTAAAGATAAGTAAAATTATCAACAACTCATCTGACTCACAACAGCTACAGGAGGACTTATCTCGTGTATCCAATTGGTCCAATAATAACAAACTACCGCTGAATATAGGAAAATGCAAGCACATAACATTTACGAAAAAGCGGTTGCCTTTAAAAACATCGTATGCCATAGACAATGTACCCTTGGAAGAAGTTTCGCTTATAAGAGATCTCGGGGTGACTCTTGACAAGGAATTATCATTTAACTCACGCCTTGATAATATAATAAAAAAGGCTAACCAACTGCTCGGCTTTATCTGGAGAAATTGCAAGAAATTCAAAAATATCTCGGCTTTAAATATTGTTTTTTCAGCTCTAGTTCGCAGTCTGTTAGATTACTGCTCTAATATATGGAATCCGTTTTATAAATGTCATGTAGAACGAATCGAACGTATACCTACAAAAGAGATTCTTATTTTTCCTCACTGTTCATCAGGGGAAACTGCTCTCACTAAACTCATACCGTAAACGATTAAAGTTTTTTAAAATGATTTCTCTCGAGGACCGCCGTTGGATTTCTGACCAAACGCTACTACACAAAATTGTCTCGGGAACGCTAGACTGCCCACAGCTTTTGCAGCAAATATATTGGACTGTTCCGCGACAGCATTCTCGACTGGCTAATTTTCGGACTTTCTTATGTAAAACTTATAGAACAAATGTTGGTTCTCATAGTTTAATACCTAGAATTTGTAGAGAGCATAACCTATTATATAAACAGAATAGACTTGACATTTTGAAGATGACACTAAATCAGTTTAAAACCTATCTACATAGACTCAATACAAAACTGTAAATTCCAAATTGAGTGTAACTTTTCTCAGGTAATTATTTAGAATTCATCATTTGCTTCCTAGAGAACCTAACTTAAAAATTGTAAACTTATATTATTATTAATTTAGACTATGGAAAGTAGTATCAATGTCATTACTCATTAGTTACTAAGCTTATTTTCTGTATTCCACTACAACCTAGATTTATATTTAGTACCTACTAGTTTAGTACTTAAATAGGATAAAAAAAACATATGTAAGCAATATCTGTTACAAGCATGCCGTGTTTGCCTGTAATTGGGTGAATACTCTAGCAATATTATATTATAACTTGTTATTTATAAGTATTTTTTGTATTGCACCTGTTGGCGAACCTAATAAATAAATAAAAATAAAATAATAAATTATTTTAAATTAATTACACGCAATGTAGTCCGTGTATATAACTTTATTTCATGATGAGAATTAGGTTATGTTATGAATTTAGTAGTTGTAAGAACGCTTTTTACAATACCTTATTGTTATAATAGAAATAAGGATGTGTCTACATTCGACAACTTTAACCGTCACTATCTGTTTGACAATCCGCATTGGGCTAGCGTGGGGACTATAGCCCAAGCCCTCTCGCGCATGAGAGGAGGCCTGTGCCCAGCAGTGGGAGATATATAGGCTGAAATGATGATGACGATGATGATGATCTGTTTGACTACTGTACTTAAACAACTTTCTCGTAGGCCATTATCAAAAGCAAATAGATACCTATAGATTATTGGAATCCATAGAAATTGCAGTCCTTTTTATTGCTTGCGACAATTACTATCTTTAGTAAAACTAACGGCATCGTTTAGTTGTTCTCTACTGTGAACTAAATGTGCTTTTAACATTGTTCCCCAGCTGAGCCCGATGCAACCAAAATATTGTCCATTGGATTTTAACGAGCATCTTGCATTAAGGATGACTCACGTTAGACCGGGCCGTGTCCGGGCCGGAGCTTCTGGTGCTTACTTTTCTATGACGTGACAGGCATCATTTGATGCTTTCCATAGAAAATGATGCGCCGGAAGCTCCGGCCCGGACACGGCCCGGTCTTACTCTAAAGGATGACTCACGTTAGACCGGGCCATGTCCGACCCGAAGCTTCCGGCGCTCATCCTTTAGCTTTTTAGTGCGGATTCAAAAATTTATACCCATAAACCATAATAATATTTTATTAATCTTTTAACTCACAATGTAAAATAAAACTCGATTGCTGCTTGTGATTTACGAATACGAATATTATTTTAGTCACATGCTAAGGTATCCGATACCACAGAATAAGTAATAGTATTTTATCATACAGAACGGCCACGCACCGCCCCGCCCTGACTCGCACTACCTCGCCCCGCGACTGGCCGCGACCGCGACATGAATCTGGCGGACTTCTGGCGTCCTCTCAGTAAAGCGGCTTACCCACACATACACAATGACGCGTGTACAGACGTGCCGCGCATACATATAAACGCGAATGATTTTTGATGTATGGCGTGTCCGCCCTGTGCCGATACTATGTACATAAGTAGTCTCACTCTATAGAACATCTGCTTAAAATTCCTCTCTCTCTCTTGAACTTCACCTCGAGCGAATCCTAAGCCCATTATCGACGTTTTTGCCCGTGCCCTGACCCGAACTGTTTGCTTAGACCTTTATAGTCCCGGCGCCCACATATGGAAATCGAACGTCGTCGAGAACTTGAATATTATATTTTGACTGAGATTTGAGAATTCGTGTTAACGTGTATTGTTAAGTGAAATGAAGAAAAATTAAATTAATAATATCAATTCTCATATCGCTTCTAAATTGAGGATAAATGTATCGTTCGTGGCACGTTATTCTTACACACACGTAAAACATTAGGAAAACATGATTTTCCCAAAGGCTGATAAAAAAGTAGTTTACTTATTTAAACAGGTACTTCTACTAGTAAGTACCTACTTAAGTTAGTTAACTTCTACAATTTTGGTGAAAAAATAGCGTAGTTTATATAACAAGTGCTTAAAATTCTCCTGCCTCCTAAGTCTTAACCACGAACCTAAATCCACTATCGACGTGTTTTTGTCCGTGTCCTGACTCGAACTGTTTGCTAAAGACCTTTGTACCCCAGCGCTCAGACGTGAAATACTAACCTTATCGAGTATTTAATACTACATTAACATAGATATCAGAATCTATGTTAATGTAGTATCGACAACTCGAGTTAATTATGCGTTCTAATCTTGGTATATAAAATAATATCTAAATGTAAAAACTAGTGATCGTTAGCATGATTTTAATTAAATGAAAAATAGGAAATTACAGCTTCTTATTAACGTCACATTTTCGGGACCTCCTCCAATCTATATATTTGCAATCCTGCAAAGAACCAGGAAGGAAAGAGAAGGGTCCGCAGTCCAACTCGATGGTCCGACCAGGTTAGCAAATCGCTATCCATGAAGGTCCATGAATTCCATGATGCCTTAGAAGTCGCAAGGGATCGGATATGCTGGATATCTGCGATCGGGAATCATGTGCTCCACTAGGAGGTCACGACCCTCAGCACTGAGGAGAACGAAGCAAGGTGGAGGAGGCAAAGGACCAGTAATAAACAAGATATATACAGTGGTATTAAGCAATAAAGATTATGAAGATTATGAAGATTACTAAAAGAAATTAATAACTAGCTTAAAATCACTACGCAAAATAGGCGCATTAATATGACGTCGAGTTGCGGAAACCAAGCCCGCGAGAACCTATAACCTATAACTAGCTTAAATCTAAAATAGGCCCTTGAGGCATTGTACCAAGGATGCTGGCGGCATTTCCTCGCTGTATCGCAATGCTGATACGTTGTGCGAGGTAGTCGCTAGCTCTTCGGTCAAACAGACGCTTTGCGATTTCTGCGAACAACTTATGCGCGCTGGGACCCCATGGACCTAGAGTTTCAACTCCAAATGGTACAAAATGGTACTCTCTACCGAGGCTCTTATATTTGTAATTGAAATACTCGACGACATAAGCCGCCTCGCCTCGGCTCTTGACCTACAAGCTACCAGATTATGCAGGCCCACGGTGTAATTGATTGTGCTCCCCGGGCTTACCCGACACGGGTTTGGAGATGATTTCAATTTAATACCGGCTCTGACAGCGACCTGGGTTCTATTCTGACACCGCTTAAATCTAATTGAAATCGAATATCATTTCGAATAGAATCATAATTCAGTCCAAAATACTAAGGTAGGTATCTATTATGCATAATTTATTTTTGCAAAGTGGTCATGAACGTACAAAAAACTAATTTCACCACAGGTTGTCGATTTTACAGTTTAAAAAGACTGCCTAATATTCTAATAGTTAATTTATTAGTTCGTTTGTCACCTCTATTGCTCAGAATTACGATTGAAAATAGCAACTATTGGTACAGTGTTCAACACTGTCATTTGATTAGTGTCATTTCAGTAATCCATAATGACTAGGATATTAGAAAAGGTTCCAAAATAAATATATCAAAATTTTCAAATTTAATGTTAAGTTACCCAAAATAATAGTGACTTTGATCACGTAGCTCTCCTGGGCCTTAAATACACGTGTACCTTATCCTATTTTACCTCAAGACAGAAAAATATCACATTACATCCGGGCCCCGACAACACGGCGTCATAATTAAAACTAATCACATTACATGCCGTACCTCGAAACATCCCAGCTTTCCTCATCCATTGCTGTTAATGACCGTAACAAATGTACGTGCGCAGTGCGCGAGCGGCGATGTATGTCCGCCATCTTGAAAACGACCGGCGCCGCTATAATGGAGCGATATGTCCGAGTTAACATTGACGGGGTATTTTTCTTGGAGTAATTCCGTTGATTACTCGATCTATCGATGCGGATTGGACGGCATCCAAAATTTGTTAATTCTCCAAAGCGGTTGCGAAAGAAAATGAAACAAAGCAGGAATTAAATTGCTGTACAAAAGAAATGGGAAATGAAGATACAATATGTTTGCAGCGGCTAAGTTTAACTCACTCCGTACATGGACAAAAACCCATTTATAGTAAGTTCTAAGCTGTGTGAAGACTTATTTAATAATAAGATTTAAGCTTGATAATATTAAGTTTTAAGCGAGCTTAAAACTATTATTAATAAGTTTCACCATACCCGCACAACTTATTATTTAATAAGTAAGGGTAGCCAACTAGCCATAGTGCGCTCTAAGCTCCTGACTAAGAGCAGATGTGCTCCAGAGACTAAATTGATGCATAGTTTTACCGCCTTCGAGTTTTAAAGCAAAGCTTTTGGTTTAAGTTTCAATATTATAGCAAGCTTTATTGGTTTCTCAAAAGCTCCCATCAGGTATTAACACGATTTAAGGACTAATTTTTTTTTTTTTTTATTTACACAAAAGGTACATGCTCATAAACAAAATTTACAATATCGCCAAACTGTAACCAGTTTGTTGGCGAATGAAGCGCTCACTTAACTAATCGAATCATGCACCTAAACAAAACAATTAGTAACTTAAACAATAGGTAATCCTTATTATAATATAAAAAACTAACATGCATAGATGCCTAACAAGTCTTCACATTGTCTCAAAGTTTAATTTTCTAAAAGGTATGTTTTTAATCTCTTTTTAAGGATCGGCTTACTTAACCTAGGTTTACCTCTTAACCACCCTATTTCGTTAAACAGCCTAGGCACTAAATATTTATTTAACCTTTTCCCATAATAATTAACCGCCGCAGGCTGTATTAACTTCCCTTCGCGTACCCTCCTCGTGTTGTATTTATTAAATGCTGGCCGTTTATAATCATCTAAGTAATAGTTTTCTAAAGCAATCAGGTATTTAATTTTTTTTTGTACAGATAAAATTTTACAAAGTGGGAATAACTCGCTATAATGATTACACCTATTTTTTATTTTACTGTCAACTAAATATTTAACTAATCTGATTTGCAAATTTTCTACATCGTTTATTTATAAGTACTAAAGGTGCGGCCGTACACACTTAAACCGTAATTAATTATGGAATCCGCTAACGCATAGTAAACAACTAATAACACATTTTTACTCACCACTTTTTTCAGTTGATAAATTTTTCCCAAGACTATTCGTAGTTTCTTACAAAGTTCCTCTATGTGAAATTTAAAATTGAAGTTATAGTCCACCAGCAGTCCCAAGTGTTTACATCGGTCAACATATTCTAAAAATGAACACTCACAGTCTAATTTGTTCCTATGCAAACAGTCATAAGTATGTCCTACAATGCCAATTTGTCTATAATCCACTTTTTTTGCTATGCTGTTATACGGAGAGTGTATATGTAATATGTACCTAAGGTAAAAACTAGAGTTGTAGATGTAGGCGTCAAGACCGCTAAGCTTAAGTGGGACTGGGCTGGACATGTCTGCCGCATGCACCCAGAATGGTGGGCCAAAATGGTTACTGAGTGGGACCCACGGAACACAATAGACGGTGCAGGTCGGGGTTTAGGCAGACCGAAAAGGAGATGGCGGGACGACTTGGACGCATTCTACCCCAAATGGTGGGAAAATGCCGATGACAGGGTCGAGTGGAGAAAACGAGGGGAGGCCTTTGCCCAGCAGTGGGACACCAAAGTTGGCTAAAAAAAAAAAAAATGTACCTCAGGTAAGATTTATAGTTTTTTAGTATCCAGCTCATACAAAAATAGGTACATAATTTTTAACGGAACCCCTAGTGTAAATTTTATTCGATACCCTGACGACCGTTCGCGTTATGTCTATTTTTGTATATTTTGAACAGCACGCCAAGCGAGACGTTTTGGAAACTCAAAAATCCCATACAAAATGACACAAAGCAAACGCGTACATCACGTCACGCTATCGAATGAAATTTACACTAGGAGTACGGGTCTAGCGCCCTGTAGCCCGGGCGTATGAATACGGCTACGGTGTCCCCTGCCTGTCGTAAAAGGCGACTAAAAGGGGTTCTCGGAGTCGGAGACGGTCGCAGCTAGGGACTGCGACTGAAAAAAAGAGGGGACCCACAAAGGGGCACAGCGCTAGGACGGCACTGGCGCGTTCATTGGAGATCCCAGAGCCGTCCGAAATGCGCCGAGGAGGACTGGGAGGTTTTTAGTCGGTGAAAGTCCGACATAACCTCCGCGCTGTCCCTGCGGTGCAAAAAAGGAGTACGGGTCTTTCGTGAATTTATATTGTTTATTTTCCGACGTTTTGACGCAGGTTATTCTGGTCATGTTCGCGGATCACAGATGCACCAGCTCAATGTCAAAACAATGTTTATCATCACCATCATGGTGACGACCGGTCTGGCCTAGTGGGTAGTGGAGTATTTAAGTATTTTTTTGTTTTCTCTTTTTCTCACAAAAATCGTTGTTACTTATTATTAGCACATTTTAACTTACATTTTCCTATCAACCTGACACCTTCAAGCTTCATGTTCGGGAATTCAGATAATTTCTTACACCTACACATCTTTCCTGTAATTCGAAATTGCAAATTTGAGAAAATCTAATTTTTACTCTGTACGGATATGATGGTCGTTCTTGTCTACGTGACAGCGTGATAAAACAGTGTCCGTCACTTTCTATCCCACGGTTTAAAAAGTGACAGTTATTTTATCACGTGGATAAAGATGGATAAAGCCATCCATAATACGCCGGGTACTCTTAAGATGGCGTTTGGATGGCAACTGCAGCTATATTACTGTTACACCATTAACTGCTACGGTCTTGATGTGGGTGGAATATATGTGTGTACTCGCGTCATTATCTTTTACTGTATTGATCACAGTAGATATCTTTTTCTGAAATTTGTGACATTACTTTTGTGTCTGTCCATGTAATGTGACATAATAGGGGCATTTAAACCATTTTTTGGTGGCCATCATAATATGTATATTACAAATATTGCAACAGAAGTAGACTCAAAAGGAGATTCTAATAGGTCTCGTTGTCTTCTTACTATCAAGCGGGCCTTACGTCATTTATTTCGTGATATAATATAAAGATACGTGGATGCATTTTGTAGCGACTAGTATTTTAGTGGTATAGAAAGTTTCTGAATACGACCTAGGTTTATCGAATATCGTGTTGAATACGGGACAAATTGCGTAAAAACACTAAAAACTGTCGAGAGAACGTTTTGGTGTTGTACCAGCGGCTTTCATCCCGTTTGACCGAATGTTGTTCCAATAGTCACCACGCGGAGACGAGTTGACGTTTAGATTGGCAAATGTGTCAAGCTATCAACTTAACTTTTCTGTATACCTGCGAATATCGCGGGATCTCGCGCTAGTAATTTCATAAAAAGCGGGACAGGAGGGAATCCTCGGCTGGCAGATGAACCGAGAAATTTTCCTTTTCATCACATTTCTACGAAGAAAATTACGGTGTACCTATTCCCATTTGGCCACGCCGGGCACAGATGGGAATAGCTGTGCATTTATATGAATAATTCCCATCTGTTCCCGTCTCATTTCACTTGGGGTGGGGACAAATGGGAATACACCAAAATTACAGCTTTATGGACTGACAATGTGGTGAAATAAATTCATCAAGATTGATTACGAATATGACTATCAAACCGGAGGTCAGATCAATGAGTTTTTGTTGAAATTTTGAACGAGATATCGTTTTATATTTACCATTTGATCTCTGGTGAAAATATAGTAAGAAAATCGAACCAATCTGAATGAGGCCTTGTTTTCCCTGTGGGCAGGAATGACCCACGGCAGAAGCTTTCTTAAGAGGGAAGTATAGCTACAAAAGGTACTTTTTTCATACAATTTCCATTTCGGAAGAAAACGGTTTCCACTAGCTAAATCTTAACATATCACTTTGGTGTCGATCGCTTCACATAATAATATTCTATTATTTCGCGTACAAAAAAGTATTTGTTTTGTAAGTATTGCAAATTTTGAAAAAGGGAAAACCTAGTTTTTCATTGTGTCAATAACATACTAAAAAATCATGGAGAATAGAAAATATTTAGAAGTGGAAAAACGATTTCTCTTTTTATATGGACGAGTACGTGCCACCATTACGATACGGTGCGTGCGATACTTCCATCTTAAAAACTGAATCCAGGTTGCGAAAATTTTAGGTATTATATTGCGAAAAGCAGACCCCATAACCGGGTTAATACCGAACCAGGCAAGATCATGAGGTGAGAAGGAGGCTGTTGTGAAATCGACTCATCAGTCCTCGATTTAGGAATGCTATGTCCATCGCAGCCGTGCGGTCGGTAAAGTTACTTTTATCTTTTTATAGGCTTTTACTCGTATTTAGTTTCTGCCCGGTGACTGGGTAATCAAATGTTGCTAGTTAAAAAGTTTTGTTTTGAGTTAAAGTACAGGGAAATGTCATCTCGCTCGAATCTGGAGCAGCCTAAATGGATTAAGTGTCTTACAGAGGACTACGGTCTTAGTAGCACTCTTATTTAAGGTTATATTCGGATGGTGATTGCAACAGTGCTGCTGTTAAATTGAGCATTGTAATTGCAATAATGCGGCAACAACAGCTACGCAATATATAAATATGCACTTCGTCACAGCTTCAGCAGCCATTCCTGTTCAAACGTTACTGCTTGCTGAAAAATTAACGCAGGAGATTTTTTTCTTTATTAAATGAGCCACGGATTAACCATTCTAATCGCGTTAGTAATACAGCAACAATATCAACGCAATTTATCAAGGAAATTAACAGCGACATCTCTCGCATCAACACGGCAATAACACTGCTGCATTCGTCATACGAATGTCACCACTGCGTTTCGCTGATAGATAGGCATCCACAGGGCTACATCGCACGCAACGGATTTTATAATATTTTTGACACTCGAAGAGTAGGTTGGCATCTGCCATTTCAATACTATTTTGCGATATGGAGATGACAAGTGTCATCCTACCCTTCGAGTTTGAAAAATATTAGAGTATCCTTTGTATGCAAAGTCATACAAGTGCGTCCACTGATCTGCACGCATCGGACGCATCGCACGCAACGGTTTTAGTATCCTTTGTATTGAAAGTCACACAAGTGCCACTGATCCGCACCGTGCGATGCGTCCATTGCGTGCAATTTGGCGTATACTATTGTCACCATCCGGTTAGTTCCCGATTCACCGGATTCTTGTTTCGTCGGATTCTCGTATTTATTTAATAAATAAATCGTATATTCGTGGTCATGGCGGAAAATAGCAAATCTTGGAAATCTCGTCTAAGAGATGAAATAAAAAGTGTTTTATACTGATTCCCTTACTTTATACACGCTAGTTCTTAATGTTTTTAACTTGCAGTGGCCACGCTGACCTACTTTTTTCTGTTTTTAAGTTACGCAGTTTGTTTGCAAAGCTCCGAGCTTTTTAAAAATAAACGCTTCTAAATTTGGAATTTTGCGGTTGCCAGCTTGCGCTTTAATATTTGATTGGGCTTCATCCGTGTGGGTTGTTGCCACGGATCGCCCACCTAGACGGAGCGTTTAAACCGACTTCCGTACAGTCAGCAGCAATAGTTGCTAAGCGGGCGAGGTGTTCAAATCGATCTTGACGCGACTTAATTGCTAAGAGAATAAGAGCGCGTCAACGTAATTTTGAACACCTCGCCCGCTTAGCAACTTCTGCAGCTGACTGTACATCACTCATTAGTAGTTATTAGATACTAAAATACTACCTCAGGATAAGTAATAGTATTATCATACAAAACGGACACGCAACTGACCTTGCGGCACTAGACTGACAAGAAAGCGTCTCAGTTGTGTCAGTAACGCGATACGAATATGCTAGCCGTTTTTCGATCGAATTCGATCGAATGATACCATTAATAAAAAAATAAGTTTTTATTAATGGCATAATCAATTATCATTCGATCCAGTTTGTTTTGAAGATCAAATATGGGACCCATGGCATAAAAGTAATACTATACAAAAGTCAGCAATGACAGTTAAAGTCTGACAATATGACTTTAATTTCTAAGGCAAAATATTTTCATACCTAGACATTGACCTAGACAGAAGAAATAACTAAAAAGAAAACGCGAAAAAGAAAATTGGTATTGATACTTAATTACGGATTGAACTTATGGACTATATTTGGGTTGCGGGCACTTTCATTGCCACTAAGTGCTCGTAGCGCGTAGCCACGGTTTCGCCGTATGTAGCGCGTAGTCGCTACGAACAGTGTACCTGACAGTTCGGGTTCTTGGCCCTGAATGTGTTATATCTTATATGTGGGCGTCGTAGGTATTCCGGGGAGAGTGCGCAATGCGCATTTTAAAAACGGCGAGTTTTCGTATTTTTTTCAGACTGCGCGGTCTATGGAATGAGTCTACGCGCGTTTTAGAATAAATTGGCTTCACAATGGAGTTCTGGACGCGTTCACAAACTGCCTGTTTATTTTGCAACGAATGCCGGAAAAATTGTGAAGTTGTTTTTGGTGCTTGAATTAATAATGGCGGTACAGTCAAAGTCGTAAATATAAATATAGACTCGAACAAAGGGTTTTGAGGCTGTCAGAACCAACTCGGAACGGACTCGACGGAATTTTTTTTTGTTTACTAGTATGTTGTGTTTATTTTGATACTATAACCTTGCTAAACATTGTTATCGTCACCCGTGTAAACAAAAGGAGGGAAAGGAAGATTTCTGGTAAACTTCGGTAGCGCAGTTGGTTAAGAGCGATGAGACCAAAAGGTCGCAACTACGAGTCTACAAGTTCGAGAAAACTTGTAGTATGGTAGGGGACTATTGGGCAGCCGGCAGGCTCGGAAACCCCCTTGTAAATCAGGACTACAATTACTGGACTCAGAGGAATTATTACAAGGGGGTGCCTGAGCCTCCCGACTGCCCAATGGTTCCCTAGTTGGTATGGGCAAGCATGGCATGGTGCCGAGGATGCTGACAGCATTTCCCCGCTGTATAGCGATGCTAAATCGTTGCGCGAGGAAGCTGCCAGCTCTTCGGTGACCTGTGAAGTCGACCCAGCCTTTGAATTACTTAGTTCTGAGGCAATATAAATAAATAAAATAAATATTAGGGGGACATCTTACACAGATCAACCTAGCCCCAAACTAAGCAAAGCTTGTACTATGGGTGCTAGGCGACGATATACATACGTATATAGATAAATACATATTTATATACATAGAAAACACCCATGACTCAGGAACAAATATTTGTATTCATCACACAAATAAATGCCCTTACCGGGATTCGAACCCAGGACCATCGGCTTCACAGGCAGGGTCACTACCCACTAGGCCAGACCGGTCGTCTATGAATATAGTTTCATAATTGGCAAAAAACACCAAGAAAGTACTAAAATGTACTAAAGTGTACCAAGAAAGTGAAAAATGATATCACATCAACTTAATTATCAAGAGAGTAAGAACATGTGTCAACCATTTTGCTTCACTTAGCTAAGTATGTTACTAATGGCAATATTTTTACTACCACCAACCCCTATGTAATTAATTCTTATTTCAAGCAAACGCGTCAAAAACTTTTGAGTTAAGTATGCAAATGCCCCCAAATGTTTTGACCCTCATCATCATTTTTGCATCAAATCGCCCACTACTGAGCATAGGCGTCTATTCGTGTACTACTTATCTTACTATTTATCCCGGTCCTGGGCTAGTCTCATCCATAAGTGCCCCGAAGTGCCGATTTTTCGAATATCATCGACCCAACAAGCCACCGGAGGCCAGGCGCTTTTTTCATCCGAAAGCGCCCCAAACCACCCCTAACCTAACGAGCCTATTACCGAGCCTTTAACCGACCGCACGGGGACGGAGGGCCTTCCGCGACGTGTTGCCTCTGTGTCGCACTTGTAAACTAGTACGTAAGTGTGACAGGGAGGCAACACGTCGAACGTGGTTCTCGGTAGGCCCACAGGTCTTGCTCAACCATAAATCAACTTACAATTTAATTCCCCCACTTCACTAATCACGATCAAAACTAATTAAATTAAATCAGTCCTGGCCATACGTCATCTCTCAAATTAAACTGTCCGACACACTCTATAATCTACCTTATTGAATTGAACATTAATGCTCAAACTCTAATAACAGTAGTTATGTAGTTCATATAACTATTTCAATGTAAATGGAACGGTTTTACTTAGGAATAAGGTTGGTTTTACAATGATGAGTTGAGTAGATTTTGATAGAAATGTTCGTGTGTTACTTTTGAGTACAAGCGAGTCGAACGTTCAAATGTGGGCTCTGTCACTCACTTCCTTGTTAAAATGAGTGATGTCCACTGCTTACTTCCCGATTAGAACGTCAATTCCATCACTCATTTTATCAAGGAAATTTACATTGCAAGCGCAGCAGTAATGCGGCATCAGTAATGTAGCTGTGGTTGCCATTACTCCATTTACCCTTACTCATCATCTTCCTCGCGTTGTCCCGGCATTTTGCCACGGCTCATGGGAGCCTGGGGTCCGCGTAGCAACTAATCCCGAGAATTGGCGTAGGCACTAGTTTTTACGAAAGCGACTGCCATCTGACCTTCCAACCCAGAGGGTAAACTAGACCTTATTGGGATTAGTTCGGTTTCCTCACGACGTTTTCCTTTACCGAAAAGCGACTGGTAAATACCACATTATATTTCGTACATAAGTTCCGAAAAACTCATTGGTACGAGCCGGGGTTTGAACCAGCAACCTCCGGATTGAAAGTCGCACGCTCTTACCGCTAGGCCACCAGCGTCACCACCATCAGATTATGAGGCAATTTTCAAGTTTCTATTTTCTGGCAGCCCCTATGGGCGTTTGACTCACTCAGACAGCATTGGGAACATCATTCCCGAAAGGAAGTTTCAATCGTTTTGGGAAATGGTTCCATTTGGGAGTATTTGTTTTATCGGCGATCATCGATAATGATTGGAATTAGGGCGTGGAGGTAAACATGATTGAACTAGCTTCGGGTACCTATTCAATTGAATTGGGAAAGTTTGATAATATATTGGGCTATGTTTTAATATTGTTTTTTCAGGTTACGGACAAGAAAGTAGTTGAGTGTTTTATTATTTTGGTAATGTGATATCGGTGATCTCGATTCTGGACACAATGCCAGTTACGCAAAGATAGACCTAAATAAATATCGGAAAATCTTACACAAGCCAACCTAGCCCCACAGTAAACATACATCAACAAGTCGGTGTGAGTAATAAGACATTTTACACGAATTGACTACTTAAGCCCCACGGTAAAACCATGAAGGCTTGTGTTGTGGGTACTTAGACAACGATATATATAATATATAAATACTCAGAAAACAACTATGACTCAGGAACAAATGTCTGTGTCATAACACAAATAAGTGTCCTTACCGGGATTCGAACCCGGGACCATCGGCTTCATAGGCAGGGTCACTACCCACTAGGCCAGACCGGTTGTCAAGCTCAATAAGTCTTGTATTGCGAGTAGGTACTAGACGAAGATATTTAATTATACGAAGATATATATAGTTGTGTAAAAGCTGGCTTCTATCACAGCAGAAGGCATCGTGTAATTGGTCGCCAGTATAGGTACCAGTTGCACGATGAATCCTTGTGATGAATAGTTGTCAACTTATAGTGCCTTCAATCAACACAGGAGAGGAGCAGGGGAGGAGGAGGTATCCACCACAAATTATTGTATAAGTCCACCTAGATACCTGTTTTTTTTTTTTTTTTTTTTGCCTAATACCTATATATTATTTACTAGCAAACTATGTATTATTACTAAAGCCTTTAAAATGATAAACTGTCCAATAACATCGCCTTGGCAGCGAACTATTCGTCTGGTTAGTTAGTTGGTTAGTTACATAGGTTAGATTTAAGAACTTAGTTAAGAATTAGCTTTAGATTTTTCTGGTTGGGGACTGAAAATCAGCGGTCTCGCTGAGTCTCATCCATTTTACTGCACAAATATTTGTAAATTCTACCTGTTTTTTTTACTGTACTTGCAATTCGATGTATTTTTTTTGTGTCGGTAAATAAATATATTTTTATTTATTTTATTTATTTAGAAAAGACGTAGCATAGTTTTTAAAAACCGTCTTCATAATGTGATAATGTTCATATAAACATAAAGCTAAATAACTTCTTCTTTCGTGTCGAGAATGTCGAGATTGCCTTAAAAATGTCTTAACATAAGTAAGGGCCTAATGAAGCAATTTTCAGATCAGAAGCAAGGTATATTATGTTTTAAGGTACTGACTAAGGGACTGACCTACTCTTGACTACCGTCCATTTTATTTGATATTTATCACTAGCTTTCCGCTGAAGAAAAACCTCATGAGGAAACAGGATATGTCTGACAAGAAATTCAAAGGTATATGTGAAGTCCTCAACCCGCTTTGGGCCAGCATGGGAACTATAACAAAAGCCCTCTCGTGGACTATAGACAAGCCTTCTCGCATATCAAAAGAGCATATGCCTAGCAATGGGACGTGTATAGGCTGAAATATTAATTTATTATTATTTGTACATTTTTCCCCTACACGGAACGATATTCCGGATATTTGAAAGGCGTGCGCAGAACCGAAGCAAATACGTAGAGGTTTTGACACTTTAATGGAATGTACTGGGTATTATTAGTTATTAGCGTTATTACCCAGTGCCGTAGGATCCTTTCTAAGTATATTCAACCGCATACAGGGTAAGCACCCTAAATTGCTTCCCGAACATTGATGAGATTGTCTCAACACGGGAGTTTGACCCATGTGCCGGCGCGATAACACAATGGCAAACAACATTACACTAGCTTGCTGAGCCAAAATGGCCTATCTTCATATGTGTTTCATCGTGGCTTGGATCCATTTTGGCTTAAAACAACATTATGCGGCCCGAACTAATAATTACGGGTGTCCGCCGGTTGATTTACGAACCATTACTTGTAGGGTTGTCGCTTCACATATTTTAATAATGTCAGATGGAGTTGGAGGCCTTTGCCCCGCAGTGGGACACCAAAGTAGGCTAAAGAAAAATAAATCGGCCAAGCGCCATATATCAAGGGACGGAACCTTTCGTGCGCCCCACCATTACGCAAAAAACGGCAAAAAAATCACATTTGTTGTATGGGTAAAACTTAAATATTTATTATATTCTGTTTTTAGTATTTGTTGTTATAGCCGCAACAGAAATGAAATACATCATCTGTTAAAATTTCTAATTTTTAATAATATTTAAAAATCGTGAAAGTTTAAATCAGTATTTCTGTAAGGGTTGGAAAGATACAATTACTTTCGGGCTAATAATAATTTCGTTCTCTTCTTTATCATTACACACCGATAACCAATAGTATAACATATTTCTATACGACCTGCATGAAGAAATGACACCGAATTTCGGCGGTGACCGGTGAACGGAGATCGAAATGACAGCTATGACAGCTTATTAATGTCACATGTCTTGTTACACTGTGTGACGGCTGGTCCAATCAATATCGTCTTAATAATCGGCGATTTCGGTGATTTCCTATTACGATTTACAAAATGTTAGTACTAGCCTTCGCCTTCGACTTTATCAGTGGTAGAAATAGTTAATGCGTTAATACAATAAAATATTCATCCCCTTAGGGCTACTTGCAGCATTCACTAACCCGGGGTTAACCAGTTAAACCTGGAGTTACCATGGTTACCAGTACCTACGGGTCTCTATTGTTTCCCATAAAGTTTTAAGTCATAATGTGTTGTTTGTCCGCATTTGCGTTAGTCATAATTTGGTTTTTCTCAGAAACGTTAGTGGCATGGTGCAAGTGGCGCTTAGGAGTTGTCGCGTTCAGTGCTGTCCAAAATAAGGCGTAGAGGACCTTAGGGTGGCATGAGAGGTTAATTAGACTAATGAAGTATAGAGTGTACATTGAAGATACTATTTAATTTGTTTGAAAAAGGTAAATTCTAAATAGGGCAGTAAAGTAAGAAAATCGGCTTCGTCTCAAGCTTTCTATTTACTGGCCGAGGTGTGTATTACATATTTTTTTGCTCGACGGAGCCGGAAAACAGCTACTTCGTTTAGCGCAGTGGGTCGAAATTTGACGCTTCCCGGCCATATAAAGAAAAAAAAAGATTAATTATTTATTTTCGTAAATATTTTGCATAGGTTGTGTAGAATTGTTAGGTTAGGTTTGTTTATAAATTTTTCAGAAATGTAATAGTTTCAGCACAATAACAATTATGCGAAATGAGTTTTTTGCGTAACATTACATTAGGATAATAAATATTTTTTTTTTTTTTTTTTATAGGACATTTGTACACAAAGCGACTAAGCCCCACGGTAAGCTCAAGAAGGCTTGTGTTGTGGGTACTCAGACAACGATATATATAATATATAAATACTTAAATACATAGAAAACAACCATGACTCTGGAACAAATATCTGTTATCATCATACAAATAAATGCCCTTACCGGGATTCGAACCCGGAACCATCGGCTTCATAGGCAGGGTCACTACCCACTAGGCCAGACCGGTCGTCAAATCAATTCTTATGGGATCCAATATAGACCCGTACAATCTATGTTTTAATATTTATTTGCTCATGTTACTGGCCACACCCAGTATAAGTAGATATCAGGATTTTTTTTTAATCTCTACCTATGTAACTTAGTAATACATATGTTTGTTTAATTTAAGAATCTATGTAGTTCGAAAAGTGTATACATGTTTATGATACTGACTATGTATTAACAGTATAAGCGTCTTGGCATCCTGCAGCTGTAAACTTATACCAAAAAGAATAGATAGTATAGAGGGGTCCTGTCATTGTAAAGTTTGTAGTCACTGTAAATTTACTGCCATCTATCGACACACGACTAAAACTCAAAATGAAAACGTATAAAGTTATCAAAAAATGTATATACTTATATGGATAAATGATTTTATTATTTTTATATCATTTTGATCCATGTTCATTCACTGATATCTATGTGTTCAAATTGTTAAATATGAAACGGTGTCGTCACGCCATCTAGCCGAGGATAGGCTAAAGGTGTGAGCGGCATCTATTCGAGAATGACTTTTACTTGAATTCCGAGGCACGTTTTTTCCTTAGACTTTATTCGTCTTATACGAAGTTACATATGTCTTTCCTTATACTTAGTGTTTGTATGAATAAAGAATAAAGTAGTGGCAACCCTGCCCGGTTCAACGGGAGATTAGGCCCGGGTTGAGCTGATATCATCTCCTATTATAGACTCGCCAAAGAGTGGCGCTGACAATGTAACGCAAAATTATACAGTGTGTTATCACAGCTTACCTACTGACTGCAAAGCTTAATAAAGGCAGGCGTGGCTCACTCCGCGATTTCGTCGCTTTGCTACAGGTAGCTAAAAGTACATCCGTTCCACACCAATTTTGGTGGCTAGCCATAAGCCGCGCGTGGCGCTGTCAGCACCTAGCGGCCATATCTGTCCTGATCGTAACAGACGCATTTTGTTAGAGAGTGAGTCTTCTGTACCTAGTATTTATTCTGTGATAAAGGTTACAGGCTTCGTCACTTCGAGCAACATGGAGTCGGCATTCGCACTATTTCTGAAGTTGGATTCTTTACGATCCACATAATTGTATAATATCAAATATCGTTATCGGTATCATTAAGTGAGTCATCACGTTAGAGCGTTAGACCGGGCCGTGTCCGGGCTAGAGCTTCCAGCGCTTACTTTTCTATGACATGACAGGTGATCACGTGATACTTTCCATAGAAAACGATGCGCCCTTTCGATTCATCCTTTATATGGCACCCAGAACTTTATATGGGTGCCCTGAAAACCAGCGCTGTGTCTTACAGACACTGCTTATGCTGAGCGGCATCCTATTCGGTGTACCTACGTTTCTTTACTTATTTTTTAATATGCTGTACCTAATGTATGTTTGTACACCAAATAAATATTTTCTATTTCTAGAAGACATTCAGTATCGGTATAATTCGATATTGATTAGTTTCATTACAATCAGTGTATGCAACAGTCTGTCTGGGCAGGGAGCCGTGCCACATTATGCTGGTGTGTCTGGATTTACATGAAACACTATTGATTACATAGGCTTAACGTGTAACCAGATCATTAGTCGATTACTTGCCGTGTGTTACCACTGCTGCTTAACGCGTACGCTCTTCTAGCTTTGGCAAACTAGAGTATCTAGGGTTAAATCATCGTTATTGCACATAGGTATATTTCTAAATGTGGCATTTCACGTCTTTTTATTAGGGTTTCGTACCCAAAGGGTAGAAACGGGACCCTATTACTAAGACTCCGCTGTCGGTCTGTCCGTCTGTCCGTCTGTCCGTCTGTCCGTGTGTCCGTCTGTCCGTCTGTCCGTCTGTCCGTCTGTCCGTCCGTCCATCCGTCTGTCTGTCACAAAGCTATATCTCATGAACCGTTTTTGCTAGAAAATTTCACAGATGATGTATTTCTGTTGCCACTATAACAACAAATACTAAAAACAAAATAAAATAAATATTTAAGTGGGGCTCCGTTAAACGTGTTTTTTTGCCGTTTTTTGCGTAATGGTACGGAACCCTTTGTGCGCGAGTCCGACTCGCACTTGGCCGGTTTTATTTAGCATCTTTAACGCGTGATTATCCTTAAACGCCACGCATTTCTTAGCCATCTTTCCTTTGACTACCCAGTACCATTTAATCCCGTTATAAACTGTGCAAAAATCGCTGTGAATGGCAATCCTGAAAAGTTACGCGATTCTGAACCACACAAATTATGACTGTAGTGTATGCGATTATGCGAGTAGCTTAAATAGCATACATACGCCGTCTCGTGTGTCCTTGTGTTGGCTGCAATGTCATAAAAAAGTAACTGTCACTGTCTATGGTACGATGGCCGCGGGCTGTACGATTGCTGTTGTGGAAGTGAAGTTATATTGTGTTTGCGAGGGCATTGCCAAGCCGGTGTTTATGTTTAGGTGTTACATAGTTACATAACTACTAATTTAACAAACACTATAATGACTAACGAAAATTCGGACAAACAACACATTATTATATAACTTTAAACTTTTTGAGAAACAATAGAGACCCGGTGTCACGCATTGAGTAATAGAGAGCCATAGAAGTACCTGCTGCTGAGGCCATCCGCAGCAGAATCAAAGTAACCGATATAGCCCCCTGAATCGCTAAACTTAAGTGGCAGTGGGCGGGGCACATTGCCCGTAGAACCGATGCCCTTTAGGGCGGAAAGGAAAGGAAAGGAACGGAAGGCGCAATGTGGGTAGACCCCCCACAAGGTGGACTGACGACTTGGTAAAGGTCGTGGGAGTCCGATGCATGCGGGTGGCGCAAGACCGGTCATTGTGGCACTCTTTGGGGGAGGTCTATGTCCAGCAGTGGACGTCCTCTGGCTGATATGATGATGATGATACAAGTACCTGGTTCGTCTTTTAGTTTGACTTGCTCTCGCTCAGCCATTGGAACAACACTCATCAAATGACGTGTTTGTCGCTTGACGTGTCAATTAGCCGTGTCTAATTACGATTTGCGGTGACCGGGGTTCAATCCAGCTTGAGGCAATGACCTTAGTCTTGACAAGTGTTGATTAACAATTTGAACTAACACTTAAAGCAGGCGAGGCTCACTCCGCGATTTAGTCGCTTTGCAACAGGTAGCTACAAGTACATCCGTTCCACACCAATTTTGGTGGCTAGCCAATAAGCCGCACGTGGCGCTGTCGCCACCTAGCGGCCATATCTGTCCTGATCGTAACAGACGCGTTATGTTAGAGAGTGAGTCTTCTGTACCTAGTACTTTTATGTATTCTGTGCCTAAAAGAAACCTTCTCCTTGGGGTAGAAATGCTTAAATTATTCAATAGGGTACTAGTTATACTGCTAGTAAAATCACAAAATCAGTCAATTGACAAAGATGACATGTCACCCGAAACCTTTTATTTCGCCTCCCGTTTGCCATTTTAAACACAATACTGAATTCAGATGTATTGCATAATTGTTTTCCATCGTATTTTCTCGGAAACGTTCGTTTTTTCATGCTATTTCATTTTGTCATGTTATTTAGTCAACGTCAGTACTTTTTCTACCGAGACTGACTGAAATAGCAAGACACGTTCGTACATTTCCGTAAAAATACGATGGAAAATAATTATGCACTAGGGTACATCTGTAGATTCTGTGTTCTATTCATTAGCTCAGTTCAAAAAATGTTGACTATCATCATCATCATCTCGGCCATAAGACGTCCACTGCTGAACATAGGCATCCCCCTTGGACCTCCATACGTGCCGGTTGGAAGCGACCCCGCATCCAGCGTCTTCCGGCGATGTTAGTCCGTGGTCTCCACTCGATCGAACGATCGATGTTGACTATGATAGTGAATAATTAAAACCATAAATCGATGTATCCATACTATACTATATTTCATTCCTCCTCCTTGCGTCGTAATCCTCAGTATTGAGGGTCGTGACCCTTTTGAATCACCTTCTCTCTCACGATCTATCTCCATCTGGTTCTGTCCTTGGCGGTGTGGAGAGCCATGTGAACTGTGGAGTCAAGAGCGGTGCGGAACTGGTCGGACCAACGTATTGGACTGCGTCCACGTCCAGGCATTTTCCCATCCACAAGGGATAAGTCGTATTTCATTCACCAGTTCCAATTTTTTTTATCCATTTGTTTGCGGCTAATTTTCAATAACTGCCGCTTGCATTTTTCAGGGCTCGGCTCAAAGGAGATTAAATTCCCTTCGTCGGCCATTCGGTTCCGTACTATTGGTTTAGAGAGACGTTTACATTGTACGATACTTACCTATTGTTGATGAAACCTGGACTCAAAAAGTGCTAATAAGGTACTTATGGGTCAAACAGATCACTGTGTTATGTCTTTCCTGTAGACATACACAAGAGTTAAGGGCTATAAAGGTTAATTTTCTTATTTAACCCTTATCCACGTGAAAAGGTCCTCCTTTTATTTAGAGAACTATGATAAAATCATTGCTTACATGCCCACAAGCTGTTAACTATTGCCCACAGGAGAGAAAAATATGCTGTTCGCGATAACACGCTAGTTTTCTCTCCTGTGGGCAATAGTTAACAGCTTGTGGGCATGTAAGTAATGATTTTATCATAGTTCTTTAAATAAAAGGAGGACCTTTTCACGTGGATAAGGGTTAAATAAGAAAATTAACCTTTATAGCCCTTAACTCTTGTGTATGTCTACAGGAAAGACATAACACAGTGATCTGTTTGACCCTTATTCAAGATGAGGTAGCTAATAGATCGATTTTTTCAGACGTGTTACAATTGGCTATTTTCCTACTAGTCAAATCAGCTCCTTTTTTAGAACTGTCAAAACGATTTGCTAAATATGGAATTTATATGAAAACGTGTGTAGTGACGTCACAGTCAACTCACCTACTTTTTATACTTCCATCCGATTTATTAAATCGAAATTGTGTTTAAAAATAACTCCTATCTATGTTTTTTCTAATAATGATCTGGTGCTTTATTTCGTGCACGGTGTGAAATAATTTATTTTAAGTAGAGGAAAGTACCCAATAGTACCCAATTGTAGATATGCCTATTTATATAATTATTTTTATAAAATTGTATTGCATAAAAGTAAGCATTTGACCACAATCTCACCATTGCAAGTGGCGATGCGGTCTAGGATGGACCATGCTTCAGTTGTAGTGCATAATTGTTTTCCTTCGTATTTTCTCAGAAACGTTCGTAGTTGTCATGCTAGTTCAGTCTACCTCATGATTTTTGTACCGAGACTGACTGAAATAGAAAGACACGTTAATAGGTTTCTGTGAAAACAATACATATGTACCTAAAAGATGTTCATTCACTCTCTATTTGAAAAATATCCAAGTTATAGTAGACTGGGAATATAGATTTGCTAGGAATATATTTCTAATCCGGTTTTAAATTGAAAATCGTATCGTATCCGTCTCGTTGGTAGTGAAGGTACAATGTTCATGTGCGGTGTATGCGAGATTCGACAAATATCGGGCTTTTTGATTGAAAATCCGGTTTCCACACGTGCTGGCGGATTAGGAAATATTCTTCACATTCTTTATATCAAATGTGTGTGAGTACAAAAAAGCTTTCAAGGTTTATAAATAAACTATCATCCATATGGAAATAGCTTTATGACGCAATAGAATTCGTTCTTGTGTGATACTTTTTCCGATTTATATTTTGACTCGAAACACGTTTATATGTATTATGAAGCGGTCATTTATATTTTTGTAAGTTTTCGTATTTTTCATATTATTGGCAATTTAATGAACCTTAAAAAACTAAATAAATATTCGAGATAAAAGCGAGCACTAGGTATGTTCAGAACCATTAACCACTCTCATTTGTTCAGGCCACTTTTTGCTTAACCGAAGCAGCTAATGTTTGAACCTAATTACCAGCATTCGACCTCCATTACCCCACAGTATCGGAAACCGATCGTCGCGCGCGCATCGCATACTAATGTACACAAAACACACAACAGCCAAAGGAAAATAAACCTTATCCATTGTAGTTACATTTCATATTAAAGTAGCATCGCTAGTGAGCGCGAGCAATCGAAAGCGAGTGGCAAGGAGCACCGCTGTCACTCAGATATGTATTGTAACTATTGTGTAGAAGGTTTAAATTCCTTTAGCTTTAGTAAGACGCGTCTCGACTCCAGTTTGATGTGAATCGTACAGAGCGCTCGACTGCGCTTCACGCCCGCTTCACGCTCTGTGGCTAGTCCGTTTGCATAAACGCACTCAATGAAATTAGAACCGTATTGCGGAGACTAAAAATCGCATGTTCAATGGCGTGTTTCCAGGTAGGTTTTGTAAGACGTTTGAAAAAAGACGAGTGAAGTAAATATTGGATAGTAAACCGTATTGCTGGAGCATGAAGTTGGATATTCATTGGCAGGGTTGTGAATTGGAATGTTTTCCTTCGATGTTTAGTGGAAAGTGATGATTGCTTTGGGGAATGCGAGAGTCAATTTTGCGGATTTGAATAGGATTTGCAGCAGCAGTTTTTAAAACTTGCGAACATTTACTTCTGATATTACGTAGATTTTTAATGTACTAAAATATTATTTTGCTACAGATGAAGACCACATAAAGTTGTGTTTTATCTTTAGTTTCTAGAGCTCAGGAAGTTGCACTGTTTTGAAGTAGCCAAGGTGTTCACGAATATCTGAACAAAATCTCTATTATCACGACGTTCAAGTGCAAGTTAAGATATTTTTTTTTTACACTTTGGCTGCTCAGATATGCATATCTGATGGTGACTTACACTCGTACAGCGCTTGTGTTGCGTATTTGTTACAGAATTAACGTAATGCAAGCTATGAACTAGAGATGTGCTCATGTGCTCATATGTAGGTATTATGTATGTATTCGGTGTGGCTGTCCTTAAAGGGGTCCTCAAATTACTAGTTCGCCGGACTATATAAGCCTGTCAGTTAATCGCAAAAGGTGACAGTTCCGCACAACTGACAGGCTGATATCGACGCCCGAAAGCAAACACGTAGTAACCCACACAAGGTCAAACATTTTTTTATTGCATTTTTGGAATCTCCAAACTTTTCTGCGTCGATAGGTCTAATCCATATTATCGTCCGGTGAACTGGTAATCTGTGGGCCCCTTTAAGATGTCAGGGCCGTGTAATTTCTATAGTTGTCAAACCAATTTGTCCGTCAGTAAGAATCAAGAAAACTATACTCATCCTTTTCTTTTTGGTGCTAGTACTAGTGTAAGACAAAGATAGTATGATTCTCTCTGTCTTTGATTGAAATGAGACAGTCCTTTGACAAACTACATATAAATGTAAGTGCATCTAAAAGCTACAAAATCGCAATTGTGACATAAACACAAAAATATTTTTTTCACAACTCAATTAAAAGCAGCACAATCCCTTTCGAAACTCAGTAAAAAAGTCGCCGCCCCGCCTCGCCACAATATTTCACCAAATAAAATCTGAACAACAAGACATATCAAATTAAAGCCCCTCGGAAACGGCGATCCGGCCTCCTTGACAAAGTGCCCGGAGTTCCGGGGGAGGGGTGTGAGGGGGGAGAGGGGCCAAAAAAGCCAACTTTAGTGTTATACGCGGTGGCGCGGATTACGTCATAGGAGATACACCATTGCTGGAAAAACGCGGGCGTATGATGAACGGTCGTATTGAAGTGACAAAGCAACAGAACTGTCACTTTTTAATACCGCCTAAAAGAAGTTAAGATACTCACAGCCCATTTCGAACGTACACTATATGTAAGCTATTGTTCGAAAAATACGCGGGCGTAACCATATATTAGATTGTTGCAGTTATTAGCATGTTGGCAAGAACATGACAGTGTCTCTTAAGGGGCCCACAGATTACGAGTTCCCCGGACGATATCAGCCTGTCAGTTGTTCGGGGCTGTCAAATTTTGCGTTTAACTGACAGGCCGGTATCATCCGGCGGACTGGTAATCAGCCCCTTTAAAGACAGTTGCTTTGTCACTTCAATAGGAGCGTTCATAATACGCCCGCGTGTTTATGATGGTTCCGACTCAGCATGGTACTAGCCTGGTTGCGATATCGCTGGTATTCCTTCGGAGCCATGACGCATTTAGCATGTAGCGTATCTGCTATATTTTATTATATAATCTGAGACGCTGGATCCGTCCGAGATACGTGGCAAGATTAGGTTATAGTGGAGTTTTTTGTGCGAAAATTGGCTCCGAATGGCTTCGCGCTTGCGGACGTAAGTTGCGATGTGTTTTTGACGCGGCTTTTGAATGAATGCTTCTAGCCTCTATTAGTTGGTACAGTTAGCAGCAGAAGTAGCTATTTAGAATTTAGATGTTCAAAATGTTCTTAATGATACTTTAATGTTCTGTTTCCCGTCTCGCACAGCTGAATTGCGGAATGAAATGTCGTCCGCGGTATATCCGGATCGATACGTCCTTTAAAAAGCGTACTCCCATCTTATAGGCCGGTAACGCATGCATCCCCTCTGGTCTCCCGGATGTCCATGGGCGACCGTGATTGCTTACCTTTAGGCAACTCATCTTCTAATTTGTCTCCTATATCATCAAAATATGACAACAGTCTTTTGAATTCTTCTTTCGCTGAATCTGCTTTTACCGCTGCTTAATGTCCGTGTATAGGTTAACTGTATCATGTCATGTTTTAAACATGTGATTTTTTTGCAGTTTCATGTCATGCCATAAGCAGAAACGAATTCGCAAAGCTGCTGGACTACCCCAGGAGTCAAGACACGTCTGTGATCGATGCGGCAAGAAATCGCCCGCTTAATATTACAAAGTTCTATGTTACATTTTCAAGATAGTAGAAATTCGACTTAATGTTACTATGACAATGTTCAAATTTCATTTCGATAAAAGTGAAACATAGAACCCTGTAATGTTGGGCCAGCGAAATGCCTATCGGCCATTGGTCTATACAGTCATCGCAGTCGATGTAGGCTGTAGACTACCTCCTCAAAGTACCTTCTTTAAGGTTGACTCACGCTAGACCGGGCCGTGCCCGGGCCGAGGCGTCGATGTCATTTTCTATGACGGCTGATCGGTGATTACGTGGTGCTTTCCATAGAAAACGACGCGCTGAAGCTCCGGTCCGGCCCCGCCCCGGTCTAGCGTGAGTTAACCTTTAGTCGCTTCAACTATCATCTGCAAAGATGCTGTGGCCAATGATGTTGATGATGGGATAAGCAACACCCGCCAGAAAAGACTATTGAGAGTTGAGGGAATTTAAAATGAACTAGGCTAATAGGTGGAAGCAATATACTAAATACTGGGCTATGGAATATAAAATCGGACGCCTGGATATTAAATAAATAAATAAACTAAAAATGGTATGCAATCAATGTTTTACTATCGTGCTTTTTTATGTAAAAAGAGGAAATAAAACTAGAATAAAAACTGCAAAATACACCGCCGTTGTGCAAAAACTTGAACAGTTCGCGGAGTAAATTTGAATTCAGAATTAAATGAAAGCTCCAAACTAGCTTTATAAGCTCGCGTTAATATTTTACTAGAAGTCTCTCGACGTACATAGTTAGTTTCACGTACAGTTGGCATCAGTTTACGGGTTACATATCTAAAATAACGCTTCGTCTGAGTACGCTTTTTAGTCATCATCATCATCATAACTTAAGAGCTTTGCTCTTATCGGTGGAGTAATCACCAATCATTTCTTTCTTGTGCCAGTCTTTTAATTTCCTCATACGACGCATTATTTTTTATTTGGCTGAGAGAAGTAATTCTAGGTTCCCCTTCTCTTGTCTTTTCAATACTTGTGTTTTAGTAACTCGCGCGACATCGGAGAGCTTAGGCTTCCCCCAACCGGTTATCTCATCGCGCGCATAGCGCGCGGCGCGGCGTGCAGCAGTGCGCGACGCATGGTCATTGTGGACGCTACTTATGCACTATTAGTGCTTATGTAAATCGACGTAAGTTAGGTTTGTATGAATAATAATGTTATTATTGATCATATAGACATTGTCGGCTCGCAGTCATTTAATTGACAAATAGAAGTGCTGGAGTATAGAAATTATTTAAACTCGAAAAACAAGTATGAAAAAGCCGGGACAGCGTTATGCAAAAGGAAGCAAACCTACAAATAATATATCTGGGTCTATATTGGGTCGCATAATAATTGAATGTCCTAATGTAATGTTACGCATAAAACTCATTTAGCATAATTGTTATTGTGCTGAAACTATTAACATTTCTGAAGAATTATAAAACAAACCTAACCTAACCTACCCTATTCTACACAATATTTTCGAAAATACTTTCTGTTTCAGCTGGAGAAAAATTATGCGAAAAGAGTTTTACGTGTAACATTATATTAGGACAATCAATTATAATGCGACGAGATAGGCACCGAATATATCTCGACGCACCCGATAGTATATAGGTAGGTATGTCCTTAAACTACGTCCAAGACCACCGGTGGACGGGCAGCAGCGTCCCTCAAATTCGGTGTACTCGACTGCGATCGCCAACCCGCCTGCCAAGCGTGGCGATTATGGCATTCACCCCCCATCAAGCCGTGCGCCTTCGGCGCCCTCATACTCTAAGCGTCGGGCGTAGCCCGACGTAGTACGTGGCGCGCTGTACGCGTTCCAAAACCGGGCGTACTAAAAGAGGGGGGACGGTTCACGGGGAGGCCTGTGGTCAGCAGTGGACGTCTTATGGCTGAGATGATGATGATGATGACATAGGTAGGTATTAGGATATGTGTAGCTTCATTAAAGACTTATTAATTCTTCGTAATTAATGGTAATAAAACCCCTTTCATTAGCGTCTAATGTCCGTTCGCCTTGATCAGGCCCGTTATTATTAAAAATAGGTTATCTGATGTCGGGGCCCTATTCATTTTGAGATTCAGGACGCTGAGGTAAGAAGGCCGATGCCATTTGAATAATTTGATGTGGTTTTGACCTTATTTTGATATGACCTTGAGTCGACATCAGGCATCTCACGCGCACCAATATGTGCAAGCGAGATGCCTAATAAGACTATTCCTTATTGCATATTGTGATCAATAATCAGTGTGAACAGCTAACGCTGATTGGTGGTAATATCTCAAACAATGTCATATCAGAAAATAATATTATAAATTATTACTATAGATAGGTTATACTCATACATTAGGAGCACAAAAAATACTTACATGTTTATTTCATTACCTACAAATGAATCTGTTTTTGTTACACTCATTATTGAACATAAGGTTGTCTTTTTTTCTCTTTTCCGGGAGTTTGTTGGCACATTTGTACCATCAGCCGTAAAAGTGCATGCTGACTTTATCAATGAATCCATTCATAATTTCTCCTAAATTACGCGCTTCAATTTTGGAACGCCTATAATTTAACTGGAGTATGAATGTCATTATTATCATTAATTAAAATTATATCAAATTACGATAATAGAATTGGCCTCAAGGAAAATTATGGATTTATAGATAATCGGGCTATTTTATAGGATAGGGAAAGAAAGGTAATGGTGTCCTTCGAGGAAATTGGGTAAATCCTACTTAGGTCAGGTCAAATGTGACCTACATTTCGTCGTTTTGGGTATTTATCTTATTCGATATTCGAGGTTTTTACTTATGACTTATGACTATACTTGGGTATATATTTTTAGTAGTCAACTATTTTCCGTCATGACGGTTCCGAGGATTTTTTATCACAATTTTATGGTGACTTTGTATTTCGATCAGATTAACACCACGGAGTAATATAATGACACTTTTCACTAACATAGGTATATATTATCCTCGTAAATTCTTTATATGAACCTTGTTCTATAAGTAAATTGGAACGAATTTCGTTTGTTTTATAACGCAATGAAACAAAAGAAATGCTGCTTTATTTGTTTCATGAAAGGTTCAAATTCGATTACAGGCGTAGACCCCTGACATATTCTGTTATGTGTTTTTATTGATAATAAAATTTATTCTTATTATTAGATAGCAATGAATATGTACATTTTAATGTACATTTAGACTCACGAGGTTATATTTACATCTTCTTGTTACTAACATAATATTGTAGACAAATATGTGGATATTTATTGTCTGAAACAAATATTTTCATTTTTTACCAAAATTAAATAGGTTCTTAAGTCTTGTATCAATTTAATTTGATACCAAGAAGCGGTTGATTGCTTTACATGAGACTGTCAGTTACTTTCTCAGTTCAGTGTCTCAGTTACTTAAAGGTTAGCTGGAAGAGATCCCTTAACGGGATAAGTTCGCCTTTGTACACATTTACTGTATTCTCTCTGTGTTATGTACTTGTTTTGTGCAATAGAGTGTTTACTACTACTATTGTCAACTTACGAATATGGCGAGTTATTATATTATGATGAATTTGTTGTTTAGTGTACCTGCGATGAAATAAAAAGTCTAAAAACAATGCTTTAAACAGATAGGTATATATTATATTGGTAACATTATAAGGCTTAAAATAATGTTAGTGAGCATACAGATATATTAGACCTACCAGGCCGCGTAGCCAAGATGCCAATCGCTTACGCTCCGTAGCGATCGAAACGCAACTGTCACTGTCGCACTAATATGGAAGAGTGACAGAGAGACATAATGCTTTTCGTTGTCGAAGCGATAGCGATTGTAACCTTGGCTAGGCCGGCAGTACCTATACTACTTGAAAATCTTGAAATACTTCTACAATGAGCACAACGAAACGCTAAAAATGCCTGAGACAGTCTTACTTATAAATAAAAGACAGAAAATAGAGTAGTTGATAAATACACCAGCCATTTTGTAATTCCCCGTAAAAATGAAATATACTTCGGAAAACATCGCTTTGCCCAAATCCCGCCACCATCGGTTGGAAAATTACAAAAAATGTTATATCTTTTTCTGCCTCTGTCATATTTTCATATTTTCTATTTCCTTATTCGTTATTATGTAATCCTGCGTAATGAAAGACTAAATAAAAATATATTGGACGCGATGTATAAAAATATTCATTATATCGCTATTTGGGTAGTCTCCATTTTGGACCCTTATTAGAGGGGTGTTCTGTTTATTTCAGTTCTTTATTTGAAATTTATTAGAGAAATACTTCCCATGCCGTAATAGCTACATTATTTTTGACGGATATTTTTACCTATCATCATCATCTTCCTCGCGTTATCTCGGCATTATGCCACGGCTCATGGGTGCCTGGGGTCCACTTGGCAACTATTTTTACCTACTCCTAGTAAAAAATATTGCGTTTTCTATGTAAGTATGGTACTAGCTGTTATGCGCCAGTGGCCAAAACACTATTTAGGCCCATTACAAAATACTAAATATGTGACTAAATATAGAAATTTGACATTAATGAGGGAAAACTCATTTATTGTAAAATAAGTGTTATAAAATGAATACAAAACTAAAATTAAGTACAACTAAAAACTAAAGCTAAAAACTAAAAATATTTATCAAAACTTTGCGCCCTTGGTAAGGTGCCCATCACGCAGGCAGCGTTCCCGCGCTGGATTGCTATGGCCAATCTTTGCGCGAGAAAGCTGCCCGCGCGAGGGTCACCTGTGGCCTGCCTTAGGCGTTTGCTGAGCTCCTTGTGGAGCCCCCGAGCCCCCCTACCCCACGGACCTAGAGTCTCGACGCCGAAGGCTACAAATTCGTAGTGTGCGCCGAGACAACTATATTTATTAACCTTGGAACGTTCTCGGACGTCAGCCGCCGCCCCGGCCTGTTTACTGGTGGCTGAAATGTAGGACGCCGCCAGCGTGTCTGCACAGGTGGCGTCCCACACCAGCGCGCGGCCCAACCGCCAGGGGATCAACGACATCCCGTCGGGGCGCTTGCCGTCATCCCTTGCGATCTGGGGCTCCAGAGCCGCAGGGACGTCGGCGCTGACGAGCGCTCTCCTCAGGATGTCGTTAAGCGCGGCATGACGGGATAGGCGGCCGGCGCCCGAGGAGCAGGCGAGTCCGTGGTGGCCAAGGCGATTAACAGGGGCCCCACAAGAGGCGCAGCTATGGTCTACACATACATCGGCCCCGACCCGGAGTCCGATGGCAATTCTTAGTGTGTTTGGCTCTATGAATGTGCCGGTGTGGGGTGATGGGTAGGCGTGTAGCCATTGTCCAGACTCTGGTCTGGACACAGCTAAGAGCCTTGCGCGGTCCCTTCCCGACGAACTGTCAACTAGGGATTTCAAGACGGCGGTGCAGGCCAAGTTGTCCCAGGCCCTTTGCCTCTCGGGTCTAGGTGGCACATCTCGCAGTTTGGCTAGCCAGGCATTCCTGGCCTCATCCAAGCACGCGATCTCGCAGTTTGTTGTTTTAAGGATTTTACCTGCGAGATCAGACGTGCTATGGATTGAGGACAAGAATGCCGGCAGAGCAACACTCGATATTTTGCGTGTTCCTAAACCGCCAAACCTAATGGGCAAAGAAGCCTGGGTCCAAGCTGGTTCGTTAAAACGGACATTCAAAATCGATTCCAGTTGTGACTTTAGGAGACTATCGATAGGTTGGACTAAATTAGCGACTTTCCAGATAGGGCAGCAACGGAGCAAGTACGTAAATTTGGGAACCAACAAACAAAACTTTAAAATAAATAAGGCTGAATGGCTACTAATTTTGATTAAGCGGTCTGAATTAACACGAAATTTAGAAATAGATTTGGCCAAAACAGACGGAATAGCTTCATCGAAAATGGGGGAACCGAGAAGGTGGAGATTATCTTTGGATAAGATTTTAATGTTTGGGGCTAAACTTGAAAAACTTTGAAGTACCTGGGGTGCTAAAGAAGGTTCTAAGTTTTCGGAAATGTACAATTCACATTTGTCGAAGTTAAGTTTCAGGCCGATCTCGCTAAATTTCTGTATAACTAGGGATAAGTCTGCCAGGACCGATTGTGAGTCTCCGCCGATGGTGCCGTCGTCCAGGTACCAAACATTCAGTTTGGACGTGAGACTATGGATAGCTGAATTGATGGCCAGACTGAATATGGCGGGGCCCAGAGGATCGCCCTGCTGGCAACCCACGGCAGAGAGAATTTCGTTACCCTTGTGAACTAATTTGGACGGACTATGATAACATTGGAGTAAAAGGTTATAAATTTCAGGTACATGAATTTTGATTACACTAAGTAGGGTATCTCTGTTGACAGAGTTGAAGGCGTTTTTGACATCTATTTTTAAGAGAACCTCACATGAGTCTGTTTGGACAAATGTGCGTACGGCATGGACTGCGGCCTCACAGCCCCCGCGAGTGCCGAAACCAACCTGCACAGGCTCGAAGAGTTTTTGTAGTTTAGCTCGAGTATGTCGCACGCACACTTTGGCTGCTAACCGCCGGAATGTGGAACCAACAGCAATTGGGCGCACGCCACCGTCCTTCTTTGAAAGGGCTATGAGGTTGGCTCCATAAATAACGGCAGTCACGTCTTGGCAGACATCCCCTAGAAGCATAAGATTTATCAGTCTGGTAATACTATCAGTTAGCAACTCGCCAGATATTCCAGTGCAGTGACTAGTGAGGTCTAGTAGATGTTGGGCGGATATACCATCTAAGCCTGAAGCCGACCCTTTTGTGAAGGATGCAAGAGCCGACATTACATCTTCCGGTGAGGCGTGCAGACAAGCTGAAGGATCTGAGGGAGTGTCGGCAAAGATAGGGGTGGAAGGGCCTACAGGGTGCTTAGCCTGCAATGCAGCCACTGATTCTGGGGTGTCTGGTGCGAGTGTGTCATTTGAGAAAAGGAGCCGCGCCGCTCCTTTTAGGTCGCCGTCATGAACTTTGTCTTCCACTTTTTTGCATAAAACATTAATGATATACTTGGTCATGGCAAATATCATGCAGATTTATCATTCATTCTGATGTGGTTTTTTATGTTCGCCGTATCATAATAGTATTGTGGGTGCCGCCGGCAATACCGCTCCTATTATCGCAAAGAAAAAATCAAGAGCGTCGACAATTTCACACTAAAAGACTCACGTATTTCCACCACGTGTTGTAAGGAAAAACACTAAAAGTTAATCACGAAACTTGAGAATTGCTGGCAGAAGTCTCGAGTCATAGTTGTTTATAATGCAGTCGACAAAAACTTGCCTCCAAGAAAGGGGGGAAAAGGGGGGAGGATAATGTAGTACTTAAAGTTGGTTACGTTTCTTAGCCGTGTCTTTCAGAAATTTGGTTCGTGTACGGTGAAGTTACAATCTGTTAACTTTCTGCTTGATTTACTGGTAGGCTTTTAGTTCAAGTTGTTTGGGGCAATGTCTTATAGAATGTTAAGATACTTTCTAGAATTCGTCACGAATATTTTTGTAGCTGACTAGTGTGAAGCTAAAAGAAAGGGTAATTTTAGCGCCTGAGTAGGTCCTTTTTGCGCCTCAACGTTTCCCAAAACTGGGACTGAACTTAATTGTAAGTAGTATGGAAATTGTGGACATTTGGATGTTCATTTTTTATAATTATTGGTTACAGAAAAGACACAAAAACAATTACTGTATAACACGTTTAGTGCTGGTAATTAAATAATTAGGTATTGTCAATGGATTTATTTATTAATTCAGTTTTCCTGTACTAGGTACCTACAGCAGTGCAACTATCATTTCACTACACCTTATAAAACAAAGTCCCCTGCCGCATCTGTTTGTGTGTTGGTATGTTCGCGATAAACTCAAAAACTACTGAAAGGATTTTAATGCGGTTTTCACCTAACAATAAAGTGATACTTGAGGAAGGTTTAGGTGTATAATTTGTTAACCCGTGCGAAGCCGGGGCGGGTCGCTAGTACACTATAAAGCATTGCAAAATTAAAAAGTTCTAATAATGAACGGTCAAGAGTTCCTGAAGGCAGAAAAGCGGAACGAAACATGCCACCGCCCAGCGCCGTCAAAACAGTTGCCAACTGTTTAGACTTGCCGGAACTAAGTTAGTTTCGAGGGGCGACTTCCGATACGACAATGTGGGAGGGGGGGGGGGGGAGTAGGGAAAACAGGACGGCTTTGTGGAGAGTTAAGCAAAATCATAATAAACTATGTAACTTCATCCGTGCAAAAGCACTACCAATAAGTGCCCCAAATTTGTGGACCACCCAGACAAGATGACAACAGTTAATGGAAAACGCAAATTGAAACTTAAATAATGTATGGAAATAGTCACGCGACTTTTCATAGAATTCTGTCATCCCGATACATTGCATACATGTTTAGTTTGAGGTTTGTTCGATATACGATAGTTACCACGGCCAGGCCCCCAAGCGACGCAGCAAAAAACTGATCGTCATCAAATTAATCTTCAGTTCATAAGATTCCGAGTTCCTCCTCCTCCTCGAAACGTCGGAGGTAAATCTTAAAACTTTAATACAGTCCCGTTGTACAATTTAATAATCTGAGTTCTTGAGATTCTATTTATTAATTTTCATATTTAGGCTAGTTTATTATTACATTTATTACTATTATTGTGTGACATATTCTGTAGCAACGCAAACGAATAGCAAAAACATTATAAATGTTATGTGACTGCACATAAGTGTTGCTTTAATGTTTATGTTAAGTTTTATGTTGTAACATGTTTAAAAATGAGATCGTAACATCGATTGTATGATGGCCGCGAAGTTCTAGTGACTCTCACGGCTCGGCAACGACATTGCGCTACTGGTGGCGGCGGCAACCATAGGTTGGAGCGCGACAGCGATCGGACCGCTACCGTTGCCGCCACCGCCGCTGCTAATCGCGCAAAGTCGTGGCCGTGCCCGTCATGACGGTAATAACACCATCACCGCATCTATAAACCACATCAATGTGAAAAGAATATACCAAACTCATACAACACACACAAACTTTCTTCATAGCACTTGAAACTTTCAACTATGTCTTTTCCACGTCACAAATAATGCTAACAACTAGACGTGTGCGCCGCGCCGGCGCGCCGCCGCCGCCGGGCTTTTTGACCACGCCGCCGCCGCCGATAAATGATCGGCGTGAAATCGGCGTGACCTTGAGTGTTGTTAATTAGCTATTCCAAGTTGGTTTTTGGATTACAAAATGGATTTTTTGTATTATTTATGTTACAGTTGTCAAATATACACCAATTATTAATTAAATAAAACTGAATAGCCAGTTGCAGAAACTATTTGTCACACCAATTGAAGTAACTGAGTAATCCTAAGTATTTGTCGCAGTCGGATCGTATAATCCGCCGTATTACATTACGGCTAGCCGTTTTCAAAAACAGGGGCGTTTTGAAATGCGGCGGTTCAACGGTTAGCCGGATTGAATGCGGCTGAATGAGAATCCGCCGGAATGTATTCGGCGCCATACGTTCTTCAACACGGCTAGCCGTAATGTAATACGGCGGATTATACGATATGACTACGACATATTCACCGTCAACTGTTAACGAACGAACGAAGACTGCTGCTAGTGCTGCTTATACCTTGGTCTGCTAGAAGAACAAACCCCTCCATTCTCAAAGAGCTCTATATCGCCACTCATCTCTTCCCAACATGCCATGGGTGAGCCCTTAGATTCTTCGGACATATTATCCAACGCATGATGTGAAGAAACACATGAATTTAAACCGAATGAATGGTAAACGTGCTCGAGTTAGAGCATGTGTGAGATGGTCGAACGCTATGAAGAGGTCGGCTTGCGGTAGTCTGCATCGTGCAGTCCATACGGCTTATGACCGCACAAAATGGAGACAAATTAAATGTGGTCGCGAGCCTCAGCAATGAGAAAACGAGAAAGAAGATACGTTTCAGTAAGCCTGCTTGTACGACAAGAAAACCATTCAAAAGAAGCATAGAAGTCCACTATAGTCTAACAAATGTCAAGGATATGTGGAGTTCTGTTTTGTTAAAGTACGTCATTTTTAATAGCCATGGAAAGCTTGAGAAAACGGATAGTTAAACATCGGATCGAAGGTCATTGGGACCAGGTAACCTCTTAATGCAAGCCAGTTACTAGGGTAAACAAGTTATTATAACTATCCTATATTCATTTACAAACCCTTTTTACTCACAGCATATTCAAGCTATACGTAGTTAACTGACGGGTAACCTGCATTGATAAAATTTTCAAGAAAAACAACAAATTAATGATTTTTCTTAAAAAACCCGAAAGTCAAGGTCACGCCGATTTCACGCCGAAAACACGCCGCCGCCGCCGATTTTTTGGCAAACGCCGCCGCCGATCCTTTTTTAAACGGCGCACACGTCTACTAACAACTTTCTAACTAGAGATGGATCGAATAGTTGTTTGGCCGGATACCGGATATTCGGCCTGACTATTGGCCGAATATTCGGTATACGGCCGCCGAATATTCAACCGGCGGAACTATACTTACATTTCGTTTTTTCAGGTGCGCATTGTGCAGGTTTTGACCTGTTTCGTAGTGAACGTTCGCGAGGACTCATTTCTAGGTTCGAAATAAATGCGCGCGCAAGTGAGTGGAATGTTTCAATTTTTTTTCAATAATAAACGGGTACGATTATGACCGTTTCTGTTTCTTAGATCCAATTTGTTTACTCCGAAATCAAGCAATGTTACTATCGAATAGGCCGGATACCGGATAGTAACCGAATATCCGGTGCATCTCTACTAACAACTTTCTAACCTCGTGATAATAAAACAACCGAGAGCTTTAACTTCGCCAAGGGTTAGTTTAACCCTTACTTATCAAATTTACACCACTATAAAGCTATAAATCTGGATCCCCCTGTAGAACCCAAGTTTGGAAGATACCGCAGTATATTGATGGCTTTAAGCAGTAAATTAACTAGACGTTGTTCCATTTTTAGGCCAGCAAGATACAATAGACTCGGTAAACCGGCACCAGAAATTTGGTCCCTGAACTGCCGGATTATTATTTTTTTTTTTTGAGAAATATAAGCTATAGATGTGTTATTAAATGTGATGTGTCTGCAATCCGGGGTTCGGCTGTCTAAACTGCTGGATTATAGAGCAGGTCACCTGTCTCTAATTACCGGATTACTGGGCGTGCCGGATTGACCAATGCCGGAATACTGAGCGCCTACTGTAGTTGCAAAATTATTCGAATGGATGTCAGTCAATTTGGATGATGTTTGAAACAAAGGTAAGCTCTTAATGCTATTCGGTTTCAAATGTAAGTAAACCTTTTTGACTTAATTCTTTCTGTCACATACGTAGTCAATATCTATCAGGAAAAACCCGCGGTTCTTCTATGTCGCGCAGCATTTAGCGCTTATTAAATTCACAGATGGCAATACCGACGCAAATTATTATACAATACAATACAGAACAAATTCTCTTTATTGTACACCTCATTACAGAAAACAATACAAATAATACAGGAAGAAGAGGTTAAACAACAGGGTCAACTGGCGGTCTTATTTGTGTAACTAATTTTTTGCAAACATAATTTAAAGCCATGGTTATGAATTGCTACTTGAATACTGGCGGGTGTTGGCATATACTACGGAAGGGCTGGTAATTGGGCACGTATAAAACACTATAAGTCACACATATTTAATTACACAAACGGGTCTACCGCGATATAATTTCATTGTTTTTACCATTAATTCCGACGTTTCAGCTGAGTTGCACCAGCTGTGGTCACGGAAAGACTGACGTCCCAACAAATGTCAACGGAGATATTAATAAAACACCACTAAACTACCCGAAATTAGTTTATAAAAATGTTCGGGGTAGACAAAGATACTGCAGCTACCTGTTAAAGTTTAATGTTTATTGTCCACGGCACGACACTCAACACTCACAGTATCCGTACACTGATCCGAAGATATATCCGCTGGTTTCAACATTTGAATCACTGGTCCCCAAGTAGACGATAATTTGTACCCGTCCTCTCGATTGAAATTTTTAGGGTGTTTTTTAATTTCAATCGCCTCTCTCACGATCCGCGGATAATAGTGTCGCTCGTTGGAGAGGACTAAAAATGATGAAAAAAATAGAAATGATGGATGAAATTATATCGCGGTAGACCCGTTTGTGTAATTAAATATGTGTACAAAACGCGAGAGTTTAAAGTGTTACCTACACTATAAGTTAAATAACTGTCTGCTCCATATACGTACACTGTGTCAAAACCAACCAATAAAAAAGTCAAGTTTCGAGAGTTGTGCAATCTCGAGTCGATACATGGGGAGGCTTTTGTGGACAATGTTATTTGTTACACGTCCGCTAAACATGAGATAGGGGTCCGTAGTGGGACAGGAAAAACCTTTATTTGATTATAATGCCCGCGGTTCGACTTTAATAAGATAGAGGTTGGATTTTAAGTGCAGTCAGTGTTCTACCATGAGTAATCTTTTTATACTTTTTTTTTTCTTAAAATCATTTATTTACATACAATATATATACAGTGGTACTACTACTTTATACTTATTGTGCAAAATATTAAATTGAAATAACAAGTTTTTTTAAATATTGTTCTATTAAGACCTTCGAGCAACACCGGCTTCCGACAATTAAGACATTTAGACAAGTTTCGCATTGACAAAATGAAAGTCTTTCCAACTTGTCACTGATATGTAGGTAAATACCTATTTAGCAACCCTTTGAATTTCAATTATCCCTTCGAGTGGCATTGTCCTCCTCGAGGTCTCTACGGTAAGTAGCGGTGGCCGCGAGACGGACAGACATAACAAGCCGGTTGAGTGGCGCAGCCATTTTGGAAAAATATACGTCAAGTGGCGGGGCCTCAACGGGTGATCATCGCGAATTTGGCGCGAGTTAGAAATATGACCGTTTCCCAAAAAAAATCTATGAATCTATATATCACTGAATTCAGCATAAAATGGGTTAATTGATTGTATACCAATGAATTCTATTCTATTTATGTGAATTATGCTAGACTTGTTCTAATCTCATATTACCAATTTTTTTCTACTTTCATGTAAAAATACGTATAGTTACGAAATAAAACAATTGATTGTAGAAAAAGCACTCTTTATGACAAAACAATACATTTAACACGATTCACATAGTTTATTTCACTTTTTATCAGTGCGTATTCCATTTGAATGTTCGCGGCTCGACGACGGTCGGCGCGTAATGGGCGAGGTGGGGCAGGAACATCACGTCATTTCTAACAAACTTTGTTTTACGCGGGAATTCGACCGTTAGGGAATACCATCCTTGGTTATTGACGAATGCATCGTGTAAGAGTGAGCAAGCAAGGCATAGTTTTATTTTACGCGCGAAATGCAGCGTCGCACAGAGGCCGCGAGACGGTCTCTGCCAATTACGGGCTTGTTATGACCGAACCTTCTCGCGGCCTCTGCCACGTAGAGGCATATTTAAAAAAATGCCCGCGCCATTTGTCCTACCGTTCAACCGGAGGTGCTGCCACCCGAAGGGTTAAATGAGAAAACGATAGTAATGGTCCTGTATATCTATCTAACAATGCTATATAATTTTATTTTACCTTACGTTGCCACCCCTGGGGTTGAAGTTCGGTATTGGAGTGAAGGACATACCTGAAAAAAAAAACAATTAGCCTATATAGGGTCGGGTCAATTAGCCTATTCGTCAATTACTAGCCACTGTTTAAGAACTGGCCACCTTATACTAAAATTCTATTCACCCATAAACATAATTGATTTTGAAGGTGGCTAGTTTTTGAAGGGTGGCCAGTTATTGAAACCTTATACTTAAATAGGTAGGTAAATAGAATTCATTTTTAGTTTAGGGTGGTGAGAATTAAGATGGTCCAAACTATTGAATCGTTTGGCAAGCTCCGTGAACAACCCAAAATCTATAAGCCACCTTTCTAAACGACGCCATTCCAAGACGGAGCGCGGCGAAAAACCATGGCCCAGACTATAATGTTTCTTTCAGTATCGCTTAAAGATCGACAGGCCAATTCGAGCTTGCCCCTGACTTTAAAACGTAAACATTCACCCCCTTATTCATAAACGTTTACTAAAGTTAACAAGCCAATAATAATCGTTTCTCCCTTTCCGACGTATTAGTATGATGGAAAGGGACAAACGATTATTATTGGCTTGTCGACTTTAGTAAACGTTTATGAATAAGGGGGTCAGTTTATAGCCCCTCCAGACTATGTGCGTGAATCACGGCGCGACTTCGCGAAGCGAACATATCGCGACGTTGACGGTTCCACACTCGCACGCGGCGATTTCGCGTTTGCGGCAAGATGTCGGAAAGTCATCAGCTGATCGAGTTAAACTGTTAGTTATCTATGGCATCATACTTGATTTGGCTGTCTTTCCATTTTGTTTTGTTGTATATCATACTATCGTCTTTCTTTCTTTTCTAGCCTATTTGAGTGTCCTACTGCTGGGCTAAGGCCTCTCCCCTTAATTTCCACAACTCCCGATTTGGTGTTTCCTCCGGTCAGTTGTTCAGGAAGCTGTCCAGGTCATAATAATTACACATAATTAATATTTATCTTGCCACAAAGGAGCTGAAAATAGTGTGTAATGTGTCTTGCAAGTTCGCGCTTCGCGTCTCCTTTGACACGGGCCGAAAAACCGACAAATAACGGGGAACAATGCGCGAAGTGAACAATCTGCGAAATCAACGCCACACTCGCGTTCGCGGCTTCGCGCCGTGATTCGCGCACGAGTGTGGAGGGCCCTTATTATTGCGAGCGCTAGCGCGAATGAGAACAGAATATGATTCCAATATTGTTTAGATGTCAGGTGCACGTCCGAATTGGCCTGTTAGGCCCGAGCTATAATGTTTTTTTCAGTATCGCTTAAAGATCGAGTCACTCGTAAACCTTATCGAAAGAGGCTTTATTTATTAAGGGTTACTTACAGGTTATACAGGATGACTGCGGGTACGTGATCAGAAATGAAAAGCGATGTAATTGAAATAAAAAAGTGAGAATACGTGTTTCAGTAGGTATGAAATATAAATCTCAAATAAAAATGTATTGGAGAGTTGAGTATGTATTTATTTACAACGAACTACGGTCATCATCATCTTTCTCGCGTTGTCCCGGATTTTTTGCCACGGCTCATGAGAGCCCAGGCCGCGTAGCCAAGACGCCAATCGCTTATGCTTCGTAGCGATCGAAACGCAACTGTCACTGTCACACTAATATGGAAGAGTGATAGAGAGACATAATGCTTTTCGTTGTCGAAGCGATAGCGATTGTAACCTTGGCTAGGCCGGCTGGTGTCCGCTTGGAAAACGAATCCAAACTAGTTTAAACGAAAGCGAATGCCACCTTCCAACCCACAGGCCTTGTTGGGATTATAGTCCGAGTACGAGCTGGGGCTTGAACTGATGTGTAAAGGGCTATTACTAGGTAAAGCAAACGGTTCTGCCAATCTACTGACAATTTTGTTTCGAGCCCATGCATGCAGCAGTGCTGTAGGAGAGGACAATATGATTTGGACAACGTTTTTGAAAAGTACATTTATTTAGGAATAAAAGTTTCATGCAATTTTATTATACGATAAAAATAAACTAGATTAAACATTACTATTAAGGTTCCCATTACTGGGTCATTTCTGGGTCATTGGGAATAAATAAAATTATTGTGTGGAACTAGATGAACTAATTTGCACCGGGGCTCGTAGAATTTACATTCCTATCACCTAATAACATCCACGTGTTTGGAATACTTTGAGTAGGTGTCAAAATTTACATAAGGTACCGAATATCATCACAGCTAGGGTCAAACTTAAATTATTCCCTCCATTTGTGTCCTAATGGGTCCCCGCGCGGTTGAGACTGTGAATATTTCACGATTGACCCATGTCACCCGTGTGTATGTTTAAATTAGTTGATGACCCCAAAGTTGGTGGTCCTGACTTGCTGATTTCGATCTAGTGATGAGCACTGATATTTTTTCCTGAGTTGTAGGTGTTTTTAGACAATATAATCAGATTGGCCGGATTCCGCCGGATGACTCCAATAATAAATGAAATGAAATTATTTATTTGTACAAAAATGGGTATACATAAATGATCTTATTCTATAGACAGTGCCATTTACAGCCTATTACAGACATACAAATTAAATAACCTTACAACTATATTACAACTATATTTTCTCAAACATGCAATGAAATATTGATGTTATGTTCATAGGCTAATGTGAATAGGCTGCGAAGTATGACGTTTCAGGTGCGGCTAGGACAAAAGGTCGTTAATGGAATTTCATACACATCTTGCAGGCCTAGGCCGGCAAAGTCCTCTTTTTTAATTTTCATTTCACAAATATTTGTGACAGCATCATGGCATTCATCCATTAAAAAAAACTAGAGGCAGTATTTGCTTTATGGTTCGTAATGACACTCTGCCACTACGCCTATAAAAAAAAACAAAAAACAATGTTTGCTATAATTTGCAGTTTTATTTGTATAAAATCAACATGAACTTATAATACATTCTATAATTTTATAATTTTAAATTATAAATTTAACTACACAAATAAAAACATTTAAAATATTTCATCTAAACGTTAGCGGTAAAAAGGTCTACTCAAACACGCGTAGTTATATTTTTTAAATTGTTATGGAGGTAAAGTTGAAAAATATTCATTCTGTTTTATTGGATTTATGGTGCGTTGTTAATTTTTTGACTTTAATATGAGTTCCGACGAAATAATGAAATTAATATTAATTGTAATCGTAGGCGTTGGAATTGGCAGCGTAAGCAGAATTGATTTTAATAACTTGCTGCCTCTGCCGCCAAGTCAAAGACGAAGTATGTATATGGTTGCTTATGGCAATTTTATTATTTGAGAAACTAAGAAAAATGGCTTACAGTTTATTAGAAACAGTTTTGTGGCATATTTTAAAATATGAATGTAACTACAAATTCGTCAACACTGTGGAAATGATACTTATTTACTCCGTGCATAAAGCAACGATGTATGTGAAACATGATATCAACATGAAAGACTATGTAAACTTATGTGACGAAAACGACAGTCAGACGGATACAAGGCGAAAAAATCAAAGATACATGAAAATATACGGGTAGTAAAAATACACGACTCGTGTAAAACATACGCGTGATAATGATATAGGTACGTGTTGGTTATATTTTGGGTGTAGTTTACTTTTAGTTTTTTCTATAAATAAAACTTGGGTTTCGTGGATTTTTTATTTTATTTATTTCATTGCATGTTTGAGAAAAGCACTATACATACCTCGGCGGGAAATGGGGTTGCCCGCGCTCAGACCTATCCGGCCTCGCTTCGCTCGGCCGTCTATATGTCTTCGGCCGGCAACCCCTTTCGTCCCGGCCTCTGTAGTAATGTACTATTACAGAACTTATATCTATATTTACATTATTGCGTCTTTCCGAGTGCAAAGTGTTCCGAGTTGTCGTAGTACATTTTTCCTAAACACCATCTAAATAGTTTAGTGTAATATTTTTTTGTTGCTTTAAATAATAGTTTTCAAATGAATTAGTTTGTTATTTTGCAAGATCATTGTTTGGTAGTTTTTAGTATGATTATGAATTTCAGTTGTAATGTTTTACTTAACTCAAACGTGACCGTAACGTAAGTCCCTTGGAGGATATAGCCAAACGGAGACGCTCTGTTTTTGCGGGGGAGGGGCACGTCAAATGTGTACGTAACGTAAAAATTGACATGTCAGGTAAACGTCAGTCTATACAATGTGTATGACCATTGGCCGCCTATTTTCGACAGAGGAGAATGCCTGTTAATACTCCGTTATGTTATATCCTCCAAGGTAAGTCTGAATCCGATTTTAGTTTCTTGTTATAAAAAACTGTTAGATGATATGTCAGCTGTCAACTGTTTCAGACAAGACATTAACAGTCAGAACAAAAAAATAAAATAAGAATAGGGCTCCGTTTCTTGTAAAATAAATGCTTATAAAGCCTTTTATTATATTTTTACGGTATTGCTATTAGTTTTCATCTCACCGTCAACGTTTTGCCAGTCACATTAAACACATACTGAAATAAAAATACGATATTTAAACAACACAAAAAAGTGTTGAGGTACTCACAAACACATTATATTTCTCTCTTTTTGAAACGAATTACCAAATAAATAAACCTTTTATCCTCTGAATAATTCATTGTAAAACGCGTGTTGAATACTAACCATGAGCCATGTCACAGTAAAAAATATGTACTTAATATACTTTTTCACCTCAGCAGCTCGAACAAGGGTACTTTGCTTCTTAAAAACAGTGAGCAAAATGCGATTTTGCTCACATTCAAGTGACCTTTATAGTCAAATGTCATTTCAACATGCGGGGTCTAATACAAGTTCGATACTTGGGTTCTATTATCTCTGTCCCTCTAGGTATGTTCTCACTGCTTAGGGTGAAAAATTTTGTGTACTACACGAGATCAAAGTTATTTACATCTCGTGCGCTTTTGAATCCCTTACTACGCTCAAGATTCTAAATTAGATTCACTCGCTACGCTCGTGAATCTATTATAGAATCTTTCGCTTGCACGGGACTCAAAATAAGCACTCGAAGAAATATCAAACTTTGATCTCTTGTTGTACAAATAACTATTTTTACACATTGTGCTGTAAATAGGGGTTACTTTTGCCCTAACGAGTAACACTGCCCACCCAGAGGAATCTATTTTATTTAACTAATTAACTAATCCTGTAAAACACAATAAACCAATCTCTTGAATGGTTAACAATTAACAACTCATTAAGTACTGTTTTTTTTTCTAATTTCGGATACTATAAACCTTGAAAGTTAATGTTTCCTACCTTTACCGCCACATGCGCCATCCCACTAACTCGGGGTTAACCGGTTAAGCAGTTAACGCAGTGTCAAATTGTCGGTGTACGGGTGTCCATGATAACTCCGTGTTTAACCGGTTAACCCCGGGTTAGTGAATGATGCAAGTGGCGCTTGTGAGTTTTCAATTTTTATATTGTTTTTTTGAGTGGACAATGTAACACCCTAAAGGGGCCCACAGATTACCAGTTCGCCGGACGATATCAGCCTGTCAGTTAAACGCAAAATTTGACAGCTCCTAACAACTGACAGGCTGATATCATCCGGCGAACTGGTAATCTGTGGGCCCCTTAAGGCTTAATTATTCCGCGCATATAGGTACAGTACAGTAAGTAAGGACTACAATTTTACTAAATCAAATAAATTGCGTGACTAAAGGAACTACTAAGTTTCAACAGTTTTTATTTGTTCTTACTAATTATCACTACACCGTGTCGAGCCGGAGTTTAAAACTAATTGTTTATGTCATTGGTAGAGTTAGGCCAAGAAAAGTCTGCAGCGATTTCGACAGCCCACGCAGTGCAAGTGTTATTTTAAACGTCAAAATTCTATGATATTATGATGTATAAACAACACTTGCACTGCGTGGGCTATCAAAAGAGCTGCAGATTTTTCTTGGTCAAACTCTATAGTCTGTATCTTTAGGTATTTAAATAAAAGTAAACAAAATCTACCCTCAAATGGCTCCTTAAGCCAGTTGAGAGTATATGAAAACATGACATGATCAAATAATGTAGGTCGTTCATTGACAGATCCAGGCTGTTTTGTATTTGGTTGGTTAACCAATAAATGTTAAAACTACCCGAAAATGTACAAATTGTTTGTTTACATTTATTTAAATACCTAAAGATACAGGGTATAGCCACATTTAGGTGTAGTGATTATTCGCCACGGTGTGACACACGGAATATTCACTTGTTCGTTACACTAATACTTAAGTATCGCGAACCCTGTAAAGGCCGCTCGACACGCGAATCGTCGATGAACATTAAATCATATGTAACCAAGCCTACATAAATTAGCACAATTTACTTCTATTGTGTGTTGGAAGGCTTTTCTGGGTTCCGTCAGGCGTGGCTCACTCCGCGATTTCATCGCGTCGCAACAAGTAGCTACAAGTACATCCGTCCCACACCAATTTTGGTGGCTAGCCATAGGCCGCGCGTGGCGCTCACCTAAACTGAAAATCGTAATTCAAGACCAAAAAAAGTAAGACAATGTTGCCACTGCAATAATTTGTTTGAGAAATAGTAAATTCCTTTTTATAAATAAACACGCAAGATAATTTATTTTTTTATTTATATTTATTTATTGGTAATTTTACTCCTACGATTTAAAAAAGGACTTTTATTTACTTATTTTTACATAAATACAAGACGCGCAAGTAAAAAGTGGCTACATTGTCTTACTTTTTTTGGTCTTGAATTACGATTAGTATAGCGGTCATATCTGTCCTAATCGTAACAGACGCGTTTTGTTACTATTATTTATTCTGTGGTTCCGTTGTCAACTAGAAACCTTTACGTATCACTTTCCACCACGACTCGAATTCGTGACTCTGAAACGTCATAGCCACTCAAAAATGTTTCTGTTACTGCTCAAGCGATATAATAATATGATGAGATTTGGAGACATATATTCAGATATTCAAATTTATCTTTACGAAATACTTCTTATCTGAAATCGTCTTACGGCCCAATTCGAAGAATGCTTATAAGATGTTACACAAGATCTCTCTTTCTCTCTCTCTCTCTCTCTCTCTCTCTCTCTCTCTCGCTCTCATCGATACGATAACCATCTGTCGGAGTAAAAAGTGACGTTTTTGGTATAAGGGACTCTCCCACGCCAATGACCTTCGATCTGAATCCCTTAGTTTTCTAATGTTTTTTGTAGCTTATTATAGTTATTATATTAACAGGAACGGCTTTAAGCAATATAGTATCCTATATTTACTTCAAACTTCATTGTTTTCGAGATATTTGGCATCAAAGTTGAACAATTTTAGGCTAAAAAACTGGTTTTCTGGCCATAACTTTTGTGTTATTTAGTTTAAAATTAAACACGTCTTTCGAGGCGTCAAAGACGAAACAAAATATGTAGATTTCGTACATCTGCCGTGTCACGCCAAACTCCGTTAGCTCGAGTTACATGAGTTACGGATAACCAGTCTATATCCATCTTAAAAACCATTAAATATATAATAACATCTTATAAAAGAAAATTTTGAAAATCTTCAATATTTACTGAGAAAAGCGTATGACTAACTCGAGTAACTTCATTTTTTTGCCGATGGCGTCAGACACAACTCAGTTTAACACTTTAAACTCTCGCGTTTTGTACACATATTTAATTACACAAACGGGTCTACCGCGATATAATTTCATTGTTTTTACCTTTAATTCCGACGTTTCAGCTGAGTTGCACCAGCTGTGGTCACGGAAATTATATCGCGGTAGACCCGTTTGTGTAATTAAATATGTGCACAACTCAGTTATCTTAAGTTGCATGACATATGCATGACTGACACAATCTAAATATCACCAACGTTTCTTAAGTTACCGGAGTTAGGCATGACTGGCCGAGCGCTTGGTTTATACGACAACAATATTATTTCGCTTGATTATGAAAAAATGACACATGTTATCTAGTAAATAGGGTATGGTTTATGCGCAAGCGGAATTATCCTTTCTGCTTAAAGGTATTGGTTTTATTATCTACCTACTCCACGGGGCGCCGCAATATTCAATAAAATTAGTACATATGTTAATACATTAAACCTGCTAAAGTCTTGGAACTACGAGGAATCAGAAGAAATTCTGAATCCTTCCCAAGTGACTCCTTACTCCACGTACTCATAGGATTACCTCTTCATTCCTCTTCGAGTTCAGTTTCAGTTTTTCATAACGCTCGAACACACTTAAATCTAACAAACTTTTACATTCATTACATTCTTAGATTTTCATTCACACACTTTCCACCAATGACCTTTTATTTATGTAGACGTGTGACGTTCATAGTTGACAAAACTAAAATTTGATCCAACGATTTTGACAACTTGACAGGTTGGCGTCACCCATACGACTAACTAAATATAGGTTCCGGAACCTATATTTGATGGCTCACGATCGTGCGCCTGGTACCATATCTACCTCATTTTACTTACATCCATGCTTTCCACTCCCTTCTCACAACAAGCTTACAAACACACTAGTTCACACTCCACTTTCTTTCCTAATTCCTATTCTTATGTTTAATATATTTATAATTTTGTATCACTGGTAACTCGTGATGATCATGACCCCCGCGATACAGGCCATGCCTAGTGCGGGGTTCACTGTAACGTGCTTGTTAAACTTTTACTGTCAATAAAAATATTGTTATTGTTTTTGTTGTTATTTGAAACGGTGCGTAATAAGTGCAACAGTAACTAATGTAATGTAATAATGTAATGTAACGTAATGCCATAAAGATTCATTTGGAACCTTATTAACAATCGCCAAAGTGGTACCCTTTACTAAACTCAAGCCCAATTCATGACATTTTATGCGTAACACAAAAGGATCAATTAAATTGTTGACAAATTTGAGTTCGACGAAGACTTGAATCAGGTTGGTAAAGTAATACGTGCCACGTCTGATCACGCGTATGTCATTTAACTTGACTTACATGATTTCGTGTGACCACTATTGTATGGAAGAGTTGATCATGCAGAACCATTTAATTCGTATAAAATGAAGACTATTCAATTAGTGAGTGCGGGTAGCGTGATCACCGCAACAACATCGCTTTGTTAGAGCTCTCGACAAATCAATCTAAAATAAATATAAAAACCGCGAAAACCAACCAGCGAGTTATACCAAACTCTTCCGGAGCAAAAGACCTATCCATTAGTGAGAGTGGTTTTCTAATACATCGAACACTCTTGAAGATATTACAGTGTTAAGTTTTTAAAAAAAATCGTTCATTACGCACGGTCAACGGCCGGCAGTGGCTGGAAGTTCAGTGACCCGTAAACTTCGCGCATCCCCGTCACCGATCGGTCAACATCGCTAAACACAAGTAACAGCGCCGGAGTCGAGCTGCGCATACCCTGCCATCGAGTGAGTCATATCATACGCTTATCTTGTTACTCGCTACACTCGCTAACTTAATTGCTAAAAATGAATTGCAAAGCATGCGACGAAGCTATTAATCACCTGGAAATACTTAATTGTATTGCTTGCAATGGCTGTTACCACTACAAGTGCCTGAATATCACAACAGCGCAATACATGGCAAAAAACTATGAAATAAAACGCATTTGGCATTGTCCGGTTTGTATGAACATAACCCGCAGGCGGAGAAACGATGACACACCTGTACGATCACACATCCCCCCGTCCCTGAACGAAACTTCCATGTCTGTAGACGACCTACTGGCTCTTGATGGGGACGCGGGAGGCGATACATTAAATAAAACACAGATACATAATAATTCTAGTAGCGAAGAAATTACATTATCAAGCATCAATGCGTTGCTAACGGCCAATAATAAGTCCTTAATCAGCAATATGAACACTGCAATACAAACACAAATATGCCTAGCTTTTAACCAATTTAACAAGGAGATTGCCCAGAACTTTACACAAGTGTGGGCTGAACAACAAAAATGTACAACAAAAATCGAGGACATCAGTAAACAAATCCAATCACTCGAAACAGAAAATGTAGTATTAAAGTCTGAGCTCAGGAATCTTGAGAACCGCCTATCTAGCTTAGCGAGGGGTACACCAGACAACGCACAAAATAATAATAAGAAAATTGTATTATATGGACTAAGCGAACACCACCATGAAACACAGGACGACTTATACGGCCGTATCACAGATGTTTTCTATGATATTTTAGGAGTCAATATTAACACATATGTTGAAGATGTGATCAGAATTGGGAAGCGAGGACCTCGACGTCCCCTCGTTATCGAGTTCATGAGTAAAAGGATGGCAAATTATATCCTAGAGAACTCTTTATGTTTCAAGAATACCGGCATTACCGTCTCTGCATACCTAGATAACAAGGCCCTAGAGGAACGAAAAACGTTAAGAGAAAAAATGTTAGAAGCGCGTAAATGCGGAAAATATGCAGTGATTAGAGACAATAGATTATTCATCGAAGGGCGAGAATATCGAAGCCAGCAGCATGGGACACAGCAACAACAACAAATGCCAGATACAAACACAAACACTAGTTCCATAACATCAACAGCGACCCAAACCATAGATGCCGAAATCGGTGCTATAGCGCCATCGGCGCTCGAACATTCTTCGCCGAATACCAGTCCTAATCCAAATAATCCATCGACGACACTTTTTCGTACCTCAGAACAATAAAATTAATATACTATTCCAAAATATGCAGAGCCTAAAAAATAAAACCCATATACTAGAATCATTTCTAGAAAATAAAGACTATCAAGTACTATGTTTAACTGAAACCTGGATATCAGAGCAACAACGGGATGTAATCCAGATCGAAGGCTACGAATTTGCCGCGGCGTACTGTCGGAGCGAGCGACCGGGCGGAGGAGTGGCGATTCTACTACAGGATGGTATCGATTATATTGAAAGAATAGACATTGCAGAACTATCTATCGAGTATATAGTTGAATGCTGTGCGGTTGAAATTACGCAATATAACATGTGTATAATTAATATATATAGATCAGACAGGAATATAGATATGTTTTACGCAGTATTAAGTAATATTTTATCAAAAATTAAATTCAAACAACAAAAAATGCGAATAATTATTGGAGGAGATTTTAACATAAATATTATTATAAATTCAACATCTTCGGAAAAGCTTTTAAACGATATGCTAGAATCAAACTTAAGACAAATTGTCAAACAAGCGACCAGAGTAAACGATAAGTCCTCCACTTGCATAGACCTCGTATTCACGAATAAAACAGACCACTCAGTGAAAGTTGAAGAAAATGGTATCTCTGACCATAAAAGCGTAATATATAGTTGTCAAATACAGAACTTACAGGAAGTACTCAAACAACGGTATACTTATAAACGTATTTTCAGTACGAAAAATATGCAGAATTTTAAAGGCGAATTAAGTAACATCGTTTGGGATGACGTAATATTATCAAGTAACGACGTAAACCAAAATTACAATAACTTTCATAATAAAATACAAGAATTGCTCAATAAATATATCCCGCTAAAACGCATAAAAATAAAATGTAAAAACAATAAAACGCCATGGTTGACTGTCGGTCTAAAAATAGCATGCAAAAATAAAAGATTCCTTAGGATTGCTAGAAATCACACAAAAAACAAAGAATTCATAAGTTATTACAGGACATATGAGAAAATTTTAAAAAAATGTGTGCAAACGTCCAAAAAGTTAAATTTTATAAAACAAATGAAACAATCAAGCAATAAAATTAAATCCATGTGGAATATCGTAAAAAACACTACATCAAAAAATAAAAATTCTAAACACAAAAATATGAACATAAAAATTAGTGATTATGTTGTAGAAACGCCCAACCAAATAGCAAAGACTCTCAATGAATACTTTGCATCGGTAGGTGAGTCATCTCTGGCAGGTAGCGGCGCCGATGCCGGCGCGAGCGCACCTGCACAAGCGGTCGGCCGCCCCGTCATTACACCCACAATAAACTCAATAATGATTAGCGAAGTAACCGATCGCGAAATTACTACACTAATGCGACAAATGAAAAATCGAACTAGTTCTGGCATTGACGATATTCCGTCGGTACTGATTAAATTATGCATTACTGAATTGGCAACCCCGCTTAAATTATTAATAAACCAATCATTTTGCGAAGGAGTATTTCCGGAACTGTTGAAGGTCTCAAAAATTAAACCTATCTTAAAACCGGGCGGTAAAGAAAACGATCCAAGCCAATATAGACCTATTGCACTTTTACCGACCTTCTCCAAATTATTTGAAAAAGCCATGACCAAACGAATTTATAACTTTTTTGAAAAATATCAGATTTTTGACAAAAATCAATTCGGCTTCAGGAAACGACATTCAATAACCCTTGCGATCTACAATTACATCCAGGAAATACTTAATTACCTAAACACAAAAAAATATGCTGTAGGGCTACTCCTAGACATGTCCAAAGCCTATGATCGTGTCTCCCATAACATTCTACTCCGGAAACTATACGACATGGGCATCCGCGGTAGCGCCCATAAATGGCTTAAGTCGTATTTACAAAACCGCAAACAATGCGTCCAAATTGATTGGTTTTATAAAAACACGGGTGTAGTAAAGGCGATAACCTCACCAATGCGAACCACTACCTGCTCAATTCCTCAAGGAAGTGTGATCGGATGTGTCCTATTTCTGGCATACATCAACGATTTGCCTAAAACTATGGAATGCAAATGTGTGATGTTTGCGGATGACGTCTCCTTGCTGTTAAATTGCGCAGATAGTACCGAGTGTAACGAGCGCCTCCCACAAATTACAGAAACCATAACGGAGTGGCTTACAGACCACAATCTTGAAATTAATTTAAAGAAAACTAAAATAATCCAATTTCGGCCTTTTCAAAAAAAACCACTGCAAATGTCATTACAAACAAAAAACGAAAATATAGAGGAAGTAAAAGAATTTAAATTACTAGGAATTAAAATAGATACAAATTTAAATTGGAAATCACATATTCAAAATATAAAATCAAAAATATCGAGCTTTATATACGCGTTAAGTGTGCTAAAGGTCAACACTGACTTGGAAACCGCGATGTCAGCATATTTCGCTTTTGCGCACGCAAGGCTCCAGTACGGTGTGATTCTGTGGGGGGCCAGCACTGATGCCAATCAACTATTCCTGATGCAGAAGAAATGTATTCGCATACTTACCAACACGCAGATACCAGACAGTTGTCGACCGCACTTCGCTGCATTAAACATTCTCACGCTGCCCTCTATATATATTATGGAAGCGGCACTCTTTGTTAGGAACAATTCCCATCTTTTCACTAAAAAAGTTGTTAACTCGCAAAGAAGGCAAAATTATAAAATTGAAATACAACTACCCCCAACAAAATTAGAAATGTTTAAAAAAGGCCCTTACTATCGATGCATACTTGTAGCAAACAAACTACCCGAAAAAATTATAAACGAAATTCAAGACAACGTGTTCAAAAGGGAACTAAAAAATTTGCTGCTAAATAAATGCTATTATTCCATAGACGAGTACCTGAATGATGAATCTTTGCCTAAATAAAATAATAATAACTTAAATTAAATAATAATAACTTATATTGATAATTTAAATTAAATATACCTAAATAATTAAATAAATAATAACTTATAATGATAATTTAAATTGAATATACTTACCTATAATATTATTGAATGAATGATAAATTGATGAATTGAATATATTTAATGCTGATTTATTAATGAATGATGAATTGAATTAAATATTCTTAATGCTAATTTATTAATGATACTATGGGAGTGTATTTAAAGACAAATTAATAATAATAAATCAATGGTAGGTAACTAATGTAATAACATAAGTATAAAATAATAATTATTAGCTTTTATTCTTATGCCTTGAACATAAGTATCAAAATGCGTTTATTTTAAACTATGTACATATATGTGCCTGCACTGCACGTCCTAGTTATAGTTTAGTTTTAAGAAACATTTGCTGTGCCCTAACAGGGTTCATGTGTGAACTTACCCTAATGTAATATCTGTCTTGTACCACATGATTATTATGCAATAAATTATGAATTATGAATTATTATGAATTATTATGTAAAAAAAAATTTAAAGGGCCTATTCTGTGACCATATTTCCTACATGTAGATTAGAAAAAATAAAAAAATTACGACAAACCGTCAACGATAACAGCATTTCAATCTTTAAAACTTTAAACTTAACTATCTCGAAACTCAACTTTTAAAGTTACATGAGATGCGCGTGACACGGCAGACATGTAAGATCCTTCACAGCAATCTAGATACGAAAAAAGGAGATACGATTGGACTTGTCAAAAATCGATGAAAACCTCGGGTAGCCCCTTAAGAAGTGTCACTTTTGACTAGGACAGTATCGTATCGGCGTGACATCTTATAATCATTTTTCGAATTGGGCCGTAAGACGATTTCAGATAAGTAGTGATAGGTATTTATTTCTCCGAAATGAAATCCTATAAACGTGCTCAAAGCTTCAACACAATCCTCTTAAGTAATTTTTACCAAATATTGGAAGATAAATACGATTCTCGTCAAATATCGATACCTTTGGGAGTTTCTAAGTAATCTCAAACAAAGGTCTTATATAAATATGTAAGTAGGTATATACAACATACTGGTGCTATAAACGATATTCTATTCTATTAATTGCATGTAAACAATATAATATATAGTCCTCCTCATCGTTTTCGATGACGGCGACCCTAAATAAACATCATGGACGTTGTCTAGCGTGAGCCCTTATGTGGCTGGCCAGGCTGAACTTGGTCTTAAATATTCTATTGCACGTGTGACAATAAAGTTGGCCAGATGCGTTGAGCGTGTACACGTAGGAGGGCTTAGGTCTCTCTTTCCGTAACTGGCGTTTTGTGTCTAGGCTTGTGAGGCGGTTATCCTCAAACATTTTGACACCGTTATGGATGGTAGAACGCCAAGATTACCTTCTTCCAGCAAGCTCCTCCCAACGCTCAGGGTCGATGGCGCAAGAGCGCTCATTTGCGTATTTAAAAAATACGCAAGTAAGTATAACGGGTTAGCACTGATTGGCTAGAACGTTATCTTTTCGCGGATTAGCTAATAAGTAATATTTTGGTATTTATTAACCTTTTGGACGCCAATGACTGATATATGCGCACCGTAGGTTCAACGCCAAAGACCGATTAATCGGTCACAGACCACAGAGCAACATAGACCTACGTGCATATGCATAAAGTTCAATTTCAGTTTTGACACTTCGGTGACGTGGCGTGGTATATTGTTAAATATTGTTTTCAATTGGCTATATAATCTCATGGTCTAAGAAGTCTAGAAGGTCTAACACGGAAATAGGTATGCAATTTATAGAGTAACGAAATCCCTCTAGTTAGTATGCCATATTATAATTATTAATTAATCCGGGCGCCTGGCAGCTGTCTAGCGGTGGGAGTGGGAGTGGATGGGCAACAAAGTGGTTGTAAAATCAATTGAAGGTGTGCAATTTATAGAGCTCTGTGTTTGGTGTGATATAATAGCTAATTATGTATTTAATTCAAATATAGCAATGCCAGGCGTTTTATTTGGGGGAAAAGTAGTGATGAAAATACACAATCACTTGTGCGCCTGCAGGAAGTACTCACAATTGCTTTACGCATAGATTGTGAGTCAGGTGCAATTTGCTCGTGATCTTCCTAGACAGCTGCCAGGCGCCCGGATTAATTAATAATGATAGTATGGCATACTAACTAGAGGGATTTCGTTACTCTATAAATTGCATACCTATTTCCGTGGCTAGCTCTCCGGCTTTCAGTGGGGTTTGTGGTACCTAGTGTAGGTATGTGGCTTCAATTAAGATGCTTTTTAAACATATCTTTATTTGTGATCAAGTAGAAATGCTTTTGAATCAATGCACTGATGCTTGCGCGGGTTCGTACCTGGTGCAAAGGCTGACCATCGCTATCCAACGTGGTAACGCGGCAAACGTGATGGGCACCTTTGCACCCGGTACAAGTCGCGGAGGTCGATTAGATTAAAATATTTTATTTAGCTTTGAAGTTTTTTTTTATTAAATTTAGATATATTTAAGTTGTTTTTGTATGATTGTATATACCATTAAAAATGTAAGTAATTCACATCAATCATTAAAATACACTCAAATCATAATATTGTTTTTTTTTTTTTAGATTTGGAAACTTATTTAAAAGTTTAAAGTAAATTAGATGCATAATATATAACAATATCTTATACATTACACTCGTACTTTCGACGAAAAATAAACGTAATTATTATTTTTCGTACCTATATCCTTCCGGTAACTGGATTCTTAAATGATTTCCACCTTACAAACATTATTATAATGAATACCATTATTTTGTCTTCAAGTGTGAGTTCCCTTATCTACATAGAGCTATATAATAGAGGGAGAAAACGTAAAATTAATAGTACATAATAATAAATATAATCACGCCTATTTCTCGGAGGGGTAGGCAGATACCATGGATTTCCACTTGCTACGATCCTGACATACCTCTTTCGCTTCCTTCACTTTCATAACATTCCTCATACACGCTCGCCGGCTAAAATTAATAGTGAGAATCAATACCTCTGGTAAATAATTTGTTATTCCGTAATACCCACCCAACAAGCAAAAAATACACTCTATTTGGCCTTGATAAAGTCGTGTTTTGGATGTATGAATATGAGAAAATGGTTTACGTTTTTATCCGTTAAAATCGTAAGTAATTTTCGTTTCAGTTATGATGTTAATAGCTTTTAATAGTGATGAAAATTTTATAATAATCTGTGTAGTGATTGAACCATTCGGGGCTTTTAATTGTTTATTGATTGTTTAAAACATCAAGTAGACTTTTTGAGTTTGTACTTTAAACTGTGTATGATTTCCTATTTTGCGTGACGATATAAACTCGCATTGCTGACGTAGGCAATAAAACCGCTGGTGGCCTAGCGGTAAGAGCGTGCGACTTTCAATCCAGAGGTCGGCTAAAACCCCGGCTCGTACCAATGAGTTTTTCGGAACTTATGTACGAAATATTATTTGATATTTCCCAGTTTCTTTTCTTTCTTTCTTTCTTTTCGGTGAAGGAAAACATCGTGAGGAAATCGGACTAATCCCAATAAGGCCTAGTTTCCCCTCTGGGTTGGAAAGTCTGATGGCAGTCGCTTTCGTAAAAACTACACTGAGAGAAAAGGATAACAAAAACACACTTAGAATTACAAAAATAAACTTAATCCGGGGACAAGGAGAGTCAACTAATAGGAACAAATTGACTTTTGCAATTTCTATTAGTTCTTGCAATTTCTATTATCTGTTTGTTGAAATTAGATTTAGGATTACTGAGCTGTTTGTAGAAATAAATAAACTTTACAGAAATAGTGAAACGTCCATAATTATTACTAAACTTCATTTTTTCCCCCAGCACAGAACTGTTTTTTAATTCCTGGTGATGATTTTTCTCTCAGTGTAGTGCCTACGTCAAATCATGGGATTAGTTATCAAGCGGACCCCAGGCTCCCATGAGCCGTGGCAAAATGCCGTGATAACGCGAGGAAGAAGAAGATTACTGACGTGGGCGATAAAACCGCTAAGCTCAAATGGGATTGAGCCGGTCACGTTTACCGCATGCATCCGGAGAGGTAGGCTAGCGTAGCCACCAAGTGGATGCCGGTAGAGGGACGTGGACGGGGCAGGCCCAAACGGAGATGGCGGGATGACCGACCGCGACGGGATGAGGAGAGCATCCTAAACAGGAGGAAACACCAAATCCGGAGTCGTGGAAATCATGGGGATATGCCTTTGCCCAGCAGGCTCAAATAGGCGAGCAAAAATAAATAAATAATACTGGAGCACAACCAAATTCAACGAAATGAAAATTCAATTATATTAGAAATAAAAGAAATGAAACCGAAACCTCAATCACGAAAGAGTATGTATAATTTAAATTTAGCGAATCGAAAATAGAATAGTTCATTATTGCTAAAGGTGTGAACCCAGGTGTGAATCTAACTACAATACTCCGTAGCGGCATTCAGAATGCTGGAACTCTAACAATGACCATTATGAACCTATATCCAACGGTATTTCACTTCGCCGAAGCGAATTCTTCAAGTTTTCGACTACAATCAAAATCGATACAAAAATGATTATTTTCGATAACAATCCGATTCTTTAATCCCTTGCGAAAACTCTATTTGGCACCACAATAAAAAATCAACTCTATTTCTTGATAGATAAAGTTTACAATAGAACAAAATGTCGCGCAGGCGATTGTCAAAGCGCTTCAAACGAACAAAAATCAACTTAACTCTTAAAGAAATATGATTGTTTTTTCTTTGGATGTTAAAGCTCGTTGTCTCCCATATTTTGGCTTTTATGACTTAGAACAACCCTAACGAAGATCCTTTGTGTTTACGAAAGTTTTAATTAACTTTTAAAGATCAAATAAAAGTCTTTCATATTTTTCAAAGACGCTGCCGTTCTGTTCTCGTCGGCGAGTTCTCAAATATAATATGATGTCTTTGAACTATTCGAATTGCAAATTGGCTTGAACCCATTAGAAGAAAAGTACCTTTTGAAAGAATTTTTCGTGTTTAGGGCAGTAGTCTCTTTGAAAAAAAAGTTGATGATCAATGTTTAAAAATAAGTATAAAACGAAATCTAGCTTGATTACATTACCTAGAGCTAGACTAAGACAAGTCTGCAACGATTTTGATAGCAAAAGTGTTAATTATATATCATAATTTCATAAAAGTTTGACGTTTAAGATAACAAACACGTTTTTTTTACTCAACAATAGACAAAGGATTAGCCGTTCGGGGCCAGCAAATACAAATCGAAAAACTATACATATTGCCCTTTAAATTCTCGACGAAGTTACGTAATGTGCTTATTAAAGCACAGGGTGTCGTAATGGAGCACCAGATGTACTGTAATAGTACATTACGATAAAAGTGCGAAAAATAGGTAATTTTACCTTTTGGCACGTGTATTGTACAACGTTTTACAGTACATATGTCCTTTTACATTTTTGATATACGCATGTATTGTCCTTAATCCCGCCCTAAAGGCGGTAAAGTAGCACCTATGTACACTGTAAAATAAATTATATATTACGTAAATGTTAATGCCAATTTCATGTTGGTAATTTAAGCATGTCATTTTAAAATGATAGCGCAACTTCAAATGTATGGGAGCGGCATTTTGGCGGTGAGTTCGTATGATTCTTAAATACAAATAAAAAAACCGGGCAAGTGCGAGTCGGACTCGCACACGAAGGGTTCCGTACCATTATCTATAAAAACGGTCACCCATCCAAGTACTGACCCCGCCCGACGTTGCTTAACTTCGGTCAAAAATCACGTTTGTTGTATGGGAGCCCCACTTAAATCTTTATTTTATTCTGTTTTTAGTATTTGTTGTTATAGCGGCAACAGAAATACATCATCTGTGAAAATTTCAACTGTCTAACCATCACGGTTCGTGAGATACAGCCTGGTGACAGACGGACGGACGGACGGACGGACAGCGGAGTCTTAGTAATAGGGTTCCGTTTTACCCTTTGGGTACGGAACCCTAAAAACTCTTCCTTTACCTCAACGCACTCCATCCTATCTCTGAATAGTCAAGTGGCTAAACACAAATCCTTTACAATCACAAGAACTATTCACCCGATACTGATAACAATACCCATTGTAGAAAGGGTCGACGGCTCATACAGCCAACAGGCCGATTCAAACTTATATTTTGATATCAAAAGGACACTAAATGGTGTCGTTTTGTTTTCATTCGCCCGCGCGCTCGCTCCAATACGTGTTTGGTCTCGGACAAGTACAACCAGGCGTGGCTCTCTCCGCGATTTCGTCGCTTTGCTACAGGTAGCTAAAAGTACATCCGTACCACACCAATTTTGGTGGCTAGCCATAAGCTGCTCGTGGCGCTGTCGCCACCTAGCGGCCATATCTGTCCTGATCGTAACAGACGCGTTTTGTTAGAGAGTGAGTTTTCTGTACATAGTACTATTATTTATTCTGTGGTACAACCGAAATGCATGCGCGTAGGGTTACCAGATCCAAATTTGGGATTTCCTGACAAAATTCCTGATAAGCGAATATTTTTCCTGACGCTTAAATATAGGTAACTGGAGCTAACCGTAAGCGTCTCTATCTATGTATGCTTGATACATTGTTTAAATTTGATTTGTTTTGGATTTATGTACCTAAGTAAATTTGAATAATGAACCTTTTTAGGTACATACCTAATAGAAAAGTCTGTTGATTCACTGAAATTCCTGACATTTTCGTATTCCGGCCGCATTCCTGACAAACGGCCAAAATTCCTGACATATGGTAACCCAATGCGCAAGTGACAACTTTATTTCATTTAGATATCATTTTGATATCAAAGTGTTGTTCGAATTAACCTCATATTCTTAAAACCATTTGTGCTTGATTTGAAACCATTTCTAGTTTACATTGATTCCAAATCATCAAGTTAACCACTATGTGTGTAATCGGAAGTTTTTGTATAGGTAGGTATGTACAAATAGTAAATGCATGGAGTCATAAAATTCTCAAAGGAAATTAAGAAACGTATAACAAGAAAATGAAAAAGGTAAATTCACATATTTTCTCCAAAAAAAAAAACATCACCAAAGAAGTGTAATAAATAAATGCATAATAATTCTTAAATTATTACCTAAGTACTTCAAATTACCTAAACCTACCTACTTTCTAAAGAGTTAGCAACGCGCACAGTTGCAGGCATCCGTAGGTTAAAGTGAACAATTTGTTTACCATCAGTTGGGCAGTATGCATTTTTGCTACCAACGTGATATGTATTACAAAACAATTTTTAAGAATTTAATCTTGATATTCTTTCAGTGTGCAGTGTAAATAAGTTTTTGGCAAAAATATCATTTTTGGTACAAGCTTTTATCGCTGACTGTACTTTTCTTACGACAGACAACTAATACTCATCGAGACAATTCTAAAAACCCCTAACACAATTAGGTTGCGTTGTGTCATCACAGAGTTCCTATGGCCATTGGCCACCTCCTGTCTCCATCATCAGATCAGGTCGACAGTACCATATTATTGTATTGTCATCAGAATTACATACAGCTGCCAATTTTCATGACGCTACGATCCTTGTAAGATGGTTAAATTAGTTACCTTAGATTCCATTACATAGTTACATATAGGTCGACCTAATAAAAGCTTGTTAAAAAGCGCTGGTGGTCTAGCGGTAAGAGCGTGCGACTTTCAATCCGGAGGTCGCGGGTTCAAACACCGCCTCGTACGAGTATGTACCAATGAGTTTTTCCGAACCTATGTTCGAAATATCATTTTATATTTACCAGTCGCTTTTCGCGAAGGAAAACATTGTGAGGAAACCGGACTAATCCCAATAAGGCCTAGTTTTCCCTCTAGGTTGGAAGGTCAGATGGCAGTCGCTTACGTAAAATATAGTGCCTACGTCAAATCATGGGTTTAATTGTCAAGAGGACCCCAGGCTCCCATGAGCCGTAGCAAAATGCCGGGATAACGCGAGGAGGAAAAAAAAACAACGGATTGCACTCCGGGAGTGCCGCCAGAAGTGAAAACTCAATGACATTGTAACAGTTTTTCGATCAGGTCATGTGTCCGTCTTACGAATCTTACGTCTTACGGTCACGTGACCTGTCGCGAGTTTAACATTTTTTCCCCATCACAAAAAGTGCACAGCGCCGCTAAAGAAGTTTTCACTTCAAAAATTATTTCAGTGTGAGACCCAAATCAATGACGGGAAAAAAACCAGTCGTGCAAACGAGACTTTTCCGTATTTTAGCGTTTTCCTGGTTACATTTCTATAGTGCCCGGCCTCGCACGGATGCTTCGTCTTAAATTGACGGAGGCACTAGTTTTTACGAAGCGATTACCTTTTCGTGCGGATGGAACTAGAGTGCTTATTTGATTTACTTTGGTGATGTGTTTCAAATGAAAATTGTGCTACTGTTTTTCAATTTATTCTGTAAGTATTTTTTTGTTCCAGGTAGTAAGGCTGCTTACATACTAGTACTTACTTATATTATACTTACCGAGGTAAGTAACTAGCACTTACCTAGGTAAGTAGGCAGCCTACCTAAAGAAGATGTAATGTAACGGATGCGTCGTTATAGTAGTAGCAGAGTCGGAATACGCTAAGTTTTCATGCATGCCAAGTGCTATCAACTATGGAGCTAATAGGCATTATGTGTGCATGCTTAGTTTAAAATTTGTGCAAAATTTAGCATGGTAAGAGTCTATTCATTTTATTGTACACAACTCAAATATCTTTTTAATTTATAGATTGAGTTACAGAGTTGACCTCCAAGACACTTCACAATGTGGTGAAAACTCTTGCGACCAAACTGAACCGAAGTCAACTTGGGTAGCTAAAACGTTGACAACTCCCTAAAGGAAACCTCCGCAATAAGAAGGAACTTGTAAGCTCTGTGACTTATCCGCAAACTTATAAAGCTCTTGTTTTTCACCTTGCTTGGAAGACCCTTTTCGGGATATGTGTGAAAATATTGTGCACGATTCTTTTTTTTTTTAAGAAAACCATTTATTTACATAATTAAATATACCTACAGAGGTAGGTACCATACAAATACTAAAATAAATAATTAACTAGCTTAAATCTAAAATAGGCCCTTGAGGCATTGTACCAAGGATGCTGGCGGCATTTCCTCGCTGTATCGCAATGCTGATACGTTGTGCGAGGTAGCCGCCAGCTCTTCGGTCACCAGTTACGTCGACCAGATGCTTCGCGATTTCTGCGAACAACCTATGCGCGCTGGGACCCCATGTAAACTATTTTGTTACCGTTGTGCAAACATTTCTTTCAATGTGTGTCTCCAAAAAATCAAGACTAGCATAAGAACGAGACCAATTTGGTATATTTTTCTAAAACCACCATCGCCAGGATAGAGCAAATGTTGTTTCAGGCGACCCGATGCTTTAATTCCTATTGTTCTGCCTAAGTATCTCCTCAAGCGAACCAGTTTACTCGTAGTGAAAACCCGGGATTTCGGGTGCGGGAAAGATTTACCTACCTACCTACCTAGTACAGTCACCAGCAATAATATGTTACACAGCGAAGGCCGCAACAATATGTGACGCGCTATTATTGCGCTACAAATAAGATCGTGTCAGATATTTTTGTGGCCTTCGCTGTGTAACATGTTATTGCTGGTGACTGTACCTAGTTATAAGTTGGTTTATTGTAAAATTGTTACCGAACTATAAATAAAAGGTAGCCATCTCTTAATATGATTAGAGATCCTAAGATGTTATTTTTAGGGTTCCGTACCCAAAGGGTAAAACGGGACCCTATTACTAAGACTCCGCTGTCCGTCCGTCCGTCTGTCACCAGGCTGTATCTCACGAACCGTGATAGCTCGACAGTTGAAATTTTCACAGATGATGTATTTCTGTTGCCGCTATAACAACAAATACTAAAAACAGAATAAAATAAAGATTTAAGTGGGGCTCCAATACAACAAACGTGATTTTTTACCGAAGTTAAGCAACGTCGGGCGGGGCAGTACTTGGATGGGTGACCGTTTTTATTTGCCGTTTTTTGCTTTATGGTACGGAACTCTTCGTGCGCGAGTCCGACTCGCACTTGCCCGGTTTTTGTTATTTGGCTAGTATGAAACATTCCAGGTTTGTAATAATCTTGGAGTCGGCAAGGAATTAGTACATTACGATACAAGTTCGATAAGTAGGAAATTAGCAACCAGTGGCGATAAATTGAAATACGACCAAAGGGAGTGTTTTAAATCGACACGAGGTGCGATTTAACTTTTCGCACGTGTATTGTACGACGTTTTACAGTACATATGGCCCTTTATATTTTTGACATAGGCACGTATAGTATACATTTTTGATATATTAGGGCGGTAAAGTAACTACATATGTACTGTAAATAATATAAACGAAATCAAAATTTTTTATGTGATGACTTTAAAGTATTTTGATTGGTATGAAATCTCTTTTAGAATAATAATAAGCACTCAAATTTAAAATAATTATATGTATTGGTTGTAAGTAGTCATTAAATAAAATTCACAACACAGAAAAATCATCTTAGTGCGCTTTAAAAATATTTAAAAGAGATCGAATACAGATCATTTTACAATAGTCCCATGTAGGCCCTAAGCTCGGTGGGCAAAAGGAATACACCAAGTACTCAACCCCCCTTTTGTTAAGAGGGGGGCTCAAGTAGATTGGTGCTTGAGGTATTTCTTTGGCACAATTTGGATGGTTTGCTTTAATGTTAAACCGTGGAGTGCGGGATGAGAGGTGTTTTGTTTTTGCGAAGTTTTCACTAATAAAAATGGTACTTCGAAATACATCAAAGAGCAAAATTTATCCTCTTAAATGGTAAATTGGGCGATGAAAGCAGGGGTCTAGCCAAGATGACAGTAGTTGATAGAAAACGCCAATTGAAACTTTAGTAATTTATGGAAATAGTCATGTGACTTTTCATAGCATCTGTCATCCCGATACACGATATTTTTAGGATTCCGTACCCAAAGGATAAAAACGGAACCCTATTACTAAGACTCCACTGTCCGTCTGTCCGTCTATCTGTCACCAGGCTGTATCTCATGAACCGTGATAGCTAGACAGTTAAAAATTTTCACAGATGATGTATTTCTGTACGGAACCCTCGGTGGGCGAGTCTGACTGGCATTTGTCCGGTTTTTATTTCTTTTCGTTTGGAGTTGGTCGACGTACAATTGTCATATTGGCTAGGCGCCTAGGTGTACTATGTGGTAAGATTGGGCAGCGCGGACGGAGTGGCCAGCAGAGACTAGTATTTTTTTTTGCGACATAAAATCGCATAAAAATTACAAGTAATAAAGATAATTTATAAAGTGAAAAACTACGCCCTTGAGCAAGCTTAAAAAGTAAGATTGTTAAAAATGTTTCAGACGAGTTCACTTATTTTAATCTTTCTGTACAACGACCCTGATCAAATTAAAGTTTAATAATTCATCTACAAAAGTTAAATTAGTACCAAAAGTTATACCAAAAAATAATAAGCTGTCTAGTCCATTCGCAGAAAAAGTTAAGGATTTAAGTAAAAAGAAATGAAAGTTTAAAATAAATTTAGCCATTTGAACTAAATATACTTCGCAAAGTCTTTTAAAATTACGAATCTAGGTAGCCCTACGAAAGTTAAAACAGAAAGCCTTCAATGAAAACCTATTACAATCCGGTCCCCGCAGACATGGCAACTTTTTTGTTCGAAACTTGTAAGTCTACATAAACTAGTCGACATGATAAAGATTTTAACCCTTGTCAGATATTATCGGGCACCGCGGGAGTTATATATTTCCAAATATCTGTGATATGGTAGAAACCAAAGAGCTTAACTTTTTAAATTAGTAAACATGTTTACTTTTCTGCCTAAAATTAATTGCTCGCTTAAATTACCAGTAATTGTACTTTTTGCCTCGCATTTTGCCACGGCTCATGGGAGCCTGGGGTCCGCTTGACAACTAATCCAATGATTTGACTTAGGCACTAGTTTTTACGAAAGCGACTGCCATCTGACCATCCAACCCAGAGGAGAAACTAGGGTTCTTCATGATGTTTTCCTTCACCGAAAAGCAACTGGTAAATATCAAATGATATTTCGTACATAAGTTCCAAAAAACTCATTGGGTTTGAACCCGTGACCTCCGGATTCAAAGTCGCACGCTCTTACCGCTAGGCCACCGGCGCTTTATTTTAGGCACCATTTGCATGATACTGTATTACCAAAGACATATGTAACTCCGTATAAGATGAATAAAGTCTAAGAAAAAAACGTGCCTCGGATATCAAGAAAAAGTCATTCTCGGATAGATGGCGCACACACCTTTGGCCTATGGTCGGCTAGATGGCGTTGACGACACCGTTTCATATTTAACAATTTTAACACATAGGTATCAGTGAATGAACATGGGTCAAAATGATATAAAAATAATAAAATCATTTATCCATATATATAAATTTTTTCGATAGTTTTATACGTTTTCATTTTGAGTTTTAGTCGTGTGTCGATAGATGGCAGTAAATTTACTGTGACTACAAAATTTACTATGACAGGACCCCTCTATACTATCTATTCTCTTTGGTATTACTTAGGTACTAGACAAATATGTAACGTTCTAATGTTACATAAGACTTTCTAAACACTATATCGAACTAGGCAGTTTAAAGTTTTAGGTTAGCTATTATTGTGTGAGTTGGGTTGGACATGTAATAACCGCTCTATTAGTGGCAGCTGAATGAGACATTTATAGCTTGTATTGCGAATTCGATAAAATAACTTTCTATTTTAATTCTCTTTATTCATTTCTCATCTTAAGTTAGGTTATTTATAATATGAATATAAAAGTAAAATATAAAAACACTTACAAAACAATAAAAATTAATATAAACACATTATAAAAAACCTAACCTAGGGTGCCGCCAGCAGCGGGGCAGGGCCCAAGCTACCGGTGGTCAGGGCTGCAGAGAGAGGAACCGGCGGACTATCCGCGCCGTGTCCAAGATCACCGCCTTCTGCATCTGACCCTTGATCCAACCACCTAGCAAGAGTCTCTCAAGATGTTGGTCGAGACTCTTCGCTATTAGACCGTTCACTGAAACGACTATCGGGACAATGATCGTCGAATCAACATCCCACATGGCGGTTATCTCGTGAGCCAAGTCTAGGTACTTACTGGACTTGTCCTTCTCGGCTTTCACGAGATTCTCATCATGGGGGATGGTGATGTCAACGAGCACGGCCCGACGTTGCGATCGATCTATTATCACGATGTCAGGCTTATTGGCTACAATAGTCCTGTCAGTGATGATAGATCGATCCCAATAGAGCGTGGCACGACCATTCTCGAGAACAGGCGCAGGTAAGTACTTGTAGTACGGTACTTCGCGGTCCACAAGGCCGTATAGAAGAGCAAGTTGCTGGTGAATAATCCTGGCTACGAGATTATGTCTGTGCAAGTACTCGCCGTTAGCAAGATGAGAACAACCGGAAATGATATGCCTGAGTGACTCTCCGGGACGGCGGCATGCCCGACAAATGTCGACCGTACCGTCCTTCAGGATATATTTCCGATAGTTGTTCGTCATCATCACTTCGTCCGCAATTGCACAGGCAAAACCCTCGGTTTCTCCGAAGAGGTCCCCGAATCGTAACCAGTTCACCGACGCGAGCAGGTCCACGTCGGGTCCCGTGAGGGCCTTGTAGAACCGCCCGTGTAGCACCTTACTCTCCCATGCCGCCTTGCGATCCGCAGTACTTAGTACCACAGGTTTGCGCCAGTTCTCGTTTGCCAAGGAGAGCGGCGTTAGGTTCCTGTCTACTGCCACCACATCACGATGCATCCCACACTCGTTGTTAAGGAAATAATTCCTGAGATTGTACACCTCGCGGTTGTGGAGATCCTTGGCATTTAGGAAGCCTCGGCCTCCACACTTCCGTGGGATGTACAATCTCATAACTGACGAGCGTGGGTGTAGCATGCGATGTGTGGTGAGCAGTGATCGGACCCTCCGATCCAGGGCGTCCAGCTCGGTCTGAGTCCACCTTAGTATGCCAAAGGAGTATGTGAGTAGGGGCATTACCCAGGCGTTGAAGGCGCGCACTTTGTTGCCTCCTGACAAAAGACTGTTAAGGACTTTTGTAAGCCGACTGAAAAAGCGCTCCTTCACCGACCGTCTAATACCCTCGTCCTCAATACCCAACGACTGTGACATACCAAGGTATTTATAGGTTTCTGATTCAGAGATAGATCTGAAAGACATTGTCTCAGAGAGTTGTAAATTTCTTGAATTTACAACCCTCCCCCGCTGTACATGCATAACCGCACATTTATCGACACCAAATTCCATGTTGATGGCACTACTGAAGACTTCGGTGGTTTTCAGTAGCTCCAACAAGTCTTGGCTATTTGGTGCAAATAATTTGAGGTCATCCATGTACAGGAGGTGAGAAATGACTTCACCCTCTCTCTGAAGCCGGCAACCTAGTCCCAAATCCTTCAGCAGGGTACTGAGGGGATTCAGAGCTAGGCAGAACCACAGGGGACTCAGACTGTCGCCCTGAAAGATTCCTCGCTCAATCCTTATAAAATCCTGCGGGCCAAGGCGGTCATCCCCGCCTCCTGGTTGACGAAGGACTGTGGTCCACTGCCCCATACACGTGCTTAGGAAGGCTCTCAAAGCTGCATCAACTTTATACAACTCTAAGACCCTCCCCAACCATGAATGAGGCACCGAATCATAGGCCTTCTTGTAGTCAATCCAAGCGGCTGAGAGGGCCCCCTTGTTCCGCCGGATTTGTTGGCAGATGGTCATGTCTATGAGGAGGAGCTCTTTAGTACCACGGGACCCAACCCTACGTCCATTTTGAGCGGAAGCCAGAATATTGTTTGCAACAATGTGCGCGTTGATTTTTGCTCTCAAGATGGATGTAAGGAGCTTGTATAGTGTAGGCAAGCATGTGATGGGTCTGTAGTTCTTCGCTTCCGTGGTACTACCGGACTTATAGAGCAGGAAGGTGACACCAGTTGTTAAGGAAGGTGGGAGAGAACCAAGCTCGAGGGCTTGTTGAAATTGTGCTGCCAAGCGCGAGTGCGAGCATCGGAACCACTTTAGCCAGAAGTTGTGCAATCCATCCGGCCCAGGACTTTTCCAGTTCTGGGCCGTGCGGATGGCACAACTCACGTCATCGGGGCTGATGGTGACTGCCCCCATAGGTTCGATGGAGTCGCACTCACGCTCGACAACACTCATCCAACTCCCCTCGGTGTGTCCGACAGGCACCGACCAGATGCTACGCCAGAACTCAGTCATGGCAGTAGCATCCGGCGGCTGCGTGTCGGGCGTACGAAGGTTGGTTTCCTCCCACTTTCGGTACACCTTCCTTTGGTCACTTTGAAAAAGGCGATTCTGCTGGAATCGATCCACACGCTCTCTGTAGCGGCGAATACGGTTTGCCCATGCATAGACTTTCTGCTTTAGAAAGTCGATGCGCTCTGTGACATTGGCCATGTAGTCGCGGGGCCTGATATCCGTCCCCGCGAACGCCTGGTTCACAAAGCGCATTACTCGGGGGCGATTGTTGCCCCCCCTGAAGCAGATCAGCTTTGCGATGAGAGTCCTAAACGAGCTGATACGTCGCTCGATCCGCGCTTGCCATGCAGGGACACCTCCGACGATCCTAGGTGCACGTTCAGCGTCCGGAAACTTGACGCGAGCAACACGGCACGCCGCGATGGCTCCGCAGTACATGATCGAGTGCGTATCATCTAAATCTTTACTAGTCCGTAAATATGGCTCTAGTAAAGCGTTTAGGGCTCCCATTAGCGCTAGGTTGCGTCTATTCATAGGCAGACGTGGTAATCGTGGCCTAGAGTTGGTTGTGGCGCGATACTGCGTAATCGCCTCTTCCAAAGTCCTCCTCAGTTGCTCATTAGCAGTCGTACTCACATTCTGACTCGCGAAGTCCCCCTCGTCGGTACAGAAATCAACCCGTGGCGCCGCCGGTGCCAGGTCGGGTGCGGGCACCGGATCCGGCGACGTGGCGGGTAGATCTCGCACCGAGGTGGAGTCCGCGCGAGCAGAGAGAGCCTCCTGGCGAAGCCGATCAAGTGTCGCGTCATCCAAGCGCTTTAGCCGCTGAATGACGCGCACCTGATCCGATAATCGCTGCTCCGACACGGTGATGGTGGGTTCAAGAGCCTGAAACAGAGGCAGTATTCTTGAACGATAGGCGGATAGCTGTGTTCCCCCCTCTGTAGCCCCATAATAGGCGCGCATGACATTCTCGTTCATGGTTCGAGTCCATCGCATGCGTCGCACTATACCACCGGTAGCGGGAGCCGTGGGCGGGGCAGGATGTCCCGCAGGCCCCAAGCGTGCCGGCAGCGGTGGCCGCCCTCGTCGCGCAGGTGGTCGTGGCGGCGGCGGCGGCGGCCCGCCCTCGTCACTGAACCCGTCAGTGTCAGGCGGCGTTGCGAACTCGTCGCCTGACGACGATGTGGACGAGGAACTGGACGGGGCGGGCGGGGGTGGTGGTCGTGCGTTGTTAGTCGACTCCGCTGCACGTCTTTGACTCCTCGTAATCATTGTTTTCATACGTTATACGTTTTACCGTAATATTGTGTTGACCGTTTTGTCAAACAAACGTCATGTCCGTGGCGTGTGTATAAAATTTGAGTTACACGTATTATACTCCGATATTTTATGTTTCCACATATTCAGCCAGGTCGAAGGTTCATTTGATGGCAAAATACACAATAGTTTTAACAATAAAAACGTATAAAAATATAATTATAACAAATAAAATTTACTATATTAATTATTATTATTATTCAGAGCCCACTGTGTCCCACTGCTGGGCAAAGGCTATATTAAACTTCTCTAAAATTCTGACATGGTAGGTATCTAAACATTTTTTTATTAAGCAGATACGTCTGTAATAGTATTTTATACAATCCTGATATAATAGAGAGTTTTTCAGTCGAGTACCGTGTTTAGGCAACGAAGCTTGCTGAGTTGCCTAAGTAAGGTACGAGATTGAAAAAGCTTGATTATATCACTATTGTATACAATACTTTTTCTATTAGTCAACAAAAATAATACTTTAAACTAGTAGAATCATACAAACAAACCAAACCAAAAGTATACCTACAGCTAAGATTCGCGAGCTGCCGCGAGACCTTCATACTGGTACGCGCCCCGGCCGCCGCGCCCCACGGCGGGCTGGTCAACGACACCTTCTCGTAACTCATGTGGCCCTGGTACTTGCTCCGCACTAAATTCAATTTTTAAACAGTTGTTTCCTCGATTTTGGCCACCGTAGCCTATGGAGACTAACATGCAACACTAAGTGGTTTTCGTAGTCTATGGATGTTGCTATATTAAGGGTGTCACATGCGCGTTTCTGACTTATGAACCAATTGTTTTTCTACTATACAACCAATTAATTTGAGCTATGGTTTTGTTTCGTCCTCTTGATCGCGGCGAGCTGTGATTGGTCAATTTCATTATAGTTGACTAAACTGTATCGAAATGAATATTATAGTTGAGTTGGGACATTAAAAATACCCAATTGCAGTTTGGTATAAGAAATCTTAATTCAAGAATTACAGTCGACTAGTAGAAAAACTATATTTTTTTTATGAAAGCAAAATTGTAAAATTTACCGCTTAGGATAATTTTCGAATTTGGGACCTATTGGAACATCGGTCCAATACCTTAACGCTTAACCAGCTACCGGATGTTACCAGAAGCGTCTTACGCGCTGGCCACGACAACCTATGGTTGTCGCCTTAGCCGAAGCCAGTCGCGCAATGTCGTGGCCAGCGCGTTATGTCAGGACAGAGCCCGCGTCAACGTCGCAGCAGTAACGTCGCAGTAATGCTGTTGCCATCCAAATGTCACTTTTGTTTCCATTTTCAGAGGCAAAAAAAATGTTTACTGAGAAAATTAAATTGATTTCAAAAGGGAAATATGACAAAACGTAAGGTAAACGTACTGCATGGTGCTCGACGCGGTCCCAGAACATGTCATCTTCAAACTTAAGGCATTGTCAATAGAGGTGACAGCAAGGTGTCATTTATTGGGCATTAGCACGTAGAGCAATAGTACGTTTACCGGGTTACTAATGGATTACCGATTTTTTTTTGCCAGATTTTCATATCCCAAACAATTTATCCCAAAAATATAAAAGCCAACTAATCATTTCCCAACTAAACAAGTCGCATATAAATATTTTCCAAGAGAACGATATGCAAAGAAATATTTTGACATTTCCTTACTTTGGCAACATTTATTTTACCAAATTTTAATTACTCGAAATTATTACTTGCCAAAGAATACAAAAACCGTAACAAAACAGGACAAATGTAACAGTTCAAAAAAGAAATTGCCAATTTTTATTAGAACATATTTTAATTACTCCAAATAATACAACCAAAGAATACAAAAACCAAAACAAAACGTACTTTCTATTTTTTCAAACTTTCTTTTTTCTGCTCTGAGGAATACAAGGTAACTAACGAACCTATCTAGGTAAAAATATAGGTAGTCCTGTAGTGGTTTTTTTGTCAATGCGGGGGGCTCCGATAACAATCCCTTTTTTTAAAGCAAGTGAGACCCGGCAGCCGGTCGACGAAGCCCCGCTTCGCGGGGCTTCTATTTTCTGCTCTGAGGAACACAAGGTAACAAACGAACCTATCTTGGTAGCTTTCGTGTGGTTTAGAACTTTAGACTTACGCAACATATTCAAAAGTATGACTTAATTGATAAATAAAAAATTGGCATTTAACAATCTCTCTTTTTTAAACAAGTGAAATCCGGCAACCGGTCGGCAAAGCCCCGCTTCGCGGGGCTTCTATTTTCTGCTCTGAGGGACACAAAGTAACTAACGAACCTATCTGGGTAAAAATATAGGTAATACTGTAGTGTTTTTTTTCGTAGCTTTCGGGCTGTTTAGTTTACCAAACCAAACTAAGCACCCACTTTACCTAGCCTAGACCTAACACATTTTTAATAACATAATGTTTTGGATACACATAATTTGTCAAGTAGTGGTTTTGCAATACATTTATTTTAACAAACATTTTTTAAGTAAAGATATTTTTGGACTAAATAATTTTGTCCGGTGATTTATTTGACAAAAATAAATTTGAGCGAACATTTATAGTCTAAATAAAACATTTGGGGAAAAACAGTTGGTCTTATAAAAGTTGTAAAGTAACAGTTTGGGAAATGATCATTTGTCGGCATGGAATTTAAGTTTGTCATAACTTCATATGGGAAAGATTGAGTTGACAAACGTGCAGTTGGTAAAATTTGGTTGAGAAACGAAATTTGGCCAAAAAAGTTTCGGTAAATTAAAAGGATCCCACGTCTACCTTACTTACCTTTCAATACACACTTACTTTCTTCAAAGGTAATGCACATTCTACAAAAATGCTCACACGGCAAGAATGATCAAAAGACAAAGATTCGGCGCTGAAAATATCATTTTATTAGTCATCCTTGGCGACCCTCGAATCCTTTGGAATAGGCTTGTACAGATTAAGTCAGAGTAGCCGATTGAAAAAAAAAACGCGCATTTTTAATTTGTAAAAGTAACATAATATTACTTCGAGTTCGTAAAATTATTTTACGTGCTCTAAGTAGAGTGGCATCAAGCATACTGACAAATGCATGGTAAACAGCCGTTTAAATGTTAATAGTAAGCCCCGGGGGTGTAACAGGGGTGTAATCTCTACACTACTACTCAACTACATACTGACGACAATATATGATGAAGGCAATGATTTATTATTATACCTGTAGAAACGGTTCTTCATCAATTCCAAATTCATATCTTATATAACACTTCCTTATCCTTTACGTCGTACGAGTATATTTAAATATATCTGTGTGATGTTTAGGAATCTTGAAGATTATAATAATAAATTATTTATCATCTCTATGTTTTTTATGTACTAATATAAGCATTTGTACATATCTATCTATTGCCTAACCTTATTGAGCTGAAGATTGTCCAGTAGGTATTTATTTGTTATCTTTATTCTTTACGTCAGGTATTTATTAGGAGTATTCCTTTCTTACATAAAACTGTATTTTTCCAGCGTTTTATTTCCCAGTGGCTTTACAAATATAAGTTAAAGATGGGGAACCAAAGGGACACTCAGGGAAAAAATACCATAATAACAGCGGTAAGAGCCCTCAGACCCTCTCAGGGCCCGCAGGGGTCCCGCTTAGGCATTTGATCCAGTTCGTTATTACTAAAGACAAAAACCGGTTTCAGTGCGACCTGAGGTCCATAAGAATTATGCGTAATGAGATATCAAAGTTATATTGGACGTTCTAAGATGTGGGTAACCGTACTCTAAAACTCTCATTACGTTATTAAGTGTTAGCGAGTAAATAAACTAGCTTTCAATAGTTTTTAACTAAAACTGTTTGCTTAACATAACAAACTAAAATCTAATATATCTAATAAGAGCCGTTTCAATAAAAGTCAGAGGCACGAGACGACATATCAAAGCGTTCGAATGCGGTGACCGAAGAGCTGGCGGCTACCTCGCACAACGTATCAGCATTGCGATACAGCGAGGAAATGTATGTATGTTGTATGTTCTTTAGTTGCTTCATAAGATACAAGTATCATGCAAAATTGTATACAATAAAATAAAATAAACTTAGCCTAAATCATGCATAACATTCAAAATGAAATTCAAAATAACATAAATTGACAAATGGCTGATAAATGTCCTAAGTAACCTAAACATGTCATATTAAAAAATTTAAAAACTATATAATTATATTTTATTAAATGTCAAGAGCAGTAATTAGTCATATAATTTAGCAAAATATTCATCGAGACTACCGAAATGCCGCCAGCATCCTTGGTACAATGCCTCAAGGGCCTATTTTAGATTTAAGCTAGTTATTAATTTCGTTTAGTAGTACCACTGTATATATTTTGTATGTAAATAAATGTTTTAATAATAAGAGCCGTTTCAATAAAAGTCAGAGGCACGAGACGACATATCAAAGCGTTCGAATGCGAAGACGGAGCAGGAATCATGTACTGAAAATTAAATAAATAAATATCAGGGGACATCTTACACAGATCAACCTAGCCCCAAACTAAGCAAACCTTGTACTATGGCTGCTATGGCTAATTATACCTAAGATCCCTCAAGATATATACATATATTATATTTTATGTAACTTTTGCTGTCTCTTCCATGTCCAATTGTTTACGGCGAAATAAAATAAAAAGCAAAGTTATATTATTATTAAATTAAATATTTGGCAGACTTTTAACAGGAATAATTCTTTAAGTGACAGCTAGAAACGCTGCAAAATTAATTCTACATACAATTTTACGTCGCCAACGAGGAAGATGACTGTGAAATGATAATGTCTGGTTCTAAGTAGAAAAATAATATAAAAGATTCTTGTGACAAGAAACATTTGGGACAAAGATCTTTTTATGATTTGTTATCAAATTTAATATGACTTGGAAACATGAATTTATGTGATAAATTAATATTTCCTTGAATAAGGAACCACGAAGCTAAACACGTGTATATTTTTTGTATGGCTTGATTTTTATTTAGAGACTTTTCGAGGTGTATCTATTGAACTACATATTAATTATTATTAACGTATAGAATCGGCACAGAGTACCAGTATTTTGCGCCATGTGTTGATGTTGTTTTGACAACAAACCCTAGAAGCGGAGCGTGAATCTCGCGACCTAAACGCGTAAGCGCCATGAATTTCGGCGCTTACGACGTTTTCGTCGCGTGGTACAGGTTATGATTGCGACAATTTAATTGTTTTGTGTAGAATAACAACACCCTTGAATATATTTATCCATTTATTTTCTTGTCTTATTCCAATTCACAATAATCTCATCTTATGACAACCGTTTGCTAGCACAACTCAACAACCAACTGAGCCCCGTCGACCGAGTGTAGTTTCTTTTTATACCCAACCAATAACAGTCTTCAATTTCAAACTACCCTTAACTTTAAAAACGAATTAACTAGGTATGCTAAATACCAAAAACCCTATATTTGTATGGATTCTCTATAATAATAGCAACTTAATGGGCGTATCAACTCATTTGATTAACATTTTGATAAGCAGCTAATTCGATTTTGTGTATTAGTGTAAAATATTTAGAAAAAAGGATATGTGAAGAAAATCGAATTGAATACAATTCCTTCATGTGCATACCGACCTTTCCATCAGAAAAGGGTCCTTAAGCTCCAAGTGAATAAGGACCCTTTTCTATGGAAAGCCACATTATTTTACGATATCGTGCTGAAGACGTTTAAAAATGGAATTAACCATATAAACATGTGCAAAAAGCAGATAGTTTCGTACCGGAAGCCACCAGACGCCGGAAATTGGCTGCTTGCCTCCAGATCAAAGCGATACCCGCGGGCCGACACATGTGTGTTGTCATAGCAACGCTGATGACATAGTGAAACGAGTAATTTTCTCGGCACTTAAATATTTACTGTACTCTTACCATGAGTTTACGTCTGAGTAAACGTTAGTATCCGACCGAAACCGAATTTTTACTCTAGTTTCGGCCAAAATTGAATTTTCGTTCGAAACATGGTTTTTATGCCGAAACTTGCCAAAACTTCCGTCGGATACTAATAAACGTTAGCGATTACGTCAATTCAATCGTGTGCAGCCCTCTCGCACCGATGACTCAGTACGAGCGAGATGCACAGTGAGTGAGTTAAAGCAGTTGCTAACTAATATGGCCACGTTAATCTCATGTTAAGGGCACAGTCATTTTGAAAAACATGTGGGTTGTCCTTTTGAAAACCATGACGAAAGAACAAAGCTTCTAAAAATTCTGGCAGCGAATTATAGTATTTTTCCAACAGCTTGGGCACGGTGACAGATGTCATCTCCATACAATTTGTAACCTTAAAACGCAAAATCTCACAAAACTGTTTTGAGAAAACATCTGTCACCGTACCCAAGCTGTTTGAAAATTAGTATAATTTGAAAACCCTTTAATTTTATGGGTATTGATTTTACTTTTTTTCTTTCTCAATACACTACTTCTTTCCATTTACTTTGTATGTGACGCGATGTGTACCTAATCACTGGGAAGTCCCTTTGAAGATCTTTTGTGGGTTTCGGTTATAAGATAATGTGAATGATAAGAAAATAAAGATTACTAAAAATTGTACTAGTACTCGCTGCTTTATCCATTTGAAAATGGATTGTATAATGTCGAATGTGTGGGACGACTCGACCGGGACCCGAACCGTTCTAGAGAACCACGTGAGTCATTATTAAATGACCTTAACAGGATTCAAACCTAGGATCTCCAGCTTCGTAGGTACATACATACATACATACATACATCACTGGCTCAGTGACCCAAAGAGGATCTTGGCCTCTGACACGAGAGAGCGCCACTCTGCCCTATGCCCAGCTTCGTAGGTATATGAGTGAATTGCAAAATATTTGTACATAGTTAAGCACCTGTAATTAGTCTAAAGTTAGTTGATTCCATTGTGTTACCACAGTTAAGCCATTTCTATTTAAGTTAGATGCAAGAAAGTGTGTTAGCGTATGCTATAGACTTATATGTGTACGAATTAAGTACAATACAATTTACATAGTTCATTTCCGTAACACAAATGAATCAATTAAGTTAAGACTAATCACAGCTTCTTAACTGCGCTTAATTTCGTACATTTTTTTTGCAATTTACTCATATATGGCTCCTACAGACTAGACCAGGCGGCTTAGCACGGTCGCGGTTTTATCCCTTGTCACCATGCCTGTCACGTTCTAACAAGTACGTAAGTGCGAAAGGGACGCGCATAGTGATAGACGATAAAAATGGAACCGTGCTGCGCCCACAGGACTTTAAAAGTAACAAACTCACTCATTAGCAGTAATAAATCAATCACTTCAAATCTAGTCAACTTATTGTTGACTAGATTTATCATTTGCATGACTAATAAGTACTGCTTGTGACTTTTATAATTAGTCTAAACTCGACGTGTTAGTTTTCCGTCGACGATTTTCGTTTGCTAACTTTAAAATGCATCATCATATGGGCCATTATCCATGAAAAGGGACCTTATTGTCGATGGCGCTTACGCCGCACAACGTCGCGCGGCATTGTATTTATATCGGAGCATTGTTAATATTTGGCGTAAGCGCCATCGACAATAAGGTCCCTTTTCATAGATAATGTCACATATTATTATTATAAGCTCCATGTTAGCATTATTATTTAATTGCATCGTCATCGGAATTTGTGGTTTTTAACTAAATATAAATTACAAGATTAGAAGTAGAGATGTTTATACCTACCTATACAAATACACGCAGTGATAAATAAATAAATATTAGGGAACATCTTACACAGATCAACCTAGCCCCAAACTAAGCAAAGCTTGTACTATCGGTGCTAGGCGACGATATACATACTTATATATACAGTGTGGAAAGATAAGTCGGGCCCTGGAGGGAAACTACCTTAAATCCTTAAGCTGGCTCATTTTACTTAAACGAGACATTCCTTTATTTTTAAAAAGTAAAAAAACTGCATTCAAAGATTTTCTAAAACTCGCTTGCCTCGCCCGGGACTCGAACCGACTAAAAATACCAAAAAATAAAAACTCGCAATTTTATTCTACTAGTCGATACAGTTAATGTTAATGATAACATTTCTCCAAGAAACATTAGGTCTTACACTCGTCTGTCATACAAAATATCCATAAAATCTAATATTTAGTACTCAAGATTTTTTTAGACAAGGCAAATTGAAGAAAAAAAGAAAAATACTTTGAATGCAGTTTTGTTTCTTTAAAAAAATAAAGGAATGTCTCCTTTAAGTAAATTGAGCCAGCTTAAGGATTTAAGTTAGTTTCCCTCCAGGGCCCGACTTATCTTTCCACCCAGTATATAGATAAATACATACATAGATTACAACCACGACTCTGGGACAAATATCTGTGTTAACATACAAATAAATGCCCTTACCGGGATTCGAACCCAGGACCATCGGCTTCGCAGGCAGGGTCACTACCCACTAGGCCACACCGGTCGTCATGATGTTAAATAAAAGTGTGTAAAAAGTACGTTTTCCTAGAACCATTGAACCATCTTCCGCATTTAAGCCCATCCATATTATATGAACAGCAATTGAATTGCTACTCACTTTAAATGCGTGGATGTATTATTAAACCGCTCTTTTTGGGTTCCGTACCCAAAGGGTAAAAACGGGACCCTATTACTAAGACTCCGCTGTCCGTCTGTCTGTCTGTCACTAGGCTGTGAATCGTGATAGCTAGGCAGTTGAAATTTCCTGCTGCCGCTATAACAACATATACTAAAAACAGAATACCTATAATAAATATTTAAGTGGGGCTCCCATACAACAAACGTGTTTTTTTTTGCTGTTTTTAGCGCAATGGTAAGGAACCCTTCGTGCGCGAGACCGACTCGCACTTGGCCGGTGTTTAGCTCCCTGAAGGTTCGTGATCTATTATGACACGGGTAGCAGTAAACATGGTGTACGGAGTTATGGCTTTTAAATAATCGTTTGTTTGAAATACTGTGTTTATTTAGCCTATGTACATGTTACCTGACATAGAATTGTTAGCGCCACTTGCATCCTACCACTAACCCGGGGTTAAGCGGTGAACGTTAACCAAGTGTCAAATTGTATAGGTAACCATGGTAACTCGAGGTTTAACCGGTTAACCTGAGTGAGTGGGATGGTGCAAGTGGCCCTTAGTCGTATTATCGTTTCGAGAAACTATTATAAGCTGTACCTAAATGTACCTAGAGATACACCAAAATAAGTCTGCAATGATTATGATACCACACGCAGTGCATGTGTTATTTTAAACGTCAAACTTCTATGAAATTATGACGTAAAAATTTAACACTTGCACTGCGTGTGGTACCAAAGACTGTTGCAGATTTTTCTTGGTCGAACTCTACCATACTTTAAAAAAAATTCAAGTAAATAACAACTTTATCTTGAACCGTATTTCCATGGCAACGCGAAAATATTTTCAACATTTCCGTCCAACAACCCCAAGGAGCTTACGTGTACATACACATTGATGCGTATACAGAGACGTGACATGCGCACATAAATACTCAAACGATTTCCGTGTTATGGCATGTCTGCCAAGTGCCAATTATCGCTATAAAGGAAACTTACTTACCAGTTTGGCGCGATGACCCAAAATGAGTCTTGGCCTCCAACCCAAGAGCACAATATACTGCTCGGTCCTGCCCACCGATACTTAGGATGACCTATTACAGGACGGCGTCCAGTCAGTCGACCCGAGTATGCTCTCTTTACAGCACGATCTTTACCCATTCTTTCGAGGTGGCCCATGCAGCCACCGGAGACGGTCCTTTGGTCTCACCCGTTATCCTTCGATTTCGACATTTTTCCGAATCCTCCAACTGCCATCGTCTCTTAACGGGCCCCAGAATCTTCCTTAACACCTTACGTTCTGTGACTAGAAGCAAAGCAAAAGCAATAATAAATGTGTATAAAGCAAAAGTACACAATAATATACCCGCAAGCATTTCCATTGACTCATCGTACCTTCGAAAGGCATTTGCATCGAGATCGCGGGGGAAATCCCGCGACTCCCAACGGGAAAACAGCCTGATTGAAACGCGGACAATCTACTAATTTCCGTAGTACCGGAACACTTCCAATTTGTGGAGGAAATCGATTGTGCTTTTGTAATGGGATCCTACTTATTCCTGCTTAATTCACGCGTTGTTGGTGGAGTGCGAATGATGAGTCTAATGTAATGTAGTGTAATGTAATGTAATATTTAACGGCCTCCTAGCCTAGTCGGTAGTGACCCTGCCTACGAAGCAGGAGGTCCCGGGTTCGAATCCTGGTAAGGGCATTTATTTGTGTGTTCATCACAAATATTTGTTCCAGAGTTATGAATGTTTTCTATGTAATAAATACTTATAGTATTTGTATATTATGTATATCGTCGTCTAGTACCCACAACACAAGCCTTATTGAGCTTACCGTGGGACTAGGCCGATGTGTGTAAAATTGTCCTATAACATTGATTTATTATTATTTATTTATAATGGTACCTACACTTTCATACACTGATTTTAAAACAAAATATGTTAGTTAGTTCCCGATTCGCCGGATTCATGTTTTGCTGGGCTTCGCTTCGTCGGATTCTTGTATAGGTATTCGGATTGTGACGTACTAAAGTCAATCCGGCGCAACAGGAATCCGGTGAAATAAGATCCGGCGAATCGGGAACTAACCCAAATGTGGTTTTCTGAAAGCTGTATATTTTACTGAGGTGTGTCAATAAAGAGTATTCTATCTATCTATCTTGTCACTTCTGCGGTCAGTAATTAATAATTTATCTGCATACAAGTAGGTAATACGTTTTAATCACACAGATGAAAATATATAAAGTACCATTATGCGGATAATTCATGATAAATAATTAATTAATAATTATGGATCTTTATGGTATGTTCACAGGAGAGACAATAGGTACCTACATGACCCTAATCTTTAGGGTTTCGTACCCAAAGGGTAAAAACGGAACCCTATTATGTACTAAGACTCCACTGTCCTTCTATCCGTCTGTCTGTTACCAGGCTGTATCTCATGAACCGTGATAGCTAGATAGTTGAAATTTTCACAGATGATGTATTTCTGTTGCCGCTATAACAACAAATACTAAAAAGTACGGAACCCTCGGTGGGCGAGTCCGACTCGCACTTGTCCGGTTTTTGTACATTACCCAATACCTATCTATTAAGAAAAAAAGTCGTTAAACAAAATTTACGAGAGCAAAATGGTACGCAGAGAAATACAGGTCAAAATCTTATCTCTTAACTACTCATTATCTGTTACAGATGTAGTGCATAATTGTTTTCCATCGTATTTTCTCGGAAACGTTCGTATTTGTCATGCTACTTCAGTCAACCTGCGTACTTTTTGTACCGATACTGACTGAAATAGTGAGACACATTCGTACGTTTCCGTGAAAATACGATGGAAAACAATTATGCACTATATCTGTGGGTCAAACAGATCACTGTGTTATGTCTTTCCTGTAGACATAGACAAGAGTTAAGGGCTATAAAGGTTAACTTTCTTATTTAACCCATATCCACGTGAAAAGGTCCTCCTTTTATTTAGAGAACTATGATAAAATCATTGCTTACACGCCCACAAGCTGTTAACTATAGCCCACAGGAGAGAAAAATGTGCTGTTCGCGCGAACACACTAGTATATAGCTGCCAAGAATGGTAGGCTGATGCTCAGGGAATTGCAACTGACAAGACAACGTTAGTGGAAACTGCCCTGCGTCTGACTCTGAGTTATTTCCTCGACTATTCATATATGAAACACATCACGATGAAATTTTAGCGTATGTGACAATGGTCGCTAGTGTAATTTTATCTTTACACGGTGGGTAAAAAATAACTGCATTCCCGTTGCCAGGGAGGTTTTGGGATTATACTGAGCAACTTTTACTATGGGGCCAACCCCGAAATCGTGAAAAAAATGTATGAAATATCCAAAACTTTTTCACTACTTAAGGGTTGTTCCCATAGTAAAAGTTGCTCAGTAATAATCCCAAAACCTCCCTGGCAACGGGAATGTAGTTATTTTTTAGCCACTCTGTATATTATTTATGTGAGACATTCGTCATTTTACAGTCGCGGGCAATACCAGTTTCTTGAAACTTATGTTACCTATGTACGAAATATGATTTTATATTTACCAATCGCTTTTCTGTGAAAGAGCGCGCGTTATGCGAGCTGAACTTGTAGCTATTAAAGAAGCTCTGTGTTATGCAAAGAATCTAGTTAATAGTGCTCCAGTTGTAATACTATCCGACTCAAAGAGTGCACTTCAACACCTTAATCGTTGTGTTTATGGACAAAGAGGCATGCCTATTGCGTATGAAGCTCTCCAGTTAATTCATGAGTTTATTTGTAATGATAAGGTTGTCAAATTACAGTGGATTCCTTCCCACGTAGGGTTAGCAGGAAACGAGGCAGTAGATAAGCTTGCAAAAACCGCTGTAATGGATGGCTCTGTATTAGATTCTATACCATATCCATGTGAAATAATTCCCAGAATTAAAAAAAGATGTTTACAAAAATGGGAATACCATTTTGGAGAACAAGCTTTATCAAGGGGTGTAGGAATCTGGTACAGAACAATCCAAGCTAGACCCTTGTGGATACCCTGGTTTGATTCTGCCAATCTCGCAAGAAAAGTGTTAGTCTCAGCTTTCCGAGTCCGGTCCGGACACATCCCTACAAATAAGTTTCTGTGCATGATGGGTGTTAAACCGTCACCTCTGTGTCTAGTCTGTCAGAGGACTGATGACTTGTCTCACGTGTTGTTGGACTGCGTCCAGAATTTGGATTTGAGAAAAAGAATTTTTGGTAGTTTGGGTTCCATGCACAATGGACAGATCAATTGTTGGTTGGCAGAACCTTTATCTGATAATGCAATCAGTGTATACCACTTTATTGATCTCTCCCTTGAGTAGGGAACTATGAAAGCACCCATGAGGCTGACATGTTCACCTAGAGTGTCCAAAGCCTCTATAAAAATCAGATTAAAAGAAAAAAAATACCAGTTTCTTGAAACTTATGTTACCTATGTACGAAATATGATTTTATATTTACCAATCGCTTTTCTGTGAAAGAGAAAGTCTTGTGTAAACTAATAAAGTTGGGAGGTTGGACGGCAGTCGCTTCTGTAAAAACTAGTGTTTAGATTCTGATTTTGATTTATTTATACAGGGTGTCCCATAAGTGACACGTCACAGTGACACTGGAGGTAGACTAGGCCAAGAGGACCCAAACCAACTTAACATGACCCCAGTAAAAGTGGCACGGTTTTCGAGTTATTGCCAAATTAAGGTTTTTCATGAATTTTGGCCATTTTTGACATTGTTAGTGCCAGTGTGCACTCGGAAAGATCTCGAAGTTAGTAATGAGCAAATAACGTCAAGCTATTGAGCATGTTATGCAGATTCAAAAATGGTATGACACATGTACCTTCCTGCAATAAAATAAGAATTATTATTATCTTTCGAAAGCCTCATAAAAAATAAGTTAAAACTAGAAAATCTGCAATCCATTGCTACTTAGTAAAAATAACGATTTATGTTAAGATTTATGTAACTCTGGATACAGAAATAAAAAAAAACGCCTATTCAGTATTTGCCGAATGCCTAAAAGAAAGAGATGGAAAATGGTTATCTCCCTTTTTAAGGATATCATTGAGTTGATAAAGGTTCAAAGAAAATAAAATACTGCAGGTTGAAGTTTAATCAATTTATTAAAATAATTTTATTTTACAATAGGAGATTGTTTTTCCTCGGCTCGTATGCACGCTTGGCACCGTCTTGTAAAACTTCAAGTTAATTTTCTTCAATAAATTTCGGATATGTTTCGTGCTGCCTCGAACATGCCGCCGTTGTTCCTCTTGGGACGCTATTGGCTTGGAGTAAAATTTATCTTTTAAGTATCCGCAATAAAAAAATCTAATGGGTTTAGGTCCGGGGAACGTTAGGCCATGCCACTGGTTCCAGTCGGCCGATCCATCTTCTTGGAGCTGGAACCACAGCAAGATGGCTGCCCAGAACACTAAGCTGTTCGCGACCACCTAACACAGAAATTCCCAGATGGATCAGCCGATTGGGACCAGTGGCATGGCCGCCGCGATCCCCGGACCTAAACCTATTAAATTTTTTTCATTGGGTATGCTTAAAATGCTTAAAAGATAAAGTTTACTCCGTGCCAATAAGGTCCCAAGAGGAACTACAGCGGCGTATGTTCGAGGCAGCACGAAACATATCCGAAATTAATTTAAGGAAATTAACTTGAAGTTTTACAAGACGGTGCCAAGCGTGCATACGTGCCGGGGAAAAACAATTCGAGCTCCTATTGTAAAATAAAATTATTTTAATAAATTGATTAAACTTCAACCTGCAGTATTTTATTAACTTTGAACCTTTATCAAATCAATGATATCCTTAAAAAGGGAGATAACCATTTTCCATCTCTTTCTTTTAGGCATTCGACAAATACTGAACAGGCGTTTTTTTTATTTCTGTATCCAGAGCTACATAAATCTTAACATAAATCGTTGTTTTTACTCAGTAGCACCGGATTGCAGATTTCCTAGTTTTAACTTATTTTTTATGAGGCTTTCGAAAGATGATAATAATTCCTATTTTATTGCAGGAAGGTACATGTGTCATACCATTTTTGAATATACATAACATGCTCAATAGCTTGACGTTATTTGCTCATTACTTTACTAGAATTTTTTTTTCACGACAGGTGGTCAAACTCGAAATTAATGATTCGTTGTGAATTTAATTCAAGATTAAACCAGTACTTTTTTGCATTTTACATTGTTTATCGATAAAATACTTATTTTGTTATCTTAATTAACTATTCATGATGCCCTACACATAAAAAAACTAACTTCGAGGCCTTTCCGAGTGCACACTGGCACTAACAATATTAAAAACGGTCAAAATTCATGAAAAACCTTAATTTGGCAATAACTCGAAAACCGTGCCACTTTTACTGGGGTCATGTTAAGTTGGTTTGGGTCCTCTTGGCCTGGTCTACCTCCAGTGTCACTGTGACGTGTCACTTATGGGACACCCTGTATAAGTACAGCATAATATAAATCATCATTCTCTTGCCCTTGTCCCATTCACTTGGGGTCGGCGCAGCATGTCTTTCTCTTCCACACCTCTCTGTCGCCCGTCATTTCATCATTCACTTGCGTTCGTTTCATATCATCTCTCACACAGTCCATCCACCTTTTCCTCGGTTTTCCTTTCCTCGTACTTCCCTCCACATTCATTCGTAATACCTTTCTCGTCACATGACTTTCATCCCTCCGCATCACATGCCCGTACCATGCTAGGCGATTTGCCCTTACTTTTTCTGTTATGGGTGCAACTTTCAGGCTTCCTCTTATATACTCATTCCTTATCCTATCCATTCTCGTCACGCCACACATCCATCTTAACATTCGCATCTCCGCTACATGCAATCTCTTTCCATCCGTCACCTTTAGGGCCCAACACTCTGATCCATACATGACGACAGGTCTTATGACTGATTTATAAATTTTACCCTTCAACCGAAGAGGCATTCGGGCGTCGCAAATGGTTCCCGTGACCTGTCGCCATTTCATCCATCCTGTGCTAATCCGGTTTTTAACGTCACGGTCAATATCGCCATCGCACTGTACGAGCGAACCGAGGTACTTAAAGTCGGAGCAGACCGGCAATGTAACGCCGTCGAGTTCTATGGCAGCAAAACTGGAGAGACCGCCAAAATCGCAGAACATGTGTTCTGTTTTAGATCTGCTGATCTTCAGGCCAACATTCTCCAATTTTTGCCGCCATTTCTCAAGTCTGCTCTGCACCTCGAGTTCGTTTTCACCAACAAGCACAATGTCATCGGCAAACAGCATACACCAGGGTGCCTCCTCCTGTATGTCCGACGACAGAGCGTCCATAACAAGCAGGAAGAGGTAAGGGCTTAAAGCCGATCCCTGGTGCAAGCCTACCGTGACACTGAACTTGTCGGTGGTGCCAGCAGCTGACCGGACGCGTGTACAACATCGGTTGTACATTGACCGGATTAGCTCTACATACTTCCCAGGCACGCATTTCTCTTTCAGAGCCCACCACAAAACCTCTCGGGGTACTCGGTCGTATGCTTTTTCGAGGTCAACAAACACCATATGCAGGTTCTTTTTGGCATGTCTGTATTTTTCGCACAGATGGCGAAGTGCAAAAATGGCGTCTGTTGTACCTCTCCCCGGCATAAACCCGAACTGGTTTTGTGTTATATCACTCTCATCTCTCAGGCGTCTCTCTATCACTTTTTCCCATACTTTCATGCTATGTGACATGAGTTTTATTCCTCTATAGTTGTTGCATTCCTGTACATCCCCTTTGTTTTTAAAAATGGGCACCAGCAAACTGTCGCACCATTCGTCGGGAATGGTTTCTTCATGCAACAACTTATTGAAGAACAAAGTCAGCCACTTACATCCATCCTCACGCAGTAACTTCCATACCTCTCCTGGTATATCATCTGGTCCTACAGATTTCCCATTTTTCATACTTCTCACAGCCGTTCTTACTTCGTCCATACATATTTCTTTCACTGCACCCATATTTATCATCCTGTGCTGTAGTACCCTGTTCCATTCATTTTCCTCATTCATCAACCTTTCGAAGTAGACTTTCCAACGGTCTTTTATCGCTTTGTCTTTCGTAATCACCTTACCTGCATCATCTTTCACACATTTTATATGAGACATATCCCGGGAACTTCTTTCTCTCGCTTTGGCTAGGCGGTACAGCTGCTTTTCGCCTTTAGGACTATCTAAAGACTCGTACAAATGGTCCTGTGCTGCTGTTCTGGCTATAGCAACTGCACGCTTTGCTTTCTTCTTACATTCTTTATATTCTGTCCTCTTTATTTCCTTCTCAATTTCCTGCCCAGTTTCAACACTTTGCCATTCTTTAAATGCCTGCTTCTTTTTCTTTAATACTTCCTGCACCTCCTCATTCCACCACCACGTTTCCTTATCTATCACACCTTTCCCTTTCGACTCTCCCAATACATCTTTTGCTACTCTCCGTATACAATTTGCCATCTCGTTCCAACATTCGTTTGCATTCAATCCTTCCATTCCTTTCATTTCTATCATTTTATCTATTACACGTTCTTTAAATTTTATAGCACATTCATTCTTCTCTAGCATATGCCATCTTATCTTTGCAGGGGGCCGTTCGGTTCTCATACGAGACTGGACTTTAATGTTCACATCGATTACAAGCAGCCTGTGCTGTGAAGTAAGGTGTTCTCCTGGTATTATTTTTGTGTCTTTGATGCAGTTGATCTTATTTCGCTTCACAAGGAAATAATCAATCTGCGTCGTGTGATTGCCACTTTTGTAGGTTATCAGGTGATCATCCTTTTTTTGGAACCAGGTATTGGCGATTGCCATGTCCAAGGCAGTAGCTGCTTGTAGCAATGCTTCACCCTGCGTATTACGTATTCCGAAACCGAAACCCCCATGCACTCTTTCATACCCCACATTCATTCTTCCAACATGTCCATTAAAATCCCCTCCCACATATATCTCCTCATTTGCTGGTATAGTCATGGTCACTGCGTCAAAATCCTCCCAAAACTTCTCTTTCGCTACATCGTCACATCCACTCTGGGGAGCATACACACTTATTAAATTGAGTGTGATGTTTTCTAACATCACTTTCATAGCGATGATTCTATCGCTCTTCCTGTCAACATTTGTGACATTCTGTTTCAAATGACGATCGAGTGCTATACCAACACCATTTCGTCTGCCGTCACTCCCACAGTAGTAAAACTTATATCCTTCTCCAATCTCTCTAGCCCTCGCACCCTTCCACTTTGTTTCCTGCAAAAAAGCTACATTTATCCTTCGTCTTTTCATTACATCTGCTAGTTCTCTCCCCTTCCCAGTCATCGTCCCTATATTCCAGCTAGCATACCTCAATCTCACATACTTAGGTTCCCGGGCTCGCTTCTTACGTCGCCCCCGCCCGGGCTGGTACGACAACCCTTGTCCATTTCCCACAGGAACCGGGTGCTGCCCCTGCGCGTCGCCTGCGGGGTACGCCCTAGCCCTGTCGCTCATCTCATTTGGTCCGATAATCATGCTGCTAAAAGGGTTTGGCATGAGTTTTTACAACCGGCCGCCTGCCTGACGTTAACCCTCCTTGGGAATCCCTAGTTGACTTAGGTGACTGTCATTTTACTCCTTAAGTCGCCTTTTACGACATCCATGGATAAGCACGGAGTGGGCTATTCTTAAGCCGGCAACCACACGGCACTTTTACAGCATAATATAAATGAATGCATGATTCAGATTCTTCTTCTTTTCGTGTCGAGGTTCCTTTTTTTATACGATGGATGCGCAGTAGGCAGCGGTGTTGACAGCCCTGGCTGTCGCGTCCCTCAGATCCAGCTCCGAGCAGTGATGCGGGCATGCGGGGCACGCCAGTAGATGTGATGATTCAGATTAAGATTTTAAGACACATGTTTGCGTTCAATTTTCATTTTAATACTGCTTTTTAGCTTAGCTTTAACACAGCCGCTGGTGGCTTGTCTGTCAGGCCAATTCGAGTTTTAGTTATTAGATCTGTTTCCAATGTGATACTGATCCGTCAGTGTCAAAAGTGTCATTTCTTCAAGCAAAAATGTAACTTTTGACACTGACAGAGATCAGTATCATGTTGGAAACATATTTATTAAATAAAACTCGAATTGGCCTGTACGCCTCGACTTTGTCCGGCGATTGGATCGTCACCTCTGATGACAGGGGCAATCAAGGCCCGCACCTGTCCGGACGCGAGTTAATTTACTGTCGGCGTTGGTCGGCCATTTAATTTAAACGACAGGCAGACTCTTAATATATTTATTGAAAGCAAAACAGTATTAAGGCGCGGTGTGTAGTAAAATGCGCTTTTTTGTCACCATATTTACAGACTTTTACAAGGATTTCATGCATTATTTTCTAGTATGTATAACTTCAGTCCTTGAACTACGTTATTGCTTGTCAGAAACACGACGGCTCATTATTTTCTCGATAGAATCTTAAGTTGAAAACATGCCTAACACTGTGTTTATTTCCTTATGTTAGAAGTACTACGACGAAAATGTATATGAAACTTACTTCAGTCGATAGCTTTTAAGTAAATCTTCATTATTGCTTGTCTTTTTATCGATACGTTAATTTTTTCATTCATCATTTGATGAATTCTACATTTTGCCTACTAAATTACATCCTACGCGGCAATACCTTGCGCCCATTCCTCACGCCAGTACGCCCGTGACCACTGTCAGCGTCGGACCTATGCTAGTTTAGCGGACGTTTCATAAAATGGGTAATCACAGTATAAATATGCAAATATGTTATACACACAATGTTTTTCAACATACTTGCGAAGAAAAGCAAAATAATTCTTAAATACGGTGACATTTCAGACATTCGTCCGTCATATTGTCATTTTATAGCAAGTTGGGCAGCAAAGGCACACACCCATCTAACCAATCCGGAATTCAGTCACGATTGATAAATTGTGTAAACATATTTTAAAAGGCTATAGAATTAATCAAATTGAATAATTTTTAAACATAGATATACAGGATTCAAATATTTTAGACTGGTCATATTTTTCATAAAATCGATTTCATTTGGCAAATCGTATTACTTTTTGGCAACCGGGTTTTTTAACCTAATTAGACCCCGCTGAATCCGAAATTGCTGGTTGCTTGATCGAATTCTTGACCGGAAGTGAGATATTTGATATTAAAGGACCCTTTTTTTAGTTTTTCGTAAATGGGTCAAACAGATCACTGTGTTATGTCTTTCCTGTAGACATACACAAGAGTTAAGGGCTATAAAGGTTAATTTTCTTATTTAACCCTTATCCACGTGAAAAGGTCCTCCTTTTATTTAAAGAACTATGATAAAATCATTACTTACATGCCCACAAGCTGTTAACTATTGCCCACAGGAGAGAAAACTAGTGTGTTATCGCGAACAGCACATTTTTCTCTCCTGTGGGCAATAGTTAACAGCTTGTGGGCGTGTAAGCAATGATTTTATCATAGTTCTCTAAATAAAAGGAGGACCTTTTCACGTGGATAAGGGTTAAATAAGAAAATTAACCTTTATAGCCCTTAACTCTTGTGTATGTCTACAGGAAAGACATAACACAGTGATCTGTTTGACCCAAATAACTCTTAAACGGTGGCGCATAGCAAAAAATATTCTATTACATAAGTAATCTGCATAAAATTGCCTACAAGAAAGATTTAGTACATTTTTTTGCTAGGATCAATATTCAAAGAGATATTAACGCGGGAAATTCAATTATAATCAATTCTAAGGTCCCCTTTTTTAGATTTTCGTAAATAACTCGTAAACGGTGGCCAATATCAAAAAATGTTATAAAACGTTAATAATCTACACAAAATTTTGTACCAAAAAGATTCAGTACACTTTTCGCAGGGATCAATATTCAAAAAGATAATAAAGAAGGAAAGTTAATTATAATAAATTCTAAGGTTCATTGTTTGTATGTTTTCGTTAATAATTTGAAAAGTATGACTCATTGCATCTTATACATAAATAATAAACATAAAATTTCCTACTAAACATGTAGAACTTTTCGCTAGGATCAATATTAAAAAAGACAAAGCAGCGGGTAAGTTAATTATAATCAACTTTAAAGTCCCTTTTTAGTTTTTTGTAAATAACTCGTAAACGGTGTCCCATAGCAAAATAGGTTTTAATTAATAAATAATTTACATAAAATTTTCTCCAAAAACATCTTGAACTTTTTTTCTCTAGGATCAAATTTAAAACGATATTAAAGAAGAAAGTTAATTACAATCAGTTCACAGGTCACTTTTTTTTTAGTTTTTCGTAAATAACTCGTAAACGGTGGCCCGTTGCAAAAAAATATTATACATAAATATTGAACATAAAATTGTCCACAAAAAAGGTTCTTTACACTTTTGCGCTACGATCAATATTTAAAGAGGTATTAAAGGGGGTAAGTTAATTAGAATCAATTTCCAGGTCCCTATTTTTAGGTTTTCGTAAATGATTCGTAAAATAAGGCTCATAGCAAAATAAGTTCTTAATGTTCTTGTAAATAAATAATCGGCATACAATTTTCTACGAATAACATAACACTTTTCTCTAGGATCAATATTTGAAACGACGAAACGTTTTCTTAAATCAACTTTTTATCTCTTTGTTAACTTTAACAACCCTAAAGTATTGATCGTAACGTAAAAATAAAAAGATCCAAATTTGTAGGAAATTTTATGTTAAAACTTTTGTTATTGTTTTGTACCTATGCTATTCGTACAGATATTCGAGATATGAGCAAAAATATGAAAAAGGTACCTTCACCCCCCTCCCCCCTACACCCTCAGCACACCCGCTAAGCTCGAGGACATTAAGTATGGTTATCTGGACACCACAAGGTATAACTGTGCCAATTTTCAAAATTATACGAATTATTTCCGCAGATTTTTTTTATTTTCTTGAGCTATTAACTAACTCGAATGTCGAAGTAGAAGTGTTTTTTGTCATTACAATCTTTAAATGCTTGACTTTTACTCGTCAATTCAAAATTAGAAAAATAGTAAGTAATTACAGTTAGAGTTATAAATTGTTATAATTCTTTTTGTGAAGATAGCTAAATTATCTTAGCTTTGCTAGTATTCTTCCTTATTTTCACTACCTACTTGCCCGAAATTGACTGCTAGAGTTAGACCAAGTTTGCAACGATTTTGATAGCATAGGCAGTGCAAGTGTTATACATAATTTCATAGAAGTTTGACGTTTAAAATAACACTTGCACTGCGTGTGCAATCAAAATCGTTGCAGACTTTTCTTGGTCTAGCTCTATTACATTTTTAATGTCTATTAGTAAGAACTATTATTTGTCTCATAATAATTTGGTATCATTTGATTAGATTCTCAGTTTGTCGCGGTATACACTCATATTGTATATATAATTAATAATTATTTACACTCACCGTCTTACCTACCATTTTTAATTTCATTAAGTACTCATCAAAATTCGAATTTGCTAATAAATCTTATTCAATATTAATTGCCGGAAAAAATCCCGGAACTGACAATTCAGAATACCGATGTCGTCAGAATAAGGACGTAGACGTGCTGCGCGGGAATGGTGCGGTGCGCCGCGCGGGGCGCCCGCCTGCCCGTTCTACCACGCGTCTGCTTCACCCCCTTGAAAACGTAAAACTCGAGTATAAGAGCGCCTTAACAAAATAATAGTATTTTATACAATCGTGATATAATAGAGAGCGATTCAGTTGAGTGGCGTGTTTAGGCAACGAAGCTTGCTGAGTCGCCTAAGTAAGGTATGCGATTGAAAAGTTTGATTATATCGCTATAATATTGTATACAATACTTTTTCTACGAGTCAACAAAAATAATACTTTAAACTAGTAGAATCATATAGGTAAACAAACCAAAAGTATACAGCTAAGATACGCAAGCCTGATACCTTCATACTCGTAGCTCCCCGGCCGCGGCAAAACAGGGGCGTTTTGAAATGCGGCAGTTCGACGATTAGCCGGATTGTCATTGCGATACGTTCTTCAATAAGGCGGCCTACGTTTAGCCGCATCGTACTACTATTATAGATTGTAGAGTGACCAGTTCTTTCGGTCGCCTACGTAACCGAAGTTTGACAATGTTTGCAATTAAATTTATTTTTACCATGGTCCCACCGCACTAGAGTCAGACCAAGAATAGTCTGCAGCGGATTTGATAGCCCATTCAGTGATAGTGTTATTTTAAACGTCAAACTTCTATGAAATTATGACGTATAAATGACACTTGCACTGCGTGGGCTATCAAATCCGCTGCAGACTTCTTTTGGTCCGACTCTACATGCGTTTCTTTTCCAAAACATTTCCTTCACAACTTAAATAGCCGGAGCCCCGCAAGCGGGGCTCCTATTTCTGGGTTTGCCCTTCGGGCATCTGAAGCTACCTAACGAACCTAACCTAATTACCTACCTACGCTTTTTTCCCCAAAGTGTAATGTTTTCACGGACGTCTTACTAAATCAATAGGTAGGTAGGTTAGGTTCGTTAGGTAGCTTCAGATGCCCGAAGGGCAAACCGCTCAGAAATAGGAGCCCCGCGAAGCGGGGCTCCGTCTAGTTATGTTGCGAAGGAAATGTTTTTTGAAAAGAAACAGTCCGATGAACTCCAGATTTGATGGACACCCCAGCGTTTGTCAGGCAGCGCCACGGGTGTTAAAAATGGGAACTAAAAACTGTCAAAGCGGCGGCTAATGACTCGCTGTATTACATAACGGCTAGCCGTGTTGAAGAACGTATGGCGCCGAATACATTCCGGCGGATTCTCATTCAGCCGCATTCAATCCGGCTAATCGTTAAACCGCCGCATTTCAAAACGCCCCTGTTTTTGAAAACGGCTAGCCGTTATGTAATACGGCGGATTATACGATCCGACTGCGTCATATACACATATTTACAAGTAAAAAATGGGAGCTAGCTCGGCGCCGGATGGTAGGGTGCCCTAAGGCTGGTGGCATTGCCGCGCTGAATGGCGATGCCAATTCGCTGGCCAAGGAAGTGACCAGCCCTCACACACTCTTAATTAATATTGTTTACTTTAAGGATGAGTCTCATTTGTTATTAAGATTTAGAATTTGCTTGCTAGTGAAGATCAATAACACTTGAGTCGATATTAAATTACTCACTAGCACTAATATAATAATAAGTTATAATCATAGGATCCCTTTGTTTGACATAATTATTGAAAGTTATAATGTAATGATTGTCAGATTATCATTAGTCATAATTCTGAAACAGTTAACTTTTTCAAGATTTTCGTAAGGTTATCCTATAGATAGGTTAAGTAGGTTAGTTTTATGGCTATCCTGAAACGTTACGCTTTTCTGAGAAAAACCAAATTATGACTAACGAAAATGCGGACAAACAATACATTATGACTAGAAACTTTATGGGAAACAATAGAGACCCGTAATCTGTGTGACATGTAAGATAAAATTATTTATAAATAAAAGATGTCAATCAATATCAATCTCAATACGCTTTTGTCCCCGAAAAATCAGGCTATGGTACTAACTTACCAAGATTCCTTATTTATATACTGTATATCTTAGTAGTTAGCAGATAAACACGGTTACGGTAATACAGCGAAACTTGCATACCTACAAAATCTTGTTAACGTTTAGAATAAGTTAAATTAGTTTGTTGCCATAAACTTACGTAGCTTAAGACACATGTGAACTGAGATATTTTACTTGGGACACTGAATATTTTCATCAAAAAGTTACATTTTGTCGTTTTCTTCCTCGCGTTGTCCCGGCATTTTGCCACGGCTCATGGGAGCCTGGAGTCCGCTTGACAACTAATCCCAAGAATTGACGTAGGCACTAGTTTTTACGAAAGCGACTGCTATCTGACCTTCCAACCCAGAGGGGAAACTAGGCCTTATTGGCATTAGTCCGGTTTCCTCACGATGTTTTCGTTCACCGAAAAGCGACGGGTAAATATCAAATGATATTTCGTACATAATACCTAAGTTCCGAAAAACTACAACAACATCAACAACATTTTGTATCGCAGTATATTATATATTACAACAACAACGTTATATTAGCAGTCAATACGAGAATTAAAATTAGGGTTTAACCATAATTTAGATCAATCATATTGAAACTTTTTTTATTATTCTTCAAATTTGAGTATAAACTTTATTTAAATCATATTAGAAGTTAAAAAAACCATGAAAACCTTATCACATATTTAAACTAGAAAACCATTAGAAAACTCAATGAAAAATATACAATTGTATTTTTTTTTTCAATCGAAACTCTACATCTAAAAGCCATGTCATCCAGAAAATAAATATCTTTTATAAGGTGATCTTTCTCGCAGGGTGTATTAATGACCTAACATCATCCAGAATTTGTTGTTAATTTTTGACTTGATTTGTTTACATACTTGAGGCTCAGGTGATAGTGCAGCCCACGACAACCCCAAATATAAAGACTAAAACCTATTTTAAGACAATAATTATATACTCAACTGTTCACACACTACTGTAAAGTTAGACCAAGAAAAGCCTGCAACGATTTTGATAGCACACGCAGTGCAAGTGTTATTTTAAACGTCAAACTTCTATGAAAATATGACGAATAAATAACACTTGCACTGTGTGTGCTTTCAAAATCGTTGCAGAGTTGTCTTGGTCAAACTCTAAGTGAATTCAAATCGAAAACAATTTATAAATTTCACATTAATCTCTTGAGGATACCTACAGTGATCCGCAGAGCGCGTTTTGAAAATAACCTTAGATGGTGTTGACGGGTAACTTAAGGTTTTCTTTATTAACATCCTGGTTTTCACGGAGCAAATGAAACAAAAGTTTTAAGACAGCTTGTCTGAAAACTTTTGCTTCATTACCGCTCCATCTAAACGAGCGGATCATTTCCAAATATTCTTCCTTTACGCTCCAGCTTATAAAACTCGTTTAAAGCACAAAAGGGCCTATTGGCTAAACAATGGGTGTCACGGGCAGGCCCAGGAGGAATTATTTGCATCATTTGTTAGGAGAATAGATGGTGATTTTATCAACTTTTTGAATGAGATGTGACGCAGTTTACGGTGTGGGAATCATTTTATTTTATTAAATGTGAAGTAGGTATCTTTTCCGAATATGGGATAACGTCTCGGGCATTTTAAAGGCGTGCGTGAAGTCTATACTAACAGTCATGTAGAGATAGATTAGTTCGACGTTTTAATGAAATAATGATTAAATTTAAACTGCCTTGAGTCATCTTAACATTAAGGTAATTGTACGGTTTAACTAATAAATATTTTTAGTCACTCGTGCGATATATTTCGGAAAGACTAGGTCGCCATTTTGAAGCAGTAACAGTGCATGAGCAGCAATCACAATAGAGTTAGACCAAGAAAAGTCTGAAGTGATTTTGACAGTGCAAGTGTTATTTTAAACGTCAAACTTCTATGAAATTATGATGTACTTGCACTGCATGTGCTATCAAAATCGCTGCAGACTTTTCATTGTGTAACTCTAGTCGCGTACATGTGTCTCAAAATACGTGAGACAGTAATATTACCTAAAATGATAATTAGGTAGGTATGGGTATTTAAATTAAAATACATATTTGCTACGATTATTTTAATGTATAATACCAACGATTAGTCCACTTACTAAAAACCGGAGCTAACTTTTCGGTTATTGTATTTTTGTATTTTTCTTAATTACTCGTAATGCATGTTAATTATAAGATGTAATAATGTTTTGAAAAGATATGTCCCGCCGAGTTTATTGCCGGTCCCATATTGGGATACCCTCCTCCAATTGAGGGGGGATTTAAATCTTCTCGGGGCAGAGGTGTACGGTTGGAGCCGGTAAAGGTTTATTTGACGTTCATAAGCGCATTGTAATATGCCTACTTGAATAAACTATTTTTTATCTTTTATCTTATCTTTATCGAGGCGCCAACTAAACAAGTAAGTATTGTATTGGTAACATAAAAATAAATAATAAATATTATTCTTTGTATTTTTCAGTAAATTGCAGATTATTCGTTCAGGAACCTCTGGTCCTTATTTACTTACAATAAACGAATAATTATTTTTAATACAATGCCCCATGTTGATTGGCACCCATTAAGTCCATATTTGTTCGCTAAGGTTTTTGTTAAGATAAATAGACAACAAACTAAAGAGATACAGATCATTAATGAGTGTAACACCCCCCACCCCCGCTACAACTGACAGACAAGATATTGCTTCTATTACTTAGATTTACGGCCAATCAATTACTGCTCCACTGGGCTGTTTACAATTACCGAGCAATCGGCGTAGTCTATAGTGATTAGCAATGGAATAGCCTTGTCCGTCCCACCATACTCAGTTCAAGCCATTGAAATTTAAACCAGATTATTTAGAAAATGGAGTTGATTTTCCTTTGGTTCACGTTTTGAGTAAAATAAAAATAATTTTCAATGTAACCTCAACCTATCAAGGCTTTATATTCATTACTTGCTAAATGGAATATGTCCTTCAAAAATCACATAGGGCAGGACGAGGATAGAACACAGGTCCATTGTACAAGATTGCCTGTCAAAATCTCAAAAGTTCGACGAAAACCTGAATAATATCAAGAGTTATGATTGCGTAAATTATGTGCTTTTGTAACATTACCAGACGTGGCTCACTCCGCGATTTAGTCGCGTCGCAACAAGTATATTCAAGTACATCCGGCCCACACCAATTTTGGTGGCTAGCCATAAACCTAAGAATAACTAAAACTAAATTTTTGAACTGATGAAAAACGACTTATTTGGACCTTTCGATGCAAATTTATACCTAAATGAGAACCCTAACCTTCCATGACCCAAATCATAAATTCAAATAGTCAAAGCGGATGCAACGTCCAAAAACATCCGAATAATCCGAATATTAATAAAAACCACTAACATTCCTCCTTTGAAGTGGCGTGCGGTGTGCATAACATACGTACAACATATGCTGTAACATACATGTACATACATGTATGTTGGGAAAGCTGAAACTGCGCATAACTGAGGTTGTGATAGTGATATGCCTATGTTCGTTTCCATTAACCCCCTTATTTATAAAACTTTACGGGGCCCGATTTAGCAAAATTATGTTTATCCCTTTCTAACAAATACATAAGTTAAAATGACAGATAAAGACAAACGATTCTTAGCTTATTCAGGCCAGTAACGCGTTTGTGAATAACGCCATAAGTGTTTAAGGATTAATGTCGCTGGTAAGATGATGGAACAAAAAAAAATTTTTTTCTATGATTCAAATTTGCTCCTCGAGTAATTTGAAAATTATAATTCCTAGAAACATACTTTAAAGCCAACTATTGTAGTGCATTAATTAAAAAATATATTCTTCATTAGCTGTTTTTTTGTAACTTTGACCGTTTAGCTAAAGTGGGAAATACCCACTTGACCGAGGTACAACTAGAAGAACTGCAGAAATTCTGCCGTCGTAGCTGTTTGCGAAGTTAACAGCACCATCTATCTGACACTTATTATACTTTACCAAACCCTAAATAGATGGCCTTTCGATATTATATGCATCCAATAAAGGTACGTAGTTCCAGAGACAGTCCATATGTGGCGCTGTAATCAACTCAAAACAAAAACGGCCGTTTTAAATTTGGACGCATAGATTGACGAATCCAGCAACATAAAAACTAGTTTGATGTATTCAAAAGGTACTTAACCCTAGAGTGCTCGGCGAAAAAACTGTGATTACTTGAAATCGGTTCGTTTGTCAAGGCCAGGCGTCCTAGTAGCTGCCCCCCGTTCTTTAGCTCTCTATTTTCCAAATTTGGAGAGCGGCAGAAACATTTGCTTCGTGCGTGGTTGACTGCAGGAAGCAAATGTTTCTGCCGCTGTGTCGCGTATGACGGCAAATTACTCACCGCGCGACTACTCACGTAAGTAAAATTTGGGGTCCGTTAATTTTCTTATATCAAAATATTAATAGTTTTTATTAAGGTTAATATTGTTTTGATATTAACAAAGTAAAAATAATAGATAATATTATTTAATTTATTCTAATTCATTATTATTACATGAACAAATATACAGAAACAAATGGGGAACCAAATCTCTTGTTTAGTGTCATCTGAACGCCAAAATACACCCTCAGGTGGAGAAGATACATTATTTGCACTATGCCCGTCCAAGGAAAATAGAAGGTCCAAAAAGAGCATATAAGTGCAAAGCATATAAGTGCATAATATAAGTGCAAAGTTACTGTGCAACGTTCATTGTATACCCATGTACCAGGACTGTTTTGCTAAAATGTATATAGAAGATAATTAAAACGTTTAATTTTGTTAAAAATATCTATATTTCGTATTTTTTACGTAAGCTAAGACAAAGGCCGACTTAAAAATTCGAAAATTTTTACCTATTTTCCTGATTTTTTTAATGTACTATGAAGTATAAAATTATAACACAAGTTACTTTTTCAAACAGTATTTGATTCATTTTATCCCATAAAAATTATCATAAAATGATTTAGTTATCATATTAAACAAAAAAACATGTTAATTATAGGCGGCAAAATGCTCCCTACGCGAGCACTCGCGTTACACGGCGAGGCGCGACTACTCTAGGGTTAAATACAAAATACAGTAAGTGGCGTTACACGGAGAGGCGCGACTACTCTAGGGTTAAATACAAAATACAGTACGTAGCGGCCCCCTTTTTTAAATAGCTATCGTTAAATTTAAATAATCACGATTATTTAGCAGTGTCGCTAGTGTGCACGTTGATGGGCTCTTAAGTAGGTACATCACTATCACCGAGGTTGTCACACGTGGAATTACGTGTATAATATTAATTGCTAGGTGTTTATTATCCGCGTGTACGAGTTCATTTGCGAGTCTAGTTTCGACAATATTTGCGAGTTAGTTTGTGTTGTTAGCAGCAACGTCTACAAGATTTGTTTAAATTAATTTAGCGCTATCGTTCCTTGTCGTCTTGAAATTACGTTCTAATTGCGACAGGAGCATTCCAGAAAAGTATCGTGTACGTGACGCAATTTTTTGGGTTCCGTACTCAAAGGGTTAAAACTCCCGTTTTTAATAAGGTCCCCCCTATTACTAAGACTCCGCTGTCGGTCTGTCCGCCTGTCTGGCTGTCACCAGGCTGTATCTTATGAATCGTGATAGCTAGACAGTTGTAATTTTCACAGATGATGTATTTCTGTTGCCGCTATAATAATATATACTAAAAACAAAATAAAATTAATAAGTGGGGTTCCCATACAACGAACGTGATTTTGTGGCCGTTTTTTGCGTAATGGTACGGCACGGAAAGAAGAAGGTACGGAACCCGCGAGTCCGAATCGCACTTGGCCGGTATTTTAACACTTGTGATGAAGATAAAAAGCCAATATTTTGAATAACAACGATTATCTTAGCTTTAAATTCATCGCAATACATACAATACAGATTACTTCAGGTTATAAAAGTAGAGTTAGACCAAGAAATTTCATAGAAGTTTGACGTTTAAAATAACATTTGCACAGCGTGAGCTATCAAAATCACTGCAGACTTTTCTTGGTCTAACTCTAGGTGCGTCGCGTCATCGATAAAGTAAACCCCTCTGTGGAATGCCTCGACAGCATTGCTCTATCCTCGTGCCGCCCAATGTACATTAGGATGTACACTTAGTTACGATGGAATGTCAACCTTGATTAAAAACAAAGTAGGTAGCATTTCATTTGTCTCGAATTTTTTTTCGAACAAATGAAATTCAACCTAATTGAAAATACAATACGATTCTAACTTCCTTGGCTATAATTTTGTATGGTGGGCGGCACGAGGCTATTGCATTTCTGTCTGGTTTTGAAAACAGTCAGTCAGACATATTGAATCTTAATTTTTAACTGGATGTTCTGTCACAATCTTAACAAACCGTGGCCATTTGATTTAATTTATTGCCCTGTCATCGACCTCACAAAAACATTGCCATATTTTCAAGAGTTTTAATTTTTCACGCTATAGCACCCCCGGGGTCGAACCGGCTTTTTAACTTTTTAATGGAATCAAGAAGCGGGGTTTTTAGCAAGTTTTGTCCCTTTTGGGACCCGTAGTAGCTTTTGTTGACTAAATAATGGAGGTCACCGGAGTCTTGGCATCGCCATAGAGAAATAATTAAGGATAGAGTGCTAACACCAAGGCAAATAAATATAGTCTCGGCGCACACTACGAGTTTGTAGCCTTTGGCGTCGAGACACTAGGTCTGTGGGGTAGGAGGGCTCGGGGGCTCCACAAGGCGCTGTAACGCCTAAGGGAGGCCACAGGTGACCCTCGCACAGACAGCTTTCTCGTGCAAAGATTGGCCATACCAATCCAGCTTCAAATCAGCAATCCAGCAGCGCAAAATTTTTAATTGTAGTAGTAGTAATAGTAGTAGTAACACTTATTACATAATAAATGAGTTTCAGTTGTCGCTAACTCCATAAATCAGTTTTCTTACCAAAACGCTGGTTTTTTCGTAGTCAACATCTAGCATTAAGTAGTGGATTTTAAAGTACCGCTACTTGACACCAGACGAGTGTTACGACTGACGAAAAATGTAAGTATTGCTAAAACAATTTACAACTAATTTTACAAGCAGAAGGAGTTGAAAATAGAGTTCCGGTTAATCCGGTTATAATATTAGCTGAAAACTGTTATGCATTAGACTATTCGTTCGTCGCGACATCTATTGTCAAGTAGCAGTACTGATAAATTCGCTACTTGACGCTAGATGTCGACCTCGAAAATAACCCACTTTTTGGTAAGAAAACTGATATATGGAGTTAGCACTCTATCCTTACTTGTTTCTCTATGGCATCGCCGAGATTCCATCCTAGGGGTAGGAAAACTGTAGCCTTATTTTTCACTTGAATTATGAAAACGGGAGAGTTTGTGCGAAATTTTTTGTTTAAACCATTTGCTCTGGAGTATATTTTAAAATAGCTATGTAGGTAGATTACTCGTAATGCTTCCATATTTTTTACTTGTTTTAAAGAGGAATAAAAATTATAATAGGTTTTATATCGATGGTCGCTTATGTAAATATTATATTGTTAAAACAACAAATTTTATGGAATCTTTTCGACGTCAAGAAACTCATAAAATAATTGATACGGTTTAGTATTTTTTTGTATAGATTGTTTCATATTATCTTGTTTAAAATACTTATCATCATCATCATTCTAGCCTTCAGTCGTCCACTGCTGAACATAGGCCTCTCTTCGTGTAGGTACGCCACTTATCCCGGTCCTGGTCTAGTCTCATTTTATTTTATTTATTTATTTAATACAATTATGTTAATACGGCATTCATCCAAAAGTGCCTCGCGATTTTCCGATTGTCATCTACCCAACGAGCCAACGGACGCCAGGCGCGTCTTTCATTCGAAAGCGGCCACCAATCCGTCAACATTTTGGTCCACCTGCCATCACTCTGCCTAGCAACATGTCCCGCCCAACTACATTTAAGCTTGGTGATGACGTCACCCACTACAAAATACTTATCATCTTGTGAAATGGCGTAACAGCAGTCGCCAACGATCATTGTTGAAAATCAGTGAAGTCATACCTGAAACGACAAAAACGACAGTTTATTAAAGAGAAAAGCGCAATTTATAATACACATAGTTGTACAAATTATAGAGAGCTTAAAAGTCTTAAAACAAAATTATTGATGTAGGTAATTGACTAATGGCCACTTGCACCATCCCACTAACCCGGGGTTAACCAGTTAAACCTGGAGTTAATGGTAACTCCAACTCAATGGTTACCAGTATAATTTAACACTAGGTTAACGGTTTAACCGGTTAACCCCGGGTTAGAGGCTGGTGCAAATGGGGCTAACAATAGTGATCGAAATGAAAAATATCGTATCATCCTAGTGACTGCGCCAGTACATTAATTTATATAATTAGCTGTTTTATGGACCAATACTTATCATTGTTGTTGTTTTGTGTGATTTTGGAGTAAAGTTAATAATAAGAACAAATTTGAATATTAAGGTGACATTCAAATGTCAACTGCAAGTGCATTACTGTTGCGACATTATTGTGGCGGTGTTGATGTTGTTTTTTAACTTAAAATACGTTAGTGACCCGTTCTTAATATATTTAATAAAGTGTTGATGCTATCGCTTTATCTGTCAATTTCCTTAATTAAATGTGTGACGGATTGAATGTCATAATTACGGCAGTAATGCGGCCAATATCACTCATTTATCAAGCAAATTGACAGTAGCACCCGCGTCAAGGCCGCAGCTATGGACGGTAGAGGAAGGACGACAATCTCTTATGACAGAACTGTTGCAAAAGTGTCAAGCTGTCAGCTATAAATAATAGTTCCAAATCTCTCCAGAGTAGCGCTAAAGTAGCGTTATCAAAGAGAATAGATAGTATAGACGGGTCCTGTCGTAGTAAATTTTGTAGTCGCAGTAAATTTACTGCCATCTATCGACACACGACTAAAACTCAAAATTAAAACGTATAAAATTATCAAAAATAATTATAAAAATATATATGGATAAATAATTTTATTATTTTTATATCATTTTGACCCATGTTCATTCACTGATATCTATGTGTTAAAATTGTTAAATATGAAACGGTGTCGTCACGCCATCTAGCCGAGCATAGGCTAAAGGTGAGTGCGCCATCTATCCGATTTTCGAGGCACGTTTTTTCCATAGACTTTATTCATCTTATACTAAGTTACATATGTCTTTGGCGTTATTGACGGAGTGAAGTGCGCTATCAATGATTTGAAAAAAATTATCTAATATTCTAGGTATTGTGGCGCCACCTATTTAAGGTTTTTTGGCGGACACTTTTTGATATATGGAGATCGTATTCCTTATTTCTACCTTCCTTATATGTAAGACTTTAGCTGCAGTTGACATCCGAATGCAATATTATTTTTGATCGACCACAAAATGTTAAAGTACACATTGTAATAACTCTAAGGGCCACTTGCACTATTCATTAACCCGGGGTTAACCGGTTGAACCTGGAGTTACCATGGTTACAAGTACAATTTGACACTGGGTTAACGGTTTCACCGGTTAACCCCGGGTTAGTGGGATGATGTAAATTGCGCTTAGCTATCACGAAACTTATAATTTTAACTCCCTATCTAAATTCATTCCAACCCATTAAAACAGCACCTGACCAGATAAACACAAGTAACCAAATCCCGTTCCCGCTGGCCTTAATTCCTCAATTTACTACCAACAAAGTCTCCCGAAGACATCGCCGTCCACATTTATGCCCCAAATTCACTTACCCCCACCCCACACGTCCACCCACCCCCCACTGGACTAAGCCGTTCACAAATTGGCTGCAGTCCAGAGTCCTTGTTTCGACGAATAACAATTTTTATATAACATCTTGGCGGAAACGGAGTTGAGTGAAAACATGTTTACGCGGTACGGATTGTTGTTTTCGTGATTGTGATGCGAGGACAGGTATAGTCGGAGCAAAATTAATATATCAACTCGGAAATACAGAATACAATAGTAAATTTACATCGTCGTACAGAATAATATATTATATATTTTTGTTAAAAGGTATCAAAAAGATAGAGTATATTGTGACCTCATCTGTAGACAAAGGTATATTTGAAGCTTTGCGGGTAAAAGTTCCATTCGGATGGCAACTCTTAAATAAATAAATACAGGTTGCAAAAGAAAATTAAGAACTAAACTGCTCTACTTTTAAGTATTTATTTAAACGCACAATTGTTGTTTTTAATAGTTGATAGGTACGTTATGTAATGTTGAATTGATATAACAAATTAACAACGTAATAGAAATACATTCTGACATGGCACTGCGATAAATCTGTGAAATAATATTCATTACAATCATACCATTATATTCTTTGTTATTTTATTGTATTCCATTCAAATCAGTTATATTAGTATAGTATCATGAGACAAAAAATCGTTATGAAGACCTTTCATTACATTTTATTGACCTCAACTGTTAATAAAAGAGAGTAGATATTTGTTACAAAAATGTGAGGCAATATCTTTTGCTGTCATTAGGCGCAAATGTTACGAAAGATGAGCAACACTCAGACAGATTGGACATTTATCCAGAAATGTCACAATAGATTCCTAATTTGCTTACAATTTTTTACCCGGATTTTATCCGGATTTTCATGGACTAAAATCAACAAAATGTTTAAAGCAATTGTAAATATTTATGTTTTTTACGGAAGTCGTAAAATCTAAATTAACAAAACATATTTTTTGTCTTAAATTAGACCTGCCATCATGTTGTTATTACCAGGCCACTTAGTTTATTATGCATTATATTTTGTTATTAATGTATCCGCCTTTTGCGTCATTAGGCCAAACATATCTCAGTTGGATGGGCTGATTCCAATAACTGACATCCTACGTATAAAATTATTTATTTTAACATGGAAATAGATTGGTATACCGCAAGCAAGCACTTGAGCCGTACCGTACCGGTTAACCGGCTTCACCAACTTGACCGGTCGTGACGTAATTTATAGTCGGGATTATTCCAATACCTTACCGAGCGCAGGCTGGGCCTTGTTTTATAATAACAATCTGACAAATACGGTAAAAAGCGATATAGTTGAGCCATTGTAGCAATATTGTTTTATCCTGTCAATTTCTTTCATGTTTTTTTGAGCGGATTGCGATATTCATAGACATCATATGTTCGTAAAATATTGACATAAATGATGACGTGCTTACACTTTTTTTATTACAAATGTCATGCAGATTTAGTTTGATTTGACTGTACAGTTTCAAGGCTACAATAACATTGGTTTGAACGATTTGATTCACGATATCAATCGGGAATATGCGGCTGGGATCAGATGCATCTAGGCTACGTCCGTAACCACATACACACATTGCTTGGTTGCTTAGCCACGGACTACAGACGTAATCTCAGTCCTCGTGTATACTAAGAATTTATGATTATGATTACCTTTCCAATTTGAACTTAAACATGTCATCTCAATTGGTAATAAAATTGATGTGTTTGTTACTTGCTCCCAATAAGATCCAATATAGTGTTGATAGAATTTATTTACCTAGATTTTCATATAAAAAAAACTAAAAAAAATGTTTCTAACGACAGGGGATTTATATTTTAGTGTGGCTTTGATTGTATTTTTATGAAAATTGATTTTTGTTGTATACCTATGCAAAATGTAAAATGCCATTGTAAAATGAAGAGAACCTCTACCTATTTGGGTCAAACAGATCACTGTGTTATGTCTTTCCTGTAGACATACACAAGAGTTAAGGGCTATAAAGGTTAATTTTCTTATTTAACCCTTATCCACGTGAAAAGGTTCTCCTTTTATTTAGAGAACTATGATAAAATCATTACTTACATGCCCACAAGCTGTTAACTATTGCCCACAGGAGAGAAAACTAGTGTGTTATCGCGAACAGCACATTTTTCTCTCCTGTGGGCAATAGTTAACAGCTTGTGGGCATGTAAGCAATGATTTTATCATAGTTCTCTAAATAAAAGGAGGACCTTTTCACGTGGATAAGGGTTAAATAAGAAAATTAACCTTTATAGCCCTTATCTCTTGTGTATGTCTACAGGAAAGACATAACACAGTGATCTGTTTGACCCATTTGTTGTATGCCTATGCAAAACATAGCCAAATGAAGAGAGTACCTAATGGTTCTCAGTATAATGGCAATTGCGATGCCATACATTCAAATCCAATGCTTGATATAGTTAAGTAGTTTTAGATGCATTGTTCGTTGACCAATAAAACTTCTTAGAAAGGCATAATATAAGAACATAATAAACAATATAACATAAGTTTTGAAATGTACGTTTGAGTTGGCATAAGGGTCGAGAGTACAGTCGCCATCAGATATATCGGAGCGGCCAAGGTGTTCACAATATCTGAACACGCGCTCTAACGCCCTGACAATAGAGGCGTGTTCCGATATTTGTGAGCACCTTGGCCGCTCCGATATATCTGATGGCGACTGTACCTAGTGTTTAATGTTTGATTAAAGTGATATATTATGTCTTATGATATGGGAGGCAAAATAGCAGACAAATCGCCTGACGGCAAGCAATCACCGTAGCCCACCAGACACACTTGCCACTTGCCACACCAGAGGGGTACAAGTACGTTGCTGGCCTTTAAGATACGCTCTTTAAGCTTTGCTTTGGGGTTACAAGTGCGTTACCGGGATTTAAGATGCGGAGTACGCTCTTTTATCGAAAACACGAAGGTCGCATCGTTCCGGAAATATTGCGGGCGACAGTTTATTCTACCTACAGCTTAGCTGTGCACAAATAAATATGCTAAATTATTATTATTATTATTGACGACCGGCCTGGCCTAGTGGGTAGTGACCCTGCCTATGAAGCCGATGGTCCCGGGTTCGAATCCTGGTAAGGGCATTTATTTGTATGATGATACAGATATTTGTTCCTGAGTCATGGTTGTTTTCTATGTATTTAAGTATTTATATATTATTTATATCGTTGTCTGATTACCCACAACACAAGCTTTCTTGAGCTTACCGTGGGGCTTAGTCAATTTGTGTAAAAATGTCCTATAATATAATATAATATAATATTATGTATTTATATTTATACGTAGTAGTTATACTAAACTAAACAACAGCAGAACGTGTAAATATTTATAGAGAGTTGTTTACCGGATTATCAGGGTCAGTGACCCAATATATTATTACGGATTATTATTAATAACAACTATGTAGGGTAATTCACCAGTAACTGGCCGGTTTTAGTAACTGGCCGCCCTAAACTAAAAATGAATTTTATTCACCTATAAACAGAATTCATTTTAGTATAAGGTTTCAATAACTGGCCACCTAATACTAAAATGAATTCTATTTATAGGTGAATAGAATTCATTTTTAGTTAAGGCGCTCTTATACTCGAGTTTTACGTTTTCAAGGGGGTGAAGCAGACGCGTGGTAGAACGGGCAGGCGGGCGCCCCGCGCAGCGCACCGCACCATTCCCGCGCAGCACGTCTACGTCCTTATTCTGACGACATCGGTATTCTGAATTGTCAGTTCCGGGATTTTTTCCGGCAATTAATATTGAATAAGATTTATTAGCAAATTCGAATTTTGATGAGTACTTAATGAAATTAAAAATGGTAGGTAAGACGGTGAGTGTAAATAATTATTAATTATATACAACATAAGTGTATACCGCGACAAACTGAGAATTTAATCAAATGATACCAAATTATTATGAGACAAAAAATAGTACTTATACTAATAGATATTAAAAATGTAATAGAGCTAGACCAAGAAAAATCTGCAATGATTTTGATTGCACACGCAGTGCAAGTGTTATTTTAAACGTCAATCTTCTATGAAATTATGAATAACACTTGCACTGCCTATGCTACGAGTATCAAAATCGTTGCAGACTTGGTCTAACTCTAGCAGTCAATTTCGGGCAAGTAGGTAGTGAAAATAAGGAAGAATACTAGCAAAGCTAAGATAATTTGTGGGACTATTGAATTATGCATAGCTCCAATAAGTACATAAAATTAGCTGTCTTCACAAGAAAGAATTATAACAATTTATAACTCTAACTGTAATACTTACTATTTTTCTAATTTTGAATTGACGAGTAAAAGTCAAGCATTTAAAGATTGTAATGACAAAAAACACTTCTACTTCGACATTCGAGTTTGTTAATAGCTCAAGAAAATAAAAAAAATCTGCGGAAATAATTCGTATAATTTTGAAAATTGGCACAGTTATACCTTGTGGTGTCCAGATAACCATACTTAATGTCCTCGAGCTTAGCGGGTGTGCTGAGGGTGTAGGGGTGGGGGAGGGGGGGGCGGGGAGGTGAAGGTCCCTTTTTTTAGTTTTTCGTAAATAACTCGTAAATGGTGGCCAATATTAAAAAATCTTGTTAAACGTTAATAATCTACACAAAATTTTGTACAAAAAAGATTCAGTACACTTTTAGCAGGGATCAATATTTAAAAAGATAATAAAGAGAGAAAGTTAATTATATTAAATTCTAAGGTTCCTTGTTTTTATTTTTTCGTTAATAATTTGAAAAGTATGACTCATAGCAAAAAAAATCTTATACATAAATAATAAACATAAAATTTCCTACAAGAAACATGTAGGACACTTTTCGCTAGGATCAATATTAAAAAAAACCGGGCAATTGCGAGTCGGACTCGCGCACGAAGGGTTCCGTACCATAATGCAAAAAAAAAACGGAAAAAAATGCAAAAAGAAAACGGTCACCCATCCAAGTACTGACCACGCCCGATGTTGCTTAACTTTGGTCAAAAATCACGTTTGCTGTATGGGAGCCCCACTTAAATCTTTATTTTATTCTGTTTTTAGTATTTGCTGTTATAGCGGCAACAGAAATACATCATCTGTGAAAATTTCAACTGTCTAGCTATCACGGACGGACGGACGGACGGACGGACGGACGGACGGACAGCGAAGTCTTAGTAATAGGGTCCCGTTTTACCCTTTGGGTACGGAACCCTAAAAAGACAAAGCAGCGGGTAAGTTGTTATTTATGTATAAGATTTTTTTTGCAATGAGTCATACTTTTCAAATTATTAACGAAAAAATACAAACAAGGAACCTTAGAATTTATTATAATTAACTTTCCTTCTTTATTATCTTTTTAAATATTGATCCCTGCGAAAAGTATACTAAATCTTTTTTGTACAAAATTTTGTGTAAATTATTAACGTTTTACAACATTTTTTAATATTGGCCACCGTTTACGAGTTATTTACGAAAAACTAAAAAAAGGGACCTTAGAAGTGATTATAATTGAATTTCCCGCGTTAATATCTCTTTGAATATTGATCCTAGCAAAAAATTGTACTAAATCTTTCTTGTAGGCAATTTTATGCAGATAACTTATGTAATAGAATATGTTTTGCACCGTTTAAGAGTTATTTACGAAAAACTAAAAAAAGGGTCCTTTAATATCAAATATCTCACTTCCGGTCAAGAATTCGATCAAGCAACCGGCAAATTCTGATTCAGCGGGGTCTAATTAGGTTAAAAAACCCGGTTGCCAAAAAGTAATACGATTTGCCAGTCGAAATCGATATTATGAAAAATATGACCAGTCTAAAATATTTGAATCTTGTATATCTATGTTTAAAAATTATTCAATTTGATTAATTTTATAGCTTTTTAAAATATGTTTACACAATTTATCAATCGTGACTGAATTCCGGATTGGTTAGATGGGTGTGTGCCTTTGCTGCCCAACTTGTTATAAAATGACAATATGACGGACGAATGTCTGAAATGTCACCGTATTTAAGAATTATTTTGCTTTTCTTCGTAAGCATGTTGAAAAACATTGTGTGTATAACATATTTGCGTATTTATACTGTGATTACCCATTTTATGAAACGTCCGCTAAACTAGCATAGGTCCGACGCCGACAGTGGTCACGGGCGTACTGGCGTGAGGAATGGGCGCAAGGTATTGCCGCGTAGGGTGTAATTTAGTAAGCAAAATGTTGAATTCATCAAATGATGAATGAAAACATTAACGTTTCGATTAAAGGACAAGCAATAATGAAGATTTACTTAAAAGCTATCGACTGAAGTAAGTTTCATATACATTTTCGTCGTAGTACTTCTAACATAAGGAAATAAAGACAGTGTTAGGCATGTTTTCAACTTAAGATTCTATCGAGAAAATTATGAGCCGTCGTGTTTCTGACAAGCAATAACGTAGTTCAAGGACTGAAGTTATACATACTAGAAAATAATGCATGAAATCCTTGTAAAAGTCTGTAAATATGGTGACAAAAAAGCGCATTTTACTACACACCGCGCCTTAAGGGCGGCTAGTTACTAAAACTGGCGAATTACCCTACTATTAAAAATTCTAACAATTAACCTTTGTAGCAGAGTAAAAACAAAAAAAAAACAAATGGTGGATCTAATGGTAAAAAAATCACATACTCGTCAACAGTAAGCTTAAACAGCATAAGTTGTATAAGTAAGTGTGAAATACAAATTAACAAATCAAAATTATATTAAAAAACAAAACGACGTGTAAATATTTATAAAGCATTGTTTACCGGTTTATCCGGGTCACTGGCACAATAAAACCGCCATAAAAATACTGAAAAGTGGACCCGGGTACCCGGCCGGGTAATTTATAACCGGGGCCCGGTTTAATAAAAACCGTCAGCTGGTCGCTAATCGATATTTACCTCTTGTACTCATATTTTTTGCTGACGTTGGCAGTTCTATTCATCGTTGGGTTTTTGTGTGAGGGTGCTAGCGATTTTGTTTGACAAAGATCTTAGATCGTGCATGAGAGGAGGTTTGTGCCCAGCATTGAGACGTAAGTCAGCAAACTTATTAGCTTGGCACCCATATTTCTATTTCTATGCTACGTATTTCAATGCTAGCTAATAACTTTCCTGACTGTACATAAGTGTATTTTTAGGGTTCCGTACCCAAAGGGTAAAGCGGAACCCTATTACTAAGACTTCGCTGTCCGTCCGTCCGTCCGTCCGTCCGTCCGTCTGTCTGTCACCAGGCTGTATCTCACGAACCGTGATAGCTAGACAGTTGAAATTTTCACAGATGATGTATTTCTGTTGCCGCTATAACAACAAATACTAAAACCAGAATAAAATAAAGATTTAAATGGGGCTCCCATACAACAAACGTGATTTTTGACCAAAGTTAAGCAACGTCGGGAGTGGTCAGTACTTGGATGGGTGACCGTTTTTTTTTGTTTTTTTTTTGCATTATGGTACGGAACCCTTCGTGCGCGAGTCCGACTCGCACTTGCCCGGTTTTTCTTGTTTTAGTATGTTGATAGGTACTCGTATACCTACTAATTATAGGTTGATGACCGGTCTGGCCTAGTGGGTAGTGACCCTGCCTATGAAGCCGATGGTCCCGGGTTCGAATCCTGGTAAGGGCATTTATTTGTATGATGATAAAGATATTTGTTCCTGAGTCATGGTTGTTTTCTATGTATTTAAGTAGGTATTTATATATTATATATTATATATCGTTGTCTGAGTAGCCACAATACAAGCCTTCTTGAGCTTACCGTGGGGCTTAGTCAATTTGTGTAAGAAATGTCCTATACTAAATCTAACAAAACGGTATCTGTTGCGGGGCCAGGTATCTATAATAAACTACCCGACACCATTAAAAATATTGAAAATGACCTGACATTCTACTCCGAATTAAAAAAATGGCTGACTAGACATGCATTTTATGACATGTCAGAATAGAATAATTATGATTTAATAGTAACTTAATTTAATATTTTATTAATTTGAATTGTATTGATACTTTTTATATTGTTTTATTTTATTTTAATGAATTGTAATTTAATTGAAATTGACCTAATTAATTAATAACCCTTTTGGCATGTAAAGTTTGTAATTTTATGAATAAATGAATATGAAATATGAAATATAGTATTTATTTATTTATTATTTACAGGTCATTGTCTATCAATGTTGAGAGATTATGGCTTGAAAAATAATTTAAGATACAGAAAGCATACGACTATCAGTAGTACCTACTAAGGTATAGACTTAACGTATCATACATCTATATCTGGTCCGGACATACTAGCTTTTTTAGGGTTCCGTACCCAAAGGGTAAAACGGGACCCTATTACTAAGACTTCGCTGTCCGTCCGTCCGTCCGTCCGTCCGTCTGTCACCAGGCTGTGATAGCTAGACAGTTGAAATTTTCACAGATGATGTATTTCTGTTGCCGCTATAACAACAAATACTAAAAACAGAATAAAATAAAGATTTAAATGGGGCTCCCATACAACAAACGTGATTTTTGACCAAAGTTAAGCAACGTCGGGAGTGGTCAGTATTTGGATGGGTGACCGTTTTTTTTTGCTTTTTTTTGTTTTTTTTTTTTTTGCATTATGGTACGGAACCCTTCGTGCGCGAGTCCGACTCTCACTTGCCCGGTTTTTTTTGATAAAAATTGTTACAAAAAATAGAGCTCGTATAAGTTTTGTATGTAAATGTATTATGGTGAATCAATGAGCATATAATATCTTTGACGTATACAGCTATAATTGGCAGTCCTTTGTTGTTCAGTCAGCAGCAGAAGTTGCTAAGCGGGCGAGATGTTCAAAATGACCTTTACACGCTCTTATTCTCTTACCAAAAGTCGCGTCAAGATCATTTTGAACACCTCGCCCGCTTAGCAACTTCTGCTGCTGACTGTACCATCGCTCATACTGTTAACTGTACATGGGTGGACCTTACGCCTTTTATAATAAGGTCCACCGATGTACAGTTAGGAGTGTTGCTGTATAAGTGTATAGTTTCCGATCCGAGTCCAAGACAATACAATCCGGAATAATAGTACTTAATAGGTACAAATACTGGGAACGGCAGATCCGATTTCCTCTGTGTTAAGGTTCCACGTATTCGAGTATATTAGGATTCTATGTAATAGGAGTATGACATGAGATATGTATTATAACTTATATCTCTAGCTGTAAACCACTCGAATCCAATGGCTCTGTTAATTTGAAATGTTAAACTGGATTGACAAAAAACCTGCTCACAAAATTTGATTTTAATAAATTCTGTGTTTTCCAGGCTTATTACTTTAAAATAAATGAATATAACAATTTAAATAATCTCTTTATACACTGAAACAATATATATGTACATAGATGTATATAATTATAACCAATGTAATTATGATATTATCATATAATGATTAACATACATCATATATCAAACTAGCGATCCGCCTTAGCTTCGCACGGGTTAACAAATTATACACCTACACCTTCCTTAAGAATAACACTATTGATAGGATAGGTGAAAATCGCATGAAAATCCGTTCATTCGTTTCTGAGTTTATTGCGAACAAATACACAAACACACAAACAGACAGACGCGACGGGGTACTTTGTTTTGAATGAATGTATTCTTTATTCAGGCAACAGACCCATTACATAATTTTAAAATAAAAATACAATAAATCTATAAATAAAATTAAAAAGGAAATATTTTTTTCATAAGGTGTAGTGATTATTATTGTACCTATACATTGGTTCAGCGTATTTAGGCTTGAATTACGCATTTAACTCCTTTGCTTCTACAAATCTACACCTTCAAGAACATTATATAGAACTTCGTATAAAAGACCTCTTAATATTCAGTTGACGCATAACGCCCTTATGCTGTACGTATTAAGGTATATTGTCACTTGGCTGGTTGTACAAGGTTGTTCTCAATACGTGAGATGCTTAATAAAAAGCTCGTGATGTCACACTTCCTGTAATCTTCGCTGAAAGGTTTCGTAATTAGGTACCATATTGCTTCGAATCCTCAGAGATCTTGCCTTTTTTGCAATGGGTTTTAGGACGTGTCAAGTATATTCTTGACACGAGGTATGAGCAATTTGGAATGAAATAGAGCGAATTCTACGTCACCTATACTTGAAATCCGGACCAATTGGTATCTAGTAGTGTGAAAATGTGACGGAGACAACATAATAAAACACTTATTTAATTACACAAACGGGTCTACCGCGATATAATTTCATTGTTTTTACCTTTAATTCCGACGTTTCAGCTGAGTTGCACCAGCTGTGGTCACGGAAAGACTGACGTCCCAACAAATGTCAACGGAGATATTAATAAAACACCACTAAACTACCCGAAATTACACTCGGGTGCAAAGAAATCGGACCACCCCAGCATTTTAACATTTTTTCAATTTCTGTAAAAACTGTAAGGGCTACTGTGACATATTATATACCTAATGAAAGGTTGGCTTTTCCTCTATAAATTGATGTGCCTTTGATAGGTTTGCTGCCAATATTTTCAGGCTTTCAGGGCTAAGAACTTTGTCACCCTAAAAATGCGTACTGGGAACACTGCGATTCTAAGGAAATCAAGGAAAAATTAAAACAATTTTCAGCATTTTAATACCGTGTGTTGCCTCCTCTAGCCCTACGACATGCAGTCATACGGTTTTTCATTGATCTTATTAATTTTTTTACAGTGTCTTGAGGGATGCCCGCCCATTCTTCTTCGATCGCAGTCTTTAGCTCCAGTAAGGTTTCAGGGGCGGGATTTCTGGCCCGGATTCTTCTTTTCAGCTCGTCCCAAATGTGCTCGATCGGGTTTAGGTCAGGACTGCGGGCTGGGCACTCCATGACTCTGATGCCGACCTCCTCCAGGTACTCCTTAGTGATCCAGGCTGTATGCGGCCGAGCGTTATCTTGCATGAGGATGAACTCATCGCCGATATAACCCCCAAATGGGACCACATGATCAGCCAGGATTTCCTCCACGTACCGACGTGCAGTCAAACCGCCTGAATTCGGTCTGGTACCTGGCCCTGCGATGAACACAATGTCCGTCTTCACTTCCAAAGAAATACCAGCCCAGACCATGATTGACCCCCCACCATAAGCAACACTTTCCTCGATGCAGCATTGAGAGAACCGCTCCCCAGGTCTTCGGTAGACTCGTGCCCGTCCGTCATTGCCAAACAAAGTTATCCTGCACTCGTCGGAAAAAAATACGGGACTCCATTGCTGAAGGGTCCATTCTTCATGTTCGCGAGCGAAGACGCGTCGCTGTCCACGATGTGTTGTGGTGAGTTTTGGGCCATTTGCAGCTCTGTGAGCTGTCAATTCCTTCTCCTTCAGTCGTCTTCTAACTGTCCATCGGCTGATAGACACATTCCTGGTCTCTAGGAGCTTCTGCTGAAGCTGAACGGCATTCAGTCGACGATTTCGTAGCGAGGTAATAACGATGAAACGGTCATCTCTCTCAGAAGTGATACGAGTTCTGCCAGTTCCGGGTCTTCTGGAGAGCGTCTCATCTACGCGGAATCTCTGGAAGACACGTTGAACCGATGACTTCGATAGGTTGAGTTGTCAAGCCACTGCACGTTGACTAAGCCCTCCCTGCAATAGGACAACTGCTTAGCCGGCTTCAGTCGGGGTAGTATCCATTTTTCTCCAGTTTTTCCAGGTTCAGGCGATGAGAGTAGTGTTCAGGAAGACGTACCAATCACGAAAGATGCATAAACAATGATAATGACTGGTTTTATACCTAATGATAAGTGGTCAATTAGTGCATGCGCTAATGAGGCAGTTGGAGGGGGGTGATTTCCAGGCCCATATTTTGTAAAATATCCATCCCCACCCCTGAATATTGATGTCATTTGATAGGGCAGAAAATTATCTACCACGTGGTATTTAAATTATCATGATCGAGCTTACAGTTTTTATACAAATTGAAAAAATGTTTAAAATGCTGGGGTGGTCCGATTTCTTTGCACTCGAGTGTAGTTTATAAAAATGTTCGGGGTAGACAAAGAAATTGCAGCTACCCGTTAAAGTTTAATGTTTATTGTCCACGGCACGACACGCAACACTCACAGTATCCGTACACTGGTCCGAAGATATATCCGCTGGTTTCAACATTTGAATCACTGGTCCCCAAGTAGACGATAATTTGTACCCGTCCTCACGATTGAAATTTTTAGGGTGTTTTTTAATTTAATTTCAATAAACATTAAACTTTAACGGGTAGCTGCAATTTCTTTGTCTACCCCGAACATTTTTATAAACTAATTTCGGGTAGTTTAGTGGTGTTTTATTAATATCTCCGTTGACATTTGTTGGGACGTCAGTCTTTCCGTGACCACAGCTGGTGCAACTCAGCTGAAACGTCGGAATTAAAGGTAAAAACAATGAAATTATATCGCGGTAGACCCGTTTGTGTAATTAAATATGTGTACAAAACGCGAGAGTTTAAAGTGTTATATAATAAAACACTATCAATATAATAATGTTGTCCCTGTCACGCGATGTTATATAACATTTTATAACAGCCAATGTGGGAGCACCATAACAGACAGACAGACCGACTGAGTTTTTTCGCATTTATAATATTAGTAGGATTAAAATAGCTATGAATAATAATATTCCATAATAGCAGGTTCTGATACAGGTTCTATTATTATTAACTTACAAGGAGGACTCAAGTCCAATTGTATTCAAATTGTGTTTCATTTAACTTTTTCATTTTCATTTTTTTGAGTTTTTTCTGTAGGGATGTAATAAAAGTCAATATCAAATTAGGTACTACACTTAAATTATGTTTAGTTTAATAACCACTAATTGATTTATTAGTAGTTTGTGTTACAAGGGATCAAAATGATATATTTCCGCCAAGGGCGTACAATGAATCCTGAATGAAGCGATGGATTCTACAATACCTCACTACGTTCGGGATTCTAAAGTATAATCCTGAGCGTAATGAGGGATTCAAGTGTTAACGCCCAAGACGAAATAATTATGATACCGTGTAACACATACTGCTTTTCACGTCAACTATGGGGAACATAAAAAAATCTTAGTGTTGACACAATTATTATGTTTCAAAATATTATTCAAGCAAAAAAAATGCAAAAAATAACAAAAACAGTGTCCTAGAAAAAAAGCCAACAATAAAAGCATAAAAGCATAAAAGTAGCATAAAAGTGCCACTGATCCCCCCTAGAAGGGAGGAAAAGTGCCACTTTGATCCCTCCTAGCGGGGAAGAAAAAGCCCTTTTCCGAATAGGTGACATGAAAACTTTTTTTTTAAGTTCTTTATTTAATTTAACATAATTTATTACAAGGTACCTAATTACTTAATCTAGTGTACATTTGCATCCTAGACAGTAATATTTCTTAATAATGTTTGTTAATTTGCTCCTTAACCTAATACTATACTATAGGTATACATAATATAATAACTAACTTATATACTTAATACTACAAATAAATACAGCAATATTATAAATAAATAAAAATAATTATTACTTATAAAAAGAACACACACATACAGTAATTGTTTTTAACTGTGTTAGAAGCAATTAGCGCGTTCATCTCCAACTGATAGATTCTTGCAGCTGCAGCCGTGTACCGGGTTATCCGGTTCGGCGAGTACCCGGGTACCCGGCTAATTAGGGGGCTATTAGCTGTCCGTCACGCGGGAAGCGGGTGAGATCAGGAAATAATGCTAAAACCGGGCAAGATATCGGGATACTCTGTGTACGGTTCTGTAATTACTTCTAAAGTATTATTTTTAAATACAATCTTTTATTCAGAAGGTAATTGGTGTAAATATTTTTTTATTTTTAAAAATACATTGACAAAGGGCCACTTGCACCATTCCACTTACCCGGGGTTAACCGGTTAAACCTGGAGATACCATGGTTGACAGTACAACTTGGCACTGGGTTAACGAACCGGTTAACCCCGGGTTAGTGGGATGGTGCAAGTGGCGCTAAGATATGCGCACTCTGATAATATGTCAATATAAAATTAAGTACTAAGTAAAACATATCTTAAAAATGGTATATAAGCAAACATTTCAGCTATTTGCATATAAATACTAGCCTATACTTTTAACCCCCTCTCACTATGCATACTAATACTAATAGATATACCACACAAAAATAAATAAACGCAACTGCCATCAATGATTTAAAAGATAATGATCTCTAATGATAAAAGAGGAAAGTCTATATTCGTTTGAATCGTGACGGCAATTAGATGGTTTTGTAAAGGGAGTGTTTGACGAATGCGCCCCCGAAAAGTTCAACTATTTGGAGTTTAGAACTGAGCGCGAACGAAGGAATTTTAATAAACAAGCTATTATACGGTTAAATTAATTTGGGAACACCTATCAATTGAGTCGAGAAGTATTTGTGTTCAATCAGCATCTATAGTTGCTAAGCGGGCGAGGTGTTCAAAATGATCTTGACGCGACTTTATTGTTAAGAGAATATGAGCGCATGAAGGTAATTTTGAATAAGTACCTCGTCCGCTTAGTAACTTTTGCTGCTGACTGTTCAATACGACGTTAGAGAAAGTAGTTTTACATCAAAATCTATCTTTTATTTGAAATTATTACTTAATTTTTTATTGTTACTAAAGAATGATACAAAAACAAAGCATGTGACATTAATTTCATTCCATTAGTACGTTAATAATCAATGTAAAGATTTGTATAACTATTTTCGCACCTTAATATAAATCAAATTTATTGAAGCTTGAAAAACGACAAAAGCCATCAACTCATAATACACGAACCAAGCAAAGCTTTCAACTATTTAATAAGTCCATTAAAATCCCGCGAGCATGCTCATCGTAGTTCGCGCGCGGCACGTAATGCGCGAAATAGGGTGACCAAGTATTAAACGGGTAAAATGTGTGTTGTTTCACAAGTGGTTCGTAACGAAGCGACCGCCGGTAGTAAAAACCCGGGAGAGTTGGCGCGACATGCGATAACAAGGTGGAAATACAACGTGTGAAATATAAGTCGTAACTTGGGGAGTGGATTGGTGTGGTGCAAGTCATGAGTGTTACGGAAAGGAGGTAAATTAGGTTCGCAACACGAATTGGAATAAAACTTTACCTCAAATCGAGTCAAATTTAAACCGTCGTGAGTCATGCAGAATAAAATTAAATCCCACCAAAAACATTTCATGTACCTAAAGTTTTGCCAAGGCCTAGTCTTGGCAACTTTAAAGCTTTTACACTAGAAAGTTATCAGATCCCGTAGTAGGTATCAAGACTTTTACTCTGTAAGTCCTAACTTAATAAGCTCTAACTGTATTTAGCCAACATCTTGGTCAAACAGTACGGCTTGGCCGTTTCGTTGCTGTCATATGGACAATACCGTAATGACACTATCAGAATTTGAAAGACCTGTATTAATACTTTGTACAACAAGTCCACCGAGGGAGTGTTTATGTGACTGCAACCAAACGGCCAAGCCGTAAGTACTGTTTGAGCCGTTACCTCGATACGTCAAACGACAAGTACTTAGGTATAGACTGGGGGATATTAGCACAGGACCGAGAAAACTAATAATAACGAAGTGACCTGTACGGCTACCACCAGTTTTGACATTGACAGATTAACTCGCGTCTACGTAAATTACTTTCTATACATCTCGCTTGCACTAATATGCGAGTACGAGCGAGATGCATAGAAAGTAAGTTACTTAAACGTGAGTGAATATGTCAATGTTAAAACTGGTGGTAGTGCTTCTGTTCTCAGCAGTGAGTAGATACGGGTTGAAAAAATAAATAGGGATTTGTTAGAAAGACTTCCGTTTGTAATACATATAGTTGACCTAGGCAGGACGATCAATGTCCACAAATTGCTGTTATACGCTATCTTACACACCCGCTGTCCGCTCACACTTTGCACCACCAGTTCACCTGTGGACCGAACTTAATGCACTTCACACAGCGTCCGATACAGAGTGGACTGCGCGAGAAACGCTGGAATTACTCACTTGATTGGCTTTTAAACGCTCCTTTTTTTGAGACTTCCGTAAAAGCGAAGGAAATGGGAAGTCAAGTTCATAACGAGTACTTTTTCCAGCGTGTTCTGATATAATAATAATATTTTTAAATCCAAAAAGTAGACATTTCCTTTCATTTGTAGTATAATTGGTGATATAATAATCACTTCGTAGTTTCCCCTTATTTAATATTTTATGCCAAACAAAAGTGGTCTACAAAACAATAATAAACCACAACATGGAGATCTATTCTTATTAATCTTATTATAATATTATCTTAAATCTGTATACTGTAAAGGTGACAGTCCATTTCCAACGACAGCAGCACTACCATTCATTTTACTATGGAAATTGACAATAACACCGACGCGTTCGTACTACGTAGTCCAGCTGCGGTCAGAAATGGAATGTTACCCTAAAAAGTGGCATTTTTTCAACCTGAAATGTCATTTTAGACTGCATTCTTCTAGATGGAATACACCTTTTTAGTGGCTGAGACTCAAATAAGAAAAACGTGATATACTTATGTACTCGTATGTGCCCCTATGTCGTTAACTTTTATTATATCCGAGAATCCGAGTTAAAACGAACAGGTTGAAATAGGTACATTTATTGAAATAAGTATGTACCTATTTCATTAATAGTTATTTGTACAACAAGAGATCAAAGTTTGATATTTCTTCGAGTGCTTATTTTGAGTCCCGTGCAAGCGAAAGAATCTAATTTAGAATCTTGAGCGTAGTAAGGGATTCAAAAGCGCACGAGATGTAAATAACTTTGATCTCGTGTAGTACACAAAATTTTTCACCCTAAGCAGTGAGAACATACCTAGAGGGACAGAGATAATAGAACCCAAGTATATCGAACTTGTATTAGACCCCGCATGTTGAAATGACATTTGACTATAAAGGTAACTTGAATGTCATTTTGTCTCACTCAGTGAGCAAAATGCGATTTTGCTCACCGAGTGACACAAAATGACTCAATGAGCAAAATCGCATTTTGCTCACTGTTTTTAAGAAGCAAAGTACCCTTGTTCGAGCTGCTGAGGTGAAAATTATATGTCTATATGTGTACATATTCAGCCATTAAATAAACGATGTTACATTCACTGAAGGAACTTACTGTAAATACTTGTTGTACGTTGAAAAGAATTTTGTTCTTTAATATATTCCGCATTTAGTAAAGCTGAGGCATAGTTTAAGTATCATGACCAATTAAATGATTTCTACAAGAAATAGCATTAAATATTAGCGTTCCTACTAAAATTCATAGGTAGGTACTATATCCAAAATTAACAGTTTTCTTCTGTAGCTTTCAGTACCTGCCTCCTGTAATTATAGGTGTGCATAGTTTTATTTTCATTCATCATTCAATTTTTTTTCAGTAGGTACCAATGTTTTATATACTGTAAAATTGTAAGGCTCACTTGCACCATTTCACCAACCCGGGTTAACTGGTTAAATCTGGGGTTATCATGGTTACCACTACAATTTGACACTGGGTTAACGGTTCAACCGCTTAACCCCGGGTTAGTGGGATGGTGCAAGTGGGCCTAAGTGTGCAGCTATGACATATACATAATTGTAGTGTTAGTAATAATCGTAACTGGGTGTGGTCCGAAACCAGTTAATATCCGTCTTGTTTGCCTAAATTGACGTTTAACTTAACTGGAGTTAATCGATGTCCTTTTGTACTTTGTTTGAAATAAGGCGTTTATTTTAAAGTCAAACAACTGGCAACAATAGTTACACTGTGTATAGCTGGTACGATAACGTTATTAAACCAGCCGTCTTGCTCGGAATCTCGAATGTTCCGGCTTTTGCGGCTCAGAGAAACTTCCCACTATTTCCTATCCAGTGCCTTTAGATAATGAAAAGCTACTCGTACAATTTTAAAGTAGATTTTGTTTAGTGTCGGCGTTCGGCTATTTTTGGGATCTAAAAAGTAAGCGAAATTACCATTATTAATATTTCTTTAATGGCAATCAGCCAGAAAAAAGTATAAGGGAGTTTTAAGTTAGGGAGTCATTTAAGCCCTCGTATCGGCGGAGCGCGGATCCGCGTACGAGGAAAATATTAGAAAAAAAATAATCACGGCACACGAGAGGTTAATAGTGTAAATATGTCTAAAAGGTTTAGGAATTAAATATAAATAGAATAAAATAATTTTACACAGATAGACCTAGTCCCACACAGTAAGTAAATCGAGCAATATAGGTACGGCTTGTAATGTGTTGTGGGTACTAGATGACGATATATATAATAGATATAATGCCTGCTTAAAAGGGCTATTTGTTTCTTATATCCTTACATTTTTATTTCTTTCTTCTCCGCTTTTTCTTCGCAAGATGATTTTGCCCGATTTAATTGCGTATTGCTTTTGCTTATAAATAATACCTAAGATGTGCTACAGCGCTTGTTTTTAAAACATAAAAGATATCTGCTTAATTCGCAACACATGTAGGCGTTGTTTATAAGGAAAGGTTCGCTTAATAAATATTATCACTCTGTTACTGTGCTGCACCGCTTTCTTCTTGTAATGTTACGAGTATCTGATATTGCTTCAACCTAATACTAGCGTTATCTGCGGGTTAGTTATAACATTTGCTGATTAACCAACCAAATACAAAACCACCTGGATCCGTCACTGAACGACCTGACTTTAACCTACATTATTTGATCATGTAATGTTTTCATCTACTCTCAACTGGCTTAAGGAGCCATTTGAGGGTAGATTTTAGAGATGCACCGGATATTCGGTTACTATCCGGTATCCGGCCTATCAGGCCGGTAGTTAAAAATCCGGCCGGATACCGGATAGTGGCCTACTATTCGGCCTGATACCGGATAGTAACATTGTTTGATTTCGGAGTAAGTAAACAAAATTGGAATAAGAAACAGTCTCGGTCATAATCGTACTCTTTTATTATTTTAAAACAATTTAAACATTCCACTTGCACGCGTACTGATTTCGAACCTATAAACAGCCTATAAATGAGTCCGCGCTAACGTTCACTACGAAACAGGTCAAAACCTGCACAATGCGCACCTGGAAAATCGAAATGTAGGTATAGTTCCGCCCGCCGAATATTCGGCGGTCAGATACCGAATATTCGGCCGATGGTCAAGCCGAATATCCGGTATCCGGTCAAACAACTATCCGTTGCATCTCTCGGCTCGATTCGGAAAATGAATTAGATTACTACTACTAGACTTCAACAAGTTACGATACGGATAATTTAAAGATATTTGTAAGATAGATATGTCAAATTTGACGTTTCCGCGATTCTGGAGGTCCTCTTGAACGATTTCGACAAGTTATGACTTAGATATCCAAGTCACATCTAGTCGATATCTAATGTAGATCTAGTTGATCTCTAAATCGTCTCAAGTACTTGTGATTATCTCGAAATCCGAATAGGCCTGTCTAGTAGATTTTGTTTACTCTTTTTTAAATACCTAAAGATAGAGACTATAGACGTACCTACCTATATTTGACGTATATTTGACGTATCTTAAAGTACGAATCGGGCCGACAGGGACTCAAGAAAATTAAATACGTAAATATTAAATATTGTCCTGGGTATTAAATACTTATCGGTTTTCAGTTCAGGGCGTTCCCTTGTTATTGTCCAAATATTTGCACAATATCTTCCCGTTATCCGTATTATTATTACAGATACATAATAACATGTCGAAAATATCAAATATTACGCCTAAGGATAATTTTCTATACTTATATGACATGTTTATGAAAGATATGTCGATGTTTGTGGATATTATTTTACGTGTGATCAGTTAGATTTTATAAAATAATAAGTAATAGAATTAAAAGCTTCATTATATTTTGGGATTTTTGGAATAAGAACATTTTCTAAATACTGGGTGGCGAAAAAATAAGTGCATTCCCGTTGCCAGGGAGGTTTTGGGATTCGGACCAACCCCGAAATCGCGAAAAATATTTTGGCTATGTCAGACAGTCTGTCAACAGGGAGAGATGGCGGGAGATCGTGCGAAGAGCTGTGTCCGCCTCTACTACCGATGCGGACGCCTCAACGTGACCACAACCGCTCTGTCAAGAGCGAGACGACAGAGAAGAAGAGATTCAATCAGAATGGACTCAGAAAACCTGTCTATTAGAAATTTACAGTTCATTTGCAAACATAACATGTCCGCCTCTACTACCGATGCGGACGCCTCAACGTGACCACAACCGCTCTGTCAAGAGCGATACTACAGAGAAGAAGAGATTCAGTCAGAATGGAGTCAGAAAACCTGTGTATTAGAAATTTACAGTTCATTTGCAAACATAACGTGTCCGCCTCTACTACCGATGCGGACGCCTCAACGTGACCACAACCGCTCTGTCAAGAGCGATACTACAGAGAAGAAGAGATTCAGTCAGAATGGACTCAGAAAACCTGTGTATTAGAAATTTACAGTTCATTTGCAAACATAACATGAAAGGTAATAGACCACGCTTAATGGGAACCGCAAGTTATAACGTAAGTGAGTCACTAAACGTCAACTTGAATACTAGACTAATAAAATCACTAGCAACTTTGTTTTATACGTGTCTTTTCTGACGACTAACAACCGTATTACCTACGCACTAGAGTCGGACAATTTGCTTTTAACTAGTTTCGTTTTAAATCGAACCTTAATGCCTAGACAATACAATATACGAGCCCCGATGCATTGGAGTTCGTCTAGTTTTACACAAATATTTTTTATTCTAATAAATTGTACACATGTAGATAAAACGACTCAATAATGGGAACCATAACAGTAATGTTCAATCTTATTTATTTTGATCGTATAATAAAATTGCATGAAACTTTTATTGTAAAAAAAAAGAACTTTTAAAAAAACGTTGTCCAAATCATGTTGTCCTCTCCTACATTCTACATGCATGCATGCATGCATACATACTGGTTCAGAGCAAAATTGGCAGGGCCATGTTGCTTTTTTGGTAATTGCCCTTTCTAAATCTGTTATACCTACTCGTACCTATATTCCTGCCCCAAAAATAAATCGTTATTTTTTTTCTTTCAGTATAAATGATAGGTTCACGTATTTGGATTTAGTTTTTGTGAAATATTTCCATATAAAATTAAATTACTTTAGTAATTTTTAAACTAAAACATTATTTTTGTACAAAAAAATAGTCTGACTAGACGAAAACATATGCATCTGGCTCGTAGTCTCATCCCTACTTTGTAACAACACGCTGCGCGCGGTTTATTCAATTTTGAAACTTATTTTAAAGGCGGAACGCTCACGCGAGCTGCATAGTTTGTGGTCGCTCTTTCTCTTTGCCGTTGATTTGAACTAACATAGACCTTATTGTGTAAGAGCAAAGGTGAAGTGAAGTGCATTGTACGTGCTAATAAAGTGCTGGCGACACTGGGACAGACGCCAGCAATTATCGCGGGTCGTGCCTCAAGCCACGCCTTGGTTTTAGCGTTTTTCAGCAAAGTGCAGGCAATGCAAGCTTGCAGAAACATTGTTGCTTGAACAAATAGCGATTGGTAGTAAAATTGTTACGGTTAGCGTTCGGGAAGCGAGGTATCTAATAAATTTAACTCGTCGAAAATACCTACACTGAAAGAAATGTTTACATGACAGTAATAAAATATTTTAGAGGTATTAATACACAAAAAATGGGACCTAATACCGCGGCCAAAAGTCGGTTTTATAACAAAAAAGTCGGTTTTAGGTCATTGATAAAAATGTATTTCTTTACTACTTACATAATTAAGTTCAGTTATTTTTTTGGAACCACTCAATGAGTTCGGCTAATTACTTTTTCAGTGTAAATATGAATATTATTAAAGTGTCAAAAGGGCCTCTACGTGTTGGCTTCGGCTCCGCGTACGCCTCCTAAAGGTCCTGAACACCATTGTTCCGTGATGGGAAAGACATACAAACAATAATGATAGACTTGCTTGGGCGCAGGTACCATCACGCTCCGCGACTGATGTGTCATTTAGGGTCCTAGCTAAATTGGTTGTTCAATACTTACGCTATAGAATTTCCAATTTAGCAAGAACCCTAAATGGGTATAGCAATCCCGTGTGATGTACCTTAATAATTATTGCATCGGGATCATTATTTCAACATCACCTATTAGCCTGATTATGACCACAGAACGGTTAAATTAATTGATATTTCGTACATACATTTCGAGAAACTCATTAGCACGATCCCAGCTACACAGACTTTGCAATATAAAGCATTTATGAACAGTGACAGGTCACCACACATAGATGAAACGTTACATTTCACAAACGTAAATGCTACTTACCACAACAGTTTTTATATTGTTTTAAGATACTGTTTTTTAAATTTGTGTAAGTAAATATTCTTTATTGTGCAGCATAAAGTTAAAAAATACACAGAAAGCGAACAAGCTTAAGACTATACGTACCAACAGGGTATTAATCTATAGACCACTAGTTGCCTGAAATAAAGATTTATGATTTCATTTCATAACTAACCGCGCTTAAGATGATCTTCGGATGGCTATGTTAGATGTAACAAAACTTCCTCGATAAATTGCGTTACTGACATCGCATTGCCGTCTAGAAAAACCCGTTTAACCCAAGGATATTGACAGTGACACTAACAGCACCTAGCAGTAACGTTGTGAAATATATAGGAGCCAGGAACACTGAAATAACAAATTAAAAGGCAAAAACATTAACGTCCGTTTGTATTCAACGATGTATTATTACTACCAGCAAATTATGACGTTATATTATTTATGAAAATCTTAACCTACCCGCGAGTTCACTGACCAGGCGATCAGCTGTGATACGTGTCTATGTATATATCATCGGTACTATACATATACATATAAATATCACACGTTATAATTTTGCTGTTGTAAGTACCTACTTAATTAATAAGATAAATTTTAGAGAATGCCCATGCGTAGTGCCTGTGTGTTTTCCTATAAATATGGTACATCATCTTGGTGATGAGCTAATCCAGGGTTGATTCCGAGGTCAAGCCACGATATCTATCTCTATCTCGCTCATTGTTTTCCACATCCTTAAGTCGAGAACATTCTTATACAACTTGCAAACGTGACATAGCCCCTTTTCAGTTGCTTCCATAGAGTAACCTCGTAGACTCCGCTTTAAGAACTAGCTTCTGTCCACGATTTTGTCTGTCGTGGTATGATGATGATGATTGATGAAAACTATCCTATGTCCTTCCTCGGGCCTTCTAATTCGACTATCTCCATACCAAATTTCATCTAAATCTGTTTAGCGGTCACACGATTTTATTGTCAAGGCGTCAAAGTGCGTGTTCAGCGGGCGCAGCATGGTTACATTTTTATCACCTGTCACTATGGCCGTCACTTTCGCTATTACATAGTTGTTAAAACGTGACAGGCATGGCGAAAAGCTCGGAGTAATTAACAATGGAGCCGCCATTAACAGGCGTTCCCCTCTGTCGAAAATAGGCGGCCAATGGTCAACCACATGTCAACCATATGTATGGACTGACGTTTATCTGACATGACGTACCTATACATTTGATGTGCCCCTCCCCCGCAAAAAACGGCAGACTATTTTGTACCGAAAATTGTAGACATGGCGTCTCCGTTGGTTATATCCTCTAAGACGAAAAGCGATAAAAATGCGACCGTGCTACGGTCGCAGATATTTTAATAGAACTTTCGGCTGCTCTGATATAACTGATGGCGACCGTAACACTGACCTGGACTGAATGACCTGGCCCCAATTTCACATCGGTGACAGGTGCGTCAATTGTAAAACATCACTGTTGCGGACGTCACGGGCATCCATGGGCAACGGTTACCGCTTACCATCAGGCGGGCCGTGTTCCTGTTTGCCACCATCATTGTATTATTTAAAAAAACTTTATTACTTATATCGGAAAAAAACAGATATTTCTCTTGCTAAGTGTATGACCATTGTCACAAGAAACACGACAATTGTCACGAAATTCCGACATATAACTCATTTCCTGTCAAAAATTACCTACAATTCTTCTAAATCTTGACAATTGTCAGAAACTTCCCAAGAGAAATATCTGTTTTTTTTTCGATATAATAAAGTTTTTTTTAATAATACAATGATGGTGGCAAACAGGAATACGGCCCGCCCGATGGTAAGTGGTAATCGGAGCCCATGGATGCCTGTCACGTCAGCAACAGTGATGTTTTACAATTGTCGCACCTGTCACCGATGTGAAATTGGGGCTGTAGTCGTCATAATATGTTTCATCTACCGTATTAAAGATCTGTGTTTGCCCCCTTCACAATGTATCCCCGAACTCGCGTCACAGACAATTTCTACGAATTTTAGCGTTTGCAATAATACCTCAGGGCATTGCAACAATAGACGAAAAGAGCAGTAGAGGACTTTATTGACAGTCACATTGAACTCATACTAAATTATGCAGTTTTGTTATAAAAGGTGCGTTTTCAGGTGATAAATCTGTGACTTTATTTAAAACCTATAAGAAAAAATCAATTCATAGGTATGTGCAAATATCTGAACACGCCTTTATTGTCAAGTGCGTGTTCACATATTTTGACCACCTCGGCCGTTCCGATATATCTGATGGCGACTGTACTAAAGCAGGCCACTGACGAGCCTTCCAAATGGATGCCGTTACAATGGATTCATCCAAATGGACGGCATCCTAATATTAAACATTGTACGTTTTTGACATTCACGGACCGATTTTGGATTGCAGCCACGCTATTTGGACTGTTGGAAGGCTCGTCAGTGGCCACCTTTAGGGTAGTTACTTGCTCATTTCCTATTAATAGCGATCGAATGGGCATCATAGATCACCCGAGGTAGACGCAGCCCAAAAAGGAGATAGGTATAATAATTAATAAATGTAGTATTTATGGAACATTTTTGCGGACGATGTCATAGGTAAATACTAGTTTATAATACCTACCAAGTATCTACAATAATAATTATTATCCTATTGTGGTAATACTAAGCAATCCACATCGCAAAGCCTGGAGGCCTATTCAAGCTGTAAAAATCGTATAAGTACTCGTATTAATAACATTGACATACAATAGTAGTTTATGTAACTGCTACGTTACTAGTCATTTGCGGAAGTGCCGCACTCTTATGGACGCTGTATAAACCATCATTTTATTGATGTTACAGGCCAATTATGACATAATGAAAGGCATTAAAATACGAGTTTCGCGATTTCGGGGTTAGTCCCATAGTAAAAGTTGCTCAGTATAATCCCAAAATCTCCCTGGCAACAGGAATGCAGTTATTTTTTAGCCACCGTGTATATCGGTGCATAACGCTCTCTCGTATATTGATGTGACCAAAATACAGACATTAAATATCGTATCAATAACAAATTAAGATAAGATTTTCATAGCTCCAATATGCTTCCCGATTGTTTCTGAGGCTCACCACACCTGTGATTATTCGAACCCAATTAGGCTCCGTCTTAGTACCTAGGTATGTTTAGGTTGTGCCTAGGTGTGCCTAGGTAATGCTGTTAATTATTCACGGTGGAGCTCACAGGTATTGAGATCGCATTAACGGGGGTTCTAAACAATATTATTAATATAATACTGATACAGTTAACTGTATTAAATTTAACACATTAATATATCACCATTATTATAGCTAGGTACCTATGTAAGTAAGATTTTAGTATTTTGGCCTAAAATATTTATTCATTTATTTATAATCGCTTTTCTTAACTCTTTCTTACAATGCATACAATTTTTTTTACGATGCCATCAATCTGAACAAGTAAAAAGCCCATTTTTCTTCAGGAACATTTTGTATATATGTCGGCGACCGATCGTAAGATCAGGCATATCGTGAAATTCCTAGGCATATCGTGAAACGTGAAAATCTTTGACTCCTTCCCTGAGTCGACGGAGCCCCGCTACGCGGGGCTCCTATTTCTGGGCAGTTTGCCCTTCGGGCATCTGAAGCAACCTAACGAACCTATCCTACCTATATATTGGTTTGATGGGACTATCGTCAAAACATTACACAGGAACATTACGATCTGCCTGATCGTACGATCGGCCTACGACATATAAATCTGGATCCTCAGTGTCCTTGTATGGCGTTTGTGGGGTATCTATTTAGATTCATATTTTCTGACGTATACACTTATACATGCACGTAGAATTTTTTTAATTGACTTACTTTGCTACCTAAAGTTGTCTGAATCTGCTGATATGATATTTTTGTAATTTTTTTATCATTGAGCACACAACTGCGATCTTTGTCAAGAGCGTCACTGTTCAAAGACGACTTTCTCGATAATCATCCATAAAATTAATATGAAAGCGACTAAAATGTTAGCCTACATTATTACCGACCGTTCAATTTGCTAAGGATGATAGATGAAGGCTAAACATATAAACCATAAAAGTAAATGGGTGGTGGCGCCACATTAATGGTTCCTGCTGTTTTGCGCCCATAAAAGGAACCATACGCAATTAGGTTAAGTTATACAGGTTATAAAGTATAAACACTTCAAATTTTCTCAAAATGTTAACCATGCCACGAAGGGAAAAGTTTCTGTGTAAATATTTTATTAGCCTTTGGGATTACTATTTTAAAATCCAAAATGTCACGGATGCTCAATCGGAAAAAATCGTAATAATCGTAAAAAACGGATGGATATTAAAAAACGATAGAAAATTTTCTTGAATCCCTTTTGAATGAATTTTCTAGTTTTTTTAATTTGATTTTATGACGGGTACTATAACATTTATTGTTGTAGTTATAGTTATGCGATGTTGAAAACAACATCGCTATTTTCCACAAAATGACTAGCTTTTATCGGAGAAAAAGCCCAATTTTTCCCCCTTGGAATAATATCGTACAGACGAACGTAAAACTAGAATTTGCAGCCTAATAAGCACTCCCAACCTACCTATAACCCTACATCCGCTCATTCAATTGTCGCAAAACAAACCCAATTATATCCACACGACAGTTAACCCTGCTTTGACCTCCATAATGGTCTGCTAATTGCTCCCTTTTTATTGAAACCCTCTTAAACGGCGCTTAATTCGACAAGGTTGTACAATAAAACCGGCCGGGGGCGTTAAAGAACTTTGTCGCAATTAAATGATATTATTTTAGGTGGGTATTCTGCTCTGGCTCTCTGGGTGAGTTAATTAGGCTCGGCGAATGGGGAAATAAAAGGAGTACAATAAGGAGTCTGATACAAGTGCGATTAAGGCCTAGTTGGGGGTCTGATTAGTTATTTACTGGGAATCGGGAGGGGAATTGCGTGGACAAGGGCCGGTTTAGGGTTCCGTACCTGAAAACTGACAAACGGAACTCTTTCATTTGGATTTCGACTGCAACAGAGTTACTATTTCAGAGTTGCTGGTGCAAACTTATTTTGATAATAGTTAAGAACATATGTATCGCATATAAATAAATAAATAAAAAGCCTTTTATTTCTCGCCAATATAACGTACAGACACATAAAATTTAAATAGTAAACACAAAAAGACATACTTAAAAAGTCGCAGTACATTTTCATAATTATGTCCCTATCTTATCATGCAATATTTTGATGAATTCCTTATTGTTTTTCATTAATTACTCAATAAGTGTAATATTTAATTAAATTGAAGATTTTCATGTCATTTCATTTCAAAGATAATTTTTTATATTAATCAAAATTTACAAGGAAATAATAATATAATACAGTAACCGTTTTATATTATAGGCGTAGGGATGTGACGACCCCATCGCCCGCTGGTTTTACCAGTGCAATCAGTCAACGCAGGGCAGCTTGTGGCGAGCTGTTGGGGATTAGCGACCTCACGTACCCGAGTGCTCCTGGGGAGTTCTGTTACCCGCAAGGAGGGTGGGTGGGACAGGATTCTCTGCCTCTGGCTTGCCTTAGCCGGCCGGCCAGAGTGGAGTTGTTAGAGCTATAAGCTCCAGGGGTGGAAGTGAAATATGCATAAGACGCGAGTTGGCACAGTGGCTGTTAACAGCCACTGGGTAGAAAGCGGCGCACACCTCTCAACACCCCTGAGCCGCTCACGCCGGTGTTGCCCTTGAGCCATCCTAGATGTCGCTTTTTGTGGGGGCCCATCTTGTGAGGGCGAGTCACCGTCTGCCGGAAATAAAATTGCATACCGTTTTATTAGGCAGGCGTCCGGTTTTTTACCCCATAGCTCAGTACTTAGTCCATCGCTTTCACCCAATAACCTAGTTCATTTTACATTCCATCATCTCTCAATAGCCCTTACACCCTGGCGGGTGCTGCCTCTGCATGCGTCCCATGACACGGGTAAGGGCAGCATCCGCTCGGTGTACCCCTTACATTTCATTAAAGTGTCAAAAGGGCCTCTACGTGTTGGCTTCGGCTCCGCGCACGCCTCCCAAAGGTCCGGAACACCATTGTTCCGTGATGGGAAAGACATACAAGTAATACAGTAATAGAGTCAACAAAATGCAGATAATAATTTAAATGTCAATAGTCAATAGTAATAGGTATAATAATGAAGTATAAATAGCAATGTCAAGCGAGAACCCCTCTTAGCTGAGGGTAAAGGCCTCCTCCAGCGATGACCAATGGTCTCTATCTTTGGCTTGTGTCATCCATAGTTTGCCAGCCGTATGTGTGATGTCGTCTTCCCATCTGGCTCTTGGTTTTCCTCGTTTTCTTTTGCCTAGCGGTCCTGGCCATTTAGTTAGCACCGTTGTCCAGCGACCGTCGCTCATGCGGGCTACGTGGCCTGCCCACCGCCATTTCATTTTTTTTGAGTAGCTTAAGGCGTCTATTACTCCAGATACTTGTCTTATGTTAGAGTGCCGTATTTTTTGAATCTTTCTGATTTTTAACATGCTTCTCTCCATACCTCGTTGGCAGGAGGTTATTTTGTTTTTTATTTGATTTGTGAATTTCCACGTCTGGCAAGCGTAGGTGAGTGATGGCAATAGGCAGGTATCCATGACCTTTCTCTTAATCTTTATAGGTATATGGCTTTTGAAGATTTCCTTTAGGCTCCAATACTTTTTCCATGTCCCTTTTACTCTTCTGTCAATTTCCATCTCGTTGCTTTCTTTTTCGAAAGAGATTAGCTTGCCTAGGTCATATGAGTCAACATATTCTAGTATGTATCGCATAACAAATAATAAAAACCGGACAAGCCAGAGTTGGCGTTAAAAAAAAATACCTGTCCATTGGTATGGTATACATAGATGTGTGTACTAATATGGTGGTTGCCGTTGACCGCTTTGTTGCGATTTTCGTACATGTGTTGATATGATATTTATTGTATTGTAACACTACAATGTGTATGTACTTTATATTATTTGCTATTTATTAATGTGTATTTTTTTTTCTATCTACACCGTGTTTTTTTTGATTTCCGTTAATTTCAAGGGTGCATTCCTGAGCTTAAATCAAGTAATTTTCTCAAAGACACTGATGTTCTAATTAAGTCCATTTCGGAGATAATACATAATTTATTTTTTTCCTATAAGGCCTCTACAAGCGTGTACACTTGCCTTAGGGCCGGCTTACATATTGATTAGTGTTTAGAATGAGTTCATACATTTGCTACTAAACTTAAGTACAATCTCGGTCGATTGATGTACGAAATGACATTGATATGTCACAGATTTCAATTGTTTGGTTGAGTTAAATGTAATGCCCGTGTTACAACAACGCTATATGCTACATTTAATTACTTTTTAAACAAAAAAAAAAACAAAAAAAAATTTTTTTTTTGAAAATTAACTATGCCATTTAGTTCTTATAAACGTACTTAACTATACCCCGAAGTTAACGGAATTCAATAAAAACACGGTGTATATGTATTATTATGTATACTTGTCTATTTGTTTATTTGCTTTTTATTCATCTCATACGAACATTGTTTTTTTTGCCTTATCTCTGCCCAAAGGATGTCTGGAAGAAGTCACTCTATTGGGATAAGCCTGCCTTTTGTCTACCATAGGTTAATTTATAGGTACCTATGTCAAGTTTTTTTTTCAATATTGGTGAGGAATAAAGAATATTTGTAGGTATTACATTGTTATGGAACCTGGGTACGAGACCGATTTCAGTTCCGAGATTCAGTTTTAAATGGGTTGGGTTTTCAGTGAAATGAAATGAAATGAAATGAAATGAAATGAAAATGAAATGAAATGAAATGAAATTTATTATTAATAACACATCGTTATAAGTCAGTAAGTATACAATAGTATATAAGTATAAGTACATAGGTATCATAATTGCATTTTCTTGCATATTATTATATTATATTCTATAGTTACATATTATTAAATCATTAAAGGTAATTGGAAAAATTCATTGTAGTCGTAAAATAGTTCTTGCAAGAGCCACTTTTTTAACCTAACCTTGAACGCCGCGGTAGTAGCTGCATCTCTGATATTGTCAGGCAAGCGGTTGTAAACAGCGGGTCCTAAATAATAAATATGTTTTTCAGTCTTCGCGAGTCTATGTTTTTCGGCGACTAGTCTGTTGTAGTGTTTGTTGCTGCGGAGATTATAGTTGGTATTGGTACCCTTTCGCTCAAATGATTCGAGGTTCGTTCGTGTAAATACCGCTGCCTGGTTTATAAATAAGCAAGGCAGGGGTAAGATCTCGAGGTCACGAAAAAGGGGTCGTGCCGGAGCATCCGCAGGCGTGCCGGCCATAGCGCGGACCGCACGCTTTTGCATTACGAACGCACGGTTCCAGTCGGAGGCGCGCGCCCATAGTTCGACACCGTAGGTAAGGAGTGAGTGCACTGTTGCGAAATAGCACTCTCGCACTGCGTCTCCTCCCGCTGTTTGTGCCAGGCGCCGTAGCGCGAAGCACGCGCGCCCCAACCTACCGCAGAGTCCGTCTATGTGCGGCTCCCACGTTAGCGCGTCATCAAGCTGGAAACCGAGAAGGCGCGTGCAGGACAGGTGCTGTATAGGGGTACCGCCTGCACACACCCTCAGGGCTTTGCTTGTGTGACCATTTAGTTTAAAGGTCATAAAACACGTTTTATCTTTATTGAGTGCCAGACCGTTCAACTGGAACCACTCGTGCAGCTGTTCCGATACGTGATTTAGCGCCTCTTCCAGGTCCTTCTCAGCGGTTGTGCTGACGACTGCCGTGACGTCATCGGCATACATTAATAACTCCGCGCCTTGTATCGCCGTTGGCAAGTCGTTCAGTAGGATAGTGAACAAGGTATTTGAGAGGCACGAACCCTGGGGAACACCCATCAGGTTCCGCAGCTCTGAGGACACAACGGCACCCCCGTCCCCGACAACAACTTGGGCTCTGTTCGTCATGAAAGAGAGTATCAGTTGACTAGCCGGGCCGCGGATTCCGTAGTGGGCGAGTTTGTCGGCGATGAGCGAGTGGTCGGCAGTGTCGAACGCGCGTGACAGGTCACAACATATGACCCCCACCGGTCTTTTCGCTTCGCGGGCGCTCATCACACAGCGCACCACTTTACGCACTAGATCGGTGGTGGATCGGCCGTGGCGGTAGGCATATTGATTATCGGACAGTACGTTTCTTGTTGTCCAGAAGTTGAGTAACCTTTTATTTATGTGAAAACCGAGGTAAGGGTACCTATAATTAATTAGCCGCTTCCAATTAATAAAGCCGCTATAATTCATTTGTTGTCCATGTACAAAGAAATATTCAAATCGAGTGTACTTTTCAGTGGATTGTCTAACAATCCGCGAGAATAAACTGCAAACATGATACGTTGTGCAATCATCATCATCATCGTGGTGGCCTTTTAGTGATCCAATCTTGGATGTAGGCCTGTGTCGTCGGATGTCGTCCACCCACCGCTGCGGTGGTCTACCACTCCCGTGAGCTCCCGATGTGTTTGTAATGTTTGTGTGCGGCGAATGCCGAAGGCAATTACGATTTGATTGCCTTAATGGGTCAAACAGATCACTGTGTTATGTCTTTCCTGTAGACATACACAAGAGTTAAGGGCTATAAAGGTTAATTTTCTTATTTAACCCTTATCCACGTGAAAAGGTCCTCCTTTTATTTAGAGAACTATGATAAAATCATTGCTTACATGCCCACAAGCTGTTAACTATTGCCCACAGGAGATAAAAATGTACAGTTCGCGATAACACACTAGTTTTCTCCCCTGTGGGCAATAGTTAACAGCTTGTGGGCATGTAAGTAATGATTTTATCATAGTTCTTTAAATAAAAGGAGGACCTTTTCACGTGGATAAGGGTTAAATAAGAAAATTAACCTTTATAGCCCTTAACTCTCGTGTATGTCTACAGGAAAGACATAACACAGTGATCTGTTTGACCCCCACCCACCGCTGCGGTGGTCTACCACTCTCGCGAGCTCCCGATGTGTTTGTAATGTTTGTGTGTGGCGAATGCCGAAGGCAATTACGATTTGATTGCCTTAATATTGTCAATTCTTTACAAATAAAATAATTATCGCCGGGTGAGCGTCATTTACGTACAGTCAGCAGCAGAAGTAGCTAAACGGGCGAGGTGTTCAAAATTACCTTGACGCGCTCCTATTCTCTTAACATTAAAGTCGCGTCAATATCATTTTGAACACCTCGCCCGCTCAGCAACTATTTATTATTGGTTTTTGCCGTCCTTTCGCTTTACGCTATTCCAAAAACTGTCTGCATTACAAACGTACAATCATGTTCTAGAGGCAGTAATGGTGATAGATGACAAGGTAATACCTAGGTATTAGGTGATCTATCATTTGCATACGATACGTATTAGTGCCGTAAATTGATGCGATGATAGATGCACTAATAATGTTTAACTAATGATGTGTCAATAATGTTTGTGGAAATGTAAACGCGCAAAATTAGGTAAAATGTGTATATTTGTTTTGTGTAATACATTATTTAATTTCTATTTTGATTTAGCAAGTCAATCAATCAGGCAAACTATGGAATTCATCAAATTAGTTTGTTATAGATTTTGATTTGTTTCGTTCATACGTAAGCTTTGAGGATATAACCAAACTGAGACGCCTTGTCTGCAATTTTCTGTACAAAACAGTCTGCCAATTTTTGCGGGGGAGGGGCACGTCAAATGTATACGTAACGTAAAAATAGCCATGTCAGATAAACGTCAGTTCATACATAATATATGACCATTGGCCGGCTATTTTCGACAGAGGGGAACGCCTGTTAATAGCTACTCCGTTTGGTTATATATTCTAAGTACGTAAGTCACATTACTATGCAACTCATATGTAATGTTATGTACATACATCTTATTGTGATGTTATGTACATACATACGTCACCAATATTATAAACGAAATTGACAGTGACAGCACCCACGTCAAAGCCTCAGCAGTTGCCATTCGAATGTCACCTTTTTTTACTATGGAAATTGACAATATCACCGACGCGTTCTGGCCGTTGCAGTAGTGTCGGAGCAGTAGTACTAGCTGTGGTCAGAAATGGAATGTTCCCTTAACTTGCTTAGTACAGTCACCACACGGGATTGTTATACCATTTAGGGTTCTTGCCAAATTGGAAATTCTATAGCGTAAGTATTGAACAACCAATTTAGCTAGGACCCTAAATCGCGCAACAATCGCGGAGCGTGATGGTACTTAAGTCTGTACAGTACCTATGATGATCATATTTATTTAGTGTCAGCGTGATAAGACAGTGTCCGTCACTTTAGATCACGTGGATCTTAAAAAGTGACACTTATTATAAAATATCTGGGAGACCGAGCTTAGCTCGGAAAACATAATTATAAAGACTCAAAAATGCACGTTTTCCCAGAGATAAGACCTAGCTAGATCGATTTTTCGCCCCCGAAAACCCCCATGTAGCAAATTTCATCGAAATCGTTAGAGCCGTTTACGAGATCCCCGAAATATATATACATAGGTACATTCATTATATATCCATAGGTACATATATATACACCTATATATATATATATCCCACTGCTATATAAATAAATAAATATACAAGAATTGCTTGTTTAAAGGTATAAAATTAACACTTGGATAGAGCAATTCATAATTCGCCTGCTGGTAACTTTCTGAGCTATGTCAAATGACCTCAGTTGTCCTAATTAGAGCACCGTATTTTTATTTCGATATCATCAACAAAATCGAACCTCAACGATTTCGTTTCACTCTATTAAAATCTACTATAATTTATCTTTAAAAGTCTAGTAAATAAATGTTATATCAACAATCTAACTTATCAAAAACTCAATTTAAATAAATAAGCTTTAGCGAGTACATTCATTAAAATGATATCATCACCAGACCGTGGAAAGCTGCTTTCAGGCGTGTATATTTTAATGTAAATTAGACGTTAGTTGGTGCCTATTCCATTTTATTTAATTACCTATAGATGCATAAACAACCTATGATTTGATATTAGTTATTTACACGGCGCTATACTATATTTATTTATAACCTCAAGTCAAATAACAGACGGCTATCTATCTATGGGTTACAGTTCCGAACAACTGACAGGCCGATACCGTCCGGCGGACTGTTAATCAGTGGGCCCCTTAAAGCTGTGATCACGTGATGCTTTCTATAGAAAACGAAGTGTCGCCACGGCCCGGACTCGGACGGTTCTAGCGTAAGTATGTACTAAATTTTATTAAGCTTGGTGGAAAATCGAATCGAAAATAACGGAAATTGGTCTCATATACAATTATATCTTTTTTGGTCGCTATTTATGGATACGTAATTGTTTGATTTAGGTAAATTGTATAACCATATTGTTCCTTGTTTCGTACCTATATTTATTTTAGCCTAAGTCTACGTTACGTAGGTAAGAATCGAATGTTATTACATAGTTTGTTTTATGTTAAGTTGCAGTGCCCTTACAGGGTTCATAACTGATCAGAATTATTATGTAACTATGAAGGCAATAGATGACTGAATACTGAATACCTACATAAAGTTTAGAACTTGTATATATATGAATTCAGATACATGCACAAAAATAACATGGTACTTTACACAATTCTGTTTCATGAAGTTCAACCGCAAGAAAATCGACTCAGAAGTATCACAAAATCATCCTCGGCATATCTCGCCAGCTAACTACAATTTCTACAATACAACAGTCAGATTGGCAAACAGGTGTCATTTCGATGGCTTGGCGCACAAGTTACAGTTTATCAAAATCCAGTCTAATGGTGAACTGAGAGTATATATAGTTGCTATGGAAATGGAGGTCTCGATATAGTGGTAATAAGAACTTTATGCTGCATGTAAGGACGTGCTAGACTTTTACTTTTCAGACTCCGTATCGATTTGCTCTTTTATTTGAAAAATATGACGACATATTCAACACAAACAAATTGTTTTTTATGCTAGCATCACACTTTATATTAAAATAAGTTATGATGATGCTGGAATGAAACTCAAATTTGAGGCATATTTGAGAATTACATATTAAGGTATAGAGGCCAGAACCAGAAATAAAGTTTGTTACTTGTAAAACAAAGAGAAGTTCCTAGGTAGCTGGGCTAGGTAGGTGGGGGGGGGGGGGGGGGGGGGTGGGGGGTACCTAGGTAGGGAACTTGCTACCGCTAGTTGCAAGTAACAATTACGGCTTTGGACTCCGGGAAATGATCTATTGCGCTTACTTTCAGAGTTGGCTAGTTATCATACGCTCGAAGAATTTGTGTTCTATGTTTCAGTTGCTAAAACTTTAAAACAGAAATTTTGCAAAAGTCACATTGAAAAGATATTTCGTAACATTGATGAGTTATCGTAGGAGTGACAGTTATCTAGTTGGTATGAAGTAGAGACTATTTCAACTACTTCTACTAGACATAGTACATTAAACAACTTTGTGAACGCTTCATAATGCAGTGTCTGTATTGTGTAAGGAAGTGATCTGAGTACAACACCGATGCACTAATACAATAGTTCCATACTGCGAAATCGCACAATGCATTTCGTAATCGAGACAAAGGCCGACACTGCGACAATCGCAGACGCGACAGCCGACACACAATACAGACGTTTGGTGGCAGAGCTTACGGTATTGTGGTGTTTGGTGAGGAAAAGTGTGTTTTGTTTTAGCTGTGTTCACGATTCATTGTTTTGTTTAACTAGCTTTCGTTTATGTATTGTTATAGTATCCCGGTAAGGGCATTCATTCATGTGATGAGCATGTTAGATAAATGAATAATTTTTTAAATATTAAATATTAAAAACACAAAACTGATAGTAAATATTATTTTCAAGGTAAAACTTGTCAGGAAGTTATTTATTTACCTTGATTTATAATTATGTAAAACTGCTAAATCAATAACTAGATACTATTTAAGTTTTAAGTAAGATAAACAAAATAACAAACAGATGTAATTGAAAATAAAACTGTTTTATTAAATTTAAATAATCCAATTTATTAACCTTATCATCAACAACTTATACACAATCACTATTGGTTTATAATTCAGTAAGAGATGATTTAATTAATTATTAATTCATTAATACATCTAATTAATCAAGTAAGTACATAATTATTACAATAATTACCAACATAGTATTTACTTAACTTTCAATACTCCTTTGGCGATGATTAACTCAGTGCTGCAGGGCAAAGCAGAATGCAGAATGCTCAAAGCAGAATGATCAGTAATGGATGGGTCGGTCCCTTTTATACCAATTTCTACCTGGCAACTGGTTTATCATGCCACTTGTCATTCGATAAGTGACGTCACAGAAGTAGTTTCTCATGTACCTCGTCCATTTATTGAATCATGCAGAATAAAACTATTAGAATATATTTTCAATAAACTCCGTTATACATAATTATTAATCAGTAATATTAATTCAAAATATAATTACTTCAAAGTAGTTTACAAATTTAAGTAGTAAGTTAACAGACTTACTGTTTCTCTTGTCAACGGTGGTTTCGTATCGTACCTACCCACATAAATAGCAAATTCTGTAAAATTCACGTAATGTTGTGTTAAGTGTTTAAATAGTGTAATATATTATCAACATTGAACGTCAAAGAGAAACAGGTCAGTTTTATACGTAATACAATTTGTACATAGAATAACAATATTCTAACAAGCACATAATGTATTTTCACTTCTCATGCTCAAAAAGTGCACCTTTATGTCGTGCGTAGACGACATAAAATCGCATTTTATGCTCTAGAGCATAAAAGTAAAATTTTCTTCTAAGACTAAGGTAATCGGTCTCAACAGCCAAACAGTTAAAACATATTGCACAATTTTACTGAGCATTAAAATTGTGTAGATGACAAAACTTGTTATATTATTTTATTTTTCCTACAATTTATTAGAAATCCGTATTTTCTGTCATTAAATTTAGTAAATCACATAAAATAGGAGTCGATTATCGTTCAAAAATGCTCCGAAATGTTTGACTTGGCAGAAAACCAAGCGTCTGAAACTCTGATCACATGTTGAAAATTAAAAAAAAATATATTAAAAAGTTAGTTGGCGGGAATTGGTTATGTATTATGTTCTTTCGCTTTATGACAATTTCGTGGTGTAAATTGCCGTGAAAAATGTGTTTTATTTTCCTCGCAATCGAAGTGAAAAGCAGAGTGTACAACAAGGGCATAAATGTCCATTTTTACCCTCGTCTACTATTTTGGTCTTCGCTTCGCTCAGACCAAAAAATTGCCTCGGGTCAAAATGGGTCACTTTATGCCCTTGTTGTACAATCTACTATTGTTCTTATCCGTGCCTTCAACTTTGCCCGTCATTATTACTCTTTCCAAGCTATCTCTCCAGATAGCTTGGAAAGAGTAATAATGACGGGCAAAGTTGAAGGCACGAGACCTCAGGGCCCTCCTCCTACTAGATGGTGTGCCCAAATTACGGCACCTATGCAATTAAAACTGCACGAGGCCATGCGCTTAGCGGGGAACAGAACCCTATGGAGGAACCTGGTCTTCAACAGAAGGATATGATGTCACGATCCTCAGTATTGAGGGACCGACTGAAGAAGAGATAATAATATCGTTGTCTGTGTAGCCACAACACAAGTCTTCTTGAGCTTACAGTGTGGCTTATTCAATTTGTGGAAGGATGTCCCTATAATCGAGTTTGAACTATTTTTTTTTTTTTTTTTTTTTATGAAATAGGAGGCAAACGAGCAGACGGATCACCTGATGGTAAGCGATTACCGCCGCCCATGGACACCCGCAACACCAGAAGGGTTGCAAGCGCGTTGCCGGCCTTTAAGATGGGAGTACGCTCTTTTCTTGAAGGTTTGTAGGTCGTATCGGTCCGGAAATACCGCTGGCGACAGTTCATTCCACAGTTTGGCTGTGCGAGGCAGGAAGTTTCTGGAGAAACGCACAGTTGAGGACTGCCAACCATCCAAGTGATGAAGATGGTAATGTTGTCGCGTAGGGCGATGGCGAAAAGAAGCGGCAGGGATTAATCCGAACAATTCCTCGGAGCACTCCCCGTTATACATGCGATAGAAAATGCAGAGCGAGGCTACATCTCTACGCAGCGCCAAGGAGTCAAGCCGTTCCGAAAGACGCTGGCAGTCAACAATTCGAGCCGCTCTTCGTTGGATGCGGTCCAGAGGGAGAAGCTGGTATTGGGGTGCCCCTGCCCACAGATGAGAGCAGTATTCCATGTGTGGGCGAACCTGCGCCTTATAAAGCTGTAGGCGCTGGGCCGGTGTGAAATACCGTCTCGATCTGTTGAGCACACCGAGCTTCTTGGAGGCTAATTTAGTCTTACCCTCTAGATGACCGCGGAACTGGACTTCACTCGAAATTTCGACACCAAGGATTCCGATACTGGCTGCGGCACTCAGGGGAGTGCTCTCAAAACGAGGTGACGCGACAAACTCTAACTTTTTTGCGGTAAACGCGCAAACCTGTGTCTTGCTAGGGTTAAAACGGACTAAGTTAAGTCGACCCCATTCAGAGACTTCCTTTAGGGAAGTCTCAATTTCAGACACAAGTTTGTTCCGGCTCTCGATGACGTTTTCCCGAGAAATATTGGTGCGGCCGGTGTAAAAGGCATCACCTGTACTATCATCAGCATAACAATGAATGCCGCTGATTTGCAGCATGTCATTGATATGCAGAAGGAATAGCGTGGGTGATAGCACACAGCCTTGGGGGACACCAGCATTCACAGACATGGGTTCTGAGCATTCACCGTCAACTACGACCTTTATGCTTCTGTCTGCTAGAAAGCTACTGACCCATACACATAATTTCTCGGAAAGCCCATAGGATGGTAGCTTCGAAAGAAGTGCTTTGTGCCAAACGCGATCGAAGGCCTTCGCAATATCCAAGCTAACAGCCAATGCTTCACCCTTTGTCTCGATCGCCTGTGCCCAACGATGTGTCAAGTAGACTAGAAGATCACCAGCCGAGCGGCCTCTACGGAAACCGTATTGTCGGTCACTAAGCAACTGGTGATCCTCTAGGTACCGAAGGAGCTGGCAGTTGATAATGGACTCCATTATCTTCGAGAAAAGGGAGGTTATAGCTATTGGCCTGTAGTTGGACGGGTTTGAGCGGTCGCCTTTTTTAGGGATCGGGTGCACCAAAGCTGACTTCCACGAGGTTGGGACTACGCCAGAAGTGTAAGAGAGCCGGAAAAGACGCGTTAAGACCGGTGCCAACTCAGGAGCACACATCTTCAGCACAATCGCAGGGATTCCATCAGGCCCACTCGACTTATGAGTGTCGAGGGAAAGAAGTGCTTTACGCACTGAGCTTTGGTTTAACCGGATATCCGGCATACAGCTCTCGCACCGCGGTATGGTCGGCGGCGCGTATCCCCCGTCATCCAAAGTCGAGTTGGACGCAAAGAGTTTACCCAGAAGGTCGGCTTTGTCTTTTGCGTCGTGGGCCAATGAATCATTTCCCATGTGCAGTGGCGGAAAAGATGGCGTGCAGAAATTTCCCTGGATAGCTTTGGCAAGAGACCAGAACGCACGAGTTCCCGAAGGGAGGCGCTCTAATTTCTCGCCAATTCTACCAATGTGCAGTGACTTTGCTCTGGCAATAACTCTTTTGAAGGACCTGGAGGCAAAGTTATACTCCTTTTTTAATGCGCTAGTCTTTACATCCCGTACTGTCGCTGCATCTACCCAGGCTTGGTAGCACTCTTGCTTTCGGCGAAAGGCCCTTTTGCAGAAACGACCAAACCAAGGTTGGGATTTGCCACCAACAGGAACCACAGAGGATGGAATGAATAGCTCCATTCCCTGCAGCACAACGTCAGCAACAGAATCAGCAACGACATTGGGATCATCCGGCGTGAAGCAAACCTGCCTCCAAGGGTAGGATGCAAAGAAGGTACGCATCCCGTCCCAATCTGCTGACCTATAGTGCCACACCCGGCGGCTACAAGCAACTCGCCGACGCGGCGGGCACGCGAGTGGCACCGTACTCCGGATCAGGCAATGATCCGACGAACCAAGTGGGGCCTCAACGGAAACATGGTAGTCAACCGGATGAGAGGTCAGCAGAAGGTCCAACAGGGAAGGTTCCTGGCCTTCCACATCTGGGATTCGCGTAGGCGCAGTGACCAATTGTGTTAAGCCATATGCCAGAGCAAAGTTATAAACAGATCTGCCCGCATGATCAGTCTTGCTAGAGCCCAGCCATTCGGCGTTGTGGGCGTTGAAATCACCAAGTATAATGATCTCAGCGGATGGGATCTGTTGCTGCACAGAGTCTGCAGCCATTTGGATCTGCTCAATGAGTCGGTCAGTTTCGGCATCACCGCTATGGGACCTATATAGGCACGAATAGACACGGGGATGATCATCGTTGTCTATACGCAGCCATAAGGTGGAGAGGTCCCTACCTTCAAGATTGCGGAGGCGGCGAGAACTGATATCGTCTCTAACGTACACGCACACCCCAGCCCTAGGCGAAAAGGAGTGTTCCAGTCCGTACCCAGGGTAGGAGAGATAAGATGTGTCCGCTGGAGACGATATTTGCGTCTCGGTCAAAAAGAGCAAGGCCGGCTTAGCTGTCTCGAGGTGTAGATGGACAGCATTAAGATTGGAATGCAAACCCCTAATGTTGCAGAAGTCCACGGCCAGTGTGGCAAGGGGTGCCGAAGTTGCTTTGCTCTTGCCTCGGGCAGATGGCAGATGATTGAGCGCGGTTTTGCCCCCCCCAGAGTACGACGTGGGGCGGCCTCGGCGTCCACGCTCAGGCATAATATGACCTGAGCATGGAAGCCCAGTGAGGGGTTCTCCAGCGCTAGCGCAGCTGGTACCCTCCTGGGGTAGCCTCTTTAACTGCGACATCATCATTAAGAGAAGAAGGGGGGGGGGGGTTGGAGCTCTGGGAACCTTACTCACCATCAGGAACACAGCACTACATACCTACAGAGTAAGCAGCAGTGCTATTATGGCTGTGGTCTTCTGTAAGGTGGAGGTACTCCCCCAGTTGGGCTGCTCCAGTTTCAAGCGTGATGACATTACGCTGTGCCCTACCTCTCTTGTTGGACGTAGTTTAAGGACATACCCGGGTCCAACTATCCTGAGACATACTAACATCAAACTATGTTTTTAGTCACTCGCGCGACATTATAGCTTATAAGCTTTCGAAAGAAAATTTCGTTAACATATTTTGTAAAAACTAGTGCCTGTTGAAGCGGACCTTAAGATGCAACTTGGAAAGCGGTGAAGCGAAGCTTGAAAATAACTAGCGGAAAATTATAATTGCAGTTTCATTTTAATATACGGAGAGTGAGACAAATTATTTGTGAGGAAAATGATTCGTATCACGTCTTTATGTGAGTATATATTCCTTTTTTTATTCTTTACGTGATTATTCCTTTCCAGCTCTATACTTATTTCGTATTGGGTAATTAATAAAAAAAAATATTTTCTACATAATACCCCATTAAAGTTTATTGGGCCTTAAATAAAACTTACACACAGTCAGCAGCAGAAGTTGCTAAGCGGGCGAGGTGTTCAGAATTACCTTGACACGCTCTTATTCTGTTAACAATAAAATCGCGTCAAGATCATTTTGAACACCTCGCCCGCTTAGCAACTGCTGCTGCTGCCTGTACTACTAAAAAAAAATGTGTAAGGTGAAATTCCTCAAAACCGTATTACGAACTATCAATAACACCAGGCTAAAGGAAATTCCGAGGAAAAATCCGGGGCCCTTAAAAACCCAACGTCATCGCATCATGATGTAATTAAACTCAGTAGCTATCCTTTGAAGTCCTCCATCGCTCCCACTCCCTTTTCCCCCCTCGCTCGCCCGTAAAAACCAATCTCGCAAGAAACAAATTATTTTTATCAAATTGGCCCAAGAATTTGGATTTGCCTCGTTGTAGATGTTTGTCAATTGAAATAGAAATTAGTTTATACAAACAAACTGTTGACACAGACAAAAAACAGTCCAGCTCACACTTGACTGCACATTTCTAATAGGTTATCCTGGTATCTATATGTAAAACATGATTTTATGTATTTTTTTTTTTAATTTAAGACCCAGTAGTATCGGAGATAAAGGGGTGGGGGGAGGGGGGAATTGTCGGACAGACAGACAGACGCACGAATGATCCTATAAGGGTTCCAGTTTTTCCTTTTGAGGTACGGGACTCTAAAAATAGAAGGGCGTCCGCTAGCTGGCGCGGAGGCGATTATTTTTTTATTTAATAATTTAAATCAGGCAACAAGGCCCACATTAAAAATACCTTACAGAGTAACATACATAATAATATGTAACATCCATTATAGGAGGTATGTAGCCTCCGTTGGAGTTTCGAAGAAAACTCTTGAATACACGACGACAATACATTTGACGATCGGTCTGGCCTAGTGGGTAGTGATAGTGACTCTGCCTATGAAGCCGATGGTCCCGGGTTCGAATCCCGGTAAGGGCATTTATTTGTGAGATGACACAATGACACAGATTGTTCCTGAGTCATGATTGTTTTCTATGTATTTAAGTATTACCTATATATAATCGTTGCTTAAGTACCCACAACACAAGCCTTCAAGAGCTTACCGTGGGGCTTAGTCAATTCGTGTAAAAATGTCCTATAATATTTATTTATAAAACCCAAATAGTTTATTTACCGATTTTTTTTTCTGTTTTGGTTTCAGGGTTTCCTCTTTATTACCACATTAGATATATATCGGTTTAAAGATTCTTTATTCTCATAAGAATTTGTACAATTCACTTAAAATGAGAACTTAAATATATACATTTTATTTACATACTATGTCACAGAAGGACCGACAGACATTGATTAAAATAACATTTTTCATTAAAAATTACACAAGCATTTTATTATATATATTGCCGGTAAGTATGATTACGTTTTTGTATTAGGAGGTAGGCTGGTGGACAACAGTGCGCGCAATACACGTACGTAGATCGCTGTTGAGAAACATAGAATGGTCGCAACTAGATGTGGCCTCGATGTTAGGGTGATTCACTTTTGTATGGAGAAAAAAAAGTTGTAATATTTTTCCTGACTTTGCTCATCAATGGAGTCTCCCCACACTAAAAACTATCTATTTAAATTTTCAAAAGAATCGAATAACGTTTAGAGGTTGCACAAGTTGAAAAGGTAGAGTTAGAACCCCATACATTGCGTGAAAATGAACTATGTTCTAAAATGACAAAATATAATGAACTGATACTAAAATCGAACGAGAAAACTGAATTTTGCGTCTAAAACACGATAAAAGCACTTTTCCTTTGGAAACAGGCGGAAAAACTGAAAAATCTTAATTAGAACATTTATTGAGTAACCAAAATCCAAGTTTACTACTAATTTTAAAATTTATTTATATGTAGAAGGTTCAGTATCACACTACTCTCCGCTTTGATGGTAGCCGCTTAAACCATATTCTACCCTCCGATGTAGAGTCGTTGGTTATTTGAAAAATCTTTGTTGATGTTGTGCAACCTCTAAATGTTGACCGATTTAAAAAAAATTTAACGTATAATATTTTTTTATCAGTTAGAACAAGAATTCGAGCAAAGTCAGATGAAAATCGAAAATTCGGAAAAATGAAACACCCTACTCGATGTGTGTTATGATATAGTTTACAAAATAGTTCAAATTAAAATTATTTTTCTTCTCTTAAGTTAACTTGCATGACATACAATATACATCTGGTCTCCCGCGATACAGGCCTAGGCTAGTGCGGGGACTCCTGGAATCTCTGAATGTCAAGTTGGTTATGCACAACTCTTACCAGAAACTCGTGTGGTTACCACTGTATTGTTTCTGTGCAATTAAAATATTTTTTACTTTTACTTTACTTTACATTTACATTAGGTTGGAAACACTCTGTATAAGTATTTCCTTGTGTTAAAACTAGTTTATTTCTATTGCGAGTAAACTTAAGAAAATACCGTGAAGTTAGAAGTTTGTTTGTAATCGCATCGCTTCAGTTCGGCTTCAGTCTAGACTTACCTAAGTGGTCTAGAACTCTTAAAGTTCCAATTGATTAGGAAACTGCTCGGAATCCTAATGTTTTGCAAAGCGATCTGTAGGATTTTTTTTGATTAGCCGTACTAATAGTAAATGCGAAAGTAATTCCGTCTGTCTGTCTTTCATCTCTTCACGCTTAATTATTAAAATCGTTTTAGATGAAATTTACTTCTTCTTTCCCTTGTCCTTTTCCCATTATTTGGGGTCGGCTCTCCTAGTTATGTTTCGCCAGGCTTCACGGTCTTGGGTAGTCTCAGGTGTGATTTGGGCTTCTTCTATACCTCTTCACTGTTGCCAGCCATGTCAGTCGGGGTCTTCCTCGTCGTGATTGTGTGGGAAACATATCTAATAGCACCATACGTGTCATGTGTTCAGATTCTCGGCGCATGACATGTCCAAACCATCGGAGTCGCCCTTCGGTTAATTTTTCGGGCAAAGGTCTGACTTTAAAACTACCACGGACGTAGGTGTTACGGATGTGGACAAGTTAAGGTGACACCACCGGCCCAGCTTAGATGAAATGTACTATAGCTATATATTTATTTGAAGCATAAAGACGTGAAGAAGAGGTAACAAGCAGACAGTCAGAGTTAGGTACTTTCGTATTAAAATTAGGTTATCTCTATAAGTCTAACTTAAAAATTTATATTGTACTTCTGTAAGGTTAACTTGCTTTTCTCATGTTGCGTCTGAATATAAGCAAAATGACAGTCCTCTACGTTTCACAGGCGTAATATGTCTGTACTAAAACGGGCAGATGCATCTGGAATATAAAGAATATGGAGAGTAAAAGCAAATAATGTCCATATGTACCTATTTGTACGAGTGCATGAAACCAGACTACCGCCTACAGATGCCGCTTTATGAAACGTTTAGGAAGACTACCATACATAGGCGATGTTGTGTCCGTAAAATAACACGCTCCACGCAGTTTATCTTGATTAATATCGTTTTGTCGCCTAAATAGTGTTTAGTTTTTTAAGTTTTTTTATTTTAAATACAGTCAAATACCCTTTTTTAATCAATAAAAAGCCGTAAAATAGAAAATACAAACTAAAATTAAAAACTAAGCTTAAATGCATATATGTATATGTTAGTCTGTAAGGTATTTGTAATATGGGCCTTGTTGCCTGATTTAAAATGTTAAATAAAAATAAATAAATAATATGATGGCCATCTATCAATTACTCCTCGAAACCTTTTCATAAACACACCACATGACGACCTGTCTAGCCTAATGAGTAGTGAAGTGACCCTGCCTATGAAGCCGATGGTTCTGGGTTAAAGCCCCGGTAAGGCAATTTATTTGAGTGATGAGCACGGATATATATGATCTTGAGTCATGGCTGTTTTCTGTGTAGGATTTAAGTGTTTACTCCATCTAGTAGGCGACATCTGTTCTCAAATAGTAAAGCGCTTTCAGGCTCCGTCGCGTCGTAAAAGGCTTCGCCCGGGATCGCTATCGTATGCTGTTGCACAAATATCTACTTGTAATGCACATGCGAGTTGCTGAAAGAAGAATTTCAATATAGGACAAATTTTATAAATTGTAAATACAAATGTCAATCACAATGAAAAAATCAACGATGATCAACTCTGGCGAACGTGGGACTCGAACCCACATCCTCTGATTGCCGGTCCAAAACGTTACCAGTTCCGCTAGCTGACCTTTCGTCAATCCACGCGAATTTAGTCATTACAACTATGACAACGTCCCACAATAAAAAAAAACAAAAATAATTATATTGACATTCAAATAGAATAAATTGTTTTTAACTGATTTCAAAATCTGATTTTTTTAAATATTTTTTGTTTCGACTCTTCTTTGTTTTGAAATGGTATACTTGGTTGTCATCAGGCCCCAATTTCACCACGGTGACAGGTGCGACAATTGTAAAACATCACTGTTGCTGACGTCACAGGCATCCATGGGCTACGGTTACCGCTTACCATCGGGCGGGCCGTATTCCTGTTTGCCACCATCATTGTATTATTTAAAAAAACTATTATATCGAAATAAACATATATTTCTCTTGCTAAGTTTATGACAATTGTCACAAGAAACACTACAATTGTCACGAAATTCCGACATATAACTCATTTCCTGTCAAGATTCACCGACAATTCTGCAAATATGTCGACTAGAAAAAATAATTCTTGTTTCACAACATAATTGTAATACATACAATTGTAGCAAAATGCCTGTCATGTTTGTAAGTATTTCTATAGAAAATATTTTATAAAATTGTAATATGTCACCTGTCGCTTGACAATTGTCGCTCGACATATGTCACTGACAATTGTAGCCGTGGTGAAATTGGGGCCTGATATGATGATGGGATCCTGCAGAAATCCAAAGAACTAATTTTTTCATGCTATAGGCAAACGAGCAGACGAACACCTGATGGTAAGCAATTACCGCCGCCCATGGACACCTGCAACACCAGAGGAATTTCAAGTGCGTCGGCTCTTTTCCTAAAGATAAAGAAAGTTTATAGTTTAAGTAGGCATATTAGATACAATGTGCTTCGTCTCTTCTTCCTCGCGTTATCCCGGCATTCTGCCACGGCTCATGGGAGCCTGGGGTCCGCTTGACAAATAATCCCATGATTTGACGTAGGCACTAGTTTTTACGATAGCGACTGCCATCTGACCTTACAACCTAGAGGGTAAACTAGGCCTTATTGGGATTAGTCCAGTTTCCTCACGATGTTTTCCTTCACCGAAAAGCGACTGGTAAATATCAAATGATATTTCGTACATAAGTTCCGAAAAACTCATTGGTACGAGCCGGGGTTTGAACCCGCGATCTCCAGATTGAAAGTCGGACGACATATCCACTCAGCCACCACCGCATTATAGATGGAGAAGGTGATAAATCTGAAATTATAGTAGATACTTAAAAAATATTTACCAGCGCATATTACAATGTGCTTATGAACGTAAAATAAAGCTACATAGGCTCTAACCCTACACGTCTGCCTCGAGAAGATTTAAATCCCCCCTTAATTGGAGGCGGCTATCCCAATATGGAAACGGCAACAAACTCAGCGTGACACATCTTATCAAAACATTACATCTTATAATTTATCTTAAGGTTTGAAGGTCGTACCTAGGTATCGGTCTGGAAATACTGGGCCCGACAGTTCATTTCACAGTTTAGCTGACGTTTCTGGAGAAACGCACAATTGGGGACTGTCAATCATCTAAGCGGAATTTTTGTGTGATGCAAGCAGTAAAAAGTAGATGTAGATAACCTTATTGTGCTCTCCCTACAAGTATATTCACATATTATTATTGTATGTCGGCAGTACACACTCGTCGAGAGCCTCTCGCTGATGTTCGGCACCGCTCCGATCCAATCGGTGGCGAGACGAGACAAGGAAGAGCGAGTCGAGAAGGGAGCAGCATGTACACACTCGTTTTCGGCCTGTCTCGGGGTCTCTCGACGAGTGTGTACGGCCGGCATTAAGTTAACATCTAAATTAGGAAACTTCACTGTTATCTCCTCAGTATCTCTTTATCATCAAATTGAGAAGGAGGCATTTTGTACATTTACGACCAACTTATCATTTTCTTCCGAGAACATTCATATGTCAAAGAGTTAAGGTTGATGTTAGCACATTTCGCGTTTTAAATAACTTTGTATTCTGAAACATTCGTATTTTCCCATGCACAGGTAAACAGAAACAAATGACAGCGCAGAAAACGATCAAGCCCTTTTAACCTTTTATACGATTTATACCGTACGGCATATACAATATGGTTTATATTTGTTTGCATTAAACTGCTTGAGTCAATGGAATTAAATTCGAGATTGGTAAAGGATTCGTTTTAAATGATGTTGCTGATGCTTTACATTCTGCAAGTTTTGCTCGAAATAATAAATATATGTAACTTAATTTATACTGTAACTTGAGTGAAGCACTTTTTGAGTGACGATAAAAGTCATTTCACATTTAAATTTACAAAATATACTTTTTGAATATAAATATCGGTTAACTAAAAATAGGTCTGAAGCATCCTGTTTAGACATGGACTAATTATTTTCCAAGAAACTTACCTCGAGCTTGATTATTAATTAAAAATAACACAACTCTCCAACTTGTTCAAGACTTGTATAAGACTTGAACATGCAAATGAGACGAGAATTGAAATTCTGAAAGTTGCCTTCGAACAAAAGATTTAAAAAGGCAAGTTGCTGCCAAGAGTCTCGGTGGAATTTTAAATTAGGCAAGAGAAATATCTGTATCCACCTAATCCAATCTAACCCTGAACTCCCTCTACGTATAACTTTCATGAGTCAAAAGGTCTTGCTATATTGGTTATTTTCAAGCATGGCAGGAGATGGTGACACTGCCGCTGACATACGGACTCTAGTGCTATCGTTAAAATTGCTTGCCGAACGCGAGCTACTCTAAAACTTACATATAACCAGTATAAGAATAACAACCGACGCGTACTAACTTGGTATAAGGGGGGTCTTGTTACAATGGCTACGGAGTTGAATTCACAGTGACCGTACAGGCAATGAGAATATGCGGTCAGGGGTAGGTATTTGTGGTACTTAGAAATTGTAATGTGATGGGTACGAATGTTGGCATTATGAAGAAAGGTTTGGGAAGTCTGGAACTGTGTTGAAGGATATTTTCATGATAATTCTATCCTTGTTTATAGTCGATGGTTTCTAGTTGGGGAAAGAAAGAAAACTTTAAAATTTGAAAATAATTAAATTAAAAGCATATCAATCATATATTTCTTAAGTATTATTTAGAAACTGGGGGATTAGAAAGGTGGAATATATTTGTTATGTTTCAGTGATGATAATAATTTTAAACGTGAATTTTTGCTTTCTGCCTGTTGATAATTTGATTAAATGTTTTTCTATTAGTGAAACCAAGCCAGATTGCCCTAGAAATTGAAAAAGTTCAACCTTGCAGAGAAAGGTTAATGATTGAAAAAAACCCTTTAAGTAAATACATAGGTACGACATTTCTGAATATCAGAATTTATACATTGAATTTTCTTTAAATAAACATACGGAAAACTGCACCTTTCACACCCAAATACAGCATCCTTAAAATTCCCCACAGAGCGTGATCTCCAAATTGGGTGAGTGTCGAGTGTCGCTACAGTGTCGCGGCGCGGTCGCTCTAGACTAGACTAGACTAACAAGATTCATAGGATTATTTTATGGAAATGTGCCTTTTCTGGCCCTGGTCTAGTGTTGAGGAGTTATTTCCTTTTGAGTTTGGATCCTCCTTACGAAGTATGAATTCCCACGTTCGAATCCTGGTACGCTTTTATTTGGGTGTTGTAACCGTATGGCCACTTTTAAAGCGAAAAATTAACAGGCGAACTGATAACTGATTTCATAAAATTGAGGTCAATGATATACAATGTACTCGGACAATGTACAATAATTTAAGAGGGGTTATCGATTTTTTTTTGTTCTTATGTTATACAGGGTGATCAATCCAAATGGGTCAGTATGGAGAAGTCAGAAACTATGAGAGATAGCGAAATCTGTTCTTAGGAACCATGACTTCGATTTTAGATTTAATAATAATCGCATCAATTTTTTTTTAAATCTATCATACATAACCGGGATTCGAACCTGGTCAATATTCTTGTTGTTTGTTTGTATGGCAACTTTTAAACGATGCGTGATAGGTGGGGGGTGCTCGAGCAAATATCATAGAGGGCCCCGAGACAAAACAAACTACATTAAAAAAAATCAAAATGGCCGACTTTTTTCTTAATTTTTTCAAGTTGGTCCGAGCGCGCTGAGATTTGGCATGCGGCTTCAGGCCTTCGGAGCTTCAGGCCGGGAGGCCGAAGGCCGACCCCAGTGGAAGGCCGAAGGCCCGGAGCCTCCACCCCGACTGCCAAAACGCGAGGCCGAAGGCCGAGCTGCGTGAATGCGGTGCTTCCAAGCGTTCTACCAAGTCAACTGTCTTGATGAGCGAAGCCGGCGGGCCGAATGCCCGACGGCGAAGCATCGAGGCTTGCGAAGGCCGAAGGCCGAGCTCCGCATAGGGCCGAAGGCCCGAAGCATCACACGAGAGGGGGAAGTTGGAGCTTAAACACGACCCAACACTTTTCCTATTAGAAGTCGCGTTTTGGGAGTCGGGGTGGAGGCTCCGGGCCTTCGGCCCTCCGCCGGGGTCGGCCTTCGGCCTCCCGGCCTGAAGCTCGCCCTTCGGGCTCGCTTAACCTACTTGGAAATTTGACTTTGCCCGTGTCCGCCGCCATTTTGGATTAAAAAAAAAAAAATGTTGACATGGTAATTTTGGGCTCCCAGGCTCGCCGCATGCCAAATCTCAGCGCGCTCGGACCAACTTCAAAAAATTAAAAAAAAGTCTGCCATTTTGAATTTTTTTTAATGTACTTTGTTTTGTCTCAGGGCCCTCTATGATATTTGGTCGAGCACCGGCCCCCACCTATCACGCATCGTTTAAAAGTTGCCATACAAAGAAATACTACACGCGATTACATAAAGAATATTGACCAGGTTCGAATTCCGGTTATGTATGATAGATTAAAAAAAAATTGAATGCCATTATTATTAAATCTAAAATCGACGCCATGGTTCCTAAGAACAGATTTCGCTATCTCTTATAGTTTCTGACTTCTCCCTACTGACCCATTTGGATTGATCACCCTGTATATTCACAAGTGTTTACAAAGGCAGCCATGATACATGTATTTGTAACGGCAAACTACCAAAACATGACTAGGAGCCCGATTTAGTTTTGTTTGTTTTGATCTTTGGCGATTTGTGCGAAGTGAAAGTCATGCGTGAGATGCGATTATCAAGGTCGTGTCAAAACCATAACAAATTATTACATTAGAATCGACTTCAAGCTCAGCGGTGTACTCATGGAAGGTACACATGAACTCAAAATGCAGGAGCAATTTTCACGGTGCATACAGGCTTAGTTCGGTGATAGATTCAGTGTACTCACGTCAGAGGCATGAATATTTAAACGGGAGAATTCGAGTTCTGACATTGTTACAATATGGCCACTTTTGAAATAACGTTTTAACTGACAAACAAGCTGTGATAAAGGGGTGCATTACATTTGTTATAATTACTTTTCATATATTATAGTTTGATATATCGTTATTTTGAATAACGTAATAAATGGCATACTACCGTAATACCTAATTAACGGTATACATAATGTAATTATTGGTATAATGGTCATAAGGTATATTTACTCTTCGTCTAATATACATTGCCATATTTATTACATACTCTAAAGCATATTATTTGTTATAACAAGTGACATCACATAATTATTTATGTAGAATAATAGTTGCATGACATAAATGGGTTAGGTTAGGTTGGAACTGCGACTCCGCACAAACGAATGACTACCTAACAAAAGGAGGGTTAGGTTAGGTTAGAACTTTGACCCTCCGTAGAATAAAATATTCTATCAAAAAAGTGGTTTAGGTTAGGTTTGAACTGCGGTCCCCGCAGAACGAAATCCGTGGAAAAATAGGTTAGGTTAGGTTAGAACTGCGACCTCCCTAGAATAAAATAGCTAGCAAAAGCAGTAGGCTTGCGTACTAGTTATAAAAAGTATGTAAAACTTTACGTTATCACTGTTATCAGTAAATGAAATATGACAAAAAAATTTATACGATATATGTATTTATACTTGATAAAATTGTATGAAGTATTACGTTATACAAAAATATAATATAACAAATGTCATTATAAAACATGTCTATATACTATTTGAAAATTATATTACATTAGGCATTATATCAATGAAAGTTTAGATGAAATCACTATATAATAAAGGAAACGTATAATAAAAATTACATTATAACATACAATAATATATCAAATGGCGTTATAACAAATGTATGATAGTTTTTTTATAATTATATTAAACATTACACACTCATTTCACGGCTCTTCTCCTTTCGCACAGACTCTACCATCGCCCACACTGTTAACTGTACATGGACCTTATGCTTTTTGTAATAAGGTCCACCGTTGTACAGTTAGGAGTGTTGCTGTTTGTACTAATGCCTTTGCCCTTACCTTAAATTATACACAAACTTTCCTCAAGAATCACTCTAATGGTAACATTCCATTTCTAACCGCAGCTACACTACCGGTACTGAACGCGTCGCTGTCATTGTCAATTTCCATAGTAAAATTGACAGTAATGCAGCTGCGGTTAGAAACGGAATGTTACCATAATGATAAGTGAAAGGCGCATGAAAATCAGTTCAGTAATTTTTGAGTTTCGCTAACATACAGACAGATAGGCGCGGCAGACGATTTTGTTTTATAAGGTGTTGTGATTATTGTATGCTTATGCTTTATTATAGATAACAATTCAATCAATCACTTTATTTGCAATAAAACATACTTAAATGCATGCAAATACATATGGTGCACAATAAATTCAACAAAAACTATAATGAAACAATCACAACAATAGTAATTACAGATTAATAGAATGTCAGAAGAGAATGTCAAAGAGTATAATAATATATGTGTCAGAGTCAGAATTACACGTAAGTACAGTATCGATGTCAAATATTCTTATTACAAATCATACATATTAATCTAAAGCATTTGCAAAATATTCTTTAATAAAATAATAATTACTACATATGCGCTGACTCTATATTTACTAGCCTCTGTAATAGCCAAAAACGAGGTTTATTTAGTGCTGTAGCTAATACACTCGTGTTGCGAGATTGTAGTTGTATGGAAAATGAGCTGCATTATTTATGGGTATAACAGTGCAACGTGCATTTAATATTGTGGCGGTAAAGGTTGCAGTCCGAGCATTGTAAACATGTTAGTTGACACAAAAGTTAGACGGTTTCGTTTTATGTTGGCTGCTTAGAGCATTTAGTTACTTGAAACGCCTCGGCTATCATTTTCTGTACAAAACAGCCTGCCGATTTTTGCGGGGGTGGGGCACGTCAAATGTATGGCTATTTGTACGTAAAATAGCCATGTCAGATAAACGTCAGTCCATACAAAAGTTTGCGCAATTGTGCTAGGTTTTCGGCAGAGGGGTAAGCTCTTAAAGGCGACTCCGGATATTAAATGCTCTAAGGTTGACTGACATTCATTTGCAGTGCTCTATTGGAAACTGAACCGCGTTTTAAGACCCTGGGGGTAAAATAGAGGTACAGGATATGTTGAAAATATGTTGACGTTACGAAATAATTAGTTAAAGGTTAGCTAACTAGGCAAAACAAAACGTATTATGTGGGAAAGTGTCTTAATCGCGATCGCATCAGGCGGGTTTTACTGTAGGTACTTAGTTTACCGCATTGTTTCATATTACCTAAACTAAATCCTGCTTTCAGCTTTCAAATTCCCTATCATAATACATTATCATCTAGCTCACCGAAGTTCGAAAACCCCACCAAGATCCATATAAAACCTATTAAAATCCCGCCGTGCCTTAATAATAATCTGTATAACGTCTAAGAACCCCCACTTGAATTTCAATCGTAAAGTTATAGCGATAAGGTTGAAAATTATAATAACAACGGTGCGTTTAGATATGACTTTGTGTTAATAAGCTGTGTTCTAGTTACAAGCATGAACTAGAATCATAATATTCATAATTATGAATGCCTTTACGCGTTGCATCTTGCTGTTATAGCTCATTTAGTATGTTAGTGGAAATTATGTATGTTAAGTTAAATTATTTTGAAAATTATGAGCTCATGCAAGCTTCTGATTTTGTAGTAGTGTATTCACTGCAACATTAGGGGGTATGAAACTAGGTTTAATGTATGTATTCTTGCATATTTTAATGGTTTTTGAATTATGCAGTTAGCTGCATTACTGCACCAGTATTGCAGCGCGAAATTACTGCCGACTGCATTACCGCAAATGTCTGTAGTGTGTGTACTACGCCTTACCTATACACGTGCATAGATTAGTATATAATGTCTTGTTATTTAAGACAGAATAAACCTGTATTCAGTACGATCGACTTCTTTTTTAACGCCCCACCTCACATGGCGATCCTGCGAGTGCGGCGTTGCGCTGCACTGGCGGCGCGCTGCATTAGGTACCGCAAATGTCAAGATAGATGTTGCTGCCCGGATTTTTGACATTTGCGGCCGGATTTTTGACAGTCTGTTTAAAGTTTATAGATCTTAATGAATAACTCCATTAAATGTAAAACAGTATTGTAAAACCACATAACTACGAGAGGAAATTTAATAAAGTTTTTTTACTGACAGGCCAATTAGAGTTTTAGTTATTCCATCTGTTTCCGATATGATACTGCTCTGTCAGTATCAAAAGTGACACTTTTTCGACCAAAAATGGCAATAGAAAACAGATCGAATAACTAAAACTCGAATTGCCCTGTTCTAAGTCCGTCTAAGCTACCTTTGCATTACTTTGAACATAAAAATGTGAAAACTGTGTCCATTATAAATGTCATATTATTTTTATAGTAAATAATTATATTGTCACACTTTGTCATTACAATTGCCATACAGAGTTATCAGGGTCAAACAGATCACTGTGTTATGTCTTTCCTGTAGACATACACAAGAGTTAAGGGCTATAAAGGTTAATTTTCTTATTTAACCCTTATCCACGTGAAAAGGTCCTCCTTTTATTTAAAGAACTATGATAAAATCATTACTTACATGCCCACAAGCTGTTAACTATTGCCCACAGGAGAGAAAACTAGTGTGTTATCGCGAACAGTACATTTTTCTCTCCTGTGGGCAATAGTTAACAGCTTGTGGGCATGTAAGCAATGATTTTATCATAGTTCTCTATGATAAAATCTATGTCTACAGGAAAGACATAACACAGTGATCTGTTTGACCCATCAATGGTACCACTCTAAACTAAGTTGTATTAATGTAAATAAAATAAAGAACACCATTTTGAAACTTTCGAACCAGCGCTACAAAATGGCGGCCGTAATAACTCGCCATTTTGGCACATTCCTCTTGAAGTAGTTACCAACTTGTGCGATTGTAAATTAGCTGTAGCTTTACGGATGTATTCAGTTCCAGCACAACATTTGTTCTGCATTGATAATTTAATATCTTGAAATGTTGAGCGTGGAACTACGGAGTTAAGGGAATTGGAATAAAATAATAAGTTTTGTGCAAAAAAATCATTTTATCTGTCTGTTTGTGTGTATGTCTGTTCGCGATAAAACTCGAAAACTACTGAACGGATTTCACCTATCAATAGAAGTGATTCTTGAGGAAGGTTTAGGTAATTTGTTAAAGTTTTGTGTAACCCATGCGATGCCGGGGCGGGTCGCTAGTTAATGAATAATTTTTTTCTTGTTGTCATTACAAAATGTTTTATTAAAAGAACCATAGAAATGTAATTTTACAGTAGATAAACTGTTTTAAGCAGAAAAGTCTGCAAGAGAAATTATAATTTTAAATTGCATAAAAATGTTTTAAAATCTGTCACATTTTATGCAATGTGTTATGTAAGTAATATTACTGACACTTTGTTACCAACTCAGAAATCTGCATTTGTAAATTAGGATCCCGATTCTGTTACAACTGTGTGTGTGTGTGTGTTTTGGCAACTTGTTACTATAGTTCGTTTTTTTAGCATTAGAAAAAGGCTACGCGATCTCGACGTGTCTTTTAACTGAAAAACGCTTTTTTAAAATCAGTAACTATTACTTACGAAGGCAGAATAAAGTAAATAATCGTATATGATTCATAATGGTTACAGATTTGCCGTGACTTATTTTTCAGAGCTAATTTTGAATTAAAGTATTGTAGCGTCAGCCGGGGTGAATATGGATGGCTGGGGTGAATAGGAACAAAATCTAATGTTATTTACCCGACAATTTCTTAAAAAATACCCACAAATTGTATCATCCGATTGAAAATATTAGTAGATTTTTGTATGATTCAATTTGTGTGGGTTATTAAGGAATTGTCAAGTATGTAAATCACATTTTAAGTTTTGTCCATATTCACCCCACCCATCCCTATTCAATCCGGTTAGCGGTACACTGTAATTTCAAAATAGCCCACAGATATTTCAAGAACTTTAATAGGTACTTAGATAGTAATAAAATGCCCCGGACAGTAGGATTGGTTGTATTATAGTAGGTATCGTACCAGTGATGACTCAAAACTGATCATAATGATGATGACAACCACTTTTATTATTCTTCTCCAGAAATCAGCCTTTGCATTGTCAGTTCTATCATTACCAAACTTATTTGCGTCTTCCCAACTCTCAGATCACGATGACTCATCAACTTACAACAATGTAACAACGTCGTAACAACAGTGAGTAAAAGAAGGAATATGAACTCTATTTCTTACAGGATAAGCTTCAAATTTCAGTGGATCAAGACAGTGTTAAAGGACGTTTTTGTAGTAACTTGAACTTGCAAGCTGAGTACATACGTCATAGTGCTGACGTCACAATGACATCCTCAATCTTGATTAATGACGTCACGTCGTACTAGAGTTATGAAATGTAAATTAAATTAGGCCATGTTCCATTAACGACGCATTGTCGTTCTCATGGAGATTGATATGATTTTAATACGGATTAGGAAAAATTGAGGAGTTTTTAGGGGAATTTTGAAACTACATAAAATAGTACAGAAATCGTAGTTGATCGATCACTAGCCGAACAACTGCTGAGTCCGACACAAGAGCAGCCTCATATTAAACAAAGTTTTAGGTTCAGTTTTTTGTTTTTAGGTATACACGAAATATATATTAAAGATAAATACCTCAAGTACATACAGGCTATTATCTCTTGTGTGTAATCCCTTGATTTAATTAAACAAGTAATACAATATCCGAGATTTATTTACTTACCTTAGAAATCACTTAAGTTTCTAAAACCTCTCCTTTCCCAGACAACTCGAGATTTCTGAAACGGCTGAAACCTAACCTAACCTAACCTTAACTTTGTAGTCTTTGTAGTTCTCAGTCAGTAAGAGCACAGACAGACAGGTATACACGTGAGTTGTCAAGACGGCGATAGTAGTAGGGGAGCCCACGATGCTAAATCGGGATTTACTCGAGCGTCATACAGACCTACTGGAATCGAAATATTAGATGATAAGAAGAAAAAAAAGTTATTTAAATTTTTTTTTCCAGCGAGCCGGAAAGCGTCTACAATTTTTTTTTAATTTCGGGAGGTTGGTGGAGGGTTAAAAAATCGTTAAGCAGTTTGTGGGTTTAGTTCGTTTTGTCCACGTTAATGCTATATTTTTTCTATAACTTAATATAACACTCATTTGTAGGCGTTTTCTTAATTTGACGAACACAAGTTTGACGCCTAATTTTTACATTGTAACCGTCAGATTAAGGAAATGCGTGCAAATAATTATCAGATTTAGTAATAGCACAATTATAGCGTTAATTTGGACTAATCCACAAATCCACAATCTGCTTAACAATTTGTTGAACCCCCCACCAACCAAGGGCTCAACATAGATGGCTAAAAGGGGTAAAGGTAGACTACACGGGGTAGCAAGATATCATTCATATCTTAATCTGACGCGCTCGAGTAAACACAAAAATCCCCTCTTGGGCTCCCCTACCATAGAGCGTGTAGAAGGTATTTCTTAGGGAGTATTATATTATACTAAGTTAAATTCTAATTAAAAAATAATAACAGCAACCTGGTATACGGTCGAATGTATAATAAATAATTAATGGACTTTTCATTAAACTAAATGTATGAAATCTAAGAAAGACTTCAAAGCGTATATAAAGTAGGCCTATACTTAGTGAGGTTTCATTAGGTTTTCTCTACAATTTACCAGATGTACAGTTAGCAGCAGAAGTTGCTATGCGGGCGAGGTGTTCAAAATTACCTTGACACGCTCATATCCTCTTAACAATAAAGTCGCGTCAAGATCATTTTGAACAGCTGGCCCGCTTAGAAACTTCTGCTGTTGACTTTACCTATGTATCTTTGTAAATCCACATTTTCCTCTAAAACGTTATTCTTGGGTCATAATGTGGGTGTAATTACACAATTACACCCACATTTCGCGTTTGCCACAAACACATTTCATAATTGTTAATGTTAACATGTTTTCCCAGCATGTTGCCTTACAAGCTACAAAGATTTCTCATATTTCAAGCAAAACATGACAGCCTGCAGCATAATTACTTGCAACATAAAGACAAAAGCCAGCGAATTGCCAAATTAACGAAACGGGAACACACCACATTTCATGCCATAACGGAATTTCACACGCACGGGAATGCACCACCGCTAACCGCCGAACCACGCGAAAATACACTCTAAGTTTAGAATAATAGGGCTTTAGTGGCGGCAACTTGTGCAAGGCTATTTGGCAAGTGATGAGAGGTCTTTGCGAACGTTTGTGAGCCGTTACAATTTAATTTATTGCATGAGAAATGTCTTATTTGGTATTGTTATTATAATGTCCTGCATAGTCTCGGCGTTGTGCAAAATTTGGACCATAAATCAAGCGCTTTTAGTTCCAAATTCGAATGGGCGGAATTGTTACAGCTTCATCATGTTCCGCGACTTGTTGCGAGCTGTTTTGGACTGTGTCGCTTTGTGTTTAAAGTTTATAATTGCTTGGGAGTTGTGAAGTATACAGGGTGTATTATTTATGGCGCGTTAAGCATTTTGAGGGATTTAATGGAACAAGTTGTTCCGGGGATTAATGCGCCTTCTGTATGGGACTTGGGATTGTTCTAATTGGATTTTACACTTAAAAATATACTACGCAATTTGGGTTGACGTATAATACAAATTAAGAACATAATGTTTTGTCTTTACTCAACACTATTGTAAGTTATATCATCTTGGTGTATGCCACTTTACCTTTAAGTTTATAATCGTGGCATACGACCACGGCTGTCCTCTGAATGTGTCTGTAAAATATACATACAAATATACATAAATACGTAACATATTAGTAAATAATGTTACGTTATATTTATTTATTTAAAATATGAAAGGTGTAGGTATAATATTTTCCATGTTACAATTACACACAAAATTTTTTTCCTTGTTTGATACTTTTAAGAATGCGATTTTCAGTAGACGGGATTTATTTTTTGAACTTATTTTTTATATTTTTAAGTACGTCGTTGTGTCTATATTTTTTTCTTAGTCTAAGTCTGATCGACAGGAGCTTTTCTTCACATGTTTCTAGTCAATTTACTAGATCCACAACACACAACACACCTACAGTACTGTAACTGTGTGCACTAGGGACCGGCAAGCAAACAGACCGCTCTAATGAACGCAAAATAGACCGGCGGTTATAACAGCCATTGGAGTTTGAGGAGGAGGCTGTTTTAGCCTCAGTTGACTTTTAAACTGATGTTTATGTGTTTATATTGAACGGCCTCCTAGCCTAGTCGGTAGTGACCCTGCCTATGAAGCAGGAGGTCCCGGGTTCGAATCCTGGTAAGGGCATTTATTTGTGTGTTTATCACAAATATTTGTTCCTGAGTTATGGATGTTTTCTATGTATATCAGGTTTAAGAATCTTTATTTCTCAAGAAGATATAACAAAACTTCACTTAAATGAGAAATTAATAAATTATACATGCACAATTAACATATTGTTACTATATTTAAAAGATTGGCAACGCGCATGCGACACCTCTGGAGTTGCGGGCGCCAATAAAGTACGGCAGCCGATTACTAAAGGGGGGTTGCAAGCTGGCGTGTTATTGTATAATAATACCTAATATAAAGGAATAAATAACATTCTATTCTTATATTAATAAAGTCTCGCAAATATGACACTTAAGCTTTTTTTTAAAGATGTTCAATGATGCTGAGTTACGTATTTCTATTGGTAGGCTATTGTAGAGCTTCGGTCCTTCCCGAGTAAAATTTTATATAAGTATTATATATACCTATGTATTATATATATCGTCGTCTAGTACCCACAACACAAGCCTTATTGAGCTTACTGTGGGGCTAGGTCGATCTGAGTAAAAATTGTCCTATATTTATTTATTTATTTATTTATATCCTAGATATATCATGTAGTATATTCATAGTTGATTTGTATTTTAGATCCCCAGGACCATGGTAAGCAATTACCTCCGTGTCGCCCATGGACACCTGTAAAGCACTGGTTTCCTAGGATAGCGGTGCCGTAATATAGTGGCCGTTTCCAAACAAAATACTACGACATCCATATTTAGCCGTATTATTTTGTATGGAGGCGGCCGCTATATGACGGCACCGCTATCCTAGGAAAACCGAGCTTAACACCAGAGGATTTGCGAGTGTGTTGCCAGCCTTTGAGACAAGTCTTTTCTTGAACGTTTCTTGAAGATCTTAGTCTGGAAACACCGTGGGCGTCAGTTCATTCCACATTTTAGCTGTACGAGGCAGGAAGTTTCTGGAGAAACGCACAGAGGACTGCAAACCATCTAAGTGGTGAAGATGGAAATTTTGTACATCACTTTCAGGCGTTTAAACCGCCGGTCTACGCCGCAGTTCACACGTGATTGCGGGCGAGCCAACAGCGCGTGAAACGCAGCGATACCGCTCGAGGAACGAACGAGTTATGGACGGGGTTATACAACTCGAACAAATCGCGTTACGCGTGAGGTTTTCAAATTGTTTTGAACAAAGCTTCAAAGGAAAGAAATCTTGTGTCGAAATTTACATAAATATGTGTGTCCTCTCTGCTTGTTTGAGTAGAACAGTGTGATATTCTCATAAGGTACTAAGGGGATTTAATACATCTTCAGTGGATAGGGACCGTGCACATTGGAGTGTCTGCCATCTTGTGGCTTGAATCGGAAACATAAACATGTACCTACATTGCCACAGCAAGTGCTACCATCTAACGTTCTCGTACGTTTTCTTGTGCATAGTAGGTTCTGTCATCTTGTGGGCTACATCGGAAGCATAAACTTCACATTTACGCCTCGCGCCAATAATCCGACGGCTCCTAACTATGCTGCTCCCCATAGTTCATGCATACGCTCCCTAGCGCACGCTACAATTATAGCGCGCTATATAATTGTAATAAAGACATTAGAGTTAAAGGTAAACCAAATGAATTCACGATAGCCGCTTATTTAAGAAAATTATGATTCATAATGGGACCTAGGTTGAAAAATCGTCCGTCTAATTCGCTGCAAGAGCAAGGCACACTCAGCTCAATGTCATTCACATAGCCCTTTGTACCGCACTTGCGAGCACTTAGCCGAACTTAGCCTAGCTAAGGCTGAATTGACTAAGCACTCTCCACTGTTCTGAGACTCGCTCGCTCATTTTTGACAACGATATATGTATGATATTGACTAACAAAATTTTTTTTGACTCCCCAATTAATATGAGAATTTGTATTTTTAGCAAAACGAGCAATTCGAATTCGATTCTTATGAATCTCCTTAGGTTTTACAAATTGCTAAATAATTAGAGACGCAAATATATACCTACTCGCAAAAAATAGCTTCTTTATTCGTCAGTTGAATACAAAAAAAAGATAACTTAAGTTATTAATATCAGCCAGATTTGACCGCAAAGCACACTCAGCTCAATGTCAATCACAAAGCCCTTGTAACGCACTTGCGAACACTTAGCCGAACTTAGCGCAACTTATCCTAACTTAGCCTAACTTGACTAAGCATCCTCCACGTTTCCAAGGCACGCTCGCATTGATTAAGTTTTCAGTTAATTAGGTTAAAAGGGTTCTTTGGCAGATTGTGTTTTTTTGTGCTTTTTGTAAGGAATTAGTGAGACTTTGTATCGGATCTATTGTTTAGCTAAATTATTGGTTAGCGGAAAAGGCATTAGTTTACTTAGGAGGAACATCTATGTTCTTTTTTTTCTTGTTGATTCGATTTAGATAATGGAAGAATAGTACCAAAGTTTTCGTTTCTGTGAAAAAATGTTAAATTACGTATGTAAAAAAGTGTTGTTCAATTCATATGAGCTATACTTGAAAAAATACAGTTCAACTAATATGTCTAAAAGCAGATAGAGCTAGACCAAGAAAAGTCTGCAACGATTTTGATAGCTCACGCAGTGTAAGATAAATAATACTTGCACTGTGAGTGCTATCGAAATCGTTGCAGACTTTTCTTGGTCTAACTATACATATTTTTTAATTTTATATTAAAGGAAAAAATTGAGAAATTTACGCTTCCGGCAGGACTTGAACCCGATCCGTGCGTTAGCTCTAACCAATTGAGCGGAAGCGTAAATTTTTCAATTTTTTCCTTTAATATAAAATTTGGAATATCGCTCGCCGACGTATCTGCCTGTTTAAAAAATTAATTTAACTCTACATACATTGCAAGTTTAATCATTTTGATAGGTATTTTTAATTTTTAGTTTTAGTTATTTTAATTGTAGTTAGTTTTAGTTTTATATTCCTGTTTATGTATTTTAGTAATTTAAATTTTTATTAATAAATTTCTGTTGAGGTATTTGAAATTCTCCATAAATAAAAGCATGTAATGTAAAATATCAATTATAAACGTGTCCGATCGCCATCTTGGATTGTTCCACAATTACCCTGCCCTTCTGCGAGCAACGCGAGATGAAAATAAATCTCAATTACACCATCCATTACTCACTATTACGGGCTCCGATCCCAGACAGAGACGTAAGACTGCACGTGTCTTGCAAGAATCTACCTGCACGTTTACGTGAATTATTCATAAGTGTACACTTTTTCCACAGAAACGTCCACATTCGATAATTTTAATGAAGTAGTTTTCATTATACATAATACATATTATGTCGTGGCTTAATCATAGATTTAGATCATTTCTTGAAATGTCAGTTTGGAGATGATTAGTGTAGTAGACTAGCACGATATCAAAGTATAATATACTTGGACTTGTATATATTTTTACAAGTATAATTGGGGTTTTGGGGGAAAAGCGCCCACACCACAGGGTTTTCAACGAATGTAGCCGCAGGTTAATGGAATTGACGCATGACCAGAGGGCTGGGTCATATCTAGCGCATCAGCATTGCCATACAACGTGGCAATGCTGCCAGCCTTCTGGGCACGCTGCTATAGAGGGCGATTTGTGGCAAATTTTATATTAATAGTTTATTTTTAAGCTTAGTTTTTAATTTTAGTTTGTAATTTTTATTTTAAGGCTTTTTATTGTTTGTTGTATACTACTTGGTTCATGCCTAAATTGAATAAAACTTATTATAGCTTTTTATCTAGTATTATTGTAATTTAAGTTTTAACCTTGAAACGTAGGTACATACCTACCCGAAACGCGAAACGTATAAAAGGCATAATATTTTATTTCGTCATATTTGATGTCGATATTCTTTTTTTATTAAAAGATTTTAAAAACCAAGTATTATCAAATTATCATGCTTATTAACCTAGCTGTATTACCTAGCGTATTTCGTAATTTGATAAATATTTAATTACGAAATACGTTTTAATTAGCATAAATTTAATTAACGTGTATAATTAGTGCTTTTAAAATGTATTCCCAATGCTTTCAACAGTTTTAACTAGTTCGCAGAATATTATGACTTCATTAATGTTTAATTAAAATATCATCAATCAGTCTTTGAAATATAAATACTATAGAAATTTATTTTGGCTTTGATGGGATCAGACACACGCCCATAATATATTTAAAATACCTCACAACTTAACATTACATTTAATACTTAAGTAAACTATATAGATTTGTTTGATATTCAAATCTAATGAGTTCTACAGGAGTACCTAGGTATTATTTACAATATAAAACAATATTTTTATGGTCCAATAATACTGCAAACGATAGTTCATCGACAGTTTAGCTGTGCGAGGCAGAAAGTTTTAGGAGGAACGCACAGATGAGGACTGCCAACCATCTACGTGGTGAAGATAGAAATGTTGTAGCGTAGAGGGTGTACTTTCGTTTGGGCCAAATACCTTTCGCCAAATTTCACTTCCCAATAAACTTATCGCAATAGTTTCATTTCCCAAAGGAACCTTTAGCAAAGTTACACTTCGCATATAATTTATTTGGTCAAATTATCACTTGGCATGATTTTACTTTGTCAAATGTTGTTAGGACAAAAAGTTATTTAGCAAACGTTTTTTATTGGCTAATATTATATTCCAAAAAAGCCGTTAAGTGGGTTAGGTTAGGTTTGAACTGCGATCCTCACAGAACCGAACAAAAAGTGGGTTAGGTTAGGTTAGAACTACGAGCCTTACAGAAACGAATTGCTACTAGAAAAGTGGGTTTGATTAGGTTAGAACTGCGATCCTCACAGAACCGAACTGCTATCAGAGAAGTGGGTTAGGTTAGGCTAGAACTACGACCCTTACAGAAACGAAATGCTACTAGAAAAGTGGGTAGTGCACCATCTACAATAATCTTTCACCGGCCCCCATAGAAAACGGTTTTTTTCTTAAAAATTATAATGTTTATGGTTCAACTAATCACATCCGTATGCATAAAACATAACCAAAATGATAAAAAAACCAAGGTCGGGATTAAGTATTTCAAATAAAAGCAAAAATAAATATCCATTGGTATGTAAATTGTATGCCATGCAATATGTACATAATGCAATATGTGCTTAATGATACATTTGACTAAATAATACTTGGTAAAATGAAACTTGTCCAAGTAATTATTTGCTAAACAATAACTTGCTAAAAAAGACTATTGCTAACTGAAAAATTGCGATAAGTTGTTTTGCCACACATTTTTTTGGGAAATGATAATTTGGGAAACATAGTTTGGGATGTGATACTTTGGGAAACGTTTTTGGCCCATTCGTTAGTAAACCAGCGTAGAGCGATTGCTTTTTTTGTTTGTTTTGAATGCTTTAGAAGTTTAGATAGCAGAAGGGGTCGCAGAAAGCAAACCGGGACTGGAACCTCAGGTGGCATGAGCTTTCTCTGTCAAAAATGTGGGAGGTCGTGCCGCTCACGCACCGGCCTCCGCAGTCACCAAACCCGTTGTCTAAACAGCAAAGCATAAATCGTCTGCAATAGACGGAAAGGATGAGAGTGATTCCTGAAAGAAGCGGCAGGGATTAATTCGAAAAATTCCTCGGAGAACTCCCCGTTATAATATAACTATGCGATATAAAATGCATACCTAGATGGAGAAGGTGATAAGTCTGAAATCACAATAGATACTTAAAAAAATTACTTATATTTCCACCAATTTTATTTTTAATTAGTAATCGACTAGTTTGTAGCCATACGATTAAATAAACGAACGCCATTCTGATAGCTATACTCTGTATCTTAAGTATTTAAATAAAAGTAAACAAAATCTACCCTCTGGCTCCTTAAGGTTAAAATCAGGTCGTTCAGTGAATGATCTAGGCGGTTTTGTAGTTGGTCGGTTAACCAATAAATATAACTACCCGAAAATTAACAAATTGTTTGTAAACTTTTACTTAAATACATAAAGATACAGACTATAGGAAGAAACGCGTTAAATAAAGATTGTTTGCGATAATCGCTGTTCCGTATATAAATCACGGGTATCGCCGCAATTCGAACGCATCAATCCGGGTGATGTATTGCCGGCTTATCGCTGAGATGGCTAAACGCTCTTTTGATATTTCCTCGATTGGTCAGCTCTTTTAAGGTGTTGTTCGGATACAGACTGCAGCGTTACTGCTGGAGATTGCCGCGCGACATTACTGCCGGCTGCATTGCTTTTTTTTATGTGATAGTCAGCAAACGAGCAGACGAACCGCCTGATGGTAAGCGGTCATCGTCGCCAATGGACATAAGCAACATCACAGGAGCCACTTAAGCGTTGCCGACCCTTGAGTACCCTAAATACCCGCTTCTTGAAGAATCCCATGTCGTAGCGCAAAGGAAATACCTCAGGAGGCAACTCATTCTACATTTTGCACGTTCTGGGAAGAAACGAGCGAGATGCCCGCTTATTCTTGGTGTGCCTTGTATGTAAGAAGTGAGGATGAACTTCGCTCCTTTGGCTTTTTGCTTGTGCTTTTGTTTTTTAGGCTTTGGGAGGGAGGATTTGGGGGGGGGGGGGAGGGGTTGCTGCTACACATTTCAAAAATCTGGGTGCCACGATTTTGAGATTTGCGGCAGTAAAGGATGATTCACGCTAGACCGGGACGTGCCCGGACCGAGGCGTCTGACATGTCATTTTCTACCCTCCTAAGGCCCAAGGTCCTACCTATAGAACCTAGGAGGCTATTTGAGGGCTGATCAGTGATCACGTGGTGCTTTCCGTAGAAAACGAAACTCCAGAAGCTCCGGCCCGCCCACGGCCCGGTCTAACGTGAGTCATCCTTAATGCGGTCGGCAGTAATTACACAATTTTATTGACTTTAGAAAACGGTAAGTAGGTACCTAATCTCCTTTACTTGAAACCATTAATATAAATATTTTGAATGAAATTGTTAAAAAAAGCCTTAAAAACAATTCGTTACAAGAAATTTCATTACTCGTTCTGACTAACTAATTCATTCAACTAACTGACACAACAATTTATATTCATTAAAATAAACGTTCGTTAGTTAATTGTCATGAAAGCAAAAGAACTGAAAATAATTTGTTTTCTTTTTTGTTAAAAGCTTATAATAAAAAAAGTCTAAAGAATTGCTACTGGACAAGTTATGACGTGAAAAACAGCTTGAAATACAAAGACTAAACCAGTTATTCCTTGAAAAACAAACATTAAAATTATCACAGTAGATCTATGCAGAGGTATAGGTAACTGTACAAATACTAAACTAAATGAATAACTAGCTGAAATCTAAAATAGGCCCTTGAAGCATTATACCAAGGATGCTGGCGGCATTTCCTCGTTGTATCGCAATGCTGATACGTCGTGCGAGGAAGCCGCCAGCTCTTCGGTCACCAGTTACGTCAACCAGACGCTTCGCTATTTATGCAAAATATCATAATATTATCACAATATCATAGTTAACATCAAAGGAGTAAGTAAGTTGCAAATGTTGAAATATCAACGATATCGAATAACAGCCAAACATAGGTATCATTCACAAAGTTATAGACTTCCCCCCACCGAATACGGTACACTGCCCTGGGGCCTTATCATGATGTCCTTATTGCGATTCTGTTTAGGACCTAAACTGAATTGCTAAGGGATGGAGTTATGCGACTTATATAGCTCCCTCCTTTAGCAATTCAGTTTAGGTCCTAAACAGAATCGCAATAAGGACATCATGGTAAGGCCCCAGACCACATTTACTAGTTTCGGCAATTATCTAAAATTTCTAATTTTACCAATATTACATAATCAAAGTTCCACACTATATGTCGTGCCCGAAACATTGCGGACCCACGTCACCAGCGCTAACGCCGAGTTACGGCGACGACCGCAGTATAATTGCAATTTAACTCATGTGGGGACCTTAAAAGCTTCCCAAATTGTTTGAGACGGCTGAAGGGGGATGTTTAGAGCTTAATGAAATTAAACCGCCCCTCAACACTCAATATTTAACGTAATTAATTTCATCAACCAAATGATGAAAGCTGAGTTGAGGAAAAAATGTCAATGTTGGATCAGCTAATGAGGGTGGGTGAAGGGAATTTCGAAGATTCTTTGATACTTTGAAGCAAGATGCTGATTGCTTTGATTTTCCGATTAATGTTGCCTTTTACGAATGATTAAATAAAATATTACGGGTAGATAAACATGTTCAATATAGGTATAGTAAGTAAGACTTAATTGGGTCAAACAGATCACTGTGTTATGTCTTTCCTGTAGACATACACAAGAGTTAAGGGCTATAAAGGTTAATTTTCTTATTTAACCCTTATCCACGTGAAAAGGTCCTCCTTTTATTCAAAGAACTATGATAAAATCATTACTTACATGCCCACAAGCTGTTAACTATTGCCCACAGGAGAGAAAACTAGTGTGTTATCGCGAACAGTACATTTTTCTCTCCTGTGGGCAATAGTTAACAGCTTGTGGGCATGTAAGCAATGATTTTATCATAGTTCTCTAAATAAAAGGAGGACCTTTTCACGTGGATAAGGGTTAAATAAGAAAATTAACCTTTATAGCCCTTAACTCTTGTGTATGTCTACAGGAAAGGCATAACACAGTGATCTGTTTGACCCAATTGCCTAAATGAAGAAGAGCTGAGGTTCTTACACGAAGATGTATTTCGGAATACGTACATGTACAAAAAAATACCACGAGAGTGTATGTGAATAAGCTCGCGGCCAGCAACGGGTTACAATACGTACTTCAAACGGTTTTCAACCTTAAGTTATAGGAATAAACCTAATTAAACATGATAACTTTTCTCGTAAGTAAAAACTTAACTAGCTTCAGACTTAACGAGCGCATTGCCAACAGTATGGAAAAAAAAACATTGTCAGAAAGAGTAGTTTAACAATCTAGATACTTACTCATCCCTTTTTTTTTGTTTTGTAATCCTAGAATAAGAAAAAGACAGTATGATTCTCTCTGCATAATTATGCTCCACTGACAAGCAACTCTTTTCAAACTATCTATATATAAGTAGACATTAAATGAATGATTTTCTTAGTTTTAATACTTTTGCATAAGTTATAAAAATATAAATAAAACGTAACACTGAATAAATTGAAAAGAAATTAAACATTCTAAACAGAATTTTCATTATTCATAATCTGCAGGAATAGCAATTGTGTATAATATAAATTTTAGTCACGATTTCCAAGTATATTTTATTCATTTTCCGAAGCAGAAGGCTTCTATTAAAAGCATTCCTTAAAAAATATAAAAAGGAACTGAATAAACGCATCGCCGGGAAATACCTGTTTTCTATCGTTATTTCTGATTTTTCTTGCGAAGTCTTAGCTTTTATGTTGAAGGGTTTCAAAGCATTTTCTAGGAAACGTTCACGTTGTGTTGATAAGTAGTAAAGTGAAGCTTATAGCGTTGTGGCTGCGTGATAAAATATATGCTACACATAATGCTAATAGCATCGTTTTCGTAGGCAATGTATTATTTATGACTGGTATTTTAACGATCAGCAAAAATACTAACCTAACCTAACCTTAAAAATAAAAATAAAAAATACTAACCTAAAATATCCCTTCAAGTGGCGCCACTGAAAACGCGAAAAGTAGTCAAGTGGCGGGGCCCCGGTGGGTGGTCAGCGCAGATTAAGAAAATTTTACAAAATCGTCGATTTAAGCTTTTTTATGTTTGAAAGTATATTAAATCACATATTGTTAGAATCAGCGTTATATAGGCTATTTGAATATAGCAATTAAATTATTCTAATGTTTATACATTTGGCCAGACGTAATCAAACTCCGGAAGAGTGACAGTTTTCCAGTTTCCTTGTTAAAAATGACTACCACCGTAAAACTAATTGATTATTGGAGGTAATTGCTATTTAATTATCAAAGGAAGACTTATCTTTAATATTAAATCAATAAAAAAGACCTAAGATACAATTTCTTTTACAAAACAACCTCTTAAAAAACGAGACTGACCTCAGACTAGGCGGTCGCTCCCGAATCAATGGTCCTCACCAACAAATTTTATACCAAGTGTTTTTGTATTTCTTATGGTATGCTATCCTTCTCTAACTCGCTACCTAATTTTGGGCGCTATAAGAGCATAACTATACTTAAATGCGTTCAATTTCACCTCTAAATACGTCAACACCTCATTAACCACTCACTGGTGGATGACAGTTTACTGGTTTTCGCATCGACCATTCATGGGTTGACCGCCACTTGAAGGGCTAATTACACAAGAGAACACCTATCGAATGAAATGTACACTAGGGGTACTGAAAAAACTAATTGCACCGCAAAACAGCATTCTGCTCTGCAAATCAGAATTTTTAGACAGATTTTTTTAGATATGATTAAAAATATCTCATTATTTAACCCTAGTAACATTTGCTCTAATACTAAGTATTATTATTTTATATCTATTCAAAAATAAAAAAAATATTGAAAGAAAGATTTATCTTGCATACTAGTTTAATGAAGTAAATAATACATATTGATACATTTCAATTAATCCAGATATTTCATACCATTATCAATACAGCTGCATAACCATATTTAAACCTTACTGCATTAACATAAAGTCTATTAATATTCAATTGAGTGTATCACTGTTAGTGCATTCATATTTGTATTGGCGCAGCCGGTAGGATCACAACTCAAACAATCGCCAAAAAACATCACGTACACTTGTTTGTTCGTATACCATCGTGTTTATTGACGATTTGTAAGCTTTATTGTAAAGGCATAAGGTATAATTTTGGTCAGTTATAGTGTTAGCAAGCCTCCAAAAATGCATCAGCAATATCACATGAATCTACCCTGACGATTTGTAAGCTTTATTGTAAAGGCATAAGGTATAATTTTGGTCAGTCAGTATGTAGCAAGCCTCCAAAAATGCATCAGCTTGAATCTACCCTAAAACCTATTTATCTAGGTCGTGTTGTCCGCAGCAGATTTTATACGAACCATAGATTATCTCTTGCAGACTCTGCATTATGAAGTTTATTGAAATTGATAGCAATCAGCCGCCTGATAGGAATCAATATTAAAACAGTCACTTATGCGTGTATAACCCCTACTACTTTATTTCGCTGGAGAAATATTTAATTACACCTTACACAAAAATTGGGACTTGCATACTATGTGTTACACCGGCCAACAGGTCAGTTTGTAACAACACAATTAGTTTTAGGATATCCAAGTGTATGTCTTACCTACTTTTAAGTAAATTGGTTTACTATCAATTATTTGTTTTATTATTTTTACCCAGTCGCCAGTAGGTGTGGTATTCATAGGTTTAAAGTATGAATATTGTAGATTTTTTTTTTTTTTTTTTTATAGGTAAAGTTTACTAACTTTTAAGTTAGTTTTGTCTTTGAAATCAGATATTTATTGACACAACAAAAACAAATATGCTAAAGCTAATAAAAACACTTTAATTAAAAACTTATAAATAAATTTGGCCTAAGTCGTAGTCCCTCGGTAGAGTACCCAGAAGGCTGGCCCTGCTGGATGGCCCCCCGTTATTTTGTTGGATTACTGAATGAGTTCGCCTACTTGTTTTCCAATGTATTACATCCATTGAAGTATATTACATCTTAACCTTTATGTAAGACCTTAGCGAGCTCGGCGCCGTCGACTGGACAGAAACGGCTTTGGACAGAGTAGCATGGCGGTCTTTGGTGTTGGAGACCAAGATCCACTTCGGGTCGTTGCGCCACAGCAGTAAGTAATGTATTACATGCACCATCTAGCGGAGTTTGATCTGCGGGCCGAACGCATTGGTTTCCGGCCTTCCGGAAATGGATTTTAAATCGCCTCGCGCCGGCGCCAGCGCCGGAAAAATGGGGTAAACAAGAAAAACGACGCAAGCTCGGATTTAGTTAATTAATATATTGGATTGGGGGTTCATTTATAAAGTTGATTGCAAATTGGATGTGGGTTGGTTGCGGGGTAAAAATGGTGGAGGAGGTGCTAAGTAAACGTGATTAGAAGTCAGTTCTTTTACATGTGACGTTCCACGGAAAAAGGTACCTTATGGTGGCTGGTGCTTACGTCGCATAGCATCGCAATAATATTGGAACGGCATTAAAAATAGCGTAAGCGCCAACCGTTATAAGGTACCTTTATCCGTGGGACGTCACAAATTATTTTGGCAAAAATTTCATTTCTGGTACAAGCTTTTATTGCTGACTGTACTTTTTTTCCACAGTCAACTAATACTCATCGAGACAATTCTACAAACCCCGAACACATTTAGGTTTCGTTGTTTCATCACACAGTTCTTATAGCCGCCTCCTATCTCCATCATCAGATCAGCTCGATGGTACCATAATATTGCATTGTCAACCGACTTACATATTTTATGTATGCAAAGTTTATATATTATATGGATGCAAATTTTCAGCTCAGTCGGAAATCGGGAAGTGGGTCAAATTTAGCTTACAAGATTTGACCCTCACTAACTAACATACTTACATAGGTACTAACAGGGCAAATTATATAAAAGCTTGTAAAAACGATCAAGAGAAATAACTTTAAAATACATTTACTTATTGATAAAAAAGTTGATTTCAATGCTTTATTGGTGCAGCACAAGTGCAGAAAGTAACCATTACCAAAGGAGTGTTCAAGATTATAAAACACGTTCGAATGCAAGTGTTTTATGACACAAGTTGGGAGTTGTCTTTCTGCACGTATAACACACAATATTTTACAACGCAACAAATAAGAAACATATTACTTTATTGTATAGCATCAAAACTATCGAATAAGACTACCTACTATACTATCTTTGTCTTTACCTACACTAGTACTAGCACCCAAAAGAAAAGGATGCGTATAGTTTTTTTGTCATTATTTACTGTCAAATTTGGTTTGACCAACTATATTTAGTATAATTAGACTGCAACAGGTACTTTATATTGCAAACTGTAGATGTATGCATATCTCTTTTTGGAAAAGAATTTGTATTAAAGCTGGTATCACATTTGTCTGACGTGTGGTGTGAACGCAACCATATTAAATGTATGAAACACACGGTGTGGTGTTGTGTTGAGACGTGTTGTGTTGTGTCGTGACACTCGTGACGCATCAGAAAAATCATCTGTTTCATACATTTAATATGGTTGCGTTCACAATTGTCTGACGCAGCGTGCATCACAATCACAGTGATAACATACTGTAATGTATGTGGGTAGACTCATGTTTTTACAATAGAGGGTAGATTGCGCACCATGTCTGTCGATCGATTAAATGCAATACCGAACGTACTTGTTTTAGTGCTCTCCTCATATCCTGGATTCCCTGGGCCCTAGACAGATATTTCTCAGTGGCGACGAGAACAATTGGACACTAGTGCATTTAAAAAGTGAAAAGTTATTGATAAACAAACAGTGTACGACATGCCTGTGGGAAAGCTTGGACCGTTTAACCTTGTAAATGACAATTGGGAACCGTATGTTGACCGTTTAGAACAATATTTCGTTGCAAACGATGTTAAAAATGAAGTGAAAGTGGCTACGCTAATAACAGTGATGGGCGGGGACGCTTATGAACTAATGGTGAATCTGTGCACGCCCGCGAAACCCGCGACCAAAACTTATGACCAGCTGGTAGCGCTGATGAAAGGCCATTTAAATCTAAGCCGAGTTTGCTCGCAGAACGTTTTAAATTCCGTCAGCGTGTGCAAAAGCGTGATGAAAATATTGCCAACTTTGTAACGGATCTTAAAAAATTAAGTAAGGACTGCAGTTTCACCGGGGACAGTAGCTTGATGGAGAACTTGAGGGATCAGTTCGTGTGCGGGCTGTTGAACGACGACATCAGAGAGAAGCTGTTCACGGAGGACGACACGATCACGTTCGACCGGGCGTACAAGCTCGCCGTGTCCACGGAGGCGGCCGAGGTCAACGTGGCGCTAGTAGAAGACTGTGCTCGGAATCGAACCAGCGACAGTATACCAGCGAGCGCGACCACGTCGGTGCATCATGTGGGTCGGGCAGGCCGGGGCCGGGCGGCGGCGGACGGCGGTCGACCAGCGGCGGGAACAACGGGCCGCGGGAAGATAACGAGCGGCGGCGGTCCAAGCGCCATGAGCGGAGCGGGTAGCGGAAAGATGCGAGGCTTCGGTCAAAACAATAACACGGATTTCAATGGAGTGTGTAAGGTGTGCGGAGCAAAGCATGAAGCCGACAGATGTAAATTCAAGAAGTATGTCTGCCGAGTATGTACCAAGAAGTTAATATCGCGGGAAAGTGGTTAAATATGGAAATAGACACAGGTAGTGCAATTTCATGCATAAGTTTAGAATGCTATAAAAAGTTGTTTACTCATTGCAAAATACAAAGAAGTCATTTAGTGTTGAATTTGTATACAGATATAAAGGTAAAACCTGTAGGTAAAATAACACCTAAAGTACAGTGTAATGGAATGTGTAAAGAATTAGACTTACATGTTATTGAAAATGGCAAAACTAGCCTATTAGGTAGGCGTTGGATAAGGGCATTTAATATCATAGATAGATCAAAGTTGGAATGTAAACAAATTGCTAGTGTAAACATGTTGTTTGATGAGACTGAATTCAGTTCCAGATACTGTGAGGTGTTTGCGGAGGGCTTGGGCCGGTTCACCGGGGGCACGGTCGGGTTCCACCTGCGGCCGGACGCGCGACCGGTGTTCATGCGCGCGCGCCCCCTGGCGTACGCGCTGCGCGAGCCGGTGGAGCGCGGCGGCATCATCACGCCTGTCGCCACCTCCGACTGGGCCACGCCCATAGTGCCGGTAGTTAAAAAAGATGGCACCATAAGGGTATGTGCTGATTTCAAGTTAACGCTAAATAAATGTTTAGAAGTGGACCACTATCCTTTACCGAAAGTAGAAGATTTGCTAACTAAATTGCACGGAGGAAATAAGTTTACTAAATTAGACCTGTCGCAAGCTTACGCCCAGTTTGAATTGGATGAGTCTAAGAAATATACGGTGATTAACACCCATAAGGGTTTATTTATGTACAATAGACTGATATATGGGCTAGCGTCTAGTCCTGGTATTTTCCAGAGAAAACTCGAGCAATTGTTTGCGGATGTGCCTCGTGTAGGTGTCTTTCTAGACGATTTGATTATAACAGGGGTCGATGACCGATCACATATAGACACGCTTCACGAAGTGTTTGAAAGGTTAAGGAAATATGGTCTTAGAGTTAAAAAAGATAAATGTACGTTTTTTGCGGACTCGGTATATAACATATCTCGGATTTGTAATTAGTAAGCAAGGTGTTCATACATGCCCTGAAAATATTGAAGCGATCAAACAGGTACCGGTTCCAAATAATGTGGCAGAATTACGATCATTCTTAGGGTTAGTGATGTATTACGCGAAGTTCGTACGCAATATAAGCACTATACTAGCGCCTCTGTATGCACTTTTGCGGAAAGATGTGAAGTATGAGTGGAGTGAAGCTTGCATGCGCACGTTTAGTGAGGTAAAGCAAATGTTGATTTCTGGCGATATATTGGCGCATTATTCGCCAGACCTTCCTCTAATTCTGACCACAGACGCGAGCAGTGTAGGCGTCGGCGCGGTGATATCGCACCTTGTGCCCGGCGCTGGCGACGCTAGCGCCACCGAGCGGCCAATAGCGTACTCATCGCGGGTGCTCAACGCCGCAGAGAAGTCGTGTTCGCAAATTGAACGGGAGGCACTTTCAATAATTTATGGGGTCCGAAAGTTTCACCAATACTTATATGGTAGAAAGTTTATTCTAAGAACAGACCATATGCCTTTGGTGACAATTTTCGGCGATAAAGTAGGGGTACCCGTAATGGTTGCAAGTCGTATGCAGAGGTGGGCGGTTATTTTAGCTGGTTACGATTATACTATCGAGTATGTGCGGAGTGACGGGAACGCGGCCGACGCTTTATCTCGCTTACGCTTGGTGGGTAAGGAGAAAAGCCAGCGTAAGGAAGTCACATATTTAAATTTTATCCAAAACTTCTTACCGATTATGAGGAAAATGGTTCAAGATAACGTTACCAAGGATGAAGTGCTAAAGAAAATATTTCTGTTTTTACTGTCCGGCTGGCCTAGCAGTTGTGACGATGACGCCCTTAAGCCGTATTACCTGCGGCGCAATGAATTATATATAGACCGGGGTTGTATAATTTGGGGTTATAGGCTAGTAGTACCAGAGGCTTTGAGAAATCACTTACTCAAAGAGTTACATGTTGGCCATTTAGGTATCGTGAAAATGAAGAGTCTCGCCCGTAGCGTGATGTGGTGGCCTGGAATAGACAGGGACATCGAACAGTTAAGTAAGCAGTGCACGACGTGTGCTCTAGAGGGCGCCGCGCCCCCGCGGGCGCCGCCACAGCCGTGGCCGTATAACCCGGAGCCCTGGTCGCGCTTACATATCGACTTTCTGGGACCTTTTCAGGGCGAAACTTTTTTGGTCATTATAGATTCAACGACGAAATGGTTAGAAATATTCAAAATGGCTAAAACTACTGCTAGGGGAGTTATTAAATCGTTACGGGAAACATTTGCTCGTTTTGTACTGCCTTTGGAAGTAGTTTCGGACAACGGTCCACCGTTCACGTCTAAGGAATACGCACATTTTATGGACAGTAACGATATCAAAATGACGTTTACGCCAGCTTACCACCCAGCCTCCAATGGCGCTGCAGAAAATGCGGTTAAGTTATGCAAGCGAGCCATTAAAAAGGCACTTCGAGATGGTTGTGATGTGGATGAAGCTCTTCAAGCATATCTCATGATGTACAGGAACGTTGAACATAGTTCCACAGGGTCGGCCCCAGCTATGTTGTTACAACGTAGACGACTACGATCGAGGCTAGATTTATTAAGGGGTACTCGAAAGATGTGAAGTATGAGTGGAGTGAATCTTGCATGCACGCGTTTAGTAAGGTAAAGCAAAATATGTTGATTTCTGGCGATATATTGGCGCATTATTCGCCAGATCTTCCTCTAATTCTGACCACAGACGCGAGCAGTGTAGGCGTCGGCGCGGTGATATGATATCGCACCTTGTGCCCGGCGCTGGCGACGCTAGCGCCACCGAGCGGCCAATAGCGTACTCATCGCGGGTGCTCAACGCCGCAGAGAAGTCGTGTTTGCAAATTGGTACTCGGCAGGTCGAGTCTAGGGTACAGCAAGCTCAAGATAAACAAGTGTTTAACGCGGGAGGGAAACCTAGGGACCTTAATGTGGGCGATTCTGTGTGGGCGCGAGATCACGCCGGGGGAAGCTGGTTAAGTGGTCAAGTTAACGAGAAAGTAGGTTCCCGGAATTTTATTATAGCTATTAGGGAAAGTGGTCCACAACTAAAAAGACATTTAGATCAGATTAAAAGAAGACGTAGCAGTTATGCAGTGACCCTGTCGGATGTGTCGGAGGTGGCGCCAGGCGAGGAATCCGCGGTTAATGAGACTGAGGCGAGTCAGGATTCGCGCGCGCCGGAACCTGTGGTTGAACCCGATCTTAAGGAACCACCGCAGCCATCTGTAGAGACCGTGTCCTGGAACACAGTGCCCAGTCACACGGAATGTAATGAGTCCCCTGCGGCCCGACCTAAGCGCATTCGTAAACCCGTGCTAAGATATGGCTTCGAGTTTGATTAAATTATTATGTATCCTAGTTCCTAGTATTAAGCGACTCGTAGTTATAAGGAAAACATGTATTAGTAATTAAGGGTGGAGGTGTAATGTATGTGGGTAGACTCATGTTTTTACAATAGAGGGTAGATTGCGCACCATGTCTGTCGATCGATTAAATGCAATACCGAACGTACGTGTTTTAGTGCTCTCCTCATATCCTGGATTCCCTGGGCCCTAGGCAGATATTTCTCAGTGCGAAAAAAACCAGCCAAGTGCGAGTCGGACTCGCGCACCAAGGGTTTTTCGCGTATACCATTACGCAAAAAACGGCAAAAAAATTACGTTTGTTGTATGGGAGCCCCACTTAAATATTTATTTTATTCTGTTTTTAGTATTCCTTAAGTTATAGCGGAAACAGAAATTCATCATATTATGTGAAAATTTCAACTGACTAGCTATCACGGTTCATGAGATACAGCCTGGTGACAGACGGACAGCGGAGTCTTAGTAATAGGGTCCCGTTTTAACCCTTGGGGTACGGAAACCTAATAAAATGCGCTTAATAATTGTGACAAAATGAACTTTAACTTTATGTTAGAATGTGAGTCCTCACTGCGTTCTCAAACTTTCATAGCATTCACGAAACTGGTAATGTACTGGATACTAAATAAAGGGTAGAACATTCGCAATAAGAAAGAAGTTGCGGCCAAGTTATAATATTCCCAAACTTTGTATATTTATGTGGGGATTCCGAGCCTTAATGTTGCATTTTGAAATATGTTAGGGGGCAGACGGTTTATATGATACACCGTGAGGTAAGATATTAAAACTTTTGAGCTGTCTTGATTTGACAAGTGATATAAAACAAGATACACTGCCCGATTCGAACTTTAAGATACGTCAAATATTACGTCTAGATACGATATGGATTAGATGTGCAGGGGGCAATTTCGACTGCGGGATAGTGTCAACTAATCGAAATATCTTCCATGTTTTACATTATTAATTAAATCGAAATAATACATTCCAAGCCCTCCCACGCATGAGAGGAGGCCAGTGCCCAGCAGTGGGACGTTTATAGGCTGAAATTATTATTTTAATAAATTTCTCCTCCATTTTAGGCTAACAATGTAAAGTTTAGTACTAACTCCGAAAACCAGTCGTTACACAATTTCACCTCGTAGCCATTAGTTACGCAATAAATAACGCTACAATAACGCTTATTTGGCGACGGTATTTTTAACGTTATTTGAGCTTGTTGATACAGTGATTTATTAAACGGTTTTTGTTTGCAACAATTGTTAAAGTGCGGATAAAATGTGATGAGATCTTTACAACACTTTATAATTGTTCAAAATCATGGTAGTATAGAGAAATATTTTAAAATCTTCAAGCTTTGCGGTCACAAACACAGTCAATTATACCTCTAGCCACCCGACAACAATATTTGTCAAGACAAATAAATGCTATTTTAATTTGTCAAAATAAAAATTCTATTTAGAATGGAACAGGGGACCTTTTAATAGGCCTTTGGGCAGCGAGAGGTTGAATTACTGGCAACTAGACTAAATTGGCCGTCTTTTGAAAACGTACCATAAAGGTACTTTTTGCCTCTCATTCTCATTAAGAAAGTCTCAAGACTATAATACGTCTCATAAAACACCTTTAAAACTCTGCCTCCAAGAACCTTAAACGCCATTTTTATGTTAATAAACCCAAAATTCAATTTTTGCGACTTACAGCGCTTTGGCGCCGCGCCCCAACGCAGTTGCCAAAACCCATTATGTGCATACACATTGAGTTAACTGGGGATTTTGGTGTCGGAATAATCCTATCGCTTGTTGAATGGGAATTTTGCATGCCAGCTCCTTGTCTGAGACAATGCTATAAAGAATTGCAAGTGCTTTCGCGGGGTCGTTCCGCGGGAATGTGTTTTGAGACTGGGGGGTAGAAGTCGTCACGTAATAAATTGTATTGTGTACACACCGGATGCGTATGCAGCCCGTTTTTGCCACTGCGTAATATCTTAGTCGCCCAGAGACCTATAAAAAGGACTTTTGTTCCATTCTGATTTGAATGTTTATTTTTACAAAATAAACATAAAACTAATTCAAAACTAAACTTGAATATAAATATAAAATAAATTGCCTACTGAAGCCCGTCCCGGGCTGCCCCCGACGCAAAGATGCCCATCACGCTCGCTACGTTGCCGCGTTGGATTGAGATAGACAACCTTTGCATCAGGAAAAACCTGGAACGGGGGTCAAGGCCCCTTTCAAGCAGGCGACGACCCAGCCCCCGGAGGAAGGACTTTCCCTTAGTTTATGTGTTATATTAATTATGAAATAAAAATATTACTTTTTACAAAATAGATTTAAATTCACACGCGTGGATCCGCGTCTTAGGCATACGAGGGATTAATACCTATACCATATATTACAGTCGCCATCAGATATATCGGAGCGGCCAAGGTGTTCACAATATCTGAACACGCGCTCTAACGCCCTGACAATAGAGGCGTGTTCCGATATTTGTGAGCACCTTGGCCGCTCCGATATATATGATGGCGACTGTACAATTGCATAATTACGCCGTATTTGATGATAATAATGGTTGTTTGCATTTTATTAAACTGTCGTTAATGAATCCTCGACAATGTTTTGGTCCAACTGCAGAAGCTGTTACGTACCTGAAACAATAAAAAAAACATTTACAGTATTATGGTTATAATAATCGTATTTTAATAAAATATGTGTTGAATTGCCAATATTTACATTTAATTTTATAATTCAAAAAACGCTACAGTGTACAAACTTATGAACTGAATATAGATTATGTAAGGAATGTTTTTTACCCTATTTCTTTTACTTAAAACTTACATGTCTAAATGAATTATTAATGTGCTAAAGTTTCAGAAAATGTCTACGTATATATAATAATGTATAAAAATGAACTGTCATAGGTATCATCATTAAATGCGATAGGTATAGTTCGTTACTTTTAAGTACTTTCAGAAACATTCATTGATAATAATTTTCTTCTGCATCAAGTAAAATTCTACATTTCCCCGCATTCGAATTAATTCCTTACTATTTAATTACGACGTTATTTAGTAATTAGCGCCGTGGTCTCGTTAGCGTCTCGACACCGCCGTTAATTCTATTTTGTTCCATTTTGTCACAGACCATGTTCTTGTTAGACGAAGCATACAGTCAGCTGCAGAGAGAGGTAAGCCCAGCTAACAAACTTCTATGCAGCGGGGGTCACCTCTCTCCTGACTGTATATACATACCTATATGGATCAATTTCAACTTTTTTGGCCCGTCGCCATCGCCCGTTGTCATAGAAAGTAACGGTTACCTAGCTCCATAGACTAGGAATCCTCTAGACCAGTGGTCGGCAATAAGCGGCCCGCGAACCTCTCACTTGCGGCCCGCGAGCCTCCCTGGCTATTTTGTATGCAATATTGACAAACGACAATGTCTGATAAAGTCATAAATATTAACAAAGTGCGACCCGCGTCAACTCCGGTAACTACTATTTGGCCCTTGGCTGCTTTAAAAGGTTGCCGACCGCTGCTATAGACGGAGTTTAGAGCAATTATTTCAACCGATGCTGCCAAAAATACGGGTGCGGGGGACGAGATGAGCGAGGTCCCGTGCCGTGATTGGTTCGTTCAAAGACACGGACGTCACACAAAGACACTTTCGACCCAAAAATGGAGTAAACCTACCGTATTTGTGGCAGAGGGGGTAGAGCTACTATGCTCAGTCTGGAGGATGTCTTGTCTGTGCCTAGCTCACTCGAAAACCCAGCACGGATATGATGGTCGTTTTTGTCTACGTGACAGCGTGATAAAACGGTATCCGTCACTTTCTATCCCGCGGTGTTAAAAAGTGACAGTTATTTTATCACGTGGATAAACGTGGATAAAGCCATTCATAATACGCCTGCTGGTTTCATAGTATTTAAACATGATAGTATGGATAGTATTTTATTATGTTGTCCCTGTCACACAATGTTAAAACGTTATATAACAACCAGTAAGGAACCTCCACAAGAGCGCTTATGCATGGGGATTCTACGCTCTTTATCTACGCTTTATAAAACTGGCCCCGTAGACAACATGCCAATCGCTAACGCTACGTAAACGAAACGCAACTGTCACTGTCACACTAATATGGAAGAGAGATGAGACACAAAGCTTCGATGGCGAAGCGCAAACGATCGTCAACTTGGCTAGGCCGCCTGAGTCTAGATGTAGATGTAAGTAGTGTAGGGAGGACGCCCGGTCGGAAGCAAGTAGGCTGTCGATCACGTGTCGCGTTCATTCAGCCCAGTTCCCTGGAGTTGAAGCTGCAACTCCTGCGCCTGAGTCTAAGGGTGGTACTCCATGATTTTAAAATCCAGTATAACCTGACCTCAAGATCTGTAGCAACTATGAGTAATCCGAGCATTTGTGTACGATTCTCGACAAAAGGAAGTCGGGGTGCATATAAAATGTTAATAGTCAAAGGAATTTGAACCTTCTATACAGTAGTTAAAGTCCACATTCAAATGATACGTTTCGGCTTTGCGTCAAATCACGGCTGCTCGCTGCCATCAAATTAAAGACTGTAATCACTGTATAGAAAGTTCAAATTCGTTTGACTCTACTAAGACGCGCATCGACCTCAACAGTTTGGTGTGAATCGCACATTAGTATAATTCATCCCCCCACTTCAGGTACTGGGGGCCTAGCCAAGTTGACAATCGTTTGTAGAAAACGAATCGAAACGCTATCATTTCCGCCTATTTAAAAAATTATATTCATTCCAAACACAGTACGTTTATTTAATTATAGTCAGTAACCCAATGCTTTTAAAATGTTTGTGATGATGCGGTTCAAAACCGGAAATCACGGATAGCATAAAAACAAACGAATATGATAGAACAAAATATTTTACATCGGGTGGAACAGAATTAAGGACTTACACAAACTGGGAATTGTTCACGCTACGTATTTCATTTTTACTTACTAATCACGTTAATATTTCTAACTTTTTTTAGATACAGTTTGTAAACATTAGTGCGAAAAACTGTATGTTTCAAGTTAGCAAGTAGATCCTATTGACAGACATGTGTCAATTTAAAATGTAAAATAACTTTGTAGGGTTGTCACTGATATATAATACTTTTAAATTCTTCTTTACGATTGTAATAACTCGATCGTAGATCACTTAGATAACACTATCCTTTCAGCTCAGTCTCTAGAAATATTCTAACCGGTATATCATTTTAATAATGACTTTCAAATTGCAAACATCCCTGACCAACGAAATCTTGTAAAAAATCTAGACGAAAACAGCGCACGATCAATAGTCGGGATCTTTGGGGATATTATTGGATCTTCGAAGACCTAACCCAATATAGGGCCTACCGCAAACCACGTTCAACGTGTTGCCTCCCTGCTACACCTACGTACGAATTTACAAGTCCGACAGAGAGGCAACACGTCGAACGTGGTTCGCGGTAAGCCCTCAGTACTAATGGCAAATACTTAGCTCATGTAAACCTAGCTTCAGTGCATCTTTGCAAACTTCATTAAAGATTTATCGACTAACCGTAATGGAAAACAAACTGACAAATAGCTTTAAACTAGAGACTAATAAATAATATTGACTGTCAATCTCAATTCAACACATCATCTCAGCCATAAGACGTCCACTGCTGAACATAGGCCTCCCCCTTGGACCTCCATTCGTACCGGTTGGAAGCGACCCGCATCCAGCGACTTCCGGCGGCCTTAACAAGGTCGTCTGTCCATCTTGTGGGTGGACGTTCTACGCTGCGCTTGCTAGTCCGTGGTCTCCACTCGAGCACTTTTCGACCCCATCGGCCATCTTCTCTGCGTCCAATATGGCCTGCCCATTGCCACTTCAGCTTGCTAATCCGGTGGGCTATGTCGGTGACTTTAGTTCGTCTACGGATCTCCTCATTTCTGATTCGATCACGCAGAGAAACTCCGAGCATAGCCCTCTCCATAGCTCGTTGAGCGACTTTGAGTTTTGAGATGAAAATTCAACACATGTAAACTGAATTCATTTAAATCGCAGTGGTGATTTACAGGGATCAGAGAGGCGCTTCATAGCGCAGAGATGCTACTTGTCTCTAAAAACATTAAAAACTTAAAGCCTCAAACCTTCTAGAAAAGAGCGTACAGATGTGGTACAAAATTATTTTTCTTCGTATTTTCACGAAAACATACGGACGTGTCTTGCTATTGCAGTCAGTCTCGATACAAAAAGTACTGACGTTGACTGAAGTAGCATGACAAATACGAACGTTACCGAGAAAATACGAAGGAAAACAATTATGCACTACATCTGTACTCCCATTTTAAATACTGGCAAAGCATTTGTAACTCCTCCAGTGTTGCGGGTCTCCATTGGCAACGGTAAGTGCTTACTATCAGGTGATTCGTCTGTTAATTTGCCTCCTATACCATAAATTCATCATCAGAGGAGCCGAGATGACAATCACAATCGACAAACTCCAAACGAAAAGAAAAAACCGGCCAAGTGCGAGTCGAACACGCGCACGAAGGGTTTCGTACCATTACGCAAAAAACGGAAAATAAAATCACGTCTGTCGTATGGGAGCCCCACTTAAATATTTATTTTATTTAGTTTTTAGTATATGTTGTTATAGCGGCAACAGAAATACATCATCTGTAAAAATTTCAACTGTCTAGCTTTCACTTTTCATGAGTTACAGCCTGTTGACAGACAGACGGACGGACAGACGGACAGACGGAGAGACGGACAGAAGGACAGACGGACAGACGGACTGACGGACAGACGGACAGACGGGATGAGAGATGCTACGAAAAGTCATATGATTATTTCCATACATTATTAATATTTTAAGTTTCGATCAAATAATTATCAACTTGCCAAGGCCCTCTGATGATCGTTTACCTATACGATACGGTAATTGATCGTTTTTATTATTTACTGGTCTTTAATTTAAACTATGCATAGGTTCTGTGCAAATATTTGAGATGCAAATAACTCTGATTGGTATTCAAATTTTATAATTGTTTTCAGTCTTTTATATAAAGTTGTGGATTTATTTAGCTCTAGTTTTATTTTATTATGACGCAGATCTTCATAATACGGTGCCTGTTTATACGCTGTATCTTTAGGTATTTAAATAAAAGTAAACAACATCTACCCTCAAATGGTTCCTTAAGCCAGTTGAGGGTAGATGAAAACATTACATGATCAAATAATGTAGGTTAATGTCAGGTCGTTCAGTGACTGGTCGAGGCGGTTTTGGATTTGGTCGGTTAACCAATAAATGTTACTACCCGAAGATTTACAAATTGTTTGTTTACTTTTATTTAAATACCTAAAAATACATACTATATTCTATGGTCACCTATATTATAAAAGTAATAAGTTTCAAGTTATAGAAGCCTGTTTGAAAAAGACTTTGATATAAAATAACACGTATAAATATTACATTCTGTAATAATAACAGAAATCTAATTTCATTGTACAAATATAAATTTACGTTGGTCTTAACTTAATAATGAATAATGTATAATTAATACTCGTAATTGAAGTAATTATGATATATATATATTAAACCAGCAACAGCGAATTATTAATTAAATAATGAGTAATGTGAGACTTAAACGAAAAGAGAATGGTAATAGGTCATTAATATTATATTCGAGTGTTTGTATATAGGTATATACACTACTAATTAATGTTCACTAATTAGGTAATTAGTGAACATTAATTAGTTAACACATGTACCTACATCCACTGTGACAGTTAATAAAATAAATATTAATGTTAAATTAAATGAATATAATATACAGGGTGGCTAAAAAATAACTGCATTCCCGTTGCCAGGGAGGTTTTGGGATTATACTGAGCAACTTTTACTATGGGACCAACCCCGAAATCGCGAAAAAGAACTTGGCTGTTTCATACATTTTGGCGGGTCCATTTTCTATGGGAAGGTAAATTATTTTTTCGCGATTTCGGGGTTAGTCCCATAGTAAAAGTTGCTCAGTATAAGTCCCGAAACCTCCCCGGCAACGGGAATGCAGTTATTTTTTAACCACCGTAGTTCACCGTGCTAGTCCGAATGGCATTCTAAAGGTAATTGCGAGCAGATATAATTGTGATATACTGGCACATTGGCTAGATCAGGTGAAGCCTTTAGCGACTTACGTCTAATAGGCTGGCCTGTAGGTTTAAGAATAATTTAATTTATTTTTACTAACATAGTATTTTAAGTTAGCTTAAGATTTACTTGTTTTGTAACTAACACGATATGGATGCTATAATCTGAAATAAAGAAATTGAAATTGAAATTAACCCTTTACCTACGGGCTATTAAATCGCTCCGTCACCGCCCAATACGGGCATGTTTTGGCGAGAGTCAGCGGTTAGGCATAATTTCACTTACTTGTAACTTTTGAAGTATTATAGCTACACACTTGAAACTTCACACACACAAGAATTATAATGTGCTTAATCAATAAATAATCAGTTGGAGTAATAATATTCACTTGTTTTTCTGCTATCAAGCAATATACCAGTCACTAAGAAATTGAAGATTTTTAAGTTACTACTCGCGGATTTCACAAGTTTACGTTTAAGAACATTAGTTTATAATATACTTAACACAAATAAACACTTAAATAACGATAATTATGAAAATAATGCATAAATAACAATCACAAAAAACGTTGCACTAAAACAATTTGCCACTTATGGAAAATAGTGATGTGCGTCTATCGACGCATTTGTCGATATATCGATAATCTAGTAAATGTAAAACTGAAATTTAACAAGTTATGATTGTGGTGAAATTATTATTAGGTACAAGTATTACTAGGTAGTACCTAATAATGATTTTATAACTTGTTAAATTCCAATATTTTAACCAAAAACGGTAAAAAAACACTAAAAATAACACTCCAAACACTCCCACGCCATACTCTCATATCGACAACAAGTCGATGAAATTTGAAAACAACACTATTGTCCGCCATATTGAATTCAATTATTAGCACCTCTGCAGTACGGGTGTCAACTCCAGTTGCCAGCAAAAAAGCGGTAATTTTAAAATTATGTTAATGTCAGAGCCATCTACCGAAATATTATGATATTTTTTTCTTTGTATCTATACTAATCACAGAGCATAATGTGACTGCTATTACCAAGCCACAAGGTCTCGTTTTGTTTTAAAAAAATGTTGAACACGACCATTACTTCGATCAACTATAGTTGACACCCGTACTGCAGCGGTGTTGCCTTACTGGCAACTCTGGTTGACACCCGTAGGTAAAGGGTTAAACCATAATATTAGTATGTCTCACGACAGTTTAAATTCGGTCTGAAAACTTAATATAATTTTTTAAAGTTACTGAACAAAAGTGTCATCAATTAAGGAGTACTTTCTATCATTAAGTTATTTGCTCGTGTTACAGGCCCCACCCGGTATATTTTTTAATGTTATGAAAAAACGTTGATTGAACTGCTGTTCCAGCATCCACTGTGCCAGCAATAAACAATACTGGCGATAAATTTGTCGAAGCAATTTAAGTTGCCGGCGATTTATCACGCTCGGATGTCGCGTAATGAGCACGCTGCACGTTAATAATACGCTTCTTTACTAAAACTCAGTCAGTCTAAGGCCTAAGACCGGCCCGTATCCCGGTGCGTCCTTTTCTATGGAAAGCATCACATGATCGCCTGTCATACTCGTATCATAGAAAAGTGAGCGCCGGAAGCTTCGGCCCGGACACGTCCCGGTCTAACGTAAGTGAATTGAGTGATGCCCCAGACATTACACGTCCCATTGCTGCGCACAGGTCTCTTGCACCTGCTGGATTAGTCAATACACAGTAGTGTACGCTGGTCCAAACCAGGTTGGTTTGATTTCTTCTTATATATTCAGGTTTTCTCACGGTTCTTCCATCAAAAAGCACCAAAAAATCTCATTCGGTCAAATTTTATTCCCGAATATCCTAGTAGAACATTACGAAACCCAAAAGGCACCCTCATCCAATGATCTCGACCACATCAACTCAAATGGCGGTCGGCGATTGCGGCGCCATCTTTTAATTCTATTAATAATTGAGAGAAGGCCGTTTGTTTCCCGCCTTCGGGGCGTTTCGAGGTATTTTTGGGATTTTACTGAGATTTGAGTGTTTTAGAGGCGAGCGTTGAGATGATGGTTTTAAGTGAATTTGAGTCTGATCATTTTATTTTTAGCTTGATGCCTGAAGGAAAGGTTTTTGTTTTAAAGATGCTCTTTAGAGTCTAAATTGCTTGAAGGATATCAGTTTTGACTATGTATTTTCATCTTCATTCACATGAATTTACGAGAGTGTATTTATCTCCGTAGTTAGTTATATTTTACCGAGATCTTAACCCTATTTAACCCTGTTTTTTTTTTAAATTCCTTAAACTTATGAAAATAGAATGCGATTCGATATTTACCAGTCACTGTCTTTCCATTGAAGAAAATCATAGTGAGGAAACTATGCTAATCCTTGTACTTAGGAAAACTAAAAATACTTTTGACCACACCAACTGGTAAAGGCCCTCTTGATTGTTCAAAAAGTTCAGAAAGTTGCATTTTGCCCACATGTGGGGCAAAGTAACCAAATGCAGATTTTGAGTTGTTTCCTTATGTTAGCTGGTAGAATTGACTTTTAAATGATGATTTTGTATGATAATTTTTGTATTACGTTCACTTGGATTTGATTTGGTTTGACTTTTTTGGTATTTCATAATTAGTATTTTCCTCGCGTTGGCGTGGTGAAAAATTTTGTGTTTCACTCGGAGGCAAAGTTTGTTTATCCCCCGTGCCCTGAAACCCTCGCAACGCTCAAGATTCCACTTGTCGATCCACTTGCTACGCTCGTGGTACAATTTTAAAATCTTAACAAATTTGCCCCCTTGTAAAACAAATAACTGTTGTCTTTGGATCGAAAGGTCAGCAAAAACAGTGCCTAAGTAAAATCATAGGAATAAGAAACTGAGCGAACCTATAAGTTTATGTACATAAGATGCAACTAGCAAAGCGCTTGTTTTAGCAAATATTCTTACCCACGCACTTACAAACTACTTTCGCTTAAACTTGACAGTGTGACAAAAAGCGTTAATTTCTTCTTGTAGCTAGCGCCATTTTTAACCCTAATTAAATTTGTTGTTCCTCCTTACACAAACTTTAATCAAGGTATATCTTTAAGCATTTTGTTTACAAAAACACAACCGTTTTTTGTGACATCAGCCCATATTACCCTCATATTTGCGTCACCATCTTGTTTCGACAAGTTACTGCCGCTGTTTGTATTCACCCTGTTTAATCTTGTTTACCCATCTTTCAAGATAAGGAAGAAACTTTGATTAATGAAATCACGATAATATTTTTCACAAAGATGGCCGTAAACTTTCAATGTCATATAAATAATAAAGTTGTTCTGTTTTACGATAATGGGGCTTAGTCCATCTTTTATGTTCGCTGTTGGGTATAAAAGATCAGATGTATGTTGTGTCCTTAAGGACACAAGATACTCTAGATAATATAATAAGCGACAGTGGTTAAAGAAAACTGATAAAAGTTGAATTTGGGGCATTATAAATGTTGTCAACCGGTTACCCTGTACAAATGCAAATTTTCTGAACATTTGCAGGTTATAAATAGGAGTTCCTGTGACAAAGGATCAATAATTGCTTATTAAAATAATCATCGCCTTAAAACGCTGACAAATAAAGATTTATACACGAAATAAAATGTTAACACATTTTATTTCGAGCTTCATTTATAATAAAATAATAAAAACACAGAATTTCGTCTGCTCTTCAGTTACTTACTTGACATACAGCTTGATAAAGTATTTGCCGTGTGGCATGACAATTGCAGGAAGAAAAAAGTAGCAAGGATCCAACTCCAGCAAGTACCAATGAGTTTCTCGAAACATAGTACAAACTATTCGATAATCATTAGTTGATTTTCGATAAAGAAAAGATCATGAATAAGCATGGATATCTACATCTGTGAAGAAATTCAAAGGCATATGTTAAGTCTTCAATCCATTCTAGTCTAGCCTAGAGGCTACGACCTAATCCTTCCGGGATATTGGATTTCTGCTCAACAAAAGGTAAGGCCATATCTTCCGTCGGAAGTTTCGCGTGGCTATCCATTATCTTTTGTTTCCTTTTAAATTTCCTGGTCTTACGCTTTTAACTCGGCCCACCCAGTTTAAATCACCTAAAAACACCATAGCCATCAAAATCACTCAAAAATCTTCCAATCCAATTTGGAAAACAAAACTCCAAACGCGGTAGCCTTATCCCAAGACATTAAACGGGACAGGGATAAAGAAAGATCCCGTAATCTATCCCGTGGGACAACGAGTACAGAGTTAATGACACTTTGCAAAATTAAAAAGCCTGGCTGACAATTTGCTTAAATTAAAGTGGTGAGAATTATTTGGCACTCGGAATTCGCTTCGTTGTGGCACGTATCCCGTTGCACCCTTAATAACTCAAGCCTCGTGCTGCCCAATGTACATTACGATATACACTCAGTTTGGATGGAATGTCAACCTTCATTAAAACAAACAAAGTAGCATTTCAATGAATATACAAATGCATGTCTCATGTGGTAGTGGTGAATATTTTTGATACATTCAGGAGTGTTATAACCGAATGGAAATAATATAATCATTCGTCATAAGAACACTCACAAATAAACTTCCCAACGTTAACTTCATAATAAATTTCAAACTAGACCATTGATAAACGTTACAAAATTGAAATTTAATTATAAATGTAACATTGTAACCGCGTTTAAAATGACTACGTTTAAAACTATCGAGTGGCCCAAGGCTATTAGCTACCCTCAATCGGTCTCGATCGACCAAATTCGCCTAAATTCGCCCAAAAGGTCAATTCTGATTTATACATTTGATTTGGTTTTGATATTGATCATCATCTCATCATTTTCATGGCGTTATTTAGGCTTTTCCCACGGATCATTGAGGCCTAGAGAAATGGTCATTTACGTAAGCACTAGATTTTTACAATTTTACAACAAGACATTATACTAGGGTTCAAGATGTTTTCCTTCACCAAAAAGCGACTGGTAAATATCTAATGATACGTACATAAGTTCCGAAAAACTCATTCCTACGAGCCGGGATTTGAACTCGCGGCCAATCCGGAGGTGAAGGGCCAATGCCCTTACCGCAAGGTTATGAGACATGGACGTTGACTGTCGGAAGGGTGCGCCAGCTAAAAGTGGCACAGAGAGCTATGGAGCGCGCGATTCTCGAGATCTCCTTGCGAGACAGAATTCGGAATGAGGACATTCGCCAACGCACGAAAGTTACCGACATCGCCAAAAGAATTGCGCAACTGAAGTGGGAATGGGTCGGCTATATCTGTCGCAGGGATGACGACCGATGGGGCCAGCGAGTACTGTTCTGGAGACCTCTACTGGGAAGCCGGAGGGATGGAAAACCACGAGCCAGATGGTCGGACGACATTAGAAAGACGGGAAGGCCGACCTGGCATAAAATCGCCGCACACTGAACAACATGGAAATCCATGAACGAGGCATAATTTATGTTCAGCAGTGTACGCAAATATGCTGAGAAGAAGAAGATGATACGACTCACAGTGCATTTTACGTGAACCAATAAACGCTAGCGATGTGTAATGATATAACTTTCATCATGCATTTCAGTCGCACCATCACTCAGCGTCAGCTATCGTCAAGGTCGTATCAAACAAAGAATCAAAAACTGAACAAATTGTGGAATCAGAATTGGTTTTCCAGATTCGGTTTGTCCGTTATTATTTAATGCGGGTAATTGGACCTTCCGAGGGTTCAGTTTTGGGTTCAGTAAAGAATGTGTATTGGAGGAAGGTTTTGGTTGTTTGTGGGTAGTTTTATTGCGTGGTACCTATTTTAATTTGTGGTTAGGTATTGACCATGGATAGCCATTGACGTAACAATACAAAACAGTATTGAGGATGACACAGGCTAGACCGGGCCGGAGATTCCGGCGTCTCGTTTTCTATGGAAAGCACCACGTGATCACCGATCATCTGTGATAGAAAATGACATGTCGGACGCCTCGACTCGGGCACGACCCGGTCTAGCGCTTTCAAAAATTTGTAAATGCGTAGATTTTTTAACAAAATTGTCAAACAGATCTCCAACTCCAATCACAATGAAATATATTGCAATGAATTACTTACATTTTTCAATTTAAAATTAGCTTAACATGTTTGTTCTAAGAGTATAACGAGGAACTTCCACAGGAGCACGAGTGCAATAACCGACGAGACCGCTAAGCAACCTGACATGCCACTAAAAATGTAAATTGTAATTGAATAAGTTTTTCGCAATAAAACACTTTTGGTACCACAAGCTGACTGTATTTTCTTTCCACAGGCTAACTAATTCTCATCGAGAAAATTCTAAAAACTCCAAACACAGTTAGGTTGCGTTGTTTTATCACAGAGTTCCAATGGCCACCTCCTGTCTCCATCATCAGATCAGCTCGATGGTAGAGTCATGGTACCATACTATTGCATTGTCACCCGACTTACATATGTATGCAAATTTTCATCTTCATCGGAAACCGGGAAGTGGGACAAATTTATCTTGTAGGATTTGATCCTTATAATTCTTATAAACATACCTACATCAGAGAATAGAAAAACAGAGAGGCAGAGGAAGACCGAGACGTGCATATATTGACCAGGCCAAAGAGAAAATTAACGTAGTGAAGTATCAGTAGCTCAAAACAGTGGCAGAGAGAAGAACGGAATGGCGATTACTCCACCAACAAGAGCTAGGCTCTTAAGAATAATAATGATGATACCTACATAGGTTTAAAAAAAAATTGTAATAAAAAGCAATGAGATGAGGACAAAAGTAGGCAATTAAAACAAGGAACACATTACCTTCACAAATTAGGTAGAACGCTGCCTTTATTTAAAGTTACTAGTTTTACTGTCGTTAAGTCGCTTTGCAGTTCCATCTACTTGTTGCAAGAAAACTTGCATGTCTTTGACACGAAAATTTGACTTTTAAAGTTTGTATTCGTTTGACGCTGCAACATGAAATTCAAATTAAGCTTCTGTGTGAAGCCTTGACATCTTTTCCGCCAGAAACTGGAAAAGTGGGAATATGCAAAACGGTTCCAAGCTTCAAGCTCGCAAAAATGCGCTTATGCTAAAACTCGTTGTAACAGTTATTTTGTTTTTGAAGTGACGCGTTTGGCTTGGTTAGTGGAAAACTTCTCAATGTATCGAAATGTACAGAACAGAAACAGGGATTTTTTCTTTTGGGTTGGCTCCTAAAAGTTGTCCAATAAAGTTCCGTCCATTTCCAACGACAGCAGCACTACCATTCAGTTTACTATGGAAATTGACAATAACACCGACGCGTTCGTGCAGCTGCGGTCATGGAATGTTACCTTTACAATCAACTTCCAAAATACAAAATCTTCTTCTTTCTCTTTGCATTATTTCCATTATTTGGGATCGGCTCTCCCCGTTCTCATGCGCCTGTACCGGCTGTCCTGAGTTGTCTTTGGGGTAAGTTGAGCTCGTTCCAAGTCGCGGGTCACTGTAGACCACCACGTGGCTTTAGTTCTTCCTTGTCTGCTCGCTTCCCTGTTCGGCAATGCTAAGGCTTGCTTGCAAAACTTTAAAAATATAAAATATATTATAATATTTTTAAAGAAAAGGTTATTACGCTTTAACTTAAACATTTTGTAGTATTTTATGGGTTCGTCAACTTAAACATTTTGTAGTATTTTATGGGTTCGTCAACTTAAACATTTTGTAGTATTTTATGGGTTCGTCAACTTAAACATTTTGTAGTATTTTATGGGTTCGTCAACTTAAATATTTTGTAGTATTTTATGGGTTCGTCAACTTAAACATTTTGTAGTATTTTATGGGTTCGTCAACTTAAACATTTTGTAGTATTTTATGGGTTCGTCAACTTAAACATTTAGTAGTATTTTATGGGTTCGTCAACTTAAACATTTTGTAGTATTTTATGGGTTCGTCAACTTAAACATTTTGTTGTATTTTATGGGTTCGTCAACTTAAACATTTTGTTGTATTTTATGGGTTCGTCAACTTAAACATTTTGTTGTATTTTATGGGTTCGTCAACTTAAACATTTTGTAGTATTTTATAAGTTCGTCAACTTAAACATTTTGTAGTATTTTATGGTTTAAATCTTATATATGTGAAACAAAATATTAAATTATTCTTTCGAAAAAACATACTTTGGCTGATTGTAAGCATTAAATTCATTTCATGGTTTTGACTCATACAAAATTTGCCAAATCAACATGACGTTAAATATTAAGTTATCTGCTAATGTTATAAGTGATTATCTACAGAACTTTGCATCCATTTAGATCTCAATTCATTTTTCTAATTTTTTTAACATGCGAATTGCGAATCTTATATGTACGAATAAGACAATAAAATGACAAATAAATAACTTATTAACTAAATATATTTATGAACAACACTGAATTAAAAGTAAGAACATGAGATTAAGATATATCTAAAATTAAACAAGGAATATAAAAACTACTCAAAGAGGCCTCTCCGCGCTACTCCCGGCGCAAAGGTGCCCATCACACTCGCTGCGTTACCGCATTGAATTGCGATGGTCAGCCTTTTTCTGAATTAATATTGAACTTCGCCTCCATTTTCACATTTATATTTTTGATCAAATACCTACAGCAACACAAATGCCAACTGCACCAATATTAGCTTTTAGAGAGGTTTTGGCGCGCGGGTTTCAATATAACAAATAGTAACCGAATATTAAATACTTTCTGAAAATATTTTTGACGTTATCAATGAAAAGGGACCTTAAAGTCGATGGCGCTTACGCCATTATTAACGATGCTCCGATATAAATACAATGCTGTGCAGCGTAAGCGCCATCGACAATAAGGTCCCTTTTCATAGATAATGCCCCATTTTCGGCCCAGAATCCAACAATAGTGGCATTATTGGTCTTTATAATGTAAAATTTTGAAATTCTTAACTAATTTTTGGTTTAATTCGTGTATTTTATATAGGTCAGATATTTATGAAGCGGCGGGCCAGGATAATGCGGCTGCCTAAAATCATCTCGTTTTAGAATTTAGTTTTAAAGTCACCTGCAATATTATAATATATTTCATAATAAGTCGCCATATAGTACATAACTTGCTCGTAGGGGGTTTCAGACGGACAGCAACCCGACTGCAACTTGTATGAGAACTGCACGCCGACGTTGCAGTCAGCTTGTAGTTCCCATACAAGTTGCACTCCGTCTGTATCGGCCCTTATGGTTTTTATAAATCATTAACCAATGTCAGATTACGTATTACTGATGCTACGGGTAACCAGAGGGCTGGGTACTTCCTCGCTCAGCGAATTGGCATTGCCATTCAGCGCGGCAATGCCAACAGCCTTCTGGGCACCCTACCATCCGGCGCCGAGCTAGCTCCCATTTTTTATTTGTAAATATGTGTATATAGTTGTTAGAGTTTGGTTTTAGTTTTAATTTTAATGTTTAGTTTAATTATTTTGTTAATACTTTTGTTTTTTGTTCATAAAACAACATGTCAAATAGATTCAGAAGAATGTCATAGAATCATCAGTTTTCATATCAAGCTCTATACGAGTACTTACATCAAGTTTGGAGTTTATAGGGATATGTTTGCATTCTAGACTCAATTCGAATTGTCAGACAAATGTCACAATCCTGTCAGATATTTTTACGTTTGGTAATTAAAAATAATTGACTAGGGGCCCGATTCGGATTTTGAAATAGACATCTATTAGATATATTTTAGACATCACCAAGATACGATAACGATATGTTTAAGATCTAACCTGTCAAATTTGACATTTGCGCGATTCTGGAGATACTCTTGAACGATTTGCAAAGGATATGACTTAGAGATCCAATTCACATCTAATAGATATCTTACTCTATCTAACGTAAAAGTGACATTGGTTGCCCGAATTGCGCTGCAAAAGAGAACTAGTTGATATCTAAACTATAACGTATCTAGAATGGATCTAGTACGTGTCGCCTCTTGTGAATATCTTGAAGTTCGAATACGGCAGTAGGTAAAGATAAAAAGAATATTAAAAAGAACGCCTTACATAACCCACTCAGAAATTGAAGGAAAGCTAAACCTTTCCTGATTTCCTGACTGATAAAGAAGTCTTACGTAACTTGACTGGACCATAAAAGTTTCATCCCTTATTACTAGGGGCAGCAAAGCTTTATTATTAAGGCCGGTGTCGACAGAGCACAATTCCACATTACTTTTTCACTAATCACGACATCCTCAAAATTGTGCCGTGTAGTAGGTGCTCAACGTTTTTTTTTTAGCCAAAATCTGGATATGCGTATTCATCTTGAGTTTCATGTTCAAGATTCTTGACGAACATACCACATTTCCATTACTTCACTGTCGGCGCGATTCGGGAAATGAATTAGAGGTTCACTAGATAAAAAGGTTCACTAGATAGAGTAAAAATATGTGACGTTCCACTGCAAAAGGTACCTTATAGCGGCTGGCCCTTACGTCGCATAGCACCGCAATAATAATTATTGCGGCGCCATAAGATTTAAGGTTTTAATTTATTTGTCTTGAAAAATAATGGTAAAAAAATATGGTTGTCTGTAAGGTCGGTGTACGGACGATAATAACATCATAAGAAAACGTGGCCGTAACATTACAACACAATATTACCATGGAGATTTGTCCACAACGTGACACTTTTTCGTGCATGCTACCGGTGCTCATCGATTTATAAGACGTTATCACGTCAAAAATTACAACATTCCAAATATCACAGCATTGTCAAAGAAAATAAAAAGTAAATAAATGTAGCAAGATGAAGTAAGAACTAAAAAAGTTCAACTGTTATCAAATTTTAATATAAGAAAGAATACGCAATGGTCCCTCCGCTATCGTCCTTCTGAGAAAAGTTATTCATAATATAAATGGCATGTCACCAACTATACTGAAATCAAGTCGAATTTACCCCAGATTATGCTCGAGTGATTTAAGAAGTATGACGTCCAATTTGAGAGCACTTAAGTATTCAATCTTCTGAGAACTTCCAAGAGGTTCTATATTAAGGTGGGTCAAAAATATTAACTAAATAATTTATCTTTGAAATTATTTTATTTCTTAAACATTCGATTAAAAGAGGGTCGTGGGGCCCTGACGCGCTCATAACCTTTTTCAGGGCCAAAAAAATACTCCTTGAGACGACGGGTAACCCAGGGTTAAGTCGTATCAAAATAATATGAAAACCACATCAACTCGTTAAAACGGAATCGGCATCACAATCACATTTATAAGTGGAACGTGGCAATGTTATCCGATCCTAGGAGATATTAAATCCTTTGTGAGGACACAAAATGTTGCCACTAAGAGAATCTTTCCGTTTGAGGCAGATAAGTACGTTGATCATCTTGCCATGGCTATCCGCAAAAGGCGGGAGGTGGCGGCTATTTCATCTGAAAAGTCAACAATTTTAACCTCCAGTAACACCAAATATGTGACTTGGCCGTTTTTTTGCCTGGGCGTAAGGTGAAAAATGTATTCACTAATCATTACTGTTTTTGACGTGATAACATCTTATAAATCGATGAACACCGGTAGCATGCACGAAAAAGTGTCGCGTTGTGGACATATATCCTTGGTAACGTTGTGGACGGATCTCCATGGTAACGTTACGGCCACGTTTTCTTATGACGTTATCACGCAAAATTATCGTCCGTAAACCGACTTTACAGACAACTATATTTTAGTTATTAAATGGCTAAAGTAGATTTTGTAAAGTTAGGGTTCGTAGAGTTAGAAGCTTGGCTCTACGTGAACATGAGATCTTATAATTTTTGACAGTGCGAGCCTTATGGTTTCGTCTCGGCAACATTTTACAATATTTTTGGTGGGATTCAGTTTTCATATATAAAAACTAGTGAAGCCCAATTTCACAATGAGAAGCAAAATATTTATTTTTATTTTTATTATGAGCCCATATTGTCCCACTGTTGGGCAAAAGCCTCCCTCTTATTCTTCCACGTATCCCTATCCTCAGAAGTCTCCCACCAGTCTCTGTCAAAAGCGTCAAGCTCGTCCCGCCATCTCTGACGAGGTCTACCGTGACGCCTTACAATTTGTGGGACCCAACGGGTGACTGTTTTGGCCCACAGGTCAAGTAAAATATATGTTTACATTTTTCAGTGTCTATTTTTACTATCGTTCATAATAAAATAAATAACTAAGACAACAAAAGTTTCAAAATAAACTTTAAATTGTTCACAACCTTTTGCAGAACACGTATATTAGGACGTTCGAAAGTCAGTGTCTTCGTTTATTTATTTCGCCGTGTTCAATGGACGTCACATAACAAATATTACATGTCCATTTCTGTCCACGCTTTATTCAATATGGCATCAGGCAGGAAACATGAGAGAAGGAAATGAAATAATAGTTTCTTTAAATAAGTAAGTATAAAGTTTATTCAACAATTTCACTTTTCTTAATTGTGTGATGTCAAAAAGGGGTTCAAACCTCGGTGATGTATAGAGCAGAAAAAACCCTTCTCAAAAAAAGTCAAAAATTGAATCTTTATCATACATACTTTATGTTAAAAGACAAACTTTACATTTGTTAATTTTTTTTTCTTAGAAAGTGGACAACGTAGTTTTTAAGTTTATTTGAATTGAATGAATATAATTTTTTTAACTGAGCTCATAATTAAAGATTCTGGAAACTCAAATTAATATTTCTATTATGGTTACGTCGCTGCAGTCACCATCGGGATGTAACCTTAAGTCTTTATAATAGCAATAATACCATTAAGGGGCCCACTGATTAACAGTCCGCCGGAGGGTATTGGCCTGTCAGTTAGAACAAAATTTTGACAGTTCCGAACAACTGACAGGCCGATACCGTCCGGCGGACTGTTAATCAGTGGGCCCCTTTAGCTCTATGTACCTAAAACCAATAAAAGTTTCACTTTAATAATAATATAATTAAAAAATAATAACTAATCTATAAATAATAGTCAATGTAATAATCTAATAAAAAAGTATCACAGTGTCAGAAATCAAATATTTCGATAGCACTTCAAAGAAAAAAACAAATTTCATAAAATAATCAAACAGGCCCACAGGACTTAGGCCCCTCGCCCACAGCGACTTTTTGTAGCGATGCTGTCGCGCGTTTCATAAAAGCGTTCAGCGCGTTAGTCGCATTTGCAACGCGCTACAGAAGCAATGCCAACGCGCTACAGCATCACTACTAACACGCTACAGCATCGCTACTAACGCGCTACAGCATCGCTACTAACGCGCGTTATTCGCATTTGCAACGCGCTACAGCATCGCGACTGTATCGATGCAAACGCGCGACCGTGTCGGACGACATACATAGCTTTACTGAATCGCGTTTGCATCGCGACAGAAGCGCGACGGTATCGCGTTAGTATCGAGACAGAAGCGCGACGGTATCACGTTTGCATCGCGACAGAAGCGCGACGGTATCGCGTTTGCATCGTGACTGGATCGTATTATGTGGGCGAGGGCACACAGCTAGCGACCGCATCGCGACTGTATCTATGCGAACGCGCGACAGCATCGCTACAAAAAGTTGCCGTGGGCGAGGGGCCTTAATCCACATAACACGGCCCAAAATTCCATAGCAATAGCACGCAATAAGTCCCGGAAATGTATCGCATAAAACAACTAACAAAGAGGCAAAGAAGTGGGGAAACAATAGCCCCTTTGTTTCCTAAACAATCCAATTAGTGTTACGAAAAGACGGCGCGATAATTAAAAAAAAAGCCAGCCGGAAAGGGAGCTTTGATGTTTGTTTTTGATGTTGGAATTTGAACTTTTATTGGCTGCTGGCATTAGACGTGATTGGGATCGTTGTGGTTACAATATTGCTTTGTAGGTACTTATGAGTAATTCCGCCAGAGAACCAAGGTGATCTACATAGCTTTGAAAGTTAGTACGTTGAAGTGGCAATGGGCTGGCCACATATGTCGCAGAACCGATAATCGCTGGAGTAAGCGTGTTCTGGAGTGGAGACCGCGTCTGGGCAAACGTAGCGTGGGACGCCCTCTGGCCAGATGGCGGGATGACTTTTTTTTTTTTTTTAAGTAAAGTAAATCTTTATTTTCAGTACATATATGAGATTGAGCATAAGTACTTACACAGGAGGGCCGGCAGCGACTGGATGCATAAAGCGGCAGACCGGGCCACGTGGCGTACCTTGGGAGAGGCTTATGTCCAGTAGTGGACTGAAACGGGCTGATGATGATGATGATGATGATGATGAGTAATTATTTAAAAAAATCAGGTTACCGGCCATATTTACCGATTCAAAAGTATTAGGGCAATTTTTTATTCATTTATATGAGCCTAGAGTGTCCCACTGCTGGGCAAAGGCATCCCTCCTCCCTTTCCACGTATCCCGTTTTTGTCCCGTCTCCCACCTCGATATGACGTTAAACTGTCGTGCACTTTTAAGTGTATTTTACCAAATTAGGACGCAATAAATATTAGTGCGGCCTAGTTAGGTCAACTGGTGCTAAGACGACAGGGTATCAGTTTAGGGTGGCAGCAGATGAACATCTAGTATGTCAACGGTGGCGCCCACGAGCCGAGTTAGCAGGCTTACTGTCAACTCACCAACACGCACTGGACAAGCGTGGTGAGTTAAACGTCCAAACCCGTCCAACATGAAGTGAAAACCCATTAGGGCAATACAAGAAAAAAAAAGTTTTGTACGGAACACTAGAAGTAAAAACCTAAAAAACAAAATGTTTCTGATTTAAATCTGACCTAAATGACAAGATTCTAAGGTAAAATAATTCAAAAAAGATTCTTAGAAATTTCTTTAGGCAGAAATGATAAAGACAAAATATTTTTATGACAATCTTTCTCAACTTCAAATAAACTTTTAATTAAAATACTCGCCTGAGACTCAAACTTAGGTAATACTTATAAATATTTAAAAATGGATCACTCAAGTAATTAAAATAGATTTTGAATACATATATAGCTTGTTTTAAATATAGATTTTAACTTAAAAATACCTACCAATGTCATGGATATTGAGCCGTAAGAATGTAATATTGAGATGTCCATACGACACGCATTTTCTACTATATTATCTAAATTATTACCTATGTGGGACTAGTTTTTTATATCTTATTCTATTATACATTACAAGCCATTAAAAAAGTCATGTTAAAATGGAAATATAATACAATCGTCCCTCAAAAAATACGTCCTTTATAAAAAAAATATTTGCACAGCAGATTGCTTGTATAATTAGTTGTTAGATTAGTAATTTTTGCTGATCGTTGAAATAGTAGGTAGGAACTCAATAAAATACTGATATGAAATGGGTATCTACCTAAGCCGCTGCTGAAAATGAAAAGCTCTCTGCCTATCAGCTGCGATGACCCGAATCACATTGATTCCGAGTGCTGCTGACGTGTCTGCACTTGCTGATCGGGGGGGAAGGGGGTGGAGGGGGCGAGTCTTACGAACGCCGATTTTACGGATCAAATAATATGTGGCTTTCCATCAGAGAAGGGTCCTTATGTGCATGTACTCTTTTATACTGGAAAGCCACATATTTATAATAAACTTTTGCATGTAAAATGCACCTTATAACAAAATTAAAATTCGTCCTACTAATAATTTTACAACTATATTCAGCACGGGGTCTCTTTGTTAGTTGTTAAGCGGACCCCAGGCTCCCATGAGCCGTGGCAAAATGCCGGGATAACGCGAGGAAGAAGAAGGGGTCTCTTTGTTTGAAATAAAGTTTTAAGTCATAATATTGTATTCTTTGTCATATTATCATTAGTCCTAAAACTGAAACCGTTAACTTTTCAAGATTTTCATAAGGTTATCATATAGATAGATTAGGTTAGGTTAGGTTTGTTTTATGGCACTCCTGAAAAGTTACGCGTTTCTGAACCAAACAATTTATGACTAACGACAATTCGGACAAACAATACATTATTATATTCAGCACATATGCATGCTAAATGAAGTGAAAGTCGTCAAGCTCGTATAAAAATCATTTGATAACAATAACAATTTTTTTTAATGTCGACCCTCCAAAAGAAACACCCAACCTCACTATGTGAGAAATTTCTTATTTTAAAACCAAGGATCCGCTGTTACGATGTTCTTTTGCTTTATCCACGCAAAACACTACAAAAACTTTACAAATTCCAATTTCACCATGTAATCAAAGTTAGTCAAGCGTGAAAAAGTCGCGGCCAATGTTATTCAAGCTAAATTTGAAAGGGCACCGCCGAAACCAATACAGCACACCTTTCCTAGACTCTAACCCGAATGGGAACTCGATCGACACTATTTGCGGCATTTTTCCTTCAAATCTCGACTTACAAACGAAAAACAACTTTAAAACTTCCCGTATAGAGTTCAGAATGGAGCTTCGTAGGAAATGGGTCACTGAAGATGGAATTATTGGAAACAACGCTGAGACGTCTTAGTTTTCTGTTTTGAAGTTTGTAACGCGACATTTCTGAGTTAATGGCTCGTATTTGTTCAAACGCCGGTTGGAAACAAAATATACAATTGGAAAATGTTATCGGTTCTAGGAAAATACCTATTTAACGGTCCTTGGGTCTACAAAGGAAATGTAAAGGTTTACACGACCGTTAATGGTTTTTTGATAAAATAGGTTATTTTTCTTGTCATCAATATTTAAGACCTATGCTTGTCGGTGAAGTAATCGCCATTCTTCTCTTTGCTGGGCCAGCCTTTTAACTCCCACTCCCTCGTACGACACGACAGAAACTCTATCTTTTATTTGGCTGAAATATGTGAGCCTGGGCCTTCCTCTGCGTCTTTTCCTTTCAATCTTGCCCTCCAGGATGTTTAAAAAGAATATATCGTGCCGTATCAAGTGGCCAACCATCTTGCCCTTCTGTTTTCATGTACATTATGTAATTTAAAGGAAAAGTATAAGAGCTATGCAATTGAAATTTTTACACTTAAAAAGTCCACTATTTAAATCATATCTCGAGAATTTTGTTTATCTGGTATAATCCAAACTCAAGTTATGAGGGTCCAAAAAAAATCGGGCAAGTGCGAGTCGGACTCGCGCACGAAGGGTTCCGTACCATATAAAAAAAAAAACAAAAAAAAAACGGTCACCCATCCAAGTACTGACCACTCCCGACGTTGCTTAACTTTGGTCAAAAATCACGTTTGTTGTATGGGAGCCCCATTTAAATCTTTATTTTATTCTGTTTTTAGTATTTGTTGTTGTAGCGGCAACAGAAATACATCATCTGTGAAAATTTCAACTGTCTAGTCTGTCACCAGGCTGTAATCACGGTTCGTGAGATACAGCCTGGTGACAGACGGACGGACGGACGGACGGACGGACAGCGAAGTCTTAGTAATAGGGTCCCGTTTTACCCTTTGGGTACGGAACCCTAAAAACGACGAAACGCTTCGATAATAAAAGGTAGGTAGTACCCTTGCGATTCGCTTTGCTCGTCTTGGCGTCCCCAAACACAATTAAGTTGCATTGTTTCATCACAGAATTCTGATGGCCACCTCGTGTCTCCATCATAAGATCAGCTGTATGCAAATTTTCAGCTCAATCGGAAATCGGGAAATGGGTCAAATTTAGCTTATTTTTAATTTTTAACAAGCAGAAACGTCTGCGAACGATGCTATTAAGCTTAGAATAAATTTAAAAGTCAAAAAATTACTGGCTCGCTTAAGAAGTGTAACACTCTTGCGGTAGATGTCGGTATGGTCCCCTTGACCTATAAATATGGTGGAAAGATTTGCTGGCTATGGATGAGGTCTTGGTGGCTCAGATGGCAGAGCGCTGGAGTATCAATCCAGAGGCCGTGAGTTCAAGTCTCACCCAAGACAGTAATTTTTCCACTTTTATATTTATTCTAAGCTTAATAGCATCGTTCGCAGACGTTTCTGCTTGTTAAAAATTAAAAATTAGTATGGGTAGCACATCGTAACTGGTGAATTTCCAATAAGACTTGGAACTCCGGTAGCCGCTTAAGAAGTGTAACACTCTTGCGGTAGATGTCGCTATGGTCCCCTTGACCTATAAATTAGGTGGAAAGATTTGCTGGCTATGGATGAGGTCTTGGTGGCGCAGATGGCAGAGCGCTGGAGTATCAATCCAGAGGCCGTGAGTTCAAGTCTCACCCAAGACAGTAATTTTTCCACTTTTAAATTTAAATTTAGCTTAATTAAAAAAATGTCATGATTTGGACTCGTTTTTGGGACAGAAGAAGCCATCAGTTTAAGACATGCATAATCATTAAGTATCAACTAAACACAAGACCTAAGAGAAATATTAGTCTTCCATCTCTCCCTAGCACATGCATATCTCCGTCGGATCTACGCTTTCGCCATGTTTGTCTGAGGAGATTAGGGCTTTATTTAACAAATCCGCGGATCCAAACATCATAACTTAAGCAACGTCGTAACTCTCCTTAACATTTATATAAGTTTACGTCGTTTGGAAGCTTATGCCGCTAAATTTTAGCGTAACAGAAGAAAGGCTTATGTGACTGGGGATTCACTGAAGAGTTAGGACGTTTTAGAGTTGGGGTGTTTCCACACGGTTTGGGGAACTGAGATGGTGTTGGCAAATGACTACAGAAGCAATTTGTCAAGATGTTGATGAAGTAAAATGTGTTTCTCGATTCCATTATGGGGAAGAAACTGAACAGCTTTTTATTGCTTCTTTTGTTATATGTTAAGGATTTCTTTTCGTTTCAGTTAAAGTTTTTGGTCAGTGGTATAGATGAGCACATTTGAAGTAGGTAACCGGAAAAAACTTATGAAAAAAAAAACGTTTCGGTCCGACACTTCAGTATTACTATCGCATCACGTGATCACCCACCACCCGTCATAGAAAACGAAGTGTTAGGTGGCTCGGCCCGGACCCGGACAGTTCTAGCGTGAGGCATACTTCATTGTTACCTATTTGTGGTCAGGTTCTACATTTAAGGTATTTTTTTCCTCAATTAAAAAAAATAGAGTTCACAAGGGTCTAAACCAGGCCTATAAAAACCTTTTCACTATCACTAGTTGAATGTTCCGTCAAATAGGTCACACGAATGCGTTAAATTCATTAATAATATAGCAACCTGACGGAAAAACAAACTAAAATCTAAAACCGATTTTCAAAACTAATAAAATCACGGACCCAGTAACCAAATCAGATAACAAAATATCGTGCTCAACAACAAAACTCAATTGAATTTGCACCCAAATTGTTTACATTGGATATATTTTACGAGAGAAAGTTCCCAACGACCTTTTATGACGGCGTAGTGGCGAATAAAGATAAGCAACATGAAAACTGCAATAACAGATAGTATTACAAACTATACGACGGTGGGGCGAAATCCAGGATAGGGTCCAGAGATGACAGCTTTTTGGGTTTGCAAAACTGATCGTTTTATCATCGTCACCGTCTGAATAATGTATAAATAATAGAATAAAGATAAGCAACACGAAAATTGTGATAACAGATAGTATTAAAAACTATACGATCGTGGAACGAACCCACAGTCCCAGATATGACAGCTCTTTGGTTGGTTGTAAAACGATATAGTAAGTAAGTAAGTAATAATAAAGATATACTTAGTTGTTATTAGGTAGACTACCTGAATATTAATAATTGATTGGATAAAAGAAATACAACTGAAAAGGAGCGTAATTGACAATCATTCCCAGAGATGCAGTAAATACCTACGCGTGTGTTTACAAACTAATATTTTGCTCGAAGACAGTAAAACTCGAACCATGGATACTTACGCGATAGGATTGTACTTCTAATAGGCATCTAGCATAGTCTGGGATTCATCATGACATTTAAGTATTTGCGTACCTGCTACAAATAAGATTATTAGTTTAATATTATTCTTTAATACACTGACCTAAGTATACTTATAATTAAATAATTTCTGCCCGCAACCCCATCTACGTGGAATGATGATCACGATTGATAAAAACTATCCCCGTGTCTCAAGCTATCTCCATAACCAATTTCATCTAAATCGGTTTAACGGTTTAAGCGTGAAAACTTAACAGAGTTACTTTTGCATTTATAATATTGAACCTTATTGAGCTTACTTTGGGGCTTAGTCAATTTATGTAACAATGACATTAATGACCTTTAATAATAATATTATAACCGCAGGTTTTTCTTTGAGTGAAAAGGCTGCACTCTTAGCACAACTTTAACACTAGTTCTATCTCACACCCTTATCTCCAGTTAAAAGTTCTACATTATTTGTTTGTTTGCTCGTCTGTCTGCTCTAACTGCGAATTTAGTTTCGGTCATACCTGTTACGATCCTAGTTTTAACATGCTTGTTAAATTACAACTATGTGATAGAGAAAGGAGTTTAATTTAAAAAAATGTATATTTAAAGGTGTTATCTCGAATGGCCGGTTAATTACTTCGGTGACTTTATAATATATAATCTAATAATGACAGTCAATCTATGCTAACCTGTCTGATCTAGTTGGTAGTGAACAGTCTTGGTGATTGGTACTACGCATCTCACGCACGACTTTCACTTCATTTTGCATCTACAGTCACCATCGATATATCGGAGCGGCCGAGCTGCTCAAAAATATCTGAACACCCAGCGCCGTGACAATAGAGGCGTGTTCAGATATTTGTGAGCACCTTGGTCGCTCCGATATATCTGATGGCGACTGTACCAATCAGTGTGAGCGATATTCAAGGTCGTATCAAAGCCAGTTCAAAATCGTAACAAGTTTATAAATCTGAATCAGCCTCTCTCACGTTCGCAGCGGCAGGCGGACTACCGCGAACATCGACATTATATCCCTTTTACACGAATATGCAAGAGCGTTAGAGACGGACATAGACTCTTCGAATTCGGATTTCGCATTAGCCGTCTAATCCATATATTAGTCGATATCTTCGGTTCTTTAGTTTTGGTAGCGGCTTTTATCGAGTGCCTTCTAAATCTTGGCAGTTCTAACTTTTGTGTGGAAAGGGTTCGTTTGAATGTTGAGGTGATATATAGGTACGGTCGAAAGTATTAATTTATGACCCATTTCGTACCTTGTCACAGTGACAATCAATATGAAAGTAGTTTCTAGTTTCCATGTAGTTTAGTTTTATTATTGTTTAGTTTGTATTTTTTGTCTCAATAAAGTCCCTTTTATAATGAGTATATGAAAGTCGCTAGAGACCTCATACTATTCTCACTGTGACAAGGTATAAAATAGGTAATTAATTCAAACTTTCGACTGTACGTCTTAAGTTGTTTTTATAAAATGAAGGGTTGTGATTTAAGCAGTATTGGAGAGTAACAATTTTTGGATTTAAATCAAGATCGTTTTAATATTCTTTGGTATATTTAATTATATTTGCGATAAACACACAAATAAATTCCCTTACCAGGATTCGAACCCGGGTCCTCTCCTGCTTCATAGTTAGGGTAACTAGCGACTAGGGTGACTGATGATATAGTTATTAGCTACATAGTAATTGGTATTTCTTAACAAATCACTTTCGTTTGTTTGCACCTACGAATAAATTATATTCTACTATGTAGTGGCCAATAACTATTGCAGTCACCCTACGCCAGGATGTCATTAATTAGTTTAATAATCACCATTTCCGAATACAAATCTTCCTAATTTCCGCACCAAATACCTGATTGAGAGGCACAAACGGACCGCAACAGTTCCGTGCCTTTTGAAACCGACGGTATACTCAACACTGTTATTGTGGATAGAAATGCTAATTAATAAACAGGTTTATATGACACGACGTCGGCTCGACATCTGGACGATACAAGTCAGTAATGAACTGTAGGTAGTACATAACAATTATACTACACTTGAGTCACGTAAAAATAATGATAATAATGTTTGTTTTCATGGCACTTCGCAGGGCTTATCAATGGTATACAAATATATTATATTGGTTTAATGATCACCATTACTGAATACCCCTCTTCCTAATTTCCGCATTAAATACCTGATTGAGCCGCACAAACGGACCGCAACAGTTCCGTGCCTTTTGAAACCAACGGTATCCTCAACACTGTTACTGTGGATCGAACTGCTAATTAATAAACATGTTTATATGACACGATGTCCGCACGACATCTGTACGGATATGATGGTCGTTCGAGTCTACGCGACAGCGTGATAATACGGTGTCCGTCACTTTCTATCCCGCGGTGTTAAAAAGTGACAGTTATTTTATCACGAGGATAAAGATGGATAAAGCTATCCATAATACGCCGGCTGGACGATACAAGTCATTAATAAACTGCTGTAGATAACATTTAGCAGCACGAAACAACATATTTCCAGGTGTGAGTTGTACCAGTAACGAAGCACGATAAAGTGTTTTTGAACTTTATGTGACTCAAAAAACAAAAGATAACTATAAAAATGTTTGTCTTCATGGCACTTGAGTGCAGAATTTCTTACACAAACCTCAACAATGGAAAAACCGAACTTTTTTAAAAGCAGATTTTAATAAAAGTAAACTTTTATGGTTATAATGCCATTGTTTATTTTTTTCTGTACACACGGTTTGAATACAAGAGCCATGCTCATAAATTATAAGGACGACGATTTGAATGAAACCACACAAACCGACCGCAACAGGTCTCTCGTGCCTTTTCAAACTGTCCTCGACGCTGTTACGGCTGATCGAACTGCTAATTAATAAGCACGGTTTATACAATACGACATCAACACGACACCAATACGACATCGGAATAATATTGGTGGTGAATACAACCCGGAGTTCATTTATGTGTCACGAAAGCGAAAATACAAAAGAGTGAATATGCATAGATGTCTCGAGTCATGAATTTTAAATTAGTAAATGTATTGTTACTTTAATTTATGTGACATGTTAATGCAAAATTAGATATAAACGAGCGTTGCAGGCGTTCACGAAGTTTTCTTAAGATGAGTATTTTTTTAATATAGCTTAAAAACCAAGCATCTTCAACACGAATACCTATCAATATAAATATTATTAGCACATTGAAATGCTCCATTTCACCTTGCATTAAATAAAGCTCGACTAATTTTGTTATGTGTAGGTAAAAAGTGACAAAATGTTCTTGTCAAATACAAGGTTCTTATTTTGAAAGCCTTCCGGTTTTTTTTTTTGACGCAATGGAGGGTAACTTTGACCCACATGAAAAACTCATTTAAAAAGGTCTGATAAAAAAAAACATAAAAACGTCAAAGGTTAGCTAAAACCAACCTCATGGCATATTTCCATAATTATAGTGCAATAATATAACCAGGACCGAGTAAATCTCAATGGCCAAAGTTACCCTCCAGGCTTAAAGTAACCCGACTTTACGGTACTTGAAAAGAGCGTATTATATAGTCATCTCACTTTCGTACCGTACAATAATTAGTCGGTATCGTGTCGTAGTCGAATCGTCCTTTTACAGACTATCCGAGTATAATAGCGAGTAGTAAATGAATCGAATAGCAGTTGATTAAGACTCAAAGCGGTCGCATTGTGACGTTGTTAGGGATCAACGGGGCTACGCGTTAATTCAATAGTATTATTGGTATTATTGTGTGACATTTCTTGGAATCTATGTTTTAAGCGGATCTATATCTGAATCCCTAAAGTCTTTTCTCCTATCTTTGCATTCCCTAATATTGTTTGTCATAATGATCAGTTGTCCTAACACTCGTATACCCTAATTTTGGTTTCCCTATTATCGAATGGCCGATTTTTTTTTGTCCTAATATGGTTTTCCCTAATGGCACTTTCCATATTGAGTATTTATCCTAATGTTATGTAGCATAATTCTTTTTTTGCCTAATTATTGTTAGGCCTAAATATTATATATCCTAACCGTCATGTTACCTAATTTTACTTAGCCTATCGTTGATTGACCTAACACTCGTATGCCCTAATTTTGATTTCCCTCCTAACCTAACCCACTTTTGTGGCAGCAATTCGTTTTTGCGAGGATCACAGTTCTAACCTAACCTAACCCACTTTTGTGGCAGCAGTTCGTTTTTGCGAGGATCATAGTTCTAACCTAACCTAACCCACTTTTGTGGCAGCAGTTCGTTTTTGCGAGGATCACAGTTCTAACCTAACCTAACCCACTTTTGTGGCAGCAGTTCGTTTTTGCGAGGATCACAGTTCTAACCTAACCTAACCCACTTTTGTGGCAGCAGTTCGTTTTTGAAAGGATCGTAGTTTTAACAGCAGTTCGTTTTTACGATGGTCGCAGTTCTAACCTAACCTAACCCAATTTTGTGGCAGCAGTTCGTTTTTACGAGGGTCACAGTTCTAACCTAACCTAACCCACTTTGGTGGCAACAGTTCGTTACCATTCATTATGGAAAGTAATTGTTATGATAATTGATCAATAGGAAAAGTAACTGTTATGGAAATTGATAATTAGGGCAATAGCCATTAGGTCAAAACAGTAAGAGCATATTATTTTAGCCCAAACATTGTTAGGGATTTCGAAGAATATGGTAAAAAACATTAGGGATCTTGATAGTTATGGTACAAATGCTTAGGACAAATGAGTCTTAGGCTAATCATTACATTATGGAAAATAATCGTTATGACAATTGATCGTTAGGGCATGTGCCCATTAGGACAAACCAGTTAGGGCAAGTGACTTTAGGACAAACGTTGTTAGGGATTCAGAATGACACCCGTTTTAAGCTAGTGGCTCTGAGAGCTGTAGATTTCGCACCCATGGCACTAAAATAAAATAAAAATATACAAAAACTTAATCGACGGAAAATATTTATCGTACCTACTTACTTGACGTTACAATGTTTTTGTTGAATCTCTTGTGCTAATATTGATACACGAGCAAGAGAAAGACTCCAAAATTGAACCACAAGCGTAGCGAGTGGTTCAAAAGTTGAAATACTGACAAGATTTCAAGGCACGAGGGTTGAATAAACTTTGCTACTGAGTGAAACCCAAAAAAAATCAACATCGACGCGAGGAAAATACTAGATGTGAAACATTACAAACATTACATTACAAATCGAAACCAAATGCACATGCAATGCAAATGTACATTTTTATAATCACTTAACTCTCCAACTCTCTTTAACTCTTCCGTCAGCCAACTGAGCCAACATTAGGCAACAACTCAAAATTAAAATCAAATTACTTTACTTTGGGGATAAAATACAAGTTTCTCATCAGTTTCTGAAGAATAGAAAGAGAGCCTGTACGACCTGATGTGGTGAATAAATATGTTTAATTAGACAGTGCATCTTCTGTGTTAACTACTCTGCAATTTCACCTGCCAACTCTAACACAGTGTTAACACAATTTACAGAAATTATCACCGACAAACGCAAACTTCGTTAGCACGGTAAAAAATGAAAAGCCGCTAAAAGCTGGGAATATAAAGCCAGAGGCAGATTAGAGTAATTTACAGAAACAAAGCGAATAAAAATAATACGAAGCGTTGCTTTATGGGGTGTGGTGCGATAAAAATTTAATTTACGCTGCAAACAAGGGTGCAGGGAGATATGGAGGGGTGACGAGTATTTATGTCCAGCGTAGCTGAATTGTCACTTGCTGGCTAGTAAATCTAACAGTTGCGCGTCGATAAAAACTAAATTTGTCGTATGTCATTTTTAATTCAGTTTAGTAAATTTAATTTTGTAGCAGCAAGGTCTGCAAACGATGATTAAGGCTGATTTAGACGGCGTGAGAACTCGCATGCGATTTTAGCTACATTGCGGACTGCTGGTTACGTCCAATTCAACCGACCGATCAAGACCCGCAATGGTATGAAACTCGTATGCGAGTTCTCGCATCGTCTAAATCAGCCCTTAAGGTTAGAAAAAAATTAAAAGAGAAAATATTCACCATCTCGGGGGCGAAACTTGAATTCGCGACACTGGCCATCTTAGCCCATGTGAGAGCATAGTGATGCTTTTTGCTACTTTTATTTCAGTTAATATTGGTTTTTGTTTCGGATATGTATTTTTATTGTTTTTCTATAAAGTCTTCACACTGAGCGGTAATTGAGACACCAGCGCGCCGCTCTCCCACCTTCGTCACCGGGCACGGCATTCTCCTGCCAGCTATGCGGTCGCGGCTGCCGCTCTCGCATTGGACTTACTAGTCATTTGCGGAAGTGCCGCACTCTTATGGACGCTGTTTGAACCATAATTTTATGAATGTACAGGCCAATGATGATGATAAAGTACTAAAGGACAAATTCGAATCATGACAGCAGCAGTATTAAAGCTGCAGCATCAAAATATCAACTGCCTTGATAAATTACGTTGCTGTCTTTGCCGCATGACTGCCTCTATTAGAACATAAAAAATTATTCCGTCACTCATTTTATTAGGAGGACTAACAGTGACACTGCCCGTGTCAACGTTGCAGCAGAAATGTTGCGACAGTAAAATGCTAGTCGCAGTAGCTATTCAAAAGTTACCTTTATCAATAATTTCCATACGTACCTGCAATAATAATGTTACACAACGAAGGCCGCAAAAATATCTGACACGATCGTATTTGTAGAGCCATAAGAGCGTGTCACATAATATTTTTGCGGCCTTCGAAGAGTGTCATATTACTGCAGGTGACTATACTTGAATGTAGGTACCTACCTATTCAATTAATTAAATCTATCTTTATAACAACCAACGATTTCATCAGCATCACGTAATAAAGCTTTGTCATTTGTCATACATTCATTTTAATTAACCTGAGAAATTATAACATTTAAGTCATAATTCCTCTCTCGGGTCGCTCGGGAATAAACGCGAGTCGAAAGTTGTTGAAATCTCTCTGCTAATTTATCAAAATTGCGAGCACTTTGCATCTGAATTGTAACTGTCTTGAGGATGGGAAAAGTTTGTTAAGTAATGAACTGTGAAGTGAATAGTGGCGAGTATTTAAAAGAGAAAGAAATAATTAAAACGCTATGTACGTCTCTGCAATCTATTAAACAAATGGCAATATATTTTTATTAGGATAACAATAAATCCCTCCGCAATCCTGACAATGCACCGAATTTCCTGCCATGTCAGGGGAAATCATGGCATATGGGAACCCTACCTATCCATCATGTATCATCAGCCGTAAAAGTTCATGGCGACATTATCAATGAATTCTTTCATAATTTCTCCATGCAATTTCGGAGCTCACTGTACTTAGGTACAGGTTTGATATTCGGATCAGAAGACTCCATACGATTTCCAAACCCACTCTTATTTCAAAGCAGACATTTCCAGCATATTTGCCATCACATCCACACAACAATTCCCGAATAGCCTATTTAGTCCGATTACCAGCATTAGTTAAACTAACCCGTGCGCTGATTGGCTAATCGCCGACCAATGGCATTAGCCGCTCATTAGCGAGGATAGAAGCGTGGTGATTGTCAAACTTTAGTATAAGTAGAGCTCGAATTTTTAGTTTTTAAGCTAAAGTTTCTTGATTTTATGCCTGCTGTACTGCTCGAGAGACCCCGAGATAGGTTGAGAACGAGTGTGTATAGGTACATACTGCTCCATTCTCGTTTCGCTCTTACTCGTCTCATCTTGCCCTTCTCCGATTGAGTCGGTTTCTTGGCGAGAGCCTCTCGACGAGTGTGTACAGCCGGCATTACATACTTGTACAATGAACCTACTGAATTCTTAACTGGAGAACATGATATTAGTTTCGCCTAAGTTAAAGTAGAAAGATTATATTATGTATTTATCTATCGTATGTTAGTCCGTAGAGTATATACTAATGACTGAAATGAGAAAAAGCCTATCAGCGGGACAAATATAATATAAGCTGGCGAGGATAATGCTTAATATGGTTATAAGATAATAAATAAACCAGCTGTAAACACAGTACGCAAAACCCATGCGCTGATTGGTCAATCACAGGCAAGTTAACAAGAAAATTGGGACATCATTAGCGAGTCCGAGCCGTGATTATTGTCAAACTTAACACCCTTGCTGCGGAAATTGGTGTAACTCGTAATTAATGCCTACTTTGCAAGGGTCTTTCGACCCCCCCTTGCAGTGAACATGTTTACGAGCTCCTCTAGAATGGACTGATACTCATATAATTCACCGGCCTCCTAGCCTAGTGGGTAGTGAATCTGACTACGAAGCAGGAGGTCCCGGGTTCGAATCCTGGTAAGGGCATTTATTTGTGTGTTCATCATAAATATTTGTTCCTGAGTTATGGATGTTTTCTATGTATAGGTATAAGTATTTGTATGTATGTGTATATTATATATAATCGTCGTCTAGTACCCACAACACAAGCCTTATTGAGCTTACTGTGGGACTAGGCCGATCTGTGTAAAATTGTCCTATAATATTTATTTATTTATTTATAATTATTTAACATGCATTACCAATTTTTTTATGAAACAACCTGTTGTGAGTGAAACTTGTTCCAACACAGGGCTGACTCAAGCGAGAACGGTCCTGGTCCGGGCCATGGCGCCCGACTCTTCGTTTACTATGATGGGTGACCAGGGATCACGTGATGCTTACTATACGTACGGCTCGGCCCGGACCGGCACTTTATTCCTACAAGGTATCGAAGGCTTATAACTCTTATAAGGCCTAGTAGGTAATAAGGCCCATAGTCAAAAACAAAAAAGTTTGAAACCCCTTGAATACTGCATATCTGGAAATACGAGGAATATGAATGAAAAAGAAAGAAAGAAAAGTCATTTATTCGATAAAGCACTCATGCACAACAAGACTTACACTTAACTCTTATAAGGCCTAGTAGGTAATAAGGCGCATAGTCAAAAACAAAAAAGTCTGAAACCCATTGAATACTGTATATCTGGAAATACGAGGAATATAAAAGAAAGAAAGAAAAGTCATTTATTCGATAAAGCACTCATGCACAACAAGGCTCATACTTAACTCTTATAAGGCCTAGTACTCGGAGTGCCTAGTAGGTAATAAGGCACATAGTCAAAAACAAAAAAAGTCTGAAACCCATTGAATACTGCATATCTGGAAATACAAGGAATATAAAAGAAAAAGAAAGAAAGAAAAGTCATTTATTCGATAAAACACTCATGTACAATATAATATATTATAATTATTTTAGCGACCTACTTAGTTTGCATAATCCGTGGTCATGATTGGTCAATCACTGGTGGAGTTAACTACATCATTAGCGACTCGGAAAGTCGGAGCTGGGATAATTGTCAAACTTAACCAGCTCCCGGGAATGAACTGGGATTTTAAATTCCAGCGAAAATTGTCGCTGCAACGTAGTTTCAAGATTGTACATTTACAATCTTAATAAGTTTTTAATACTTACTGTAAGCGCTTGCACCATCTTACTAACCCCGGGTTAACCGGTTAAACCTGAAGTGACCACGTTTACCAATACAATTTGACACTGGGTTAACGGTTTAACGGGTTAACCCCGGGTTAGTGGGATGGTGCAAGTGGCGCTAAGTGGATTCATGGTGAATTCTGCTCCAATTTGAGGTAAAAGAAATGCATGAAGTAATTAGTAATCAGTAGCTTATTATAGAAAATATAATAACAGTATGTACATATAGGAAATATATAAGTATTAGTACGTAATAATATATGTGCAATATTTTTTCGTTCCTTGTATTCCGTTTAAAATAAATATCTGGGAGACCGAGCTTTGCTCGGAAAACATATAAAAACTCAAAAATGCGCGTTTTCCCAGAGATAAGACTAGATATAGCTAGATCGATTTATCGCCCCCGAAAACCCCCATATAGCAAATTTCATCGAAATCGTCAGAAGCGAAGCCAGAAGCCAGAACGTCGAAGCCGTTTCCGAGATCCCCGAAATAAATAAACAAGAATTGCTTGTTTAAAGATTAGATAGATAGATAGATAAAATAAAAATCTTGGGATACTTTTTTTCTCCTGTTAGCATCGAAAGAGCTCGAGATTCTGATTAAGAATACTATAAAAAAGCCCAAATAAAAAAAAAGTGTAGACAACTTTAAATAAAATGGCCCATAATGAGACATAATTAAATTTGATTGATTTATCGTTACCCTATTAAGCTGATCCCCTTTATAAAACCCCCCCTATAAAAGAACCCCCCCCCCCCCCTTCCCCTTGCCCTTGACCCTTGGTCCCTATTATAAAAGAAAAAAAACTCCTAAAATCAGCCCCTCTTCATCCTAATCGACAGCCCCCCTCCACTGAATACCTGTAATTGATACCCCCCATTATCAGTCCAATTTAATTGAATTTCCTTTCGAAACAAAATCGACGTCCACAAATTGCGCTCTAGTTTCATATTAATTCCCTGTCTTCAACTTTTCCTTAACCCTTGTCAGTTAAACTTGAATCCTATGCTTACAGTTTGAAGGTTTATTTTAGTCTGTCAGTTGGAAAGTTTAAAGGTATTCCCGTTTCAATGAGCGGGAGATCCAATGTGATTTATTTTAAAGTAAATTTCGCACTGCATTCACAGTCCACAGGCAGTTTGCCGCAGGTAAGTAGACCAACATTGAAATTATGACGTATAAATAACACTTGCACTGCGTGTGCTATCAAAATCGTTGCAGACTTATCTTGGTTTAACTCTATCAGCAACGGTATGGACAAATTAATACTCGTAAACATGTCTGTTAAAAGGAAATTACTTTTACTAACCGTCCTCGTAAATGTGTTGAAAAACGATGTATGGAACATGTGTGATTTGGTCATTACACATATGGCCTACGAGTATCTTATTGCGCTCTCGTTTCCAGGTCGCGCGCTCAATATCGCCTTGAATGTAATGACCAACGTAGCACACTTGTATCATAATATACTACTATTTATTTATTACTCCAGCATTATATTATATCGTCGTCTATAGTACCCACAACACAAGCCTCATTGAGCTTACTGTGGGACTAGGTCGACCTGTGTAAAAATTGTCCAATAATATTTATTTATTTAGTATGATGTTAATTAAATTACTGACAGCAGTAAAATATTAGCACAGCGTAAGTTATATAACTTCAGTGCCCTCACCACGAGTTTTACGCGGCCTGAAATGCTAGCGACCGCGTCAACGCAGTGCATCTTGCTTGCACCAATGTCAGAGCGAGGTAGCGGAAAGAAGCAATATTGAAACTATTTACATAATAGATATGCATATACAGAGGTACTACAGAACAAATACTAAACTGAAATGAATAACTAGCTTAAATCTAAAACAGGTCCTTGAGGCGTTGTACCAAGGGTGCTGGCGGCATTTCCTCGCTGTATCGCAATGCTGATACATTGTACGAGGAAGCCGGTTCTCCGGTCACCAGTTATTGTGAAAAGAAGATTCGTATGTCAATCCTTGACGGCTGATTTCCAGTTAAGAGAGTCAGTAGTTTCACCTGAGGTCAAGTTATACAAGACACAATCAGAAAATCAAGACAAAGCGTTTTGTGAACGAGCTTGCGATATGCGCTTGGATTATTTGTAGAGTTTCGCAAATTTATTGCTCACCGAGAAGAGGATGTTTCACGAGTTAAAAAACAACTTTGCAATTTATTTGCGCCTAGTTTTAATACAATAACTTTCACGGTGTCTAACTTTCTCGCTTAAACTTATACTAGTGATCGCAACTAAATTAGCATTAAAACTTAAAAGTAGCACACAAAATTAAATACCGTAAAACGGGGTGAAAATACACGATTTTCAACTTCAAAGACGATTTTCGCTAATAACCCAAATAATAAAAGTAAAAATATTGATTTAATTTTTTGAGTCTTGGTTAGTTCTTCAATTTTGCATTTGTGAAATAATTTTTTACCTACCCAATTCAGAGAAAATCAAAGAAAACTACCTGTTTTCTCAATATCCTTAAAACGGGGTCGATAGACACAAGAAAGGGGTGAATAGAAATATTAAGTTTTTGTTGTCATAGACATCGAATTTGGTCATTATTATGTTGATACTCTATTGGCAAATGGTATATAATATGTATATTTGTTAAACAGCTATTTCACACAAAATTATTTTTTCGTGTCTTTTAACCCCGAAGGCGTGTCTTTACACCCCTTTGTTGTATCTAATCACCCCTATGGCGTAACTATTCACCCTATATGCGTGTCCACTGACCCCTTTATCACGTAAAATTGTTTGTTTTTCGTTTTTTCATTTCTTACCTCGACGAGACCTTACTTTAGAGTCAAAAATATCTAACTTTTAGGCAGTTTGATTAAGTTCTTTTGGTATCAATGTAGAGAATAAATAGTCCACTATATACGCATTCCAAAAAATCTAATTTTAGAGATGGACGTTTATAAATATAACAACTTGAAAGAAAAAGTTCAAAATTTCTCTATTCACCCCGCGATTTCTGTTGACCCCGTTTTACGGTATTATGCAAGTTTCATATTACGACCTATCTACTTTATTGATTCTGAATAGTTTTAGGAAGATCGATAATGCCTTACATTCCACTGCATCTCCAAGAAAAATGGCAAATTGCCTACATTACCATAAACATCAGTATCGTACTAGTGACAATAAATAAGTAATATCGTGGATTTGAGATAAGTATCGGATTTATATCCAAAAAGTTAGTAATTTTTAGAGCATTCATTTTTATCATCATCATGTCAAATAAAATGCTATAGATCTATAGAGCTTCTCTGGTGATTGGATATTGATATTTAATATGGATATTGTTCGGCAAACATACAGTTATATCCTTCGCACGCAACCTCTATCAAATAGTCATCACTTCAGGTTGTATCTGCCCCATTATTTTATCATCATCATATCGGTCTACTGGACATAAAGTATCATTCTATAGAACTTGTTAACTATGGACACAAACCGCCATACTGAAACTGTCACTGAATGATGATTTCAGTATGGCGGTTTGTTTACGTAGTACGTGTAGTGTTACGTAGTAAGTTCCATAGAATGACACTTTAGACCCAATAGGATATCTATAAAGATCAGTTTAATCCTTTCACACTGCTCGAGTTTCATTCTTATTGGATTGGTATTATATTGATATTAAATTCATTTCTAAACAGCCCAAGACGGTCTATATGGAAATCGGATCGCAAGTGGCAAAGATGCCGATTTACATGCGAAGCGATTGAACTGGACAGTTATTCACATCTACTTCAAGCTGGACTACGATTACGCACAGTTTTTACGAAATGGGAGATCAAATTATTCTGGTTATAGACAGAATGTATTGAGAGTTAACCGGGCCATGGAGCGATTTGTAGACCGACAGAACTGGAACTTGAGTATGCTGTAGATTTATTCTTTTCTGGAACAAGAACATCTTTTATCGATATATCCGAATAGAACTGGATTCGCGGGGCGGTATCTTTATTATGTATTGTCTGAGCGAGGGTAATTTTAAGAAGTGTTTCTTGAGTTAGGTGTGTGAAATAAAACTAGTATTAATACTATAAATTCTGAGATAAATATAAATTTTGACTTCAAACTAAAATTGTATTAATACTATAAGAAGCGCTGGCTGGGCGTCCTGATATCCGATATGGAAGAGAACAATCTCACACCTGAGGATGCCGAAGACCGAACAAAGTGGAGAAGATTGAGCAGGAAAGCAGACCCTGGCGCTAGACCGGGAAAACGCTAGGATGAAGAAGAAGAAGAAGACTATTATGTTAATTCTGAGATCAATACAAATTTTAGCTTTGATTGCCAGGAATATAGGCTTAAACTATGAACCCCGAAAAATTTAGATCCTTGCCCTAAATTTTATACTACAGTGTACAATAATTTTGACATTAGGTACTTAATTCCATCCTGAAATCATTAACTTGAACTAATAACGAGGACCTCGACACCGTATTACCTAGATAACCTATGTGTTAGTAAAGACCTACTCAGCAGTGCACGTTCAATGCGAGCATCATTAAGGGAATTAAGCCAGCTCCTGTGGCGAGATTCCTTTATCATTCATGAAGCTCTTTGCCTGCAATATGGTTCAACTGAGGATTCAAGTTGCCACGGAACTTTCCGCTTTAATGCACGTCTTTACGAGTATATGAATGGTAATTTAGTGAAATGCTTTAGAGACAGAAAACTGACACATTTACATAACTAACCTTTACCTGTGACTTCATTTGTGTGGAAATCGTTTAATTGTACATAATAATATATTATTGTCGGAACGAACAGGCGTGTTCGAATTTTAATAACAGGTCGTCGCTGTGCCTACAAAAGTCGCTATGTGTTTTTTGTCGATTTTTAGGTTTTGATGCCATTTTGAACCTTATTTCCATACGCATATGCTCCAAAAACAGCGTTGAGCTTATTCCAATATTTAAGGATTTAACAAATGTAGGTATGTGATGCCTATACAATGAATGCTCTTCCTATAATCGCTAACTGGAATAAATCACATAACTACATTAGCTTATTTGAACAGCAATTACAGACGTGCGCTCGCTATGTCATTCTTGACACATAGCGATATTTTCTACAAGTTTATTGAAAAATGATTAGATGCGCTTGCGCCTGATATGTAGTTTCTCGCACATAGCGATAATTTTTGTACTGGTTGGAGTCGAGGCTATGTTTCCAGGCCGTGCGTTTTACGACACATGGCGGAATTTTCTTATAACAATCCAGTATCCAGTCTACCGTAATTACGTTATAGGTAAGTAATTTTACTTACCCTCAAGTTGTATACTAAACACGTTAACATGTTCATTTTAAAGTGTATCATGATTGATTTGGCACTAAAAAGTCATCAAGCAAAATAAATTACGTGTGTGTACAAATAATTGAGTTTTGTGAGTTTTCGTTACAAGTTGTTGGCAGTTTTAAAGGTAATAAGTGAATGTAAAATTACATAAAAGATAGAAATATGTATTGCCTATTGTATATTTCATGATTTAAGCACTGCGGAATGGAGTATCGAGACAAACCATTCTGGTTTAACGATGCTTTTGGATCAAAATATTATGTAATTGTGATTTATATCTAATAAAAAAAATATAAAGTTAGCGCAATGTACTTTATAACATGAACATGTAGTGCGTTTATGCATTACTTAAAGACATTTTTTTTTATATTCTATTTTAGGACATTCTTACACAGATTGACTAAGTCCAACAGTAAGCTCAAGAAGGCTTGTGTTGTGGGTACTCAGACAACGATATATATAATATATAAATACTTAAATACATAGAAAACAACCATGACCAAGCCATGAATCAGGAACAAAATATCTGTGTCATCACACACAAATAAATGCCCTTACTGGGATTCGAACCCAGGTCACAGGCAAGGTCGCTATCTTAAAGACAATTGTTTATTTTCAACTCGGCTAAAACTCAGTTAGGCAATATCGTGTCGTGTTTAATATTGTAAATTTATAGATAATAAATGAAAAAAAAGTAGTATACATCAGACCAATACATTATTATATTATTCATGTCTTTTCAAAGTACCAGATAATAAATAGTACCAGAATATATTTAGAAGAGTCGTTTGAATCCTTTATTCGTATGCTGTTGGGAGAAAGAAGCTTAAAAAAAAATTAGAAGACAACAAGATTTCAATTTACAAGCAAGGAAATATTAATATGTAGTAATATCTAGTTAATAATAAAAAAAAATACGTAAACTATTCATTCATGATAAAATTTCCATTATATCGTCTTAAATATTTTTTTTCTGTTTTATTGAACACCCACATCATTTTATTAAATAACCATGTGACGATAAAGCACACAAATTGTATAAGGTCCTTAATAATTAAATCTAGCCATGTACGGGTTAAGACACTTAGAGGTTTTTACGACTCAAACAAAAATCGCTATGTAACATATTTTTGAAAAAAAAAATTTTTCACGCTATTGAAACTAAACTATCATTTCAGATAATTCCGTAATATATGTAAAAGTGCAAATACTTTTGCCTTAAAAATATTGATTTGTATATGTTCAATAATTATCGAAATAAACAGTTTTTTGTGTCTCCTGTAAAGTAGGTTAAAAACACATGGCGACTTTTGCACGCACAGCGACGAGGTTCTGAATTATACCCTGTGTCTTTAGGTACTTAAATAAAAGTAAACAAATAATTTGTACATTTTCGGGTAGTTATAACATTTATTGACTAACCAACTAAATACGAAACCACCTGGATCTGTCACTGAACGACCTGACTTTAACCTACATTATTTGATCATGTAATGTTTTCATCTAACCTCAACTGGCTTAAGAAGCCATTTGAGGGTAGATTTTGTTTACTCTTTTTTAAACACCTAAAGATACAAACTATAGATCTGATCTGTCAGTGTCAAAGGTGACATTTCTTCAACCATAAACGTCACTTTTGACACTGACGGATTAGATCCATAACTAATCCATATCCAATTCATCTTCAAACACGGATCGAAACATGTCGAGCGTTTATTCGGCATAAAACGTGAGTTTACTAAGTACTTTTTAGGGTTCCGTACCCAAATGGTAAAAACGGGACCCTATTACTAAGACTCCGCTATCCGTCCGTTGTTCGTCTGTCTGTCATCAGGCTGTATCTCATGAAACATAATAGCAAGACAGTTGGAATTTTCACAGATGATGTATTTCGGTTGCCGCTATAACAACAAATACTAAAAACAAAATAAAATAAATATTTAAGGTAAAAACGTCACGTTGGTTGTATGGGAACAACCAACGTGACGTTTTTACCTTTTTTTGCGTAATGGTACGGAACCGTTCGTGTGCGAGTCCCACTCGCACTTGGCCGGTTTTTTAATTTTTTTTAATACAGGATTTTTGTTTATTATTAAAATTTATTAGACCAATATAAAATTGTCACAAAACTTGGTATTGCGTGGACGTATTCAATTTTGTTGAAAGCATCTTCCGACTGTGACTATAAATCGAACTATTTTTAGATACGTTGAGTGCTCTCGTATTTTATACTAAGTAAATAGCTCTTTTCTATTAGATACCTCCTTTCCGCTATGTTTACGAATAGTTACATGTTTGTATACCACAAATATTATTTAATGTATTCTATGTATTAGGTATATTATTGTATACTTACTGTGAAGGTTAGATTTATAGATGGTTTTTAGAGTTACTTACTTACTGCTGTGGAGCGAAGTGGATCTTGGCCTCCGATACCAAAGAACGCCATGCTACTCTGTCCAAAGCCGTTTCTGTTCAGTCGACGATGCGGAGTTCGCTAAGGTCTTTCTGAATTTCGTCTCTCCAGCGGTACCTAGGGCGTCCAGACGGTCTTCGTCCATCTGGTACTCCAGAGTACGCTCTCCAGACTGCGCGATCCTCCCCCATCCCGACACGTGCCCGAGCCATCGGAGTCTGGCGGCTTTCGTTTTTCCAATGATGTTCGGCTCGGACACCAGATCTTCAATCTCCTGATTCATGCGGAGTCTCCAGGTTCCGTCCTCTCGACGTGTGGGTCCCAATAGTTTTTTTTTGACTTTATGGTTTACTAGCTAGCTTAATGCTGCACTCTGGCGGCAGAACATTGCAGTAATACCCCCTATAGCGTTGACATCAACACCGCAACAGTAATGTCGCAACAGTGTTAGAGTGTTACAGCTATAATTAACATCAGAATGTGAACTTAACAGTTGTTTATTACGGGTTTAGTCCTAAGCCTCTTTGCTGCAATAATATAAACATGTACCGCTTATTGTATTTTCGCATTTAAATTACAAAACCTTTTTTATATTAATCCTTAGGAATTTTCCAAACGTAATTTCATTCTGAAAAGTTTTTCTGTATAACATTAGCATTGGTGAGCTTACCGTGAAATGCGTGTTTTCATATTTTCCCGTGATTTATACGAAAAGCTCTGGAAGATATATACGCTGAGCTTTGGAAAACGTGCTTCCATTAAATTATGGCGGTACATTTGATTTGAACATAACTACATACTTATTGCGTACATAAATATATCTCGTGAGATAGGCATGATTTTCTTAAACAGAAATACTTTTAGTTGGTTTATCCTTCACGGATCAAGTACTGCTGATTGTACCTATATATTAAAATATAAGATTTAAAAAAATTACCGAACGCTGGCTTTATTAATTCCTAAAACTAAAAATTCAAGACAAAATTTGGTTTTGCGAGCCACATTAGGGCTTTTCATAATCCTGATAAGAATTGTTGATGGAGTCGCCATTGCCGGATATGTCAAGGAAGATTGATTAATTACTAAAGACCTAAAATTGCCTTTATTCTAGGATAATACTCAAGTTAAGTGATCACGTCTGTCTTTCTTGTACCAAAAAAGACATACAAATTCCATCATTTTGACACTTATGAAAATTACGTTGCTAATCAAAACTTAGGTTAGGTCTAGTGTGTAAATCAACCTATTAACCACAGTGGAGTCACGCATTCTGACTTTCTTCGGCCATGTTTCTCGTCGTGGTAATGACTCCATAGAGCGTCTCGTAGTGCAGGGAAAGGTCGAAGGCACCAGGCCACGTGGTAGATCACCAATGAGATGGACAGACCAGATCAAGGCCGCAACTAAGTGCTCGGTTTACGAATGTACCCGGAAAGCTGCAGTCCGCGACGAATGGCGCCGTATTAGCAAGATCATCACTCATCGAGATTCACAATGATGACCACGACCACTCTGGCAAGAGTGTACCGACTAAGAAGAAGAAGAGTGTGTAAATATCACAACAGGAGGCATACTTATGTATTTCTAATTGTTAATTTTATTTATAAGTCGTAAATTATTCTGTGTCGGAATTTTTCTCGTCTATCTTTTTTAATTTACCTACCCTCTAAAAGTTTATATTTACAGGGTAAATAACTGAGTAAACTACAACTCACAAGCTGCATAACTTTTATTCATTAAACTTCGCAGTAACTAATTGGGGTAAACTTATCAGGCAACGCAAAATTAGAACTTGGTAAGGTGAATAGTTTTGAAGTTATGGGTTGAAAGTATTTCGAAATTACCTAGGGTCTTTAAAGTCGAATGTAAGATACTTTCTTGGCATGTTTTGAACTTGACACTTTTTCTCGGGTGTAAAAAAACTAATTAAACTATGTTAAACTTTCTAACTTCTTTTGTTTTCAATGTAACCTACATTTGATTGTTCTAATTGAAAAGACTCACGAAGACGTAAAGCAACTGTATAGTCTTACGTTTACAAGCTGAGCTAGTTGGAAATCTTATTGCGTGTTGTATTAGAATCCGCACACAGGAGGCGCCATAAAAAGGGTCATTACCTAATGATATTTAATGTTTGTCTATTATAATCTCTATGCTGACAACACTCTACAGAAGCAGTCTTTTAGTAACAGGATCTGATACATTTTACACACGCATTTTTTTTCGATAGTAAATAGTCGCTTCCCCTATCAAATAAATAGATGCCTCGAAAAAAAGGATAAAAACCGGGCAAGTGCGAGTCGGACTCGCGCACGAAGGGTTCCGTACCATAATGCAAAAAACGGCAAAAAAAAAACGGTCACCCATCCAAGTACTGACCCCGCCCGACGTTGCTTAACTTCGGTCAAAAATCACGTTTGTTGTATGGGAGCCCCACTTAAATCTTTATTTTATTCTGTTTTTAGTATTTGTTGTTATAGCGACAACAGAAATACATCATCTGTAAAAATTTCAACTGTCTAGTTATCACGGTTCGTGAAATACAGCCTGGTGACAGTCGGACGGACAGCGGAGTCTTTGTAATAGGGTCCCGTTTTACCCTTTGGGTACGGAACCCTAAAAAGAAAAAACCGCACAATTTCAAACCTAACGCAATACACATCAAACACGTAACTTTTTAATTTCAAACAATAAATTAGAGAAAAAACAGCAGCCGCTCCAATAAAACCGAATTACAAAGAACATTAAAATACTCGGGTGCTTAATAACAATTACCAAGTTTGTGGCCGGGCCGCAAAGAACTTCTTTTGGGGCCCGAATTCGGATCTTATGGCAGTTTTCTAATTTAGGGAAATAAATTAGATGTAGGTAATGCTGTAAGTATTACGTCCGTTCATATTTTGAAGAAATAAAATACCTAGAATCGTTCATTTTCGAAGTCTACGTCTAAATTTACAGTGCGAAATTAATAACATTTCCTGATTAAGCTCAGTGGCGCCCATATTTTTTTATTTTCGGTACTTAAAGAACGGGAGCTATATTAAAACTAATACTCAATCTAATTCAAGTTATATCTAACAGTGCGCTTTGCAAGCACATAATAAAGGTAGGTTTTAACATATCTCTTTATCAAGAATGCCATAATGGCAATTCACGTAAATTTCAACGTCAGGTGTGTTTTTTTATTGTTTGACTTTGTTATTCATTAAACAATTTATATCTGCATGTATACACATGCGTATGCGCTAAGTATTCACCCAAAGATGAATTAATTAATTAATTTAAAGGTGCCTCAGATCAGAAAGGACCATTGGGCTAAATCTTTGAGGGCAAGTATATTAAACACGGGGCTTTAACCCAACTTTGAAAATCTAAGTTTCGTATATCTCTACCGCTAGAATGTGCAACGAACGGAAAGCTAAATAGACGAAACTTTGATCTTTGAGGTTCGCGGTAACTCCTCACTACCTTGTCAGTGATTGTACTAGTTGCTTTGACTGAAACATACATAGGTTTCGGTCAAAGCAACTAGTACAATTACTAACAGTTAAACGTGTAAAGCTACGAGTAAGAGTGGGTGACCTGGAAGTCTCTAAATGGACTAAGATCGGGAGTTGGCCAATCCAAAGACAACCTCCTGAAATGGGGAATCGACCCGGGACAAAGCGAGGCAATATGCGAATGTGGCGACCTACAAACAACGCAACATATGATGCAGTGTTCCCTATGTCCAACTATGTGCACTATAGAAGACCTCATAATTAACATTCCATTTCTGACCGCAGCTGCACTACTGGTACTAAACGCGTCGGTATTGTCAATTTCCATAGTAAAATGAACGGTAGTGCAGCTGTCGTTGGAAATGGACTGTCACCTTAAGAGCTACCCCCCGGGGGTTAAAGGTGGCATGATATTAGAAAAATGTTATTTAGCTATGATCCCTTCACACGATAAGAAGAAGAAGCTACGAGTACAAATACAATGTTCGACACGGCAGTTCGTATGCATTATCAATTGTTTTGAACCTAGAAGAACATTTTCGTTGCAACGTCGAGTCGGACGGCGAGATCGCTTTCCGAACGGAGTACGGGCCGCAGTAAACAGTGTTATTAATTTTATTGTTAAAAGAGAACTCTATAGTTTAGTCAACCCTCAGTTTTACAAGTTGCAAGTTATAGTAGGTATGTTAGTAGTAATAAATAATACAAATAAATAAAAAATGTTTATTTCGGACCAACATAATCCATAGGTGCGTTAGTAAAATGCATCTTAATAGCCTGAAGGTTATTACACAAAGAAAACAATGCAAAAAAAACTAAAATTAAGTAATAAACTATATAGTGGCTCCATGAGCTGAAGTCCTCGCAAATTCCCATTCAGAAAATGTATTAATACAAAATCGACAAAACCATTTGATTATTGAACCTGTTCCCAGAGTTTCACAGACTCGGTTAAGAAATGCGACCGGTACTATTGGCGCTCGATTGAAGCAAAATAGGTATCTCGTCAAAAATGGGTTCTTTTCGTTCCCAATATCAGCGACTAAACTAATCAGATTTTCAACTCCGTACACTTAACCAAACTTCCGTGGGACACAGATATTAAATATATAAAAAACGGGTCACTCACGTATTTTTAGTCGTAAAACGCTCGACATGTTTCACTCCGTACCGAGGACGGCGGAGGAGGGCGGAGAAGGAGGCGTTTTTAGACTTAAAATACGTAAGTGACCCGTTTTTAATATATACAGGGTGATTTCGGGGTCGTGATCCAGAACCACTTTTTCTGACTCTGTAAATGATCCACATTATCATATGGTAGTATTTGATTAAAAGATAATTACTTGAATTATTCTTATTTTTCAAGTAAAATTAATGTTATACTAAGTAATTATGGTCACCCTATGACTTTTGACATACGCTGTATGGAAAGCGACAAGACGTCACATTGAGTAGGGTCACCAAGTTGTATGCAAAAATGTTTTTTCCTACTTGTCATCTGGAAAATAATCATCATTGGTGATAAACAATAATTAACAACATCATTAAGCTCATCTTTGGATTCTGTATGATGTCTGACTCTCTTGCTCCACGACCCCGAAATCACTCTGTATATATTTAATATGTCCGTACACTTACTGCTTCTATTTTGTGTACTGTGACGGCTATAACTCACAACTATCTATACCTACAGCTCCACCTGCCGGACGGGTGCTCTGAGTTACTTTCTAGAAGGTCAGGGTGCAAACTGCAGTTGCACTATACTTTGTATTTAGTACTGCTACCTATTCGGTTCGGATAAAGGTGACAGTCCATTTCCAACCGCAGCTGCACTACTGTCTATTTTACTATGGAAATTGACAGTAACAGCGACGCGTTCAGTACTAGTAGTGCAGCTGCGGTCAGAAATGGAATGTTACCCTAAACCCTAAAGGTAACTTTCTTATTAAGTCTACACCTGTATGTTCACAGAAATGACTATCTTATAGTGCGACATAAAATAGTAGAAATTATATAAAATGGAACTAAAAAAATCCATACCAAATTTTTGCCATATTTAAGTATTTTACGTTATAAATGTGACAGTCACGTAGGAAGTGGCGCCCTCAATATTTTTTTATAATTTCTTATTGGACTAACTTTAAGGGGCCCCACTGATTTACAGTCCGCCGGATGGTATCTGCCTGTCAGTTGTTCGGACCTGTCAAAATTTTGTTCTAACTGACAGGCCAATACCATCCGGCGGACTGTTAATCAGTGGGCCCCTTAAGCCATCAACTTATCCTTCAAAGGGCCACCGTTTAGGTACATTAAGAAAAGGCACCACTACACGTCACGAACATAACACATTTAGCGAACAATCCTAATAAGCCTCTTCTTCAACCCTTCCAATATCCACTTGTGGGCACGGGTAACTGCGAGGGAAGGTAGCATTATTAGTGTAGCTCCCCGCAAAGGCTTGGATGCTAAAAAGCCGCACCCATACAATCGAATTAATGCTATCATTTTAAAACTACTTACATTAACATCAAACTTGGCATGAAAATAGTGTTATCTAAGTGATCTACAATCGAGTTATTATGTTCGTAAATATGGATTTAAAAGGAAACTAAATCATTAAAATGAAATATTTTTATATCAGTGACAACCCTACAAAGTTATTTACATTTTAAATTGACACATGTCATGTCATTCAATAGGATCTTCTCAGTGATCGCAATGCTTTCACTGGATCTTCTTGCTAGGGTTGAAACATAGGTACAGATTTCCGCACTAATGTTTAACAATTGAGGTACAGTTTGCAAAACGGTTAGAAATATTAACGTGTTTAATAAGTGAAAAATAAAATACGTAGCCTAAACAATTCCCAGTTTGCGTAAAAGTCCTTCGTTATGTTCAACCCGATATAATGTTATACAAAGAAAATGAAGCTAGTAAAACTTTCGTATGTAAAACTTTTTTTACAATGTCTACAGCCTAATCACTCTTGTGGGAGTATACATGTGCCCAACATTGGGATGTGTATACTTAGGCCGAATATGATAATGATATTAAAATGAGGAGATCCGTAGACGAACTAAAGTCACCGACATAGCCCACCGGATTAGCAAGCTGAAGTGGCAATGGGCAGGCCACATTGCACGCAGAGAAGATGGCCGATGGGGTCGAAAAGTGCTCGAGTGGAGACCACGGACTAGCAAGAGCAGCGTAGGACGTCCACCCACAAGATGGACAGACGACCTTGTTAAGGTCGCCGGAAGACGCTGGATGCGGGTCGCTTCCAATCGGTACGTATGCAGGTCCAAGGCCTATGTTCAGCAGTGGACGTCTTATGGCTGAGATGATGATGATGATGATTAAAATGAGTACTAAACATCGATATTGGAAAATTTGGAAACGATAAAACGGTGTAAAACTTTCCTTTACTCTATTAACGAACACAATTTTATTTACACTGGACGTTATTTGCAAGTATTCCCTACGGTCGTTTAAATATGAATTAACTGCCTGTATCGAATCGGCTTATATGGGAAATCTCGAACCGAAACGACAACAAAATCGTATTAGTTTCATACCCACTTACGACCTTTTTGTACTGAGCTACAAATATAACAAAATAGTTGAGTTAAGCTATAATAGAATCTGTGTTCATGTAGTTAAAGCTGTTGTTGATCGTAAATTGGTTGAACAACGCAGTACTTAAAATGTTACAGTAATAGTTTGGTGGCGGTTGGTAATGTCTTTGTTTTGGGCCATTTACTTAGCGGTTTCTTAATAGCCTATTGGCTATTTGTGAGTGTTCTTAAGATCAGGCTCAATAGGACCTATTTAATGGGTGTATTTTTATTGAAAAATAGATTTTTATTTAGCTTTTCCGTGACTACGTAACGAAATTCTGTATACGAGTAGTAAACATGTCCTTTCACATTAAAGGATGACTCACGCTAGACAAGGCCAAGGCCGGACCGGAGCTTCCAGCTCTTCGTTTTCTATGGAGAGCACCACGTGATCAGCGATGAGCCATCATAAAAAATGACGTGTCGGACGCACCGGCCCGGGCCCGGGCCGGTCTAGTGTGTTATCCTTAATACGTAGCAACGGTTTACAGAAATATCAGTAATACTCATCTTAGAGAAACTGCCGAAGCAAACAAAATAATAAATTTAAGTACTCGTATTTACCCGAAATTTCCAAAATCAAGACGCCATACAGAACAGGAGCACAACTTGTTACTGTGATGTATGTGGGTACTTAGCCAAAAATATAGGTTACATATCAGTGGGTAGCTACATATTTCTTTGTCCAGATGAAACGTTGCAACGAACGGACGTGTGTTATTTCGCAACCCTTAGTCGGACGCCACCCCCTTCATCCCTATTTCTCAGTGGCGACGAGCTGTTCGAACCTTTTAGTGCGTGTACTGTGCGTGTTGTGTTGTGTGAATAAAAAGAAAACAATGTCTATTGGCAAAATAGGCGAGTTTAAGATCGCGTCGGACAATTGGCGGTTATATGTAGAACGACTTGAACAGTATTTCTTGTGTAATAACATTGTAATTTATTTATTTTTATTTATTTGCTAGAATCATGGTTACATAGATGTTAGATAGAAATATAAGTCCAGCACAATTCTGCCGACTTACGGCGTGCAAATTTTACTATACATACTTAATTACTAACATGCATTTACTCTACATATATTTACATTTCACAGAATAATTATTGCTTAATAACAATGTCAATATTTATAAATAGTTCATTACCAAAATGAGAATAATTACATTAACGGATGTCCTACAGAATACTTGCATTAATTAAATTATAATTAGATAAACCATTTTACATAGAATTACATTTGCAGCCCTTTATTGCGCATAATTATTAAATCTACAGTTGGTTTCTTTTAAGAATTCCTTGACTGAGTAAAAGCACTGCTCTTTCAACCATAAATTAAGTTTTTTGCAAAAATTGTTATAATCCATGTCCGTTATTCGTTTTGGTATAGAGTTATAGATTAAACAGGCCATGTAGTAGCAGTTTTTGCGGTACAGTTTTAGTCTTGGGGCGGGCATGGTTAAATTAACTTGAGTTTCAGCTCTCCGGTTGAAATTATCGTTCGGCTTAAATAGTGACATATTTGCCTTTACTAGTTTAGCTGTTTCAAAGATATATATGCCCGGTAGCGTCATAAATTTATTTTTAATGAAAATTGGATAACATGACTCCATTGTGCCTAGACCCCAAATTGCTTTCAAGCATTTTTTTTGTGCGACAAATGCTCTATTTGCTTCAGAGCAATTCCCCCACAATACGATCCCATAACGTAATTGGGAGCACACATAGGCATGATATACTGAAATAGCTGTTTCTACTGAACTGGTCTTTTTAACAGTTTTCAATGCGTAAATGAATTTGTTTAATTTCTTGCATAGCATATCAATGTGATTATTCCATGTCAGATGATCATCTATATGAATACCTAGAAACACAGTGCTGTCAACTTGTTCAATTTTCTGGTTTTCATACACTATATTCAATTCTGGAGTTCTGTTTCGATTTGCGGAAAAATAAACTAATTTGGTTTTCCCTAAATTAATTTCAAGATTATTATTTGATAACCATGCTATGACACTCCTCAGGGCTGTATTGATGTTGGACTCAAAGGAATTAAGGTCGTTGCCTTGAAACATTATTGTTGCATCATCCGCAAAAAGTATACAGTTTTGTTCTGTCGCTCGTGGGAGGTCATTGACATATATAAGAAAAAGCAATGGTGCATTAAAGCTGAGTTGCAAGTGGCTACGTTAGTGACCGTGATTGGCGCCGAGGCTTATGAACTCCTAGTCAACTTGTGCACGCCGGTTAAACCTACTACAAAAACATTCGCGGACTTAACGGCCATTTTAGAAAAACATTTACAACCTAAACCCAGTGTACTGGCAGAACGTTATAAATTTAGACATAGAAAACAGGGAGATAGTGAATCGATGTCAAATTACGTGGCAGTTTTGAAAAGAATGTCTAAGACGTGTGACTTTGGGACGTGGCTCGAAGATAGTTTAAGGGATCAGTTTGTATGCGGAATTCACAGCGAGACCATTCGACAAAGGCTTTTTGCTGAAGATAAGCTAGATTTCACTAAAGCTTTTAATCTGGCAGTCAGTATGGAAGCGGCTGAGAAGGACGCCGCTATGGTCGAGGGGGCGCGAAAGCCTGCTAGCGACGGGACAAGTGCGTTGGCATCTTGTCAAGCGATAGCGGCGAGTTCGTCACGACGTAGGAACGAGGCGGCACGTGGAGCATGGCAACCGCGGGGTGCAGAGCGAGGCGCCAGCGCTGGGCGTGGGGCCCGTGCCAGCGGCTGGCAGGCGGCGACGGCGGCGTCGGCGGGAAAGCGGCGTGACGCACACTGTAATGCTTGCGGCGGGATGCACGGTACGGAAACCTGCCGGTTCACCCGCTACGTGTGCAAAGTGTGCAACAAGCAAGGACACTTGCAGCGGGTGTGTCCATTAATGGCAAATACTCACAGCGTGGAAGTCATGAATATGGCCAGTCAGCGGGAAACATATAGTGAGGACAGTGACATGAGTGACGAGGTAATTATCATACATGTTAATAACTTAAGGGCAGCGGATTACAAACCCATTTTTATGAAAATAAATGTGCAGGGTATTGACCTTGACATGGAATGTGATACAGGCAGTGCGATATCATGCGTCAGCAAAAAAGTTTACGAACAATTATTTTCTCGGTTAATACTTTATGGTAGTAATGTTAGATTACGATATTACACTGGAGAACTTGTAAAACCGGTGGGTGTAGTAAAACCACTTGTAAAATATAAAGATAGACAGGAATACTTGGAGATGTATGTAATTGACAATGGTAAATCTATGCTGATAGGCAGACAATGGCTGGCGGAATTAAATGTGCCCATACCTACGCCATGCAAACCTTGCAATGTTAATAGAACCGAGGTAGATGGAAATGAGTTTAACTTGGCGGATTTCAGTTCCAGATTTTGTGACGTGTTCGCGGATGGTTTGGGGCGGTTCACCGGCGGTCGCGTGAGCATCCACCTACGGGAAGGGGCGCAGCCCGTGTTCCTGCGCGCGCGGCCCCTGGCTTACGCGCTGCGCGCGCCGGTGGAGCGCGCGCTGGAACAGCTGGTGCGCGACGGCGTGCTCACCCCCGTCGACCGCTCCGACTGGGCTACACCCATTGTCCCGGTAGTAAAGAAGGACGGTAATGTAAGAATTTGCGCTGATTACAAACTAACTTTAAATAGAATGCTAGAAGTCGATCGATATCCGTTACCTAGGGTAGAAGATTTGTTGGCACGCCTGTACGGAGGTAAGCGATTTAGTAAGATCGATTTATCGCAGGCCTACGCGCAGTTTGAGCTGGACGATTCTCGAAAATACACCGTGATTAATACCCATAAGGGCTTATTCCGATATAATCGTCTTGTGTATGGATTGTCCTCCAGCCCGGGTATATTTCAGAGGCGGTTGGAACAAATGTTTGCAGACTTGCCCCACGTAGGCGTATTCCTTGACGACGTGATTATCACGGGCAGCGATACGGAATCGCATATTGACAATTTAGTTAAGGTTTTCGAGAGGTTGCAAGCCTATGGGTTGCGCGTAAAGAAAGAGAAATGCGCTTTCTTTGCTAAATCGATTAATTATCTAGGGCACGTTATTAGTGAAGATGGCGTACATACCTGCCCAGAAAAAGTCAAGGCTATCGAGGCCGCGCCGGCGCCACGCAATGTATCCGAATTAAGGGCCTTTATAGGGATGGTAATGTATTACGCGAAGTTCGTCGGTAATGTCAGTAATATTATGGCACCCTTGTATAATTTATTGAAAAATGGAGTTAAGTTTGTGTGGAATAGGGAGTGTCAAGCGGCTTTCCTAGAAATCAAGAGGGCGCTCGGGTCGAATCAAGTGCTTACGCACTATTCAGAAGAATTGCCACTGATTTTGACTTGCGATGCATCTGGAGTGGGGGTTGCCTCGGTGATATCGCACGTCACGGAGCACGGGGAGCGGCCGGTGGCGTATGCCTCGCGCACGCTTACAGCGGCGGAACGTGCGTACGCGCAAATAAACAGGGAGGCACTAGCAATTGTCTACGGAATTCGTAAGTTTCACCAGTACCTATACGGGCGCAAATTTATATTACGAACTGATCACAAGCCTCTCACGTACATATTTGGAGATAGGGTCGGAATACCGGTAATGGCAGCTTCGCGCTTACAACGGTGGGCGGTTCTTTTATCGGGGTATGACTATCAAATTGAATATGTCGCATCAAAAAAAACTGCGCGGACGCCCTATCGCGGTTACCTCAGGCGAAAGAGGTTATAGCGGCTAAAGAGGAGGAAGTCACTTATGTGAACTTTGTGGAAAACTTTCTACCGGTAACTAATAATGATGTTCGGGTCTCGACAGCCAAAGATAGGTTAGTCAGTAGGGTAATCGCGTACGCGCAATCAGGTTGGCCGGCTAGTTGTCCCGACGAGGAGATGGAGCCTTACTTTATAAGACGACACGAGTTATATGTCGACCGCGGGTGCTTGATGTGGGGATATCGTATGACTATTCCTAATTCGCTGCGTGAAAAGGTACTTAAACAGCTGCATATTAGTCATATGGGTATCGTTAAAATGAAATCACTGGCACGAAGTTATGTATGGTGGCCTAACATAGACGCGGAGGTGGAGGCGTTGTGTAGAGGTTGCGAGACGTGTGCAGCGGAAGCGGTCGCACCACCACGGGCTACGCCAAGTCCATGGAAGTATGCTCCGCAGCCCTGGACTAGGATTCATGTAGATTTTTTGCAGTATAAAGGTACGACATATTTAATTCTCATTGACTCCACCTCTAAATGGATTGAGGTGACCGAGATGTCACGTACAAACTCGTCCGCCGTAATAAGGGAACTGAGGGCGACTTTCGCTCGCTTTGGGCTGCCGTCAGTCGTAGTTTCAGATCAAGGACCGCCTTTTACAAGCGCAGAGTTCAAGCAATTCTTAACGCAAAATGGCATTGACCAGGCATTTTCACCCGCGTACCACCCGGCGTCCAATGGAGCTGCAGAGCAAGCGGTAAAGTTGTGTAAACGGGCGATAAAAAAAGCGTTTAGGGATGGGGTAGATGTAGACGTCGCATTACAAACTTACCTGCTAGCGTATAGGAATAGTGTGCATTGTACGACAGGAGAAACCCCAGCGATGCTTCTACAAAAACGGAATTTACGTTCTAGGTTAGATTTATTACGTAGTGATCGTGGGCTGGAAGACAAGGTACGTGACGCGCAGCGCCGCCAGGTGCAGACCGCGCAGAGCGCGACCGCGGAGCGTAACTTAGTAACGGGAGATACAGTTTGGGCGCGAAATTATACTGGTGCCGATAAATGGATCAAAGGTACTGTCGTAGCCAAGGAGGGTTCACGTCGGTATACCCTAGATAACGGAGACGGACGACTTCTAGTTAGACACATAGACCAAATCAGGCGCAGATCAGCTTTATCAAGCATTCCGTATCCTACAGACCGGGGGGCCGACGGGGATGAGCAGGCTGAACAATTAGAGAATGCTGAGGTACAACCTGGTGGTTTGGTGGATCGCCGGGAAGAGGAAGGGACCGAGACAGTAAGAGGGGAGGAAGTACCTAATATAACATCAGATGAAAATATTACAGCTAACCCTTCCCCACGTCCCCAGCCACCAGCGCGATCGCCGGTGGCGCTTAGGCCGTTGCCAAGTCGTAGACATAGACTAGAGATAGATTAGTTATAATTAGGGTGAGGTACTGTAGTATTATATGTATAAATTAACATTAAGTATCTAGTTCACGATTAAGTGGGGAGGTGTGATGTATGTGGGTACTTAGCCAAAAATATAGGTTACATATCAGTGGGTAGCTACATATTTCTTTGTCCAGATTAAACGTTGCAACGAACGGACGTGTGTTATTTCGCAACCCTTAGTCGGACGCCACCCCCTTCATCCCTATTTCTCAGTTACATATTGTTGTTGTTATGTGTGTGTATGTTGTTGTTATTGTTGTTGTTGTTGGCGTGTGTTGTGTTGTGTTTGTAACTGTTTTTGCCACTTTGATTATCGTTTTGGTGATTGGCGTGCATCACACGCACGACATTTACTTCATTTCGCATAGGTACACTAATTATCGTGAGCACACTTCAATTTTCAAGTTCTAGAGTTTAATGTATAAATTTGCACGCTACTATGTAGTTAACATGTGCATGTGTGTGTGTGGCCGCTGCAGGACACCATCGCAAGCGCGGACTTCTGGCCGAAGGGTGTGGTGTTTCGGCGGTTCCGGGGCAACCTGCTGAATCCTACACCAAGTCAAACGACCCAACGGAGTCACGCTGTGTCGCCGCCCAAATCTAATGTTTTATTTGTTTTTTATTTGTAGGTTTTTTGTTGTTTTCTTGTATTACTATTTTGTAGTTTCACAGTGCCTTGGTTTTTAATATAATGCTGTGTCACTTATTTGAATCATAAATAAATAAATGTGTGACTTAATAACAATAGCATAAGAACCATTGTACCATGTTTAATTCAAATAAATAAAATCTAATCTAATCTAATCAAGGTCGTCTCGAATTAATATCAAACCGTAACACGTTATTAAGTCTGAATCAGGCCAAATAAAACCCAACTTAATTTCAACGTTACGAAACCATTTGAAACGGGCATTATTTTGAAAGCTTTCAGAAGCCATAACGAGAGTGCGCTGCAAACGCTCTGCGATGCTGTTTGTACGAGTACCGACAAATACGGGAACAATTAGCAAGGATCGCGAGTGCGGTCGCGTTTGCGAACGGATGCTCCGCGAACAGGGTGATTTATAATTAAAACGTTGTTAAGGTAAACGGCCCCAAGTTCGTGTTAGTACGTTATTTCGTTAGTTTTGTTTCTGGCGCAAATAATAAGGAATTCAATTATTTTTTATTCTAATTATACATATGAAAAAAATCTGTATTATTTAATCTCTTCAATAAAGTAATAACCAATATTTTAGTAATTAATCTGAGAGTAATACGACGGTCGAAACTGTCAGAGGGCCGCGAACAGCTGTGTTGTATGCGTGCACTTTTTTTAGGCGTAAGGTGCGCGCTCTCACTTGTTAAGCTTATAGGAAGGAAAAGCTAAACCCATTCGAATAAAAGTTTTTGGGAGTGTTTCTGTGGGTTCCTTAGTAATTGATTTGATAAGAAAAAAGATTGAATATATGCATAGAAATAACTTAAAATTGCAATAAATCGACTCACGAAATAGCGGTCATTTTATTTTTCGTGTGTCTCCTATTTCGTGCCACTAACGAATCAAGGATTTTCTAGATACATTTTGAGTGCTTGTTTTTAAATATAACAACGAAGATAATTAAAAAAATAAATTCGTAAACAATTAATGTATTTCATGAAGTTTCGTATGAGCGAAATTCGGTATATGTTTTTTTCACTAGAATTCTCATAAAACGAGTTTGAATGTGACCCGAGTTAAAAAATTTAAGGTATATTCCACGTATATTCTCATATTAACTACTAGCACAATTTTATTTATTATTCAATTTATTTGATTTATTTTTGTGTATGTTTATATTTAACGTATAAAATAGTAAATTATTTTTTGTAAATAATTTTAATTTTTTAATTTATTTTAATTTTAATTTCAGTTTTATTTATTTAAATAGTTTGGCTCTTAATCACGTATTAAAGTACCCATATGGTTTACAAAGTCTTAATTCAACCATTAAAGACGACGAGTACAAAAAACTTTAAGCTAGCTCTCAAATTATTTTTTTTTTAATATTATTTTTAATTTGACCATACAATTATTCGTAAGTAGGTAAGACCGTTAAATATAAATGATTATCAGCAAATTATCACCAATTACTCTAAGAAAACTTTATGCCGAAACAGGGGACACGAATTCACGAACTTAGGAGCTGACCTAAATTTGTATCACGAAATGGGAGCCAAATAAGAGGTTCACGACAAAATTCATATAAAATAAAGTTTCAACTAAAACCCTACAGTTTATACATTAAATTATCGACAAAGAACTAATATAACTTATTTAAAAGCTTTCAAGGTAATGATATGCTTAGTAATAATTAAAAAAATATACAAACTCTCAACTCACTCTCAAGAGCCTTAACCTGCCGAAACAGGGGCCCTTTACCTTACTTGTTTTAATACTTATTAGTACACATCGGTAACTCGTAGCATTTAGGTAGCACTTAAAAGATTAGTGATGAGCACACATCGGTAACTCGTGGCACTTGACAGTTTCTAACAGACTACTGATGTGACAATGTACTTCCTATACGAGTCGAGAAAAAGAAACCACTAAAAAAAGGAATTAATTAAACTAATCTTTTAAGTGCTACCTAAATGCCACGAGTTACCGATGTGTACTTATTAGAAATGAATTCACGAAGCACTACACGATGCCAAGAACCGAAACAGATGGCGAGATATCGTCAGAAGAAAGTTGATCCCACTGGGAGTTCTCGACCCTCAGCAATGAGGATACCGACGCGAGGAGGAGGAGAAATGAACTTTACAGAATTGTACAGGAGCCCTAGCTACATAACATGCTTGTTGACGACACCCTCCTGCTTACTTACACCTCGCATTACCTACAACTTTGTTCTTAATTAACGATATCAGCAGAATGAAACTAGTTGCTTCCTCAGTATGTTGCACTTAATCATCTTATTATTATTATTCGAAAAAAAAAACAAATTCCAATTTGCTGTGGACTGGATGCCACGGATTATGAAAACATCAGATTTGGATAAAATTTTATCCCCATTAGTAATCAAATGTAGAAAAAAAATACCGTTATGTATGTACCTATTTAATTTATGCATGATTTTTCAATGCGCTAATCTAAACCTAACATATCCACCATAGTAAGATACTATCAACCCTTATAGAATATGTTAATTATTAATTAAATGTATTAAATTATAATATTACAATATTTAAACTAAAGTTAAACCTAGAAATAAAATAGAAACACAAACTTACTATATAAAAATGATAAAAAAATAATATGTATGAATGTCCTATTGCTTAAGCATATATTGCATAATTACCATTGTAAAAATCAAACTACCATAAGTTTTATTGAATAAATATTATAAACTATAAAATAATACCTAACTACAAAAACTAAACCAATTACAAAGAGAATAGGTAGGTACTCCTTCTAAGAAGTTGCACTGCGGCATGGACCCAATGACACTGGCGGCGTTACCTCTCTGTATCGCAAGGAAAATACTTTGAGAGAGGTACGCGCCAGCCCTGAAAATATTAGTAGGCACGACGACCTTTAAAACTCAATTTTAATACTCAACTGCTTAAAATACCCCCTCAAATTTCTAACGAACTTAGTTCACTAATTTCCTTTTAAATAAACAAGTTTAAGCGGTACCCAATTAGTATAATGAAATCGGGATCCATTTTAACGAACGATCCATTAATTAATGATTTAATGATTAAAAATTTTAGCTCTTTGATCAGTGTTAATTGGTATTACGGCCGATTGATGTTTAGTTTAATGTTGCCTTTAGTTTCTTAAATTGCTTTTATTGATTTTAATTAGTTGGCTTTGCAATGTTTATGATCTTATTGAGTATTTTGTTCAACTTATTTCTTCAGTCTCCTGTTACAGTGGTCAACTACTAACTACCTACCAACTAAAAAAAAACCGGGCAAGTGCGAGTCGGACTCGCGCACGAAGGGTTCCGTACCATAATGCAAAAAAAAAACAAAAAAAAAGCAAAAAAAAAACGGTCACCCATCCAAATACTGACCACTCCCGACGTTGCTTAACTTTGGTCAAAAATCACGTTTGTTGTATGGGAGCCCCATTTAAATCTTTATTTTATTCTGTTTTTAGTATTTGTTGTTATAGCGGCAACAGAAATACATCATCTGTGAAAATTTCAACTGTCTAGGTCTCTCTATCTATCTCTCGGTTCGTGAGATACAGCCTGGTGGTGACAGACGGACGGACGGACGGACAGCGAAGTCTTAGTAATAGGGTCCCGTTTTACCCTTTGGGTACGGAACCCTAAAAACGACCTATAGTCTGTATCTTTAGGTTTTTAAATAAAAGTAAACAAACAATTTGTACATATTCGGGTATCATAACGGTCTCCCTAGATATATCGACGCGCATTCGGCAAAAGCCGATAGGATAAAGCTTTATGTCTACGCAATAAGAGCGAAAAAGCCGTCGACGCGTCGGCAGGCCCCGGCCGATGCGAGCCGAGCCGAACGACGACTTTTTCGCTCTTATTGCGTGGACATAAAGCTTTTTCCTATCGGCTTTTGCCGAATGCGCGTCGATATATCTGGGGAGACCCTAACTGTCCACGAAGGGACAAACAATAAGAAGACGTGATTTAAACTTGCAACTATTTAATTAAAAATTATAAAAAAATACAAAATGTGTATGACACGCAAACGGTCTTGTAGAGATATGAGTAGGCATTGACAGATATACGATGATGTGGAGTTATTTTTGACACTTGGTCCATGACGTCGCTCTACTCGTCCGGTGATCATATTAAGCGTTCCGTTTCGCGTGAACAATAACATTTAATACAACAAATACAAAACCGCCTGGATCAGTCACTGCACGACCTGACTTTAACCTACATTATTTGATCATGTAATGTTTTCATCTACCCTCAACTGGCTTAAGGAGCCATTTGAGGGTACATTTTGTTTACTTTTATTTAAGACGAAACGGGAGCTGAGCTAAAAGTCAATTTTGAGATTTCAAGCTGAATATACCCGTCGCTCTGACGGGGCGTGAGAGACTGTATTTGTGTGTGTAATGCACGCACACAGATGCGTACGCTTGCACCCGCGCGCGCCTCATTGCCGACAATTTGCAATGTTATTTTTCGTGCGTTACTGCCACGAGGCGTTCACTTATTACTTACTGTGTTGCGATTGAATTTTTTGACCCGGCTTACGTTTACGGAACTCGATAATCTTTCTACTACTGTGACTTGGCTTTGTTTACTTGACTTTGCTGATCAGCTTATTGTTTTGGACTCCGTGAGTTGTGGTTACCTATTGGACCGCACGCAATTCATCTACCTTTATTCAAGTAATTAAGCGTAATTAGCCGAAACCTTTATAAGAGTGTAATTCATAAGAAGTACATAAGATATAATTTATGTACTGGTTTGCTGTTAGCTTTTAATTGTATCACTTTACATATATGTTACTCAAATAACTAACACGGTTACACTGTTGTAAGAACATTATTTTTCAGGTAGGCCTTATTATACCTACTATAGGCCTTATTACCTCCTAGTACCTTAGTAGTACTAGTACTACTACGGAAATTGATTCAAAGACTCAAGACTGACTTAAGTGGCAGTAGGGTGTAGGGTTTTTTCTAGGCTTAATGAGTTCGCTGAAGCTTATTTTTTATACTTAGCGCACAGAACCACTAGTTTAACAGTATCAGCTCTAACCACATGTCACCATTTTGTCCTTTACGTAACAAACTCAGGGGCCCAGAATATCCGATGTACCTATCAAATCAAGGTTCTGTACCAAATAAGGCCCGGTTATTATAGTTCGTTATTTTTTAGCATTAGAAAGAAGGTAAACAATCATGACGTGTCTTTTTATTAATAATTATTGAAAAACGCTTTCAAAAATTAGTTTATATTACTTATGCAAGCAAAAGAATATAAAAAAGTATATGATTAATACATACATACATACATACAATCACGCCTATTTCCCGGAGGGCCTACAGAGACCACGGATTTCCACTTGCTACGATCCTGACATACCACTTTCGCTTCCTTCACATTCATAACATTCCTCATACACGCTCGCCGGTTTAGGGTGCTCTTGCTCATTAATATGATTAATATGATTTATAATTCTAACATATTTGCTATGACTTATTTTTCAATGGTAATTTTTAATAAGACATGTCAAAATCTGTTACCTTAATGCAAAAACTAGGGTTCCGTACATAAGTCCGACTCACGCTTGACTGCACATTTCTAATAGGTTTTCCTGTCATCTATAGGTAAAGAACTATTTTGTGTATTTTTCAATATTTTAGACCCAGTAGTTTCGGAGATAAAAGGGGGTGAATGGTCATTTTTTTGGCTGTTTTCTTAAATAACTTCGAACCTATGTATTTTAAAATGATAAAAAAAACATTTCCATCTTTAGGTCACTAATTTACATATGTGTACCAAATTTCAACTTAATTGGTCCAGTAGTTTCCGAGAAAATAGGCTGTGAAAGACGGACAGACAGACAGACGCACGAGTGATCCTATAAGGGTTCCGTTTTTTCCTTTTGAGGTACGGAACCCTAAAAACGAACTTTAAGCGTGCTAACTTTCAAAATTTCATTTTTTATAAGATAGTATAAGTAGATGGGCAAAAATTTTGCGTCCATGTCCACCAGTGAGTAAGTGATTGAGATACCTAAACATTTAACTTTATAATGTAAAATGATATAATTTACTAACCTACTCGTTTAATTTCAGGTAGGTTGAATAAGGAACCAAGTAACCATGGGTAGGAGCAGTATTTACTAACATTTTCTTTTTGGGTCTTCAGAGTGTATCGTTTCCTTTTTTTGGCACATATTACACTTAAATATATATTCTCTGTGTAAACCCTTACGTCTTTCAATGACAAAGGCAAGATCAGCAAATGTACAATTTGTATGATCGTGCCTGATATTTGAGATCACAGAAAATAAATATTTTAAATCCACTATTCTGCGACCTTCTAAAATTTTGTTTTATCATGATTCATGATCAAAAAGCTCGGATTCAATAGTCATATCAAACGTCGATTATGCAGTTGATGATGAGCTTGCATTTTCTACCATTGGTGCTGCAAATGCATCAACCGGTGGCGATAAACTTTGCCCTCTTGTAAAACAAATTACTATTGTGATTGTGTCCAGCAAAAGGCCAAAATTCGGTTTACTTTCCTGTTTAAAATATTACTAATTTATTCATATTTCAGATTAGGTATATAGGTAACTGTCTGAATGTTACAATGCCAGCTGGCAAATTCTATCACATTTGTTTGTTTGGTAGTCATGGTAACATTCACTTACATTGATATCCTTATTAAGATCTGTATCTTATTATCCAGACCTTAAAATATTGCCACCGTTGCCCTTTAAAAAAATACTGTTTAAATAATTGGCTACTCAAACAATGCTTCTATAGTATAAATAATGACTACACAAAAATGGGTAGTATTGTATATAATGCACGAAATAAGGCCCGATTCTTAAGCGGGTTTAAATTTTGAGGCCATGTCCGCTAATACTATAGACAAAATATTAAGTTTAATAAACACAAAAAAAAAACATTGATGGGCCTTATTTTATAATTTAGGCCTTACTTTGTAATTTAAAGTAGAGTTAGGCCAAGAAAAATCTATAGCGATTTTGATAGAACACGCAGTGCAATTATTATTTCAAACGTCGCTTCTATGAAATTATGACATATAAATAACACTTGCACTGCGTGTGCTATCAAAATTGCTGTAGACTTTTCTTGGTCTGACTCTAAAATATTCTTTATTACACCACAAACATAAAAACTAATTTAAAAAAAACCGGCGAAGTGCAAGTCGGACTCGCACGCGAAGGGTTCCGTACCATTATTTATAAAAACGGTCACCCATCCAAGTACTGACCCCGCCCGACGTTGCTTAACTTCGGTCAAAAATCACGTTTGTTGTATGGGAGGCCCCACTAAAATTTTTATTTTATCCTGTTTTTAGTATTTGTTGTTATAGCGGCAACAGAAATAAATCATCTATGAAAATTTCAACTGTCTAGCTATCACGGTTCGTGAGATACAGCCTGGTGACAGACGGACGGACGGACAGCGGAATCTTAGTAATAGGGTCCCGTGTTTTACCCTTTGGGTACGGAACCCTAAAACCGATTTACAATGTAGATAAAGGTAGCAACAGGCGGTCTTATCGCTGTTAGTTCTTATTCTTCGTTTGTTTAGCATTAGAGTGAAGGTGACGTGTCTTTTTTAAGCATGCAATCGTATAATTATTTAGCTTTTTTTGTAATAGTTATGTACTTAGTGGTTAATATTAGTATTTACTATTTTTTTTTCAATAATGCTTAGAAACGAAGTATAGACATGACAACCAAATATTAACGCCATTGTAGGGCAGGATATACAGAACATGAATCATTAGTACTGTCACGCTCCGTGATTGTTGAGCCATTTAGGGTTCTAGCTAAATTGGACATTCCATAGAGCACGAGTAAGTATGGAACAACCAATTCAGCTAGGACCCTAAATTGCTCGACAATTACGAAGCGTGCCTGTAGGTACTTACCTAAAAATTTTGTTAACCCATTTTAACCATGCAATAAAATATTTTTGATTTTGATTTCTAATTTGAAATATTAGAATCAAAAAGTTCATAATAGATTGTATATCATAACTACAAAAATGTGTTCCCTACTCTCAACCCAAAACTCCTTGTATCTTAGGATCTAGATATTTTCACACCAGACGGTTTATCGATAACTTCTTACATCACTAGATTATCGACATTAAATGTCGACTATTGCCCATCACTTTTCTGGCTGTGTACGTATTTAGAAACTTGACTCCGCCCCTAAAATTAGTGCGATAGGGACAACTGCAGCTGAGTAGCGATTGCAAATCCGTGAACATTTTTCAAATCCGGATTTTCGGATTTTGGTTTGACCGAAATCCGAAGTTCGGATTCAATCCGGATTTTAAGAAAGGAATATGTGGCATAAAGGCAAAGTGAAACAAACAATCAAATTAAGTTGTTTTTATTAAAAATAAAAAAACAGAATGCGTACACTGCTACGCCAATAACAAAATCTTTAAAAAATAATAAAAACAAAATACATACGTACACTCCCAAGTAACAAAAGGTTCTATAACTAAGGCATTTTATCACCAAACAGTGATATAGTAGGCCTATAATGGTAACCATTGTGACTGCTTGTACTATAAAGGTTTTTAACAAAGCGTTTTGTTTCTATAAGATTAAAGCCCTTTTAAGTAATTTTTCTCTTAGAACGCTTATAGGACCATACAAAAGAATCTTTAAAGTGCTGCACTGTAATAGATATGCAAAAAGCGATTATGGTACTATTTAATACTATAGACGACTTTACTGATGCTTTTATGTACCTATTTTGCACTAATAATGCGTCAAAGTAACTTTTATAGTACTAGTATTGTAGCAGTATCGTAAACACTATTAGAGGATCAATCTGCACTATAAAAGGACTTTGCACGACCATTACGTAACGTTTTAGCTTTTTAAAAGCTCTCTTAACATCGCTATAAGGCTAGAAGAGTTCTCTAAAAGTCATGAAAGTTTTTCTATAGTGCTATATAGTACCATAAAAGTTACCTGGTACGTTGCTAAATAACATAAATCGTAACTTAAAAAATGGCTGCTGTTTTCTGCCATAATAGCACATTAGCGGCACGGCTGGAGCCTATGTGTACTATAGCAGCCACAGTTCTGTTGGAACAAGTCCTTATTTTATTAATTTTAATTTAATTAAAACATGAAAATTATGAGAGCGCATTGTCAAATTTGAAATCAGCATAATGATTCTATCGATACAATTATTTTCGCATGTACAATGCATAGTAACGGTCCACAAATGCTTTTTAGTACATCCTTTTTATTACTTAAATACAAATGTCACTTCAAGAAACAATGGCGAATGAACTTATTTAATATTTTAGGCACCCACGACGCAAGTATGATAAAAAAGATCACTGGAATCGTTTACGGTGCAAAATAGCACTATAAACATGTTTCATTGGTTACTTTTATAATTCCAAATTGCGACATAAACGTTGCAGACAGCACTATTTTAGTACTAAAGAGCGTTTCTCGTCACTTTTACATTTCAACCATAGAGCTGATTTATCACCGTGAGAGCCTTTATGTAATGTTTATAGAATAAATCAGTGATAAAACTAGGGGCTATCTGGGGTTTTGTAAACGTTTACAACACCATTATAGTGCTAATCATGAACACTAATTAGCACGCTCCAAAACGTTCTCAGGACTTTTATAGTACCAAATTTTGTTACTTGGGCTGCTACGCCAATAAAAAAAGCGGACGCGGGGCAAGCATACAGGTGCGAGCGGGTGCGCGACGCGCAATGCCCGGCTGGCAATAGCTCTCTCGCGTTACCGCTTCATGTGCACCGCTTTTTATTTCGCATTAGCATTAATTTTGAGCAAATTAGTACTGGTGGGAAAAAATCCGAAAAACCGGTTTTTTCTTTTCAAAATCCGAATTTTAAAACGGATTTTCAAACGCTCCGAAATCCGGATTTTTGAACTTCGAATAATCCGGATTGCAATCACTACAGCTGAGGCGAAAAATCCTGCGTAAAAATGACAAAAATCGAGGTTTCGTAGTCCTCTTTTTCCTCCCCCAAAACTTAACCAATCGTAACCAAATTTGGAAATCTAAATGATTATGAAATAATCTGTGTCGGACCGTTTTGCTTTTTTGGCTAATTGATATCAGTTTTGAATACCACGCCTCTCATTGCGGCATAGTCTATTAGGCCATTTTGGCCGTTTTTGAAGGGCTCTAGCGCCTTAAAAAACAAAAATATCAAAAAAAGCAAAACGGTCCAACACAGATATTGACAATATTAATCTGTGTTGAAAAAATCATTGCTCTAGCTTCAAAAACCACGGAGGAAAACGAGGACTACGTTTGTATGGAGGAATGACCACTCCTGTTGGCTCTTAAGTACCTAAAGATACAGAGTATAAGCTACGAAGAGTTATAGTCTGTCCACTTTTCTAAGATCAAGTGCGCCATAGTAAATCTAAATCATATGGCGAACTTGATCGTAGAAGTCGGACAGGCTATACTAGTGTGTTTATAAGGATGGAGGTTCTAGGTTCAAATTCCGGTGAGGGCATTTTAAAGATACCGTTTGAATTTAGACTACACCAGTCCAGCGTTACTAGTAGTAAGTAGTAATGCAGCGCGTCATAACTGCTGACTGCATTGTTGCCGCAAATGTCAAAACTAATGGTGAACGCGAAAGTTGTACACATGCTACAGTAGTGGCATAGGTGTATTTTCATCCCTGACCCGTATCAAAGCCATTAGATATACATATTTATATTATATATAACAAAGACGAGTAGTTATCCGCTCCCCCGCCGTATGATTAGTCCTCTCTCATGCATAATGCAACGGTGCATAGAAAACTGCACACTATGCAAATTGATGCAGTTTAATTATCTAGCCGATGGTCAAACAAGCTTGCCCGCGTTCAGGGAAATATTTTACGTATTTTTTTATAAAGGTTATTGCAATTTTTCGCCTGTCGGTGTAACCCTTTTGTTCACTACAGTAACGGCCTTTTTATAAAATTAACTATAAGGTGAAGCGGGACAATTTCGACTGCGGGGTAATTTCAACTAATCGAAATGGGTGTTTTCTAAAATAAATATCGAAAACCTGATTCTTTCAAATCTGGACATTCTTGGGCTCATTCTACTCAGAATCGACAGCATTCTCCATCCTTACATTAAAAAAAGATGTCCCAAAATGTCCATTCCATTACGCCACGTTTTATTATGAGAAAAATTTTCACTTGTATGGACGTGACGTAGTGGAATGTACAATTTTCATACAAATTTTTGGGACAAGTTTTTTATCATCAGGATTGAATATGCTAGTGATTCTGAGTTGAAAGAACCCAAAAACACCAGGATCTGTGAGAATCGGGTTTTCAATATTTATTTTAGAAAACGCCCAAATATCTTCCATGTTTTACATTATTAACTAACCACTCACCTGCTTTTGGTAACTGTAGCTACCAGCTGTCACCCTTATTTTATTATAATAATAGAGGTCACTGAAAAATATCAAGCAAGTGAGTGGCTAAAGTCACACACAACACATATTTTTCGCTATCTGGACATATATGGGACTCTAGTTAATAATGTAAACCATGGAAGATATTTCTATTAGTCGAAATCACCCCGCAGTCGAAATTGCCCACCTGCACCTTAGGCTTTTTGCATAAGAACATGAGTCATAATAGTACGTTACATTACGATACATATACGACACGAGTTGTATTTAAAACATGATTCATTACCTACATTACGATACAAGTATTCGCAACGAGTGAAGATAATTTAAAACACGACCGAAGAGAGTGCAAACAGTAAAAATTTTAGATTGAGATTGAGATTAATCAGATATCCAAAATTATAATTTCGATAATACGAGCCACCAGGGGCCGATTGCATAACAAACTACAACTAATATTACAAGCGGAACTCCTTTTCTAATTTCACTTATTAAATAAGGAGTTCCGCTTGTAATATTAGTTGTAGTTTGTTATGCAATCGGCCCCAGTATGTGTATCCGTGGGACACGGCACAAATTCAAAGCGATCCAACATTACTTCGGTCTCAATGACGGTGCAGCCCTACCTAACCCGTCTACCTCCACTCTGCACTAGCGTCATGTTTTTGTTGTTGCTTATTCTGTTTTTTTTTATAATTTTACATTTTTGATGATTAAATGCCTTTAACCTAATAGTACCTATGAATTCAATATACGCGATATAATCCGATTAGGTACTGATTTTCTACTTCCCTATCTAATATAATTATAATATATGAAAGGTGAAATTTTCGAATTGAAGAGATGAAGATGTTTTGTCCTACAGCTCCTAACAAGAGCCCATCAAGGTGTACACTAGCGCCACAGCTAAATAATCGTGATTATTTAAATTTAACGAAAGATATTGAAAAAAGGGGGCCGCTACGTACTGTACTCAAAAGGAACTCAAAACAAAAACGGCCGTTTTAACTTTGGACGCATAGATCGACGAATCCAGCAACGTAAAAACTAGTTTGATGTATTCAAAAGGTACTTAAATACACAATACAGTTAGCGGCCCCCTTTTTTCAATATCTTTCGTTAAATTTAAATAATTACGATGATTTAGCTGTGGCGCTAGTGTGCGCGTTGATGGGCTCTTAAAACGAAAGAAGTTTTGTACTTAGGTATATCATTAGTTCGGCCGACGGCTCTTTGATTCAAGGGTTCAAAACTCAAACTGGACAATTTCAAGATGGATTCCAGAAGGTCAACCACTTATAAATGACCATGTTAAATAGCTAAGAGTCCTTTTGAAGACCTTTCGCTTAATTGTTCTGAATTGGATTAGTTTTGAGAACAGTTTTAGTAAGAGTGCTTGTGTTTCTACAAGTAATGACAACTAGGACATAAGTAAACGTTAAGGGCCACTTGCACCATCCCACTAACCCGGGGTTAACCAGTTAAACCTAGAGTTACCATGGTTACCAGTACAATTTGACACTGGGTAAAAGGTTTAACCGGTTAACCCCTGGTAAGTGGGATAATGCAAGTGCTGCTTAGTGGTTTAAGTTAGTCAGTTAACTTAAGACACCCACATTTTTCTAATCATTTCTTCTCAGACAATATCACTAGCGAAAAATGTAGCTAGTAGTACTGAATCATTCAAATTTATAAATTAAATACCTACTAATTTTAAGACATTTGTGAAGTACAATGAGAGCCTGCAAACTATTAGGTTATCAATACACCTTTAGCCAGACCGCTTTTAAAGTAAATAATAATCAAACGCACGATCGATAGATAGCGTACTGAAGCAGCAAACTTAAATATTGTAAAAACTAGATTTTTTCAAAGTCGAACGCACGATCGTATCAGTCTGTGCTGTAAGGGGTATAAAATACAGTCCCCCGCCGCGTCTGTCTTTTTGTATGTATGTATGTTCGCGATAAACTCAAATACATCTCAATGGATTTTCATGCGTTTTTCACCTACCAATAGAGTGATTTTTGAGGAATGTTTAGATGTATTATTTGTTAAGATTTTGTGTAATTCGCACGAAGCGAAGCCAGGGCATGTCGGTAGTTAGCAATAAAATAACATGGCACCAACTATACTAGTAGTATCAAGATTTCAAATTTAATAGTAGGAATATAAAATTTCGTCGCTTGCTGTCACTTTGGCTTCGAACAAGCCCTACGCCTGACTATCACATTGTATAAAAATAAGGTACCGATATTTTTATTACACCTATAAATCATAGTAAACGTGAAACATTACATGCGTATTAAGCATATAACCAAAACTTTCATAATACATCCGTAACAAAGAACATAACATCATAACACTTAAATAACGACATAAAGGCACATTTAACCCTCCACACGCTAGTGATATATGACAAAAATCAAAAATGCCTTTATACTCGAAAAGGACATAAATACTACGTGTTTTCGTGGAGCTTATAACTTTCTTCTCGGCACGGATTGCAATAGTTTAGCCGAAAGACAGGTAAATAATAAAGAGGTCAGGGTTTCTTCCGTATCATGGGTGTAAACGGCCTTATTTCTTATTTTTAGCAAGGTTACAGGTTTACAACCTATTTTTAAGGGTTTTAAAATATTGACTAGAAATTATTAGTGGACTTATAAACTGTTTGAAAAGTAGTAAATTGAACAAAATTATTGGTTTCATTAGGTAATTATTCATTAACAATTGCGCACAAAATAGTAAACTGCCAATTAGACTGAAGTTAGCTTCGTGAAACGACTCAAAACATTATAAAACTTCGCCAAAATAAAATAATAATTTTAAACAGAATAATAATTTAATTTAATTTTAAAATAATAGTTTTAATTCGAATTTTAAACAGAAATAGAAATCCATACCAAACAAACGCCATTAACGCCAATGATACATGTTATAGTGGAATTGGGTCAAACAGATCACTGTGTTATGTCTTTCCTGTAGACATACACAAGAGTTTTTTTTTTTTTTTTTTTTTTTATGTATATTTATTTATTTATTTATTGGAGAAACAACAGAAGTATGCGACAGGATAATAGGTTACATTGATAGGTACATATATTATTGAGATGAACACTTACTTCCTTAAACGCTCTCACTAAAACATACTTAAAATAAACGGACTTAACTAAAACGTATCTTTACATACAAGTTAACCAAGTGTTGTAGACCATTCTTATGTGAATTGTATATAATATTTATTATTGAGGTTCTAAAATTTTAAATTATAATAATAAATAAATCATTTATTCCAGACAACATCGATCCATAGTATACATTTAAGATAAAATTAAAAATATAAAAATTAGGTAGAGGTATAACATTAAAGATTCATGACTAGACATTACAATCAAATTAAACTTAGCATATGATAAGATAAATTACTAATAATAAAATTCATTGATTATTAAAAGATTAAAATTTAAAACTATAAAATAAAAATTAAAAATTAAGGTTAAACACTGTAAATATATGCGCAGTCCAATTCAATTAAAATGTCAAAACTTAAAACTAAAATCAATAAAAATTGGTATATAATATAGAGATCAATGACTAGACATTAAAAATAAATTAACTGAGCATTTGATAATTGATAAAAAATAAATAAAATTGATAAGCAATAATAAAATATAATAAAATAATAAAATTGATATATGAGATTTAATTTAAAAAAAATAAAGTCATGCGCAGTCAAGTTTAATTAAAATGTCAAGACAAAAAAAAAAAAACTATTCTTAAGTTAGGATCATGTGGGAACATGGAGACTATCCCAGTGCCTTGCTATAGGACAATCTAGCCTATTAGCCACCAGGCTTAGGATGCTGTTGGAGCTCTCACGTACGCGGCGCATAAGGGAGGCGGTTCGTTTTCGCATTATGGCATGAAAACCATCTACTCGCGTATCCGCAAACATGCCCGAAGCACTACAGAACTTAGGAAGACCCAACAGCATCCTAAATATGTTATTGTATTGAACGCGCAAGGCGCTGACTGCCCTCTGAGTATAGTTGACCCACAGGCTGCAAGTGTAAAAGGATTGGCAATATGCCTTAAACAGAGTTATCTTAACTTCCCTTGTACACCGAGCAAACCTGCGAGCCACCATGTTACCCCGGACAGCCAACGCCCTGCGCTCCCTCTCAACGTCTAGATCATCCGAGAGGTACTCCGTGACCCAATGACCCAGGTACTTAAAATTCTTGGTCCTATTCAGAGGTATTCCGTACAGCGAGATTTCCGGTACCCTATCTACCTTATGCTCACGTGGCTGGAAAACAACAACCTCACTTTTAGCCACATTGTACCTAAGTCCGTGAGTCACAGCATACCTCTCGCACTTACTTAAAAGTTTTCTGATTGCACATACAGAGGGCCCCAGCAGCACCATGTCATCCGCGTAACTAATATTGTTAACCATTTCCCCGGCAATTGCACATCCAACTCTGGTACTGCTGAGATCCTCTATGAGCGCATTGATGTACAAGTTGAAGAGACGCGGCGAGGTTAACCCCCCCTGCCTCACCCCGCACCTCAACCTGTACTCATCAGAAAAGGCATTGCCCCACTTGACAACATTTGTTTGGTTGTTATACCAATAATCAAAAACACCTATTACATCCTCCGGTACGTCTGTCTCTGTACGAAGCTTATGCCAAAGAAGGTCGTAAGACACCATATCAAAAGCTTTTGATAGGTCAAGAAAACAAGCGTAAACTGGCGTTTTCCTATCGGTGTAGTATCGGACAGTGTGCTTGAGACAAAGAATTGCTGTTTCAGTCGATAACCCTGCTCGGAAACCAAACTGGGCATCGTGCAGCTTAAGGTATTTACACAATTGTCGATCAAGCAAACTGTCCAACACCTTGGCTACCGTGGTCGCTAATGATATGGGTCTATAATTAGCCTTGTCAGACGGGTCCCCTGTTTTGTTCTTGATTATTGGTACAACCACCGTTTTCATACACTCCTCAGGCAAATACGAGTGACGCAGAGCCAGGGTGTAAAACATCGCCAACACGCGCGGCAGGTGCACCCCGGCATGCTTAAAATGCTCCACACTAATACCGTCATGGCCAGAAGATTTACCTCTAGTCATATTTCGTATGACTGAAGCGATCTCTGACGCTTCAAACTTCATGGGTGTCCCTGCCCCACCGGCGACACTTGCCCTTGCCTGAGGAACATTAGAAACACAATTTAGCGGCTTAGCTAAAAAACTGTCCCTAAACATATTAGCCACGTCAGTGGGCTCACTAAGACCATCGACATTGAGAGGGATACACGGTCTGGGGTTAAGTTTGTTGGTTTGTTTCCAAAAGTTTCGGAAGTCTTTCTTAGCATGGTGAGAGGCTAGAACATCCATCTTTATCCGATCAGCGTTGTCCTGGCACCACTTCAACCTGGACTTAAAAATGCGCTTGGTTTCCGCCATCCGCTCATATAAGTGCCCATTCGACGGCTTACCATGCGAGACCCATAGCTGAAAATGGAGCCTGGCCTCTTTGTGATAAGGATAAACATATTTGTTCCAACCTACTACACACTTTCTTTTTATTTTGTTGGTACTACCAGACCCACACACACTCTCTTCAGCCGCATACTTCAGCGCGTTAATAATATCATTATACAAACGATCTATAATTACCCTATGATTACTGTTGCTACACAAACCATCACAACATTCAGTCAGTTCGTTCGGAAAGTCTATGTGTCTAAGTCTCTCATTACACAAATAATGGTACTGTTCAATTTGTGTAGCATCTCTATGTCCCCACAATACCCTATTATACACATAGTTGGACTGAGTATACACAGGTTTCAACACATTAATATCACAGCTAATTTCCAAGGCTAAATGATCAGACCAGTTAGACCCGTAATGTACCTTTACATTTGCAATTGATTGCATCGCTGCCTCGGTAACCAAACAATGGTCGAGCCAGCGCGTGCAACCGTGTGCGTCACTCACGAGCGTAAAGGTATCGGATGTTACGCCCAACTGAACGATATCCGCGCATATCCAACACTGGTCCTCACAAAACTTTAATAGTTCCCTACCAAATAAACTGTCGGGATGCGCATTGAAATCCCCTAGAATATAAACTGAGGATATCTCGACGCTTTCCACGATAGCACATACTTCACTCAGGCACTCTGTAAATTCGCTCAAGTTATCAGCATGGTTAACGGGCATGTAAACCGAAAACACCAAAAACGAACGATCACAAACTTGTACTTTAATTGCTGCGAGCCGATCACTAGCACAGTCAATTACGGACACTGAGTCGAACGCACTTTTCTTCCATAATAACGCTACACCACCATATGGCCTACCACGTATTATACCTACAGTGTCATCGATACTAGACTTGCCCGTAAAACCAAAGCTGTCATCAATGCTGCCTAAGTATGCCAAGCTATGATTAAAAAGCCAATGCTCCTGCAAAGCTATTATGTGAGCATGTTTACATAAAGATCTAACATAGTCAACAGAGCGCGTAACTGACTTACAATTATAACTAACAATATTACATTTATTACATTTACTGATATTATTATTCATTTAAAAATATTATATATGATTTATTTAGCCAACCGAGTCTATCTGCCTATTTTTAAAATGAATGAAACGCCTAAACGAAATATTCTCGGGCCAAAGCGCTTTATTCATAAAAATATCCAAACTTTGTCTGGGCTAAACAAGAAATTAGCTAAACAAGAAAAATAAAGAGAAAGTTGAAAATACTGACAACCAATCTGATCAATAATTATTAAGTACAATGACAGCAGAGATAGTAGCGATGATGACGACACATTACTGACGGACACTATGTTGGTCGTTGAGGATATTGAGTATTTGGTTACGATATTTGGGCCTAGTGACATTGAAAATATCGATGGAAGTAAATTCTTTATTGTAAGTGTTACAAATACGACGCAAGGGGGCTCGCAACCCGGCGTTACTAGAGGCGGTGGGAACTGAGAACAAAGCATTAGAGCGCGAGCTGCATCGAGCTGGGACTCTGAACCGTATCCGCTCCAGCAATTCCATACTGTTAAACTGCCCTCTACAGATATTATAGAGAGTAATTGCGTCACAGCATTTGCGTCTGGTCTCCAATGACTGCAACTTATAATACTGCAACAGATCAACGTAAGATAGACGTTTCCCTGTCAATCGTCTGTGTAATGCCCGCAGGAACTTTTTTTGAACCATTTCTATTGCATTTGCATATTTTTTATACAGTGGATTCCAGATTACTGAGCCATATTCTAAGTGGGGTCTAATCAGTGACTTATACAGTAGAAGATAACTTGAAGATTTTTTAAAAAGAAACCTAGCATTTGATACGCTTTTGAAATAATACGCTCTATGTGCAATTGGAAGTCTAGTTTATCATCGAATAGGATTCCTAGATCGCGTGCCGTTGACACTTTTTTGATATTCTCGTTACCTATTTTGTATTTAGAGTTGATAATTCGTTTTTTATTTTTTGTAAAGGTCATCTGCAAGCATTTATCACTTGCTAATTGTAGCTTATTTTTAGAACAGTATTCAATAAAAACATTTACATCATTTTGAAGTAAATTACTGTCGTCAATAGACTCGACGATTTTAAATATTTTCAGATCGTCGGCGAACATAAGAAAATGGCTAGTCTTAAAACACTGTTTGATGTCGTTAATAAACAGTGTATACAGGAGTGGGCCTAATATGGATTGGAGTTAAGGGCTATAAAGGTTAATTTTCTTATTTAACCCTTATCCACGTGAAAAGATCCTCCTTTTATTTAAAGAACTATGATAAAATCATTACTTACATGCCCACAAGCTGTTAACTATTGCCCACAGGAGAGAAAACTAGGGTGTTATCGCGAACAGTACATTTTCGCGAACAAATAAAAGGAGGACCTTTTCACGTGGATAAGGGTTAAATAAGAAAATTAACCTTTATAGCCCTTAACTCTTGTGTATGTCTACAGGAAAGACATAACACAGTGATCTGTTTGACCCAATTATGATGTAATGTTATTTCAAGCGAAATTAAACACTAAAGGCGAATTAATGTACGTACTTTTGTCAAACCTTATTTTCAATGAATTTTCAAGGGGTTGGATCATCAGAAACGCAACGCAAGTATTACTAGCCATTCGCTTCAAGTTGGCCGTTACCTCCCCCCTCACTGCGCCGCAACCCCGCTTAGTATTGTCAATTGTGACAATGGCTGTGAAGCAATGTAACGGCCAATTCGATGTAAACGGGTTGTAGTTTCTATTACTAACGCGTCTCTGGTTCAAACGTATCGTGTAGCCATATCATGTAGGGGGTAGACACGATTCATTCCGGTCGTTTGAGACGCAAATTGAGTTTTTCGAAGACGTTGGCGCCGAACCAAGGATATGGGAGAGAAACAATATAGTTAAATATGTGAAATATTGTTATGAGGATGAGTAAGTAGTTTTTACGCCTGCTGAGTTTTGTCAGATAACCTAGTTTAACAAATTGCTTTGGTAACCCGTGATTCTTGCTTAATATCAGGCTTTCCATCTTTGCCTTAGCTTGTATATGTTCTATTAAACATCTATTTACAGCAAAATTAGTGTATGTTACATAATCATCATTTTAGTCTTCAGTCGCCCACTGCTGAGCATAGGCCTTTCTTCGTGCACGCCACTTATCCCGGTCCTGGGCTAGTCTCTTCCAAAAGTGCCCCGCGTTTTTCCGAATGTCATCCACTCAACGAGCCAACGGACGCCAGGCGCTTCTTTCATCCACATAATACATAACAGTAGTCATAAACGTATAAATAACACTTGCACTGCGTATGCTATTAAAATCGTTGCAGACTTTTCTTGGTCTAACTCTAAAAGTATAAAACAATGTGCACATTTTTGGCATTGGCGACATCATCATTTTTATAATCATTAGCAGTGACGTTGAATGTCACCTTTATTTTTCTATACCTTTAATTCACTACAGCCCACTAGCACCAGTGGCGATGTGTCTAAAATATTCGTAGGCAAGCCGGAGCTAACTTGCCCTTCATTTTCTTCATGAGTATAAAGAAAATGGCCCATCTGTCTGAAAATTAGACAAACTGATGGGAATCGAGTTCTATGGACGCTCCGCCACTGGTTGCTACCACCAGTTTTGCATTGACATAAACGCTAGCTTGAAAGTAACTTATTTTCTATGCATCTCGCTCGTACTGACATATTATTGCGACCGAGATGTATATTTAGAAAGTAAATTACGTAGTAAATGTCGGTGTTGACACTGTCTCATGGTACGGGTCTAGCTCGGCAAGTCATCCTTCATTTAACTTACGATACAAAAGCTCTTTTTCCTAGCCTAAATCTCCAGCATATACAAAATGAACGAAAAATATGAAAAAATCTCCCCATCTCCCCGGAGGCCTGTTACTGAAGAAGGCTAGTTTATTCAAATTCGGAATACTCAGTATATCGTATTAATCTGATCAAACGCCCCCCTGTACCCTCTTTGCCCCCCTCTCCTCGCGTCGCTTGGGAATGTATTATTAAGTGTTGTGAGTCTTTTATTTACGCCTGCTTGCTGACGCTTGACGCTTTAGATACGGTTTTGTTAATATAAACTTGTGATGTATTCAAAATGGCTTAGAGTTAGACCAAGAAAAGTCTGCAACGATTTTGATAGCACACACAGTGCAAGGGTTATTTTAAACGGCAAACTTCTATGAAATTATGACGTATAAAAAACACTTGCACTGCGTGTGCTATCAAAATCGCTGCAGACTTATCTTGTTTTAACTCTAGTTAGGCTAGTATATCTCGACATATCAGTCATATATGTTGTCAAATATTTTCTTGTTTACATCGGTGACATTCGATGACTTTTAACGTCTGTTGTCAAAGAGTCTCCTTGTCAGTAAACTAAATTAGTACCATTGAAGATGCTCAACATGGCGAAAGCCAAATAAAATCTTGTTTGGGTATAGTAACTGTTCCAGGGTGCCTAGTCAAGGTGACAATCGTTTGCGCCCCGACAACGAAACGCTTTATGTCTATCTGCCCGATTCGAACTTTAAGATACGTCAGTTAATAGATCTAGAAACGATATGGATTAGATATGTCATTGTCAAATGTGACGTTTCTTTAAACAAAAACGTCCCACTGACACATCGTATCACTCTTCTATATTAGTGCGCCCGTGACAGTTGCGTTTCGTTTGCTACGGAGCGTAAATGATTGGCATGTTGGCTACGCACTCATGACGCAGTTTACGTCGCGTTTACACTTGTAAACTCTTGGTAAGGGTAGTTATAGGTATACGAGTCTATACTACTAGTTAGAACTAGGTACAGTGCCTTCCAGCCTCCATTCTGACAGGTTAAGCCTAGCTTAGCGGCTAAATCCAGAGCAGAGGACTCCCAGGAATTTACCTGAAACAAGAACAATATATTAGATGATAATAACACTAAACTTAATGAACTAGAGGTTGTTAACAGTTAACGTTTTACATTATTTGTGTTTCTATGTACATTTATTCTGAGGTCGTGCAATAACGAGGATTTGTATTGTATTATTGTATTAATAAAAACTTGTACTCGCTCTATTTTCTTTTTTGTATAACTATTTCCAGCTACGAAACTTTTTAAACGTCAAACCAAATTGCTATCAGACAATGTTACCTACACCTCATCTTCAGAACCACTGAAAAAATATAAAAACCGGCCAAGTGCGAGTCGGAATCGCGCACGAAGGGTTCCGTACCATGACGCAAAAACGGCATAAAATCACGTTTGTTGTATGGGAGCCCCACTTAAATATTTATTTTATTCTGTTTTTAGTACTTGCTGTTATAGCGGCAATAGAAATACATTATGTGTGAGAATTTCAACTGCCTAGCTATCACGGTTCATGAGATACAGCCTGGTGACAGACAAACAGACACACGGACAGCGGAGTCTTAGTAATAGGGTTTTTATACTTTGGATACCAGAACCCTAAAAAGTGACGGTATGACAATATCGCTATCGACATTTTAAATTTAAATTAGTTATAAGTCAAGGCGCTCACAGTGTGTATAAAGAGTTAGCCAAGCGCCTAATAGACACAACAGGTGACCGGAAGGCTGGAGCTTACCTCGCCCAACGCATTGGTGTTGCCGTACAGCGCGGTAACGCCGCCAGCCTTCTGGGCACCCTACCGGAGGGCACGGACCTGGGGCCAATTTTTTATTTGTAGGTTTTTTACTTTTTAGGTAGTTTTAGTTAATTAGTTTAATTATTTTTTTTTTGTCTTTCTTATTTTGCTTATATTTATATTTAAGTTTAGTTTTTAATTAGTTTTATGTTTAGATTATGTAGTATATTTTTAACGTTTGCCTAATAAACGGTTATAAGTAATTGAATCTCAAATAATATCCAACACGTAACAAGAAAATATTAAAGTGAACAATAATTTCCCAGAAGTGGCACAACTTTAATATTAACGTAACAATAATTTCCCAGAAGTGGCACAACTTTAATTGCGCGCGAATAGTATTTCAGTTTCTTGCCAGCGACCACGAGTTTATAATTGCTAGTTACAGGATGGCCCAAAAGTACGTCGTTGACAATAGTTATTTACGATACAAGTGCGGAAAAGAGGAAATGAGTGGAGTCGACCGAAGGGAGTGTTTTAAATCGACACGAGTTACGAATTACCTATTCGCACGTGTATCGTGCACCGTTTTACAGTACATATGGCTCTTTAAACTTTTGACATACGCACGAAAAGTGATCTTTCTCGCACTAGTATGGGAAAGTAGGACCATATGTACTGTAAAAGATTTTTAAGAATATTTTGCTTACTTAAACCTATTTGATAAAATGTCATTCAAAAATTAAACTATAATCATTTAACTAAAATTTCTCCTTTTTTAGGGTTCCGTTCCTCAAAAGGAAAAAACGGACCCCTTATAGGATCACTCGTGCGTCTGTCTGTCTGTCTGTCCGACCTTTTCCCCCCTTTATCTCCGAAACTAGGTACTGGGTCTAAAATTTTGAAAAAAATACACAAAATAGTTCTTTACCTATAGGTGACAGGAAAACCTATTAGAAATGTGCAGTCAAGCGTGAGTCGGACTTGATGTACGGAACCCTTGGACGCGAGTTCACCTCGCACTTGGCCGGTATTTTAGCTTTCTTACACAAACGCGGCAACAGAAATACATCATCTGTGAAAATTTCAACTGTCTAGCTATCACGGTTCATGAGATACAACCTGGTGAGAGACAGACAGACGGACAGTGGAGTCTTAGTAATAGGGTCCCATTTTTACCCTTTGGGTACAGAACCCTAAAAAACAAATTTCTATAATACTGGCTTGCCCATAGACTCAATTTGCCCACACTTAAGCAACCAATGGAAACGCTTGGTCAAAGAAACCAATCGAACGGAACGAAAAACGAATGCAGGACGCCATTTTGAATTGAATAAATATTATTGGAAATGTTTCGTTGCAGCCGCACTCAACTGCTGAGTTCGCACTCAATCGAACAATAGAAGCTCTGAAGCTGGTACTCATTTGAAAATACTTTGAAGTGATTGGCGGTTGTTTTGTTTTAAAACTAGAGAATTTCATGTTCTCATTCGGACCTTTAAATAATGTGCTTAAATAATCGCGTGACGCGACCATGTAGTTACCCAAGATTCTACATAGTTAAATAACTATGCAAGCCTTTTAGCTTTCTTACACAAACGCGGCAACAGAAATACATCATCTGTGAAAATTTCAACTGTCTAGCTATCACGGTTCGTGAGATACAGCCTGCTGACAGACGGACGGACGATGGACGGACGGATGGACGGACGGACGGACGGACAGCGGAGTCTTAGTAATAGGGTCCCGTTTTACCCTTTGGGTACGGAACCCTAAAAATCACGAGACGCGGAAATGCTACTTAGCTACTTACAACTCAGACCTCTGTGCAGGCGAGAAAAAAAAAACACATTTATTGCACGCATTAAGGACAGGACACAGAAAAGTTACGACAGTCAATTATTATCTGCATACATGCATACATATAATCACGCCTATTTCCCGGAGGGGTAGGCAGAGACCACGGATTTCCACTTGGTACGATCCTGACATACCTCTTTCGCTTCCTTCACTTTCATAACATTCCTCATACACGCTCGCCGGTTTAGGGTGCTCTTGACCTGGCCTTTCTTCAGGATTTCCCCGATCTGATCAGAGAAAGTCCGCCGAGGTCTATCCCTTTCAACTCCCACTTCCACTTCTCCCTTATACACTCTCTTTGTTAGCCTTATTTCATTCATTCTTTCCACATGTCCAAACCCTCTCAACATACCTTTCTAATTTTATTGTCTGCAATTGTATTTAAATGCCACTAGGATGTTTGATGACTACCTCTGTTTCAGTTTTTGCTATTTAAGACCTTAGGTACTATTTATATTATATGAACTAGCGTCGTCTAAGAATTATGCTATTGATAGGTGAAAACCGTATCAAAATCCGTTGAGTAGATTTTGAGTTTATCGCGAACATACAGACAGACGCGGCAGGGGACTTTGTTTTATGAGGTGTATTGATGTATAGCGACTAGGGTGGGTATTCTCCCATGGTAAAATTTACAATCGACCACAAAAGTTCTTGAAGCTACTAGGCACGTTACTAATGGGGGGTTGGCGCTCGTTTTAGACAAACAAGCGCCAACCCCGCATCGTGCGAAATAAGCGCTCAGCGAGATAGTCGTCCCGTGGGACTTGGGATAGGATTGCGAATAGAATTACTTATAGATAAGAATTAACAGCGGAAATTTTAAGAGGGAGCATAAAGCTGCAAAATTACATGGAAACTAAAGTGATAACACGCCGCGCGATATTCGTGACGAAATATATGATCACCAGCTATTTATTGTAAAGCTATACTGCTATAATATGAAGTATAATGATTTACAATCGAAAATTAATGAAACTTAAACAAAATGTATTAGCTTCAATATATTTTGCTTTAATTATGATACACCAACGCAAACGTTTGTTAGAATTATCAATATTTTACCGCAGAAGAAAAATATTTTGGGCCACTCTGTATATCGGTTCATAAGAGACTTGGGCAATGTATTTTATATAGGTGTAGGTACATAAGAGGCTAGGTTCAGTCACTAGTTAGTTCTTGGTTCTAAAACTGCTGTTTTAGTATTAGTTTTAGGAATGCAGTTTAGCTTGCTAGCTAAACTACATTCCAGCTCAAAATTCCACCTGCGATGCTAGAAAGTTTAAATAAAACAACACAATTTGACCCAGTTATGGTTAAACAACACATCTTACACATAAAGGCCATTACAGGATAAAACACACCTTAGCGGGCCGTTGCACGAACAACACTATAACCGCGTTGAAACGGCGCTATAACTGCTCCCTGAACGTAATTTGTCGTTTCCTAACTGTCCCGCTTTCTCAAATGAAAATTTCCACCTGTATTTTTTTTCATTAACATTTGAAGGAGCAGAACACACCGCGCTTATGTTGAATTTCATTTAAGGAAATCAGTTAAATTTTTCTCATTTCCTCCCCGTGAAAATCATAAAAAGTTGGGCGTCTTTTTTAGGTCATTTATTTGTGCGCTCGATTTCCTTTTTCCTTAATAAGTAATAGCGTCTGCTAAATGGTACCCTATTTATTAAAAAGTGTTTTAATTAAGTGATAGAAGATTGTTAACGTTTACGTGTCAATTATTTTGTTAATTTTGTGACGAAAGGTTTTTTTAATTACTTTTAAAGAGTGAAGGCGAAATAAAAGTCTTGCTTTAAAGGGCGTCCCATTGTAGATAAAATCCGTCGCACGCGTCCGCACCAATTAGCGTTGGTTATACTATCGGCCCGATTCTAACTTTAAGATACGTCAATTAATAGATCTAGAAACGATATGGATTAGATGTGTCAGTGTCAAAAGTGACGTTTTTGTTTGAAGAATCGACACTTTTGACACTGACATCTAATCCATATTATTTCTAGATCTATTAATTGACGTATCTTAAAGTTAGAATCAGGCAGTATTTTTCGTTAACCTGCTCACCCGCTCCGTGCACCCGCGCCAGCTAGCGGACGTCCTAAATCACAGTTATTTTTAGGGTTCCATAGTCGCATAGTCTCTGTCTTTTGGTTTCATGAATCCATCTGTATAGTTCATATGGAGTTGAGTAAATTAGAACGTAGTTATGAGTAGGTTGCTTATTTTCTTTGCATTACTTATAAAAATACACTTAACATTAAAACCTATATTATAGCTACATATAACAAAGCTGTAAAATCAATCCCAGTCAGTGTCGGTATCAATTTACGTCGACAACAAACGATATTTTGAAATTTAAGTTATTTAGACGCGAAATTAGTTTCCTCTGTAAACATGTTTTTAATATAAAGTATTTAGGGCAATTACTTTAGTAAATTTGATGCTCGGGACCAACGTTTTAGACAGAGTACTGAGAGTAAATTAGTATAAAAATAAAATGAGAGCAGCTTTTAAAGCTCGCTTCACGTCTATCTATGTTTTTACATTTTTCTGGTAAAAAAACTTAGAAGCATTTTTACATTCCTATCATTACATTTTGACTAAACCTAAAGCATACTACTTTTAAAATAATGAATTATGTATACGAGTAGAAGATCGTTTGATATTGATGATGTTATTTCAAGATTTTCAAGTATACGCTTTGCTAGAAGTAAATAATGATCGAGAAAGTTGTACAAAAAGTATCAAGTATCCAGGTAACGAAGACACCTAGATATTTCCAGTAACTTCATTTTTACCTTGACACTCGATACTTTTGACTTCGAACTTTGGATTAAACCCTTCTCGATTACAACCTCGGGCGTACCTCATCTCACCTCAACTCCTAAGTCAACTCATTAGAAATTTTACAACTTTCCCAAAGCGATATTATATCGCCGGGGTTTTAATTATGAAATCAAAATGGCGCCGTGCTAATTATTACCATTTCCTAAATAACAAAAACCACAGGGTTCCAGAATTCCACAAATATCAGTCTCTGGTTTCGCTTTGTGGGCCCTTACACAATATAGATCGCGAAAAGTACATAGTTATTTTAAATACGCTATGAAATCTCAGGGCGGTTTCAGACTAGCGTATTTTTTTGTGCGTATACTGTCGTTTCTGCGTTACGCGTACGCTAGTATAAAACGCTAGCCTGATAACGCCCTAGAAGGAAGGTTTCCACCGTATAATGGCTATGTAATTATAGGATACCTACTACCTTTTTACTAGCCTTTTGTACTGGTCAGAAAAATATTATCAGCACGTGACCTAGTTATGAATTAGCCCACGCGATGATCCAGTTAAGACAAATGTTGTATTGCCGTAGATTAGGAATGTACAGATGTAGTGCATAATTGTTTTTCATCGTATTTTCTCGGAAACGTTCGTATTTGTCATGCTACTTCAGTCAACGTCATTACTTTTTGTACCGTGAAAATATGATGGAAAAAAATTATGCACTACATCATATTCTGTAGTATTAAAATTGCTCGCCTATATATTAGCACAAATTAATACGGAAAAAAATTGTCTACTTGAAGGGAACTTTTTACTCACCTGCCGCTACAATTTCAACACTAAGAAAAATATTCCTGTTTCGTATTACTTAATTTTTTCTTAATGATTAAGGCGTTTATTCCAAGTCAATATACTGTTTATTAACTCTGTCATCTCTGAGGTTTCTCGCATATTATTTCTTGTACAAACTCTGTTTAATTTGTTCAAAACAAACACATTTACAGTCATTAATATTTATTCTGTTCCTTGACAGAGGCATGATTGTTTGAGACAATTATTTTACTCGAGATTTTTTACTGGTGTAGACTTGAGATCATTTTGTTAAATTGGCAGAGAGGTAGGTAGACAACTAGGTATAAAACTTTAGAAACTTTTTACATGATGCTTTAGTGATTAGTCTGGTTCATGACATGCGATTAAATTACTTGAAATTGAAAGTATTTAAGTCTACAATAATAATTGATGTAAATAAATGAATATATTATATATTTTGTATTTCTTAAGATCCTATTTTATAGATGTTTTTTTTTTCTTAATTCAATGTTTATTTGACTGAGTTTACTTTATGTTTTTTTATAAGTACTATAAATTGACAATATATAGGTACCAATATATCTTATTTTATTTTATTTTTTTTCTATGTTACCTATACTGTTTTGTATTGTGTTTTTTCTGTGCTAGAATTCTTATATTGAATATGAAACACCTATGGACATGACATAAATTTATTAATTTCCGCTACCTCTGAAGGTTATAAGCTGAAATAAATGTCATATACTAAGAAAAAGTGACCAAGGCCTCCAGTGCCCCAGGCTGGAATCGAACTAGCGTCCTCTGCTATCGCGGCAGGTGCCTGAACCACTCGGCCACCGGGCCACAGTGGCATAGGTCGAATTTTTCCAAGTATATGCACTTCTTACTGAAGGCTTATGGCGCCCCGTGGCCATCCCTAAGGTAGGACAGTATGGTTCGGACCTTCTAACTGGATCATCTCATGTGATACCGAGTTAGCGAGAGAGATGGCGCTGCCAATCAATACTATTTAGAAGTATTTGAACAAATTAAATAATTTTTCCCAAAAATATTTTAATTTGTTTTTTATCAAGTAGAAACACTACTATATAAATTATAAACTGAAATAAATGTCATATATTAAGAAAAAGTGACCAAGGCCTCCAGTGCCCCATGCTGGAACCGAACCAGTGTCCTCTGCTATCGCGGCAGGTGCCTGATATTTTTCTGAAAAATAATTTAATTTGTTCAAATACTTCTAAATAGTATTGATTGGCAGCGCCATCTCTCTCGCTAACTCGGTATCACATGAGATGATCCAGTTAGAAGGTCCGAACCATACTGTTCTACATTAGGGATGGCCAGGGGGCGCCATAAGCCTTCAGTAAGAAGTGCATATACTTGGAAAAATTCGACCTATGCCACTGTGGCCCGGTGGCCGAGTGGTTCAGGCACCTGCCGCGAAAGCAGAGGACGCTGGTTCGATTCCAGCCTTGGGCACTGGAGGCCTTGGTCACTTTTTCTTAGTATATGACATTTATTTCAGTTTATAATTTATATAGTAGTGTTTCTACTTGATAAAAAACAAACCTCTAAAGGTTGTCTGGAAGAGATCGCTTTTTAGACCGCCTGTTGTTTAACCTCTTCTTCCTGTATTATTTGTATTGTTTTCTGTAATGAGGTGTGCAATAAAGAGTGTTTGTATTGTTTTAACAACCTGCATGAACAATTTTTTTTTTAATTTTAAACGGAACGGAACGAAACCTACTGGTACAGATTGTTTAATTGTTTTCCATCGTATTTTCTCGAAAACGTTCTTATTAAACGTTCTTACTCCAGTCAACATCAGTACTTTTTGTTCAGAGACTGACTGGAATAGCAAGACACGTTCATCGTTTTTGGCAAAATCCCTCCAAAATGCACAAGAGGGGAAAGCCATTAAAAAAAAAGACACATTTGTATGTTACCGTGAAAATACGATAGAAGATAATTATGCACTTTATCTGTAACTACATTTCATTGCCAACCACTTGTTCCATCGACTACATAAAGCAAGATTGAATTTCCATTAAAGCGTGTTTGCATTCACTTTAACGCAGCGCGGAAGGAAAGAGCATTTCTCAGTAGCGGGGATTCAATGCGACGCTAATAAGGAGCTGGATGTAATAAGAAAGTGACTTGTGAGCGCAACGGTGCTTTCAGTGCAGAATAGCGCAGAAAGATCACTTTGCGTATTTAAAAAAGAGTAAACAAAATCTACCCTCAAACGTCTTCTTAGGCCAGTTGAGGGTAGATGAAAACATTACATGATCAAATCACGTTAAAGTCACGTCGTTCAGTGACTGATCCAGGCGGTTTTGTATTTGGTTGGTTAACCAATAAATGTTATAACTACCCGAAACTGTACAAACTGTTTGTTTAATTTTATTTAAATACCTAAATATACAGAGTATAGGCTGCAACAGTTCTAAAATGATTTTTCCACCACGCCAGCTCGTAAAGGCTATTTTTAGTCGTCAAAAACGACTGATAGCGAAGTAGTGTAGTATTCACGAGAGTGAAAACAGTGAGTTAAATTGTTTCCTTGGTTTGGTTGGAAGAATTAATAATGGTGATTTTTTTCTATATTCATAAAAGCTTAAGTCATTACGAGATTTTTTATCAATCATAAAATATATCAAATTTAGTCAATCGCGCGACATGCCTGTCCCAAAAAAAATGCGTAATGTTGTAATATTAGTTATGTCTGGCGACAGTTTAAATTTGAGTATGATAAATAGAGGTGCACTACCAAATGCAAACATAAAACTAAACTTTACAAGGCTCATGCACGGAAAACGTGAAAGGTTTCTGTTTGCAACCTTTTACGATTCAAATCTAGCAAATATGGTTAGACTGCGAACTCGAATGCGGATGTAAAATGTAGAACGCGAGATTTGGTTCTCTATCCATGTTTATACGATTATGTAAAGAGTTTTTCTGTCCGTTACTACTGCATAAGCAATCATACAAATTCTATGAAAAATGCCCACGTAATTAATTTTTTTTTTCTCTCTAGAAATCAAATAGCTCGTGATTCTGATAGAAATAATACAAAAAAAGCGTTGCATACATATTTATATGAAATGGCCCTTTTATAAAATCTTTCCCTTCAAAATGCTGCAGTAATAACAGCGATCAAAACACGAGCTTGAAAGAGCCAGGGGCACAAAACCTTTTCCAACTTATTCCCGGCAATCAGTCATTCCGTGTTTTTAAAGAAGGCAAAAGCAATCGTCACCGTTCATGAATATTGGAATAGCAATTCTGTCATCGCGATATTACCCAATTTGACAGAATCGGACGCACTCGTTAACGAGATGTATTTTCTTAATTAATGCCGTCTTGTGAATTGGAAACGCTTTTTTGTGAAATAATTTGAGATTTCTGAGCTTTTTGACATAAGGAAGTTGGTGTCTTATGATTAATTAGAAACGCACAAATTCATTTATGAAGAAGCTGAAATGTTTAAGTGTTCTTTTGTAATTTATAAATGTGTTAGACAGATAGGTGTAAGGACTGATAAGTACCTATACATACACATATACAAAACTTTGATGGTTCAACCCCCTTATTCATAAAACTTTACGAGCCTGATTTCGTTAAATTATGTTTTATCCCTTTCTTATTTATATACAAACGATTATTAGCTAATTGGGGTTTGTAGCACGTTTATGAATAAGGGGGTGTCATTCTGCGGCATGAGTAGGAGGCTATTCATAAATTACGTCATTTCAAATTAGGGGGGGGGTCTGCACCACGGATGACGGTAGCATGAGTAGGAGGAAACGGGGTCATTCGAAGCATGATTTTTGGATGATTTGGGGGGGGGGGGGGGTCAAAAATCGTCAAAAATCGATAACGTAATTTATGGACAGCCCCTAGGTAAATGTACCCTTCTAATTAAGACTACACAGGCGTTACTGCAGCAGTATTGCAGCTCAACATTACTCCCAACTGCATTGCTGTCTTTTCACATACCTACACCTTTGAATTTCTTCGCGGATGTACGTAGGCTACCTCACGATGTGTGGTAAATATAAAATGATTTTCCTACAACAATTATAACCACAACAGTGATTTTTCACAATAAATCCCAATAAGACCTAGTTTCCCCTCTCGATTGGAAGGCCAACGAAGTGCCTACGTCAATTCTTGGGATTCGTTGTCAAGCGGACTCCAGGATCCCATGAGCCGTGGCAAGATGCCGGGATAACGCGTGGAAGAAGAAGTGATTTTCCAAAAAAAACTTCATCTAAAAGCCATGAAAACTTATGGAATAATATGCGATTTTTATACGCCTTAAATATAATAATATGTACGCTAATTCCTTGGCTACCTAAGCAAACTTCGAGCTCCTTTGGGATGCGAACGGGGCAGCGCTAAGATGAAGTTATTTTATATGCACGGGAAATTGCATAAATAAAATCATTGGGCTGCAAGCGTGATCGGGCAACTATAAAGCGACCGCTTAAATGAGTCCTCGCCTGCGCGGGTAGGTACGCCTGCCGCCCGCACCTTCCCCGCCACCCTTAGTCGTCCTACCCCGTCGCCCCCGTACCGCGCAGGCGAGGGGCCTGATTCGGATTTTGAAATAGACATCTATTAGACATCACGAAGATACGATAACGATATGTTTAAGATCTAACCTGTCAAATTTGACATTTGCGCGATTCTGGAGATACTGTTGACCGATTTCCACAGGATATGACTTAGAGATCCAATTCACATCTAATATCTTACTCTATCTAACGTAAAAGTGACATTGGTTGCCCGAATTGCGCTGCAAAAGAGAAATAGTTGATACCTATCTAAACTATAACGTATCTAGAATGGATCTAGGTTGTACGTGTCGTCTCTTGTGAATACCTTGAAGTTCGAATACGGCAGGAGGACTCATTTAAGCGGTCGGTCTATAGCTGCTGCTCAGCACTCGCTCAGCACGGTTACTGCTTGAAAACCTGACAAGTGCGAGTCTAACTCGGCCACCGAGGGTTCCCTATTTTTTAGTATTTGTTGTTACAGCGGCAACAGAAATACATCATCTGTGAAAATTTCAACTGTCTATCACGGTTCATGAGATACAGCCTAGTGACAGACAGACAGATAGACGGACGGACGGACAGAGGAGTCTTAGTAACAGTGTCTCGTTTTTACCCTTTGGGTACGGAACCCTAAAAAACGGAGATCTAGGCTCTCCGAAACATTACGAGTGACTCTTTAAAATTAATTTCACTTCACATTATTCTTTTATTGTGCCGTTAGTGAAAAATAAGCTTCTGACCTGCCTGCAGTTAACTTTTGTGAAGTAACAGTATGCAACACTTTGTAACATGACATAAACATTTAATAATAATGATAATTTATATGCAGAAGACTGGCTACACGCTGAGTGCGTCTCTATGTGCACTTCGGTTCATTTGTAGTGCGCGTTCCGCAGCCGCTGCTGCAGGACACCATCGCAAGCGCGGACTACTGGCCGAAGGTGTGTGTTTCGGCGGTTCCAGGGCAACTTGCCGAACCCTACGCCGAGTCAGACGACGCTACGGAGCCACGCTGTTACGTGATCGATTCGATGAAATTTCCTATATAGGGGTTTTCTGGGGCGAAATAATCGATCTAGCTAGGTCTTATCTCTGGGAAAACGCGCATTTTTGAGTTTTTATATATTTTCTTCCATATATTGATCTTAATGACGCAAGTAACTAACCTCCTCAACTCCTTCTTTATCCAGCTGTGTAAAAGAAAGTTCTGTATTTACAATCTGTCATCCGTCACGAGTCCAGGTGCGGGTTTGATTCCCAGTGGTGTCAGAAGTTTGCGGTCATCGAACGACTGGTGGTACCAAGGGATCGAGGCATTGTTTAGAAAACCGGAGGTGTGCGAGTCGGACTCGCCCACCAAGGGTTCCGTACTTTTTAGTATTTGTTGTTATAGCGGCAACAGAAATACATCATCTGTGAAAATTTCAACTGTCTATCTATCACGGTTCGTGAGCCTGGTGACAGACGGACGGACGGACGGACGGACAGCGGAGTCTTAGTAATAGGGTCCCGTTTTACCCTTTGGGTACGGAACCCTAAAAAGGTACGTTTAAAATGGAGAACGGATCCTATGATTGTTATCGTAGCATTTCTATCTTGTTAGATGGAATATGATTATCAATGGAGAAATCGGAAAATAACATTCAGGGATTGGTAATTTACTCATAACATAGAAAAAGTAAAATCGATTTTTTTAAGCATGGCTGGTAAAATTTATCAAGAAACAAAGTTCAATCTTTAACCATGACAAATCTTAGCCCCTTATTCATAAACGCGCTACAAACCTTAATTAGCTAATAATCGTTTGTCCTTATCTGTCATTTATATTTATGTATTTGTAAGAAAGGGATAAAACATAATTTAACTAAATCAGGCCCGTAAAGTTTTATGAATAAGGGCGTTAGTATGTAACGAGTTTTCAAACGCACTTTACGAGTACAGTCAGCATTAAAAGTAGCGTATCAGAATATGTGTCAACAGTATCTATCTATCATTGTCTAATGATAGCTTATCAAATAGAGACATGTCTTTAATTTAGAACACGTATACACACACACACACACGTACACGTGTTGCCGATACTTTTGAACGCGAACTGTCGATATGAATCTGTCGAGAAAAGTAACCGAATGTGGCAAATACTTTTTCACCTCAGCAGCTCGAACAAGGGTACTTTGCTTCTTAAAAACAGTGAGCAAAATGCGATTTTGCTCACTGAGTCATTTTGTCTCACTCAGTGAGCAAAATGCGATTTTGCTCACTGAGTGAGACAACATGACATTCAAGTGACCTTTATAGTCAAATGTCATTTGAACATGCGGGGTCTAATACAAGTTCGATATACTTGGGTTCTATTATCTCTGTCCCTCTAGGTATGTTCTCACTGCTTAGGGTGAAAAATTTTGTGTACTACACGAGATCAAAGTTATTTACATTTCGTGCGCTTTCGAATCCCTTACTACGCTCAAGATTCTAAATTAGATTCACGAGCGTAGCGAGATTATAGAATCTTTCGCTTGCACGGGACTCAAACTAAGCACTCGAAGAAATATCAAACTTTGATCTCTTGTTGTACAAATAACTATTGGTGCGTTATTTTATATGCTACTATTGATTCTGGCTGTACTCACAGCGATTTATTTTAATCTTTTCAGAGTTCCATACCCAAAGGGTAAAAACGGGGCCCTATTATTAAGACTCCACTGTCCGTCCGTCTGTCTATCACCAGGCTGTATCTCGTGAACAGTGATTGCTAGACAGTTGAAATTTTCAGAGATGATGTACATATTTCTGTTGCCGCTATAACAACAAAAGTATGGAACCCTCGGTGGGCGAGTCCAACTTGCACTTGTCCGGTTTTTTCGTACAATAAACGGTATAAAAAATACTTTTTTAAAGCCAAATAGTACTAAATATACTCGTATTCTTATCGGAATTTATTATATTTTAAATTGAAGATTTGACATCGAAACTACAATTCAAATTATATTAATGTAGTTATCCTCTCTGACTGCGCCATGCAGTTACGTGCTAAAGTTCAAGTAATATTCAGAGTTAGCAACGCGTTTCCGATCTTGGGATTGCTTATGTTCTGTTTCTAAACCCAATTAACAGAAGGTTGAAGTGCAAGTTTGCCAATTAAGTAAAATTTATACGTATTCACATTATTTTTGTATTTGTTTGTACCTATTCGGTTTGTACCTTATCGTGACCGGTAAAATAGAGGGAAAAAAGCCTAGGGGTAGAAGTCCCAAACGATGGTCGGGCCAAATAGCGGAGGAACTAAAAATACCTGTCAACGACGCACTCCACCAAGCTACAGAACGGGACCGATGGAGACAGCTAGTTGACGGAATCAAACGGAGTCCCGATCCTCAGCAATGAGGGACCGATTGAAGAGAGATTCGGTGAAGAATTCAGAAGCAAATGCGTATAAAGAATATAATAAATAGAAAAGGATCGTAAATGACGTTTAGACTCCTTAAAAAACAACAGTATCACAAAACTTTAAGTAGTTGGTATAGAAACTAATGGAATGGTGGGTTACAACGGCAAGTGATTATATGCCTAAACCTAACCTAAGCGGCTTAAGGATGACTCACGTCAGACCGGGCCGTGTCCGGGGCGGAGCTTCCGGAGCATCTTTTTCTATGAAAAGCATCACGTGGTCGCCTGTCATTTCATAGAAAATTAAGCGCCGGAAGCTGCTCCGGCCCTGACACGGCCCGGTCTAACGTGAGTCATCCTTTATTACTGTTACTGTTAGCTTATTTAGCGAACTCCTGTGGATGCCTGTGGCATGCAATGATTTCCTATCCGTACAACCTAGCGGTCTTAGTTCCGATATCAGTACGGATATGATGGTCGTTCTTGTCTACGTGACAGCGTGATAAAACGGTATCCAAACGGTATCGCACTATGTTAAAAAGTGACGGATATTTTGTCACGTGGATAAAGCCATCCACAATAGGCCTGCAGCCGGCGTATTATGGAAAGCTTTATCCATCTTTATCCACGTGATAAAATAACAGTCACTTTTTAACACCGTGGGATAGAAAGCGACGGACACCGTTTTATCACGCTGTCACGTAGACAAGAACGACCATCATATCCGTACGAAGTGTGAATTCTTGAATACCGCTAAGTAGGGGAGACCGAGGTGAGTTGTGACAGAGGAGAGTTGTGATATCGTCGATTTTTTGGAATCTATTAACTAGAAACTAGGTCGCAATAGCGCGCGTTTGTTAGTTCAAGCTTCGAGCTAACAAACGCACAATGTTGCGACCTAGTTTCTAGTTAATAGATTCCAAAAAACCGGGCAAGTGCGAGTCGGACTCGCGCACGAAGGGTTCCGTACCATAGTGCAAAAAACGGCAAAAAAAACGGTCACTCATCCACAGTGGCGTGCACTTCATAAAGGCAAAAAGGCACTGCCTACCCTACTATAATTCCGATGTCTATCCTCTTAAACTACTTAATTTAATGTATACTTGATCGTACTATCAGTAATCGATATAACTTAAAACATTCTAAAAATTAATAAGCGCTCCATCTACCGGTTAAGCTTTGTCATCAAGTCATCATTATATAATTCTACGCGACGAAGTTTACACCACGCGGCACTAGCGCCGCTACGTGCCTTGCACGGTTAAGACAGAAAACATTTCCGTCTAAATCTTTCTATGTGTGCCTCTCCGTGAGTCGTCGTTACGCGGTTACAGTGTAGTGGGCCTTCCTATAAGTACGAGCACACAATTATACAAGTAACGCACACATTTAGACGCAATAGGCAGTGTCTTTCGTACCAAACCTAAACGAATGACGCCCGAAAGTTTCCGAATAGTTCCGATGTTTACGTGACTATTTTAAAAAGTAGCATTTGCTATGGTAATTTAGTGCAAATACGAGACTATTTTTTTATTCGTTTACAGTATTTGGTTAAGTTTATTTACATTTTTTATTCGGTCGCCATTGTTTGTTTGTTTTGGTGAGTTTATGAGATAACAGTTAACAGTTGCCGGAAATTATAAAGTGCGATTAGTGAAAAAATGGATAATTTTAACTGTGAAAGTTGTACGGTGGGTGTGTGTGTGCAAACTATTAAAAATGATGCGTTTTCAAAGCGTTCGTTTAGCCAAAAAAAAAGAAGTAATTGAAAAGACTTGACAACAAAATGAAAACCATCACGCAATTTTTTTGGTGAGTTAGTAGCTCTCATTTTTTAGGGTTCCGTACCCAAAGGGTAAAACGGGACTCTATTACTAAGACTCTGCTGTCCGTCCGTGCGTCCGTCCGTCCGTCTGTCATCAGGCTGTATCTCACGAACCGTGATAGCTAGACAGTTGAAATTTTCACAGATGTATTTCTGTTGCCGCTATAACAACAAACACTAAAAACAGAATAAAATAAAGATTTAAGTGGGGCTCCCATACAACAAACGTGATTTTTGACCGAAGTTAAGCAACGTCGGGCGGGGTCAGTACTTGGATGGGTGACCGTTTTTTTTTTTCCTTTTTTTGCATTATGGTACGGAACCCTTCGTGCGCGAGTCCGACTCGCACTTGCCCGGTTTTCTGATATAATTTTGCCTACCTAGTCTCAAATCTCTGTGCACGCCACTGCTCATCCAAGTACTGACCCTGCCCGACGTTGCTTAACTTGGGTCAAAAATCACGTTTGTTGTATGGGAGCCCCACTTAAATCTTTATTTTATTCTGTTTTTTGAATTTGTTGTTATAGCGGCAACAGAAATACATCATCTGTGAAAATTTCAACTGTCTAGCTATCACGGTTCGTGAGATACAGCCTGGTGACAGACAGACGGACGGACGGACGGACGGACAGCGAAGTCTTGGTAATAGGGTCCCGTTTTACCCTTTGGGTACGGAACCCTAAAAATTGACGATGTCACAACTCTCCTCTGTGACAACTGACCTCGGTCTCCTTTAAATAAAATAATATTAAAAAAATTCTACACCATTTAATCTTTGCCACACATCTTCGTAACCGTAAACGACCAAAATTCTTGATCCATTAGTAAATCAATTCCTATCCTACATCACGACACTCGGAAACAAGGACGAGGGTCCGATGACGCCGATATGCGTAATGTATGGCCGATTTTTAATAGCGAAGGGTTAGCCCGGATTGGGTATTCGATAAAAATGGTGATTCGGAGTGTTTGCACTGCCAGGGAGCGCAGCCTGGTCAGTTATTTGATTAAACGAGCTTTTATTTAACTTGCAATGTGTGTAAGTAGGATATATTCAGGTAATATCTTGCAAGTTTAAGAAGACCCACTTCCCAGCATTCGATTGAGCTAAAACTCGTACGTAATTATGTAAGTTGGGTGACAATGTAGGAACGTAGGAACTCTGTGATAAAACAACGCAACTTATCGTATTTGGGTTTGTTAGAATTGTCTCGTCGTATTAGTTGCTTGTTGGAAGAAAAAGTACAGTCATACAAGCTTGTATCAAAAATGAAATTTTTGACAAAAAACGTATTTGATGTCATTTCCGTTATACTCAATACTCAATATCTTTATTGCAAATAAGGAATAGTCCATGCAGTAGAGTAGATACACAGTATCAAACCAATTAAAACAAAATATGTCAAAGATAATATAGATATAAATAGCACATAATAAAATTGATAACGTCATTTTGATTAGAATAATAATGAATAATTATACAGATTAATACAACACATCAGAAAATTCTACAAATAATAATAATAACAGTCCAAAACAATAAAAATCAAAATAAAATTAGTGTAATTCCAAGGTCTAGGTTAATCAAATATTTTATCAAAGCATTCGTCTAGGTTATAGAATGGTCTGCTTATTAAATATGTCTTAAGATTCGTTACTTATAAGGTAAGATTTCGACATATATGTCCAGATGTTCTCGTTTACAAGGCGGTTTTTTCAATCGATTCTCGTGAAATTTGGTTTGGTGAAGCAGTTTCGATAATTACATGGTTTTTTGACGATTTGCTTTTAGTAGATATTTCAAAATGGCGGAGGCATGGAGGTTTGCATGGTCTACAGCTCACAGAGCCACTAGTTATAAAACGACCGTACATCGCTAAAGTAAACAAGCTGACCCTATCCACCGATGCCATTCCCTATTTTTTCCAACATCGTTTACACAACTCTCAACCTTCAGCCATCCTCATAAGCCTCAAAATACCTTACTAGTTGTACGTTGGGCATTTTTAAGCAGTGATTATTTGTTGCCCCAATTAAGGGTTTGCTTAAATGGGTTTAGGTCCATTATGTTGATTGATAAAAAGGACGAGGGTATTGTCAGCCTGAGAGCCTTCTGTTTCGATCGCACTCAATGTCTGTATATGGATAACAAAGGGGAATATTCTTTTACATACGCTCTGTTTACGTATTTTGACTTCTATCTCGCTCAGCGGGTCAGCATTGCCATCCTGCAAGGCAATGCGGCCAGTATTCTTCACAGTAACTATACCCGCCGCAGCCTAAAGAAGTGAGTCGGGTAGTAAAATCAAGTCATCATTATCATCATCATCATCATCATCATCATATCAGCCTTTTATCGCCCACTGCTGAACATAGGCCTCTCTTCGAGTACGCCACTTATCCCGGTCCCGAACCAATCTCATCCAGAAGTGACCCGATATCTTGCAACGAGCCAACGGACGCCAGGCACTCCTTTCGTCTATAAAATCAGGTACATACCGTGTCTTTTGTGCGTTATACCTCCTACCTGCACTACTGTGGAAGATATCGGGTCACTTCTGGATGAGATTGGTTCGGGACCGGGATAAGTGGCGTACTCGAACTTGCGACAGTAACTGTCGCAAGTCTCGTTCCATAAGGCCGTGCAAGTGTGAAAGAGATGATGATTCTGATGATTTACGACTTAACTCGGCACCTAGTTTTGCGACAAGTATAGTGATGAACACCTAGGGCATTTTTTTACTTAATACCTACTTAAGTTTTTAGTTTCTGTTCTTCTTCTTCTTCTTCCTCGCGTTATCCCGGCATTTTGCCACGGCTCATCAGAGCCTAAGGTCCGCTTGACAACTAATCCCATGATTTGATGTAGGCACTAGTTTTTACGAAAGTGACTGCCATCTGACCTTTCAATCCAGAGGGGAAACTAGGCCTTATTGGGATTAGTCCGGTTTCCTCACGATGTTCTGAAAAACTGATTGGTATGAGCTGGGGTTTGAACCCGCGACCTCCGGATTGAAAGTCGCACGCTCTTACCGCTAGGCCACCAGCGCTTTTGTTTTGTTTATTGACAATAAACATAATTTCGCTCAGGCCTTCGTCGGTCCGGTATCTCCTTCGAGGAATTTGGATGGGGTATTTCGTAAAGCTTTGCTTACCAAAGCCGTTTCTCTGGGAAGAAGTGGACGCCCTGGCGGCCTAGCCAAGGTGACTATCGCTTGCGCTTCGCCATTGAATCGCTATCACTCTCTCTCTCTCTATCACTCTTTCATATTAGTGTGACAGTGACATTTGCGTTTCGTTCGCTACGTAGCGTTAGCGATTGGCATGTGGTCTACGGGGCCTGATCTCGCTTTATAAACTGAAATGGATCTCATATATGCAGCTGCGACATGGTGAAATATTTAAACCAAACTTTGAACGCGTTCAAGCTCATATTCTTCGATAACAGCGTAATTTTGCGTAATCGCATCCATTTTTTAAATAAACCAACTCTCGTTTACAATCTCGGCGGTATACGGCGCTGTAAAGCGATGGTAAGCGACTGGCAGCGACACGTATCGCCTATAAAATTATTATAAAATCGTCGCTCCGTGCTCACGGCCGTCGTGGGACGTTTACTCAGCCATCGGGCTGGTGATTTATATGGTGAAATGATTGACGTTAGTGTGATGTCACGTCCATAGGAGTGAAATAAGGGAGAATTGAGCTGGATAGTCTGGATACCTAATATAACAAAGTCACCTGCAGCCGCATATTACAGACAAACTAAAGCCTAAGAGCGTTTTCACATTGTCCGATCCGATGCCGGATGTAGGATCCTACATCCCCGTAGATAGGCCGCGGAGGCGCGCCCGGGCGCCATCTTTAGCGGTCACGCACACTACAATAAACATTATGCCTACACATAAGCACACAAACAAAAAATATCATCGGACTGACAGTTGACGGGGGGCTCCGACATGGCAGAATTTATCGGAAGCGCCTTTACGATATCGTATGTCGGAAGGCACCTATGACAAAAACAGCTGAAGGAGAGTGCCACTGGCATTAATTCCGCCTTTTTTGTGTTGTCTACCGTTTTTTTAGTATTAATGATTTATTCAATGCATAAATAAATACAGAGAAACACAATATATTTCTTACATTTTATTTCCTTCCGTTTTCTGATATCGGATCGGACAGTGTGAAAACGCTCTAATAAGATTATATTTGGCCCTGAGGTAGTCTCGCTACAGACTACCTACATATGGCCATAATGCCAATAATGTGAGTACCTACGTTATGTATTAGCACTATTAGCAGATAATATATCAGCAGCGGTACCATGGTCACATTTTTATCACTGGTTAAGCAATACGTCACTTTCGCACGTACATATTTGTTAGAACGTGACAGGCATGGTGACAAATGATAAAGAGCCGACCATCTTAGCCCTACAGAACCGGTCAATTCCATACGATTGCGTAGCATTCCAATAAACAACGTTTTGATATTGGTCGTTTACATGACTGGTATGGTACCTACATACATTTTTACGTGACGGACGCACATTATTGCCATATATGTGAGCTGTTTGCAGCAACACTTGTCAAGCTTTACAAAAGCTATGAAGAAGTATGTCAGGATCATAGTAAGTGGAAATCCGTGGTCCCTGCCTACCCCTCCGGGAAATATTTAGGCGTGATTATTATGTATGTACAAAAGCTATAGATCATGTTTTCCGTTATTCCTTTTACCTTATTTTGCTGAGGTGATCTATGTACTATAAGTTTTTTTTATATTTCATTTTTTTAACTTAACTGTTAAAGTGAAGAGAAACATTAAAAGCACCGACAATTCCAGTAACATTTCCCCGACGTGAAATATAATGAACTAAGCGTCTTATTTGTCGGGTAAGTCGGCCATTTTTATTCCATCAAGAGCATTTGTACCGGTCGTATATCAGTCGGTTCGTCGGACTGGGTTTCATTCGGTCAGTGTTTCCGTTCTAGACCCGGCTTTCTAGAATGTTCAACGAGTTGTTTGTATATTTTTTACTTTATTTTGTAACCAAATGTAAGTAATCAACTACAAAATGGGAAATGAAAATTCTCAGAGCGCGAAAAATATTTCGATAGCCTATCGGTATTTCCATTAAATTAGTGGACAATAACATAATTGATTATGCCATTTAATTTATATACCTAGTGTAGCCCGCACTAACGGGAGACGCCGTGGATTATCGCGATAATCCCAGTGTGACCGTATGAAAAGTGTCAATTATCGTGGCCCCCGGTATTAGCAAATGTTAGATTTTGCAAAGATTGTAATTTTATTTTTACATATTGGCGTTACGAAATATTGTACTTATTTTGCTTCAGTTAGTCTAACTTTCACCAAGACATTCTATTCTATACCGCTAGTGTAAATTTCGTTCGAGAGCGTGACGTGACGTATGCGTTTGCGTTAAGTGTCCTTTTGTATGGGATTATGAGTTTCCAAAACGTCGCGCTGTTAAATATCCCATACAAAATAGACGTAACGCAAACGCGAACTCTCGATCACCCTTTCGAATGAAATATACACTAGGGATTCTGTGTTATCACACACTCCAAATCAGGGATGGATTTTTTGACATCCGCGGACGCGGATGCGGATGCGGATATTTAAAGGCTCACATCCGCGGATGCGGATGCGGATGTCAAGATTAGATAGGTACTTAAAAATGTGAAATATTACATTTTAGTAATTTTTATTAACAAAAAACAATCATTTAGTATTTGAGCAAGAATATAGGTGCGTTATAATTAATTGGCCGACTTTTCTGGATCTAGACGATTTCGTTATAATGTAAGTACCCCTATTAACGACCCCATTAAAATTGGCATTCATTACCGCGGTATGTATAAAATAGCGTTTAATAAGAAAGCTTATTAACTTTCTTTGAATCTAAGAACACAGAAATAAAGCCTTATCTTTTGACTGTCGAATAAGTATAACACTCCTAAGAAAACGTCACGCAAAAAAGTCGAAAATCGTAAACTAGCGAATAAGGAGCGCAAGATTTGGTTGCTCCATACTAACACGCAACACCTCAAGTAAGTAAACGCGTATTCTATTTAGTGATTAGCGTAATAATGGTAAATATTATGAAAAGACTAAGACTTGAGATTGATTCTTAGTTATTATCTTTATGATTCCCAAATACTTTATTTGCGATATTTGCTCGCCAATGGGAAAAAAATAGGAAATTAAAAACATCGGTGTTAGGTTCCATTTTCTTTGAGTGACACCTAATTTCGAGGTATACTTCGGTAATAACGGAAACGGTATTTTAGATTCGAGCGATCTTATATTCATATATAAATGCACATTTCCTTGACATTAAATGTTATTGAAATATTTAGCCACCTATAAAGCTAAAGAGCTATTAACGTGGTATGAAATCTATGCAAGAACTCTTAATATTTATTAAAATTTTAGACACTTTCTCAGACGTTTTCTTAGAAACCCTTATATGAGAAACTCGTTCAAGTATTGATATAAAAACAAAAGTATGGTTATAAAGTTTATTTTAACCATTGTTTTGTAAGATTTGGAATCATCCATATTGATCGTATTAAAAAAATACAAGATAACTATTTATTTTTACTAGTCGTAAATGAGTTTTCAAATTATTTGAATTGAACCGTTTAACGATGGTTAGAAAAGACATCACTCGGTAATAAGCTGTATGAGAACCTAGTACAGACCCACCCAAAATTTTCATGGCTTTGATATTAATAGATTCTTAAAATACCTAATACCTACTTTTGATAGTCTTTTGTATACCAGGTACATAATAAGGATTCTTAAAATTCAAGGGCCAAAGACAGACCTGACAGACCCGAGAATCTTCAGACCTAATTATGTAGCGTTGCACACAATATTTTTTCTAAGGCAGCAACCATAAAATCATATATAAACACGAAGTAAATATTGGTTTTTATATCTTTGCCTAGAAGATAGCATTTTTTTTTAAATACAACACATGGCTATTGTGATATTTGTTTTCATAAATAGACAAAGGACACGGCCCCCTACGCACCGCGCTTCAAATGTAGTTGATTTCGATATCACTGGCAGTCATTTAATCGACAAATAGAAGTGCTGGAGTAGAAAAATATATTTTATGTTATTTTAATAATACAATAGACACACACACATACAACATTAACATTAACATTAACTTACATAGATCTTGTATATTGTGAAGAATATAATTCTGATAGCTTGAACGTTTTGGCGCAATTTGCCCTCCACGTCCGGTTGAAATAATTAAGTATCTATTTATTTAACGTAGATAGGTAATAAATTAAACAAGAATTTCGACAGCATCACACTTAAAGGGTAACCCACGATGTTTTTAGCGTTAAAGGAACCAACTATTTTTATTTTAAATTCATTCATTAAGTCTTATAATATGAAAAGCGTAGGTATTTATATACCATTTTTTATCCTTTATTGTCAAATAAATAATATTTATCATAATTGTGGAACTAAAAATGCGACGGGTTATCCACCCTCGTAAAAAGGAACCCATATCCGCGGTATTTGGGTAACAGTGGTCCATTACCACGGTAATAGGCGATTTCGACATTTTGGTTTTAATAATTCTTTTTTCCTTTATAATTTTCTAAAACAAGGCCAGAAACTAAAATAATATAAACTTTAATTAACAAACTAACATAAAAAAATATGTCTTGGTCCATACACCGCCGGTTATGCTAAATTTTTGGCTCTCTTTGAAAAACTTGCTTAACCCCCTCGTTAATAGGGGTACTTACTTAGGTAATGCCGAAAAAGACGTTCCTGTACCGACTTGTTCGACATCCGCATCCGCATTAAGCTCCGCATCGATTTTATGCGGATGCAGATGCGGATGCGATTTTGAAAATAATGCGGAAGTTCCGCGGTTGCGGGTGTGGATGCGGATATACGCAACATCCCTGCTCCAAATGTTAAACTAGTAGAACCAGGCTTGATGAAGCCATAATCCTCACTAACATCCGTATTACTATAACGGTTATATCTTTGGCACTGAGAGCGAGAGATATGGGACTTGTGATCATTCAGGCTTTAATTGAGGGACGATGAATTGGATAATATCATTAAGTTTAAAGGCCAGAGAACAGAGCGGTACTGAGGAATGTTTCCTATTAAGGGGCCCACTGATTAACAGTCCGCCGGACAGTATCAGCCTGTCAGTTAGAACAAAAATTTGATAGTTCCGAACAACTGCCAGGCTGATACCGTCCGGCGGACTGTTAATCACTGGGCCCTTTAAGGAGTTCGATAGGTACTTACTAGATACTCATAAGAATAATATAAGTATAAAAAGAGTGGTAACTCCATACATCAGTTTTCTTAAACGCGCGTTATTTCGTAGTCGACATCTAACGTCAAGTAGTGGAACTATCGGACCCCTACTTGACACCAGATGTCACAAGTGTAGCTACTGATGAAAAATGTAGTACTAAAACAATTTACAACTAATATTATAAGCAGAAGGGGTTGAAACTAGACTTCCAGTTAATCCGGTTATATTATTAGCTGAAAATTGTTGAGCATTAGAGTTTTCGTTCGTCGCGACATCTATTGTCAACTTGTAGTACTGATAAATTCCGCTACATGACAAAAAAAAAAAAGTATCGTGATGACGGATGGTATGAAAAGTTTCCATACATTATTTAAGCTTCAATTGGCATTTTTTATCCATGATTGTCATCTTGGCTAGGGCCCAGGGGTCTAGCCTACATGACAATAGTACATCGACAAACGCCAAACGAACGGGCCGGATCCGGGCCGGAGCTTCCGGCGCTTGCTTACTTTACTCTTCACGTGATTTATTTCCATAAAAAACGAAGCGCCCGAAGCTCGGGCCCGGACCCGGCCCGGTCTAACGTGAGTTATTCTTTATTCATCGATATAGCTATTAAACGTATTGAATACACCAGTATATATTATAGGATGAATCTGCCAAATATTGCGGTCCACTAGACATGTATCTCCTTGTTCGTAAGACAATGGCAGACAGTTCAATATCAGATATCTCGCGACAATGGACAGTTCACGTGTGACACAGAGACTTGTACATAGTAAAGACCTGCACTCTTTGAAATTATTCAATCCAATTCAATTCAGTTCAATTCCATTCAATTCAATTCAATTCAATTCAGTTCAATTCAGTTTAATTCAGTTCAATTCAGTTCAATTCAGTTCAATTCAGTTCAATTCAGTTCAATTCAGTTCAATTCAGTTCAATTCAGTTCAATTCAGTTCAATTCAGTTCAATTCAGTTCAATTCAGTTCAATTCAGTTCAATTCAGTTCAATTCAGTTCAATTCAGTTCAATTCAATTCAATTCTCTTCAATTCAATCGATTTATTTTCAGACCATGTCCATAGTTAAATTATAAAACCGCATTCCTTATTTCTAGTCTTTGTCTTTACCGAAGAGATATAAGTAAGCATAGAGTGCTCACTCCATACATCAGTTTTCTTACCAAAACGCTTATCATTTTCGTAGTCGACATCTATCGTCAAGTAGCGGATTTATCAGTACTGCTACTTGACACTAGATGTCAACTTACCATCGGGCGATCCATCTGCTCGTTTGCCTCCATCATAATATTTAGGAAAAATATATAGGGTGGCAAAAAAAAAAATATTGCATTCCCGTTGCCAGGGAGGTTTTGGGAGTATACTGAGCAACTTTTACTATGGGACCAACCCCGAATACGCAAAAAAAATATTTGGCTGTATCATACATTTTGGCTTGTCCATTTTCTATGGGAGGGTAAATTTTTTATCGCAATTTCGGGGTTGGTCTCATAGTAAAAGTTGCTCAGTAAACTAAACCTCCCTGGCAACGGGAATGCACTTATTTTTTGGCGGGTGTACACATGAAATTGTAAGGAACTCGCTAAAGTAACTTCTGAGTCTCTTTATACTTTAAACTCTCGCGTTTTGTACACATATTTAATTACACAAACGGGTCTACCGCGACATAATTTCATTTAATTTTCTGAGTCTCTATCAGTTCTTGTCTCTGGGTCAAGTATAACACAGAGGTGTGTATACTGTACGAGTATTGTGTTACACACGGAATACCAAGCCATTGATATTGGGATATCGAGACGGGATAGCACGTGTTGACATATCAAATCTCGTCCGAGGGAAATGGGATGGAATTCGATTAGCACCTATTTCAGTGGAAATAGACCTGTATCCGAAAGATTCGTATAGGCATTAGCTGGTCCGGGTCCGGGCCGAGGCGTACTGCAGTTTTTTAGAGAATGGCAATCAAGGCAATAAGCGCTGGTGGCCTAGCGGTAAGAGCGTGCGACTTTCAATCCGGAGGTCGTGGGACAAACCCCGGCATGTACATTGGTACTAAAACTCATTGGAGTTTTTTGGAACTTATGTACGGAGAGAGGCTTATGCTCGACAGTGGGCGATAAAAGGCTGATATGATGATGATAATGATGACGATGATGATGATGATGATGATGATGATGATGATGATGATGATGATGATGATGATGATGATGATGATGATGATGATGATGATGATGATGATGATGATGACGATATGTACGGAATTATATTTACCAGTCAAGGAAACATCGTGAGGAAACCGAACTAATCCTAATAAGGCCTAGTTTCCCCTCTGGGTTGGAAGGTCAGGCATACGTCAATTTATGGGATTAGTTGCCTAGCGGACCCCAGGCTCCTATGATCCGTTGCTAAAAATGCCGGGATAATGCGAGGAAGGAGAGAATGGCAATCACGTCATGCATTCAACAGAAAACGAAGTCTCAGACGCCACGGTTCGGACCCGGACCGTTCTAGCGTGAGTTATCTTTAACCCAGTCCTTCAGATTTTATAATTATATTTACATATCTTGAGGCAAGAGACCTTTGCTGAAGCAATCTGCCGCATTGTCGTTGGTGTTCACATAATGTCAATGATAGTTATCTGTCAACTCCTTGAGGGCTCGGACCCTATTTGCGACGTATGTCAATAATTTTACAACACCTGTCCTTAGCCATGCCAGTACTATTTGACTGTCAGAGAAGAGATGGATTGCATGAATATCCAATTTTATTACGAGAGTGTCATGAACCCGTTTGACCAGACCAGATAAGAGTTACAATTGCTTCAAATTTTGAAGTGTTATCTGTAAGTATAATAATATAAACCTGTATCTTTACCACGAGTTTGATACTAATATATTCCCTAGCGACTGCATCAACTAACTACAACTAATTACAATGCATCTCCCTCGTACTGACATTGGTGCAAGCGAGATTCACTGCGTTTGAGTTGACGCAGTCGCTAGCGTAAGGAAGCGTAAAACTCATGATGAGGATACTGTAGGTAAATAGCCCTCCTTCTAGCCCTCGAGGAAAAGTTTCCGTCAAAGTCAACTAAAAACATTGGGCCTGATTCAAATTTTACGATACGTTAACAAATTTGCTAAAGGTAAGGTAACAGTGTCAAAAGTGACGTTTTGTTTGAAGAAATGAAGTATTTTTTTGTTTAGATTTTGTAAGCTTACAGCTCACAGGGCCACTAGTTTTATTTCATGTAACAGATAAATGCTTTAAGGATGACTCACGTTAGACCGGGCCGTGTCCGGGTCGGAGCTTCCGGAGCATCGTTTTCTATGGAAAGCATCACGTGATCGCCTGTCATGTCATAAAAAAGTTAGCGCCGGAAGCTCCGGCCCGGACACGGCCCGGTCTAACGAGAGTCATCCTTTATTCATTCAATCTCGGCTTCAGTTCGATAATCCTAGCACAACTGACAACTCGGCGAGACGGGTCCACGGGTCTACGTATTTAATGGACCCTAATTCCGTTTGTAAGACGCTGAGGCATGGCCCCGTGGACCCCACGCCCCACCTTTACACTGTTGTGCAGGAGAACGTGGTAAGGGGTCAAAAACTTTTCGTTCGTTAACTTTTATGTTGTCCACAAGAAAGACGCCCGTTTTGCAAATTGTACCTGCGCTTATAATTCGAGAATTTAGAGAAAACAATCTTAAGGGTCAATTTTTGAAGAGGGTGGTTTTTCGACATTTGTATGACAATTTTAAATTTTTGTAAAATCTGATTTGTAATCATCGTTTTAGTAAGGGTTCTTAACAACAAAAAATATACTGTACAAGGCACCACTCTACTTTTTATAGTTAGCTACGTTTCAATATCGACATTTGTATGTCACTATTTAGCCATTTGTTAGGCGCTTTTGATGTATATGGCATTTTTTTGGATATTGTATGGCAGTATAAACAATTTTATAGCACTATTTATTATTTCTGTGGCATTTGTAAGACCCCGACGACACTTGTATGGAACCTTTTCCACATTTGTATGGCACTTTGTCGACATTTTTATGCCACAATCGACATTTGTACGGTTAAAATAGCCGTATAAATGTCGCCGTATAAATGTCGCCAAAAATATTTTTTGCGATATTTCCTACACAATACAACCGATTCACTTATTTATTTTACTATATATTATAACACTATATTAGCAACTATTATTATAAAATAAACATCATTATTTTGACTGTGTACCAACATATTGTTGCTGTGTACGTAGGAATTATCCTCTTTGCTCCTTTTGAATGCGCTCCTCGCATCAGCATTATTTTTCTTTAATTTTCTGTGTAGTTAGCAGTGGTTTGATATTTTTACTGTTATGCTGTTTAACTTGTTTAAAAAAAAATTAAGCTTCCATGCAAATATCATTGTAGTCGTACCAAAATATATCGAAAGAGATTCTTACCTGTTTTTATATAAATTAAACGGTTCCCGCGTCCACACTCGGTGGCAATCGACGCCCAACTAACCGCACTATTGCGTCGTAAATTTAATCTAACCGTTATTCAATAGACAAAGAAGATTTTGGGGGGGTATCTTTAAGTCGAAAATTTAAAGAGAAAATTAAGCCGCTATGGGATAAAAGCTAGTGCCCTTGACCTGGTCTCATCGTACCTTTCGGATAGAACTCAGCGAGTAGTTATTAATGGAACTCAATCGGCGGGGTCCCCGGTAGCCCTCGGAGTGCCTCAAGGTTCAATTCTTGGTCCCTTCCTGTTTTTGGTATACATTAATGACTTACCAAAAGTTGTGCAAGATAGACATGATATAGTGTTATTTGCAGATGACACTTCCCTTATATTTAAAGTGGACAGAAAGGAAAATAGCTTCGAGAGCATTAATGACGCGCTATCTACCATAGTAAACTGGTTTACGGCAAACAATTTGCTTTTGAACGCCAAGAAAACCAAATGCATCAAGTTTACGCTACCTAACGTCAAGCAGGTAAATAACAGCAAGATTAAAATAAAAGGTGATACGCTGGAATTTGAGGATCGAACTGTTTTCCTGGGAGTCACTCTAGACTCCAAACTGCAATGGCATGCACATATAGGCACTCTAGCCGGAAAACTTAGTTCAGCAGCCTATGCAGTGAGGAGAATCAAACAGCTAACAAACGTAGAGACGGCCAGGCTGGTATACTTTAGTTACTTCCATAGTGTTATGTCTTATGGAATTCTGTTGTGGGGAAAAGCGGCAGATATTCAGACAATATTTGTGCTGCAAAAACGAGCTGTACGTTCCATCTATGGACTGGGCGCTCGAGTATCCCTAAGAGAGAAATTCAAAGGAGTTAACATTCTTACCGTTGCATCTCAATACATACTAGAGAATATTATGTATGTTCGGAAAAACATCCACGAATTCAAGGTTAACAGTGATATCCATAACTATAACACTAGAAACAAACATAAGCTTGCTGTGCCCGCCCACCGCCTCCGTAAGGTTAGTACGTCTTTCGTCGGGAACTGTACACGTTTTTATAACGAAGTCCCCACTGATGTAGTGAATTTACCACTTCACAAATTTAAGTCGCACATTAAGCGCTCCTTGTTAAGTAAGGCGTACTACACTGTAAATGATTTTATAAACGATAGAGATGCCTTTAAGCAGGTAGCTTGATTTCATTAGTATAATAAGAGCTAAATAAATATTGTTTTTTTTTTTACATTGTGAATTAAATATGCTAGTGTCCAGTAGAATTGACACATGAGACAATGATGTTCTCGCTTGATTAAATTGTTTAATTTAATTTTAGTTTTGGACACTTGGAGACCTTATACATCTCTAAGTATTTATTTATATATTTTATTTTTATTTTTGATTGTACATACCTATATTTTTAATGTTTCTGACACTTAGAGACCTTTACATCTCTAAGTCAACTTAGGCTAGTAATTATGTGAAGCTATACTGTCTTTTTATGTAACATACGAGCACAAAATGCCGTGTCTTACAGCTACATGTTATTACTATTTTAATATTATTATAGGCCGGTAGCTTGAACATGTCATGCTCGCTTAAAAGTCTTTGCTTACGGTGGCGTCGTTGATCGGGTCGCCACTTTCCCGAATGAAGGTTGAGGGAGGCGATGGCTGAGATACGCGTCATACTCGTGAACGGGTGCTGTTTGTGGAGACTGGTCTGTTTAAGCTAACACAAGCTATTATACTTAGTAACTTTATTTTTATTAATTAATTACAGTGAGACGCCTCATTCTGCTCTCGTATGTTTCTTTTCTCTTAATGAATGTATTAATTATACAGGATATTGACTCTTGGAGACCCTATACATCTCTAAGGATAACTTGATAAACTATATAATCTTATAGTTCTGACACCTAGAGACATTTACACCTCTAAATATTATAGATTTTTTTTTTGTGTTTTGTATCTGTATTTTTTATGTAATTAGACATTAAGAGACCATATACATCTCTTAGTAATTGTAATACGTTAGATTGAATTGTTAGTTTTATTTTATAAAATTGTTGATGTTATTATTTTTGCTTGTAATTATGTAAATTCAATGATGACGTGTAAAAGTGCCCTTGTGGCCTATTTGCTTAATAAATGTTGATGTTTGATGTTTGATGTTTGATGTCATTACAAAACAAGTGCCGCGCGGGACAACGATAATAAAAAGGCTTCCCCTGTTTTATTAAATAACGCATTAATTTATCGAAAAGATTAAATCAATTCTCTAGAAAATGCTCTTTATAAAAATAATAGAGTTATTAATAATACGTTGCCTACATCCAAAGTTATGATTTTTTTTATTGGGTGTGTGCCGCCACTGGGACACGCGAAAAAGGGGCAAATTTCGCCGTTTTTGGAACTTCAAACGCGATTTTGTCAGAAACAAATAATATTTAAGGTACAGTTGTACATTATTCTTAAAGCTTATAACACATTGAATGAAAATATATACATACCCAGTCTTTTAGTCCTATGGACTTCGAGTTTTAGCCGTGGGACAGCAATAAATGCCTATTTGAAAATTGACCCTTAAAATTAAGTGTTATATGTCGTCGTAAGTATAATGAGTCGATTTTAAAGTGACATTCGGATGTCAGCTACGCTACAGCTGTCGTGGTGTCGTTGTACAGAATGTAGTGCATAATTGTTTTCCTTCGTATTTTCTCGGAAACGTTCGTATTTGTCATGCTACTCTCTACCTCAGTATATTTTCTACCGAGACTGACTGAAATAACAAGACATGTTCGTACGTTTCCGTGAAAATAAGAAGGAAAATAAGCACTACATCTGTATATGCCGCTGTATTCTGTCAATTTCCTTGATAAAACAAGTGACATTCGCCGCCGCAATACTGCTGCATTGTGCGTTAGTTCCGTCATTCATTTATATGTGTGACAAATATTCGAAATTAAACTTTCGTGAGACATATTTCAAAATATTTTGATCACAGCGGTTACACTAACTTGTCATTTGTTGCTAGCGATTAACCCCCTTATTCATAAAGCTTCACGGGCCTGATTTAGTTAAATTATATTTTATTCTTTCTTACAAATAAATAATTATTGTAGGTCAAAATGACTTGTACGGTTTACATACCACACATTGCCATCTCAGCGAAATTACTTACAATTGCGTAAAGCTATAAAATACGAGTCAGTACACGTTCATCATTAGAACCTCTGACGCGTGTCCTCATTAGCACTATCATTCATAATATCGCGCTTTTATAGTTAATATTTTCGTATCAATAATGTGTTTATTTTCGGCAATATTCTGAGTTATCATTATGTCAAGCAACCAACAGAATATAATTGATGTATGTGACACTAGCAGCTCATACATGACTGATAAACGATTATTATTAGCTAATTGAGGTTTGTAGCGCGTGAGTGTAACCGCTGTGATCTAATTATCACAAATATTTGTTTCGGAGTCATGGATGTTTTAATATTGCATATTTATATAAGTAGAATAGAATAGAATAGAATACTTTATTGCATATCACATTACAGACATGGATGGAATGGAACATAAATAAAGGTATACATGCAAGGGCACGGCAATATAAGAGGGCTACAAGTTGATTTGATTACAATTATTATACACATTTCATTAAATTAATATTATACATACATTCACACATGATCATTTGATAGCGATATTACATTATTTCCTTACATAAACAAAGCATGGTAATATTTTCATTTACTGACTTGGTCAAAAAATTCTTTAATATTATTAAAACATCCACTAATTAAAAACAGTTTCAGCTGTTTTTTAAATTGACTTTCATTTTCCAGATCTTTGATAGAGTTTGGAAGGTGATTATAGATTTTTATAGACATATAATGGGGGCTACATGTGACAAGTTTTAATTTCGAAAAAGGCACTTTTAGTTGATTAACATTACGATTATTTCTTTTAATTTGAGTTGTATCTTGGAGTGAATATAAGTTTAAGTGTTTCCTAACAAATTTATATGATTCAAATATGTACATAGATGCAACGGTCAGTATTTATATGTTATAAACTAGCTGTGCCCGCGGCTCCGCCCGCGTGTAATTCGGTCTGTGTCAGTAAGCGGCTAATTTCTAATCCTAATTTCTCTCCCTCTCCCCTGGAGGCGGAACTTGAAGTAAAGTTGACATATGTATATGCTAGAGGACTGAAATCCAGATAAAATATTTTACAATTAGGTAAGTACCACTAAATACACTCCAAAATCAATAGTTTTATTCGTCCTTATTAAAATTTTACACGTGATTTAAACTTAGAGAATATAACCAAACGGAGTAGTCATTGACAGGCGTTCCCCTCTATCGAAAATAGGCGGCCAATGGTCAACCGACGTCAGAAAACGTCCGCAAAAACGCCAGACTATTTTGTACCGAAAATTATAGACATGGCGTCTCCGTTGGTTATATTCTCTAAGGATTTAAACGACAGAGTAGTATAGGTAAATATCGGACGATACAGTAAGGTATACGCGCGCGAGCGAAAGCGAAGCGGCCTGCCTGGCTAGAGCGCCACTTACCGTAGTCTTCTTCAGACTCCTGAGGAAGACCACGTGCCCCTTGTAACCTCAATGCGATCAGATTTTTTTCGGGAAGGCATGGTAATGCGTATAAAATGCGAGTCCCAAATCGTTTGACTCTGCAAACGACCAGTCGGCCGGATTAAGATATTTTGATGCCCTAAGTATTTCTAGACCATGGTGCCCCCTCTCCCTAGGGTCATCAAGATTACATTGAATTTTTTTGGTAAATTGAGTGACGTTCATTGCTGCATTTCAGCTGAGAATGGAAATCAGTCACATCATTTTATTACGAAAATTGACAGTGCCGCAGCAGTAACGTTGCAACAGCTAGAGTACCTAATGCTACTGCAGGCGCCACCCAAATGTCACCGTTATCATAAACATCTTAGAATGTTATTGAAAACGCGAGCGAAGCGAGCGCGAAAATTTTTCGATATAAAAACGCAATTTGATAGACAGTTGTACATTTTTACTTTTAGTATGGAAATCAGTCACATCATTTTATCACGAAAATTGACAGTGCTGCAGCAGTAACGTTGCATCAGAGTAATGCTGCTGCAGTCTCCACCCGAATGTCACCTTTATCATATCTTAGAAAGTTATTGAAAACGCGAGCGAAGCGAGCGCGACAATTTTTCGATTTAAAAAAACGCAATTCGATAGACAGTTGTACATTTTTACTTTTAGTATGGAAATCAGTCACATCATTATATCACGAGAATTGAATGTCACCTTTATCATATGTTAGAAAGTTATTGAAAACGCGAGCGAAGCGAGCGCGAAAATTTTTCGATATAAAAAACGCATTGTGATAGACAGTTGTATATTTTTACTTTTAGTGTGGAAATCAGTCACATCATTTTATCACGAAAATTGACAGTGCTGCAGCAGTAACGTTGCAACAGAGTAATGCTGCTGCAGTCCCCACCCGAATGTCACCTTTATCATATCTTAGAAAGTTATTGAAAACGCGATCGAAGCGAGCGCGTCAATTTTTCGATATAAAAAAACGCAATTCGATAGACAGTTGTACATTTTTACTTTTAGTATGGAAATCAGTCACATCATTATATCACGAAAATTGAATGTCACCTTTATCATATGTTCGAAAGTTATTGAAAACGCGAGCGAAGCGACCGCGAAAAATTTTTGATAATAAAAAACGCATTTTGATGGACAGTTGTACATTTTTACTTTTAGTATGGAAATCAGTCACATCATTTTATCACGAAAATTGACAGTGCCGTAGCAGTAACATTGCAACAGAGTAGGTACCTAATGCTGCTGCCAGCGCCACCCGAATGTCACCTTAAGTTATCATATCTTAGAAAGTTATTGAAAACGCGAGCGAAGCGAGCGCGACAATTTCTCGATAAAAAAAAACGCAATTTGATAGACAGGTGTATATTTTTACTTTTAGTGTGGAAATCAGTCACATCATTTATCACGAAAATTGACAGTGCTGCAGCAGTAACGTTGCAACAGAGTACCTAATGCTGCTGCAGGCGCCACCCGAATGTCACCTTTATCATAAACATCTTAGAATGTAATTGAAAACGCGAGCGAAGCGAGCGCGAAAATTTTTCGATAATTTTTGGTGCCCCCTAGACATGGTGCCCTAAGCAAGTGCTTATTTTGCTTAAAAGGGTTAATCCGCAAATGACAGAGGTCAATGTTTGTTTTTTCAAAGTACCCACCTTCGTGGCCATTATTAAGTGATTAAGGAGGCGATCCGTATGAATATGGATTTGATATGGACGGGATATAATTACGATTACGTATAATTCATGACGGAGAAAATAAATAATTTTAAATAATTTTATGCAATTATATGCGTGTTGATATGTGTGTTTATTTTACCACTACGTAACTATGTAAACCCATTTTTAGTTTTCTTGGTTACTTGGCTCCCCAAAAGATGGCACTGTGCAATGAGGGGCAATTAATTTACTGTCGTTTAATTTTGTTGTATTATTAAATCAACACAATTATTCAATTAAATTTGTTGATATCCGTACGATTGATTGAAATTTTAGAAAAGGGGTCTTCTAAACATAGAGTTAATTTGGCAAAATCCTTCCTCGGTGACTTATTTATGTCACATCGTATTAAATTCAGCGCCATCTGTTAGTTTACCAGGGTAATCTATAGTGTTAGCACATATTTGAAAAAAGTTTGCCCCTCCTTCCTAAGTAGCGCCATACGATTTAGGGGCAAACTTGAGTCAATCGAGTGTTGTGGCTACCCCCCCTTTTAGGGGTTGAATTTTTATAGCCTATAACCTGGCCGGGGATTTTCTCGACAGATTAGTAAAGTTTTCATCAAAATCCGTTTAGCCGTTTTCACGTGATGCGCGTTCAAATAAACAGACAAACAGATAAACAGATAAACAGACAAACAGACAAAAATTCTAAAAACTGTTAGAACGTGTTCTGTTATCAATTCTAAGTGTCCCCAGCCAACTTTTTTTCAAATATCTTCCATGTACAGACTTTCGACCCTCTTCAGCTTTATTATATGTATAGATGTTACAATCTATATATCGTCGTCTAGTACCTATAACACAAATCTTAATCAGCTTACTGTGGGACTAGATCGATTTGTGTAAGATGGCCCTATAATATTTTTTTTATACCCCTGTCTAAAGTTATTTTATTTCACTTGCCCCTCACCCTCAATTTGACGATACAAGGTTCTGAAGTTAAACAATCGCGGGTCAGCCTGTCAGACCGTCCTCAGAGCGATTACAATGTTATACATACATTACAGCGCTAACGCTCATTCGTGTTGTGTAATTCTGTCTTGATTTATTCAAAAAGCTGCGGTCAGAGGCGCGTTGTTCACTTGTACGTAATAATCTCTGGAACGGTATGTTCATGATTTTAAGATCGATATGATGCAATCTAAAAATGGGACAATTGATACTTTGGGTAGGTATCGATACATTACGTCCGGTAGTACCTATTGTTGTTGTTTTATTTATTTGTTATGTTTGTGTTGTTATTGTTTGTTGGTACATATTATTGTGGGGGTGCTGACCTGCAGCTAGTATGGTCGCACATTCTCTGCAAAAATTGGCTATATAAGTCACCTGAGAGCGCACATCTGACACTCTCAGCGGTGGAACGCGGTCGCTGTGGCCGGAAACGGCTAGGAGGGAATGAGTACCTATCGGGACATCAGTGTTGGAAAGTGAAGTGCAATACTTTCATCATATAGTAAACTGTTAAACTTTTAATAACAGGGGCCGTTTGAATATACCAAAACATAAAAAATTAAAAGCTGTATTCAGGAGATATATCACAGTAATTATATCTGACAGGCCAATTTGAACGTATACTGACATCAGAATATCATTTAGCTATCGTGCGTCTCGCTCGTGCCAATATATGTACGAACAAGTACGAGCAGAATGCATGACAACTGAATAACATAATTTAGAATGTAAATTTTTGGTGTCCTTTTGTTGTCGAATTGGACTGTTCTACTGTTAGCAAATAATTAACGTTGTCACATATTATTTCTGAATTAAATACTTACAATGATACTTGGCATAATTTCAATTTTGGTCGCACTTTTAATATATTGTATTTTACAATAGTATAGCTCTATGCTTTTCATACAAGTAAACAACCAAGACTGACGTCGACAGATAGTTAGCTGCAATCGGCCCTAAGAAATATAGTAGACTTACAAAATAAAGTAAATTTACCCTGAAAAAACGTTCTCACACACTACACCTAAACACACGGCTTAACCTAAGACTGTCCAACAAGATCAGGCAATAAGTCAGGCTGACGATGTCATCTGTAAGGGCCGTCACGCCGGGCCCTAGGGACCTTGTAACCGGGGTTGTGTAGACGTTTTAGTGAGATCTTGGGATCGCGAAAGTTTTGGCAATTGCGGCGTCAGATACTTATTGCGCCTAAGATAATCCGATTCCGATCCGATCCGATGATAAGCTTGCCTACTTTAGAAATGTTATAATTTTTAAGTGTGAATGGGTTCAAATTTTGCTTCTATGTTTGTTAGTACCTACTATAGAAACAAATGCAAGTACAAAACGCAAATTTAATCTAAAAAATAAAAACCTAACATTAAAAACTACTGACATAAAAAACTACCAATGGAGATCTAAAATGTATACACTTTCTTTAAATAAGTATACAATATATCAATATATGGAGGAGACAGTATAAGTAGGAGTTACATAAAAAAAATATAGATATATATATGTATATATAGGATTCCTGATCCGTCTTCGCATTCAAAAGCTTTGATACGTCGTCTCGTACCTCTGACTCTGAACTAAGTATACTTTACTTTATATTATACTTTCTTGCATAAAATATGTTTTTGAAGGATCTCTTCCATCAATCAAATCAAAAATATTTATTTGCATAAATAAGGGTACAATGGGTGGTATACAAAGTTTTCAGTCTCATTCCTTATTTTACCATAATATGGCGTACAAATATTCAATACGTTACCCATAGAGCTATATTCTGGCTATATGTACATACATGCATTCTTATAATCTAAGTATATGGCACAATTTTACACAAAGTCAAAAAAATAATAATTTAAAATTAAATTGATAATTAATGTCTTACTTGGTAAAATGTCTAATAAATATAAAATAAATAATTTCATAATCAATAAATACTTTATCATGCTTACAAATTACAATTTTCCAAAAACTCATCGATCGAATAATAGCAATTTTCAATTAAATGTGTATATAATTTTTTTTTTTAATAAATTAAATGGCAGTTCCTTAAAACTATCAGTAAAACAATTAAATATTTGTATTGCCATTCCATATACATTCTTCATATGTAGAGAAAGATTTGTTGTCGGCATGAAAAGTTTATTCCTATAAGCACCCCGTTTTGATGTTATAGTGATCGTTCTAAAGCACGACGCATCTATCCCGTGTTAGAATATATTTTTTATTCTCACAAACCTTGTTCTTTCATCCGAAATCATCCATCTTACAATTGTCTAGTCTAGTACAATACCAGCTTATCGTCTACAATAACGTTACTGCTGTTAGCACTATGCAATTTGCTACCATTCACACGCTTTACATGGCGACCCTGCGATTTTCCAGTTATCACTGACCGAAGAACTACTATGGTGCTGGGGCTCAAGTTATGATGGTTATGGTACGGCAGAGACAACACCTGTTTAAGAATAGGAGAGGGGTGGGGGGCTGGGGGGTGTATGCAAATTTGGAGGAATATTGCGCCTGAAGCCTCATCTCCATGCCGAGAGAAATTAATTGTCATGAAATGTATATTGAAGACGAGAATAGCACACAAGTGTGCAGCTGAATTTGCTGTGACACGACATACTGAACAGGAGCTGACATTAAATATTAGTAAACAAATAGGTAACTATACAAGGGAGTCACTTAATTACCTATGAATATAATTGCATCCCTGCATGTGCTAACTCGGGGCACGAATACTAATTGATGTTTATTGTTAATATTATTAACGTTGTTTACTGTCAGGTTCAATATCATGTCTAATATCGAGCCTCTGAAGGTAAAAAACTTTAATACCTACTTACTATCACTTTAGTGTTCGTGCCCCGAGTTAGCAAAGGTATGTTATTTTGTTTATTTTGCGATTTTAAAAGATTTAAGCTAGTGACAAAGAGGATGAAATTATAAACTCCAATTAAAATAAATTATTTAAATTGTTATATGTTTAAAATATTAAATAAACTTTATTGTTACTTAGTTCAGAAGTAAAAGAGAACTATTATCCACAGACTATGTTACGTTCTTAAATAATACAATACCTAGTTACAACCGGTAGTACCTAATGGTCGCTTAAAGAATGATATATAGGAAAACAAATGAATAAAGTTAGTCAGCTTCCTGACAACTGGCTTGATTCACAGCAAAACCAATCACAATTGAGGTTTTCAATGGAATACACGAAGTAAATATATTCACATTAACATCCATTTCAGCATGTATTTAGGTGACCTAAATTGTGATTCGGTAGACTTCAATAGATCTGGGATTGCTATTTTAACTGCTTGCCAAGCACGAGCGAATTAAAAACTCACGCAAGCCAAAACACCTATCATCATCATTCTAGCCTTCAGTCGGCCACTGCTGAGCATAGGCCTCTCTTCGTGTACGCCACTTATCCCGGTCCTAGACTAGTCCCATCCAAAAGTGCCCTGCGATTTTCCGAATGTCATCCACCCAACGAGCCAACGGACGCCAGGCGCTTCTTTCTTCCGAAAGCGGCCACCAATCCGTCAACATTTTGGTACACCTGCCATCACCCTGCCTAGCCATGTCCCACCCAACTCCATTTAAGCTTGGTGATGACTTCACTCACACCTAACAAAACAAAACACCTATAAATTTACTTAACGATACAAGTGCGGAAAAGAGGAAATTCGAAACGAGTGGCGATAAATTAAAACACGACCGAAGGGAGTGTTTTAAATCGACACGAGTTGCGAATTACCTATTCGCACGCGTATCGTACAACGTTATACAGTACATATGGCCCTTTAAACTTTTGACATACGCACCGAAAGTGCTCTTTCCCGCACTAGTGCTGGAAAGTAGGACCATATGTACTGTAAAGAAAATGACAGCGATGACATCTCCAGTTACTAAATGCTCTAAAAATTGGCTCTACCTCTAGACTCACTTCTTGTATTTTTTGAGTAGTTGCATATTTGCCCTATAGGTAGTTTCAAATTTGCATAGTTGGAATGGGGTTGGCAACTGTCAAATGTTTGCATAGATGGCGCCTTCATAGCTTGCCCCTTTTTCTATGAGATTTGGTTTAAAGGGCTGGCGTCCAGAGATTAAATTCCATTAAAAAAATGAATTATTTGCGACTAAGAATCAATGGCGATCGAGCCCATGGCACCATCGAGGGCGCAGGCCGGGGTTCAGGCAGACCGAAAAGGAGATGGCGGGACGACTTGGACGCATTTTATCCGGATTGGTGGGAAAGTACAAACGATAGGGTTGAGTGGAGGAAAGGAGGGGAGGCCCAGCAGTGGGGAAACTAAACTAGGCTAACAAAAAAAAAGAGTCAATGGTTTGTTTGAGACCTCGACTCGTCCTCGCTCGCCAAACCAGCGTTTCAATCGTCGCGATCAGTAATTAAACCAGATTCGTGTTAATTTGGCTGTAATATTAATTAGCAACACGTGTGTTTACTATCAACGAGGATAATACAATTTACTGGGGAGTTATTGATGTAAACAGTTCCAAATCTGTGAAATTGTTATTGTATGTATCCACCATTTCTACAAATCAGTGGGAAAATCCAAACAAGAGGAGACGATAAGGCGTTTGTCCAGCAGTGGAACACTAAATTAGCCTAGTAAAAAAAAACTGTGCGTTCGATGGGGTAAGTTGAAAACAGGGGTAAGATAAAAAGTTCTCTGTTTTTCCGGATCGCGTGTAATCAAGACTGTAACAAATTATTACTCCTTGTTACGGGAATTTAAAAAGCAAAAATAAATCATGATGATTCTAATGAGCCTAAAGTTAATCTTTGCTTTGTCTTAGTCGATATCACTTTAAATACGTGATGCTACTCAGTCTTATCATATCTATCATCAATAAAATAAAGGTATAAAGCAAAAATGCCTTTTTACTCCGGAAAAAAAATGTACTGTTAACAAAACTATTGACTTAACACCCGTGCAGCGTGCACCTGCATACATATTTGTATACCTATACAGGGGTGTTTAGCTAATAGTTTTGAGGATTGTACGTTTTTATTCGAAAAGACAAAAATAAGATTTCCATACAATAATATGATAGTCATTTCCTTACAATATATGAAGCAGCGTAGACTACAATACCTATCCAAACTAAGTATCTAAATTTAATTTTACCCCTTTCATAAAAAAGGGTCACATCGCTTAAAATTAATAACCGACCAATTAGAACCCCAATTTGAGGGCAGAGGTGCTAAACCTTTGCAGTGAAGTATTTCCTCTCATTTAGATTACCGAGACAAAGTTCGTCATCTCAAGAGAGCCTATCTCCGTTAATAACTGTTCATAACGGGTTATAACGGTTAATAACCGTTATGCCGCCGCGTTATCACGAGCGGGGGAAGGGTTAATTCATTTCTGCAGTTTAATTGCTGTTATCTCGGTTCGGGGTTAATGAAGATTTTAAGTTACTATTTTTAATGAGTGCGGAGTTTGTGGTGGGATTTGGAAACTTAAAAGTTTATTTTTTGTATGTAATATAGCAAGCAGTTTTTCAATTAGTGAAATTAATTACCTATTTGAAATACATTTTTGTATTTAATTTAAAATATGTTTTAGCCAGAATTACTATAATTTAATAATTAACAAATTTGTCGTAATAAAACAACTATGAATTCATTATATTTATGGAAAGATTTTTTCATCTACCCATACATTATTAGCAGATATATCACGAAATATAAGCAGGTAGGACGCGTCAACGTCAATTATTTAGATTCCCCTTTTTTTTATTACACGACTGCCCAAACAAAAAGAGTGTATTGTTTTCAGCGTTCATGTTTGTATGTGAGTTTCTTTATTCCACCTTAACTTCTGAATGCCTTAACCGATTTAGACGTATGATACATCATTACTATCTTTACGTCATCCCGGGTAACATAGGCTATGTGACGTCATTATAAAAACAATATGGCGGACTTAATACGCCATATTACGCAAACTTTAGAAAAAAATATCGTGCAAACTTATCGAGTAGGGTATCAAAATGAAGGGCTTTTAAAGCCGATTGATAATATATATGCAACATGTGGGTTTAAGTCTCATTTTGAGAAAGTAAGAATTGACAAAATATGTTAAGATAAGCTAATCTCATAAAACCAAATATTATTATTGAATGGGATATAGGTACTTATTAAAATAAAAGGAAAGGGTTTGTCCGCTGATCATAAAAAAATATAATTATATTATATTAGGTGGTACATACTACTCATAGTTTTTAAAACATGTTCGTAATTGCGCTTATGGAATCGAAACGTTTAAAATATTAATTCTATTTATTAATCGATACGATGCAGAGTCCGTCTAAGCAAACTCTGCACCGAATTTGGCAGAACGAATCGTGAAAGTATCATTATAACCATATGGTTTGATTTAATTTTAACATGTATGATGGTGTAGACATTTTTTTAAGGCCGAAAGGTGAGCTCCACGTAGGGCCTAAGGCTCAGAGCGTAAGGAAGATGTGCGCTTCCTGCAACTTGTCCAAGTATATGCACTCGGTCTAAAGCCAGGCGCCAAAGGCGCCCCCACACTAAAAGGGTAAGGCGTAGCCCGATGTACGTGACACGCTATACGCTTACCAAAGCCGGGCGCCTTCGGCGATTCATACTAAAAGCGTCGGCCGTAGCCCGACGTACGTGGCGCGTTGTACGCGTTCCAAAGCCGGGCGCGTTCGGCGCCCTCATACTAAAAGAGTCGGGCGTAGCCCGACGTACATTCGTGGCGCACTGCGCGCGGTCAGGCGTCTTCTACTTTCTCATACTAAAAGTGTCGGGCGTGGTCCGACGTACGTGACACGCTGTACGCATACCAAAGCCGGGCAACTTCGGCGCCTTCACACTTAAAGGTTCTGGCGTAGCCCGATGTACGTGGCGCGCTGCACGCAGTCCAGAGCCAGGCACCTTCAAATCTCTCATATTAAAAGTATCGGGCGTAGCGTGACACGCTGTATGATTACCAAAGCCGGCCTAATACTCAAAGCGCCGAGCGTAGCCCGATGTACGTGGCGCACTGTACGCGTTCCAATGCCGGGCGCCTTCGGCGCCCTCATACTAAAAGAGTCGGGCGAAGACCGACGTACGTGGCGCGCTGCGCGCGGTCCAAAGCCAGGTGACTTCTACTTTCTCATACTAAAAGTGTCGGGCGTAGTCCGACGTACGTGACACGCTGTACGCATACCAAAGCTAGGCGCCGAGGCGCCCTCACACTTAAAGGTTCTGGCGTAGCCCGATGTACGTGGCGCGCTGCAAGCGGTCCATAGCCAGGCGCCTTCGACTCTCTCATATTAAAAGTATCGGGCGTAGCGTGACACGCTGTATGATTACCAAAGCTGGCCTCATACTCAAAGCGTCGGGCGTAGCCCGACGTACGTGGCGCGCTGCACGCGGTCCAAAGCCAGTCGCCTTCAACATTCTCATACTAAAAGTGTCGGGCGTAGCCCGACGTACGTGACACGCTGTACGCTTACCAAAGCCGGGCCCCTTTGGCGCCCTCTTACTCAAAGCGTCGGGCGTGGACGAGGCGCGTTGTACGCGTTCTAAAGCCGGGCGCCTTCGGCGCCCTAATAGTAAAAGAGTCGGATGTAGCCCGACGTACGTGGCGCGCTGCACTCGGTCCAAAGCCAGGCGCCTTCGACTCGTTCATACTAAGTGTCGGGCGTAGCCCGACGTGCATGACACGCTGTACGCTTACCAATGCCGGGCGCCTTCGGCGCCCTCTTACTCAAAGCGTCGGGCGTGTACGAGGCGCGTTGTACGCGTTCTAAAGCCGGGCGCCTTCGGCGCCCTAATAGTAATAGAGTCGGATGTAGCCCGACGTACGTGGCGCACTCGGTCCAATGTTTAGTAAGGAAATTGTTGCGGACTTCTTACTGAAACCTACATTTAGTTACATTTTTTTTACTCTTTACCTATATTCAAATTATATTTGACGTTATCATGGCTGTGAGTAAATAAACATGGCAATATGGAAAAGTAGTATCTGATTTTGAAGAATAGTGAAAAACATATTATAAATAAATATAATACGCTAAGAGTAAGTTTTGTGTTACCGGTAGTCGGTAACAGAAATGATGACCCCAAAATTAATTAAATAAATTAAAAATTAAAAAACACGACTGCGAAAAAGCGAACTGTAAAGATAAAAATATTTTTTAGTTGTGTTAGTAACTCAACTTAATGAATGTAAAAATTCTAAAAAGTATAAAATAAAATAAATTAATTAAAAATTAAAAAACACGACTGCGAAAAAGCGAACTGAAAAGACAAAAATAATTTTTAGCTGTGTTAGTTACTCAACTTAATGAATGTATAAAAATATTAGAATATGAGTGTTTAGTGAAGGTTATAAACAACAAACGCAAAAGTTTAATGCTCATTTAGGATCGTGACTGTACCTGTGTATATTATTGCAATTGCAGTCGGGGACCTTGATGTATTACCATTTTCCCATTTAAAAGGTCCCCGACTGCAATTGAAATAAAATACACAGGTACAGTCACGATCCTAAATGAGCATTAAACTTTTGCCTTTGTTGTTTATAACCTTCACTAAACACTCATATTCTAATATTGTTTTACATTCATTAAGTTGAGTAACTAACACAGCTAAAAATTATTTTTGTCTTTTCAGTTCGCTTTTTCGCAGTCGTGTTTTTTAATTTTTAATTAATTTATTTTTTTACCCATGAACGAAGATATTATATAAATCACATAAGAATTGAAAGAGAGAGAGAGAGAGCAACATCTTGAGAGACTCTCGCTAGGTGGTTGGATCAAGGGCTAGATGCAGAAGGCGGTGATCTTGGACAATGGACACGGCGCGGATAGTCCGCCGTTTCTCTCTCTGTAGCCCTGACCACCGGCAGCGTGGGCCTTGCCCCGCTGCCGGCGGCACCCTAGCTTAAGTTTTTTATAATGTATTTAAATGTATTTTTATTGTTTGGTGTTTTTATATTTTACTTTTATATTCATATTATAAATAACCTAACCCCATATCAAATGAATAAAGAGAAATAAATATCAATGTTCTATTAATAAAAACTTTACTACAAATTACCTGCTTACCTGTACGGACTTCATGGAATTTAAACCTCCATTCAACAATCACTGAAGTCATGTGACGAGATGATTTGTGAACTTGTAACTTCCACTCACCTGCAAACAAAAGTTTGGCATCAGAATTTACACTCTAAAATATCTAAATTGAAAATCAGGCCAATTCGAACGTAGACTGACATCAGAATGATATTTGAATTATGTTATTTAGTTATCGTGCTACTTGTCCGCGCCAGTACATGTACGGACAAGTACGAGTGAAATGCATGATAGCTCAATGACAACATTTAGATGTCATTCTGATGTGTACGTTTGAATTGGCCTGGTGGTCTTCCACAATAGGTCTCATAAGAAAGGTCAAAGTCACTTAAGGAATTGTCCTTCCTCATTTTAAGGTTCCGTACCCAAAGGGTAAAAACGGGACTTTATTACTATAAGACTCCACTGTCCGTCTGTACGTCTTCCGTCTGTCCATCTGTATGGAACCAGGCTGTATCCCATGAACCGTGATAGCTAGACGATTGAAATTTTCACAGATGATGTATTTCTGTTGCCGCTATAACAACAAATAATAATAAAATAAATTAATTAAAAATTAAAAAACCGGGCAAGTGCGAGTCGGAATCGCGCACGAAGGGTTCCGTACCATAATGCAAAAAAAAAAACAAAAAAAAAGCAAACAAAAAAACGGTCACCCATCCAAATACTGACCACTCCCGACGTTGCTTAACTTTGGTCAAAAATCACGTTTGTTGTATGGGAGCCCCATTTAAATCTTTATTTTATTCTGTTTTTAGTATTTGTTGTTATAGCGGCAACAGAAATACATCATCTGTGAAAATTTCAACTGTCTAGCTATCACGGTTCGTGAGATACAGCCTGGTGACAGACGGACGGACGGACGGACGGACGGATGGACGGACAGCGAAGTCTTAGTAATAGGGTCCCGTTTTACCCTTTGGGTACGGAACCCTAAAAACACGACTGCGAAAAAGCGAACTGAAAAGACAAAAATAATTTTTAGCTGTGTTAGTTACTCAACTTAATGAATGTAAAAAAATATTAGAATATGAGTGTTTAGTGAAGGTTATAAACAACAAACGCAAAAGTTTAATGCTCATTTAGGATCGTGACTGTACCTGTGTATTTTATTTCAATTGCAGTCGGGGACCTTTTAAATGGGAAAATGGTAATACATCAAGGTCCCCAACTGCAATTGCAATAAAATACACAGGTACAGTCACGATCCTAAATGAGCATTAAACTTTTGCGTTTGTTGTTTATAACCTTCACTAAACACTCATATTCTAATATTTTTATACATTCATTAAGTTGAGTAACTAACACAGCTAAAAATTATTTTTGTCTTTTCAGTTCGCTTTTTCGCAGTCGTGTTTTTTAATTTTTAATTAATTTATTTTATTTTATACTTTTTAGAATTTTTACATTCATTAAGTTGAGTTACTAACACAACTAAAAAATATTTTTATCTTTACAGTTCGCTTTTTCGCAGTCGTGTTTTTTAATTTTTAATTTATTTAATTAATTTTGGGGTCATCATTTCTGTTACCGACTACCGGTAACACAAAACTTACTCTTAGCGTATTATATTTATTTATAATATGTTTTTCACTATTCTTCAAAATCAGATACTACTTTTCCATATTGCCATGTTTATTTACTCACAGCCATGATAACGTCAAATATAATTTGAATATAGGTAAAGAGTAAAAAAAAGGTAACTAAATGTAGGTTTCAGTAAGAAGTCCGCAACAATTTCCTTACTAAACATTGGACCGAGTGCGCCACGTACGTCGAGCTACATCCGACTCTATTACTATTAGGGCACCGAAGGCGCCCGGCTTTAGAACGCGTACAACGCGCCTCGTACACGCCCGACGCTTTGAGTAAGAGGGCGCCGAAGGCGCCCGGCATTGGTAAGCGTACAGCGTGTCACGCACGTCGGGCTACGCCCGACACTTAGTATGAACGAGTCGAAGGCGCCTGGCTTTGGACCGTGTGCAGCGCGCCACGTACGTCGGGCTACATCCGACTCTTTTACTATTAGGGCGCCGAAGGCGCCCGGCTTTAGAACGCGTACAACGCGCCTCGTCCACGCCCGACGCTTTGAGTAAGAGGGCGCCAAAGGGGCCCGGCTTTGGTAAGCGTACAGCGTGTCACGTACGTCGGGCTACGCCCGACACTTTTAGTATGAGACTGTTGAAGGCGACTGGCTTTGGACCGCGTGCAGCGCGCCACGTACGTCGGGCTACGCCCGACGCTTTGAGTATGAGGCCAGCTTTGGTAATCATACAGCGTGTCACGCTACGCCCGATACTTTTAATATGAGAGAGTCGAAGGCGCCTGGCTATGGACCGCTTGCAGCGCGCCACGTACATCGGGCTACGCCAGAACCTTTAAGTGTGAGGGCGCCTCGGCGCCTAGCTTTGGTATGCGTACAGCGTGTCACGTACGTCGGACTACGCCCGACACTTTTAGTATGAGAAAGTAGAAGTCGCCTGGCTTTGGACCGCGCGCAGCGCGCCACGTACGTCGGTCTTCGCCCGACTCTTTTAGTATGAGGGCGCCGAAGGCGCCCGGCATTGGAACGCGTACAGTGCGCCACGTACATCGGGCTACGCTCGGCGCTTTGAGTATTAGGCCGGCTTTGGTAATCATACAGCGTGTCACGCTACGCCCGATACTTTTAATATGAGAGATTTGAAGGTGCCTGGCTCTGGACTGCCTGCAGCGCGCCACGTACATCGGGCTACGCCAGAACCTTTAAGTGTGAAGGCGCCGAAGTTGCCCGGCTTTGGTATGCGTACAGCGTGTCACGTACGTCGGACCACGCCCGACACTTTTAGTATGAGAAAGTAGAAGACGCCTGGCTTTGGACCGCGCGCAGTGCGCCACGAATGTACGTCGGGCTACGCCCGACTCTTTTAGTATGAGGGCGCCGAACGCGCCCGGCTTTGGAACGCGTACAACGCGCCACGTACGTCGGGCTACGGCCGACGCTTTTAGTATGAATCGCCGAAGGCGCCCGGCTTTCGTAAGCGTATAGCGTGTCACGTACATCGGGCTACGCCTTACCCTTTTAGTGTGGGGGCGCCTTTGGCGCCTGGCTTTAGAGCGAGTGCATATACTTGGACAAGTTGCAGGAAGCGCACATCTTCCTTACGCTCTGAGCCTTAGGCCCTACGTGGAGCTCACCTTTCGGCCTTAAAAAAATGTCTACACCATCATACATGTTAAAATTAAATCAAACCATATGGTTATAATGATACTTTCACGATTCGTTCTGCCAAATTCGGTGCAGAGTTTGCTTAGACGGACTCTGCATCGTATCGATTAATAAATAGAATTAATATTTTAAACGTTTCGATTCCATAAGCGCAATTACGAACATGTTTTAAAAACTATGAGTAGTATGTACCACCTAATATAATATAATTATATTTTTTTATGATCAGCGGACAAACCCTTTCCTTTTATTTTAATAAGTACCTATATCCCATTCAATAATAATATTTGGTTTTATGAGATTAGCTTATCTTAACATATTTTGTCAATTATTACTTTCTCAAAATGAGACTTAAACCCACATGTTGCATATATATTATCAATCGGCTTTAAAAGCCCTTCATTTTGATACCCTACTCGATAAGTTTGCACGATATTTTTTTCTAAAGTTTGCGTAATATGGCGTATTAAGTCCGCCATATTGTTTTTATAATGACGTCACATAGCCTATGTTACCCGGGATGACGTAAAGATAGTAATGATGTATCATACGTCTAAATCGGTTAAGGCATTCAGAAGTTAAGGTGGAATAAAGAAACTCACATACATACAAACATGAACGCTGAAAACAATACACTCTTTTTGTTTGGGCAGTCGTGTAAAAAGTACGGAATCCTCTTTGGGCGAGTCCGACTCGCACTTGTCCGGTTTTTTATCAAAGCTGAGCATTGGCTCAAAAGTGCGAGTAGGACTCGCCCACCGAGGGTTCTGTACAAATTTAATGTTTGTTTATTGTTATAGCGGCAATAGAAATACATCATCTGTGAAAATTTCAACTGTCTATCACGGTTCATGAGATACAGCCTGGTGACAGACAGTGGAGTCTTATTAATAGGGTCCCGTTTTTACACGACTGCCCAAAAAAAAGAGTGTATTGTTTTCAGCGTTCATGTTTGTATGTATGTGAGTTTCTTTATTCCACCTTAACTTCTGATAGCCTTAACCGATTTAGACGTATGGTACATCATTAGAATCCTTACGTCATCCCGGGTGACATAGGTTATGTGACGTCATTATAAAAACAATATGGCGGACTTAATACGCCATATTACGCAACCTTTAGAAAAAAATATCGTGCAAACCTATCGAGTAGGGTATCAAAATGAAGGGCTGTGAAAGCCGATTAATAATCTATACGCAACATGTGGGTTTAAGTTTAAGTTTGAGAAAGTAAGAATTGACAAAATATGTTAAGAAAAGCTTATCTCATAAAACCAAATATTATTATTGAATGGGACATTAAAAAGAAGGGGTTTGACGGCTGATCATAAAAAAATATAATTTTATTATATTAGGTACAGTATACTACTCATAGTTTTTAATACACCTTCTAAATTGCGCTAATGGAATCGAAAAGTTTAAAATATATCTTCTATTTATTAATCGATATGATGCAGTCTCTCTAAGCTTACTCTGCACCAACTTTGGTAGAACAAATTGTGAAAGTATCATAATAACCGTATGTTTTTATTTAATTTTAACATTTATGATGATGATATTTTCACACTTTGTCTTAGCGAATGCTATGCAAAGTCAGCTTGGTATTTTCTGGATAATTGATTTCTTCTAAAAAAAATTGTAGATTCTTTCCTAGGACGCCCGACGTTCGTGGCGCGCTGTACGCGTTCCAAAACCGGGCGCCTTCGGTGTCCTCATACTAAAAGCGTCGGACGTAGCCCGACGTACGTGACACGCTGTACGCTTACCAAAGCCGGGCGCCTTTCTGCGTCCTCATACTCAAAGCGTCGGGCGTAGCCCGACGTACGTGGCGCGCTGTACGCGTTCCAAAACCGGGCGCCCGCATACTAATAGAGTCGGGCGTAGGTAGCCCGACGTACGTGGCGCGCTGCGCGCGGTCCAAAGCCAGGCGCCTTCGACCTTCTCATACTAAAAGTGTCGGGCGTAGCCCGACGTACGTGACACGCTGTACGCTTGCCAAAGCCGGGCGCCTTCAGCGTTCTCATACTCAAAGCGTTTTGTCTTTTCAGTTACCTTTTTCGCAGTCGTGTTTTTTAATTTTTAATTAATTTATTACCCTTTGGGTACGGAAAAAAAATGACCGAGACCACCAGTGGCGAAGGCCGCATCCGGCCTTTATCCTGCCGTACTTTAGAAAACACAAATCAAAATATATAAAAAAAATCGATTTGTTCAATAATTTGCTTTTATCAAAACATTCGATTTATTTCCAAAGTCATATCAGTTTAAGTTTTATTACAAAATGTGATATGTAAAGGAAACGCACGTACGGATCGGATCAAGGGACACGACTGACGTATATTTGAATTCAGAAAACGAACTACTACAGATACCACAGTTGAGTATAAAATACATAAAACCTATTTGGTATTAAAGCACAATAAAATGACTATTTTCATTCCAAATTGTCACAAATTCACAAAAAAAGTAATTAAATGAATTCACTGCCGCAGTAAAAAAAAATCTATTTGTTCAATAATTTGTTTTTATCAAAACATTTGATTCATTACCAAAGTCGTAAATCAGATTAAGTTTTATTACGAAATGCCTATTTTCATCCCAAATTGTCACAAATCTAACAATTACTTAATTAAATAAGTCACTATCGTGGAAACACTTTTGAAACATGACGAGAAAAAAGCCTGATCAATCGGAGAAAAAAATCTGGAATCGTCGAGGCGTGCAATAAGTATCAAATTGTTCAAAAAGGAGCCTTCATTAGAAGCACCCTTATCCTTAAGAGTCCGCATCAAGCTCGGCCAAAATACCTTTCCATACAAACGGAGTTTCGTTCTCATTTTAAAACTACGTGTTGGATTGTAATGAAACTTTGCACATGCAAAGACATGAGGTAAATCTAGTCTTGCGGTAGCAGCACGGTCCCATTTATATGGCCTGTCACCATGCCTGTCACGTTCTAACAAGTAAGAAAGTGCGAAAGTGAGAGGGATAGGCGAGCAGACGAGTCATCTGACAGTAAGAAATTACCGTCGCCCCTGCAACACCAGAGGGTTTACAAGTGGGTTGCCAACCTTTAAGATGGGAGTACACTCTTTTCTAAGATCGTATTGGTCCGAAAATACGGCGGGCGACTCACAGTTCATTCTACGGGTATAGTGTAGCCATAGACTAGGAATCCTCTAGACGGAGTTTAGAGCAATTATTTCATGAAACCGATGCTGCCAAAAATACTGGGGTGCGGGGGACGAGGTGAGCGAGTCCCGTGCCGTGATTGGTCCGTTCAAAGACACGGGCGTCACACACGGCTCGATTCGGAAAATGAATTAGATTTCTACTAGACTTCAACAAGTTACGATACGGATAATTTAAAGATATTTGTAAGATAGATACGACAAATTTGACGTTTCCGCGATTCTGGAGGTCCTCTTGAACGATTTCGACAAGTTATGACTTAGATATCCAAGTCACATCTAGTCGATATCTAATGTAGATCTAGTTGATCTCTAGATCATCTCAAGATCTTGTGATTATCTCGAAATCCGAATAGGCCTGACAGACACTTTGACTCAAAAATGGAGTAAAATTACCGTATATTTGTGGCAGAGGGGGTAGCGCTACTACGAGTATGCTCACTCTGGAGGATGTCTTGTCTGTGAGTGTAGCTGTGCGAGGCAAGAAGAGAAAGGATTTCTTGTGAATTGCCTCTGCAATCCTGTTGGATATTTCAATCGGTACCTGTTATAGGTACTCGTAGGAGGGTGCGGAGTGCTTCGAGATCAAAGTTAACACTTGTCTTGTAAGTCATTCGCGGTTTTTAAGGCGGGCAAGATTTAGATCGTTGTAATTTACCATTTAGGTATTTGTGTTTATTATTAATACCTACTTGAAGTTTAATTTTGTTTTGCAGTATCTTTATCTTTAAAAAATCGACATTAAGATGAAGTTCCAATATAAATAAGTGTTATAGGACATTCTGACAACGATATATAATTTTAATAACAAAACTTCCACGAGACACAGACATATTAAATATATTAAGAACACTCACGTATTTTAAGTCGAAAAACGCTCGACATGTTTCATGTGTCCTGATGAGACTCCTCGGTACGGAGTGAAACATGTCGAGCGTTTTTCGACTTAAAATACGTGAGTGACCCGTTCTTAATATTATTATATTTAATACGATATATAATAATTATGCAAATACGTAAACACATAGAAGACATCCATGACTCAGTGTTCGTCACATAAATAAAAGCCCTTAAAGGGATTAGAACCCAGGACCAACGTCTTCATAGGCAGGGTTACTACTGGTCCGGTTGTCAAGTAAACATTAAATAAAAAATAAAGCACCGTAGATAAGGGAAATCAGAAAAATCACTTACGGCCCGATTCGAAATTTAAAATACGTCAATAAACAGATCTAGTGTCAGTGTCAAAACTGACTTTTTTTAAGAATCGTCATATTTGACACTGACATATCTAATCCATATCGTTTCTAGATCTATTAATTGAAGTATCTTAAAGTTCGAATCGGGCAGTTAATACCAGTCTATTTAGTATTTCATCTGAGTTTTATAATAATATAATATAATCTAGAAACAACCAACTACGCAGAGTTAAACTTTTAAACTATTAATACTTGGTTTACCTCCGCTGCTATTTCTAGAGAACACTTCGCGAGTGAAGCTGTTGGTTCAGGCAAAGTTATAAGTACAAGATGATTTTGTTATATTACGATTTGTTATATATAAACGACCTATATAATCAGTCAGTGCACAGTTACTTAGATTTAATTTTGGAGGAGAAAAGTCATCACTATCTATTTTTAAGGTTCCTTATAAAATTTCTAATCTGAAAAAAAAAACGGGGAATAATATCAAAACAATTTCGTATCAATCAACGCAATATTCCAAAGCTATCAAAATTTAACTATACCAAACCCTGTTTTCAACAGTCCGATTCAAAAGTATTCTGATAGTTATTTCGATAGACCCTGATATCGAGCATTTTTTATCAAAATAATATTAAAATCATATCAAATTGTTACTTCAGAATCGGCCTTATCGGCCTATATTAACTACTTGTAAATTTCCAATAGGGAAGATTACATTTGGAGTGCCTTTCAAAAGGAGCTGTAGATTGTACGAATCTTTTTATAGCACTCTCTTAGAGATTACTGTAAAGTGGTACTAGAAGAAGCTACTTGGAAATACTTAATATTGTAAATAGAAGTAGGTATTATCGTTAAACTTAGAATTCTGCGAATGTCTAGATAAATTAGGTTAACTTTCGATTTTTCGTGTGGATGTATAATTTTGTATGTATGTTTTTAATTTTGTTATCGTATAAAATAAGATCCTATGTGTCATCTGCGGTATTTATGGACTGATACGACGTTTAAATTTATCTTAAAGGCCGGCAACGCACTTGTAACCCCTCTGGTGTTGCAGATGTCCATAGGCAACAGTAATTACTTACCATCAGGCAATTCGTCTGCTCGTTTTTCTTTTATAGCAAAAGATTTTATTTAAAGACTTCTATTAGATACCTATCAATCTTGTAGGTTAGGTAAAATTGGAATTTAACCCCTAGGCTAAATTAGGCCTTAGGTATTAAATTATCTGACTAAGTACATTTACATAACCTTTGTTTTTTTTTCCACAGTTTTTGACTTTTCAATTTCACCTAGAACAAGGAAATTTATTACTTTTTCTCCAAAACATAAAACGCTAAAGTTTTGATTCCTAGTTTCGAGAAATCTCCGCATGAATTCTTTTATTCCATTCGGAAATTGAATGCCGTGAACCCGAAAATTATTGCTGAAATAAAACGTTACCTCAGTCCTAAGAAAATTGAAATGCCATATAACATGGATACTTGGGAGATGATTGTCTGTCGAAATATTTTAAGGATAAGTTATTGTAGTGTGCGCTACGTACGTTACACACACATTCACATTTATCTCTATTCATTCCGTAGATTAAGGATCATATATCAGAATTAAACTATACTTTCAACCAACAAGTTGTATCATTGGCGCCACATCTTACATGGCGATCCTGCCAGGATCGCCATGTGAGGTGCGACGTTGAAATGATACTACTTGCTCAGAATATAGATCTATATTGTCTAAAATAACATAAATAGCAGCTTAGTGGAGCGGTATACACGTGTGAGGGTAAGGCGTAGCGCACACCACATTACGTTTTGATAAGTTACTTCTGTTGAATATATACATAGGACCCGTAGGTGTTTGAGGGCAGACACTTTGTACATGGGTCGATCTTTATTTTGCTAACGATTTATTTTCTTTAGACTTGAAAACGGATGTCAAGTTAATGTTACGACACTACGCATCAATAAGTAGGTACTGAAGGCCTTCAAATTATGAGAATCTTTGTTTTTACTCCAATTAAGGCATAATTAGAGTGACAAAGAAAGATGCCCGCAATTTGCGAACTTCGGTATTCGCGGTAGGCCCCTCTGCTCCGCCAAACTTTATATTTACCTTTCGCGCTAAACAGAGAGTTCTTGAGGGTTAGGCTCAAGATGACAATGGTTGATAGAAATCGGCAATTAAAACTTGAATAATTACTGGAAATAGTCACTTTTCGTCGCGAGTTTTTAGGTCGCGGGTTCAAACCCTGGCTCGTACCAATGAGTTTTTCGGAACTTATGTACGAAATATCATTTGATATTTACCAGTCGCTTTTCGGTGAAGGAAAACATCGTGAAGAAACCGGACTAATCCCAATAAGGCCTAGTTTACCCTCTGGGTTGGAAGGTCAGATGGCAGTCGCTTTCGTAAAAACTAGTGCCTACGCCAATTTCTGGGATCAGTTGCCAAGCGGACCCCAGGCTCCCATGAGCCGTGGCAAAATGCCGGGACAACGCGAGGAAGAAGAAGAAGAAGTCACTTTTCGTAGCATCTGTCATCCCTAAACATTTTTACTTTTCGTAATCTTGGTTAAGCCCCCAGGGGCCCGTTTCTCAAAAGCTGTAACTTGTAATACAAGCGGATGTCACTTTTTGACAGCTTTTGTTAGAAAGGGATTTCCACTCGTATTACAAGTTACAAGCTTTTGAGAAACGGGCCCCAGGTCACAGTAACAATCATACTGGAACGACACAAACTGAACATACTCGTATACAGTGTGTGTCTTTCATAACGACACTAATTTTAAGGGCTGAAAGTATAAGTCCTAATGAACTGAAATTAGCATAATTAGTTTAAAAAAAAAATTTTTTTTTCATACAAATTAATTGGGCACGCAATGTATCAGTAATAAATTTTATTAAACTTAACAATTGACATGTGATTTCATTGAAATTTCTTTCTTAGTGACATCCTGACACCTATTACAATTACCTACATCGTACATGTCGGTGACACTTTTGATTGACAAGACCGTCAAAAATCATGACAAGTGACCTTGTTCGTAAGAAAAGGACTTAACCGCCCTGCTATCGCGAAACACTTTGCGAAGTTTCTCCTCTCTTTCTCACTCACAAAAGTTGCTTGAGGAGAAACTTCGCAAGTGTTTCTTGGTCAAAGTTCGATTAACGCTAGTCTAGCATCTTGCATAGCTTCGCCATACATTAGAATCATATCCGCTAATTCTTGCGAGGTATAAGGCGATGGTCGTGGCATTTTGGCAAGAAAATTATGACATGACAATTTCATGAAAAAAGTCACCTAAATTTACGTCAACCTACCTGCATCCTGTCATACCAGCCAGTGCAGTCAAAGATTGATGTAAGTAGGTAACTTTGTGTTAACTAAGAAGGCAGAATCAGATAATCGTTTCGTTTAAGTACCGATTGACAACTTCACATTGATTGGGTTGAAGTGTCAAGATAACATCGAGTTTGTTGATCAACACAGACATTCCTAATAAATTTAATAAGCATGTTTGAACTAGGTAATGTGATTTCTAAGAAGTGATAATAAATTATGTATGTGCAGTGATTTTTGATATCAGTCTAGTTCAGTGATTCATCATCATCATCATCTCAGCCATAAGACGTCCACTGCTGAACATAGGCCTCCCCCTTGGACCTCCATACGTGCCGGTTGGAAGCGACCCGCATCCAGCGTCTTCCGGTGACCTTAACAAGATCGTCTGTCCATCTTGTGGGTGGACGGCCTACGCTGCGCTTGCTAGTCCGTGGTCTCCACTCGAGCACTTTTCGACCCCATCGGCCATCTTCTCTGCGTGCAATGTGGCCTGCCCATTGCCACTTCAGCTTGCTAATCCGGTGGGCTATGTCGGTGGCTTTAGTTCGTCTACGGATCTCCTCATTTCTGATTCGATCAACCAGTTCAGTGATTGCGATTCATAAATGTGGTGGCTAAGACACAGAAAGATTTGTTGATGTAAATTTGTAGTGCTAGTGTGGTCAAAATCGCGTATGTTTTAAATTGCAGTGTTTTCTAGTGGATAATTCAGTAAATAAGTTAACGTCGGCAACAGTTCCGAGTTACTTTAATGTTTTGATCGAATTTAAATGGAAACGAAACTAGCTCTTCCTCTCTGAAACGTCAAATAAATGTTTGCATTACATTGCTGCTCGAGAGTTTTTTAAAAATTAATTACTCTTAATAATAAAAGGTAATCGTTATATTCTTTTGATAAAACTGTTAACAGCACTTTAAACTATCGTTACTTAAAACCAATGTCGTTATGAAAGACACACACTGTATATACGAGTACGATACGAGTACAATTTCTGCATACATCATAACCTAAACCATGATGTAATTTACTACTAAGTAGTTGTAAATAGGATTAAGTAGACACACGCTAACATATTTACAACATGTAAAAGCTGCAGCTAAAAGCTGCTTCTAACAGCGCTCCAAACTTAATTTAACTTTAATCTAAACGTTATGACAACGCAAAGTGACTACCAACAGCCTGGAGCTGTATCTCAAGAAATATATTCCGAGTATTCCAACTAGCATAACTGATGCCCCGCTAAATGGCAAAGTGCAGTAAATTGAGTTGCAGCACCGTAAAACGGGGTGAGTAGGTTTCGCGGGGAGAGATGGGTTATGAACGGGGTGAGAAGGTTTGAGAAGGGGGTGAAAACGGATTTTAAGGCTACTGCTACAAAAATAATGTATTCCAATTTAAAATGCAGCTATAGTAATACTTATAATAAAAAAAAAACGATCCAACAATCTTCCAAAATCACCTTTGTATGAAAACCCCTCTCACCCCAAATACGAGGCACTACGGAGTGAGGTGGGTTTTCCTCTTTATCGTCAAAGTTATGAAATGGAACTACCCAAAATAAAGTAAAAACGAAAATACAAACGTCCGGAACACTTATTATATACACCATTCAGTTTTCATATGTAAAAATAAAATGTTATCGAGGTTTGAATTTCAGTTTTGACCCTACTCACCCCATTTTACGGTAGTTTTTTTTATTTTTACTGTCCCAAAGACAGTGGCGGTTCGGTCACCTACTCAGAAGGCCTACCGCGAACCACGTTCGAAGTGTTGTTTCCCTGTCACACTTATGTACGAATTTACAAGTGCGACAGAGAGGCAACACTTCGATCGTGGTTCGCGGTAGACCCCCAGAATGGGAGAGGATCGGGCTGTCAAGAGGGCGTTCTTGGGACGACCGACTGGTAGCCGTCCGGTGGGTCGGCCCAGGTATCGCTGGGAAGACAGTGTGTCGGCGGATCTGCTTCAGCTTCGCGTCAGTAACTGGCAGGAAGTTGCGCAGGATCGGGACAGGTGGCATGCTCTCGTTTCGGAGGCCAAGATTCTCTTTGGATCGCTGAGCCAAAATAGTTAGTTAGTTTTTTACTGTGCTCCTCCAACGTTTATCGTTCATCTCTTTCGTTACTTATGTGGGTAGGGTCCCTATCAGCTTATTACTTGATACCTACTATTCGGGAAAGTAAATACAAACAGGGCACACTTTATTTGCTCAATGAATGGGTAGCGCGTTACATACAATTTTAGTTAGGGTCGAGGAGGAAACAGTGGCTCAAAAAAAAATACCCAGGTACAGTGGCAAACTCAACCTAATCCCAACATGAGAGAGGATATTAGCTTGCCTACTAATACAGTAGAAACATTCAGAAATCGAACAAATTCAATTCCACGAGCAATGGTTATTCAAACACGTAAGGGTGCTACTGCAGTGTAAAGCGATATTTGGGCGACTGAGCCACTGTTCCCGCCTTGACCCTACACTGTTTTAGGTCGTATTATATTCTTGTATTTCTTTTGATGAGACGAAACAGATGAGATGAGGCAAATGAGCAGACGAATCGTCTGATGGTAAGTAACATTGGAGGGGAAAACTTTGTTATCAAGTTTTCTATTTGTAATGTTCATGAGTGTGGCGCCGTCCTGGCGGCTATGGGGCCAACTAGTTTTCCGTAATTTAGTAATTTATTGTCATGTACATAATACGAGTATATAAGGTCTCTCATTATAAGTAATTATAAAAACAGTTCATGATTTTAATTTTTAACAAGCAGAAACGTTTGCGAACGATGCTATTAAACTTAGAATAAATTTAAAAGTGGAAAAATTACTGTCTTGGGTGAGACTTGAACTCACGGCCTCTGGATCGATACTCCAGCGCTCTGCCATCTGAGCCACCAAGACCTCATCCATAGCCAGCAAATCTTTCCACTATATTACAGGTCAAGGGGACCCTAGCGACATCTACCGCAAGAGTGTTACACTTCTTAAACGGCTACCGGAGTTCAAGAGTCACCCAAGACAGTAATTTTTCCACTTTTAAATCAGTTCATGATTTTAGACTAGCATAATTGCATACGGTAACAAAATAATCATTTCCATTTATCACTTATAGCCCGTTTTCACCCAGAATTTTTTCTTCAAATATGGGATTTGTATCATAATAAATTTTTTTCACTTTTAAAATAAAAACGTCAGCAAGTCGCATTTTGTTATTCGAATTGTTTTAACAAATAAATCAAAGGAGTGTACAGCTTTATAAAAGGTCGGCGACCCGCATGTAACACCCCTGGAGTTGCAGGAACCCGTAGGTTACGGTGACTGCTTACCATCAGGCGGTCTGTATGCTCGTTTGCCACTGATGTGGTATTTAAAAAATTCGACATAAATAGCTGAACATAAAGTCCACAAACAAAATGGTGAACAATTAAACAGACGAAACAAGATTTATTTATTTACACCATTCTACCATCAGATGGCGTCCGACGTCCAACATTTAGCTAACCCAAACTAAACTACAGCGTGGCTCAAACATGAGTGAAATGCCGCCGCTTAATTGTTCCATTACTATGACAAGAATGTTCCACAATTCTGCCCAAGATCAACTGTTAACAACAAGATTAACTGGAAGTCCGAAAATGTTACGTGGTTTTTACTAGATGGTTATAAGGAAGGTATTGAAGATGGAAGATGGTAAAAAATATGTTTAAAAAGTACCTAGTAATAGTGGCCTATCCGTATAGTGTGCGGTTTCTAAACCACAGATTTATAAGAGAGCAAACGCAGTGCCGGAGTTATTTATACGTCATAATAGAAGTTTGACGTTCAAAATAACACCTGCACGGCGTGTGAGTCCAAATCTCTGCAGACTTTTCTTGGTTTAACTCTAGGTAGCCTGACTTGTAACAGTTGTAATTCTTTATACCCCACCAGCACTGCAGCTTTGAATATTATCCAATACACAATTTCCCGTAATAAAAAAAAGTTGTGATTGATCAGTAAAAGTTTTGATTGGCTAAAATAAAATTCTATATGTCAAACATCTAGCGCGGCATTACAAGAGTTGACATTGTCAGGCTGCGCGCAATATAGCTGAGTCGCTCGCGGCAAAATACATGTGGGGTCATGTTTGAGCTCTAGTCAGATTTATATTGTTAGTTATAAGAAAACTATCATTATGTTTATTGTAATTATGTCGTGTGATGTCACTTGCCGTTAGTATTGTCAGATGACGTTAATTACTATTTTCATTTTATTAATTAATTAGCAATGTGATTGATATTTCAAGTGACATCATTCAAACCAGTTATTCATTATGTAAAGTTATAATATAAGCAGCGGTCACTTGGGATCGCTTTTGCTGTTGGCTTGTCAAGGAATAAAGTATTAGTCGTACTCGGAGTGTCCTTTAAAATTATACCCAATTAATAATTCAGAAGTGCGCAGAGACGAACACCACATGATGAGACGAGTTATAGACTGGTATAGACGAGGGCAAGAGAGGCAGAGGTCGCCCACCAACCAACTGGACTAGAACCATCTCCAAGAACATGACGGAGCTAGGCCTAACGCCAGAAGTATCAGGAGGGCCGACCCCAAATAGGGAATGCGCCAGGATAATGATGATGATGATACCGTATTATTAGGCAGGCGTCCGGTTTTTTACCCCATAGCTCAGTACTTAGTCCATCGGTTTCACCCAATAACCTAGTTCATTTTAGATTCCATCAACTCTCAATAGCCCTCACACCCTGGCGGGTGCTGCCTCTGCGTGCGTCCCATTAGACGCGGGTAAGGGCAGCATCCGCTCGGTGTACCCCTTACATTTCATTAAAGTGTCAAAAGGGCCTCTACGTGTTGGCGCACGCCTCCCATAGGTCCGGAACACCATTGTTCCGTGATGGGAAAGACATGATGATAATAATTCAGAAGTGGGATACACTAATAATTGCTTTTATTTATTCTAGTTCGTTGGTGGCTGACAGAAACGTGCTAAAGATAAAACACGTAGACGCGGTCTAGACAAGTCTGTCAACAGCGGAACGTCAACAAAAAACTTTACTATGTGTACTCTACGTGCCAGTCTGTTTGCACTAGAGCATTAAACGGGGATTTTGAGGGTTTGCAAAATCTCAAACGACGGTTGAAACGGTTTAGCAAAAGAGAAACAGGATTTAGACGACAACCAAAATAAAAGGGGTTATAATACATTTATAATTTTAGTAGTCCATGTGTCTTGTGTACTAATGTAGCTTCGAAACAACTGAGCAGGGAAATCAATAACTCATGAAAGGAAATAAGGAAAAAAAAGCAGGAGAAGAGAGTTTGGGGAGGTTTTGCTTAGTCGATTTTTATCCAGTTTGCTATCAAGCCAGTAGTTATTAGTTATAGGGTCAGTTTCGAGTTATAGAGTCTGGCTAGCCAAAAAATGATAACAGATATTTCCTTGTTGTATCACCAATGATCCTGATAAATGAAATGTCGATTGATTTGTCTTTTTGATCTAGATGACATAGACTCCAATCAACAAAAGGAAACATTAGTAGTTATATGTTTTGTAAAAAGCAGTATTACTTGACATTACATTACATTATAGTCTTTTCTAACAGCATGGGTACGATGACTGAAGTCATCTTCATACAATGTATAACCTTAAAACGCAAAATCTTGAACAATAGTATTGAGATTTGAAAAAAAAAAAACTAATATAGCAAACTAAATGATAGCTAAAAAACTAAACCTAATCCACTTCCTTGCGGGACTCTGAACCAACTTTGCCACATTACCCACGTAGACAATTCAATGGCATTTTAAAAACATTCCCAGTTAAGCAGGTGACGATTTCAAAGCACCAGGGGAGGCGGCGAGCGTAATTCTCAAAGGGCGAGCTAACTAAGTGGAATGAAAGTTTTGTGTAGACATAGACGGAAAAATAAAATGGTAAACTGTTGCTAGTCGGTGAACCCGAGAATGTGGTCGTTTTTATGCGGTGGAAGTATGAGTGCATTTGAATTTCAGATTTTTTAGAAACTAAATATTGTTTCTTAGGGTTCCGTACCCAAAAGGTAAAAACGGGACCCTGTTACTAAGACTTCGCTGTTCGTCTGTTTGTCTGTCTGTCCGTCTGTCTGTCTGTCACCAGACTGTATCTCATGAACCGTGATAGCTAGGCAGTTGAAATTTTCACAGATGATGTATTTCTATTGCTGCTATAACAACAAATGCTAAAAACAGAATAAAATAAATATTTATTGAGCTTACCGTGGGACTAGATTGATCTGTGTAAAATTGTCTTATAATTTTGTTTTTATTGGTGCTCCCATACAAAAACCGTGATTTTTTGCCGTTTTTTTTGCGTAATGGTACGGAACCCTTCGTGCGAGAGTCCGACTCGCACTTGGCCGGTTTATAAACACTTAAACTACTCGTACTTACAACCAAAAATGTCTACCATTTATTTAAGCGTATGGCGTATTAATATTGTGGGCAATATAATCATGCTAATAAATTAATGTAAGGCTCACAATTCAAAGCAAAAAAAAAATAACGGCTCAAATTTCTACAGAATATGTATATATATATATATAGGCCAAACATCCAATCACGTTGGGTTACGGTCAATCTAGCTAGTCGATTCACATTAATATTCCACTCGTAATTCTATGACAATTCAACTGAGCTTCGTGTTTTTATCGACTCTCACAATCGAGTTATCCGGGGCGATTCAGCATGATAATGATCTGGGAGATTACGATGACAGGACTTTTAACACAGTTGCGGCCCGATTCGGACTTTGAGATACGTTAAATATTACGCCTAGATTCGATATGGATTAGATATGTCAGTGGGATTTATAACTATATATTAGTGAGAAAACAATCGTACATATCACCTGAAGCTAAGGAGCTATGAGCCTTCTTCTTCCTCGATTCCTCATGACTGAGGGTCGCGACCACATGAGGTCGTTATTTTGTGCACCAAGGCTCTCCAGTCTGCACGATTTTCCGCCTTCCTAATAATAGGCGCCTGTGTAGATCACTGACAGGCCTTCTTTACAGTGTCCACCCAGCGGGTTGGTAGATGTCCACTACTCCCTCCTCCATCCACCATGCCAACCATAATGCGCTTTTCAAAGTTGTCCGGCTCCCGTCTGGCCACGTGTCCAAAGTAGTTAAGGATCCGCTGGAGGCAAATGGCTGATAAATGGCACTGGATTTTCAATTCCGTCAGGATTGATGCATTAGTGCGGCGCGCCGCCTATGCTACGCTATGAGCCTATGAACGGTTATAAATACAGGAATACAACAACACCACTACTACTATTACACTAAGATTACTTGCCAGTTATCGATTCCTTGAACAGTCTTATCTTGAAGAACTTTCTTGAAGTACCTGCTGTGATAACTAAAAAAAAACCCTTGCACGATAGTATGTCATAGCATCCATATTTATACATGGGTCATACATACCTACACCGAAACGCCGAAGATGGGCTCTTCCGTGCCCGAAAGTTTAGGATGCTATTATTTCTTCTTGTTACTAAAATAACCACATAAATTGGACACAACCGAAACTCAGTGAAGTTTTTGTTTCTATCAACCAGTGTGGCATTTGTTTTACCAATGCTCTATTTATCTTGAAAAGAAAAAAAAAATGAAAACCTAAATCTTTATATGATCACGTAACTTCAAATTAAGTCTAGACAGTCAGACAAGTCTAGACTAATCCAATAATTAACGTAGATAATAGGATAGGCGCTGCCTTAACAACATGTCTCTCTCTGATAAATACAAATGCCTTCATCTATCTTACAAATACCATCAACCGCCTAACAAACCAAACAACTATCCAAGCAAGGGCTGACTAGGAAAATTCCCGGAAAAAGAGGGCAAGGTCGCCCACGCACCACCTGGAGGCGCACAATGGAAAAAGAGGCTGCACCAGTTGGCCTCGGCTGAGCGGAGCTGGAGGAGGCCGCGCTGGACTGCGAAGAATGGAAAGAATGGAATGCGAAGAATGGAAGTCCCTGATGAGGGATAACAGGTTATCAGAGTCAGAATCAGAATCAGAAATATTTATTGTGTAAACTGTGTAGGTACAGGAAGTATAACCAGGTACATTTTTTGGCAGGTATCAACAGTTTTACCCTTTTCTGGCGTACAATTTATTTTATCTTAAACTAAGTTTTAATATGCTATCTTACCTATCATCATCATCATCATCGATATCATCATCATCATCATCATCATCATCATCATCATCATCATCATCATCATCATCATCATCATCATCATCATCATCATCATCATCATCATCATCATCATCATCATCATCATCATCATCAGCATCATCATCATCATCATCATCATCATCATCATCATCATCATCATCATCATCATCATCATCATCATCATCATCATCATCATCATCATCATCATCTTCTTCTTCTTACAAATACTATTGTGTACCTATTCCTTGTCCTCACAATAAATGGACTTACTGTACATTTGGTAACCTAGAGTCCAAGAGACCAATTCAGATTTAAAAACCTGTTACGGTTTTGTAATTATTTTGATACGACTTTGAAAATCGCTCACCCTGATTAGTGCATGCGAAATGAAGTGAAAGTCGTGCGTGAAATGTGCGCCAATTACCAATGCAATCGTCAAGATAATTTTATTTATGATATAATAGGCGAGTAAAATTAGATCCAGCAAGCTAGAAATCATTTTAATACCTTCACTAGGTCTTAAATTCGTATAATCCGAGTTTGCTCCATCCCAGGAGGTGTGGATACATTTTGGGAGCCTTGGGAGATACATTTTACCTTGGATTGACATAACCACTCGATGTAGAAGATACCCACCGTCAAAATCAATGTTACTATCAGCAAGATGGCTGTAAATTAGAAACTGGTGATAAAATCGGATTTAAATACAATTTTACCAAAACAAAACAGAAATTCAAAGTAGCGGCCATTTTTCACAATGTTTGACGCTACATCATATTAAGGTATTATTCGGATCCTCAGATGTTAATTTTTATCATGATGAGAGTAAATTTATCCAACGGACGTACCGTTTTTGAACTACAAGCAAAAAACTGAAAAAGAGCAAAATTTTTCCACAACTCCTAGAATGGATCAAACGGATTACGTTAATTTAGAACCAAATGAAGATATTAAGACGATCTCCAGCTTGCTGGGAATTATTTCTTGGAAAAAATCTAATTTGATTGGCCTAATACGGCATTATTCAAACTTTAATATACGTAATAATAAATATACGTCAAAAATTTGCAAAAGTATGTAGAGAAGGCTATAGTCGGTTTTCCATAGTAAGTTGGCCCTTAAATCAATTTGACTCGGGTTTTTTTTTGTGAGTACCTCTTATGGTGAAGGATATTTTTGCTGAGTATCAACATAATCCTACCAGTGACAGTTTTTGACTTATGATTATTTTTTTTTTCTTTAATGTATTGTTTTTCGGGATGTATTCAAGCGATTTGCTTAATTTTTTTAAATTGTGTTCTTTATGTATGCATAGATACTCAAAAAACGAATACCAGTTGTCATATAAAAAAAAGAAAAATGAAGGAAAAAAAAATTAATCATTTTTTTTAATGTCGTTGTGAAGTAGCGACACCTCTAATTTTTTTTCTAGTTGTAGGCCATACATTGGCCTACTACTTGCCTAAATATCAAAATTTTCCAAAGGGTGTGGTGTGTATACTATATTGAAAAACACCGATTGAATACAGAACCTGACCACACACATTGCTAATTTTTGACAGGAAGTACCGTTTGGAAAATTTTGGTATTTAGGCAAGTAATAGGCCAATGTCTGACCTACAACTAGAAAAAAAATTAGAGGTGTCGCTACTTCACAACGACATTAAAAAATGTTTAATTTTTTTTCCCTTAATTTTTCTTTTTTTATATATGACAACTGGTATTCGTTTTTTGAGTATCGATGCATACCTAAATAAAGAAAACTATTTAAAAAAATTAAGCAAATCGCTTGAATACATCCCGAAAAACAATACATTAAAGAAAAAAAATTAAAAAAACATAAGTCAAAAACTGTCACTAATAGGATGTTGATACTCAGCAAAAATATCCTTTACCATAAGAGGTACTCACAAAAAAACCCGAATCAAATTGGTTTAAGGGCCAATATACTATGGAAAACCGACTATGGCCTTTGTGAAGTATATTAAAGTTCGAATCAGGCCGATAGGCCTTTAGGATGGGATTACGGTCTTTTCTTGTTGGTTTGAATGTCGTATCAAAACCAGCTTTAATCCATGACATTTTTTGGAATCGACCCCTAAGAAAAGATAAATCCTCTAGACTTAATAAAGTCGTATATTACGTTGTAAAGAAATAAACTCCAAATAGAGCACTTAAGCTTGAGTAAGTCTTAAAAGTAGTGCTGGAAATTTAAGAGAAAAGAGTTCGTTAACGTCACTTACTAGACTGTTACTTAACAAGTGCACTATTAAGACGAAAGTGGAGGCGCGCGAAATCGACTTTTCATACAAACGTAGTCCTCATTTTCCTCTCTCGATATTAACATTGTTGAAAATATTTTGACACAATTTGTTGTAGGGTAATTCGCCAGTAACTGGCCGCCGGCCAATAACTGGCCACCCTACGCTAAAAATGAATCAGGCCCTTCTCTCATGAGACTATTCAAATGCTACGCGACTGAGATGCAAACCATGATCGCCTACTGGTATGCTACTTATTTACGCACACGGTGCTACGCAAATTAGGCCCTTCTCTTATGAGACTATTCAAACGCTACGCGACTGAGATGCAAACCATGATCGCCTACTGGTATGCTACTCGTTTCCGCACACTGTGCTACGCGAATGAGACTATTTTGTGTCATTTGCTGAACAACATTGGTGCGACGATGTCTAGTGACTCCAGCGATGAAGACAATCTTCTTCTCTATTTATATTGCAAGAACAAGCGAAAACATAAAAGAAGATTCTGGGTGCACCAGTACATTAAAAGATATTTAAATTTGATTTTTTTCCTATTTCAATCCACGCCTTTTCTGCCACATATTTTCTTACATAATCAGGCAGCTTATAATTATATAAACATGGATACTTTTCCACCTCTTGAACGAAATTTATATTAAAAGCTTCTTCCGCCGCCATCTTGAGTATACAACGCGTATTTGACTCGAGTCGCGTGCGACCAGCAAGTCAATATCATGCACAAGTACGGCTACCACCAGTTTTGACATTGACATAATGCTCACGTTTACGTAACTTACTTTCTATGCATCTCGCTCGTACTGGCATATTAGGGCAAGCGAGATGTACAGAAAGTAAATTACGTAAACGTGAGCGTTATGTCAATGTCAAAACTGGTGGTAGCCGTACTGATATCAAACGCGTCGTCGACGCGTCTCGTCGTGTGCGAAACGTAGGAAATAAATATGGCGGGTACTCACAAGCGACGCGTAGGATACGCGTACGAAACACAAATCGCTTGAGAGTAGCCTCGTGAGAGAAGGGCCTTATACAGAACCTATATACACCTATATACACACCTATATATACCTATATACAGAATTCATTTTAGTATAAGAATCTATTCACCTATAAACATACCTCCAATTCATTTTAGTATAAAGTTTCATTAACTGGCCAGCCTTCAATAACTAGCCACCTCATACTAAAATGAATTCTGTTTATAGGTGAATAGAATTCATTTTTAGTTTAGGGTGGCCAGTTACTAACAGGTGGCCTGTTACTGGTGAATTACTCTATATCAACCACAAATCAAACGCTACGCGATGCTATGAAAAAATCAAACGTAGGGGACATTTGATTTTTTTCGAATTTTCATCGAAAATATTTAACGGTCATAGCTATGATTAAAATACATCACATTGTGTAAAAATATTTTCCATAATAACAATATCCAGAGAGGAAAATGGGAAGTACATTTGTATGGAGAAGCGTCCGGCTGTCCACTTTCCTCTTAACAAGTGCACTATTAAAGCTAAATTTTCTTCGGCGGGTAAGGTAAATGTCTCAGTGCTTGCCACTGCTTTTAGTTAGGAACTTTAAACTTAATTTTATTGCCATATAGCAGCCTAAACCAACCGAAACTACAGTAAATGATTTATACGGCAAGTTGGGATACATACTCGGCGGAGTTGTCAGGTAAGTTGTCAGGTGAGGGTTTGGATAGCTGGGGGTTTTAAACAGCCTTTGATAGTGCTAAATTTAATCCTTAAACAGGTTGTGTATCTATAAGTACCACATAAAAAATGTTTTTTTTTGACGAACAGAGTAAATACAACGACAGCAAAATAGACGACGGAGATAAAATCATGATGTTTAAATGCCGTATCAAGCATTTTATTTTACTTTCAATAAATACTATACTTAAAGTTACAATACAAAAAACCAATAAAAGATGTACACACAAAATTACATTAACTACTGTAGGTAAGGTAAACGTACTGGTGCTCGACGCGGTCCCAGTACATGTCATCTTGAAACTTAAGTCATTGTCAATATTTAGAGGTGACAGCATGGTGTCATCTATTGGGCATTAGCATGTTGAGCACAAGTACCTTACTACATAGAAATAAAGATTTATCTGTTTTTTTACATATCACCAACGGATAATACATCTAAGGAATAAGGATATTTAACATTAACAGAACAAAGATACACAAATAAAAAGCCAAACCCTTAGTATCTAGTAGGTACCATTGTGTTTTAGCACGCGTATCCGCCTTGTATTCGCTGATTTAAGTGTGTGTATTATTGAATATATTATAAAAATGTGTGTATAAATACCGGTAGAAGTACAAGTTTCCATCATAATAATACCGGTATACTCAACTGACATTTCCTAATACCGTAGTACAAGGTAATCTCCACTTAATCAAGTTCACCCTCGTCCGACACTAGTAATCGCGGGCGACAAAGACCGTCCATTAGCACATCAATTTTATCGCAAGTGTCGTGTCAGATCCTACGGTTACGACAAAAAGTGAGTGTTGCTGGTGAGGATCGATTTTAGCAGCAGAATAGGGCGCTCAGAATCGGGACTTGTTAGTAGGTAAGTGGGTAAATCATCTGTTTTTAACGAGTTCCAAATCTCTCTCTCTCCATGTCTCCGTCATTTCTGGACCGATTCTGAAAATTATTTTTTGAATGTATCTATATAAATACAGATTGGTCCCGTTTTTGTTAAAACGCAGTTCTGATTATGGGATCCACGTGGGATCGAGGGATTTAAAGGAATACATATAGTGATTTTAGTATTTTCATAAAAAAATCAAGCATTTACATTTTAAGAAGTGACATTTGATGAAGTGGAACTGCTGATGATGATCAGATTGTTCAACGACGCATAGTTCAAGTTTGGCGATTTGTCCTCTTAGTTATGTTTGTTTAGCAAGTTTTCAAGACACATTTTTGTTAAGTTCGAGTTCCCCCGGCATCCACCAATGAGGTCGGTTCTATTTTCTTAAAAAATATTTGTGTTATTCTTGACTTAATGAGTGACGTTCGCCACCTCATTATTGCCGCGATTATGACTTTCGTCACTAATTTTATCAACACTGTTAAAAATTATATAATTTTAAATTAAATTATGTAATTTTACATGCAAAAAAATTACATAATCCTGTAAAATTCCCGAAAAATCTGGGAAATTTACGGAAAAATATGACATTTTACGTAATTCTCGTAAGGGAAATTTAACTTCGTTAAGAATGAAATATGTCCCGCCGTTATTCCAAGGTTTGTTGCGCATCCTTGTACGGTTGAGGACCGTTAAAAGTATTAGGGAAGTAGTTAGGAATATCACGATCGTTTTCCTTGAGTGGAGGTCAGTTTATTTCAAAAATTTTTGGCACAAAGTTTTTACTGCGATATAGCGTCCGCGGGACTTACGGGGATAGAAAGATTAAATTATTATATTTGAATTTGGCCCCCCTTGCCCCACTCGCCCACGGCCTCGCGCCGCAAGGGGGGCCCCTGTTAGGCCTATATTGGAGTATGCATTTCAAGTGTGGAGCCCTTATTTTATCAAGCGACCGAGTGGCGACTGAATGGCGACTGAATGGCGACTGAACGGCGACTGAGTTTGTATTGTAACGTAGATAACATGCAGTGTTCTCGTTCCACCAAATCCTGACGTATAATATCTATCTCTACAATGAGAATACAATTTTTTTAACTATCTACATACTTGCATGTCGGTTCCTGTTAGGTTGAGGTCGTGGGGGCTCCCATACAACAAACGTGATTTTTGACCAAAGTTAAGCAACGTCGGTTACGAGAATTACGTAAAATGTCATATATTTCCGTAAATTTCCCAGATTTTTCGGGAATTTTACAGGATTATGTAATTTTTTTGCATGTAAAATTACATAATTTTTAACAGTGAAGGAATTTGACAGATACAGCGGCGGCAATAACAACGACGTAGCCTTAATGTACCTGCAATTGACATCCGAACGTCACTTTTAGATAAAAAGGGGGAACTAATTTTCTATCACAATAAATCTTCCACCCAACTGTGTTCCAAAACTAACTCGAATATCTTTATTTGGGTTTAACTAACTATTATTTAAAAGACGTAGTTCTAAATACGACATAATATTTTCATAAATGGAAGAAAAGCTCTTAAAAAAACCGAAAGGAACACTGGTATTGACACTTAATTAATACGTATTGAGCCTTTGTACTATAGTAGTATAGGACCATATTTTGAGGGTTAGAATCTGCGACCTTCGCACTTTTCCCTCCTTTTGCACGTTTTGCGGACCAAGAGGACGTCCCTAACATAGCACATCACTAATCGGTATGCATTATGGCGGTGACCCTAATAATAGGAGCCGGGCTGCGTGCTTTGCATTCAAATGACCCCGTCGGATAGTGGAGCCTTAACGAACGCAAGTCCAATTTTCGGGCGCCATAGGTTGACCTTGATACTCTGGCCACAGAATAAGTAATAGCACTACCGTACAGAGGACACTTCCTACAAAACCGAAGTTTGACAGCGATTCAGGGACGAATCATGCTATCCCTTTCTAATCAATAGCACTATCCCTTTCGGCTATTTTGGGTTGTCAAAATTCAAGTGATTATCTTATCTGTGGTTGTGTACGCAAAAGGACGTCAAGTGGTGCCATCTCTAATGATTGCTCGGAGCAATGCTGAGCCGAACGGAGACGAGTTGGCCCGAAGTCAGGAGAGTCTCCCCACTGCCTTAACGAACGAGTCCAATTTTCGGGCGCCATCTTAAGTTGACCTTGGTATTTTGGCAAACCCAATTTATCAGTAGATAAAAAGCGTATGTAAATTAAAATTTTGTATGGAAGATCGATCTTTCGCATCTACATTTTGCTTTTGCGGCCTTTTTCTACTGACGGAAATGGCTCACCAAACTCAATATAAGTATACCATTTAGGGGCCTATGTCCAAGTGTCAGAAAGGCTAGGTGACATAATGTCCATCGTCAATTAGTACGACTGTAATAATGGCCTGATGACGGAAAGTCCAAATGTAACAATACCCAGTGTTGACATTGTTTAGTACCTACTGTAACGAAACGCTACTGGCCGTTTGTAAAAAAATAAAGTGCATATTTGCGATGATTTTGAATTCAAATTTTGATGGAATGTTCGAGAAAGAAAAACTTTGAATGTTTTTTTGGCAGATGGTTTGTGGATTTCGTGTCAAAAAGTCGTTGGTGATCCGGGCTGTTTCTTTAAACTAGATTTGCACCGTTTAAAAAATTGTTTAACCAGTTTGATTATTAATACGAGGTGTCGAAAGTGTGTGTTAATCGACGAGAGGAAAGGCTCCTCGTAGACAGCTGGCTACCAAAGCCGTGCGTAGGTCAGCGCTAAGCACTGGTGAAGTCAAGGAACCCCATCGTTATCGCCCGCTCTGCTGCCATACGCCCTCGCCAGGAAGCGAGTGGCTTACCTCGTCGGCCTGCTTGAAGGCACCATCTCGTTCTACACCTGTGCTGAACAAGTAAAGTTTCCTACCGGCTACCGCACCCTGCCCCCGTGCGCGCCGTGCGTGTGCGTGTCCCCCCACATTTGTCCCATTTACCTTTTTCCCCCCCCCGTACTTCAAGACTGAAATATTTGAAATTTTAGCGTTAGTTTTTCAATTTTCAATTTTTATAACCACCTAATTATTGTGCTTTTGTGTTTTTGTGCCATATTTTTGTTTCGCCATTTGTTAATATAATATGTGATCCGCATACCTCTTCTTTTTTCTTCCTACAACTCCTCAAAATTCAAAAAGCCTCGCTTGACGGGCGGTATAAACAAGCGGTTCAAAATTTAGGTATCATTCGCCAAATTGTCAACCATCATCGTCCATTATATTCGCCTCATTGATACATCTTTTTCCTTTCCAGCTAAATTCTCAACCGTAGTCTTTTTTTTTACCTTTCCTACCTATAATTAAAATTATTTACGTTATATAGTAAAATATAACAACAAGAAAATGGTTGGCAAGCTGTCGAAAGAACCTCTGCGTGTTGATTTTGGCTCCGCGCATGCCTTGCAACATAAATAATACTTTCAAAATTTGTACTGGAAATCCATAAAAACAAACTGTTCAATTTCGAAGCTTTACTAGTCTTAACAGTGCAATAGCATTCTAAATGTTTTCAGTTTAATTTTGCCCACAACAAACGTTTAAAACTAATAAAAACAGTGTGCTTTAACTGGAGCAAAGTTAACACAAAGGCAAGAAAACAAAGACGGGAAATTACCTGCTACTGTGTGTTTTTAAACTTAGGTTTAAGTAGAGACCGGTCAGTGAAAAGACTGGCAATCTTTTAAAAATTTACTTCGCTCATTATGACACTAGGTGACGCTATTCAGAGAGTTTTTGTCACATATTTTAACACAACACAACACAAGCCTTATTGAGCTTACTGTGGGACTAGGTCTGGCGATCTGTGTAAAATTGTCCTATAATATTGTAACGTTAAAAGGGAGACTACGTCCCTTGTTGGTAGGGGAAGTAAATAAGTACTACCAACTCGTTAGCAAAAATAAATTATTTATTTAAAAAACTAAAATTTAAGAAAGGTCGTGGGTGGTCAAGGCCCGTCTAGATTTACGCCCGAGTTCCGGTACTGCCCTGGCTGGTCGAGGGTCCGCAGCAGGTGGGTGACACTCGTCAGCACTGAAGAGGAGCAGGGGCGACGGCGGGCGAACGGCTATGGCTCCAACCCTGCCGTCGAGATGGTGGTGAAGGTGCGCTGTTGCTAGGTCGGCCGACGGCGATTTTTAAAATAGAACGACGCACCCAATACGTGGGTGCGGGGAATCTTTAAAGTACGAATACGTCGAGAATCATTAATTAAATTACAAAGAAAGGTGTCCGCGCACACCTTAATAAGATATATTAGTACCGCGCGCTAGACGACACGGGTTCCCCCGTGTGCGCAACGGCACAACCGTATACGACGGCGAGGTACTCACCCACGTATTGGTAAGTGCAAAGTGTTGAACGTTATTTTATTAGGAAAAGTAGTTTAAGTTTTAGTGTTAAAGTAGCTCCTTTGTTATTTGCTCCGTAATTAGCGTAATTCATTTTTAAATCATACATTTCACTTGTTGCTAAATGCCATGTAGAATGATACTGCAATTTCCTTTGTTCTCGTAGTGCCGGGTACGAGTAAGTATGTGTGCGTACCCTCCTACTTATTTAAATTCACTTCTTTGTTCTTCTTTCCTTCTTTGCTCTGTGCTTTTCCTTCGCTTTTGTAACTCCGCTCTGCTTGTGAACACAAACACGCTTTCTGCTTGATGCACCGGCTTTCCCATGGTCCCATCATCATCATCATCACAGGGTGTTCACAAAAGCAGAGCGAGCAGGAACACCTTACTAAGACGTTCTGGAAATCCACAGGGTGCGTCGTTCTATTTTAAAAATCGCCGTCGGCCGACCTAGCAACAGCGCACCTTCACCACCATCTCGACGGCAGGGTTGGAGCCATAGCCGTTCGCCCGCCGTCGCCCCTGCTCCTCTTCAGTGCTGACGAGTGTCACCCACCTGCTGCGGACCCTCGACCAGCCAGGGCAGTACCGGATCTCGGGCGTAAATCTAGACGGGCCTTGACCACCCACGACCTTTCTTAAATTTTAGTTTTTTTAAATAAATAATTTATTTTTGCTAACGAGTTGGTAGTACGTTATTTACTTCCCCTACCAACATAGGGACGTAGTCTCCCCTTTAACGTTACAATATTTATTTATTTATTTAATATTGCATTTTGAGCTCCGCTTATCTCTATAAACCCTTGACAGGATAAAAATAGATACATTATCCGAATGCGTAATATAACTCGAAATTCAAGATTTAGTGTCGCAAAAATAAAAACGCCATCTGTTTTAATTAGAATCGTAACAAATAGTAGTAGTGTTATACGTTACTCATGGGATGAGATAATGATAAGAACTATTGTGTTAGTGATAAATGATCATTGTGAGTAAACATTCAGCCAGAGTAAATGGTCACGATAATATCACACAATCTATTGTTACATCTAATATGAATATTGATACAATTTTGTATAAAGACCTGGGGGCCGATTTTTGAAATTCGACCGCTCGATTTCCTGTATTTCGTTCAATAATATCTCCAATACTAGGCATTTAAATTATACTAATAGAATTGAAAAACGAGTGTTCAATACCATTCGATTCCAAATTTCTATCGCTCGTATTTCAAAAATTAGCATTTCGCCGTTTTCCACCGATTTTCGAGTGACGAAATCGAGCGATCGAATTTCAAAAATCGCCCCCCTGTCTGTATTACGAACTTGTCTTGGGTCTAAGTATTACGCCACAGATTATCTGCTAGACAAAGAATGTCTAGGACTCTAGGCTTTTGTGAGAAAAACCTAGGCTTTATTACATTCTGCTCTAATACTCCATGTTTTTGTTAATTAGGTACAGGCTTTTGTGTTTATCTTACTGAAGGAGAATCTTACTGTGATTTACTTGTGCTTCTATACAGGGTAAATGTGAATGGAAAACAATGATTTCACGATTTTGACACATTATTCACCGAGCGTTAGTGAAGGTCTCCGTTCAGCTTAGCCAAAAATGCTTTCGTATGTCCGGATATTCTCCACAGCCGGCGTATTGTGGATGGCTTTATCCATTTTTATCCACGTGATAAAATAACTGTCACTTTTAAACACCATAGGATAGAAAGTTACAGACACCGTTTTATCACTTTGTTAAGTAGACAAGAACGACCATAATATCCGTACAGGTCGCAATTCTCAACCAACTCTCGTGAAATTTCGAGAGCAGGTTTGATGAATATTTTTTTTTGTTGGTTGAGTTTCTGGAATTGTTTTAATATGGCGCAACCATACATTTATTCAGTAATTAGTACTAACGTACGAACTCCATAAGGGGGAGGCCTATGTTCAGCAGTGGACGTCTTATGGCTGAGATGATGATGATGATGATATAAAATTTCTTACACATTGCATGATACCGAAAATATTGAGAAACCCTTCAGGGTTTGAACAGATGAGAAAGTTAGTTCGTCAAAAGTTAGATAGTTCCAAGTTGCCGAAGGGAAATCCCTTCGGGTACTCTCGTGGTAATTAAATTTTGTTTGTTTTTGCCCTTAGTTATGAGTATAGTATTTACATAGGCACAGGGCAGTTTGCAAGTAATGATTTCGTTTACATTAAATTTACAAAAACAATAAATGAAATAAGGCCCTAGATCACGCGGTAGGCCTAAGAAACGCTGGCTGGACGTCGTGACAGCGGACATGGGGGAGAACAATCGCACACCCGAGGATGCCGAAGACCGGGCAAAGTGGAGAAGACTGAGCAGGAAAGCGGACCCCGGCGCCAGGCCGGGAAAACGCTAGGTCGAAGAAGAATAAATGAAATAAGGCCAGCCTTCTGGGTACTTGGCCCGTTGACGGCGATCTGGGCCAATTTTATTATCTTTAGGTTTTGTACAAGTTTTCAGAGTTCATTGTAACACACTGTGTATAATTGTAACACGGTTGCTGCGTTGCCAGTTCCTTTTTCTTTGAACTTGGCTGGACACGCTGCCACGTGTCTAGATTTTATTGTCTATTAGTTATTATTCATTTTGAAATCAACGAAAAATTGTCAGTCGACGAATTCAGTCAAAGATCGAGTAAATAAATGAACTTAATTCCTCCCGTCCTCAAAAATAGCTCCAACGACTTGTCTTACAACATTCAGCAGTTCGTCAAAGCGTTTAAATAATTATACAGCCTTGTCAGCATAATTAATTCAGACCTTTGAATTATTTTCAGCTGGCCCTGTATTCGGAGTGCCTACCGAGTCGCTGCCCCTACAGGTCTAGAATATCAAATATCAACCAAATATCAACATTTATTCAGCAAATAGGCCACAAGGGCACTTTTACACGTCATCATTGAATTTACATACAAGGAAAAATAATAACATCAACAATTTTATAAAATAAAACTAACAATTCAATCTAACGTATTACAATTACTAAGAGATGTATATGGTCTCTTAATGTTTACTGTTTGTTAAATTACATAAAAAATACAGATACAAAACACAAAAAAATCTATAATATTTAGAGGTGTAAATGTCTCTAGGTGTCAGAACTATAAGATTATATAGTTTATCAAGTTATCCTTAGAGATGTATAGGGTCTCCAAGAGTCAATATCCTGTATAATTAATACATTCATTAAGAGAAAAGAAACATACGAGAGCAGAATGAGGCGTCTCACTGTAATTAATTAATAAAAATAAAGTTACTAAGTATAATAGCTTGTGTTAGCTTAAACAGACCAGTCTCCACAAAATGTGACGATGATGTCCTCCCAGACGTATCCGTCGACGGCGGCACCCAGACAAATCGGTATCAGGTATTCAGTAAAGCCTGACGTACATGGGCTCGAACTTGACTTGCGAAACCGAGTTTTGTTTTAAACTTCCGGCCGCAAGAGATGCAGTAAAGATTGCCTGCCATCAAAAGTGCGACCAAAATCGGACGTCACGTATAATTGGAAGTATTGACTTCAGAAATAATTAAGTGATGTGATTTGTAATAGTATATTCCAAGATACCCACCGTATTTTCCAGGCAGTTAACCTTTTAATACATTCAAGCGGCCGCTATGTAGTTCAAAAGTGGTCACGTTTTTTCATTTGTAGTCTACCTCTTTCGCACTCATGAAATGTTCTTATAAGTGATGGCTACCCCTTTGCCCTGTGGCCCCAACTTGCAAAACAACCGTAAGTGACATTTGAAAACTTATTCAATTGTTTACAATATGTTGTTATGCTTGGACAAAGCTCAGGGGAGTATAATTGGCCCGCAAGCTAGGAACAGATTTATGGTCAAGCTCTTGGCCGGGCGATAAATCGTAAAATGATTAAGGGGTATGTTAAGCCCTAGTAGATGACACAAGCCAAAGATAGAGACCATTGGTCATCGCTGGAGGAGGCCTTTACCCTCAGCTAAGAGGGGTTCTCGTTTGACATTGCTATTTATACTTAATTATTATATTACTATTGACTATTGACATTTAAATTATTATCTGCATTTTGTTGACTCTATTATTTTATTATTTCCTTGTAAATTTTGATTAATATTAAAAACTAGCTATGCCCGCGGCTCCGCCCGCGTGTAATTCGGTATGTGTCAGTAAGCGGCTAATTTCTAATCCTATTTCTCTCCCTCTCCCCTGGAGGCGGAACTTGAAGTAAAGTTGACATATGGATGCTAGAGGACTGAAGTCCTGATAAAATATTTTACAATAATTAGTAGTACCTAACCACTAAATAAAACTACACTCCAAAATCAATAGTTTTATTCGCCCTTATTCAAATTATACACGTGATTTAAACTTAGAGAATATAACCAAACGGAGTGGTCATTAACAGGCGTTCCCCTCTGTCGAAAATAGGCGGCCAATGGTCAACCGACGTCAGAAAACGTCCCCAAAAAACGCCACACTATTTTGTACCGAAAATTATAGACATGGCATCTCCGTTGGTTATATTCTCTAAGGATTTAAACGACAGAGTAGTAGGTGAATATCGGACGATACAGTAAGGTATACGCGCGCGAGCGAAAGCGAAGCGGCCTGCCTGGCTAGAGCACCACTTACCGTGGTCTTCTTCAGACTCCTGAGGAAGACCACGTGCCCCTTGTAACCTCAATGCCTTGCGAAACTTTCGCGAATGATTCGATTTTTTTCGGGAAGGCATGGTAATGCGTATAAAATGCGAGTCCCAAATCGTTTGACTCCGCAAACGACCAGTCGGCCGTAAGATATTTTGATGCCCTAAGTATTTCTAGACCATGGTGCCCCCTCTCCCTAGGGTCATCAAGATTACATTGATTTTTTTTGGTAAATTGAGTGACGTTCATTGCTGCATTTCAGCTGAGAATGGAAATCAGTCACATCATTTTATCACGAAAATTGACAGTGCCGCAGCAGTAACGTTGCAACAGAGTACCTAATGCTGCTGCAATCGCCACCCCAATGTCACCTTTATCATATCTTAGAAAGTTATTGAAAACGCGAGCGAAGCGAGCGCGACAATTTATCGATATAAAAAAAAAGCAATTCGATAGACAGTTGTACATTTTTACTTGTAGTATGGAAATCAGTCACATCATTATATCACGAAAATTGAATGTCACCCTTATCATATGTTAGAAAGTTATTAAAACGCGAGCGAAGCGAGCGCGAAAATTTTTCGATATAAAAAACGCATTTTGATAGACAGTTGTACATTTTTACTTTTAGTATGGAAATCAGTCACATCATTTTATCACGAAAATTGATAGTGCCGCAGCAGTAACGTTGCAACAGAGTACCTAATGCTGCTGCAATCGCCACCCGAATGTCACCTTTATCATATCTTAGAACGCGAGAGAAGCGAGCGCGACAATTTATCGATATAAAAAAACGCAATTTGATAGACAGTTGTACATTTTTACTTTTTGTGTGGAAATCATTTTATCATGAAAATTGACAGTGCTGCAGCAGTAACGTTGCAACAGAATACCTAATGCTGCTGCAGGCGCCACCCCAATGTCACCTTTATCATAAACATCTTAGAATGTTATTGAAAACGCGAGCGAAGCGAGCGCGAAAATTTTTCGATAATTTTTGGTGCCCCCTAGACATGGTGCCCTAAGCAAGTGCTTATTTTGCTTAAAAGGGTTAATCCGGCACTGCAAATGACAGAGGTCAATGTTTTTTTTCAAAGTACCCACCTTCGTTGCCATTATTAAGTGCTTAAAGAGGCGATACGTATGAATATGGATTTGATATGGATGCGATATAAATACGATTAGGTATAATTCATGACGGAGGAAATAAATAATTTTAAATAGATTTATGCAATTATACGCGTGTTGATATGTGTGTTTATTTTACCACTACGTAACTATGTAAACCCATTTTTAGTTTTCTTGGTTACTTAATGTTTACTCAGCTCCCCAAAAGATGGCACTGTGCAATGAGGGGCAATTAATTTACTGTCGTTTAATTTTGTTGTATTATTAAATCAACACAATTATTCAATTAAATTTGTTGATATCCCTACGATTGATTGAAATTTTAGAAGAGGGGTCTTCTAAACTTAGAGTTAATTTGGCAAAATCCTTCCTCGGTGGCTTATTTATGTCACATCGTATTAAATTCAGCACCATCTGTTAGTTTACCAAGGTACTCTATAGTGTTAGCACGTATTTGAAAAAAGTTTGCCCCTCCTCCTAAGTAGCGCCATACGATTCAGGGTCAAACTTAAGTCAATCGAGTGTTGTGGCTACCCCCCTTTTAGGGGTTGAATTTTTATAGCCTATAACCTGTCCGGGGATTTTCTCGACAGATTAGTAAAGTTTTCATCAAAATCTGTTCAGCCGTTTTCACGTGATGCGCGTTCAAATAAACAGACAAACAGATAAACAGATAAACAAACAGACAAAAATTCTAAAAACTGTTGGAACGTGTTCTGTTATCAATTCTAAGTATCCCCAGCCAACTTTTTTTCAAATATCTTCCATGTACAGACTTTCGACCCTCTTCAGCTTTATTATATGTATAGATTATCCTTGAGATGAAATGACATGAAAATAATCAATTTAATTAAATGTATTAAACCTAATGAGTAGATGAGTAATTAATAAATAATAATAAGGAATTCATCAAAAATAGCATGATAGAATAGGGACATAGGGAAATGTACTGCGACTTTTTACGAAACATGTCTTTTAGTGATTATTATTTAAATTTTATTTGTTTGTATATTTTATATTGGCGAGAAATAAAAGGCTTTTTTATTTTTATTTATGTAAAGCCCTGGGAATGCCAGTGCTTCAGTGAGTTGCCGCTCTGCTCTGTCATTTCCTTCCGGTTAAAGGTACCTACTGTTCGAATTCAGAAAATGGATATTGTCGTCTGAATTTTCAACATTTGCGACAGCAATGCAGGCGGCAGTAGTGTCACACTGCAATACTGCTGTAGTAATTCTAATATAGTCTGTATCTAAGGCTCCTGCCCAATGACCTTTTATTTATGTAGACGTGTGACGTTCATAGTTGACAAAACTAAAATTTGATCCAACGATTTTGACAACTTGACAGGTTGGCGTCACCCATACGACTAACTAAATATAGGTTCCGTAACCTATATTTAATGGCTCACGATCGTGCGCCTGGTACCATATCTACCTCAATTTACTTACATCTATGCTCCTGCCTGAATTTTCGAGTCGCTAGCGTGGCGACACGCTATTGCAATGACACTAAGAGCCGTTGCGCACTGTCGACTAGTCGCCGGCGATTTGGGCTCTTTGCGACCAAAAAATAATTGCCGAGCGCAAGCATAACTAAAATATGTTGTGTTCTTCACAACTATCAAGACAGAGACGGATACAAACAGTTGCTCGAAGTATGAATGCTTCCACTTGAACCCGTGTTCCTAGTGGTCGCCGCTCGGGCAACCGGCGACTGAGTGCGTAAACGCCCGTAGGTATATATAGAAAATTACAGTCGCCATCGGCCGAGTCGCCGGCGTCAAGTCGCCAGTGTCAAGTCGCCAGTGTGTAACATCTCTAAGTCAGATGAACTCAACTTCGGGACCTTTCGTGAAATTTCGGGTGCGCTCCAGTAATTTTCCGCTCGGACGAATACAATACCCTCATAATCTTATTTAAGTAGATATGCGTTCAGAAATATTCCCATTGTTGGTCTACTTTATTAGACTCTTACAATGAACATAATAATAGAAGATGTTTGTCCAAGTAGCTAAATTAAATTGTGAGAGAATTAATTTAATAGACGCTGTTGAGAATATTATGGGTTTAATAAAGCGTATTATACAATTTTTCTTTTATATTTTCTTACAAGTGATTTAGGTAATTTTGTTTACCTAGTCTTCAAGTTCTCAGAACTTGATAATGTTTAATATGACGCTGGAAATTAATAATCTTGTTAGATTTATAAATGTTTTATTACTAGTTTAATATACACATTAAAAAAATACCTCTCTTTTACACTATCTAGTCTTTCTCTCTCTTAATAAAAAATGGGGCTGTATATTTGTTTATAAAAGATAAATTTTCCAATTCAATAGAAGCTTTTTAGCAATCTATTTATTTATTAGCATACAGTACTATATAAAATAAGTATTGTAATTTATATTACATATTTTAATACCTAATCAATTGTTATTTCTTCATGTAATCATAATCAATCATTGCCAAACAGGTTAAAATAATTACACACATTTTCCTCAATTTGATTACCACTCCTATTTTGTTTTGTATAACTTGGAGGTCACATGTGAAAAAACACGTGCCATAAGACCAGAGACCAGTAGATGATAAAGACTCATAATGTATATACTAAGCCGCGTTCGCTGTCATTGTTGTGGTGTCACCACGTAAAGGGGCCCACTGATTAACAGTCCGCCGGACGGTATCGGCCTGTCAGTTAGAACAAAATGTTTACAGTTCCGAACAACTGACAGGCCGTCGTCCGCAGACTGTTAATCAGTGGGCCCCTTGACAGTTAGCGGGGACCATTGTAATGTGCCTCACTGACCTCAGCTTTTGAGAAAGCCTCATATTCTTATAACTACATATCTAAATTTGTAAAAATATGATTTTTTGTTATGTCGTCAAGGTTGAGCGATTCTAGAATTTTATCCAAATTTCTTTATTTAAATTGAAACTATTAAAAGTTAAAAAAATTAAAATAAAAAGTATATAAGTAGTAGTTTATTAAAAGTATTATCAATATGTTAGAACACGTATCAAAATATATTTATTAAGAAAACATTTAGTATACTTACTTTTTTATCTCATTTTACAGACAAGTTTAATATAGTACAGTCATCAGCAGATGTCAAGGTAATTTTGAAAACCTCGCCCGCTTAGCAACTTCTGCTGCTGACTGAAAAGAGCTAAACTCTTCAAACTGCTGGATCGATTTCTATCAAACATACCAAAACCACCGCAAAAAACTCGCTTTCCCGTAAAGAAAACCGCATTGAAATCCATTGGAGAGCTACGATGCCCCAGACAGACAGACAGACGGACAGATCATTAAATTGTACAACGGGACTTAATCTCGTATTTAAGTTTTAAGATTTACCTCCGACGTTTCGAGGACGGCGTTGTTGTTTGAGGCGGCGCTGTTGTTGTTGTTATTGTTGTTGTTGTTGTTGTTATTGTTGTTGTTGTTGTTCTTGTTATTGTTGTTGTTATTGTTGTTGTTCTTGTTATTGTTGGTATTGTTGTTGTTGTTGTTGTTGTTGTTGTTCTTGTTATTGTTGTTGTTGTTGTTGTTTTTGGCGTCGTCGTCGTCGTCGTCGTCGTTGTTGTTGTTCTTGTTGTTGTTGTTTTTGTCGTCGTCGTCGTCGTCGTCGTCGTCGTTGTCGTTGTTGTTGTTGTTGTTGTTGTTGTTGTTGACGGGGACAACGCCGTCCTCGACACGTCGGAGGCAAAACTTAAAACTTAAATACGCGATTAAGTCCCGTTGGACAATTTAATAATGTGTAAAAATCGTGAAAGTTTAAATCAGTGTTAGACGGACAGACATTGATGTCAAACACACACACACACACACACACACACACACACACACACACACACACACACACATAACATTCCTCTTTTTGTGTGGGGGGTTAAAAATGTCACAAAACAGCCTCGCTTAAAAACTCTGACCTACGTACATAAATTACGAGCTTATCATAAATTTCGCGTACTAAACCAGCTAATTTCGACCCGACATAAAACTCGCCGTACGTGTCGACGTGTCGTGTCGGCGTGTCGGCTGATGTGATTTGTGGGCGCGTGATTCCGGTATGGTTACACGTTATTGGTTAAATCTAAGTAGGCATTCATATCGACGCAACTCAAATGGTTGGCAAGGTACCTTGATTTTTATTCGCACGAGTTAACAAATAATACACCTTAACCTTCCCCAATAATCACTCTATTGATAGGTGAGAACCGCATGAAAATCCGTTCAGTAGTTTTTGAGTTTATCGCAAACAAACATACAAACAGACAGATGCGGCGAGGGACTTTGTTTTATAAGGTGTAGTGATTTCAAACAACGTTAGAATATTTTCTCCTTTATCGAATGTATTGTACCTGTCACATTAATTAGTAATTAATACTCATAATCCTGGGATGGCACAATGACACGGATTACGTCAACGATCCGTGTCAATATGGCATCCCAGGAACAAGGCAATAATTTCATTGAACTGCTAATTAACACTGAAGTTAATCAGGATTAGGACTAATTAATGATAGGACGCAAATAGTTTACTCACAGTTGAAAACGAAGCGCCCCTTATACACACAACATGTGTTTATCAACAAAATTAATAGTACTAGGGCCCAGTGCCGCAGCAGTAATGTAGCAATGCAGCTGCAATCGGCTTCGGAACGACACCTTTAACCCTTTGAACGCTTTGCGTTACAAACAAAAACGTCACTCACACGCCAAGGTCCCGGGCGCAAGCGAGCTAATGTAAACCTTACTTGAAAGTTTAAAGGTTATCTTATCTTATCTTATTGTTTTCGGGGGCCCTTGCGGACACACTTCGACCCCTAGGGATCTTTTGTGCAATTACCCCCTAGTGAAGATCCGTCAACTACTCAAGAGCTTTTCCCACCATATCCATGTGTCGGATGATGGAGCTCATGGGTAGCGTTTTAAAGTCCTTTGGTTCCAGATATCCTGCTCCAAAGCCCTTCATTCTTTGTCTGGCGAGGGCGTGACATTCACACATTAAGTGTTTTACTGTCTCTTCCTCTTCGCCACACATACGACAATCGGTGTTGTCAGAGTGTCCCATCTTGGCCAGAATTCCTTTGACCCCGTGATGGCCAGTAAAGTTTAAAGGTTACTTTGACAGCGTACGCCATAACACCTATAGTTGTCCATGGCGCTGTGGGCACGACTAGTAACGACGTCTTTAGGTGTTCTTGGCGTTCAAAAGGTTAAGTTAACATTCAGATGTCGACTGCAGCTACGTTTATTGCTGTGGCGTTTATGTCAATTTCCTTGATAAAATGAAAGATGTTCGCCGCAGCATTATAATGCCATTATTGACATCATTATGACGTTCAATCTGTCACTCATTTCATCAAGGACTGTAACAGATACAGAGGCGATAGGTATACGTTGTATTGGCACGAGCGAGACGCACGAACAAATGAGAACGAAATGACATCATTATATAATTTTGATGTCAAAATGTACCTAAGTTTGAATTGGCATTACAGTGACTATCCGAACGTCACCTCAACCGACGGTGCGGTGTGCGGTACGTGACGCGCCGCATACAAGTAATTGCGGCTGACCGTACGTGCGTTACAGGACACAGAGTAAAAGGGGACAGAAGGTTGACTGCGGTGTGTAATATATTGGTGTTGATTTAAGAAGTCAAGCTAAATAGGTCGGTTCGAATCCAGTCTCAGAAGTAAGGACTTACCCCCTTATTCATAAAACTTTACGGGCCTGATTTAGTTAAATTATGTTTTATCCCATTCTCACAAATACATAAGTCATAATGACAGATAAGGACAAATGATTATTAGCTAATTGAGGTTTGTAGCGCGTTTATGAATAAGAGGGTTAGAGGCCAATGATGACACAATGTATGTTTGAATTTGCCTCATAATCGTATTCGGACGTCACCTCAACGGTGCGGTGGGCGGTACGTGACGCGCTGAATACAAGTAATTGCGGCTGACCGTACGTGCGTTACAGGACACAGAGTAAAAGGGTACAGAGGGTTGACTGCGGTGCGAAATGAGGGTCAACCACTAAAATATGTTCTGATTAAAAAAAAATAAGAGTCGCCGGTTTGATTCCGGCCTCAGCAACTGGAGGGCTTGGTCACTTTTATTTAGTATATGACATGTATTTCAGTTCATATTGTTGATCTACACATTGTTTCCCCCGCATAATGCATTGTAAAATCAGGCAAAGGCATATTCGCGTTATTTTTAGGGTTCCATCCCCAAAGGGTAATAACAGGACCCTATTACTGACTCCACGTCCGTCTGTCTGTCTATCACCAGGCTGTCGGCCCGATTCGAACTTTAAGATACGTCAGTTAATAGATCTAGAAACGATATGGATTAGATATGCAAGTGTTAAATGTGACGTTTCTTCAAACAAAAACGTCACTTTTTGTCACTGACACATCTAATCCATATCGTTTCTAAATCTATTAATTGTCGTATCTTAAAGTTAGAATCAGGCAGTGTATGTCATGAACCGTGATAGCTAAACAGTTGAAATTTTCACAGATAATTACATATTTCTGTTACCGCTATATAACAACAAATACTAAAAAAGTACGGAACCCTCGGTGGGCGAGTCCGACTCGCACTCGTCCGGTTTTTTAATATCTGTAAATGGACAAAAACGTACGCCTGGAATGTTCTTTCTGTATGTAGTTAAGCTATGATATCGCCCGAATTGACGCTCTATCACAAAGATCCTGCCTTTAAAACAGAAAGGGCGTATCTACCAATGGAACTGATAACAATCACGTCCTTACATACCGACGTGGCTGAATCGCTCTGCATATCTGATGACACTCGTTTAGGCCCGACTAGAGATCACCTCCTATAGATGCCGGATTCACTGTTATTTAAGTTCAATGTGGGCAAGATCTATTGGGGAAGACCGTCTACAAATTCACAACGTATATGTATGTATGTATAAACTCTTTATTGTACAAAACACAAATATGGCACAGGATAGGCAGTACAAAGGCGAACTTATTCCTTTTAAGGATTTCTTCCAGTTAATTGAGTAGATGAGAATTGACGACGGTTTATATGGATCGTAAGTGACAATCAGCTTTGCTATTATAATAAAACCACCTAAAACATTTTTTAAAGGTAACCCAAAGTGATCGTCTCATTTAAATAAAAGCTGATCATCTCATAACCTCTAGCGGATCACCACACCTACAGTAAATATGGGAACTAAAATTTTAATCAATGACATTAGAAAATAGAACACAATTTGTTTTGTTTTAAAATCGAACGAAATATAAAAACAAAAGCAACTCTTTTCCATTTCATAATGATTTCAATTCCATTGTAAGTAATTAGTACCATCGCCCACACTGTTAACTGTACGTCGGTGAACCTTATGCCTTTTTAAGGTCCACTGATGTACAGTTAGGAGTGTTGCTGTTTGTATTAGTATTAGGCCAGTGAAGTGAGACTTAAGAGGATTAAGATACCCGTGCTCCATCTAGTAAATGATATCACCCCGACGCTAACGAGGAAGTGGTGGTATTGTATGTCAGTGGTCCGGTTGACTCACAGGCACGAAATGCCCTTCCTGGCCCCTTGTTAGGAACATGTCAATAAAAATATCCAAAGCATGTCCTCCAAACAAATACATCGTTCCGAGTAATCATCGTAATCGACGATAATGTAATTGGCATAAAATAAAAATGAATAATTTACATTGATTATTATTATTAACGTATAGAACCGGACCACAGAACCAGTATTTTGCGCCATGAGTTGATGTTGTTTTGTCAACAAACCATAGAAGCGGAGCGTGAATCTCGCGACCTGCGGGCTCAGCACGGTTCCATTTTTATCGACTATCACTATGCGCGTCCCTTTCGCACTTACATACTTGTTAGAACGTGACAGGCATGGTGACAAGGGATAAAAACGCGACCGTGCTAAGCCGCCTGTACGGATATGATGGTCGTTCTTGTCTACGTGACAGCGTGATAAAACGGTGACCGTCACATTCTATCCCACGGTGTTAAAAAGTGAGTTATTTTATCACGTGGATAAAGATGGATAAAGCCATCCATAATACGCCGACTGAACGCGTAAGCGCCATGAATTGGCCTGATGACAGTAACAAAGAATCATGGAAATAATGGTTTCAAAGAAATGGCTTCCCTTGCCCGTATCATGGGACGCACGCAGAGGCAGCACCGGCCCGTACATAAAGACTATTGAGAGTTGATGAAATTTAAAATGTAAAGGGTTATTGGGTGAAAGCGATGGACTTTTCAAGGCTATATGATATAAAATGGTAATGTTATGTTATTTAAAAAAAAACCGGCCAAGTGCGAGTCGGACTCGCACATGAAGGGTTCCGTACTATTATCTATAAAACGGTCACCCATCCAAGTACTGACCCCGCCCGACGTTGCTTAACTTCGGACAAAAATCACGTTTGTTGTATGGGAGCCCCACTTAAATCTTTATTTTATTGTTTTTAGTATTTGTTGTTATAGCGGCAACAGAAATACATCCTCGTGAAAATTTCAGCTGTCTATAACAGATCACGAGACTGCCTGGTGACAGACGGACGGATGGACGGATGGACGGACGGACAGCGGAGTCTTAGTAATAGGGTCCCGTTTTACCCTTTGGGTACCTACGGAACCCTAAAAAAGGCACTCTACAGTATGAAACCTATTTTTTTGACAAATTTCATAGGTCAATACAATTTAAAATGAAATAGAAGTGTTTAGAATGTAGAAAACTTAAGCAAGATAGTCTCCGTAGATTAAGCCGTGTAATGTGACAAGGGTCTACCCGGCCTCAAGAACAACTATGTTAATAACGGGATTATAAAACCCTTTCATATTTAGCTACGGGTCAAAATGTAGCAAATGTGTGCTCTTATTCAACATGCTATGGTTTTTACATTGTGTTCCGAAAATACGTTGTCAATAATAATAATTCAGCCTATACTATACGTCCCACTGCTGGGCACAGGGCTCCTCTCACTAGCAAGAGGGCTTGGGCTATAGATCCCACGCTGGCCCAATGCGGATTGGGGACTTCACATACACCTTTGAATTTCTTCGCGGATGTATGCAGGTTTCCTCACGATGTTTTCCTTCACCGTTGTCAAATATTTTTTTATTAAAACTGCAATCATTTATTTTGTTAAAACGAGAACGTTTTTTTTAAGCTTTGATACACAAACGCAAATGTTTGTTTAAATTATCAACAATATGTGCCTAAAGTCAAAGAATTTGATTTCCGATCTACTTTGTACCTCATTGTCACATTGACAATTAAAATGAAAGTCGCTAGAGACCTCAAACCATTGCCACTGTGACAAAGTACGAAGAGTCGGAAATGGGGTTGGCAACTGTCAAAGGTTTGCCTAGATGGCGCCATCATAGCTTGCCCCTTTTTCTATGAGATTTGGCTTAAAGAGCTGGCATCCAGGGTATTAATAAAACAAAAATTTGACACAATTCTAGGGATTGACGGGGCAAGCTATGATGGCGCCATCTGCTAAAAACTTCCACCGGCCAACCCGGCCAAATTCCTTGACCGTACCTACAGTAAAAACTCTTTGTTAACATATTTTGGGCCATCTTGTAATTGCTTAATTAAGCAATTACCGACAAGATGGCCCAAAAATTCAAAATTTTAGGTTCAAATTGAACCTGATTCAAAAATCTAAAATTTCTGTTATTTGTGTTTGTGTACAAACAGCAACACTCCTAACTGTACATCGGTGGACCTTATTACAAAAGGCATAAAGTCCCCCGATGTACATTTAACAATGTGGGCGATGGCATGTATAACTACATAAATAAAATAAATAAATGAATATTAGGGGACATCTTACACAGATCAACCTAGCCCCAAACTAAGCAAAGCTTGTACTATGGGTGCTAGGCGACGATATACATACTTATATAGATAAATACATACTTATATACATAGTTGAACGTTGAATATATCAAAAAGGTTAAATAAAACGATTACGTAACAGTAATGAATGAATGAAAATCTTTATTTCAGGCAACTAATGGCCCATACATAAATACCTTAAAACTAGCATACATATTATATAAAAATATATTTTAAAACTAAACTTTAAAAAACTAAACACTACATATCACATTATGGCTGCGATGCATTACGCAACCCCGCAGTGTCAGGGAGCCGGCCGCGGAACCGCCGAAACTTGACACCCTTCGGCCAATACTCCTCCTAATAATCCTAATAGTCATGCTCCTCCTAGTAATGCAGTTCAACATTGATTTAAACTTTCATGCACAATATTAACCATGACCACCACCACCACGGGGACAACGCCGTCCTCGAAACGTCAGAGGTAAATCTTAAAACTTAAATATGCGATTAAGTCCCATTGTACAATTTAATAATGTAGTAAAGCAGTTGCAGTCGACACCCAAATAAAAATTCATCTTAAGAGAAAAAAACTCGCATTTCGAAGTTCGCTACTCGTTTATCACTAAGCGCCACTCATCGAATATCTTAACAACTAAAATGGCATCTTCCTTTCAAGTACATCTTCAAACCTTTGTCACCTGGGTCCCTTCTGTTTGCGGAACCCTCGAGTCACGCGCAAGCGCGAGTTTGCGTTTGCGTTTGCGTTCAATTGCGTGTTTGCGCTGCTTGGCGTGTTTGCGTTGTGTTGACGTTCTTTTGAGCGTTAATGATGTTTGGCCAAGCTGAGGGTAATTATGGGAAGCTTACGTTTTGTGGATTCTTTTTAAACATCCTGGAGGGCAAGATTGAGGGGAAAAGACGCAGAGGAAGGCCTGGGCACATATCTCAGCCAAAAGATAGAGTTTCTGTCGTGTCGTACGAGAGAGTTAAAAGGCTGGCCCAGCAAAAAGAAGAGTGGCGATTACTCCACCGACAAGAGCATTATAGCTCTTAAATATTGATGATGATGATGTCGTTTTGTGGCGATCGACTATTAAGAAGGATTTTCTTCAAAATGTCGCAAGTCGTCTCGAGAATATTTCGAGGGATGGGTGGTCAAACCCGATAAGTCGAGATGTTTTGTCACTTAGTTTACATAAGAACTCTACGCATGTCACATAATATAGTTCTAATTTCAAAAACTCATTTGCACGTCTTATCAGGTTTGACCGCCCATCCCTCGATTTTTTTGTTTATTCTTAATTGCTGTTTAAAGTTTGATGTAAAAGTAGATAGTTGATGTAAGATTAAGCAGTAAACTGCTGGAAGTGTGCAACTAGCAAACAACAATCCTATTTATAGATTTCACCAAACTTACGAGGTCTGCGTCACGAAACAAAGTTCCAGCGTTTAGGTTCCGCACGAAACTTTTGTTTTTCCTTGTGGTTTTACGAAGCCAAACGGTAAATAAATTGCTAAAGTAAATACACCGTGACTCTAGTAAATATGTGACGTTATCTATGAAAAGGGACCTTATTGTCGATGCCGCTTACGCCATTATTATCGATGCTCCGATATAAATACAATGCCGCGCGACGCTGTGCGGCGTAAGCGCCATCGACAATAAGGTCCCTTTTCATAGATAATGCCCCATATATATGTTGCATAGCTTTAAATATGACTAGCGACCCGCCCCGGCTTCGCACGGGTTAACAAATTATACACCTAAACCTTCCTCGAGAATCACTCTATTGATAGGTGAAAACCGCATGAAAATCCGTTCAGTAGTTTTTGAGTTTATCGCGAGCAAACATACAAACAGACAGACGCGGCGGGGACTTTGTTTTATTAGGTGTAGTGATATAGGAGGGGATTGAGCTGACCAATCGCCTGATGGTAATTATTTTATTTATTTACTGTTATTTATATAAAGCGTACGGAATTGTTGACGGAGTCTTTATTCGTAGGCTCGAGTTCTTTTTCTAGTTGCGCTTAAAAAATACTTAGTAAATGACTATGGTCCGGCCGTCGTCGTCGTCGCGTCGTCTCGTGAAGGGGCCCACTGATTAACAGTCCGCCGGACGGAATCGGCCTGTCAGTTAGAACAAAAAGTTGACAGTTCCGAACAACTGACAGGCAGATACCATCCGGCGGACTGTTAATCAGTGGTCCCCTTTAGACACTATAAAACAAATTGAAAAGTACTATTAGAAGTATTAGAACAAAATAAATTATTTCCAGAAAATATTTTAATTTGTTTTTATTTCAAGTAGAAACACTCATCATTGACATTGGCCATTAGCGCCCCAGGCTGGAATCGAACCAGCGTCCAGCTTCTCATTTCTTAATATATGACATTTATTTCAGTTTAATAAATTGAAAAGTATTTTATAACGGCAGTTTTCTTCAGCCTGTAACTTACACGTGAGGCCGAGCAGTATATTAGTATGTGAATGGCCCATTCCCATAACTTAAGAACTTATCACTTAGCTTATACGATTTGTGGCCGTTACATCTATCTCAAGTATGAACGACTTATTTGTGAAGTACGATATGGCATTCGAAGATTAACAATCTTATTTTGATTTGACATTACTTAAAGTTACGTAGCACTCGCGCCAAAGATTTTAGAAAAGCATTTTCTGTCATTCACATAACGGAAAGTCTAAAAGACAATAAATAAATCCTAATGGGGCCCACTGATTACCAGTCCGCCGGACGATATCAGCCTGTCAGTTGACCGCAAAAGGCCACACACTAACAGTTCTCTGTCAGTTTTCGGCCTGACGACTTACACGAACCGATAGTGTGCATGTGGCCGCCTGACGATTCCAGTCAGCGCCGACAGATATCCGCCGGACAGTCCGTGGCCTCGAGTCCAGTCAAACACACATCATGAGGTAGCCGGCCGGCGATCGACACACGTTACAGCATTAGTAAATTCTACTTTACGTAAGAGTTCATAGTCCCTAAAATAAGCATACGACTTTTTGTCTTCGAACATCACGGATCCAATACTTAATTTATGAGGCTGATATTTGCTTGTAATATCACACACAATTTTAAGGCCAGTAGACCTTATTAACCTTAAATACGGTAGGGCTTCTGTCAAATTGAAATAGAATTATTAAAACAACAGATATGTACGTTAGTAAAATCCAACTTTAATTCTAGTAGTTAGAGTTCATAGGCATCATTTTAGTTTTAAGGCATGAATACAACAATGCGAAGGTTGCATGTATCTAGTTTGTCAAGACTTTTCTTTATTTATCATGTTGTTACCTCGCAACTGTTGATTACTGTCAGTCAAAAATAAATGTCATAAAGAGAATTATAACATAAACCTTATTTTTTTCTCTCTTAATTTTAAATTTGACATGTTATTATTGTATTTGCATGGCTTATATATTTGAAAATACAGACTTGATTATTGATTGCTGGAAGAGTAAGTAACCGAGTAAAAAAGGAACAAACATTCAAAGATTCAAATAGGGAAATTAGCCTCCCAATATAACAACACTGGTTAAAATTTTAATAGTTCTCAAGACAACGCCGGGAGGTATACCTTCGATGGCGTTCACGGCAGCTAGCAATGAAAAGACTAGCTATTGTGCGATTTGATTCCGCTATAAAGACACGTGGTAGAAACACTAGCGCAAGTATGGAGGTACCTGCTTAGACAAGAGATAAAACCTATGCCTGAAATTCTTCAGCTACAAGTTGGATCCGAATGATGACATCATTAATTCATTCCGTTTTAAGTAAAGAGAATATCTGGAGCAAACTGCGTTCGGAGTTACAGAGCGTGGCGTGGCGATATTACCTACCCGAAATTTTCCTAATATGTGACAATTATTACAAAAAAAAGGATATGGAGTCAGAAGCTGCAAGCGGTGGATTCAACCTACTTTTACTTATACACCGGCTCTTGTTTAGGTACTATCTATGTATACCAAATTGAAAGAAATGAAAATACTTTACTGTTATGTTTTTGTTGTATTCATTCTACTCTTTTAAACCTTTTCTACATAATATTAGGTCTACTTGGGCGGTTTACGAGTGATTTTTTTGTTTGATACCTTGTAATAAAACATTATTATAATTTACAAGAAATCAAACAAAAAAATTACGTAAATCACCAGATTGTAGCAACACATTATATTATGTTTTAAATATTATTGTTAATATTAGTTGCCTGCGCGCCGCGTTCCCGCGGCCGAGCGATATAGTTAAAAGTAACGGTATTATATTCGGGCGCATTCGTGCGCATTCGTGCGCGCTCGGTTTTCCTAGCCAGCTCAGTCGTATCCGCTATCCGACGCCGGAAGGCTGCGCGCAGGTCGATCGCTCTCGCTTGCATTTTAAATACGATTTATGTTCTTTTCTGTATTTCTTCTTCTATAGTGTACTGTGCTACTTTCTTTCTTCCGTACTGTACTGACTATCTTCTGTGGACTATGTTTAACCTATAATAAACTTTATAAATGTTAAACTGCGTATGTTATTTAATAGCTCCGTAGCTATAAGATAAAGTAAAATATTTCGCGAGGGTTCCCAATTAGTCCCAAATTCGTCCGGTATTACCCCAACATACTTAAATTTCGGCTCTCTCGTTTGTGGTAGATCCTTAGATTGTGTCTGATTGTGGAAGTGGCGCACCCTACGCAGAGTTTCGCGTAATATTCCCTATTGATAACCTCCGTCCTTTTCAGATTTGAAAGTCGGTTAGGTAATAAAAGCTAGTAAAATGTTGTTGTTTGTGCAATAAAGTTTAAAATAATAAAATAAATAAATATTTATAGTACATCCTATTTTACTAGTAGAAATAATAATAGGACCAAACAATGGAACTATTTGAACCTGTAACAATTATAGAGTACATACCAACTTTATGCAATCTGTTTAATTACGGAGGCAAACATAAGATAAACATCAAAATCCAATTTCATGTAACTAATAACTAAAAAGGTTTCATAATTTCAATTATAGAGGACCTTTTGTTCCAAAGGACCAGAACCAGAACTTTGGTTGCAATTATTTAGGTTTTCCATTTATGCAAGTAACCAATTAACCAGGTTTCACTGTAGTAGTCAAAAATATGTTTTCATTTTTTGCCTTATTACAAAGGAATAAGGTCCAAAAGTGTAAACATTATCTTTGACGTCGACTGTCCATTTTGATGAAAAAATTAAACTAGTTGAAAAACATGAAACTGAAGGCTCTCGACTGACAGCAGATGACGGCCAACAGGCCACCGGCCGGCTATCTGATAATGTGTGTGTAAATTGGCCTGCAGGCCACGGACTGTCCGGCAGATATCTGTCGACGCTGACCGGAATCGACGAGCCGTAGTTCGAATAGCCGTCAGGCCAAAATCTGAAATAGAACTGTTAATGTGTGGCCTTTTGCGGTCAACTGACAGGCTGATATCGTCCGGCGAACTTTCAATTTGTAGGGACCTGTCAAAATTATATCAGACTATTGCCGGCAGGCGGCCGTACGGTGGGAAACTGACGACTCGTCTGTAGTCGCAGAGGTGGCAGCAGACCATTGCCGGCCGGCAATAATCGCTTATGTTTGTGGACGTTATTGGTCTAGGACGGCAGGCCGCCTGATAAGGCCAGAGACTGCAGGCGGACTGGTAATCAGTGGGCCCCTTAAGAGATTTAATATAATCATTATAATCAATTGCCATTTGTTGAGAGCCCCAGTTAGTAGCGATTTGTTTGTTGCAAATTTTTATATAGGTACATACAGTCAGCAGCAGAAGTTGCTAAGCGGGTGAAGTGTTCAAAATTACCTTGACACGCTGTTATTCTCTTAAGAATAAAGTCGCTTCGATATAATTTGTGTGTATATTTTTAGATTTTATCACATGTGAGGCAAAGTAATCAAATGCAAATTTCGAGTTGTTTTCTTATGTTTGCTGGTAGAATTGACTTTTAAATGATGATTTTGGATGATTAATATTTAATACCATTCATTTGGATTTGATTTGGTTTGATTTTGTTTGATATTTTACATTTAATATTTGCTTTGGGTTGGTGTGGTGAAAATTTTTGTGTTTCACTCGGGGGCAAATTTTGTTTAGCCCTCGTGCTTTGAAACCCTCGCAACGCTCAAGATTCCATTTTCTCGCTACGCTCGTGGTTCAATTTTGGACTCTTTCGCTTGCTCGGGTATCAATATTAGCACGAGCGGTTAAACAACAACTTTGCCCCCTTGTAAAACAAATAACTATTTATTTGTAGGTTTATTTAGTTCATAAGTTATTTTGTATGTCACTGATTTTAAGGAAATTGACGACGCAGTAGATGCAGATGACACCCGAACGTCACATTAAGTGAGGGTGAGATGTATTGAGAGTAAAATGAGACAATTTCAAGTCAATATCTTATTTACAAAATGCGAATGCTGCTCTAGAGTAATAAAGCGCCGAAGTCAGGAAAGTAATGCGAAAATTTCTATTTTACGACCACTGATATTTTAATAGATGTAAATTCGAGTTGTAAAAATTCTACTAAAAATCATAGTAGCTGTAACAGTGTTTCAAGTTACTTTGTTGCTTATTTGGCCAACTCTATTATAACACCTGCATAACGGATGCTTCACGATAGACCGGGCCGTGTCCGGGCCGGAGCTTCCAGCGCATCGTTTTCTATGGAAAACATCACGTGGTCGCCTGTCAAGTCATGGAAAATTAAGCTCTGGAAGCTCCGGCCCGGTCTAACGTGAGTCATGTGAGTCTTTAAGACCAAGTTCGGCCTGGCTAGCCACATTCGGGGCCATAACAGGCGTAATCCGTAATTGCTGAGGTCGCCGTCATCGAAATCGATGAGGAGGACTATAATGCTTATTTCAGTAATCTGTTTAGACGACAACGGCTTCACTCACTTGAATTTTTTGTCGCTATTGGCGACATGTTTCGAGCCCTTCGGGGGTCCTTCCTCAGGCTCGAGTGCTCGCGGCGGCTGCACTTCGTGCGCTGAGCTTATTTCAGTAATGTTAATTTTATATGAGAAATAATAATTTAAATAAGATTATATTTTATTAGGCACAAAAATTGTAAGAAACACTTGGAATTGTGTCGTTACACTTGAACGTTCCATAACTTTTCATCACAAAGCCATTTCAAACATCGACCTAGCATTGTGTGGGCACAAAGAAAACTTATACTTACATATTCCTTCAGAAACTAGCGTAAGTCTTATGAAAGGCGAAGTTATGTGCATTTAATTAAGCCGCAAAAGAGTTTCTATGCGGTAACCCATTTCAGTTGATGGAATAAAATATGTTACGGGAATGGCGGTGTTTTAAAATTTACTTTATTAAAGCTGTGTACATTTTCTTTGAAATTATCTAGTATTCCATTACCGTGACTAGGTACTTATTAATAATGTTATTTCTACCTTTTGTGTAAGAAAATTAACGAAATAAAAACAGATGAAACGAGGCATAGCTGTGGTAAATATAATTAGTACATTAAATATTGTAAAAATATTTTTTATGTGTATAATAATTATTTATTTTGGCCATAAGTAAGTAAATGCCATTTTTAAGTACATATTTAAAATACATTAGGTAGGACGGCACAGACATGTAGCCAATTTTCTATTTGTAGGTTTTTACTTTTTAGGTTGTTTTAGCTTACTCGGTTTAGTTTTTAGTTTAATTTATTTCTGTTAGTCCTAATTTGTTTTTAGGTGTAATTTTAGATTATCAATTATATCCGCTAAAACCTAACTAAAACTACAATTACCGATATAATAATAATTATTGCTTTTAACTACATACCTAAAGTACAAAATTATGAATATCCAGAGAGGGAACTGGGGACCCGTACAAGCGTTATTACCATAGTCTAATAAAACATGGTCTTCCATTCCCAGAGTGACACGGGCCTACGTCACAACAACATGGCCGCTATATATAGCGCTATCGCATATTATCATATAGCGCTGTCGCATGATGACGTAGGCCCGTGTCAGTTAGGTGACCTAGAAAAGACGGGAATGGAGTACCAGGCGGAGTATATTATTATACCATGCGTTATACCGTACAAGCAAATTTAATTAGGTACAATCAAGTTAGTAAAGTTGATAAATTACCAATGTCCTATTAACGCTTGTAACACCTACAAAACACGCTCAAAACAATCTCTCAATTATAATCCGCACATAAATTAGATTACAATAATAAACTGTGAACACACAGCGATAGAAAATCGTAGACACCCACACTAACATTAGCACAAAGACGATAGACCGGGCCGGGGCCGGGCCGGAGTTTAACACGCTACGTTTTCTATGGAAAGCACCACGTGATCACCGATCAGCCGTCATAGAAAATGACATGTCGGACGCCTCGGCCCGGGCGCGGCCCGGTGTAGCGGAGTCATCCTTTAAACATATTTAAGTATTTTAGGACCTATTTTAATAGTAGTAGGTAGCATATACCAGTCTGCTACATAATGAAAGATATTAAAACATGAGTGTGGATTTATGAAACGAGCTTAAAGCGAGTTTCATAATCGACGGCAATAAACTTTACCTGAGCTAACCTTTTTTTTAACACCCACATTTTAAACTGCCATGCTAATGCAGTTAAAAATGTGGGTATTAAACGGGTAAAAACGTGGGTTCTGATCGCCTGTAGGCCTAGCATATTATTGGCGCGACAGTATCTCGCGGCTAGATAAACTACCCGTCTTCTTCTATGTTGATTAAAGAGGTAAGAGGAGGAGCAGCAGGGAGAGAGGGAGGGATAGTCTATCTTGCCGCGTGATACTGTCTCACAAGGCGTTTTTAGACGTTTTGCCTTTAAGGTGATTCACCCTCAAAGCACCTGTACGTCTACCATCAGTTTTGACATTGACATATACGCTCACGTCTACGTAATTTACTTTCTATGCATCTCGCTCGTACTCGCATATGCGAGCAATAGTGCAAGCGAGATGTACAGAAAGTAAATTACGTAGACGTGAGCGTTATGTCAATGTTAAAACTGATGGTAGAGGCTCTGATAGTACCTGTGAAGTAGGCGTTTACGGTGTTATAGTTCCAAGCCCACGTTATCGTATAGTAATTAATATGCCGTGGATGCATGGAGTGCCTAGTTACGGCGACAATTACTAATAAACTAGGGAGATAAGCGGGTCGTTATATTTTGATGAGTATTAGTTTGTGCGTAGGTGCTTTAATGGGTTTACCTGTTAATGAATGAATGAATGAAAAACTTTATTTCGGGCAAATAGTGGCCATGGATAAGTACCTTAAAACTAGATACCTACATATGACAAAAAAAAATATTTTAAAACTAAAAAACTGAGTCGGACTCACCCACCGAGGGTTACGTACAAATTTAACTTTTTATTTTATTTTTAGTCTTTGTTGATAAAGCGGCAACTGAAATACATCATCTGTGAAAATTTCAACTTTCTAGCTATTACGGTTCATGAGATACAGCCTGGTGACAGACAGACGTGAAGTGGAGTCTTAGTAATAGGGTCCCGCTTTTACCCTTTGGGTACGGAACCCTAAAAACTACAAAACACATCATGGTTGTGAGTTGTGAAGTATTACGTAACCGCGCAGTGTCAGGGAGCCGGCCGCGGAACCGCCGCATTTATGGAAGCTAATGTTTTTGCACAGTTTTTGTCATTTTCTCTTTGTCGTTACATCTGTGTGTGATAGAGATAGATGTAGGTTATGCTACAAGCCTGATTAGTAAGATTTCTGCAGCGGTATCATCGTCGCACTTTATTGTCATGCGTCACTTTCACACTTATATATACTTGTTAGAACGTGACAGGCATGGTGACAAATGATAAAGGGCCGCATCTTAGCCCTTCTGATAGCTTTTCGGTTATCACGTGACGCTTTCTATAGAAAACTTAATTGTTGAACACCTCGGCCCGGACCCTGACTATGTTAGCTTGAGTCATCTTTTAGATAACCGCTAAAATAGATGACATTGTCTGTATATTGGTTGACACAACCATTGTATCTCAAGCCATAAAGTTGGAAGGAATGCCGAATAAAATAAACGACATTTAAATGAAAGAACAATACATTAAAAAGACTGGTGGTATTTTTACACATTCATTAGACTGCTTTTGTTAATATTCCTATATTCGCTTGTAATTTCTATCATTTGTGTTTGTATGGCTTGACGCTAGCATTTTTGGGAGTAAAAATATTTTTTTATCCTTTAAAGATAAAGCGGAATTCCAAAAATGTTGTTGTTATGACAACTTTGTCTCATAAGAAATATATTTGTGTAGAAGGTAGAGAGGCATATGAGAGTACTCTCTCCAGGCGGGTGTTATGCCTGGGGACCGAAGTCCTCTGAGAGTTGGTCGGAAGTTATACAGGGTGGAAAGGCACGACGATCCTTTCCGGAAATGGGAGATAGTTTAGCCTAAGCTCTATATTTTCTCCATAGAAACTATGTTAATATGGGCAACCGTTTCTAAATTATGACCTTTTAAACATCCACGCAAAAAACTACTTTGTTCTAACCCTAACAGGTGACAGGGTCAATGAACTTACTTGTAAACAATCAGTATTCGACAGGAAATTATGCTTGTTTGCTAATTTGTTGCCATCTAACCATTTTTAGGTCTGCTTACAGCACGGTAAGAATCATTGCAGGATTTTCGCTTTCTTAGTGGTTCCACTTGTTCAATACTTGAATGAAATAGTTATGTTATTCCTTAATATTAATAATACTAACCACAACATTGTTTACAACGACAGTTCAAATGGTGACATTGACAACCACTCAAAAGTACGCAATCGTCTTATAAATCTCTGGTTTCCTTGACTGATAAAAAGGTTTTAGTTTCTTAACACGTTTCACAAAATTATTTTCGAATAATTGGAAACTATCTAAAATAATTAAAAATAACAAGTAGGTTGTGTTAGTTGCACCAAATGAATTTGCAAAAATTAAATACTAAGAATAAATCAAGAATAAATACTTCTTAAATACCTAACTAACAAACCTTCTTGCGTGGTAGGAAATAGACAGACCGTCTGATGTTTGAAATTAAATGTGCCACAAATTGCAAATTACGCGATAAAACCTAGTTCCAAAATGCCCTTGGGAGCCCGCGATTACCTAAATTTGCTTATGTTATACGGGGAGTGTAATTATAATGCCGCCGAGACGTTACGACGCTACAGACAAAGATATCCTCCACCACACCCAACTAGCCGTATGTCAATTTTACGGGCCATTGATCGCGTGGCAAATAATGAGCCCATAGTACCACGAACGGGCCAAAACGACCAACGGGGAGGAGGTGTAGTTCACATTGCACCAAGACTTGAAGAGCGAGTGCTGCGGTATTTCGAGCAAAATCCAAGGGCTAGTTCGAGGCAGGCAGCCCGACATTTCCGCCTAACTCATACCGCAGTACTCAAAATCTTGAAACGTGCACGTCTTCACCCTTACAGCATTCAGCGAGTTCAAGCTCTGCTGCCCAGGGACTGCCCTGTACGAGCAGCATACTGCCGTTGGCTTTTAAATAAACTGGAGGAAGATCGCCTGTTCATCCGCCGCATTATTTGGAGCGATGAAAGTTTGTTTTCCCGTAACGGCATGTGGAATAGGCGAAATGAACATATGTATGCAGTAGAAAATCCGTTCGAATACCGACATTCGGGTCACCAATATCGGTGGTCCGTTAACGTCTGGGCTGCAATACACGGGGATACACTGATTGGACCTGTTTTTTTGCCTCCAACTTTGAACAGAGCTGGATACTTGGAACTGTTGAATACGGAGTTGCAGAATTACCTTGACGATTTACCAGTGGCCGAGCGTAGAGAAGTATGGTTCCAGCAAGATGGTGCACCGGCCCATTCTGTTAACGAAGTGCGGCTAGCCCTGAACGACGAATTCGGAGATAGATGGATCGGCCTGTTCGGACCGCATCGTTGGCCACCACGATCTCCGGATCTGACGCCTCTAGACTTTTTTCTTTGGGGGACTATCAAGGATATAGTGTACAAAACGGAGTGTGACAACGCCGAAGAAATGAGGCAAAGGTTAACCATTGCTTTCGCCAGCCTGCGCCGTAGAAACGTTCGAGAGCGAATATTAGCAAAGGTACACCGACATACTCGCGCACGGGCTGCAGCCTGCATTATTATGCACGGAGGCCACTTTGAACATAGAATGTGAATTTATTCAGTTGTAAATAAAGTAGTTATGATAATAACAACAACAACAACCTCTTTCATAATAAATATATCTGGTTTCCTTGACTGATAAAAAGGTTTTAGTTTCTTAACACGTTTCACAAAATTATTTTCGAATAATTGGAAACTATTTAAAATAATAAAAAATTACATGTAGGTTGTGTTAGTTGCACCAAATGAACTTGCAAAAATGAAATACTAAGAATAAATCAAGAATAAATACTTCTTCAATACCAAACTAACAAACCTTCTTGCGTGGTAGGAAATAGACAAGACGTCTGATGTTTGAAATTAAATTTTCATTGTACTATACTTATTGAATGTCATATTCTTCAAATAAAAATGTTAGATGCTCGTGGCTATTTAAATTTGTGGGGCTGTGTAAAAGATATGGTGTACCAAACCAAACGGAATGTGAAACTGCGGACGAAATGAGACAAAGGCTAATTGGTGCTTTCTGCGGAGGATAAATGACGAAGAGCATACACTATATCGCATGTGCATCGACATACTCGGGTACGGGCTGCGGCGGCGTTGTAATACACGGAGGTACATTTGAACACCGTATGTGAAAAGAAGATAGTATTAAATATTGGAAAAAAGTAATTACCTAAGAAAGTAATAAAATTGTTTGTAATATTTTTGCATGCATTTGATTTATTTGACATTTATGCGTCATTCATACATCATTGCGATACTGTCAACGATCGGAAAAAAGTGTAAAGTCCCGAGCTTTCCCGACGGAGATCCTTAATCTAGCCGTCATGTGCACATGCTATAGGGTTATCACCACAGTTAAAAAGTAGTATTTTTGCAATTTTTATTTTTTACTCAATTAACGATTCTTACCATTACCAATAGTCTCTGTATCACTTAAACGACCTAATACTTCCGGGAAGGATCGTCGTGCCTTTCCACCCTGTATATATAGTAACTGACATTTAAAACTCCGTAAGCGCGATGTAGGTCTCTTACTAATTGCGTTCTAGCTCCCTAACGCCATCTGTTAGATTATTAATGGCACGACGTTGGCAGTGACAGCTAGAGGAGACGCCACATTTGTTTACACATTTTCATCTTGCCTTTGGGACTGGGACATCTTTCATCAACAAAAATAAATTTACGAAATTCGAACCAAGCGGTTAAATAAAAACATGTAGTGCATAATTATTTTCCATCGTATTTTCACGGAAACGCACGAACGTGTCTTGCTATTTCAGTCAGTCTCGGTACCAAAAGTACAGTGGTCGACTGAACTAGCATGACAAATACGAACGTTTCCAAGAAAATACGATGGAAAACAATGAACTACATGGAACAAGTACTAAATAAACAAGTCACAACAATCAATTTCGACGCCGCACTGATCCCCAGCAGCCTTCAAAACAACAAGAATCCGCGGCGCTTTATAAATGAAACCTGATACGGAACCGATTCCGTAACTTTGGGAATCAATTATCCTGTTAAAAGTTGCCAAGTATTTGTGCTGATCGTTGTTTGGGGGCGTATACAGCAGTATACCCAGCGTATACCGCCGTGGAGAATTCTGTTTTCACTAATATGTTTAGAAAAGTTTGCTTAAAGTAAGGCCACAGAATAAATAATAGTACTAGGTACAGACTCACTCTCTAACAAAACGCGTCTGTTACGATCAGGACAGGTATGGCCGCTAGGTGGCGAAACGCCACGCGCGGCTTATGGCTAGCTAACGGATGTACTTTTAGCTACCTGTAGCAAAGCGCCGAAATCGCGGAGTGAGCCACGCCTGACCGGGCCGTGTTCGGGCCGGAGCCTCCGGCGCATCGTTTTCTATGGAAAGCATCACGTGATCGCCTATCGCCGTCATAGAAAAGTAAGCGCCGGAAGCTCCGGCCCGGGCATGGCCCGGTCTAACGTGATCCTTAAGACAGCCTGCAGTAAAGAATCTGTACAAAATCTGTTATGCTGGCTATATTTTTTGTATTTTCTCTTTTTTATGCGATAAAGTGTTACTACTGGCTATTACATTAAATGACATTAGAAATGTAATCGGTGTTATTGGTGCTTGAAAATAATAGAAAATATAGAGACTTAGGGCTCGTTAAGACGATGCGAGAACTCGCATTACGAGTTTCATTACATTGCGGTTTTTGATCGGTTGGTTGAATTGGGCGTAACCAACAGTCCGCAATGTAACTAAAATCGCATGCGTGTTCGCGCGCCGTCTAAATCAGCCCTTAGGCTCCGAAACATCTCGCATGAGTGACTTAAAACATATTAGTCAAACCGTAATAGTAGGTACATAACTTGTAAGGTATTAGTATTGCTAACTGTAGTTACCATCCGCGTTCTCATTTTGAACTCCGTACGTTTATGACGACAACAGTCACAGTAAAGTTTCGACCTATATGAACGTTTCTTGGAAAATGTCTTGATTAAACTTTAGTATTTCATATAATACACGGTGTGGCCTGTAACATGAGCAAAGAATTAAAACATAGATCAAACGGTGACACTTTTGTTCAACAACTTTTAAAAATTATGAAGTATTTAGACTCCCTATTTTTCATACAAAATAAATATTATCTTCAATGGACGCCATCGCCACGCCATATTATTGTGATTGACGTTGCTTGTCACGCCTTAAACATAACAAAATTCGCAATACATTGCGTCTTAGAATAAACTTTAAAGTGTAATAAAAATCAAACCACAAGTTATTTTTAAAAGTCGCTGAACAAATGTTGGTCAGTATGAGGAGTACAGCCTACAGTTAAATTTTTTGCTCATGTTACAGGCCACATCCGGTATATGGCGTTCTACAGGCCAATACAAACGTACAGTGACATCAGAAGCGGTATCATGGTCGAGTTTTTATCACCTGTCATATCAGTAGCACTACAGTCCAAAAAGCAGACATATTCGCAGACAAGTGGCCGTCTTACAACATAATAATTTTACACCAGGAGCATTCTTTAGTAGAAAAGTCTGTAGAGGCGGAACGGCCATTTTTGTTCACAAAGATCTCCAGATTAAACAAATTGAGCTCGAGTCGAATTTAGCTTCAAACTATTACTTTGAGTGTTGCGGGATAGAAGTTCTCGGTTTGAATGTTATTGTCTTCGCTATATACAGAATTCCGGAACAAACTAAATCTCACGTTGGCATTTTTATTCATAAACTTAATATTCTACTCTCTCGATTGACTTCTAAGTATAAGAATAAGAAGATAGTCCTATGTGGAGACTGGAACATTGATATACTAAAAGATAGCCCTTTCACAAGAGAGCTAAAAAGTACACTTAGAAATTATAATTTAACAATGCATATCGATTCACCTACTAGGATCAGAACATGTATAGATCAAATAGCAAGTAACGTCAGGAGAGTTGAAGCAGATACACATAAATTGTGCTTATCTGACCATGATATGGCTCAAACAATAACTTTTAATGTAAAAGGGAAAAAGAAATGTTTAACCTGGTTTGATTATAAAAGAGATATAAGCAGAGATAATATTGATAAATTTATTCAGTGTGTGTCTGCCTTATCTTTTTCTGATATACTTTCCTTAGACGACGTTTCAGTAGCTTTCACATCGTTTCATGAAGTTGTGTGCTTATTTTATAACCTTTGCTTTCCGGTCATCAAGGTAAAAGTGAACAACCGTAACAAAAAAGTTAAGTGGTTGACAAAAGGTATACGGAAATCATGTCAAACTAAACGTAAATTATATCTTAGATACAGATTAGTAAAATCAAATAAATTGTATAACAGTATTGATCTAAAAAAATATGACAATATATTAAGAAAATGTATTACCAAATCGCAAAGAATTAATAATATTAATTACATAACAAAACACAAAAATAAATGTAAAGCAACTTGGGATGTCATATCTGCCAACTCGACAAAAGCTAAGAATTTCAATGAAATTGACTGTGTGAATTTTAATAATAAGACATTTAAGGATCCTCAAGACATTTGTAATTTATTCAATAATTATTTTATCGACATTACCTCATCAAAATCTAGTATAAATAGCAACCAGGCAAATTTTACAGAAAACATAAGTAATCATCCTTCCACAATATTTTTAGAACCTGTAGATGCTAATGAAGTCTTTAAAATTATAATGTCTCTGAATAATAGTAAGGCCTGCGGTTATGACGACATTACATCAACAATTCTTAAACTAATTGCTAATTGGGTATGTCAACCTATAGCTCATATTATTAATTTATCCTTTTGTCAATCTATCTTTCCGGAACAATTGAAACTATCTGTCGTCAAGCCCTTATTTAAGAAAGGCGACCATAGTGATCCCAACAATTATAGGCCAATAACAATCGTTCCAGTAATCGCTAAAATATTTGAAAAGGCTATGTGTGCGAGATTAATAGGGTTTCTAGAGAGGAAAAATTTGCTGCAACCGGAGCAGTACGGTTTCAGAAAAGGTCATTCTACTGAATTGGCATGTTTCGAGTTTGTGAAGCATGTGTCTGAATGTTTGAATAGCAAAGTACCTATAGTCTCGTTATTTTTAGACCTTAGTAAAGCTTTTGATTATGTTGAACATGGCAAGCTTCTCGCGAAACTTGAATGTTATGGAATTAGAGGAGTAGCACTTCAATGGGTAAAAAGTTATTTATCTAATAGGAAACAGTGTACAGAAATAGTAAAAATTGAAAAAATTAAGAACAATTATGTTAAAGTTAAATATCGGTCTAATTTTAGAGAAATTAAGACTGGAGTACCTCAAGGGAGCAACTTGGGCCCCCTTTTATTCTTGGTATATATAAACGACCTTCCTCTTACTATTCCCCACAAGTGCATATTATTCGCGGATGACACTACAATATTAGTAAAGGGAGAGAATATTCCATCATACGAAAATAATATTAATGATGCCTTGGCTGACATAAAAAATTGGACATTTTATAATAATTTAAATATAAATATGACAAAGACATTTTTTATTCAATTTCATTCATATAGTAGTAATCCATTGCAATTAAATATTAATTATAATAATGTTTCTATATCGAGTTGTGAAAGTATTAAGTTTTTGGGATTATATATTGACCAGCATCTTAATTGGAAGGAGCATGTTGATTATGTCTGCAGCAGATTAGACCGATTCGTATTTGCGTTAAGAAAACTGAGACACACTATTAATGCTGCGGCGTCGATTACAGCCTATCACGGTTATGTGTCCTCGGTGCTTAATTATGGATTGCTACTTTGGGGCAACTCTGTAGATACTGAAAGAGCCCTCCTGTTACAAAAGAAGTGCATCCGTGCTATAATGGGAGCTTGGGTGACTGACAGTTGCCGGCCACTATTTAAGGAATTAAACATACTACCATTACCTTGCATGTATATTTTAAAAGCGTGTCTATTTGTAAAGAATCGCCCAGACATATTTAAAATGAGATCTGAGTTCTTCTCAGGAACTCAGAGGTCTCAATATCAAAATCTAATATATCAGCCAAGATGCAACACGGCCATATACAAAAATAATGCCTATAATATGTGTATCCTTATATACAACAGTATGCCTGTTGATTTCAGAGGTCTAAACACAACTGAATTCAGGAAGAAAATGACAAGCTTTCTGTTAGAACATTGTTTCTATAGTGTCAAGGAATATATTGAGCACAATAATGCAGATAATTAATATTATTTATTATAATCTAATTCAATATAAATTTTATGTAATGTAATGATAATCAAACAATGTAATGTGATGTATTGATAATAGTCCAATTGATGAAGTAATGAAATGTCCTATACAAACTTTAGAGTGTAATTTATTTTATCGTAATTGTTATTACATGTATTAAAATAAAATTCAATAATATAATTATTTTCTGTCTCGCATATGTGCAAGACTGAAAATTATTATTGTTAGGTAATATAAAATTTGCGCATCGTTTCAGTACGATAGAATACTGGACAATATTCTACAAGAACATCCTGTAACTATAATTAAGTATTCTTGCAAATAAATGATATTGATTGATTGATTGATTGATAATATCAGGATGTTTTTAAATCCAACCTATGTAAATTAGTATAGTATCAGGATTTACTAAGTAGTTTTTTTAACTCTACGAGTACCTATGTAAATTAGTATAGTTTCATGGCTTTTTTTTAAATCTCTACATGTGTAAAGATAAATAAAGATCCTAGAGATATTTATGACTATGTATTAAGAGTATAAGTGTTTTGGCATATCTAGAGCTGTAAACTTATTACTTTTATTTATTTAAAGAATAAATAATATCACCCGTTACTTTTCCACTTATATAAGTACTTGTTAGAACGTGACTGGCATGCACGTGACAAATGATAAAGAGCCGGCCATCTTAGCCTGTCAGAATGATATTTAAATCATGTCATTGAGTTGTCGTGCATCTCGCCCGCGCCAATACATGTACGGATAAGTACGAGCAAAATGCACGATAACTAAATGACATGATTCAAATATCATTCTGATTTCAGTGTACGAATTAGCCAGCTACTCACTTCCGTATTCATAGTTAATTACACAAACGGGTCTACCGCGATATAATTTCATAGTTTTTACCTTAAATTCCGACGTTTCAGCTTGCACCAGCTGAGGTGACGGAAAGACACACCACGTGACCACAGCTGGTGCGACTCAGCTGAAACGTCAGAATTTAAGGTAAAAACAATGAAATTATATCGCGGTAGACCCGTTTGTGTAATTAAATGTGTACCAAACGCGAGACTCTAAAGTGTTACACTTCCGTATTCATTTCGTCTCCCGTATTTAAGGTAAATAAAACCTGTAGGTATAAAACTTTTATTAGCAAGTGTTGAAGCGGTAGACCGACTACTTTAAGAGATTAACTCAACTTTTCCAAGTCCATAGTTCGAGATAACTCGACGATAAGGGGACACAGTCGGCTTTTATGACTCTGAAGTTTGATAGTTTGGTGTTATACCATAGAGGCTAAGATACATAGAGTGCTCACTCCATAGGTACAGTTATAGTACCAAAACGACTATTATTTTCGTAGTCGACATCTAGCATCGAGTAGCGGAATTACTGTTCTGTAGTGGAATTAGCGAGGGTACTGCTACTTGACAATCGGCTCGATTCGGAAAATGAATTAGATTTCTACTAGACTTCAACAAGTTACGATACGGATAATTTAAAGATATTTGTACGATAGATATGTCAAATTTGACGTTTCCGCGATTCTGGAGGTCCACTTGAACGATTTCGATAAGTTATGACTTAGATATCCAAGTCACATCTAGTCGATATCTAATGTAGATCTCTAAATCGCCTCAAGATCTTGTGATTATCACGAAATCCGAATAGGCCTGAATAGATGACCGAAAAGTCTAATGCTCAACAATTTTCAGCTAATACCTATATTATAACCGGATTAATCGGAACTCTATTTTAAACTCCTTCTGCTTTTAATATTAGCTGCAAATTGTAATTCAATACGATTTTCGGGAGTCGCGACACTAGAGAATTCTACTATCAAGTAGCGGTACTGATAATACCAAAACGGATGTATGGAGTGAGCACTCTATTCTTAAGTGAGCAGTCTTACTATATTTCTCTATGGTTATACCTACAACACTTATGTATATACAAGTTTGGCGTTCGTTAGGCTTCTGACTCGAGGTAAACTATAAATAGATGTTGTTGATTCTAAAATAGCTTATGGTTTGTTACTTGATAAAGCTATTCATATAATTAAATTTGTACAGTGAAGATGTTTGGACATTACAAATATTAATTTTGATTTTTTGACTGCTACCATGCCTTCGGCTTAGTTTTTTAGTTGATAAAATCCTATTAACTTCAACAAAAAAATTCCTCAGAGCTGGAATATCAAGTGACGCTCGAATTCTTGAATACCTAATAACTTTGTTTAGAAGTCTAAGGATTCTGTTAAGTACTTTAACATATTACCCAGCTATTCTAGCTACTTACTAAGATTACTGATCTCTTCTTTTCCCTGCCCTTATCCTACGTTATGTGGGGTCGGCACAACATGTTTTTCTCTTCCATTCTCCTCTGTATTTCGTCACCTCAGCACTCACTCCTTTCTTTCTCATATCCTCTTTCACACAATCCATCCATCGTTTTATGGGTCTACCATCCGCTCTCCGTGCATCAAGATTCATCCCTAACATTCTTTTGCCTATATGGCATTCATCCCTTCTCATCTTCTCCGTTACTGGTGCTACTTTAAAACTTCCCCTTATATACTCATTCTTAATCCGATCCTTTCCCGTCACTCCACACATCCATCTCAACATTCTCATTTCTACGTGCACTCTTCTTTCATCCGCCACTTTAGTCGCCCAGCATTCTGATCCATACATTACAACAGCAACTAAGATTACTGAGTGTTTTTTATTTATACCACGTTAGGGGCAAATGCCGCCCACCCTGCAAGCAGTTACTAAAGTCTATGGACTATTTAGTTATCCTTGAGGTCAATTCACATTTAACAATGTATTACGGTTATGATCTTGGTTTGATACGAACTTGACAATCGCTCACGCTTATTGTTGCATGTGCAATGCAAATAAAGTCGTTCGTGAGAATGGGATGGGAATAGTTCTACAATCCTTTGCCATCGTGACTCCGAAATAGCTTGTTATTCTCCCAAATAACACTACCATCTTCATGCCATATTCCAGATAAACAAATTAGAATCATAAATCTTAAATAAAGTAAAACCGACTTCAATAAATCGAAAAAGCCCCTTAATAAAGGAAAAAAAAAAAAAAAAAAAATCCGACTTCAAGTCTTCATCAGCAGTTCCAATTAATCAAATGGCACTTTTTAACTGTAAATGCTTAGTTTGTTGATGAAAATACAAAAATCGCTGTGTGTATGCTTATAAGATTTGAGGAGTACCCTCAATCCCTCATGGAATCCAGCATCAGAAAAACCTTGATAAAAATTTTCTTTATAAATGTTACTGGCTTAGTAAACTTAACCAAGAGGACCAATCGCCAAAGTGAACTATGCATTGTTAAAGAGTTCCGTTTTGATCATCATCAGTAGTTCCATTTTATTAAATGTCACATTTTCTGAACGTAAATACACTATGTACTTGCTTTATTGGTGAAAACACAAAAATCACTATATGTATGACTATAAGATTCGAGGAGTTCCCTGGTTTCCTCATCAACAGAACACTACTTTCAAACAAAAAAAAAATGCAAATTGGTTCACCAATGACGGAGTTATGAGGTATACACACAAAAAAAAAACGGTAGAATTGATAACCTCCTCCTTTTTATTAAGTCGGTTAAAAATACATTTTCTTTCACTAAAATATTCATGACTTCAAATAGACTTGTCTTAATCTTATCTCCCTGAAATGAACCAACTCAGCGGATTACAGGCCCAGGTGAATCAATACACGTGCTCGAGTTTCAATTGTTTGCTGTATAAAATAGGAGGAGTTTGACGCTCGGCGATTCTACAGAATCTTTTATAAGAATTATAATTTAGCTCAAGAAGCGCTGGTGGCCTAGCAGTAAGAGCGTGCGACTTGCAATCCGGAGGTCGCGGGTTCAAACCCCGGCTCGTAGCAATGAGTTTTTCGGAACTTATGTACGAAATATCATTTGATATTTACCAGTCGCTTTTCGGTGAAGGAAAACATCGTTAGGAAACCGGACTAATCCCAATAAGGCCTAGTTTCCCCTGTGAGTTGGAAGGTCAGATGGCAGTCGCTTTCGTAAACGTCAACGTCAATTCTTGGGATTAGTTGTCAAGCGGACCCCAGGCTCCCAAGAGCCGTGGCAAAATGCCCGGTTAACGCGAGGAAGAAGAGAAGATAAGTTAGCTCAATAAAATTAAAAAATATTGCGGAAATAATACGTGTAGTTCTGAAATATTGCGGAAATAATACGTGTAGTTTTGAATATATTTAATACTATATTATCTGTGTCTCACGTAAATATGTTAAGTAAATTTACCTCTTTGACCCTGATTTTAATCAACAATCAATGACTTTCATAACACAAAAAAAACACAAATCACCATCCTAATCAGCATCTAAGATATGTATGGAGCTATGAAGGTTGTTTACGCTATCCGGGAAAATCTCAAGGACTGTTTTCGGGAACTCCCGTTTTAACATAATTTTGCGGGATTTCCCGCTCGATCGCAATAAGGAAAACGGAGCGTCTTGGGAGATTCTCTGATATCAGATTTTCGTATAGCATCTTAATAGTAAAACAAAACTAAGTACATAATATAACTACAAAGAAAAGATCAACCTACATATTTTGAAAGATTTGATGCATGTTTTTTGGTCAAATATCGGCTAAACGTCACGTTCTGATGTCAACAGCTGCATTACTGTTGCGACGTCATAATCGCGGCAGTAATCCGCCGCATTACTTTGTCAAACGTCATTAGTTTTATCAAGAAAATTTGTGAATAGAATCAGGCGTTACTTTGCGGAAATCCATATTAATTAAAACGAAAATATTACTTTGCTAATCCGCGAAAAGATAACGTGCTAGACAAACAGTGCTAACCCGTTATACTTACTTGCGTATTTTTACATGCAATTAATATTCCCACCCTCCCACCGCAAAAATAAATACGCAAATAAATATAACAAACCACCACCAAAAGAATAATCCTCGACGCGTGTTTCGCGTCTCTACGAGGCATCCTCAGGAGTTGTTGACGGTCTGACGCCCGGCAACGGAAACTCCGTTTCCGGGCGTCAGACCGCTTTCGTTTTAATCAAGAAAATTTGTCAATTTTGCGACAACGACGCCGCAACAGTACCCTTAGAGACAGTAACGGAGTAGATAGCAGTCGCCGTGGCCGAATCGGCCGTGGAGTTAGTTAGTTACCTACCATATCGTCAGGTGACAAGCAATACTCATTAATTACTAAAAAACCGGGCAAGTGCGAGTCGGACTCGCGCACGAAGGGTTCCGTACCATAATGCAAAAAAAAAACGAAAAAAAAGCAAAAAAAAAAACGGTCACCCATCCAAGTACTGACCACTCCCGACGTTTGGTCAAAAATCACGTTTGTTGTATGGGAGCCCCATTTAAATCTTTATTTTATTCTGTTTTTAGTATTTGTTGTTATAGCGGCAACAGAAATACATCATCTGTGAAAATTTCAACTGTCTAGCTATCACGGTTCGTGAGATACAGCCTGGTGACAGACGGACGGACGGACGGACGAACGGACAGCGAAGTCTTAGTAATAGGGTCCCGTTTTACCCTTTGGGTACGGAACCCTAAAAACAATTAAGTAAACAAAAATCAACCATTTAATAACAAAACTTCCGTGAGACACAGACATATTATAGTATTTTATGCAACCATTGTTTAAGAGAGGTCAAAAAAGGCGAGTGGCGTGAGTAACAATTTGAGGCGAAGCCGAAAATTGTTAATAAAGACGCCACGAGTATTTTTTGACTCAGTTAAACAACGTTGCATACAATACTTTTTCTACGACCAAGCACTTACTTTGAAATAAAATTGTAAATTTAACAAATATTTTTAAATCAAGAAGTAGCAAAAATGGAGGGTATGGGCGGGAAAAGAATGAATGAATGAATAAAAAAAAATGTCTATTTCTCAGAGATGACATTTAAAATAAGGTTGGCAACACTGTATTTCATTCAATATTTTTTAAGTGGTCATTACACGAAGTATCGTAAAATCGTCAAAAAGATACTGCGTGTATGCACAAATTCTTTTTTGGGGAATAGACTAAACACTTGTCTTGACAACTATAAGGTAGGGTTTTAAAGGTGTGTGCACGACCCTTTAAATGACAAATAAAAGTACGGGAGTAGAAAAAATACATTAAGAACGGGTCACTCACGTATTTTAAGTCGAAAAACGCTCGACATAAAAAAAAGTGAGTGACCCGTTTTTAAGATGTATGTTTAATACAAGTCAACCTTATTTAAGTAATTTATATTGTTTACTATGGCTATGAACTACTGGTGGTAATTTGGAGACTTGCTTGTCACCTGACGATATACGCTAACGTCTACATAACTAACTTTCTATACATCTCGCTTCGTAATAATATGTCAGTACGAGCGGTAATATGAAAGTAAGTTCCGTAAACGTTATCGTTTATGTCAGTGATGACACTGTCATTGACTCGTGGTAGGGGTACAGTAACTAATGCAGCTGCAGTTGATATTCAAACTTTACTTTTTGGTAATGTTGATCTTGAATCGAATCTATTCAACAGAATTTGAATGGACGCCATTTGAAAATGTTTGCAGATACGTAGCACAATTCTATATAACTATTTGTTATACTGTTACTTCTATTTTTTTCACTTTATTTTATAATTTCAGTGACGTTTCTCTTGTCTATTTGCACTCAGTGCTATATTTTGTCTACCGTTCTTCATCAATTCTCATGTATTCAAAGGTTAATTGGAAGAAATCAGTTAAATTAAAGGGATAAGTTCACCTTTGTACTGCCTATCCTGTGCCACATTTATTTTGTATTTTGCACAATAATGAGTTTATACATACACACCTAACATACATACATACACAAACACACGTTAAGGTAACAGTCCATTTCCAACGACAGCAGCACTACCATTCATTTTACTATGGAAATTGAGAATAACACCGACGCGTTCGTACTTGTAGTGCAGCTGCGATCAGAAAAGAATGTTACCCTTATTTACAACAAAAATAATCTCAACTCTGAACACTAACAATCGGAAGTAAAATAAATAACTTGACTGCTGTACCCAATAATTCCCAGGTGGTTGCACTTTTTCCAACTTCCCCCTTTTAGCCTTAACTTTCTTTCTACTCGCTTGAAATATTGCACAAATGACAATTTTATTGTGAGACTGCCCGGGCGCCTGATTCTGATTCCACAATTTGATATGGATTATCATCATTATCATCATTATCATCGTATCAGCCCTTTATCACCCACTGCTGAGCAAAGGCCTATCTTCTAGTACGCCACTTGTCCCGGTCTGTGAGCTAATCTCACCCAGAAGTGACCCGCAATCTTCAGGATGTCGGCCACCCAACGAGCCAACGGACGCCAGGGGCTTCTTTCATCCGCAAGCGGCCACCATTCCGTTAACATTTTATTCCACCTGCCTCTGCCTAGCAATATGGATTATAATCTGAAATAAATGTCATATATTAATATTAAATAAAGTGACCAAACCCTCCAGTGGCGGAAATCAGATTCAGTTGACATTGACACCCCGTTTTTTATTTTGGCGGAGTGGGAATGCGTTTATGCACGGTGTGTGGGACTCGCCGCTCCTTTCCCCTCTCCTGGCAAGAGAGGGGGAGAATTTGGCCCCACTAAACCCACTCCGGCGTTTCACCCTCTTTGCCGATCGTGAGGGCGCACTGGGATCGATGACATGCCACCACGGCGTCCTCTGCAAACATTTCTACGGAACTGGAGTCAGTTATCTTTGCAGCGGACTGAACAGCGTGCGGTGACCCCGCAGGTGATATAACGACAAGTGCGGTAGCTACTAACAGGCGGTAAAACGACTAGTAAAACTTATAATGGATTGCGCTATAGAAGGCACTCCGCATGCGGGCCCTATTGCGCTATGAAAATCTCCCGTACCCCGCATGCGGGCCCTATCGACCAATGGATCAATGATGATACTTGGAGCGTGAGTACGACTCAAAGTCTTATCAAAATAAGGTCAAAACCTTTATTAAATTGTTATAACAGAACTGGAACCTCGGTTCAGTTTTGCCCGCGCTCGTTATATTTGACATTTCGTGACATAGTTTTCATTGTCCGGAGAAGACAATTCAATAATGGTCCTTTAAAATAACTAGAGGTAGACCGAGCTTGAGGTCGGGAATGCAAGACAACGAACGAAGTATTTGCGCTTTGATGTAAAATTCTTGTAGTTGCTGAGTTTTATAGTTGCGTTAGATATTTCAAATATCTTTTGATTTTAAAAACAATGCTAACAGGTCAATTCGAACTTAAACTGACATCAGAATTACATCGGACTGAAGGATTTTGCTCGTACTTGTCCGTACATGTATATTAGTCTATTTGGGCTTGTCAATAGAGGCAGGATGGCTGCAACAAAAGTTAATGGATGTAATATGCCAGTGTGGATAGGGACCGTGCGCGGTTGGAGGGTCTGCCATCTTGTGGCCTGAATCGGAAACATATGTGCACACGTACATTGCCAAAGCTTGTGCTGCCATCTACCGTTCTCGTCGGTACGTTTCCTTGTGCATAGTAGGTTTTGCCATCTTGTGAGCTACATCGGAAGCATAAACGACACATTTCTGCCTCGCGCCAAAAATCTGACGGCTACTATGCTGCCCCCTATAGTTCTTGCACGGGGGATTTTTATTTTATTTATAAACTCTCGTAAGATAGAACATATTAAAATTGTTTTACACGATTCGTTTTTGATCTTAGACTGGATCGATTGCACCGTTTCTACTGACCGATCGCGCGACGTGTGCTATTTGACTTAATAAAACGAGAGTCACCCATTAAAATACTTAATGAGTCCTTGTGGAAGCTACAAATGGTTCCCTCATTTTATTTTTGTCAAGTCTCTGAAAGCCTCGAAGTTTTGCGCTGTCCGCCGAAAAAATAGGCCTTTAAATAACAGGCACGGAATGGAATGTCGGCAACGCGGCGTGAAAGCCTTCGGTCCTATAAATCTAGGGGCAGACCAGAATGCGGGGAATGGCCAAAATAGGCAAAAACAGGTGTCAGTGCGATGGGCGGTGCGTGGGTATGATAAACAGCTTGTGGGCTGAAAAAGTCTTTTGGGGGTAGAAACAGTACACCAGTAGGTGCTGCTGCAAATGTCAACATCCGGGCACATCGTTTTAGACATTTGCGACATTACTGCAGGAAACGTCATATTTTATATACATTTTTCGAAAAATTTCCATTTTGACGTTTTCTGCAGTAAAACAGTCGACAGTAATGTCACGCTGCAATACTGCCGAGTATTGCTGATGCAGTCTGAATACGAACGTCACCTTTAGATGTTGTTCATGTTAAGGGATCAATCTTTGGCAATGCTTACTACGTCTCAATAATACTAATATAGTCTCACCATCGTCACAGGCCGGACACGCCATACCTATATCAAAAATGATTTGCGTTTATATGTGTCCGCGGCACGTCTGTAAACGCGTCATTGTGTATGTGTGGGTAAGTCGCTTTACTGAGAGGACGCCAGATTCATGTCGCGGCTAGTCACGGGGCGAGGTAATGCGAGTCGGGGCGGGGCGGTGCGTGGCCGTTCTGTATTACTATTACTTACGGCGCGATTCGGGAAATGAATTAGAAATTTACTAGATATGAAATAGTAAAGATATGTGACGTTCCACAGCAAAAGGTACCTTATGGCGGCTGGCGCTTACGCTACTATTAACGCCACTCCAATATTCAGCCGGGGCAGTGGTACCTTTTGCCGTGGAACGTCACATATATTTACTATTTCATATCTAGTGAATCACTAATTCATTTCCCGAATCGCGCCGTTATTCTGTGCCATCGTATTGATTAAGCAAATATCCAACGACCTTGTGTTACTATCTAATAAATAACAAGGACAATCTTACGCCAACAAACAGTCCCGAACTAAGTCCAAAACTAAGGCACTAGACGACTAAGACATAGGGCAAATATTCAAAGCAAATATTTGTATATATCAAGATGGAATACTATTTACTAAGCAAGCCACGTCTCAAGTAATATAGTTATAGAATTGTACGAAGATTCGATGACAAAGCAATAAGAATTGGTAGATACAGTCGACTCTCGTTAATTCGAAACTCAAGGGACTTTCAAAATATTACGAATTATCGAGAGTTTGAAATATCAAATAGTTCTAAATTTTTGAGAGAAAAAATATGAAAGTTCAAATTATTGAGTAATAATCAATTATGATTTATTAACTGCTAATTTACATGCACATACATAATGTAAATTAATTATTAGTCTTTGGGAAGAAATCTGTAATATTAGTTTGCTTCAAAGCACATTGCTGAGAATGATCAATAACTTTTTTTTTACAGAAATACCGATGATTTTACAATAACAAACGCTCGTGCAACGATGAACTTGAACTTGTCTCAAAATGTAGGGTACTTACACTTACCTCTGAAATCTGATAACTTTGAATTGTCGAGTGTTTGACGCCTATGAGTTCGAATTACCGCGTCGTTTTGTTACGGAGCTATGATTATTTTGTTCGAATTACCAAGTGCTTAAAAATGTATTGAATATTTCGAAATATAAAGAGATTTTCAAAGGAACTCGTGATAAGTTCGAATTATAGAGAGGTTCGAATTATCGCGGGTTTGAATTAACGAGAGTCGACTGTATAGAGACCAATCCTTACTTACAAAATCTCGAATATATTTGTAGTATAGTATCCGACCGAATCTGGATATTTTGACGAATTCAACACGGAAACTGAAGGTTCGGATTAGACCGAAACCGAAACTTTGGTCAGAGACTACCGAAAATACGCTGATTTTATTATGATGTGTGGCAATGTCCTTACAAACGCTAGTTGAGTTGAGCTAAGCAGGGTCAAGTGTCATACTATAAGTGTCTGTAGTATTGTTGTGTTTACGATTCGAAACGTGATTTGCAGACACTACGCTGATATGTAGTTGTTTGTCCTTTAGTCTGACAATGAGTCAAGGATTAGGGAAACACAGGGTAACTACCACCGTTAATACTGTTAAAGTTAGACCAAGGATAGTCTGCAGAGATTTTGACAGCTCACATATAGTGCAGCGCGATGGTTCCATATGTATCATATATTATTTTTATTTTGTGTCTTTGAGGTCATGTATATTTTTATCATTACAATGTATCTTTGGGGTCATGTAGGTATATTTTTATCATGGCAATTTTTTTGTCCAATTTATTGTAAAAAAAATGCTGATTTACTATCTATTTAACTAGATTTCTTATGCAAGTCTATTATGTGCCATCGTCCTTAATACCATTGTCTACTTACCTGTGACTTTTTCTCTACTATACAATAATTTCGTATTAACAAAATATGTAAAGTCACCACACGGGATTGCGATGTCATTTAGGGTTCTTGCTAAATTGGTAATTCTATAGCGTAAGTATTGAACAACCAAGTTCGCTAGGACCCTAAATGGCGCAACAATCGCGGACCGTGATGGTACAATCTACATTAAGGAAAGTCCACAGAAAGTTACTTAACTACTGTCTGTCTAAAAACTTGCTTCCAACATTTTCTTTTCGACTTATTCCAGTGTTCATCCCAGCATTATATTAAACCCACAAGAGACCGGCACGGAAGGTACGCTCATTTTACCCCCCTGTCGCTTTAACTATCGTGGGACGTGGCTGCGGCGGATCATACATTTCTTTAAAGCGGCAAGGTATTAAAACAGGGGCGTGCAAAATAAAACCATCTTTTGGATGCCTACTACGTGTCAAGCTTGAACCGTGCCCGAATTGCTTAAATAAAAGTTTATTTAAAGACCGATTTTTAATATAATGACGATTTTTTTAAATATGATTTCGATAAAAGTTTGTCGGTAGGGAACTCCATTCCCTAATATTTTGTACAATCTAAGCGCAATTTCATCGTATGTCATAAAAACTTCCTCTGAGGTTATAAAAACGTATGTTACCTATTTTTGTAAATCAAAGAAAAATTAAATACATTTTTTTCGAGACATCTTGTGATTTCGTATTTTTCCCGCCCATAATTAGAGCTCTTCAAATCAGGCATTCTTTTATCCAAAAACAAGGAAAAAAAGTTGTCAAAATAAAAATCAGCCCTCTATCTGTTGCTACAAATAAATAAAAGTGTCAACTAATGGTGCAATTTCCAACACAAGAACATTATTTTTTACTAAACACAGTATCACAGACAGGAACTGGTGGAAGAGGAATCAAGACCGGGATCCGTGGAAAGGGAGGAGGGAGGCCTTTGTCAGCCATTGGGATACTCTAGGCTCATATAAATCGGGTTAAACATATTTTATTTGTCTCAAAAGAAATATTACATTTCACTTATTCAGATAAATCGATACATGCAGGATTTTTATAGGCTACTGAGCGTTAACACTAATGCAAAATACATATTATTCTTATTACAGGGACAGTAATAACAAAATGAGCACAACAATAAAAAAATAAATAAACACAGTATATTTATTTGTAGCCAATTTCTTGACAATATGCGAAGGATGACTTCGTTTTTCCAAGAATTTATTCAAAGCTGATTGTAATGATGAATTCGAAAATAACAAATCTTTTTTGATAACAACTCCAACAAGGAATGTGGGAGTTTGGAACAGAACTAAGTTGGTTGACGTAGATCAACTTAGGTAGGTAGGCAGGCTTAGGCTACAAAGCTGATATGCTGCAAAGCTGCCCTGTTTAAGTACCTCTATAAGTAGGTACATACGTGCTATGTGCGTGCAAACATTTTCAAATGTTCTCGGAATTTTTTGCAAAATTTCACAGGAAACGAAGAGATTCCTATATAAAAATATACGAACTTTCCGATATTTTCCAAGTGGACATTTGATAATTTGGGAAACATTCCGATGGCACATCAGTTTGACATGGATATAGTAATGTGCCAATTAAAAAAAATATCAATTTCCTTTGGAATATTCTGGGTATTGTTTTCTGCACGTTTTTTGCAAAACCTTACAGTTATATTCGATTTCTGTTACACTTGAAATTTTGAAATATACGCCAATGAGTGACGTAAACGTTAATTGAAACAGTGGCCAACAGTTAAGAACCCCCCCCCCCCCCCTTCTTCCTTTATTTTATTGAGCTAACTTATCTTCTCTTCTTCCTCGCGTTAACCGGGCATTTTGCCACGGCTCATGGGAGCCTGGGGTCCGCTTGACAACTAATCCCATGATTTGACGTAGGCACTAGTTTTTACGAAAGCGACTGCCATCTGACCTTACAACCCAGAGGGTAAACTAGGCCTTATTGAGATTAGTCCGGTTTCCTCACGATGTTTTCCTTCACCGAAAAGCAACTGGTAAATATCAAAATGATTTTCGTACATAAGTTCCGAAAAACTCATTGGTACGAGCCGGGGTTTGAACCCGCGACCTCCGGATTGAAAGTCGCACGCTCTTACCGCTAGGCCACCAGCGCTTCTCAAGAGTTAAGAACATTGAGTAATCATTCTTAACCTGAACGGGAACTTTCTAAGTGTAAACTTGCATTACAATTTTCTCATTAAAGTTTCCAGAAATTTCGGAAATTTAGAAAATGTCCTGCAACTTGCACATTGCTAGAGCCAAGAAATGTCTGCAGCGATTTTGATAGCCCACGCAGTGCAAGTGCTATTTTAAACGTCAATCTTCTATGAAATTATGACGTATAAATAACACTTGCACTGCGTGGGCTATCAAAATTGCTGCAGACTTTTCTTAGTCTAAGGGTAACATTCCATTTCTGACCGCAGCTGCACTATTAGTACGAACGCGTCGATGTTATTGTCAATTTCCATAGTAAAATGGTAGTGCTGCTGTCCTTGGAAATGGACTGTCACCTTAACTCTACATGGAAGTTCGGTACGGTGTAATATGATTCCTGCTGTCTCTTTTATCTTTTTATAAATAAAACAAAACTCCAGTTTTTCCAACATGGGCAGACGTGCTCTCCTCTAGGGAGTCGGCATTTGTTTTAAGAATTAACCCCGGACCGCGGGGAACTGCGGGCACTCTTAAAATATTCCGAAAAGCTTGAAATCCGTTTATTTTTGACGGGAGAAAAAGACAATGAAAAGTGAATACAAGCCATCTGACATTTCAGAATCTTTTGTTATGTTTTACCTACTAAAAGTAATGATTACAGATGTAGTGTATAATTATTTTCCATCGTATTGTCACGGAAGCGTACGAACGTGTCTTGCTATTTCAGTCAGTCGGTACAAAATGTACTTAGGTTGACTGAAGTAGCATGACAAATACGAACGTTTCCGATAAAATACGATGGAAAACAATTATCCGCCTCCTCCAAATCACGTCATCGTGTTTACGCGGATGTCGTCGTCGGTCCGAAAGTCGCATCGAACCGGGTTAGTGTACCTGTAAAGGGTACTGAAGAGCGAGCGGTTCCCAAGGAGAAGCTCCCTGTTGCCGGTGTGGATGAGGAGGATTTCACACTGGTATCAAGAAAGAAGAAGGCGCGCACGGCGCATCGTAAGACTCAGTGTGGTACCGCCGAACCGGCTAACTCTGGCTTGCGGGTTGCTACACCGAGTAAGGCGCTATATGTGTCGCGCCTGCACTACACCGCCACGGCTGCTGAAGTGGTGGAGTACGTACACCAGAAGACCGGTTACTTGCTGAGGGTGTTCCAGCTTCGATCGCGCCACTACGTGCACTTCAACTCTTTTGTGGTGCGCGTGCCGCGACCGCTGCAAGAGACCATCGAGTGCGCCGACTTCTGGCCGAAAGGTGTCGTGTTTCGGAGGTTCCGGGGCAAACTGCCGAATCCGACACAAGAACAGCCGATTCAACGGAGCCACGCCGTTTTGTCGCATAAATAGTGTTTAGTTTTTAAGTTTATAATATATATATATGTATGTTAGTCTGTAAGGTATTTGTAATATGGGCCTTGTTGCCTGATTTAAATTTTAAATAAATAAATAAATTATGCACTAGGTATTTTTTTAATAATTATACTCTTACTGGTACAAATTTTACGGTAATAAAGGACCATATCCCTTGAGACTAAATCTCCAAATATTTTGTAATAAAATGAAATAATATTGTCGAAACTGATTTCGGTAATGGATTTCCAACTGAGCCTATTGATGAGTTATAAAAAAGAGTGGAAATGGATATTGCAAATGGGAGTCGGATAATCTTAGTGATGAACATGTTTTTACAGGCTTTATGGTTATTTGGAACAGGTAAAATAGTTCTTGCTGTATGAATTACTTTACGTTGTATGTACCATCACGCTCCGCGATTTTTACGCCATTTAGGTTCCTAGGTAAACTGGTTAACCCCGTGCTTACGATAGCTAAATTGGACATTCCATAGTATGAAGACAACGCAACATATGATGCAGTGGTCCCTGTGTCCAACTATGTGCACTACAGAAGACCTCATAAGAGCTACCCCCCGGGGGTTAGAGGTGGCAAAATATTGGCAAAATACAATTTAGTTATGATCCCTTCACACGATAAGAAGAAGAACTACCTACCTTACTTTCTTAACTTTGCTTAACGGCCCGATTCGAACTTTAAGATATGTATGTCAAATATTACGTCTAAATGCGATACGAATTAGATATGTTAGTGTTAAAAGTGACGTTTCTCCAAACAAAAAGATCGAATCGGGCAGTTTACTTAAGCATTTAACGTTTAAACATTTTAATAAGTCTAGATCATAGCCATTAAATTTTTCGCCTTTAAAATATGAAATAAGCGATGTAGATAACACAAGCATCCTTGAAGAAGCTTTGAATAGCTAATGAAAGAGAGATTTCTAAGAATAAGAAACAAAGTCAACTAATAAGAACTTTTTGAGCTGTGGAAACGTCTACGATAAAATTTTGTTTAAGTTTTATTCTCGTTTTAAAAACGTTCTACAAAACGACTTCTGTTTCACACAGGGGGGCGATTTTTTTATTTCGAACGCTCGATTGCGTCACTCGAAAGTCTGTGGAAAACGGCGAATTGATAATTTTGAAATGCGAGTAATGGATATTGGGAATCTAGTGGTATTGACCCCTAGTTTTCAATTTTATTTGCAGAATTTAAATGCCTAGTAGTGGAGATATATTGAAGGGAAAATCACGAAATTGAGCGCTCAAAATTCAAAAATCGGCCCCCTAGCCCCCTAGTGTACAAATTCAAAATTGCCTGTCAAATATAAAAAGTGCAACCACAATCGAAATGATGTCAAATGTCACTGTGTACTGGAAATACTATATTTATATATTTTTTGGTATTTAATCATTTGTAAATATGATGACTGCCATAATTATAACATACATATCAATTAAAAAGATAATCAAAAACACCATAGGGGAGACCGAGGTGAGTTGTGACAGAGGAGAGTTGTGACATTGTCGGTTTTTGGGAATCTATTAACTAAAAATCGACAATGTGTCAACTCTCCTCTGTCACAACTCACCTCGGTCTCCCCTACAGGATTTCATGCTGTTAAATGTTACCTCAGGTGCCTTAAATGAAACAAATACAGGCACAAATCAATTAATGGAGTAGAAACTCTAGGTCCATGGGGTCCCAGCGCGCATAAGTTGTTCGCAGAAATCGCGAAGCGTCTGGTTGACGTAACTGGTGACCAAAGAGCTGGCGGCTGCCTCGCACAATGTATCAGCATTGCGATACAGCGAGGAGATGCCGCCAGCATCCTTGGTACAATGCCTCAGGGGCCTAGTTTAGATTTAAGCTAGTTATTAATTTCATAGCACAAAAGAAGTGTTTAAGGGCAATCTGTGGGATGCCCCAACGGGAATCGGGAATCATGTAATAATGAAATTCTGACATTACCATGTATGTATATTTTTGAAGCAGCTATTTTTGTAAAAAAATACCCACATCTGTTCAAAAAAGCTAAAGATGTATATCATAGAAACACAAGGAACCCAAACAGACTTGTAATTGATTTTGTGCCAAATACTTCCCTTTTCATGAAAAGTAGTTATTATATGTGTATACGAATATTTAATGCTCTTCCTGATAATGTTAAGGATCTCCCTCTTAATTCATTTAAAGCACAACTTTATAGTTGGCTAAAAACTAAGATGTTTTACACTACAGATGACCTGTTTTGCATGTTAGATAATATTGAGTAGAAGTTAAATAGGTATTTAGTTAAGTTTAGTTTAAGTGTACATTTGCATGCTAAACTAGCAAAATATATATAAGCACATATATATGTTACCCTTAACAACTCATTGTACCATATTTTAAGCAAATAAAGAATATTTTATTTATTTATTTACGTTTAGTAGTACCACTGTATATATATTGTATGTAAATATATGAGTTAAAAAAACAAAAAAATAATAATAATCGTAATTTGTTAATTTCTACGTACTATGCTAAATGCTAATTGTGACTATGATATTTTGTATAATAGATCGAAATAGGTCCATTAACCGATATGTACCTACATCCTACGTTCCGGCACTGCTCAAATGCTATACACACCCTGTATAATATAATATATATTGGATTATCAGTATTATTGTGTATAACAACTAATTTATCAGTAAATTATTTTAATTACTTATTCAGTTCTTCCATGTGTTTCAACCTTTGTGATTTGTGTTAGTTATAAATATTGAATGATACAATTAGTGGCTTCAAAGTCACTCGTATATATATATCTCTATCTAAATATCTAATACCTTTAAACGAGCAATTCTTGTGTTTATATATATTTATTTCGGGGATCTCGTAAACGGATTTCGATGAAATAGGGGTTTTCGGGGGCGATAAATCGATCTATTTCTATCTATTATCTATAGGTCTTATCTCTGAGAAAACGCGATTTTTTTAGTTTTTATATGTTTTCCGAGCAAAGCTCGGTCTCCCAGATATTACTATATTATTTACGATAAGACAAACAACGTAGGGTCTTATTTGGCTTTAAAGAATGACAGAAATTATAAAAACGCTCGACATACAATTTTCACACTGCCAGCATTCTAAAATACTTATCACACTCAGATGAATTGTTCCTATCTGTTTTATAAAAAAGAAAATTAGCATTTTTTTTAAACAATAGACTTTATTATTCACTGCGTGATCTCTAAGTGCCTAATCATAGAAACTTTCAGTACTACCCACGTACAAGCTTTCTACTTAAACTCGTATGTCTTTGAATGTCGGACCTGCACGGAAAATAACGATGTGGTCGCAATTCTCGAGAGACTCGAGTTCATTATATATTGTTCGCGATAGTTTGACCAGCGGGACAGTTCTCGAGACGTCCCTAAGGCTAGGTCTGGGCTTTCTGTTCTGCTAGTTTTCATAGTTTAGCTTCGCTAGACTAGCACTTGCATGCATATACCGGGTGTGGCCTGTAATGTGAGCAAAAAATCTAACTGTAGGCTGTACTCCTCATACTGACCGACATTTGTTCAGCGACTTTTAAAAATAACTATTGGTTTGATTTTTAATACACTTTAAAGTTTATTCTAAGTCGCAATGTATTGCGTATTTTGTTATGTTTAAGGCGTGACAAGCAACGTCAATCACAATGATATGGCGTGGTGATGGCGTCCATTGAAGATAATATTTATTTTGTATGAGAAATAGGGAGTCTAAATACTTCATAAATTTTAAAAGTTGTTGAACAAAAGTGTCACCGTTTGAGGAGTACAATCTATGTTTTAATTATTTGCTCGTGTTACAGGCCACACCCGGTATATGTGAAAAGCAACATCTACGGCCCGGTTTGAACTTTAACACATTCAACACCAAGAACCCGACTGTCGGGTACACTGTTCGTAGCGACTACGCGCTACATACGACGAAACCGTGGCTACGCGCTACGAGCGTAACCCGTAGCACTTAGTGGTATTGAATGTGTTAAGATACGTCAATTTAATAGATCTAGAAACGATATGGATTAGATATGTCAGTGTCAAATGTGACGTTTCTTGAAACAAAAACACATTTCTCACTGGCATATCTAATCCATATCGTATCTAGCCGTAATATTTGACGTTAGAGTTCGAATCGGGCAGTAGGTCTGGGCTTTCTGTTCTGTTAGTTTTCATAGTTTAGCTTCGCTAGAGAGGCACTTGTATGCATATATAGTTGAAAAGCAACATGTACACAGTTCAAGCACTTAAATAATATCTATGCTGTCCATCGTTATATATTTTACAGTACATCTGGTTCTCCATTACGACACCTTGTGCTATAATAAAAACATTACGTAACTACTTCAAAAAATTTAAGGGTCGTAATATGACCCTATGTACTGTATGATGTACAATACACTTGCGAATAGATAATTAGCAACCCATGTCGATTTGAAAATTCGCCACTAGTTTTTTGCACTTGTATCGTTAATAACTATAGTAAGTAATATGTAGTAAATATATCAAAAAAATTACACTAAATATACACAATTAAATTAAATTACATAGGTATATTACAAACTAACTAACGGCTCGATTCGAAAAATGAATTAGATTTCTACTAGACTTCAACAAGTTACGATACGGATAATTTAAAGATATTTGTAAGATAGATATGTCAAATTTGACGTTTCCGCGATTCTGGAGGTCCTCTTGAACGATTTCGACAAGTTATGACTTAGATATCCAAGTCACATCTAGTCGATATCTAATGTAGATCTAGTTGATCTCTAAATCGTCTCAAGATCTTGTGATTATCTCGAAATCCGAATAGGCCTGTTAGTGTCGAGAATGCTGGCAGCATTTCCCCGCTGTATTGCGATGGTAATTTCATCAATAATTGTGGAATGACCTGTAGCGGCCTTCAACGATGTGATCGCGGCACTCGCGGGTCCCACGAGAGAAATGACCTCTTTATATACGCAGTCCCGAGTTTGACCACGACTTATTTGGCAGTACAGTCAGCTGTAATAAACGAGAAGTGATAAATAAATAAATATTATATGACAATTTTACATAGATCGATCTAATCCACACTCAATAAGGCGTACTAGACGATGATTTATTATTTTTGAGTAATATGTTAATACTTATATACATATATAATAAATAAATGAAAATGTTAAGATGGATGTGTTGTGTGACAACAATGGATAGGGTAAGATTAGATTAGATTTATTTATTTCATAATATGAAATTACAATATAAATTATTTTACACTAAGGAATAAGTATATAAATAAGTAGTAGTTTTTTTTTAAGGAATGAATATATAAGAGGAAGCCTGAAAGTTGCACCCATAGTAGAAAAAGTAAGATCGAATCGGGCATGTGATACGGAGGGATGAAAGTCATGTGACGAGGAAGGTATTACGAATGAATGTGGAGGAAAATAACGGAAGAGGAAAACCGAGAAAAAGGTGGATGGACTGTGTGAGAGATGATATGAAACGAACGCAAGTGAATGATGAAATGACGGGGAGAGAGAGGTATACATAGAAGAAAAAGACATGCTGCGCCGACCCCAAATGAATGGGATAAGGGCAGGCGAATGATGACTAATATTACATAAAATAAAAAAACCGGGCAAGTGCGAGTCAGACTCGCGCACGAAGGGTTCCGTACCATAATGCAAAAAAAAAACAAAAAAAAAGCAAAAAAAAAAACGGTCACCCATCCAAATACTGACCACTCCCGACGTTGCTTAACTTTGGTCAAAAATCACGTTTGTTGTATGGGAGCCCCATTTAAATCTTTATTTTATTCTGTTTTTAGTATTTGTTGTTATAGCGGCAACAGAAATACATCATCTGTGAAAATTTCAACTGTCTAGCTATCACGGTTCATGAGATACAGCCTGGTGACAGACGGACGGACGGACGGACGGACGGACGGACGGACGGACAGCGAAGTCTTAGTAATAGGGTCCCGTTTTACCCTTTGAGTACGGAACCCTAAAACATCCGTAAGTCAGGAGCAAATATCTGCGATGAGCACACAAATAAATGTCCCCAGGATATGAACCTGGGACCTCCCGCTTCGTAGGCAGGATCACTACCGAATAGGCTAAGAGGCAATTGAAAATTGGCAGTACAGTCAGCAATAATTACACGAGTGATGGATGCTGCGTAAATGATTTGCACAAAAGTTTATCGCTATGAAATAAGAGTGCGTGCAAAATATTTTAAAAGGCAGAGGAAATATATTTCTCACATGATTTTGAACTTTGTTTCAAAGTGATAGGGTCCAATTTTGCATAATTTTTGATTCCCCTGTGCCTTATAAGGTTAACAGTAATTATTTCTTATAATAATGTCAAGGGCCGATTGTATTTTGCTATTGTTTTTTTTTGGATAAAATTTGGTCAGGAAACATAGAGTTTCCTATTCTCTGCAAGCACAGTATTTACCGATTTTTTGAATTTTTCGTGAAAGATCAAATGAAATTGCCCCCCCCCCCCCCCCTGTAGTACACTCAGATATATAATTGTATGCAATTGGTTTTCAACATGAAAATCATAATTCCCACAAACAGTAGGTAAGTGATTGGGCTTATATTGTACAGATACAAACACTTACTTTTTTTTTTTTTTTAAGGTAAGTGTTTGTATCTGTACAATATAAGCCCAATTTTACCGTTCAACCTAAAGAAACTTCATCATAACCCATAGGTGAAGTGTAATTTTCATTCAAAAGCGTGACGTGACCGTACGCGTTTGCGTTAGGTCTCATTTAGTATGGGATTTTGAACAGCGCGCCAAGCGGGGCGTTTTATAAATACTTAGATAAAAGTAATAAAATATATTTCAATGTCAGACAATCGTTTTCAAGTTTCCTATAAATAATGAGTAAATATAACGTTATAAAATGTAATATAATTTATGGATCCGTTAACAATTTCAAACATAATTGTTTATGTTAAGAAAAACTCAGTTACTAATAAACGAGATTATAATGAAACAAAATTAATTTTTTTTTTCATTTGCAAGTAAATCCTCAAAACATTTGAAAAACCCACTATTTGACATTCCGTAAGGTTTCGCATTTCACATATTCATAACTTAACTTTAAACTGTCATTATCCCACAAACTTCAAAAACTTGGCCACTTTTTTACTCACCATCTAACAGGAACAGAAGTCTGAACAGGATCCCAATCCGCTTCATGATGGTCACCATCAACACTCGAGTCACTCACTAGAGTTCACTATACAACGGTCACTCACACGCGAAAGTCGCGAACGGGCGTCCGCCTGCCGCGGGCGCTGTGTCGACACTGGCGTAGCTATTCGTAGCACCCGTAGAGCCGCTACGGCGTAGCGCTACGAGATTCATTATACGCGGATTCTGTAATAAGGTGCAGTTTGCGTATACATTTAGAGTGACGAGTTGTTAGGGTTGTCACGTGTTTAATTATGTAATATGCCATTTTACGAGCGTTTCTTTTATTTTTTGCCATTTTATATATGTGACCTTTTTTGCCACTTTTGTGTTATTTCTAGTCAGGATCGCGAGCCCTTTTCATCCTTATAGGAGAAAAAAAGTGTCCTAAAATTTCCATACATTTTTCAAATTTTCCTTTTTATTACCGCCATACAAAGTGTATGGGGAAATGGTAACACGATAGGGAAAAAGCTCTGCGACATTTTTTATCCCATTAGGATCGAAAGAGCTCGTGATTCTGAGTAGAAATAACACAAAAGTGACAAAAAAGGTCACAATAAGTAAAAATGGCAAAAAATAAAAGAAACTCTTTTACACTGGCCCTGCCCTTTAACTAGGCCAAAATAATATCCTTCTTCTTCGCGTTATCCCGGCATTTTGCCACGGCTCGGGAGCCTGGGGTCCACTTGACAACTAACCCCAAGAATTAACGTAGGCACTACTTTTTACGAAAGCGACTGCCATCTGACCTTCCAACCCAGAGGGGAAACTAGGCCTTATTGGAATTAGTCCGGTTTCCTCACGATGTTTTCCTTCACCGAAAAACTCATTGGTACGAGCCGGGGTATGAACCCGCGACCTCCGAATTGAAAGATTTTACCGCTAGGCCACCAGTGCTTTTGGCCAAAACAATATATGAATTATTTTTATCACGGCTAATGCACATTTTTGCGAGAGTGGTCTTGACAGAGTGGTCGTGGTCATCACTTCAGGTGTTGGTGGCAAGCTTCACAACACGTCGCCACTCTTCTCTGATGGCCGCCTTCCTCGTGCATTCATGTAGTGATGATGAGCCATTTACTGCCGCTTTTATCTGGTCAGTCCACCTCATAGGCGATCTTCCTCCTTCCTTTTTTGCTTACGACGCGTTTTTGCCTTGGTCACATTCTGGAACTTTGAAGGTTTTACTGTATTCACGTTTTACTGATGGCTGTGAAAAAGGAGAGCGATTCTAATGAGACCGTTTGTTAAAGATTTGATCTGGTTTTGTTTGATATGACCTTGACGATCATTCATGCTAATTGATGCATGCGAAATGCAATCAGATTCGTGATATCAAATCCTTAGCATTTTTGCTTAAATCAGTATGGACGTCGGAATATTAGTACGATATTCCCCAACTCGTGTTCCCAAAAAAAAACTTTCAGAAATAGTTTTCGAAAAATTCAGTCTTCTTGTTTGAAATATTATAGTCCTACATTTTTAAAATTTGATAATATACCTATATTAATTTATTTTATTACAACAAATTTATTGACATTAACACAATTGTAAAAAATTGTGCTTTTCTCTTTAAAAATTACGTTCAATATACTTCATCAAACATATGTGCATTGAAAACCGTTAGCATTTAAAGTTATTCAAAATCCGAATTTTATTTGCTTTGTACAAATAAAATATTACATCCGCGCATTTAAAGGACTTTATGATAAAATAAAATAAATATTGCCATCCGTCACATGTTATTCGCAAATAAAATAACTTATTCAGACAAATTAAATCTCAATATTTGTAATAAAAAATAACCGGACAAGCGCGAGTCGGACGCGTGTTATTTAAGACGAAACAGGAGCTGAGTTTTAAATATTTTAGGTAAATATACCCGTCTCGCTAACGGAAGCGGCACCTAAAAGTAGTGCGATAAGGACAAGGCGAAAAATCCTGCGTAAAAATCTCAAAAATGGAGGTTTCGTACTCTTCTGTTTCCTCCTCCAAAACTTAACCAATCGTAACCAAATTTGGAAATCTAAATGATTATGAAATTATCTGTGTCGGACCGTTTTGATTTTTTGGCTAATTGATATCAGTTTTGAATGCCACGCCTCTCATTGTGGCATATTCAATTAGGCCATTTTGGCCATTTTTGAAGGGCTCTAGCGCCTTAAAAAACAAAAATATCAAAAAAAGCAAAACGGTCCGACACAGATATTGACAATATTAATCTGTGTTGAAAAAATCATTGCTCTAGCTTCAAAAACCACGGAGGAAAACGAGGAGTACGTTTGTATGGAGAAATGACCACTCCCGTTGGCTCTTAAGTTTAGTTTATAACTTAATTAAGTATTGCATACCCGAAAGGGGTAACTGTTGAAATTTATAAATGGTATCAGGATTACCTACAAATGTATACAGTACTGCAATAAATTATTCTTATTCTTATTCACATTTTAGAAGCCCTGAAAAGCTAATATCACAATACTTTACACTTATTGCATGTCTTCTTCTTCCTCGATTCCTCATGACTGAGCGACCACATTAGGTCGTTATTTTGTGCACCAAGGCTCTCCATTCTGCACGATTACATGTAGGTATACGATTGCATATTGCATGTACTTACGTAATATTATATGCGGTTTTATAAATAGGTATCTCTGAATAATTTATTTTATTTGCGAATAACAAGTGACGGCTGGCAATATTTATTTTATTTTATCTGACATCGGCTGTAGTCATCATTATAATTCACTTAATTTTATTGTAAAAGCGATTATAATAATTAAATATTACATAGGTAATGTTTAACGTCATAATTATATCGACATACACTCAAGTACCATAAGTTTTACTTAGTCCTCGCATTTTTTAATCGTCAAACTAATTACAGACGTAGTGCAAAGTTATAAAATAAATAAATAAATAAATAAATATTAGGGGACATCTTACACAGATCAACCTAGCCCCAAACTAAGCAAAGCTTGTACTATGGGTGCTAGGCGACGATATACATACTTATATAGATAAATACATACTTATATACATAGAAAACAGCCATGACTCAGGAACAAATATTAGTGTTCATCACACAAATAAATGCCCTTACTGGGATTCGAACCCAGGACCATCGGCTTCGCAGGCAGGGTCACTATCCACTAGGCCAGACCGGTCGTCAAAAGTTATTGATGAAGATGAAGAAAATTCGATGGAAAACAATTATGCACTACATTTGTACACCCGTCAAATACCATACCCCGGTATGGTTATGTCGAATCAAGAAATATATCGCAGAGTACCACTAGAGCTACAACGATATATGGGGGGCACAACTCCGCCGGGAGGGGGTTGTATCTCAGCTCACTGATTACATGCCAGTGTCATCCGTTTTACGCACGAGCTCTCGAGCTATACAAATCTCAATTTGATTTTATACGAGATGAAAGCCTCTTCCAAAGCTAGCTGTATTGGCTAGCGTCATATCGTACCCATAAAATTATCAATAGATTTATTGAAATGTGTATTGGACTTTAGGGTTTTTATACTAAACTTATACCATAAAATTATCTATTATTTTAAACTACAATTTGGGATTAAGTCCGCCATTTGTACATTTTTGTATATACTTTGTGCAATAAAGTTTAAATAAATAAATAAATAAATTTGGGCATGTATTAAATAGGTAACTCGCAACTAGAACGTTGTTTTTTTTTTAATAAACTTACCGGGTGTGGCCTGTAACATGAGCAAATAATTATAGATGGTCAAGCAAATCTTGTCAGTAGAAAAAGGCGCGAAATTTAAATTTTCTATGGGACGATATCCTTTCGCGCCTACGTTTTTCAAATTTGCCGCCTTTTTCTACTGACAAGATCTGTTTGACCCAGTATAAAACATAGACTGTACTCCTCAAACGATGACACTTTTGTTCAACAACTTAAAAAAAATGAAGTTTTTAGACTCCCTATTATAGTCATTTTTCATACAAAATAAATAGTATCTTTAATGGACGCCATCGCCACGCCATATCATTGTGATTGACGTTGCTTGTCACGCCTTAAACATAACAAAATTCGCAAAACATTGCGTCTTAGTGACTTTAAAGTGTATTAAAAATCAAACCACAAGTTATTTTTAAAAGTTGCTGAACAGTACAGCCTACAGTTTAATTTTTTTGCTCGTATTACAGGCCACACCCGGTATACTAGTGTATGGCTGCCAGTGGATATAGATCCACTTTGGATACCAAACTTCGCCGCCGGTATGAACTTACATGCTTAATTTGATTTCCAATAGCCAACTATCGACTTTGAGAAGAATCCCGCAAATTGGTTAAAGTCTTAATTTTAATTACAACTGAGTATAGGTAGTTGACGCTAAATGAAATTGTTTTATAAAAAAAATATATATATACGCATCGTCTTGAGAACCTCCTCCGTTTTTTTTTTTCGTCGGTTGAAAAAGTGGTTCACCCAATTAATTTTAAAGGCTGATAATTTGATAATCTGCCGTAGGTATTCGAACTTCAAGATATTCACAAGAGATGACACGTACTAAATCCACTCTAGATACGTTATAGTTTAGATATCAACTAGTTCTCTTTTGCAGCGCAATTCGGGCAATCAATGTCACTTTTACGTTAGATAGAGTAAGATATCTGTTAGATGTGAATTGGATCTCTAAGTCATATCCTGTGGAAATCGTTCAACAGTATCTCCAGAATCGCGCAAATGTCAAATTTGACAGGTTAGATCTTAAACATATCGTTATCGTATCTTGGTGATGTCTAATATATGTCTATTTCAAAATCCTAATCGGGCCCAATATGATTTATATCATGATAATAGAAATTACCAACGTTAAATACTTTGATAATTTCTACTCTTATTATTATTTTTCTATGTTTTTTTTTCTATTTAATTCTGTTTATCTATATTTTTTTTATCATAGTATCAATATTTAATAAATAAAAAGAAATAGAAAACATTGATAGGTACTAGCCCCCTTAAGGATGACTCACGTTAGACCAAGCCGTGTCTTGTCTATGACGTGTGACTTTTCTAGAACATAACAGGCGATCACGTGATGCTTTCCATAGAACGATGCGCCGGAAGCTCCGGCCCGCACAGGGCCCGGTCTAACGTGAGTCATCTTTTATTCATAAAACTTTACGGGCCTGATTTAGTTAAATTATGTTTTATCCCTATCTTACAAATACATAAGTCAAAATGACAGAGAAGGACAAACGATTATTAGCTAATTGAGGTTTGTAATGCGTTTATGAATAAGGGGATTAGAAATTATTTATATTAAAGTATTCGATACTCTCATGCCAATTCAATAAAAAAAAAACTCGTACCTTTCAGCAACTCATCAAAAAGATAAAGGCAAATTAATTAAAATATTGAAAATGTACACTTGAATACGATCAGATTTTATGATTAATTTGAACAATTAAATGTACTCTTTATTACAAAGCATATAAAGCCCAATATGGCTTAAACCTTCATATGGACTTTAGTCATTCTGGCTCTCAAAACTCAAAATACAAGAATCGCAATTGTAAAGCAGTGATGTTAAGTGAAACAAGTGTATGACTGTTCCATCGCCGAACGCGTACGAATATTCGCCTCAGGTCTACCAATATTGTGAGACCTTAAGATCTGTAGACCTTCCTGATCCAGCAAGAAGATAGGGTACGTGAGTAACGTGAGCCATCTAAAAGAGTGGATTAGCTACACTCTAATAACGTCAATTAAAAATTGCCTACTCCAGAGCACACAGTCGCTGTAGCCGAAATCGGTCAGGAATCATCATATTTATTCTAGTTCGTTGGGCAGCAGCTAGACAGTTGAAATTTTTACAGATGATGCATTTCTGTTGCCGCTATAACAACAAATACTAAAAACACATAAAATAAATATTAATTACTTCATCATCATCATCATCATTTCAGCCTATATACGTCCCACTGCTGGGCACAGGCCTCCTCTCATGCGCGAGAGGGCTTGGGCTATAGTCCCCATGCTAGCCCAATGCGGATTGGGGACTTCACATACACCTTTGAATTTCTTCGCAGATGTATGCAGGTTTCCTCACGATGTTTTTATTGAATTACTTAATAAGTAATTAATATTTATTACTTAATAAGTAATTAATATTTATTACTTAATAAGTAATTAATATTTATTATTGAAAACAAATACACAGTTAACCGGTAGTTATTGGAATTACGGAGCATGATGGGAGGTTTTTCGGCGCAAATGAATTTGTTAATGGGTGATTCCATCAGACGATGCGATAATTGGCGAACCAGCGGGGATCCGGACTATCGAGATACGCGTGTAGGGTTCCGTGTGCAATGAACGTCGCTTTTGAACACATATTTGATACAAAGAAAATTAAAACAATATTAAACTTATACTATTAGAAGTATTAGAACAAATTAAATAATTTTCATTTTTATTTTTTATTTTCAGGGGGCGCCATAAGCCTTCAGTAAGAAGTGCATATACTTGGAAAAATTCGACCTATGCCGCTGTGGCCCGGTCGCTGAATGGTACAGGCACCTGCCGTGATAGCAGAGGACGCTGGTTCGATTCCAGCCTGGGGCACTGGAGGCCTTGGTCACTTTTTCTTAGTATATGACATTATTTCTATATTTCGACGCAGTTTCATGCATCTTTTTTATAGTGATAGTGAAACTAACTGTGAATTTTCCAAAACTGTTAAAACAATATTTATTATATACAAAATCATAACTATGATACTACGATGAAATTGCGCTTTTATTATAAAGAATAGGAAACTATCTATACACGGTGTAACATGAGTAAACCGAATAATTTTAACATCGTATTCCTGATCATATTTAGAGACAAAATGTCCTATAAACTTTTTTGAAATTCGCCTAGTTACAGAGATATTATTAATTAAAAAAAAAAAAAACAAGTTTTTATTGTTACATAGTGTAAAAGGCCTTTTTGACGGTGATGTTGCTGCTATGGGACGTAGTCTAAATATCCTTATTGATAGATGTCAAAAAGTGACAAGTAACACTTTGCAAAAAGTAGATTCTACGAAAAAAAAAGTAAAAATCAATTTTAAGTGACAAGTTTACCAATAACATTTATTTTTTATATACAAATGCATTCAAAGAATTGAAGTAACAAAACAAAAAAAAATTTTTTTTTTGGCGAAATTGGCCTAAACTCATATTACATTTTTTACTTCTTTTGACCTCAGAAATGCGTGGTTAAAATTATTCGGTTTCCTCATGTTACGCCGTGTATACTAAATTTTATCAAATTAGAAATATAACGACACAATAATTAAATTCGGCCCAAACAGGCCATAATATTACAAATAATCATCATCATCATCATCATATCAGCCAGAAGACGTCCACTGCTGGACATAAGCCTCCCCCAAAGAGTGCCACAATGGCCGGTCTTGCGCCACCCGCATTTAGCGGACTCCCGCGACCTTTACCAAGTCATCAGTCCACCTTGTGGGCGGTCTACCCACGCTGCGCCTTCCGTTATAAATAATACAAATAATTTATTTATAACACCACATGTTATGTACAGCGTACACATTATAGCGTGGTTCGCTCTTGGCTAGTTTAAATTTAAAATATATTTCAAAACGTACTCATTATTTGCTATCTGTGCATTGAACCACGAATGACCTCAGTTTGATACTGACGAGCATTAAACTCACAGGAAATGATAATTGTCGCTGATTAAATTGCGTCGTTTTTTGTGTACAAGTACATTGATAATGTTTGTATAATTCACCACAAATAAGTACTAAAATAAATTTTTGACAAAAAAATCATTTTTGGTAATACAAGCTTTTATCACTGACTGTACTTTTCTTACCACAGGCAACTAAACTCATCGAGACAATTCTAAAAACCCCAAACACAATTGGGTAGGTTGCGTTGTTTTATCACAGAGTTCCTATGGCCACCTCCTGTCTCCATCATCAGATCAGCTCAATGGTACCATAAGATTGCATTTTGTCACCTGATTTACATATGTACCTATGCAAATTTTCAGCTCAATCGGGAATCAGGAAGTGGGTCAAATTTAGCTTCCAAGATTTGACCCACACTGACAAACTTACATACTATCAGGCAGGGGTCGGAAACCGGTATTTGCTCCATACAGAAATACCGGTATTATTACGTTCGTTTTCGTTCTTTGGTTTATTATTTCATTTTGAATGGGACAATTTAATAATACGAAGTTGTTACCTAAATACATGATTCAGTCCTACGTACAGAGCATAAAATTATTCATAATATGGGGGTATGGGGGTATTTCGGGGTTTTAAAAAAATACCGGTTCCGAGCCCTGCTATCAGGACAAGTTTAATAAAAGCTTGTAAAAACGTAACTACGCATAAACGTACCTAATAAAACATGAGTAAATCCTTAGAAGGGCATCAAATTATCTCCATACCAAATTTTATCTAAATCAGTTCAGCGGTTTAAGCGTGAATAGGCAACAGACCTTTCGCATTTTGTAATATGAGCAGGAAATAAATACTAATTAAACTGCTACAATAACGATCGATTTCCTACATTTGTTACATGATGTTCAATTTAAAGTAAATACGAGCACCCCAGGAAAGTACCCCACTGCCTTTCCAAAAATAAATTACCCGCATTATACACCCAATTACACACCTTCACTCCCCTAATTAAATAAATACACATTTAACAAGTCTCACACAAATTTCCATGTCCAGCTTCCTTGAACCTTCGGTAAACATCCAATCATCCCCACTCTCCCCCCTCTCTAACGCCCCTCGCTCGCACGTGCTCCCACATAACCAAACGCTTCCGCCCTCGTTAGACAAGGTAATGAGCAATGAAAAGATTCCAGTTTGTTTACAATATAAGTATTTGACGTACGGTGTCTGACCTGATTTTTCCTTTTTTTGTGACACGTTGTGATATTCATATTAATAATGTAGACATCTTCGAGCAACACCGGCTTCCGACACATCGGAAGGGAGGGGCCCAAGCGATATCTTACCGTACAAATCTTTCTGCCATTTTTTGCGGGGGGAAAGGTGCACACAGTCGCACTTCTCACACACTTACATACAAAATCCAATCTGTAATGACGACACAAATACATAGAAAATGACACACGTCAAAGACAAATCTTGCAAACCTCGATCTCTTTTTGTGTACGGACGAGTCACAAGTGTCACAACACGCACACTAACACATTTTCGTCGAAGTATTTTATTGTATTCTGACAGATGAGAAGTCGGATTTGTCGCTCGACCGATCCGCAATTTGTACTGGGCGAGCAAAATCGATAAATCCAACCATTACATGAGACTAAAATATAATAATTGTGTTTAAATGTAATTAAACGTATGATATGTAAAAAAAATTACATGTGAAATGTAACACCTTCTTTTTGTAAATTTGATGTCTCGGACCTCTTTTTACGACATAAAACCAAGCAATTAGGCATTTTTTCTGCTGCTGTGTTCACGCGCGCGTCTGGACTCGGTCTAGTGAAAAATCCGAGCGCAACTAGTTTTATTACCCGCGCTAGATCAGTTGATCTTGTAGCTAGGCAGAGGGGAAATAGTGCGAATGCCGCCTCCCTTCCGTGTTGCTCGAAGGTACACATACATTACACGTCAAATATACAATCAGTGAAATAATAATTAAACGAATTTACATCGAAATGATAATATGAAAACTATTCACAAATGTGTTCAATAGAATTACAAATGACAACTATAATATTTTACTATGTTTTTTTACAATATTTCATTAATGTCAAAAAAGACATTTTTAATCAGCAATTTTTTTAACTTATTATAAAATGAATTATCATTTGATATAGTGGCTATTTCTTTAGGAACAACATTATAGATTTTTGGGCCTCTATCATATGCCGTTTATAAAATAATAAAAAAAAATAGCAATGTTTATTTAATTTCATAAAGTTTTATTAAATTTTACCATAATAATATGTAAAATTAGCTATCTTGTGTAATTTATTGTGTGATACTATCGGCCCGATTCAACTTTAAGATACGTCAGTTAATAGATCTAGAAACGATATGTCAGTGTTAAATGTGACGTTTCTTCAAACAAAAACGTAAACGTAACGTAACATGTCGTTTCTAGATCTATCAATCGACGTATCTTAAAGTTCGAATCGGGCAGTAATAATTTTATTTTTTTTATTTTATTTTTTTATTTATTTATAATAACGGTACAGCTATCATGACAGTTGCCCAATGCGATAGTGTAGCAAATATTTAACCTGGGACTTAATACTATTATTATTTCAAAGAATTACATATAACAAACAAAGTGATTTTATTGAAGTCATTCTCAGAACAATGGAACACATCAATCCGGGTAGCAACTCGATTGAGCGTGCGCAAAGCTCTCGTCCACGGCGCCTCGCGCAGCAGGCCGGTGCGCGCGCGCGGCTCCGCCAGCAGCGGGGGTCGGCGTCGGCGCCACACATACCGCGGGGGCGCGCACAGGCTCACCGTGGCCAGTACCCTTGGGTTACTGATTCTACCGCGCAACAATTTAAATATATAGGATGTTAGAGCAAGCTCCCTCCTAACCTCCAACTGGTTATACTCTACCATTCCCAGTATAAATAAAGTTGGGTACATAAGGGGGTAAAAAGGGTAAACACCATAACATTTCAGGTACAAAATCCTCACAAATTTATTTTGTACTCGTTCCAGCATTAATTTGTATTTGGATTCGTGCGGGCTCCAGATACTAGCGTTCATCTCGAGGTGGCTTTTTACAAGAGCCTCGTACAATGTACACATACATTACACGTCAAATATACAATCAGTGAAATAATAATTGAACGAATGAACATACCTTTTAATAAGGCATTGGTCTCCATTTCATAAAATATTCAACTAGTATGAAGCTGAAATTATGGACTTTATGTCGTTGAATGTTTTGAAAATTCCTATAACTTCAATTCAATCATAAGTATAAGAATCGTTCAACATTAAACAAACTGTACCGTGGTAGAATACTTACTAACTAGTTAGTTAGTAGACACATACATTCTGTCAGAAAATTTTCTATTGTAATCATTATTCGACAGACTAAACGCCACTTAAACTCAACATCTAGAATCATAATACCAAAATCAAACCTATCGCATTGCTACGAACACGAAAACTGCTCAACTCAGCAGGAATAAATCCTAACCTTGCGTTGATTGGCACCCAGGCGCCAACACTTGTCCAAGCTAATCAAATGGCACCATTGCCACCGTTTCTATCTGACAATCGAACTTAATCCACTGAAATTTTAACTGTATAAAAAGTAACATACGGTGGACATTTGAATGGTAGCTGTTCAGATATTACGTTTTGGTTTTTAGGTAGAAAATTAAGGTGATCAGCTGAAAGGGTGTATGAATGTTCGGTGCTAACGCTCGGACATACCGTTTTGCTGTAGAGAGTAGATGAATGGTAATTCTTCAAACAAAGGTTCTGTGTGTGTATTTACGTGCTGTGGATTGATTGATTTGGTCGATAGGAACTTACATATTTTATGATTGTTATCAATTAAGTAGTTTCTTTTTATCAATGGCATCATTGTCATATCAAAAAAAATCAATTATATTTTTTTAAGGTTTGAATGCCCCAAGCCTGACCAGGAATATACGTGCCATGTTGCGGAATTTCACTGGAACTATTTTTTCATACTATATTGAACTGTAATAAATAAATAAATAAATAAATATTATAGGACATTTTTACACAAATTGACTAAGCCCCACAGTAAGCTCAAGAAGGCTTGTGTTGTGGGTACTTAGACAACGATATATATAATATATAAATACTTAAATACATAGAAAACAACCATGACTCGGGAACAAATATCTGTATCATCATACAAATAAATGCCCTTACCAGGATTCGAACCCGGGACCATCGGCTTCATAGGCAGGGTCACTACCCACTAGGCCAGACCGGTCGTCGTGTCACCCTATACAATTAGAATAACAGCGCCCTCTTGACAATGATCACATATTACTGGTCAGGCTTTAATTTTAAATAAATTATTTCCATTAATTTGAAAAAAAAACATAATAAAACATTTAAAGCTTTTTTAAAATCATTTATTTACATACAATATATATACAGTGGTACTACTAAACTAAATTAATAGCTAGCTTAAATCTAAAATAGGCCCTTGAGGCATTGTACCAAGGATGCTGGCGGCATTTCCTCGCTGTATCGCAATGCTGATACGTTGTGCGAGGTAGCCGCCAGCTCTTCGGTCACCAGTTACGTCAAACATTTAAAGTAATAGTAAGACTAAAATTAGAACCTAGCCCCATTTACCTAAATGTAACAAGAAAACATATTTTTGCAACTATTAAAACTTGATTGTATAATTATGTACATATGTAGTGCATAATTATTTTCATGACATAACAGAAGTAGCATGACAAATACGAACTTTTCCGAGAAAATAGGATAGGAACGTATCTTGCTATTTCAGTCATTCTCGGTACAAAAAATACTGAGGATGACTGAAGTGGCATGACAAATACAAACGTTTCCGAGAAAATACGATGGTAAACAATTATACACTATATCTGTTCTCGTAACGTAAACATAAACAAAACATGTAACACACTTTTACTCAAGCGAATTGTATAACAGAATAAAACCAAAACCAATATCGGTTGTACTCGCTTGTTTACGACACTGATTTTCTCGGCGATGAAACGTGACCGTCCATCGCATCACACGCTCGACACTCTGTACAAAACTAGGCTATTCGACATTTGTACCGTACTGTTATGTGACCAGTTTTGAACATTATTACTAAGACATAAGGTTTATCAAATATCAGTAAAGTTGCTGTTTGTACATTCACATTTTTTGCTTGTAAAATGAATTGCATGGAATGAATGATTAAAAAGGTTTAGGTTTATAATTTTTGGCGGACTTAGGGCCATTTGCACCATCCACACTTTTTGAGAGACTAATTAACGTAACTCGGCAGTCAATTATGCCATACAATAAAATTTAGCGAACGCTTTAAAGGTGACAAACAGTTTAGCGCAACACTGATTGAACACTGGCCCACTGATTAACAGTCCGCCGGACGGTATCGGCCGATCAGTTGTTCGGAACTGTCAAATTTTTGTTCTAACTGACAAGCCGATATCGTCCGGCGGTCTGTTAGTCAGTGTTCGGCTTTAGTAGTAATTTGGAACATGTTTAACTGATTGTAATCCATGATTTTTTGGACTGACTGCGGTTCTAATAAGAAATATCATGGAGTCTGAGAAGAACGCACTATCAAAAATTGTCATATACCAACCTAATCGGTACACTACAGAAGGAACTACTGAACTACATACAGAAGGAACTTAGTATGTAGTTATATTCAAATACAATCGTCATATTGTTCATGAATAGATAAATAATAAATAATAATAATCATTTTAGGCCTCTGGCCTCGCATCATTATAAACAAACTTATAAATCAAGACCAAAAAAATTAACATCGCTAGACAAGTTATCGCTTCTACTTGTGTGGCTAAAACCACGCTTAATATAACAAATTTATTGATATTTTGATACTACAAATTAAATAACTGATTTAATCAACTTTTTTTACATAAATACAAAAATAAACTTGAGTGGTAGGTTAGTTGGTTGGTGGTATTGAATTAAGTCTTGAATGCGCTGTTTATCTCTACAAGTTAAATCCAACTGCCATTTTTCATTAATAAGAACTAGTTAGTAAGACCATTTATTAAAAAAATGAACCCTAAGAAGCTTGCAGGCTGAGATACCATCTTGCGGAAGCTGTTGATGTTGGTTTTATTAAATTGTGTTTGTCGAGTGGAATTAGCGAGACTCCGCAAACAAATGCGGCAAATTACCGCTTATCAAAAAATTGCGTTTTTTCATTGTAAATGATTAAGTGTTACCGCAGTTGTGAAAGATGCTAACTACAGTTATAATCACTGATCTACAAGAGCTAGCCATACAAGCACAGATTTGTCCGTCAGATCTGTCTGAAAGACTTGTCCGGCGGACACATCCGTCAATTTATGGCGAGAAATTGACACAGATTTGCCTGCCGGATGTTTGTCCGCGGTCCGTGCTCAAAACCAACGGATCAGACACGGATCAGACAGATCCGAGAGCGGGCTGCCCGTGTGTGCGTAGTAACGTAGGTACTTACGCTGAAAGATCATTGAACTTTGCAAAAGGGAAGTCATCACTTACGAATATTTCACGAGTGCAAAAGACGCAGACCACAAATGAAAACACGTGACCATTCTTGAGCTTCATAGCGGCCGCTAGCGGCCACTTGAAATTACCAAAATGACTAGTTACCGCTTAAATTGCATAATGAAATCGGCAGTAATGTCACGCTACAATATTGAGGCAGTAATACTGGTGCAGTCTAAAGGTAACATTCCATTTCTGACCGCAGCTGCACTATACTAGTACGAAACGCGTCGGTGTTATTGTCAATTTCCATAGTAAAATGAATGGAGTGCTGCTGTCGTTGGAAACGGACTGTCACCTTAAATCCGAACGTCACATGAAGATTACCTGTATTAAAATCCAAAACAAATACTACTTAAAAATAAAGAAAATAAACAGAAGATCAAACAAAACAACTGTCACAAACTCTCGAAATCATGAGAAACGCGGAAATGAGACGTCTAAACTCGTCGCTCGTCAATCTCATTAATTTCCGATCCAATCGAAATCGTTCCTCTTTTGAATTTTTAACGCGTCGGTATTTGTTTAAAGGCTCTGGTGATGTTTGGAACGAGTTCTGTTCCGATTTATTTCGAGTTGTTGACGGATTAAAAAAAAACAGTTTTTCTGTTTGACTGTATTTGTGATGCAAAATTTTAATACTTTATCAATACATGCAAATATTTTGTTTATGTATGCAAATATTTTATCTATGCATGCAAATATTTTATCTTTACATTAAACGTACAGAAAGTCACACGCAAATGACTGCTAACATAGACATACCTACCGCCTTATTCATTAAACTTTACGGGCCTGATTTAGTTAAATTATGTTTTATCCCTTTCTTACAAATACACAAGTCAATATGACAGTTAAGACAAACGATTATTAGCTAATTGAGGTTAGTAGTGCGTTTATGAATAAGGAGGATAGTATATACAAGTCGTATAGACGCGTCACCGAGCGACGTAAGTGAAAGAATACTCATATAAAATTTAAACCATGCAATTTATCCGGTTTGCATGACCAATGTCTTTTATGGAAGTGTAACCCGACCACGAAAAAAACGCTCGGATGGTGATAGAGACAAAACATGGCACTCTTTTATATTTCCTCTTATAGTGATCGCAATAAGGCTATCTTTCTCTATCAAAGCGTGTCCCTGCTAACCACGTCATGCGCGTCAATGACGACATTGACGACACGAGATAATTGACGCTCGACCGGCGTGACTTGGCTTCGGTAATGACGTCCTTTGCTCGCATAGCTTCGCCAATGACGTTTCTGTACGCATGACGTTGCACATCTAGATTGTCACGTCTGTTTGACGATTTAATGCTTAAAGGGCTTGGAAACACTTATGCCTATTATTATATACTAAATAACTGTGTTGACAACAGTTGAAATACTGACTCGCAAATTCAATCCTGTGCAACAGACAGTGTTTCTGCCAGGCTTACCCACATCGCTTTAAAAAAAACAACGGGTTGCACTCCGGGAGTGCCGGCAGAAGTGAAAACTCAACGACATTGTAACTCAAAATATTAATAACAGCGCCATCTAGTGCAAAATGTCTGCAGCACTATGTATAATTGAGGTTAACACCATCTAGCGTTATTTCGTCGCATTACTTGAAACCCCGAAGCACAGCACTGTGAGTACTACAGTTATATTAATACCAGTTTGAGGTAAACTCACTAGATGGCATTGAAATCAAAAAAGAAAAACACAATGACATTATCCGTCATACGTGATGTCACGCAAGCGCCCTGCGCCGCCTAAACGAAACAGCAGGCTCAGGCATACATTTTCGCCGCGCGGTAGAAAGAGAGGGTTACGTCTTACGTCTTACGTCTTAGGTTTTACGTCTTACGTCTTACGCTGTCTCGAGTTTAACATTTTTTCCCCACCTCAAAAAGTGCACAGCGCCGCTAAAGAAGTTTTCACTTCAAAAAAAATCTAATCAGGCTCTTAAATTTCAAATTCCGCTCAAATAGATCATCAATTCATCATGTTCAGGCCGACTACGATCAGACAGAGCAATTTCACCAAATTGCATCGATTTTACGTCTTATTTCAATAACCGACTATACCTAAGATGTAAGCATGATTGGCTAGACAGGTGAGTCAAAGATCATATAAATCCCGAGATCGCTTATTCGACCCCGCAATAAATTCGTCGTTGTCGCCGCGTGACGCCCATATTTCACTATCTGGCTCACACACGCTGCTCTATTCGAGAGTCGGCTAATTCATATGTTGGTTTTGAATGGTTTTCTAGGGTTTGTATTTTTACGGGTGTGATTTAATTGGTCTGTCAAAAAAATATTTTGGTCATCAAGTCTAACTTATTAAGTCTTGCTGATCAAAATATATTTTTTACCTGACTATTGTAATCGGCCCGATTCGAGCTTTGAGATACGTCAATTAATAGATCTAGAAACGATATGGATTAGATATGTCAGTGTCAAATGTGACGTTTCTCCAAACAAAAACGTCACTTTTGACCTTAAAGTTCGAATCGGGCAGAATGTCCCATTATTAAGCATCTACTTTATAACTTGACCAAAAAAACTACAAAATTAATCCATTTGGATCTTCCTTCACAAATTTTGATTCCAATTTAGTCAAATCAGGCCTAATTTAATTGTACTGAAGCTATCATTTTGTGGCGCCATTGTATAAATTATAATTTAATGACGTTTCATTAGGGATATTCCCGGGTTAGAATTAGCACGCGCAAATTGTCCTATAATGAGATTCATACCAACGATGAACGAAATGAAGGAATAGCTTTAGCGACAGGAGAAGGCCTTAGGGAACACGGATGTCTTTGTAGGTATTTTTCAAACGCCACACAAGCCCCGTCATAGTTAACACGAATTTAATGATCATGGACCAACTTTGCTGACTCTTGAGCGAGCGACCCCCAAGTCCGTACCCACTCTCAGCGTGGCGAAATTTTGTCGGATTACAAAAAAAATTGAGCTGCCTCAGATGGTAACAAAACAAGACGTCACCGGGCGGCCACCTCGGCCGGTTCCATAATTCCCTGCGGGGTCCTGAGGCAGCTTGGGGCTTGTTAACCCGCTTACCCGCTCCGTGCTTTTTTTTTATAACATGACTTACACTGTTTGGCCCCTCCTGGGGCCAGTAACAGTTTCAGGTATGAGTTTGATCTTTCTTACTTGGAAAGTAGTGAGAAAAGAGTGAAGAGTAAAAGATGGTAGAGAGAAGAATGACAGAAGTTTACATCGCGCAACCGCGCCAGCTAGCAGATGCCCTAAGGTAGATTGACGATCAGCGTACCTATTATGGATCGCTTTATCCAGATTTATCCACGTGATAAAATAACTGTCTCTTTTTAACACGGTGGGATAGAAAATGACGGACACCGTTTTATCACACTGTCACGTAGACAAAACCGACCATCATATCCGTACAGGACAAGATCAATTTAATAGATTATGCAATAGTTGTGCATTAATTTAGTTACTGAAAGGTTAAGAACTACTGTAGTTCTTAACCTTTCACCAAATGAAAAATGAAAATGAAAAATGATTTATTGGTTACACAATAATACGTTTTAACTAGAACTAAAACAAGAACCTTCTTTTAAGTAAACAAATACTTGTGCCAGAAGGCTCCGCCCTTCCATTAATTACAAGGTTTACCATAATACAAATACTTGTGCCAGAAGGCTCCGCCCTTCCATTAATTACAAGGATTACCATAATGCAAATACTTGTGCCAGAAGGCTCCGCCCTTCCATTAATTACAAGGTTTACCATAATACAAATACTTGTGCCAGAAGGCTCCGCCCTTCCATTAATTACAAGGATTACCATAATGCAAATACTTGTGCCAGAAGGCTCCGCCCTTCCATTAATTACAAGGTTTACCATAATACAAATACTTGTGCCAGAAGGCTCAGCCCTTCCATTAATTACAAGGATTACCATAATGCAAATACTTGTGCCGGAAGGCTCCGCCCTTCCATTAATTACAAGGTTTACCATAATACAAATACTTGTGCCAGAAGGCTCCGCCCTTCCATTAATTACAAAGTTATCATAATTATCTTAAGTCTTAAGCTTATACTTAATATAAGGTAAGATACTTTAAATTAAAAACTTAATCAAATTTTTATACATAATATTTTTGTCAATTTTCTATTTAACGTGCGTGTGTGCGTGTGCGTGTTTGTGTGTGTGTGTGTGAGTGTGTGTATGTGTGTGCATTTATGTGAGTGCGTGTGATTTTTTTTTATGCATTGCAAGATAGATTCAATTTCTTTGTATGTTAATTTTTATAGCCATTCAGTAACGAATGTTTTACAGTCATATAGTTGTTGTGGGTAGATATCGAGTTGCTCGTTTATGGTGTTATATAGCTTAGCAGATTGATGGTAGAATTGTCTTTTAGCAAATTTAGAGTTTGTTAGAGGCACTGGTGCAGCTTTGCGCTTTCTCCTACGAGTTACAGTACTAGTATTGTACTTTATTGTTGTGTGTAATTTTGTGACACACCCTAGAACATAAAGCTTTCTTATAGATAATAAATTACATTCTTTGTACAACTCGTCAGTCGGATATCTGTACGGCTTAGAAAATATTACTTTGAGCAGACATCTTTGGGCTCTTTCAACCTGTAAGAACTTGGTTTTGTTGGCTCCACCCCGAATATATCGGAACACATTATTACTAACAATTTTTATCAAGTAGATAACGTCTTCTTCTTTATCAACCTAGCGTTTTCCCGGCCTAGCACCAGGGTCCGCTTTCCTGCTCAATCTTCTACACTTTGCCCGGTCTTCGGCTGTGAGATTGGGCAACCAATCTCAGGTGTGAGATTGTTTTCTTCCATGTCCTGTCCGCTGTCACGACGTCCAGTCAGCGCTTCTTCGATCCGTCCGATTCGTCCAGTCTACGATCGATATTACACAATTTCCTACACTGGATAGTGGTTTAGTATAAAAACACATAATTAATTCTATATAGGGTAATGAACGACTATCACTCTGGCCGTCCCTGTCTATTTGATGCTGACTGTAGCTACTCATTTCATACCGTGAAATGAATACAAATTAAATTCTAGGGCGTCAGCAGATTTTTAAAAATAAGTAAGTATTTTAAGTAAATCAAAGTTTTATCGAGACTATCGGCCCAATTCGAACTTTAAGATACGTCAATTAATAGATCTATAAACGATATGGATTAGATGTCAAATGTAACGTTTCTTGACACTGACATATCCTAATCCATATCGTTTCTAGACCTATTAACTGACGTATCTTAAAGTTCGAATCGGCCAGTGTATTCACGTTTTGTGGCCGTGGCGGGCGAAGTGTCGTGTTCCCGCGTTATTCGGTAGCTGTGGCGCGGTGGGCGAAGTGTCGCCTCCCGCGTTATTCGGTGACTGTGGCGGTGGGCAAAGTGTCGCGTTCCGCGTTTTTTGCTAGTTTTAATCAAATTCCCAATCACCGGCGACAAACAAACATTGCACAGCATTTTTAGGACAGCCAATTCACTGACAAATAAGGTTTTGCTTCTGTTGCCCCAAAGCTTAATGCTCCAAAGGGCACTCCACAAAAATGACTATTTTGTAGGGGACGTGAAGAGTATGGCAGCTACCTTAATGAAGTGGAAAAATATTAATTATATACGGCTGAATTTAAGGCCAAGTTATCAAACGCTATTATGCCAAATATCGGTTTCTTATCTTTATCAGAACTGTTAAAAAATAGCGTCATAAATCCGACTCTTTTCTGTAATGCCTCCTTTAAATTTCACGCCATTTAGTCCAAACGTCTTCACATATACATTACTAAAAGAGACTAGTAAATATTCAAGACGGAAAACTTCCATACAACAGAGCCGCCGACGTTGACCGCTTGCCATCAGGCCGTATGCTTGTTTGCCACTGATGTAGTATAAAAACTTATTTTGTACTCGTGACTGCAAAATAGGTCAGGAACCAAAAAATTAAGGACGTTATTCAGAATAACGTTCACAATGTTGTTACCTCTTAACCTTTAACCTTTAGCCATGTTGTCAACAAACAACAAATCATGGCCGCGAGTGAAGCCACGATCAAAGGCATAATTACCATTAATCCCACAATTGGCAATAGTTGATTAACCGCTGATTGCCCGCGACCTATTCATGTGTGTTCACAGATCGTGAGCTTGCTTGTGTCATATTCATTATATTATGGATTAAGATCTGATATGAGTACGTCATTAGGGTGGTTCATGTTTGTATCGGAAAAATTCAAGATAATCAAGCAATTCTCACTAAATCATAATCAGAATCATCGCATTTATTCGTGATAAACTATAACATACACAAGTATAGAACAACAAAGAAATTTAAACATAATATAAATAAATAGTTTACCACGAAATGGGCCTCAGCATAATGCTAACCCAAAAGTCAGCGCTGATCTTCCGGCGAGAGCATTTGTAAAATGATACTTAAATGCGACTGCAGACTGTCCAGTTAGGTAGATCCAACTTCGAGAAAGAGGTTAATCGACGAATCCGACTCGGTTGGGCAGCGTTTGGGAAGCTACGGCACATCTTTTTGTCCAATATTCCGCAGTGTCTCAATACGAAAGTCTTCGACCAGTGTGTGTTGCCAGTGATGACATAATTATGGAACTGAAACGTGGCCGCTTACTGTGTGCCTCATAAGAAGGCTCAAAGTCACCCAAAGGGCAATGGAGAGGGCTATGCTTGGAGTCTCTCTGCGTGATCGCATCAGAAATGAGGCCATCTGCAGCAGAACCAAAGTAACCGATGTAGCCCTCCGAATCGCTAAACTTAAGTGGCAGTGGGCGGGGCACATTGCCCGTAGAACCGATGGCCGTTGGAGCGGAAAGGTTCTTGAGTGGCGACCACGTACCGGAAGGCGCAGCGTGGGTAGACCTCCCACAAGGTAGACTGACGACCTGGTAAAGGTCGCGGGAGTCCGCTGGATGCGGGTGGCGCAGGACCGGTCATTGTGGCACTCTTTGGGGGATGCCTATGTCCAGCAGTGGACGTCCTCTGGCTGATATGATGACGATGACTTAAATGCGATGATTCTGATTCTAAAATAGATGTCATTGATATTGTCGCTACGAGTAGATCGATTTTCTTCTCATAATGAAGAAATCTGTACCTATGTTCAAGGCAATTTTTAAAATGGCAGAAGTATGAAATGCAGTGTGACAAAGTGCAATATCTTTGATTTTTTTTTATACCACGTTGCCACAAACAAGCATACGGCCCGCCTGATTGTACTCAGTCACCGTAGCCTATGGACGCCTGCAACTCCAGAGGTGTTACATGCGCGTTGCCGACCTTTTAAAAATCTGTACACTCCTTTTTTGAAGAACCCCATAGTGTAGACCCTCGGGAAAACCTCGGAAGGGAGCTCATTCTACAGCCGGAGTGTCCGCGGGAGGAAATTCCTCTTAAATTCGATGATATCTGAGATGTAAAAGTCTGGATCTTTTCGATAGATATGTACAGTCAGCGGCAAATATAACTGAGTGATACAGAATTATGTAATTGTAAGAGAATTACGGATCTTTCCCTTTATTAAAATTTGAGCGAACGACTACTAACGAATTGATGTTGAACGTCTCTCAAATGTTTTTTTTATTGTGTAAGAGGCAAACAAGCAGACGAATCTCCTTATGGTAAGCAAATACCGTTGCCCGTTGCCTTAGGGGTTACAAGTGCGTTTCTGGCCCTCAAATGAGAGTAATACGCACTTTTCTTGAAGGTCGCATCGGTCTGAAATAACGCGGGCGACAGTTTCTTCCCCAGTTTAGTTGTGCGAGGCAGGAAGTTTCTGGTGAAAAGCGAGTTGAGAACACTCCCTTTGTTTGCCATAAAGTTTTAAGTCATAATGTATTGTTTGTCATATTATCGTTAGTCATAAAACTGAAACCGTTTACTTTTCAAGATTTTCGTAAGGATATTCTATAGATAGGTTAGGTTAGGTTAAGTTAGGTTTGCTTTATGGCAATCCTGAAAAGTTACGCGATTCTGAGAAAAACCAATTACGACTAACGAAAATTCGGACAAACAATACATTATGACTTAAAACTATTTGGGAAACAATAGCAATTGGTCAATTTTTGGACCTGTCCAAAGCTTTCGATCTCGTCTCTTACGACATCTTATGGCAGAAATTACAGAAGTCGAGGCTACCACCAGAGTTCATTCACCTTCTCAGACATTGGTATCTCAATCAAGAAAACCGTGTGAGGTGGGCGGGCGAGCTTACGGAACCGTATAGGCTCGAATGTGGCGTACGACAAGGTGGGTTAAGTTCACCAATATTATTTAACTTATATGTGGACGCGCTGATCGAGCAGCTTAGCAGCGCTCATGTCGGCTGCCATGTTGATGGCGTATGCCTAAACAACATCAGTTACGCAGACGACATGGTGCTGCTGGCGCCATCGATTGGCGCGCTCCGCAAACTTGTCTACATATGCGAGTCCTATGCTTCCTCACACGGTTTGATTTACAATGGTAAAAAGAGCGAGGTAATGGTTTTCAAGGCCGGTAGTAAATGTCCCTCACATGTGCCCCCAGTTCGACTCAATGGGACCGCTCTCGAGAGAGTCAGTAGGTTTAAATACTTAGGGCATATTGTTACCGACGACTTAAAGGATGATGAGGATATTGAGAGAGAGCGGAGAGCGTTATGTGTAAGGGCGAATATGCTGGCCCGAAGGTTTGCTAGATGTTCAAAAGCGGTAAAAATAACTCTGTTTAAGGCATTTTGTTCATCCTTTTACACAGGTAGCCTTTGGGTCAGCTATACCCAGAAAGCCTATAATGCTCTGCGAGTGGTGTACAACAACGCCTTTAGAGTGCTGGTTGGGCTGCCTAGGTTCTGCAGCGCTTCCGCCATGTTTGCGGAGGCTCGAACTGATGCGTTTGCAGCAATCATGCGCAAGAAAGCGGCCTCATTACTGCGTAGAACCAGGGATAGCACAAACAGCATTCTAAGGATGATTGCTGATCACGTTTGTTGTCCCATAATGATAAATTTAATTAAATTAATTAAGTCTAATATAACTTTTAAGTATTAATATAGTTTTTAAGCCTTATAATATGTAATACTAACACAATGGGATCTCTGTTATCTTCATTTAAATAAATAATTGAATTGAATTGAATTGAATAGAGACCCGTTGAGAACTACCAACCATCTAAGTGGTGAATCTGGAAATAATTCGCGTAGAGTGTTGACGGAGCCGGGCCAGTGTGAAATACTGGTCTTTTGTCTGGATATATTCATACAATAAAATTTGGTGTTTGCCAGTAATTAGTTATAAATTCAGCATGTTATTATTGTTTGTATAGATGTAAACTTCAATATAATGTATTTATTTTTATTTAAAGCTTCACCAACTGACTGTTCAGTTGGTGAACCTTTAAATAAAAATAAATATGTTAAAAGGCTCTAATATGCCGATTTTATCTGTAATGGTGTAGCTGCACAGTCTGTGCGCTCAAATTGTTTGCGGCTGCACGTTCTATCACAAATGTTAGCACCAGCGCGCGTTTGCTGCTCTGGTCTTCCCATTGCTTATGGCAGATAGATATGGGTCTCAATTGAACCAGTTTCGCATGACCTTAAGATTCTTTTAGTCACTCTCAGTGGTATTCCGAGTTCAGCCTTAAACGTTCGGATTACAGATGTACCTATAAGTGCATAATTATTTTCCATCGTATGTTCACGGAAACGTACGAACGTGTCTTGCTATTTCAGTCAGTCTCGGTACAATAAGTACTAAGGTTGACTGAAGTAGCATGACAAATACGAACGTTTCCGAGAAAATAGTATGTTATACAATCGTGATATAATAGAGAGTTTTTCAGTCGAGTACCGTGTTTAGGCAACGAAGCTTGCTGAGTTGCCTAAGTAAGGTACGAGATTGAAAAGCTTGATTATATCACTATTGTATACAATACTTTTTCTACTAGTCAACAAAAATAATACTTTAAACTAGTAGAATCATACAAACAAACCAAACCAAAAGTATACAGCTAAGATTCGCGAACAGCCGCGATACCTACATACTGGTACGCGACCCGGCCGCCGCGCCCCGCGCCCTACGGCGCGGCGGGCTGGTCAACGACACCTTCTCGTAACTCATGAGGCCCTGGTACTTGCTCCGCGCCAAATTCAATTTTTAGACAGTTGTTTTCTCGATTTTGGCCACCGTAGCCTATGGAGACTAACAAGCAACACTAAGTGGTTTTCGTAGTCTATGGATGTTGCTATATTAAGGGTGTCACATGCGCGTTTCTGACTTATGAACCGATTGTTTCTACTATACAACCTAAAATAATTAATTTGAGCTATGGTTTTGTTTCGTCCTCTTGATCGCGGCGAGCTGTGATTGGTCAATTTCATTATAGTTGACTAAACTGTATCGATATGAATATTATAGTTGAGTTGGTAGCCCATACATTAAAAATACCCAATTGCAGTTTGGTATAAGAAATCTTAATTCAAGAATTACAGTCGACTAGTAGAAAAAAATAATTATGCACTACATCTGTACCTACTGCTGCAAATGTCACAATCAATGTTGATGTCCAGATTTTTAGGGTTCCGTACCCAAAGGGTAAAACGGGACACTATTATTAAGACTCCGCTGTCTGTCCGTCCGTCCGTCCGTCCGTCCATCTGTCACCAGGCTGTATCTCACGAACCGTGATAGCTAGACCGTTGAAATTTTCACAGATGATGTATTTCTGTTGCCGCTTTAACAACAAATAAAATAAAGATTTAAGTGGGGCTCCCATACAACAAACGTGATTTTTGACCGAAGTTAAGCAACGTCGGGCGGGGTCAGTACTTGGATGGGTGACTGTTTTTTTTGCCGTTTTTTGCATTATGGTACGGAACCCTTCGTGCGCGAGTCCGACTCGCACTTGTCCGGTTTTTTATATAATTTGCCGAAGCAATGAAGTCGGCGGCAATCGGCGCGATTCGGGAAATGAATTAGAGATGCACTAGATATGAAATAGTAAAGATATATACTATTTCATATCTAGTGAATCTCTAATTCATTTCCCGAATCGCGCCGTATGTCGCACCGCAGTACTGCACCTTTATGTACCCAGTATTTAATTTCATTTTAGGCAATATCTACGTAAGTGATAGGAATACGGAGCCAGATTCGCTGCTGTTTTTTATTATTGAATCTGTCCTTCAATCCCGAAAACAATACTTTCGATTATACGAAGTGCTAACAACTAGCTTGCGTGTAAAATTGCTTCAAAATTATTACAGTTTTTTGGGTTCCGTACCCAAAGGGTAAAAACGGGATCCTATTACTAAGACTCCGCTGTCCGTCTGTCCGTCTGTCTGTCACCAGGCTCACCAGGCTGTATTTCGAGAACCGTGATAGCTAGTTGAAATTTTCACACATGATGTATTTCTGTTGCCGCTATAACAACAAATACTAAAAACAACATAAAATAAACATTTAAGTGGGGCTCCCATACAACAAACGTGATTTTTTTGCCGTTTTTTGCCTAATGGTACCGAACCCTTCGTGCGCGAATCCGACTCGCACTTGGCCGGTTTTTGACTTTGAAGTACAATACAACACAACTCTCACTCTCACAACACTCTTTATTAGACAACTCAATAAAAGACACGATTAAAATCACAATTTAGAGGTAACACAATCGGCGGTCTTATCGCTAAAAAGAAATCTTTCCCTGACAACTTTTGGGTAGCCGGTACCTAATGTATTAACTCCAAAAATATTCATAATTGATAAACATTAAGACTTTACAAACGACGTAATTCGTGATTTTCGTATAGTGTCGCAAGCCTTTTATATAGCTTCATATGGCCCAACGTCCTTTTTATAGGACAAAATATAAACCGTGAGCGGGTTATGTCCCGTTTACCTTGACATGAACACGTTTGTAATGATGTCACGTACCCTCACTGTCATTAAATTCTTTACAATAAAGCCTTTGAGAGCAACATGCCCTCGCTTTGACTTTAAAATAGGAATTCTAGTGAATAGGATAGGGAAATATAGTATTTTTCACATAGCTTACGCTTTATATACAAAGAACATACATATCCCTACGAATACCATAAGTGGGAAGGTAGCTTGCATGTATGTCTCTCTTAGGTCAGATGGGGTAAGACAAACGCTGGGGCAAGAGTAACACTTGTAGGGAATCCTCAGAATGTCACTCTTCCCCCGAGTAAAATAAACTATATTAAATTTAATAAGAACGGGTCACTCACGTATTTTAAGTCGAAAAACGCTTGACATGTTTCACTTCGTACCGAGGAGTGTGATCAGGAGCTTGCGTTGACGGTGACTGGTGGTGGCAGGGGGGGTGAGAAACTACCCTCGTTTATGGCATTAATGTCAAATGATGGGTCGCACACCCGTTCTTAATAATTATATTTAATATGTCTGTGTCTCACGGAAGTTTTGTTATTAAAATAAACTGTATGTCTTAGTGCCTATCTGACCTTATAACTTGCCTCTTCACGCTTTAACCGCTAAACTGATTTAGATGGGATTTGGTATGGGTAGAGATAGTCTGAGTTCCGGGTACCGACACAGGATAGTTTTTATTCTGGAAATCATCTCTCAAAGGAACGAGGGGTTTAATTTACTATGGAAGTAGCTATTATATTCAAATACTTATTCTACGCATACGAAGTCGTGGGCAGAAGCTAGTTTATACAGTGAAACCTCTTTAGCACGAATCTCAAGGGAAACGCCGAAAACTTCGTATTAACGAGGTTTCATCTTAAAGAAGGCTTCGACTTAGGGAGGTTCTTATAGGTAGGTTTTTGTTCGTCTTAAAGAGGTTTCGAGTTACAGAGGTAAAATGTATGAAAACTTCGTCTTGGACAGATAATTACATACACAAACCCGTAACGTACAGTCTAACAGGCCTATTCGGATTTCGAGATAATCACAAGATCTTGAGACGATTTAGAGATCAACTAGATCTACATTAGATATCGACTAGATGTGACTTGGATATTTAAGTCATAACTTGTCGAAATCGTTCAAGAGGACCTCCAGAATCGAATCGCGAAAACGTCAAATTTGACATATCTATCTTACAAATATCTTTAAATTATCCGTATCGTAACTTGTTGAAGTCTAGTAGAAATCTAATTCATTTTCCGAATCGAGCCGTCATTGTCTATTTCGAGTTACAGAGGTTTGTTTGTAAGAAACTTCGAAATATAGAGGTAATAAAATAATACGCCTATTTTTTCGAGTTATAGCGGTAAAATTATATTTTTCGAGTTATGAGGTAAAAATTGTATTGGATAGTCGTGAAGGGAAACGTTGTTTACTTCGTCTTAATGAGGTTAAATATTTCGAGTTAACGAGAATTTCGCCTTATCGAGGTTAGAGTTATCGAGGTTCCACTGCATAATAAATATTTAAGTACTGTATTAATTTTAGTAAGCAAGACAATTAAGATAATTAAAATGTTTCTGAATGCCAGACACAAGTGGCAGTGGTCGGGGGACATTGCTCTTTGGTGTTTGAACTAGGTACCTTTATACAATATTAAAATTATTTTAAACGCGACTCACGTAGGTATTAATAAAAAAAAACTAATAAAAGGTCGACAATACATATTTCGATCCGTTTTTGACCAACAGTTAAATGTAAACATAACTTACTTGCGGTTATAATAATATTACACCGCTGGATAAACAAGTGCGAGTCGGACTCGCACACGATGGGTTCCGTATCATTTACGCAAAAAACGGCAAAAAAATCACGTTTATTGTATGGGAGGTATGGGAGCCCCACTTAAATATTTACTATATTCTGTTTTTAGTATTTTTAGTTATACGGCAATAGAAATACATCATCTATGAAAAATGTAACTGCCTAGCTATCACGGTTAATGAAATACAGCCTGGTGACAGACAGACAGACGGACAGGCAGACGGACAGCGGAGTCTTAGTAATAGGTTCCCGTTTTTACCCTTTGGGTATGGAACCCTAAAAACGAACACCCGTTTAGCGCAATAAGGGATCAATAAAAAAAGTTACAATTTACAGCCCCTTAACTTTGAGTACTTAATTATGTCCTCAGGAGAGACGTGAGGACAAACGGCTCGATTCAGGAAATGAATTAGAGATTCACTAGATATGAAATAGTAAAGATATGTGACGTTCCACGACAAAAGGTACCTTATAGCGGCTGGCACCGCGATTCGGGAAATCAATTAGGGATTCACTAGAAATGAAATAGTAAAGTTATGTGACGTTCCACGGCAAAAGGTACCTTATAGCGGCTGGCGCTTACGTCGCATAGCGCCGCAATAATATTGGAGCGATGTTAATAATAGCGTAAGCGCCAACCGCCATAAGGTACCTTTACCGTGGGACGTCACATATCTTTACTATATCGTATCTAGTTAATCTCTAATTCATTTCCCGAATCGCGCCGAAAGTGCCGTGTACGACCCATTTGCTTTTAATAAATTATTCAAGTCAATATTTCGTAATAACATAATCTTAAACTATTATCTTTAGGTACCTACTTTGGTCGAATAATAAACGGCTACAAATATAATGACCACCAAAAAATACTTTGGTACCCTAAATAAAAAAATCATGCTTACCAAAAAAAATTACTGAACACCAAAAAAATAAGGCCTAAAAATACAAAAGTACCACCACTTTAATTACGACTGCACTTCAAATTGTATTCAAATACCAAATATATTGAATGATCACCAAAAATCATTAATGATCACCAAATCTTGAAGACCAAATTAATGCGATATTTTCACCTAAATAAATAATAATAATAATAATAAGGCGTAGGGATGTGACGACCCCATCGCCCGCTGGTTTTACCAGTGCAATCAGTCAACGCAGGGCAGCTTGTGGCGAGCTGTTGGGGATTAGCGACCACACGTACCCGAGTGCTCCTGGAGAGTTCTGTTACCCGCAAGGAGGGTGGGTGGGACAGGATTCTCTGCCTCTGGCTTGCCTTAGCCGGCCGGCCAGAGTGGAGTCGTTAGAGCTATAAGCTCCAGGGGTGGAAGTGAAATATGCATAAGACGCGAGTTGGCACAGTGGCTGTTAACAGCCACTGGGTAGAAAGCGGCGCACACCTCTCGACACCCCTGAGCCGCTCACACCGGTGTTGCCCTTGAGCCATCCTAGATGTCGCTTTTTGTGGGGGCCCATCTTGTGAGGGCGAGTCACCGTCTGCCGGAAATAAAATTGCATACCGTTTTATTAGGCAGGCGTCCGGTTTTTTACCCCATAGCTCAGTTCTTAGTCCATCGCTTTCACCCAATAACCTAGTTCATTTTAGATTCCATCAACTCTCAATAGTCCTTACACCCTGGCGGGTGCTGCCTCTGCGTGCGTCCCATGACACGGGCAAGGGCAGCCTCCGCTCGGTGTACCCCTTACATTTCATTAAAGTGTCAAAAGGGCCTCTACGTGTTGGCTTCGGCTCCGCGCACGCCTCCCAAAGGTCCGGAACACCATTGTTCCGTGATGGGAAAGACATAATAATAATAATATTCTTTATTGTGCACAATGAAAACATGATTAAATACAGCAAATTAACATAAATAAAAAACCACTATGATTACCAAAAAAATTATACATATTACCAAATAAAGTAAACTGATGCCAAAATTACTAGCCCCTCCCGCTCAACCCCCCGTAGCCCGCACCGCATACCTACCTAACCTAATCTACTTTTCTAGTAGCATTTCGTCATGCTACTAGAAAAGTAATTTAAACTGCTATCAGTTAAGTGGGTTAGGTTAGGTTAGCACTGCGACCCTTACAGAAACGAAATGGTACTAGAAAAGTAGGTTAGGTTAAGTTTCAACTGCTACCCATATAGATACGAAACGCTACTAGAAAAGTGGGTTAGGTTAGGTTTGAACTGCGACCCTTACAGAAAAGAAATGCTACTAGAAAAGTGGGTTAGGTTAGGTTTGAACTGCGACCCATACAGAAACGAAATGCTACTAGAAAAGTGGGTTAGGTTAGGTTTGAACTGCGACCCTTGCAGAAAAGAAATGCTACTAGAAAAGTGGGTTAGGTTAGGTTTGAACTGCGACCCTTACAGAAACAAAATGCTACTAGAAAAGTGGGTTAGGTTAGGTTAGAACTGCGACTGTTACAGGAATAAAATGCTACTAGAAAAAGGTGACGAAGTGGATTAATTAATTTAATAGGATAACGATATATTAAATGATTGCACATTTTTAATTAAAATGTGGTTACAATTTTGTGATCATTTACTATTTTTGCGTTTACAATGATTATTTTGGAGCCATTTGCTTTAATAGGATAGCAAGATTTAAAAATTTGGTTATCATTTTACATTAAAATGGAGTTCTAATTTTGGTGGTCATTTACTATTTTTGGGTTTACAATGATTATTTTGGTATCATTTTCTTTAATAGGATAGCAAGATGTAAAAATTTGGTTATCATTTCACATTAAAATGGGGATTGAAATTTGGTAATCAATGACTATTTTTGGGTTAATAATGATTATTTTGGTGTCATTTCCTTTAAAAGGATAGTAAAATGTAATAAAATTGGTAATCATTTCACATTAAAATGGTGTTATAATTTTGGTGATCATTCATGATTTTAGGGTGGTAAAATAGATTTTTTTGGTATTAAATTTTACTAAATCTGGTGATCAGTTAAATAGCAGCCATAATAAACATAAAATGTGTGTATTTAAAACGCTGAAAACATATTATAAAGGTTAAGAACTTCAGCGAAAAACTAAACAATATATTGCACCTGGTACAATTTCATATTATACCGGGTGTGGCCTGTAACATGAGCAAAAAATGTAACTGTAGGCTGTACTCGTCATACTGACCAACATTTGTTCAGCGACTTTTAAAAATAAGTTGTGGTTTGATTTTTAATACACTTTAAAGTTTATTCTAAGACGCAATGTATTACGAATTTTGTTATGTTTAAAGCGTGACAAGCAACGTCAATCACAATGATATGGCGTGGCGATGGCGTCCATTGAAGATAATATTTATTTTGTATGAAAAATAGGGAGTCTAAATACTTCATAATTTTTTAAAGTTGTTGAACAAAAGTGTCACCGTTTGAGGAGTACAATCTATTATTTAATTATTTGTTCGTGTTACAGGCCACACCCGGTATAGAGAATATTATGGTAACAAGGGCTGTTTGGAGTGCCATATGAAATTGTATTTGTCTCGTACATGAGTCTTCACATTGCGTCGACACTGACTGCAAGTTGGGTAAACCAATTTAACTAAGACCTTGAGATTTAAAGCAATTCTACGTAGTCAAATATCACCTTATACTGGTTTTTACTGTGAATGGCGTGGCGGTAACTCTCAAAGGTTGACGTTCCCGACGGACCATTTGCTGCGAACGTTGAATAAAAGAGAATATTTTAAAACTTTGAAAGATATTCATGGAAGTAACAGATTTCTGAAAGGAGATATAATGGTCATTTACAGAGGACAGAAACCTCGCTAGTACTTTACTTATATGTTTATTTTAAAATATTAATGGGCATTTAGTGGACACTTGAAAGCAATGGACTATTAAATATTGTATATGAAATCTACCTCTTAAAAGATATGTAGAAATTTGGATTCACATACACTGTAGGTACTTATTTGTATTATTGCATCAATCTCATAACCCATATAACCATTCCAGTCGCAGAATCACAAAGTGGTAACTAAATGTCAGATGTGTCGTAACAGAGTCCACACAATGTGTCTAGAATTGTTTCGAAACAAAGTGTCGTCGCCGTGTCTACACTTTTCCGTAACAAGGTGTCGACACATTTGTGTGCACTTTGCGTGCGGTTTGCGACTAAATCTGACAACAAATTTGTGACAGCAAATGTCAATATAAAATACCTCTTGAAAACCAAGGTTTGTCAAACTACTATTAGTGTCTCGTGTGCTCGTAATTCTAGTAAGTCATCATGGGCAATGCAAATGATAATAATCGACCGAAACCATATAAACACCCAACACCCGTCAACCTTTTACAGAAAAGTTTTTAAAGAAATTCAATAAGCTACTTAGGTCAGGCAACGAATGCTCCAAAAGTTGTAGAGGGAAATGCTCGGAACACAATTTTTGACTCCGTAACTCGGTTTGACAAGTTAGGAGGTGAACATATCAAAAGTCCCCGGCCGTAGCCCTTGAGCGGGGGGGGGGGGTGAGAGGGGGCTTTGAAGGTCCCATTTTCCCGTTTTTCGATTATATCTCGGAAACTATGCATCTCAGCGACATGGCCACTTATACAAAATGAAAGTTAATTTAATTTGTTACAAGTTCATTCCGTCAATTTTTTCGATATGTTGAATAGTTTTTGAGATATCCGCTCTTGAAAGTTTATTTAGGGCTCTCAATTTTATCTTGATATATCTATATCAGTGAAGGTGCTAGGCCGTGTTTGGTATCGTTTTCGTATAAATCTGGGGTGCTGAATCCATTTAAGATATCACATTGACACCATTCCACAAAATAAAAATAAATCTTTTTAGGGTTCCGTACCTCAAAAGGAAAAAACGGAACCCTTATAGGATCACTCGTGCGTCTGTATGTATGTCCGTCTGAATACACAAAATAGTTCTTTACCTATAGATGACAGGAAAACCTATTAGAAATGTGCAGTCAAGCGCGAGTCGGACTTAATGTACGGAACCCTTAATACGCGAGTCCGACTCGCACTTGGCCGGTTTTTTTGAAACTCTTCTTGACGCTTAACCGCTGAACCGATTTCGTTGAAATTTGGTATAGAAATAGTTTGCGTCTCGGAACAGGACATAGGATAGATCTTATAACCAAAATCATCTTTTGAAGGTGTGAAAAGTGGCGTGGAAACTTGTACGGGAAATCAATAACCGCTGAACCGATTTATATGAAATTTGGGATGGTCTACATCTTTGATTTAGTTAAAAATGATGAAACAACATGACTTCAAACCTAAACTTAAACAGTATTAACTTCAAGAAGTCAATTCTGAATTCCCCCCTACACCTCATTTCACACCTTTAAAGGATGATTTTTGAGATAACTTATTATATCCTGTCTCGGGACTCAAAATATATGTGTACCAAATTTAAATTAAAACTGTTCAGCAGTTTAAGCGTGAAGAGGAGTTTAAAAGAAAGTATTTTAATAAGTTTATATGTTTTTACTTCGGAATGGTGTCAATGTGATACCTTAACTAAATTTGGTACTGCGAATTTATACGAAAACGATACCAAACATGGCCTCGTAGCTTTACTGTTGTAGAAGTCAAAATAAAATTGAGAGCCCTAAATTCTTATTACTTGGCCAAACTTGTGTAGAAGGAAAAGGTAAAATAAAAGTCTTCGGCAGGAATATAAGACACAAATATATATTTTTTTTGCGTTACTATTTCATTCATCAAATATAAACATACCTTGATTATACTATTCTAGTGAGATCCTCATAGATAAACAAAAACATTTACTTAAAAAATTACAAGGTCGAAATGTCACGGAACTTGTGAGAGTAATATGTGAAAAATATAAACTTTTATGACAAAAAAAATCTGGACACAATTTAAGAATCACCCAATTGCGTCGAGGAATCATCTGTATTTTTGCTTGTTTCATTACCTCCTCGCTTCTTTTTTGTCCTTTGTATTCTGTAGCAATTTGTTAGATCTGAAAATAAAGATAACTTGCGTCGTCACGGATGTCGATTTATAGGTTTTAGGGAGTGCAGAATTCGAAAACGATGATCATTTTATAATCCAAGATGGCGGCTACGTATTTTGTCATAAAAGTGGAATCCAAAATAGTCATCATTTTCGAAATCTGCGCCCCCTAAAACCTATAAAACGACATCTGTAGCCGCCGTGCATGTCAGGATCTCGACGACTCAAATAAAAAGCTTCGATTTGAAGTAAACTATTATAATTTCAATAGGTACTGGTTTTACAAGGGTTCCTTGACTAAACGGTTAAATGTAAAAGTGGTGTGGTAATCGTATGGAGGCTGATGAAAGAGTGATTTGCATAATTTGAATGTCCGAAAATAGTGGTTAAGATTTGGGTGCCTCTAATTGGCCGCGATACATAATATGTGGAGCGCTCCTATTGGTGCTTTAGAAAAAGCTTCCAAATACTAGCCGAGCCCGACGGCTGCGTTTAGTTACTGTATTATACAAATAAAGGTTGCGTTCGCAACAACATCCATGACGACTTTTATGACATAGTGCATGGCCGCCATCTTGGAATCCAAAATAGTCATCATTTTCGAAATCTGCGCCCCCTAAAACCTATAAAACGATATCCATGACGACTTTTATGACATAGTGCATTGCCGCCATTTTTAAATTGAAAATGTTATCATTTTCGAAATCTGCGCCCCCCAAAACCTATAAAACGACACCCATGACGACTTTTATGACATAGTGCATGGCCGCCATTTTGGATTCCAAAATGGTCATCATTTTCGAAAGCGGGGCCCCCTAAAACCTATAAAACGACATACATGACGACTTTTATGACATAGTGCATGGCCGCCATCTTGGAATCCAAAATGGTCATCATTTTCGAAATCTGCGCCCCCTAAAACCTATAAAACGACACCCATGACGACTTTTATGACATAGTGCATGGCCGCCATTTTGGAATCCAAAATGGTTATCATTTTCTAAATCTGCGCCCCCCAAAACCTATAAAACGACACCCATGACGACTTTTATGACATAGTGCATGGCCGCCATTTTGGATTTCAAAATGGTCATCATTTTCTAAATCGGGGCCCCCTAAAACCTATAAAACGACATCCATGACGACTTTTATGACATAGTGCATGGCCGCCATCTTGGAATCCAAAATGGTTATCATTTTCGAAATCTGCGCCCCCTAAAACCTATAAAACGACACCCATGACGACTTTTATGGCATAGTGCATGGCCGTCATTTTGGATTCCAAAATGGTCATCATTTTCAAAATTGAGGCCCCCTAAAACGTATAAAACGACATCCATGACGACTTTTATGACACAGTGCATGGCCGCCATTTCGGATTCCAAAATGGTCATTATTTTCGAAATCGGCACTCCCTAAAACCTATATATCGACACCCATCTCGACTTTTATGACAAAGTGTTTTGCTACCATCTGCATGCAAGACATTTCTATTATTTTTACGTACAAAAATGGCCCCCTGTCAACTTTCAATCGAGATTTAATCGATAATTTATTCGATTAATATTCAGATTAATTCAATTTCAATCTATGTTAGGTCGACTAAACTAATCGCGATTAAAATTTGAGAATTAACTTTTTTTATTCCATTAATTAGTCGAATAAACAGTTAATCGATTAATGCCCATCTCTGACCACGGCATTTTTACACTTTGAGAATATCTGAAAACAAATCAACACAAGGAGCCATTTTGCAAATCCAGTAACATACCAATAACTTTGTTATTACTTTTGACAGCGCGTGTCATGTGTCAACACAGAGTCGACACAAAGTCGAAACATTGCAACTACTTTGTGACTGCAATATTTCTCAGCCTTAAACCATATTTATACATCATAATTAACAAGTTTCGTAGTATGTAAAGCGTTATTTCTGTTATTTAAGTATAGTATACGCATCGAAGTACTAAAAATGCTTCAAATAATATAGTTATGAACACAGGCACTGAGAAGTAAACAATTTCATTTCCGGCTAAACTAAAACAATGTGGTGGCGCGTTGATTATATTACACTTAGTTTATCAAATCACTCGAGCAGTTTAATTCTCCATAATAATTTAAGTCATATTGTAATATAAATGCAAACAATATATAATTACGTCTTGTAATCCGTTTTAGAGATGGCGTATTAATGTCACTTATTTTTATTTAAGTATTTTTTCATCTGACAGTTTCCATTTGACAGGAACAAAATGAACGAATGAACGAATGATTTTGGCATAAAGTAGTCGCAAACCCGAAACAATGTGTGCACACGGCGACCACACTTTATGTCACTTTGTGTCATGTGTCGACCCTTCCCCATTTCTGGTAACTGTGTCGACACGGCGACGACTCTGCGACTGGAATTGTGACCGAAACAGACGGTGTCGACACAAGATGTGTCAACACCGCGTCGTAACGGCGACTGGAAATGGTTGTATGGGAAGGTTCATCATAAAAGAAAAAATAGCAGACGGTGTCGAGGTGACCTTTTATTATAAAATTGAATTCTAATTGAAAAATAGTAGGTACTGTATGTAGGACCATGGGCCATATGAGAATGAAATAGAATATATTACCGGCCAAATCAGATTTCACATCATATTACCTATCGTTATTCACGATGATTTGTCTAAGCACGTTTGAATTAACTAGTTTTGTCTGGGATATTATTAGTTATGAATAGGTATAAGTTCAATCATATACTGTATATTTTGAAATGATCGATAAATAAATCTAATTTGTCCTTTTATCAAGTACTTACTCCATATTGCATCACATTTACAACCAGGTCTATCGCGAATTTATTTTGTTACCTTTATTTTCCGAATTTTCGAAACAGGCGACAGGTAGGCGATAGACCAGGTTTTAAATGTGATTAAATCTGTGTTAAAATCGATAAAGTTTTTAATGTTAGTACTATTGTTGTGCAACCATAGCCTACTTTACTACCCTAATTATTTGCCAACCAAAAATGTATGCTACCCGTAAACATCCCTAGTGAAAAAACCTGAAAAGCGTTTATTCATAATGCTCCGAAAAGGCCATCAATATTGGTAGGGATTTCTCAAATCCGCCCCATTGAAAACATCCCTCCAGACATTCAATAACCGGTACGGTCAGCAACGAATTCGATTAGAGATAAGCCGGGTTGTTGCTGACGGTGGTTTTGACAGCCTTACATAAATAAATAGCCGACAAACTGAAAAGGCTAGTTTTGGGGTGGGAAGAAGTTGACAAAAGATTTTTATTCGCGAATGTGGGATGGGATCCTTGCGGCTTTGTAAGTGACATTCGTGCTTAAATCATGTATGGAAATGTTCACGTGATTTTTAAAAGGCAAAACTTTCGTGAGACACAGATATATCAAATAGGTACATTAAAAAAACTTTCACTCACATATAACTTTGCCATTTTTCCTTTCATTTAAAAATTTGTAAAAATGTTTGCAGACGTATTTTCTAGACAAAAAATCAGTTAATTTCCGTACATTTCATCTAATTTCGTCCAGCGGTTTAAGCGTAAAGCGGAACAGACAGACATAATTTTTGTGTTCTAAGAGTTAGTGTACCCTGTATGTACTCGTACCATTACATAAATAAGAAAAAAAGAAACACCTGTGAAGGTTTAATTAAATTTAGGTACAAAAACATTCTCGTGAGGCCCAAGGTCCTACCTGTAGTACTAATTACTTCACTGCAGGTAATTTAAACCATTTTAAATTGGAACACGGGACATTTCTTTTGATTTTATAATATAATAGCGAAGAGTCTCGACCAACAATAGAGAGACTATCGCTGGGTGATTGGATCAAGGATTAGATACAGAAGGCGGTAATTTTGAACACGGCGCGTATAGTACGTCGGTTCCTCACTCTGCGGCCCTGACCACCGGCAGCTTGGGCCCTGCCCCGCTGCCGGCGACAGCCTAGGCCTAGCCAAACCCAATTTTTTATAATGTGTTTATATGTATTTTTTATGTGTTTTTGTATTTTACTTTTATATTCATGTTATTAACAACCTAACTTAATAAGAAAAACAAATAAAGGAAATAAATAAAACTTAATCATCCTACTATTGATTCCAAATTCAAGTGCCAATTTTTGTACGGTAGGCCGTAGGATGATATATATGTCGGCGGCCTATCGTAAGATCAGGCAGATCGTAATGTTCCTGTGTAATGTTTTGACGGTACCTAGTCACATTAAACTAATAGACAGGTAGGATAGGTTCGTTAGGTTGCTTTAGATTTACATGCTCCAAGGGCAAATAATTCAGAATAGAAGCCCCGCGTATAGCGGGGTTCCGTCGACTCAGGGAGCGAGACAATGATTATACCTAGGAATTTCACGATTTGCCTGATTTTACGATCAGCCGCCGACATCTATATGGGTTGGTACATAGCAAGCCACAACGAGCACCCTCTGTTGCCTCACAAAGCACCAATAATCTCTGCGCGTGTGCGGTGCAATTCACAAAGATAGATTTACATAAACGTAACGTAGATTTACCATGACTACGTGAATTTCCTGTGTGGAGTATTTCATAATTTAAAACCGGCTAAGTGCGAGTCAGACTCGTGCACGTAGGGTTCCGTACGGTCAGCCAAGAAAGTGGTTTACCACTTTTCGACTCTATCATCTGATTGATAGAGTCGAAAAGTGGTAAACCACTTTCTTGGCTGACTGTACCATTACGCAAAAAACGACAAAAAATCACGATATATCTGATATATCTAATGGCGACTGTACATTATATTAGTTATTTAAATTTAAGGTACTAAACCGGCGAGTGTGTTTGAGGAATGTTATGAAAGTGAAGGAAGCGAAAGAGGTATGTTAAGGCGGAGGTGTGGCAAGTGGAAATTTGTGGTCTCTGCCTACCCCACCGGGAAATAGGCGTGATTATATGTATGTATGTGTGTATGTAAATTTAAGGTTTAATTTACAATAGTGTCAATATGTCAGTCGACTAGTGTTAGTTTCTGAATAGGTACTGGCAGCATGTGCGACATTGTATTAGTTACTGTCAAAGGGATGCATAGGAATTAGGTGTTAATGAGAAACGGGCGGTGCCAATACGGACTGTATAATGCTTGTAAGGCCCTCAGCCCTACCACAGTAGTATTATAAATATAGGGTAATTTGACGGTAACTGGCCACCTGTTAGTAACTCGCCACCTTAAACTAAAAATGAATTCTATTCACCTATAAACAGAATACATTTTAGTGTAAGGTGGCTAGTTATTGAAACCTTATACTAAAATGAATTTTGTTTATAGGCGAATAGAATTCATTTTTAGTTTAGGGTGGCCAGTTATTGGCCGGTGGCCTGTTACTGGCGAATTACCCTATAGCCTGTCAAACAACTTTGTCAGTAGAAAAAGGGCGAGAGAATTTTCTATGGGACGATAACCCTTCGCACCTACATTTTCTAAATTTACCGCTTGTTTCTACTGACGGAAATGGCTTGACAGACTAATATTTCAATGTAATTTTAACTATTTTCAATTAGAATAGAGTGGCATTCCTTTAGGTCAATTTTCCCGCGTTTGAATTTGGAAGTTTCTTTTATTTCTATAGGACATCAAAACTTTTTATTTTCATTGGACATTGAACGAAACAAAACTGTGTTCCAATTGGAAATGATTCATATTTCATCGAACTTAATAACTACTATATTTTGGACAGTGGGCCTTAGGAGTATAACCTTTAGCCGCCCAGAGGCCTATAAAAAAGTCTCCCTTTCCATTCTAGTTTGATTTTTTATTTAGACTAATCAATGTCGTACTTTTTTTGGCAAGTTTTGATATCTTGGCGGCTAGAGGATAAAACAAAATGCATGCATACCTAAGAACCAAATAAAAATATTAAACGGTTGGAATTATTGTAAATTAAATTAAAATATGTATGACATTGCAATGCCCTGCCAGGGCCCATATGATTCTGAATGTACCTAGTTTTTAAGATCTGTACTACACTATGGTTATACATATTTAATTACACAAACGGGTCTACCGCGATATAATTTCATTGTTTTCCGTTTGTCTTTCCGTGACCACAGCTGGTGCAACTCAGCTGAAACGTCGGAATTAAAGGTAAAAACAATGAAATTATATCGCGGTAGACCCGTTTGTGTAATTAAATATGTGTACAAAACGCGAGAGTTTAAAGTGTTATACACTATGTTTGCAATAAATAAATGACTAAACGCCACTTTCACCATCCCACTAACCCGTTAACTGGTTAAACCGTTAACCCAGTGTCAAATTGTACTGGTAACCATGATAACTCTAGGTTTAACCGGTTAACCCCGGGTTAGTGGGATGGTGCTAGTGGCCCTAAATGACAAAAATATTTCGTTGCAATTAAGAGCGCTCTTACAAGAAAAGTCGAAATAATGCAAAATTGATGATACTAGTCGACGAAATTCAGGACTTTGCGCTCATTATTAGAAACAATGAGTACTTGTTCCAGTAAAAGCGTCTTCTTATCTTTATAAATAGCGTTGTAAATATTAGAAAAAGGACTTATTAAATTAGTAATGATTTTTTTTCTGATGGTCGTTTCCGAAAAACCCCGTGAAGCACTGAATGGCGAGCTCTTATTTGGAAATGTTGAGAATTTTACTCTGCTAAACCTGGCTATTTTGTATTACTAATACCCTGTACTTTAGGCATATCAAACTATATTTTTCCTACATACCTTTGAGAAAGAGAAAATCAAAGTAAAACGAACTCGATTTTCTCTCCGAAACAAGTGTCAATTCCTACGAAAATCTACTTAATATCGAAGTCATTTTCATACTCAAGCAATCTGCAACCTTTGCTTATACTGTTGGTATACATTAGTGTTTATGAAATTCTACTATAATTTTTTGGCAATTTTTTGAAAACTACTCTATATTACCGATAACGCGCGCTGCGCCAGCTCAGTGCCGCGGCAGAGCTTGTAGAGGCAGGACGTGTGTCGGTCGGCTCCGCACATTTTCAACGGCGACGACGAGGTTTTTTATCATTGTGTGCGGCGGGCGCCGTGTAAAACGCTATACTGTGTGCGTGTAAACCGCAACGAGAGACTTTGATCCTAGCACTGTTTTTATAGTATTATAATTTATAATGGTACAGTTTAATAAACTACCGGACAGGATTAAAAATATTTGAAACGACCTGACATTCTATATGTATTTATTTGACTCAAGATAGTACTCAGGGTCTGATGATGGAGCCGGAAGGTGGTCACCGGTACCAATCAACCATGCAACTAAACCACTTCGTGTTTAGGCTCGTTTTATTCATCTCAACAAGATCTTTGACACAAGATAGTACTCAGGGTCTGATGATGGAGCCGGAAGGTGGTCACCGGTACCAATCAACCATGCAACTAAACCACTTCGTGTTTGGGCTCGTTTGATTCGGCTCAACAAGATCTTTGACTTAAGATAGTACTCAGGGTCTGATGATGGAGCCGGAAGGTGGTCACCAGTACCAATCAACAATGCAACTAAACCACTTCGTGTTTAGGCTCGTTTTATTCGTCTCAACAAGATCTTTGACTTAAGATAGTACTCAGGGTCTGATGATGGAGCCGGAAGGTGGTCACCGGTACCAATCAACCCTGCAACTAAACCACTTCGTGTTTGGGCTCGTTTGATTCGTCTCAACAAGATCTTTGGCACAAGATAATACTCAGGGTCTGATGATGGAGCCGGAAGGTGGTCACCGGTACCAATCAACCATGCAACTAAACCACTTCGTGTTTAGGCTCGTTTGATTCGTCTCAACAAGATCTTTGACACAAGATAGTACTCAGGGTCTGATGATGGAGCCGGCAGGTGGTCACCGGTACCAATCAACCATGCCACTAAACCACTTCGTGTTTAGGCTCGTTTTATTCGTTTCTATAAGATCTTTGACACAAGATAGTACTCAGGGTCTGATGTTGGAGCCGGAAGGTGGTCACCGGTACCAATCAACCATGCAACTAAACCACTTCGTGTTTAGGTTCGTTTGATTCGTCTCAACAAGACCTTGGACACAAGATAGTACTCAGGATCTGATGATGGAGCTGGAAGGTGGCCACGGGTACCAGTCTACCATGTAACTGAACCACTTCGTGTTTGGGCTCGTTTGATTTGTCGCAACAAGATCTTTGACACAAGGTAGTACTGAGGGTCTGATGATGGATCCGGAAGGTGGTGACCGGTACCAATCAACCATGCAACTAAACCACTTCGTGTTTGGCTTCGTTCGATTTGTCGCAACAAGATGTTTGACACAAGGTAGTACTGAGGGTCTGATGATGGATCCGGAAGGTGGTCACCGGTACCAATCAACCATGCAACTAAACCACTTCGTGTTTGGCTTCGTTCGATTCGTCGCAACAAGATCTTTGACACAAGTTAGTACTCAGAGTCTGATGATGGAGCTGGACTGTGGCCACGGGTACCAGTCTACCATGTAACTGAACTACTTCGTGTTTGGGCTCGTTTGATTCGTCGCAATAAGATGTTTGACACAAGATACTACTCAGGGTCTGATGATGGAGCTGATGATGATAGACAGGTACCCGTCGCCACCTTCGCGCTCCATCATCAGACCCTGAGTACTACCTTGTGTCAAAGATCTTGTTGAGATGAATAAAACGTGCCTAAACACGAAGTGGTTTAGTTGCATGGTTGATTGGTACCGGTGACCACCTTCCGGCTCCAACATCAGACCCTGAGTACTATCTTGTGTCAAAGATCTTGTTGAAACGAATAAAACGAGCCTAAACACGAAGTGGTTTAGTTGCATGGTTGATTGGTACCGGTGACCACCTTCCAGCTCCATCATCAGACTCTGAGTATCACCTAGTGTCAAAGATCTTGTTGAGACGAATCAAACGAGCCCAAACACGAAGTTGTTTAGTTACATGATAGACTGGTACCCGTGGCCACCTTCCAGCTTCATCATCAGACCCTGTGTATCTTCAGTGTCAAAGATCTTGTTGAGACGAATCAAACGAGCCTAATCATGTTACTACATGGTTCATTGGTATCCGTGACCGCCTTAATCATCATCAGACCCTCAGTACCAGTTCGTTTTTAAACCCTCGTTGATACAAACTTTACAACCTATAGGTACCAAATGCAATGACGAAACATGTAAATAAGCGAGTAGGTACCTATAATTTCTTTCGAGTAATATACCTTCATAAGTACGAGTATGGGGCTATTCATAAATTACGTCGTTTCAAATGGGAGGAGTGGGGGGGGGGGGGGTCTGGACATCGGATGATGGTAACATGACGTTGGAGGAAACAGATTCATCCGAAGCTTGATTTTTGGATGATTTGAGGGGTGGGGAAGGTCAAAAATCGTCAAAAATAGATGACGTAATTTATGAACAGCCCCTATGTACATTTGCACTGCATTTAGTATTTTCGTACTTACCAAATAACAGTTTTAGAACTTTAAAAGTTAAGTACAGTTAGTGTTGTTATGGTTGATTTCAATATGCTTCGCGAAGGATCAAGAATGTTTAATCCATCATTGTAGTGCGAGTGTGGTAGAAGGGATCGGCATACTGAGCTCGCACGGCCTGCCGCAGCGCGTAAAATACCTAAACTCGCTCAACGCCGAAATGTAATAGCGCTCTTAATTAATGACACGACGTATAGCATAGTGCGTCGTCATTGTAGGGACACTAAGGACCCGTACGAAGTATCCCAAGCATTTTTATTTAATCATAGCCATTGATAAGGGGTCCCGGGTCGGGTATGGGGAACCGGCGTATACATATAACTATGTAAAAAGACGAGGAAAATCACTTATAAAATAGGTTATTATTAAGAGTCACACGGACCCGCTTAAAAGCCGCTCGCATACAATCGAAGTTATATTAACTATTGTAATTGTACGAAGGGCAGATAATTTTGTTTTAAATATGTGTCAAAAATATGAAGTTATTGCGCGAATAGAGTCAGACTTTTCTTGGTCTAACTCTACCTACTGATATACCATTAATTTCTATGCAAAAGTCATTCGCCAGTAACTGGCCACTGTTAGTAATTGGCCACCCTAAAAAAATGAATTCTATTCACCTATAAGGGTCAAACAGATCACTGAGTTATGTCTTTCCTGTAGACATACATAAGAGTTAAGGGCTATAAAGGTTAATTTTCTTATTTAACCCTTATCCACGTGAAAAGGTCCTCCTTTTATTTAGAGAACTATGATAAAATCATTACTTACATGCCCACAAGCTGTTAACTATTGCCCACAGGAGAGAAAAATGTACAGTTCGCGATAACACACTAGTTTTCTCTCATGTGGGCAATAGTTAACAGCTTGTGGGCATGTAAGTAATGATTTTATCATAGTTCTCTAAATAAAAGGAGGACCTTTTCACGTGGATAAGGGTTAAATAAGAAAATTAACCTTTATAGCCCTTAACTCTTGTGTATGTCTACAGGAAAGACATAACACAGTGATCTGTTTGACCCATAAACATAATTCATTACACTATAATAACTGGCTTGCCTTCAATAACTAGCCGCCTTATACTAAAATTAATTCTGTTTATAGGTGAATATAATTCATTTTTAGTTTAGGGTGGCCAATTACTAACAGTGGCCAGTTACTGGCGAATTACCCTAGTTTCTCTAAATATAGGCAATTACATAATTGTCCACTTGAGGCCCACCATACAAAAAAACCATTTGAATTTGGAATTAATGTGTTAAGGAACTGTTGAATTTCTTTTGTTTTAAAATCGGATGACAATTAAACAGTCATAATAAACGCAAATCTGTCCTAGTTGAAAATGGTATAAATTTCATTGAGTTAATTACTACGTGGTTATTATAAATATTATTTTTTGTCCATGAAACCCAGACAAACCGGCGCCACACACACATGTGTGCGAATTATCTTTATATCCTTTCATAAACAAAGAGAACATCTACATATCTATGCTGATAATAAAATGGACCAAAGGTTTACTTAGGCGGTCTTCACAATGGACGCGTGTAAGCGAGGCAGCGCTTTAATACAGTAAAATTATACATTTTGCGTTTGCGTCAAATCCGGTAGTTCTGATTTTTTGCAGACTTGTTTATGATGTTAGCCCAATGAATAATCCAAGTTTGTGACCTCGAGCGCCGAACGCAACTTTGTCAAAAATCAAATAAACCGCATTTTTTTTTAGATTTGGGCAATTATAACCCTAAAGTACTAGTTTTTGATAGTACCTTCCTAGGGCGTTTTTAAAGTAGACTAAATTTGCTACAATAAGACACTAGAATTGTCTCTGTACATCTAATATTTTCCGAGATAATAAAGCCTTTCAAAATGTATAATTTTTTCGAATTTGTTTTCGTAGGCTAAGTAGGTGCACTTGGATTATTCATTGGGCCAACATCATAAACAAGTCTGCAAAAAATCAGAACTACCGGATATGACGCAAAACAGCCAGGTTACAAAATTCGACAAAGTTACTGGATTACTTTGCACGAATATAATTATGACTCGGTTACACATTTGAGCGGCGTGTGGATGCGCATACAATGTGAAAATTGTATTAAGCTGCCTATCCACTGAGGCGGTGATGAGCGGAGATGAGAGGAGACGTGCCAATCAACAGTATTGATTATAATCTAGCGGAGTACAGTCATCTGCAATAATGTTACACGACGAAGGCCGCAACAATATCCGACACAATTTTATTTGACGACCGGTCTGGCCTATGAAGCCGATGGTCCCGGGTTCGAATCCCGCATTGATTTGTGTGATCACACAAATATTTGTTCCTGAGTCATAGTTGGTTTTCTATGTATTTAAGTATTTATATTATATATATATCGTTGTCTGAGTACCCACAACAAAAGCCTTCTTGAGCTTACCGTGGCGCTTAGTAAATTTGTGTAAATATGTCTCATAATATTTATTTATTTATTTGTAGAGCCATAATAGCGTGTCACATATTTTGCGGCCTTTGAAGAGTAACATATTGCAGGTGACTGTACCTAGAGAAGAGATATGAATAATTACAACCAATGCTATTGGTTGATTCTTTATGTATCCCCTCTGCCTCAGTAGAAAGGCAGCCTTATGCCTAGACGTATGCTGTCGACTTATTTGATTGATAAGTTTTCTTTATGTTCTTTTTACTACCCGGCGATGCAAAAACAGGGTATATTATTATTTTAATAAGTTTCAGGCGGTATTATCATAAAGCGTCTTTTCCTATTTGTATATGTATGTCAAATATTACTTATTTGTCGCATTTTTCGAAAAATAAAATACGCTGAAACTATAATATATACATGTCGAATAAGTTGTTTTATATTTCATTTTTGAAACAATTTTACTTAGGCACCTACTCTAACCTTTTACGGTCTCAAAAATATTCGACGTCAATCGATCTGTTTTCAATCAAGGTTCAAAAAATTCTTAGAAACTAAATAAATACTTAATAATATATTAAGAAAGTTAAACATGTGCTATGCCTACTCAAATCTTCTTTTTAACCTGCCTGATAAAATAACTGTCACTTTTTAACACCGTAGGATAGAAAGTGACGGACACCGTTTTATCACGCTGTCACGTAGACAAGAACGACCATCATATCCCTACTGATATAACACTGACTTCTCAGCTCTCCATAGCCTTTTCTCCCTTTTTTCCAGTTAACTACTTTGCCTTCATAAACTACGTACACATTGAATTTATAAATTGCATTCAACGCGCAGACACAAAAAAATCAAATCCAATTCACGAAGAACTTAAACGCATTACGTGAGTCCTTCTTTTTTTAGGGTTCCGTACCCAAAGGGTAAAAACCCTAATTACTAATACTCCACTGTCCGTCTGTCTGTCTGTCCATCCGTATGTCTGACGCCAGGCTGTATCTCATGAACCGTGATAGCTAGACAGTTGAAATTTTCACAGATGATGTATTTCTGTTGCCGCTATAACAACAAATGCTAAAAACGCAATAAAATAAATATTTAAGCGGGGCTCTCATACAACAAACGTGATTTTTTTGCCCTTTTTTGCGTAATGGCACGGAACCCATCTTGCGCGAGGCCCACTCGCACTTGGCCGGTTTTTGCATTATGCTGGATTCATTTCGCTCGTCTGCTTTTTTTCAAGTTAACTTGAATGCGAGTCGACTGGCATATCGCGCTTGCCAGCTGCCCCCGAATTACCACAGATTGCTTGTCTACTTACTAGATAAACCATACAGAAGGAAAGTGGTTTTGAACCACCAATCATTTTCTTGGAATTCATGTACTAATTATCGAACAAAGGCTTAAAGGAATTATAGTTTCGTTTTGAGGAAGGAAAACATTGCGCGGGAAGCAGAATTATCTCACTAAGGTCTAGGCCTAGTTTTGCCTTCGTTCGAAAAATCTGATGTACAAGCCACTTTGAGAGTAGATGGATAAAAATTATAAAACAAATGGACGTCATCTCCACACAATTTACTCATAAAAATTTGTACTGGGTACCCCAAAATAAAATGTAATAATCTTAAAAAAACCGAAGACCCCGCGAGGTTGAACTGAAGGAGTCGAAAATCAAACCCTTAGCTTTACGAATTAGTTTTACATTGATACAATCGGGTTAAATGCTACAATAAGAATGTAAAAGAGAAAAGTAAAAAGCGCTGGTGGCCTAGCGGTAAGAGCGTGCGACTTGCAATCCGGAGGTCGCGGGTTCAAGCCCGCAGATAGCAGTCGCTTTCGTAAAAACTAGTGCCTACAACAATTCTTGGGATTAGTTGCCCAGCGGACCCCAGGCTCCCATGAGTCGTGGCAAAATGCCAGGACAACGCCAGGAAGATAACGATGAAGAAAGTAAAAGAGAAAATATAATTAGTAGTTGAACAAAATGATCTAGGATGCAACTTAGACGTGCAGCTTACGTGACGTTACGTCATAGTATTTTTTAATAAGTAAAAATATTTTGACTTTAGTCTTCATAAACACTTTCTGGTGCGTAGTCTGTGGGAGTTACTCTACGCGCATTACTCAATGCTAAAGGACTATTTCGGTCCAATCTATTTTTTGGCACTCGCCACCCGTTTTACGATTCTGAACATTGCAATTTGATTTAAACCATTTCACATACTTTGTATGAAAAATTGCGATATATTAGACACAGTTACACTTTGGTTTACATAGTAAAGGTCCCAAGAATCAAGCAACAACAACAAGCAGCAATTTGTCAATAGTTATTTTGGTGGCAAAATTTATTTAACCATCGTGCTTTGAAACCCTTGCAACCCTCAATATTCCAAAAAGTGGACGCTACGCTCGTAGTTCTAATTTGGGTTCTTTCGCTTGCTCGGGTATCAATATTAGCTCGAGCGGTTAAACAACAACTTTGCCCCCAGAACACAAATTTGTTCACCACACCAACGCGAGGAAAATACTAACTGTAAAATACTATTAAGAGAGAAAACACCATACATCATTAAATAAAGGATTTAATACATAAAACACGGAAAACAGGCGTAGCTTCAAGTAAATCACACTCCGACGCAGTAATGGTCGGCGATCCTCGTCTGACAGTCCCGGGTCGCGTCAGTCGTGGTGTCACCATTGACACCTGCCGTAGGGCTGCGTTCGAGCAAACCACATAATCGGTTATCAGTTCGGCCTCCTGATGAAAAAACCTTCGCCCACGAAGGTCAGCATGTAGCACCACAGCACTTCCGTCTTCGCGCACCTCCGAAGTCGGTTAAAGGGAATCGTGACGTAGCCTACTGGTACTCAGCGACTCCGTTGACCGCGATGACTGTGCTACACATATCAAACAAAACACAAGCCAATTTGCATCTGTTACAGTGCCAAGCCATATTCTGATGTTGAGACCCCTTTAGGTCACATCAAAGTTTCCTATTTCTTAAAGTAAGGCTCTTTAAGCACTGTAGTAAGTATTGTAGTTTTTATGAAGTTATCACGGTATTGTAAATTCGATAATCAACTCTCAAACAATGAGCAGTCGTCGGCTTATATTATATCTAACCGTGTACTACCTCTTTTTATTTTATTTTAGGAGAATTAAAGAATTATCATGTAGTCAATAGTGACCTTTAAAGCAATTCTCATCTATGACATACACATACACATATCAGTTCTTAAATGAAACATGATGTACTCAATACTCAGCTCTCTAAGCAAGTATCAATTCCTGAACGAAAGCATCATGTAGCTAAATATAAATTCTTAAGGCAACCATCTTGTAGACAACTGTCAGCTCATAAAGCAATCATCTTGTAGGCAACTGCCAGCTCTTGAATCAAATATAGACTTCTAAAGGAAAACATCATGTAGACACATATTAGCTCTTAAAGCAAACATCATGTAGAGTCTTCATTGTAGACAACTGTCAGCTCTTAAAGCAAACATCTTGTAATAAACTGTCACCTCTCAAAGTGAATAACAGTTACTGAAGGAAAACATCACGCAGATGTCGTAGATAAACTGTCAGCTCTTAGCACACACACCTCAACTGGACTTTTATTTATTTGTTCAGCCCTTTGAGTAGCTTTAAATCATGGGCTCTCTATAAGTAAGCAATTTAGTTCATTGTTTTTTTTTTTAAGCTAATTGGTATTATAGAGCTCTTTAACAGATTTGTAACATGACATCTTTAAGAAAATTTATAACATGGGCTTTTTAAACAAATTAGTATCATGGGCCCTCAAGCACACTTGTCATATGGACTCTTAAACCGATTTTGTAAAATGGGCTCTTTAAGCAGATTTGTAACATGGGCTCTTTAAGCATTTTCGTAACATGGGCTCTTTAAGCAGATTTGTAATATGAGCTCTTTAAGCATTTGTATCATAAGCTCTTTAAGCTGATACGTTTTATGGGCTCTTTAAGCATATTCGTAACATGGGCTCTTTAAGCAGATTTGTAACATGGGCTCTTTAAGCAGATTCGTAATATGGGCTCTTTAAGCATTTGTACCATAAGCTCTTTAAGCTGATACGTTTTATGGGCTCTTTAAGCATTTTTTTGTGACATGGGCTCTTTAAGCAGATTCGTAATATGGGCTCTTTAAGCAGAATTGTAATATGGGCTCTTTAAGCATTTGCATCATAGGCTCTTTAAGCTGATGCGTCTCGTAACAGGGGCTCTTTAAGCTTACTTGTATAATGGGCTCTCTAAGCATTTGTATCATAGGCTCTTTAAGCTGATACGTCTCGTAACAGGGGCTCTTTAAGCTTACTTGTATAATGGGCTCTCTAAGCATTTGTATCATAGGCTCTTTAAGCTGATACGTTACACGGGCTCTTTAAGCTTACTTGTATAATGGGCTCTCTAAGCATTTGTATCATAGGCTCTTTAAGCTGATACATTACACGGGCTCTTTAAGCTTATTTGTATAATGGGCTCTCTAAGCATTTGTATCATAGGCTCTTTAAGCTGATACGTTACACGGGCTCTTTAAGCATATAGATTGGACTTAGTCCCGCTATCACACAGGCTGCCTCAGTCACGCACCGCCGCTCAGGTGCGCAGTCTCGCACCGCCGCTCAGGTGCGCAGACTCGCACCACCATATAATTGCACAGACTCGCCCCATCGGTCGGCGCGCAGACTCGCACCGCCGCTCAGGCAGGCAGACCCGCACCGTCATGCAGGCGCACAGACTCGCACCGCCGCTCAGGAAGGCAGACCTTTGCCAGTACATTCTGCAACCATAACTCAGGGCAATAACTCTGTCATAACATAACATATTTGGATTCAACTTTTGAAATTATGGTTCAACTATCCTTGGCACACTCAATATTTTCTAATAATTCATCAACATAATATTTGATCAGAATAGATTTAATGTCTCCCGTGGAAGACCTATGATGCCCGGCAGTGGAACATTGCACAGGCGGGTAATAAAATAATAATCTTGGCTTCAATTACATCAAGATTCCCACACAAGACATGTCGCATACTCTATCGGGATTCTTTATGAAGTATTGACACTATCCCACACATAAAAAGGGTTTTGTTAGAATAAGTAATGTGAATAAAACATGTGGACAATTTATTAGCTTAAGGTGTAGGTATACCAATACTGTATGAGCTTTAGTAAGCCATCTTTCAATGTTACTTCTTCCCATAACGATATACCAGGTTTACCACCTTCATGACAATACAGCAATAATTTATTATATTTTATCTTTTATAACACATATGTAGTGCCATTATATTATTACCATTATTCTATGACCATGTCAGATTTTCAATAAAATGGGATGTAGTAGTATGATTTTCTTGCATGGAAAACCAAATACTTCAACTTGTTGAAACAAAGAACTTGTATTGAGAATACTTAACTTCTCTCATAGTGGTACATGCAGCGTCCAACTTGGCAACTTTTAACATACTACCTGCAGTCATCTCTCACCGCAGATTTCTTTCACTGCCAAGAATTCCTTATACCATCCAGTTCGGTGAGGACTCGCATCAAGCAGCTGCAGTAGCCATTTGAAGAGACATTTGAACATTCTAACAACACACAACATACAACATTTAACAAACAACAAAAACATGTGATATGTTTCTGTCACATCTTATTCCACATTATTATTTGTCAATTACATATAAGATTATTGCCTCAATTCAATTCAAGTAGTTTTGACTATGTTTTCATGACTAACCAAGACTAAACTAGTAGGTCTCTTAAAATGACACAATTTTCAATCAGCAACATAATATGAATAGTAAATAATTTAAATAAACTCTTTTACAAGTAGGTATCATCAGTCATCACCATATCAATTGTCCTTTTTTTTTATATTTTATTTATTAATTCACTGAACTGACTGCCTGTTATAGTACAGTCAACATTAAGAGTAGGCACAGCTCCTTATTAACGGCACATGTCACTTCATCCTTTCCATTTGGACATCACTGGCCTTTAGTGGCTATGCTGACCTGTTCTATTTTAGGAGAAACATATTAACACATATTAATTATTTAGTGTAGGTGCATGACAATTTGAATATGTTAGGAACATGCCTCAATAGCCGCTTTTGAGTATAATTTGTGTAAGTCAATTATATATCTGATCACTCACTTGTTATTATTTTTATTATTTTAACCATGCTATAACTACAAATTATATGTGAATGTCGCTCACATAACACAACAGTATAATTTGGCCTTACCTCATTCAATTTTGTATCGCTGATTATATTTCTTATACCGCCAAAACCTTTTACACGGGACAGTATTACTTACTCATTTGTGTGCAATCATTCTGCAAGCGCAAGGCTTCTGTGAGTATGCAGACATAAAGCTTGTTCTGGTAAACAATACCTCCTGCATAAAACACATTTATTCTGTGAAAATATAAATGAAGCAACAACTTTATCTGAAATGACAATTATTACCATCTTTCCCATAATGTGATCATGCTACACTCACACTCACACACAAACAACATTCTCAAAGGGATTATTTCAACATAGCCTTATAAAACTATGTCATTCAATGACCCATGACAGCAACTTGGTCGATCTTGCATAAATAGGCATAATAGCTCAGGTTCTCTATTACCTTCAAAACAATAATATTCAAAGTGTAATAATAATCACACACCACATAAGTACTCTCAAACTATATTGCTTTTAATCTTAGAATGTTTTAATATATTAGTAACTAAAAGAATTACTCAACGTTAAATAACCAATCTTTTATATCGGTAACATGTAAAATACTTAATCCAATTGTTTTTATTGCTAATGCCAATATTTTCCAACATCAATCATAGACTAGGCGTTTAAACATAACCTCATACACCATAAGCCAAACCACTATGACTGATAAATTTCATAATCAATTTAATAACACCTTGATAGAACTTTCTGTGCTGAACATGCAACATTTTCACCGTAGTATGATTTTTATGAAATTGGGGTCCAGAATAAATATTACAGTGTGTTTATAATGTTATTGCTGTAGTCTAGCTGGCATTCATAATCATAATAGTAATTTTGAGTATTGCCTTTTTTGCATATTTTAAGAGTAAATAATTATGAATTAATTGTTTACATGGTTATATGCCATAATAGCTATTTTAGGCTGTAAATTGTTTGCATATGTGCAATACTATTCTACACTAAGTGGATAAGACAACCTTTCACAGATTTTCCTTGATTGTATAATGATATTCAAGACTTGACACTATGGCACTTAGTTCTTGGATTGCTTACCCATAGAACATTAAATTATAACTTACGTGGCTTTAACATCGTTCCAACAATTGAAACGACACGATATAGCTTACCAAATGTCGTATTCCAACTAACTTCTCGTATTGGACAAGAGTGGCATGACGCCATGAACCACGGTGATGTACACCGTCAACAATAATTTTCTTCATCAAATATGCCTTAATAAGGCTTCACCAAAGATTTGTTTATATTATTCAATGATGAATGGTGCGAATATAATAGTAAAATCACTAGAACCGGCGTTCATTTGGTTAGCAACAATAAGCGAGTAAACTACTGGCTTTTTGCCTTTTAGAATATATTGTGGACGTAAATTACGCATCTCGCTTCTGAACTATTAAGAGAGAAAACACCATACATCATTAAATAAAGGATTTAATACATAAAACACGGAAAACAGGCGTAGCTTCAAGTAAATCACACTCCGACGCAGTAATGGTCGGCGATCCTCGTCTGACAGTCCCGGGTCGCGTCAGTCGTGGTGTCACCATTGACACCTGCCGTAGGGCTGCGTTCGAGCAAACCACATAATCGGTTATCAATACTAATCAAACAAAATCAAACCAAATCAAATACAAATATATTTTTTTCTATTTATCATTCAAATTCATCATTAAAGTCAATTATACCAACTAGCATAAGGAAACAACTTAAAATTTGCATTAATTTACTTTGACACTCTTGTGAATAAAACGCAACTTTCTCATTAGTTACTGAACAATCAAGAAGGCATTTACCAGCTGGTGTGGTAAAAAAAAGGGGATTGCGGATCCTACTGCCGATGCAGTCTAGGATCGCGCTGCAATACTGCAGCAGCAACGCCGTTTTAGGGTAACATTCCATTTCTGACCGCAGCTGCACTACTAGTACAAACGCGTCGGTGTTATTGTCAATTTCCATAGTAAAATGAATGGTAGTGCTGCTGTCGTTGGAAATGGACTGTCACCTTTAGGGTAACATTCCATTTCTGACCGCAGCTGGACTACGTAGTACGAACGCGTCGGTGTTATTGTCAATTTCCATAGTAAAATAAATAGTAGTGCTGCTGTCGTTGGAAATGGACTGTCACCTTTAATCTGAATCCGAACGGCACCTTATTACTTTACCAACTTGCATTCAAGTAGGCAAAGACGTGTGCATTAACTAGTATAAGTTATAAGCAAGTCGGGTATGAACAACGTACGAATGCTGTCAAATTAAAAATCCAACGAACTTATAAACCGGGAAGTATTACATGAGTTTCTTAATAATACATTTCCGTACACTGGCGGCCATAATAACATATATAATTTTGCAACTTTTAGAACGTCTAGACCATTATACGAGTATCATACATTTATTCCTTTCAAGTCTCTTTTATTTGGGCTTAGTTTTAAAAATAAAACAAATAAAAAATAATATTAAAAGAAATATGTTTTTACCATATTTTTATTACTTAAACTAGCGATCCGTCCCTTCGCTTCACTTAAAAATAAAGCGTGATTTTTTCCGACATCAAGCAAACATTGTCATATTTCGACCAATTTACACAAAACCTCAACAAATTAACATTTAAACCTTCCTCAAGAATCACTCTATTGATAGGTTAAAACTGCATGAAAATCCGTTTAGTAGTTTTTGAGTTAATCGGGAACATACAGATAGACAGATGCGGTGGGAGACTTTATTTTATGAGATGTCGTGATGTTACAATTATAAATAAATTAATGTTCTTTACTTCCAAGAAAGGTTTACAAACATATTACTTGACAGCTATTCTTATAAAAATGAACTGTCACAAGGACCATCATTCGACCATATAAATGTTTTATAGTCTTAAAATAATTTATCCTGTTAGTTATTAAACCCTAATGGTGCTCCCACATTGGCTCTTATAAAATGTTATATAGCATCGTGTGACAGGGACAGCATGATATATATATATATATATAGTACCTATTGATAGTGTGTAATATGGCAATTAGCCACTTTCTGTGTTTAAAAGTAACACTCTGGTTTACTGCGACATAAACGCATATTGCTTGTGTCAGCGCAACCTAAAGTGTATATATATAGGCAGGCATTTAGAGAATATACGTTCTTATACTATCACACATAAGGTGTTTCAATACGTACCCCTGTCATCTGCTCGAAACTACATAACAAGTCCCCTCGTGTTATTTGAAGTGTTTTACTTGTCCCTGTCACACACACACACACACACACAATTAAGTAGATTTATAGTGTATTATTTTAAGTTATGTAATTTATGTAAGCGCACACAATAGGTTAAGAAAAGAGTGTTTTTATTCGCCAACTAACTGTTCCGCAGTTTGGCGAAATTTCAAATGTGTAAATTTGTTTATTGTGTATGTTAGAACTAAATAAAATAAAAAAAAGATGTTATATTAACATTTTATAACAGACAATTTGGCAGCACCATAAATTATTAAGTGAACGTTGGTCAAACATTGAATATTCAGTCTAGTAGTTATTTTACCAGCAAGTGCATTGCAACCGCCTGCAAGTATTCCAATATATGCAGTGCCAGTGACGCCAATAAGCTCGGAGCGGAATATTTTTCATTAATTTCGTTCATTCCCCGCGGTTCACTGCGAGCAAAGAACGATACTTTGTTTAAACTCTGCGCAGAGCACTTTTAGAGTGAACTTGTGACATAACCAAGACCTAATTTTCTATTAAAGGAAAAATTTCACAAATATTTACATTTACTTTTAATAGAAAATTTGGAATATCGCTCGCAGACTTATCTGCTTGTTCAAAAATTGGTTTAACCAAGCCCTGTTATCAATGTTGCAGTTTCTCTTCTTTGTCTTCTTTGTCGTCACACTCTTGTCAGAGTGGTCGTGGTCGTCATGTCAGGGCCGGTGGCAAGCTTCACAATCCGTCGCCATTCCTCCCGTACTGTAGCCCTTCTTGTACATTCATGGAGTGGTTCATTGAATGCACTTTTGACAAGGTCTGAGGTCTGACCAACGCATTGGTGACCTACCGCGCCTTATGTCTTCGACTTTTCCCTGCACTACAAGTCGTTCCACAGATGTATCATCTCGACGCGTAATATGTCCAAAGAAAGTGAGAATACGACACTGGACGATGGAAGAAAGACGTTGTTTAATACCAAGTTCCTGGAGAATTGAGACGTTGGTTCGGAACTGTGTCCAGGTTACGTTTAGTAGGTTGCAGTTTATCGAACACAAATGATAACAAAACTATGCCCTAAATACACCTAAAGTTCATCAATTTTGCTTTGAGTAGTAGTAGTAGGTAGCACTTTAAGTTATTTGTTTTTTTGACAGATAAAGCACATAATTACGTTATTACAAAGTAAATCGAAATACAATTAGAAAGTCTTAAAAATCTAGATTATAAAAAATACACTTGGCAATTTAGAAGACGTAGGCCGCATGATGGTATGATTTGTAATAAAATCACCAAGATGTCAATATATCCGTAATGTCACGAGATATATCATAACAAACCCGAATATTCTTATATTTCTTGTTGACTTCATTCGGCGAATGCTACTTTGTTTCAGCTGAAGATTCCGTTTCCGTTATTACTTACGTAAACCGGAAGTATGTTTTTAGGGTTCCGTACCCAAATGGTTAAAACGGGACCCTATTACTAAGACTCCACTGTCCGTCTATCCGTCTGTCTGTCTGTCACCAGGCTGTATCTCATAAAGCGGGACAGCTAGACAGTTGACTTTTTCACAGATGGTGTATTTCTGTTACGTGTACGCTATAACAACAAATGCTAAAAACAGAATAAAATAAATATTTAAGTGGGGCTCCCATACAACAAACGTGATTTTTTGCCGTTTTTGCGTAATGGTACGGAACCCTTCGTGCGCGAGTCCGGCTCGCACTTGGCCGGTTTTTACTGTGTGACGTAGCTTAAAATGTTATTAGTTAACTGTAGGTAGGTACCTAATATTTTTAATTTGTAATGACATTCTTAGAATGTATTGTTGTATTTTTAATTTGTAATGACATTCTTAGAATGTATTGTTGTATTTTTCTTTGTATTACCTATATGGAAGTACCTAATGTTAACAATGTATGATTAATACAAATAAATGAATACAAATACCTACTTAATTTACTCAATAATTAATTTAAAAAATATAGCTTAAATCACAGCTATTCAATTAAAATAATTCGATTGCACATTGAAGTTGGAACGTCTAATTAATAGGTATATTTGAGAATTTCAAATACCAATTAAGGAACGAAATACACAGATACCTTCGTACAAACTTCTATTGAATTGAAATGAGGAAAAGATTTGAAGACGAGTCATTAATTGATACTGAATTGGGACGGAAATAAACTTCAAATAGAACATCGATTTACGGTAATGAATGACTGAGTAGGGGGGGGGGGTGGTCTCCAAAATCCCTCCCTGGGCCGAGTTCAGAGGCGAAGATGTTAGGCACATTCGTATGTTGACATTTGCTGGTAATTCGATATCGAATATGTGCACATCAATATGTGCCTTCGAAAACTTTACGAAATTTGAAAAACTTTTCATATTTTTGTATAAGAATAAAATTTTCCATTTTTGAAAAAAACCCACTTTTCGGAAATAAATCAACTAAAGTCGCACCAAGAAAAGTCTGCAGCGGATTTGATAGTCCACGCAGTGTAAGCGTTATTTAAACGTCATAATTTCATAGAAGTTTGACGTTTAAAATGACACTTGCACTGCGTGGGCTATCAAAATCGCTGCAGGCTTTTCACGGTCTGACTCTAGTGTTTGCAAGAAAACTGAATTACACCTCCGCAGAGGCTGGCAGACGGCAGCTTATATATAAAAAAAGTTATCACGACTTCTTTTGTTTTTTTTGCTTGTCAAACTTCATATTCATTATCGTAAGAAAGATTAAACATCTTATTTTATAAATTTGAGTTTTTACTATTATAAAACCCGTTAGACTCGTAAACAACTACCTAGTGTCCGTATTTTATTATTCGTTGTCTCGCAGCTATGCGTATATACTATCGTTTGTATTGTGAGTTACTACGTAAAATCTGTTTTCTATAACCAACATACGCTAAAAGAATAGTCTATGTTTCTAAAAATAATATTGTACATGTTTTCATCAAGTTAATTGACAATATTGATACCCAGTCGAACCAGCCAACCAGATTCCATACACTATATAATGCTACTGGCCACGCACACACACGCAACTCACATACATCAGCGACTTTGATACAATTTGCCGCGGAAAGTCGTCGCTTTGATGTATTACCGGAAAAATAACAGTTCCAGATTAAACGGCGACTTATACCCCACCACAAAGCCAACCAAAAGGGAACTTTGACGCGAAGAGATAAAGTTGAAAATCGCTTTGAGGTTCACAGCCTAGTTTGGCAAAGCTACGAATTTGCTGCAAGCGTTTAAGGACTTTAATGAAAAGGGGATTCAGTCGGAAGTTGCTTGAAATGATGGACTGATCAGAAAATTCTGCCATTACTCCCTCGGATGACTTTTCGTGAAATTTACTATTGCGAGGTTTTGTTCCCGCGATTGTTTATGGCAGATTAAAGCGAGAGCCGATATGCTTTAGCCTCTTTTATGTTCTCCTGGTAACTGTGTTTACGGATTTTTGCTTAAGCGGATAAAAATATGTTGGTAGCAAAAAAATATGATTTTTCTCGATAATTTTAGAAAGATGTCCGCCCGGAGACGGCAAGTGGCTTTGAAGAGGGCTTAGGCTCGAGGCTGGTGAGGATTTCAGATGCTGAGTGAATTTCAACATGAAAGATTGAAAGGTGCTTATTTAAATGCGCCAGGTAGGATTAGGATTCAGGTATTGAAAGTAGGTACCTACTAAATGGCCGCTAAGCAATTGTAAATAACGTAAGCTTATGCTAAAGTCTAGCATTTGCGTGCGACCTACGCTGTGTAGTTCTAGGTTATTTATTTCAGGGTCCTGTGGAGTGGTAAATTACATCCTAATTCGTTCAGCCTTACACTATGTGAAAGATAGGGCAGACATCCGTACTTAGTGTCTAAAAATATGAACTCTATTTTGTACGAATTTTACAGTTTTCAAGACTAAGGAAGACATGGTGATATTTATACTCGTATCGTCTGCAATAATATGTTACTGTATAAAAAATATTATAAACACTTTGCCATTTCCTCCGGTGCTTAATAAGGAAAATCCGCCAAAATATGGATCCATTCTCTACAGTAATTGGCTTTCATGTCACGCGAAGATAACATGTCCAATATATCTGCATTGATTAAACGATAAATTATTTTGAAAATAAGCCTAAAGTATATAGATTCTAGCACAAAATAAACTTTTACAACTTTTACTTATTATACAAGTTTAAGGCAAGATGATAAGCAAAACAAATGATTGATGATCGTGATCACCGGGCCATCATCGAAAATGACATGTCGGACGCCTTGGCCCGGGCACGGCCCGGTCTAGCGTGAGTCATCCTTAATGCAGTCACCTTAGAGTTGCAACAGTATCGCTGCTAAAGTCGCCATCCGACTGTAATGTTTAGTTTGGGCGTTTTTTTAACCGATCACGAAAAAATGCTATAAATGTTTCATTTAAATTTGGCACATCTGATGATCAACAGTTTATACAACCTAAAATAAGACAGAATCCCTGAATCATCATCCCACAATCAGAGAGTAAGGGTTCCACCACATATGTCGACGCGGAATCGGCAAAATCCGATAGGAAAAAGCTTTATAGTAACAGCACCAGTCATGGGACATTTAAGAGGAAGTTTGGAGTATTTATGATATTTCCCTTATACATGTAAATGGTCTACCGCTTAGCGTGTTAAAAGATGAAAGTCCTATCCGTCTGTCATGTTTTAGGCGTGTTGTATCAAAAATACTGCAATGAGTTTCCACATACTTTACAAATTAAAACTATGTTTTTTTTCTCCAGTCATGGACACCAAAGCTCCAGTAATGGGCCCCCGGTAATGGACGTGGATCCAGTAATGGGCCCCCTATGATGGACATTACTCTATCAGTATAAAATATTGAAATGGGGTATAAGTTATGGCAAAAAAAACAATTTTTGGTATAAGATTTTATCGCTGAATGTATTTTTCTTTCCACAGCCAATTATTATTGTATTAGATCCATCGAGACAATTCTAGTATGTTACCCAAACACAATTAGTTAGGGTTTATTGCGATAAAGTTCCCATGGCCACCTCCTCTCTCCATCATCAGATCAGGTCCATGTTATCATAATATTGCATTATCATCCGATTTGCATACTTAATTACGTAATTACACAAAATTTCATCGGAATCGAAAATCGAAAAGTGGCTCAAATTCAGCTACCAAGATTTGACCCACACTAACTAACAGGGCAAGTTAAATAAAAGTTTGGAAAAACGATATTAATTTATCCGAAGTCCGAGAATACATTCGTTGACATATTATTTCGTAACTACATTTTACTTCTGTAGGTATTGTTTAAACATGAAATCATGGCATGGCAAGCATCATTATGTCAATTGTCCCATCATAGGAGGTATGCAGTTTTACAGCTCCTATAATGGGATTGGGCCAAATACCACTATTTTTTTTACATCTGTGGAGTCACAACCTAGTGTGTTGTATACCTTATCTCATGGTAAATGCAATTAACAAAACACATTCTAGTTTTCATCAAGTATTAATTAATTATAATTTAATAAATTAACTCACCTCTCTTAGCGAAGTTGTTAAGAATTCATAGTGATATTTTTTTTCAGTGGCACGACAACTTTTGGGTTGACGCACATTTCTTAAAAAATAACCGAATTTAATAAAAATTCAAACATAAACAGCTCTAGGACTCTTATTTATGATAAAAATATATCCAGTGTTTATAAACTACTTTTAGATACTTATTTTAGAGAAATTGTGGTTTTTTGTCTCATTACTGGTTCCACGTCCATTATAGGGTATACTACTATATGCCTGCTCAATAAGAGCGAAAAAGTCGTCGTTCGGCTCGGCTCGGATCGGCCGGCGCCTGCCGACGCGTCGACAGCTTTTTCGCGAACATATAGCTTTTTCCTATCGGCTTTTGCCGAATGCGCGTCGATGTATCTGGGGAGACCCTTAGGCCCTCAGAACAGGGCGATTATATTACGATACGCTTACGCCTCTCTTACGTTACGACGCCGTGTGCTGAGGGCCTAATTTCAGGTATAGGTACTTATAAGGGAAGGTAGGTATAAGAGCAGTTTTATCGCCTTGTACGCGGAAGTCCCAGGCTAAGGGCTTGTGTCACACAATACTCAGATCAATAAAGATCATACCATAGATCAGTAGAAGGGTTCTCTTGACCGGCACTACATCCCATAACTTTGCGACGCGATATCTCGCGATTTATGGTAATGTCTGTCGCGCGACGCGACGAGCGGCGCGTTTTGTTTTCCACGCCACCACAACTCCAAAACGGCTTAAGTTGTTCCGAAACTCTGTAAGTTAAGCCATTTAGTTTGGAAATTATTCTTTATTTATGATTTGTGGGATTTCGTGAAGTTTCTTTGTCTCTTGCGGCCATTTTTCTTGAATGTTATTTCATTTCAATGTTATCAGTATAAGTGGATGACATTTCGGATATTGATATTATTATAAATGCGTATAGGTATTGGCACTAGAGTTGAAGTCGCGTGACACAACAACAAAATTATGTAATGACAAGGAAATTATGAAGACAGTAATGCAGCTGCAGTTGACATCTGAATGTCACCATAACAAAGGCACTGTGGAGTCTTAGGTCAATCATAAAATAAAGGTCGAAATGTCTAGAAAACGGCGTACGAATTTGCATAACAAACGCGGGTGAGCAGAGTTCACTCTCACCTTCAGTAGAAACGGGAGATCTAAACTTACATGATAACATGACTAGTAAAATAGCTGAATACAATATGAAGCATCACTGTAAATCAGCGGTCGGCAACCTGCGGCCCGAGGGCCGCATGCGGCTCGCGAATCTGTCACTTGCGGCCCGAGAGGCGCCTTGGCTATTTTGTATGTAATAGTGACAAACGACAATGTCTCATAAAGTCATAAATATTAACGAAGTACGGCCCGCGTCACCACCGTTAACTACTATGTGACCCTTGGCTGCTAAAAGGTTGGCGACCGCTACTCTAAATGGAGCTACATATAACGGTCCTTACATTGGTCTAATAATCTCAAGAACCAGTGCATAATTCAACATTTACCGGTCGCCGTGGTAAAACCTAAAATTTACCGAATCAGTGTCTGTAAAAGCCCGAAGTAAACTAATATGATTTAACATTTCGGGTTTTTACCTATCGGCATCGGTAAAACCTAGGTTTTACCGTAGGTATTTTGAGTTTTTACGGTAACATATATACAGGGTGGCCAAATAAGAGGTATACACTTTATTTTTGAAATTTTATTCTATAAAACATAAAAAATATTAAGTATTCCTTGTTAAATATAATATGTAGGGTCAGCAATTACACATGGAAAATAATGTCAGACAAATGTCCACCTCTAGCAGCATGGCAGATGGGAACCCTTTTCATCGCGTTTTTCATCACTTTTTCACACATTTCTGGCGTTATCTCAGCGACAGTGTTTCGAATATTTTGTTTTAATTGCTGAAGGTTCGTTGGCATATTAGCATAGACACGTCCCTTTAGATAGCCCCACAGAAAAAAGTCAGGAGCTGTTAAATCAGGCGATCTTGGGGGCCAGTCAATGTCACCGTTTCTCGAAATTAATCCACCGGGAATCGTTATTTTTAATGTTTCTATTGTGGCTCGTGGCGCGTGACACGTGTCCCCGCCTTGTAAACGCTCCATAACAAATTTGCCGTATCTACACAAAGTAATTTTCATGCAACAACTGTCATATTTGCCGCCAAAACAAAATGGCGGCAAAAAAAAGTTGTATACCTCCAAGTTGGCCACCCTGTACAAGAATTGCTCGTTTAAAGGTATAACATACATTTCTATGGCAGTTACAAGCCCTTTTCATAATAGGTCAGCTGGTACTATTAGTAGAACGTAGTACAATATTTCTTCCAACTATATCTGACTACCATTGCTGCCTGACAGGACAAAATAACGACAAAAAAAATTGATCCACCCATAGAGCGATTCTTTGCAGTATTATGACGCGCCGCCTGCGTGGATTTATCGCGGCCTCTGTTCCGGCGTGACACCGGCGTCTTGCACGCAGCGAATAAGGATACGTATTCTGTTTATTAAATCTGGTTTATTCAACTTAAAATTACAATTAGGTAATCTAAATACAAACTATTCTAAAATAAAACTAAACTAAATCTATAAAATGCCCCTGTTTGATATTGATATTTTGATATGATACGATCGCTCACACTGAACGGTGCGTCTGACATGCCCTGCGAGTCGTCAGTTGTCGGCATCACCAAGTTATATTAAGTATATTTTTTTAAATTATTATTTATTAGGTTCGCCAACAGGTGCAATACCAAAAATACTTATAAATAACAAGTTATAAAATAATATTGCTAGAGTATTCACCCAATTACAGGCAAACACGGCATGCTTGTAACAGATATTGCTTACATAAGTTTTTTATCCTAAGTACATAAACTAGTAGCTACTAAATATAAATCTAGGTTGTAGTAGAATACAGAAAATAAGCTTAGTAACTAATGAGTAATGACATTGGTACTACTTTCTATAGTCTAAATTAATAATAATATAAGTTTACAATTTTTAAGTTAGGTTCTCTAGGAAGCAAATGATGAATTCTAAATAATTACCTGAGAAAAGTTACACTCAATTTGGAATTTACAGTTTTGTCTTGAGTCTATGTATATAGGTTTTAAACTGATTTGGTGTCATCTTGAAAATGTCAAGTCTATTCTGTTTATATAATAGGTTATGCTCTCTACAAAGTCTAGGTATTAAACTATGAGAACCAACATTTGTTCTATAAGTTTTACATAAGAAAGGCCGAAAATTAGCCAGTCGAGAATGCTGTCGCGGAACAGTCCAATATATTTGCTGCAAAAGCTGTGGGCAGTCTAGCGTTCCCGAGACAATTTTGTGTAGTAGTGTTTGGTCAGAAATCCAACGGCGGTCCTCGAGAGAAATCATTTTAAAAAACTTTAATCGTTTACGGTATGAGTTTAGTGAGCGCAGTTTCCCCTAATGAACAGTGAGGAAAAATAAGAATCTCTTTTGTATACGTTCGATTCGTTCTACATGACATTTATAAAACGGATTCCATATATTAGATCAGTAATCTAACAGACTGCGAACTAGAGCTGTAAAAACAATCTTTAAAGCCGAGATATTTTTGAATTTCTTGCAATTTCTCCAGATAAAGCCGTGCAGTTGGTTAGCCTTTTTTATTATATTATCAAGGTGTGAGTTAAATGATAATTCCTTGTCAAGAGTCACCCCGAGATCTCTTATAAGCGAAACTTCTTCCAAGGGTACATTGTCTATGGCATACGATGTTTTTAAAGGCAACCGCTTTTTCGTAAATGTTATGTGCTTGCATTTTCCTATATTCAGCGGTAGTTTGTTATTATTGGACCAATTGGATATACGAGATAAGTAAGCTCAATAACGGCATTCGTTTTATTTTCGGTCTACGCAAGTACGACCACATATCTCATTACCGTCGCCAGCTTAACTGGCTCCCTATTCGGCAGCGTAGGACTTTCAGAATTCTTTGTTTGCTTTTTTCAATACTGTTCGAGCCATCTGCTCCCAGTTATCTTAAATGTAGATTCAGTTTTGTAACCCCTCGCCCGGGTTGTGAACTTCGTTCCTCCCGCTCTCTTAAACTTTCGGTATTTCCTCACCATAGTGGTTTTCTCTCTTCTTCCTTCACCGTACAAGCAATCCGCCTCTGGAATTCGCTCCCTCTGACGATCAGACAGGCTCCAAGCAAGTTAACTTTCAAACGTTTGCTTTATAACCACCTGCTAAGGCAGGCACAGTAGGAATTAGTAGGTAGGTAACCCTTAACGCACGTGCAATTATATGTATTTGTATATATCCTTGTTTATATGTATGTATGTATATATATATTTATATATATATATATGTGTATGTATTTAGTATGTATTTAGTGTACTCGTAGTCATAAGGTATAATTATATATAGTAGGTATTTATTTAGAATGTTGATATTTTACTTCGCTCAAAAGTTACGTTTTTTTTCTGTTTATTTCTCACTGCACCCACATGGACTCTTTTCTGTTTCGCCCTATGGTTGACTGGTAGAGAATGCCTATAACGGCATTAAGTCCGCCTGTTGTACTTTTTGTATGTGCAATAAAGTTTAAAAATAAATAAATAAAATAAATAAGTCCTCCTGTAGCTGTTGTAAGTCAGATGAGTTGTTGATAATTTTACTTATCTTTAAGTCGTCTGCAAAAAATGAAAATGTAGAATGATGAATTTCTTGAGCAAGATCATTTAGAAAAATTAAAAATAATGTAGGACCTAAGTGCGAACCCTGTGGTACACCGGATGAAGCCATAAAACTTACAGATTCATGTCCACATATTAGAACTTTCTGAGATCGGGATGTAAGATAAGATGAGAACCAATCCAGCAATTTACCATGTACTCCAAAGTTATACAGCTTGTTTATAAGCAAACCATGGTTTACTCGATCAAAAGCTTTGCTTATGTCAGTGTAAACAGCGTCGATTTGTAAACCCTTGTCTATGTTTTCGGCTAGAGTAGAAACGTGCACTGCTAAATTTGTAACTGTGGACATATTTTTTCGAAAACCGTGTTGTTCGGGAACAATGACGAGCTTTATATGGGTGGTTAAAACAGAATTTACTAAGGATTCGAAAACCTTACCGAGAATAGATAATAAAGAGATTGGTCTGTAATTTAGAATATTTGATTTATCACCACTTTTAGGGATAGGTATTAGGTAGGGATAGGTATTAGGGGTAGGGATTGGCCTGTTTCCATATTGATGGAAATACACCACTTAAAATATAATAATTGTAAATTACGGAGAGGGGATATGATAGACCTTTTGCACAATTTCCTATGAAAAACGCTGGTATTTTGTCCGGACCTGGTCCCTTTTTCTTGTCTATCTTGTTGAGAGACGATTCAATGCAATCACGGGTGAGCGATATAGAGTTTAAACCATTATTTGTATAAATAATTACATGTAGCGGCTGTTTGGGTCTTGTTAGCCATTGGACTAATAGTGTTATCAACAGCGTACACTGATGAAAAATATTTGGCAAATGCGTCACATATTAACGCTGGTGATGATATAATGCGATTGTATTTAATCCGGTTTCCTCACGATGTTTTCCTTCACCGAGTAGCGATTGGTAAATATCAAATTATATTTCGTAAGTACATAAAAGTTCTGAAAACCTGAACCTGCAACCTCCGGATTTACATTGCAGTTAACCGTTACCGCTAGGCTACCAATCCTCTCTCATTACGAACGTTATAGATTATAAATTATAATATTATTTTATAGACCGTGTTAGCTGACTTTGAATCGAACAAAGTGAGGGAGTGACATTATAAACTTCATAACTTCATAGTAATTTGATATTAATGATGACATTTCCACGCTTTGTCATTGCAAAATGCATGCAGAGATAGCTTGGTCTTTAGTACTCACGAATTAGCAGTTTAATTAATGAAGTAATTAACCAAATGTCACCAAGTTAACGATGTCGTAGATCGGAATACGGCCACTGGCTCCGTGCCATGGCTTGAGATACCCTCAAATGCGCATTGAGACGTCTCGGGCACAAATCTTTTTGGAATAAGTTTTGGTTAAAAATGCATGTTTAAGATTAAAAGTCCTGAAATTTAGGGTACCTAATACGTATTACCTACATTACTGTTTTTACAGTACATTTGATGCTAATTTACCGCCCTAGTGCAGTAATTGGCACAATCTACGTGCATGGGTCAAAAATTTAAATGCCATATATACAGTCTACTGTACTGTAAAACGTTGTACAATACACGCACTAAAAAGGTAATTCGCAACTCGTGTCGATTAAAAACACTCCCTTCGGTCGTGTTCCAATTAATCGCCACTCGTTGCGAATTAATCTTTCTTTTCGCACTTGTATCGTAATGTACCTACTATTATATGCCTTCTGAAGCTTTTCTGTTAGTATTCGACTTGCAACTTTCCAAATGTCATCACATGGCACGGAGCAACCGGAAGGCCTCGAGAGGCGCGCTCGGAAACCGGAAGTGCCGCTGTCAGGCCCAGAATGTATAATTTTAAAATTGTGTTCTAGCATTTCTATACGTCGCGACATTTGCAATGTTACTTGCAGGGGCGTTACTTAACACATTCACTGCTAAGAACACGCTAGATGTGTTCATTTTATATTGGATATGGGGCGCGTGGCACCGAAAGTGTTAAAGGGGTAAAGCTAGGAAATTAGAAGTAAACAAAAGAAATGGCCATCGAGCGGGTTTTTACCTTTCATCTTAATTGATCTGAAAGCATATCTGTTTAAAATTTTGCTCGTCAAATTTGTTGACTATATATTTAGCTATTTTAAACTAAAATAATCATACTGCTATGGTTTGCAGGTAATGATGTATGAGAACTGAAAATAAATTAAAATTAGACATGTTCTCATGATTACATTCAATCGAGAAGAATTAACCCTTTTAAAGTTTTGGCTGGAGTTCGCAATGGCAAAATATAGTTTAGCTTCCGTGTGAATTTTTGCATGCCTTTTGCTCTTGACTAAAACATGTAAAATTCAATATAAAACTACAATTTTGAGTTAACCCCTCTTAATCACTGTGACCAATCAAGTGTGACCGCCAAAAGTATCACCCAAACATTGATTGCAGTCTTCAACCAATATTTTAAATATTTTTACTCAAATTATTTTTCGGTTTCTCACAAATGTTTCTTAAGTAGATAAGTACTGGATTTCAATGCTTGATAATATAAGCACAACAGTTCTATTCAAGTGATCATCATGCGCCGCGATTGATTTGAATTACCTATTGTTGACAAAGGATTGTCAGCGTAAAAAGTCTAAACAAGTAACATAACTATCCATTAATAATTTCTGACTGAAACCAGACAAAACCCGCTATATTTCTGAAACGGCCTATACCTACTGGACTCTTCAAATTGTCTATTGAAATTACTCTCGCGTTCGCTCCCCGATCAAATCACGCCAGTAAACCCCACACAGTTATTCCTTAAAACACTTCCACAGCACTTTGTCCTTTAATAGAGTATAAAAAGCCCATTCCGTTCATTTTATGTCTTCCTGAGTAAATATATTTGAAATCGAAGCAATTTTAGGACAAAATCTAAGATTGGTTTAACTCCCAATCGAATCCGTAACACCTCTTCCATCGCTTGCTGTACATCGAAGTTTCTTATACGTTCCAAACATAATCATCAATGTACGTTACGCACAACGATGGGATCGCTTTAGTTGCTAAGGCAGGTAGCCGCTACCTCGTAATATATTTTTTCCCGCTAGTCATTTGTCTGCGGCACGCAGGTTTTTGCACACATTAGACGTCTTAAAAAGGGCATTTACACAACCACCACAATACCGAATCTGCCGCAAGAGGCGCCGCCACTGTCTATGAAACTTAGCTTGAGCGACCGCACCGTATTAAAATTGCTTACTCTTACATAACCAGTATAAAAGTGCTTTTTGATTTCATTATAATTCTTACGAGTCAGGAGCTTTTTTTTCGCTGGTTAGTCGGTGAATTTGACTCTCTCTCATCCTCGTAAGTAATCGGAATATACAGTACGAAAATCATGAAGTTTCCTCATTCAGCCACCTGTGTGTTAATGTTGGTTTTGGCCACGAGGGGGGAAAATAAACGATTGTTTCGCGCACGTCTGAGCCGGTATAATGTATAGCGCTTCTTGCCGATGGGAAAAAGTGTTCCAGTAATTTTATGAGCTCGGCTCATTAGACGATAAGCTGGGTTGCGTCAGAGCTGGATTACCGCCATTATACTTGCTCATAACTTATGTTTTTAGGTTAAGATTTCATGTAACATTCTTGGCATTCTTTCCACGAAATTGATTATTATAGATTTTTATATTTTATGACAGCGTTAAATTAAAATCGAATTGGTATTGTATTTAGCACGAATTAAAGTTTTAGTGTAGAATCAACTGAATTATTTTATTTAACTTATTGTGCAGCCATGCTTTTTAACCTCCTAAGCGCCACTTGCACCATCCCACTAACCCGGGGTTAAGCGGTTAAACCGTAAACCCAGTGTCAAATTGGACTGGTAACCATGGTAATTGCAGGTTTAACCAGTTAACCCCGGGTTAGTGAATGGTGCAAGTGGCTGTAAGGAAACTTAAATTTATTCCAGTGTGATGGACGCTCTGAGCATTAAAAATATAACCACGTCATGAATTCGAAGTTTAACATTAACACGAAGGATTGCTGCAGAGTTTAAATAAAACATTGATTACAAGCAGTTTTATTTATAATTTATCAAGCCATAAGTACCTATATTACCTTCTTACGTAAATCGATATTTTGAAGTTTACACAAGAATGCGTTTAGCATATGAACCACGAGGTAATTCGGCACGAGGGCCATGGGCTTTATGAGCTGGTAGCGGCCTTGGTACCGCGCGAATGCTTCTAGGTTTGATGCCTGGTTCGGGTAAGGACCAACCCATGAGGTTATGTTGGCTGATCAAATCAGCACTGAAAAGAGATGCCATAGATGCTGGTGTCGTTGAGGTTATGGGTGATTCTGATGAAGAAATCAGAGCTTCGCGTTTAGGTCTAGTTCCTGGTCCTGGTGAAGGCAAAGACCAACCCATTAGGTTATGCTGGCTGATCAGATCAGTACTGAAGAGAGATGCTATAGATGCTGCAGTCGTAGGAGCGATAGTTGATTCATCTGAAGGAAGTGGCGCTTCGCGTTTTGGTCTAGATCCTGGTCCTGGTGAAGGCAGAGACCAACCCATTAAATTATGCTGGCTGATAAGGTCAGTACTGAAAAGAGATCCTATAGATGACACTGTCGTAGGAGCAATTGTTGTTTCTGCTGAAGGAATTGCAGCTTCGCGTTTAGGTCTCATTCCTGGACCTGGTGAAGGCAAAGACCAACCCATGAGATTATGCTGGCTGATCAGATCAGTACTAAAGAGGGAGGCTATAGATGATGCAGTGGTCGAGGCAATTTCTGCTTCTGATGTTGGAATTGAATCTTCACGTTGTGGTCGCAGTCCTTGGCCCGGTTCTAGCAAAGTAAGTTTCTGTGTATCCTCAGCACTCATCAGAGACTGTGGTTTTGATGACGGAGTTTCTTGAGTTGGTTGAGGTCCCGGTCTAGCTTGAGGTAGTGTCCAGCCATTTTGGTGATGCTGCTGGATCAGGTCAGCGCTCAGCATTGCTGGTTTTGCTGGTAATGATGTTGGTTCTGGCGCGATTGGCTGCGCCTGTACGGCCAGCGCCAGGCTGGCGAAGATCTGTAATAAATAATTGTTTATTAAATTTGATTGTATATACACATTGATATCTAAAAGCTAATGATGATGTAATTGAAGGAAATGTTTCTAGAACCTTCGAGGGGAACCAATAAAGATTACATTTTAGAAAATAAAAAAATAGAAAATAGTAGAGTCATTATTTACTACCTATAATGTACCGTTAATATTTACATCATCTTATGTTATCTTTCGCATTGGACTGATTATGATGATTATGTTATTATCATTTAAGTCTGCAGCTCTGCCATGTCAACTATCCTGATTCTCTTGCTTATTTCTAGATACATGTCACTTTCAAACTTGCAAGAAACTTCTAGCAAGGCTCGTTACATTGAATAAAACTGGTATTAATATCAGAAAATACATTTTAACCAATCAATCAATCGACTTAAATGAACAGTTATACTAAATATACAACCGATAATCATTACTTAATTAGATCAATACTTACCAACAGCCGATCCATGATTGTTGGCTGCCGTCATGCGCACGCGCTTATATATGTCGCTAATGGGTTTGTTTCACTAATGAGAATGTGCGTTATCGGCGCTGGTCGGTAATGGACTAGGACCATTGCTCCCACAGACTTATCTGATCAAGTTATCATAGAGAAATATTAGTTAACGATATTTACAGTATCAGTCAACGCAGGCCAGCTTGTGGCGTGCTGTTAGGGGGTTTAGGCGACCCCAAAATACCCGAGTGTTCTCCACCTTTCTGTTCCGTCACCTTTCATCAGTGTCAAAAGTGTATATATGTGTTGGGTTCGGCTCCACGTACGCCTCCTATCTGTCTGGAACACCATTGTTAATTTTCGACCACGAAATTATCACTGCCGTGTCACGCGCATCTCATGTAACTTTAAAAGTTGAGTTTCGAGATAATTACGTTTAAAGTTTTAAAGATTCAAATGCTGTTATCGTTGACGGTTCATCGTAATTTTTTTTATTTTTTCTAATCTACATGTAGGAAATATGGTCACAGAATAGGCCCTTTAATTTTTTTTTCGCATAATTGAATACTTTTCATTTTATTCGAATTAAATGGTTCCGCATGATCAACTCTTCCATACTATAGTGGTCACACGAAGTCATGTAAGTCAAGTTACAACACATACGCGTGATCAAACGTGAGACGTATTACTTGATCAATATTGTTATCGTATAAACCAAGCGCTCGGCCAGTCATGCCTAACTCCGGCAACTTAAGAAACGATGGTGATATTTTGGTTGTGTCAGTCATGCAACTCAAGTTAATTGAGTTGTGCCTGACGCCATCGGCAAAAAAATGAAGTTACATGAGTTAGTCATATGCTTTTCTCAGTAAATAATGAAGATTTTCTAAATTTTCTTTTAGAAGATATATTATCTTTAATGGTTTTTAAGACGATTTAGACTGGTTATCCGTAACTCATGTAACTCGAGTTAACGGAGTTAGGCGTGACACGGCAGATCACCAACTGTACCTAAATCACGCACTATGTCCCATGGCAAATCACCACTTGTCCGCGCTCTCCTCGCAGCACCGGAATGTGATGTATTTGCAAGTAGTGGATGGATCTGTGTAAAGATTGTATGAAGTTTTGTGAGGCGATGGATAAGCATGAATGTTTTGTCTTGTATTCGTTTTTCTTTCTCACATTTGTTCTGTTTGTCCTTTCTAGACTGTATAAATTGTTTGTATAAATACTGTCTAATATAAATTTCACAGTGTATTATTTAGTCTGCTGTAATGCTGCGTAAATTTTATGAATCAATAAAATATAAAAAATATAAATTGTTCCGCAGGTTTTACCAGTGGGTACAATTAAAGGGATGTTTACAAAAACAACATAACTGCTTAGAGCGATTGACAGGTTTTTTAGGTTCAGGCGGAGTATGTCACTTTCTTAGGACGTCACATTCTGAGGACGTCACATTCTGAGTTCGTCACTTTCTGAGTACGTCACTTTATGAGAACGCCACTTTCTGAGGACGTCACTTTCTGAGTTCGTCACTTTCTGAGTTCGTCACTTTCTGAGTACGTCACTTTCTGAGTTCGTCACTTTCTGAGTACGTCACTTTCTGAGAACGCCACTTTCTGAGTACGTCACTTTCTGAGGAAATCACTTTCTGAGAGCGCCACTTTCTGAGGACGTCACTTTCTGAGTACGTCACGTTTTTTAGCATTGGTACGATATCATCATCATCATCATATTTCCAAGCAGATGAAGTCGCGGGTCGAAGCTAGCGCAACATATTATCTACAGAATGACCTTCGGATTTTAGAAAGATACATCGGGTATCGGCGGTAACACGCGAAGGTGATACTGCTGTTCTGCTTTCTTACTCACTCGCCAAAAGTTAGGGATACCTATTGTCTCAATGTAAAACAAGCCCTAATTTAATGACGTTATGCTTAATATTTGGTTGATGACTATATTGCGATTTGACTTTTTGTCATAATCTAAATAAAATAGAATCAGAATTTGAAAGCAGAACGTCACACCGTCATTTACTACTTCTGGCTGAAATTATACAGAGTGGTAATAATAACAGTCACATATTTTTTTGTTAAGTATATTTTTTATAGTTTGTGTTTTTTTTATTTTATCTCTAGTTTTAATTAAAATTTACTTTAACATAAAAAAATTAATTAAAACAAAAATTTTAAATTTAATTTGTAAATAATTACACAGTACTTAAAAGTCACATATTTTAATATGAATTTAAATATTTACCTACTAGTTATGGTGGTATTAACTACTCTATACAGGATGGTACAAACCTCGATGTCCAAAATTTTTAAGTGAAAACTTCTTTAGCGGCGCTGTGCACTTTTTGTGATGGGGAAAAAATGTTAAACTCGCGACAGGTCACGTGACCGTAAGATTCGTAAGACGTAAGACGGACACGTGGCCTGATCGAAAAACTGTTACAATGTCATTGAGTTTTCACTTCTGCCGGCACTCCCGGAGTGCAACCCGTTGTTTTTTTTAGATTCTTCACTACGTGGGCTATCAAATTACTAATTTGGGAACTTTCCACCTCGATTCCTTTGACCGGTGACTCTGTCAAATTATGACTATTGTCACTTTTTTTTACCTTTAAAAATTTCTTAACAAACGTTAAAATTCAAAAATTCATAACTCGTAAACTACGAAAAACCGGCTAACATACATATTCTATAATTGAATTGAGGAATCTAAAAAAAATTTTGGACGTCGTGGTAGACCACCCTGTATAGTTTTGAGTGTTGGATTGCAAGTTGCAACTAAATCAGTACGACGCTGTCATTTTCTATTACGCGAATACGTCCGATTTTACCCGAAAAACGAAGTTCATTCTGAGAGTTAACGGACTGTAAGTGGTCAAACAAATTTGTCATTAAATAAGAACAATAAAAACTACACTCATCCTTTTCTTTTGGGTGCTAGTACTAGTGTAAGACAAAGATAGTATGTTTATCTCTGTCTATGTTTGAAATGAGACAGTCCTTTGACAGACTTTATAACCTTTTTGTAGTTTCGGATTTTAAATAGAAAAAAATCAGCGATGTCAAATCGGCGACATGTCAAGCTAAAAGTACAATCTAATATTAATTTAAAAATTCATCGTGTAACCTATATAGGAAGAAAACAAACAAATAAATTACATTAAATATATGCAGAACATGAGAACTATGAGAGTATGGGAGTGATCCATACGCAGAAGTGATTGATGGCTGAACATATATATTCTGAATATGCCGTTGCCGATATGAAGAAAAAATCCTTTGACGCCTATTCTCCACAGGTGACACGAGAAGAAATATTATCTGAACCAAAACTGCAAGAGCTGATTTTTATACGCAGATATCCAAAATTTACACCATCATCAGAAAAAAAGACGTGAGTTTATGGAGACATGACAGAAGACGCGGTATGTTGAAGAATATGTTGTCACGAAAGGAGCGGCAGTCCGTTTAAATGTAAATATGTGGGAATGACCTTCTACTGGTGTCAGCGAGCTTGCCGTGATACCTTCACCAGCTAATCACAGCGGCGAATGATAAAATCATGGTTCCTACTGTGCGAAACATTTATGTGTATTGAATCGAAGCTGTTGCCGGCCTAACTCCAATCTGTGGCTAAATATTTTGGTGCTTGTAGTTTCTAAGTATTCTGAATTAAATAATGATTTAAACATAATTAGATTGTTTTTTTATTATTTATTTCTCTATTTTCACTTTATTGCACGAAACATAGGTTGTTTTGCCAAATGGAATTCTCTACCAGTCAGGCGTAACGTAAGGCAAACAGAGATTGGTATTGGTATGTGGGATATAATAGCCACCGTATGTCGAACAGCTAATTTGGTTGTTGGCAGTATACATTTTTCGTGCAGGTATACTGCAGGTATGCTGCTGCGTGGGTTACTGTTAAACCGTACCTATGCTAAAAAACGCGACGTACTCAGAAAGTGACGTCCTCAGAAAGTGGCGTTCTCAGAAAGTGACCTCCTCAGAAAGTGACGTACTCAGAAAGTGGCGTTCTCAGAAAGTGACGTACTCAGAAAGTGACGTACTCAGAAAGTGGCGTTCTCAGAAAGTGACGTACTCAGAAAGTGACGAACTCAGAAAGTGACGTCCTCAGAAAGTGGCGTTCTCAGAAAGTGACGTACTCAGAAAGTGACGAACTCAGAATGTGACGTCCTAAGAAAGTGACATACTCCGCCTGAACCGTTTTTTAAGAACATTGTTAATCGTTTCAGGTGTCAACCAGTGTAGTCAGTTATGTTGTTTTTGTAAACATCCCTTCAATTACTCAATGCAGGGCCCTTTGCCTACTTCTTCTCTAACTTGCCTTAGCCGACCGTTGAGAATGAAATAGCGGTAAGGTGGTGGTACTGGTGCTCGACGCGGTCCCAGTACATGTCATCTTGAAACTTAAGTCATTTTCAATAGAGGTGATAGCAGGGTGTCATCTATTGGGCGTTAGCATGTCGAGCACTAATACCACCACCTTAGCTGCGATCTTGAGGTTAGACAAATTTAACCTTTTAACCGCCGTAGACTGATATATATAATACATATTACATACAGACTCGTTTCGCCGCGGTCTTATAAATATAGACAAAACTTAGTGTAACTTCGTACCGCCGGCGACACGAAAACGCACGATGAAAAATTCTATGCCGGTTAAAAGGTTAAAAACACATTTAATTGTTTATCGTACTTTTAAGCACTAAATTCCAAAATTGAACTGTATCATGGTATAATAATATACTCCGCCTGGTACTCTATTCCCGTCTTTTCTAGGTCACCTAACTGACACAAGCCTACGTCATCATGCGACAGCGCTATATGATAATATGCGATAGCGCTATATATAGCGGCCATGTTATTGTGACGTAGGCCTGTGTCACTCTGGGAATAGAAGACCATGTTTTATTAGACCATGAACTGTATCTGGTTTTACAATGACTGTTACAGTTGTTATAATTAGCGGGGCATTAAATACGGTACCTTAAATACGAAACTAATTAACAACTATTATTCACTTCTCTCATTTTACTAACGGCGTCATTATACCTACTTCTAAACTTGGGTCATAATTTGCGGTTTAATTAGTCTTTTATAATAAGTAACATAACTTGAACTAAACTATTTTGGTGACATTTCGTTTGCCAGGTGCAATATTATTATACAGTTTATGGTGTGTTTCACTTATGGTAACATTCCATTTCTAACCGCAGCTGCACTACCGGTATTGAACGCGTCGCTGTCATTGTCAATTTCCATAGTAAAATTGACAGTAATGCAGCTGCGGTTAGAAATGGAATGTTACCCTTACATGAAATATACAGTCGGCATCAATAATAACGGATGAAACAATGCGCCATAAGTACCTATCAGCCACCCCCGATTAGTGTTGGTAGGCACTCGAGTGTTACGAGTGTAAATTGAAGAACTCGACATGCTTTTATGAGACTCAGAGCTTAAAAAACTTCGGAGTCTTTTAAGCCCGAAGTCAAGTCCTTTAGAAGGCTTTTTAAGCGCAACTCAAAAGAACTCGAGCCTCCGAATAAAGACTCAGTCAACAATTTTATAGGTTTTACCTAAACAACAGTAAAGGAAATAGGTGTTATTGTATGATTTGTGTTAGGTACATACATGAATTTTACATAAAAATAATGCATTGCCATTGTAAAAAAATTACAAGTTCTCCGAAAAGGACTCAAGTCTCTACAAAAGACTCGGGTCTCTAACAAGTTGAAAAGAACTCGAGTTTCGTCTTAATTATAACTCTGGAAAACTGAGTAGAGATTTTAAGCAGAGGACTCAAAAGACTCGAGTCTTAAACAAACACTACCCACGATTACTTTTCCAAATAGAGATAGATCTCGACAGCTCGCGTTGTAAAAGTAACTGCAAGAGTTTAATTGTTCTACCATATAAAGACACATATCTTTAAGTTAAGATAGGTACCAAAGAATGGTAGACATTATTGATGCATAGTCTGACACGCTACTTTTGATGATGAGAGTATGACTATAATTTGAGAAACCCAATGTCAGGAGTAAAAGGCGGCAAATTTGAAAATGTAGACGCAGTTTCGATATCCCGTCATTTTCGTGATTTTGAATTTTGCTTTTTTCTTAGAAATTAGTTTGCCACACTATATAAACAACAAATAACTTCACTTTACAGTTCATCACACTATACAGGATGTGAAAATTCGTCACTTCCCCCTATGCGATACGCACATGGGAAATAGGAAACAAATTCCGGACAAATTTCCCGACAAATGTCGAGCCAATGTTCCCGAGACGTTGACAAATATGACACGTCTAGCTCATTTATCCACGGTATCCTCCGGCTCCTTTAAATGGAACTACTTTCATATTGACTGTTGATTGATGAAGCCCTGCTATCGCACAAACTTATCTACTATTGCCACAGAGTAAAAATTCCATACAGTCCCAAGCAGAGGAATCCAAGCTTGTAAAAATTTTGAACGGTATTTTAGTAGTCTGTAGAGCTACTGTTTTAGAGGTAGATGAATGTGGACATTTTTTACGAATAAAAAGCAAAGCGTGGCGCATTCGTGTTCTCAAATATTTATGAAACACTCCCACAGCCGATGTGAGCGTGAAAACATTCATCTAAAATTTACTTTGGTATCTACAGCGAAAAGTATTGGATTGAGTTTCTAGGATTTAAAATGTATTCGCTGACGGAATCGGTGATAGATTTAAATACAGCGCTTTTAAATCTTCTTCGATAAAGGCTCTTACATATTACATTTTATTACCTAAAATAAGAAACCATTTATTGTTTACAACTGTGTTTTGTATAACTATGTATAACTTTATATTACAAACTGGCTAATATGACAGATGTATGAATATATATGGCAAAAATTGTATATAAATTTCCTGTTTTTATTGTTCATTTTTATGTTACTCAATCAGGCAACATCGAATGTTTTTTTACATTTTACGCACAGGTAATTTTTGAAGTTTATCATAATTATCATATCCTAAACGCCACTTGCACCATTCCACTAACCGGTTTACCGGAGTTAACCGGTTAAACCGTTAACCCAGTGTAAAATTGTACTGGTAACCATGTTTAACTCCAAGTTTAACCGGTTTACCCCGGGTTAGTGCATAGGGGTTAAAGGGGGGTTAAAATTAAAGTATGAGGAAAAAATTACAATAAATACCATCAATACAATTATAACCAATTAATTTCCATGTCTTTTAAAGATAATTTGTTCCTTTCTGAAAGCAACTCCTAAACATATTACGTATATCATCTGTTCTCAGAACCTAACAGCAGTCATAGAAGTGCATTTCCACTTAACTCTCTCAACCTCGTAACTGCTACTTCAATTCAGTGCAAAAGCAACTGTGTTCCTTTTGAAATAGAGTGCAGATTTGTGTGAAGACATTGGCGAGATAGATGTTTGGGAAAGTTGGTAGATTTCTGCAAATACCTGCATTTATTCCGTCTAGTGGGCGCAGCTGCTAGCGTGAATGTGCTCGAATAGTCATAGGATCTTTGAGATCGCTGTGCTAGTGTGCTGTCCTAGGAAACGCAGTACCTTACAGCTGCATTCAAGCAGTAAAATTATACTTGATTTGACTACATTGCAGTCAGTACATATATACATAATATACAAGGTGGAACCATTTCTAGAGACTGAGCTGAAAGGATAGTGTTATCTAAGCGATCTACAATAGAGTTATTATAATCGTGAAGCTGGATTTAAAAGTATAACAAAATCATTAAAATGAAATATTTTTATATTAGTGACAACCCTACAACGTTATTTACATTTTTTTTTAATTGACACATGTCACGTCAATCAATAGGATCTACTTGCTAGGGTTGAAACATACAGATTTTCGCACTAATGTTTAACAAACTGTATCTCAAACACAGTTAGAAATATTAACGTGATTAATAAGTAAAATATAAAGTACGTAGCCTGAACAATTCCCCTTTTGCATAAAGTCCTTCGTTCTGTTCCACCCGATATGTATATAGTCATTTTATTTCAGCTCAGTATGAGCCAGATGAGCCGCGAGTAATAAGTATCAAATCAATTATTTTTAGGGTTCCGTACCCAAAGGGTAAAAACGGGACCGTAATAGACAGTTGAAATTTTCACAGACAGTGTATTTCTGTTGGCGCTATAACAACAAATACTAAAAAGTACGGAACCCTCGGTGGGCAAGTCCGACTCGCACTTCCTTAATGCACTGACATAATGGGTTTTTTAAGTTTTAATGCTGCTTCTAGTGTCAGTACACTGATGTGCCATCGGAAAATTTCCAAAATTGCAAAAAACTATCTGTTAGACACATTTCGGAAAAGTTCTTTGCTCCCTGTTTACCTGACATTTCCGGGTACTGTTCCAACTTTTTGGAAACATTCGCCAATTTGCATATCTGTAAGTGTACGGTGCAATACAAGATGCGACTTGTAACCAATTTTACATAGCGGTATCTACCTTTTTTACACTTTGACTTTTGTTTTTTATCTACTCTAGAGTCAAAGTAGAATAGTCAAATATTTTTAATTTTCATTTTCTTGTTCATTAATACAAAAAAATACCACATTAAGCCAATCAGTACGTATGATGGTCGTTCTTGTCTACGTGACAACGTGATAAAACGGTATCCGTCACTGAACGTTTTAGGAATGTTTTAGGAGTCGCGCTCCGTTAAAAAGTGACAGACATTTTATCACGTGGATAAAGCCATCCATTACATAGGCATGCTGACCTATACAAACCGTACACCACGTCGACCTCTATGACAGATACCTTTATAAATAAATCACCATAATATATTCGCCTGCGCACCATGTGTTCGCGATGAATTCCCATTTGTATTCTTATTATCCCGAGATCATGCATACGCAGCGCTTATGACGGTTATATGACCTGTCTGAGCGCACCTGCGGGCGCCAATCAGCGAAGATTTTGTAGGCTTTTTCGTAGACATAGGAATGTTTTTTAGGCACAGGCGTTAAAAGTGTTTAGTTCCTCATAATCTAAAAGATAGTTTCACCTGTTTTCTTTATGGGAAAATGGGTCGATCGAAAATTCCGTCAGCCAGGAGACAAAAGAAGCACAGCGTGTTAGAAGAAATTTTGAACCATTTTCTACTAACATGACATGCTTAGTAGATGGAACTCAGAAAAATGCATAATTGTTGAATTGAAATACGAAGGATTAAGAATGACCCAGCTAACATAAAAATTAAAAAAAAAACATCAAATAATAAATCATTTATTCAGATGAAATAAACCCTATTTTACGGATTTTTTTTCTTCTGCAAAACTGCAGGACAGTTTGTTGTTTAAAATGTTTCAGGTTATATTGATTTGATATTATTCCCAGTGCACATCACAAGAAATTTCAAATCTATCTGAGAAGAAATAATTGTTTTTTTGCTCGAACTCAAACAGATTAGAAAAAAAATTTGTTCTGTGAAGAATAGGTTATATAGAGTACGTTGAAGTAATAATTGCTCACAAAGATACGAGTACGGTTACCATCAGTTTGTCACTGACATAAACGCCGTCGAGAACGTAATTTACTTTCTATACATCCCGTTTGCACTGATATGCGAGTGCGAGCGAGATGTATAGAAAGTAAATTACGTTCTCGACGGCGTTTATGTCAGTGACAAACTGATGGTAACCGTACTGTACTTTGTACCTTAATATTTCTTAAAGTATTATTAAATAATTTTTTAAAGTATAATTCCCTAGTATAAGCATGTGAATGGTTATTAATTTTAAGTTAATTTTAAGAAGCCGGTGCCGTGGCAGCCGCGAAAGAAAGCCGTCATGAAACATGCACGGTCAATCTCTAGGGGACCGTTTGAGCAAGGCAGAGATACCAACACAATCACTCGGCAAATACCGAATCCAAACTTTAAAAAACTAATAAAGTGCAGCGGGATAATTTCAATTAATCGAAATATTTCCACGTTTTACATTATTAACTAGAGTGCCATATACCACGTGTCCCAAAATTCAACGATAAGCTGGCACCAGAAGATGGACTTGCTCATGACTACTCGAGGAAAAAAAATAAAAAAAATAGATCTCAATTTATTATGGAATTACAAAATAATTTAAATCGACACCCCTAATTGTATTTTTAACGACCATGTCTACAATTTTTCAAATATTTCTGTTTTTTTTTTGTATCGGCAACCTATTTAGCACTGCTATCCACCACAACCCTTAAAAATACCAGAATACATGTAGTTACGATTTTTTTTTTGTAACTCCATAATAAATTGAGATATATTTTTTTATTTTTTTTCCTCCAGTAGTCATGAGCAGGTCCATCTTCTGGTGCCAGCTTATCGTTGAATTTTGAGACACGTTGTATGTCTAGCGGGCGCAGCATGGTTCCATTTTTATATTTTTTATCACCTGTCGCTATGCCCGTCACTTTCGTACTTACATACTTGTTAGAACGGGACAGGCATGGTGACAAGCGATAAAAATGCAACCGTGCTGCGCCCGCTGATAGCGAAAAAGATGTGTTGTGCGTGACTCTAGTTAATAATGTAAAACATGGAAGATATTTCGATTAGTTGAATTTACCCCACAGTCGAAATTGCCCCGCTGCACCTTATCATTTTATACAGCGTGTATTTTTGATTTAACAGCAAATTTAAAACGAGACGTAGGTTGAAGAGCCACCAGACATAATTTAACTACCAGTTACACACTGAGACGAAACAATCCAAAAAATTATTTAGTTGCATTGGTTCAGTGAGTGTGACGATAAAAATAAAATAATAAATTTTATCTGTAGGTTTTTAAGTTTTATTATTTTGTTTTGTTATGTTTCTTTATTTCTTTCTTTTTTTTTATCAATAAAGTAATATTACTGAAATAAAATAGTAATACATTACACGCTGATATATTTTGTAAGAAACAAAAAAATAAAATTATTTTTTGTAACTTAAACAACATACTTACCTTCTTATATATTTTTTTGCCTAGAATTAAGTAATTTTGATAATTTCAAGTTTAACCTCTCATAAAGATCACAAGCATATTCAAATATTCATACAATAGATCAGCGAATTTTTAAAAACGCTATATTTTCAAAGACATAATTCCATAATATGTCAAGTTGTCAACCAATATGAACGACGGATACCTATTAGGTTAATACCTAAATATAATAATGATAGTAGGTAATCCTAATGTTATAGTTGTGTGACTGAAAAGTCTGCCCTATCTACTCGAAAAACCAGGAACGTAACAAGAATATAGTTGTAGTTAGCTCCAGCAGTTTGTATACAATTTTAATAAGCGCTCCTTGCGTCGGTTTTATGATTTGAGAACTCTTTATATCCGGATTAGACGGTAAAATACATAGTCTGTGTTCGCTGTTTACATAAAGTATGTTTTCTACTTTGTATGAATGTCAAAGGTAACTTAGGTAACTGAAACAAAGCTTGTAACACTGCTTCTCCAAACACAGTGGTAAAACTTTAATAGTAGTGCAGTGTAATAAAAATAAAGACTTGGTCACAAAATAAAAAAAAAACCGGACAAGTGCGATTCGTACGCGCCCACCGAGGGTTCCGTACTTTTTAGTATTTGTTGTTATAGCGGCAACAGAAATACATCATCTGTGAAAATTTCAACTGTCACGGTTCGGACAGTACAGACGGACGAACGGACGGACAGCGGAGTTTTAGTAATAGGGTCCCGTTTTACCCTTTGGGTACGGAACCCTAAAAAGGTAGAAACTTAGAGCATTTAGTAACGGGAGACGCTTTGTCAGTCATTTTCTGTACAAAACAGTCTGCCGATTTTCGCTGGGCACGTCAAATGTATGTAACGTACAAATATATGTGTTGTGTGTCGTTACGTACATACAAATAGCCATATTATCAGATAAACGGCAGTCCATTCAAAAGTATGCACAATTAGGATATTTGACTACTAGTCAAATCAGTTTCTTTTTTCGACCTGCAAAACGATTTTGCCTCTTTGTTGTTTTATACGGGTTTTAAAATATAAATTGTGTCTAAAAATAACTGCTGTCTACGTTTCTCTATTAATCTTCTGGCGCTTTATTTCGTGCATGGCGTAAAATAATTTATTTTAAATACAATCAAATACCCTATTGTACAAGGTTTTCAGCAGTCATCTCTCTCTATCACTCTTCAGTATACGTGCGACAGTGACAGTTGCGTTTCGTTCGCTACAGAACGTAAACTACTGGTTTGTCTGGACATAAACAAGCATTTACCTACTCTAAAATTTATTTTGTTTGCAATTTCCAAATAAGTTGTTTCAAAAACTTGTTTCAACAAACTTAATATTAAATATTAAATGAATTGATGGAGTTAAAACGGAAGTCACAAAGTGAATGAATTTGTTTATGAACAGGTTGTTGGTATAATAACTTTAGCTCTTCCATTCATTCAGGAATGTCTTTTGCATCAAAGGGCAACCCATTCAATCGTTTTTACCTCAATGATATAACTCTTCGTAAAATAGTCCCTTAAGAATCTTAAGATGATATAAGTCTAAAAACGATGAAAGGGTGAATGATTCGAATGAATGAATAGAAGAATAGAAACAGGTAAAAATATAGAATTCTAAATTTAAAATTATGCTTGCGGTTTTTTTTGTCTATATGTAATACCACCTAAAACGTGATGCTCGTGTAATCTTTTTAGGGTTCCGTACCCAAAGGGTAAAAACGGGACCCTATTACTAAACCTCCACTGTCCGTCTGTCTGTCACCAGGCTGTATCTCATGAACCGTGATAACTAGACAGTTGAAATTTTCACAGATGATGTATTTCTGTTGCCGCTATAACAACAAATACTAAAATAAAATAAATAAATATTATAGGACAAATTTACACAGATCGGCCTAGTCCTGCTTACTCTCAATAAGGCTAAAAACAGAATAAAATAAATATTTAAGTGGGGCTCCCATACAACAAACGTGATTTTTTTCCGTTTTTTGCTTAATGGTACGGAAGCATTCGTGCGCGAGTCCGACTCGCACTTGGCCGGTTTTTTAGAGTACGATAGGGTAAATACGGGAGAAGGGTATATGTGGCTGCGGGATAAGTGTAGCTGGCCTGCACATTGGGCCCCGTTTACACATTGAATGTGTTTATTGCGAGTTCATACATATGCTACTTTATCATTTCTCGCTGACCAAATCTGACATAATAAAAATTCCAAAACTGCCTTCCACTCGTTCAACAGTCAAATGGTGAATTCATTCACTCACTAACGAAGAGCCGGAACACGGTTCGAGTATGAATTATTGAGACAAGTGGAAACTGAGATTCCGGTAACTTTGCTCCGTAATTATTCAGCAGATTCAAGTTTCTACAATGGAGTTGCTCAGGGAACTGTGCTGGGGCCGCTTTTAATCCTTTACTATGGAATATTAAATAGTCGAATGACGGATTATAAAAAGATTTCGCGAGGGTAGATATTATAAACGGCAACACTTAACTGTACATCGGTGGACCTTATAATAAAGGGCATAAGGTCCACCGATGGAGTGTTGCGGTATGCATATATATTTAGTTTTCCTTTTTCCGCTAGATAAAAACATCGGAAAGCTAAAAAATCGTTTTAAGAGCCAACGGGAGTGCTCATTTCTCCATACAAACGTACTCCTCGTTTTCCTCCGTGGTTTTTGAAGCTAGAGCAATGATTTTTTCAACACAGATTAATATTGTCAATATCTGTGTCGGACCGTTTTCCTTTTTTTGATATTTTTGTTTTTTAAGGCGCTAGAGCCCTTCAAAAATGGCCAAAATGGCCTAATTGACTATGCCGCAATGAGAGGCGTGGCATTCAAAACTGATATCAATTAGCCAAAAAAGCAAAACGGTCCGACACAGATAATTTCATAATCATTTAGATTTCCAAATTTGGTTACGATTGGTTAAGTTTTGGAGGAGGAAACAGAGGAGTACGAAACCTCGACTTTTGAGATTTTTACGCAGGATTTTTCGCCTTGTCCTTATCGCACTACTTTTAGGTGCCGCTTCCGTTAGCGAGACGGGTATATTTACCTAAAATATTTAAAACTTAGCTCCTGTTTCGTCTTAAGGCAAACTTACGCCTGGCGGCCTAGCCAAGGTGACGATCGCAATCGCTTCGCCATCGAATCGCTTTGTGTCTCTCTATCACTCTTCCATATTAGTGTGGCAGTGACAGTTGCGTTTCTTTCGCTACGGAGCGTTAGCGATTGGCATGTTGTCTACGGGGCCAGAATATTTTATTAAATCCCAAAAACAAGAAAAATATATCCAAGTTATGATTACCGAATTACTGCCGCGATTAGAACATTCAATCAAGTAAGTTTAAAAGTGGTAGCTGAGGGCCTACCGCGAACCACGTTCGACGTGTTGCCTCTGTTTCGCACTTGTAAATTTGTACGTAAGTGTGACAGGGAGGCAACACGTCGAACGCGGTTCGCGGTAGGCCCTCTGATATACTTACTATAATACTCTTTGGTGGTAGCGCCCGCGACAAGGCCGCACCAGTAATTTCGCAACAGTATTTTTTTTAGGGTTCTGTACCCAAAGGGTAAAACGGGACCCTATTACTAAGACTCCGCTGTCCGTCCGTCCGTCTGTCACCAGGCTGTATCTCACGAACCGTGATAGCTAGATAGTTGAAATTTTCACAGATGATGTATTTCTGTTGCCGCTATAACAAAAAATACTAAAAACAGAATAAAATAAATATTTAAGTGGGGCTCCAATACAACAAACGTGATTTTTGACCGAAGTTAAGCAACATCGGGCGGGGTCAGTACTTGGATGGGTGACCGTTTTATTTTTTGCCGTTTTTTGCATTATGGTACGGATCCCTTCGTGCGCGAGTCCGACTCGCACTTGCCCGGTTTTTTAATAAATATTATAGGACATTATTACACAAATTGACTAAGTCCCACAGTAAGCTCAAGGCTTGTAATGTGTTGTGGGTACTTAGACAACGATTATTATTATTATTTTATTTGAACGATATACATATATAATATATACATATTTATTAATACTTAAATACATAGAAAACACCCATGACTCAGGAACAAATATCTATGTTCATCACACAAATACAAGCCCTTACCGTGATTCGAACCCAGGACCATCGGCTTCACAGGCAGGGTCACTACCCAATAGGCCAGACCGGTCGTCAATTTCAGTAATGTATCTTCAGTTTCCATCCGAACTTCACCTTAATTTTATTTTTTATATCAAGCTTTACTTTAAGCTACGCTTTAATATCAAGACTTCTTGCAAATATCACCTTGTAAAATATGTATGTCTGTCAGTCCGCGCCGGTGGAACTATTAATCAAAGCGCGTGACACGTGACATACTCCGGTAAAAGGGTCGCAGTTCTAGTTCATTCATTCATTCGTCACTTTACATCTTGTTAACATTAGTTAGCCGGAGAGTAATAAGCCGTCAACATTACGATTGAATGAACTAAGTCGGAACTAAAAATTAGTTTTCAATTCCGGTTTTGCTTTATTCCCTACAATTTTTGACTTTCAAAAAGTGTTCTGTAAGAATATATTTTGAATAAAAACAATTTATTTGTAACTCCATTTCGGATTTAACGGGCCTATAAATCCCGGTCTATCCCGGCTTGAGTGGGGATATAGATCCAACACGTAGAGGCCCCTTGGAGAGCTTTAATGTCATGTAGAATGCCTACTGGAACCCGTTTACAGGCGCAACAATAAATACCCATAAACCGGTCGCAGCAGGCATTGGGACTATAATTCACTTTTTCTACAATAATTGTAGAAAAAGTGAATAGTATACCGGTCTATGGATTGAAGTTTGGATGAACAATGAGACTGGGCTATTGTAAAGAAGTTCGGACACCTGCCATAAAAATGCTAATATTATTATAGGTTATTATTGCAGTGCAGTATTGCAGCGCGACATTAATACCTACTGCATTGCTGTCGCAAATGTCAAAATTACGGGCACCAACATAGATTTTGACATTTGCGGCAGTAATACAGTCGTAAACGCGCTGCAATACGACTGCAATACTGCAGGAAACGTCAAAATGTCAATTTATCGAGAAATTTATATTAAACTAGCTGTGCCCGCGGCTCCGCCCGCGTGTAATTCGGTCTGTGTCAGTAAGCGGCTAATTTCTAATCCTAATTTCTCTCCCTCTCCCCTGGAGGCGGAACTTGAAGTAAAGTTGACATATGTATATGCTACAGGACTGAAATCCAGATAAAATATTTTACAATTAAGTAAGTACCACTAAATAAAACTACACTCCAAAATCAATAGTTTTATTCGTCCTTATTAAAATTTTACACGTGATTTAAACTTAGAGAATATAACCAAACGGAGTAGTCATTAACAGGCGTTCCCCTCTATCGAAAATAGGCGGCCAATGGTCAACCGACGTCAGAAAACGTCCGCAAAAACGCCAGACTATTTTGTACCGAAAATTATAGACATGGCGTCTCCGTTGGTTATATTCTCTAAGGATTTAAACGACAGAGTAGTATAGGTGAATATCGGACGATACAGTAAGGTATACGCGCGCGAGCGAAAGCGAAGCGGCCTGCCTGGCTAGAGCGCCACTTACCGTAGTCTTCTTCAGACTCCTGAGGAAGACCACGTGCCCCTTGTAACCTCAATGCGATCAGATTTTTTTCGGGAAGGCATGGTAATGCGTATAAAATGCGATATTCATTGCTGCATTTCAGCTGAGAATGGAAATCAGTCACATCATTTTATCACGAAAATTGACAGTGCCGCAGCAGTAACGTTGCAACAGCTAGAGTACCTAATGCTACTGCAGGCGCCACCCAAATGTCACCGTTATCATAAACATCTTAGAATGTTATTGAAAACGCGAGCGAAGCGAGCGCGAAAATTTTTCGATATAAAAACGCAATTTGATAGACAGTTGTACATTTTTACTTTTAGTATGGAAATCAGTCACATCATTTTATCACGAAAATTGACAGTGCTGCAGCAGTAACGTTGCATCAGAGTAATGCTGCTGCAGTCTCCACCCGAATGTCACCTTTATCATATCTTAGAAAGTTATTGAAAACGCGAGCGGAGCGAGCGCGAAAATTTTTCGATTTAAAAAAACGCAATTCGATAGACAGTTGTACATTTTTACTTTTAGTATGGAAATCAGTCACATCATTATATCACGAAAATTGAATGTCACCTTTATCATATGTTCGAAAGTTATTGAAAACGCGAGCGAAGCGACCGCGAAAAATTTTTGATATAAAAAACGCATTTTGATGGACAGTTGTAAATTTTTACTTTTAGTATGGAAATCAGTCACATCATTTTATCACGAAAATTGACAGTGCCGTAGCAGTAACATTGCAACAGAGTAGGTACCTAATGCTGCTGCCAGCGCCACCGGAATGTCACCTTTATCATATCTTAGAAAGTTATTGAAAACGCGAGCGAAGCGAGCGCGACAATTTCTCGATAAAAAAAAACGCAATTTGATAGACAGGTGTATATTTTTACTTTTAGTGTGGAAATCAGTCACATCATTTATCACGAAAATTGACAGTGCTGCAGCAGTAACGTTGCAACAGAGTACCTAATGCTGCTGCAGGCGCCACCCGAATGTCACCTTTATCATAAACATCTTAGAATGTAATTGAAAACGCGAGCGAAGCGAGCGCGAAAATTTTTCGATAATTTTTGGTGCCCCCTAGACATGGTGCCCTAAGCAAGTGCTTATTTTGCTTAAAAGGGTTAATCCGGCACTGCAAATGACAGAGGTCAATGTTTGTTTTTTCAAAGTACCCAACTTCGTGGCCATTATTAAGTGATTAAGGAGGCGATACGTATGAATATGGATTTGATATGGACGGGATATAATTATGATTACGTATAATTCATGACGGAGAAAATAAATAATTTTAAATAATTTTATGCAATTATATGCGTGTTGATATGTGTGTTTATTTTACCACTACGTAACTATGTAAACCCATTTTTAGTTTTCTTGGTTACTTAATGTTTACTCGGCTCCCCAAAAGATGGCACTGTGCAATGAGGGGCAATTAATTTACTGTCGTTTAATTTTGTTGTATTATTAAATCAACACAATTATTCAATTAAATTTGTTGATATCCGTACGATTGATTGAAATTTTAGAAAAGGGGTCTTCTAAACATAGAGTTAATTTGGCAAAATCCTTCCTCGGTGACTTATTTATGTCACATCGTATTAAATTCAGCGCCATCTGTTAGTTTACCAGGGTAATCTATAGTGTTAGCACATATTTGAAAAAAGTTTGCTCCTCCTTCCTAAGTAGCGCCATACGATTTAGGGGCAAACTTGAGTCAATCTAGTGTTGTGGCTACCCCCCCTTTTAGGGGTTGAATTTTTATAGCCTATAACCTGGCCGGGGATTTTCTCGACAGATTAGTAAAGTTTTCATCAAAATCCGTTCAGCCGTTTTCACGTGATGCGCGTTCAAATAAACAGACAAACAGATAAACAGATAAACAGACAAACAGACAAAAATTCTAAAAACTGTTAGAACGTGTTCTGTTATCAATTCTAAGTGTCCCCGGACAACTTTTTTTCAAATATCTTCCATGTACAGACTTTCGACCCTCTTCAGCTTTATTATATGTATAGAAGATTGGACGTTTCCTGCTGTATTATCGTGCTGCAATACTGCTGTTACTGTTACGTCATTCTCGAATGCCCAGGAGTGGCAGAATACCGGGCACAACACCTCGGCTCACCGGGGTCTCTCCCAGAAGTCGTCGGCAACGTCAAGGGTCTGCTAGGCTTCTTGGTAGAGTTGGGTTGGCAAGAATAGTGCCGCCAACCCACCACGCAAAATAGGCGCAATAATATGACACCTAGTTGCCGACACCAAGCCCGCGAGAACCTATAACATATACTGCTGTTACAGACCATTGGTAGCCCTCTGTTATCTTTTTGCATTAAGGTTCATGATATAGCTAACTGTATCAACAAAGGTAACTGGAAAGTGATATCCAAACAGCTATGATAAATCGCAGGAGAGTGCTTCATAAACACCCATTCATATTTATACCGGTCAAGTTGTCGTAGTAGCCACAGTGTTTAAGAAACAGTAGTCTAATACTTCTAATAGTATTGATTGGCAGCGCCATCTCTCTCGCTAGCTCGGTATCCCCATGATCCAGTTAGAAGGTCGAACCATACTGTTCTACCTTAGGGATTGCCGGGGGCGCCATGAGCCTTCAGTAAGAAGTGCATATACTTGGAAAAATTCGACCTATGCCGCTGTAGCCCGGTGGCCGAATGGCACATGCACCTGCCGCGATAGCAGAGGACGCAGGTTCGATTCCAGCCTGGGGCACTGGAGGCCTTGGTCACTTTTTCTTAGTATATGACATTTATTTCAGTTTATTACAATAGTTTAATCGCAAAACGTTGCTGGCTGGCTTTCCACTGGCGGAAATGAGCGAAGATGAGAGAAGACGTGCTGGAATCAATCAATAGTATTGTTTGTAATCTACATCTCTTCTCACCTGGATTACAATTGGATTGCTATTTGCTTGATTCCGGCACGTCTTCTATCGTCGCCATAGATCGGAGTTTTTGGTGCAAGAATGTTTAACACTAGTCAAAAAATTGGTAAAAACTGTAAAAACCGACTCTATTTTAACATTTCTAAGCACATTTGGAGCTTACTGCGTATTTTCAGGGTTCCTCGTGCCTTCCTATACTCGTGCGTCTGTCTGTCTGTCTGTCCGAACATTCCCTCTCTTTATCTCCGGAACTACTGGGTCTAAAACTATGAAAAAAATACACAAAATCGTTCTTTACATAAAGATGACAGGAAAACCTATTAGAAATGTGCAGTCAAGCGTGAGTAGGACTTATTACTTAGTTTATGATCCGACCCCTACGGGTTTTTTAAAGACATTTCATTCATGTTCCACTTATAAAATACATTGTTAAAAATTGAGTAATGTACGGAATCCTTGGTACGTGAATCCGACTCACACTTGCCGGTTTTTTTTTTTATTCATAGCTTGGTAGTTCTCTTACAATAAACAAAGTTATAAGTACCAGAAATCATTCATGCACCAAAAACCCTGATGTGTGCCTCAGTGAAAAGGCAGCTTGGCAGTAACCTGAATTGTATGAGAGTTTTTTAGAAAATACAGCATCATAAATTATTTTTAAATTTTTTATGCTTTTCGGGTATTAAAATTATATTAAACAAGTTTTTCGCGTAATTTTAATGAGATAATCGTCCTTTTGAAATTATTTTAACATTTTTGTTTTCATTTATAGTTTTTACAGTTTTCCTTTCTTTTTTCTTTCTCAGATGTGAAAAATTTGAAAAAAATCGTACAATTATTACAAGTCTTAAAAGTGACAAAAAATTTAGGTATACATTTTAATGCCAATTTCCACAGAAATCTTATTCTTTGTTCGTGTATTCTACTCTTTGTTCCTTATCAAAGACTTTTTTACAAACACTAAACCGGAAACAACTACTGTAGTCTTATCATACTGTTCATAGACCACCGTGGCTTTGAAAAATGTACGCTATGACGTCATCCCCGCCCCGACTCTCACAGACATGCGATACTCGAGCAGGTGAATTTAAAACGCATTTCAGTGGAGCTTAGTTACACGACACGATAACGGAATGACATATTATTTCTTTTTACAAGCTTTTATTTACTTTCACCTGACCGTTGTCAGTCTGTCTGTAATCAAATCTTGCAAGTTAAATTTGATCCACTTCCCGGTTTCCGATTGAGCTGAAATTTTGCATGGATGTATAAATCCGAGCATAGCCCTCTCCATAGCTCGTTGAGCGACTTTGAGTTTTGAGATGAGGCCGATAGTGAAAGACCACGTTTCGGAGCCGTAAGTCATCACTGGTAACACACACTGATTAAAGACTTTCGTCTTGAGGCACTGAGGTATGTCGGACGAAAAGACATTACGTAGTTTCCCGAACGCTGCCCAACCGAGTTGGATTCGGCGGTTGACCTCTTTCTCGAAGTTGGACCTACCTAATTGGACTACTTGTCCTAGGTAGATGTACGAGTCAACAACTTCGAGTACCGAGTTCCCAACAGAGACTGGGATGGGCACAACATTGGCATTTGACATAAGTTTCGTCTTGTCCATGTTCATTTTCAAGCCCACCCGTTGTGAAACTCGGTTGAGGTCATCGAGCATCATGCTGAGTTCCTCCATCGACTTTGCCATGACTACGATATCGTCGGCAAACCGAAGGTGAGTGATGTATTCGCCGTTGATGTTGATGCCAAGTCCTTCCCATTCCAGGAGCTTGAAGGCGTCTTCCATTACGGCAGTAAACAGTTTCGGAGAGATAACGTCTCCCTGCCTTACGCCTCTTCGCAATGGAATCGCCCTCGTGCTCTGCTCCTGTACTCGGACCGACATGGTGGCGTTACTATACAAACACTTCAACACTTCGATGTACCGATAGTCAATATGGCATCGCTGAAGAGACTCAAGCACCGCCCATGTTTCCACCGAATCGAAGGCTTTCTCATAGTCCACAAACGCTAAGCATAATGGCAAGTTATACTCTTCGGTCTTCTGTATAACTTGCCGCAGCGTATGGATGTGGTCTATGGTACTATAGCCTTTTCGGAAACCGGCTTGTTCGGGAGGCTGGAAGTCATCAAGTCTGTGTTCGAGACGGTTCGTGATGACCCTTGAAAACAGCTTATAGACATGGCTCAGAAGCGTGATGGGTCTGTAGTTCTTCAATAGGTTGTTATCACCTTTTTTGAAGAACAGCACCACCTCGCCTCTATTCCATGTTTCAGGCGTTATGCCCTCGGACAAGACGGAATTAAAGAGCTTCTGGAGGACTTTAAGTACCGGTGTTCCACCCGCTCTCAGAAGCTCTGAAGTGATTCCGTCTTTGCCCGGCGCCTTGTTGTTCTTAAGCTGCTTCAGGGCCATCCTAATCTCGTACAGACTGATGTCCGGGATATCTTCGGTATAATGTCGGGACAGCTTGGCTCTTGGATCTCCTACCAAGCTGTCAACGGGCTTTGCGATCGAAGTGTATAACTGTCCATAGAACCTCTCGATCTCACCTAAAACCTCCGCTTTGCTCGACGCTATGCTGCCATCTTCCCGTTTCAGCTTTGTCAGCTGGCTTTGCCCAATAGACTTGTCCTTTGCGAACACTTTGGAGCCTTGGTTTCGCTCAATAGTCTCTTTAATACGGTTAGTATTAAAGAGACGCAGATCATGTCGCAAGGACTTAGATATACGTCTATTGAGCTGCCTATATGACTCCGCGTCATCAGGAGACTGCAACTGTAGCGAGCGTCGTTCAGCCATGAGGTTTAAGGTTTGCTCGGTCAATTTCTGAGGTCTATCTTTACGGCGGGGTCTAAAAAACTTAGACCCTACTGTGTGGACAGTTTCCACTAGCCCGTCGTTAATTTCGTCCACTGAAGCCAAGTTCTCTAGGCAAGCAAAGCGGTTAGAGAGCTCGAGTTGAAAGCTTTCGGGGTTTTGAACATGGGCTCGAGTAGGTCGGAGCGTAGACTTCATCAGGCTGGACCTTTCAAGTTTAATATTGATATTCAGTGTGCCTCTTACGATTCGGTGATCACTACCGGTCTTTACCCTGTTGATCACAGAGACATCACTGAATATCCGTTTCTTGTCGGTCATGATGAAGTCTATCTCGTTTCTCGTGGAACCGTCAGGACTCATCCAGGTCCATTTCCTGTGAGGCGGCTTCTGGAAGAAAGAGTTCATCATGAAGAGTTCCTCTCTCTCCAGAAAGTCGGCCAGCCTCTGACCCCTAGGGTTCCGTTGCCCATACCCAAATTGCCCCACTCTCAACTCATCCCCGCTTCTCTTGCCCAACTTTGCGTTGAAGTCCCCCATAACAACAGTAAAGTAGGTTTTAGAAGTATGTATGGCCCTACTTACGTCCTCATACATAGCTTCTACTTCATCATCGGAGTGTGACGAGGTCGGTGCGTACACCTGAATGACCTTCAGCGAATATCTTTTGGATATTCTGAGTATTAGGTATACCACCCTGCTCGACACACTGTCGATGGTTATTATGTTGTTTACGAGGGACTTGTGAACGAGAAACCCGACACCACCTTGGGACTGTTGGTCGCCCTCCCGGTGGTAGAGCAAGTTACCAGACTTCAGGGTTGTCGTGTCCTCCCCCTCTCTACGGACTTCGCATAACCCTACAATGTCCCAGTGTAACCTGCTCAGTTCCTCTTCCAGCTCGCAGATCTTTTCGTCAGTCCTCATAGTGCGTATGTTGTGTGTTACCAGGGCCAGTCGTCGTCGGGGCGGGTAGCCGGATCTTTGCCGGAGATTCTTAGCACCCCTGACCCCGCTAATGCCCTGACCGCTACCATAGCCAGAGCACCGGGGGTCGCCGGAACCTCGGGGCCATGGTTTTATTGTGCTCATCATGATGGGGGGTGTATGCCATAATCGCCACGCTTGGCAGGCGGGTTGGCGATCGCAGTCGAGTTCACCGAATTTGAGGGACGCTGCTGCCCGTCCACCGGTGGTCTTGGACGTAGTTTAAGGACATACCCGGGTCTACGTGATCGAATCAGAAATGAGGAGATCCGTAGACGAACTAAAGTCACCGACATAGCCCACCGGATTAGCAAGCTGAAGTGGCAATGGGCAGGCCACATTGCACGCAGAGAAGATGGCCGATGGGGTCGAAAAGTGCTCGAGTGGAGACCACGGACTAGCAAGCGCAGCGTAGGACGTCCACCCACAAGATGGACAGACGATCTTGTTAAGGTCGCCGGAAGACGCTGGATGCGGGTCGCTTCCAACCGGCACGTATGGAGGTCCAAGGGGGAGGCCTATGTTCAGCAGTGGACGTCTTATGGCTGAGATGATGATGATGATGATAAATCGGATGACGATGCAATATTATGGTACCATCGAGCTGATCTGATGATGGAGACAGGAGGTGGCCATAGGAACTCTGTGATGAAACAACACAACCTAATTGTGTTAGGGGTTTTTAGAATTGTCCCGATGAGTATTAGTTGTCTGTCGTAAGAAAAGTACAGTCAGCGATAAAAGCTTGTAGGTACCAAAAATGATTTTATTGCCAAAAACTTATTAACGGTACACTCTTAAAGTAGTGATCATAGTGGTTCTGTCGAGTATAGATACCTAGTCAAAGAGATTTGTAGCTATTATTCAATTGATAAATTTCATATTTAAATGGCAACACAGAAAAATTCCGTTTGACTAAGTAACTATATAATGCTGCACTGACTTGCATTTTCAATTGCAAAAAAAACCTTAAAATAAAATCCTTGAAGAGGAAAATTCTAATTCTACTTGCTCTGACCGAAACTAGCAGGCGATTTCGAATTTTAGTTATTTGATCTGTTTTCGATATGATCAGTAGATATGTGAGAGTCAAAAGTGACTTTTTTGGTTAGAGAAATGCCACTTTTGACACTGCCAGATCACTTAGATGACTCAGAGATGAGTATCATATCGAAAACAGATACAGTAACAGAGAGTAACATATTTATGTCGTATTATGTATATGTGGGCAAAGACATATGTAACTTCGTATAAGATGAATAAAGTCTAAGGAAAAAACGTGCCTCGGAAATCAAGAAAAAGTCATTCTCGGATAGATGGCGCACACACCTTTGGCCTATGCTCGGCTAGATGGCGTGACGACACCGTTTCATATTTAACAATTTTAACACATAGATATCAGTGAATGAACATGGGTCAAAATGTCATACGATAAATAAAAATGATATAAAAATTATAAAATAATTTATCCATATATAATCATTTTTTTGATAATTTTATACGTTTTCATTTTGAGTTTTAGTCGTGTTGTGATAGATTGCAGTAAATTTACTGGGACTACAAAATTTACTATGACAGGACCCCTCTATACTCGACCCCTCTTGAAGTGTTCCCTATATTTTTACATGGCGCAGCCGGTAGGATCCGAACCTACGCTCCCACAGGGAATCTGATTTGGAATCAGAAGTTTAAAATCTAAGTCGGAAAGTGTAAGTAAGCTCTTCACAAATAACGGCACATATGAAATATTATTCGTGCGATTGCAATGCCATTTTCTATTTCCATGCTCCGATCATCAATATCGCAACTTGTCATACTCGCACGTACGCTTTATAAAAGTTTTGAAGAGATTTGTTCAGATTCTTCTGAATGGCTATATCACTATTTATTATTATTATATGTGAATGCACAGGCAGCTTAAAGTTGATACGTGCACATCGATGTCCACTTGTGTTTTGTACAATTCTGCACCATTCGTCCGATTCTCCATTCGTCTAGTCGGTCTCCGTTCGTCCATTTCTCAGTTTGTCAATATCATGGTTTGTCAGTTTCTCCGTTCGTCTGATTCCCATTTCTTTAATTGCTCAGTTCGTCCTATTACCCGTTCGTCTAGTCAGTTTCTCTTCGTCCATTTCCCAGTACGTCAACTTCCTGGTTCGTCAATCGACTTGTCCTCAATTTCTCAGTTCCTTTATTTCTACGAAAGTGTTCATCGAGTTTGTTTTTAAAAGATTTTATCGAAGGTGCACTGATCACTGACTCGGGTAACCTGTTCCACACTTTCACTACGCGGTTAGATAGGAAGTGTCGTCTGGGGTTGCTTCTACTCTGCGTCCGTGTCAGTTTCAGAGAGTGTCCTCTCAGTCTGTCATTTATGTTGCGAGTAAAAATATCGCTTAGCCATCCAATGTATAACAATTTGGTGTTGAAACTCTAGGTCCATGGGGTCCCAGCACGCATAACTTTTTTTGCAGGAATCACGAAGCGTCTGGTTGTCGTATCGCACAACGTATCAGCATTGCGATACAAATTACAACGAGAAAATGCCGCCAGCGTCCTTGGTATAATGCTTCAAGGGCCAATTTTAGTTTTAAGCTCGTTATTAACTTAGTTTAGTTTGCCTAAGTAAGTCGGTATCTAATATCTGGGAGAGCGAGCTTTGCTCGGATAACATATAAAAACTCAAAAATGCGCGTTTTCCCAGAGATGACACCTAGATAGATCGTTTTATTGTCCCCGAAAACTCCCATACTTATAGCAAATTTCATCGAAATCGTTAGAGCCGTTTCCGAGATCCCCGAAATATATAAATAAACAAAAATTGCTAGTTTAAAGGTATTAATTATGTAAATAAAATAACCCAGTGCCAAATTGTACTGGTAACCATGGTAACTCGAGGTTTAACCGGTTAACCCCGGGTTAGTGTAATAGTGCAAGTGGCGCTAATAAGCTAGAAATATATAAAAAAAACTATTAGTATGATCTATGTAGATTAGTCTTTTCATTCCGACGTAACCGCTAATTATCTCGATAGCCGAAGCGCAGATTTCTTTTCAAAGAAATATTTATTTCCACCATTTCATAGATTAAAAAAGGCGCCTCTGGCGCTGCACTCGCTTTATCAAAGCCAATGCATGGTGAATGCCATGTCCGATGGTCCATGGTATAAGCTTTAGCGGAATTTTAAATTGAAATAGATAAACTAGTGGCTCTGGGAGCTGTAGACCTCGCGTTAAGCAGAAAAAATAATGATAATAATAGGTATAATATACTTACATCATTAAGTGATTATCACAGCGAACTCATAATGGTCTTAAACGCCATAGACTCTGGCGCTTAAGCCCTTTATGGCATTTAGAGCATTTTCCAAAAAAGGAAACGACAAAAAAATCTGTCCAACTATCAAACTTGCTCACGAAATTTCTAAAAACATTGTTGAGAAATGCGACCTGCAGAGGAGGATCCGGACATATTTACAATAGCATTTTTAGCCAAGCCAAAACGGAGACCTTTGCTAACGCTCGGTCAATAATAGATAGAATGCCGCATAGTTGAAGACGCCGGTTCGATTCCGACCTCCGACACTGGAGAGATATGGTCACTTTTTGTTTAATATAATGACATCTCTTACAGTTTATAATTTATATACCGGATGTTGCCTGTAACACGAGCAAATAATTAAAACATATATTATACTCCTCAAACTCTAAAACTTTTATCAAACTGCACAACGGGACTTATTCGCATATTTAAGTATTCGGAGACCACGACCACGACCGAGACCACGGGGACAACGCCGTCCTCGAAACGTCGGAGGTAAATCTTAAAACTTAAATACGTGATTAAATCCCGTTGTGCAGTTTGATAATGTTTAATAATCGTGAAAGTTTAAATCAGTGTTCTAAAACTTTTGTTCAACAACTTTTAAAAATTATGAATTCTTCGGACTTCCTCTTTTTCATACAAAATAAAATATATTGCCTTCAATGTACGCTGACATCAGTGTGTTTGACAAAAAAAAGTCACTTTGACGTTGCTTGTCACGCTTTAAACATAGCAAAATTTGCAATACATTGCGTCATAGGATAAATTTTAAAGTGTAATAAAAATCAAAACATAAGTTATTTTTAAAAGTTTCTGAACAAATGTTGGTCAGTTTGAGGAGTACAGCCTACTGTTTAATTTATTGTTCCTGTTACAGGAGACACCCCTTATAGTGAGACTATAAAATATTATACTATTTACTAAGAGTCTATGTAGGTACTTTGTATTGCTAATTTCAGATAAAATTTAAGATACGTGTATTGCTAACTTCAGATAAAATTTAAGAAATTAAAAATCGCTTCCCGCTCTTTCTTGCGACACACCACACATACCGTAACATGGTATCACACGTATGCTAATATGTGCTCAGATGACAACAGTTAGAACCGACACAAGTCGCTTTGCTGCCTTAAGTCTGTTAGGGTAGTCTACACGATTTGAATGGACTGGTAGAACATTAACTCCTTTAGTATGTTACAGTATTTAGTAGTAGGTACAGTCAGCCGCAGAAGTTGCTAAGCGGGCGAGGTGTTCAAAATGATCTTGACGTGACTTTATTGTTAAGAGAATAAGAGCGTGTCAAGGTAATTTTGAACATCTCGCCCGCTTAGCAACTTCTGCTGCTGACTGTACCTAGTAGTTAGTTTAGTATTAATTACGGTTTTACTCCGAATACGAACGCGAAAGTTTTAAAAACATTAGAAAACCTAAATAAACCGGTTTATTCGACAAGCGATACGAAAACGGCTTGCCCGCTCCGACTGTGTGCCGCGTAAACAAAGACACCGACATAGGAAGAAACCGGTTTTTAATTTCTAAACCAATAATCTAACACGAACTTTATTTAAATGTTCTCCTAAAAATCTGTTTAAAAGAAACCGAAATTAAAAGGTTTTTCGCCAAGTACATGAAAACGGTTTCGAAATGTAACCGGTTTCCGAGCCTTGTTTTAGCCACCCTCTAACTTCGTCAAAAGCTTCACGATATCCGGTCACCCTCTCTATTGTTACGATAAATTATCATTTTTAGCCATTATTTACCACAAAGAACTACGCAAATTCTGTCAACATAACAAGCACTTAACATATAGGCCCCGTGCAATGCCGTGCATGAACTATAAGGGGCAGCCAAGGATCCGTCAGATTATTGGCGCGAAGCGTAAAAGTGTCGTTTATGCTTCCGATGTAGCCCACAACATGGCAGAACCTACTACGCACAAGAAAACGTACCGACGAGAACGGTAGATGGTAGCACTTTCTTTGGCAATACATGTCCACATATGTTTCCGATTCAGGCCACAAGATGGCAGACCCTCCAACGCGCACGGTCCCTATACATATTTCGTTGTTCCTCAATATAACAACGCCCAACTTGCTTTACGTATATTCCGTTGTTCCTCAACTCGCGAGATGCAACTTGAATTCATTAGTAACTATTGACAAACTGATATTGAACTTCGCTTTGTCTCGGATCAAAAATAGTTAGTGTGCAAGATAATTAAACGAGAAGTTTGTTGCAGAGAAACTGATCATGTTAGTTGATTAGAATGCATCATAACTTGTAACAATGTACCTGTAAAGGATAAAGGATGTACTTATATTCTGTATCTTTAGGTATTTAAATAAAAGTAAACAAAATCTACCCTCAAATGGCTCCTTAAGGCAGTTGAGGGTTGAGGGTAGATGAAAACATTACATGATCAAATAATGTAGGTTAAAGTCAAGTCGTTCAGTGACTGAAGCAGGCGGTTTTGTATTGGGTTGGTTAACCAATAAAATGTATAATCTATATACAGAATATCTTTAATATTTAGATATTTACTATGATTAGATAATATTTTCATTGACTTAAAACAACAAAATTAATTTGTTTTCAAATAAACAAAGTTTTCTCAAACCGCTTACTCACTTCTCGACCAAAACTGGTAAACTGTATATCTCTTTCATTGTTCACCCCAACAACCAGAACTTCTTAAAAAGCCTTAATAAACACGAACAAGTTTACTATACAGTACTTATACACCTAATAAAGGACATTGTCTGCCGCAAGTCTCCGGATCAAACATTGACTTAAACACCACCAGAATTCACTGGACTCTCTTCAGTAATACTTGGTAGGTAGGGGAGGGGTCTTGATAAGCTGGTGGTCTTGTATTGTAAACATTTGTTGTCTGGTCAGGCCAAGAAACGGTCACAGAAGTTTGTCATCTTGGGTGTGGAGTTCATGGCATTTAATTAATCTTTTGACAAGAAGTAAATTAGGAAGGAAATGTTTTATTTTTGACAGATAACATATAGTTGGCAAGCCATATCCGTCAGTAGAAAAAGTCTTTTGACAAGAACACAAATAGGAAGAAAATGTTTTTTTTTCAAAGAAAACATAATACATAGTTGGCAAGCCATTTCCGTCAGTAGAAAATTAAAAAAAATGGAGGCGTGAAGAGTTGTCCTTGCATAGAAAATTTGAATTTCTCGGCTTTGTCTACTGACAAATTGGGTTTCTCAGAGTCCTCAAGAATCTTCGTTAGTCGGTTGAAGAATGTAAAATTAATATTTATCACATGTCAAGAGTAGTGTTATCCATTTTAGATACTGAAAAAAAAAACAAAAGCATTTCATGCAACTAAATTGACGTTTAAACATAAAACACACACACACATGACAGACACCGACGTGGAACTTTTTATTTAGGTATTAGGATTTACAAATTTTATCTTATGTTAGTATACGTGCGTTGTTTTAATTGTTTATATTCCGCCTATAAACATACATAGGGTAATTCACCAGTAACTGCATGGCCACTGTTAGTAATTGGCCACCCTAAACTAAAAATGAAAAAGTTTTCAATAACTAGCCAGCTTTCAATAACTAGCCACCTTATACTAAAATTAATTCTTTTTGATAGTTCCTTAAAAAGGGTAGACGCGTTCGGACCCCACGGGCCAAGGGTCTCGACACCAAAAGGTACGAAATCGTATTCGGGGCCGAGACCCCTATATTTGGTCTTTTTTAATTTTTCGGCCGCCTCTGCTGCCGCGCCGGCTTTTGAAGTAGTGCCGTGGAGATGAGACGGGGCTAGGGTGTCCACACAGGTGGCGTCCCACACCAGCACCCGACCCATCTTCCACGGAATTAGTGACATTCCGTCTGGTCTCTTACCATCGTCTCTTACAATACCAGGAGGCTCGAGAAGAGCCGGTACGTTGACGCTGGTAAGAGACCGGCGGAGAATATCGTTAAGCGCGGCGTGTCTAGAGAAGCGGCCGGCGCTCCTTTGGCAGGAGAGCCCGTGGTGTCCGAAGGCGTCGACGTCAGTGCCGCAGGGGCACCTATGTGGAGCACAGACCCGGACGCCGAGTCGCAGGCAGGCCGCAACGCGCAGAGTGTGCGGCTCCAGGAAAGTGCCGGTATGCACCGATGGGAAGGCGTGCAGCCAGGCGCCGGACTCCCTGGAACCGGCTGCTAGCAGTCTGGCGCGTGCAGAACCTGTACTGCGGCTTAAAAGATAGTCATAAGTAATTTTGCATTGTATGTCGTCCCAGGCCCTTTGCGAATTTAGATTTTCGGGAAAATCCTTACCCGGGCAGGCGATGGACCAGGCGTTTTTAGACTCCGTTAAGCCAGTTATCTCATAGTTTGGAGGACAGGCCCTCAGGATTTTACCTATGAGAGTTGCTGAACTATGAACGGAAGATAAAAACGCCGGTGTAGAAACACTTGAAATTTTGCGGATCCCTAATCCACCGTGGCGAATGGGAAGGGATGCCTGGGTCCATGACTCTTCGCTAAACTGCAGGTTCAAAATTGATTCCAAATTAGTTTTTATCAAGTCGTCCAAAGGGGTTAATAAATTTAGAAATTTTGTAAAAGGGCAGCAGCGAAGTACATACATTAATTTTGGTACAAAAAGGCAGAATTTGATAGTAGTTAAAGCGAAATGCGGACTAATTTCGAGAAGACTTAATGACATGGGCCAGCACCTCCCGGAGGTCGACGTATTCGCTGACAGTATAGGGACGTTTGTGAGGCTTGTGGCGCTGTATCTTAACAATTGCTCTACATAGAATGGTATTTAATGTATTATGATTATAGTGACGCGAATTGTATTTGACTATTTATTTCTTATTTTATTTTTCTATTTTTTATTTCTTTGTTGACTTTTATCTTTATTTATCAAATGACATTTATATTAGAATAAGCTTGATGTGATGACATTTTTTTTTCTTTATGTATAATTTTTTTATTGAATGTATTGAATTTTTAAATGTTTTAATGTTAATAATGTAATTAATGTGTAAGTGTTTTGGTCCAGCACTGTAAACTTGCATGTGGTTTTAAATAAATGAAATGAAGACGACTTTCATAAGTTTGAAATTTAGAGGTAGTATCGCATGTGAATTTTGAGTAGGATTCTTCAAAGATAGGAGACCCAAGGAGGCAGAGAGAGTCTTTGTCTGTTATTTTGATGTTTGGTGTAAGCAGATCAAATTTTGGTTTAATATCCGTAAAATTTAAAGAGGTATTGTTAATAAAAAGTTCACACTTGCTATAGTTTAATTCTAGACCAATTGTTTCAAATTTTGATTTTATAGTTGAGAGATCTGACAGTACTGATTCGAGGTCGCCTCCCAGGGTTCCGTCGTCTAAGTACCAGACGTTAAATTTTGATTTTAAATTTTGAATAATTGGGTTAATAGCCAAACTGAATATTGCCGGCCCGAGAGGATCACCTTGCTGACAACCGACTTCAGAAGATAAAACATTTTCACGGTAGATCAAATTTGTAGGGTCAGCATAACAATGCAAGAGATAGTTGTATATTTCGGGAATGTTGTTCTTTATTTCTGTCAGCAAGGTGTCCCTGTTTACTGAGTTAAAGGCGTTCCGAACATCAATTTTGACCAGCACATCACAGGGTGAATTTGAGAGGTAAGTACGTAAGGCGTGGACGGCTGCCTCACAACCTCCTTTTATGCCGAAACCGAGCTGAACAGGTTCGAAAAGTGGTTTTAATTTGGAAATGATATACCTGACTGCAATTTTGGAGGCGAGACGTCTTATAGTAGAACCAACGGCAATCGGTCGCACCCCTCCGTCCTTTTTGGTGAGTGCGATGAGATTTGCCCCGTATAGGATCGGGACTATTTCTGGGTTCACGTTGCCTGTGTACATGAGGTTGATCAGTTTAGTAAGGGAGTCGACGAGACGCTCGCCAGCGTCGCCCACGGAATGGGAAGTGAGGTCTTTTAAATGTTGGGGTGAGAGTCCGTCCAAGCCTGCAGCAGAACCGATTTTGAATGACAAGATACCTATAATTACGTCTCTGTTTTTTATTTGTAGGCAGGCCTGGTTTGCCGTTGGTGGGTCCAAAAAGTGCGGGGTGGTGGGACCTGGGGGATGTTTTGTCTGTAGGGCCAAAAGAGTGTCGGGGGTATCCGGCGATAGCACGTCGTTAGAGAAAAGGAGGCGGGCGGCACCTTTAAGGTCGCCGTCGCTTATTTTGTTTTCTATGTGTTTCTTTCGGTCGTACATTATATTTGTCTTATTTTTATATGTGGGCGGCGGTGGATTGTTAATGCAGTTGTTTTTTATTTTTTGGGTCAGGCATATGCTCGGGTCATCATCTTGGGCGTGCAGGGTGTGGTAGGGAAAAAGAAGGAGGTTGTGCCAGTCTGCGGTAGTATTGTTTTCGGTGCATTTGTTTATGAGATGAGAAAGATGTGACGCGACAGTTATTCTAGCTCCGCGAGGTATTCTTTTGACTATGGAGACATTGTTTTTAAGATGGCTGAGGTGAAGATAAAATGGAGTGGTAGGTTGGGCGGCTGCGAGGAAGGGAGGCGGATTAATTTGGCTGTTGTCTATTGGAGGGATATTTTGTGTGAGACAAGGTCTGTGGACTTTTGTTGTATGTATATTAAGCCCTTAGTATTTTGGTGTCGAGACCCTTGGCCCGTGGGGTCCGAACGCGTCTACCCTTTTTAAGGAACTATCAAAAAGGATAGCTGACGCCACTGGTGACCGTAGATCTGGCAGCTTCCTCGCACAAAGAATAAGTATTGCGATACAGCGAGGAAATGCTGCCAGCATCTACGGCACCATTCCGCAGGGGGATATTTTGTAATTTTTTTTATTTTAAGTTTAATTTTATTTATTTTTAGATTTAGTTTTTAAGTTTTGTAGGTTAGTTATTTAATTATGTTTTTTTTTTCTAGTTATGTATATTAAGTTTGTCCTCAAAATTATTATAGAAATTCTTTTTACAGGTGAATAGAATTCATTTTTAAGTTTAGGACGGCCAATTACTAACAGTGGCCAGTTACTGGCGAATTACCCTATCTTACATTCTAAGCAACAATTCAGTTTTATACGCTAATATTTCTGTAATAAAATATTGACTAAGAGGTAAACAAAAATTTAACGCGCATTTTATTGGTATTGATATCAAAACATCGTCCTCTCTACTTGTTTACAGTGCACTGCGATTTTTAGTAGTTATAAAACTTATAAAACACTTTGTTGTATAAAATATAGCAAGTTATATTAGTTATAAACATTTACAAAACATTCGTACAAAAGCGACCCTATCCATATAAGGGGTCTATTCCAGTTAACTATTGAAAAATTTAGAGAGAACCAGAGATACTGGCAGACATAAGCATAAGTCATATTCTTTAATAATTAAAAAAAAACCTTAATCGAAAATCGTAACAGCCGTATGTATATCAAATGACCCAATTCATTTCAACCGCCTTTAGAGTCTAGACGGATAATTAATATTTTAATCGGCCGCTTAAAACATTGGCCCAATTCTCTTGGGAACAACTTATTTATAGCTGTTTTTAATCTTTCCTTCTGATTTTTTTTCCATTTTTCCGCATATTTTTTTTTCTTCGTCAGATTTCGATAAAATTTGGGGAATAAATAGATAGAGTTTCCTATTCTGTTCATTAAAAGAGCAATTTCACATTATGACCTAAAAAGCCTCACAGAGTTACGAAAAAGTACTTATTCAATAATAACTAAACAAAACTACTAAGTTATTGTGAGAAGATTTTAGTAAAATTGTATGAAGCGCATGAATCTAGAAAACTGGATCAGGCATCAGGAGTGGGGGGAAATGATCAAACGGGATAGTCTTATGTATCTTTCAGTAGGAGTAGAAGCGAAAGCGCTATTATTATTTGTCCTTGTCACAGTCTCACATTTATGGTGGGCAACAAATAAACTCGACCAATCATAGTGTCGCATTGCGTATGTTTTGTCCCTCATTGACGCACGCGTATAGCAAATCTATAGGATCCTACCATCTAGGATGATGAATCGTGTTAACTAACAGTCACATCATAAAATGAGTGATATAGCATTATGAAAACGTCTCAAATAGGACCACTCATCCCCATAACGTACCGGAACTGTGGAGTGGAACAAATGGGAGACGGAAGTTAACAAAGATGGCGGAAGACACTCTGTTGTACGTAATGAAGTTTTATATTCATTACAACAGGAAGATTAAGTATGAGACTGTTACGGTTTTGATATTTGTAGCAATATTTCACAAAGAAGTAAAACTTTTAGGTTATACGTCAAATGCTAACAAAATCTGTCTTATATACATTTATTATTTTCTATTTAATTGAACTCCAGTTTAAGTAAAACAATACCACGACCGGCCCCAATTTCACATCGGTGACAGGTGCGACGAATTGTAAAATCACTGTTGCTGACGTCACAGGCATCCATGGGCTACGATTACCACTTACCATCGGGCGGGCCGTACTCCTGTTTGCCACCATCATTGTATTATTTAAAAAAACTTTATTATATCGGATAAAAACAGATATTTCTCCTGCGAAGTTTCTGACAATTGTCAAAGATTTAGAAGAATTGTAGGTAATTCTTGACAGGTAATGAGTTATATGTCGGAATTTCGTGACAATTGTAGTGTTTCTTGTGACAATTGTCATAAACTTAGCAAGAGAAATATCTGTTTTTTTCCGATATCATAAGGTTTTTTTTAATAATACAATGATGGTGGCAAACAGGAATACGGCCCGCCCGGTGGTAAGCGGTAACCGTAGCCCATGGATGCCTGTGACGTCAGCAACAGTGATTTTACAATTCGTCGCACCTGTCACGTTGGTGAAACAGGGGCCAGGCGTGGCTCACTCCGCGATTTCGTCGCTTTGCTAAAGGTAGCTAAAAGTACATCCGTTCCGCCCCAATTTTGGGGAAAGCCATAAGCCGCGCGTGGCGCTGTCGCCACCTAGCGGCCATATCTGTGCTGATCGTAACAGACGCGTTTTGTTAGAGAGTGAGTCTTCTGTACCTAGTACTATTATTTATTCTGTGCCACGACGTATTATGGGAGTTTTCAGAAAAAATGGTACCATTCACTTTTTTGGAAAAAATCATCAACTTTTGGGTTATTTAGACTCCCTACTATTGAACGAGACAAAGAAAAAAACTGTCCCCAGTTTTTCATACGAATTTTGGAATTCAATTTTGTAACGGTCCATACAAAATGTATGTGAAAATGCGTTACAAAATTGACATCTTTTTTGGGACACATTTTTTCTTTTTAATTCGATAGTCCTCGTGATTCTGAGTAGAAAATAACCCAAAAGTTTTCGAAAAAAAGTAAATGGTACACTTTGAAGTGAAAATGCCCATATAACATATCACTCACTTTGGGCAGAAGTGTATATAACGACGTACACATTACAAGTGTCGCCGGCGACTGATTTACGCAAATGCGACGTGTATGTTTTATGTAACAATGTAAGGGCCGCCAGTGTACTACTGTCTGTTCATTTGTGTTACTTTTGGGCTGAGACTACACCACCAACGAAGCCTAGTATAGTGATTAGTGACCCTGCCTATGAAACCGATGGTCCTGGGTTCGAATCCGGGTAAGGGCATTTACTTTTAAGCGAATTAATTATTAAATTTCCACCAACGAGGCCTGGTGGGTATAGTGACCCTGCCTATGAAGCCGATGTTCCTAGGTTTGAATCCCGGTAAGGGCATTTACTTTTAAGCGAATTAATTATTTAATTTTATATATTTATACAAAATTGGAATCATGTGCGGCTCCTTAGCTCAATTTAGTATGGAGGTATGGTCCAATCCGGTAGAAAGCCCGAAACTTGGCATGCATACGTATATATGGCTTATAAGATAGGTTTATAAGAATAAACAGAAGTAGAAACACGCTGTAGTGTGTGTACTACGCCTTACTCACACACGTGCATAGCTTAGTATATAATGTCTTGTACTTGTTACTTAAGACAGAATAAACCTGTACTCCAGAGATAGTGTTTGTCTTTACGTCCCACCTCACATGGCGACTCTGCCAGGATAGAAGTTGTTTCCCTCACTCTCCCCACTCTCTCGGCGTGTTTCTACTACAACTATTCTTATAGACCTAAAAGCTATATGCATGCCAAGTTTCGTGTTTTCTGTCGGATGGGACCATAAATTGAGGCTAAGGCAACATCGGCAAAAGGCCCATATTAAAAATACCTTATAGAAAATTATAAACTGAAATAAATGTCGTATACTAAGAAAAAGTGACCTAGGCCTCCAGTGCCCCAGGCTGGAATCGAAACAGCGTCCTCTGCTATCGCGGCAGGCGCCTTTGCCATTCCTCAACCGGGCCACAGCGGCATAGGTCGAATTTTTCCAAGTACATATATGCAATGCACTTCTAACTGAAGGAATATTTTCGGAAAATAATTTAATTTGTTCTAATAAGTACTTCTAATACCGTAAAACGGGGTGAGTAGGTTTCGCGGGGAGAGGGGGATTATGAATGGGGAGAGAAGGTTTGAGAGGGGGGTGAGAAGGGATTTTAAGGCTACTGCTACAAAAATAATGTATTCCAATTTAAAATGGAGCTATATAGTTGAGTGTGCTCAGAGGATAAAAAGGTCAACCACGGCGTTGCATGAACAAGAGATTTCCTTTGGCAGGATTGGTCCTTAGAACCCAAGGATGGATTTAAGAAGTGGGTGGGGGGGTTTTAAGCGTCGGCGACGTCTGATGTTGATAATTGTTTAAGTTTAGGTTCTATGTCAAGTTTAGTATAATTTTCAAGTAAATCAAAGATGTAGACATAGATTTCATCTAAATCGGTTCAGCCGTTATTGATTCCCCATACAATCTTACACCTTCCTTTTCACTTTTAAGAGATTTTTTGTTTAATAAAAACTATCATATGTTCTTCCCCGGGACTCAAAATATCTCTATACCAAATTTTATCTAAATCGGTTCAGCGGTTATTGAATCCCCATACAAATTTCCACCTCCCTTTTCACACCCTTAAAGGATGATTTTTGAGATTTAAAGTAGGCTATGTTATTCCCTGGAACTCAAACTATCTCTGTACCAAATTTTTAACTAAATTGGTTTAGCGGTTTAAGCGTGAAGAGGAATTAAAAAAAAAGTATATTTTTCATATTTTATGTGTTTTTACTTCTGAATGATATCAGAAATGAATTCGGCATCCCCGATTTATACGAAAACGATACCAAACTTGGCCTAGTAGCTTAAATGATATAGATATCAAGATCAAGTTGAGAGCCCCCCCCTAAGAATTTACATCAAAAATCTCGGTGGCTCTACTTCTTAAATCCATCCTTGGGTCCTAAGGACCAATCCTGCCAAAGGAAATCTCTTGTTCACGCAACGCCGGAATGAAATGGAACGACCCAAAATAAAATAAAAACTAAAATACAAACGTCCGGAACACTTATTATTATACAGGGTGAAATTTAATTCACTGGCCAAATTGAAACACCCGAAAGAACTCGAAAAAATATTAAACACGTGTTTTTTCTTTTAATACCGCTCAGTACATTTTTTTCGAAATAACTCATCATCAAGTTGTCCTAAAAACCTCGTACGTTATGGTGAACCGACAACTACCCACTACACCCGCTTCTCTCTTATCAGTTAAGGTCATTGACACCCCGCCCCTCCCGCTGTTTGCAATCGCGTCACCAATTATGAACCCTATTGCAGCGAGATAAGACGCCTACCTACATAAGTTGCTAATTTTTCCTTCATACTTTAACGGGCTTAGAACCGTCAAAATGCAAAGGCAACCCATTTTTAATCTAAAATGTTATTTCTGACTAATGATTATTAACAAAACGTCCGTGGCTTAAAAACAATGAGTAAAAACTAGGTCAGGAATCTTTGCATTCAGGCGTATTTAAAAAAATTGAATCAACTTATGTACATTTGATTAAAAATCGATGCAATCAACGAAAGTCCCACGAGATGGTACTTACTCTTGGATTCAATCCTTGTCTGCGAAGGCGTGGAACTGATTCCATTTCGTATAATCATTGTGCACCACGTAAACACTCACCACTTAATAAATAACACCGTACCATTTCGTAATATTCCCGGTTCGAAAACATTTTTTTAAACCTTAGTACGCGCGCGATTATTATTTTAAGGTTGGCGAGTGACGAGTGACTAATCATTTATGCTTACCGTTATGTTTACCGCTAGCGCGGAATGGTTTAGACTACCCTCGAAATTGATAAACCTGCCTACCATCGCCAACACTAACTGGGTGGACCCTATTGCAACGATTATAAGGTTTAGTGAAGGTCAGATAAGGGTTTTGCTGATGTTGTTGTTAAAACTTACTATTAGGTTTGTTTACATTTGTGGTAATAGGGTGACCACGACTCGTGGAAAATATTTAAAAATTGAAAAATGAAAATTAAAAAAAATGTACTCTTTTTTTTTTGCTAAATAGATTCCTTAAGTGTAACCTAGTGCCGGGAATGAATATGGCCAGTGATTTAAATTTCACCCTGTATACACCATTCAGTTTTCATATGTAAAAATAAAATGTTATCGAGGTTTGAATTTCAGTTTTGACCCTACTCACCCCATTTTACGGTAGTACCTTATATTATCATTGAAACATCTGTCAGTAGTGAGCTACGGTAAGGGTAGACCTAAATAATTTATGGGCGAAGTCGCCGAGATTTGATATTAATGCCACCGTTACGTGAGACGGATCCCTCACAGATAAATATATGATGACGTTAGGCGGCATCAGTGCATTTTATTCATGAAAATATGATAATGAACTATAAACATTTTTGGACGGGTTTTGCATAAAATTAGTACACAGTTTAGAACCAGTAAGGCTACCACCAATTTGGACATCATCATCATATCAGCCAGAGGACGTCCACTGCTGGACATAGGCCTCCCCCAAAGAGTGCCACAATGACCCGTCTTGCGCCACCCGCATCCAGCGGACTCCCGCGACCTTTACCACGTCGTCAGTCCACCTTGTGGGGGGTCTACCCACGCTGCGCGTTCCGGTACGTGGTCGCCACTCGAGAACCTTTCCGCCCCAACGGCCGTCGGTTCTACGGGCAATGTGCCCCGCCCACTGCCACTTAAGTTTAGCGATTCGGAGGGCTACATCGGTTACTTTGGTTCTGCTGCGGATGGCCTCATTCCTCAGAGAGACTCCCAGCATAGCCCTCTCCATTGCCCTTTGGGTGACTTTGAGCCTTCTTATGAGGCACACAGTTTTGACATTGACATAGTATTAGCTCGCGTCTACGTAAATTACTTTCTATACATCTCGCTTGCACTAATATGCGAGTACGAGCGAGATGCATAGAAAGTATGTTACTTAGACGTGAGTGAATATATCAATGTCAAAACTGGTGGTAGTGGTACAGGATTATTTTCAAAGAGTTATATCGGTGGCTCGATGAAGCCGGTTCATAGTATATTATGTCGGCGGCCTATCGTAAAATCCGCCTGTTCATGAAATTCCTAGGCGTATCGTGAAACATGCATCACAATAGCAACATCTGTTGTTAATTCTTGATCGACCCAAGTAAACCATTACTTTAGGCCTTCAGCCTTTAAAAGTAACTGTCTTTGGACGTTGAAACACGTCAGCGTTAAAACACGTCAGCGTGCCAAGACCTAATCAAGTTAGGCCCGCTTCCATTAAACGGCATTAACGAGTCAGTGCTGTTAGGCACTCCGTCCACTTCATTTTAGAAATAACTAGGTTAGCTTAGTGATTGAGTGCCCCAAAGGACCAAATGAAAGTCGTAGTTTTTAATCCTAACCATAATTTTCTTTTTTTATAGATAATTTACAATTATTTTTTAACAAGTAGAAACGTCTGCGAACTATGCTATTAAGCTTAGCGATGGAAAAGTGGAAAAATGATGGATGAGACTTGAACTCACGGTATCTGGATGATGTCCTGGTGGCTCAGTTGGCAGCGCGCTGGAGTATCTATCCAGAGGCCGTAAGTTCAAGTCTCACCCAGGGCAGTAATTTTTCCACTTTTAAATTTATTCTTAAGCTTGATAATATAAAATGGTTGGTTTTTTGTGGATGTAGGTGGATAAAGACCTGACACTTCATACATCTATACCTAAAGATTGCCAACTTAAGGTACAGATCCGATGGTGTGGATGCCGCTACCGTATCTGTTAATTTCCTTAATAAAATGATTCACAAATTGAACGTCATAATCAGTAGGGCTAAGGTGGTCGGTTTTTATCATCTGTCATCATGCCTGTCACGTTCTGTCAAGTATCTAAGTGCGAAAGTGACGCTTGACATGACAAGTGATAAAAATGCGACTATGATACCGCTGCTGATCAGTAACGAACGTCACTCATAAACAGTAATTTCGCAACAGTAATACAGCTGCAATAAAATTGATATACGAATGTCACTAGTTGCCGCCGCTTTATCTGTCAATCTCTTTGATAGAGTGACATTCGTCGTCGCATTACTGCCGCGTATATGATATTATTAATTCCTCATTCTGTCATCTTTAAATCTCGCCTAAGTCTTTGACAAAGAAAAAAAAGCAACTCACTCCCTCTTATGGAAAGTTTCATACAAACTCACAATCACAAATAGACCGCAGACATATTATATACAGTCATTTAGACTTCCCAACTTCCTCCATAACCCACATTTTGACATGTTCATTACAATCCCGAAGTGGACGTCCAAACTTTTAACGTGGGATATTACTGCGGTCGAGAGAGTGAATGGAATGGATTCGTTCATTCACTTATTGAAATTAACATTCACTTTGGCGCAACGATATATGCAGATATTTATAATCAGTGAGTTGCCAAGTGAACGAAATGTGTTTGCTTTTATTACTCGTAAAATTGTAAAGTGTACGTTTTATTTTTGGTTAGATTGTCTCGTCGGTTCTTTACTTCGTTCGAAGTTTTTACTGGAGAATAGTTAAAAGTATGTTATTCATATAGTGGTAAGTAAGTGCAGTTAAAACTCTATTGAGAAATTGAAAAAAAATTGTCTTTTACATGCGAACCAGACACTTCGGCTTTATAGCTAGAGTTAGACCAAAAAATGTTTGCAGCGATAATTTATGACGTATAAATAACACTTGCACTGCGTGGGCTATCAAAGCTATGTGAAAAAAATTATAGTCATTTTTGTACAAAGAAGTAAAAAGTAGGTAATTTGATACCTATTGTTTCAAATAAAATCTCATAGTGGTGGTTATCGATTTAATCGAAGTTCGAAAAGAAGCTTGACTTGATTTAATCAGTTATAAGTATAAATAACTGCATTAGATTTCATCGAAACACGTTGAATTCGTTATTTCACTAATTTCTTGTTTCAATTATCATACTTTTACACCTATTCAAATCATTAAAATGCACGGCTTAAAATACAAAATTAAAACATAATAACTGCAATACTGAGTTAACTCGTTCATTTCATTCATTCGCTCATTACCCCGCATTTAATTACCATTCAATTTGGCAAAGGAATCAGAAATCAGATGATAGATTAATTTTAATAAGGGTTGGCTTGTTAAAATGTATTTTGGTTCAAAAACGTTGTTAATTAACAGGCCGATTCGACCGAGCACATATCTGAATGATGTCAGGTTAGTTGTCATTTCCGAGTACAGACAAGTCCGAATGAAATAAACGTGCGAATGATATCTAACCGAGATCGTTTTGTGGTCAGGTGTACGTTCGAATTGGCATGTAATTCTTGTTTTATTACTACTACAAGATGCTGATAAACAAGCGTACTGGACTGGATCCAGCTTATGGTAAGTAGACACCGTAACATATTGAGTATATGGACTACTTAAATAAAAAGATTCACTATGTCGACGGGTTAAGGATTTCCCCAAAGTAACACCTGATTCTATTAATTATACAAATCCCTCAAGAATCTCTCCAACATCGATCTTCAAGTACTCCCATTATAAAAGCCGGCAACGCACTTACAACCCCTCTGGTGTTGCGGGTGTCATGTGCGACTGTAATCGCTTACCACCAGGCGATTCGTCTGCTCGTTATATCCCACAAATCCTTAAAACATTATTTCTAAGAATTTCCAAAATATTGGTAATATTCAACGACATCTTATCTCCAGTGATCGTATTACAATCTATTCATATAGTCGACAGGGTGAAATATGAATAACTTCGCACTTCGCACTTCGAATGACGAATTCCCATCATCAAATAATCATTTTCCTTCACTACACCCCCAAATCGGCTCATTTGCCTCGCGCGCTAACCCGTTCCATTCACTCAGCACATCAATCATTCAATCATTCACTCGAGAGCTTTAAAATGGGTGTATGTAGGCTTGGAAAGGTTTATAAGAAATGTAGGGGAACGGTAGACTTCGGAGAAATAAATAAGTACGAAGTGTTTAAGAGCCCATCAACGTGCACACAAGCGCCACTGCTAAAGAACCGTGATTATTTAAATTTAACGACAGGTATATCAAAAAGGGGGCCGCTACGTACTGTGTTGTGTATTTAAGTACCTTTTGAATACATCAAACTAGCTTTTATGTTGCTGGATTCGTCAATCTATGCGTCCAAAGTTAAAACAGCCGTTTTTGTTTTGAGTTCCTCCATATCCCCTGAATACCGCTAACCTTACGTCTTGGTACATTCAAGTGGCCGCTAGCGGCCGCTATGAAGCTCAAATTTGGTCACGTGTTTTCATTTGTAGTCTCCCTCTTTCGCACTCATAAAATATTCATACCTATACGTGATGGCGTCCCTTTTGCACACTTCAATTATCTTTAAGCGGAAGCGTCATTCTAGATCTATCCTGAGGGCCTACCGCGAAAACCGAAATTCGCAATTTGCAGGGATCTTTCTCTTTTACTCCAATGAAGGCGTAATTAGAGTGACAGAGAAAGATGCTCGCAATTAGCGAACTTCGATTTTCGCGGTTATAGCACTGAGCAAGAGCATTTAACAAAGAATGTTTAGATATCGGATCTATGCATTAGCTTTATCTACAATGCAATAGTTTGGGCATTTGTGGAAATATTTCAGTTATTCTACGACAGACAGGAGTTGTTTTAGCTGTATATTATTACTATTCTAGAAAATAATGCACTTGCAAGTAGCGTTTAAGTAGATAATTTTCACCTCAGCAGCTCGAACAAGGGTACTTTGCTTCTTAAAAACAGTGAGCAAAATGCGATTTTGATCACTGAGTCATTTTGTCTCACTCAGTGACAAAATGACATTCAAGTGACCTTTATAGTCAAATGTCATTTCAACATGCGGGGTCTAATACAAGTTCGATATACTTGGGTTCTATTATCTCTGTCCCTCTAGGTATGTTCTCACTGCTTAGGGTGAAAATTTTTGTGTACTACACGAGATCAAAGTTATTTACATCTCGTGCGCTTTTGAATCCCTTACTATGTTCAAGATTCTAAATTATAGAATGTTTCGCTTGCACGGGACTCAAAATAAGCACTCGAAGAAATATCAAACTTTGATCTCTTGTTGTACAAATAACTATTAATACACTTTGAAGCGTTGGTTCAACCTCCGGCTCGTAAAATGAGTTTTTCGGATCATGTATGGTCAATGTGGCCAAATCCGTCATGCTTTTATCAGCAATCGCTGCTTTATCGAGTAAGTTACCAATTGTACTGTTTAAAAAAATGCTTGTTGACGGAATTTCCCATATGACGGAATTAGCCGCATTAAAATAAATAAATAAAGATAAATATTATAGGGACATTCTTACACAAATTGACTAAAGTAAGCTCAAGAAGGCTTGTGTTGCGGGTACTCAGACAACGATATATATAATATACAAATTCTTAAATACATAGAATACAACAATGACTCAGGAACAAATATCTGTGTTCATCACACAAATAAATGCCCTTACCGGGATTCGAACCCAGGACCATCAGCTTCACAGGCAGGGACACTACCCACTAGGCCAGACCGGTCGTCGCATTGAACTTATGACCTATGATATATCATTTTGATATTTACAAGGAAAAATCACAACGTAAAACTCCAATCAAGAGACCGTAAAGTTAATCCAAAAGTCACTCGCATTCCAAATGAAAAATACACCATTCGAATAAAAGTTCACGTCCATTCAATCCGCTCACTCAACTCATTCACTCGTTCGCGAACTTTTTTCATTTGCCAATTTTTGTCAACACTCCGACGGTCTCCTGCTCCGACGCGAAGGAGTGACAGAGAGAGATTGCTAACAGTTGAATATTTGTTACAACATGGCTGTGTGTCACACCGTACCTATCGCTTTAATTTTACAAGGTTTTATTTAAATTCGAACTTTTGTATGTATGTTTGAACTGATATGTTCAGGTTAAATCTTGCAAGCTTAATTTAGACTTACTTCCAATTGAGCTGAATTCTCACATACAAATTTTGTGTTATTTGGTACCAATGCAATATTATGGTACCGTATACATAGATGATTTGATGATGGATATAGGAGGTGACCATAACAACATGATTGTGTTTGAGTTTGTAAGCATTATCTTGATGAGTATTAGTTATCTGTTGAAAGAAAAGTAGGTATGTAGCTATATATCCATCCCTGACTCCAGGAGTATAGATATACTTAATGATCCAGAGTTAAAATTCAGAAACGCAATTGCCTCGCATCTAAATAAGTCACACTAGAGGAATGGCCTCTACATTTCATCCCATGGTACTTTATTACTATTTTAATTATATGTCTGCATGCTTACACATGTTTTCCTGTTCATATTTCACTACTCTATGTAAATTTAAGTAACTTTAAGTAACTTTAAGTAAATTTTAGTTGTTTATATGTATACTCTCTTTGATATGTACACGTGTGAGCTGTGGTCACCTATAAGTGGCTAAGCATCTGTTATTGTTAAATGTCCTTGTTTCTATGTAATTGTGTAGATGCATTATCCGTTGGTGATCCTTAAATAAAAAAATAATAATAATAATAATAAGCGTGAGTGCGAGTCCATTGAACCTATGGGGGCAGTCACCATCAGCCCCGATGACGTAAGTTGTGCCATCCGCACGGCCCAGAACTGGAAAAGTCCTGGGCCGGATGGATTGCACAACTTCTGGCTAAAATGGTTCCGATGCTCGCACTCCTACTTAGCAGCACAATTTCAACAAGCCCTCGAACTTGGTTCTCTCCCACCTTCCTTAACAACTGGTGTCACCTTCCTGCTCTATAAGTCCGGTAGTACCACGGAAGCGAAGAACTACAGACCCATCACATGCTTGCCTACACTCTACAAGCTCCTTACATCCATTTTGAGAGCAAAAATCAACGCGCACATTGTCGCAAACAATATTTTGGCCTCTGCTCAAAATGGATGTAGGGTTGGGTCCCGTGGTACTAAAGAGCTCCTCCTCATAGACATGACCATCTGCCAACAAATCCGGCGGACCAAGGGGGCCCTCTCAGCCGCTTGGATTGACTACAAGAAGGCCTATGATTCGGTGCCTCATTCATGGCTGGGGAGGGTCTTAGAGCTGTACAAAGTTGATGCAGCTTTGAGAGCCTTCCTAAGCGCGTGTATGGGGCAGTGGACCACAGTCCTTCGTCAACCAGGAGGCGGGGATGACCGACCTGGCCCACAGGATTTTATAAGGATTGAGCGAGGAATATTTCAGGGCGACAGTCTGAGTCCGCTATGGTTCTGCCTAGCTCTGAATCCCCTCAGCACCTTGCTGAAGGATTTGGGACTAGGTTGCCGGCTTCGGAGAGAGGGTGAAGTTATTTCTCACCTTCTGTACATGGATGACCTCAAATTATTTGCACCAAATACCCAAGGCTTGTTGGAGCTACTGAAAACCACCGAAGTCTTCAGTAGTGCCATCAACATGGAGTTTGGTGTCGATAAATGTGCGGTTATGCATGTACAGCAGGGGAAGGTTGTAAATTCAACAAATTTACAACTTTCTGAGACAATGTCTTTCAGGTCTATCTCTGAATCAGAGACCTATAAATACCTTGGTATGTCACAGTCGTTGGGTATTGAGGACGAGGGTATTAGACGGTCGGTGAAGGAGCGCTTTTTCAGTCGGCTCACAAAAGTCCTTAACAGTCTTTTGTCAGGAGGCAACAAAGTGCGCGCCTTCAACGCCTGGGTAATGCCTCTTCTCACATACTCCTTTGGCATACTAAGGTGGACTCAGACCGAGCTGGACGCCCTGGATCGGAGGGTCCGGTCACTGCTCACCACACATCGCATGCTACACCCACGCTCGTCAGTTATGAGATTGTACATCCCACGGAAGTGTGGAGGCCGAGGCTTCCTAAACGCCAAGGATCTCCACAACCGCGAGGTGTACAATCTCAGGAATTATTTCCTTAACAACGAGTGTGGGATGCATCGTGATGTGGTGGCAGTAGACAGGAACCTCACGCCGCTCTCCTTGGCAAACGAGAACTGGCGCAAACCTGTGGTACTAAGTACTGCGGATCGCAAGGCGGCATGGGAGAGTAAGGCGCTACACGGGCGGTTCTACAAGGCCCTCACGGGACCCGATGTGGACCTGCTCGCGTCGGTGAACTGGTTACGATTCGGGGACCTCTTCGGAGAAACCGAGGGTTTTGCCTGTGCAATTGCGGACGAAGTGATGATGACGAACAACTATCGGAAATATATCCTGAAGGACGGTACGGTCGACATTTGTCGGGCATGCCGCCGTCCCGGAGAGTCACTCAGGCATATCATTTCCGGTTGTTCTCATCTTGCTAACGGTGAGTACTTGCACAGACATAATCTCGTAGCCAGGATTATTCACCAGCAACTTGCTCTTCTATACGGCCTTGTGGACCGCGAAGTACCGTACTACAAGTACTTACCTGCGCCTGTTCTCGAGAATGGTCGTGCCACGCTCTATTGGGATCGATCTATCATCACCGACAGGACTATTGTCGCCAATAAGCCTGACATCGTGCTGATAGACCGATCGCAGCGCCGGGCCGTGCTCGCCGACGTCACCATCCCCCATGATGAGAATCTCGTGAAGGCCGAGAAGGACAAGTCCAGCAAGTACCTAGACTTAGCTCACGAGATTACCGCCATGTGGGATGTTGACTCGACGATCATTGTTCCGATAGTTGTGTCAGCGAACGGTCTCATAGCGAAGAGTCTCGACCATCACCTAGAGAGACTCTCGCTGGGTGGTTGGATCAAGGGTCAGATGCAGAAGGCGGTAATATTGGACACGGCGCGTATAGTACGTCGGTTCCTCACTCTGCGGCCCTGACCACCGGCAGCTTGGGCCAAGCCCCGCTGCCGGCGGCACCCTAGGTTAGGTTTTTTATAATGTGTTTATATGTATTTTTTATTGTTTTGTAAGTGTTTTTATATTTTACTTTTATATTCATATTATAACAAACCTAACGTAAGACGAAAAATAAATAAAGAGAATAATAATAATAAAAGCTTGTATCAGAAATGAAATTTTTGACAATAAAAATGAAATTTTTGACATTAAAATTTATTTATGCACATACCTACGTTCTTATGTAATTTTATTGAAACTTTATAGCACTTAAACATATGTGACGTTTTCAATCAAAAGGTACTGTTGGTTGTCGATAAGGTTGATTTCAAATTGAAGCTATATGGAAAAAGCTCCTCATTGACAACCGACATTAAGTATCTAGGTACCCTTTTGTTTGAGAATGGTACATATAATTGACTGATGATAAACGGACAGCCTATGGAATGCAGATGCATTGCAACCTTGCTGCCGCAAATGTCAAAATCAATGTTGCCGCCCGGAATATTGGTATTAGCGCCAGCAATGCAGTTGACAGCAATATCGCGCCGAAACACCGTAGCAGTACTTAATGCTGTTGCAGTCTAAATCCGAACGGTACCCTAAAGGTACTTAACCTTTTGGACGCCAATGACCGATATATCCGCCCCGCAGGTTCAAAGCCAAAGACTGATTAATCGGTCACAAACCACAGAGCAACATAGACCTACGTCCATATGCATAAAGTTCAATTTCAGTTTTGACACCTCGGTGACGTGGCGATTCGCGCACGAGTGTGGAGCGGGGTTAACATACAAAAAGTGGCCAAAATAAAACCTCCATAAAGCACTTCCAATCCGCCATTAAATTTAACCGCCACAATACAGCCGTAAACCAGGATTCGTAAGGTTGAAACAATTGAGAAAAGGCCCGGATAAACTTGTTATTCGTCACTTACTCGGGTTGCGACGCGACGATTCTCTAGGCACGTGACAGAGGTGCCAATGGACTACAATAGTCCACACAATAACAGTAGAACCGATTTTACTTGTTTCATTTGACGCTACAACCCACACGTCACGACGTGCTGTACAGAGTATTATTAAACAAACAAACAAACAAACAAAATTTACTTTATTCATGTAGGCCTAGCAACAAGCTCTTATGAATCGTAATTAATCTTAATCTAATTATCAGAGCAATTTATTGATGTTAATATTATTCCATAATAAAATTGGATTATTATACATATCAAATTTAACACTAAAAATTTCACAAAAGGATCGTCAAACATTAAAAAGATTGTATAAAAAAATACTAGTCTAGAATTTCTAGAATAAAATCTAAATGTCAAAAAAAAAGCATAAGTAACAAAAGAAGTAGATAGTATTAAATAAAATAAATAAATAAATAAAATAAATAAATAAATAAATATTATAGGACATTTTTTACACAAATTGACTAAGCCCCACGGTAAGCTCAAGAAGGCTTGTGTTGTGGGTACTCAGACAACGATATATATAATATATAAATACTTAAATACATAGAAAACAACCATGACTCAGGAACAAATATCTGTATCATCATACAAATAAATGCCCTTACCAGGATTCGAACCCGGGACCATCGGCTTCATAGGCAGGGTCACTACCCACTAGGCCAGACCGGTCGTCAAAGTCGGTCGGTCGTTACATCGGAATATCCATTTCCTCATCAATAATCAAATATACCTAATAAATAAATAATCATTTCGAATAACAATTAATCCCACGTTGTAATATCATTCATGTAGTCTTGTGTGGCATAATAAGCTTTAGAAATAAGTTTACGCTTTACATAAATCTTAAATTTATTAATAGATAATTCAGTAATATGGTTTGGAAGTTTATTATAAAATCTTACACAATTACCCATGAATGATTTTTTAATTTTATGGAGCCGAGTGAAGGGCACTGCGAGCTTATGTTTATTTCTAGTATTAATATTATGAATTTCACAATTTTTCCTAAAATTTACAATATTTTTATGTACATACAGAATATTGTCATAAATGTATTGACAGTGCACTGTCATTATGTCAATTTCCTTAAATTTATCTCTAAGTGAGTCTCTATGGTTCATTTTGTATATTGCTCGAATAGCCCTCTTCTGCAGAACAAAAATGGTATTTATCTCTGAAGCACCGCCCCACAGTAAAATACCATATGCCATAATGCTATGGAAGTAACTAAAATATACTAATCGAGCTGTTTTCACATCAGTTAACTGACGGATTTTGCTCACTGCAAAAGCTGCAGAGCTCAGTCTATTCGAAAGAGTAGCAATATGGGGACCCCACTGGAGTTTAGAATCTAAAGTTACACCAAGAAAAACTGTACTATCAACTAATTCCAATTCCTCATCCTTCACAATGACACTTGTTTGCACATGCCTTACGTTACTACTAGTGACAAACTTAATACATTTAGTCTTTTTCTCATTTAACAGTAAATTATTAACATTGAACCAATTTACTACTTTTGAAATAGCATTGTTTACATCATTGTAAGCTTGTTGCTGTCGTTTGACTTTGAAAATAAGTGAGGTGTCGTCTGCAAACAATACTATATCATGGTGGGTCTTAACAAGGAATGGCAAGTCATTTATGTAGATAAGGAACAGGAAAGGCCCCAATATTGACCCCTGTGGTACACCCATAGAGACCAATGACCCAGGTGATCGCTGTCCATTCACATCGACCCTTTGTATTCTACCATTTAAGTAGGACTTAAGTAAATTCAGTGCCGATCCTCTAACTCCGTAATAATAAAGTTTCCTGATTAATGTTTCATGACAAACACAGTCGAAGGCCTTAGATAAATCACAGAAGACACCTAAAGCATCTCGTGACTCCTCCCAGGCATCGAAAATATGCTTAATTAGCTCAACACCAGCATCGGTTGTTGAGCGACCCCGTGTAAAACCAAACTGCTTATTATGCATCAAATTATTAACGTTAAAATGTCGTACTAATTGAGAAAGAACTAATTTTTCAAAAATCTTGCTAAATGTTGGTAGCACAGTTATCGGTCTAAAGTTAGTGGGGTCAGAGCTGCTACCAGATTTAAATAAAGGAATTACTTTACTATGTTTCATTAGATCAGGAAACTCGCCGCAATCAACACTGTTGTTAAATATAACTACCAAGTCAGGCGCTACAATTTCTACTAAGGATTTGACAGCATGGACAGAGACTCCCCAGAGGTCATTAGTTTTTTTGACATTAATTGATTTAAACGCCTTTATTACATCTGAGGTACAAACATGTTCAAAATGAAGGTCTCCACAACACTCTGGAGCGTTATGTTTTAATAATGTAACAGCAGATGAGGGTGATGAATTTAAATCCTTAGTTGTGGATACTGGTACCTCGGTGAAAAATTTTTCAAATTCTGTAGCTACTTCTAAATTGGAATCTATAATTTTGTTATCAATGTTTAGTTTAAGTTCTTTAATTGTATGTTTCGAGCGACCAGTCTCCACATTTATAACTTTCCAGGTTGCTTTAACAATGTCGGAACTACTTTTTATTTTCTGACTTAGATAATTTCGCTTAGCTATATGACAATCTACTTTAAACTTCTTCGAATACTCCTTCACATGTTCTTTAAATTCATCACTCTGATTAAACCGCCGTTCCTCATATAAGGCATACAGTTCACGTCTTCTTTGATGTAAGTCCGCAGTAGCCCACTCACTAAAAACGGATGCACCACTAACTACGACCGATTTTGAGGTGAATATCGCATTATAATGATCCATAAAAGTGTGAAAGAATGAATTATACATACTATTAGGACTCATATCGGAAGACAAAAAGGGTAGCGCCTGAACTAAACTTAGCTTCATTCTTTCCACGCGGTCTGAGGTTACTGGTACAAAAGTTATTTGTTTTCTCATGGTATTTTTCCTTAATGCCTCAAATACCATTAATTGACCTAAGTGGTCTGATTCTAAATTGCTGATAACTTTTTTAGCAATAGGAAAAATATCTGTGAAAATATTATCTATGCAGGTTGCACTAGTAGCAGTCACTCTAGTGGGCTCCATAAACATGTGGTTGAGATTACAAGATTTAAAAAGATTCAATAATCTACAAGACATTGTTGAATTTTCCATAATATTTACATTAAAGTCGCCGCATATAAGCAATTTCTTACTAGAAGATGATATTTTAAGTAGGGCAGATTCCATTATGTTTTCAAATAATTCAAAATTACTTAATGGCGGCCTATACACACAGACAACAATAAATTGCTCTAATTCTACTGCACTTAGTTCTATAGTCCGTTCAACAGACATGGATACAATGTCCTTACGTTCCTTAAATTTTAACTGACTATTTAGTATAATTAATGACCCACCATGTATGGAACTAAGTCTGGTGAACGAACTTCCCGCCTGGTGATTATTAAATTGGGGCATTAATTCATTATTATTTAACCAATGTTCAGTAAGACATAAAATATCAATATTAAAATCATTCAAAAAAAGTTCTATCTGTAAATTTTTTCCTCTAATACATTGAATATTTTGATGCACCAGGTGGATATACTTTCCAGGTTTGCAGTATTTTTCATTATATTTATTTAAAACTAAATTGCCAGAGACAGAATCTTTTGTCTTAACAGCTAGTTTAAATCTATTAAATCATTGGTTATGACTGGAACCAATTCCATGTTCATACTGGGCTGCTCAATAGGAGCAGAATTGTCTGCCAAATTCTTGGCAGACATGTCAAGTAAATATGATAGCGATAAAGCTATTTGTCTTTTGTAATAATTTGAAAGGCAACACTTGCCTTTAGTCAAAAACACCATAGGCATATGGTATTTACTAACAAAATTGTTAGTGTCAATTATGCTAAACTTACTACTATATGTACAAAGATTATATAGAGATATATTTAACTTATGTCTAGTGGTATTTTCTGCCTCTGACATTTGCTCACAATAGGGGAATGTGAAAAAAATAATTTCATGCACTGCAAGCGAGTTTAACTGTTCAAAGTATTTAATTAAATTATTTTTGTTCACATTACCCCTATTCCCCATAAGAATAAGCAGTGTTGTCTTAGAATTAATATTACTGTCATTTAAAATTTGTTTTAAGATATTTTCAAAGCTACTGTGAGGCAGACAATTGCTGATTGTACTAAGTCCCTTTAGGTAAAAGCTTAAAAATGAGCTCATATTGCTTCCAATTTCATCAGAATACATAATAACATTAGGTTTAGGTGTGCTTTGTTGTGTAGTGTGGAAGGAGCTATTATCATTTACATGCTGTTGTGGTAAACCGTCACACAGGCTTAGGTCGAGTAAACTGGTCGACGAATGTTCAGTCACTTGCTTACAAGTACATGACTGGGCATTGGTCAGTGACTCAAACCGTTCTGAATTAAGCTTAATCTGGGATATTAAATCATCCATGGCCAAAGAATATTCATTAATCACCTTTTTAGAACTCTCATTTATTTTTTCTAAGGATTCTATGGAATCCTCCAAACTCTGAATTTTTAATTTTAAAGTCTGTGTGTCGGTTTCATATTGCAATTGACTATTTTCTAACTGGGCAGAATATAAATCTAACTTATCCACTAAATTAACATTAATTTTACAAAATCTCAATTTTTTAAAAAACAATTTATTTATTTTTGACAAGTTTTGGTTTTTTTTTATGAGTCTATTTAATTTAATATATTTCTTTAGTTTGTTCCCGCTGCAATTTACTAACCTTGGTGTGGTAGTATCATAGGCTAAATCTGTAGTGGCCACAAGGTTTTCAATTGGTGCGGTAACCAACTGAGAGTCGGGCCGGACCAGTTCTTCGAACAAGCTCTGAGAGTGTGCCGCTGCTGCATTGTGTTGAGCCTCCTGTAGCTCATAGATTTGTTCGTGGGCGTCGTGCAGTGCTCTCTCCAATGAGTTGATGTCCTTCAGGGCCTGCTCATACGCAACACTACACTCAGTGAACCTGTCAACCGTCTCCTGAAGCCAGGCCCGCTCTGAATTTACATTATTGTAGTCAGCTTCTAATGAGCAAAGTTCCTTTTTAAGCTTATCATTGCTACTAAGTACTAATAATAGTTCCTTCTCACTGTCTTCCCTTTCACTGAGCAATTGAGCACAAGATTCCTTGGATATTTTCAACTCCAGCAAGGTAAGTTGGAGTTTATCAGTCTCCTGCTGGCGAGCCGCTGCGGCTGCTCTGCGGGTAAGCATTGTAGACAGTTTTGCAATTGAAATTAAACCCAAAAATAAACAAGGAATCGCTCACTCAAGCTAAGTGATATTTAGGTACGTACTTACGTGAAATAGTGACGATTGACTGTATCTACACTGCGTTCTAACCCTGTACAATATCAACGCTTTATTATAAACACATTTAGTAAATATTAGTGATAAAAAAAAACCCAGAAAGGATTCCAAGGCGAACGCAGGTTTCAAACTTATAACCTGTAACGGCTACAAATCTGAGATATTACAAGACACTAGTAAACGTCACTAAAGCACTTCACTTATTATGTATACATAAAACTTAATGTTAAAACTATTTGATTCACACTTTTAATGCTTAATATAACATGAAATATCATTAAAATTAAAATAATTACAAGGGACCTAGCAAAATCAGCTGCTTATCGTTTGACAGCCGGGGTTGCCATCGGGGTAGCCATTATTATGTCGTATACTCGTATATGGCTTTAATCTTGGATAAACATTTAATTTACAATGTATATACAGTGTGTAAGTCTAATACGGGCGATAAATTAAATCGGACATAGTATTCATTAGTGTAATCATGAAGTAAAAGGTTTTTTTTAAGTTGCAGTTCATTACGAGCCCATAATTATTTTTTTTTAAATTTCTCAGCAGCAATGTACTGTAAACATGGTTGCGGTACCGAAATGTCAAATGTTCATTAGCAATACAACAATAGCATTTACAAACTTACGTATCTGGAGGAACATTCATAATACATGTTAGCATTACACTGCGTTTAATGTTTTGTAGTTATTTTGGTAGATTAAAGTACTACTAGGCGTGTTAAAAGATATTAAATCTTATTTATTTATCATGTTTACCAACAAGAAACTGACTTCATTTTAATCAGTCACGATAACAGCACTTGACGTGATTATTTCTAATCTGAGCAATAGACAAGCACCTTTGATAGCACACCTTTTTTGAAAATTAATTTAATATCAGTATCTCATAAGTGATTATTGTGTATTCATTTCGTATTTAATTTGCCTGATTTTTTATACCAGGATGGCGGAAAATAAGCATACGGCCCGCCTAATAGTTGTACAGTTATTACCAAAATTATTTCGAGAATTAACTAAACCGTCTAAACACCACAAAACTTGGTACATTGTGTGAAAACGTGGCAAACTCTTTGGTGGAATTGCAAGTTTCTTATTTTATTTCAACTCTGATTTGACAATGTCAGTCTTTCGATTCAAAAGTAATCGTATGTTATAAAAATGCCTCGTTTAACAACTTTTACTGCTCCTGAATTAATGGACATGATTTTAATTTACGGTGAAACACTACAAAATGGTCATCGAGCGCTAGCTGTGTACAGAGAGCGATTCCCTCATCGGGTTGTACCAAGAAACGCTCGAGTAATTGTAAACGCGATACAGCGAGCTCGCGAAGGATTGCCCGTAACTGGAAGGGTGGAGGGAGCAGCTATTCACGATGAGCTTCCAGTTCCATTGCAAGACCGAATCCTTCGCCATTTTGCACTTAATCCTGAAAGTAGTACAAGGGATGCAGGAAGACGATTTAATACGAGTTGTTATTTTATGGAGTCAATCAAACGTCGTTGCGAAGCCTGTTCTGAAATACAAAGAAGGCACATCGAGAATAGGTATTTGCGGCGAAACCGGCAAAACTAAACTCAGGTTTCTCAGAATTTGTATTGTTGTAAATTGTGTTTTTTAGTTTTCTTTTTAGTTGGTTTTCTTTAGAAGTATTTCAGCAACTTCAGTACATTTCAGTTGTAATTTCAATGGGTCGTTATTAAAATAAATGATTGCTTTAATAAGATTTTTTGATGTAATTTGATTTTAAACTAGGTAGTCATTTCGTCAGATAAAAAACATCATACTTATTTATTATTTACCCACTCATGACAGTTAATGACATTACATACGCAATAGGAGTTTTTGAAAGTAACTGTCAACGAGCGTTTAACGTGAGCGTGTTTGCATTACATTGCGGGCTGAATTATTTTGTATGGACAAAATTATTGTTGCAACTTTAAGTAAATGTTATCTAATTACCTTTACTTTGTCCTATACTAACCACCGTTAAGAGATTCGCCCGTATTAGACTTACACACTGTATACAGTCGAAAAATTTAATTTCCGACCCATTTTTGATTGTCACTGTGACAATAGGTACAAAATGGGTCAGACTCAGAAATTAAATTCTTTGACTGTAAAATATTTACAATTTAATATCGAAATTGAGTAGCCAATCCCTTGCTTCTGTTGTGAGTGAAGCAAGTCCTGTAGGGCTACGCTACTTAATATGGTCGGCGTTTTATCATTTGTCACCATGCCCGTCACGTTCTAACAAATATGTAAGTGCGAAAGTGACGCATGACATGACAGGTGATAAAAATGCGACCATGATACCGCTTCTGCATGCTTCCGGCAAATCGACTATATTATCTATACAGAGTATACTATGTATCTATTTCGGTTATTTGCCTCCTTTCTCCAATTTGTGAACAGATGTTTAAACTTTAGCCCCTAGGGGCTGTCCATAAATTACGTCATCGATTTTTGACGATTTTAGACCCCCCCCCCCCCCCTATAATCATCCAAAAATCATGCTTCAAATAACCCCATTTCCTCCTACTTCCTGCTACCGTCATCCGATGTCCAGACCCCCCCCCCCCCCCCCCTAATTTGAAATGACGACTTTTACTGTGTTGTCCGCAAAGCAGTGCCTTAGGGTAGTATTCCACCTGTCAAATTTCTTAGTCCGATGTGTATTTTGTCTCACATTTTGCTTAATAAAAGAGTGAGATGCAGTGACATTGGACCAAGATATTGAACAGATGGAATCCCTTAGGTACCTAAACGCATCAAGGTCACCAAAAGGTTCTACTGTTCTGGTCCCCGCTGTTCCAAGGTTATATAAAAGAAACGTGCCCTGGGTCGAGAGGAAGTGCACTCCGCGTGTCGAGGGTTCTGTCGGGTTCCATTACCGTACTAATAATATTGGGCGGATGACAGCTTTATATGCTCCTAGTCTAGAAATATACATGACGAGTCTTCCTGACGACTGGATATCAAAATTTGTTAGTTTAAATTTTAAGTTTGTCAAGTTGACAAAAAGTCAACACTTGATTTGATTGACGCCTATGTACGGTCAGCATCCAAAGTACATATTATATGTATGCGCCGCGACATATCTATATATATATTCAATCCAATCTTTTACCAAAAAAACCCTTTGTAAACAAACCGCCTTGATGCATCAATGTCATATTATATTATTATCTGTGAAAACTTGTCAAAAAACAGTTTAAGGCACAGTATGTATAAGTTACCCTATGCTTTAACGCTATGGGTATTCAATTCTCTTGCATTGTTCTAGCTAAACGATAAATCACATTATAATATTAAAAACTACTAGACCTCGCTTCACCTCGGCTCCTAGTCCTAAGGGACAAAATTACGGGTTCTTCGAAAAAAATCGTTTTATTTATTTATTATTATTATATTGTCGTGCAAAGCGGCTTGCTTCCATCTCTAAATGCAGCTTTCGGGCAAAAAAGCTTCATAACCAGTAAGTAAGACTAAATATTTTGTGAACGCACACTTGGAATGTTGTAGTTCAGATTTTATTACAAAAATATAAGTTAGGCTGTAAAAGAGTCAGCCTATGGATCCTCGCCTCTCGTGGTGTAGTGTATCACATGAGCGTTTTAGCCCTGAGTATGAAAATGCAGCCCTGTTGCGTTAAATACTTTCGAATACAAATTCGAGATATGATTGGTTGGTTGTTACGCGACGGTGTGAGTGGCAGCCGCGGTTGCTAGATTAGCGAGTTTAGCAACACGATCGCGAGTTCGCGACTTACTGACTTAGCGACAAGTCGACAACGCACCCGCCTTGTAACATGGCTGATAAATCGGTGGCTTTAACGCGATGGGTGTAAGAATAAGGGAGGGGTTTCTCGAAAGCAACGAGTGCAACATGGGGTTCTTCCAAAACGAGTGTAAAGGTTTTTATAAGGGTCAAATTAAATTGCAAGCGTCTGAATGTAATACATGTGTATGTTGGTTATTTAGTAATTCTATTATGACACTCACGTGACACCTATTTAAATGTGTATTATCCATACTAAGCCATACTATTCATAATTCCATACCGATATTAAAAAATGCGAAAGTGTCTGTCTGTCTGTTTGTTAGGCACCTCTTCACGCCTAAACCGCTGAACCGATTTAGACAAAACTTGGTATGTATATAGTTTGGGCCCCATAAGGACATAGGATAGTTTTTATCAATCATCATCATCACTCCACGCAGACTAAGTCGCGGGCGGAAGCTAGTCACTACACCTTATAAAATAATAATAAAACGAAGTCCCCCGCCGCGTCTGTCTGTTTGTGTGTCATGTATGTTCACGATAAACTCAAAGAATACTAAACGGATTTTCATGTGGTTTTCACCAATCAATAGAGGGATTATTGAGGAAAGTTTCGGTGTATAAAAAGTTTTGTGTAACCCGTGCGAAGCCGGGGCACCCTTCGCACGGCTTCGCTTCGCTGGTATATAATAAAATTTAATTTTCTCTTGTGTATTTTGATAGATTTGTCCACTACACACATTGCCCGATAGATATGAAACATACATCAGTAAACAGGTATAGTCCTAACTAAATAGATGCGCTACAGATGGCGCTACTATACTCTGTATTTTTAGGTATTTAAATAAAAGTAAACAAAATCTACCCTCAAATGGCTCCTTAAAGTGGCTTAAGGACTCCTTAAGCCAGTTGAGTGTAGATTGAAAACATTATATATTATGATCAAATAATGTACGTTAAAGTCAGGTCGTTCAGTGACCGATCCTGGCGGTTTTGTATTTGGTTGGTTAACCAATAAATGTTATAACTACCCGAAAATGTACAAATTGTTTGTTTACTTTTATTTCAATACAGAGATACAGACTATAAATAGATGCGCTATAGATGGCGCTACTAGTTGATAAATTCGCTTAATTAGGGCTGAGTTACAATATTATCTCATAATGTGGTTCAAGCAAAGGCACGGAGACCTAAAAAAACGCTATAGTCCAAAATCTTCTCGAAAAATAGTCCTATCTTATCCCAGCACACTAAAAGGATTTCCTTTCAAAGAAACTGCCGAGAGCCGGTATAAACCTGGTTCTGCACACAAAAGAGTATTTATTCCAATTAAAAACTGGAAAAACTCATGAAACAATTGCTTCTCGAAATAAAAATACCTACGTGATTAAGGCGGCGGTCAGTTTCAAAAAGATATGGGATTGTGGAGATTTAGTAATATATATGAGGTATATAATTTTTAAATATAAAATAAGGAAAGAAATGATAAAAAAATAAGTAATGGTAAGTAATGGAATAATAGACTACGTTTTTACTGTTTTTAGGCACAAAAAAAGATCTAAATATAAAAGTCTATATCGAGTTTGTAATAAAATTTATCATAATCGAGTCAAACACATTTGTATGCTAAAATTTCTTCAAATATCATATAAAGAAAAATCGTTAAACGAAAAAAATGTCTTATACAAACGAAAGTAAATAAATAATTAAACAGTAGTGTGTCCACTTGTAAAAAACACAAATTAAATATAAATATTTAATAGAAAGCGTTTGTGTAATTAAATATGTGTACAAAACGCGAGAGTTTAAAGTGTTAGTAAGCGTTCATTCATCATTTTATGTAGTTTTAGTGAAATGAAGTTAATATTTTACTAAAATTGTAACCTACTTCACCTTAAGGAATATCTCAAAAAAGCGGAACATAATAGTAAGTTTAAAATGAAGCGGGATTCAGCCCGTAATTATCCGCGCATAATAAAACTTGCGCCTCAAAGGATCGCTAGGAATAGCTAAGGATGCGGCGCGGAGGCCGCTACCCATACAAAACACTAACTAACTACGGCGCGATTCTAGAAATGTATTAGAGATCCACTAGATAGGTATGAAATAGTAAAGATATGTGACGTTCCACGACAAAAGGTACCTTATGGCGGCTGGCGCTTACGCTATTATTAACGCCGCTCCAATATTCAGCCGGGGCAATGGTACCTTTTGCCGTGGAACGTCACATATCTTTACTATTTCATATCTAGTGAATCCCTAATTCATTTCCCGAATCGCGCCGTTGAACTTTAAGATAGGTACGTCAGTTAATATATCTAGAAACAATATGGATTAGATATGTCAGTGTCAAATGTGACGTTCCTTCAAACAAAAACGTCACTTTTGACATTGACACATACAATCCATATCGTTTCTAGATCTATTAATTGACGTATCTTAAAGTTCGAATCGGGCAGTATTTTGGCTCAGTGATCCAAAAAGAATCTTGGCCTCCGAAACGAGAGCGTGCCACCTGTCCCGATCCTGCGCAACTTCCTGCCAGTTACTGACGCGAAGCTGAAGCAGATCTTTCCATACAAAACAACACCATGTTATAATATTAGAAACCATCGCGAGCGCGGACTTCTGGCTGAAGGGTGTGGTAATCGGCGATTATGTGGGAATCTGCCGAATCCTACACCGCAAACTGTGTCGCTTTTTTTTAGGTTTACATACCTTACACACATACATCTATGGGCTTTGGAGCCTCTACCATGACTTGGCAGAGTATTTTTTACTTACTTTCAGTGAATAATCACCGTATGTCACGTTTTACGTTTCTTTACTAATGTCTAATGTGCCTAACTTCACTCCACTCCAAACGATGCTGTCCCTTTCTAAGTATACTAAAAAACAGAGCAAGAGGTTATATCCGAGTTTTGTACAGCGCCTCTAGGAGTCACCTAAAGAACTAAATATCAAAATTGACACATAGGTTCCGTTTAGCCGTTTAAGTCTTAACATTTAATCATAAAACATTGCAAAACTTTATTACTAATCTACCTATTATTTATCTCTTTGTAACGTACACATTATTTAACAAAGGACGAATAGGTTGATTTGACATTGAAAAACCAAGATATTTTCAAATGGTTGTTTGTCTATTCAAATCACCATTTAAGGCCCATCGACAATTAAATTAAACTTAATTAAACAACTTTATTTAATTAAATTTAACTAACCAACTTTAAGCTTAGAATAAATTTAAAAGTGGAAAAATTACTGTCTTGGGTAAAGTGGAAAATTATTGTATGGATCAGTACGGTTACCATCAGTTTGTCACTGACATAAACGCCGACGAGAACGTAATTTACTTTCTATACATCTCGCTCGCACTCGCATATTCGTGCAAACGGGATGTATAGAAAGTAAATTACGTTCTCGACGGCGTTTATGTCAGTGACAAACTGATGGTAACCGTAGAGGTCTTGGTGGCTCAGATGGCAGAGCACTGGAGTATCGATCCAGGGGTCGTGAGTTCAAGTCTCACCCAAGACAGTAATTTTTCCACTTTTAAATTTATTCTAAGCTTAATAGCATCGTTCGCAGACGTTTCTGCTTGTTAAAAATTAAAATTAGTATGGGTAGCACATCGTAACTGGTGAATTTCCAATATGACTTGGAACTCCGGTAGCCGTGTAAGAAGTGTAACACTCTTGCGGTAGATGTCGCTAAGGGTCCCCTTGACCTATAATATGGTGGAAAGATTTGCTGGCTATGGATGAGGTCTTGGTGGCTCAGATGGCAGAGCACTGGAGTATCGATCCAGGGGTCGTGAGTTCAAGTCTCACCCAAGACAGTAATTTTTCCACTTTTAAATTTATTCTAAGCTTAATAGCATCGTTCGCAGACGTTTCTGCTTGTTAAAAATTAAAATAACCAACTTTATTGAATTAAATTTAATAAAACAACTTTATTATATTAAATTTAATTACACAAACTATTAAAGTTTTTGTCAAAAAACTAAAAAAAAACCTTTTGTATGGCGACCGCCGCTTCAACGATTCAAGGAGCGTAGTTTTATTTCCAGTCATTCTTCTGGCTTTTATTTAAATGTCTCTTGTGAAGTCTTCAATGCTGACTGCAAATTTAATAGATAACTCGAATCTGTTGGGAGCTATTGGCTATTCAGGACTGGAATTATGCATCTGACTGTACAAAGGGCTGAGATATCCATGCGAACAATTTTTGAAAAATATGTATCAAACTCTTCGTTTTTAGGGTACCGTACCCAAAGGGTAAAAACGGGACCCTATTACTAAGACTCCGCTGTCCGTCTGTCCGTCTGTCTGTCACCAAGCTGTATCTCATGAACCGTGATAGCTAGGCAGTTGCAAATTTTCACAGATGATGTATTTCTGTTGCCGCTATAACAACAAATACTAAAGATAGAATAAAATTAATATGTTAGTGGGGCTCCCACACAACAAACGTGATTATTTTGCCGTTTTTTGTTTAATGGTACGGAACCCTTCGTGCGCGAGTCCGATTCGCACTTGGCCAGTTTAATACCATCAAGCTCTTTGAAAAAAACTTCTGTATACCTTAACAAAAACAGAGATTTCCTGGCTCATAATAAGTAATTCCTGTCACGCAATCCCTAACTTCCCGGCCTTTGTAGTAATGTGCTATTTTTCTGGCTGTATACAAAGTATTCTTTAGAATGCCTAGCACGAATGTAACAGCGATAAAATAATAATAGTCTCACATGATACGAGCTCCACAATACTAGATACTGTTATAATAGAAGAATTATTTACTGAATTATTTTTCTAGAAAGGTTGGCAGGCTATTGTATTTGTTCCTGAGTTCCTAACTCGGTAACAAGAAAAAAAAATTATGTTATAAAACTTTTACGTATGTAAAGTGTCATTCTATGGAACTTGCTAACTATGTAAACAAGCATTGGCATGAATTATGAATTTACTAGTGACTTTTGTTTACATACTTAGCAAGTTCCATAGAATGACACTTTACTATAATTATCATATTATTTTTCTTTGCATGGAAAACTTCCAATTTTAAATGTCACCTAAATTAGCCTTTGTCATCTGGGCCACAGAAATAAATACTTGGAAGACCAAATATTTTTTTAAGTTAACTGTACCTATAAGTATATGTTGGTGTGTAGCTATAAATATGAAATATGAAATATGTCCTTACAGGGCGTCACTTAAACTAATCCAATAATATGTACCACCTTTTTAACTGGTTTGTGACATGCAATAAATGATTCTATTATATTCTAATAATTCATAAAAATTGGCAAATAGCGCATAAGGCTACTGTTGACATACGGCATACGACACATCATATTCATCCACACACCCACTTACATGCATACATACAGGGTGATTCATGAGATGTGAGCAGGACTAATCCTACACACTCAGTAACTGATAATTGATCGATCACCGTCGTATTTAGGAGAAACAACCACACTTTTTCCTATTTTTTTACTTTTTGGTGAGGGCAAATTTAATTCTCAACAATCATGGTCACCCTACAAGACCTAATTAATAAACATAAAACCACTTCAATTTTGATTACGAAGAACATAAACTGTCAAACTTGAGTGAGATACGAGATTCAATTTGACACAGAATATCGGTAGTTTAGGCCGGGGTCGTTTTCACCCGCCGCCCGCGGCCGACAGCGGCCCGCCGCCCGCGGCGTCTGAATGGTATGTTCGGGAATGCTCGGGAGTGGTCGTTTTCGGGGGGACGCCGCACGCGGCGGGCGAAAACGACCACTCCCGAGCATTCCCGACCATACCATTCAGACGCCGAAAACGACCCCGGCCTTAGTATTCTAATTTTAGGGTGACGATGCATGTCGTAAAAAAAATAATAACTTTTTTTTTCAACACGACTAGAAAATTAACGTTAACCTCACTAATAGTGATACGAAACAGTTGCTTATAATTAACGATATGCGCAGTGTTAGTCCTGCTCACGTCTCCTGAATCACCCTGTATATTATGCTGTTAAAATCTTAACTCTTTCATTTGGCCTTACAATAGTCGGGTAAAAATATAAAATAAGGTGATGATAAGACTGCGTCAAATAAAATTATCCAGATTTTATTAAAATCCACATAAATTTAATAAATATCGCGTACAAAACTTGTCAACCGCCTGAAAAATGTTGCCGTCCGCTTGTTTTCGCATCTGATGCTCCATAAATTGTCGCATCGCTATTTATTGCGAAATAAAACTGGTCGTGTGTTCTCTTTGTTTGCAGCATTAGCGAGTCGAGGACTTGCGTGAACCAGTGATAGAGAGATACAGAAAAGTCGCATAAAACAGCCATGTATTGTTCAACAACAACTTACATTAGTTTTGTACATGTATGTATGTGTATGTGTATGTTTTTAGTGTTCCGCACAAAACTTTGTTCGCGGAACACTTATGGGATCACTTCGGTCTTGCAAACCAGTTAAATGCGTTTTTCTCAGAGACCGTTTGACGTAGTTTCGTAAAATTTGCAACAGTTATTTATAAGTGACAACACTTATTTCCTGTTACCTAGGATTCCTTGGTCACTTTTTTCTTTGTGATATGACATTTATTCGTTATACTAGCGACGATCGTTGGGAATCGGGATTATGTCGCTAATACTAGTCAAGTGTTTAGAATGTGAACCTGATCGAATGCGGATGTAAATTTAGTGATATGACGTGTTACTTTCAAAATTTTGGATAACGGAGCGGCAGGAGAGGCTGGGAGAGGATGGGGAGGGGGGGTCTTACTTGATCGATCTATTCATTTATTCATCTATGGCGAACCTTTTTTAGTTGGCTTAGCTCCGCTAAGTCCATTTTATATATTTGTGTCACTTGAACTGTCTTTTGTGATATTCTTGCGATGTTAGAATAAATATAATTCATTTTAATTTTACATCAATTAATTATTTGTTTATCTCAAAATAGGAGTCCCACAACTGGGATCGAAGGATCGGGGTGTTTTGTCAAGTCGGGGTCACAAACTTTCGCATTTATTCAGCAATTTCCGTCACTTCAAATACGTAATACTTAATCCAAATTCTAGATGTTTTTGAAAAATTAAGGAACATTCGGTGTGTACGCCACACATATGCTCTTGTGGCACGGACGTGGACCGACTGGGACACCACGGATTATCTTGTCAAAAAAGTGCAGGCCGTTTTTCGAGACATGCGTCGCTTAATGACATAGTCCGTCGGTCTCTTGCCACCATCAATGTGCCTGCTCTTCTTGAGCCGACTGGCATTATCAGAGATGATGGCAAGAGGCCCGATGGAGTGTCCTTAGTTCCTTGGAGCTTGGGACGGATGTTAGTGTGGGATGCTACCTGCGTAGACACACTGGCACCGTCCCACCTCCAACGGACTACTGTAAAAGCGGGCGGAGCGGCGGAAAGCGCCGAAATTCTAAAACGTAACAAATATAAGAGCCTCGGTAGAGAGTACCATTTTGTACCATTTGGAGTTGAAACTCTAGGTCCATGGGGTCCCAGCGCGCATAAGTTGTTCGCAGAAATCGCGAAGTGTCTGGTTGACGTAACTGGTGACCGAAGAGCTGGCGGCTACCTCGCACAACGTATCAGCATTGCGATACAGCGAGGAAATGCCGCCAGCATCCTTGGTACTGTGGCGTAGCCTATACAAATTTTACCTTACTTAACACTATACAACATAACATCTTATAAATAATAGATTTCATAAATTAAATCTCAACATTTACATATCAACAAAATAAATCCACAATAAATAATATTTTAAACGAGCATCGGCGTTTAACGCCTCAAATTCGACATACGCATCGCGTAGTATAGGCATCCATAGCACGCCGCCGCGCGCGCTTATGAATGAAAGCTTGACTCAGTGTTGCCAGATCTACTGATAAAGCAGTAGATCTATCTGATTTTAAAAATATCCACTGATCTACTGCTTTTTGCTGCTGAGCTACTGATTTTTCGAAAACGAATGATTATTCGTCGTGATCGGATCATCTAGTTACTTTATACCGTCGTATCGTGTCGTCGCCTTTATGACATACGAAGTTTTCTGAAACCGCGGTTATTTTTTATCTATAGTGTGATTAGACTTTATTTTACTACCTATATCTGTGGTAGGTAGGTAGGTTGGTAGTATTAGTCGGCGTCGTCGCCACTATAGCCTGGCAAATGAATTGTATAGTAATAGTAGAAAAAAACTTCGGGTATACAGGAGGAGGCACCCTGGTGTATGCTTTTCGCTGATAATATTGTGCTTGTGGATGAAGACGGACTCGAGGTACAGAGCAGATTGAGAAATGGCTGCGAAAACTGGAGAATGTTGGCCTGAAGATCAGTAGATCTAAAACTGAACATATGTTCTGCGATTTCGGCGGTTTCTCCAGTTTCGCTGCCATGGAACTCGATGGCGTTACGTTGCCGGTCTGCTCCGACTTCAAGTACCTCGGTTCGCTGGTACAGTGCGATGGCGATATTGACCGTGACGTAAAAAACCGGATTAGCACAGGATGGATGAAATGGCGACAGGTCACGGGAACCATTTGTGATGCTCGAATGCCTCTTCGATTGAAGGGTAAAATTTATAAAACCATCATAAGACCTGTCGTCATGTATGGATCAGAGTGTTGGGCCCTAAAGGTGACGGATGAGAAGAGATTGCATGTAGCGGAAATGAGAATGTTAAGATGGATGTGTGGTGTGACAAGAATGGATAGGATAAGGAATGAGTATATAAGAGGAAGCCTGAAAGTTGCACCCATAGTAGAAAAAGTAAGAGCGAATTGCCTAGCGTGGTATGGGCATGTGATGCGGAGGGATGAAAGACATGTGACGAGAGGTATTTACGAATGAATGTGGAGGGAATTAACGGGAGAGGAAAACCGAGGAAAAGGTGGATGGACTGTTTTAGAGATGATATGAAACGAACGCAAGTGAATGATGAGATGACGGGCGAGAGAGAGGTATGGAAGAAAAAAACATGCTGCGCCGACCCCAAATGAATGGGATAAGGGCAAGCGAATGATGAATAGGAAAAAAACTTGTGCTCATTTATTAATTATAATAACAGCAGTAAGAGACAGAATTATATTCTTCATTTTACTGTTACTGACAATTTGATTTGCCAGCTATTATACTCAATTACTCAATCACACCCAGTTCGACAACAGAAAAAGGAAAAAAAAAAAAACAAATTTTCTATGGGAGGTTGGTGTCAGGTCAGAGCATAAAATATTTTTTCAATCAATGTTACCTATTGCAGGCATCACTTTTTAAATCTACTGCTTTTTTCCCCTATCTACTGCTAAAAAGATTTTTATTCTACTGAATATTTCGGATTTCATCTGGCAACACTGGCTTGACTAGTCGATACTCGCCCTTCACGACGCAACCACGCGGCTCGCCTGCGCTCGCGCGGCCATATTTCGATTTACGTGTGGACTGTAATTGTTATTATTTATACTAACGTTACTAACTATGTTTGTGCTTGCGATTGTGCTTATCAAGTACCTAATAAATTAACAAGTGTGTGCTATAAACCTAAGACTTACTAACTAATGCGGTGGTTGTGTTTATAAACCTACATAGACTTATCTATCCTGTGCAGCGCCTTCTATCTTAAGTTTAAATTGGGTTATTGCTACTGTTAAATAATAGTGACATTCTCTGTCGGTGATTCTTTTCGTGCCTGCATATTTAATAAATAAAAGACATTAATAAATAAAGCAGTGTTATCAATTACTACGGAACCTCAACCCTATAGTACAATGCCTCAAGAGCCTATTTTAGATTTAAGCTAGTTATTAATTTAGTTTAGTAGTACCACTGTATATATATTGTATGTAAATAAATGATTTAAAAAAAGGAACATGATAAAAATAAAAGACGAATATCCCTTTGAACTGAGGGCCTCCTCTTTCGAAATCCTAAAGTCAAGTAGATGTTCAAATTTGCGCCTACATTTCTAATTTGCTGCAATTATTACCTATTTTGACGACTGGTCTGGCCTAGTGGGTACCTAGTGACCCTGCCTGTGAAGCCGACGGTCCTGAATTCGAATCCCGGTAAGGGCATTTATTTGTGTGACGCTCACAAATATTTGCTCCCGAGTCATGGGTGTTTTATAAGTATGTATTTATCTATATAAGTATGTATATCGTCGCCTAGCAGCCATAGTACAAGCTTTGCTTAGTTTGGGGCTAGGTTGATCTGTGTAAGATGTCCCCAGATATTTATTTGTTTATTAAATGGTTAGCCAGAAAAAAATACTACGCCGGCTAAAATAACTCTTTATTCACATATGTAAGGTGACAGAAACTTTCAAAACGTTGTTGCATATATTGCAACTAACGAAACGTTTAATTGTCTATAGTTTAGTATAATAAATAGGCAACATAAGGCAACATTGCAACAAAGGCTGATTTTATTAATAACAGCACGTCCACACTAATCGCCGACAGGCGGCTAATGGCAGCAAAAACGCGACAGACAGACGACAAGTCGCTGCCAAATGGAATTTGCAGCGTTTAAAATGTTTACACTAAGAAACGGGGTTTTACTTATTGTGTTTTAAAATTGGACGTTTTAAACTTCGATTTTTAGATTATCCTGTCTTATTTTCACGATTTTTCTCATTTATAATTTTAGAGTCTGTGCGGAAAGAGAAGAGTCGTGGAGTACCGTAAATCGGGGTGAGTTGGTTTCGCGGGGAGAGGTGGGTTATGAATGGGGAGAGAAGGTTTGAGAGGGGGTTGAGAAGGGATTTTAAGGCTACTGCTACAAAAATAATGTACTTATTCCAATTTAAAATGGAGCTGTAGTAATACGCATAATAAAAAAAAATCGATCCAACAATCTTCCAAAATCACCTTTGTATGAAAACTCCTCTTACCCCAAATACGAGGCACTACGGGGTGAGGTGGGTTTTCATCTTTATCGTCAAAGTTATGAAATGGAACTACCCAAAATAAAATAAAAACTAAAATACAAACGTCCGGAACACTTATTCAATTATATACACCATTCAGTTTTCATATGTAAAAATAAAATGTTATCGAGGTTTAAATTTCAGTTTTGACCCTACTCACCCCATTTTACGGTATATGGGAACCAATACATTTCACGTCTCTTCTCTTTCCGCACAGACTTATTTGTACTTATCAAACTCTTTATGAAATATAATGAATAAGAAATAATTGAAATATAACATTTAAAACTTTCGCGTTTTGTACACATATTAAATCATAATTTATAACCGGGTTTCTCGTTTATTTTGTTACCTTTGTACCGGGTGTGGTCTGTATATGAGCAAAAAATTAAACTGTAGGCTGTACTCCTCATACTGATCAACATTTGTTCAGCGACTTTTAAAAATAACTTGTGGTTTGATTTTTAATACACTTTAAAGTTTAGTCTAAGACGCAATGTATCGCGAATTTTGTTATGTTTAAGGAGTGACAAGCAACGTCAATCACAATGATATGGCGTGGCGATGGCGTCCATTGAAGATAATATTTATTTTGTATGAAAAATAGGGAGTCTAAATACTTCATAATTTTTAAAATTTGTTGAACAAAAGTGTCTTCGTTTGAGGAGTACAATCTATGTTTTATTTATTTGCTCGTGTTACAGGCCACACTTGGTATACCGACGTTTCTACATAGCCTCGTAAGGCCCAAAGTCCTACCTTATAGTACTTATTCAGTTCAATGAAATTTAAATCATATCCAATTGGAACAGAGTTGCATTTGTTTTCCGTCGTTCAATTTTTATACAAAGTAAAATCAACTCTATTTTTTACAGTATAGGTTCAAATTGCAGTGGCAAATTTTGGATTATTTATTTGTATGGCTGGGCCTTAGGAGGATAGGTTTCACTGGTCGTGGTTGCATCAAACTAATTCGGTATATACTTGGTTATAAATATGATTTAATTCAAATATAATGATGGCATCAATGGTAAGTATGAAGTGTTCTTTAGGTATAGGTTATGATAATGTGTTGCCGTAGGTATACATAATTATATACTATCAAATAGGTCTGAAATAGTTCAAAGTAAAGCTTGCCAAGCCAGTAAGTAAAATGTAGGTAAATACTTCTTAAGTTTCGGTTTTGTCTTTCTTTCTTATTACCTTCATTTGTGCTAGCTTTCGGTCTCACACTCAAGATATAACTCATGTACTTACTGACGCAATTATAACCAAATAATGAAACCTGTAGTACGGATATGATGGTCGTTCTTGTGTACGTGATAGCGTGATAAAACGCTGCCCGTCATTTTCTATCCCGCGGTGTTAAAAGTGACAGTAATTTTATCACGTGGATAAAACCATCCATAATACGCCTGCTGTACGGATATCATGGTTTCGTTTGTCTACATGACACCGTGATAATGATAATATCCGTTCCTTTCAATCGCATGATGTTATTAAAAAAGTGACACTTATTTTATCGTATCAAATGTGGATAAAGCTATATAATACAGTAACTTTGTCGAATTTTGTAACCTGGCTCTTTTGCGTCAAATCCGGTACTTCTGATTTTTTGCAGACTTGTTTATGATGTTGGCCCAATGAATAATCCAAGTTTGTGACTTCGAGCGCCGAACGCAACTCTACGAATACAAGTTCGAAAAAATTATACATTTTGAAAGGCTTTATCTCGGAAACTATTAGATGTACAGAGACAATTCTAGTGTCTTATTGTAGAAAATTTAGTTTACTTTAAAAACGCCGTAGGAAGTTACTATCAAAAACTAGTACTTTAGGGTTATAATCGCCCAAATCTAAAAAAAATTGCGGTTTATTCGATTTTTGACAAAGTTGCGTTCGGCGCTCGAGGTCACAAACTTGGATTATTCATTGGGACAACATCATAAACAAGTCTGCAAAAAATCAGAACTACCGAATTTGACGCAAACGCAAAATGTATAATTGTAATGTACACAATACGCCTGCTGATAATCAACTTTTTAACGACTACAGACAACTAGTACAGACTTAATCTTTTTGTATTCATTATTTATTCAAAATAAACTTCCTTATCAACAGAGATGTATGTACAGTATCTTGTATAAAATATTTAATAAACTATTCATAAATACAAAGCGCGTACTATCCGTCTGTCAAGTAGTTTCGGTTTTTACGAGGGTAAGTAACAACTAGTTTACGACCATACCGCAAATCACTGCTAGCTCGAGGTTGGGCCACAGTGTTAGCGTGCAGTAGTTTGGGTCACATTGCCAGCGATGAAAGGAGTTGACCCTTTCTGTCAAGGTGACGTTCGGATATCAACTGCAGCTGCATTAGGGTGACATTCCATTTCTGACCGCAGCTGCACTACTAGTACGAACGCGTCGGTGTTATTGTCAATTTCCATTGTAAAATGAATGGTAGTGCTGCTCTCGTTGGAAATGGAAATGTCACCTTTACTGTTGCGGCGTCGTTGTCGCCGATACTGTATATGTCGATTTTCCAGGATTTTCTTAAGGTTATCCTAAAGATCAGCATTTCCTAAACTATGGGTCGCGACCCATGAGTGGGCCCTAAAACTACTAGGGCATTTGAGTGTTACCGATAATATTGTATGCCCCTTTTTTAAGACGGCCAAGAGGTGGCTCCCGAATTTGGCAGTTTTTGTAAGGTGGGTCGGAGCCCAGTCAACGGTCAGCCCAACCACTGCTATAGATAGGTTAGATTAGGTTTGTTTTATGGCAATCCTGAGAAGTTACACATTTCTGAACCAAACAAACTATGACTAACGAAAATACTGACAAATAATACATTATGTATTTTAAACTTTTTGGGAAACAATAGAGACCCCCGCTGTTCGCGTCCGTACTTCCATAGCTTTCATACAAAGATGTTTACCAAATATCACGCGAGATGGCGCTGTACCGGGAGAGGCGATGTCTATATCGCGCTAATGACATTTTTATTGGGATTTTATATAAGGGTTTGGGATTATTTTTAATATATTGGTGACTGGTTGTTTATTTTCATGGTCAATCCTTCATTAGTAAAGAGCGCCCTTTTTGATAAAGTTAAATAGGAGTACCAGGCGTGGCTCACTCCGCGATTTCGTCGCTTTGCAACAGGTAGCTACAAGTACATCCGTTTCACACCAATTTTGGTGGCTAGCCATTAGCCGCGCGTGGCGCTGTCGCCACCTAGCGGCCATATCTGTCCTGATCATACAAACGCGTTTTGTTAGAGAGTGAGTCTTCTGTACCTAGTACTGAATATGTATTACCCCCGCTAGCACTGTCACCCCACCCTCCCAACACAGTTCTCCGCTTCCGCTGTCATACCGTATTCATGGGATTTAGAGATATTGCATTATGCGGAACCCTGCTCTCCTTCCCTTCCACCGACTAAATATAACTATGACTATGAAAGTAGAGATAGGTCTTTTGATAACCTACATGTAATGAAAGAAAATATAAATAAACATTATTTTATTTTAGGTCCAATGATAAATTTGGGGGCTTGGCAGTGCTCCTCCCAGACATCGCTATTATGATAAATTTACATCATAATTCGATTCATGTCGGTGTACTCGACTGCGATCGCCAACCGGGTGCCTGCCAAGCGTGGCGATTATGGCATTCACCCCCCATCATGATTAAGGGGGAGGCCTATGTTCAGCAGTGGACGTCTTATGGCTGAGATGATGATGATGATGACATCATAATTTGTGACGTTTTCAACCAAAAGGTACCACATTGTCGGTTGTCGATAAGGTTGATTTCAAATTAAAGCTATATGGAAATGGCGCCTTATTGACAATATGCGCCTTTTGATTGAGAATGGCACATTTGGTCCTGTTACATCAATCACAAAATGTATAAAGCGCGATCGATAACCGCTAGCACTGTCACCCCACCCTCCCAACACAGTCCTCCGCTTCCGTTGTCATACCGTATTCATGGGATTTAGAGATATTGCATTATGCGGAACCCTGCTCCTTCCCTTCATGCTAGGGACGTTCCACAGACTAAATAAACGATTATGAAACTCGAGATGAGTTTTATTATTAACTTTTAGAGTAAAATATGAGGAAAATTAAAACAAGATTATTTAAAGTGAAAGGATAAATTAAATTACAATAATAGGGCGACATAAAGGGGCCCATTGATTTACAATCCGCCGGATGGTATCGGCCTGTCAGTTGTTCGAAACTATCAAAATTTTGTTCTAACTGACAGGCCGATACCGTCCGGCGGACTGTTAATCAGTGGGCCCCTTAAAATAGTAGAAATTAAATAAAATGGGACTAAAAAGATTCCATACTGAATTGTTGCCAAGTTGCCAAGCATTTTACGTCAAAAATGTGACAGTTACGTAAAAAGTGGCGCCCTCAATAATTTTCTACAATTTCTTGTGGACTATAAGTACCGTAAAACAAAACAACTATAGTCCAATTCTACAGTAAAAATGAAATAATAAACCAAACAACAAAAAAGAAGAACTTAATAATACCGGTATTTTTGCATGGAGCAAATACCGGTTTCCGACCCCTGCCCCTCCCTAACGCTCCATGGTGTTTTGTTACAAATGTCGTAACTTTGGACTCATCCCGTGAACTAGCGGAGATGAAATCATACACAATTCATATGCGTCGCTGACTGTACAGATTACTTAGCATCATTGCGGCACGCAAATGAGGTAGGCCTGCGGCGTATTGTATGAACAAACGCTAGATTAGCATGGAATAAATATACCCACTGTAATTCAACGGATTTTGAATGTTTTTAGGGTTCCGTACCCAAAGGGTAAAACGGACGGGACACTACTATTACTAAGACTCCGCTGTCCGTCTGTCCGTCCGTCCGTCCGTCTGTCACCAGGCTGTATCTCACGAACCGTGATAGCTAGACAGTTGAAATTTTCACAGATGATGTATTTCTGTTGCCGCTATAACAACAAATACTAAAAACAGAATAAAATTAAGATTTAAGTGGGGCTCCCGTACAACAAACCTGATTTTTGACCGAAGTTAAGAAACTTCGGGCGGGGTCAGTACTTGGTGACCGTTTTTTTTTGCCGTTTTTTGCATTATGGTACGGAACCCTTCGTGCGCGAGTCCGACTCGCACTTGTCCGGTTTTTTTAATAACTTTGTTGTTTATTTTTGTAAGTACACTCGTCTTGTACCCTATAAGTACGTGTCCTATTTCGAGTTGAAACAATGTGATTTGCTCGGGTCACTCTTGGTAGAACCAAAGACATATGTAACTTCGTATAAGATGAATAAAGTGTAAGGAAAAAACGTGCCTCGGAAATCAAGAAAAAGTCATTCTCGGATAGATGGCGCCCACACCTTTGGCCTATGGTCGGCTAGATGGCGTGACGACACCGTTTCATATTTAACAATTTTAACACATAGATATCAGTGAATGAACATGGGTCAAAATGATATAAAAATAATAAAATCATTTATCCATATACATATACATTTTTTTGATAATTTTATACGTTTTCATTTTGAGTTTTAGTCGTGTGTCGATAGATGGCAGTAAATTTACTGTGCCTACAAAATTTACTATGACAGGACCCCTCTATTCTGTCTATTCTCTTTGGTAGAACGGACATTCCGAGTCGAAACATTGTCAAAAATTAATCAGATTTTTTTAAATGAATATGTTTACTCTATTTTTTTACTTTTATGTCTCGATCAACTACCTACATAAATTACTTTCTCTCTTCTTCGTCTTTTTTGAAAATTTAAAGAGTGATTGGCTCACAAGTACCTTGCTACATATCAAAAAACACAATTAATAATCGCCCTTATCGACACAGGACCCCTTTTCCAGAACCACTATTTGCTCGTAGTTTCAATTGTGCTAAGAGATGAGCAATTACAGATATCATCTACACCTAAGCACATCATTTTTTACAAACTCGTTACATTTGCCGCGCAAACAAGATGCTAGTAATAACAACGCATTTGTAATACAAACTACCCTCATGTTTCATCATAGCAAAACAAGTCTATGTCTCATGGCATGTCTAGCTCAAACCATAGAGAAATAAGTAGGTAAGCTTACTTATTAATGTATGCTTTTTTTTATAGCATTTATTTACAAACAAGATATGTTTATCTATGCTCCAACTGAACTATCCTCCTGAGACCGAGATGCAGTTGTTTTGTTTTTGAATTTGGAACCCTTAGTTACACAATGAAAGTTCAAAATTTATGAAATTTCAGTTCCAAATCTTTAATAGTGTACGTCAATAAGGGAAGATTATAAATACCATCTCATCACAGCATTATTTTCCAAAAATGTTTTTGGAATGCCATATAAGTATGTAGGTACTTAATGAAATACTTGATGCTGCTCTCTCCTGACTAGGGTATGCTATCCGGATCCGAAATGTATGAAGTTATCCGGATCTGGATCCGGATCCGCGGATCTTCCCCATATATTTCAAATCCGTCGTGCAAACCCTACTCCTGACTGGAGTAGGCAAGTTTCAACTCGTGTTATTAGAGTGTAGCTGATCCACTCTCTGGTGCACCCTTAGGTGGCTCACGTACCCTATCTTCTTGAGATCAGATTTATGCATGCAGTTTAGTGTTCAACTTACCAACACAAACATTTGTACACCTAATGCTGGTAAGACATATTGATACTAAGAAATTATTTGTAACACCTATGTACCTATGTTTAACAAATAAAAATATTGATTGATTTATTGATTGAATGATTTAAAATATTTTGTACTATATGTTTAAAAATTTAACTTAACTATATAACCCCAATCATAAGAAGAAAACCCCGTCCAACGGATCGGCCTGCGGCATTGACACCAATACGAGATTTCCTTTTTTTTTCAAAATCCAAATATCCTATAAGCCATTCTACTAAGCTAAATATAGGTAGTCCTTCTTAAACAAACAATAATTAAACGGGAGTCCTTCCAATGGCGTGCCAATGGGACAAAAAAGCGGGTAAGCCCGTAATCCCGGCCCTACTAATGAGATTGCCGACTCGCTAATATTTATTAACAATTAACTTAGCGTTTACAAGGCGAGAACGGATGTCGTAATGAACTTTACAATTTTTGCGTGCTGTATTTAATTATCGTAGTAATAAAATGATTTAAATGGATTATATCGCGTATAAATTATGAATTTAAAGTTCGGACGTGGAATTCGCTACTTTTTTAAGCGCTGGTGGCCTAGCGGTAAGAGCGTGCGACTTTCAATCAGGAGGTCGTGGGTTCAAACCCCGGCTCTTACCGATGAGTTTTTCGGAACTTATGTACGAAATATCATTTGATATTTACCAGTTGTTTTTCGGTAAAGGGAAACATCGTGAGGAAACCGGACTAATCCCAATACGGCCTAGTTTCCCCTCAGGGTTGGAAGGTCAGATGGCGGTCGCTTTCGTAAAAGCTAGTGCCTACGTCGTCAATTCTTGGTATTAGTTGTCAAGCGGACCCCAGGGTCCAGCCGTGGCAAAATGCCGGGATAACGCAAGGACGAAGGAGACGTAGAATTCGCTATTTTTTTTCTCACAAGAATAGCTATGGCGGTAACCAAAGACAATATTATATCGAGAAGATAGTGGTAGTATAGTAGTAGTAAAAGTTGTTGTGGCGCAGGTATTTCTATATCGTTTACAAATAATTAAATAATACTTTTCGCTTTCTCGTCGCAACTTAATCCATGGGACGAGCTTAGTAAAGACAAGTCAAATCTGTTCACTGCTTTTTTAGAAGAAAAATAATTCTTTACTATATAACGCAAGTAAACATTTAAATAAACAAGTCTTGTATTACAAAAGATTTACACACTAATACAAGTAACTTTAAAAAAACATACATCCAAATGAACTAATGTCAATATATCCGACGACCTTCACCAAGGAGGAGTTTTGGCCGAAGGGTGTCAAGTTCCGGCGGTTCCGCGGCCGGCTCCCTGACACTGCGGGGTTGCGAACTGCATCGCAGCCATAATTGTGTTTTTAGTTTTAAGATATATTTTGTAATAATATGTATGCTAGTTTTAAGGTATTTATCTATGGGCCAATAGTTGCCTGAAAATAAATGTTTTCATTCATTCATTCATATCCTTAAAAATAACTATACGTACTGTGAACGGGTTCCAGCAGGCGATCTACATGACATTAAAGCTCTCCAAAGGGCCTCTACGTGTTGGATCTATATCCCCACGCAAGCCTATCAAAAGACTGGGATTTATAGGCCCGTGGCATCCTAAATAAATGCACATCATTCATTCTGCTTCTTTTACAATTTTCAGAAATTTCGTAAATTTCTTCTTCCTTCTTCCTCGCGTTATCCCGGCATTTTGCCACGGCTCATGGGAGCCTGGGGTCCGCTTAACAACTAATCCCAAGAATTGACGAAGGCACTAGTTTTTACGAAAGCGACTGCCATCTGACCTTTCAACCCAGAGGGGAAACTTAGCCTTATTGGGATTAGTCCGGTTTCCTCACGATGTTTTCCTTCACCGAAAAGCAACTGGTAAATATCAATGATATTTCGTACATAAGTTCCGAAAAACTCATTGGTACGAGCCGGGGTTTGAACCCGCGACCTCCGGATTGAAAGTCGCACGCTCTTACCGCTAGGCCACCAGCGCTTCAAATTTCGTAAATTAAGAATTATATTTTCATTCATTTTCTGTATTCATCAACAAAGCTGACGTTTTAACAAACGTCTGTCCTAATTGCACAGACTCATTTAAAACCCTAAAAAGGGTTTCGGAACCCCAAACCCCATGCACAGCGTAACATGACAGCTACATAATTTTAACATTTATAAACCCCTATTAACTCCATATTAATGTGGGGCGTCTGAATAACGATGTCACCATATGCGACCAGAAGGCCTACCGCGAACACCGAAGCTCACACATTACGGGCATGTTTCTCTGTCACTCTAATTACGCCTTCATTGGAGTGAATGAGAAAGATGCCCGTAATTTGCGAACTTCGGTGTTCGCGGTAGGCCTTCAGTGTATTAACACTGACAAATTGTTGAACCTTATTTTTAAGCCGTTAAGGTTCAGAGTTGGGCAGTTAAGAATTGCTGTTAATATATCATCGTTGGTCATTTAAAGGTGCGATTCGGATTCAGACTACATAAGCTTTGCAGCAGTAGTTACTGCCAGTTACATTTATGGACGGTAGAGGAAGGACGACAATCTCTTATGGCAGAACTGTTGCAAAAGTGTCCAGCTTTCAGCTATAAATAATAGTCCCATATTTCTCCAGAGTAGCGCTAGAGTAGCTAAGAACGTAGGCGGAGTGAAGTGCGGTGTCAATGATTTGAAATTTTTTATCAAATATTCTAGGTATTGTGGCGCCATCTATTTAAGGTTTTTTGACGGACACTTTTTTATATTGTATCCCTTACCTCTACCAAAAAGAATAGATAGTATAGAGGGGTCCTGTCATTGTAAATTTTGTAGTCACAGTAAATTTACTGCCATCTATCGACACACGACTAAAACTCAAAATGAAAACGCATAAAGTTATCATATAATGTATATATATGGATAAATGATTTTATTATTTTTATATCATTTTGATCCATGTTCATTCACTGATATCTATGTGTTAAAATTGTTAAATATGAAACGGTGTCGTCACGCCATCTAGCTGAGGATAGGCTAAAGGTGTGTGCGACATCTATTCGAGAATGACTTTTACTTGAATTCCGAGGCACGTTTTTTCCTTAGACTTTATACGTCTTATACGAAGTTATATATGTCTTATATTAACTGATGACATCTGCCTTAATCCTCTAAGTTTGTTTCAGTGATGTTTAATAGTCTTTATAATGTAAAGTTCGTTACTCGTTATATTGTAATGTTTAGATAGTTATTTCTTCTCTGATATTTTTCACTGTAGCTATAGGAATATGGTGTTAATTAGTTTGTAATATTTCCGCTCAATTGTAAAACATGCTGTGTACACTTGTTTTGGATCTCGTGCTAGATTTAAGCCATAATGTGCAATTGTATTACTTACCCATGATATTGTACGATGTCTGTTTAGTGTACCTAATAAAGTAAAAATAAAAATAAAATAAAATATATGTCTTTGCCTCTACCTTCCATAGTTACATTGCTACCGCAAATGTCAAAAACCAGCAAGAAATATCGATTTTGACATTTTCGGGAGCAATACAATCGGCAACTTGGCTGTAATATCGCGCTGCAATACTGCTGCAGTAATGCAGCCATTTTCATTACTGCAGAAAACGTCAAAAGGATAATTTAACAATACATATTAAAGGACCATGCGCAACTTTGTATGGAGCCTGGTCCAAAAACCAACAGAAATGAGAGTTAGGTCATTAGATAGTTTTTTCTATGTACTTCATTTCGTTCTATGGGCACCAAGCGGAATTCCATTGCAGAACTGAGATATTAGTATTTTAGTCAAAATGTCGTCAGCCTTATTATCTGGGCAATAGAGTCCAAGTAAGTAAATTAATGCTGCAGGGTTGATGTTCGCGCACCGGCGGTGAACTCTTTTGCCTAGATAAAAAGGATGACGACATTTTGACTAAAATACCAATATCTTCTGTTCTGCAATGGAATTCGGCTTGGTGCCCATAGAACGAAATGAAGTTCATAGAAATACCTATCTAACTACCTAATTCTCAACTCTGTTGGTTTTTGGACCATTTTGACGCATAGTCCTTTGACGTTTACTGCTGTAATGCATTACTGCAGCAGTATTCCAGCACGACAATACTGCCAACTCCATTACTGCCGCAAATTTCCAAAATTGATGCCAATATCACGCCATATTACAGCGCAGCAGTACGCTGGTGCAGTCGCAATTCAAACGGTACCTTGAAAGTGTTGCTGTATATCGTCGACACTGTTGATTTGACAATTGGTAAACCGTATTACCAAGACAATAAGGTGGTATGTTGGTTAAGTGTTAATACATGCTTGGCTGTTATGATGGATTATGTTGCTCAACGTTGGATTAGACCATAAAAAATAAGTTAGCTTATACGGCCCGGCCACGACATTGCGCGACCGGCGACGGCGGCGGCCGCAACCATAGGCGGGAACGAAAGGTCCGATCGCTGTGTCTCGCTCCAACCTATGGTTACCGCCGCCGCCGCCGCTAGTCGCGCGATGTCTTGGCCGAGCCGTTAGAGTGCTCACTCCATACAAAGATAAAAACCCATTTATATTCGTTTTAACCCAGCTTTGCGAAAACATAATAAGTAAATTAATAATTCACTAAGTACCGATGTTAAAATAAATCAATGTAGCAGTGTGTAATTATTTTTTTTTTTTTTTTTTATTTTTTATTACATACATGGAAAACCAACAGCTATAAACATTTCTAAAAACTAAAATAGATTCACAGAGCCAATTACAGGTTCTCACTTATAAAAACTAAGTAGGTAAATAAAGAACAAATATAATCACAAATCAGTTACACACACAAGTCAAGCAACAGCACAAGCCAAGGTTCCTGTGTACAACAAGCTGCAAAACTGCATAAGCACATTAGGAATGGAAAACATTCATAAAGTGGCCATGCACTTCCACCGCCGACTGCACAAAACTTCACGAAAAAACCGAAATACAAAAAAATAAAAATAATACAAAAAATACAAAAAAATACAAAAAATACAAAAAATACAAAAAATACAAAAAATACAAAAATACAAAAAATACAAAAAAATATTCACCTAAACTTTTTTGCCGATACCAGAACCCCTAATGTATATTTTATTCGATAGCGTGACGAGCGTTCGCATTCGCGTTATGTCTATTTTTGTAAGGGATTTTGATCAGCGCGTCAAGCGGAACGTTTTGGAATCTCAAATTCCCACAAAAAATGACACTTAACGCAAAGGCGTACTTCACGTAACGATATCGAGTCAAATTTACACTAGGGGTAATGGTACTCAAAAACAAATAACCCCAAATCCCTGACACCACTTTATAATAAGACATCCCACAACTCAGTCGAAATCATCCCGGCTAACGAGCCCCAATAAAAGAAAGCCAATAAGGGTAAGTAGGTTAGTCCAGTAACAAGCGGTGTCGCCGATATCACAGATTTATAGACTATTTCATTAGTGTAGGGACCTCTCACACCGTACTGAGCGTGATTACATAATCATTAGAGCTAGCGTCTTTTTTTGGTTTTTAATATTCGTATCCTACTAACTGCGCCAGTTACCAACTTCGGTATAACAATAGTTATACTTTTCTATCCAAATTTGACAAGTTAATAAGGGTATAAAATGTAGGGTTAGTCCAGTAACAAGCGGTGTCACCGATGTCACAGATTCATAGACTATTTCATTAGTGTAGGGACTCTGTCACACCGTACTGAGCGTGGTTACATAATCATTATGAGGTTGACGTTTTTTTCTCATTTTTAGGATTCCATACCCAAAAGGTAAACACGGGACCCTATTACTAAGACTCCGCTGTCCGTCCTTCTGTCCGTCTGTCTCTCTCTCTGTCTCTGTCACCAGGCTATAACTCATGAACCGTGATTGCTAGACAGTTGAAATTTTCACAAATGATGCATTTCTGTTGCCGCTATAATAACAAAACTAAAAACAAAATAAAATAAATATTTAATTGGGGCTCCCATACAACAAAAGTGTTTTTTTGCGTGATGGCGCGGAACGTTCATGCGCGAGTCTGACTCGATCGCACTTGGCCGGTTTTTAGAATTTGTAACCTATTGACTGCGCCAGTTATCAACTTCGGTATAACAATATTTATGTATACTTTCCTACCCAAATTACCTATACAAGTTAATAAGGGTATGTAGGGTTAGTGCAGTACCTAACAAGCGATGTCACCGATTTCACAGATTTATAAGCGATAAGGCAGAATAACAGCCCAATAAAATTATAGTTAGACCAAGAAAAGTCTGCAGCGATTTTGATAGCCCACGCAGTGCAATTGTTATTTATACGTCATAATTTATATAGAAGTTTGACGTTTAAAATAACACTTGGACTGCGTGGGCTATCAAATTCTCTGCAGACATTTCTTGGTCTCTACGACATCGCGCTGTAGCGGCAGCGGCGAGCGGCGGCCATAGGTGAAAACGGAAGGTCTGATCGATGTTTCTTGCTCGCACCGCCTGAAGTCATGGCCGGGCCGTAACGGTGTGAACGAAGCCGGGACAGAGCGCAGGCGCGCGATGCATAATGCATACGGCATATTCGGCGCGAGTCGCGACTTAATGTCGCAATCACTTAGTTCCCCGTATAAATAGTTTTTGGGCTCCGCAGTATTATGTAAGTTTCTAAAAGTCTTCATTACGAAGGTTGGAGTAGCGATAGACTCGTAATGACAAGGGAAAAGTAACTTATCGATTCTTTTTGTTGAAAGGAAAATAATGTTGATACAGCGTTCTTGAGAGGATTATTCTGCCGCCGTGGGATAAGGTAATTCCAATGGGGGCGGGTTTGTGTGTAATTATTTTGAATGAGATACTGTCACTACTGCGATATCGATTACTTACTTAGTCTTATCTTATCTTATGATTTTCGGGGGACCTTGCGGATACACTTCGACCCATAGGGATCCATTTGAGCAATTAGTTTGTTTAACTTGTAATCTGCCTCATTATATTATTGCATTTGAGATAAAATCAGTTTTACTATAACTTGGATTTTGTTTTTCGATTTGTTTTGTCAGTGACATCACCCGATCTACGCTGCAGCAGTAACTTTGCAACAGTAAGGGTAACATTCCATTTCTGACCGCAGCTGCACTATGGTACTATGCTACTATGGAAATTGACAATAACACCGACGCGTTCGTACTAGTAGTGCAACTGCGGTCAGAAATGGAATGTTACCCTTAAATGAATGATAGTGCTGATGTCGTTGGAAATGGACTGTCACCTTAATGCTGTCATTTTAAATGCTAACCTTAGTGTCATTGGAAAATCAGTTTTAATTTGAACATACGGTACATAAATGTAGTGCATAATTATTTTCCATCGTATTTTCACGTAAACGTACGAAAGTGTCTTATTGCTATTTCAGTCAGTCTCGGAACAAAAAGTACTGAGGTTAACTGAAGTAGCATGACAAATACGAACGTTTCCGAGAAAATACGATGGAAAACAATTATGCACTACATCACATACGGTTGTCATGCATGGTAGGTAAACATGAGCAGTGGCTTTCCACATTATGTAACCTCCTTTGAGAATTCATGGTCCGCCGCTTGGCATTTCCAGCGGTCGCTAGGGACAGTTGGTAATACCGTCAAGTTTCTAGAATATATATGATATAATATAAAGCCTACAAAGGCAAACTGTTATGAAAACTCATAACCCTACAATACATAATGATCCGTTTGGATCACTATGTATTTTATATTGCAAATAAAACAGATATCAATCAAATACAATTTTCTGACCTTGGAAACCTTCCGGATTAAGGATGACTCACGCTAGAACGGAACGGGCCCGGGCGAGGAAGAAGATATAACACTTTAAACTCTCGCGTTTTGTACACATATTTAATTACACACACACACACACACACATCACATTTGTTGGGACGTCAGTCTTTCCGTGACCACAGCTGGTGCAACTCAGCTGAAACGTCGGAATTAAAGGTAAAAACAATGAAATTATATCGAGGAAGAAGATGCTTGAGTATGCGACAGTGGCCAAACAGATTGAGAGTAGGGTTAGTTTTCATCTCCTACACTCTTGGGTTGTGCCATTGAGCATGCGAATGAGGTGCCTATAGAGACGACTCAGTGTAAAACTATAGGTAGTCCGACAAGAAATTGTAGAAAATTATTTAGGCACTTGTCCCACAGCCGACGATGAGCGATAAGCGAGTAGAACGATAAACTAGAAACGAGTGGGCGAGCGGCGAGAAGCGAGTGTTAGGTCCAATAGTTTTGTCGCTCGGCTATAGGCGAGTATTCGAGTGCAACGGGCTATTACTCGCGTCACTCGCTCGGGCGGTGCAGTGTAGCCGAACACGCAGACTGATTGGTCTCGCAGCTTGAGTTCTAACTACGAAGCGATCATCGCCGAGCGAGTACCGCTGAGCTAGTTTTATCTTATCGCGGCGACAAACTAGTAGAGCGCGTGTTCTCGCCGGCAGTGTGAACAGCCAGCGATGAACTATTAACCATGGCATCAATTGAGTATGGAATTTTTTTAGTTCCATCTTATTTAATTTCTACTATTTTATGTCGCACAGTAATAACGTTGATTTGTGTACACGGTCAAGGTCGTATCAAAACATGATAAAAATCATATCACATTGTTAGTACAGAATCGGCCTCGAGGTGTTTTAATACGCACGTTACCAACATTACGTTAGCACAATGAAAACAAGAAAATACAAGTAAAAACCATACATTAGTAAATGAGCATTGTGTTAGCATATTCTTACCCGAGATTAAATTTTCACTACTTCAATTTTATTTCCCTGAAGACTGAAGACTGAAAGAGGAACTAAAAAACTGGTTTGTTACTGAATGGATATGCTCCGTAACAGATTCATCTAAAAATTCGGTGAAGCGAGAATCAGAATCTTTTAAACGTTCCTGTGGTTATATTCCAGTTTTATATAATTCAATTAAAAATGTATATGTATATAGGGGTCTCGGCGAAGAATACAATTTCGTACCTTTTGGCGTTGAGATCCTTGGCCCGTGGGGTATATCCAAAAGGTTAGCTGAGGTCACCGGTGACTGCAGAGCTGGCAGCTTCCTCGCTTAAAAAAAAAGTCTAGCGATACAGCGAGGAAATGCTGCCAGCATCTACGGCACCATGCCACAGGGGCATATTTTTACATTTAAGTTTTATGTTTTATAGTTTAGTTATAGATCTATTGGAGGTGTGTTAAATTTGTATGATAATATTTTTAAATAATAAATTGTATATAGATAGATTAAAGATGCAAGCGCCATTCTTAAGGTTGCTGAACGTTACCACTCCTTTATGTTTATTACTAGCGACCCGCCCCGGCTTCGCACGGGTTTCATAAAACCTTAAAAAAATATACACTTCCGAATTATAAGCCTTCCTCAAGAATCACTCTATTGATAGTTGAAAACCTCATGAAAATCCCTTCATTAGTTTTTGAGTTATTCGCGAACAAACACACAAACAGACAGACGCTGGGGGACTTTGTTTTATAAGGTGTACTGATTTATTTACCCAAAATATAACCGGTCTAATTCAAAAGCCACGTGTTCAAAACATCTTTCAAGGATCATTAGGTAAATTCCCGAGTTAGGTGAAACTACTTTCCCCCCATGCTGGTAAATAATTCATGAGGCTGATTGGGAAACAACTCACTCGACGACGCTTTTTAGGGGTGTGGAATATTGGCCCAGTTGTGACGTTAGCAGTTGGCTTTACTTATATGTATATATAAACCAACATACAATATAAATACAAGATACGTGTGCAGACCAAAACTGTCCTCTGCTTATGTGTGCAAGTCCTTACACCGCAACGGAACATTGATACCGTAGTCTAATCGTAGCCCAATGTCGAAAACTTGTTTATTTAAAAATTGGTTATTTCCTTAACAAAACTTCACATAAGCACATACAATCCTTACCATTCTCTGAACCTTCAAAGTGTATCTATACCGGTCAGAACTCGTCATAAGTCGGAAAGGAATAAGGCGAGCTTATGGTAACCGCAGATCTTTGTCCAACCAGTCCACGTATGACTACCGCTTAGGCATTTTTATTATGGGTTTAGAAGTTCAGTTATACTGGTCAATCGAGTCAAACGCTTTCCTTAGATCAGTGAGCACAGGTAATACTAGACTAGGAATAATTGATGCCGTAGCAAAGAATGTGGTGAATATTTGAGTCGTTTTCTGCGATGGCTTTGCGGCTCCAGGGGCCAGTGGGGTTTTTACCTGACCATGAGAAGGGATAGAGGTAGTCAATGTCTATCTACAGTAAAGGAATTTGATTTCTGTGTCATCTCGTACTTTGCCACAGTAACCGCTGCTGAAGTCACAATTCGAATATAACCTTTACTTGTGAAATCGTGTGAAAAAAGTCACAACTAACTTTACAGCTCATACGTCCAGCTGTGAGAAAAAAATCTATATCTAATTGGCTTGTCACGTCTGTCCGTTCGCGCGGGCAATACGTGCGGCTCACTGGTTTTTGATTGAAAATTACACGTATTGGATACGTGAGGAAATGGCAGGGGAACATTACGTGTGACAGGATGCCAGGTATCTAATTAAGAGGTTTTAGAGACAGGACACAGAGAAATGTCGCCAAGAATCTAACCCATAAATCAAAAGAATGTTAACAAGAAAATCAACGAGCAATGTTTTGTATTCGTCGATCCGTCACGTTCCAAGTGAAGTATGTCGGTGTAGACTTAGCGTGGTCGGTCTATGCCACTTGATATTTACCATTTGCGTTTCGGTGAAGGAAAACATCGTGAGGAAACCTGCATACATCCGCGAAGAAATTGAAAAGGTGTATGTGAAGTCCCCAATCCGCATTGGGCCAGCGTGGGGACTATAGCCCAAGCCCTCTTGCGAGTGAGAGGAGGCCTGTGGCCAGCAGTGGGACGTATAGAGGCTGAATGATGATGACGATGATGATGATGATGAATGTGGCGGCAAAGGTCACTCATTTTGACAAAGAAATTTAGAGATAATGCAGCTGCATTGCAGTCGTTGCGTTCAATGGTTGCCCATATGCAGTCCCTTGTACCTATATGTACATATTATACAGGGTGATTCATGAGACGTGAGCAGGACTAATCCTGCACACTCAGTAACTGATAATTGATCGATCACAGTCGTATTTAAATGAAACAACCACACTTTTTCCTATTATTTAACTTTTTGGAGAGGGCAAATTTAATCCTCTACAATCATGGTCACCCTACAAGACCTAATTAATAAGCATAAAACCTCTTTAATTTTTGATTACGAAGAAAATAAACTGTCAAACTTGAGTGAGATACGAGTTTTCAAAAGTAACCAGACCGCGATGACAGTGGTGACATTCAATTTGACACAGAATATCGGTAGTTTAGTATTCTAATTTTAGGGTAACCACGCATGTCGTAAATAAATTAATAACTTTTTTTTCAACACGACTAGAAAATTAACGTTAACCTCACTAATACTGATACGAAAGTGTTGCTTATAATTTACGAAATGCGCAGTATTAGTCCTGCTCACGTCTCCTGAGTCACCCTGTATAAATGAAATATCAACCTAAACTTTAGACTGAAGCCCCAGCCTTGGCTTTTAGACAAAGGGTTAGGTTAGGTAATACCAACTGTAATAGCTGCTACAAAGGACCAAAATAAAATAAAAAACTGTTAACAATATAAATAGTAGAGCTTTAACAACGTGTTTAAGTGACAGTTTGCTGTCCAGGCTACACGGAGTGACACACCGATTATCACATAGCGTACCAAGTCCAATAGTCCAATGCCACATATGACACGTTTTATGGGTCCCAAAATGGCTAAAACGGAACGCTTATAGTTTCGTCTTGTCCGTCTGTCGATCCGTATACGAATATGACACGTAAATGCAACACAAACACGACAACCACTTACTTTCTGGTGGGATGTATGCTTATTTACCACCCATATGATATTTTATTATTAAAAAAACTCTGAATTAAGCATCGTTCGCAGACGTTTCTGCTTGTTAAAAATTAAAATTAAAAATCGATGATAATAAAATAGTACTCACATAACGAGTGAACTTCTAATTATTTATATACTAGCAAAAAGCAGAGCTTTGTAAGGGCTCGCGGAGGTTTTCTACCTTAACGTACCGAACCGGTTGCTGTCCGGTACGCCTGTCTGTTACAGCTTTTACTTTGTCCTTTAAAAACGTGTCCAGACGACAAAATCAAATTGCCAATATCATCCACACGTAATATACAATTTCATAAGTGCATTACATCCTACACGGTCGCCCAGTACTTTTTGTAAGGAAACCAAATGGCTTTCCTACATAATGTTGGGTCAGCGAGCCAATGTTCTTGAATTTATTTTTGCGTCCACTCCACACAATTGATCGAAAAACTATCCCGTCTGGACACCTACTGGCGGTAATCACGCTGCTCCGCACATAAACTAACACACACAATTCCACTAGGTACAGCCAGGGTCCAGCATCAGCTCTATCTTGGGTACTGCTCTTCCAAGTTCTCATTAAGACGTGTCAGATGACCAAAACAGCGTGTGCCTATGTTGCACCAAACCTGAGTTCCACTAGGTACAGCCAGGGTTCAGCATCAGCTCTATCTTGGGTGCTAATCTCCTAAGTGCTCATCAAGACGAGTCGGATGGCCAAAACAGCGTGTGCCTATGTTGCAACAAACCTGAGTTCCACTAGGTACTGCCAGGGTTCAGCATGAGTTCTATCTTGGGTACTGTTCTCCCAAGTGCTCATCATGACGAGTCGGATGTCCAAAATAGCGTGTGTCTATGTTGCATCAAACCTGATCGAGTTCCACAAGGTTCAGCCAGGGTTCAGCATCAGCTCTATCTTGGGTGCTAATCTCCTAAGTGCTCATCAAGACGAGTCGGATGGCCAAAACAGCGTGTGCCTATGTTGCATCAAACCCGAGCTCCACTAGGTACTGCCAGGGTTCAGCATCAGCTCTATCTTGGGTGCTAATCTCCTAAGTGCTCATCAAGACGAGTCGGATGGCCAAAACAGCGTGTGCCTATGTTGCATCAAACCCGAGCTCCACTAGGTACTGCCAGGGTTCGGCATCGGTTCTATCTTGGGTACTACTCTTCTAAGTGCTCATCAAGATGAGTCGGATGACCAAACCATAATGTGCCTTTGTTACACCAAACCTGAGTTCCACTAGGTACTGCCAGGGTACTGGGTTATTTTGCTGAACTGCACGCCGACGTTTCGATTGGCGTGCAGTTCCCATACAAGTTGCAGTCGGGTTGTAGTCCGTCTGTATCGGCCCTAAGTCACTGAAATTTGTATTAATTATGCTTATCTTTATTTATAATTTTAGCAGTTCCAAGCAATAGTAACACTAAAGGCGCCATTCATTAATTACGTAAGACAATTTTTGCCAGCTTTTGACCCCCTCCCGCCCCTATGTAAGAAATAATAAGAATAGGCTGACTCCGTCCAGCCACCAATATAATTTATTTTCAAAAAAAAATTTTATGAATGTTTATTTGTACCTGTACAAAGGTACTTGAGCCCGTTTAAGCTAACTCTGCACCGTGTTTGATAGCATAGAGTGTGGAAGTATTATTTTAAACGTCATAATTTCATAGAAATTAAAAAAAATATCGCATCTTTGTGATCTTACTTAAGAACTATGAAAACCCCCTCCCTCCCCCTTGTAAGAAAAAATAATATATGTTCGACCCCCCTCCACCCCAAAATCGTCTTACGTAATAAATGAAAGGCGCCAAAACTGTATCTCGAACTGAAAATACCTGATTTAAGTTTGCTAACACAACATGACTGATCATCACATCGTCAGCGTCACAAAACATACGAGCATAGTCTAATAAAACATGGTCTTCCATTCCCAGAGTGACACGGGCCTACGTCACAACAACATGGCCGCTATATATAGCGCTATCGCATATTATCATATAGCGCTGTCGCATGATGACGTAGGCCCGTGTCAGTTAGGTGACCTAGAAAAGACGGGAATGGAGTACCAGGCGGAGTATATTATTATACCATGCATACGAGTAAATTGACCTCCGCAAGATTGATTGTTCTAGTAGGTATTCACAAAAACTTAATTGCTAAAATGGGAATCAAACCAAGTGAAGCGAGGTGGGTTGAATCCAAAATTGTACCCACTTTGGTATTCATCGTTGTTAATGGCGTAAGCGCCATCGACATTATTGAACTTGAAAACACCACATAGGTATCGTATTGTCTGAATACCCACAACACAAGCCTTCTTAAGTAGTCAATTTGTATAAGATTGTCCAATATTTATTTATTTATTTATTACTAACGCCATCTGTTTGAGAAATAAATAATTAGCATTAGCACGAATGTTAATTCATCATTTTGCCAACAGATGGCGCTAGTAGTAATACAAAGTGTTATTACTTTATTTTATTTTTTTAGGTTTATAAAATGATATTTTTATGTTTGATAACACATCTAGACATGAATTTAAATTACTATGTTAAGTTTCAAACCTAACATTGCAGTAGTTTTTCCGTAAAGTGTACCACAAGAATGCATAGTTCGTCGATTAGTGATAGGGCTCGCTTCGCTCGCCCTAATTAAATTAAACTATTAATAAAAATGATTTGTTCCCTACATTTCCTACGTTGTACAGATGGCAGCACCATCTCTCTCGCTGTAACGTATTCTCGTTAGGGATACTCGTCCTTAGAGTTGGTCAAAGACGCCTAGTCTTTCACAGATTGTATAGGTATTCGAGAAATTGGGTAGGGTGCCACCATGGCCCTCCTCGGCCTTTAGGCTCCTGCCTAGAGGTACAGGGTGTAATTAACCGCTTAAGCTGAAGTCGCTGGTTCGAATCCGGCCTCAGCCACTGGAAGGCTTTGGTCACTTTTTCTTTAGTAAGGTGACGGCACCAATCATGGACATGTTAAGTACCCAGTAATGGACAGCAAAGGTGTAATGCTTATACCCCACCATTTATGATGTTTATTATGACAGTTACCTGTTCACAGTGTTGCTACTTTAAAAATTTAGTGTCTGTTTCTATAAATTGAGTTTACGGAAAAGAATATGGTTGTCTGTAAAATCGGTTTACGGACGATAATTTTGCGTGATAACGCCATAAGAAAACATTGATGAAAAACTGCATACTTTGGTCGTAACGTTACCATGGAGATCTGTCCACAACGTTACCATGGAGATCTGTCCACAACGTGACACTTTTTCGTGCATGCTACCGGTGTTCATCGATTTATAAGACGTTATCACGTCAAAAAAATCATAATTAGTTCTTGACCATTACTGGTGTCGTCACCCTAAGATCTATTTCAGTTTATGAGTGAAACACTGTTGTTTATCTACGCTGTGCATTGCAGCAAAGTGACATTCTATTACTGTGTCGTTTTCGCCGGGTCGCCGACAGATGTCGTGTCGTTGTCTCGTTTTAAAGTATTGTTCGGCGTTTGATCGCTACACTGTTTCGAAATACCTACAGAAGAAGAATTTAAGCTCATTTTAGACTAGATTCGGACCAAGATGGCTCTGCACGGCATTCGCAATGATAAAGTGTGATAAAGTCACCATTAAAATCAAATTTCTGACAAAATATTATTATATTAAAAACGGGTCACTCACGTATTTTAAGTCGAAAAAGTAGTAGGCGGAGGGCTGCGGCCCGCAGCCCGGTCCGTCACCGTCAACGCAAGCTCCTGATGACACTACTCGGTACGGAGTGAAACATGTCGAGCGTTTTTCGACTTAAAATTCGTGAGTGACCCGTTCTTAATATATTTAATATAAATGTCTATGTCTCACGGGAGTTTTGTTATTAAAATTCTATCAAAAAATATTTTTAATGACACTCCCACACTTTGTTATATTCAATTCAGTGCAAAGTTAGCTTAGACGGACTCTATACGGTTCATATTAATTTTCACTTACAAAATATAATATGGGGCATTATCTACGAAAAGGAACCTTATCGTCAATGGCGTTTACGCCGCAGCGTCGCGCGGCATTCTATTTATATCGAAGCATCGTTAATAATGGCGTAAGCGCCATCGACAATAAGGTCCCTTTTCATAGATAACGTCACATACTGTTTAACGTTTAGCAATAATAGGTTATGGCACATGACTTATTTTGCGTTAGAAAATTGTTGTTTTGACATTTTGCAATAACAGTATTTCGTGGTCACCAAAAGCATTTCTGGTGTTATAAGTATGTTAGTAAAATAGTATCATCAATAACACACTAAACATGAATTAACGCCTTCATAGTAACGCGAATATGCGGGTTAACACAGTTTTGCTTATCCACGTCCATATAGTAATGCAACCTACTCGCAGTACTTGCCCATCAAACTGCTCTGTGCTCTTACCACCGATGGGAATACACAGCCCGTTCTAACGCTTCTCTCGCCCATTTTCCCTAAGGCCGTAACGCGACCTGGCAAGGCTGGTTACTATTGCTTACATGAGATTGGGTGAGTCAATCCAGTGTATCATGACCTCGAGATCCGTGAACTAAGCGTTATATACATAGCACGGTTTTTCACTGTTAATGCCGCTGCAGTGATGTGGCAAGTTGACATCCGAATGTCACCTTCACGCATGCGCGCTGGGGCAGAAAATTGATGCAACTGATCTTTAAAGGTGACAGTCCATCAACGACAGCTGCACTACTGTTGCGACGTTATAGTTGAATCATCGAGAGCGTGGAATTGCATATGTAGTAGTATTGTTTGTTTACAGGCATTTTATATTTGAATTTTCTATTTTCTTGTACTAACAGCATACAACCACTACAAATGCAATTCCATCTTCTCGATAATTCAACTATACTGTCATTCATTGTCTTGTCATTCATTTTACTATGGTAATTGACAATAACATCGACGTATCGGACCAGTTACGTAGTGCAGCTGCGGTCAGAAATGAAATGTTACCTTACGGATGCGAGCCTGGTCACTAACACAAAAGGAAGAGTGCGGAAGAGTGAAGAAACGAAAGCCGCCAGACTCCGATGGCTCGGGTACGTAGTCCGGATGGATGAAGATCGTGCAGTCTGGAGATCGGTACTCTGGAGTACCAAAAGGCCGAAGACCGTCTGGACGCCCTAGAAAACGCTGGCAGACGAAGTGCAAAAAGACCTTAGCGAACTCGGCGCCGTCGACTGGACAGAAACGGCTTTGGACAGAGAAGCATGGCAGTCTTTGGTGTAGGAGGCCAAGATGTGGATTCGGATCGATGCGCCACAGCAGTAAGTTAGTAACTGATCTTTTACCTAGCCTATGCTCTTTAAGTGTGTGGAATAATGCCTTTGGCTAGAATTTTAGCTTTAAACTGTCCGGCAAATACATGTCTAGGGGCTTCAAGAGTTTAACCGGAACATTATAGAGGTTTCATACAAATCCTTTGGAAAAATACACTTAAAAAAGTTCAAGCTAATAAAAAGTAAACGAGTGCTTATATTTATTTTTATGAGAAAACTCAGGACTAGACTAGGAATTTAGCAGTATCTGGCTAAAAATGAATTAACTTAAGGATGACTCACGTTAGACCGGGCCGGAGCTTCTGGAGCTTCGTTTTCTATGGAAAGCATTACGTGATCACCTGTTACATGTCATAGAAAAGTCAGCGCCGGAAGCTCCGGACACGGCCCGGTCGGCCCGGTCTAACGTGAGTCATCATTTACCTTATAACTGTTTACCTACTCGCTGTATATTAATTACTATTAAATATATACATATTATATAACTCGTTCCTTTTGCCTGAGACAGGCTCTAGCCGCAGCAACATTCAGCAACAATCGCCGCTGAGATCGAGTAAGCTCGTTCATCTGGAAACGACAGAATGTTCCGGTACGACTCGCTAAACAAAACTGTATTTGCAGCTACTATACGTGAATAAATAAATGAACGAGTGAATGAATGAACAAATGAATGAATGAGTGAATTAATATATTAGTGTAAGAACAAATAAATAGAAGAATGAAATCAATGCTTCTTTATTGTCAATCGATATCAAACTTATAACACCCCTGTTGTTTTTGCGTCGAGGCAAAAACAATATAATACTTAGAATACCTACATTATCTACTTACATTCTCTTCGGTCGAGAGTTATAAAGTATAGTCTGTCAAGCCATTTCCGTCAGTAGAAAAACGCGGCAACTTTAAAAAATGTAGGGGCTTCGGGGTATCCTTCGGGTTTGAATTTCACGCCTTTTGTTGTTTGACAGATTATACAGGGTGACCTTAGCCATTGGACAAACCCTGAAATCCCACGTAGTACCCTACCTCTCAGAAATGCGCTAACGGTAATATTTTTTTTAATTAGAACAAAAGATAAAAAGATAAATTATCAAACAAAAGTTATTTCCAATAATCGACAACAAAATGAAACATACTCTATTATTAATCATTGGCAGTGCTTTTGACAATTTGTTTGAAAATGTGCGGCAATGATGACATTTGTCAAAAGTCAGAATCTTATTAATGTCATAAATAAAAAAGATAATCAAAACGGTCGAACAAGGTTTCATACTATTTATTACCTCAGGAGCTACTAACACATACAGGTTGCTCCAAAGTAAAAAAAATCGTAATTTTTTAATTTCTTGGTAACCGCTACACCGATTGTTATGATACTTTGTATACTGGTTCTAAATACCCTAATGCATAATTATGTACATTTCGGCATTTTGTCCAATGGCTAGGGACACCCTGTATTTCATGAGCTTGTAAGTGTTGTGGAATCTTAACAGAAGTAACCCCAAATCGGAGATCCGTGAATTGAGAACCCATCAGCTGGCAAGTTCGCTGATTGAACGCGGATCAAATTAATTCGACGGGAACATTAGACCGCCGCACGGTGGGCCGCTTGCATTGACTAATTAGACAAAACACAAGAAACCTATAGGTATATAGTAAGTTTTTGGCAAAAATTTCATTTTTGGTACAAGCTTTTAGAGTTAGACCAAGAAAAGTCAGCAGCGAATTTGATAGCCCACGCAGTGCAAGTGTTATTTATACGTCATTATTTTATAGAAGTTTGACGTTTTAAATAACACTTGCACTGCGTGAGCTATCAAAATCGCTGCAGACTTTTCTTGGCCTAACTCTATCGCTGACTGTACTTTTCTTTCCACAGACAACTGTTTGTTTGTTTTTATATATATATGAGTTTCAAAAGTGACGTTTTTGTTTGAAAAAACGTCACTTTTGACACTGACATATCCGATCCATATCGTATATTTAGCAAATTTTTGACGTATCTTAAAATTTGAATCAGGCCGTCAGTCTCTTGAAAATGTTATTGTTATAAATATGAAAAAGTGATAAGTTTATTATTTTGTCCACAATCCCCAGGCACAGGAACCACCGTGCTTCGGTTCGGCGCTCGGCGAAGTGGTTTGTTCACCTCCGCTGCAACATTCAAATTAATCGAGTCTCATTTTAAATGCTTAAATGAATTAGCGAGAAATGAATTGGGAAAGGGTTGCTTGAAATAAAGAACGGGAATGATGTTATATTCTACTCTATTTACTTTCATATACCTAACACTTTAAACTCTCGTGTTTTGTAAACATATTTAGTTACACAAACGGGTCTAGCGCGATATAATTTCATTGTTTTTACCTTAAATTCCGACGTTTCAACTGAGTTGCACCGACTGTGTCGTGCCGTGGACAATAAGCATTAAACTTTAACGGGTAGCTGCAATTTCTTTGTCTACCCCGAACATTTTTATAAACTAATTTCGGGTAGTTTAGTGGTGTTTTATTAATATCTCCGTTGACATTTGCTGTGACGTCAGTTTTTCCGTGACCACAGCTGGTGCAAGTCAGCTGAAACGTCGGAATTTAAGGTAAAAACAAAGAAATTATATCGCGGTAGACCTATTTAGTTTAATTCTCTAACATTCAGCTTATTATATTGTCTCTATACAGGGTGATTTCGGGGTCGTGAGCCAGAACCACTTTTTCTGACTCTGTAAATGATCCACATTATCATATGGTAGTATTTGATTAAAATAGAATTAGTTAAATTTTTCTTATTCTTCAAGTTAAATTAATGTTATACAAAGTAATTATGGTCACCCTATGACTTTTGACATACGCTGTATGGAAAGCGACAAGACGTCACATTGAGTAGGGTGACCAAATTGTATGCAAAAAAGTTTTTTCCTAGTTGTCATCTGGAAAATAATCATCATTATTGGTGATAAACAATAATTAACAACATCATTAGGCTCATCTTTGAATCCTGTATGATGTCTGGCTCGCTTGCTCCACGACCCCGAAATCACCCTGTATAGAGTAATGAATTAAACTGTGGCAGATACTGGACCCCTAGTGTAAACATTCGATACCGTGACGGACGTACGCGTTTGCGTTGTCTCTTTTTGTATTTGATTTTGAACAGCGCGCCAAGCGGGACGTTTTGGAAACTCAAAATCCCATACAAAATGAGACTTAACGCAAACGTGTAGGTAAGTACGTCACGTCACGATATCGAATATTTATACTGTACTCTGGCACAGAATAAGTAATAGTACTACCGTACAGATAGGACACTTCCTACAAAACCGAAGTTTGACAGCCGTTCAGGGTCGAATCCAGGGGCGTATTTTAAAATTTCGCGCCCCGGGCCAATACGTTTCGCCGCACCACAAGTCAAGGAAGAAAAACAAAATGCAATTCGCCAGGGGCGACATATGGCCCTGATGGCCCTAGGGTAAATAAAGGAAATACGACCCTAGTCGAATCATATCATCCGTTTCTAACTTATGGCACTATCCCTTTCGGCTATTTAGGGTTGTCAAAATTTAAGTAATTATCTTATCTGTGGTCGTGCACGCAAATGTAGGTACGTCAAGTTGTGTCAACCCTAATAATTACTGAGCCGAACGGAGCCGAGTTTGCCCGAAGTCAGGAGTGTCTCCCCACTCACTCTGGTGACACTGGTGACAAATGTACACTGATGCAGATACTTTTGGCACATTGTTCCATTTGCTATTGATGCTAACTTTTATTAACGCAAAACTCTGCGCAGGGGGCGCCACTACCACTTTCCATCACAATCAGGGGTCTACCGCGAAACAAGAAAATCGAAATTTCGTTATCTAACCTCTCTCATTCTTGCATATTCGAGCGATAAAGAGGCAGATAACTAAATTTCAATTTTCGCGTTTCCCGGTAGGCCCTTGTTAACAAACCGCCTTGATGCATCAATGTCATATTTTATTGTCTGTGAAAACTTGTCAAAAAACAGTTTAAGGCACAGTATGTATAAGTTACTCTATGGTTTACTAGCTAGCTCAGTGCTGCACTCTGGCGGCAGAACATTGCAGTAATACCCCCTATTCTAAAACATCTATAGGTACTTTTAATGTTGACTTTATAATATAATCACCAGTAACTTTACCATGACTGCCTTAGCACTGTCAAACTGACATATTTATTCGCTAAAGTCTGCGTAAATTACTTTCTATACATCTCACTCGCACTAACATGCGAGTGCGAGCGAGATGCAAAGAAAGTAAGTAACGCACAGTCGCACACGCTAGCGAATATGTCAGTGTCAAACTTGTGGTAGCCGTACTGAAGATGGTACCTAATCATTAAGGTACCGATGTGAAAATTTTCATTTTCCATAAGTTTCAGTGACAGTTTATTATATAAGCCGTATAAGATAAGATGATAAAATATTTTTATTTGTGACGATCACAAAACATGTACGAACATGTACAGACAACAACAGCAAGGAAAGAAGAAATCAATAAAGCCCTTGCTACACGGTCGCCGACAAGCCTTCAGACCGCGTGGCCTTGGTCTATCCCGGACCATGTAGACAGTTGTTTCCAACAAAATTTGACCAAAACTGACCAAGGACAGACCAAGGTCAGACGGTTAGAAGGCTTGGCGACCGTGTAGCAAGGGCTTAAGTGTGCATCACGAAATGGACCCAACTCAGCATAATGCTAGCTATAAAGCCAGCGCTGGTCTTCCGTAGAGCCCATTGGTGATGCCACGACAGATAACACATAAAGATACATATTAAAACATTGCAATGTTTATGCTTGTTTGCCACTAACGTGTTATAAAAAACCCAGCCAAACAGAATCCAGCGACAGATTTCATCGTTATTTTCTTCAAGTATCGTTTCTTAAAACTCTCCTTTTGATTCTTTCAAGCCTTATGAGCCCATCAACGTGCACACTAGCGCCACTGCTGAATAATCGTGATTATTAATATTTATCGAAATATATTGAAAAAAGGGGCCGCTACGTACTGTAGGTATTTTGTATTTAAGTACCTTTTGAATACTTACATCTTGGGTCAAACAGATCACTGTGTTATGTCTTTCCTGTAGACATACACGAGAGTTAAGGGCTATAAAGGTTAATTTTCTTATTTAACCCTTATCCACGTGAAAAGGTCCTCCTTTTATTTAGAGAACTATGATAAAATCATTGCTTACATGCCCACAAGCTGTTAACTATTGCCCACAGGAGAGAAAACTAGCGTGTTCGCGCGAACTGTACATTTTTCTCTCTTGCTTGTGGGCATGTAAGCAATGATTTTATCATAGTTCTCTAAATAAAAGGAGGACCTTTTCACGTGGATAAGGGTTAAATAAGAAAATTAACCTTTATAGCCCTTAACTCTTGAATGCTTTAAAACTGTTTGAAAACTACCTTTTTAATAGACAACAACGTACTGTTATTTCAAAATATTGTAAAAATTCCAAAACAATTGTAAAATATCAATCAGAATATGAGATAGTAAATACAGGCGTGCCTCAGGGTAGCGTTCTTGGACCTCTTTTATTCTTGGTTTACGCGAATGAACTCCCGAAGGTAGTAAATGAACTCTGCGTACTATTTGCCGATGACGTAACGATACTTTTTTCTGATGCAAAGTCAAATGTCTCAAATTTAGAGAACAACATAAATTGCACATTAAGGAAAGTTATAGAATGGCTAGGAAAACTAAACCTAAATGTAAATTTAACTAAAACAAATGTTATGCAGTTCAGAAGTTACAATACAATCCCGATGACATTAAATATTAGCGAAGCGGGGGTAACCATCGAAACCGTGGACAGCATTAGATTTTTAGGAGTAAACATTGACCCACATCTAAACTGGAAATCCCATATAGAAAAAATCAATAAAAGCATATCTAGTCAATGCTACGCTTTATCTATACTATCTGAAACATGCTCGGAAGAAATCACTAGAAATGCATATTATGGGAATATCTATCCGTTGCTTACCTATGGAATTATCTACTGGGGAAATTCTACAGATGTCCAGTCTACTTTTATCCTACAAAAGAGGTGTCTACGAACCATTTACCGTATTAATATTAAAGAAGCACTATCACATAGAGCCTACTTTAAGGAGAAAGAACTTCTTACGCTAACTGGAATTTATATTTTAGAATTATGTAGTTTTGTAAAGAATAACGTTGAATATTTTGTTAAGAAATCGGAAACTAAAAGTAACTTGCGTAACCAATATAAGCATGATTTAGTTCGTCCTAGAGTAAAAACCTCCATTTTTAAAAACAGTACATATATAAATGCAATAGATATATTTAATAATCTCCCCGATGAACTTAAATGTCTAGAGGGCAATCAGTTTAGATATAAATTAAAACCTTGGCTAATACAGAGAGCATTTTACAACATTAAAGAATATTTTGAATATGATAGAGATATGTAATATTGTATAACACCTAGCTTTTAAGTCACGAAAACTAACTATTAGTTCTAGGTACTAGGTAGTACCTAACTAATTAGTTTAAGACATAATTTGCATGTAAATATAGGTATTAAGTAGATGTAAGTAAACATTGCACGCCCATGTCGGGTAACTGTTGGGACAATGTTCTTGTATAAATGTCATCTTCTGTACACAGTTTGTCAATAAAGTGTTTCTATTCTATTCTATTTTATTCTCTTGTGTATGTCTACAGGAAAGACATAACACAGTGATCTGTTTGACCCCTAAATAGTTTTTATGTTGTTGGATTCGTGAATCTATGAGTCTAAAGTTAAAACCGCCGTTTTTGTTTTGAGTTCATAGATCGACGAATCCAGCAACATAAAAAACTATTTAGATGTATTCAAAAGGTACTTAAATACAAAATACATTACGTAGCGGTCCTCTTTTTTCAATAATATCTTTCGTTAAATATTAATAAACACGATTATTTAGCAGTGGCGCTAGTGTGCACGTTGATGGGCTCTTAAGTCTCTTCCATAACTCATAAAATTCATTCCCAATAAAAGTAAGCAAATCCACATTTTTATATAAAAATGAAACGATCCTTTGTCTCTCGCTGATAGAAAAGAAATCGATTGACAACCCGGAAATATGGCCCAAATAAAAAGGAAAAGATTTTGATTAATTTGAGCACCTAAGCAAATCCTTTGAATAAAACATTTGCTATTAAAAATGGGTGAATCCAAGGAAAAAGGCACGAAAACACTCCGAGGCACGGGATTGGCAGAAGCAGATTATTTTCATATTCTTCGTTTTAATAACAAGATTCTTTTGCCGAGAACCATTATAATGGACGGATGCACAGCGCTATCAAACTAAGCGAGTGCATTTTCAAGAAAAACTCTCTTGTTGTGTCTTGTACTCTCTTGTTGTTGTTGTTATCTCTCTTGTTGTGTTGTGTTTTCTGCGTTGTGTTGTTGTGTTGCTGTGTGTTGTTGTTGTTGTTGTTGTGTCTTGTTGCTGTGTGTCCATGAAATTTTGTTACAATAGTAATTACTGGCAATGTAACCCATATCTTACAAACAATAAAGATTATGATAGATTACTCTTACGTTACTCTTCAAAGGCCGCAAAAATATGTGACACGCGCTCTTATGGCTCTACAAATAAGATCGTGTTAGATATTTTTGCGGCCTTCGTTGTGTAACGTATTATTGCAGGTGACTTTACTGGCCGGCGTCATGCTTATTATAACACTTTCCTCGATCTACATGTCAATTTCCTTGACGGATTGAATTTCATAATCGCAGCAGTAATGCGGCGGCAAACGTCAGCCATTTTATCAAGAAATTTGACATATACAGTGCCCGCGTCCAAGCCGTCGCAGTAATGTGACAACAGTAATGTAACAGTAATCACCTTAAGGCTACAAATAAGTGGTGTAAAAAGTATGACGCTCGCGAGTACATAGAAAACATTTGTGATAAACACACAAATAAATTCCCTTACAAGGATTTGAACCCGGGACCTTCTGCTTCGTGGGCATGCTCACTACCCACTAAGGCCAGAAAGCCGTCATTCTTAAACCAATATTTTAATAGTTTTCATTAAATAGCTACTGCTATCAATAAGATGACATCTGCTTTTATCCTCTAAGTTTGTTTAATTTGTGAAGTTTAATCTTTATAATGTAAAGTTCATTACTCTATTTATATTGTAATGTTTAGATAGTTATTTCTTCTCTGTTATTTTTCAGTCTATCTATAATAATTACGGTGTTAAATTAATTTGTAATATTTCCGCTTAGTTGTAAAACATGCTCTGTACAATTGTTTGGATCTCGTGCTAGTTTTAAGCCATAATGTGCAATTGTATGTTTCCCATGATAGTGTATGATATCTGTTTAGTGTATCTAATAAAATAAAAATAAAAATAACGAATAATAATTAATTTACATCAGCAGATTTTTCTCAGAGTGGCTTCGTCATTCTAAGCTGTGTACTTTCTCTAGGATCATACATATTTAACGGTTTTAAGTTATGACAAGTAAAATAAGAGCAGCTCCCGACTGTTCGCGTAACGGAGAGCAATTGAATTACCATTAACTGAATCTTTGTCCATGCTAATTACCATTGAAACACTGTAGATAGATGTGAGTAAAAACTGACAAAGCACTTGCTAACAATCATTTACCCCCTATTTTCCTCTTTATTCGGAATGATTTATATATGATATATGTTAACTTGCGTTAACAGCGCCGTCTATCTGACCTTTTATACACTTTGTAGAACCCTAGATAGCTTATCGATAATTGATATGTTACGCATCCAACAACGTAGTTCCAAAGACAGTCCATAGGTGGCGCTGTAATTAATAAATATTAATTTAGGATAGCGAATTAGTAATGTAATTTTTTTCACTTTTCCAATATACGCCAAAAGAAACACACGTTTTGACTCCAACTCCCTCAAGATCCACCGACCTCCGCCCACGTGCCATCAACATCAATTTAAATGTAGAATGAGCCGATCCGGACCAATGCGACCTTGAAAAACTATCAAGAAAAGAGTGTACTCCCATCTTAAAGGACGGCAACGCATTTGCGAGCCCTCTGGTGTTGCAGATGTCCATGGGCGTCGGTAATTGCTTGCCATCAGACTATTCGCCTGCTCGTTTGCCTCCTATAACATAACCCTTCGAGTGGCATTGTCCTCCTCGAGGTCTCTACGGTAAGTGGCGGTGGCCGCGAGACGGACAGACATAACAAGCCGGTTGAATGGCGCAGCCATTTTGGAAAAATATACGTCAAGTGGCGGGGCCTCAACGGGTGATCATCGCGAATTTGGCGCGTGTTAGAAATATGACCGTTTCCCAAAAAAAATCTATGAATGATATATACAAACTATATATCACTGAATTCAGCATAAAATGGGTTATTTGATTGTATACCAATGAATTCTATTCTATTTATGTGAATTATGCTAGACTTGTTCTAATCTCATATTACCAATTTTTTTCTACTTTCATGTAAAAATACGTATAGTTACGAAATAAAACAATTGATTGTAGAAAAAGCAGTCTTTATGACAAAACAATACATTTAACACGATTCACACAGTTTATTTCACTTTTTATCAGTGCGTATTACGTTTGAATGTTCGCGGCTCGACGACGGTCGGCGCGTAATGGGCGAGGTGGGGCAGGAACATCACGTCATTTCTAACAAACTTTGTTTTACGCGGGAATTCGACCGTTAGGGAATACCATCCTTGTTTATTGACGAATGCATCTTGCAAGAGTGAGCAAGCAAGGCATAGTTTTCACGGTTTTATTTTAGGCGCGAAATGCAGCGTCGCACAGAGGCCGCGAGACGGTCTCTGCCAATTACGGGCTTGTTATGACCGAACCTTCTCGCGGCCTCTGCCACGCCGAAGCATATTTAAAAAAATGGCCGCGCCATTTGTCCTACCGTTCAACCGGAGGTGCTGCCACCCGAAGGGATAAAAAAAATATGATTGTCTGTAAAGTCGGTTTACCGTCGATAATTTTGCGTGATAACGTAATAAGAAAACATTGATGAAAAATTGCATATTTTGGCAGTAACGTTACCATGGAGATCTGTCCACAACGTTACCATGGAGATCTGTCCACAACGTGACACTTTTTCGTGCATGCTACCGGTGTTCATCGATTTATAAGACGTTATCACGCCAAAAACCGTTTAGCAGTTCATGCAGTATAAAATAGCAAACATCCAAACCTTAAAACATAAACATACTCATACCTACATTTATATGAATAGTAAAATTTAACCAGTATGACAAGTACGTCACAAAATTAGCAAGGATTAGATTACGTTAATATGCAAAGCGTCACTAGCAGTTAATTCGGATGATGCATTTGTGACGCGTCACCCAGGTGACACGGCGGCGTGACGCACTCATAATTAATGACGTTGCATACATGTGGGGCCATGCAAACTGCGGATTACTGCGCGGGTGGCAAGCGCAATGCGCAATTTATTAAGAGCCAGTTGTAGCTTTAAGCTAATTTTACGGTTAAATTAAGTATTAATTAATTTTAGTGTCTCTCTCTTTTTTAACCGACTTCAATTTCATAGAAGGAGGAGGTTCTGTATTCGGTTGTGGCTATGTTTTTTTTTTATGTATGTTCACCGATTACTCCGAGACCCGTGGGCCGATTTGAGTAATTCTTTTTTTATTCAAAAGAAGGTACTTCCAAGGTGGTCCCACATTAATCTGGTGCTGTTCTGATGATGGGATCCATGTGAAATTGAGGGAACTTCTCAATTTTTAAAGGCACGAGTATGGCGACATCGTTGTTTTCTATAGTAACTAAAGCATTTGCCCCCAAAAATCACCAATTTGACGAAGTACAACTGTAGCCTTACCACGAGTTTGACACTACTACATATTCGCCGTTTGACATATTCGCTAACGTCTTCGTAACTTACTTTCTATAGGTACATCTCGCCCGCACCAATAGGATGCCAGTACGAGCGAGACGCATAGAAAGTAGGTAAGTTACGTACACGCCAGCGAATAAATCAGTGTTAGACTTATGGTAAGGCTACTGAGGAGTCGGGAAATGGCGGTTGAAGAGTTGGTGGTTCAGGGTTCAGGGTCAAGGGGTTCCGTGATCAGGGGTTGATGTGCTGTGAGGTTGAGTTACCGCGGGGGGTTGAGGGATTGGGTTAGTGGCGGGGCGGAGATTGGATTTTGTGTTTATGTAGTGACAGGAATGATTTCGAATTTAGTGATACGCATTATTATGCTTTTCATTCATGCGTCACACGTCACTCATAAGCTTTTAACAATGCCTTAAAACTAAAAATGGAAAAATAAAAACTTTTACAAAAAAAAAAGAAAACCGACTTCAAAAAGGATAAAATGAAATATTATCCGTTTTTACGTATATGCGTTACCAACTGATATGTTTGAAGTCGGTGCCAAGACAAATAGTAACAATACCGGTCAAAAATAATCAGCTTTATGTCTATTAATCACATTACAACTGCACTAATATTATAATGGTGAAAGTAATTCTGTCTGTCTCTTTGTCACATTTTCAGCTAAACAACTGCCATGTAAACTGGTGAAATTTGCCATGCAGGTAAAAAGTTAAAGCCCTGTAGGTAGATGGTCCTTGAATTGTTTTATATTTTGAAACAAAGTTCTCTGGATAAGAGGCGGGAAATAACTCAGTCCCAATCCCACACCAGAGTACTATGGACAGTTCGAAAATTTGTAAAAATTGCTCTTTAAAAAACATGTCGGCAATCGCATTGGTTTTATACTAGTACCGACAAACATGGTAGGTATGGACTGCGCCAAGGTGGATTGACTGTGTGTTCTTAGGTATCTACAAAAAGTATGATCATTGCTGTCGTGTCGTGTAAGGTAATCCAACGTACATATAGCCACATTCTTATCGAATCGCCCTAAAACCATGGTATGCCTTAAATTTGGCTTGGCACCAACTTCAAACATATCAGTTGGTAACGCATATACGTAAAAACGGATAATATGTTATTTTATCCTTTTTGAAGTCGGTTTTCTTTTTTTTTTGTAAAAGTTTTTTTATGTCTGTTTTTTGTGTGTCGCTGGCGTATGTGTTGTCGTCTCATAGTTTTAAGTCAGGTCCCCACTGAAAACCAGCGCCACGGATTGCCGCTGCATTATGCTGAGTGGGGTCCTATTTTAGCGTCCAATGTTTTTTATGTTTGTATGTCTTTGTTTTCTAGATGTAATATGTTGTGGCGTTAAATAAATGTATTTTCTTTCTTTCTTTCTTTCTAAATTACGTACTTTTTAGTAACACGTGCGACATTTAACTGAGAGCCTATACTCGTAGTATAGGCATCGAGTAATATAAGTAAAGAAAGAGTGGTAACTCCATACATCAGTTTTCTTACCAAAACGCGCGTTATTTCGTAGTCGACATCTAGCGTCATGTAGCGGAATTTATCAGTACTGCTAGTTGACAATAGATGTCTCAACGAACGAAAACTCTAATGCTCAACAAATTTCAGCTAATATTATAACCGGATTAACTGGAAGCCTATTTTCAATCCCTTCGGCTTATAATATTAGTTGTAAATTGTTTTAGTAGTACATTTTTGGTCAGTAGGTACACTTGTGATATCGTGTCAAGTAGGGTACCACTGATAGTTCCACTACTTGACGTTAGGTGTCGACCACGAAATAACGCGCGTATTAAATAGTAAGAAAACTGGTGTATGGAGTTACCACTCTTTCTTTACTTATTACTATATAGCAAAGAGAATAGATAGTATAGAGGGGTCCTGTCATAGTAAATTTTGTAGTCACAGTAAATTTACTGCCATCTATCGACACACGACTAAAACTCAAAATGAAAACGTATAAAATTATCAAAAATATGTATATTATATGGATAAATGGTTTTATTATTTTTATATCATTTTGACCCATGTTCATTCACTGATATCTATGTGTTAAAATTGTTAAACATGAAACGGTGTCGTCACGCCATCTAGCCGACCATAGGCCAAAGGTGTGTGCGCCATCTATCCGAGAATGACTTTTTCTTGATTTCCGAGGCACGTTTTTTTCTTAGACTTTATTCACCTTATACGGAGTTACATATGTCTTTGCTATATAGTATAGGTGCCCATTTTCTAGCACTGCATTAGCAACTGTCACGATGGGCGCGCGTCGCGTACTCTCTGTGCGTGAGTGCAGTTTTAGCTATTGTAAATTCCCTAGATTAATTTATTTCCTGACCCTTTTCTGTTGAGTACTGGTAGCCTAGAGGCAAGGCGTGCAGCTTGTGTACCAGGAGGTCGAGGTTTTGAACTCTGACTCACCATAAAAGGTTTTACCTACGATTTGATGTTAACATGTTATTGTTCGTGAAAAACCAGACTAATCTATGTAAACAAAGCCTAGTAGCTTCTCTGGCTTGGAAGCATGGTATAATAATATACTTCGCCTGGTACTCCATTCCCGTCTTTTCTAGGTCACCTAACTGACACAAGCCTACGTCATCATGCGACAGCGCTATATGATAATATGCGATAGCGCTATATATAGCGGCCATGTTATTGTGACGTAGGCCTGTGTCACTCTGGGAATAGAAGACCATGTTTTATTAGACTATGGCTTGGAAGGTTGTTTTATATTAACCATCGCCTGTACTGATCCTTTGGATTAGGTTGTTGAAAAGAAAATTATGGACTTTTATGGCGTTATTCATAAACGATTATCAAGTCTATCTAACAAATCCTTGATAATCGTTTGTTCTTATCTGTCATTTTGACAATTATGTTTGTTAGAAAGGGACTACATTTAACTAAGGTTTGCTAAGTTTTATGAATAAGGGAAGTGAGCACCCCCAGATCCTTCACACTAAAGTCTAGGTCTACCAGGTGCACACTAAATATAAATGTGTAGGTCTCATCAGTCTGCTTGACGGGTTACTGCCAATATTTTTCCAAAACTTCATGTAAAATTGCAAATCCCGCTGTTTCTATGGCCCCTTCGCAATTATTAATGGAACAGGCGGACTTATTGTTTTTGCGTCGCCGCCAGACGGCACGGACGTGACAGACTCACGTGTCCTGTCGCCGCATTCATTTACTAACCCTTTTTGTGGGAAATGTCAACGGGAAAGACATTTTAAGGATTGGGTACACAGATTTAGGTGCATTGCGCCCAAAAGATAAAACAAATGTTCAAAAGTTTTCTAAGTACCTACCTACATCAGAAAGAGTTTTAGGTAGAGATGGGCCGAATACGGACTTTGCCGAATACGAATATTCGGCCGAATGTTCGGTTCAGATCATACCGAACTGTATACTGTACAATACTAAAACTGCCTAAAACGCTGAAAACACGTTGGCCGGCTGGGAATGTTTATGAAAAGAAACGGGACCGTCTCATGCCTGGCCGCGAAGTGCACCCGCGCCAGCTAGCGGACGCTATTAAAAATATTTTTTTTATTCGGTAAATATTCGGCAGTTCGACCGAGCTATTCCGCCGAATATGCCGAATACCGAATATTACCGAATATTCGGCCCATCTCTAGTTTTAGGCAATATAAGTTTTAATAAGACCATTGATATGGAGATAGACGTTGCAACCGTCGCAAGTTTCGCGTGGCGTGCCATATCTTTTGTCCCCTTCTAACTGTCTGGTTTTACGCCTAATCTTAATCTGATATTCTGCAAAATTTACATTAAAATCTGTAATAGCTTTTTTATTTTTCGAAAAAAAATCAGAATCGAAGCATACCAAGTTTGTGTCCCTTTCACACCCCCTAAGGTATAAATTTGAATCAAACCGTGCCAAGTTTGTGTCCCTCTCACACCCCCTAAGATATAAGAGATAACCTAACAGTTCCAAGGTAGAGTAATCACTAGTCTTACCAAGGTACCTGTCATCTAGTTCGCAACCGAAATTAGTTCCTAATCCAGGTCTTAGACTGTTTCGGGAGGATTTAGCCAACACTGCGGGAAGTGCAGGACAAACAGATTAGTATTTACTATACATGTCCATAGTCTAATAAAACATGGTCTTCCATTCCCAGAGTGACACGGGCCTACGTCACAACAACATGGCCGCTATGAATGAATGAAAATCTTTATTTCAGGCTTTATATATAGCGCTATCGCATATTATCATATAGCGCTGTCGCATGATGATGTAGGCCCGTGTCAGTTAGGTGACCTAGAAAAGACGGGAATGGAGTACCAGGCGGAGTATATTATTATACCATGTACATGTCCCTATATAAACACAATGGAATAGTATTAAATGTTTTAGTATAAATCAATTAACTAGGTTATAAATTCCAATACAATATACTTAAAAATACATTAAAGTTAACTATTAAAAAAAAAACTAAATTAAAACTAAACTATAACTAAAACTTAGTCAAACGTCTCGTCACGTGCCCTAAATAAATAAAACCGGTCAAGTGCGTGTCGGACTCGCGTTCCAAGTGTTCCGTACATAAGTCCGACTCACGCTTGACTGCACATTTTTAATAGGTTTCCCTGTCATCTATAACAGGGGTCTCCAAAATTTTTTACCTGAGGGCCATATTGCGCCTCAGAAACCGGGTGTCGGCGGGCCGGATTGGAACGCGTCGCGGGCCGGGGTTTGGAGACCCCTGATCTATGGGTAAAGAACTATTTTGTGTATTTTTTCAAAATGTTAGACCCAGTACTTTCGGAGATACAGGGCCCCGAATGGTCGGACAGACAGACAGACGCACGAGTGATCCTATAAGGGTTCCGTTTTTTCTTTTTGAGGTACGGAACCCTAAAAATAGGTACACTAACTGAAACCTCGAGATTTGTGTCATACAGTAGAAATACATACCGGTCAAAGACATATATCCGGAAGCTCCGGCCCGGACACGGCCCGGACACGGCCCGGTCTGACGTGAGTCGTCCTTAGTGCGTAGAGGAAAAATCAGAAACTAACTGTTCTATATAAATTATCACAAACTTAACACCAAGCAAGCAAAATAAACGAAGGATCTGATCTTTGATTTTTCTCGACCAATAGATATACGTATATCACTTTATTGAAACCTTCTAAATAATTAAGTAGGCAAATTCATAACCATAACTTAGTCCAAGTAACAGAAACATTTAATTTTTTAAGGTTTCATATTATTGGCAAGCCGAGAAACTTCTCAAACCTTACAAAAGCACCGAAGTTAGAAGATATATTTATTTTCAATATATTTTGTAGGATTCAAATGGTTTATGAAGATTTTGTTTAGATGAGACTCCGAATACTTTAACCTCTTTAGAAATTTTATTATTTTTTTTTGGCTTTTTGACTTTTCTGTTGCGAAGTACGATATACGAGTAGGTTAAAGTTAGTCGAAATACCTACATTTTGCCTAATTAGGTACCATTTTATTCTAATGCTCAATATAATTATACTTAATATGTACTAAAAGACGACCGACCGGTCTGGCCCAGTGGGTAGTGACCCTGCCTATGAAGCCGATGGTCCCGGGTTCGAATCCTGGTAAGGGCATTTATTTGTATGATGATACAGATATTTGTTCCTGAGTCATGGTTGTTTTCTATGTATTTAAGTATTTATATATGTCGAATACGGATGGTCTCAAAGGCGGTGGGCACGTGGGGTAGTATCTCGATGTATTACTTCACAGCTAAACCAGTATGCTACCATGCTACCAGTGCATGAAATAAACCTTAGGACTCGTTAACCATACTAGTGCCTACTATACTTCCGTACTAAATGTTTAAAAGAACTAATTGCTATGTTTAACTCAAAGGAGCGATATGAAAGTAAACGTTTAAATCTTTATTCAAGTCAAACTAGGCCGGCTCCAACCCTACATATCTGACCTGAGAAGATTTAGCCCTATATGGGACCGGCAACAAACTCAGAGGGACAAATCTTTTCAAAACAAGTTAAAACAACACATAACACATCATTTCTTTATTTCACAAAAGTAAGCTTCTAATGAAACATAAGAAATCAAAATAACACTTGAAATAAAACACTTAGCTAAATGGTTAAAGAACGCGGGATTCTATAAGCTATCAGAATAATCCTTCAGGTATAAACCTTCAGGAACGTAGCGAGTTAGGCACGAGGTTGGCTAACGAGTACGTCCGATCTCTAGCGCGGTCCGATCAAGAAGAACTACCAGCGGCGGAGCCACCCTGCTCCCGCCTCAAGTCAAGTTGGCAAACCTGCTCGACCAGTCTACCAACATACCGACAGAAATGCCAACTCGTGCCTACGCTCACTCGAGAGAAACCTCTCGACGTTCCAAAGCCTTCTACCTGCCATCTTAGTTCAACAACACGCCAATAGATGGCGTTACTCTCTACGCAACTTTATTTCAACAATGCGCCAATAGACGGAGTTACTCTCTACACAACTTTATTTATTTTGTTACAACCAAATAATACGTAGCTCAACATTGCTAATCGATTTTATACAGGCGTCTAAAATAATGAACTATAACGCTGCAATACGTCTTTCTGGTGTCAGGGTCCGACACGGCCGTCCTGCGCTACACACGTCCTCGTGTGTGGGTGTATGCATTTGATTCTGTAACAAAATACTCAGCACAGTATCTCATCGCTCGGTCATTCCTGACCCACAATTTGGGTCTCACTCAAATTACTATTAAAATCAAACTTTGTTATCAATCCAACCAGAAAAAATGATTGTTCAAAATTACTTTAACAATCCTCAATTCTCTAGTCAAAAATAGTCCATCGAGCAACGACTTAATAAAAATAATCAGTAATCATCGCCGCTATCTAGCGGATACCCTCCATTAATCATCGCCTCCACCTGGCGGATACTCTCAAATTTATGTGAAAACAGAACAATCTCAAACATCAAAAACACAAATCACAACAGCTCTAATTCATTGCTCGACAGTATCTCTACTATTGTGATCAATATCAATTTACGGGGAAATTATCTGGCATTAAAAAAATATTTTGGTCAAATGTGATAATAATCATTGTAGGACATCTTAAAATAAATAGCACTGACTTAATAGTGCCAATTTTACTCATATGAACACAGTACATCAACGGGAATTCATTTTTAACAAAACAACACCAGTCCTTCGGTGCATTGCCAGTTTTTTGGCAGATACCAGACCCTCGTCAGAAGTAACCATCTCAGCCGCGTAAGTGCTACTCCTTGCAAAGAGCATTCTGCGCATAAAAAGCAGACCACGTGCACCTCTTACATACTCTGGCACTTCTGATGCGGTCACTAAACAATACCCAGTCCATCTAAAGCAAAACATTAATGCCCAGTCCATCGGGCGTGCCTTCAGTCCATCGAAAGCAAAACAGTAGTGCCCAGTCCATCGGGCGTGCCTTCAGTCCATCGAAAGCAAAACAGTAGTGCCCAGTCCATCGGGCTTGCCTTCAGTCCATCGAAAGCATGACAGTATTGCCCAGTCCATCGGGCGTACTTTCAGTCCTTCGAAAGTACAAGCTTTCAGTCCATCGAAAGCAAAAACAATGTTAAGAGTGAATTCCAAAAAGAAAATAAAAACGGTTCTTTAAATCATGTTACTCAGAACCATTGGTACTATCAGCGTCAACTGATCAACTGAAACTGAACATCACTGATCAAAGTCACTAAAGATAGCTTTCTACTTTAGCTTTTACAACAGAAACTCAGCTTTCTACTTTAGCTTTAACAACAGAAACTCGCTCAAAACTTCTATGCAGAAGTAAATCCTCTCAAAATAATCCCAACAAAATGGGAACTGCTCACCAGATTAATAAAGCATGATGCACGCGTCGCGACCAAGTCAAAGGTGGTAGTGGTGAAGTCCGACACAAGCACGAAGGCTGATGCTTTCCGACTTGCAGTTGCCGTTGCTGCGGCAGATGGCGAGATGCACGATGTGGTTTAACATAGCTGGCTGTTACTGAAATCATCATTAGCACGGCATCAGGTTTATCATGTAAGCAGGATAAACTCAAAGGTTTATTAAATGCAATGTAGCAGACACAAAAAACATGTTTCCAGTGTATACGGGACTTCAAAAATCTCAGAATAAAATTTAAACTTCAATGAGTGCGTTTTATTTCATTCTATGAACAAACAAACATGTGTTCCAAAAATAAGTAACACGGTAAAATGGGCCAATACAAAAAGTGACAGCTTATTAGTTACGTTCGACTGTTATGCTTCGCCATTACACTCAAAATAAAATTCACTAATAAACAATTAGAACTAAACCTGTCCTTTTATTTCCAAATCTCCAGCACAGATGATACTGCACAGCTGCTTCTGTGTCACGGGCGTAATGGTGTCTGCAAGTTCGCTCGACTCTGGCTGCAGGACACTGTAACATTAATTTTCATATGCGTAGCTCATGTTTCCATAGTATGCACGTTTTGTGATCTATCACGGCATTACGGGCAATAATTTTACTAATTACTAAACGCATAGCATTGGCAAATCAGCAGGATCAATTTCTAACGGTGCATTGTATTTTCATGAAAAAGAATATTTTTTGAGGGTAGATGCACAAGTGAGCGATGAAATAATATCACGTCGTGATAGCCGATATTTGGTTGTAATTAACAACATGGATTTCACTTCAAAATAATTCAAGATCACTTAGATTTAAATGGATTATAAAAATGAATTGTATTTTCATGAAAAATCAATTATTGAGGGTAAATTCACAAGTAAGCGATGAAATAATATCACGTTGTAATAGCTAATACTGGGTTTTAATTAACAGTATGGATTTCAAATCAAAATAACTCAAGATCGCTTCGATTTAAATGGATTACAAAAATTAATTACAAAGAAACGTAACGATCCCAGAGATGACGTCACGTAACGACCGCTATGCTCGACTGCCTCAATCACAATTTTATTCACATTTTCACAATAATTCTCACCAAATAACAATGAATTGCACTCACCTTTCAATCAAGGTTAGACACGTGAGCTTACCATTACCACGTGTCCAGATTATGGAATGTAGGTCACCAGAAATACACCACGCTCCCAGGTGGCTGTGAAAGCAATACATGATACCTTGGCAATCCCACTTGCTGATGTCGAATACGGATGGTCTCAAAGGCGGTGGGCACGTGGGGTAGTATCTCGATGTATTACTTCACAGCTAAACCAGTATGCTACCATGCTACCAGTGCATGAAATAAACCTTAGGACTCGTTAACCATACTAGTGCCTACTATACTTCCGTACTAAATGTTTAAAAGAACTAATTGCTATGTTTAACTCAAAGGAGCGATATGAAAGTAAACGTTTAAATCTTTATTCAAGTCAAACTAGGCCGGCTCCAACCCTACATATCTGACCTGAGAAGATTTAGCCCTATATGGGACCGGCAACAAACTCAGAGGGACAAATCTTTTCAAAACAAGTTAAAACAACACATAACACATCATTTCTTTATTTCACAAAAGTAAGCTTCTAATGAAACATAAGAAATCAAAATAACACTTGAAATAAAACACTTAGCTAAATGGTTAAAGAACGCGGGATTCTATAAGCTATCAGAATAATCCTTCAGGTATAAACCTTCAGGAACGTAGCGAGTTAGGCACGAGGTTGGCTAACGAGTACGTCCGATCTCTAGCGCGGTCCGATCAAGAAGAACTACCAGCGGCGGAGCCACCCTGCTCCCGCCTCAAGTCAAGTTGGCAAACCTGCTCGACCAGTCTACCAACATACCGACAGAAATGCCAACTCGTGCCTACGCTCACTCGAGAGAAACCTCTCGACGTTCCAAAGCCTTCTACCTGCCATCTTAGTTCAACAACACGCCAATAGATGGCGTTACTCTCTACGCAACTTTATTTCAACAATGCGCCAATAGACGGAGTTACTCTCTACACAACTTTATTTATTTTGTTACAACCAAATAATACGTAGCTCAACATTGCTAATCGATTTTATACAGGCGTCTAAAATAATGAACTATAACGCTGCAATACGTCTTTCTGGTGTCAGGGTCCGACATATATTATATATATCGTTGTCTGAGTACCCACAACACAAGCCTTCTTGAGCTTACCGTGGGGCTTAGTCAATTTGTGTAAGAAATGTCCTATAAAAAAAAAAAAAATAAAAAAAAAAAGACAAATCAAGAATAAATCAAGCAAGTGATCCATTTTATTTAATAATGTTGTACCTACACATCTTTAATTCCAATTTGGAATTTGTTATATTATTTTTACTCAGAATCTTAAAGCCTTTTCTATCATTTTAACAAAAATCAAACTTCTATGAAATTATGACGTCATAAATAAAACTTGCGTTGCGCGTGCTATCAAAATCGTTGCAAACTTATCATGGTCTAACTCTAGTGCATTATTCGAACAAAATGAAAAAGTTATCAGGCATGACGGTATTGCTTCGTGGAAAAATCTAGAAATAACGCCTCCAATACCATCGATTCCGAAGGCTATATTTCCCTAGGGCCCGAGGCGGGTAAATTAAGATCGGTAATAACACTAGTTTCGTACCGGTATGAAACCGGTAGCGGTATCTTAATGAGGTTTGCGGAAAAAAATTGCTTAGTGGCGTTAAGTTATTAATAGTTAAGCTTTATTTTTATTAGGTTTAAATTGGATTAATGTTTTATTTTCACATTCGACAAAGAGAAAAGGAAGGGTTATGATTAATAACTGTCTAGGTATATATCAATGGTGTTTTGCTGTAGCGTCAAACTTCTGAATCTGTTTTGATGAAATAGGTCTCAATGCACGTTTTTGTGGTTCTTGACTTTAAAAATTTCGATGACATACTTAAGAAAGAAAACCGTAGTATAATTTAAGTTTCGAGCATTTTTTATTAAGAAGAGGTTATATTTTTTGGATTGTATATTTTTTCATAATTTTAGCATAATATCCCACAGCCCGAATGTCTTAATTTTTTTTTTTTAAATGCTTTAGGTACCTACTTACACTACGATCTCCTTTAATTTCTTCTTGAGCTTTTAAAATTCGTTTTTTTTTTATTAGTCAGACTTACTTCAAAAAACAATAGTCCTTTATATTATGCCTTAAAATATTAACTGTTTCTTTTTTGGAACTTTCAAACCGATTAGCCACTATAGAATCTACCTCTATATGAAAACAGAACAAGTGACGTCATGGTCAAGTCACCTACTTTTATTCGTTACATCCGATTTTTTAAATAGAAATTTTGACAATACTGCTGTCTACGTTTTTTCTAATAATTTTCTGGTGCTTTATTACGTGCATGGTGTAAAATAATTTTAATAAGGCAGAAATCCTTATATGTTTTTACTTCTAAATATAGTCTTTCGACTGCCAAAGTTGGTACAGCCTTCATCAATAACTAAACTCCGTTACGTCAGCCAAGCCCAAATCTGCATGCATTGTCAAAATCACAGCAGTCAAATAAACGCGGGACGGCACTGTAAATAAATCACCCCCTAAAGGGGGGAGGGGGTGTTGGTATTCGTTCTGCGGTGAAAACGCTTGGAAAACACTCGCGCGGACTTGAGTTGAATGCAGATTGAGCTGTGAGAGGACAGGCGGGTGAATGTTTTGGGTGAAAACGCGGCGTCCTAGATTTTAACGAAGAAGTTACGAATTTATTTTAAAAGCTGTTGGTGATTCGTTAACGAAGAAATGTCTAAGTAGAGTGGATCCTCAAGCGGGACGTGACACGCGTTCATGTTAAATCAATGCACACGTATATGAATGTCATCAGACCAACTGTACAAGCCTTGGCAATGTCAAATAGTGTTAGCGCCACTACAAAAGTCACATTTTTAGATTAATTTGACGTCTATAATGGTGCTGGCACTTTGCCAATCAGGTGCAGAGTTACTTACTTACTTATTACTGCTCAGCGACCCAAAATGAGACTTGGCCTCTGACACAAGACAGCGCCACTTTTCTCGATCCTGTGCGACCTCACGCCAATTTTATTGTTGACTCGAAGTTCGCGCAGATTCGCCTCCACCATGTCGAACCGGCTACCTATATCTGGGCAGAGTTAGCTTAGGATAAATTTAATATTACGTAACAAAATCAACTTTTAATACCGTGATATCGTCCCGTGTGTCCCACCGTGCATCCTCGAAGGGATGTGTGGGTAATACGAAAAATCAACTCGTGATCGCGCCGCATAGTTCCGTTCAATTATGCAGCCTTAGGCGAGGAATATTGTTGCTCAATACACACACTGAATTTTCCTATTGGCTGTTTGGATAGGACTCTATTGCTTAGGCAATAAAGGTGATAGTTGGTAACTAGGTTATATAAATAGAAAAGAGTTTGTGATTTTAATATTTTACGGTATTGTATGTGTACTTAACTGTTAAAATAGCCTGAAATTGTGGATACAAAATTCTGCGTTTCTGTTAAGACTGACTATTTTGAAAAAGTGCCATCTAATATCTAAACTTATTGAGCAATGTTAATAATGTACACCCTTTATTTGACAGTGCTCGACAGGATATACCTTTGAACCATGTTCGTATCTCCTCGTTTTGATATTTATTTTATTTTATTTTATTTTAGTACATGGAAAACCAACAGCGCTATATATATCCAGAAATTACAAAAGAATCACAGAGCCTTAATTATAGGTTCTCACATATAGAAATATAATAAATTAACAGTTTTACATTTTTACATTTAACAGTAACAGCTTTGACCTCGTTTTGTATCTCTTCTAAATAACCAAATATTTCATAAAAAATACTTTGTGTGTTTTCTATAGTCTGTATCTTTAGGTAGGTATTTAAAAAAGAGCAAACAAAATCCACCCTCAAATGGCTTCTTAAGCCGGTTGAAGGTAGATGAAAACATTACATCATCAAATAAGGTAGGTTAAAGTCAGGTCGTTCAGTGACAGACCCAGGTGGTTTTATATTTGGTTGGTTAATCAATAAATGTTATAACTACCCGAAAATGCACAAATTATTTGTTTAATTTTATTTAAGTACCTAAATATACAGAGTATAGTTGTAAAAATAAATTTCTCCGAAGTGACTGCTCAGACATGTATGCTTCTAACCCACAGACAAAATCAGGGTCAATTAGTAATACAGTTTACCAATGATTAAAACAGATAGGTACCTGAAATAATACCGGTATGAAGTCACCGGTAAATTAGACCAGTAAGGAACGTGATGTCAGAGATCCAATCTACGTACGGAATTCGGCTGTATACTACTGCCAGGCGTGGCTCACTACGCGATTTCGTCGCTTTGCTACAGGTAGCTAAAAGTACATCCGTTCCAATTCCCTGTCCAATTTTGGTGGCTAGGCATAAGCCGCGCGTGGCGCTGTCGCCACCTAGCGGCCATATCTGTCCTGATCGTAACAGACGCGTTTTGTTAGAGAGTGAGTCTTCTGTACCTAGTACTATTATTTATTCTGTGCTACTGCGGTTTTCAATACTCAAATTAAACATGGTAATATCGTCATAAATAAACATTTATTTTGGTGAACTTACAAAATAAATATGTTACATTGGGTATTATAGCTTCTCAAAACCGGTATCAAATGTGTTTATTTATCTGTGAATATGATATCCGTGATATTTTTTATAAAATTAAAACGTCATTTTGTTGCACTGTAGAATGTTAATTAGAACACTTTATCAGTACCAAGTTAAAAAAAAATACCAATGATTAAAACAGATACCAGAAATACCGGTATGAAGTTTATTCTGGTACCGATACCGGCTGTAAACTCCTGCGATTTTCAATTTACAAATTTAATATGGGAATATCGTTATTAATGCCGTAAAAGATTGGGGTACTTTAGCCCTACAAGGTTACTTTGTCCACCCATGAAAACCTGTTTTATTTAATTAATAAATTTTCTTGTGTCGTGTGTGTTTAGTGTCGTTTTTAAAGAATTTACTAATTCAATAAAATGGATTTTCATCCATGGACAAAGTAATCTTGTAGGGTAAAGTTCCCCGACCTTACGGTCATTATTTATTTTGGCGAACTTAAAATAAACACGTTAGATTAGATGCTACCAGAAATAATACCGGTATTTCCTATTCTGGTATCGATACCGGTAAATTAGAGCGGTAGACCCGTGACCTCGCGGATCCAATCTCTAACGTACGGTATTCTGCTGTAGACTCCGGGCTGGTCTGGTAACGCACAGCCCACTCCGAATGAGACAAGGCCTATTAGTTTGCCGTTGTATATCACTGGTCCACCTGAGTCACCCTGAAAAGAAAATAATATCATACAGGTTTAACTATTTAACTATTTCAATTTTGTTTGACTTATTTTTGTTAATTAAAAAAAATGTTTGGAAGGTAACGTGCGCAGCCTTGAGAATCATCTAATGCGCTTGAAACGTCTACTCATTTTATTTCTCGCGTCATAATTATTATAATGGTCCCTATGGAAATTCATTTTTATAAAGAGTAGTCAAAATGTTCTTGTTTTTTTACGTTAAGCGCATTCGGTTCGATTTGAGCAAGATATCATACGACAGCATGAACCAATTAGTAACGCGTAATTATCGATAACATTACCGGTATTAATTACCATGGATATCAATTATGGTATCATAATTAGTACCTATCAATGTTGGTGGTCGATCGTAAGATCAGGCCAATGGTAAATACCTGCGTAATGTTTTGACGGTAGTCACATTAAACCAATATATAGATAGGATAGGTTCGTTAGGATGCTTCAGATGCCCGAAGGGCAAACTGTCCAGAAATAGGAGCCCCACTTGCGGGGCTTCGTCGACTCAGGAAACGAGACAGTGATTTTCACTATCGGCTGCCGACATCAATACCGGTATTTGTCTTACCTGACATGAGTCCTTAGTGCCATTCAGGAAGCCTGCACAGAACATACGATCCGTAATATTGTGGTAGTTCACATTTGGCAGTATCTTGCAGATCTCGTCAGGTATGACCGGTACGTAGACACGGCGTAAATGGTCTTGCATTGCGCTTTTCTGAAAAAAAAAGTCATACTTAAACATATAATTGCACAGCTGTAGTACATACGCCATCAGATATATCGGAGCGGCCAAGGTGTTCATAATATCTGAACACGCGCCCTAACGCCTTGACAATAGAGGCGTGTTCAGATATTTGTGAGCGCCTTGGCCGTTCTGATATATCTGATGGCGACTGTACATACGTACTTGTATACACCCTTACATAGAATTATCTGATGAGAATTTGACGTAAGTACCTACGTATTAAAATATTTTTAGATTCAAGTGATCCCGCTTGTGCTTATTTTGTAAGTATTAACCATTTTTTTACTTATTGTTCGTTAAATATACAGTTCGTATATTATTATGGGATATTATTGATCTACAGTATCTCACTAAGCAAATAAATAACGGCAGTTTAATAAAGGTATTTGTTAATATAATTATATTATATTTCCAGCCCCTCCCCCTCTTTCACGTTTCTTTTACCCCTGTACAATCACGTAATATAACTTAGGCATATTTATCTAAGCGTAACGTTTAATATTTTCACAACCTAACTAAAAACTCGTAGAGGTTATGATAATTTAGTAACACGATTGATATGGGTCGACCTTCGCCCTTTCGTCCGCTTTAAGGATGACTCACGCTAGACCGGGCCGTGCCCGGGCCGAGGCGTCCGGCATGTCATTTTCTATGACGGCTGATCGGTGATCACGTGGTGCTTTCCATAAAGATAAATAGGGTAAGACCTCCAGTGAATGAACACTTAAGGAATTATCCAAGTTTGAAAAATCATTTCTCAGCATTCATTAATAATTTCAATAATTATCTGCAATTTAATGAATCCTCATTTAATAAATAAGAAAGTAATTTCTGCGATTTTTTATTACTTTCATAGTTTTTGAGTTATAGCAGAATTAATCAAAAAGTACCCAAAAACCTAATGAATGAACATAAAAACTAGTGAATGAACACCGCAAAATCCAGTGAATGAACATCATTTAGATATTTTTAATCAGCTTTAAAAAAACATTTTTAACACTATAAACGTTTCCAGCTCTATTTTAGTAGGTATAGCGAAAGCGTTCATATATTTTTATCCCCTCCATATTGATTTCAAATAGATTAGAATGTAATAAAATGATGGTTATTCACCAGAACCTATTACATATTATTAAGAAAAAGAGAATCAATCTTTAAAACAAGAAACAATCAGCATATTCTGATGAAAAAAGTTAGGATTAGCAAATAATGCTTAAAATAATAAACTTGTCATTGAATTGTTCGTGGTTACATTGTTCAAACATAGAATTAGTAGAAATCTTATAAATGAACACCCCAAATGTTGTATTGTTCATACATAGGCATGAAAAATCCAGTAAATGGACTATAGAAATTTTGTTTGTTCCAATACTGGCTGAAAGAATCAGAATCATTTTCTATGCAGGATCACAAAAAACAAGCTCAATACCAATTCGTTTACACATAAATTTAGAAAAAAAAATATATCTAGACGACACCAGTAAATGAACACACCGTTCATTTACTGGTTTCAGAACATTTGATAAGCCAGTATTGGAACTATAAAAAATAAAGACTTAATCACATAATACGTCGACAAAGTGTACATTTGTAGAAGGTTTAACTCTTAATCTAACCAAATAACCAAACTTTGTACAGGTAAACATTAAATAAGCACTTCATATGTTGCTCCAAACGTACACTGTTCTTATCTGGGATATAATTTTTGCATACAAAACTTCAAAACCAGAAATACGCAAACTTTAAACGCCAGTCACGTTCAAACTGGTCGAAAATAAATTTAGCAGGGGTTGAAATTGCATAGGAAATAGAGTTGTTAATAAGAAAAAAAATACGACAAGTGGTAGAAATTGCTATATTTCTTATTTTAGACAAAAAACGTGATTTTGTTCATTCACTGGGGGGTGTTCATTCACTGGAGGGTTTACCCTATATGATAAAGATAGTTTATTATTCACTACAATGCGATTATGAACGTCAAATAAAGTTACACCGGCTCCAACCCTACACCTCTGCCTCGAGAAGATTTAAATTCCCCCTCAATTGGAGGACGGTATCCGAATATGGGACCGGCAACAAACACGGCGGGACACATCTAAAAATATTACATCTTATAATTAACATGCATACGAGTAAATAAGAAAATATACAATTTAAATTAGGTACTATAGAATTCATGCAATTACATACAGTAGGTACTTTTATTTATAGAAATTTGATTTATAAATATATGTGTATCAAAACATAAAAAATCATAGAAAACGAAGCGTTGGAAGCTCCGGCCCGGCCCCGGCTCAGTCTAGCGTAAGTCATTCTTTACGTTTCTAGACGAATATTAATGTTATCCAATTTTTACGCACTTTCATCTCATTTTAATCCTAAAGGATAACTCATAAAATATTTATAGTAAAAATCAAATAGGGACTTGAAAGGCCCAAAAAGGTTTTATGCGTAAAACACTTAAGTAAATCAAAATCATCAAACGGTCCAATGAACCAATATTAGGTAACGAACAGATAAATTTAGTAAAGTAAGTACCTACACAGTTTATACCTTAGTAGATATGTAAACCTAACCTACCTAGCCTAGTGCCCTAACCTTACCTAGTGGTTTATACCAGTTCATACTAGCCACCAAGGCACAACGTACGAAATTCTTTAACTTTTAATACTACATCGGTGGTAAACAAGCATACGGCCCCCCTGATGGTAAGCAGTCTCCATTGCATATTGACGCCTGCAAATCCAAATGTGTTTCATGCGCGTTGCCGAACCTAACACCCTGCACCATCGTTGAGCTCTGGCAACCTAATTCACCGGCAGGAACACAACACTATGAGTAGGGTCTAGTGTAATTTGGCTGCGGTTTTCTATAAGGTAGAGGTATGTATTTCCACAGTTAGGCGGTGCTCTAGATCTGGAATGATATCCGCCGTGCTGTGCCCTACCACAAAACAGTGTCCATACCTCTCTTTTGGACGTAGTTTCAGGATATACCCGTGTCCTCACACTTTCCTATACAGTAGATCTCGACATAGGAATAGTAGACTCAGGCAGACAGCAACATAAGCTATAGTATCTTATCTATCTTATACTGTGTATGTCCCCACCCACTGACGGCCACCAAGGCACCAGGCACCACATCAGTCAACCTCCTTATAGCAATAGGTCTTGACATAGGCGTAGTAGACACAGGCTTCTACAGTAGGATAAGCTAGTATCTCACCTTATACTGTGTATGTCCCCATCCACTGACGGCCACCAAGGCACCAGGCACCACATCAGTCAACCTCCTTATAGCAATAGGTCTTGACATAGGCGTAGTAGACACAGGCTTCTACAGTAGGATAAGCTAGTATCTCACCTTATACGGTGTATGTCCCCATCCACTGACGGCCACCAAGGCACCAGGCACCACATCAGTCAACCTCCCTATAGCAATAGGTCTTGACATAGGCGTAGTAGACACAGGCTTCTACAGCAGGATAAGCTAGTATCTCACCTTATACTGTGTATGTCCCCACCCGCTGACGGCCACCAAGGCACCGGGTAATACATCAGTCAATCTCCCAATAGCAATTGGTCTTGACATAGGCGTAGTCGGCACAGGCTTCTCCAGCAGCACCAACTGGAAGTCCCAATCGTGGGGATGTAGTTTATTGTTCATGCTCCAAAGCGGGTGTGTGAAGTGAGCGCAGATGTTGTAGCGGACTGCTAGGCTTCGGAAGGTGGATCCGACTAGGATGAAGGTTTCTTTTTCTCTGGAAATGGATAAATATTATTGTCATCATCATCATCATTGGCCTGTAACTTCAATAAAATGATGTTTCATCATCATGCCGAAGAAAAATACTTCTCTCAAACCTCTCCCAGAATCTAGAAGGGGAGGTAAAAAACCGGACAGCTAAGTACAATAAACTCTCAGTGCCATTCAAATCTAGTTTTGGTCAAGATTCTCAGTAATGAAGATTTTATTTTATACTGGGCAGAATCTTGAAGTTTATTACAAAAGGTTCAGGCAGGACGAGGTTAAATTAAGAATTCTCATCTCCATAGTTATTTGACAGGGTGCATGTGATTTAATTCGTTCATCATTCATACTATTCACTTATCTCTAAATATTATATACTCACCTACAATGAGCTGCCGTGAGAACCCACTCCGGTGCGATCAGGGTTCCACCACAATATTCACCATACAGCACTTGGTATGGAGCATCCTTTATGTCAATAGATTTTCCTCCCACGATCCTGAATTTAGGCTATAAGTGGAAAAAATACTGTTAGTCGGGCAAACTTAGTAGAAAAGGGTAAAACTTTCTACATTTTTCAAAAATGCGTCTGTTTTTTCTGACTGAAATGCATTGCCGTACTATAATCATTGTACATCATACAATCATTTAGATACCTACATACATACATACATACATACATACATACATCACTGGCTCAATGACCCGAGGATCTTGGCCTCTGACACAAGAGAGCGCCACTCTGCCCTATTCTGCGTCACTTCAGGCCAGTTGGGTATTCCGAGGGCGAACAGGTCTTTCTGGGCTTCGTCACTCCAGCATCATCTTCCTCGCTTTGTCCTGGCATTTTTGCAACGGTTCATGGGAGCTTGGGGTCCGCTTGGCAACTAATTCCAAGAATTGGCGTAGGCACTAGTCGTACGAAAGCGACTGCCATCTGACCTTCCAACCCAGAGGGTAAACTAAGCCTTATTGGGATTAGTCCGGTTTCCTCGCGATGTATTCCTTCACCGAAAAGCGACTGGTAAATATCAAATGATATTTCGTACATAAGTTCCGAAAAACTCATGGAACTTACTGGTGTAAGTGGGTTAAAGTTCCTGATATCCTCTTCTCCCTGGAGGACCTCGTGGAAGTATAGGTAGTTACGAGGAGGTATTCGACGGGTCACGTATAGGCGGAAGTATTGGGCCACGCAGCCAGAGGACAATACGCCACGGATGGTATTATCTGAAAGATGGCATACGAAGAAACATATCTATAGAAACAATAATACCAATATGACTTGGAACTTCGGTGGCCGTTTAAGAAGTGTAACACTCTTACGGTAGAGGTCGCTAGGGTCCCCTTAACCCATAATATGGTGGAAAGATTGGCTGGCTATGGATGAGGTCTTGGTGGCTCAGATGGCAGAGCGCTGGAGTGTCCATCCAGAGGCCGTGAGTTCAAGTCTCACCCAAGCCAGTATTTTTTTCCACTTTTAAGTTTATTTTAAGCTTAATAATAAATTTCTATAGAGAACTAGTGAGATCGCTTTTTAGCGATAAGACCGTCTGTCCTTACCTAGTCTTAAGCTTGTATTTCGTTTACTGTGTATTTTCAACTTGTTGGTGCACAATAAAGAACATTTACTTACTAGTTTGACAGTGGATTTGTGAAGCAAAAGATAACATTTTGCGAAAAGAGAGATATAGTCATACCAACAAGTAATAATTTAATAACAAAAAATTTCGTCACGATGTTTTCTTTCCGCAAAGCTAATGGTATTTTTTTCTAACATCAGACGGTCTTTTCGTCATGAAGCCTATCATTTTAATAATTAACTTAAATCGAACGAACGTGAATAATTTTAGGGCTAATTAAAAAAAAACTTTATCGAAAAACTATAATAAACATTATCCATGACTACGAAAAAAAGTATTATTTTAATGTTCTATTAAAGCATGTCTAATTAATTTCATGGGTGACTTTTTCAGATAAAATATATTGATGTTGTTATTTTACTCGACTCACAAGCACAATATTATTATTGTTACTATGTATGAGAATACTTACCTACAATATAAATTAATTGGCCCGTTATCAGTATCCTTAAAGATCCCTTCAAGAGGGAACGAAGACACAGTGACAAATACACGTGTACCCTAAAATTTGTTGATAAACAATTTTTTTTTCATGATCTGAAGACGGCTGTGGAATACCCATCCTTGAATATTAGATTTCTCTTCTTTCTACCACACAACTGTATTGAAATAAGCTTAAAATTGTATTATTTAACGTAATAAATGCAGGGCTCGGAACCGGTATTTATATACCGGTTAATATCGTTCATAAAAAAAAAATTTTTTTTCATACTTACACGTTTTTTACTAAACAAACATTTTGAACTAAAACAAGTTCCGAAATGCCGCCAGCATCCTTGCTTGGTACAATGCCTCAAAGGCCTATTTTAGATTTAAGCTATAGTTAGTTTTTTTAGCATAAGAAATAAGGTAAACAATCTTGATGTGTCTTTTTATTGAAAAACACATTTTTAAAATAAGTTACGGCAAATATGTAACGATTATGCATCTAATACGATCATTTATATTCTTCTGCTTTCATAAGTAATAGTTACTGATTTTTGACTATTATTACTTTATTTAAAAAGCTTACTGATTTAAAAAGCGTTTTTCAATTAAAAGACATATCAAGATCGCTTGATCGCTCAAGAACCTTCTTTCAAGTTCTTTCTAATGCTAAAAAAACGAACTATAGTCATTCATTTAGTTTAGTAGGTACCGACCACTGCACAGTGCACACAGCACTGTTTAAATCTTTTATGTAAAGAAATGAATTTTCAATGTAAAAAAAAATATCAATCAATACATTCTCCTTTGACTTCAATACACAAACTCAAACCTTTTTTAAAATTGTCAACAATATTTTTCTTACATTTTTTTTTGTTATTTATAGTTTTATCAAAAAGAATAGATAGTATAGAGGGGTCCTGTCATTGTAAATTTTGTAGTCACTGTAAATTTACTGCCATCTATCGACACACGACTAAAACTTAAAATGAAAACGCATAAAGTTATCAAATAATGTATATATATGGATAAATGATTTTATTATTTTTATATCATTTTGATCCATGTTCATTCACTGATATCTATGTGTTAAAATTGTTAAATATGAAACGATGTCGTCACGCCATCTAGCTGAGGATAGGCTAAAGGTGTGTGCGACATCTATTCGAGAATGACTTTTACTTGAATTCCGAGGCACGTTTTTTCCTTAGACTTTATACGTCTTATACGAAGTTATATATGTCTTTGGTTTTATATAACAATATAGTAGGTAAGGTATACCTTTTGTCGTACAGTTTCTGTCTCCAGGTTTGCACACAGAGCCATTTTGAGCGTAGGAACCTAGAAACAATAAAAAATATTTCCACTTTCCAGGCTTATTAGTCGGATACCATAAAACTACCAAATTATAGTTCAGTATTACAGCTTTAGTCCACAAGTTCAATACGTAATTAAGTATAAAATGTACTTCTTGGTTGTGTTAGTTTTTTATACCATTTATAGAAATGTCTTAAAGCATGGTAGGATTTTTATCGCCTGTCACTATGCCTATCATCACTTTCGCACTTACATACCTACTTGTTAGAACGTGACAGGCATGTTGACAGGCGATGAAAATGCAACCGAGCTACAACCGCAGAGCACACCGACTGCTTTTGCGTAGGTGGGCACGGCCGCGTCTGCTAAAATGTTTGAGCCGTGCACGCACACGTCACGCAGGCAGTGTGCCGTCTTTCATAAGGATCCGTATATTACAACGCGCACGTGTACATCTACTCACACGAATCCCGTGTGCATTTTACCTACCATAAAACTACGACATCCAATTATTTGTCACGCCTGAACAAAGACATTCGAGTTAATTTTGGACCATTATTGGAAGCTTTTGAACTGTAGTCTTATCCTATCTTATCTTTTATATTACATTATCTTATACTTGGGTGGTTTTACGGTAAGTACTCAACTTGACAGTCCCAAAAAAAAACATTTGAACTTAACACTTGTTGAATAATAGTTACTCTTAAAACGTGACCAATAAGTGCCGTTCGTCATTGTTTATGTTGATTATTTATTTCTAAATCTTAATTCGGTTCTCAATGTGGTTTTGTTAACAACTTTAATTATAACTAAGATTCAAGTATGTAATAGAATTAAAATTTAAAAATGTACATACAAAAATTAAAAATGTAGATAAAAATATAAATCCATCTAACTCAAAAATATAGTTGCTAAAAAAACTATCAAAACTTTGCCTTCTCACAAAAAATCTCTCAAAAAAATCTCTGTTTAACCCTATACTGGTTGACTGGTACAGAATACCTTTAGGTATTAAATCCGCCATTTGCACATTTTATTTGTATTTTGTGCAATAAAGTTTAAATAAAAAAATATAATTTGATAAATGTATTTCCTACCTTTGAATACCGACTCGCAATCTTTAATAATGAGCGTTCCCCACAGTTATCACAAAAGATACCCATTACGGCACATGTTACAATAATTCAACTACATACCGTAAAAACACAATTCAATCACGGAAAACACACACAGCCATATCGGAGTCCACATTATGGCATAACAGCCTTCGGAGACTGAAGGTGGTCATCTAATGGCTTAGTTTACGTTCGCCGTAGCCTTTGTGGCGAATTGTAAACATAATGGAAGAATTGTGAACAGTATGTTGAGTGTAATAAACGCAGTAACTTTTGCTGGAATGCTGAACACGCTGAAGCTGCTTTTTACGTGTAGGTGTTTCAGTTTATAAATATATAAAATAAGAATTTAATTTGTCTCGAGTTATCATAACAGACACTTCTTGTACATTTTGCCGCAACTCGCGTGACTTCATGTATCAAGGCTATCAAGAGCGACGCGTATGAAGTCGTGATAATGATAATAGCAGTAAGACATGCTAAATGTGCAAAAAAATCTATCGCTATACGAAGACTATCTTAGCGACTAAGACATAAAGAAGGAAAGGGAAATATAGATTTGCAGATTATAGTCAAGGCAATAATCTTTCAAGATTGTATTTACTCAGAAAATTAAGATGAATGCACAATATCACCGGGTGGGGCTAGGGGTAATGGTGTCAGCCGCGAATGGTGACGGCAGATGATGCTGGTTCAAGTCCATCTTTGAATACAGACGGTTATGGTCACTATTAGTTAATTTAATGTGACATATATTTTCCAAATGTGCAAGTTTTTATACAATAATTTTAAGCGTTGCTTGGTAGTCTTAATACTGCGCGTAATAATTACACCGCGACAAGTTCATGGTGCATTGTGGTCTAATTCCATTAGTCATAAACCTACATTGCCAATATATTACGAGTTTATATCGTCGCTTTTTTGCATGTTGGTAAACTAAAATCACCATCATCATAAATCAACACAACGACGCGGCTAGTGCTTGACACTCTTGACAGACTTTCCTCAGTGAGAAAATAATATTTATACCTATTACTTACTTTACTGGCTCAGAGACCTAAAAAGAATCTTAGTCTCTGACACAAGAGAACGCCTCTCTGCTCAATTCTCCGCCATTTCACGCTAATTGGGTACTCAGAGAGCGGACAGGTCTTTTAGAGCTTCGTCACTCCATCAGTATCTGGGACGCCCGGTCGGACGTCTGCCTCCCGGGTACCCCACATACGCTCCTGTTCCGAAGCTGTAAGAAGCGCGTATGTGAGAGCGTATTTATAGTAGCAGAAAGCAAACACAGCTCAAACATATATTTATTTTAAATCGTTTTGTTTCCGAAAAATATTCACTTGGATACCGTTTTTACTGACCTCCACACTAGGTAATGCCTGTCCCGTGAAGGAGAGCACATCAAAAAGTAGTTCAAATTTAGGCAAAGTAAAAACCTTTTGGACACGTCAACTACTACGTCATAGTTCGACAAACCGAGCTCGTTTCAAATATTGCAAATATTGATAACTTTTCTGGATAACACCCTTCCACTAGGCACCCAATTTACATACAGGGGCGCCAACTAGCCAAATAGGTACTAAGTGTTGGCAGGAACTCGAGTCTTATGAGTTTAAATTTGACGGACTCCATGCACTTGTTTTTACGAGACTCTGGGCTAAAAAAACTTCTGAGTCGGGCCTTTTTGAGTGTTTATAAGCGCAACTCAAAAATTCTCGAGCCTCCGAATAAAGACTCCGTCAACGATTTTGTAGATTTTATCTAAATACCAGTGAAAAAATACATAACAGTCCTAGGTCGAAATATAGGATTTAGGACCGCATCGACTACGTGTAATAATACTTTTTACGAGCAAGTGTGATAAAAAGTTAATTAAAATCGCGAAGCGTCTGGTTGACGTAACTGGTGACCGAAGAACTGGCGGCTACCTCGCACAACGTATCAGCATTGCGATACAGCGAGGAAATGCCGCCAGCATCCTTGGTACAATGCCTCAAGGGCCTATTTTAGATTTAAGCTAGTTATTAATTTCGTTTAGTAGTACCACTGTATATATATTGTATGTAAATAAAGATTTATTATTAATATCTATACCTAAAACATATTAAAATATATAAAACATACTTAGATTTACATACCTATTATTTACTTTGTCATATGTGGTTATTATTTACACACGAAAATGTAGACAGACAAGGTCAATTTCCAATGACAGACTTAAATAATGAAATTGTAGAAAGATGGATTCAAAATTAGTTACATTTCGTGCAACAGTACATCAGTAGATCCCTGGACATTTGGTTCACTTCGAATAATTAGGGGTCAGTTCAAAATTTTGCGGGTTTGATAGAATTAAGTTTCCATTAGGGAAAGTTTAATCAATTAGGTACTCTAAATTTGTTATAACTACATTTAGTTGAGATTTATTACGAAGATATTTCGATCAAAGCGAAGCATTTGAACTATTTTTGATATTAATTTGATATTTTATTCATCTTTATAATAAGAGGCGAAGACACACAGAGGAGTAAGGCGCTCTACGTGTCTCGCCTGCATTACTCCGCCGGGGCCGACGAGGTGGTGGAGTACGTCCGCCGGAAGACTGGCTAGACGCTGAGGGTGCACCAGCTACAGTCGCGTCACTATGTGCACTTCAGTTCATTTGTGGTGCGCGTGCCGCGGCCGTTGCAGGACACCATCGCAAGCGCGGACTTCTGGCCGAAGGGTGTGGTGTTTCGACGGTACCGGGGCAACCTGCCGAATCCTACAAGTCAGACGACGCAACGGAGCCACGCTGATACGTCGTGGCCCAAATCTAATGTTTAATTTGTCTTTGGTTTTTATTTGTAGTTTCTTTGTATTATATTTTATTTTGTAGTTTCACAGTGCCTTGATTTTACTGTAATGCTGTGTTACTTGTTTGACTAATAAATAAATAAATAATAATGAGCGCATGTTAAATTTTATTTTAAACAAAATACTTCTCAACCCGTTTGTAATGCGTATCATACATCCCTACAACACTAAAAATATTATAAATCGTCAGGTGAAGTGACAACCAGAACTCAATAATTGGAAAATAAAATAATGTATTACTTACTATGTAATAATGTATTATACGGCGTACTCGAAGAAAGGCCTATGCTCAGCAGTGGACGATAAAAGGCTGATGTGATGTGATGATGTTATACGGTTTATTATGGCAATACTTGTGGCTTTAAATGAATTACTAGGTAAGATCGATGTCGATAATTCCGTCACAAGGACTATTCCGTCCACTAGCGTTTTTCTCGAACAACGAACAAAATTGATAATTTCGTCGACAAAGCAGCGATTGCTTTTAGTTTCAGCAATCAAAAGCTAATGGTTTTTTTCCTAATTGAAAATCAAAGAAATATACGCTCGTGGACGGAATAGTCCCTATGACGGAATTAGCCACATAGACCTTAGTGAGTGTAGGTTATCACCTGATGAAATATTATAAAAGTACTTCTGTATATCTGATACAACGGAAGTCATCACTCTACGCAGACTAAATCGCGACCAGAAGCTATTATTATATTACTAATTTATTTGGTGCAACGCAACACAAGTGGGAAAAACATAATAAAACAATTCAGAAAAAAAGACAATAATAAAATTAAAAAAATATAAATAATAACAATTCCCTAAATCCCCACGCACGCGAGGCCTCCACGGACCCAGGGTTCAACCCCAACGTCCCAAATATGTAGCTATTAGCTAGTTTTAAATAAGTACAACACTAAAATACACACACCTAAAGGCCCCTATTTTACGTTGTCCACACTTTAATCAAACATAAATCCCGTAGTCCCATAGCGTCCAATTTTATAACCATCAGTTTTATACGAGTCCCTAAAAAGCCTTGAAAACACACTCGTGTCAAAGTCGTATGTCCTCGACGTTTGTATTGGAGTTACGCCATTTGGCACTATAAAGTTATCTGTCCCTTACACTTGCCTTACAATGCCCTGGAGTTACGCTCTCGAGAATCAATTTCCTACATAACTGCAGAGACGAGTTTGTAATGCAGACTGCTTACCTTAACTAATTGAGTCCCTCGGATTCGACAATCATGAACTTCAAGGTCTTTTTTAGGGTTCCGTACCCAAAGGGTAAAACGGGACCCTATTACTAAGACTTCGCTGTCCGTCCGTCCGTCCGTCCGTCCGTCTGTCACCAGGCTGTATCTCACGAACCGTGATAGCTAGACAGTTGAAATTTTCACAGATGATGTATTTCTGTTGCCGCTATAACAACAAATACTAAAAACAGAATAAAATAAAGATTTAAGTGGGGCTCCCATACAGCAAACGTGATTTTTGACCAAAGTTAAGCAACGTCGGGCGTGGTCAGTACTTGGATGGGTGACCGTTTTCTTTTTGCATTTTTTTCCGTTTTTTTTTTTTGCATTATGGTACGGAACCCTTCGTGCGCGAGTCCGACTCGCACTTGCCCGGTTTTTTCTGACCTGAATTTAGATACTTAGCAGGTGTGGAGGTTTATGCAAAGTTGTGATGATAAATAAGCGCTCTTACGCGTGTGTATATATATTGGCTCGCATATTAGTCATAAAATATCTAAATAATATGGTTGATCCAATATTCTTTCCACTAATGCCACGGTTCCAGCTAGGTAAATAAATAAAAAATAATGATTAAACCCGGGAGGGGTGAATTAATAAAAAGTGTTAACATCCATGAAAACAGCGGTCTTTAGAATAAAAGTGTATGTTGTACTCGTACCATTATTTCTGTATGTTTTATGTAAACCTGACGTGTTCAATAAAGTGAGTACTACTTTAATTAAGCGGCGTTGTCACAAAATAAGGGAATTAAATCGTCTACGTTTAATTTGCATTTCAAAAAATAAAATTCTTGCCGAGATTATTTACGGCACCTACTTAGTTTTAAATAAGTTTACAGATATTTTAAATACAAACGCAGATTAATGTAACCAGCATGACACCGCAACCTCGGAAAAGTGACACCACTGGAATTACAATTTAGATGCCGATTGGTAGTCTATACTTTAACTCATCTTCAACAATAGCCACGACATAACTGATATAAAGCAGGGGCGGTGATAAGGGCCGTTTTGTCGGCCTCAATATAGGGCGCCCGAAAAACTATAATATGGTAATGATGCGCGTTTTCATTGCTGGACGGCAGACGATTATACTCAAACTGTAACAAACAATTATTTGGAAAATTTTGTGCTTTATGATAGTCGTTTGTGTTTATTTGAATAAGCTTAAAAAAAAGCGGCCAAGTGCGAGTCGGACTCGCGCACAAAGGGTTCCGTACCACCTACGCAAGAAACGGCAAATAAATCACGTTTGTTGTATGGGAGCACCACTTAAATATTTATTATATTCTGTTTTTTAGTATTTGTTATAGCGGCAACAGAAATACATCATCTGTAAAAATTTCAACTGCCTGCTATCACGGTTCATGAGATACAGCCTGGTGAACGGACAAACGAACAGCGGAGTCTTAGTAATAGGGTCCCGTTTTTACTACTTTGGGTACGGAACCCTAATTACCAAATACGATATTTATATTACGTGTTAGATTCCCGAAAAATAGGTAACCATACACGCATGGCAAAAACCCCTACCAAATGGAACCTTTCTTAGCCCGTTTGGGCTATTGGGCGTCACAAAGAAATATAAACACATATTCATGCATTACACTCCGTTTCTGTATGTCAAGTAAAAACATGACACACACACACACACACACACACACACAAACATTTTTAGGATATTTTGTACTAGATTATAATTTATTCAAAACAAAACTAATTAAATTGTATTAGAAATAGCAGTAGCTAATTAGTTAATATTCCCAATAATAAGTTAATTATATTATATATTTTTTTGTTAGATAACAATATTGTATATTACCTATATTTGCTAATTAAGTTCTAAGTGTAGTGTTTGTCTATGCCTAGATATAACGACAGCTATAGCGCTGTCTCGAGCACGCGGATGTGGGTAGTCAGTCCCATAGTCTAATAAAACATGGTCTTCCATTCCCAGAGTGACACGGGGCTACGTCACAACAACATGGCCGCTATATATAGCGCTATCGCATATTATCATATAGCGCTGTCGCATGATGACGTAAGCCCGTGTCAGTTAGGTGACCTAGAAAAGACGGGAATGGAGTACCAGGCGGAGTATATTATTATACCATGGTCAGTCCGATGACAGTTACGGTCACGGAAGGGTGTCTGCCGAACATTGGTGTGATATCGAGCGTAATTATGTAGTACTAAGGGGAGTACTACACTAAGCCCTAGATATTATGGAAGAGCGGAGTCTTCTGTCACAAGTATTTTATACTTACTAGAAGACTTCAACCTTTACACCTGTACCCTCTGTGTTAACAAATAAACATTTTTTCGTTTTCATTTTCAGTTTTTTCAAGTAAAAACATGATATGGTTTTGCTATCAATACACTGATATAACTATCTAACTGTTATTCGGACTAGGATTTATTATTTTATGAATTTTAGTTTTTGTCTACATGTACCATACCTATTTTATTTTCACTGGTAGTTGGAGATTGGAAATAAGGTATTTTACTATGTTTATAAAAGAAGCAAGAAAGCGTTAACTATATACATTTCTTTGTCATAGATCAAAACAAGTTAATAGTTACATTTCTATACAAATACAAAATTATTTTTCACCTCAGCAGCTCGAACAAGGGTACTTTGCTTCTTAAAAACAGTGAGCAAAATGCGATTTTGCTCACTGAGTAATTTTGTCTCACTCAGTGAGCAAAATCGCATTTTGCTCACTAAGTGTCTCACTCAGTGAGCAAAATCGCATTTTGCTCACGGAGTGATACAAAATGACATTCAAGTGACCTTTATAGTCAAATGTCATTTCAACAAGTTCGATATGTGGGTTCTATTATCTCTGTCCCTCTAGGTATGTTCTCACTGCTTAGGGTAAAAATTTTGTGTACTACACGAGATCAAAGTTATTTACATCTCGTGCGCTTTTGAATCCCTTACTACGCTCAAGATTCTAAATTAGATTCACTCGCTACGCTCGTGAATCTATTATAGAATCTTTCGCTTGCACGGGACTCAAAATAAGCACTCGAAGAAATATCAAACTTTGATCTCTTGTTGTACAAATAACTATTATAAGTAGCTCAAACGGTAGCCGTCATTATCTACGTCATTAGATACGCACTATACGTAATATTATATAGGTACGTCAATTTTCTACACACGTCAATACAACTAAAACGCACTGATTGAAATTGGACTCGCTTTCAACGTTGCAATTTTAACTTAGATTTATTTTAATACTAGCTTCTGATCGTGACTTTGTCTGAATATAATTAGTACTCCATCTCCCATTTCCATAGTAAATTCTACCCCACATTTTACACATTTCACACAATTTTACACATTTAACAAATTTCATCTAAGTTAGTCCAGCGGTTTAAGCGTAAAGATGTAACAGACATACATAGTTACTTTCGCATTTACTATAAGTACATATATAATTAGCACAGTCACTGTGGCAGTCCATGCAGCGAAAGTCTTAAGGGGCCCACTGATTAACAGTCCGCCGGACGGTATCGGCCTGTCAGTTGTTCGGAACTGTGAAAATTTTGTTCTAATTGACAGGGAGATGTCGTCCGGCGGACTATTAATCAGTGGGCCCCTTTAAGGGACGATTGCCGAGATAAAAAATGAGACACATCTAAATTTCGTCAAAACTCGTTCAGCCATTTTTGTACCATCGAGCTAGCATGCTAGCAACCAAGCTTACACAATGAAATATAACTAATTCAGTATACCTAACGTAAGTTGAACAAATTGCATTATAATAATATAAAAAAACATGATTACTTTTTCATATTTTATTGTTTTTTCTTGGTTATGCCTATTGAAATAACATTATATATTCGTGTTTCTATTATACGGTTTGAGTAATGCTGAGAAGCATTTTTTTATCGATGTATTTCTATTTTAGAACAATAACGCTTTTACGGCTAAGATAATACTTATTTAATTAACAATTATTTGAACGGTAAATAGTGTACCTAAATTTAAAAAAAATATTAGAAAAAGGGCCATTTCATTTACACTTTTGTATACGGGTCACTCACGTATTTTAAGTCGAACAACGCTCGACATGTTTCAAATGTGTATTTGAAACATGTCGAGCGTTTTCGACTTAAAATGCGTGAGTGACCCGTTCTTAATATATTTAATGTCAGAGATAGGTATTGAGACCCACGCGGCGACCATATCTATTGTTTCCTTCAAATTTTCTGGTTTGACGCCCCCTCTAAAGGGTCCCACTGATTAACAGTTCGCCGGACGGTATCGGCCTGCCAGTTAGAACAAAATTTTGACAGTTCCGAACAACTGACAGGCCGATACTGTCCGGCGGACTGTTAATCAGTGGGCCCCTTTAGGTGTTTCATATAGTTAACGGGTACCATATGTCTAATCTTCTATCTAATCAGTACACTGGACACATGAAACCGTAAACGTGGATTGCTCTGTTACTGAACCCTCTAATTAATAGTGTTTTAGGGTTCCGCGGCCAATTAGCATAATCGCTTGTGTCCGGGCGCCGGAGCAAGAAGTTAACAGGCCAATTCAAACGTAATAGGTACCTACACTAAGGCCGGAGCCCCACTGCTGCGCATGCTACATTCACGACCCACGTTTTAGGCCGGAGCCCCACTGCTGCGCACGCTACATCCACGGCCCACGTTTTAATACAAACCGTGGGCAAGCCTACGAAATTTTGTATAGGAACGTGGGTCGTGTACATAGCGTGCGCAGCAGTGGGGCTCCGGCCTTAATACAAACCGTGGGCAAGCCCACGAAATTTTGTATAGGATGTAGGAACGTGGGTTGTGTACATAGCGTGCGCAGCAGTGGGGCTCCGGCCTTACCCGCTGGCCACGACATTGCGCGACTGGCTGCGGCTAAGGCGACAACCATAGGTTGGAGCGAGACAGCGATCGGACCTTTCGTTCCCGTTAGTCGAAGCCAGTCGCGCAATATTTGTCGTGGCCAGGCCGTTATATTTAGGTTTAGTATTTAATTTTAGTTTGTGTTTTTTATTTTAAGGCCTTTTATTATTTGTTGTTATTCTACTTGTTTTTAGTAATAAACAATTTGTGCCCTATTTTTTATTTTAAGTCATTTTATTAATTGTTGTTATTCTAAGTACTTGTAATAAATAAATTGTGCCCTTTTAGCTATTAGTGTGGCCGTACGGTCACCAACAAGCTAGTTACTGTATTATTTACAATATCTAACATCCAGGTCGAGATAGTGGCCAAACTGCCCGAGTTTTAATTACTTTCCCTGATAACACTCGTTATCTACCTACATAATTATCTGGAGTACTTGAAGTTGTACCTAATTTGGAAATGTTAAATTTTCGAGTGGGTTTTGAACTGATACTATTTTAATTGTTTTTGGAAGTTTTTGAATACATATATTAATTCTAAATATATATATATATATTAGATTATTAATTAATTCATTGATTGATGTATGTTACCTTTTACCTACCCATTTTAACCATTTAACTAACGGCCCGATTCGAACTTTAAGTTACGTCAATTAATCGATCTAGAAACGATATATTATGAATTAGATATGTCAGTGTCAAATGTGAACGTTTCTTCAAACAAAAACATCACTTTTGACACTGACACATCTAATCCATATCGTTTCTAGTATTAAATGACGTATCTTAAAGTTCGAATCGGGCAGTAACTATGTAGATTAGCGAAACTTCGAGCATTTAAACCATTTTAACCGATCGAGACTCAGGTTTTGAACGTACACAGCCTATGTTTAAAAATCGTCGGGTGACAAGCAAAAGTCACTAAGTACTATCTAATACTAAAACCGGGCAAGTGCGAGTCGGACTCGCGCACGAAGGGTTCCGTACCATAATGAAAAAAAAACGGAAAAAAATACAAAAAAAAAACGGTCACTCATCCAAGTACTGACCACGCCCGACGTTGCTTAACTTTGGTCAAAAATCACGTTTGTTGTATGGGAGCCCCATTTAAATATTTATTTTATTCTGTTTTTAGTATTTGTTGTTATAGCGGCAACAGAAAATACATCATCTGTGAAAATTTCAACTGTCTAGCTATCACGGTTCGTGAGATACAGCCTGGTGACAGACAGACGGACGGACGGACGGACGGACGGACGGACGGACGGACGGACGGACGGACAGCAAAGTCTTAGTAATAGGGTCCCGTTTTACCTTTTGGGTACGGAACCCTAAAAATTAAAGTAACAATGCACTTTATTACACTTGTAACACGGTTTATTGTCCAATAATTTCAATGGTGTTAGTTAGTGACTTTTGCTTGTCACCCGACGAAATGTAGCCTATAAGCTAACTGCGAGATTACTGCCGACTGCATTACTGCTCTGCTATAAATTAAGGTAACAGTCCATTTCCAACGACAGCAGCACTACTGTTCATTTTACTATGGAAATTGACAATTACACCGACGCGTTCAGTACCAGTAGTGCTGCTGCGGTCAGAAATGGAATGTTACCCTTAAGCTCAAATCCATTCCATCCATTCATTTTATTACGCTACTGAGGTTTGTAAGTACTTACTGGAAATTGAGAAACCTTTTATAAGAGAGATCATCTTATTATCCTGGGGTAGGGAAAATCACTTTAAACAACACGGCTAAGACAGCGGGACATCGGTTTAACGGGTTCCGTATGCATGTTAAAATTGTGTTAATACTAATTTAATTTTTAACAAGCAAAAAAACGTATGCGTACGATGCTTGCTGTCTTGTGTGAGACATGAACTCACGGCCTCTGGATCGATACTCCAGCGCTCTGCCATCTGAGCCACCAAGACCTCGTCCATAGCCAGCAAATCTTTCCACCATCGTATGGTCGGTCGAAAAGATGGCACCATACCTTTGGCCAAGTCTCGAGTAGATGGCGATACTTTTTGATATTTAACAAATTTAACACATATCAGTGAAAGAATAAGGATGAAAGTCAAATGGCGTTCTAAAAATTTTATCATTTGTGTTGAAAGATGGCAGTAAATGTACTGAATAGGTACATAATTTACTTTGACAGTTCGCCTCTATTTCAAATTCTCTTTGGTATATAACAAAATATATTGACGGTAAATTGCCAAGTCAAGTCAAAGCACTTATGATTGTTTTACATAGTTACTGAAGCTAATTATCAGAGCAATTTATTGATGTTAATATTATTCCATAGTAATATTGGATTATTATACAGATCAAATTTATACAAAGAATTTCACAAAAAGATCGTCAAACATAAAAAAAATTAATAAATGCTTGTCTTGAATGTTTCTAGAATAAAATCTAATGAATATTGTGTTACAGTAAACCCAAAAAGCCTCTCAACAAAGCAAATGACTTATCCGGCCTTTAATAAATCCTTTAAAAAAACTTACTTCCCTTTCCACCGCGAGACAAAACCTAAAAGATCGTAATTATTTCCACGAGATAAGGCGACATTTTTCAATTTTCCAGAGGCAAATCCCTTCGTTTATTTACAAGGGGCCTGTTTAATGTCACGAATTCTTCTAAGGGCCCTTGAGGGCCTTACTTGAGGTTTGGAAGTCGATTGGTTAGATTTTTAGTTTTTCAATTGATGGAATCATACTATAAACAAACATTTTTTTTTATTAGCTTATAGGAGTGCCCCACTGCTGGGCAAAGGCCTCCCCTCTTTCCCGCCATTTGGTCCTATCCGATGCACACTCCCGCCACTCTTTACAAAATGTGTCAAGGTCACGCCATCTCCGTTTTGGTCTTCCTCTTCCTCCAACTTGAAATTAATAAAATAAAATTTCACTTCCGGTCTCGCACAGCTAAACTGTGGAATGAATTGTCGCTACGGTATTTCCGGACCTATACGACCTTCAACGGCTTCAACACTTCAAGAAAAGATCCACTATCCTACTTAAGTACGCCCATAATGTTACAGGTATCCATGAGCGATGGTAATTGTTTACCATAGGGCAATTTATCGGCTCGTTTGCCTCCTATATCTCAAAAAAATTAAGGCCCTTGCAAATAAAGTTTAGTTTATGTGTGATTTTTTTCATGACATTTGCCCTCGATTAGGTATAACGTGTAAGGAAGAAAGACTAACGATTTAGAGATCAACTAGATCTACATTAGATATCGACTAGATGTGACTTGGATATCTAAGTCATAACTTGTTGAAATCGTTCAAGAGGACCTCCAGAATCGCGGAAACGTCAAATTTGACATATCTATATTACAAATATCTTTAAATTAACCGTATCGTAACTTGTTGAAGTCTAGTAGAAATCTAATTCATTTTCCGAATCGAGCCGAATAATTTTGCATTAGCTCGATCTTAATTTCCAATGTAGGTACATATGTATCGTATGGCATGTAATGCGTCGAGAAAAAGATCACCTGGTAAAAATTGCTCATGAAATTGACATAGGCAAACAACCATCAGGAGGCTCAAAAGCCACCTGGTGGAGAAATCTGGAGAAACAGTCGCTAAAAATACCAGCAACCTACTATGACAGAGCCAAATGGCGGATGCTCAGAGGGCCGACCCCAAATGAAATGGGAAGAGGCACGGAGAAAGAAGAGTACATATATATATCGTAGACTAAGTATGAGCTAAGTTACTGAATACTGACCTCAGTTCTCCTGAGAATCTCCCCATTTCTGCTCCAATAACCCCATTTCTGCACAGATAACATTCGAGAACCCGTAGTAAAGAATTTTTAAAGTCATCATTTCGATCTCAAGGCATTGTCCTAAGAACAATAGGGACTTCGTTAAAGTTTATACTCCGGGATGAGCTTTCACTACCCACACAAAAGGGCTTAACTCCCTAGAAAATGGTTGGTGGTTAAGCCATTTTAGAAATTTGAAGAGGCCACGGCTCGGGGGTTAAAAGGATTAAGATTATCGATACCTATTTCAATTTAAAGGAATGGTATTGTGTACAGTGACGTGACTTGGATGAAATTGTATACAGTGCAGATACTACGGGGTGTTTTAGGGTTCTGTCAAAATGGTAAAAAGGGTACGCTTATTATTTCGCCTACCGTCGGTAGGATGTAGGAGTATACCGTCTATTCTTGAAATGTAGAATGGTATTCAGGGAAAGGAAGGGAGGGAAAGGTCTTTTGTGAATCTATATTTAGAAATAATATATTTAATGAGGGGGCACATTAACTGAAGGTACCTATTATTATACAAGTGACTGAAACGGTGGTGGCCGAGTGGATATGACGTCCGACTTTCAATCCGGAAGTCGCGGGTTCAAATCCTGGCTCGTACCAATGAGTTTTTCGGAACTTATGTACGAAATATCATTTGATATTTACCACTTGCTTTTCGGTAAAGGAAAACATCGTGAGGAAACCTGCATTCATCCAGCGTGGGGACTATAGCCCAAGCCCTCTTGCGAGTGAGAGGAGGCCTGTGCCCAGCAGTGGGACGTATATAGGCTGAATGATGATGATGATGAACTGAAGGTCTAAAATAATTTCCTCCTCCGTGTCGAAAAATAATGAAAAACAGTAAATAACTAACAGTTCAAAGGTCACATTCGGATGGCAACTGCGACTGCATTTACTGTGGCCTGTGGCATTGATGTCGTCCCTGTATCTGTCAATTTTCATGATAAAATGAGTGACGTTCACTTCCGCATTGCCGCGTTTATGACGTTGGATCCGTCACTGATTTTATCAAGGAAATTAATGCCGCAGTAATGTCACTACAGAAATGAAGCTAAAGTTGACATCCGAATGCCACCTCTATCATATTTTTAACGTTAAATACTTAAAATTTTAAAGTGCTTGGCTGTCAGTTCAATGATTTCTGACTCAGGTATAACTATACAGGGTGGCCAAAAAATAAGTGCATTCCCGCTGCCAGGGAGGTTTTCGGATTATACTGAGCAGCTTTTACTACGGGACCAACCTCTAAATCGCGAAAAAAATTTGGCTGTTTCATACATTTTGGCTGGTCCAGTTTCTATGGGAGGGTAAATTTTTTTTGGTACTATTTAGGTAGATGTAGGTACTTTTATTATACCTAATTAACACTTAGTAACGCAAAATAAATAACCAACACAAAAATTCATAAGTCAGTTAGATACCGTGAATATAGCCAACTTTGCCCGCTTTTTAGGCTTCCGTACCTCAACAGGAAAAAACGGAACCCTTATAGGATCACTCGTGCGTCTGTCTGTCTGTCCGACCATTCCCCCCCTTTATCTCCAAAACGACTGGATCTAAAATTTCGAAAAAAATTCACAAAATAGTTCTTTACCTATAGACGACGGGAAAACCTATTAGAAATGTACAGTCAAGCGTGGGTCGGACTTATGTACGGAACCCTTGGAACACGAGCCCGACTCGCACTTGACCGGTTTTTTTGAAAATACACGAATTTCTCAATAAATATATATCACATCATATGACTTTTTTTTGCTCAGCACGTCCATAGTGATCAAACGCATCACTTTAATTGAAGAAAAACATTTTAAATCATGTTTTTACCCACTTTTTTGGCGTTTTAGAGGGCGGGCAAAGATATCCGGGGTTTAAGCCAACATTGCCCACGTCAATTTAGTGTTCAAATACAGCTCGTATGATGATGATGTCTAAGGATCATTTAAAGGTTTTGGGCAATCCTACCGTTCCCTGTTAATAACTTGGCGATAAGTGTACAAACTTTTGAATAAATTTGGTGGGCAATGTTGCCTACCCGTTTTTGGCCATTTCCATACAAGACTCACCTAAGCATTTTACAAAGGCTAGGGTTGTCACTTAGGAGAAAACCTGTTACAATAGTTTAATGGCCTAAAGTATGAGTTTTGCTGTATTTTTCATGCGTTAAAGGGATAAAACATCTAAATAAAGGATAATAAGACCAATCAAATACAGTATATATTTATAAACTTACTTTAGTGTACAAACATGACCTTCTTTTACTTGCGAAGTTGGATAAATTTGTCAAAAGTGACAACCCTAAGCCGTTTTTGGTGGTGGGCAATGTTGGCATCCATAGGTCTGTAAATTACCGGATTACATTGCCCACCGCCAAAACTTTTGTGTCTTTAGGCCTTTTTAGATTAAACCTCAATGGACATAATCTATGCTTCATGTTTTATAACTGGAACCCGGAAATATTTGTCTAAGGGTTCTCATTTTTTTTTTCAAAAACAAATATTTGCATTCAAATTTCAACAATTTTTTGCTCGCCGAAATATACCCTATATTTGACAACTCGCTGAAAATTCCCAAGTCAAGTTTTGCACATGACCGGTATATAGTTTTGGCACAAATTTAACCTATTTTCTGCTAAAAATAGCAGGGTGGCCATAAGTATTTAATTTTTTTCTACATTAACGAATTTGTTTAAAATTGTCGTTTTGGGCAAAGTTTCCCTGGTGGCAAAGTTTTCTATATTCACGGTAGTTAAAAATAAATAAAATAAGGCAGTAATTAAAACGCTATCGACAGGCCACTCAGGTCCTTGGAAATACTCTTCTAAAGTCCGCATCATACAGTACAAGTTGGTTTTTACAAGCTTTGTCTTTCCCATCACGGGACAATGGTGTTCCGGACCTTTGGGAGGCGTGCGCGGAACCGAAGCCAACACGTAGACGCCCTTTTGACTTTAATGAAATGTAAGGGTTACACCGAGCGGATGCTGCCCTTGTCCGTGTCATGGGATCCACGCAGAGGCAGCACCCGCCAGGGCGTAAGGAGTATTGGGAGTTGAGGATCTAAAATGAACTAGGTTATTGGGTGAAAGCGATGGACTAAGTACTGAGCTATGGGAAAAAACCGGCCGCCTGTATTTCTCAATTGTTTTTATTTGATATATTTTCCTTGGACTAACTTTTAGTGTTTCTTTTTGGCCTTATTGTTGACTGCTAGAGAATGCCTTTTGGCATTAAGTCCGCCATTTGTACATATTTGTATTTCTTTGTGCAATAAAGTTTAAATAAATAAATGACTATAAAAAAATAAAATTAATAAATAAATCAGATACTTACTCGTACTGTGTGCAGCGTCCTTAATTGTAAAAACCTTATTAACTTATCTGCGAAGGTGTGTACTCGATACCGACGGCGCAGACCTCATTACTGGACCCTGATTTTAAATCGACGGTTATTTTTATTTCTTGATAGCGGCCATGTTTTTATTTAATAGGTAATTTAAGTGGCAGAGACCGATGTCCCTTAGGACAGAAAAGTTCGTCTGTCTGGTCCTTCTGCTCTGCAGTTCAAATTTTTTTGGCTACAAATATAATGACCACCAAAAAATACTTTGGTACCCTAAATAAAAAAATCATGCTTACCAAAAAAAATTACTGAACACCAAAAAAATAAGGCCTAAAAATACAAAAGTACCACCACTTTAATTACGACTGCACTTCAAATTGTATTCAAATACCAAATATATTGAATGATCACCAAAAATCATTAATGATCACCAAATCTTGAAGACCAAATTAATGCGATATTTTCACCTAAATAAACCACTATGATTACCAAAAAATTTATACATATTACCAAATAAAGTAAACTGATGCCAAAATTACTAGCCCCTCCCGCTCAACCCCCCGTAGCCCGCACCGCATACCTACCTAACCTAATCTACTTTTCTAGTAGCATTTCGTTATGCTACTAGAAAAGTAAGTTAAACTGCTATCAGTTAAGTGGGTTAGGTTAGGTTTGAACTGCGACCCTTACAGAAAAGAAATGCTACTAGAAAAGTGGGTTAGGTTAGGTTTGAACTGCGACCCATACAGAAACGAAATGCTACTAGAAAAGTGGGTTAGGTTAGGTTTGAACTGCGACCCTTGCAGAAAAGAAATGCTACTAGAAAAGTGGGTTAGGTTAGGTTTGAACTGCGACCCTTACAGAAACAAAATGCTACTAGAAAAGTGGGTTAGGTTAGGTTAGAACTGCGACTGTTACAGAAATAAAATGCTACTAGAAAAAGGTGACGAAGTGGATTAATTAATTTAATAGGATAACGATATATTAAATGATTGCACATTTTTAATTAAAATGTGGTTACAATTTTGTGATCATTTACTATTTTTGCGTTTACAATGATTATTTTGGAGCCATTTGCTTTAATAGGATAGCAAGATTTAAAAATTTGGTTATCATTTTACATTAAAATGGAGTTCTAATTTTGGTGGTCATTTACTATTTTTGGGTTTACAATTATTATTTTGGTGTCATTTTCTTTAATAGGATAGCAAGATGTAAAAATTTGGTTATCATTTCACATTAAAATGGGGATTGAAATTTGGTAATCATTGACTATTTTTGGGTTAATAATGATTATTTTGGTGTCATTTCCTTTAAAAGGATAGTAAAATGTAATAAAATTGGTAATCATTTCACATTAAAATGGTGTTATAATTTTGGTGATCATTCATGATTTTAGGGTGGTAAAATAGATTTTTTTGGTATTAAATTTTACTAAATCTGGTGATCAGTTAAATAGCAGCCAATTTTTTTATACCACGTCTGTGGCAAACAGCATACGGCTTGCCTGATGGTAAGCAGTCACCGTAGCCTATGGACGCTTGCAACTCCAGAGATGTTATATGCGTGTTGCCGACCCTATTACTCAATACTCATTTGATTATCTTGAAACTTTTTGTCGATTCAGTTTTTGATTTTTTTTCAAAATGGCGGAGTCATAGAGGCATGCCTACAACTTTTAGACAAACTAGTTTTTGCTATAAGAATAATGGATTTTAGAGTCTATATGTACTTGTCCAATTTAATTATTTCATTTCATTCCAGCCTAACAAAGAGCACTAAGAACACCTAAAATATACATTATAATGACCTACCTTACGTTCCGTCTTATTTCAGTGATTATATCAGCAAGCGGGCTCCAGCACATTAATATTAAGTAGCGAGACACTGCGATTCAAGGAGAGGTGTATTCTGGACGTTTTATTTTAAAATATAAGATTTTTGAACGCTGGCGTTTGCCAAATTCTTCAGCGAGTCATTAAACTGAAAGAATTTTTTTGTAACATTCATCAATTAACTGACATTTAACTTCATTTTTTAAGTAGGTACTTAAGTAAATATGCATTTATGCAGTATTATTTGTTATGTCTTCACTCATCACGGAACAGCCACGGTGGTGTACCGGATATTTCCACGCATGCCGGCGTGGAGCCGAAGCCAACACGTAGAGACCCGGACAATTTAATGATATGTAAGGTACACGAAGCGGCTTTGAAGATCACAAAAATTCAAGTCTTTTAAATCTGAAAGAAAGATTTTTTGGTATTACAAGGTTATGGATAATCTACAATAATGTAAGCCAAGTTGTTTATAGTTTTATAATTTAAATACCCCATGACTACCAGTAGGTACAGACTAGCTTTCACTTACATACTAGCAGAATGTATTATGTGTATGCGACACCGCGATATAATACATTCGGTAGAGACACTGAAAGAAAACGAACTAAAGGACGTCGAACTTAAAGATGTCCTTCTGTTCTGCAGGAAAACAAGAAGATTTGAGGAGAATAGTGTGGGAATGCCGCCGGGACAGAAACCTGCAGCTCCAACTTCAGGGAACTGGGCTGAATGAACGCGACACTTGATCGACAGCCCGCCTGCTTCCAGCCGGGCGTCCCTACACTATATCTAACAGTAGGTACAACTCTTGTACACATTAGTAATAAAATTTTAAGTTCCCGTTTACTAAATTAACGTGTGAAAATCCCAAAACTTTATACAAACACTGTGAAACTGAAACTAGCAAACTAAGCTCCTTCCAAGTTACAGAATCGGGCGCCGCCGAAGTATTTGCTCCCCAAATTGGAAGGGTTGAGTGTTTGAGTTCTCAACTACCTTTTAAATTGAGTGAAGGTTCCCTGAATTCACAATTGAGCTGGGATTGAATGCATGCGGGGTGGAAATGGGGCAATTATGGCGTTTGTTGGAATCGGGGTGATCTTTTAACGAGTGGACTGGGGGCTGCTTTTTTTTCTTTTTGTGTTTTTGTTGGAGTTTTTTATGCCGGTCAAAAGTATACGGCTGTTGTGACACTTGTGACGGCCACTGTAGCTTATGGGCGCTTAATTGTTGGTACAGTCGAGCTCACAAGATCTTTACAAGCCAACGATCCAAACATAGGTATAAGTATTTACACGCCTCTATTCAACTCAATCTGGTAGCAAAAGCCAGCTATTTGGTTTTGCCCTACAATGCTATCGAACTATTTAATACCAAGGTTTTTTCGCCTATGGTCCATTACAATATTCCTACATCAACCTTCCTAACCCTAACTTAAACAAACCTAATTAACGCCGACGAATCACCAATTAAAGCTCCAAACCAAATATAAACGTGTTTGCATACGCGTAATCACTCCCGAGAAGGTATCAGCAAATATGACGAACAAACATAATGTAGTTAGCTGGCTGACTTGATTGGGTTAGGGCAGGAACATTAAGATGAAGAAGGTGCACTTTCAGCTTGAAACGTTAGATTTTGTGTATGTCCCACTGCTGGGCAAAGGTCTCCCCTCTCCCTTTCCAATCCTCGCTGTGCTGAGCAAGATCCCGACAATCCCACTGGAATGCATCCAAGTCGTCCCGCTATCTCTTTCTCGGTCTGCCTCTGCCACGACCACCCTGGGGATGCCAACCCACGTTACATTTAAAACGTTAGAATTAAAATTCAAAATTTTGAGACGTGATCTTTCTAATGCGTTTGATTGCATGATTAATGGAACTATTATATTAAAATAAAAAACTTATGGTCAGTGTGAGTATTTCTAAGTCATCATGTTAAAATAACTATAGATACCTAACAAATAGTTGTACACCTACTTAATAAAACTTGGTATAGTGGAACTGAAGTGAAATTCAGAGTACCTCAGGGGTCTGTCCTAGGTCTATTGTTATTCTTGGTTTATAAAGACTTACCTCGTAACTTCGACATAAACTAAAATCGTGAAATACATTTTGATGTATTTACAAAAATAACATACACAATAAATATAGTTAGAAAAAAACCTGGTAATTAATATAATAAAAAAATGCCAAAATATTTATCATAATCATAATCATAATCATTTATTGCAGCCATGGTATTATTACAAGGTGTTCTTATTTAAGCCAGTACATACATGGACCCTACTAGGGCGTGGCAATATTTAAAACTATAACTAATCTAAGACTAAGTTGTAACAAACGTAGGATAAAGATAGAATATAACATATTCGGACAATACACATAATAATTATAACAGTTGAGCATCGTCTTTACTAGTATTTGGGCTAACTGTCCATGAACTCTTGTAAAGTATATGGACATTCAATTGTTAGGTAAGATTTTAGTTTGTTTACGAAGGTTGGGTAGTTGGTTATGTTCTTTATGTTCTGAGGTATACGGTTATATATTTTAATTGACATTGAGTAGGGGCCTCTGTTAAACATTTTCAGGTTGGCGGGGATAGCATGGACTAGTTTGTTACGATGGCGTAGATTATGGATTTATGTTCGGAATGTACATGGAATGTGCGGTGCAGATAATTTTGCAAACGAAAATAGTACACATATGAGTCGTGGGCACAATCTTGTATCTACTTATTCTGTGGCTAGGTGTTAAATTATAGACCAGGAGTTGTAATATATATAACAAATGCTGAAGATGTACCTATATATTTTAATTACTTCATTTTTATACCGCCTGTGGCAAATAAGCATACAGCCATTAATTCATATTACTCTAACGCAAGCAAATTATTAGTGTAATGTGTTTCAAATCAAATCATCAACTTCTTGATGGGAAATTTGGAGTACCTGAGGTGAGGGGTCTGTTCTAGGTAAATTTTTGTTCACGGTTTATCATGAGTATCGTGAATTAGCTCAGTGATTATTTAAAGCCGAAACATAATTTGGTGTGTGCAATTATACATGTTTCTACCCATAAAATATACACACGGTGTTTTAAAACTGTACAGGTGTATAATTATGTAAAATTATTACATAATATCCCGTTGACTTATAAGTTTTAATAGGTATCTAGTTCAATTCATTTTATTGGTTAATAAAATCCCTCTTGTGTTATAATTATGTTTCACGCCAATGTCTGTCTGTCTGTGTGTCTATCTGTGGCATCGTAGCTCCGACGGATGGACTGATTTCAATGCGGTTTTTTACGTGAAAGCGAGTTTCCTTGATGTGGTTCTTGGCTATGTTGGATAGAAATCGATCCAGCAGTTTTAATACTATCAACCCTTTTCCAAAATTACGTATTTTTGACGATATAGCGTTAGGGGGTTATTATAAATTTTTAATTTAATACTTATAGTAAAAAATCCCTCACCATCTCCCACGACGGGTTAAACGAGTCAGCAATCGTCACTCGTTAGGAAACTCTCTGTTTGTCTGACATCATTAGAACGCTATCAAATAGTTTGTGTAATGATTTCAAATCAAATCAGAAACTTTATAATGGAGGGTGTGTGGTGATTATTCAAAAGGATTTGATGAGGAACCTGATGAATTGCTGGCGTTTACAATTAAATTACAAGGCCAAATAATTAGAAATGACCTGAATAGTGAATTTGGCCGAATACCGAATACCGAATATTCGACCCCACTCTCGGTCGAATACCGAATATTCGGCATGACAAGCGAACATTTTGAGTCACAATTATTATGAAAACTGTTCGCCAACAAAGCACAACGTTTGCTAAAATATATTTTTATGTTGAACAGAATTAAATGAACGTAGTTAGAGTCAATCAAATCGGACCCATGATAAAAATATAATATTTTGTAATCAACAAATTCTCAAAAACGTGCCTTTGTATTTAACTACTTTCCAAAAATACATATTAAATATACCTAGTTTTTGGTTATTTTAGTGTGTAATTTTTCTTTTTAATTTTTAATAATATTTTAATAATTTTTCTTTTTAGGTAGGTTGGCATCTCTACAAATAATCCAAATAATTATGAATCCTTCCTTGAAATTATTCATTTATATGTGAACGGCAAACGTCAAATGTCAAAAAATAAACGTAAAGGACGCCTATATGCGGCAGAAGAAGATGAAGTATGGATGTTTGCATCTTGTGTTGCCTGTTCTCAGTGGCGCCTTAAAAAAATACTAGAATTTCTTGTCGGTCTGTAGATCAGTTAATATCATGTAACGGGATGGACTATACGGGGTGGCTAGAAAATAACTGCATTCCTGTTGCCAGGGAGGTTTTGAGATTATACTGAGCAATTTTTACTATGGGACCAACCCTGAAATAGCGAAAAAATTTGGCTGTTTCATACATTTTGGCTGGTCCATTTTCTACGGGAGGGTAAAACTTTTTTTCGCGATTTCGGGGTTGGTCCCATAGTACAAGTTGCTCAAAACCTCCCTGGCAACGGGAATGCAGTTATTTTTTAGCCACCGTGTATAACTTACTACTATTAATAATAATTATTATCCATCAAAATTTAGGCAACTTGATTACCTAAACTCAATCATCTAATAAAATAACTTGCCTCAGCAGCTAAAGATCTTAATTCGATATTATAATCATGTTTAACAATATCACTTCACTTTGAAGTACCTAGTCTTTGATTTTGAAACCTAATTAGTGCTGAATTTCTTAAAGGAAAGTTAATTATTTGGTTGATTGCTTTACTAAGCTACATTTGAAACAGATCACCATGGAAACTATACAAGAAGGGGCGTATAAAGAATAATTCGGATTCAGACTACCTAGGGTGACTGCTATAGGTTATTGGCCACTACATAGTAATTGGCCACTCCTAACTCCTAACAAATCAAAAAGTAACAAGCCAATTGAAGCCTTATTGTTAAGAGTGGCCAGTTACTATTTAGTGGCCAATAACTATAGCAGTCATCCTACACGAGCATTACAGCAGCAATATTGAATTTTCAATATTAACTATAGACTCTGGTGCCGTTAAGATAGAATATTCTTACGGTAGATGTCGCTATACACGGTGGCTAAAAAGTAACTTAATCCCCGTTGCCGGGAGATTTTGGGATTATACTGAGAGAGTTTTACTATGGGACCAACCCTAAGTTCGCGAAAAAAAAATTTGGCTGTTTCATACATTTTGGCATGGAATTCTATTGCAGGGTAATTCTTTTTTCAGGATTTATGGTTGGTCTCATAGGTAGTAAACGTTGCTCAGTATGTATAATCGCAAAACCTCTCTGGCAACGGGAATGCACCCTATTTTTTAGCCACCGTGTATATCTGTGCCTTCCTAAAGCGGATGTAAACAAAAATAACGAAATGGAAATATTCGCACGCTTCTGTTAAGCCTCGGTAGCTCATTTGCTTAAAAGCGATCGTACTGATTTTCCGAAAAGTCGCAAGTTCAAGTCTTGCCCGAAGCAGTGAATTTTTCCATTTTTTCTTTAATATAATAGATTGTAGTACCGCTCGCAGACGTAAATATGCGCTGGATAAAAATTTGCTGCTAAATTGTCAAGTAAATACATATACGAGTAGGTAAACTCACTTCACTGGTAGTAAATAATTATATTTCTTTCTTACTTACCCAAAATAACCATAAGACATGCTAAAACAATAAATATTATCATAGAAACGTATCATAAACCTTGTTATTGTAATGTCGAGTAATTTATATTAAATGATCGCCCTTTACACGCCACTTCGTATTACAAATGAGTTTAATTAAATTAATCCATATGTCACAACAATGGCTTTGGTTTACAATCAAATCAAATTTCCAATATTGCGTGTACGTAAGATATAGTCATTAAGAAAATTGGAAGCGCAATATAATGTAACAGAGACCAAATGTACTCGAGTGTAATGAAATTAATTCATCGCAAGTGAAGCCTACTAGAAATACTACTATATATGCGTTGGACAAAGAGTCAGAATATATTTGATAAATTTATATGACAAACTGATATTCACAATTAGCAATAAGGATTAGCGGCTAAAAATAAATGGTGGCGCTACTGTCTGGGGATGTTTTGCGAAATCGCACGACTTCGTCTGACGTCACTACCGACATAAGTGAAATGAAATGAAAAGAATTTATTTGTAACAACACAATCTTAAAATTAATAGTTGACAAATATTTAATTACACAAACGGGTCTACCGCGATATAATTTCATTGTTTTTACCTTTAATTCCGACGTTTCAGCTGAGTTGCACCAGCTGTGGTCACGGAAAGACCACAGTGACCACAGCTGATGGTGCAACCTAGCTGAAACGTCGGAATTAAAGGTAAAAACAATGAAATTATATCGCGGTAGACTCGTTTGTGTAATTAAATATGTGTACCTACAAAACGCGAGAGTTTAAAGTGTTATAGTTGACAAATATGTAACATAGGTTATGTAATTGGTTGTCCCAAAGAGGATACCGCTCAGCATAATTGTGTCGGAGCACTTAGTGCAACGACGCTGATTTTCAGTGGACCCTTAAGCTTATAACATAAGAAAGAAAATATTACTAACGTAAACATACTAAAAATAATGCGTAATATGATAATGACCGGCATAAACGGCGATTCAACGGAGTCACGCCGTTTTGTCGCATAAATAGTGTTTAGTTTTTAAGTTTATAAAATATATATGTATGTTAGTCTGTAAGGTATTTGTAATATGGGCCTTGTTGCCTGACTTAAATTTTAAATAAATTAATAAATAAAATAAATAAAAACAGAATAGGGAATATTACGCGAAACTCTGCGTAGGTAGCTCCACTACCACTATCTGTCACAATCTGGGGGTCTACCGCGAAACAAGAAACTCGAAATCTCGTTATCTAATCTCTCTATCACTCTTGCATATTCGAGCGATAAACAGGCAGATAACTAAATTTTGATTTTCCCGTTTACCGATAGGCCCTTGTTAACAAACCGCCTTGATGCATCAATGTCATTTTATTGTCTGTGAAAACTTGTCAAAAAACAGTTTAAGGCACAGTATGTATAAGTTAGTCTATGAATTTACTAGAGTCGGTAGTGCTGTACTCTGGCGGCAGAACATTGCAGTAATATCCCATATTATAATTCTTTCAAAAACACGCGCGATGCCGCCGGATACGTCAAGTGAAAGTGCTCGACTTCCCTTGATATGTCGCCGACACGCACAGTTATCTCCTAGTCCCCCTAATCCTTTTTTTACGTTGGGGAAATGCGTTTACGCATGCCACCTGGTCCGGGGGAACCAGGGGGACGGACTAACCAGTGGAGGACTACCGTCTAAAACCGCCAACGAGTACCGACTCCGCCTTAGATGGGGTGCCGCAGGGTCGCTATCAGCATTCGACCACGTGCAGTCCCCCTAATCCCTGGCTTTAGTGTTAGGCCGGAGCCCCACTGCTGCGCACGCTACATCCACGGCCCACGTTTTAATACAAACCGTGGGCAAGCCCACGAAATTTTGTATAGGAACGTGGGTCGTGTACATAGCGTGCGCAGCAGTGGGGCTCCGGCCTTAATGTCTATTTGATTAATTTAAATATCCAGTATCGCGATCCTCGTTCCTCCAAATTCATACCATCAGTACGACAAAGTTTATCAATAAGGGAGTCTCAAAAAAACCTTCGTATTCTAGATTTATAGATACCTATTGTAGGTCCTAAATTTCAGTTTAAATTCTAGAACCAAATTTATGGAGACTGTAAATCATGGCATAAGTTAATAAAGTCCACATTGGGACAGGGGCAGCTTTTTGTTGAAGTGTATAACTTGCCATTATGAAGGTTACTTGAGACTTCTTGAATAGTTGGGCCAACTGTATAATTACTGATATTAGGTAAATATTTGGGGACTATCTTAATAGGGATGTACCGACTAGTCGGGAAAGCCGACTATCCGGCCTTATAAGTGACAGAAAAACAGGACAAAAAGAAATAAACAGCTAATATTTTCCATAAGCTTTTCACCTATTTTACCCAAATTCCTATTCAGGGTGCTTACGAAAACTTTTGTTCGAATTATTGACGAATTTTTGGTCGCTTTCTTGTCCGATTATCCGGTTGTCGTATGAAATACACGGTGTGTTCAGTCTCTTTGAAGTTACTTGTCAAATGTACTCTTTAGTTTAGTTGATGAAATATAAACACGTCAGTCAATAAAGTCATGTTATAATAAAATTACGTTTTCTTTACAAAAATAATATAGATATTCACAAAAATAGAGTAAACATGGTCCTTCGAACCGGATAATTAAAATAAAGAGAAACAGTGAAGCTGTGTAAAAAATTGTGCAAATTATATTTACGTATTTTAGACAAATTTTTCGAAATTCACAACGAACATGTCGACAGCCGAGAAACTTATAAGTCTTATAGCACTTCAACAAGACAACTTAGAAATAACAGAAAGGCACACGTGAATTTCAAAAAATCACCAAAAGAAAGAATTACTTTAGGATACGTACAAGGACGTTTAGAAACATTGGAAAATAACTACAAAGAATTCAAAACCATCCATCAAAGATTGATTACCGGCGTTTCAAAGGAAGACAAATGCAAATCATCATATTTTACGGAAGATTTATATGATACCTTTGAAGAACGTTATTACACGTATAAGGGTGAGTTAAAGACAGTTTTGCAGAAATTTAATGCCGAAATAAAGGACAATATAGAAAATAGTTCAGGCATTCAAACGTCAAACAGTGAAATAAAATTACCCCGAATCACTATACCGACATTCAGCGGTGAGTACACGGAGTGGCAATCTTTCCACGATTTATTTAACACCTTAATTCATAAAAATAACTCGCTAGATGATGTGCAACGCATGCACTACCTGAAAGTTAACCTGAAAGGTGACGCAGAATACCTATTAAGACAATTTTCGATTACCGCCGAAAATTACCAACAAGCATGGAGTATTTTGAAGAAAAGGTACGATAACAAAAGGTACATCGCAAATTGCCATTTTAAAAGGTTTTTTGGCCAGAGGACAATTGTCAAAGAATCAGCCACTGCTTTGAAACAACTGCTCGATACGTCTGTAGAATGTCTGAATTCTCTCAAAAATCTCGGTTTACCAATAACTCAATGGGATGCCATTGTAATTTACATCATCGTTTCAAAATTGGACCCTGATAGCCATAAACATTGGGAAGAGTTGATAAATGGCGAAGATTCATCAGTGTTTCCAACTTTCGAAAGATTGAAGTCGTTCCTGGAAACTCGGTTTAGAACTTTAGAAATGGTAGAACCAGATAACAAGAGTTGGAAACCAGCCGCTCCAAGGACGTTTCATATCACAGCCAGCGATGCTTGTTTAGAGATACAATGTGCATTTTGTAAAGAAGACCACTACATTTTCAATTGTAAACAATTTGCAAAGCAACCATTAGATGACAGATACAACTTTGTTCGAGAAAACAATCTCTGCTTTAACTGCCTCATACCCAATCATGCAGTGTGGCGATGTAGACAGAAGTCGTCATGCCAAGTGTGCAAGAGACGTCATCATTCTTTACTGCATCGAGATTCAAAACCGACAGAAGAAATGCAAGAAAACAATAAAGTTGACACGACCTTAGATGACTCAAAGGTAGTTGCACACGTTAGACCAAATGAAGACGCAACTGAGAAAAACATTATGTTAGCTACAGCGTTAGTAGATGTAGCATCGAAGTGTGGACAGCCGCAAATGTGTCGAGCGTTCATTGACCCAGGATCCGAAATATCCTTCGTCGCAGCTCGAGTCGTCGAGATGTTAAACTTGAAGAAAACAACAATTAGCGGAGTAGTCTCAGGAATTGAAGAAGGTAGCGTGTGCATAAAAAACAAGGTGGAACTACAAATCTCGTCGAGGTATGAGCCCGATTTCGTCGTCAAGGTAAATACATATGTACTTAAATCTATAACTCGTAGTTTACCAGCTAGGGAAGTAAATTGTGAACCGTGGCCTCAACTTGATGATGCAAAGTTAAAGTTAGCTGACCCTACCTTTAATATTCCGGGTAGAGTTGATATTCTTCTTGGTGCAGATGTTTATGGCAAAATTCTTGAATCTGGGCTTATGAAGGGACCGGGCTATTTAGTAGCACAATATACACGCCTAGGTTGGATTGTGACAGGTGACACTAATACAACTTCTTCCAGACCTAGCAAACATGCGAGCTTTCATGTTATCCGTCAAGTAGAAGAAGACAACAATCTTTTGAAGAAATTTTGGGAGGTTGAAACACAAGGTTATACAAACATGAAGGGATGGTCAAAGGAAGAAGAATTATGCGAAGAAATTTACAAAACAACTACAACGAGAGATGACACTGGAAGATATATAGTGCACTTACCGTTGAAAGAAAGTGTGGAGGATACGGTGAAATCATGTGGAGAGACCAAACAGCAAGCAACCTTGAGATTCAAACAGCTGGAAAGGAAGTTTGAGAAAAATGATAATTTGAAGAAAGAATACGCAAAGGTCATACATGAATACCTGGAATTAGGGCACATGAAGAGAACTAAAGTGGAAGACGATGCTGCAGCAGTGTACCTTCCTCATCATGCTGTCGTCAAGGAAACTAGAGACACTACGAAGGTTCGTGTGGTTTTTGACGCTTCAGCGAAAGGCTCTCGTGGCATCTCGTTAAACAGCGCTATGATGATAGGGCCCACACTGCAACCGGGCTTACGAAGTCTAGTAATTCGCTGGAGAGCTCATAGAATCTGTGTGATTGGAGACATTGTTAAGATGTACCGACAGGTGTGGATGACAGACGAACACACAGACTTACAGCGGATTGTTTGGAGAGATACACCTTCTGAAAAAATAGAGAGCTACAAATTACTTACTGTTACATTCGGAACTGCTGCTGCACCTCAATCAATTGGCCGATGATGAAGCACACACTTACCCACGTGCGGCATCGATAGTAAAAAACAGTTTCTACATGGACGATTTAATGACCGGACATGAAGATAAGTCTGAAATTAAGAAACTGTGCCAAGATATTAATTGTCTGTTAAAGGCAGGCGGGTTTGAAATGCAGAAATGGTCAAGTAACTCTGAAGAGCTGCTCGAGTTTCTCCGAAACGGGAGAACATGTAAAGAACCTGAGAACAAAATTGAAATTAAATTAGACAAGGTTATAAAGATATTGGGACTTACGTGGGATAGAAAAGAGGATGTATTCAAAATTACAGTAAACTTACCAAATTCTAGAATCCCGACAACGAAGAGACAGATAATATCAGAAGTCGCAAGTCTGTTCGACCCATTCGGATGGTTAGCTCCTGTAATAATAACAGCCAAGGTGATGATACAACGATTATGGCTGTATAATCTGAGCTGGGATGATGAACTGCCACCCGAAGTTGTCGAGGAGTGGCGAAATTACCGAGAAGAGTTAAGTGAACTTCAATCAATACAGATACCACGTTGGATCAAGATAACTTCTCGTAGCAAGGATATTCAACTTCATGGTTTTGCGGATGCATCATCAGTTGCATATGCAGGTGTAGTCTACCTTCGAGTGACAGATGAAAATGATATTATACACATTAGTATGCTTGCAGCAAAAACAAAAGTAACACCTTTGAAACAATTGACTATACCAAGATTAGAGTTATGTGCTGCGGTATTGACAGCGAAACTTCTAAGAGAAATGGCAGATTTATTACAGGTTTCGATGGACAATGTATATGCTTGGACAGATTCAATGGTAGTGTTGTCTTGGCTACAGTCTCAACCAAGTCGATGGCAGTTATTTGTCGGTAATAGAGTATCCGACATTATACAACTTATTGACCAAGACAAATGGAGACATGTTCCGTCAGCAGACAACCCAGCGGATCTCGCTTCAAGGGGTGTAAGTTCAAGAGACATGGCGGACAGTGATATATGGTGGACGGGACCTAAATGGCTTAGATCAGAGAATGTAGATTTTGAAAGAACCAAAATACCAAGTACTGACCTCGAGATGAGAAAGACGTTTCATGTAAAATTGGATGACAACCCAGTTTGGGAAAGATTCTCATCTATGTCCAAATTGAAGAGAGTCTTAGCATGGTGTTTTAGATTTCTAGATCATACTCATAGCTCAACTAGAGAACGGTTTTTGACAGCCGCGGAACTCAATACTATCGAAAACAGATGCATCCAATATTATCAATGCCTGGTCTATGATCAAGAAATAGAAGATCTAAAAGAAAACGGTAAAATAAAGAACAAGAGCTCCTTAATTAATCTCGGACCTTACTTAGATGAAAATAACTTATTACGAGTTGGAGGGCGGCTTAATAATGCACAAATATCAGAAGACGAGAAGCACCCTATAATTATTCCTTGTAAACAACACATAACAAGATTATTAGTAAATGAAGCTCACATAAAAACATTACATGGTGACATACAGCAGATGATGACATACCTGCGCAGCAAGTACTGGATAGTAAGCTTGAAATCAGCTGTAAGACAAGTTACAAGAAATTGCAAAATCTGTATTATAGACAAAGCAAGAACACAACAACAATTAATGGGTCAGCGTCCTGCTTCAAGGGTTACATCTCATCGCGCCTTCTTGAATAGTGGTGTCGACTACGCTGGACCTGTACAGTTGAAGACTTCGAAAGGGAGAGGTTATAAGACTACGAAAGGTTATATCTGCTTATTCGTTTGCATGTCTACGCGAGCTATTCATTTAGAAGCGGTTACAGATCTTACAGCATAAGGATTTATCGCAGCATTTAGAAGGTTTGTTGCCAGGAGAGGTCACTGTGCTCACCTTTGGAGCGATAATGGTACAAATTTTACAGGAGCAGCCAAAGAATTAAAGGACATGTTTTCCAAAGGTAAAACAAATATAGCAAGTGAAATAGCAGAACTGCTAGCTAACGATGGAACTACCTGGCACTTTATTCCACCAAGAGCACCAAATTTTGGTGGTTTGTGGGAAGCTGGTGTGAGATCGATGAAAAAACACCTCAATAGAGTAAGCAGTACTACAAAAACGACATATGAAGAAATATCAACATTATTGGCTCAAATCGAAGCGTGTTTAAATTCTCGACCTTTGTGTAAAATGGACGAAACATTAGCAACATTAAATCCACTAACACCGGGTCATTTTCTAATTGGCGAACCGTTAATCAACGTACCTGGGATAAACTATGAAGAAAGAAATGTGAATTTGCTTACTAGATGGCAGTTCATACAAAATAGAATGCAAGATTTCTGGCGTAGGTGGAGAGTGGAGTATCTTAACACTTTACAACAACGATATAAGTGGCACGACACTGTGAAGTCTCCCTGTATTGGAGATATTGTTATTGTCAAAGAAGATGATATGCCTCCAGCTAAATGGCTATTGGGTAAAATTAAGGAGCTACATCCGGGGGCGGACAGTTTAGTCCGAGTTGTTACCCTTCAGTGTAAGGGTGATAATGTCATTAAAAGACCTTTATCCAAATTAATTTTATTGCCAAGTAAAATGACATAGACCGCTATAGGTTCATGGTGGGTGGTTAACTTTGCAATATCATAAAGAGGATTTATTGTTATCGCAATAAGCTGATTGAATTGTTTCTTCTAAGCTAGGTACTTTATTTGTATTTCATGACCAATATTGATCAGTTACAAATGTTATGTTGTTATTTTACATGAAATGTATATTAAGTTGAATATTTCATTTCATTAGGGTTTGTGACAAGAGTTAATTGCTATTTATGTTAATGTTTTTTAGGGTTCCGTACCTCAAAAGGAAAAAACGGAACCCTTATAGGATCACTCGTGCGTCTGTCTGTCTGTCTGTCTGTCTGTCCGTCTGTCACAGCCGATTTTCTCCGGAACTACTGGACCAATCAAGTTGAAATTTGGTACACATATGTAAGTTTGTGACCCGAATACGGACATGTAACGTAAACAAATGAATTTTAAACATGGGGGCCACTTTTGGGGGGTAAATGAAAAAATGAAAAAAAAAAATTTTTCAAACTATATCATGTTACATATCAAATGAAAGAGCTCATTGTAAGGATTTCAAATATTTTTTTTTTATAATTTTCTAATCAACAGTTTAGAAGTTATTCAAGAAAATAGGCAAAAAATGACCATTCCCCCCCCCCCTTATCTCCGAAACTACTAGGTCTAAAATTTTGAAAAAAATACATAAAATAGGTCTATACCTATAGATGACAGGAAAACCTATTAGAAATGTACAGTCAAGCGTGAGTCGGACTTAATTACAATTTTAATCCGACCCCTACGGATTTTTTAAAGAGATTTCACTCACGTTTCACATAAAAAATACATTGTTAACAGTGCCGGATTACTTAGAGTAGTAGTTTTCTTAGAGTAATTGGTGATAATTTTCTGACAAGATAATCATTTTAAATATTTAACGGTCTTACCTACTTACGAGTAATTGTAAGGTCAAATTAAAAAAAATGTTAAATTGAGAGCTAGCTTAAAGTTTTTTGTACTCGTCGACTTTAATGGTTGAATTAATAAAGACTTTGTAACCAATAAGCAAAACAAGCACGTGCTTAGGGCACCACGTTCAGGAGGGGCACCAAAATGCCAGGTTGAAAAAGGTGAACAAATTTTAAAATTAGGGACAGACACATCGTTTTTACCACACGATTTTTTTTAGCTGTCCAAAAGCTAATTTGCAAAAATAATGGCGCGTAATTCTTTGGGAAACAATCGGTAGCAGTAGAAGAGTCGTGATTACATGCATAGATTCAATTTCAACCCACTCTTTTGCGGTTCGGCGTTAGGTCTTATGCGAGGCCTTCTGCCTTAATTACACTTGGGCGTGGATCCAAATCCAAGCTTTCCTCTTTCGCAGCTAGGCCTACTGCCTTTCTCACACTTCGCCAATTCAATTCCAAGCTCTGCTTTCTTGCATATTTTATGGATGAAAACAACCTCGAATATCGAAGCCTAAGAAATATCGAGCCCTATGCGAAGCTAGGCTGATAGAAAACTGTCCCATCCCTTCTCTGTATGAAATCCTGGATTCGCGCCTGGTTGGGACTAAAAGTAAAATTTAGTTTGTATATCGAAAAATTTTCGCGCTCGCTTCGCTCGCGTTTTCAATAACTTTATAAGGTATGATAAAGGTGACATTCGGGTGGCGACTGCAGCAACATTACTCTGTTGCAACGTTACTGCTGCAGTACTGTCAACTTCCGTGATAAAATGATGTGACTGATTTCCATACTAAAAGTAAAAATTTACAACTGTCTATCATATTGCGTTTTTATATCGAAAAATTTCCGCGCTCGCTTCGCTCGCGTTTCTATTACTTTCTAAGCTATGATAAAGGTGACATTAGGGTGGCGACTGCAACAGCATTAGGTACTCTGTTGCAACATTACTGCTGCGGCACTGTCAATTTTCGTGATAAATGATGTGACTGATTTCCATTCTCAGCTGTAATGCGGCAATGAACTTCTCTCAATTTACAAAAAAATCAATGTAATCTTGATGACCCGAGGGAGAGCGGGCACCTAGAAATCCTTAGGGCATCAACATATCTTAATCCGGCACTGATTGTTAAAAATTGTGTAATATACGGAACCCTTGGAACGCGAGTCCGACTCGCACTTGGCCGGTTTTTTGACTGTAAGTCAAAGCTATTTAAGTATAAAATAAGTATTTTGGTGGGCGGTATGTTCAGTCTCTTTGAAGTTACTTGTCAAATGTACTCTTTAGTTTAGTTGATGAAATATAAACACGTCAGTCAATAAAGTCATGTTATAATAAAATTACGTTTTCTTTACAAAAATAATATAGATATTCACAAAAATAGAGTAAACACGGTGTAACATGAGTAAACCGAATAATTTTAACCACGCACATCTGAGGTCAAAAGAAGGAAAAAATGTAATATGAGTTTAGGTCAATTTCGCCAAAAAAAAAATTTTTTTTGTTTTGTTTTTTTTTTTCAATTTTTTGAATGTATTTGTACATAAAAAATAAATGTTATTGGTAAACTTGTCACTTAAAATTGATTTTTACATTATTTTTTCGTAAAACCTACTTTTTGCAAAGTGTTACTTGTCACTTTTTGACATCTATCAATAAGGATATTTAGACTACGTCCCATAGCAGCAACATCACCATCAAAAATGCCTTTTACACTATGTAACAATAAATACTTGTTTTTTTTTTAATTAATATTATCTCTGAAACTAGGCGAATTTCAAAAAAGTTTATAGGACATTTTTGTCTCTAAATATGATCAGGAATACGCTGTTAAAATTATTCGGTTTCCTCATGTTACACCGTGTATAGTCTTAGGGTTTTTTTATTTATTTTATTTTTCAGCGTTACTATTGATGAATAGCGCGACGAAAGGGGTTGTTGTTAAGTGCATCTGAACCGAACTTATCGGCTAGTCGGCTAATCGGCCATCCGAGCGCCGATTAGTCGGCTAGTCGGCCAAATCAATAGTCGGTACATCACTAAATCTTACGCAGGTCGATCTAGTGTCAGCTCTTGAAGTAAAGGTACGGTTCGGATTCAGAATAGGTATACCAGGATTACTGTAGTAGTATAAAGTAGCAGTATTTTTTTAACTTTATGTTTATGTTGTGTTGGTACCGTTCGAACTGCTGTGTAATAGTATAGGTAGTACTTAGTGTTTTTTTTCTAACTATATGGTGCACAATAAATAATATTTACTTAGGTATACTTACTTATTGCAGCTCGATATTAACCTTAAAGACCTATCACATGACGTCATACGTTGATATTTAGGTAGTTAAAATATTTCTTTTAATTTTACCTTTTAAACTTAGTAGTGGCTCAAAAAATACGTCTATAGTATTACATTCGTTCCACAAAAACAAAAGAGGAACGAATTTGGCATAAATAGAAGTTCTTTAACCGGTAACCGCAAACGGAAACGAAATCCCTTTCGTTCCCGGGTGAATGAACGAAATTTGAAAAATAAAACAGTTTTCAAGCCCTGGCTGTGACATACGTACAGACAGAGAGAGAAAAGTATAGGTAAGGGTTCAGTTTTTTGCCATTTTGGCTTGGGAACCCCCCTAAAAAGGTCACCTAAGTATGTATTACCTATTCATTATATGAGTAAGTACTAAAGAAACTTGACAAAAACAACAAGTCTCCAAACCGTCCGTCGTAATCAGAAGACAAAGGCCAACTCAAACAGACGAAGAAAGTTGTTGCAAAATATTTGCACAAAAAATCACGCTGAATATAATTTTACTTATTGTTCCTTTGTGGAGCAAAGAGTAGCGCGGGATAGAGCGGTCACTTAACAGCTCGGCCATGACATTACGCGACTGGCGACGGCGACAGCGACAACCGTAGGTGGGAACGAAAGGTCCGATCGCTGTGTCTCGCTCCAACCTATGGTTATCGCTGCCGCCGTCGCAAGTCGCGCAATGTCGTGGCCGAGCCGTAAGATAATTTGGGTTTATGTATACAGTCAGGCTAAGCTAACTCTGCACCGTGTTTGATAACATGATAACACAGAGTGTGGAAGTATTTTTAAATAAATAGTTTAAAATAACACTTGCACTACATTCTGTGCTGTCAAACACGGTGCAGAGTTAGCTCAGCCTGACTCTACCAGTAGCTAGTGCTAGTGCTGGAATATTTGAAATAACTTTGGGCATTTAATTGTCTGGTTTACTTTTTTTACACCAGTTGTACGTATATATTTTTTCACCACACCAGCTCGGAAAGGCTTACTTTGCACTTTAAAAACTGATAGCAAAGTTGCATTTTATTCACATGTGAGACAAAGTAATCAAATGCAAATTTTGAGTTGGTTTCTTATGTGTGCTGGTAGAAATGACTTTTAAATGATAATTTTGGATGATAAATTTTTAATTACATTCATTTGGATTTGATTTGGTTTGATTTTGTTTGATATTTTACATTTAATATTTGCTTCAGGTTGGTGTGGTGAAAAATTTTGTGTTTCACTCGGGGGCAAATTTTGTTTAACCCTCGTGCTTTGAAACCCTTGCAACGCACAAGATTCCATTTTTCGAACCACTCGCTATGCTCGTGGTTCAATTTTGGAATCTTTCGCTTGCTCGGGTATCAATATTAGCACGAGCAGTTAAACAACAACTTTGCCCCCTTGTAAAACAAATAACTATTGTCAACGTGATAGGCCTTTAAGTCTATTACAGACTATAACAAACAGTGTCAGGTAGGGTGACATTTTTCAGGGTGCGTAACGGGCCATATAACAACTTTTGATATATTTTTAGTCGATATAACGATCGAGGGACATAATGCACTTTTGCTATAACAATACATAGTATATTCTTAGAGAGTCTAACTATCGTCAAGTATAATGAACGTGTAATATAACAACTTCTAATCTAACATTAACAGCGTATAACGTATATGTGATATAATTATGTTCGATATAACGCTCAGTTGGCATAATGTAGTACTGGTATAATTTGTAATATTTACTACTATTATAACAGCCTACGTATTCGAACTTAAGGCAGGTCTCAGTTAGGTTCGACGACGAGCGAAGCGAGGAGGAGTGTTAGGTAGAACTGCGACCCTACAGCGCGCGAGCCGAGCGAGCGAAGCGAGCGTGCCGCGGTAGCGGCCGGCGAAGCGCCAGAACCGACTTTTTTTATTACTTTACTTTTTTTACAAACCTCAACTTATTTTTATACATTAGAATACATTATACCATAAATACTTATAACAAATATTCATTATATCCAGTAAACGTTATATCGAATAGCTTTTATATCGATTAAGCATTATACCCCATGAAAATAGTTATTTTGTTGTTAAATCAAAAGTTCATTATACCGCTTAAGTGATTATACACCATGAAATTATATCAAAAGTTGTTATATCTATTGAAAATATATCAAAAATTGCTATACGGATCATTACACACCCCATTTTTCATGGCTGTATAAGCCAATACGCGACAACCACGACACGACCGCAAAACAGGCCGGTGTAGTGTGCCCGTCGCGAACAGATGTCATATACTTACATTGTCGCTGGGGGCCGATTTTTGAATTTCGACCACTCGATTTCGTGTATTTCGTTAAATAATATCTCCAATACTAGGCACTTAAATTCTACTAATAGAATTGAAATCGAGTGGTTAATACCACTAGATTCCAAATTTCGATCGCTCGTATTTCAAAAATTAGCATTTCGCCGTTGTACCACCGACTTTCGAGTGACGAAATCGAGCGATCGAAATTCAAAAATCGGCCCCCAGATGACGCTTGGCTCGCTTACTTGCGAGTGCCTTAATCCAAGCGTCATCGTGGATTTTACGACCGTCGAACAACAGTTTGCGTCACTTATTTCTGTCCTCGACAAGTAATATTTTTGTGTCAAATATTTCGGTACACTAATTTAACAGTTAAATTACTTGTTATTGCAACCCAAACAGAACTGGACTTGGCTAGGCCCTCTGATACAATGTGACGGACATCAAGTCACATCTGTGACGTCTTTTATTCTGTGCTCTCGGACAAAAGTTGTATCTCTAACGAGGGCCGAGTTAGCAAGGGTTGTTTGTACAAAAACGGCTTGATTTCGGAAAATGCGACGTTCCTCCTCGCTTCCGTTCCCATTACTCGGCGCCATTTTGAAGGACATATTTTACATGCGTCATAATTTGTTAGAGTTAGACCAAGAAGTCTGCAGCGATTTTGATAGCCCACTCAGTGCAAGTGTTATTTTACTTCTATGAAATTATGACGTACTTATACCTAAACACTTGCACCGCGTGGGCTATCAAAATCGCTGCAGACTTTTCATGGTCTAACTCTATTAAGTATGTACTAGAAAAAAACTGTAGTTTTCTTTTTTTAATTTAGAATGTGTGTCCGATAAAATAGTTGGGGCAAAATAGTTAAAAGAAACTGGCGTCTTTTCTGTGGACATTACAAACGATTTGGATACAATTTTCTAAGACTTTAATCATACAACTTAAAAAAAGGTTTTAACATGGATACCTATAAGGATAAAGTAAGAAAATTAGGCTTTAAAGTAAACTTACTTCATGTTATCAACAGAAAAGACACCTTAACTTTAACTCATACTAAAGAAGTTTTTGATCCAGTTACGATTTTTTTTTTCTGTATATAAATACACAACGATATACCAAACTTGACTTGAGCTAGAAGGTAAGTACAGATCACACAGGCTGGACCAACAAGTAGGTGGTTTCAATGTGACCACCATTTTTGTTTCTTATAGAACTGCCCTTGTATGTACCTACCACTTGCCACCCTTGTCCAACCCTGTGTATTGACACATATGTAAAATAGCTTCATATTTCGGTGATTAACATAACGTTTGGGGCAACTCGTGGTGTCTGAGAGATATAATATTTATAACGGATTTGACTGTGATCCAGAAAAAATTGTCAAGCGGATCTGGTTCTGTATAAAAATAGGGTAACTCTCTGCATGATCTCGCAGACTTAGGCCAAGAAAAGCCTGCAGCGATTTTGATAGCCCACACGCAGTGCCAGTGTTATTTATACGTCATAATTTTATAGAGGTTTGACGTTTAAAATAACACTTGCACTGCGTGTACTATCAACATAGTTGCAGACTTATCTTGGTCTAACTCTTATAATATTTTTGTGGTACAGTCAGCAACAATAATGGCGGATTGTTTCATCCGAACACACCGAAAGTATCTGCCACCCTAGAATATTTTTCCAGATATAATTTATGTCTCTAGAGTTCCTGTTCAATAGTATATTATGTCGCAATTTTATTGTTCTACATATTAGAGGCATGCTTTTATGTTATGTAATGTTTTTTTTTAAACTATTAGAGAATGATACGATCCGCTACTTTTGATGCTGAACATATGTTATATGAACACTCGGCGTCAAAAAAATCGCACCTCTCTCAAAAAAATCTCACCAAAAATTCGTTTCAAGCAAATATAGCTCTTATCTTAAACATCGTACCCTGTCAATATTGGTATCACTTGAAAGCGCAATTAATGAACTTTAAAAAGATTCATCGTCATTATCCGTAAAAATAACCATCGCCAAATAGCGGCGTTTTGTTTAAAAAAAGGGCCGAGATCCGATTTTAATGGGTCCCTCCTTGTGCAAACATGGACGGGTATAAAATGAGGGGTATAGGTTAGTTATGGGTCATTCGCTCTCCAGAGGTCAATGAGGTCACTACTGAGCAGTTACAGCAAGAAGAAACCCTTGGACATGGATACCAGGCCAGAAGAAGCACCTCAAGAGGTGGTACTGCTGCAAACAGGACTATGGCAGAATCGAGATGCTGAAAGATTTAACATAAGCGGTTTCCGAGTGCGTCGAGTCTCGCAGAGGTTCCAGAATACTGGTGATTACATCAGGAAGTCTGTATCTGGAAGATAACGCTGTTCTTCCGTTAGAGACAACCGGTACATTGTATCGAACTCTTTGCAGAACTGTTTTTCCGACGCTGTTAAGCTGCAGCAGCAGCTTCAAGCAGCTCGAATAAAAGCAGTAAGCATCTCTACGATCGGAAGAAGGCTGGAAGAGAAGAGGATGTTGCCCTGTAGAGCTGCTACAGGCCCCCAATTAAAGCTAGAGCATCGAATAGCCTGGAGGATATTTTCCCGACTGCACGAAGATTGGACGTTTGAACAATAGAGGAATGTCCTCTTCTCCGACGAGACCAGGGTGTGCCTTGGCACCAACGACAGGTGCAGGAGGGTGTATAGGACGCAGGGAGAGCAATTCACGCAAGCCTGCAGCGAAGAGACCATCTGCTAAGAGCACAGATCTCGCATGTTCTGGGACGGCATTTCGATCGACGGGAAAACTGATCTCGTGTGCATTTCCCGCACTGAATGTGGTCACAGCCAGGGATCCCCGACTGCTCGGCGTTACATAACGGAGTTCTTAGAGGAGCATGTGGTCCCATATGCTGGTTTGATTGGACCCAACTTCCAGTTTAATGCATGACAACGCCCGCTGCCACACTGCGTTAATTGTGCGAGACTATACCTGCGTTAGGTTGGGATCACCGTAATGGAGTGGCAAGCAAGGAGCCCTGACCTGAACCCAATCGAACATCTTTGGGATCAGCTAAAACGGAGGGTGCGGTCGCATGATCTTGCTCCTGCCACTCTCGACAAGCTTCAAGACGCCATTATTGAGGAGAGGAACAACTTTCCTCAAAAACGCATCGTGGCACTCATGACAGTCATGACTCATGACTGATCGCATGGAAGCTACTCGGAGGGCAAGAGGAGGTAGCATTAGGTTTTAAGTTTATTTTTTCTGTATCTGTTGACTTTGTAGTGTGTTTTCTTTTTCTTTGTAATTTTAACCTGAATACACGTTGATTCGTTTTTCATGAAAAAAAAATTGTTTACGGGGTAGATCGTCAATTTTTCGACATTTTTCAATAGAGGGTTTCATAAGCTTTTAAATAAGGCCCCGTAGTCTTATCTTGCCTTATATAATATAAGGTTTAAAACCGCTTGAAAGAAAAAAAGTTAAGATGTGCGATTTTTTTGACGCTGAGTGTACATAAACATGGCATAAATTAAATATGCAACGGTCACGATAGGTACGCCGCGTACTGTCGTCGCTCGCCGCGCAGCGCGCTGGGCGCCCGATGAGATAAAACACGTGATACGAAACGTGAGTTTAAGTTAGTTATGTTTATATTCCTGTGTAACTAACTAAGTATTGAGTATTGAAACGTAGGGTTCAGAAAAATTGGTTAGAAGATGACTCAATCATATTGTATGTATCAGTAGAAATATCCTTAGGCGGAACCCAGAAAAACACAAAAATTCAAAATAGAATATTATGTAAATGGCCGTCCCCTTTACCGGCTCACTGTATCTGTAGAATACGAGCCTTTGAAGGGTTCTATACTGCCTATCTGTTACGCATCAAACCTGTTTTTTACCGACATTCAAATGCTATTTAGATTTGGCGAGTGTAAGCGCTTTTGTAAAGGAAAGGGAATCAGTTGCCTGAGGGTTGTGTCAAAAGATGTTTGCCATGACAAACTTGCGACTGGGAAGGCGAGTAACAAACGCGTTTTTTCTTCGTTTGATACATAGCCCACGAGAATGTATCGTGATCGCCTTTTATCTAAACCTCAGCATTCGCATTTGCTTCAAGAGACACCGGGAAGGGACGAGTCGGCATTCGCACTATTTCCCGTCTTTAACTAAATTTGTGTTTGACGTGTGTCATTCATTTTCTATGTGGGTATTTGTGTCGTCATTACAGATTGGATTTTGTATGTAGTGAGTGAGAAGTGCGACTGTGTGCACGTTCCACCCCGCAAAAAATGGCAGAACTATTTGTATGGTAAGGTATCCCTTCGGCTCCTCTCTGGGTAAGACTCCAGTACTTATCGGATATCGGCCCTGTATGGTTTAGTTAGACTTGTTGCTCTAAAGGCCTATGCACACCGGCTGCGTGTGCGTAACGTGCACGTGCGCGAGCGGCGTTGTAGTATATAGACCATTATGAGAGACGGCACACCGCTTGCGTGACGTGTGCGTGGGCGGCTCCGAAATTTTAGCGCACGAGCACTTGCACATCACCTACACGCAAGCCGGTGTGCACAGGCTTTTATTCTAAAAAAGGTAGGTTTTGTGATATTTTTCAAACGCTAAAAACATATTGCAAAAAAACGCCGAAACCCGCAGCCTTATGAAACATTTATATTACAACGAAGCCAAATACACGAAAATTTAATTACTAAAACCCTTTACAATGTAAACAAAAATAATTCGGGCCCGCTTAATTCTCCCGAATCGAAATGGCCGAACGCTTTGCATACAGATGGAGATCGGCCTTTCAATCTTGTGAAGCAATTAATGTTTCCTGGAGGCTGGTAGTGTGATTTAACTACGGTGAAGACATTTGGAAAGGTAGCTACTTTGCATTTTTCAACAAGGTTGAACCTACCTTGTTGAAAAATGTAAAGTAGGTATGTACCTCCTTTCCATCTTGTAGCAAATTAAATGTTGCCAAGCGATCGATGCCCCGACAAATGACGGATCTTGTTTTACATACCCTTACCAATAGGTAGCTCCACACATACAAAAATAGTTCACAGTGTTCCAGAATATTCCACAACATTCGACTGTTCCGGAATGTTCCCGAACATCCCAGAATGTCGAATGTTGTGAAATGCTCTCGAATACTCTCGAATGTTTTGGACTGTTCTAAAAATGTCTAGAGGGCGAAACTTTCAGCCCTTATATCTTCAAAACTACGTCCTTTAGGTAAAATGGGAACTTTCTCCATGGAAATACAAAAAAGGCTTCGTATATGCCACAATATTCTAGTCTAGAACATTCCATAATAGTCGAGTGTGTTCTGGAACGTTTAACAATGATCTGGGATGACTGGGATATTCCCGAACATAGAATGAAATGCTCTCGAATGTTCTGGACTGTTTTAGAAATATCTAGCCTCCTGACACACCAGGTTTCTTTGTACATACTTCACGATCTATTCTGAACTTTCGTTTATTAAGTTCAGGTTCAAAATTCAAAACAGAAAACAACTGCTTCTGTGTCTCAGGAGGCTAAAGCCCTTATTATGTCTTAAAAAAACACACACACTTCAGGTAAAAACGGGAAACTTCTTCATGGACGGGAGGTAGAGGGCTACCACACCAGATAACTTCCTTGATCGTGTCGGGACTCGTTTCTGAGTTTTAGCGGCACGCACATTGTACACTTTCTTTTATAATATATATATATTGATTATCTTATTGTATGGGCAATACGGTCGTGTAGTTACCTATAGGTTTATTTTTGGCACTTTTTTCGTGACGATATTTTTAATACTTTGACTGTGCTAGTATAGAAAAAGTTTGAAATAAACGTTAGTTTTAGATTAAAAGACATATTTTGCAAGAGTTTGTATTTCCGTCCACCTTTCATCTTAAATCTAAAAGTGAATTCAGTCCGAGTGCTTAGGTACCTCCCGTTTGGTTCCATCAAGCTGGAGGCGATGCTAAGCTTCGATGGAATGACTGACGTCGCTTTGAATACAAATGTCGCCGTTGGCTGTTTGAGCTCAAGCGAGGTAGCACAGACCAATTATATATTTTGTGTGAGATCATATTAAAATGCTTCCGAAAGAAAGAAAGAATGGTAATACATTTATTTACGTCAAACCAAACCAGTTAAATTACAAACAAGACAGATCAGATGGACGTTAAAAAGGACCCCCACTCAGCGTAATGCTAATGTAACCCGCAGCGCTGATTTTCAGTACCTTTTAATGCAGTCAGCAGCATTACAGCCGGCCTAGCCAAGGCGAAAATCGCTATCGCTACGACAAAAAAACGCTTTGTGTCTCTCTATCAATCTTCCATATTAGTGCGACAATGTCATTTGCGTTTCGATCGCTACGGAGCGTAAGCGATTGGCATGTTGGCTACGTGCCCGGCTTCAGTATTGCGGCGCGACAATAATATTGTGTTATACTCTTTGGGCGCGACATTACTGCCAATTGTGTCGCTTAACTTCAAAGTCGCGGGTAAATCCATTCGACCATTTCGACCTTCTCAGCAAATATCTACCCAATAACCTTTTCTTAACACCAAAATCGCACAATCTAACAGATGGATTTACCTGAGTTTGAAGTTAAGCGACTCAATTGCATTGCTGCCGCAAATGTCAAAATCGATGTGTAAGGGTAACAATTCCATTTCTGACCGCAGCTGCACTACTAGTGCGAACGCGTCGGTATTGTCAATTTCCATAGTAAAATGAATGGTAGTGCTGCTGTCGTTGGAAATGGACTGTCATCTTAACTTTAATTAACTGTTTGATAGGCAAGCATTAGGTAAGCGATTGGAATACAGCCAAGGCCACAAATCACGACGTTAAGAAGCAATTACTATTTCCTACCCCTCTGACGTGATTATTAGTTTAATTTTGGAACATGGGCTTTTTTCTCGGAAGTTCTCATCCTTGTGTAGACGTACTACCTATATAATAGACGTAGTACCTATACTTACCTAGTTTTTATTTTATTTTACTGTTACTACTGACACAACTTGTACTTATGCCTAGATATCCAGAATTAGCAAGTTCACATAACAATTTGCCACGGCAGCCAACTCATTATGCAAATAAGGCCCGGGCCGGGGGACCTTTGAGCTCAAGACCCTTAACAGTTTTGTTGGAAATGCTCTATTTTATGGACTATGTATTTGTAAGTTTCTCGGTGTTTAACTGGTACCTTCGGAGTTTTTTTAAAGCCCCCTGTAATAATATACCTACTTACACCGTGTTCTTGTAAAATTTCGGCAAATTATTTATTTAAAAAATGGGTAAACAGGGCTTAATGTGAAGGCCACAAAGGCACTTTTACACGTCAATCAATATGGAATATAAGCGTTTTCCAAAATAAAAATTACATTTCATTCATGTCTTCAAAATATTGACCTCTTGGGCTCATTTTACTCAGAATCATTGGTACATTCACGCTTCATATTATACATGAAAAAATGTGTCCCAAAGTTTTGCATGAAAAAATATTTTTCCAGTGCGTTACGTTCATAGAAATAAAAAAAAAATTCATACAAAAATGTTACGATCTGGAAAGGAAATCTTGGGAAACAGTTTTTCATGTATGAGGCAAATGATTCTGAGTAAAATGAGCCCAAGAAGTCAATATTTTGAAGATATGAATGAAATGTAGATTTTTTTTGGAAAACGCTCATTTACAAGCACAAGCAAAAAATACACACAACTGCAACAAAGTGCAAAACCATGCAACTACGGCTTATTAATGCAATTAAATTGATAAAGCGTGCACATGTTGCGTATTAACCGAATTTAATTAATGCAAATGAACTGACGAGTTTAGATTAATAGCACATACTTAAATCACTAACTTAGTTCATGAAACAGCTATAAATGTCAGAATTCTTGAAGCAATTGTGTTTCAAAGAGTTCCGTTAATTAATAACCTAGGTACAGTCAGCATCGACACTATTTAGTTATTAAAGTTGTTTCAAATGACCCACGTTTCAATTGACCCCAGTCTCCCCTACTACTACTATTATTTTTTTCAAGAAGATATGTACAGTACTATATGTATAATAATTATAGTACAGTTAAATCTGTAAAGATATAGGTGTCTCGATTTGTAATAAAACTAGGTAGGTATTCAAGATTTGCATACTTTTGGCACATTGTGCATTCTATTCGCTACCTACTTTGGATGTTGACGGTACTTTTGCTATGCACACTAATAATAACTGGCAACATACACTCACACACATTTAGTTACGTGTGTAAGTTAGGCCTAGTGAGTCCATTAACGCATCAGTATTTGACTCAATTAAATATCGATTGAAAATGCATTGCGTGGCGTGAGTAAATTATTTTAATTTAGGTTCTTATTAAAAAGTTTACCGTAGCAATTTGTTAACTCTGAATCAAGGTCTAGGTAGGTTATTCCTATATTATATTTTAGTTCTAACAATGTCCTTTGTTACATGTTTTGAAGTCTTTACACGTCAACTTTTTGGACCCTTTCTTACCCGTTTATGCAAATTCCACAACGAAATTAAAGACCTGGGGGGCGATATTTGAAATTCGACCGCTCGATTTCGTGTATTTCGTTCAATAATATCTCCACTACTAGGCATTAAAATTCTACTTATAGAATTGAAAACGAGTGGTCAATACCACTCATTCCAAATTTCTATCGCTCGTATTTCAAAAATTAGCATTTCGCCGTGGTCCACCGATTTTCGAGTGACGAAATCGAACGATCGAAATTCAAAAATCGGTTCCCAGTGTCTTGTTTATCAAAAGCTGTAATACAAGTGGAAGTCCCTTTTTGACAGCTTTTGTTAGAAAGGGACTTCCACTTGTACCTATTACAAGTTACAAGTTTTTGATAAACAGGCCACAGCAGGTAAGAGATGGTAGTAGAAAGAAAAGCTAATATTTATAAAAAGCACTTTAATTTATAAAAATTGTGACTTATAATAAAAAAGGGTACGTTCATCGATCACACACGCATCATAAAAACATGCATTAATTCGTGGAAGAATTTAGACGAAACAGTATTAAAGCAGTACAGAAATAAACTTACAAACGGACAAACAAACTTTTACGTTTAACCCTCTCACCGCCAACCGACGAACGGGCGCAAAAAAAATCTGCTTTAGACGCCCAATGTAATGCCTTGAAGGTTTGAGTTTTTTTATTCCTCATGGATCCGCATCAGATCTGAATTTTAATAAATATTCTACAACCTAAAAAACATATTCATGTGAAAAAAAAAATGGTAAAGAAACGACCGACTCTAAAGGGGCCCAATGATTAACAGTCCGCCGGGTGGTATCTGCCTGTCAGTTGTTCGGAAATGTCAACTTTTTGTTCTAACTGACAGGCCGATTCCGTCCGGCGGACTGTTAATCAGTGGGCCCCTTAACAAACAAAAATAACGCCTAGCCGAGAAGGTAAAAAAATGTATGAAGTAGGTCTCCATTTTTTGGACGAAGTAAAATGTTATAAAATACTGATTCTTCAAAGGTAAGAAAAATACCAGAGTAAGTACAGAAATAACAGTATAGGTACCTGTGACGTTTAATCATTTGTTGACGTCTATAATCGTTTTGGCGTTTGGGACTTGTCTTCACGTCGACGTGAAAGGACGCCTTTGACGGTGAAAGTGTTAAAACTGCTTTTGCAAAGGCCGAATAGCTGCCTTACCTGCCTATTGTGTAACTTCGTAAAATTTGACATTTAAATCATATTTTGAAGTTTTTAATTAACCGTTCTTTGCATGGTGATGGAAATTTCCATCATAACATTGTCCTATGAATAAAAAATACTTTTGGAGGTGATTGAAATTTATTTTTAAGACTGTCAACTTTCAACACATTTTCCGATTTTTTACTTAAATTTACGCAGTATTTTAATTTATAAAAATTACATTTGTTTTAAGACTAAATATCGGAAAATTTGGAAAAACCCAGAAGTTGATGATTTTTAGTATGTTATTTTGGCCGTTTTTTTCGGAGTTTGTAATTGTTTTATATTTATAAACTTTATCATAGGTATATCACAAATAGTGTACCATTCTGATGGTACTAAGATTTTTCATGTATCTCTTACTGACAATCATCATCATATATATAAAATTGAAAAACCAGAACGGGATAAAAAACGAGGGAAGAAGCGAGATGGCCCTTACAAATTTCTAAAAAAGTTTATGACACGTTTCTCAAATACGACGCACGTATGATAAGAAAAAACTGTTCTAATCTATTATCTAAGTATGAGAATATAACTAGAGCATAAAAACTATCGCTTTCGATGCGTATTTAATTTACAATAAGCAAAAGAAATTTTCATAACATTCTTCATTTTACGACTATCGGCTATTTTCGGAAACTCTCGGTTGGTTTCGTTTCGAACTTCAAATAACCAAAATTATGTTTGTTATGTTAGTATGCAGTGATTTCGGCCTTTTTTACTCGAAGTAAAATAAAAAGTGCTGTCAACCTCAACCTTTTACCTTAGTTTATGCCCGTACGAGTGACATGCCATATAATGACTGATAATGACATCAATATCAATAGTAATTTGTATTTTGTTGTTTTAAATTTGTTTTTGAGTTATGTTATTCAGATTTACTTTCACAGCTTCGGCAAACAAATTCGTCCGGGGACCGGGCTGCCGAGATGGGCCAAAAATTGATAGCAAGTTATAATGTAGGTAGATAAAATTTAAGTGCATGTTCAGATATTTTTGAGCGAAACGACCTGGTGAAAATAAGCAAACGTACAGTCAGCAGTCGGCCAAATATCGTAATATAACTCTGTTGCTATAGAAATAAGGATGTGTTCCGATATACTGGCGGAATACTGAGAGACAAAAGTGGCTAAGCTTACATTGGCTCGGACATTTAGAGAGAATGGGAGAGGATCGTGCCGTGACGAGAGCGTACTTGGGACAACGAAATGGGAGACGCCCAATTGGACGTCATAGGTACCTACCGCTGGAACGACGTAGTTGCTCGAGATCTGCTTATCCTCGGCCATGGGGACTGGCGAGAGCTATCGCAAGACCGAGAAACATGGTGTGATCTTTTCTCGGAGGCCAGGATTCACATAACCGTAGTAAGTAATGTTAGTATTCAGAAAGGGAAATGGGGAGTACGTACGTTTGTACCAAAAGGCGATTTATGGGCGGTGGTCGTCCATATTCGTCTTAAGGCGGAAATTAATCTAATGAACGTTTTTGCAATTAGGCTTATAAAAATAAATAATAATTTTATGTTGAAACGAGTTTTAAATAAATAACTACGTAGATGAAAAAGTATAATTTTGCCTTTTATCAAATCACATAATTTTTTTCAGATATTTTGCGTAAATAGTTATCTAAATAACGGGTACAAATAAGAAATCCCTATCACCGTTATGAACCCTGGCAGGGTTGACACACTCTTTATTTCATTTACGCGAGCGGAGCTGCGGGCCCGTCTTGTTATATATAATTTACATAAATATGATTTAGCCTGTGCAAAGCTTGACACTGTTTTCTCAGTAAAAATCGATGTTATATTTTTTTTACTATTTTTCCCAGAATCAGCAAACAATTACGTGACACATATATTCATTTCAGGCAAAAAGAAAAACTCATGCAAGAAGAGTTAAATATACCTAGTATTTCATCGACTATCGTCATTTTCATTTGTTCGCTAAAACATGTACTAGAGTAAAGGTCGTATTTACATTCATAGTCTGACTATTTTTATGAAGACAATTTAGTAATGATATAGGGTAATTGCGCTAGTTTTCGTCCGGTGTCAGTTTTCGTCCACTTGATGAAATTTGAATATAAACCTCATTGCTGCACAAATTTGTACTTATTGCAATCCTTAATATCTTAACAATTTATCTATCTACATAAAACATATATTTCGCAAGAAGCAAATTATAAATGAAATGTATTATTTGCTAATCCGTCGAGTGGACGGAAACTGACACCGGACGGTAAACTGACGCAATTACCCTAAGTAGTGCGATAGTAAATGTGAAAAAGTTAAATAACGTAATACATGTTCAAAATATTTATTTGGCAATGTGCCAATCACCCTGGTTTTAGGTAGGTACATAACTTTCTTAAAAATAATAGCTCAAACTCAAGACAAACTTATAGAGATTCTTAAATATTAAGTTAAGTATAAATACCTTCATAAATACAATTTTTTGTTGGACAAAAATAACACCGAATTGTATAAATATTTTATCACAATTTAGAATATTACCAATATTAGGCGGTTTTAAGAATCCCGTTATAATAATGTGTGACTTTCCCAAGTGAGATGAGTTAAAAGAAATGAACTTTAAATACACATTTTAACTAAAGATCACAAGGAACATCAATAAATGTGCCATTTTCAACCAAAACCTACTTCAATTTGAAATCAACCTAATGCTTTATACGTTTTACTGGATCATGCCGGGAAAAGCATGCTAGAAAAATACATTTTGTTCAAGTTACTCACTTATTTGCTTTCTATATACTATTTTTTTTTTGTTTAAACTTCAGTAAAAGACTTTAAACTGAATATAGGAACACATACGCCTTTAAATAGCTTAAAAATAATTACAACGCACTTATAAAATATTCTCAACAATATGATATTCTGTATCGTCGGGTGACAAGCAAAACTCACTGAGTACTATCAAAAAATTAAAGTAACAATGCACTTTATTACACTTGTAACACGGTTTATTGTCCAATAATTTCAATGATGTTATATAACACTTTAAACTCTCGCGTTTTGTACACATATTTGTGACCCGTTTGTGTAATTCAATGATGTTAGTTAGTGACTTTTGCTTGTCACCCGACGGTATGGAATACATATAGGGAGCGTGCATGAACTGTAGACGGCAGCACAGAAGCCCCCTATTCATTGGCGCGAAGCATTATGTAGCTTCCATTTTTAGATTTAAGCCACTAGATGGCAGACCCTACTATGCGAAATATAACCAGCGTGAAGTAGAGGGCAGCACCTGCTTAGAAGCGCGAATTGTTTTCGCTTTCGACTCAGCCGGCCTAGCCAAGGTGACAATCGCTATCGCTACGACAACGAAACGCTTTGTGTCTGTCGCTCTTCCATATTAGTGCGACAGTGACAGTTGCGTTTCGATCGCTACGGAGCGTAAGCGATTGGCATGTTGGCTACACGGCCAGGTCACGAGATGGCAAACCCTCCAACGCGCACGGTCTCTGTAGGTATTGTTTTTTTGCCCCTGATAATAAGGTTGCAAAGAATTATCTTTTTAAAGATAATATACTGAGTTTAGCCTGCATTATTTTTCAAGCTGTCAACACAGTAAATTCTCACAGACTTAATAGCAAAAGCCTTAAAAATAATATATATATATGTATGTTTTAAAATGTAGTAACACAAAATATTTATCTCATCACATCGCATCACATTTTCAAAACTAATGACGCTTAAGAGCACACATTAAGCCAAATTTTTTTGAAGATTTCATTTAAAATATTAAAAAAATTTGTTCATATTCAAAAATATTCGAAATTTCCTCGATTCGCTCTAAAAATATAGCAACAAGACTTGTAGTATCTTATATTATTAAAGAAGACTAGCTAAGTTATCATTCAAAAATACAAATTTTCATATTAAATCTTAAATCTTACGTGACTAATTTTATCAAACAAATCGAGAGTACATTCACTCATAGACATTAAGAGCCTCGCTAAGAATCAAGAACTGAAAGGAATGTAGACTTTATTCAAGTTGACATACAAGGTGCTCACGAGGAATGCGAAAGATTTTAACCACGCATTTCTGAGGTCAAAAGAAGGAAAAAAAAATGAGTTTAGGTCAATTACGCAAAAATAAAATGTTGTTTTGTTTTTTCAATTTTTTGAATGTATTTGTACATAAAAAGGAAATGTTATTGGTAAACTTGTCACTTAAAATGGATTATTACTTTTTTTTCGTATAAGTACTTAACCTAGATTTTGCAAAGTGTTACTTGTCACTTTTTGACATCTATCAATAAGGATATTTAGACTACATCCCATAGTAGCAACATCGCCATTAAAAAGGCGTTTTGCATTACGTAACAATAAAAACTAGTGGTTTTTTTAATTGGTAATAACTCTGAAACTAGGCGGATATCAAAAAAGTTTATAGGACATTTTTGTCTCTAAATATGATCAGGAATACGCTGTTAAAATTATTCGGTTGCCTCATGTTACATCGTGTATACAGGATGATTCATGAGACGTGAGCAGGATCAAGCCTACGCATACAGTAAGTTATAAGCAACTGTTTCGTACCAGTATTTGTGAGATTAACTTTAATTTATTTTATACTGTTTTAAAAAAAGTTTTAATTTATTGATGATATTTATGGTCACCCTCTTCGTTTTATCCATTACAAGTGCCAAATTGAATGTCATCACTGTCATCAGTCTGATTACTTAAAAAAAATCGTATCTCGCTAAGTGTGACATGTTATTTTCTTCATATTAAAAGTGCTGTCATAACGGTTAAAAAGGTTTTATTTTTGTTAATTAAATGTTGTAGGGTGTCCATGATTGTAGATAAATAAATTTGTCCTTACCAAAAAGTTTAACAACAGAAAAAAAAGTGATTGTTTTACTTAAATATTGAGGTGAACGATTCATTAACATTTACTGATTGTGTAGGCTTAGTCCTGCTCACGTCTCATGAATCACCATGTATATTAAAATTACAGGCATTCAAAATAGTCGCATGCAATGATTTACTTGATTATAAACTCCGTCTTAGTAAAGAATGGATAAAGATAATGGTAATGGTTACTGTGATGAACCGATGTTTCGTTAATGTACCAAATATTATATTTTATCAAATATTTAAACACAATATGTTCAATATTATAGAAACAAAAAAACATCTCAATAAAGATCATATTCTAAGATATTTTTTTTATTTGACACTTCTAACAACCAATATTCGAAAAATACTATATTAATAGATGTTTTAGGGCCACTTGCACCATCCCACTAACCCGAGGTTAAGCGGTTAAACCGTTAACCCAGTGTCAAATTGGTGACCATGTTAACTCCAGGTTTAACCGGTTAACCCCGGGTTAGCGGAATGGTGCAAGTGGCACTTAGTGTATTAAATTTTTTTTGTGATATACTGTTGTGATGTTTGGAATCTATGAGCGTTTTTTTCGTTCGGTGCGTTTTGGTCTTTTTTGCGTGTAAGATAAATCAAAATCAAACCGCGGTAACCAAAGACATTATGGGTGTTAGTTATCAGGTTATCACAGCGCAGTGTAGTCGATACTGGGCCGGTAGTCCAGCGTCATGTCCAGGGTGTCGTCGGAGTCGGCGCCGGCCGTGACGCACGGCTTCGAGATCTATAATGATGGCTCAAGTGTGGTTATCATAGCGCAGTGTAGTCGATACTGGGCCGGTATTGCAGTGTCACGTCCAGGCTGTCTTCGGAGTCAGCGCCGGGTGTGACGCGGGGCTTCAAGATCTATAATGACTGTCCTTTCACTGTTGTTGAAGTAATTCTTTCCTTCGCCTTTACATAAAAACTTACTGTTAAAATAACCTTGGAATTGTCATTTAACGTTACTGGGTCTATTATAGATACAGAACCAGGCGTGTTCACATTTCACAATAAACTCGATTTTCGTTAAGTTCTATGCTAACCATATTTTGGCCTTCTTCATTAACCTATAGTGTGACAAGTTTTTTTCTAATAGTTTGCTCGTACGCGGATTCCCGTTTCGGCATTTGAGGGCTTAAGTGTGGTTATCATAGCGCAGTGTAGTCGATACTGGGCCGGTAGTGCAGCGTCATGTCCAGGCTGTCGTCGGAGTCGGCGCCGGGCGTGACGCACGGCGCGGGGTGCGTCTGGGCGTGACGCAGGATACCTTCCAGCTGGAATAAATACATTCATAAACTGAAATAAATGTCATATCCTCCTGAGTCCCTGAGGCCTTTATAAAGGATTTAATCCAAATGGATTAAAATGGAATATAATATGGTTCCAAATTCAAAATTGCACTAATGACAAGGGGGACTCAGGAGGATATACTAAGAAACAGTGACCAAGGCCTCCAATGCTCCAGGCTGGAATCGAACCCGCGTCTGCTATCGCGGCAGGTGCCTGAGCCATTCGGCCACCGGGGTCACGGCGGCACAGGTCGCATTTTTCCAAGTATATGCATTTCTTGGGTCGTTCAACTATTTCTTGTTGTTATTCTGTCCCATCAGCCAGGAGACAATAGTAGCATTAGTTTGTTAGAAGAACTGCGGTACCATGTTAACCACTACAAACGTGCTTAGTTAGTGAAGTATTTGATAATTAAAACGAGAGTGCGTTAACACTGCTGATGCTTTATTCCGACATTTCCGACTGACGGTATGCATACATATTATAAGTACACACATATCTGTACATAACAGTTAGCTACAAACATCTGTCCCATTATGGAAAGGTTTTATAACTACGGACATATTCAAGTTTGGTTCATTTAATGACGAACAAGACCGAAGTGATCCCATAAGTGTTCCGTGAACAAAGTTTTGTACGGAACACTAAAAACTAGTATTTTAAGAGTATCCCAGACCAGAGATACTGGCCTGAATTAGCTATGAATAGTTTATCTTTATCTGTCATTTCGACTTATGTATTTGTTAGAAAGGGATGAAACATAATTTAACTAAATCAGGCCCGTAAAGTTTAAAGGGGTTAGTCTATAGAGCATAAAACCGTATACCTGTAGTTGTATGTCCCCCAATAATGCTCTCCGGGCAGGCTCGGGGGTCCAGCATGTCTCCATGAGTGCCCAACACGCATCCGTGAAATGTGGCAGTCGTTCGGGACGTAGTCCTGTAACAATAGGGGGTATTACTGCAATGTTCTGCCGCCAGAGTGCAGCTCTAGCTCCTCTAGTAAACCATAGAGCACAGAACACCGCCTCTAGAAACCTAATATTGGCCATTTTGTTCCCGACGCAAATCACCAAACTGTGAGGTGCGGGAGGGGTGCTCACGGCGTTGCGATTGGTCGTTTCAAACATGGCGCGCTGACACGTGTAAGCGTAGGGATGGGACATGTTCATTACAGGTAGTGGGTACTGCTACCAGTGACACCGAAATTTATTGTGGTAAAATTGTTACCAATTTAGTATACTTAGAGTAAACTTACTTAATAATTATATTGATTAATTTAATATTTCATTAAGTAATTTAACAATGTACCTGAAATTTTTACTTAACATATTAGGGCATTTCTGTTTAAAGTACCCAGAACATGAATTTTAAAGTTTAGAATTTTTATATTATTTCTACTCAGAATCGCAATCTCTTTCGATACCTACGCGAAAAAAGTGTCGCCAAAATCTCATACAATTATTTTCTTTTGTCCGTTTTATTAATCATATATATTTCTTTTGTCCGGTCATAGAAGGTTGTATTGAAAACATATTCAAATGGACCAATAACATATGCCTATTACAAATCAACTCCGACTTCTCTCGCACTTCTTTGAAGTTCATCATCAGGTCCATCTCGTGACATGAGACCTACCTGCTCACCTAGAGGATTCTAAAAAACCCATACAACATATGTCTATCACAAACCAACACCGAGTTCCCTCGCACTTCTTTGAAGTTCATCATCAGGTCCATCTCGTGACATGCGACCTAACTGCTCACCTAGAGGATTCTAAAAACCCATACAACATATGTCTATCACAAACCAACACCGAGTTCCCTCGCACTTCTTTGAAGTTCATCATCAGGCCCATCTCGTGACATGAGACCTAACTGCTCACCTAGAGGATTCTAAAAAACCCATACAACATATGTCTATCACAAACCAACACCGAGTTCCCTCGCACTTCTTTGGAGTTCATCATCAGGTCCATCTCGTGACATGAGACCTAACTGCTCACCTAGAGGATTCTAAAAAACCCATACAACATATGTCTATCACAAACCAACACCGAGTTCCCTCGCACTTCTTTGGAGTTCATCATCAGGTCCATCTCGTGACATGAGGCCTAACTGCTCACCTAGAGGATTCTAAATAACCCATACAACATATGTCTATCACAAACCAACACCGAGTTCCCTCGTAGGTACTTCTTTGAAGTTCATCATCAGGTCCACCTCGTGACATGCGGCCTAACTGCTCCGCTGGCCTAGAGGATTCTAAAAAAACTTACACAACATGTTACCTATATATTATGTCTAAAATGGTACAATACGGTATGACGAAGCACGAAGTTTCCGCAACTGAAAAACCATCATCGTCACATCACTAGTCGAAAGGGAAAGGGATAGCGCATTGCATTTTCAAGTTGACGAAAAGGGACGGACATACTTCGCCTCTGCTTACTGACCAGTATAAAATGAACCCCGCGGACAAGAAACATTATTCAATGAAATAATGAATTTGACTTTCCCGTGGGATGTTATTCCATCTGTTTCGTAAGTAGATGTCTTAGATGACTTGCCACACCATATTACGCTGCAATATCCCATGATTTCCCAATGAATTCAATAGTTTACGATTTATTTTCTTAGACTCGTGCACACTGCTAACAGGTCGTAACCTTGGGCGCAACTGATCGGAGCAGCGCGCGAACAATCTTATATTTGACCTATACACCATACGGGCGGTGACCGCGAGTCGTCCTATAAGCTCGGTCTATAGGGGTTGGTCTGTGACCATAGAGTAACCTTGAGACACAGTATAATAAATAGTACTAACGTACAGCATGGACACTCCCTGCCTCCCGTTGAAAGTGCCGCCCAACCTCTCAGTTACCGGCTGGCAAACACGCGGCGACGCGGTGCGCAGAGCGGAGGCCACGTAAAATATTCAAATATTAAACAAATATTTACAAAATCTATCAGATCACACTGAAAACAACAAAATATCTATATGAACAAAAAATCATGTTTTCAACTTACGTAATATTTTTGTGGCCTGAATTTCTTTACAAAAATTTTGTAACTTCGTTTAAACCAGGGATGTTACGGAGCTCCGGTTCCGTTTCCGTTAAGGCGGAACTTCCGTTTGGTATTACACATCCGTTTCTGTTCCGGTTCCGTTATGTTTGAAACGGAAGTTATAACGGATGTCAATGCTTCGTGCGGCGGCGGCGTACATCAAAAACAAACAGGTTCATACCAGTCATTCGCTCATCGCCCCGCTTGCCACGTGCTACGCTAATTTGTTGTTTGTATGTATACTTTGTTTTATTCGTCTTATTAAAATTAAAATCGTATGTGTTCTGTTGTGTACTGACTACTGACTGTATGTAGTGTGTGTGGTGAATGTTAGTGTGTAAAAAAACGCACAATGAAGCCGAAATCAAGTTCGATTTGGAACTATTTTGATGAAGTAAGTAAGAAGTAAGTGTCCCCACGGCTAAGTGTAAACTTTGTCTGAAGGTTTATTCTAGAAAGGGGAAAACGACTACATCGTTAAAAAGTCAGGCTCCGATTCTGGTTCCGGTTCCGTTTCCGTTTCCGTTTTCGGTTCCGTTTTCGGTTCCGTTAAACTAAATTGAAAACATCTGTTTCCGTTTTCGGTTCCGATAAAACCACATCCGTTACATCCCTGGTTTAAACTGATTCAAAATAGGAAACTATTGTATAAATCGAGCTTAGATACCCACCTTACAGCATAATACGATTCTTATTTCTTCCTAATACGCGCAATGAGTTTTGAGTCATTGAGGTCATCGAACTTGACAACAAAATGGCGGGAACCCTAGCACGTCTTATCTCACTCACACAAGCAAGGTACGCGTTCACCTACACGAGCTTAGACTGTGTGCGTAGGAACGAGTTTGTTTGTTGAGACCTTGGTTTCAGAGCTGCTCCTTGTTCGGAAAGTCCTCGAAAGCTGCCGGTAGCCTCATGTTGCCAGCGCAGAGATACCAGACCACAATGCTTAAGACGCGTCTACTGCTGCGTCGTAGTCACCTAGCTCTGGTGCCACCTAGACCTGATGATGAACAGTTTATTGTTCTCACCTCTCTTGACCTTGGTCCAGAGTTGCTCCTTGTTCTTCAAGTCCTCGAAAACTGCTGGTAGCCTCACGTTGCCGGTGCAGAGATACCAGAACACGTCTACTGCTGCGTTATAGTCACCTAACTCTGGTGCCATATGGACCTGTTGATGAGCTGTTGGTTGTCCTCACCTCTCTTAACCTTGGTCCAGAGCTGCTCCTTGTTCTGAAAGTCCTCGAAAGCTGCCGGTAGCCTCACGTTGTCGGCGCAGAGATACCAGAACACGTCTACTGCTGCGTCGTCGTCACCTAACTCTGGTGCCACATGGACCTGTTGATGAGCAGTTTTTCCTCACCTCTCTTGACCTTGGTCCAGAGCTGCTCCTTGTTCTGAAAGTCCTCGAAAGCTGCCGGTAGCCTCACGTTGCCGGCGCAGAGGTACCAGAACAGAATGCCGAAGGCGTACACGTCTACTGCAGCGTCGTAATCGCCGGCGAGTAATTCTGGAGCCATGTGAACCTGATGATGAAGAGTTTACAATCAATAATTATGATCCGCCTTACACTTTGCAAAGATCTTTAAAGGGGGCATATATTTTCCCCAGTAATGTCTGTAAATATATAGTGATTAACATGACCGGTTCCGAATACAGCGTTGATAAGTGTACACGTGGTGTATAATCGTATCGAATTTGCCAAAACGGACACCTTATTAAAACTATTTTTCACTGTCACTGTCAGTCTTTTCAATGAGGACGAAATTGAAGTGATCCCATAAGGCCTAGTTTCCCCTTTTGGTGTGCGGCGCATCATTGTGAACATTGTCAGAATACAGAAAGGCTGATATTGGACAGTAACCGGGCACGTCAGATGACGGCTTTGACGATTAAAGGGTTAACAAGTAACGAAGGCCGTCTTAAACTATGCTGGGGAACTTAGGCACATAAGAATTTGGGGCCCTTTTGGAAAGTAAAGAAAGGTAATTAAACTAACATTCTTCTACTATGATCTTCTATTTTTTATGGGTAATCAAATATACTGTTACTCCCCAAGTAACAATTTGTGGTTCTATAGTAGTCGATAGAACGTTTCTCAAATACCACCTAAGGTGCTATAAAAGACCAAAGAAGATTGTATAAAGCCGAAATGGCGCATCTTATGTGCCATTCAGTGATATAGTAGACCTGTAGCAGTGTCAGTCGTGACGTTTTAGGTCTATAAAAGTGATGTGATGATCACTTTTGTACTACATAATTTGTTGTCAGTAACGCCATTATAGTGTTAATTTATACTATAGAAGCATTTGAGATTCCATTATAGTGCTTGTTTTATACTATAGTAGTATTTGAAATTCTATTATAGTGCTTTTTTATACTATTGTAGAATTCATAGTTCCTTTACTACGAAATTTGCTATCAAGTTTTCCATCAACTGTTGTGAGTGGTTTTGTTGTGTGTTTACTTCACAAAAACGGTACTAAGTAAAATGGTGATAAATAAAGACGTTATATTAATATGCGCCATTTAGATGTCGAATAATTCGGTCCTTAGTGCAAAAAGTATATGGGACGGAAGTTTTACCGTTAGAATAGTATTAGGTTAATGAGGAATTTTAAATGCCCCCTCGATTTATTTATGTTTTTAATAAAATAATTTAATAAAATATTATGATATTCACCATAGTTACTACTATACAGCCAAGAAGTAAATCCGACGCTTTTATAGGCTAACTATAGAACTTACGACGAAATATTCACCGCCATCATGATTAAAATTAGGGTTCCAAAAGAATTTTGCTGTGACCCAGTTGCACCTACAAACTCTTTAGAAAGATATAGGATTTTTTTTTAATTTAGATGTAGTCATTACTGTTGTTTCCTTTTTCAATGTGATTGGTAAAAAAAATGTGCTAATAAATGGATGTCGATAAATATCTTAACCGTCACGATTTTATGCTTGTATTAAATCATTGATGATAAATCTCACCTACAATCACTAATATCACTGGGGTCTTTTTTATCAATTCATTAAAATATAAAAATATTTTGTACGGAACCACATTATGTGGCTTAGGCCTGAACTTATATAAGCAAGATATAAGTAGCCATTACAGATCAAATTGATCATTTAAAAGTAGTCGTTTTCTACCTTTATGTATCTAACTCGGTTTATAAAAGACATAAAAACTCAGCTATAACCCTGTTGTCTTTTAAAAGAAAAAACAAAGCCACTATACAACAGTTTTGTGATATAAAAGAGTCATTGTGACGTTTACAGCGATGAGATATAATAGGGATTTAAAAACTACTAAAGCGCTTTTTAACGCTATAAATATGTCCCAAAAACGCTACTATAGAGCAAAACAGTTCTATAATAGTGTTCATATGACTACTAAAGTATTATGTACTATAGCAGTGATCTCTAAAGCCACTATATCCTAAAATCGTTGTATAGTTGGGTTTTTCTCACTGTTAAAACACAAAACTATAGCGGCTTGCAGGGAACCTTAATAGCGCAAACTACTAAAGTATTATGTACTATAGCAGTCATCTCTAAAGCCACTATATCCTAAAATCGTTGTATAGTTGGGTTTTTGTCACTGTTAAAACACAAAACTATAGCGGCTTGGCAGGGAACCTTAATAGCGCAAATTAGTTGCATAAAAGTGATTCCAAATACTATTATACAGTAATATTGCTCTATAGTGATTATATTTGAACCTGTTATAGTACACGCCTGTAACGGCTCTATAAAATGATGAAGTAAACCTTTACATCAATTGCTTATAGAATATATTAGCTGTATAAGCCTATAGAGCAAAAAGGTGTTGGCAAGCGCTTTTATACGACAGGTGGTCATCTCTGAAACCTTAATACGACGTCTATACAAGCTTTTATAGCGCAGAATAAATGTTTGAATTAAGAACTATATTCTTACCGGGGTCCCGACAACAGATCCAGACATGAGCGCCTCGGCTGCGCAGAACCCCAAGTCTGAAAGCGCTGCTCTGTTGTTAGAATCGAGGAGAACATTCTTCATTTTGATATCACGGTGCACAAGGCCGAGGGAGTGGAGGTAGCGAATTCCTGTAGGTTTTAAATAGTAAAATATTCTTACCGGGGTCCCAACAACAGATCCAGACATGAGCGCCTCGGCTGCGCAGAACCCCAAGTCTGAAAGCGCCGCTCTGTTGTTAGAATCGAGGAGAACATTCTTCATCTTGATATCACGGTGTACAAGGCCGAGGGAGTGGAGATAGCGGATTCCTGGAGGTGTTAAATATGATTATTAGATACGTGTGTTTGTTCCATTCTCCATACAAAGCCACGTGTCTTAGCATTGTTGTAAATGGCGCCATCATAATAACCTTCTTAGAGGGCTCACGCTATCATACTACATTACTTTTCTCTGGTAATACTTGAGTTTGAGTACGCTAAGTGTTCACGCCTATTTTGACGCCCATACACTGTAACTGCCTAGTAGGTGCAAACTTAACGCAGAAGAACTCTAAAGGGGCCTCTGATTAACAGTCCGCCGGACGGTATCGGCCTGTCAGTTGTTCGGAACTGTAAAAAAATTGTTCTAACTGACAGGCCGATACCGACCGGCGGACTGTTAATCAGTGGGCCCCTTAATACGACGATGACAACAATATAATACAGATGTAGTGCATAATTATTTTCCATCGTATTTTCACGGAAACGGTCTATTCAGTGTCAGTATCGTCCGAGTCGTCTGTATATCGTGAACTGTCTTGTTTTGTCGTGTTATTTTTAGGTTTAAAATGTCTGTTCCAAATATGTTATGTCAGTCAGCCAGTCAGTCGATTTCAGGTCAACACGGAGGTTAGAAGCCCGGCACATATCTTCAACGATGTCGCAGGCTATTCTCATTCTCTCAGCATACTGTAGACCTGATCGTACCGCGGCGTGTAGGTCCCTTTCTTTCCGTTCCGAAATGAGCAGGACGCCTAACGCTCCTTTACGTACCTTCAACAATGTCACAGGATATCCTCATCCTCTCAGCATAATGTAGACCTGCCCGTACCGCGGCGTGTAGGTCCCTTTCTTTCCGTTCGGAAATGAGCAGGACGCCTAACTCTACATACCTTCAACGATCTCACAGGCTATTCTCATCCTTTCAGCATAATGTAGACCTGCTCGTACCGCAGCATGTAGGTCCCTTTCTTTCCGTTCCGAAATGAGCAGGACGCCCTAACTCTACATACCTTCAACGATGTCACAGGCTATTCTCATCCTCTCAGCATAATGTAGACCAGCTCGTACCGCGGCGTGTAGGTCCCTTTCTTTCCGTTCGGAAATGAGCAGGACGCCTAACGCTCCTCCGGCGCGGCGTTGCACTATGGAGCCGTGGACGGCCACGATGCGGGGGTGAGGGGGGATACTCCTAGAAATAAAATTATAATAATTAGTCTTGAATTTCAGAAGCAATTTTTCAATTTGACAACTTGATGGAATACAATAAAAATTCAGAATGAAATTTTGATTATTAATATCATTTATAAACACAAGGTTAGGAATGACGTTAAGTTAAGAATTAGAAGAATAAGAATGTATTTATTTATTTAAACTTTATTGCACAATAAATGAAGAGTACAAATGGCGGACTTAATGCCAGAAGGCATTCTCTACCAGTCAACCATGGGCTAAATCGAAAGATCTAATTGGTGCAGGCTCAGAATACTGTTAAAATAAATTTGGAAAGAAAAAAAAGCACTAAACTATAATATATGACATTATAGGTTCGAATCCTGGTAAGGGCATTTATTTGTATGATGATACAGATATTTGTTCCTGAGTCATGGTTGTTTTCTATGTATTTAAGTATTTATATATTATTTATATCGTTGTCTGAGTACCCACAACACAAGCTTTCTTGAGCTTACCGTGGGGCTTAGTCAATTTGTGTAAAAATGTCCTATAATATTTATTTATTTTTATTTCTATTTTATATATGACGACTGGTCTGGCCTAGTGGGTAGTGACCCTGCATATGAAGCCGATGGTCCCGGGTTCGAATCCTAGTAAGGGCATTTATTTGTATGATGATACAGATATTTGTTCCTGAGTCATGGTTGTTTTCAATGTATTTAAATATTTAAGTATTTATATATTATTTATATCGTTGTCTGAGTACCCACAACACAAGCTTTCTTGAGCTTACATTGGGGCTTAGTCAATTTGTGTAAAAATGTCCTATAATATTATTTATTTAGGGGCCTAGGGCGGCAAAGATCGCAAATCTTCCACTGCCTATTATTACAGTACCGTTAAGTCGTTCCATAAAAGCAACTTCCGACGAATTACAATTACGATTGCACGCGATGTTCTGCGACCGGCCCTAAGTTTCAAATTGGTTTTGACAATAGGAAATGTTAGGCTAAAGCTCTGCGTAGATGGCACCATTAGCACATACAGTAAACAAACCTCATTGACATCATCAATGACACATCATGCGTCACTAGGTCAATCACATGGCCTACCGTGAAACACGACAATCGAAAGTTCGGTTTCTGCCTCTCTATCACTCTTGCTCATTCGATCGATAGAGAGCCAGATAAAGAAATTTCGATTTTCGCGTTTCGCGGTAGGCCACCTGTAAACAGACCGCCTTGGCGCATCAATGTCATAGTGAAAACTTGTCAAAAAACTGTTTAAGGCCTAGTATGTATAATTTACTCTATGGTTTACTAAACAAATTGGTGCTGCACTCTGTCGGCAGAACATTGCAGTAATACTCCCTATTGGTTTTGAAAAAAAATGAAATACCTCACCTTGTATAGAAAAACTCCATAGCCAGCTCTCTATAATGCCTCTCATCAGCTGGTAGTACAGATTTCACAGCGACAGGTTCATGCTTGCCCCACGCTCCTCGCGCCGCGTACACTACGCCATATTGTCCGCGCCCTAACGGAACATTAGAAAGGATACCCATGAACAAAATGATGAAAACTACATAGTTTGTATAACGGAAATAATATACCATTGGCATGTATGCCATGTACACATATAACTTACCTATATCAAAGACATATGTAACTTCGTATAAGACGAATAAAGTCTAAGGAAAAAATTCACAGATTTCGTGCCTCACACGACTATCGAGCACATTGGAAATGAATCTACGGAATTCGAAAAAATATTGTAGCTGAGCGACGAGAAAGTCTGGATAAGGAAAAAGTTACAAAATAAAACTACAACGTTGAATGATAATTATTTTATTCTTAGACTAACACAAGTATCCTGGACATAACGCATGTGAACAAACAAATTGCAAAATTTCCACACGCGTATCCAAGTTTGAATAATTGTCGCCGTGGCGCATAAGTATAGGTACATATTTCATTTTTCGATTAATAAGCATAATAAGCATGATATTAATGTTCAAAGTACAAGAAAATTATTACACGGCAAATCCGTAGTCAACTCGAGAAGTGGTGATCGGCAGCGGCCCATTTGCTGCAAGATATGAAATTTTCTTGACAGCAGTTTGACGCGACGAGAGATGACCATAACAGCGTTTGTCTATGTTGCACCAAACCTGAGTTCCAATAGGTACTACCAGGGTTCAGCATCAGCTATCTTGGGTAATGCTCTACCATGTGCTCATCATGACGAATCGGGTGTCCAAAACAGCGTGTGCCTATGGTGCACCAAACCTGAGTTCCGCTAGGTACAACCAGGGTTCAGCATCAGCTATCTTGGGTAATGCTCTACCATGTGCTCATCATGACGAATCGGGTGTCCAAAACAGCGTGTGCCTATGGTGCACCAAACCTGAGTTCCGCTAGGTACAACCAGGGTTCAGCATCAGCTCTATCTTGGGTACTACTCTCCTAAGTGCTCATCAAGACGAGTCGGATGACCAAAACAGCGTGTGCCTATGTTGCAACAAACCTGAGTTCCTTTAGGTACAGCCAGGGTTCAGCATCAGCTCTATCTTGGGTACTACTCCCTCTCCCTCTCCCTCTCCCTCTCCCTCTCCCTCTCCCTCTGCCTCTGCCTCTGCCTCTGCCTCTGCCTCTGCCTCTGCCTCTGCCTCTGCCTCTGCCTCTGCCTCTGCCTCTGCCTCTGCCTCTGCCTCTATCTCTATTTCTATTTCCACCACCACAAGAATGCATAGATTGTCGAATAGTGCGTTGTGCGTTGTGTGGTCTAACTCTATCTATCCTGTTTGAGACGGGCGCACCGTCTCAAACAGGATAGATAGAGTTAGACCAAGAAAAATCTGCAGCGATTTTGAAAGCCCACGCAGTGCAAGTGTTATTCTGCCGTCATAATCCCGATAATTCACAACAAACACCGATAACGAACTCTGCGAAACATGAAGTCATAAATGTCCTGTGAAAAATGTCGTTCTGACTTTTTGACTATTTTAAGGTTAGGCTACAGGGCAAACCCTTAACCCGATCGTCTTTGTTTTAGGCTCAAATTGTAGCTGACTAAATTGTCCAGAGCCGTTTTTCTCAAATTTTTGATATCATTCTTCGTTTCCAAATTATCGAGCACCAAAATCAAAAATTCGGAAAAAATTGAATTTTATTTTCACTATTTCGACCATAACTTTTTTTGTTTTTGACTTTCTCGAATAATTATTTTTGCACCTTACAGCTCTCGTGATTATGCGTCTTTTGAGCCTATTTTTTTATATCATATCTTCACAACTTTCCGAGATATAAGGGGATCGCACTTTTTCGTGAAATCGGACCGTATACTGGAGCGAACGAAAAGACATTTCCAATGTCAAAACGTGCCTCGGAATTCAAGTAAAAGTCATTCTCGAATAGATGCCGCACACACCTTTAGCCTATCCTCGGCTAGATGGCGTGACGACACCGTTTCATATTTAACAATTTTAACACATAGATATCAGTGAATGAACATGGATCAAAATGATATAAAAATAATAAAATCATTTATCCATATATATACATTTTTTGATAACTTTATACGTTTTCATTTTGAGTTTTAATCGTATGTCGATAGATGGCAGTAAATTTACAGTGACTACAAAATTTACAATGACAGGACCCCTCTATACTATCTATTCTTTTTGCCTATATGTACTTTGTATGTTAAAAAATTGATTTAGTATGGGTTAGCACATTGTTACTGGTGAATTCTCAATGCAACTTGAGACTCCGGTGCTGTTAAAAGATGTAATCGTCTTTCGGTAGATGTCGCTATACGCCACCCCAAAGGCGTGTATACATAAGGGAAGGAATGGAAAGATTCGCGAGATTCTGGTAGGCTTCCGTAACTCAATTGGGAGAGCTAACGCACGGATTGCGGAGGTTGCGGGTTCAAGTCTTGCCGGAAGCGTAATTTTTCCATTTTTTTCCTTTAATATAAAATTTGGAATATAACTTACCTATCTCTCTTCCCAATTCTGGTGTCCCGTACATAAGCAGATCACACACCGAGGTGCTTTCCAAGCACAACCGAGCGAAGGTGGGCGCGTATTTCTTCCTAATGGCGAGTTTGACGTCTTCTGTGTGGTGTAGCCGGCTGGCTAGAGCTGATTCTAGTGAGGTTAGGGCAGCTTGGTAACGCTCGTGGGCTACGCTGAGCCGTTCTAAAATCTGTGAAGAACATAATTATGTATGTAAGTCGGGTGTAATATGGTACCATCGAACTGATCTGATGGACAGGTGGCCATAGGAACTCTGTGATAAAACAGCGCAACCTAATTGTGTTTGAGGTTTTAGAATTGTCTCGATGATTATTAGTCGCCCGTGGAACTCAAAACAAAAACGGCCGTTTTAACTTTGGACGCATGGACTGGCGAATCCAGCAACATAAAAACTAGTTTGATGTATTCAAAAGGTACTTAAATACAAAATACAGTACGTAGCGGCCCCCTTTTTTAAATACCTGTCGTTAAATTTAAATAATCACGATTATTTAGCAGTGGCGCTAGTGTGCACGTGGATGGGCTCTTAAAAATTGGTTTATGAACACAAGTGTCAATCTACCAGTGTAGCGATTAGGTGGGCAAGTTTGTTAGCGCTCAGTGATTGTTGACTGATGACGCAGCAGGGGCCGTCATCGTCACCGCCTACTAGGGGTTGTCTACACTGAGTTTGCACCTGGCAATGACAATACTAATTGTGGTGACTTAGCACAGACTAGCCGTAATCAATAGTACAAGTTACCTGTGTAGCGATAAGACGAGCAAGTTTAGTAGCGCTCAGTGATTGTTGACAGCTGAGTGCTGTTTGCCGCCGCCATACTGGACTGATGACGCAACAGGGGCCGTGATCGTCACCGCCTACAAAGGTCTGTCTACACTGAGTTTGCACTTAGCAATGACAATGTAGCACTTACTGTGCTGACTTAGCACTGACTAGCCGTAATCAATAGTACAAGTTACCTGTGTAGCGATAAGACGAGCAAGTTTAGTAGCGCTCAGTGATTGTTGACAGCTGAGTGCTGTTTGCCGCCGCCATACTGGACTGAGGACGCAGCAGGGGCCGTCATCGTCACCGCCTACAAGGGTCTGTCTACACTGAGTTTGCACTTGGCAATGACAATGTAGCACTTACTGTGCTGACTTAGCACTGACTAGCCGTAATCAATAGTACAAGTTACCTGTGTAGCGATAAGGCGGGCAAGTTTGGTAGCGCTCAGTGATTGTTGACAGCCGAGTGCAGTTTGCCGCCGCCATACTGGACGGATGACACAGCAGGGGCCGTCATCGTCACCGCCTACAAAGGTCTGTCTACACTGAGTTTGCACTTGGCAATGACAATGTAGCACTTACTGTGCTGACTTAGCACAGACTAGCCGTAATCAATAGTACAAGTTACCTGTGTAGCGATAAGGCGGGCAAGTTTGGTAGCGCTCAGAGATTGTTGACAGCTGAGTGCAGTTTGCCGCCGCCATACTGGACGGATGACACAGCAGGGGCCGTCATCGTCACCGCCTACAAAGGTCTGTCTACACTGAGTTTGCACTTGGCAATGACAATGTAGCACTTACTGTGCTGACTTAGCACTGACTAGCCGTAATCAATAGTACAAGTTACCTGTGTAGCGATAAGGCGGGCAAGTTTGGTAGCGCTCAGTGATTGTTGACAGCTGAGTGCAGTTTGCCGCCGCCATACTGGACGGATGACACAGCAGGGGCCGTCATCGTCACCGCCTACAAAGGTCTGTCTACACTGAGTTTGCACTTGGCAATGACAATGTAGCACTTACTGTGCTGACTTAGCACTGACTAGCCGTAATCAATAGTACAAGTTACCTGTGTAGCGATAAGGCGGGCAAGTTTGGTAGCGCTCAGTGATTGTTGACAGCTGAGTGCAGTTTGCCGCCGCCATACTGGACGGATGACACAGCAGGGGCCGTCATCGTCACCGCCTACAAAGGTCTGTCTACACTGAGTTTGCACTTGGCAATGACAATGTAGCACTTACTGTGCTGACTTAGCACTGACTAGCCGTAATCAATAGTACAAGTTACCTGTGTAGCGATAAGGCGGGCAAGTTTGGTAGCGCTCAGTGATTGTTGACAGCTGAGTGCAGTTTGCCGCCGCCATACTGGACGGATGACACAGCAGGGGCCGTCATCGTCACCGCCTACAAAGGTCTGTCTACACTGAGTTTGCACTTGGCAATGACAATGTAGCACTTACTGTGCTGACTTAGCACTGACTAGCCGTAATCAATAGTACAAGTTACCTGTGTAGCGATAAGGCGGGCAAGTTTGGTAGCGCTCAGAGATTGTTGACAGCTAAGTGCGGTTTGCCGCCGCCATACTGGACTGATGACGCAGCAGGGGCCGTCATCGTCGCCGCCGACGATCCGCAGTCTGAAACAAATCAATTTTATAAGGCATCGCTAAAGAAAAGGCGTTTTGCGGGTACTTTGTCGGACACGAGGTACAAAAATTGAAGCACAGACAAATCCTTAAGTGGCGACAGACTGTATATTTTTTCAAGGGGACTAGTTACTTTCAAGACTAAAAAATCTTGCAGAAAGAGACAACACGTGAAACATAGATTAATAACCTTCTTATAATATTTGCTATGGTTTTAATTATGCTTGTTACTTGTGTTACAGTTTTGTAATATCTTACCGTTGTTAAAACGTTGTTACATAGATTAGTTTTTTAATCGCATTTCTTAGCAAATACAATTTCAAACATCTAGCGACAATTTAGTGCTTATCAATACCTCATGTTATATAACGTCTGGAAGTCGGTTTTAAAGAGATATACTTACTTGTGAAACAGTCTTCTAGCAGCCTCTAGCAGCGTCCTGAGCGTGGAGAAAGAAGCACAGGGCTGTAAGTCCACCTGACGAGTCACTGAGAGTAGTTCTCTCATCGCTTCACTGGCTGGTCTGCCGCCTAGCTCTTGTCTGCAGGTTGATTCTAGGGCGTCTAGACACCTGAAAGAAATTAAGTAGGTAAGTACCTAAAGTAAGTAGATATTATTTGTTTCACGACATCACACACCAAGACAAATTCAAAATCATTGTAAATACAACGGTAAATGAAGGTACGAACAGGCTGTCTTATCGCTGTAAGCGATCTATTCCAGACAACCGTACAGCTCAGCCGCGACTGCGACTGGCCATAGGACACAGCGATCCGACCTTTCGTTCTAGATTTTTTTAATCTTTATCATTTGCTGTCAAAATTAAACAAAAATTATAATTAAGTACCTCTGTAGTGTACCAAAATACGTCTGCTTCAAACAGTCGACGAAAGGAACCAACTTCAGGCTTATTTTGCGACTCAGCTTAGAGAGAACTGCAAAAAAAACAATTATGTGCACGGTTATCGTCAATTTAATCATGGTTGTATTTGAAATATTTAACCCTTTGAACGTCACGCCTAACGGCACGTCATTGTGAACGTTGTCGGAATGCATGAAGGTAGATTGGGCTTTAGCCGCGTACGTCAGCTGACGTCCTTGGCGGCCAACGGGCTACCACGGGCAAAGAGAATAGAGTGCATAGAGACGGATTGTCAAAGTAAATTATGTAGCCACTGTAAATTTACTGCCATCTTTCGACAGAAAATAAAACTGTTAGAACGCTATTTGGCTTTGATCCTTATTATTTCACTGATATGTGTTAACTTATTAAATATTAATATTAACGCCATCTACTCGACTATAGGCCAAAGGTATGGTGCAATATTTTCGAGCGATGGCGCCATAACCTTCAGCCTATTCTTAACTTATTAAATATTAATATTAACGCCATCTACTCGACTTTAGGCCAAAGGTATGGTGCAATATTTTCGAGCGATGGCGCCATAACCTTCAGCCTATTCTCGAGTAGATGGCGTTAATATTAATATTTAACAAATTAACACATATCAGTGAAAGAATAATGATCAAAGTCAAATGGCGTTCTAACAGTTTTAATCGTCTGTCGAAAGATGGCAGTAAATGTACTGTAGCTACATAATTTACCATGACAATAACTCTCTATTTCAAATTCTCTTTGCCACGCGTCACTCATGTTTCATGTTAATTAGGTTTTTTTACGTGCAACACTGTTTAATTTACGTACCAGTCCGTTGCACATCTAGCGAAGCCTGTTTGATGGATATGGAGTCTCCTGTGGTACACTGTGATGTGCTGCTGAATTGTAACGAAAACAATTCTGATTCATTGGCGATTGGTATACGCTCGGCTGGTGACTGGACGGACTGAAAAATAAATAGGTAAACCATAATAAACATTATATTATAATTATATGTAAGTCGCAACTGCTCAGATGGGCGGGACACCTTGAAAGGATGCCAGATGATAGGGCAGCTAAAATAATGACGAGGTGGACGCCGCAACAAAAAAGACCAAAAGGCAGGCCCAAGAAACATTGTATCGTGTCGAGGAAGATCTCAGAAAGATGGCAAAGTTTACCAACTGGAAGAAGGTCGCCAGGCAACGTTATAATATATCTGTACGGCTACCACCAGTTTTAACATTGACAGATACGCTCTACGTAAATTACTTTCTATACATCTCGCTTGCACTAATAAGCGAGTACGAGCGAGATGCATAGAAAGTAAGTTACTTAGTCGCGAGCGTATCTGTCAATGTCAAAACTGGTGTAGTGGTTCCGGAGGAAGATTTTGGAGGAGGCCAAGACCCACAAAGGGTTGTAGCGCCAACGGAAGTAAGTAATAAACATTATAGCAATGACCGGTCTGGCCTAGTGGGTAGTGACCCTGCCTGTGAAGCCGATGGTCCTGGATTCGAATCCCGGTAAGAGCATTCATTTGTGTAATGAACACAGATATTTGTTCCGAGTCATGGGTGTTTTCTATGTATATACGTATGTATTTATCTATATAAGTATGTATATCGTCGCCTAGCACCCATAGTACAAGCTTTGCTTAGTTTGGGGCTAGGTCGATCTGTGTAAGATGTCCCCTAATATTAATTTATTTATTATTTATATAATAAAATAGAACATTCTTAGATAGGTAGGATGAATTTCGGATCGTACTTTTTTAAACCACGTCGGTGCCAGACACAGAAGCTGTATTTGCCCAAATATTCAGGTTTAAACGACAGTGATGCTGACATATTTGCACAAAAAACCGGACAAGTGCGAGTCGGACACGCCCACCGAGGGTTCCGTACTTTTTAGTGTTTGTTGTTATAGCGGCAACAGAAATACATAATCTGTGAAAATTTCAACTGCCTAGCTATCACGGTTCATGAGAGACAGACAGACAGACGGACAGCGGAGCCCGTTTGGCCCGTTTTTACCCTTTGGGTACGGAACCCACTACTAAGACTCCGCTGTCCGTCTGTCCGTCTGTTTGTCACCAGGCTGTATCCCATGAACCGTGATCTAGCTATCACAGTTGAAATTTTCACATGTGATGTATTTCTGTTGCCGCTATAAGTAACAAAAATACAAAAAAGTGCGGAACCCTCGGTGGGCGAGTCCGACTCGCACTTGTCCGACAGTTGTCTGTTGACATGCAGACAGACAGACAGATGGACAGACGGACAGCGGAGTCTTAGTAATTGGGTCCCGTTTTTACCCTTTGGGTACGGAACTCTAAACAAAAGCAAAAATTGGAAGTACTCACGTCTTTACTAAACACGCTCAATCCTAAGCTGCTATGACTATTAATAATATCATAATCGTCGAAGCTGCAACTGTCATAAGAGACTGCCTCTTCGCCGTCCGATGTGGAATCTGACGCGGACGGCCGGACGGATTGGCTGAGAAGGGTTGAGTTGGGACAAGTGTGAGTCGGACTCGCCCACCGAGGGTTCCGTACTTTTTAGTATTTGTTGTTATAGCGGCAACAGAAATACGTAATCTGTGAAAATTCCATCTGTCTAGCTACGAGTATCACGGTTCTTGAGATACAGTCTGGTGACAGATAGACGGACAGACGGACAGCGGAGTCTTAGTAATTGGGTCTCGTTTTTACCCTTTGAGTACGGAACTCTAAACAAAAGCAAAAATTGGAAGTACTCACGTCTTTACTAAACACACTCAGTCCCAAGCTGCTATGACTATTAATAATATCATAATCGTCGAAGCTGCAACTGTCATAAGAAACTGCCTCTTCGCCGTCCGATGTGGAATCTGACCCGGACGGACGGACGGACTGGCTCAGAAGGGTTGAGTTAGACATGCTGGTCATTAGATAGCGAGTATCTAGGTGACATGGTAATTCTGAAAAGAAATTGTAAAACTTATTATCGCTCACTTTTACACAAGAATACGGAGAAAATAAAAAATAAATGGAGGATAGCCAATGCATAGTCTCAACCTTTAGCAAATTAAAACCGGGCAAGTGCGAGTCGTACTCGCGCACAAAGGGTTCCGTACCATAATTCAAAAAAAAACGAAAAAAAAGCAAAAAAAAAAACGGTCACCCATCCAAGTACTGACCACTCCCGACGTTGCTTAACTTTGGTCAAAAATCACGTTTGTTGTATGGGAGCCCCATTTAAATCTTTATTTTATTCTGTTTTTAATATTTGTTGTTATAGCGGCAACAGAAATACATCATCTGTGAAAATTTCAACTGTCTAGCTATCACGGTTCGTGAGATACAGCCTGGTGACAGACAGACAGACGGACGGACGGACGGACGGACGGACGGACGGACGGACTGACTGACGGACGGACGGACGGACGGACAGCGAAGTCTTAGTAATAGGGTCCCGTTTTACCCTTTGGGTACGGAACCCTAATTAAATATATTAAGAACGGGTCACTCACGTATTTTAAGTCGAAAAACGCTCGACATGGTCCACTCCGTACCGAGGAGTGACATCAGGAGCTTGCGTCGACGGTGACGGACCGGCGCAGACTGCGGGCCGCAGCCCTCCGCGCCCGATGAACCCCCGATGATGATGCGCCGCTCCTGCTGACACTCCTCGGTACGGAGTGAAACATGTCGAGCGTTTTCCGACTTGTTGTCGATAAGTTGTTTCAAAAGGAATTATACGAACAAATCATATATCTAAATGCGAAAATAATTTTGTATGTTACCTATTCACGCTTCAATTAACTGCTGACCAATTAAGATGAAATTTATCATGAAAATAGTTTTATCTAATAAGCAAGTTATTTGGTACTGACCGTCTATACTCCAGTCCATATTATTTACTTCATCCTTGAGTTCTTGTAAGACTTCCTGCATCATTTCTACTAGAGCACTCTTCTTATCGCCCTCAGAGAAATTCTGGTAAATTGTCTGTAAATAAATACAACATAAATTATTGGAGAAGATGTACGAGATTTATGTCCAGTAACTGGCTGACTAGATAAATGTCGTGTAACAACTTGTTGAAGATATTGTATGTCATTTTAACTGTTTTATAAATATAATATACAGGATGATTCATGAGACGTGAGCAGGACTAATCCTGCACACTCAGTAACTGAAAATTGATCGATCATGCATCGTATTTCTGTGAAACAACCACACGTTTTCCAATTTTCTAACTTTTTGGTGAGGGCAAATTTAATTCTCTACAATCATGGTCACCCTACAAGACCTTATTAATAAACGTAAAACCTCTTTAACCATAATGACAGCATTTTGATTACGAAGAAAATAAACTGTCAAACTTGAGTGAGATACGAATTTTCAAAAGTAACCAGACCGTGATGACATTCAATTTGACACAGAATATCGGTACCTAGTTTAGTATTCTAATTTTAGGGTGACCATGCATGTCGTAAATAAATTAATAACTTTTTTTTTTCAACACGACTATCAAATTAACGTTAACCTCACTAATACTGATACAAAGTACATAGTTGCTTATAATTTACGAAATGCGCAGTGTTAGTCTCGCTCACGTCTCCTGAATCACCCTGTAGTGAATGACCATACCTCAAAAAGCTGCTTCTCCTGTACGGCGACATACTGTATCTTCTTGGGAACAACTTGCAACTCTCTAGCTAGTTCGAACGATGATAGTATCAGTTGCTGCACTAACTTCACGTGGATCTGAAAACATAGATTTATGTCAACGGGTCTACCGCGATATAATTTCAGTGTTTTTACCTTAATTTCCGACGTTTCAGCTGAGTTACACCAGCTGTGGTCACGGAGAGACGCTGAAACGTCAGAATTTAAGGTAATAACAATGAAATTATATCGCAATTTGTACGTGTAATTAAATATGAAGACTATTGGTGTTGTGTGTACTATTTGTGTCGGGAAGGTTGCCAGAGCTCCTGAAGATGCATTAACGGAGAACACATGTCCCTAAAGGATACCTTTTTGGAAGCCGTACAGTAAGCAATGCGAGCGCGATATATCTCACTTACCTCACTATGCTTAGTACTATTCTTCAACAAATAATCCTGTATTTATTTATTTATTTAATCTTTAGTGCATATAAGAAAACACACTGTACAAAAAGCGAACTTAATGCCATAAGGCATTCTCTACCAGTCAACCTTTAGGCAAAGCAGATAAGTTGTAGGCGGTGCAAAAATATGTGGTATAATTACTTTGATGATACAATTACGTACCTGTACGAACACAATACAATCATAAGAAATACACAGACATAAACATACATAAATATATACAAATAAATATATATATATAGTTACAAATACATATACATACACATACATATGAATTCAGATGAACTTGCAAAGCAGAAACACTAAGATTTTCCAGTACTGCCAGTAAAGTGCTCACTTAGGAATTTTTTGAGAGCAAACCTGTTCGGGCACTGTTTAATTTTGACTATTCCAAATGCGAGCTGCCTGAATAGAGAAGGAATCGGACATGTAACCAGTTAGGTGAGATGGTATAGACAGAGAAAGATTGCCAGAAGAGCGAAGCTGACGGACACGAGACACCATAGTAGTGGAAGAAAGATCTTAGATATTCGGGGGGGGATATCTGAGGGTCGTTAAGAACAGAAAAGAGGGTGCAGAGTATGCGAATGTTCCGACGAATACGAATAGGAAACCAGCCAAGTTTAGAGCGGAAAGAGGAGATATGATCGTATTTACGGAGACAGAAAATAAAACGAATGCAATTATTCATTAACCGATCTAATTTGTCCAAGAGCTCCTCATTCAAGTCCGGATAACACACATCACCATAGTCGATTATTGGTAGGATTAAAGTTTGTACAAGTAATATTTTAGTTTTAATAGGTAAAAAGTGTTTAAGCCTGTTGAGACAATGACTCTGTAGACAATGACTCCCGAACGCCACAACACTATTAATCAAAGCAGTTCTTGTGTTAACGACTCTGTCGCTCTCCTGTTGCTGTTTTGTCGATAATTCACAGAAATTGGAAATGTAGTCTATAATCAACTACCGAGAGAGATAGAAAATGTCTTACCTCACTTAGCTTAGTACTATTTTCCAACAAATAATCCTGTAGACAATCACTCCCGAACGCCACAACACTATTAGTCAAAGCAGTCCTAGTGTTAACGACCCTGTCGCTTTCCTGTCGCTCTGTTGGTTTGCTGTCGACTGTTCTTAGTATTTCGACATCGTCGACTATTAGCCATTGACTTTTTGTTTGGTGTTTTGGGGGCGGGTGAACTGAAAAAAAATAAAAATGGTGGCTAGAGTGAGTTGATATTATGTATACATACAGAAAATGCGCCGACATATAGTGAGTGCAGTGGCACTCACTCAATGCAGGTTGACTTAATTTAGATTCCTTTACTATGTTTCGTCACAGGAATCGAATGTACGGTCGAAAGTATTAATTTATTTGTGAGCCATTTCGTACCTTGACACAGTGATAATCAAATATGAAAGTCGCTAGAGACCTCATACTATTGTCATTGTGACAAGGTACAAAATGGGTCATAAATTAAAACTTTCGACTGTGCAATTCTCATTGAGCGTCTTCAGTTGGGTTTGGAGCGCAACGTACAAGAGTCAAAATAATTTGAACCTTCAATGCAATAGTTACAATTTACATTCGAATGGCAGCAACGCAAAGCTTGCTTTCAATTATGGCGATGGTAATTAAATATGTGTTGTAAAGACTATATAAGGTTCAATTTCCTTTGAGCAGTGTTGGGAATCGTAGATTATAAGCTATACTTACACATAAGTTCCCACTGTTCTAACAATTCGTTCATGAAGGCCACACGTTCCTCGCTCAGTCTTTCAAGTCTTTCTTCGCTATATCTTACTGTCAGTCTTTTGCTTATTGGAGAATCATCTGAGTGTCTGAAACAAATAATACCGATTATTTGAATACCACCTCAAGCACCTATATCGTGCAAATCAAGTCGTGAACGCGAACGAACAAGAGAACAAGAAACTAACCTCCTTATTCCGTCCACCAATTCCTGGTCAGATTCAGGCGATTCTCATAAACAGCACGGTTCTTCCGTAGATTCTGTGGCATCGTATCTAAGACAACATCCATTGGAACTTTAATAAGACGCTTACCTCCTTATTCCTTCCACCAATTCCTGGTCAGATTCAGGCAGTTCTCCTAAGCAGCACGGTTCTTCCGTAGATTCTGTGGCATCGTATCTAGACAACATCCATTGGAACTTTAATAAGACGCTTACCTCCTTATTCCTTCCACCAATTCCTGGTCAGATTCAGGCAGTTCTCCTAAGCAGCACGGTTCTTCCGTAGATTCTGTAGCATCGTATCTAGACAACATCCATTGGAACTTTAATTAGACGCTCACCTCCTTATTCCTTCCACCAATGCCTGGTCAGATTCAGGCAATTCTCATAAACAGCACGGTTCTTCCGTAGATTCTGTGGCACCGTATCTAGAAATCATCCATTGGAACTTTAATAAGATGCTCACCTCCTTATGCCTTCCACCAATTCCTGGTCCGATTCAGGCAGTTCTCCTAAACAGCACGGTTCTTCCGTAGATTCTGTGGCATCGTACCAAAAGTCCACTCGTTCTCCGGCTTGGCTGTCCGCAAATAATGCGAAGAAAACTTGCGCGTTGGGGTTGATTTCTTTTATTTGATGGAGGTCTAGGCAGTTCTGTAAAGTTAATGAGTGATTAAGTAGGATCATGTTCTATATTTACACGAATTTTCGTAGCCCAACAAATTGTCTGATTGTCTATAGGAGGTTTCGCGAACTAATTCTAGTGTCAATTAATTTGTCTAGTTGCTAATGACTCTGTCAACGAACCTGGATCCTATTTTATAAAACTTCAAGTAATGGTTTAGGTGAAAACGGCGTTTGACACGCGCTGGACCAATGACGAGGAGCCTTTTGGACAGTGCTGCCACTTTAGACTTGTATAATTGAAACTTATAGCTTTATAAAATACACCCCTTGTAGTCTTGATGGGTTCGAATATTTTTAGCAGACTATTTTATGCGTGTTTATGTACCGACTATGTTGATTACTTTTTTTCTTACGACCCTTTGTATAAAATCTATTTTTTTTAGTAAAGGTAAAAGGTATCAGTTTGGTGATGAGCAATAAAGCGATTTCCAACTTCCAAATATTATAACAGCAGTTGCTTCTTATTTCATTTTAACCTGGAAACCTATCTTTTACCTGAAAGTGTCACATCTTCATAAATAACTTGTATCTAAACCAGGGGTCTCCAAACTGCTTTACCTGAGGGCCATATTGCGCCTCAGAAACTTTCGCGCGGGCCACCGTCGGTTTTTGCGCCGGGGGAGGGTGTCTGGTTGCTGCTGTTAGGAACAGTTCCACTCTCAATGAATGCTGAACCCCTGGAGCCTGGCTCCCGCAGGCTAGACAGTGGGCACTCGCTTTGGGTGTCGGCGGGCCGGATTGGAACGCGTCGCGGGCCGGGGTTTGTAGACCCCTGATCTGAACCAAAACAAATTGAAAAGACTACTCACCTCCGCCGTAAGCACGAAATCATCGCCATCCCTAGCTTTCCACTTCCTCACTTTCTCAACACATTCTTTCTCCTCCGTCTCACTATTATGCGACTGATACATGTCGAACATAGTCCAAAACTCCTCCTCACTCTTGGAACACACTACGTTATCACTCGATATATCATCACTGAACACATTTTTACCTATCCTATCTATCGCGTATAAGTATATGGGGTTGAACAGTTTTAGTATCACATCTCGTTTTTCGTACAGTTCTAAGTATTTTTGTTTTAGTTTGGGCAGGGTGGTCTCGTCGGCCGCTATGTCTGGTGGGACGATGATGCGAAGACCGTCTTTTAGTATGGGAATGTTCAGTTCGACTTCTAACATGGTTGAGTAGTCTGTTGAGTCTTGGCGGATGAGATCCTGGAAAAGACGTTTAAAAAGAAGTAACATCATCGAAATTTAAAGCCTTATTATTAGTGTTGTACGGTTATAATAGGTGAGACCAAAGCACAAAGTCTCCGCTGGCTTGGCCACCTCGAAAGGATGGGTGAAGATCGGGCAGCCAAAAGGGCCTACTTGGGTCGACCAACTGGACGCCGTCCTGTTGGTCATCCTAAATTCCGTTGGGCAGTTAGAGTGGAGGCAGATCTCCGTGAGCTCGGCGTCGGCGAAAGCTAGCGGGATACCGCTCTGGACCGATCAAAGTGGCCTACTCTTGTGTTGGAGGCCAAGACTCATTTTGGGTCATCGCGCCAAACAACTAAGTAAGTAAGTACGGGTGTACAGCTCACGACTGCTCCGAGCAAGTAATAGAGGCACAGTCTAGAGGGCAAGGAATATACATTGACTTATTATTACTATAGAGAAACCATACCAAACAATAAAATTGTAGCAATCACAACCTGTCACGCGACCAAAACGTCGTAAGCGACGTTTAGGTCGCGGGATTCACGCTCCGCTTTTACGGTTTGATGTCAAAACAACATCAACTCATGGCGCAAGACTGGTTCTCTGTGCCGGTTCTATAGTAAGTTAGTAATAATAGTTCAATGGGAATATAACATGTTTTGCCGTAGTAAGGGTAACGTCACTGTCAAACATCGATTTTGTTAAAAACAGTGACAATTCTGGGACCCCGCGTAAAGTAGATGTTTTTCCTCATCTTAAAGCTTTCCCGTTTACTTTGAAAGGGAACTGCAGGACCGCTTTCGGCAACCTAAACCCAAGAATTTACACAAACACTGTTAGCAAAGCGACTGCCTTTCAACATTAAGGGGAAACTAAAGATTACTTTACAATGTTTCGCTTCACCGTAGAGCAACTGGTAAATAAGTTAATTCCTACATAAGTTCTGAGAACATATTAGTTGGTAAGAGCAGTCCAGTTTAGAAATCGCACGGACACCACAATCGCACGCAGAAAAAAATCTCTGAGACAGAAGAATATTGATTTAAGCAACGCAAAATCAGTCTTACTTCAAGCGGCAAAGTTTCCCAGGGAGCCTTGTTGCACTCCAAATCTTCGACCAGCTCGAATTCCGAGTTGCCGAGCGTGAGATGCACTTGGGTGCTGCTACCATACTGTATCCGGAGCTGAAAGAAGAATTAAAATTTCAAATTAATATTGATTGCTGAAAACATAATTGTGTCGCTTAATTTTAAACTTGGGTAAATCCATTTGACCCTCTCAGCAAATATCTACCCTATTTCCATTTCTTAATACAAAAAATCGCATAATCTGTCAGATGGATTTACACAAGTTTGAAGTTACGCGACTTGGTTTATCAGATTCTTCCCTTTGCTTGTGCTACCCGTGTGTGTTATATAATATACATATAGCATAAGTTAAGAATTTAGAAAGGTAAAAATTTCTGATTGATACCTACACTTACATGCGTTCCTAACACGATAATCATCGGCCTTAGAGCATTTAATAACCGGAATCGCCTTTAAAAGCTTACCCCTCTGCCGAAAACCTTGCACAATTGTGCAAACTTTTGTATGGACTGACGTTTATCTGACATGGCTATTTGTACGTTACGAACAAATCATGCAGAAATAGCCATGCATTTGACGTGCCCCTCCCCCGCAAAAATCGGCACTGTTTTGTAGATAAAAAAGGCAGCCAAGGCGTCTCTAGTTACTAAATGCTCTAAGTCACTGGCATACCTAGGTCAAGTGGCTTATGGATGTATTTTTTTTACTTTTAAGGTTCGAAAGCTTAAAAAAAGGATAATCAAATCCTCACTTACCCAGCGGCAATGAGTTGGCGCCGGTTCTGGCAGCAGGCGACGCCCGAGGAGAGAATGCAGCAAGCGCGCCCGCGCGGCGGCGCTGGTCCCCAATACAATAATGGCTGCCGGACGCGCTGATGCGTCTCCTATTTCTTCGACGCGGCTGGAGACGTCTCTTATGTCTGAAATATGTAGAAATAAATGAACACGTTGTTATAATGTTAGCTACGCTATACAACAGGTATTAGATCATCCTGTCAGTGTAGGCATTGTCATACAACTATTTTTTACAGACGCTTTTATTTCTGAAAGTTCATCTGGTCCTTTGTATCCATGACTTTGGAGGAGGAAGCCACGTTTCAACTGCATATCAAAAGGTATCTTATGGCAAATGGGTTAAGGTAGATCAACGGTAAAAGTAATGCGACAGTAAGAGATAGAAGAGATAAAAGAAGAGAGAGAGAAGAAGAATGTCTACCGAGCTCCAGTGCGTCGGCGACGTCTCGCAGCGAGCGGCGCGTGTCGCGCACGAGCCCGCGCAGCACGCGCATGCGCGCCGCGAGCCGCCGCGACCACAACACGCCGCTCGCCATTTCCCTGAAACCAAATAGGGACAATGAAGTTAAAAGGGGTTTCACAATTTTTTTTTTAATTTAATTGAATTATCATTTATTCACAAAACACATGGTATAATTATACATGGGATGTTATATACAATAAAGATACTGAACCTTAATACATTCGGCCGTTAGGCATGTGAAAATTAGAGTTGATTTAACCTTAAGCTTTTTGGAATCGATAGTCCTTGTGATTCTGAGTAGTAATAACCCAGAAATAGATAGTTTTAAAATAAGTTTTTGGCAAAAATTTCATTTTTGATACAAGCTTTTATCGCTGACTGTACTTTTCTTACGACAGACAACTAATACTCATCGAGACAATTCTAAAAACCCCTAACACAATTAGGTTGCGTTGTTTCATCACAGAGTTCCTATGGCCACCTCCCGTCTCCATCATCAGATCAGTTCGACAGTACCATATTATTGTATTCATGACGCTACGATCCTTGGATGATGGTTAAATTAGTTACCATAGATTCCATTACATAGTTACATACAGGTCGACCTAATAAAAGCTTGTTAAAAACACAGTATACTACTCGTAGAATATGTAATCAACATTATATTATTTTCATAAATGTGTAGCCATTTTTTTCAATAATCTTCGCGAGGTTGTGCCTGAAAGTATCTTCTTTTACTATAATTAAATAATAACTCAATAAACGATATATCGTTAAAGTTCCAAGAAAAAATAACTCATTAAATAGTACGAGTCACTGATTTATTAAAACTGCCTTTTAACACGCACACGTATAGTATCTTATATGTATGTTATAATATCTAGATCTTTCACGGCTCCTCTACACCATGGGCCACCATACTGGGCCACTAAGATGGGCCAGCGTGTAGAGAGGGTAGTAGCGTCATATGGCTTATGACGCGGCGGAATGGTGATTGGATGGCCACACGGTGTCGGTATTTCGTCCGCACATCAAAGGTAGTGGGCCAGCGATGGTGCGTACGCAATTACACGTGGCCCATTCCATAGTGCATGCTCTCAACCATCGCATTGCCATTACGCTGGTCCTGCGCTGGGCCATCATGTAGAGGAGCCATAACCATCGCATGACCATCTTGCTGATCCTGCGCTGGGCCATCGTGCAGAGGAGCCATTATAATATATACGAGTATACCTATAACACGTATGTCATTCATGCCCGACTAGTTGCGGTTAATATCAGCTGTGAAGGTCCCGTTCAGTGTCGGAGCGGAATTCGAATCATTAAAATCTGATCTTGATTTTATATTGATTTGATATATTTTTCAGTGCATCTTTGTCGTACTTGCAATGCATAATGATGTGAGAAAGACGCACTAAGAGTAATGTGATATCGATAACGAAATTGTAACAGATTTTTAAAGTTCACTAAATTGTAGCTAAAGGTTTTGAGTTTAATCTTTTTTTTTTATAAGTGTGTAAATTCAAGCAAGGATTTATCGTTTTGTCTACATTGTGCCAGATAAAAATAAGAACATGTTATTAAATATTCTAAAAACGATGAAAATTACAAAACAAATAAAATTATCTTTACTTTGACTAACAAAAATAAATTTAACTAAGAACTAAACAGACGAAACTAAAACTACCTAATAAGTAAAACCTATTTACAAATAGAAAATTGGCCCCAGGTCTGTGCCGTCCGGTAGGATGCCCAGAAGGCTGGCGGCGTTACCGTAATTAATTAATTACCATGATTTGTTTTTAGGTGTAATTTTAGTTGTGTGGTAAGTAATAAATAATAATTCTTTATTTTGTGCTTAAGGATTTTCCTTCAAGTAGGTAAGTAATTTTTTTAAAGAAAATGAATACGAGTGAAATTGTGTCTTCCAAAGAAAACTAAACCTTAGTCCCTTTCCAATAAACATCATAATATTCATGTTTAATCGGCTCGATTCGGGAAATGAATTAGAGATTCACTAGATATGAAATAGTAAAGATATGTGACGTTCCACGGCAAAAGGTACCTGATGGCGGCTGGTGCCGCGATTCTGGAAGTGAATTAGAGATTCACTAGATATGAAATAGTAAAGATATGTGACGTTCCACGGCAAAAGGTACCTTATGGCGGCTGGCGCTTACGTCGCATAGCGCCGCAATAATATTGGAGCGGCGTTAATAATAGCGTAAGCGACAACCGCCATAAGGTACCTTTACCCGTGGGACGTCACATGTCTTTACTATATCGTATCTAGTTAATCTCTAATTCATTTCCCGAACCGCGCGGAATGTAGTAATGTTGTGAAACAGTAATCGTAGATGAATCATATGTAGCAATTTAATGAGCTATTTCATAACATCCACATGATTAAAACTAACGCTGCAGTGTTTTAAATAATACAAAGGTGGCAAACTAGTGTGCGGCGAGACTACTAAGGAGACAATGTGATTCATAAACGGACTACGTAGCCTATGGTAGCTTGCAGCTTCAAAGGTGCTACAACATGTGGTTCAAACTCATAAGTTAATCAATAAATGCACAAAACTACATACTTATTTTTAATTACTTACCGACAAATTTTTAATGAATTGATGTCATTGTATATTATGAAATTGCTGACATTTTTATTAATTTAAAAATAAAATTAATATTGTTGTTGTTGTATTAATTTTATTTTTAATAACTTATTATTTTTAAACAAAATTTAATAGTTTAGGTATATCTTAATGTTTTATAAATGTCAGTAATGTTCATATATTTTTACACTGCTGTTCGGATTTTTTTTTTACATTTTAATGTGTGGTCTATAAATAAACGGATTTATTATTATTTTTATTTATTAAAACCACAAACGTGCAGAAAATCGTGATTATTATTACAGCTACAGGGAATGTGATTAAATGATAACCTCTTATTACTTCTTGACAACATTATATTTTATTAGTTTGACCCTTTATACAAACTCTAGAAGGTCATAGAGAAAACAATACATAGAGTGCTCACTCCATACATCAGTTTTGGTACCAAAAAGACTATTATTTTCATAGTCGACATCTGGCATCGAGTAGCGGAATTATCAGTACTTTAAGTACTAGTAGTAAGTGGGTCAACCCCATAGGCCCCGTGCATGAACTATAGGGGGCAGCATAGGAGCCATCAGATTTTTGGCGCGAGGCCTAAATGTGTCGTTTATGCTTCCGATGTAGCCCACAAGATGGCAGAACCTACTATGCACAAGGAAACGTACCGACGAGAACGGTAGATGGTAGCACTTGCTTTGGCAATTTACATGTGCACATATATTTCCGATTCAGGCCACAAGATGGCAGACCCTCCAACGCGCAGGGTCCCTATACGACTAATGTCATCACATTGCAAAAAAAAATACAGACAGTATAACCTTTCTCAATTCGAAATTCCCTGACAACAAATGTAGGTTTATGTACATCGTTTATGAGAAAAGTTACCTACTGAATCAGTCAACGACAACACAAACAAATTGTTGTTATATTCATCTTCAATAACATTTTTTGGGAATTTTTTTATTTACTATCCCAAAAAAAAAAATTAGTAGGTACCATCGCCGATACTGTTAACTGAACATAACCAGTCCACCGATGGACTGCTGTTTGTACCTACCTACAAGTGTTTTCTAAACATAACATATGAATATATCCAAATGCTATGACATCACGTATGTATTTACCTACATTATTCACTATCGACTAGTTCATTGAATCAACAATACAATAATACAAATCACCAGGCCCCAATTTCACCACGGTGACAGGTGCGACAATTGTAAAATCACTGTTGCTGACGTCACAGGCATCCATGGGCCACGGTTACCACTTACCATCGGGCGGGCCGTATTCCTGTTTGCCACCATCATTGTATTATTTAAAAAAACTTTATTATATCGGAAAAAAACAGATATTTCTTTTGCGAAGTTTCTGACAATTGTCAAGATTTAGAAGAATTGTAGGTAATTCTTGACAGGTAATGAGTTATATGTCGGAATTTCGTGACAATTGTAGTGTTTCTTGTGACAATTGTCATAAACTTAGCAAGAGAAATATCTGTTTTTGTCCGGTATAATAAAGTTTTTTTTAATAATACAATGATGGTGGCAAACAGGAATACGGCCCGCCCGATGGTAAGCGGTAACCGTACCCCATGGATGCCTGTGACGTCAGCAACAGTGATATTTTACAATTGTCGCACCTGTCACCGTGGTGAAATTGGAGCCAGAAACGTCAATAAATTAGCAATGTACAAACAATATTCAAATCACTTGTCGAAACCAATATAGGTACTTACCACAGACAAGACATCCTCTAGACGGACCTTAGAGCAATTATTTCATGAAACCGATGCTGCCAAAAATGCAGGGGAGCGGGGGACGAGGTGAGCGAGTCCCGTGCCGTGATTGGTCCGTTCAAAGACTCTTGGGCGTCACACAAAGACACTTGATCGAAAATGGAGTAAAACTACCGTATATTTGTGGCAGAGGGGGTAGCGCGACTATGCTCAGTCTGGAGGATGTCTTGTCTGTGGTACTTACTGTCCGTTCTGAGGGGATTGTCCAAGATGGCCGACCTGTCGTTGTAATTTGAATCTTGTTGGTATAATAATAAAGTCGGTATTTGAGAAGATCGTTTTCGGATCTCATGTAGTCTGGCTCTCAACTCGACTATAATAAAATCAAACACTCGCTGCAACCGAATACGTAATGTGCGCTCTGTCACACCTACCCGCCTTAGGTAAGTGTGACAAAGAGAACATTACGTATTCGCTATGATTTAACTATAACTTGCGCTCGAGTATCATCATTTTCATCAACAATTAACTGAACATAAGTAACCCTTCTTACACCGAGATAAGGACTATCTCTGATCAGTTGTGTTTCTGTTGGTACTGATACAGATTCGTCCATAAGTCAAACGGTGATGGGCGACCTTTCACCGAACGATAACTGCACATCCTATTTCTGAGCTGGAATCCTTTGGGGGAACTTTCCATTCATAATGTTAAATTAATCAAACATATAGGTACAGTCAGCTGCAGAGAGTGGTGACCCCCCTGCATAGACTGATTGTATGCACGGGGGGGGGGGGGGGGGGTCACCTCTCTCTGCAGCTGACCTGTAGCTATTCGATAGAAGTCAAACATAAACACAGAAAGATGTGTTAATAAGTTATGCGGTTTTGGCTCGAGTTGATTTTTACTCGTAATAAATACCTGTGGGCCGCCCGATTTCTATACAGGTTGTCCCAGAAATCGACGTCAAGCCATAAACGGATGATAGACCAAGTCATAACAGTTATCATAAAAATACAAAAAAAAATCCAACTCATGTTCTTTAAAAATTATGGTCACTTTAAAATTCACTAAAAAATCCACACCCTGTAATGGTTCTTTAACTCTTGTTACTACAAATTCCATAATTTATTCTAATTTTATGTCTTTCCCATCACGGAACAATGGTGTTCCGGACCTTTGGGAGGCGTGCGCGGAGCCGAAGCCAACACGTAGAGGCCCTTTTGACACTTTAATGAAATGTAAGGGGTACACCGAGCGGAGGCTGCCCTTGCCCGTGTCATGGGACGCACGCAGAGGCAGCACCCGCCAGGGTGTAAGGACTATTGAGAGTTGATGGAATCTAAAATGAACTAGGTTATTGGGTGAAAGCGATGGACTAAGAACTGAGCTATGGGGTAAAAAACCGGACGCCTGCCTAATAAAACGGTATGCAATTTTATTTCCGGCAGACGGTGACTCGCCCTCACAAGATGGGCCCCCACAAAAAGCGACATCTAGGATGGCTCAAGGGCAACACCCTAATTTTATTATTATTATGTAATCTTGAATAATGAGGCAAAGAATCGTATACTAAACCTGCTAAAGTCTTGGAACTACGAGGAATCAGAAGAAATTCTGAATCCTTCCCAAGTGACTCCTTACTCCACGTACTCATAGGATTACCTCTTCATTCCTCTTCGAGTTCAGTTTCAGTTTTTCATAACGCTCGAACACACTTAAATCTAACAAACTTTTACATTCATTACATTCTTAGATTTTCATTCACACACTTTCCACTCCCTTCTCACAACAAGCTTACAAACACACTAGTTCACACTCCTCTTTCTTTCCTAATTCCTATTCTTATGTTTAATATATTTATAATTTTGTATCACTGGTAACTCGTGATGATCATGACCCCCGCGATACAGGCCATGCCTAGTGCGGGGTTCACTGTAACGTGCTTGTTAAACTTTTACTGTCAATAAAAATATTGTTATTGTTATTGTTAATTACAGGGTGTGGATTTTTTAGTGAATTTTTAAAGTGACCATAATTTTTAAAGAACATGAGTTGGATTTTTTTTTGTATTTTTATGATAACTGTTATGACTTGGTCTATCATCCGTTTACGGCTTGACGTCGATTTCTGGGACAGCCTGTATAGGTAGTATAATTTTTTTTTCGGTAGATTTTGATAAAATTTGGTAAGTTTGAAGAGCTTCTCATTCTGAGTGGAAAAACATGAAATCTCAATTTGGGCCAAAAAATAATTATAATTTTCCGTTGAGTTGCGAAAATTCCATACGTTTCGTTTTTAGGAGGAAGAGCTTTTAGGACATTTTTGTTTTCATGGCGTTTATGATTTAACTATTTTGAGTTAGCCCTTGATCTTTAGGTCTTACAGAAGGTGTGTAGCCATTGTCTCATTACGACATTCCTACTAGGTTTAAAAGAAAAGTCTGGCATCCCCAGGCGAAAACCATAGGTGGGAATGAAAGGTCCGATCGCTGTGTCTCGCTCCAACCTATGCTTGTCGCCTTAGCCGAAGCCAGTCGCGCAATGTCGTGGCCAGGTCGTTACGGAAGGTGTGTAGCCATTGTTTTATCTCGGCATTCATACTAATGAATGAATGTATTTATTACTAGACAACATTAGGTCCAAATATTGTTAGTTTTGAACTTAATCTACTTAATCTACATGTTAGTTACTAATAATAAACATATAAAAGTGATTTGGTCCTCTGGCTTATTTAGCACATCAGAGGGCAATCAGACTTATTGGCTATCATGCTTAAAATGCTAATGAAATGTCTGCATACAGACGATAACCTAAGGCCTGAGTTACACTTGTAAGTTTTACTTACGTAAGTAGGGACACGGCTATACTACAGAATGAGAGATGAATATCGTTATCTCATTCTAACAAATAGCTTTATCCCTACTTACGTAAGTAAAACTTACAAGTGTAACTCAGGCCTAAGGAACAACTACCTTGGCGAGTGTAAACATGATAACGTTAACGACGCGATAAACTAACGGCATATGAATTGTACTGTAGATGCGTTAAGGCAGCTCCCATCCCAAGTTCTTCCTTCGTTAAAAGAAATGTCTGGCAGCCCCTATGCATACAGGCGATAACCTAAGGCACAACTACCTTGGCGAGTGTAAACATGATAACGTTAACGACGCGATCAACTAACGGCAGATGAATTGTAATGTAGATGCGTTAAGACCGCTTTCCCACTGACGTCCAGTTTTTTGCGGGTACGGTTTTTTGCAGGATCCAGTTTTAGTAGTATAGGTGCTAATTTAGTAACTTTCACACGAGGATTGTTTGCGGGATCCTGCATGCATACTACAGAAAACCGGATCCAGCAAAAAACCGTACTGTAGATGCGTTAAGGCAGCTCCCATCCCAAGTTCTTCTTTCGTTTAAAGAAATGTCTGCAGCCCCTTTGCATACAGACGATAACCTAAAGAACAACTACCTTGGCGAGTGTAAACAAGATAAGATAACGTTAACGACTCGATCAACTAACGACAGATGAATTGTAATGTAGATGCGTTAAGGCAGCTCCCATCCCAAATTATTAATGGACGTAATATAGAAATAAGTTTTTGGCAAAAATTTCGTTTTTGGTACAAGCTTCTATCGCTGACTGTACTTTTCTTTACACAGGCAACTAATATTCATTGAGACTATTCTAAAACACCAAACACAATTAGGTTGCGTTATTTTATCACAGAGTACCTATGGCCAACTCCTGTCTCCATCATCAGATCAGCTCGATTGTACCATCAAATTGCATTGTCACCAGACCTACATATGCATGCAAATTTTCAGCTTCATCGGAAACCGGGAAGTGGGTAAAATTTATCTTGCAAGATTTGACCCGTACAAACAGTTATACTATACATACATAGGTACATTGCAAGTTAAACAAAAGCTTGTAAAAAGGATCCAATCTGCAAAAATCGATCAAATAAAAGTCAATCATTTAAATGACAAATTTTAGGGTTCTTTGCGTTAAACTACGACCATTTGGCGACGAACCTTTCTGTGAGACCAACTCTTTGATTTTTTTCCCCGATTTCTAGAAAAAGCGTGAACTAATTTGAATAAATACTTTTTGTTTAGGAGCTTATGTCACCATTGTATGTCAATATCCGATGGAATCCCGGAAAAAATTACAAGAGGAGTCGTTTAACTTCAAACTCGGGTAAATCCATCTGTCAGATGATGCGATTTTGGTATTAAGAATATAATAGGGTAGATATTTGCTGAGAGGGTCGAATGGATTTACCCGAGATTGAAGTTAAGCGACACATAGGCTCAATAGTATTTAATTTATACTAACTTATGCACTTGCTCTGAGAATGAGATATTTAGTGACGAATAAACTTGACTTATCGGGTTAACTCCCTCAAATGACGTAAACACCTATGATAATAGGTATTATAAGGCTGATAAGCCTTAGTGAGCTAAAGCCAGTTTACTAAATGGAGCATTATCTATGAAAAGGGACCTTATTGCCGATGGCGCTTACGCCGCACAGCGTCGCGCGGCATTGTATTTATATCGGAGCATCGTTAATAATGGCGTAAGCGCCATCGACAATAAGGTCCCTTTTCATAGATAACGTCACAAATATGCAAAGATAAGAATATAAACGTAATATAAAGTGACTGTTATTGTTTATATTATAAAACCACTATCTTCTGAAAGTACCCTAATGATAAAGACCTTTTTATTTATCACAAGGTCTTCGTGCCCTACATTCACTCTTGCAGATAATAAACTCTCCCTTGTTCATAAAACTTGGCAAACCTCTGTAAAGTTTTCTCTTTTTAACAAACACAAATTAAATACGGCGGACAGGGACAAATGATTAGGATTAGGATGAGGTATTTTTAGGCTTAAAGACTCGAGCCCTCAAGACTCGTAAGTCTTGAAGACTCCACTATATTTGAGAATTGTATTTATTTATTTTACGCATATGCATGTAAGAAATCGTCTTTGCCGCCTTTGAGGCGTTAAGCCTCGACAGTCTTAAGGGTTCGAGTCTTTAAGCCTCGAAATGAGCGTTATTCACAACACTATTATCAAGGCCTTATTTATTAGACTTGACAGACGTTATGAAATAACTCAAATAACGCCTTTATTATTTTTACGTGTCTACACTTTAATATCATCTTTTATTTTTAGAATATGACTATGACGTAGGCTTTGATATAGTGTCGGCAGAACAGTTAGTTAATTATTTAATACCTTACTGCAATGTGTTAAACCAAAGACAAGTCAAGAATTAGGACTGATATTTTGCATACAAAGTTACGGTAGTCTTTGGTTTTAGATGGTATGATACGCAACACAATTCAATGAATTTTGCAAAACGCCCTCATGTCTGAGTATGATAAGGATCCTGAGATTTTTTTTTTAATTTTTTCTGCACAAATTAATGAAGGAGCACAGCCGAGGTTTGAACCCATGATTTTTGACCACCGCACATATATGACAGGTTAAATAATGTATGTTATCTTTCTCAGCGAGTTCACTCTAGACCAGACATAACTACAAAAGAAATTACGTGTATACAGATTGACGGTCTATTAAAATTGACTTATAAACTGAAATAAATGTCATATACTAAGAAAAAGTGACCAAGGCCTCCAGTGCCCCAGGCTGGAATCGGACCAGCGTCCTCTGCTATCGCGGTAGGTGCCTGTGCTATTCGGCCACCGGGCCACAGCGGCATAGGTCGAATTTTTCCATGTATATGCACTTCTTACTGATAATTCAATTAGTTCTAATATTTCTAAGTGGCGTACACGAAGAGAAGCCTATGCTTAGCAGTGGGCGACTGAAGCCTGGAATGATGATGAATATTTCTAATAAAATTGTCTTATCTCTGGTTAAAGTCATTTAACTCATTCAGACCACAATATTCTTATCAGAACTGTGACGAAGTACCAGAATTGTTATTTGTTTGTGTAGTAACTGACCTGCTCGAAAACAATTGTTAAGATATTAAGGCCATTCACACACTGCCACCGCGTGGAGCTGCGCGACTAGTCTAACAACTAAGTAACAATGTATGCAGGTATATCAGTTTGTATATCATACTGGGCTGGCTAAGATGCAGGATCAGTATCGCCGTTATACGCGCCACCAGCATGTGCATCCGAGGCACACGCCACCGCTTTAAGTCCACTGCCAGGAGGCTTGGGTTCCACGACGGTGCCGGGTTTCAATCAATGTGTGGAAGGGCTTCCACACATTGATTGGAACCCCTTTTCTACCCTTCCTATGTATTAAAAAAAAAATATATATATATTATATACCCCTTTGACTATGTATTATGATTGTTATGATTTTTATTACTATAATAAACAATAAGGTTATTTTGATATCAGTTTGTTATCATAACAAGCGCCGTTAAGGTGGGATCAGACGGTTCACTCGAATTAATGTTCACTTGAGTGAATGATTCATTTTCCTTTCATTGCATGTTCACACGGTGCTGGTGCTAAGCTTATTCAGTTTTCATTTTCTTTCACTATGGATTCGAATGCAGTTGTGCGTGTTGGATTAATTTTTATTTGTGATCATTTAATAAAGATCTAAACAAGCAAAAAGCAAAGAAAACGTAACGGTGGTGGGCGCGAGCTTTGAATACTTTGAATACAGAGTAGGTACCTACAAATACCATATCCTGCTTTTTCCTAGAAGTCTAGGTAATACTACCCACAGGATTCGAGAACAATATGCAAAATCGGAATGAACATTCACTCTGTGTTCACACTGTTCATTTTTTGTTCATTCGGAGTGCGAGTGAAAGTTGCCGAATGAAAATATCCAACACTGTTGGATCATTTCACTAATGAATTCATTTTTCACTTTTGGTTCATTTTGTGTTCACACGTGTCACTTTGAGTGAAAGATGAATAATGAAACACGAAAATGAACCGTCTGATCCCACCTTTAGATAAACTGAGGATTCGCTGATATCGCTTCGCTTAGGTACAGTCCGCGTCAAATAGACAGTGATGGTCAAAATGGCCAAATATATCGGTTCAGTTACAAGATCATAATGACATCTCTGTGTTCTCATGAACTATGTATAGTTTAAATCTATTAAAACAGAAAATTTCACTATTACGTTTTTTCATTATTGTTCTTCATATGTAAATCAAATTTTTAGTTTAGAATAAGCAAGCTTAGCGACCTGCTGATGAAATACAAAAAAAACCGGCCCAGAGCATGTCGGGCCATGTTCGATGTAGGGTTTCGTATTTACCGCCCGTGAAAATAGACAATAGACTATTTTACAAAAATCATTATTGTAGTAGTCGTTTTTGAGTATTTGCAAAAACTCAAAAACTACTGGACCAATCAGGTTCGCTATATTTTTCCTTGAAAGTCTTTACTACCTAAGCTGTACTATCACGATTTTTTTCATATTTTTTGGACCCATATATGGTTCACATAACTGTACCAATTTTCAAAACTACTTACACAAATTATCACCACTGATTTTTTAAATTTTCTTGAGCTGTAACTTTTTTTATCAATCTTATTCTTTTCTTTTTTTAATATTTTTATTTCGAAGTATGCAAGTTTACTGTTTCTAAACCAAATCACTTACATCATACTTACATAGGTACTACAATAAATCATATTATTAAATTACATTATATTAATACATGGCCTGTTAGTATGTACATATGTTAGTGTGGGTCAAATCTTGGAAGTTAAATTTGACCCGATTTCCGATGCACAATACTTTACCAGTTTCATTATGCATAAAAATATCGACCTCATTTTATTTAACAATTTCCTAATAATGACTCATGTATCAAGTCATTAGAGATTAAAAAGGAAACTCCCTGTAATGACGCGTAATTTAGTTAATACATTTTGTAGTACAAGGTCAAAGTGTCATAGCGGCAACAGAAATACATCATCAGTGAAAATTTCAACTGTTAGCTATGCTGTGCTAGCTATCACAGTTCTCGAGTTACAGCCTGGTGACAGACAGACGGACAGCGGAGTCTTAGTAATAGGGTCCCGGTTTTACCCTTTGGATACGGAACCCTAAAAAGCTACCATCGTTAGTAGAGTTGTGTTATGTATGCGGCACCACGATACAATACATTCGGTAAAGACACACTTAAAGAGAGCGAACTAAAGAACGTCGAACTCAAAGATGTCCTTCTGCTCTGCAGGAAAACAAGAAGATTTAAGAGGAATAGTGGGAGGCAGTCTAAGTCAGTTTTGCATTTTATTATAGTATGGAAGATGACTGCATAGAATAGTTTGTGTATTTAACATACATATTTGATACAGCTGTGTAGTAATGGACAAAATAATATTTACTAATGATGACTCACCTACAGACAATCAAATAAAATCAATTCTTATTGACTCTCAAAAGAGTTTGTTGACAGCATTAAGACTCACACAAACCTAACTGCCATACAATCAAAGTCACACACTCATTGACCATTAGCGAAGGTCTCCATTTTAACTCCGTCATTTTGCATTTGGTACACTGTCCGGATGTTCTCCTCTACAAGTTGCAATTCTTAACCGAGTCTCGTGAAAATTTGAGACCAGTTTCTACAATTAAATAGATTTTTTATATCAAGTGAGAGTTTGGAAATTTTTCAAGATGCGAAAATTAGCATAAATAACTTAAGTGACCATAGCGTGTATGGCGCTTAAGTTCGTAGTGAGTTCACTGTGATAACTCAATAAACTAAGCATTTTTCACTTTTAAATTTTCTAAGCTTAACACGAGAGGTCTACAGCTCACAGAGTCACTAGTTTTAAAACTTGCACAATTTGAATTGGAAAACATAAATTGGGAAGCGACTCACAATGCTCATTTTTGATACATGTTTAAATTCTCTAGATTAAATTTAAGATGTGTTTAATATCAAAATTTACAATAGTTATTCCAACTACACCAAATGGGGGTAGATTAAAAAAGTTTTTAAGTTTCTTTGTTACCTAACTCTGTTAAATGTAAAACATTCTAGAAACTTCAGGTTCTGCAGATAGAAACAGTATCTTGCACTTCTTGTTGCCAAAATAAACATAATTTTTGTTTGTATTGGAAAAGTAGTCCTCTTACTAAACATAGATTCCACATGCATTCAATGCAAAACCTGTTCTAGCTTATTTATGATCCTGACGTAACATACAAACATACCGGATACCTATAACAACATAATCGCCTAACACAATATAAATGTGAAACTCGGGGGTACCCATAATTTACGCATTTTACACGGCTAGAACTCGATAAATTCGCGTTACAGACACATGGTTAACTATTCAGGTCATGAAGTAATTAATGTACAACGAAATACTTACTCAATGCCAGTCAGAGTATCTTCATTGGTGAATATTTTGATAAAAAATTGGAGCGAAGCAACAAAACACACGCGAAAGTTCGCAAAAACTTGCACTGAGCACGTTATTGTCAGGGAATGTAGAACTTTCTCATTGCATTGTTACACAGGCTTTAGAAACGGAAATAAACACAGGATTTTAAGGGAAATAATAAAATAAAAGAGAAAACGAACGAGCGCATCGCACACATAAGTACGCGAAGTAAATAATGACAATGTTGCCAGTGCTAAACAGTTGTTTCCCTGTTATGAGATTTTATTTAAACTTAGAGTCTGGCTACTGAAATATTACCCAAAGTTATGGCGGGAAATTCAAAAAATCTTGGGCCGGTCACACTGTGTGTAGTAGGAATTATAGTTGTGATACTAGAAAATATTTTTGATTTTCTGTGCACACGTAAGGTACCTAAGGAAATAAGTTAAATATACGTTGACTGCACTCAAAGTCAGCTCACATTAATTTCTACCACTATGTAAAGTATAGTCAACGACAAACACATATGATTACGTTCCAATGTTTTGATTTTATTGATATTTTACAGAACTTCTAGTTTATCCGTTTTTTTACACACTTTTCCTGTTTATGAGATTCAGGTATTAATAAATTCACATAATTAATCAAAGTTATAGGGAAATGTTAGAAGTTTAGAACTAGCACTTAAAGTATCAAAATATTAATAGAGCACCAACCTACTAAATTGTTTCCGACTTGTAAACATTGCAGTTTTTCGTTATAAAACGCTTCACGTCGTTTCGCACATTGTCGTAATTGTTTACGAGCTTAAATAATAGGTTGCGGACCTCACTCGGTATAGTTATTATTAATATTATTTAAGTATTATTTAAAATAAACGCCTTATATACCGCGAACAATTTGAATGAATGACATAAATTGACAACAGACTTTTAACTTTTTTTTAAAGCATAGACAATTGGTGATGCAACAAGGAAATATCTGTCAACAAAATTTGGCTAGCCAGACTCTATAATAATCATTAATCACAGAGAGCGTTTGTCTAGTAGTGTCAGTGTCACATAAAAACGTAAAGCGTTTCTATTTAAAGTTGTACCCCTAACTATTGCATTTGAATTGAGAATTTTCATATTAGTATTCCTACTCAGAATTATGAGCTCTTTCCATAAAAAAAATATATTTAAAAAATCGAAATTCTACAACAAAATTTGGGGGTGAAACGCCTTTGTTTTGTACCATCGTTGACGATAATATTGGCCAAGATTTACCGTTACAGTCCACGATAGTATAAAAGCGCCTGCATGCGATTGCATACATTTACTCATTCACTCACTCACTCATTTTCTGCTGTGTGTGAGTGACAATAAAATCGTTATCACGGAATACACTTAGCGCATAAAAAGTGGCCATCGTTTTTTTTGTTTGGTATTAACTCTTTGTTTTGCTGTTCATGTCCAAATAAATAAATATATTATCTGCATCCTTGTCAGTTTTTTTAACGCAAATTTGACGCAAATAAATAATTTTATAAGTATTTAAATACACTAAACAACTTGCGAATAATTTTTTTTTATTGTAAGTACTCGTTGTCATCAGAAGCAAGGGCCAATCTTATAAATCTAATGTTACAATTATTGTGTAACTCAAAACAGGCAATATACTGTCTCAAAATGTCATGCTACGAACTATTTTAGCAAAAATAGAACCAATACCTGGTTATTTGGTACAATCTGCTGACGAGCAATACAACGGGTGATTTTTCTAGTTACCCGTTGCTAAGGGAGATCATTATACGTATGGCAACTCTAACCTAATGTCAACTGTCAACTTGACATTTAGCAAGATTTCGCAACTGCGTTTTATTATTGCAATGTTGTACTTGATCGACTTGATCTTTTACGATAATTATATTTTATAAAAAGTGTACAAAAAATCCGGGTTTTATTTATAATCAATTGTATTTATGAAATAAATAATGATATAATAATAATAATGATAAGGCAGTGATCTTGGACACGGCGCGGATAGTCGGTTCCTCTCTCTCTGCAGCCCTGACCACCGGTAGCTTGGGCCTTGCCCCTTGCTTGCCCCGCTGCTGGCGGCACCCTAGGTTAGGTTTTTTATAATGTGTTTATATGTATTTTTTATCGTTTTGTAAGTGTTTTTATATTTTACTTTTATATTCATATTATAAATAACCTAACTTAAGACGAAAAATAAATAAAGAGATCATAATGATATACTTAATTAGGTATATTTTATAAAAAATGTAAGTACTTACAAAAAATCCGGGTTTTATTTATAATCAATTGTATTTATGAAATAATAAGAAAAACCTATCATGCAAGTATTCGTTTTTGGCTAACTATTCGTGAGATGTATAAGGTGGAGGAACGAAAATTGATGGCAGCGAACAGCGCTGTTAAAAAAGAATTTTAAAATTTACGTTGACCTCGAAATATTTTCTTTTTTTTATTGATATCAATCGTCTCTTTTATCAGTCTTATCTAACTTATCTTAGTAGCTATTCATGACAGGGCGGGACATTTCTTTTTTACAAATAAAATTGAAGTGTTTACTTATAATAGTGCAAATTCCAAAATTGAAAAATAAATAACATTGTTTATGTTGTTGTTGTAGTTGGGGTATTTTTATATTATTTCAAACATAGTCAAATTTATTATTATGTTTGAAATTCACACTGTAATAATTAAGAACTTACTTACATTCTACTTATATCCAACTCCTACTAAGTACTTAAAGTGTCATTCTATGGAACTTGCTAACTATGTACAGTCGCCATCAGATATATAGGAGCGGCCAAGGTGTTCACAATATCTGAACACGCGCTCTAACGCCCTGACAATAGAGGCGTGTTCCGATATTTGTGAATACCTTGGCCGCTCCGATATATCTGATGGCGACTGTACCTAAACAAACCGCCATATATTAGGGAATATTAGGCAAAGCTCTGCGTAGGTGGCACCTTTGTGGCACATACAGTAAACAAACCACATTGACACATCACACGTCACGTCAATCACATGGCCTACCGCGAAACAAGAAAATCGAAATTTCGTTATCTAATCTCTCTATCACTCTTGCATATTCGAGCGATAAAGAGGCAGATAACTAAATTTCGATTTTCGCGTTTACCGGTAGGCCCTTGTTAACAAACCGCCTTGATGCATCAATGTCATATTTTATTGTCTGTGAAAACTTGTCAAAAACAGTTTAAGGCTCAGTATGTATAAGTTAGTCTATGAATTTACTGAGTCGGCAGTTGATTATTTTATACATTTTCAATTTTATTTTAAGTTTTAATCGTGTGTCGATAGATGGCAGTAAATGTACCGTGACTACAAAATTGACAATGACAGGACCCCTCTATACTATCTATTCTTTTTGTCGGCAGTAATATATTATCCCCTATTCCATAGTTAGCAAGTTCCATAGAAAGACACTTTATTTTCTTGGAGTTATGATGAGTCAGAGATTTTGAAATGACACTAGTTATATTTACGTCAATATTCTCTTGCGTCTGATCCCAAAATTAAAGATGCACGGCTAAGAGAGAAAACAGAAGAGAAGAAGAGTTACTCTTCTTCTCTTCTGTTTGCTGTTTTCCCACTTTTATTCCGTAGGTATTCTCACGCACATAATTAATTCATTATTTCACATAAACACTTTCTTAAGGTGCATTAAAGCATACTTTGTACATAGGAAGTTAAACCTTCACATGCTTCGAACTTTTCCAATTTCCGATTGAAACCCGATAAACTGAAAACTTTTCGAAACTCGGTAAACCCCACCCGAAATCTTTATATTCAAAGTTAATCTCCCATTTGATTAAAAGTTATTCTATGCAATGTACTGCCCCCTGTAATATAAGTTACTCCTTTTTTTATGACTTCTATAAAAGTATAAAAATCTTTTCACCAAAGTTTCAAAAATAAGCGCCACCTACAGTGAATAAACTAAACGAAAATCGTCAAGTTGCCGCATCCCGCCGCTAGATGTCTACCATTGACCCAGTTCTTGCTTCTCGTAAAAATAGCGCCGTACAATAGCTCAAACACTATTTATATCGCGTATCTCTAAAATCTGACTCCACATGCTTATCTCAAGCCGCACCATCACTCCACAGAATCAGCTGAACCGTACGCCTACCGCGCAACGCACGGTTTATACATATCTAAAAAAATATATGTAAAATCGATACGCGCTCAGTTGTTTTCTGTCCCACAGTAGTCCTCGCTAGCGTTAGCATTAGTAAACAAGGGATCATGTTTTAAAGATGGAAGTTAAAAGATACATTAGGAGTGAATCCGCGAGTTGTGCTCATATGGTCGAAGAAAGTGCAGCGAACAATAGAAAGAGCGTTGATCCCCATGAGAAGTTGAAAGCGTTGTTGAATTCGCCTGAGGATGACACGGATGACAGCTTGCCTCCATCTGACGCTCCTAAATTCGGGACAGTTATCCACAACAGGATATTCGTAGGAGGGTTCTCTTTGACGACGACGGATGAGGACTTGTGGAAGTTTTTTTCTGGGTTCGCGACTGTGACAGCTGCGAGGGTCATTTACGACAGAGCTGGAGTGTCCAAGTGTTATGGCTTTGTGACATTTGCTAGCCCGAGGGTCGCGCGGTTGATCGTCAAACAGGTCAGTGACTTTTTTATGAATTAGAAAAAAAAAGAAAAGTTAAAAAAAAAATTGGTTACAAAAGGTCCATGAAGTTTACACCTTAACCACCTTATTTATAAAACTTACAAGCCTCAATTAGTTAATTTAAGTTATATACCATTGTTACAAATATATACCTATGTACACAAGTCAAAATAATAGATCAAGACAAACGATAAATACCTAGCTAATTGAGGCTATTGTAACGCGTTTATGTATAACACCATAAATTGCATCTTAAAATTGTATGAAACTTAGTAAAATGCGGTTATTACGAGTATGATACCTAACATAATTTAAAAAATAATTAAGAGTACAAAAAGTCCTATTTTAGACAAATTTCTGCATTAAATAAATATAGCCTGTATTTATACATATTTAATTTCTCTTACCTTAATAAACGTAATACCTCCAGACTCTTATTAACTAACTATTTTAGTCAATCGCGTGTATTTTTTGTCAGTTTGTTTTACCACTTCGAAACGAGAGGAGTTTTTTATCACGATAACGGAGTTGACACGTTATCGTGATTTGATAAGATTGCAGTAGGTACGCGTCATTTTTCATATTTTGCAATTATTATTCAGAATTTGTAGAATTTTTCAGGAAATTTAGGTTAGGAAATATAGACTTGTGTGGTGGCCAAAAATCTTGGGTTCAAACGTCGGTTGTGTTGTATCTATACTTACTTACTGCTGTGGCGCAACGACCCGGAGTGGATCTTGGCCTGTGACACCAAAGAATGCCATGCTACTCTGTCCAAAGCCGTTTCTGTCCAGTCGAAGACGCCGCTGTATCACAGAATAACTAATAGTACTACCGTACAGAAACTTCACTCCTTCACAAAAGTCAGATTTAGGTATAAAATTATACCTATACTCGCCGCCTGCAACAAAATTGAAACTTATAACCGCGCACGAACCGTGAATTTTCTTTGCGCAAGCGCCACGTGATACGACTATCTTGCGGTCGAGCGGCGCCCACTGCCAGTCTGCCATAAGATTGCCGGCCCATGCGGCGCGCCGGCCAAATGTACCTAAACTGCGTTGTGACACCCGAAAAAAACAAAACAAAAAGATAACTAAAAATTCGCTCAGAATCCTTATCATACAACAGGTTCCAGTGATAAAAACTCTCCTATGTCCTCTCCCACGACTCAAACTATCTCAATAATTAATCGCATCGAAATCAGTTCATCGGTTTAAGCGCCAAATATTATACTAACAGACAGACCGTCAGAGACTTTGGAATGTATAGTACCTATTCTATAAAGAAAAAAATTACAATTGATTTACCAATAAGCTAAGCCACGTAATTTTTTTTTCTCAAACATGCAATGAAATATTGATGTTATGTTCCTTACAATAGGCTGCGAAGTATGACGTTTCAGGTGCGGCTAGGACAAAAGGTCGTTAATGGAATTTCATACACATCTTGCAGGCCTAGGCCGGCAAAGTCCTCTTTTTTAATTTTCATTTCACAGATATTTGTGACACAGCATCGTGGCATTCATCCATTAAAAAAAACTAGAGGCAGTATTTGCTTTATGGTTCGTAATGACACTCTGCCACTACGCCTATAAAAAAAAACAAAAAACAATGTTTGCTATAATTTGCAGTTTTATTTGTATAAAATCAACATGAACTTAATAAATAATACATTCAATACTTTTATAATTTTAAATTATAAATTTAACTACACAAATAAAAACATTTAAAATATTTCATCTAAACGTTAGCGGTAAAAAGGTCTACTCAAACACGCGTAGTTATATTTTTTAAATTGTTATGGAGGTAAAGTTGAAAAATATTCATTCTGTTTTATTAGATTTATGGTGCGTTGTTGATTCTTTGACTTTAATATGAGTTCCGACGAAATAATGAAATTAATATTAATTGTAATCGTAGGTGTTGGAATTGGCAGCGTAAGCAGAATTGATTTTAAAACTTGCTGCCTCTGCCGCCAAGTCAAAGACGAAGTATGTATATGGTTGCTTATGGCAATTTTATTACTTGAGAAACTAAGAAAAATGGCTTACAGTTTATTAGAAACAGTTTTGTGGCATATTTTAAATGAATGTAACTACAAACTCGTTAACACTGTGGAAATTATACTTATTTACTCCATGCATAAAGCAACGATGTATGTGAAACATGATATCAACATGAAAGACTATGTAAACTTATGTGACGAAAACGACAGTCAGACGGATACAAGGCGAAAAAATCAAAGATACATGAAAATATACGGGTAGTAAACATACACGACTCGTGTAAAACATACGCGTGATAATGATATAGGTACGTGTTGGTTATATTTTGGGTGTAGTTTACTTTTAGTTTTTTCTATAAATATAACTTGGGTTTCGTGGATTTTTTATTTTATTTATTTCATTGCATGTTTGAGAAAAGCACTATACATACCTCGGCGGGAAATGGGGTTGCCCGCGCTCAGACCTATCCGCCGGCTTTACCCCCTTAATGGACGATTTCTGCGATAAAAAACCGATTGATTTACCAATAGAGTACGCGCACGTTGGAGGGCCTGCCATCTTGTGGCCTGAATCGGAAACATATGTGCATACTCACGACACATTTACGCCTCGCGCCAAAAATCTGATAGCTCCTATGCTGCCCCCTATAGTTCATGCACGGGGCCTATAAACTAAGAGTCAAGTAATTTTTTTATTTGTTCGATCCCCGCGTTTAATTTCTTCCCAGGCAGCACCCGTCGTTATAATTATATAAATTATTACAGTAAACAAGATTTTCTTAAAAGTCTGTCCTAGAGGGTGTCGGGTCTTACTGAAACGACGGGGGAGGCACAATTTATTGAGCAATTTGGCTGCAATGTAGCGTTCATGTGCACTGAAATTGAGTCTAGAATACTTCGCGTAAGAAGCTTACAGAAGATAGTAATGACGGGGATTAAGTGAGGAATAAATAAGGAGGGAGGGCAAATTGGCCTATATGACCAATAAGGACAAGCTATATACCCCTGGATAGCTTATTCTAAGTTCTAAAACTTTAACTTTTGTCAGTTTTAAGTTTTAAAACTGACAACCGCCGTGTCGCCGAAATAATTTTTAGCTTGTAAGATTTTTACTACTATATGTATGTTAGTTTGTAAGCTATGTATCTATGGGCCTTAGTTGCCTGATAATAAATTATATGTTATTTAATTTAATTTGCTATGGCAGGTAGTCCCAAATCTTTGTGTGAAAAAAGTTATCGCCGAAACTAGTGTGAGTTGAAACGTGACTATATAGTTTCTTTTCGATACTAAAAAGTTCCTGTATCGCAGATCATGAAGGTTTTGTTATTGTCGATGATTTTGTGTTACGATATTTTAGTTTAATATTAGTTTTCTTACATTTTTTTGTGTAAATTTTTTTTAAACAGCGATTTGACAAGTCTCGCCATACAAAAAAAATAGAGTATATAAAAAAACTTTTCCGGTGGTATGTCACTTATTCTTATTGGTTCATGGGCCAGTGTCCATACAAATCTGCCCATCCTCCTTTCTAAATAAGAAAACAGGCGAATTGAAACATAAAAGTACCTAGAAGCTTAAGAAACCTTAAGAAATCAAAATAAGATTGCCCTTCCTGCCAGTAATTTACAAATGAGTAATAAAAGCCCCTCCCAACAAATGCTCAGAGCTATTTAAAACTACATGTATGGACGTACAATGTCCGTACACTCATGCATAACTACAGGCTAGAAGAACTCGAGATTAGTTTAGAAAATTTGAAATGGCATATCATAGGACTAAGTGAAGTAAGAAGAGAAGGAGAGAGCCTAATGGAATTAAAATCCGGACATCTATTCTATTACTATGGAGCACAAAAAGGATTACACGGAGTGGGATTTCTCATAAACAAAGAAATTAAGCCACACATAACAAAGATATCCCATATAAGTAACAGAATAATAACCCTAGATCTGGAAATAAATAAGAGAACCTATACTTTCATTCAAGCATATGCACCCACCAGCAGTGCCTCGGACACGGAAGTAGACTCTTTTTTGATGAGAATCGAATCTACTTACTGGAGTAGTAAAGCAAATAATAAATACATCATGGGCGACTTCAACAGCCATATTGGACTCCGACAACCAGGTGAAGAAGATACACTAGGACCATATAATTTTGGCACAAGAAATAAAAGAGGAGATGGACTAATTAACCTGGCACGGACCTTGAATCTTAAAGTAGGAAACACCTTTTTCAACAAAAGACCAAACAGAAGATGGACTTGGGCACACCCTAACCAAACAAATAAAGCCCAAATAGATTTCTTCTTAATAAAGAACAAACACAATGTACAAGACATATCAGTGGTAAGGAATATAGACTTTATATCAGACCATAGGCCAGTCGAAATAATAATAAATACAAAGCAAAGCCGAAGAAAGATCTTTCATAGTCAGCAACGCATACAAAGTGACTCTGCAGACGCAGTACACACCACAACAGAAAAGTTATTTACAGACATCAATGTTAGAGGCTGCGAGACGGTACAGAAAAAATACAATATTATTGAAGAAACATTGAAGAAGGCTATAGAACAGTCTACTAAAAGAAAAGAAAATAAAGGCACAAACATATACTCCACCGAAACAAAAAGATTCTTAGAACTGAAGACACAATTGCAAGAAAAAGAAAAGAAAACCAGGGCCGATAAAAACAGAATAAAAGCAGTAAATAAAAGAATAAGAAAACTAACAAAGAGAGACATTGAGAATCAAAAAATGAAAGAAGTAGAAGAGCTACTGGCTTCTAAATGCGCTGTAAAAGGAGCAGAAAGAAAAATGACATTAGGAAAAGAACTCATTTCTAGCATAAAACATAATAATAAGAAATCTGAAAGTAGAAAAGAGATAGTGGATTCTGCAACAGACTTCTTTAGACAGCTATACATAAATAAGAAATACGACCCAACAATATATAACAGGAAAACATGCAATGAAGTGGAGCCATTCCTCACGGATGAAATATCGGCAGCAATAAAGAAACTTAAAACCGAGAAAGCAATAGGACCAGATGGGATTTGCAGTGAAATTCTAAAATACTCAAGCTACGAACTACACAAAGTCATTGCCTACGTGTTCAACGAAATAATAAAGAACGAAATAATACCCGAACAATGGAATATCTCTAACATTACTATCCTACATAAAAAAGGAAACAAAGACGATCTAGACAACTACAGACCTATAAGTATCATATCCTGCGTCTATAAACTATTCATGACAGTGATGACCAAAGAATACAAAATACACTAGAAGAACACCAGCCAGTGGAACAAGCTGGATTTCGGTCAAATTATAGCACAATGGATCATCTACATACGCTTAACCAACTTATAGAGAAAGGCACAGAATACCAAAATAAAGATATATACATTGCGTTTATAGATTTTACAAAGGCCTTCGACTCGATAGACCATACATTTCTATTCAAAACACTTGAAGAACAGGGCCTAGAGGTAAAATATGTCAACATACTAAAACGGATATACCAACATAGCAAGGCCAGAATAAAAACCGATAAATATGGTGAGCTATTCGGGTTGCAAAAAGGCGTAAAGCAAGGAGACCCTATCTCTCCGACATTGTTCAACGCATGCCTGGAGGCCATATTTAGAGTACTGGAATGGGAAAACAAAGGTATCAATATTAATGGGAAGTACATAAATAACCTACGATTTGCGGATGACGTCTTGATTGTGGCCGAAAAACCAAAAATACTCGAGGAAATGATCTTAGAATTTGACACAGCATGCAAGGAAGCAGGTTTAGCAATGAACATGAAAAAATGCAAAATTATTACTAATGGAGATAAAATACCAATAAATCTTGGAAGAAACAATATGGAATATGCTGAAGATTTCACATACCTGGGACAAATAGTTTCCTTCAAAGACAGACTCGACAAGGAAGTAGACTACAGAATTAGTAGAGCGTGGAAAAAATACTGGTCTCTAAAATCAATTCTAAAGAGTGACATGTCGATGGCCATTAAGAAAAAAGTATTTGATACTGCAGTCCTACCTACCTTAACTTACGGTGCCCAAACCTGGAGCCCCATCAAGAAACACACACATAAACTGAAAATTTGTCAAAGGGCAATGGAACGGTCCATGTTACAAATTAAAATTAAAGACAGAATCAGAAATGAAGTTATAAGAGAGAAAACTGGGGTAAAAGATGTAATACATGCAATAAAAAAGAGTAAATGGGCCTGGGCTGGCCATATATGTCGTACTACAGATAACCGATGGACCAAACATATCACAGAATGGTTACTAATAGACACACCGAGAAAACAGAAAAAACCGAATACAAGATGGAGAGATGAGCTACGAAATTTCGACAGATACTGGTGGAGAACAGCCCAGAATAGAAAGGAATGGGAAAAACTGGGGGAGGCCTTTTCCGCAAACGCGACATGCAAATGAATAAAATAAATTGAAAAACAATAAAAGTTAAAGAAAATAATTTAATAAATAAATGTAATAACAATGAAAGTGTAACAAAAACGCATGAAATAAAGGCTATTACTATTACTATTACTATTACTAATAAAAGCCCCTATAGCATATCTATAAGAATTTTTAACAGTCTTCATAAAGAAATAGCGGAAGAATTAAAATATGTCAAATTTGTAGGTTGCTTGAAGACTTATTTAATAAGTAATTGTTTTTATTCTATAGAAGAATATTTGGATGATAATAAATACCATAAATAGGCATATACTATATAGTGTCCGACCGAAACATGTTTTTTTGCCGAAACCGAAACCGAAACCGAATGTTCGGCTTTGGCTCTAGTTTCGGCCGAAACCGAAACCGAAACCGAACCTTTTGTAGACTTGTTAAAATCATTGAAAAAATGTCATAAAACTGCTTTTACACACATATTATGGGGCTGTCAACTCAACACCCAATGTCCTTGAAAAAGATGTTGCTTAAGCAGTTTTTTAAGAAAATTACTAGAGTTAGACCAAGATAATTCTGCAACGATTTTGATAACACACGGAGTGCAAGTGTTATTTTAAACGTCAAAACTTGCACTAGTTGTACTGCGTATGCTATCAGAATAATTGCAGAATTTTCTTAGTCTAACTCTATTAATTCACCAGTCAAGCTAACATGTAGATACAGGGTCAAGCAAAAACGCGAGCGCAGCGAGCGCGAAATTTTTTATTGAAATATAGCAAGGCCGGGTACCGATCTTCACCTGGGCCTAAAAGTCCGAAGTGCCCCAGTGCGGCGAACTTTCATGCGAAGTCAAAGCCGTGCTTCAGGCTTCAGGATAAGTAGTTGAGCACAGACTCCAACCAATGTCCATTGTATTAAAAAGCGAGATATTTCCTTGGGCGCTGGTGGCCTAGCGGTAAGAGCGTGCGACTTTCAATCCGAAGGTCGCAGGTATAAGCCCCGGCTCGTACCAATGAGTTTTCCGGAACTTATAAGTATACGAAATATCATTTGATATTTACTATTTGCTTTTCGGTGAAGGAAAAACATCGTGAGGAAGCCGGACTAGTCCCGATAAGGCCTAGTTTACTCTCTGGGTTCGAAGGTTAGTCTGACTGATGGCAGTCGCTTTCGTAAAAACTAATGACTACGCCAATTCTTGGGATTAGTTGTCAATTGGACCCCAAGCTCCCATGAGCCGTGGCAAAATTTCCGGGATTACGCGAGGAAGATGATGAGTTTTCTTATTATTCCTTTGCCCAGGCCCAGTAACATGCGACAGTGCTATCTCATTTACTCCGATACAATTAGACAGTATGCGCGTTATAGGTATTAACAGCCTCTTAAGACTGCGTCTAGTGGCGCCCTCATAAGTGGAATTGTGTTTTGATAATAAACCAATTAATTTCTGTACCTATACATGAATCAGTATATGTAGGTACATATTAATATTGTTGTCCTACTTATTCCCCAACTTTTGGTCTTTGTCACATAGTTTAGTTTCATAGTACTAAGTACCATTTCGTAAGTTTCGGCCCGGCCGAAAGGTTCGGCCGTTTTTTGGCCGAAACCGAAACTACAGCCGAGACATGATTTTTTGGCCGAAACTGGCCGAAACCGAAACCGAAACCGAATCTTCGGTCGGACACTAATACTATACTATAAAAAAAAATATTGTGACTACTATTTGTTTGTGTATTCTGTAATTTGTATGTTATAATTGTTTTATGTGTTAGTGTTAGATAAAATTGCCATACCCTTATAGGGTCTCATATTGTGAAACATTATTAGTTAAGAACATCTGTGTAAACACCAATATGAAAGCAATAAACATATTATTATTATTATTATATTAGTAGTACTCCATAAACTGTACCCCTAGTCTAAACTTCATTCGATAACGTGACGTGACGTACGCGTTTGCGTTAAGTGTCAGTTTGTATGGGATTTTGAGTTTCCTAAACGTCCCGCTTGGCGCGCTGTTCAAAATCCCGTACAAAAATAGACAACGCAAACGCGAACGCTCGTCACGCTATCGAATGAAATTTACAAAGCATTTGCTATCGCATTCTCCCAAAGGTTAGCTGAAAGAGATCCCTTTTAGGGGTAAGTTCGCCTTTGTACATAACATTTTTATTTTTGTTTTGTCTTGTCCGTTTTATGTAAACCTGTTTATGTGCAATAAAGTGACATACATACATACATACACTCGGGACTGGTAGTTTACGAGTGAATATGAATACCCTTTAGCATTATATCCGGTTAGAAGTAGGTACAGTCACCATTTCGTGGTTGGTCCCGTAGTAAAAGTTGCTCAGTATAGTCCCAAAACCTCCCTGGCAACGGGAATGCAGTTATTTTTTGGCTACCATGTATATCTGATGGCGATTTTACTAGGTTTGTTCGTGTATGAGCTGCGCATATAAAAACCCCAACTTTAAGAAGTTACTAGACGTAGTCAAGTAAGCGCCAGATGGAAATATGCCGTGCCTCGTACAATTAAGATGTTTTGGCACCAGCTTGAAATGTTATTCATTAGTTTAAGTACTGTTTTCCCGCGGCAAAACGATTTAAGTACCTAAATCTAGCTTTACAGTAACTATTCATGGATAGATAGATGATAGATAATGCGTTTATTTGTTTGCCACATTACACACAGAAAGTACAAATAGGTAATAAAACGAAAAAAATAAACAGATAATACTAAATCCAAAAAAAGAAACACAAATTTCATGGATTTATGGGCATTTTCACTTGTACTCACCATTTGTTTTTTTTCGAAAATCCATCAACTTTTGGGTTATTTCTACTCAGAATCACGAGGACTATCGATTCAAAAAGAAAAAAAATGTGTCCCATAAAAAAAAATCAGTTTTGTAACGCATTTTCACATACATTTTGTATGGACCGTTACAAAACTGACACCCAAAATTTGTATGAAAAACTGGGGACACTTTTTTTCTTTGTCTCATTCAATAGTACTCGTGATTTTGAGTATAAATAACCCAAAAGATGATGGTTTTTCGAAAAAAAGTAAATGATACCATTTTTTCTGAAAACTCCCTTATTAGGAAATTATGTTATACCCAGAGAACGGGTTATACCTTATAATTATATACCAAATACAAACACTTCTTAATTGTCAAACTCATATGCCTAAGTACTACATTTTTTTCATATCAAAGTTTTATACAAAAACACTAATGTTTTTAATGTCAAAGGGTTTTTAAACTGCCATATTCTGTGAGTGTGTCATATTTTTGAAGACACCATAGATAGGTACCATTGTCCACACTGTTAACTGCACTGAAAAAAATATGATTAATCGAACACACAATAAAGTGATTTTATTAAGATTAAACTGCTATTACAATATCAACTATAGTTCGTTTTTTTTTGCATTGAAAGAAGATAAGCGATCTTGACATGTCTTTTAAATGAAAAACGCTTTTTAAAAATCAATAACTATATTACTTATGAAAGCAGAACAATATTCATTAGTGTCCGACCGAAGGTTCGGTTTCGGTTTCGGCCAGTTTCGGCCAAAAAATCATGTTTCGGCTGTAGTTTCGGTTTCGGCCAAAAAACGGCCGAACCTTTCGGCAGGGCCGAAACTTACGAAATGGACTACAAATGGTACTTCGGACAAAGACCAAAAGTTGGGGAATAAGTAGGACATATTTAATTACACAAACGGGTCTACCGCGATATAATTTCATTGTTTTTACCTTTAATTCCGACGTTTCAGCTGAGTTGCACCAGCTGTGGTCACGGAAAGACTTCTTCTTTTTTTTTTGTGGTCTCTGGTTCTGTTTGTTTGTTCTGTCTGTGGTTCTGTTTTGTGGTCTGGCCATTGGACGGTCGACGCAGTTTTTAGAGGCTGTCAACACCTATAACGCGCACACTGTCTAATTGTATCGAAGTGAATGGGATAGCACTGTCGCACGTAGCAGTTGTCCGAGTATCAGCTCGGCCCGAGTCGAGCGATGTCTTTTTCGCTCTTATTCACTCACTTATTCAGTCATTTTCCTATCTACCTCTAATGGCAAATTATAAGCGAGGCTAAAGGCTACGCTCAACTAGTGCCGCAAAATTGATTTTCTCAATAGTTAATATTTTGCCAGGCTGACTATTGATTAAAACGAAGAAAAAACCCTTAAAAGTGTCCCCAGTACAGTTTTTCATACGAATGCTCAACCTTAGCCTCACTTTTTATACAATGGACAATGGTTGAAGTCTGTGCTCAACTACTTATCCTGAAGCCTGAAGCACGGCTTTGACTTCGCATGAAATTTCGCCTCACTGGGGCACTTCGGACTTTTAGGCTCAGGTGAAGATCGGTACCCGGCCTTGCGATATTGTTAACAAAAAATTTCGCGCTCGCTGCGCTCGCGTTTTTGGTTGACCCTGTATCTACATGTTAGCTTGACTGGTGAATGAATAGAGTTAGACCAAGAAAATTCTTCAATGGTTTTGATAGCATACGCAGTGCAACTAGTGCAAATGTTATGTATATGTCATAATTTCATAGAAGTTTTGACGTTTAAAATAACACTTGCACTGCGTGTGTTATCAAAATCGTTGCAGAATTATCTTGGTTTAACTCTAGTAATTTTCTTAAAAAACTGCTTAAGTAACATCAATTTCAAGGACAGGGTGTTGACAGCGCCATAATATGCCCTTCGGCCGCGTACGCAACTGGAGCTTCGTAACCAGTTGCGATCGAATACTTTTTCGGTCTTGTACGAAACCGATTGCGATCAAAAACTATTTTCTTCTCATACGTAACCAGTTACGATCGAACATTTTTTGTTTTTGTACGAAACCTCTCGACCGTTCATGAAACCAGCAAAGACTTTCTTATTATAAACTTTAATGTACTAATAATGCACACGTTATACCGGTAATTAAGCCCGTTTAAGCTAACTCTGCACCGTGTTTGATAGCATATATTATGGAAGTATTATTTTATATAATATACGTCATCATTGAATAGAAATTAAAAAAATCGCATCTTTATTATCTTACGTAAGAACTATGAAAACCCCCTCCCTCCCCCTTGTAAGAAAAAATGCGATCTTTTCGACCCCATTCCCCCCTAAATCGTCTTACGTAATAAATGAATGGCGCTCAAGTAGCTACTTCCGAGCCTCGACCAACAATAACGTACTATTACCGATTTTTGGTCTAGGTAGGTAAATGTAAACATAATTGGTTATGTAAATATAAAAAGTTACATATGTCTAAAATTAATCTAGTATAAAGGTTAGTTTATGTGAAACATCGTCAAACACGGTGCAGAGTCAGCTTAAACGGGCTTAATTACCTGTATAACGTGTGCATTATTAGTACATTAAAATTTATAATAAGAAAGTCTTTGCTGGTTTTACGAACGGTCGAGAGGTTTCGTACAAAAACAAAAAATGTTCGATCGTAACTATGAGAAGAAAATAGTTTTTGATCGCAATCGGTTTCGTACAAGACCGAAAAAGTATTCGATCGCAACTGGTTACGAAGCTCCGGTTGCGTACGCGGCCGAAGGGATAATATGTGTGTAAAAGTGGTTTTATGACATTTTTTCAACGATTTTAACAAGTCTACAAAAGTTTCGGTTTCGGTTTCGGTTTCGGCCGAAACTAGAGTCAAAGCCGAACATTCGGTTTCGGCAAAAAAACATGTTTCGGTCGGACACTAATAAATGATTGTATTAGATTCATAATTGTTACATATTTGCCGTAACTTATTTTTAAAATGTGTTTTTCAATTAAAAGACACATCAAGATTGTTTACCTTATTTCTAATGCTAAAAAAAACGAATTATAATGTATTACGTTCGTTCGAACGTACAAACAGTAAACTTTACTGCTTGGTTCGATAGGCTCATATGGAACTGTTTAAATTAAACGTTAATGCAATTTCAATTGTTTTAAACGATTTTTTTTCTCAGTGTGTCCATTTGTAAACCTTATAACAAAAGGCATAAAGGTCCACCGATGGACAGTTAAGAATGTTGCTGTTTGTAGAGTGCCACCTAGTGTTGTTAAAAGACTAGTCTTGAAGACTTTTAAAGCTTAAAGACTTGCAAACCTTGAAGGTTCAAGCTTTGAAGACTCGAGCGTTAAAGGTTTGAGCTCAGCTTTTAAGACTTAAATGCTACAAACCTTATAGACAAACCTTCAAAGCTTAGGAGGCTTTAAAGCTTGAGGCCTAAAGACTCGAGGTTTCTGTGCTCGTGAGCAGCAACGCGAACTTATTAAGTTGAGGCTTATATATTATGGTCAAGACTTTAAGGTTCGAGGCTTCTAGACTCAGAAGTCGCGACTCGAGTCTTGTAGTTTACGCCTCGAAGCTTAAATTCACAACACTAGTACCACCTCTTAGACTATGTCGCAAATATGAACTCTTGACCTTTCGCCACTTTAATCGCCACTTATATGAATAGATTCGGAGCCGTGACTAAACCTTTTACAGTAAATATTTATTAAATCAAAAAGTAAACACAGTTTACAGTACCATAGAGAAATGAAGTACCTACGCATGCTCACTTCATACATCACTTTTGGTATCAAAACGACTATTATTTTCGTAGTCGACATCTAGTATCGAGTAGCGGAAGTATCAGTACCGCTACTTGATACTAGATGTCTCGAGTGTCGCGACTAGCAAAAATTGTATTAAACAACAATTTACAACTAATATTATAAGCAGAAGGAGTTGAAAATAGAGTTCCGATTAATCCGGTTATAATATTAGCTGAATTTTGTTGAGCTTAGACTTTTCAGTCGTCGCAATATCTATTGTCCAGTAGCAGTACTGATAATTCCGCTACTCGATGCTAGATGTCGACTACGAAAAATAGTCGTTTTGGTACTAAAACTGGTGTATGGAGTGAGCACTATGTATTTTTTTCTATAGAGAACAGTACTCAAAACATAAAGACACCCTATTAAATATATTAAGAACGGGTCACTCACGTATTTTAAGTCGAAAAACGCTCGACATGTTTCACTCCGTACCGTTTTTCGACTTGAAATACGTGAGTGACCCGTTCTTTATATATTTAATATGTCTGTGTCTCACGGAAGTTTTGTTATTATCAGTGATCGTACATTTTCCAGCATTTTTGGTGCAGCGAAGTGTTGTTAACGGAATTGGTATAAATAATTTCAACCCTAATGATTAATTACCGTTTATTACGTTGATATTAACCTTAATTTACCATTTCAGTTAAAATTATCTATACCAATTCCGTTAACACCACGCGAATCGATTTCGTGCAGCGGAGTGGTGTTAACGGAATTTGTATAAATAATTTCAACCCTAATGATTAATTAGCGTTAATTACGTTAATATTAACCTTAATTTACCATTTCAGTTGAAATTATCTATACCAATTCCGTTAACACCACTCTGCTGCACCAAAATGCTGGAAAATGTACGATCACTGGTTATTATATAAAGAAACCCTCATAAATATTCACGGCTTTGTCTTTTCATTGCATTGAACTGTGACCTTTCTATAGTTTAGTTGTGCACGTGCACGTGGGTGTTCTCTGCAGTCCGCATTCGAACAATCAGGGAAAACGAGGCATTTTACTTTTATTTTTAATCTTTAGAGCTTAAATGACTTGTTATTTCTTCCCACGCTGCAGGTGCTTTCGTTCGCCGACTATTAGCAAAATAAGTATTACTATTTTATACCAGGAACTTTAGTGCACTATTTAAAGTTGAAATAATGCTTATCAATAACAGGTTTATTTATGATGGAAAATATTACATGAACGCACATAGATATACAAAACAATAAACATACAAGAATGACACATAAACACAACATATACACCTCTCTAAACCTAAACTACATTTAAAAAACCGGACAAGTGCGAGTCGGACTCGCCCACCGAGGGTTCCGTACTTTTTAGTATTTGTTGTTATAGCGGCATCAGAAATACATCTGTGAAAATTTCAACTGTCTACAAATAGAGCCTAGTGACAGACAGACGGTCAGACAGACGGACGGACAGCGGAGTTTTAGTAATAGGGTCCCGTTTTTACCCTTTGGGTACGGAACCCTAAAAATCACCCCTCGGCAAGGTGCCGTTGATGCTGGCAGCATTACCCCGCTGTATTGCAATAGTGATGAGCGGTGCGAGGAAGCTGCCAGCCCTAGGGTCCCCAGTCACAGGATTTGTCGATGTTAAAGTGACATTCGGATGTCAACTGCAGCTGCATTAAGGTAACATTCCATTTCTGACCGCAGCTGCACTGCTCCGACACGTCGATGTTATTGTCAATTTCCATAGTAAAATGAATGACAAGACAATGAATGACAGTAACGTCGCAACAGTAGTGCAGCTGCCGTTGGAAATGGACTGTCACCTTTACTGTTGCAATACTGCAGCGGAATTTACGTGGGCGCTGCGCTGCCACTGTCAAGTTCCTTCATAAAATGAGTGTCGTATTGAACATTCTAATCACGGCAGTGTGGCAACGAATTTCATTCATTTTATCAAGGAAATCGACAGTGCGCAGTGGCAACGTCCATGTCTAAGTAGCAGTAATACCGTTGGTGACAGACCATTTCCAACGACAGCAGCACTACCATTCATTTTACCATGGAAATTGACAATAACACCGACGCGTTTGTACTAGTAGTGCAGCTGCGGTCAGAAATGGAATGTTACCCTTAGTGTAGCTGCGGTTGCCATCCGAATGTCACCTTTACTATAAGTTAAGTTCCTGCCAGAAATAGGTATATCTATGTTTACCCAAATATTTTATTTTATTTACCTAGGTATGTAAGTTTGTTAAAACTCCTTGCTAAAAATGAAAATATAAGTGGAATCCAAACATTCATTTATAGTCGCCGTCAGATCAATCGGAGTGAAAAATATTTTCACAAACATCCAAACCTTCAAGAAATCTTCTATTCGTTCAGATATTTTTGAGCATCTTGGACGCTCCGATATATCCGATGGCGACTTTACAACTCGAAGACAAAAATGTAAAATTAATCCAAATCTCAATACCTTTCCCACTTGACCGCTCTCCATTGAGGCTTAAGAACTCGAGCACTCCTGAGGGCTCAAAGACATTCTTCAACGAGAAAAATGTAGAGCTGCGTTCTTAAGAGGCTCTTTGAAGGATGTCATTCATTTTTGCGTTGTTATTTGTTGGTCTTGAGAAAATACCTATATATAGTTAATATTGTATAAAATGGAGTAGAAAAAATTTGAAAAGGTATAAATTATACTTACTTAAAACAATTTGCCTTTATAGTTTTGTGATCAAGTACTTTTAAAGAGGAAAAGATAAGTCTCGTCAACAATAAAATTACTTAATAGCAAAAGAAAAACGTTGGTAGCCTAGCGGTAGATGGAGTCCTAACAGTGGTAGCGCCTAGAGAGAGAGTTGGAGAGTAAAGGCGAAAGGGCGGTCCCTATCACCAACACCGGACCGGTGAGGAGAAAGCATCATGAAGAAAATGGAGAAGAGAAGAAGCTGGAGAAAATGGAGACTGGAGAAGAGAAGAAATCGCCACAGAAAAAGAGACGGCGCTAGATGCTAGGTTAGGTTTTAGGTTTTGCGTAGGTTAACCCAAGTAGCTGTGATCATGATGTGATGATGTGATGGTGGTGTGATGATGATGTGTGATGAACTTACACACCTTCATGATGTTCTTGATAATGATGAAAACTTATTATAAAACATGCTAAAAATTTACTGCGAATAATTTAAAGTCTTATTAAAAAGCCCCTGTTTCCTAAAAGCTGCTCCATTTTCACTTTTAGCATTTTCCGCAACCTTTTTATTACTTACCTAACCCGACTAAAGTCTGAAAAAAATTAATAACTCCGATACTGTTTTAAAATGTCCTTTTTGCTCAAATGAAATTCACGGAAGGCTTGCTTCGAATATTCCTGACTGGCAGGCCAATTCGAACATGAATCTGACATCAATACATTATTTGTATCATATTGAAATCATATCAGATAGCCGTCATTTGCGTGGTCATTTTGCTCGGACTTAGAGCGTTTCCATATTGCCCGATCCGATATCGGATGTCGGAAGGAAGTAAAATGTAAGATATATGTGTTTCTCTGTATTTATTTATGCATTTAATAAATCATTATTACTAAAAACGGATAAATAACGCAAAAAAGGCGGACTTAATGCCAATGGCACTCTCCTGCAGCTGTTTTTGTCATAGGCGTCTTCCGACATCCGATATCGGAAAGGCGCTTCCGATAAATTCAGCCATGTCGGAGCCCCCCGTCGGCAGTCTGACCGATAATATTTGTTGGGTGAGTATGTGTAGGCAAATGCTTGTTGTAGTGTGCGTGACCGCTAAAGACGGCGCCCGGGCGCGCCCCTGCCGCCTGACTATGCAGATGTAGGATCCTACATCCGATATCGGATCGGACAATGTGAAAACGCTCTAATGCGAGCAAGACGCCCTCGCGAATGACAGCTAAATGATATGATTCCAATATCAATCCGATATAAAATTAATTTTGTAACAAGCAGAAACGTCTGCGAACGATGCTATTAAGCTTAAACAAATTAAAAGTGGAAATCTTCACTGTCTTGGGTGTGACTTGAACTCACGACCTCTGGATCACTAGTACAGTGCTCTGCCATCTGAGCTACCAAGACCGTACCCAATACAGCGAATATTTCCACCATATATGAGCCATAGCAAAGAGAATAGAGTGCATAGAGTGCATAGATCATTGTCAAAGTAAATTATGTAGCCACTGTAAATTTACTGCCATCTTTCGACAGAAGATAAAACTGTTAAAACGCCATTTGACTTTTGATCCTTATTCTTTCAATGTTATGTGTTAACTTATTAAATATTAATATTAACGCCATCTACTCGACTATAGGCCAAAGGTATGGTGCAATATTTTCGAGCGATGGCGCCATAACCTTCAGCCTACTCTCGAGTAGATGGCGTTAATATGAATATCTAACAGTTTTAATCGTCTGTCGAAAGATGGCAGAAAATGTACAGTCGGAGTCAAAAATATGTTTACACTTTTGCACCTTACTCCTTTGTAATAAGGCGAAAAATGTAAACATATCTTTGACGTCGACCGTACTGTAGCTAGAGTCAGACCGTAAATAGTCTGCAGCGATTCTGATAGCCCACGCAGTGCAAGTGTCATTTTAAACGTCAAACTTCTATGAAATTATAACGTATAAATAACACTTACACTGCGTGGGCTATCAAATCCGCTGCAGAATTTTCTTGGTGCGACTCTACATAATTTATAGTAACTCTCCATTTCAAATTCTCTTTGGCCATAGCAAAGACATATGTAACTTCGTATAAGACGAATAAAGTCTAAGGAAAAAACGTGCCTCGGAATTCAAGTAAAAGTCATTCTCGAATAGGTGGCGCACACACCTTTAGCCTATCCTCGGATAGATGGCGTGACGACACCGTTTCATATTTAACAATTTTAACACATAGATATCAGTGAATGAACATGGATCAAAATGATATTAAAAATATAAAATTATTTATCCATATATATACATTTTTTGATAACTTTATACGTTTTCATTTTGAGTTTTAGTCGTGTGTCGATAGATGGCAGTAAATTTACAGTGACTACAAAATTTACAATGACAGGACCCCTCTATACTATCTATTCTTTTTGGCCATAGGGAGGCTCTAGCGACATCTATCGTAAGAGTCTTACCCTTCTTAAAAAGCCGTTTAACCGGAGTCCACTTTTAATTTGTTTCTAAGCTCAATCTGATATTGTTTAGATGTCAGGTGCACGTTCGAATTGGCCTGTTGGATTGAGAGGGATTCCATTAAATTTCCTCGTGCCTGGGGCTAGCTTCGTTCTCGAGTGAAATGGAATATGAATCGAATTGGACACGTCAAATTTTGATTCGAACTAAGGTAGAAATGGTGGTTAAATTTTGATTGCGACTGATGCGTCACATTAAACGTGCAGCTGCATTAAGGATCACTCACGTTAGACCGGGCCGTGGCCGGGCCGGAGCTTCCGGCGCATAGTTTTCTATGGAAAGCATCACGTGATCGCCTGTCATGTCATAGAAAAGTAAGCGCCGGAAGCTCCGGCCCGGTCACGGCTCGGTCTAACGTGAGTCATCGTTTAAGGTAAAGTTCCGATCCAGACTGCACCAGCGTTACTGCTGCAGTAATGCAGGGCGACATTCAGACAGTCGGAATCCGAACGGTACATAGAGGTACTATTGTACCTCTATGTACCCCTCCCCCGTTTCATCTCTATATTATTATATAGAGATGAAACGGGGGAGGGGCCAAACGACCGAACGAGATGCGCTTATGGAACTTTCAGTAGGAGTAACAGAGAAGGCGGTATTATTGCTTGTCCTTGTCACAGTCTCACTTTTTGTTTGTTCCCCACCTTTTTATTAGTATGGAGAATGGTGGGCAACAAATGAATTCGACCAATCACAGTGTCGCATTTGCGTATGTTTTGTCCCTCACGGAGGCACGCGTATACCACTTCTATACGATCCTACCTTCTATGCTGCTGCGGCTGTCCTTGTCAATTTCCTTGATAAAACGAGTGACGTTCGCAGCTGCGTTACTGGTGCGATTGCGACGTTCAATCAGTCACTTATTTGTGACGTTCTCAATCAAAAGGTACCATATCGCTTGACATAAGGACGCTCTGAGAGGTTATTCCTACAAGCAAATTTTCTCTTTATGGTTATTAGCCACAAAGTGGTACACAGCCTGTGTTAAAACAAAATCCACTTTATTACTAAGAGGTAGAAAATAATTGTAATAACAATCATCTAAAACATTAAAAGCACAAAACATTGTAATGACTGTAATTAAGATGTCTAGCTCAAATTCTGTACCTAAGTGCTTTATTAAATTGCCTAACAATTCGAGAGCTGGCCAATCTTAATGTCCTTAATGTATCCTGTATGTACCGCCGTACTTATACTACTTATTCAATATTTGAGGAAAAAAAACACCTAAAAGGTACCATTTTAACGTTTAATGTCCTTTTATGAAGCTTAGGTATTTTTATTTAAGTACCTAACTTAAAAAGCTTCAACTCAATTTAACATTTTAAGCTTTAATATTACCAGACAGAGTGATGGCAGGGCAGGTGGACCAAAATGTTAACAGATTGGCGGCCGCTTTCGTATGGTAAAAGCGCCTGGCGTCCGTTAGCTCGCAGGAGTGACATTCGGAAGATCGCAAGCCATTTCTGGATGAGACCTAGTAGTCCAGGATCAAGATGTGGCGTACAAGTACTATTCAAGCGCTGGTGGCCTAGCGGTACCTAAGAGCGTGCGACTTTTAATGCGAGGTCGCAGGTTCAATCCCGGCTTGTACCAATGAGTTTTTTCGGAACTTACGTACGAAATATCATTTGATATTTACCAGTCGCTTTTCGGTGAAGAAAAACATCGTTAGGAAACCGGACTAATACCAATAAGGTCTAGTTTACCGAGAGTTTACCCAATGTTGGATGGTCGGATGGTAGTCGCTTTCGTCAAACTAGCCTGCCTATTCCAATTCTCGGGATTAGTTGCCAAGCGGACCCCAGGCTCCCATGAGCTGTGGCAAAATACAAAGAAATAGTACAAGTAGGTACCTACTACTGAAAATATGCAACAAGGCGAAGGCCAAACATAATCTTGTCAGCGTATACCTTCCACGCATATTTTCCTTTAGAAAGTAATCTGGCATTACCATCATTACCAAACTTCGACTATCTGCTACACCACCCACTATACACATAAACATAACAATACATACACAAAGTGTATACCTAAACACATCAATATCAAAACTCATTAGCGCCGCACATTAATCACACACCGCGTGGCAAAGCGGCCCAACTTGAATTAAAATGAAAACAAAATCAAAATGGCCGCTAAAAATCCGTTCATTTCCTGAACACGCCAGATCGTGATACGGCACGAAATGAAATCCATCTGTTACGGGCAAAGACTTAAATGTATGGTCTCGGTGTTCAGCTGTGAGAAAAACTGTGATTTTTGTTTAGGTCTAAGTTTGAGTTAGTCCGTTGCGTCTTTAGACAATAACTCCCTTATCCATTAACGCGCTACAAACCTCAATTAGCTAATAATCGTTTGTCTTTATCTGTCATTTTGACTGATGTATTTGTAAGAAAGGGATAAAACATAATTTGACTAAATCGGGCCCGTAAAGTGTTTTGAATAAGGGGGTTGTGTAGCTTAGTTTCTTCTTGACGGCCTCCCAGCCAAGTCAGCAGTAACCCTGGGTTCGAATCCTGGTAAGGGCATTTATTTGTATGGTTATCAAAAATATTTATTCCTGAGTTGTGAATGATTTCTCTGTATACAATTACAAGTACCTATTTATATTACTATAGGTATGTATTTTAAGTTACGTTAGATTATTATTTATTTCAATAATATTATTCCTTTCTTAAATGAAGCTCTCTAATATTTGAACCCTCTCCTCCAATATTTAAGTCTCCAAACTTTAAGGTTCTACCTTAAATAATTTAAGCTGTGCGTTATTTCTGAGAGTGTATTTATAACGCTACTGTTTAATATCTAGAAAAGATTTCTGACATTTATACAAACATTAAAACAACTACTTTCATTTAAACCAACAAACAAAAGATTTATTTTTAAATTCTCGACAAACTGAGCTACCTAAATAAAACAAATCACAAACAAATAGCAAAACAAAGCGAAACCCACAAAGCTTTGTTTTCCCTCAAAGCGTCAGTTCTAGACTTATTACCTTTTACCGGGCCCAGCCAGGCGTTAACAAAGGTACGGGCAGCTTTTATTTCTAACTCGGTTAGCACATGTGCTAAATGCTGTCTAGTTTGAATTTAGAGCCACGAGCCACGAGGTGTTTAAATTAGCAAAATGCTAACATTATTAGGTGGTTATAATGTTGAAGAAGTTAACAACTGCATGGAGACGCATATGTTTCTTGCATCGAAAATGTACATATGGCGCAGTACTACATAGTTAAAAGAAAACGAACTTACCTTTTAATATTGTACGTCCGTGTGAAATACCAGCAATCATCTAAAAACTGCGTGCTTAGAAATCATAGAGAAATAATTACGGAAATAGTGGTACATACCTACATCAGTTATTCTTACCAAAACGCGAGTTATTTCGTTGTCGACATCTAGCGTCAATAGCGGAATTTATCAGTACCTACTGCTAGTCGACAATCGATGTCGCGACGATCGAAAAGTCTAATGCTCAACAATTTTCAGCTAATATTATAAATTGTTTTAGAGTACATTTTTCGTCAGTAGCGACACTTGTGACATCCTGGTGTTAACTAGTGGTACAGATAAATCCGCTACTTGACTCTAGATGTCAACATATATTTCTCTATGTTAGAAATGGACTAAGTGCACAGACTGCAGTGACAGAATGTGGAAATCAAAAATATTAGGGTTCCGTACCTCAAAAGGAAAAAACGGAACCTATAAGGATCACTCGTGCGTCTGTCTGTCTGTCTGTCTGTCTGTCTGTCTGTCTGTCTGTCTGTCTGTCCGTCTGTCACAGCCGATTTTCTCCGGAACTACTGGACCAATCAAGTTGAAATTTGGTACACATATGTAAGTTTGTGACCCGAATACGGACATGTAACGTAATCAAATGAATTTTAAACATGGGGGCCACTTTTGGGGGGTAAATGAAAAAATGAAAAAAAAATATTTTTCAAACTATATTATGTTACATATCAAATGAAAGAGCTTATTGTAAGGATTTCAAATATTTTTTTTTTTATAATTTTCGAATCAACAGTTTAGAAGTTATTCAAGAAAATAGGCAAAAAATGACCATTCCCCCCCCTTATCTCCGAAACTACTAGGTCTAAAATTTTGAAAAAAATACATAAAATAGGTCTATACCTATAGATGACAGGAAAACCTATTAGAAATGTACAGTCAAGCGTGAGCCGGGCTTAATTACAGTTTTAATCCGACCCCTACGGATTTTTTAAAGAGATTTCACTCACGTTTCACATAAAAAATACATTGTTAACAGTGCCGGATTACTTAGAGTAGTAGTTTTCTTAGAGTAATTGGTGATAATTTTCTGATAAGATAATCATTTTAAATATTTAACGGTCTTACCTACTTACGAGTAATTGTAAGGTCAAATTAAAAATAATGTTAAAAAAAATGTTAAATTGAGAGCTAGCTTAAAGTTTTTTGTACTCGTCGACTTTAATGGTTGAATTAATAAAGACTTTGTAACCAATAAGCAAAACAAGCACGTGCTTAGGGCACCACGTTCAGGAGGGGCACCAAAATGCCAGGTTGAAAAAAGTGAACAAATTTTAAAATTAGGGACAGACACATCGTTTTTACCACACGATTTTTTCAAGCTGTCCAAGAGCTAATTTGCAAAAATAATGGCGCGTAATTCTTTGGGAAACAATCGGTAGCAGTAGAAGAGTCGTGATTACATGCATAGATTCGATTTCAACCCACTCTTTTGCGGTTCGGCGTTAGGTCTTATGCGAGGCCTTCTGCCTTAATTACACTTGGGCGTGGATCCAAATCCAAGCTTTCCTCTTTCGCAGCTAGGCCTACTGCCTTTCTCACACTTCGCCAATTCAATTCCAAGCTCTGCTTTCTTGCATATTTTATGCATGAAAACAACCTCGAATATCGAAGCCTAAGAAATATCGAGCCCTATGCGAAGCTAGGCTGATAGAAAACTGTCCCATCCCTTCTCTGTATGAAATCCTGGATTCGCGCCTGGTTGGGACTAAAAGTAAAATTGCGTTTGTATATCGAAAAATTTTCGCGCTCGCTTCGCTCGCGTTTTCAATAACTTTATAAGGTATGATAAAGGTGACATTCGGGTGGCGACTGCAGCAACATTACTCTGTTGCAACGTTACTGCTGCAGTACTGTCAACTTCCGTGATAAAATGATGTGACTGATTTCCATACTAAAAGTAAAAATTTACAACTGTCTATCATATTGCGTTTTTATATCGAAAAATTTCCGCGCTCGCTTCGCTCGCGTTTCTATTACTTTCTAAGCTATGATATAGGTGACATTCGGGTGGCGACTGCAACAGCATTAGGTACTCTGTTGCAACATTACTGCTGCGGCACTGTCAATTTTCGTGATAAAATGATGTGACTGATTTCCATTCTCAGCTGTAACGCGGCAATGAACTTCTCTCAATTTACCAAAAAATCAATGTAATCTTGATGACCCGAGGGTGAGGGGGCACCTATAAATCTTTAGGGCATCAACATATCTTAATCCGGCACTGATTGTTAAAAAATGGGTAATATACGGAACCCTTGGAACGCGAGTCCGACTCGCACTTGGCCGGTTTTTTATGTTTATAACCGCACTTCCACACATTTTGACATCTAAGTCGGTGTAGAGCCAGCTTAGGCGGCCTGTAGACTCTATTAAATAGGAATCTATTACCAGGAGTAAATGAATGAATGAAAACATTTATTTTCAGGCAACTATTGGCCCATAGATAAATACCTTAAAACTAGCATACATATTATTACAAAATATATCTTAAAACTAAAAACACAATTATGGCTGCGATGAAGTTCGCAACCCCGCAGTGTCAGGGAGCCGGCCGCGGAACCGCCGGAACTTGACACCCTTCGGCCAAAACTCCTCCTTGGTGAAGGTCGCTAGATGTTCAGTCGGAACGCTCAGCACAAAAGAATTAAAATTCACACTGTGTCGAGATTCCAACTTCACGACCCTCAGGATGAATCCGGACTTGGCTCGTACATACTTCACGATCTCCTCGACCTTCGTAAGGTAGTGTAATCGGGACACATACAGCAGCGTCGTCGGTGTTGCAGGACGCAGCAAATGGTTAGGTCCAGTCGGTGCGGTACCGCACTGATTCAGACGAGCTGACTTCTTTCTCCTCTCCACCTTTTTGAAGCCATCTCTGTCGCATCCCGACTCTTTTAGAGTCAGCTGTGAGTGCTGTGACCGATCCTTGTGAACAGGTTCACGAAGGCTCTGCACCCCTTTCTTCGGCCGCTGCTTAGACTAAAGTAAAGTAGACGTAGGTACCTAAAATTTAACCACATAATTCTTAGCTTTTCTTAAATTTGTTTTACAGCTAAATACGTTTAGGAGTTGTTTTTAAGTATTCAGTTAGAAAGGTAAAAAGGAACTTATGGTGCAGCTTCGTCCGTCTGTCTGTCTGTTAGGTACATCGCTAAATATCTCGCGAACTTCGCAAACTACTCATGCTTTCGATTTGAAATTTGAAATAGTAGGCACACAATAATTGATACATAAAACAATAGTATCGACTGTCAAAGCTAGGAAATTACTTAGGTTCTGCAAACATGAAAAATGATTCCATTTAGCTTGGTAATTCTTGGAAAAAAACGTTTACTTTTCCATTCAAACATATAATAATTTATCAATTTCATGTGGGTATTGGCCAGTCTAAATTGAACCTTCATCATGCCATGTATAACATTAAATCCTCTTTATTTCATAGAGTCTATTAAAAGTCACCGTGCGTTTCATGAAATCACCGTCCGACGCACGTGAAGTAAAGTACGCCATTTCATCTGTATTCAATAAAAGCCTATGAGTATTCTCATCGATTGCGCCATAACCAGCTCATGATGAGTTCTTGAACAAACCACCATTACGTGACTTCGAGGTATTAACAACTAAGCTTACCTATACAGGGTGGAAAAATCGAGTGCCACATGGATGGCAACTACCTTAAATATTGTAAATAGCACATTTTGTGTAAAGGAGACTTTCCTTTGTTTTTAGAAACAATAAATTCTGCATTTAAGGATTTATGAAAAATCGCTTGCCTCAGTCGGGACTCGAACCGGTCAAATGTGACAAAAAATAACGTGCCGTATTTTATGATGCAGATTGAAAGGTTTACTGATAAGGTTCATTTTTCTCTAAATAACAAATACAATCAGAATAACGGAAGGCCATGAAAACTAACAATTACCTTTTATATTTGATTTTTTGTCACATTTGACCGGTTCGAGTCCTGACTGAGGCAAGCGATTTTTCATAAATCCTTAAATGCAGAATTTATTGTTTTTAAAAACAAAGGAAAGTCTTCTTTACACAAAATGTGTTATTTACAATATTTAAGGTAGTTGCCATCCATGTGGCACTCGATTTTTCCACCCTGTATATTTACAAACAATCACTGTATTTATTATATTTTTTTAATCGCACGCTTGAAATAAATCGCACAAATCAGGGATTCATTCTTTGTCTTCTATGGGCCACTTGCACCATTCTAATAACCAGTTTAATCGGTTAAACCGTTAACACAGCGTCAAATTGTACTGGTAACCAAGGTAACTCCAGGCTTAACCGGTTAACCCGAATTAGTGGTGCAAGTGGCGCTAAATGGTCGAAACGGTGGCGGAGTTTATCTCCTAAGCGCCACTTGCACCATCCCACTAACCCGGGTTTGAGCGGTTAAACCGTTAACCAAGTGTCAAATTGTAATGGAAACTCCAGATTTAACCAGGTAACCCCGGGTTAGTGAATGGTTCAAGTGGCTCTAAGTGGTCTTAAAACATAAAATGTTAGACCTGTCAAATGTCAAGTCATTTGGTGTTTTACTTTTTGACGTAACTCTGAACTTTTCGCTCGGCAAGCGTTTGAAATGCAACGCTCAAGACCCAAGACCCGTCAACTCAGCGTTCGAATAAAAGAATCTCACAAAAGGTTAGCCATTGTCGGACTTGTCAGGTTAGAGGTAACTGAATCGGAACTTGAGAAGAGTTGAAGGCTCTGAATAAAATATGACAGGTACCTATTCGTTCAGCGAGTTCACCGAGCCAGGGTTGCTAATCGATGGCTTATTAGTCGATTATACATCAATCGAATTTTTGCTGCGACTCGATTAATCGAATCTAATGTATCAATTTTGCGTTATATTGTTCGATTGTCAACTTAGCAAATAGTTATTTATAAATGTAATCTAATCCAGTTTAGACATCTATGAACCGACTAATTGTGTTTGATTCCGTTCTCGTAGCACGCTTCTTGTATTGGGACTTTTTAACGAAACAATAATTTATATAATTATTTTACTAGTGATCTTACCTTGCGATCTGAGGAGGATACCAGGCATTAAGTACTCGTGCGGAACTTAGAGAGAATTATATTTTTACAATGCATTATTATGCTCTTAATTGCTTTAACATTATCTTTTTTAAAACATTTATTTACATACAATATATATACAGTGGTACTACTAAACGAAATGAATAACTAGCTTAAATCTAAAATAGGCCCTTGAGGCATTGTACCAAGGATGCTGGCGGCATTTCCTCGCTGTATCGCAATGCTGATACGTTGTGCGAGGTAGCCGCCAGCTCTTCGGTCACATTATCTTAGTCCTAAAACGAGTAGGATTTTGCAAAAAAACTGGAATAGAAATTTAATGAATAACGTTTGAACGGTATCGGCCGTGGCAATATTGGTTCAGAACTACAGGCATTTTCGTTTGCATTTCATTCTGCTCTTTCACAGTTACGATGATCAGAATTCGCTTGGAAAGTTTGTATTTTACGAGCTTTTGTTTAGTGATATTCGCTGATTTCATCTGTAGTTAAATGAAGGTACATATTTATAAATTTTTGATGATTGCAACTAGGTAACAAATCAAATTATTTTATGAATAATTTTAAAAAATTTCTCGCCCGTTATAGTTCTTCTTTTTTAGCATTAGAAAAAGACTACGCCATCTTGACGTGTCTTTTAATTGAATAACGCTTTTTAAAAATCAGTAACTATGACTTATGAAAGCAAAAGAATGTAAATAATCGTATGATTCATCATTGTTACTTTTGCCGTGATTTATTTTTCAAAAGTGTTTTCCAATAAAAAGACACATCAAGATTGTTTAGGTACCTTTTTTCTAATGCTAAAAAAACGAACGAAGTATAGAGTTGATCAAAGGAGCTTAGTCTTTCAATGATGGCATATATGTACCTATTTACTTGAGAATTTGGGATGGGTACCGCCGTGACCGCGTGGTTTAGTGGTCAGGACCCACAGACAAAACATCCTCCAGACTTAGCATAGTCGCGCTACCCCCTCTGCCACGCATACGGTAATTTTACTCCATGTTCGAGTCGAAAGTGTCTTTGTGTGACGTCCGTGAACTCGTTCGTAGTTTGAACGGACCAATCAAGGCACGGGACTTCGCTCACCTCGTCCCGCGCACCCCGCATTTTTGGCATCATCGGTTGCATGAAATAATTGCTCTAAACTCGGTCTAGAGTCAGGACCTATGTCAGGACCTCAGGACATTAAAGCCGCGTTAGCTAAAGACGTTGGTTCGATTATGGCCTCGGCCATCGGAGGCCTTAGTCACTTTTTCTTTAATACATCTATTTCAGATTCTAATAATTGGTTACTAAATATAAATATATAACCCCTTCCTTTTACATTTTGGATATCGGTTAAATTGTAGCTTATCTTATGCCATGAAGACAAATCGACGAACACAGGCAAGCCATAACTAAAAACTTACATACTTACATATAATTAAAAGGATAAGTATTCCTTTGTACTTACAAATGTTTTATTACTTGATTTGTATTTTATTCACACAGCAATAAAGTCTTGTACTACTTTTGCTACTATTTTAACCACTAAAGTTAAATTAAATTTTGAATTTGCCATACTTACCTGTAAAGAGATTACCAAATTACCGTAAAACGGGGTGAGTAGGTTTCGCGGGGAGAGGTGGGTTATGAATGGGGAGAGAAGGTTTGAGAGGGGGGTGAGAAGGGATTTTAAGGCTACTGCTACACAAATAATGTATTCCAATTTAAAATGGAGCTATAGTAATACGCATAATAAAAAAAAATCGATCCATTAATCTTCCAAAATCACCTTTGTATGAAAACCCCTCTCACCCCAAATACGAGGCACTACGGGGTGAGGTGGGTTTTCCTCTTTATCGTCAAAAGTTATGAAGTAGAACTACCCAAAATAAAATAAAAACTAAAATACAAACGTCCGGAACACTTATTATATACACCATTCAGTTTTCATATGTAAAAATAAAATGTTATCGAGGTTGAATTTCAGTTTTGACCCTACTCACCCCATTTTACGGTACTATTTGCCTACTCCCTTTTGGTAACTCAGTAATTTAATTTGAAGAATTCAGTTAAGTATTCGCAAACTATTTCCGTAGAAACCCAAAAATCTTGGCCCAATATTTCACACTGTCCGAGAGAAGACGTGTCCGAAATAATCTCGAAACATCCCCAAATCGATACACGTTCTGAAACTAGCAACTATTTAGGTACCTAAAGAAGATACAGCTGAGGCGTTAAATATACCTTATTATATTGAAATAAGGTTCTAAATTGGTTGAATAAAATATGCAAATGGTTTGGTCAAGGTTTTAGTTGGGTCTCTAATCCATCAGATGTCTGAGACATTTTTAAAAGCGGTTCGCGCTCACAAAAATAACATATAAAGTACAGCTATTCCACTATATTAGGTAATTACAGTCAGCAGCTGTATTTCCTAAGCGGGCCAGGTGTTCAAAATGATCTTGACGCGACTTTATTGTTAGGAGAATAAGAGCGTGTCAAGGTGATTTTGAACACCTCGCCCGCTTAGCAACTTCTGCTGCTGACTGTACAGAGGTAGTGCATAATAAACTTGCTATTTCAGCCAAACTCGGTACAAAAAATACTGAGTTTGACTGAAGTAGCATGACATATACGAACGTTTCCGAGAAAATACGAAGGAAAACAATTATGCTGTATGCTCTACATCTGTATCATGCTATGTTTTTTATTTAGAATCAACTACTCGTATTCTTCGAAATAAATCATAAAATTCGTCTAATAACATCATAAAATATTTCCGTGATACAACTATGCCCGTTTTATAACTCAGACTATATCTATAAGTACCAAATTTCATCTTATCTTATCAAATTTTGGTCGAGGTATTAAACTACGGCCCGATTCGAACTTTAATATACGTCAGTTAATAGATCTAGAAACGATATGGATTAGATATGTCAGTGTCAAATGTGACGTTTCTTCAAACAAAATGTCTTTTTTGACACAGACACGTCTAATCCATAATAGTTTCTAGATCTATTAATTGACGTATCGTAAAGTTAGAATCGGGCAGCTATATAGTCGATTTCTCAAAAGATTAAAGGAAAATGCAAGTGCGAAATATAATATATAATTCAGAAGAACGTACCTACACTTTTCATTGTAGCTTAATCCTGTGTTCAATATAATCCCCGACTTATTTTAAGAGCTCCATTAAAACCCTTAGCATCTGTGGAAAAAGACTTTGAGCACCAAAAACGTTAAATTTGCTTCTCTGTCCATATTTTTCGCCTCAATGGTTGCAAAAATATTATCATGTCTTTGACATATGCTGTATGCATAAACGGAATATGTTAGAAAGCTTCATATTTTCAGGGTGTGGAGAAAAAAAAAACATTATTTTGAGATTAGGCATATACATAATCACTTTCATGACTACACTTATTGTAAGATCTGGCTGTAGACCTGTTCAAAAATGCCATCACCTTTTACTGTCGATTCGTCAAAAATGTGATCACAAAGTATGATTTAAACAGTCGCATAATAAATCTAAATCAAACTTGAATGGTTATTATAAACTTCGTCATGAATATTTTGGATGTAGAAAGCCATTAGGCATTCTTATTTTGTATATAATTATATATATAGCAGGATCGGGCACGATTTGCTCGAAGCATCCCAGCGATTTTCGTTCGCTGTAAATTTAAATATTAACAAAAACAACCGTAGCAATCCCACGGCCCTGCCCTTTAGCGTTCTTTATTTAATGGTCGAAGGGTAGCGGAATTTATGTGCTTTACTACCTACTTTTATTTGGCTGAGATATGTGAGCCTGGGTCTTCCTCTGTGTCTTTTCCCCTCAATCTTGCCCTCCAGGATCAGTTTTTGTCATGTCGTACGAGGGAGTTAAAAGGCTGGCCCAGCAAAGAGAAGAGTGGCGATTACTCCACCGACAAGAGCATAGCTCTTAAATATGGACGACTAACTACTTTTATCTATTGTTAACCCATTATTCTCACTTTCTTTGGACATATTACACGTAGAGCTGGTACATCTGTGCAACGACTTGTAGTGCAAGGAAAAGTCGAAGGTACAGGGCGCGGCAGGTCACCAATGCGTTGGTCAGACCTAGTCAAAAATGCATTCAATGAACCACTCCATGAATGTACAACAAGGGCTATATAATAGTACGGTACGGGAAGGCTTGCCACCGGCCCTGGTATCACGACCACGACCACTCTGACAAGAGTGTGACGACAAAGAAGAACACATTAGTATTCAAACCAACAAACTCTTTTCTCTTGAAGTCTGAAATATTTAATGTAGCCCAGAAAATTGTTGCTCAGAATCATCGACAATATTACTGCCGAGACGTCCTTGTAGGTATATCAAGATATTAATGAATTACCATTCGGATCCTGACCGGATATAATCCCGTGGCCCCGATTGGGGAACCCTCGCCATATTTCCAAGGGTCTAATCCGTCTGAAGTTCCTTTTTGTGTGTCTTTCGCTATTGTTCGTCAAATTTAAAGGTCTTTTGTAAAATGCGAAATTTTTTACGATGCTGATAAAGTTGTTGGGAAATTTCTGAAGGGGAAGATTTTTGCGGACGATGTTATTTGAATCTTTAGATAGCGTTGTTATCAACTCTGTAAACGAGAAGGTTTTCAATTGTGGTGTGGTATTTTTAGGTTATTTGTTGTACAATCGAATTGGGCCTGAAATCGGTGCAACTTTGACAAAAATAAAAAGCTGGTCGCTTTCTACAGAACTACGATCCGAGTATTTCTGTTACCTCTTCGTCGTACTTAAACCGCTAAACTAATTAAAATGAAATTTAGTATAGTGATAGTTTGAGGCCCGGGGAAGGTCATCATAAGACTCATAAGATAGTTTTCATGGTGTATGGTAGAATTCACCTTGGAAGTAATAAGAAAGTATATGGAAATAATAATTATACGCAGACGAAGTCGCGGGCAGAATCTAGTATCTTATATTCCAGACTTCCTCATGTTGACCTATTTGCTTGGCCCCGTACATAACTGCCTGACCCTTTTTATGTACCAAATAAATCTCTCAACGTTTGTATCCCCACGTCCCTGGATAATTTGCATGCCTGTTTATTTTTACTGTTTATCGTGGGCCAGGTTAAGCCAATTTCTTTACTTACCAAGAGGCCGATTTTAGAATTTTCACCGCTAGATTTCGTGTATTTCGTTCAATAATATCTCCACTAAAAGGTCAATACCACTAGATTCCAAATTTCTATCACTCGGATTTGAAAAAGTTGCATTTAGCCGTTTTCCATCGATATTCGAGTGACTAAATTGAGCGTTCGATATTCAAAAATCGCCCCCAGACCCGTTCTAAGATACCCGTTCCGTCCCTTTTAATATAGGTACATACTTGCATATATATTGAGATGTATACCTAAAGCGATTTCCAATTTTCAATATACAGGGTGACCTTAGCCATTGGACAAACCCTGAAATCCCACGTAGGGTTACTTCTCAGAAATGCTGTAACGGTAATATTTTTTTTAATTAGAACAAAAGATAAAAAAAAAAATTATCAAACAAAAGTTATTTCCAATAATCGACAACAAAAAGAAACATACTGTATTAATCATTGGCAGTGCTTTTGACAATTTGTTTGAAAATGTGCGGCAATGATGACATTTGTCAAAAGTCAGAATCTTATTAATGTCATAAATGAAAAAGATAATCAAAACGGTCGAAGAAGGTTTCATACTATTTATTACCTCAGGAGCTACTAACACATACAGGTTGCTCCAAAGTAAAAAAAAACGTAATTTGTTTATTTCTTCGTAACCGCTACACCGATTGTTATGAAACTTTGTATACTGGTTCTAAATACCCTAATGTATATGTACATTTGCTTTGTCCAATGGCTAGGGACACCCTGTATAAGTACAACTACTACTACTGAAATTCTCAGACATAAAAAGATAATCTCCATCCAGTTCTTAACTCTGACAATTTATTGCAATACTTACTTGTAACATCTGCTACCCAAAGATTATTGGGAAGATATCGCTTTAATAAGACCAGCGGTTTAGCCAAGGTGACGATCGTTAGCGCTTCGCCATCGAATCGCTTTGTGTCTCTCGCTCTTCCATATTAGTGCGACAGTGACAGCTGCCTACGGGGCCTGTTATTACAATACTAAAGCTAGACATTCTAGCTTTTTATAACACGAATACCCGAAAGACCTAATAAAGTATTCAGTAATATTGCCAGTATCACAAAAGGTCTTCCAGATATTTCTTCATTTTGCATATTTCATTGAATCGCAAAAACGTCTTTCTCAGAGGAACTGAGAGCTTTGCTTCTTTATATCCGACTCAGCTGCGTGTCCAGATATAGTGCAATTGTTTTCCATATAGTGGAGTGTGCTCAAGCCATAAAAAGGTCAAATACGGCGTTCACTGATTAAGAGATTTCCTTTGGTAGAATCAATTTTTGTGTTCCTAAAATGTATTTAAGAAGTGGAGCCACCCCGATTTTTGATGCAGGTGGGGGGTGGGGGGGTTTTAAGGATCGGTGACGTCTGAGGTAAATATTTTTTTAAGTATAGGTTCTATGTCAAGTTTAGTATCATTTTCAACTAAATCAAAGATGTAGACAGATTTCATCTAAATCGGTTCAGCCGTTATTGATTTCACATACAATCTTACACCTTCGTTTTCACTTTTAAGAGATTTTTTTTTGAATAAAAAGTATCATATGTTCTTCCCCGGGACTCAAAATATCTGTATACCAAATTTTATCTAAATCGGTTCAGCGGTTATTGGATCCCCATACAAATTTCCACCTCCCTTTTCACACCTTTAAGGGATTTATACGAAAACGATAGCAAACTTGGCCTAGTACCTAAAATGACATAGATATCAAGCTCAAGTTGAGAGCCCCCCCCCCCCCACCCTCCTAAAAGTTTACATCAAAAATCTCGGTGGCTCCACTTCTTAAATCCATCCTTGGGTCCTAAGGACCAACCCTGCCAAAGGTAATCTCTTGTTCACGCAACGCCGTATCCCACCCCCAGCACCTTCCGCTAATATATTTTCTCGGAAACGTTCGTTTTAGTCATGCTACTTCAGTCAACCTCAGTACTTACTTTTTGTACCGATATGACTGAAATAGCAAGACACGTTCGTATGTTTCCGTGAAAATACGATGGAAAATAATTATGCACTACTTATTCTGTAGCGTTCAAACTACTTAAGTTATGTTTTTGACGAGTACCTATCTCTAGTGTATCTGATATGTATCCTTACTTTATATATAAATATTTACAACATTACAACACAAGACTACATATCAACACACAAGAATAGAACTATGCGCCATAACAGAATTTTAAACCTAATGTGAATAGAATAGAATTTTCCCAATTACTACATAATTTTGGACTAAGGGATAATTTGAATCAAGGCGTTTGAAACAAAAGCCGTGTATGGTATGCTCATTTACTATTAAATTCTGAAACAGGAAACGCTTCCGGGTTCTCATTGCACCTACTTACAGAATAATAGTAGGGGAGCCCACGATGCTAAATCAGGATTTACTCGAGCGTCATACAGACCTATTGGAATCGAAATATTTGATGATAAGAACAAAAAGTTATATAAAGTTTTTTTTCCAGCGAGCCGGAAAGCGTCTACAAATTTTTTTAAATTTCTTGAGGTTGGTGGAGGGTTAAAAAAATCGCTAAGCAGTTTGTGGGTTTGGTCGTTTTTGTCCACGTTAATGCTATATTTTTTCTATAACTTAATATAACACTTATTTGTAGGTATTTTCTTAAACTGACGAACACAAGTTTGACGCCAAATTTTTCCATTGTAACCGTCAGATTAAGGAAATGCGTGCCAATAATTATCAGATTTAGTAATAGCACAATTACTAAACTATAGCGTTAATTTGGACTAATATGACCAAATCAACAATCTGCTTAACAATTTGTTGAAACCCCCACCAAACCCCCCCCCCTAACCAAGGGCTAAACATAGAGGGCTAAAAGGTGTAAAGGTAGACTACACGGGGTAGCAAGATATCATTCATGTCTTAATCTGACGCGCTCGAGTAAACACAAAAATCCCCTCTTGGGCTCCCCTACCATAATGGCGTGTCGAGAGCTCAGAAGAACCGATACTATTATGTGGTTGTACCTGTCATCCGATGTTATATAACATTCTATAACAACCAGTATGTGACCACCATTTTGACACAAAATCCACATTTCGCGCGCTCCAATCAGCGCGTGCGAGACTGTTATGTTATAATGATAAAATTAACGTCTCGATACCTTTGCTTTTCACACCAATTGGAATATAAGGCCCGTACTGCTGCGACAAAGTTGCAAATCACATACACGGGAAGGCACTTTCCGGCCTTTGTCGAATTAAGGTACGCGTACACGCTAGCGCAGGTGAGGGTGTAAGGCACAAGCGTTGGGAAATTAAACTAAGTAGTTATTGTGCTGATAATAGTTATTTATTTGACAAGGGGGTGAACTTTTAGTTTATAATTTTTTAATTTAAATGTTAGTAGTAGTAACCTCTTTATTGTACAAAAAGACAATATTAAAGATAACATTAAATTAGTAAGAAGTACAAAGGCGAAATTATCCCTTTGAGGGTTCTCTTCCAATGTTTGTTTTATGTTTTACATACTTGTTTTTATTGTGTCAATAAAATAACAATAATTGTAAACAAAAAATTGATTCCCGAGCAAGCAAGAAATTCAAAAATTTTACCACTAGCGTAGTGAGGGGAGAAACAGACGCTGCAGCCAGCTGCAGAGAAAAGATACCCCCTCTGCATGTAAATTTGTATGCAAAGCTTACAGTATTGCTGGCTCTGACTGTACATTATAATTATGACGGAGTACATACAGCACTTTGCCTTTTTCAACCAATAATATATAGTACTTTTACAGTAATTGCTAGAATTGTCTGTAACCAGACCAGACGTATCAAATGATAAATTGTAAGAAAAATGGTAAACTGTGTCTGTGTCCACCCAAATTTGAATGAACTAAATAGATTAAAAAGTTGATATTTTAGTTGAGGAGATTGCGAGTTTTAATAAACTCGTTAACTCCTCTAACTTAACCTACACATTTCCGTAAAACCGCCCACTGTAGCTACAACGCGTTAAAATTAAGCAGAAATAGTGTATCGGTAGTGACGCGGCAGAATTTATCAAACCACCCTGTTTATTAGCGCTATTTAACCACGGTGACCTGATTAGGGTGTTTGTTTGGCTTTCTAAACACGGCACTTATGGAGGAAATACCAGGGTCATTATTTTTTGTTGTAATTGCTTCCGTGGATATTTTTGGAGAAAGTAATCAAATGCAAATTTTGAGTTCTTTTCTTATGTTTGCTGGTAGAATTGCCTTTTAAATGATGTATTTGGATGGTAAATATTGAATAACATTCATTTGGATTTGATTTGGTTTGATTTTGTTTGATATTTTACATTTAATATTTGCTTCGGCTTGGTGTGGTGACAAATTTTGTGTTTCACTCGGGGGCAAATTTTGTTTAACCCTCGTGCTTTGTAACCCTCGCAACGGCCAAGATTCCGTGGTTCAATTTTGCAATATTTCGCTTGCTTGGGTATCAATATTAGCACGAGCGGTTCAACAACAACTTTGCCCCCTTGTAAAACAAATAACTATTTAGTTGGGATTTATTTAAAAAATAATTTAGATCACTATTCTTTTGTCAGCGGGTTTATAAGAACTAGTACTTACGGCTTTTTTTGCCTTTATTGACCCGAAAAGCACTAAAATAAAATCGCTAAATTGTTGCTGCAGCGTTCTTTGGTCCAGCAAAGTTGCAGTCTGGCTGCATTGCTGCACGAAATGCCAATAATCCGGAACATCGACATCGGCTTTCACCATTCCTGACTATAACCAAAGATAATAATAGAGGGGTCCTGTCATAGTAAATTTTGTAGTCACAGTAAATTTACTGCCATCTATCAACACACGACTAAAACTCAAAATGAAAACGTATAAAATTATCAAAATAAAATTATATATATGGATAAAACATAAATCTTTTTATTAACAAAAAACAAAAGTATTAACAAAATTTTATTTAATCGTATGGCAAGATTCGAGTCGCTTAGAGTATTAGAAAGTAATAAAGAATTAAAGAACTATATCCAATGTCTTGGCCCATAGGGCTGCGTCTTCACTAGGAGCGAGCAAGTCTTCATGGTTACCAATAAACTTTCTCTTAGGGCAGTCGACTGTTATGTGCTGGATAGTCTGCTTTGGAGCTCCGCAGTCACACTCTGGCGAGTCTCGCCACCCGCACTTGAACATATAATCGGCACAGCGTCCATGCTCAGTTCGAAGTCGGTTGATCTGGCACCATTCCTTTCTGGAATTAACAAAATAATTAAACTAAACATTAAAATTAAAACTAAACTCTAACAACTATATACACATATTTACAAATAAAAAATGGGAGCTAGCTCTAGCTCCGCGCCGGATGGTAGGGTGCGCAGAAGGCTGGTGGCATTGCCGCGCTGAATGGCAATGCCAATTCGCTGGGCAAGGAAGTACCCAGCCCTCTGGTCACCCGTAGCATCATTGAGACGCTTCGCTAGCTCCCTAAATATGGAATGTGCTCCGGGTCCCCAAGGCCCGAGGGTCTCCACCCCAAACGGCTCAAACATGCAACCAGAATCAATGGCATATTTGCATGGATAAATGATTTTATTATTTTTATATAATTTTGACCCATGTTCATTCACTGATATCACGCCATCTAGCCGAGTATAGGCTAAAGGTGTGTGCGCCATCTATCTGAGAATGACTTTTTCTTGATTTCCGAGGCACTTTTTTTCCTTAGACTTTATTCATCTTATACGAAGTTACATATGTCTTTGCTAGAAAGTCTATTGCAGACTATAGAAACAGTGTCAGCCATGGCGACAACGTTTGGGGCATTTCATATGAAGCGGACAGGAAAAAAAAAGTGAGGTTCCCGAATTTGTTTATATTTGGTTCAGTTCTTCTTCTGGACCAACCAATGGAGATCCCATTCTACAACTTCTAGTGTATTTTGTACATACTTAGGGCTATATTTTGAGATGAAAAAAAATAAAAAAAAAACTGGTCAAAGTTTTCGAAAAATGGTTTCGAAAAGTTTACTTCCGGTTTTAACCATTTTTTTTTTTTTTTTTCAAAATTGATTTCTTCGCTGAAAAGATCATTAAAAATTCTATACAAAACGCTTGGTTTAATAATAAGTTATATATTTTAATTATTCGATATTCGAGTTTCAAAAAATCGGAACTTCAATTACGGTAATTTTTGAAAAGCTCATAATTTTTAAAATAAACGTCATATATAAAAAATATTTGGCGTCCGGTTTTATACCTACTAGAAGAAGAACTAAACCAAATATAAACAAATTCGGGAACCTCACTTTTTTTTTCCTGTCCGCTTCATATGAAATGCCCCGTTTTTCATGGCTGTATAAGCCAATATGACTATAACCACTATATTCAAAATACATTATGACTATAAATAGTTACTGTAATATCCACTTGACCTTGCTAATTATTTTTTTTCTTTATTTCCAGAGTGGAGGTGTTATGTTCTCACCGCTGGGCCGTTTGCGAGTGGCGCAGGCGGTCAGGAAGCAGGTAATTATACAATTATTTCCATGTACTTCATCTATTTAATTACACAAACGGGTCTGCCGCGATATAATTTCATTGTTTTTACCTTAAATTCCGACGCTTCAGCTGAGTTGCACCAGCTGTGGTCACGGAAAGACTGACGTCCTAGCAAATGTCAAAATGGTCTGCCGCGATATAATTACATTGTTTTTACCTAAAATTCCGACGCTTCAGCTGAGTTGCACCAGCTGTGGTCACGGAAAGACTGACGTCCCAGCAAATGTCAAAATGGTCTGCCGCGATATAATTTCATTGTTTTTACCTTAAATTCCGACGCTTCAGCTGAGTTGCACCAGCTGTGGTTACGGAAAGACTGACGTCCCAGCAAATGTCAAAATGTCCGTTTGTGTCATTAAATATGTGTACAAAACGCGAGAGTTTAAAGTGTTATAATATGTACTTCATCATCATTCTCTTGTCCTTTTTTATTCATTTATTTATTTAGGGACTTTTAATCTTAAGATTACGCCGGTCCTATCGTACCTAAAACTAAATTATAGTCATCTTTCTCTTGCCCTTGTTCCATTCACTTATCTTTCTCTTTCATAGGTTTCTGTCACAGATTTTATCATTTATCAACATCACTAGCCTATTCGTCTATTCGACGTATAGTATGGTGTAACGCCGGGGAGATACAGTTTTTAGGGGGTGAACAGACTGGTACGAGACCGATAATATCGATATTATCGATATCCTTTATTTTCACATCGTCTCTCATACAGTCTTGCAACTTAAATTTAAACCACTTATAGATATTTCATTGAGCAAAAATTTGGAATATTTCCTTATTTTAAAAGATAATCTACTAATATGCTAAAGTTGATTCTTTCAACTGAAAGATGGCCAAAGGAACGGAAAAATTGTATCCAAATCGAATTCTGGATTATTAGAATAGTTTTTGAGGAATATTTAGTTAGTAGATAGAAGGTAGATCCATCAATAAAAACCTGTATCGGCCCGATTCGAACTTTAAGATACGTCAATTAATAGATCTAGAAACGATAATGATTAGATAAGGTAGTGTCAAATGTGACGTTTCTTTAAACAAAAACGTCACTTTTGACACTGACACATAATCCATATCGTTTCTAGATCTATTAATTGACGTATCTTAAAGTTCGAATCGGGCAGTATGAAATACGCTAAGAATAATTTCTCGTGTGTTTTCAAAGTTACACTAAATTAATCAGCAACGAAGCCTACGTTGCTGATCACGAACTATGAATGGACTTGTTTTTTATTGTTAAGGTGACAGTCCATTTCCAACGACAGCAGCACTACCATTCATTTTACAATGAAAATTGACAATAACACCGACGCGTTCGTACTAGTAGTGCAGCTGCGGTCAGAAATGGAATGTTACCCTTAATCTGAATTGTAATACATAATAATATGTTAATATGACATTAGGGTAAAATGTTTGTTTGTACCGTAAATCAGGGTGAGTAGGTTTCGCGGGGAGAGGTGGGTTATGAATGGGGAGAGAAGGTTTGAGAGGGGGTGAGAAGGGATTTTAAGGCTACTGCTACAAAAATAATGTATTCCAATTTAAAATGGAGCTATAGTAATACGCATAATAAAAAAAAATCGATCCAACAATCTTCCAAAATCACCTTTGTATGAAAACCCCTCTCACCCCAAATACGAGGCACTACAGGGTGAGGTGGGTTTTCCTCTTTATCGTCAAAGTTATGAAATGGAACTACCCAAAATAAAATAAAAACTAAAATACAAACGTCCGGAACACTTATTATATACACCATTCAGTTTTCATATGTAATAATAAAATGTTATCGAGGTTTGAATTTCAGTTTTGACCCTACTCACCCCATTTTACGGTACTAAATTAAATCATTTTGATATCAACATACTCATAAAGTCATTATTTTAAACGTTATAAGTTATACATAGAATGGCGATGCATGATGCCTATCTCTTCCGAGCAGTAATGCGTTAGGCATGAAAGTATTTACATGAACCTAAATCCATCTGACCTCAAAACTGGAATGCTAATAACGTCCCCACATAAGGGGTCACATTAATAAAACAGGGCATCAAACCCGCGGCCTTTTGCAAATGGCCTATATGTTCTCATTGCCCATCGAGAGGCGAGTAGACTGCTATAACACACCAGGATGACTGGGAATTTGAGATCCTTGACAATAAGGGACAGATCATTTAACTACCAGCCCATGGAACTTGACATTCATTCATTCATTCATTTAATCCTTTATAAAACAAAGTTTTACATGTCAAAGTATTTCATATTTATAAATTCATTTGACATTTAGTAATATAGGCTCATGTTTTTATTGAAGAAAATATTTTTGAATAATAAGGCTACAAAAAAATAAACGTACGTCTTCTTCATATTTACTTAACTTTTGAGTTGAAGCCACAAACATTTCTAATAAAGTTAATGAATACTTTCAACAAATAATATTTTATTCTACACATGAAAAAGACGTAGGTGCCACCAAGATGTTTCTTAATATGCTCGTATAGTTTTCTGTATGTTGCCCGTAAAGACATTATTATGCTCTTTTATTATTGCATCCCATGAAGGCACAATACCGTCCATTAAGGGGCCCACTGATTAACAGTCCACCGGACTGTATCGGCCTGTCAGTTAAAACAAAATTTTGACAGTTCCGAACAACTGACAGGCCGATACCGTCCGGCGGACTGTTAATCAGTGGGCCCCTTTAAGCCTTTTAAGTAGATAGTCTTATACAAAGTGCATGTTGCAGTAAGTTCCAAAAAGTTCGATAAGTTCTTTCGAATTTTCGAATTTCCGAAAATTTGACAGGAAACAAAGGAAACTTTCATTTTGGAAACGGAAAATTTCGATTCTGATACAAAAATATATTTCCAAAATTTTAGTATGTGAAAATTTCGCAATCCTGGAATGTTTTACGGCACATTACGGTAAACAAATGCCCGATTTTTTAAAATATCAATATAATCATCATCAATATTGAAAACTGTTTTTTAACATTCATTTGGTTTGTGTTTGAAGTGGTTAATAATGTTTTAGTAAGATTTAATGGCGCAATCAGTAGGATGGTTCTAAATATTATACGTGTTTTTTTTTAGATTAGAAATGGTATAATCTAACCTAAGGTACCGGTAACTTTTTCCTCCAAAACTAAATCTGAGTAACTATGCACTGACTTATTGTGTCGTTTACATATGTTATTGTACCGTAATTATGAGATATCATAGGATCACTAGCATTTCGGAAGAAAATGTTAATTTACAACTTTTGAGATTAGATTCTAATCTTAAAAAAACCGACCAAGTGCGAGTCGGACACGCGCACGAACCATTACGCAACGGCAAAAAAAATCACGATTTTTGTATGGGAGCCCTACTTAAATATTTATTTTATTCAGTTTTTAGTAGTTATTGTTGTTATAGCGGCAACAGAAATACATCATCTGTGAAAATTTCATCTATCTAGCTATCACTGTTCATGAGATACAGCCTGGTGACAGACAGACAGACAGACAGACAGACAAACAGACAGGCAGACAGACAGACAGACAGGCAGGCAGACAGACAGACAGACGGACAGATGGACAGCAAGCGGAGTCTTAGTAATAGCAAAGACATATGTAACTTCGTATAAGACGAATAAAGTCTAAGGAAAAAACGTGCCTCGGAATTCAAGTAAAAGTCATTCTCGAATAGATGCCGCACACACCTTTAGCCTATCCTCGGCTAGATGGCGTGACGACACCGTTTCATATTTAACAATTTTAACACATAGATATCAGTGAATGAACATGGATCAAAATGATATAAAAATAATAAAATCATTTATCCATATATATACATTTTTTGATAACTTTATACGTTTTCATTTTGAGTTTTAGTCGTGTGTCGATAGATAGCAGTAAATTTACAGTGACTACAAAATTTACAATGACAGGACCCCTCTATACTATCTATTCTTTTTGGTAATAGGGTACCGTTTTACAAATTCAAAAATTCAAATTCAAAATGTTTTATTTGCAAATATAGGTAGACATACAGTGATGGTAATCTTACAATAAGTGGTGTTCTATTAGACCAACAGGCATGCAAAAAACATATGTAGAAACGAAACTTCAAAAACTTAAAAACAAAAAAAAAAACAACGGGTTGCACTACGGGAGTGCCGACAGAAGTGAAAACTCAATGACTAGTCCAAAATGTCTGCAGCACTATGACCCATCCTCCTTTCTATTGAAAAACTTTAGTTCCGAAATTGCTGGTTAGTGAAAGCTGAAAGTGAGTTTGTTTAAAATTCGAAATTCAAATTTGTAGCGTTAATTGTTTAAAATTCTGATAGAAATTGTAAAGTTATCTTGCAGACCTCGCATTTAAATATATTTGGTCATGATATTTTGAGTTTAATTCACCAGTATTAGAGTTCACTTTTACTAGCGAATTCATCAAGATGTAGCTTTATTGAATTATATTTGAGTGATATAAAGTTAGAATGTAAGGCTTCGTTCACACGGCATTGTCCTGCACGTTTTTTTGCAGTATACGTCTTAACGGATAAATAGTGGCACATACTTTGTGCATAGAACCATTCACACGGCGTTTGTACTGCAAAAAAACGTACATTGTTTATACGTTTAAACGGATATTCATATTCATATATTTATTCATAATAGTTCGTATTACATGTCAAAAATATTATTTACAAGAAATTATTTACAAAATAAGATTTGTAACATTTTACATAATAATATGATATAAAGCCTGACAACAGTTTATTTAACCCTGAGATAGTGTCGCTGCAAACAGCTTACGTATGGCAATAATGTGCGTACGTCATGTATAGTCGGGGTAGTGTTTATTGGCTTCATGTTGTTACTCGTAAAATGTCAGAAACATTGCTTACAGAGAATTCGGTTCTTTCAATTTACCTATTCGTCAAAATCTGATTCTAAATATTCAATATTACTATATTCTTCGTTTTCAGACTCTGACGAAGTCTGATTTTCATCAGATGTTGTGTCGCTTTCAGGACCACCAACCTCGATTATAAAACGTTCAGTCTCCAATTCGATCATAGGATTTTTATCGTCGATCTACAACCTTAAATGAAATATTAAAGTTTCAACCAAACAACAAACCAGTTCAATAAAACCGCACTATAAAATGTCAATACCGGTCATGTCAGCCAACTTCAAAATATTGTTTATTGGAATGCTATGTAATCCTTCGTCTTTTTTAAGCTGTAAGTATTTGATTGCATTCACTACAATTTTTTCGCATCTTTGGTAAATTTTTTTGGCATTTTTGTAATAAAACCGTTTATATTTGAATATATTCGTAGATATTTTCCGTTTGTTTACATCGGTGACATTCGATGACATCCAACGTTCGTTGTCAAAGAATACTTGTTGCCAGTAAAAGAAATTAGTACCATTGAAAATCCGCAAAATGGCGAGGGTCAAATAAACTGTTGTCAGGCTATACAATTAAAATTATATTAAAATCTAAGTTTAGGTACTTATTTTGTACTCCATAAATTCATTAAAGCTGTAAAAAGTGTGCTCGATAAGCCATCGTTTCACCTACTACCGGACTTGCAAAGCAAATCGAATGAACTTTAACGTATTCGGTTTGCAGTGGCGAGTAGTACAGTTCTGTTTGATTCACACAGAGCACGATTTTATACGTTTTTTATCGAATAAGCATCTATAGTACTCGAGCGTTTTTGAAGGGATCGCACGTATTTTATTTTTAATTTCGTGGTTATTTCAAAATTGTTGACGAATCTTCTATACATAACGAAGTATAAATTGATTTAGTGGAACAAAACGGACGTCTATTGAAAGAAATTGAAAAATTTTGTTTAGCGTACCTATAAATTTTGAAAAGTTTTATTACACATAGATTTTTTATTTATAGGATGTACCCAAAACCTTCTATTTTGTCGGCAGCGAAAGCGTTATCGCCATCGATACCAAAATAAAAGTACGATGAAGCGTGGATCCATCTCAGACGTCTGCCCACTTCGACAACTGCGTGAAAACTGTCGCTATTCGGCGTGAAAATGGATTTTAAACGAATGAAAATCTACCATGTGAACACCCGACTGGTTGTACGTTTAAAATCGAATACGTGAATAAACGTGCAGGACGTAGCCGTGTGAACCTTTTTTTTTTTTTTTTTTTTTAAGAGGGGAAATGCTTTACGCATACCACCCGGCGCGGGGACGGGCCGGGATGGTTATGTGGGACTCCCTGTTGTGGGCTAATGAGACCCCAGGTTTACCCACTAAAACCCCTCTGTTGCCGCCTCGCTGCTATATGGCGAGGTCCCAGGAACGCCGAAGTACTCTTCCGCAACCTCGCCAGTTGCCGTGTGAACCTAGCTTACCTGTGAGATCCTTGTATTTCAACACGTACAAGATTAGAACCTTTTTCATGTAATGTCATTGAGTTTTTCTTTATTGATTTAAATGAGTGGCCATCTTAACGTTACGGTCACGTGATCGCGTTACGCGTTACGCTGTCTCGAGTTTATTATTTTACCCCCACCTCAAAAAGTGCCCAGCGCCGCTAAAGAAGTTTTCACTTCAAAAACTTCAACAATTTTCAGCAAATAGGCCACAAGGGCACTTTTACACGTTAACATTGAATTTACATACAAGCAAAAATAATAACAATACATCAAACCCTTTGGGTACAGAACCCTAAAAAACGGAGTACTTATAGACTCGCCACGCTCCTCTAACGATTAGAATACCCGCCTATCATTCCTTTTGCAATAATAATGCGTTGAGTAAGCTATTTCAGAGCGGGTCGATGTGGGATAAATATTTGAGGCGTCTGAAAGGTTAAATCTGTGGGAGAGATTTGCTTTGGATCGGATTTGGGTTGAGATTTTTAGGGTAATTTATTTTATAATATATTTTTAGGGCTAACTAGGGAACAAATAAAATTATTTAATGTAATATCACTTGGACACTGATACTACTTAGTACTTACCTACTTCTTTACTTGCCTCCTTATTCATAAAACTTTACGGGACTGATTTAGTTAAATTATGTTTTAACCCTTTCTTACAAATACATAAGTCAAAATGACAGATAAGGGCAGCTAATTGAGGTTTGTAGCGCGTTTATGAATAAAGGGGTTGGACTTTTTAACTTTTTTTTGTCCCTTTTTCTTTGTTGTATGATAAATAACTTTTTCTTTGTTCTATTACAGTTTATATTTTCAGGTATTTACTGTACAATGTTTCCACAGATCATGAACTTCTGGTATAAATTTATTATTTTAGGTGAACATTAAGGAAAAAGTTAAATAAAAGTAATGATGAAAACACAAGTAGAATTCTAAGGGATTTGAGCAGAGTTTGTTCAATTAAAAATTTTAACAACCCCCTACGCTATATCCCAAAAATTATCAATTTTATACAAAAAAAAAGCCCTACATCATTTTGGAAAAGAGCTGATACTCTTCAAATACTGGATAGATTTCTATCAAACACAGCTAAGAACCACCGCAAGGAAACTCGCTTTCACTTAAAAGACCCGTATCAAAATCGGTTCATCCGTTGGAGAGCTACGATGCCACAGACAGACAGACAGACAGACATTGGCGTCTAACATATAACATCCCTCTTTTTGCGTCTGGTGTTAAAAATTGATGCCGTGCTACTAGAGTGTACAGTCTGAACAGTACGAATCGGTTGCACCGATCAGTGTCACTCTCTCTAATCTTATACGTTTAACCCGTCGAACGCCCACCATACAACAAATTGATGCAAAGCAATTTGACCCATATTGATCTGTAGTAACACATGTCTGATACTAAGTCGCTACAACCCAAATTGAGTTAACATCACACGTGTGACAGTAGGGCGCTCCACGGGAGCTCGGCTCGGCAATTCTTGTATGTATATATCTATCTAATAAATAGGTACCTTTAAACGAGCAATTCTTGTTTATTTATATATTTCGGGGATCTCGGAAACGATTTCGATGAAATTTGCTGGATGTATGGGGCTTTTCGGGGGCGATTAATCGATCTGGCTAGGTTTTATATCTTTGAAAACGCGCATTTTTGAGTTTTTATATGTTTTCCGAGCAAAGCTTGGTCCCCCAGATATTTTATAAAAATATGGGAGATGTTTACTGCTGAAGTGACGTTGATCAGTCCGACAATGGTAGGTGATGCAACAGGCCCTAAGTTTCAGCCCCAATTACATAAGGTAAACGTACTAGTGCTCGACATGCTAATGCCCAATAGATGATACCTTGCCGTCACCTCTATTGACAATGACTTAAGTTTCAAGATGACATGTACTGGGACCGCGTCGAGCACCAGTAAGTTTACTTTAGAGCTTCTTTTAAATTTCCAGATGAGCCAACTCCCAGTCCTAGGCTCCGAGGCGGCGCCGCTCCCCGCCCCCCTCTGCTACCAGTTGCTGTGCGCGCCCCCTCTGGCGCCCTTACCCGCGTGCGCGCCCTGTGAACTGCCCCCGCCACCGTACGCCATGTATCCACTACCATTTGACAATACGTACATCATTGATAGACAAGGTAACTTTTTTATTTACTTGCCAGATCCCAGTTTTACTCCTTTGTTAAAAGAATGATTGAGCCCTGTCTTCTAATTTCTGTTTTTCTATCACTATTTCTCAAATTTATCTCTTCGAATACCAATTCATTTTTTCTCTTTCTAAATCTAGCCCAAGAAGTTTTCTTCCACAAAGCCAAGGAACTATTATGTAGAAACATCGTATCTATTCTTTGTTGGACCAATTAATATTTATTTCGTCGTAGAGGAAATACCGAGTTCTAAAGAAACCGTGTAGAAGTTCTTAGTCCTATTTTTCCTGTTTTAAAATTGATATGCAGAGAAAAGATAGAGATAAGAAAAGAACTTGCGGTGTTCAAGACCATCAAATTTACAAATTTTTGACACATTCATTAAATTAAACGAATTAAAAGGAAGAATAATTCTTCTAACTTCAAATTATTTGACGAACAAAATAAAAATGTGCGTCTATTTAGATAAAAATTATGTATTTTAAATCCTCAGCAGCAAATAAAATAATCTAAATAACCTTTTAAATTATTTCAGCAACCCCAGCGCTTTATGCCCCACCAACGCAGTACACTTTAGTGCCAGCGCCATACTCCGCCTGCTGCGAGCCCTCATGCTGCGCCCCCCTTGACAAGCAGCCCCGCGTGCCGCCACCCCCTCTCCACCCTGCGTATATTTACTGAACTATTCGCTGAGGGGTTTGCGATGGACTAGATGCTATCCAGAATTTCGTTCATTTGCGATATGATTCAGTACATTTCTGAGATTTTTTTTAAGTATCAGCTCTGATGACTAGGTGCTGTTCTCAAGCTTTTTTCTTGATATCTTATTGTATGATGCCTTTGTCATATTTTTCTGGAATATCTATGAAAGGCTTATTTCAGCTAAAACTAAGTTATCAATAGAAATGAATCATCTGCAACACGTTTAGGTACGTATAACAATAGACGGTGTTAATAAAGTAATACTTAATGTTATTTCAAGAATGGACAAAGAGATATTTTGTAAATTGTTGGCATGTTTGATAACACTTCACATTTGACATTTTGCACACGAGAGAGTTCAAGCGAGCAAAATGGAATTGGAATTTGAGGATGATATTGCTGCTGAAAATGTTTATAAAGTGTAAAGGGAAACCACGATACGAGAATTTAATTGTCATACATTATAAAGGTTTTATAGGCCATGAAATATTGGTTACTTTTCTTTGTAAATCAGCATCTAGTACATCAGTCCTGTCACAAATCTTCCTCATTTCGTTATTTTGTGATTTTCCCACCAGACTAAAGTCTAAATTCAAAACAGTTTTTATTTCGGGCCGTTCATTTAATCAAGTCTTCCAAACATCACCACGCTCAAGGCAACTGTTTCTTACATTATTTTCTTTTCTTAAGAATGTGTGATGGATTTCATTGTTGACAATGAAAGAAAGAAAGAAAGCAAGAAAGAAAAGTCATTTATTCGATAAAGCACACATACACGGAACAAAAATATGAAAAATAGTGAAAGATAAAAGGATAACAACAACATCAGACATAATTATATACACAGACAGAAAAATAAATTACACTTGAGTCTAGCAATGTGTGCAGTAAGGAAAAGGCTTTGACTCAGCATTCTGTCGCAATTTGCAAGCGAGGCAATATTGCAACGCTGTTATTTTGCTAAGGCCTGATGGAGTGACTTAATATAAACAATGAAAGATAGGAACGTTTAAGTGATGCAAGAAGTGTTCAATTAGATTTTTGTCTAATCAGGTGTGTTGTTTTTGAAGATTTTGTCTAAGGGCGTCTATCTCTTACTTACATTGGTAACAATGTAGTTGCTTCAGTTAGATTTAAGAGTGAACAGGTTTCACGTGCTATCATTATTATTATACGTCTATAGATGCATCAAATCGTATGCTTTAGTTGGTTGACAAGAGATTTAGGTACAAATAGTGAAAATATAATCAAATCACCACAATAACACACTTGTGTGTCTGTTAAACATTGATGCTCGCATGTGTTTTACCTACAGCATCATAATTGATATTATGTTGAACAGTTTTATTTCTTTAAGTTTAATTTATAATGCTGTAGGTACTTGTAACTAGAACATGGTCTACTATTCTAAATAAGTGCGATGAATTTTTCAAAACTTCTGTCTTGGTGTTGTGGCTTACATGTTGTTATTGAAAAAAAAAGAAATGTCATGGAATACATTAATTTATAAAAAAAATGTTAGATCAATCATAAAGTTTGTTCAATGGATCTTTTCTAAAGTGGTTTGAAACATCTATAGAAATATTCATAAGTGTAAGAATGTGCGTGATAAGCACAACGAATTAAAGCACAAAGATAAGTTGCTAGTATAGAAGACATTACCTCTAAAAGACAGATTTGTTACTGCTTGTTATCCTTTAAAAGGAGTTTTGTTTACCCTAGTATAAGATTGTTTTCGGATTCCCATACCTAGAACAGAGAGAAATATTTTTTAAATATTTAGTTTTTAATGTTACTGTTGAAACAAGTCTGGGGTCCAAAATGTGATAAAGGACTATCGATTTTAGATCACCAATGAATACCGACAAGAATTTATAAATTGACAAATTTTAAAACTATAATGACCCACGTGATGATTCTAAAGTCAATAATCCTTTACCCAATGTTTTAATTGTGTTGGAAAATTTTAGGCATATTATTGATAATAATCCTGCAATAACTAATGATAATGTTATAGGCGAAATGCCCGCTACACATTTTGATAAAAAAACAAGTTGATAATAACGTAGAAAAAGGGGAAATGTTCTCTGGTACCGAGAATTCATAACACGGTGATGTTTTTTACAAGCTTGCAAGCATGCTGGCAGTAGATTTGGATCATCGTGTTAAAGATTCTAAAGACCATTTTTTAATTGTTAAGTTTAAACCTATTAAAAGACAATCAATAAAGCATGAAGAATGTGATAATGGGATCTTTGTAGACATAGTTGTGTTTCTTATAGATTTATAGAATATCCAATTTACTAAAATCTAAAATTTATTTGTTGCAAGGATAATAGGACCAAGTATCCGAACTTTCATGTTGCTTTTGAATGGGAATAATAATAAAAATCTATACGTAACGTTGTACGTGAATGTTAATCATTTGGATGTTGTATTTTCTCACTATTTAACAGCTGTCGTCATTTGGCATATTTGGTAAAATGTAGTAGGTAATTCATCAGAAACAGATAATGTGATTGTTAAAAAAAGCTCATAAACGAAAAATCGAAATATTCTTTGAAAATCAAGAAAAGGAGAATCAACATGATCCAGATGAATATACAGTGAGTGAAATATTTAAAGGAGTATAAACACTAGTTATGGGACATGATGGTAATAAAGCTAGTTTACCAAAGTATGTCAAATGACCAGCTTTAGTTGTAAGGCTTTATCTCAATTACTATATTATGATACCTCGACATCATATACGACTAGTGTAACCAATGCTGTCAATTTATCATCTTTTTACGAACTATTACTGTTAGCTATAAGTTTAGAATAATTGCAAAGCTTCACTGCTCAAAGCGTACTTTTTGACTCGGCTTGTGAATTATGTTCCTTTAAATTTACTTTATTGTCTCCTATTAATTTTATTAACATCACGTGTCAAACACAATTTGGGGTGTTTTTATTATTTTCCATCTTCGAGTTGTTGTTTGGCACAAAGGCGATGATGATTTACAGTGGATTACTCAAGTACAAGAATTTTTAAATCTATCATAGTATATTTAAATATCTCTATCACTATCAATGCTTGTACCAACCTTACGTGGCCTAGTGTCTTTACTGCCTAACATATCGAAAGTAATAAATCAGTATGCTATAGTTATTTATTTTATATAACTTGTATATAATCTCTCGCTAGATCGTATAGGTGTGAAATTAAACGATGTAATTTAGACAATATTAATGTAATCGAATAGGTTATTTAATATAACTAAGTGTATTCGATATCTGTGAGTGTAAGTCATGTCTTAAGTAAATTGGCTTGTAATGTTGTGATTTTAAGATCAAATTTCACTAACTTTTAACTCTAGTTAATAGTAATTTAGGTGGCATGTTGATTTGTATTCTATTTGTAGTTATATATGATCTAGATTCCAGTGTAGGTGTATTGACTTGTATGTAGCGTGCAATAGCTTGCCTCAGGTAGCGGGTGCTATCAATTACTTCACGAATCTTTTGATTATAAACCTTCCGTCCTGAATTCTATTCGTTGAGTACTTATCAGTTGTATCTGCCATTTGACTAGAAACTAAAACTAATTATTTTATTTATCTTAATTCTTTATTTCCGTTTCACTTAATCGATCTTAATTTTTAATTATTTTGTATTTTTAAATATCTTAACAACGAAATCTTTTCTAATAACTTTACTCTCACCAACTTTAACAACTATTTGTTCAGTACCGTCATTTTCATCATCTACGGGTTTAATATCTTCTACAATGTTTGCTGCAACTGTACTAACTATTGTTTAATTGTTAAGCTCTTGGGCAAATCCGTCTCCTTCATAGTTTTAAAGTACAGGGACGATGACAATACAGTTGCGATTGGTGTGATTGTGTTGTATCTCAGGATGTCAGGATAAATAAATTTCACGTTTGTTATAAAATTGAAAGTTGTTGCAGGCTGTCAGCGAGGAAAATTAAATATTGCCCTTAAATTATATCGTCATATTACATTTATTTACTTTACATTTTTTATTAATTTTATAAGAACTGCAGAATGACTAAATGGTTGAAGGTATGTTTTTTGAAAATATAAATATCCTTTTACCTACTACTTCAATATCTCTATTTGTGTTGGAATACACGCATTAAGAACAGTGTCATTTCTATATTTATCTGAAGTCTTTAACGTCAAAAATACAAATATCTCTCAAGTATTTCTTTTATCCAGGTCAAGATTATCTTCTATGTATTTATCATTAATGGAATTGTTTTAGCGTCCTATGATTCTTTTTTGATTAAAGTTTTATTTGATTTTCCCGCTGAAATCACTACGGCAAAATTATGATAAAGATTCGACTGATTCTTGTATTCGAAAGGAAATTTCCCGTTTTCCCCTTGGTGATCATCTGTGTTGTCGTGAAGTAGGTCTTTGATGACAAAATAGAATAATATAGAATCTAGAAATATTTACTGCTATAAGAATGAATGATACCAATGTATACTTAATTTCGCACATACATAGACTAAGATAATATCATTCGTCTAAGGAAAAGTCCAAAAAATCCTCAATTTTGGAATTTTGTTGACATGTTCTTTGCCAATTTTTGGATAGTATATGCTGTTTGTTTTAAGTGAGGTTATGATTTTAATATTAAACCAACAATGTGAAATGTAACTAGCATTTGAACTAGTATCTAACAGGAATATAACTTTTGTGGAATTTACCCTTTAGACGTTTACATTTTACTCATTTGTAAAAACAAAAAACATTTATGTAGATTCATAATTAAGGCTGCATTTCAGCACTTATCTATACTTCACCCGAATTTTCCTTGAGCAGGCAAATTAAATAATTATGTATATTGCTTGCTTTATTAGTAACCTGCAAAACCTTTATTAAGAACTGTAAAAAAATTACCGAATTTTAAATATTCGCAATCATAATATTCATAATCTCTCTGCATCCCAAGCACATTTTGGAAACGTTTACAAGCTAATAGGTATGTAGACCGATAGTTGTTTTTCGTCATAATACTTTTAGATGTACTGTTCAAAATAAGTATGTCAGATTCTAGGAATAATGAAGAGCAGGTTTCGAACATCTTAGACTTTTTGGGAAATTAATTTAAATTTAGTATTACATGTTTCGAAAATCATACACCATGTTGCAATAATTCTCTTCTACAAATAAATAAATGACAAATAATTATATATTTTTGTCGTTTATTTTTTTTATTTTATTAGAATAATTTGCCGATGATATAATTTAGTGTATTGTATTTCTCTTTTCATATTTTAGTTTTGTTCCAATTTCGTTGAAAACTCAACTAAAAAATACATATTTTACTCTGACATTAAAAATACAGGAAATAAGGAAAATACCTACAGTAATTACTGGTAGTATCTGACAACTTTAATCCTTGCCAAAACTAGCAGCGACTAGTAGTTGGCGTCACCAATATCAAATACTACTTCTTCTTCTTCTTCAACCTAGCATTTTCCAGGCCCAGTGCCAGGGTCCGCTTTCCTGCTCAGTCTTCTCCACTTTGCCCGGTCTTCGGCATCCTCAGGTGTGAGATTGTTCTCTTGCATGTCCGCTGTCACGACATCAAACCAGCGCTTCTTAGGCCTACCGCGGCCGCGTGATCTAGGGCCTTGGACAGTGAAATTGAGGAAATACTATTGTCAAAAAATTCTACAGAACACCTAGTGGCAAAAATAAGTCATTAAAAGCGGTATAGGGTATGTGTGAATGCAATAGTATTCGTAGAAATTCGTAAAAACAGGTCTAATTTTGTAGACAAATTTGTTAGTCTTCCACAAATATTGAAATAATAAATGAAAGTATTTTGACGTACTAAGTTGGTAATGAAGTAAACACTTTCGATTTTACCGTATAAGTAAATAATGAAATAAAAAAAAATACATTTTTTATCGTCTACTTTACTACTATAAAGGGATAAAAAAAAATTATAACAAAAAAATCAAGAACTAAGATTATTTTTTAACCACAAGAAATTGCATTAATCACTTTGATTTAATAATTATTCCATATGGAACATATCTTTTATAATTTAAATAATATAAAAACTCGGTATAATTTTATTACCATTACCAACTCAACGGAAAATATAATGATGTTAATTTGTTACGTATTACTGTAGTTTTTGCTAAATTATATTCATTTGTTACAATCATATTAAACTAAAAAAAGTTACTGAAGTGATTATTTTTTGTGTGATAGTGATAGTTATAAAATTATAGCAATACATAATTTAATTGTTGACTACTTGTAAGATCCATTCGCTACGCCAAGCTTCAAACCATTAGTTACTAAAGTATAAACACAACACAGTATCGATCCTTCTATTAATGTAGTCTACATAATTTATTATTACTATATGAGATTAAGTACGTGATTATTAATGATAAAGTAAGATTATTATCCCATGAGATTTATAATTTATTAAATCATTTACTTTTGTGCATCCATATTTTTTCTTTACACAAAATTAATAATAGTCGGTTGTGTCAACGGCTAAAGTCAATTTGCAATAAATTGGCATGAAACATAAAACGACACAAACAATAAGTTGCTCAAACAACGATATTTTTTTTTTCAACGTTACTAAAAATATCAAAAAATACCGAATTATATTAAAATACTTTTTTCGTAAACAAAATATCACATTTTCTACCGCATTATATTACTTACACTAAATCACGTGGCACAAATATATGCGGTGATAAAAATAACAAACAAAATACAAATAGAGTTAAACCAAAGTCTGCAACGATTTTTGAAGTGTTATTTGAACCTCATAATTTCAGAGAAGTTTGACGTTTAAAATAACACTTGCAATGCTATCAGAATCGTTGTAGACTTCTAACTCTAAAATTTGACCTTGGTTTTTAGATAAAAAATTACATTTAATAAAATCATTGCTGTGTTTCGCTACGCACGTAAAATAAATAAGACTAGCAATAAGACACATATAATTAGAAAATAAGATGTAGATGGCAAGAAAGAAAAGTATTTTTGTCTTTATATATAGGCAGAACGTATTGGAATGTATGTAGGTACTTACACCATTACATCATCGAATGTTCTTGTTGATCGTTATATTATAATTATTGTCTAGTTATTAATGTATGTGATATTGTTATTGGAATAATAGATATTTTAAATGCTAATAATTATTATAAATCTATTATCCTTCTTGTTGACTTTTGTGTGTTATAGCGTAAGTCTCTTAAGTATTTAACGTAAGAATATAATGTAATAATATGGATATCGAATAGTTATTTAAAAGTCTTTGCGTATATGAAATATAATAAAGCTTTAGGTATTTTTATTCCCTTAAGGCCCACTTGCACCATTGCACTAACCCGGGGCTAACCGGTTAAACCTGGAGTTACCATGGTTACCAGTACAATTTGACACTATTAGGTTAACGGTTTAACAGCTTAACCTCGGGTTCGTGGGGTTGCACTATGCGCGTTAAAGTATATAATTTAACGTTTCACAGGCTCTAGAATATGCATTATTATCGGTGTAAAATTTTTGTAATTTTGAACATTTTAAAATTTTTCATGTTTTTTGGTGTCACTGGAAACTGCGATAATTCTTTAAAAAAGTAAAAACTGCCACTTCTTTTAGGTATTTTATTAGTAAAATTAATTAACATCTAGGGTCATATAAGCATATACCTGTCATGCCTTTAATATTCTCTCAATAGACAATACGCTGATATAGTATACTAATTATATTTATATTAGTTATTTATTCCAGTCAGATATATAAATTACTTATAATATAAGTACAAAAAAATGTCTTCTTAATTGGTGTCATTAATTAAAATTTATAAAAGATAAATATGTCACAAAATGACACTAAATACGTCACACCTGTCATATATGCATGTCACATTGTCTTGTGTAATATTTCTTCCTATTAGTGAATTATTACAAGCTATGAAAAGTAAATCAAAATATATATTAGCGTCATTTTGATGTTTTAAATAAAACATATAACGTTTGGTTAAATATTTTTTACGTAATAATTTGATATTGTTGTGTGTGATGTGATTTCAGAGAAACTTAGTTTAGTTTGCTCGGGGCAAGAGAAACGTATAAGGATACCCTACAAGAACTTCCCTTGGCTCAATGTTTCTCTTAAATCCATCCAACCTGAGTTATTTTTAATTAAGTAAGTATATTTTTATTTGTGCAATAACACAACATATTTTGAAATTATATAATATATGTCTTATTTATAAATAAAAATATATAGCTCTAGCTGCCGCGGTTGCACGGAGCGGGTGAGCAGGTTAACGAAAAATTATGAGCAACGCTTACTAACTAGCGTGGATAGATCAATCAAATTCGATTTTTTCCAGGAATTAATTCCCAGCAAGCTGGAAATCGTCTTAATACCTTCATTTGATTCTAAATTAGCGTAATCCGAGTTTGCTCCATTCCAGCAGATGTGGAAAAAAAAATTGTAGTTCAAAACCGGTACGTCCGATGGAATATTTGCTCCAATCATGATAAAAATTGACATCTGAGGATCCGAAAGATACTTTAATATGAGTTCGTAGGCAAGATTGTAAAAAATCGCCGCCACTTTGAATTTTTTTTTGTATAATCGTGTTAAAATCCGATTTTTTTTCACCAGTGTCTGATCCACAACAACCTTGCTGATAGTGACATTGTAATTGATGGTGGGTCCCTTCTACATCGAGTGGTTTTATCAATCCAAGGTAAAATGTATCTCTTAAGGCCCCTAAAATTTATCCACATCTCCTGGGATGGAGCAAATTAGAGATGGAGACGGATTATACGAATTTAGGACCTAATGAAGATATTAAAATGATTTCTAGCTTGCTGGGAATTCATTCCTCAAAACGCTGTTTTGGATCTAATTTAATTGGCGTAGAACGCGTGCGACGGATTTTACCTACAATGGCACCCGCGTAACATCAACAGTATGCCAAAACATGGTTCTGGATTTTAAAACTCTGCGAAATAATTGTATGCTAAATGATATATGCGAAAGGTAATTCTGCCAAACGACATTTCTGCCAAGTAACATTATGCAATACAAAAATATGTCAAAAAACTTTCTGCAACACATTAGTAAACCCTGTGCACTCGCGCCTGCTAGCTGACGCCCTTATTGTTACAGTAACAATAAATATATAAAGAATTGTTATACAAACACTGATTTATTTCTTTTTTTCCGCGAGTGTCGTTCCGACTCGTCCATATCACTGTAAACGTGAAACAAATTTGCAAAGTAGTAGTCTTAAGTACAATTACTACAATGAAGCAATAACGAATAATATTAGATTTAAGTCACATATAATAATTAAACTTAATTAATGGGTAATTTTGTTGTTTTCTTTACTCCCAATCCCAACCGAACCATAGCTCCTACAAGCCACACAAGAAATAACCGGATAAGGGCATGTCGGGTCATGCTCAATGTAGGGTTCCGTAGTTATCCGTCCGTCACAATACGCTGCCTTGAACGGAGGCTATTAGTATGTATCATGTTAGTACATAACAAGCAAATGGGAGCGTGTACCTACGTTAATAATAAAGGACTACAAATACAGCCGTCTCGGCGAAAACTACGAGTACGTACGTATACTCTGTATCTTTAGGTATTTCAATAAAAGTAAACAAAATCTACCCTCAAATGGTTCCTGAGGCTAGAAGAAAACATTGCACGATCAAATAATGTAGGTTAAAGTCAGGTCGTTTAGTGACTGATCCAGGCGGTTTTGTAATTGGTCGGTTAACCAATAAATGTTACAACTACCTGAAAATGTACAATGATATTAAATTAAAATGTCAAACTTAAGATATGATTTATTGGGAACTATTATTAGATTAAGAGGGAATATGGAAACTATCCCAGTGTCTTGCTGTAGGACAATCTAGGCCTAGACCTATTATTAGCCAGTAGCCCAAACCCTTACGCGCATGTGAGGAATCTGTGCCCAGCAGTAGGAAGATTAGGTATTATCAAAGAGAATTTAGTATAGAGGCGTATTGTCAAAGTACATTTTGCAGTCACAGTAAATTTACTGCCATCTTTCGACACAGGATTAAAACTTTTCGAACGCCATTTTACTTTAAGCCTTGTTCTTTCACTGATATGTGATAAAATTCAAACGGTGTCGCCATCTATTATACATGAGGCCAAAGGTATGGCGCTATCTTTTCGAGCATATTTTTTTCTTGATATTAGGGGCACGTTTTTTTCTTAGACTTTATTTATCTCATACGAAATTATATCTTTGGTATTATCTAAGCCGAATAAATTATTAAAAATACTATAAAAAAGCTGTTTGCATATTCTTAGCACCCTCAATAATCGATACTGTCAATAAAACGTAGGGCGGTAGATTAAAAATATTATGTTTGACAATGTATGTACATCACAGCGGGCTCGCTCTAATAATTCCTTGACTGGGTTGAGACGGTCCGGGAGCCAGGAATACGAGGATATGGCAAATAATTCAGACTACACCAACCTTCGAGCAACACCGGCTTCCAACATGTCGGAAGGGAGGAGCCCAAGCGATACCGTAAAATGGGGTGAGTAGGGTCAAAACTGAAATTCAAACCTTGATTACATTTTATTTTTACATACTATGAAAACTGAGTGGTGTATATAATAAGTGTTCCGGACGTATGTATTTTAGTTTTTATTTTATTTTGGGTAGTTCCATTTCATAACTTTGACGATAAAGAGGAAAACTCACCTCACCCTGTAGTGCCTCGTATTTGGGGTGAGAGGGGTTTTCATATAAAGGTGATTTTGGAAGATTGTTGGATCGTTTTTTTTTATTATGTGTATTACTATAGCTCCATTTTAAATTGGAATACATTATTTTTGTAGCAGTAGCCTTAAAATCCCTTCTCACTTCCCTCTCAAACCTTCTCTCCCCATTCATAACCCACCTCTCCCCGCGAAACCTACTCACCCCGTTTTACGGTATCTTAGTCACTGGTCCCACCAAGAACAATGAGCACGAAGCTCAGGCACGAAGCGATTAGAGCTAGAAATTGCTAGAAACGAGTTGGCAAGCAGCGAGAAGCGAGTGTAGCTCTGATAGTTTTGTCGCTCGGCTATAAAGCGAGTGTTTTCGAATGAGATGGGCGATTACTACTATGAGAGTTTGACGTTTGAAATCACCGTATTTAAGGTTAATAAGGTCTACTGTCCTTAAAATTTTGCATGAAATTACAAGCAAATATCAGCCTTTGTGAATTAAGTATTGTAGCCTTAGTCACAGAATACCGCTTCGTCGTCGTAGTAGGCGAGCACAGTACGCAGCTGATGTGCTCCAGATCTCTCAGTAGGGCCAGGCATGGCTCACTCCGCGATTTCGTCGCTTTGCAACAGGTAGCTACAAGTAAATCCGTTACACACCAATTTTGGTGGCTAGCCATAAGCCGCGCGTGGCGCTGTCGCCACCTAGCGGCCATATCTGTCCTGATTGTTAACAGACGCGTTTTGTTAGAGAGTGAGTCTTCTGTAGTAGGGCCGATGGGTTGAGTGCGCACTTTGGGCTGTAAGGTTCCCTTTGCACCTCGGAGTGTCCCCAACTCATCGGGTAAACTTCGTTCTGGTGGGGTCGACCCAGCCGCTAGCCTGTAGGGGGCGTCATGGCAGAATGTTCGCGATCGCATGACGTCTCCCATACGACAATGCGGGTAAAGCCGATGAGGGTTTAGTGGGTAGGACTTCTCCCTCTTTTCTCGCTAAGAGAAAGGAATGGGAGATGGGAGTCCCACATAACCTCCCTAGGTCACAGGGGGCATGCGTAACAACATTACACAGTGCCAGTCGGACTCACGTTCCAAGGGTTCCGTACATTATCCAATTTGTAACAATGTAGTAGTTTTTTTATGTGGAACGTGAATGAAATGCCTGTGAAAAACCTGTAGGGGTCGGATCAAAAACTAAGTAATTAAGTCCGACTCACGCTTGACTGCACATTTCTAACAGGTTTTCCTGTCATCTGTTTTAGGTAAAGAATTATTTTGTGTATTTTTTTCAAAAGTTTAGATCAGTAGTTTCGGAGATAAAGGGGAATGGTCGGACACCCAGACAGACAGACGCACGAGTAATTCTATAAGGGTTCCGTTTTTTTTTGAGGTACGCAGCCCTAAAAAGGATATTTGACACTAGAATAAAGCCTACAGTCACATCCATCTACTCGTATTCGCGACTCCACGATCGTCTGGCCTTCAGCCAATGAATAGCCAAGAGACCACCACAGACGGAAAGAATTCCTCGCTGACCGCCATTTTTTATTAGTAACATTGAAGCTTTGAGGATACACACACAGACATTTTTCATTACTAGCTATTGCCCGCGACTTCGTCTGCGTGGAATTAGTACCAGTAACTAGTAAGTACAGCGCCTGGATAAAATCTAATAGCAATTCGAGCATAATATGCTTAATTGTTTACACCAATTAACAGGCACTTCATTAATTTTCTCATTTCCACCCCCTTTTCACCCTCTTTAGGGATGACTTCTGACATAAAAACTATCCTATGTCCTTCCCCGGGACTTAAACTACCTCTATACCAAATTTAAACTAAATCCGTTCAGCGGTTTAAGCGTGAAGAAGTAACAGACAGACGGACAGACAGACACACTTTCGCATTTATAATATTAATAATATAATTTCGCATTTATAATATTAAGTATGGATTAGTATGGATATAAAGCAATATTTGATTTCGTTAAAAATACTGTCGGCCTCTTATAGGTGATTGACTCTTTTTTTTGTCTTGTTTTTAATAGTTTTTAAGTTGTTTGTGTATTTTTAAGTAGTGAAGGTTCTATAGTTCATTTTTTTAGCATTAAAAAGAAGGTAAGCGATCTTGACATGTCTTTTAATAGGGGATATTACTGCAATGTTCTGCCGCCAGAGTGCAGCACTAAACATAAAGTTAATGCATAGAGTAACTTATACATACTAGGCCTTAAACTGTTTTTTGACAAGTTTTCACAGACAATAAAATATGACATTGATGCATCAAGGCGGTTTGTTAATAAGGGCCTACCGGTAAACGCGAAAATCGAAATTTATTTATCTGCCTCTTTATCGCTCGAATATGCAAGAGTGATAGAGAGATTAGATACCGAAATTTCGATTTTCTTGTTTCGCGGTAGGCCATGTAATTGACGTGACGTGTGATGTGTCAATGTGGTTTGTTTACTGTATGTGCCACGAAGGTGCCACCTACGCAGAGATTTGCCTAATATTCCCTATTAAAAAACGCTTTTTAAAAATTAGTTACTATTACTTATGAAAGCGGAAGAATATAAATGATCGAATTAGATTCATAATTGTTACATATTTGCCGTGACTTATTTTTAAAACGTGTTTTTCAATAAAAAGACACATCAAGATTGTTTACCTTATTTCTAATGCTAAAAAAACGAACTATAGTTTGTAATGTATTTTTGTTTGACCTGATAGCCGTGTAGCCAATGCTTCTAATAAAGAAAAAAAAAATTAAAGCCATAATCGCGGCAGTAAGGCGAGGAGGCGGTAGAGGCGGCTAACGTCACTACCTAGAGTCAGACCGAAAAAAGTCTGCAGCGATTTTGATATCCCACGCAGTGCAAGTGTCATCTCAAACGTCAAACTTCTGTGAAATTATGACGTGTAAATAACACTTGCACTGCGTGGACTATAAAAATCACTGCAGACTTTTCTTGGTCGAACTATAATGTCGTCAGAAAAGTCGCAACAGTAGTCGCTGCAGTTGACAGCCGAATGTCACCTTGATGTGGATCGCGGTGTGCGAGCGAGAAAGTCCTATACACCTATATAGCGATTTCCCGCTCGCATACCGGACCGGCGCGCGTATCTGCATCCAGTGTAAAGACCGTCTAACGCAAATGTGAAAAATCGAAAAAAATGCCCAGAAAACCGACTGTAGACTAGTTCAGAGAGAGACGGAAGATATGGGAACTGGGAAGGGGAGGGAGAGAAAAAGCGGATAGTCTAAATTATTACATTATACATAAATATTCGGGAGGTTTCGCAGTATACGCGGGGGTGTGAGATTATTCTTGTTTTTTTTTGAAACATGGAACTACGATATTCACTTGTCGGAAGCGAAATTATTTATTCACTTTAATGATTTTAATATCCATTAAAAATCATTATAAAAAAAAACAAACAACAACGGAACAAAAACACACTACACAAACAACACACAAACGCAAACAAACAAAAACATTATGTACTAAAGAATTTTTAAAAAAGCTTCATCTCGCATAGATAATTGCTAATACATACCTACATATTAACGCTAGGAATTTTCTATACTCTGTATCTTTAGGTATTTAAATAAAATGAAACAAAATCTACCCTCAAATAGCTCCTTAAGCCAGTTGAGGGTAGATGAAAATATTACACGATCAAATAATGTAGGTTAAAGTCAGGCCGTTCAGTGACTGTTCCAGGCGGTTTTGTATTTGGTCGGTTAACCAATAAATGTTATAACTACCCGAAAATTTACAAATTGTTTGTTTACTTTTATTTAAATACCTAAAGATACAGACTATAGGTTTAGTGTGTTAGAGTATTTATTATGACAATATGAGGCCGGCATAATCATGTAACTGATTTAAGTCCCTAAATATTAAATATAAAAAAGTCGAAGTAATGGGAAACGCGCCTAGGAAGATAAAGCTTATTTTATATGTTAGATTTGTCGAATTTTTTTCACATGCCGAGTGGGGCCGTAATAATTTACTCTTACTGAGAAACACTCTCGTTATCTCTTATTTTGTGTTTTCTTTTTTATTATGTATTGTCTCGATTGTTTGTGCTTACGAATAAATACTATTCTATTCTATTATATTCTATTCTATTATACTATTAAAGAAATATATGTCGGAGCCTGACACCAGAAAGACGTATTGCAGCGTTATAGTTCATTATTTTAGACGCCTGTATAAAATCGATTAGCAATGTTGAGCTATGTATTATTTGGTTGTAACAAAATAAATGAAGTTGTGTAGTAACTCCGTCTATTGGAGCATTGTTGAAATAAAGTTGCGTAGATAGTAACGCCATCTATTGGCGTGTTGTTGAACTAAGATGACAGGTAGAAGGCTTTGGAACGTCGAGAGGTTTCTCTCGAGTGAGCGTAGGCACGAGTTGGCGTTTTTGTCGGTATGTTGGTAGACTGGTCGAGCAGGTTTGCCAACTTGACTGAGGCGGGAGCAGAGAGGCTCCGCCGCTGGTAGTTCTTCTTGATCGGACCGCGCTAGAGATCGGACGTACTCGTTAGCCAACCTCGTGTCTAACTCGCTACGTTCCTGAAGGCTTATACCTGAAGGATTATTCTGATAGCTTATAGAATCCCGCGTTCTTTAACCATTTAGCTAAGTGTTTTATTTCAAGTGTTATTTTGATTTCTTATGTTTCATTAGAAGCTTACTTTTGTGAAATAAAGAAATGATGTGTTATGTGTTGTTTTAACTTGTTTTGAAAAGATTTGTCCCTCTGAGTTTGTTGCCGGTCCCATATAGGGCTAAATCTTCTCATGTTAGAGGCGTAGGGTTGGAGCCGGCCTAGTTTGACTTGAATAAAGATTTAAACGGTTTCTTTTTACTTTCATATCGCTCCTTTGAGTTAAACATAGCAATTAGTTCTTTTAAACATTTAGTACTGAAGTATAGTAGGCACTAGTATGGTTGACGAGTCCTAAGGTTTATTTCATGCACTGGTAGCATGGTAGCATACTGGCTTAGCTGTGAAGTAATACATTATCGTACTACCCCACGCGCCCACCGCCTTTTAGGACCATCGATATTCGGCATCAGCAAGTGGGATTGCCAAGGTATCATGTATTGCTTACACAGCCACCTGGGAGCGTGGTGTATTTCTGGTGACCTACATTCCATAATCTGGACACGTGGTAATGGTAAGCTCACGTGTCTAATCTTGATTGAAAGGTGAGTGTAATTCATTGTTATTTGGTGAGAATTATTGTGAAAATGTGAATAAAATTGTGATTGAGGCAGTCGAGCATAGCGGTCGTTACGTGACGTCATCTCTGGGATCGTTACGTTTCTTTGTAATTAATTTTTGTAATCCATTTAAATCGAAGCGATCTTGAGTTATTTTGATTTGAAATCCATACTGTTAATTAAAACCGAGTATTAGCTATTACAACGTGATATTATTTCATCGCTTACTTGTGAATTTACCCTCAATAATTGATTTTTCATGAAAATAAAATTCATTTTTATAATCCATTTAAATCTAAGTGATCTTGAATTATTTTGATGTGAAATCCATCTTGTTAATTACAATCAAATATCGGCTATCACGACGTGATATTATTTTATCGCTCACTTGTGAATCTACCCTCAATAATTGAGTTTTTATGAAGATACAATTAATTTTTATAATCCATTTAAATCTAAGTGATCTTGAATTATTTTGAAGTGAAATCCATGTTGTTAATTACAACCAAATATCGGCTATCACGACGTGATATTATTTCATCGCTCACTTGTGCTTCTACCCTCAAAAATATTTTTTTTTTGAAAATACAATGCACCGTTAGAAATGGATCCTGCTGATTTGCCAATGCATAGGATTGTGTAATCCCTACCCTGTAAAGTTTAGTAATTAGTAAAATTGCTACAAATTATTGCCCGTAATGCCGTGATAGATCACAAATCGTGCATACTATGAAAGCATGAGCTACGCATATGAAAATTAATGTTACAGTGTGCTGCAACCTGAGCAGGGACAACTTACAGACGCCATCACACCTGTAACACAGAAGCAGCTGTGCAGTATCGTCTGTTCTGGAGATTTGGAAATAAAAGGACAGGTTTCGTTCCAATTGTTTATTAGTGAATTTTATTATGAGTGTAATGGCGAAGCATAACAGTCTAACGTAACTAATTAGCTGTCACTTTTCGTATTGGCCCATTTTACCGTGTTACTTATTTTTGGGACACGTGTTTGTTTGTTCATAGAAGGAAATAAAACGTACTCATTGAAGTTTAAATTTTAATCTGAGATTTTTAAAGTCCCGTATCCTATGGCAATATGTCTTTGTGTCCGCTACTAGGGCACATTCACAAACCCTGAAGTTTAACCTGCATACATGATAAACCTGATACCGTGCAAATGATGATTTCAGTAATAGCCAGCTATGATGAACCACATCGTGCATCTCGCCATCTGCCGCAGCAACGGCAACTGCAAGTTGGAAAGCATCAGCCTTCGTGCTTGGGTCGGACTTCACCACCACCACCTTTGACTTGGTCGCGTGCATCATGCTTTATTAATCTGGTGAGCAGTTCCCATTTTGTTGGGATTATTTTGAGAGGATTTACTTCTGCATAGAAGTTTTGAGCGAGTTTCTGTTGTTAAAGCTAAAGTAGAAAGCTGAGTTTCTGTTGTTAAAGCTAAAGTAGAAAGCTGAGTTTCTGTTGTAAAAGCTAAAGTAGAAAGCTATCTTTAGTGATTTTGATCAGTGATGTTCAGTTTCAGTTGATCAGTTGACGCTGATAGTACCAATGGTTCTGAGTAACATGATTTAAAGAACCGTTTTTATTTTGTTTTTTTTGGAATTCACTCTTAACATTGTTTTTGCTTTCGATGGACTGAAAGCTTGTACTTTCGAAGGACTGAAAGTACGCCCGATGGACTGGGCACTACTGTTTTGCTTTCGATGGACTGAAGGCAAGCCCGATGGACTGGGCACTACTGTTTTGCTTTCGATCGACTGAAGGCAAGCCCGATGGACTGGGCACTACTGTTTTGCTTTCGATGAACTGAAGGCAAGCCCGATGGACTGGGCACTACTGTTTTGCTTTCGATGGACTGAAGGCAAGCCCGATGGACTGGGCACTACTGTTTTGCTTTCGATGGACTGAAGGCAAGCCCGATGGACTGGGCACTACTGTTTTGCTTTCGATGGACTGACGGCACGCCCGATGGATAGGGCACTACTGTTTTGCTTTCAATGGACTGAAGGCACGCCCGATGGACTGGGCACTACTGTTTTGCTTTAGATGGACTGGGTATTGTTTAGTGACCGCATCAGAAGTGCCGGAGCATGTAAGAGGTGCACGTGGTCTGCTTTTTATGTGCAGAATGCTCTTTGCGAGGAGTAGCACTTACGCGGCTGAGATGGTTACTTCTGACGAGGGTCTGGTATCTACTGAAGGACTGGCAATGCACCGAAGGACTGGTGTTGTTTTGTTTATGTACTGTGTTCATATGAGTAAAATTGGCATTATCAAATCAGAATATTATTTGTTTTAAGATGTCTTACAAAAATTTAGATCACATATGACCAAAGATTTTTTTTTAATGCCAGATAATTTCCCCGTAAATTGATATTGATGACAATGGTAGTGATACTGCCGAGCAATGAATTAGAGCTGTTGTGATTTGTGTTTTTGATGTTTGAGATTGTTCTGTTTTCACATAAATTTGAGAGTATCCGCCAGATGGAGGCGATGATTATTGGAGTGTATCCGCTAGATAGCGGCGATGATTACTGATTATTTTTATTAAGTCGTTGCTCGATTGACTATTTTTGACTAGAGAAATGAGGATTGATTAATGACTTTGAACTATTTTTTGGTTTGATTGATAATAAAGTTTGATTTTAATAGTAATTTGAGCGAGACCCAAATTGTGGGTCAGGAATGACCGAGCGATGAGATACTGTGCTGAGTATTTTGTTACAGAATCAAATGCATACACCCACACACGAGGACGTGTGTAGCGCAGGACGGCCGTGTCGGAGCCTGACACCAGAAAGACGTATTGCAGCGTTATAGTTCATTATTTTAGACGCCTGTATAAAATCGATTAGCAATGTTGAGCTATGTATTATTTGGTTGTAACAAAATAAATGAAGTTGTGTAGTAACTCCGTCTATTGGAGCATTGTTGAAATAAAGTTGCGTAGATAGTAACGCCATCTATTGGCGTGTTGTTGAACTAAGATGACAGGTAGAAGGCTTTGGAACGTCGAGAGGTTTCTCTCGAGTGAGCGTAGGCACGAGTTGGCGTTTTTGTCGGTATGTTGGTAGACTGGTCGAGCAGGTTTGCCAACTTGACTGAGGCGGGAGCAGAGAGGCTCCGCCGCTGGTAGTTCTTCTTGATCGGACCGCGCTAGAGATCGGACGTACTCGTTAGCCAACCTCGTGTCTAACTCGCTACGTTCCTGAAGGCTTATACCTGAAGGATTATTCTGATAGCTTATAGAATCCCGCGTTCTTTAACCATTTAGCTAAGTGTTTTATTTCAAGTGTTATTTTGATTTCTTATGTTTCATTAGAAGCTTACTTTTGTGAAATAAAGAAATGATGTGTTATGTGTTGTTTTAACTTGTTTTGAAAAGATTTGTCCCTCTGAGTTTGTTGCCGGTCCCATATAGGGCTAAATCTTCTCATGTTAGAGGCGTAGGGTTGGAGCCGGCCTAGTTTGACTTGAATAAAGATTTAAACGGTTTCTTTTTACTTTCATATCGCTCCCTTGAGTTAAACATAGCAATTAGTTCTTTTAAACATTTAGTACTGAAGTATAGTAGGCACTAGTATGGTTGACGAGTCCTAAGGTTTATTTCATGCACTGGTAGCATGGTAGCATACTGGCTTAGCTGTGAAGTAATACATTATCGTACTACCCCACGCGCCCACCGCCTTTTAGGACCATCGATATTCGGCATATATTATATATTTCTAGAGTCTGCTCGGAAAGAGAAGAGTCGTGGAATGTATGGGGCCCAATACATTCAACGACTTTAGTCTTTTCGCACAGACTCTATTATTTGTCCTATATTGCTGGCGATTTTTTTTCGTAACATTTGGATAAAATTTTTCAAAAAATAAAAAGTTCATCTGCCACAAATGCATATACTACAATACTATAATCGTATTGTCTCCATTTTCTTAGAGGACGCCGAGCGAGCCCACAACACACCCCTTAGAACTGCCCCCCATCCACCCCAAACCCAACCTTAACTGGAGCGTATAAGACTTAAAATCGTTTGAACACGAGTGGGAGTTAGGTCTTTTAAGGGGGGGTTTGGTTGCAGACTCGCCGGCGCGCGGAGTCTCACCACATAATTTAGGGTTAAATTGTGGGGGGGATTCAAGGTCACGTCAGGTTCTCATGACATGTCTGGGTTTAGCTCGTCTCAACGATTGCATTGTAAAGGGGTTCAGGGTCTGGCGTAGGCACAAATTTTTACAAAGCAACCGCCGTCTGATAACTTACTAGTATTCCTTTAAGACCTTTAAAGATATTAAAGGAATTCTAGGATTTAGCGGAATTAGGTACCCTGACGATGTTTTATTTCGCTGAAAAACTCTCGGGGAATCTCAGGCAACGTTTTTAATGTGACTGATGGAAATTTTCATAAATTGTGAGGTTCTCCATCCAAAAAGCAATTTAAATTTCCACCATTTTATGTACGATAATTTGGATGGATTTTTTAACTTTTTAGAAACATTCTTTAAGTGACATGAGATGGCTGATGAGTGATGGTGTGACGGATGGCTGTTGTCTGCCTCTACATTTAATCAATTGTTCTTTTCTTTTGTATCTTTTTACTGAGGTGTGCCAATAAAGAGTATTCTAATCCCCTTATTCATAAACGTTTACTAAAGTTGACAAGCCGATAATAATCGTTTGTCCCTTTCCGACGTATTGGTATGATGGAAAGGGACAAACGATTATTATCGGCTTGTCAACTTTAGTAAACGTTTATGTATAAGGAGGTAAGTATCTATCTATGGGTGTCAACGTCGTACCACGTCGAGGTTCTACAAGAAGCGTGTAATCAGGGTTTTAAAGGATCGGCAACGCATGAGTGGTTTATCCGATGTTGCTGTCCATGGGTGACGGTGACCAACTCCCATCAGTACGGTTACCATCAGTTTGTCACTGACATAAACGCCGTCGAGAACGTAATTTACTTTCTATACGTCCCGTTTGCACTAATATGCGAGTGCGAGCGAGATGTGTAGAAAGTACTTTACGTTCTCGACGGCGTTTATGTCAGTGACAAACTGATGGTAACCGTACAGATGGCTCGTGTGCTAGTCAGCACATCACACAAAAAATAAAATGTCAACTTCCAGCAATTCAGTAAAATTCCTTCTACAATATTCTGAAGACCATTGCAAGACCTTTTTTAAATTTAAAACAAATCCTGAACTACGCATAACTCAGTGACTCAGAGCATTAAAATATCGGGAAGGGAAGCTTTGAAATTGTACCATCTACAGCGTGTACCGCCGAAAACAAAAGTGCTGAAAAAAATCGTAAGTTCTACCCGCGACTTCGTCTGCGTGGAGTTATTAACCCTTATACCTTATTAACTCACATTTTTAGACGGGTCTAACGCGAAATTTATTCAATTACCTTTATTTACCGACGTTTCGACACAGGTTTCACTGGTCGTGGTCACGGCTAACTGATGCCTTATACCTTATATAGTAAGTATTCTCCCTTATAGTTAGGCCAGTCAAATAATTTTTTTTCCAGGAATTAATTTCCAGCATGCTGGAAATCATTCTAGTTCTAAATTAGTGTAATCCGAGTTTGCTCCATTCCAGTTGTAAAATAAATGATGTCATTCAGATAGAGTGCATTTCACTTGTACTTGTCCGTACTCGTATTGATGTGAGCGAAAGGCACCATAAGTAATTAAATGATATCATTTTAATGTTCAAATTGGCCTGTTTGTCAACCATACAATACAATACAAAATACTCTTTATTGCACACCTCAATAAAAGGAGAAAATACAAAAGAAAACAGAAATACAAGCAGAGGTAAACAACATGCGGTCTTATCGCTAAAAGTGATCTCTTCCAGACAACCTTTGGGTAGCGGAAATTCATAAATTTACATAATGTCAGTAGGTGTTGCAAATGCAATGAAAGAAACCTATCACTAAATACATCGAAAACAGACAAATTACAATGCAAATAAAAATAAACAAAATAATAGTAGTTACATTCATTTAAAATATGCCACAAAACTGTTTCTAATAAACTGTAAGCCATTTTTCTTAGTTTCTCAAATAATAAAATTGCCATAAGCAACCATATACCCATATAACCATTCCAGTCGCAGAATCACAAAGTGGTAACTAAATGTCAGATGTGTCGTAACAGAGTCCACACAATGTGTCTAGAATTGTTTCGAAACAAAGTGTCGTCGCCGTGTCTACACTTTTCCGTAACAAGGTGTCGACACATTTGTGTGCACTTTGCGTGCGGTTTGCGACTAAATCTGACAGCAAATTTGTGACAGCAAATGTCAATATAAAATACCTCTTGAAAACCAAGGTTTGTCAAACTACTATTAGTGTCTCGTGTGCTCGTAATTCTAGTAAGTCATCATGGGCAATGCAAATGATAATAATCGACCGAAACCATATAAACACCCAACACCCGTCAACCTTTTACAGAAAAGTTTTTAAAGAAATTCAATAAGCTACTTAGGTCAGGCAACGAATGCTCCAAAAGTTGTAGAGGGAAATGCTCGGAACACAATTTTTGACTCCGTAACTCGGTTTGACAAGTTAGGAGGTGAACATATCAAAAGTCCCCGGCCGTAGCCCTTGAGCGGGGGGGAGAGAGGGGGCTTTGAAGGTCCCATTTTCCCGTTTTTCGATTATATCTCGGAAACTATGCATCTCAGCGACATGGCCACTTATACAAAATGAAAGTTAATTTAATTTGTTACAAGTTTATTCAGTCAATTTTTTCGATATGTTGAATAGTTTTTGAGATATCCGCTCTTGAAAGTTTATTTAGGGCTCTCAATTTTATCTTGATATATCTATATCAGTGAAGGTGCTAGGCCGTGTTTGGTATCGTTTTCGTATAAATCTGGGGTGCTGAACCTATTTAAGATATCACATTGACACCATTCCACAAAATAAAAATAAATCTTTTTAGGGTTCCGTACCTCAAAAGGAAAAAACGGAACCCTTATAGGATCACTCGTGCGTCTGTATGTATGTCCGTCTGAATACACAAAATAGTTCTTTACCTATAGATGACAGGAAAACCTATTAGAAATGTGCAGTCAAGCGCGAGTCGGACTTAATGTACGGAACCCTTAATACGCGAGTCCGACTCGCACTTGGCCGGTTTTTTTGAAACTCTTCTTGACGCTTAACCGCTGAACCGATTTCGTTGAAATTTGGTATAGAAATAGTTTGCGTCCCGGAACAGGACATAGGATAGATCTTATAACCAAAATCATCTTTTGAAGGTGTGAAAAGTGGCGTGGAAATTTGTACGGGAAATCAATAACCGCTGAACCGATTTATATGAAATTTGGGATGGTCTACATCTTTGATTTAGTTAAAAATGATGAAAAAACATGACTTCAAACCTAAACTTAAACAGTATTAACTTCAAAAGTCAATTCTGAATTCCCCCCTACACCTCATTTCACACCTTTAAAGGATGATTTTTGAGATAACTTATTATATCCTGTCTCGGGACTCAAAATATATGTGTACCAAATTTAAATTAAAACTGTTCAGCAGTTTAAGCGTGAAGAGGAGTTTAAAAGAAAGTATTTTAATAAGTTTATATGTTTTTACTTCGGAATGGTGTCAATGTGATACCTTAACTAAATTTGGTACTGCGAATTTATACGAAAACGATACCAAACATGGCCTCGTAGCTTTACTGTTGTAGAAGTCAAAATAAAATTGAGAGCCCTAAATTCTTATTACTTGGCCAAACTTGTGTAGAAGGAAAAGGTAAAATAAAAGTCTTCGGCAGGAATATAAGACACAAATATTTTTTTTTTGCGTTACTATTCTAGTGAGATCCTCATAGATAAACAAAAACATTTACTTAAAAAATTACAAGGTCGAAATGTCACAGAACTTGTGAGAGTAATATGTGAAAAATATAAACTTTTATGACAAAAAAAATCTGGACACAATTTAAGAATCACCCAATTGCGTCGAGGAATCATCTGTATTTTGCTTGTTTCATTACCTCCTCGCTTCTTTTTTGTCCTTTGTATTCTGTAGCAATTTGTTAGATCTGAAAATAAAGATAACTTGCGTCGTCACGGATGTCGATTTATAGGTTTTAGGGAGTGCAGAATTCGAAAACGATGATCATTTTATAATCCAAGATGGCGGCTACGTATTTTGTCATAAAAGTGGAATCCAAAATAGTCATCATTTTCGAAATCTGCGCCCCCTAAAACCTATAAAACGACATCCATGACGACTTTTATGACATAGTGCATGGCCGCCATCTTGGAATCCAAAATAGTCATCATTTTCGAAATCTGCGCCCCCTAAAACCTATAAAACGATATCCATGACGACTTTTATGACATAGTGCATTGCCGCCATTTTTAAATTGAAAATGTTATCATTTTCGAAATCTGCGCCCCCCAAAACCTATAAAACGACACCCATGACGACTTTTATGACATAGTGCATGGCCGCCATTTTAGATTCCAAAATGGTCATCATTTTCGAAAGCGGGGCCCCCTAAAACCTATAAAACGACATACATGACGACTTTTATGACATAGTGCATGGCCGCCATCTTGGAATCCAAAATGGTTATCATTTTCGAAATCTGCGCCCCCTAAAACCTATAAAACGACACCCATGACGACTTTTATGGCATAGTGCATGGCCGCCATTTTGGATTCCAAAATGGTCATCATTTTCAAAATTGGGGCCCCCTAAAACGTATAAAACGACATCCATGACGACTTTTATGACACAGTGCATGGCCGCCATTTCGGATTCCAAAATGGTCATTATTTTCGAAATCGGCACTCCCTAAAACCTATATATCGACACCCATCTCGACTTTTATGACAAAGTGTTTTGCTACCATCTGCATGCAAGACATTTCTATTATTTTTACGTACAAAAATGGCCCCCTGTCAACTTTCAATCGAGATTTAATCGATAATTTATTCGATTAATATTCAGATTAATTCAATTTCAATCTATGTTAGGTCGACTAAATTAATCGCGATTAAAATTTGAGAATTAACTTTTTTTATTCCATTAATTAGTCGAATAAACAGTTAATCGATTAATGCCCATCTCTGACCACGGCATTTTTACACTTTGAGAATATCTGAAAACAAATCAACACATGGAGCCATTTTGCAAATCCAGTAACATACCAGTAACTTTGTTATTACTTTTGACAGCGCGTGTCATGTGTCAACACAGAGTCGACACAAAGTCGAAACATTGCAACTACTTTGTGACTGCAATATTTCTCAGCCTTAAACCATATTTATACATCATAATTAACAAGTTTCGTAGTATGTAAAGCGTTATTTCTGTTATTTAAGTACAGTATACGCATCGAAGTACTAAAAATGCTTCAAATAATATAGTTATGAACACAGGCACTGAGAAGTAAATAATTTCATTTCCGGCTAAACTAAAACAATGTGGTGGCGCGTTGATTATATTACACTTAGTTTATCAAATCACTCGAGCAGTTTAATTCCCCATAATAATTTAAGTCATATTGTAATATAAATGCAAACAATATATAATTACGTCTTGTAATCCGTTTTAGAGATGGCGTATTAATGTCACTTATTTTTATTTAAGTATTTTTCCATCTGACAGTTTCCATTTGACAGGAACAAAATGAACGAATGAACGAATGATTTTGGCATAAAGTAGTCGCAAACCCGAAACAATGTGTGCACACGGCGACCACACTTTATGTCACTTTGTGTCATGTGTCGACCCTTCCCCATTTCTGGTAACTGTGTCGACACGGCGACGACTCTGCGACTGGAATTGTGACCGAAACAGACGGTGTCGACACAAGATGTGTCAACACCGCGTCGTAACGGCGACTGGAAATGGTTGTATGGGTACATACTTCGTCTTTGACTTGGCGGCAGAGGCAGCAAGTTATTAAAATCAATTCTGCTTACGCTGCCAATTCCAACGCCTACGATTACAATTAATATTAATTTCATTATTTCGTCGGAACTCATATTAAAGTCAAAAAATTAACAACGCACCATAAATCCAATAAAACAGAATGATTTTTTTTCAACTTTACCTCCATAACAATTTAAAAAATATAACTACGCGTGTTTGAGTAGACCTTTTTACCGCTAACGTTTAGATGAAATATTTTAAATGTTTTTATTTGTGTAGTTAAATTTATAATTTAAAATTATAAAATTATAGAATGTATTATTTATTAAGTTCATGTTGATTTTATACAAATAAAACTGCAAATTATAGCAAACATTGTTTTTTGTTTTTTTTATAGGCGTAGTGGCAGAGTGTCATTACCAAAGAATATAATACTCACTAGGAGAAGAACGGTAACTCCATACAAAAAAATGTCCCCAACCGTTTATACGTTTATACTAGTGGCGCCGTCTTTGTGTACCAATGGAACTAAAGTTGACAACCGGTTTAGCCTGGCGGGTATTGGTAGGTAGTAATTCTGTTGATAAACATATTTGTTATCTTCATATCACGAAATATATGCAAGATGCAAATATTACCCCTTGTTTGTGGTATTATCAATTGATTTAAATAAAAGGCATGTTTATGTTTATAACATTATATATATTATTTATTTAAAAAATTTTTACATATAAAAATATACACTGAAAACTGGCAACTGGCAAAAAAATAGACATTAATAAAGCGCATTCACAAAGTTTTCAGTACCTTTTATACAAATAACATTAGGCATGCCTACCTATTACACTTTACACACAGATACTACACTTTACATACGGCATTTTACACAGATTTCCAACTTGTATTCATACATTTCTTCACGGTTAATTAATACGCTTTCCAGATGCGTTATGACTCGGTTCCTTCTGAACCCACTAAAGTTGTAAATTTCACTCTGGCTGCTTCAACAGCCGTTGCTCCGCATTTAGCACATTTTCTATGTGCATTGCTGTAATCCATGTAGGTACAGACTTACAGTCTTAAGTGGTACGTAGCGGTACACGTTGTATGTATTATTTAAAGAGTTAATAAATAAAATTTTCGTTATGAACTTTAACCACAGCAGTTGGACAGAGTCATTGACAAATATATTTTTTATTATGGTGGGTAGACGTACCTACCCTCCATATATTTTATGAACATTGATAAAGACAGTTGGAAGCAAATATTCATTATAAAACTTAATCGCATGTAATTAAGTTTTAAGCGTTTTAAGTCCCGTTTTATGATTAATATTGTATAAAATTCGTGATAATTTAAATCAGTGTTGGGAGCAATGTTGCTGTAGAAAAATGTTTTTATTTTTATTACTCGCAACTTTTTCCCGGAGGCCAACGCACACATAGAAGATTAAGGCGCACACATGCGCAATTATTTGGGGACATAACTTTCTTAGGAAGTTAACAGGCCTTGGTCATTACGAACCATAAAGCAAATACTGCCCCTAGTTTTTTTTAATGGATGAATACCACGATGCTGTGTCACAAATATCTGTGAAATGAAAATTAAAAAAGAGGACTTTGCCGGCCTAGGCCTGCAAGATGTGTATGAAATTCCATTAACGACCTTTTGTCCTAGCCGCACCTGAAACGTCATACTTCACAGCCTATTATAAGGAACATAACATCAATATTTCATTGCATGTTTGAGAAAAAATACATATACAATACATAGTTACACATACTTTATTTTCCATATTTATTTTTCATGAAAGTAATAGTTAAGCTATATAGTAAAGTGTTTCAAAAAATAAATAGTTTTATTCGTGGTAAATTAACGCATTCACTGCCAGGGGGCGTGGCCTAGGAACAAACTTGTATGACGGTGGACGCACATGTGCGTCGGGGGCAGTGAATGTGTTAAAGTGTCAGCAGATAAAATCGTCTTGTCCATAAAAAAGCAAATCGGGAAATAAGCTATGTTTTAAAGGCGGGGTGTAGAAGTAAAAAACCTATAAAACATCTCGTCGTAAAACAGATCTATCGGTTTATAGGAAGGTTAAAATAAAATCCGAAACATCGACTTTATTTTCTAGGCAAAAAGGTCTAAGTTACTTTGGCCGCCATGAGAATGGAGATCATATTAAAAAAACTTATTAAACCAGCTACAGTTTTTCCAATGACGTAATCAATAGAAACACTAGCGACTTGCAATCCGGAGGTCGCGGGTTCGAACCCCGGCTCGTACCAATGAGTTTTTCGGAACTTATGTACGAAACATCATTTGATATTTTACCAGTTCGGTTTTCGGTGAAGGAAAACATCGTGAGGAAACATGACTAATCCTAATAAGGCCTAGTTTACCCGCTGGGTCGGAAGGCCAGGTGGCAGTCGCTTTCGTAAAAACTAGTGCCTACGTCAATTCTTGGGATTAGTTGCCAAGCGGACCCCAGGCTCCCATGAGCCGTGGCAGAATGCCGGGATAACGCGAGGAATATGATTAATTTATAGTTGTATACGTTACTACAAGTTGTGTTAAGTATGACCAAAGACATATGTAACTTCGTATAAGACGAATAAAGTCTAAGGAAAAAACGTGCCTCGGAATTCAAGTAAAAGTCATTCTCGAATAGATGCCGCACACACCTTTAGCCTATCCTCGGCTAGATGGCGTGACGACACCGTTTCATATTTAACAATTTTAACACATAGATATCAGTGAATGAACATGGATCTAAATGATATAAAAATAATAAAATAATTTATCCATTTACATAGATTTTTTGATAACTTTATACGTTTTCATTTTGAGTTTTAGTCGTGTGTCGATAGATGGCAGTAAATTTACAGTGACTACAAAATTTACAATGACAAGACCCCTCTATACTATCTATTCTTTTTGGTATGACTTTAAGAAGGTCAAATCGGTCGGAAACATTTTGGTAACTATTCTGTCGATGTTTTAAATGCTCTGTTACATCAAGTAACAGTAAGTCAGTAAACAATCGGCTCGATTCGGGAAATGAATTAGAGATTAACTAGATACGATATAGTAAAGATATGTGACGTTCCACGTCAAAAGGTACCTTATGGCGGCGGGCGCCGCGATTCGGGAAATGAATAAGAGATTCACTAGATATGAAATAGTAAAGATATGTGACGTTCGACGGCAAAAGGTACCTTATCGCGTCTGGCGCTTACGTCGCATAGCGCCGCAATAATGTTGGAGTGGTGTTAATAAAATAATAATAGCGTAAGCGCCAAGCGCCATAAGGTACCTTTACCCGTGGGACGTCACATATCTTTACTATATCGTATCTAGTTAATCTCTAATTGACGACCGGTCTGGCCTAGTGGATAGTGACCCTGCCTGCGAAGCCGATGGTCCTGGGTTCGAATCCCAGTAAGGGCATTTATTTGTGTGATGAACACTAATATTTGTTCCTGAGTCATGGTTGTTTTCTATGTATGTAAGTATGTATTTATCTATATAAGTATGTATATCTTCGCATAGCACCCATAGTACAAGCGTTGCTTAGTTTGGGGCTAGGTTGATCTGTGTAAGATGTCCCCTAATATTAAAAAAAAAAATACCGAATCGCGCCGACTGTCTTTATTGTACGAAAAGAAAGGAATATTGGCAGTAGGGCTAATATGATCTCTATCATTATCATTTGTCACCATGCCTGTCACGTTCTAACAAATATGTAAGTGCGAAAGTGACGCCTGACATGATAAATAGGTGATAAAAATGCGACCATGATACCGCTGCTGATAAAACATAATACATGTGTAGTACAAAGGCGAACTTATCCCTAAGAGGGATCTGTTCCTATTAAAATTACATGAATAATATAACTGCGCACATTGAACCAAGTTGCCAATCGAACTGACGTATTTAATTGTTCTGGAAGTGAATTTGTAAAGGTTACATTGTTTGTGTTGTGTTATTCTTAGCTTAGTTATTATACATATAGTATATACCTAATACCTATATGGAGAGGGCTATGCTCGGAGTTTCTCTACGTGATCGAATCAGAAATGAGGAGATCCGTAGACGAACTAAAGTCACCGACATAGCCCACCGGATTAGCAAGCTGAAGTGGCAATGGGCAGGCCACATTGCACGCAGAGAAGATGGCCGATGGGGTCGAAAAGTGCTCGAGTGGAGACCACGGACTAGCAAGCGCAGCGTAGGACGTCCACCCACAAGATGGACAGACGATCTTGTTAATGGATGCGGGTCGCTTCCAACCGGCACGTATGGAGGTCCAAGGGGGAGGCCTATGTTCAGCAGTGGACGTCTTATGGCTGAGATGATGATGATGATATACCTAATAATAGCCTGCCTACACTATCGCATTGGGAAACTGTTACTGTAAAATAAAACAATTGTGTGCGCGACTGTCGCCCTGCAGGACACTCGGCGCAATAAATGATTACGCACTTTACGCCCCATATGCCTTGTTTATTACATTTCATGCCCAGCAGTGGGCTATAGGTACTTAAGCCGACCACGGACTAAGGGCCCGATTCGGATTATGAAATAGACATCTATTAGACATCTTTTAGACATCACCAAGATACGATAACGATATGTTTAAGATCTAACCTGTCAAATTTTACATTTGCGCGATTCTGGAGATACTGTTGAACGATTTCCACAGGACTTAGACTGACAGGCCTATTAGGATTTCGAGATAATCATAAGATCTTGAAACGATTTAGAGATCAACTAGATCTACATTAGATATCGACTAGATGTGACTTGGATATCTAAGGCATAACTTGTCGAAATCGTTCAAGAGGACCTCCAGAATCGCGGAAACGTCAAGTTTGACATATCTATCTTACAAATATCTTTAAATTATCCGTATCGTAACTTGTTGAAGTCTAGTAGAAATCTAATTCATTTTCCGAATCGAGCCGTTATTTGTTCATTTTTGATCTAGAATAGAATTATCATTCACATAGGGATGTTCGCCCTAATCGGTCGACCGATATCGCCCTAAGGCGATATCGGTCGGTCAGTTGTTCGGAACTGTCAAATTTTTGTTCTGACAGGCCGATATCGTCCGGCGGCTTGTTAGTCAGTGGTCGGCTTAAAAAGCGCTGGTAGCCTAGCGGTAAAAGCGTGAGAGTTTCAATCCGGAGGTCGCGGGTTCAAACCCCGGCTCGTACCAATGAATTTTTCGGAACTTATGTACGAAATATCATTTGATATTTACCAGTTGCTTTTCGGTGAAGGAAAACGTCGTGAGGAAACCGGACTAATCCCAATAAGGCCTAGTTTACCCTCCGGGTTGGAAGGTCAGAAGGCAGTGGCTTTCGTAAAAACTAGTGCCTACGTAGTCTTGGGATTAGTTTTCAAGCGGACCCCAGGCTCCCATCAGCCGTGGAAAATGCTAATCTATATCGTATCTAGACGTAATATTTGACGTATCTTAAAGTTCGGCGGCCCCATTTGAATTTTAAAATACGTCAATTAATAGATCTAGAAACGATATGGATTAGATATGTCAGTGTCAAATGTGACGTTTCTTCAAGCAAGAACGTCACTTTGGAAACTGACACATCTAATCCATATCGTTTCTACATCTATTAATTGACGTATCTTAAAGTTCGAATCGGGCAGCGCATCGCGCAGACAGTCACTGTACTTACGGCGCGATTCACTAGATATGAAACAGTAAAGATATGTGACGTTCCACGGCAAAAGGTACCATTGCCCCGGCTGAATATTGGAGCGGTGTTTATAATAGCGTAAGCGCCATAAGGTACCTTTTTCTGTGGAACGTCATATATCTTTACTATTTCATATCTAGTGCATCCGTAATTCATTTCCCGAATCGCGCAGACAGTCACTGTACAGTCGCCATCAGATATATCGGAGCGGCCAAGGTGTTCACAATATCTGAACACGCGCTCTAACGCCCTGACAATAGAGGCGTGTTCCGATATTTGTGAGCACCTTGGCCGCTCCGATATATCTGATGGCGACTGTACTTGTCATAGCCGCGTAGCACTGTGCTACGAAATCGTAGCACAGTGCTACGAAATCGTAGCGTGCAGCGCTCTCGTAGAGCGAAGGGCCAATGAGTTCTTATGAATATAATAGTGTGAATTTATTTTATTACCTTTATTTACCGACGTTTCGACACAGGTTTCACGGGTCGTGGTCGCGGCTAGCAATGTACAAATTGCAGAACATTCCCAAAAAGCGGAAACGTTCTCGAGAATGTTCTCAGAACATTCTCCAACATGGAAATTTATTGTTCCGCCATCTTGGATTTTTTCCAAAAATTTTTTTTTGTCATAGGAATCTAGAGGCCTCTATCTCCCGCCATGCCAAATCTCAGCGCGCTCGGACCAACTTGAAAAAATAAAAAAAAAAGTCGGCCATTTAGATTTTTTTTAATGCACGTTGTTTTGTCTCGGGGCCCTCTATGATATTTGGTCGAGCACCCCCCACCTATCACGCACCGTTTAAAAGTTGCCATACAAAATAGAAGTTGCCAGTTTTCCCGCAATTGTAGCATTTTTCCAAAAAAAATTTTTTCATAGGTATTTAGGGGACTCCGAGATTCCGTGACCAAAATTTCAGCGCGCTAGGACAAACTTGAAAAAAAAAAAAGTCAGCCATATTGAAAAAAACATGGCCGCGTCAAAAACTGCCAGGGTCCCACTATGACATTTGGTCGAGCACCCCCCACCTAGGTCTGACCGTTTGGCCGGGCCGTCATACATTTTTCTGACCGGAAGCGGTAGACCAAAAGTCGGAATTTTCTGGGGGTAAGGATACTACACCTAAACTATTGTGAATATTCATGGTATAATAATAAGTCCAGTAAGTACCTAGACTTGGCTCACGAGATAACCGCCATGTGGGATGTTGATTCGACGATCATTGTCCCGATAGTCGTTTCAGTGAACGGTCTAATAGCGAAGAGTCTCGACCAACATCTTGAGAGACTCTCGCTAGGTGGTTGGATCAAGGGTCAGATGCAGAAAGTTATGTCTGGTGATAAGCACAATCAACCGACTTTGGGTTAAATTCCGCTTGATCGCAATCAAAGCGAACCTTGAAACCCCCTAAAGAGGGGGGATATCGACATCTCGCTCGCGACAAGGTGAAAACGGTCATGAAACTTGGGCAAAATGCGTTAGATACGTATAAGTTGGTATCAACCGAATTGTGAACTTTTGGATATCCCAATTTATTTGTCTCTGAATCTCGGTACTGCTTTTGTTGGTGGTTTTTAAGGTAGGTAAGTTTAAGTTAGTTTTTCAATTGGTGTCCATAACTGTGGAATTACTTATACATTTGCATTAATAAGTAGGTATATTATAGGTTGTAGCTATTCCAAATCTTGTATGTCATAATTATAATCTACTCTAGTACTTACCTGCGCCTGGGGGCCGATTTTTGAAATTCGATCGCTCGATTTCCCCCTGTTCTCGTGAATGGTCGTGCCACGCTCTATTGGGATCGATCTATCATCACTGATATGACTATTGTAGCCAATAAGCCTGACATTGTGATAATAGATCGATCGCAACGCCGGGCCGTGCTTGTTGACATCACCATCCCCCATGATGAGAATCTCGTCAAAGCCGAGAAAGACAAGTCCAGTAAGTACCTAGACTTGGCTCACACGAGATTTAACCACCATGTGGGATGTTGATTCGACGATCATTGTCCCGATAGTCGTTTCAGTGAACGGTCTAATAGCGTAGGGTCTCGATCAACATCTTGAGAGACTCTCGCTAGGTGGTTAGATCAAGGGTCAGATGCAGAAGGTGGTGATCTTGGACACGGCGCGGATAGTCCGCCGGTTCCTCTCTCTGCGGCCCTGACCACCGGTAGCTTGGGCCCTGCCCCGCTGCTGGCGGCACCCTAGGTTAGGTTTTTTATAATGTGTTTATATTATTTTTTATTGTTTTGTAAGTGTTTTTATATTTTACTTTTATAATCATATTATAAATAACCTAACTTAAGATGAGAAATGAATAAAGAGATAATAATAATAATAATAAAGCCTCTTTATTTCCATAATGAAGTACTTAATTAACATGCATAACATAATTATTAAATTTATACATTGATTATTAAATTGTCGTCCAACCATGATTAATTAACTTAATACAAATTGTAGTTCCATGCAGAAATCAAGTTTCATTCTCTATATATCAATTACATTATTCTATCACTAATTATGTTAAAGCTGTTATTAAAAATCTAAATTTATAAATATATTAACACATTAAATTATTAAAATTATTAATTGCAAGTTTTTCAATATGGACCCCTCAACGGGTAAAGGCCTCCTCCATTTTGCTCCACGCCTGTCTATCCTGTGCTTTTGTGATCCAGTCTTTGCCGGCTTTTCTTATAATTTCGTCAATCCATTTTTCTCTCGGTTTACCTCTTTTTCTTTTGTTTGCTGGTCCTTGCCAAGTAGTTATTCTCTGTGTCCATTTTTCTTTGTCCATGCGCGCTATATGGCCGGCCCATTTCCATTTAAGTTTTTTAGAGTGTTCCAAAGCATCTATTATTTTTGTGATATTTCTTATTTCAGTGTTTCTTTTTCTGTCTTTTAATCTTATATTAAGTACACTCCGTTCCATTGCTTTCTGACTTACTTGAATTTTATTTTTTATTTTTTTATTATATATCCAGGTTTGGGAGCCGTATGTTAGGCAGGGTAGTAAACAAGAGTCGATAACTTTTTTCTTGAGCTTCATAGGGAGCTTTGATTTTAGGGTTTCTTTATTGCTCCAAAATTTATTCCATGTAATGTTAACCCTTCTTTTGACCTCGTCTTCGATTCTTGTTGCGGAGAATGACACCTGTTGGCCTAAGTAAACATAGCTTCGAACGTATTCTAGTGTATTGTTGTTAACACTTATTGGTATTTTATGGTGGTTCGTCATTACTTGGGTCTTGGTAGTATTTAATTCTAAGCCGATCTCACTGCTTACTTCATTTAGGCCATTAATCATTTCTTCTAATTGAGATGCTGTTTCAGAAAAAAGTATGATGTCATCCGCAAAACGGAGATTACTGAGAAGTTTCCCATTTATATTTATTCCTTTTCTGTCCCAGTTCAGAGTTTTCATCACGCTTTGGAGGACTGCTATAAAGATTCTTGGTGATAGGGGGTCACCCTGTCTAACGCCTCTACGTATATTTATTTCAGAACCTTGTCTCTCTAATTTAACACGACTTTTGCTTTTGTAATAGATGTCTTTTATAAGATCTATGGTTTCCGATGGTACTTCACACTCATTTAGAGCCTTCCACATACTATTATGTGATATAGAGTCAAAGGCCTTGGCGTAATCAATAAATGCCAGGTAGAGTGGCATTTTGCGCTCTATATATTTCTCTATTATCAAATTTAGAGTGTGAATGTGGTCTGTTGTGGAAAAGTTTTTCCTGAAACCAGCTTGTTCTGAAGGCTGAAATTTCTCTGTAAACATGGCTAAGCGGTTCTCAAGACATGAAGCAAAGAGTTTGTACATATTTGGCTGAAGACTTATTGGTCGATAATTTCCAATATTGGCCGGGTCTCCTTTTTTGTAAAGTAAGATTATATCGGATTTTGCCCATTCTTCTGGAATTGTTCTGCTGTCTAAAATTTTGTTAAATAAAGTTGTTATATGGGGTGCTAGTATGTGTTTGCCCAGTTTTATTGCTTCATTTGGTATTCCATCTGGCCCGTTACTTTTGTCGGATTTAAGGGATTCAATTTTTTTCATTACTTCATGTACTGAAAATCTAGCCAAAGAGGTAGAGTTTTGGTTAGTAGTTTCTATTTGTAGACGCGTTTCTTTTGCCGAATATAGGTTTTTGAAAAATGTAGTTGCCTTTTCTATTATTTCAGATCTTGAAAATATCTTTTTACCAGTTTTGTCGTCTTTTATGTTTGGTATCCATTGTTTGGTGGTATTAAGATTCTTGAGGCCTTTTTTTAAGCTACCTGTAGATTCGAGGTGTTTTTCGATTACTTTTATTCTTTGTTGTGTTCGTTCTTGTTTCATTAACTTATATATATTTTTGTATAGGTTCGTACGTTCTTCTTTTTCTTCCTTCGATAAGGATTTCTTGTGTTTTAAATGATTTCTTCTTGTAATAAGGCATTTTATATGATCAGGGATGTTTTCTCGTTTTGTTTGTGGTTTCTGTTGGATCGAATATATACTGGTAATTATTGTTTTATTTATCTTGCTGTATAAAGACTCTACGTTTTCATTTTCTTCTATTTTCATTTCTTTTATGCTTCTATTTAATATTTCCGTGAATTGTTGTTTTTCTTCTGTCGTTTCAAGTTTAGTTTTATAATTTTTAAAAGTTGCTCTACTTTTCTTTCCAGATTGAATAAGTAGCGTACTTCTTAAGAGACGGTGGTCGCTGGGAAATGTTAGATTTGATATGATTTCTAGGTTTGTGATGTTTTCTTTTCTATTTGTTAATATATAATCGATTTGACTTTTCCTTTTCTTTGGCGAGAGCCATGTCCACATCGTTTTTTTGTTCTTTTTGAATAAACTATTAATAATGTAGAGTTTATTTTCCCAACAGAACTGGAGCAATCTTTCACCTCTTTTCTCTCTATTTCCGTAACAGTACTTTCCCAGTATACGTTCTTCGCCCGGTACTTGTTGTCCGACACGGGCATTAAAATCGCCTAGTATGATTTTCTGGTTGCTGTATTGACAGTGGACATTCTGGAGCTGGTTATAAAAGTTATTTATATCTTGGTCGCTTGCGTCAATAGTGGGTGCGTGAGTAATTCATGGTATAAACTACGATAAATAAATAAATTCTCTTTCTCGAGAACATTCTCAGAAGTTACCGAGAATTTCTCATGTGGAAAGTTTCGCAACTTTGGAAAGTTCTCGTGCGTGCATTGCTAGTCGCGGCTAACCTGCGCCGAAACGTCGGTAAATGAAGGTAATAATTCAGCCTATATACGTCCCACTGCTGGGCACAGGCCTCCTCTCATGCGCGAGAGGGCTTGGGCTATAGTCCCCACGCTAGCCCAATGCGGATTGGGGACTTCACATACACCTTTGAATTTCTTCGCAGATGTATGCAGGTTTCCTCACGATGTTTACCTTCACCGAAAAGCAACTGGTAAATATCAAATGATATTTCGTACATAAGTTCCGAAAAACTCATTGGTACAAGCCAGGATTTGAACCCGCGACTTCCGAATTGAAAGTTGGGCGTCATATCCACTCGGCCACCACCGCTTTAGGTAATAAAATATAAATTCGCGATTGACCCGTCTATAAATGTGAGTTAATAATATACGTGTTCAAAACGCGAAAGTTCTAAATATTATATAATAGTGCGATTTTTATAACTTGTCAACGCAAAAAATTAATCATACATTAAAATTTATATGGATTTTTTTTTAGTTACCTATAAAAATCCTAATCATAAGAGACTTCATTTTTTTAAATACAAGCATTTTCGCGTGACACGCAAAATAAAGAATCTTGTTAGTATTTTCCCGAATAACAATTCACATTTGATGAAACAAACTTTCTGCTCACGATTTAATCAGAAGGATCACAAATCCACGCAAGGGCAACCAAGGGCTAAAAAATAACCCCAACTAATAAGAAAAACTGGGCAAGTGCGAGTCGGACTCGCGCACGAAGGGTTCCGTACCATAATGCAAAAAACGGCAAAAAAAAATGGTCACCCATCCAAGTACTGACTCCGTCCGACGTTACTTAACTTCGGTCAAAAATCACGTTTGTTGTATGGGAGCCCCACTTAAATCTTTATTGTATTCTGTTTTTAGTATTTGTTGTTATAGCGGCAACAGAAATACATCATCTGTGAAAATTTCAACTGTCTAGCTATCACGGTTCGTGAGATACAGTCTGGTGACAGACGGACGGACGGACGGACGGACGGACAGCGGTGTCTTAGTAATAGGGTTCCGTTTTACCCTTTGGGTACGGAACCCTAAAAATAACCCCAACTAATAAGAAAAACGGACGCACAACAAAAACGTTTAACTTTTCTGTAAATCTCAGCGTAACTCTCTTTCGCAGACCAGTCAACAGAGTATTTGGGCCAATATACATTTATTTAATACTAAATACTTGAATTACGTTTGTGACTTTTTTTTTCAATTTTTTTTTAATGTTATGACAAACATTTTTAACCCAAAAATCTTCACATAATTGGAACACAAGATATATTCCTAACCTACTACTTAGCAATACAGCGGGTCAGGAACAGAATTCCAACTATTGGCGTCCCGGGCGAAAATTTGTAAAGTGGGTTCGGATGATGTGTAATGAATCCTCGTGGACGTCAGCTGCCGCACCGTTGGTTGTTTGAGGGATTGCAGTCGGGTAAACACGTAAAAAAATAGTAATTATATCCTGATTGACACTTTGTCACACTATACTTAATTATGCTACTAAACTACTAAAGGTACTAACACCAAAGGTTTTATCCATCAAAAACATGTTTTCATAAAAAAAATACCTATCTCAATTTTGGAGTATCTTATCGATAAAAACCAATGAAAAATCATAATCAATTGTTTATGTAGTAGGTAAACTGTTTCCAGAATCTCTGAGTAAAGTTTATCAAGAATACACAAAATAAATTGTTGTGCACTCCTCGTTGATCGGTCTAAAAGCAATAAGCGCTCGTTGTGTAAATTATGACATCTAAAGACGAGACGAAGCCGTCAAACCCTCCTCATCCCATCCTTCCCAACACTTATAAAAAAAACCAGTATAACTTGACCTCTAACTAGCCTTACTTACTATGGAGTTAGAGACCAAACTTGGTCGGTCTGATAATATAGCTTGGCTAGTGACAGAAATATTTAGCTGTCATTTCAAATAAACCTAAATGGAATATCCAAATATATCGCTCTTATTTCAAATTTAAACGTTTATAATGCAAATAAGAAAAAAAACCGGCCAAGTGCGAGTCGGACTCGCGTTTACGCAAAAAACGCCAATAAAATCACGTTTGTTGGATGGGAGCCCCACTTAAATATTTATTTTAATCTGTTTTTAATATGTGACGTTTTTAACCAAAAGATACCACATTGTCAGTTGTCGATAAGGTTGATTTTAAATAGTAGCTATACAGAAACAGCACCTTATTGACAACCCTTTTGGTTGAGAATGATACATTTGTTGTCATAGCGGCAACAGAAATACATCATGTGTGAAAATATTAACTGTCTAGCTATCACGGTTCATAAGATACAGCCTGGTGACAGACAGACAGATGGACAGCGGAGTCTTAGTAATAGCAAAAAGAATAGATAGTATAGAGGGGTCCTGTCATTGTAAATTTTGTAGTCACTGTAAATTTACTGCCATCTACGACACACGACTAAAACTCAAAATGAAAACGTATAAAGTTATCAAAAAATGTATATATATGGATAAATTATTTTATTATTTTTATATCATTTTGATCCATGTTCATTCACTGATATCTATGTGTTAAGATTGTTAAATACGAAACGGTTTCGTCACGCCATCTAGCCGAGGATAGGCTAAAGGTGTGTGCGCCATCTATTCGAGAATGACTTTTACTTGAATTCCGAGGCACGTTTTTTCCTTAAACTTTATTCGTCTTGTAATAGGGTCCCGTTTTTACCCTTTGGGTTCGCAACCCTAAAAAGTGTCTTGGGAAAAGTCACCCTTTCTGATTAAGGTTCTAAGTCTCTTCGTTATAGACCGGGGTGGAACGTGACCGGGGTGGCTAAACCCAAAAAAGGGGCCCACTGATTAACAGTCCGTCGTACGGTATCGGCCTGTCAGTTAGAACAAAATTTTGACAGTTCCGAACAACTGACGTTATTAGTTAGGTAGTTAGTTAGATTTTAATTATTTACTTGCGTAATAATTGAACCATATTTTACTTTTTCGTACATAGTGTTCATTTGTCTATCATGTTTTATTTAATTTACTCTCAATTGCTCAAAGGTTGACTGGAAGAGATCCATTATAGGGATAAGTTCGCCTTTGTACATTCTATATATATTTTGTTTCATTGTAATTTAACCTGTCTTATGTACAATAAAGTGTTTACATACATACATAATATGTATATTTACATTTATATTATATTTATATTTATATACATACATAATATATAATATGTGTATATTATACATTACACAACGAGGGAACAAATTAAATTATTTCTTCAATCAAAAACGTCACTTTTGACACTGACACATCTAATGCATATCGTTTCTAGATCTATTAATTGTCGTATCTTAAAATTCGAATCGGGCAGGCGTATCTTTAGCAACTTTTTGACGTATCTTAACACATTCACTGCAAGCGACCCGCTAGGCGAGTTCTCTGTTCGTAGGCGCTTTTCGCTACATACGGTTTTCCCTTGTTATCGGCTACGCTCGTAGCGCGTAGCTCGCGCTGGCAGAGCATGTCAGGCCTATTCGGATTTCGAGATAATCACAAGATCTTGAGACGATTTAGGGATCAACTAGATCTACATTAGATATCGACTAGATGTCACTTGGATATCCAAGTCATAACTTGTCGAAATCGTTCAAGAGGACCGCCAGAATCGCGGAAACGTCAAATTTGACATATCTATCTTACAAATATCTTTAAATTATCCGTATCGTAACTTGTTGACGTCTAGTAGAAATCTAATTCATTTTCCGAATCGAGCCGTCAGGCCTGTAGCCAGACACATTGTGCTACGCCGTAGCGCGTAGCACCAAACTAATGTTCACGGTATTCAAGCCTTAAAGTTCGAACCACGATAGCGATTATCTATAGTTCGTTTTTAGGGTTCCGTACCCAAAGGGTAAAACGGGACCCTATTACTAAGACTTCGCTGTCCGTCCGTCCGTCCGTCCGTCCGTCTGTCGCCAGGCTGTATCTCACGAACCGTGACAGTTGAAATTTTCACAGATGATGTATTTCTGTTGCCGCTATAACAACAAATACTAAAAACAGAATAAAATAAAGATTTAAATGGGGCTCCCATACAACAAACGTGATTTTTGACCAAAGTTAAGCAACGTCGGGAGTGGTCAGTATTTGGATGGGTGACCGTTTTTTTTTTTGCTTTTTTTTGTTTTTTTTTTTGCATTATGGTACGGAACCCTTCGTGCGCGAGTCCGACTCGCACTTGCCCGGTTTTTTTAGCATTAGAAAGAAGGTAAACAATCTTGATGTGTCTTTTAATTGAAAAACACATTTTAAAAATAAGTCACGGCAAATATGTAACAATTATGAATCTAATACGATCATTTATATTCTTCTGCTTTCATAAGTAATAGTTACTGATTTTTAAAAAGCGTTTTTTATTAAAAGATATGTCAAGATCGCTTACCTTCTTTCAAGTTCTTTCTAATGCTAAAAAAAAGAACTATAATGGTGGTGATCATAATAATTATATTATAATACTTGTAATTTCTCGGATTTTCTTCTACAGATACAGATACAGATCTTTATTGGTAAAATAAGTACATTTTACAACGGCTGCTCTTGACATCAGAACGTCACGAGGTTCGTATTCGAGGACCAGTTTAACTCCTCAGTGAGGAGTCCTCACCCTTAAAAAATATAAGTAATTAGTGCGCCTAATTTGCATTATCTATGTTTTTTTTATTGAGTTGTTCAGCCACATATAACAAACAAACCAGTCAAGTCAGTGACTAATAATTAATACAACATCAATTTGGTATTTTTAGGGTTCCGTACCCAAAGGGTAAAACGGGACCCTATTATTAGGGTTCCGTACCCAAAGGGTAAAACGGGACCCTATTACTAAGACTTCGCTGTCCGTCCGCCCGTCCGTCCGTCCGTCCGTCCGTCCGTCCGTCCGTCCGTCTGTCACCAGGCTGTATCTCACGAACCGTGATAGCTAGACAGTTGAAATTTTCACAGATGATGTATTTCTGTTGCCGCTATAACAACAAATACTAAAAACAGAATAAAATAAAGATTTAAATGGGGCTCCCATACAACAAACGTGATTTTTGACCAAAGTTAAGCAACGTCGGGAGTGGTCAGTACTTGGATGGGTGACCGTTTTTTTTTGCTTTTTTTTTGTTTTTTTTTTTTTGCATTATGGTACGGAACCCTTCGTGCGCGAGTCCGACTCGCACTTGCCCGGTTTTTTGTAATTGTCAGCGTGCGTGAGTTGCCGGCTATGATTTCCCATACCACATCATATTAATTAAGTAACTACGAGTATTAATTATAACTCGATAAATATATCAAATGGAATAATCATTTCAGCTTGTAGTTTTGTTGTAGTTTTCACTTTTGTGTATTCCCAATCACTCTGCAAGAACTGAAATAAATGTTATATACTAAGAAAAAGTGACCAAGGCCTCAAGTGCCCCAGGCTGGAATCGAACCAGCGTCCTCTGCTATCGCGGCAGGTGCCTGTGCCATTCGGCGGCATTTCTGAAAATAATTAAATATCCATTTATAGACAGGTCTATTGCGAATATATTTTATTATTTACCTTTATTTTAATAAAATAAATTCGCGATAGACCCGTCTATAAATGTGAGTTAATATGTGTTCAAAACGCGAAAGTTTTAAATATTATAATATAATTTGTTCTAATACTTCTAATACTGTGCAAGAAGTTTCGAAACGTCACTGAAACTTAAGCGACTGCACGCTCGGATGCAGGCAGCGGCGCGCGCCAGTCTGCCCCGGGCCTCCGAGCGCGACGCACGCTATGCGCGTACCCAAACCCCGTTGTTGACAGTGTGTGTTACGGTGAAGTGTGTGCCACAGCGGACGGAACAGGCTCGTAGATTTATTACTGCAAACCGCATGCGAATTCAATCATTAAAAACTTAAAAAAATAGGTGCGCTCCATTTTAGATATCAAAGCTTCGCAAAGTTAAACACGCTTCGCTGTAGTTAAGATGCTTTGATCGAACGCACGTGTTTCAGGTAAATACATAATTGAGGCCACGTGGTCCAATTAACCCCCCCGTATCGCCACGCGCGCTGCTAATGGCTTTAACAACCTGTTATTATGTAATTGAACATTGTTATCAACATTGAAATCACGCTTGAGGCTTCACTGTTTCTAATCTAAAAAAAATCGTTGACTTTTCTATGGTAATTAGTTTATATTCATGCGGGATGGTTCATTTGGCAGAACACATTAGGCGTGCGTGTGTGCGTGTCTATGCGTACGTGTGGGGGGTGGGGGGTGGGGGGGACTGCGGCGAGGCACATGGCGCGATCGATCGCGAGCGCGACGCTGTCATTTGCGTGTGGTTCCGCGCCCCGCCCCGTCTCGCTGACTGTTATCGCTAAGGGGCCCACTGATTAACAGTCCGCCGGTATCGGCCTGTCAGTTGTTCGGAACTGTCAACATTTTGTTCTAACTGACAGGCCGATGCCGTCCGGCGGACTGTTAATCAGTGGGCCTTTACAGCATGAGAGTTTGGCGTGTTGACGATGTTCAGCCTGTCTCTAGCCCAGGGGCCTATAAAAAGGTCTCTCATCCCATTAAATAGCGTCCCATTTCATTCAATTTGAATCTTTATTTTTACCGGGTCCGTTTGGTCTATCCTGTAGCCGCCTATTGGCCTATGAAAAGGACTCGTTCTATTCAATTTGGAATATTTATTTTGACCGGGTCGGTTTGGTCTATTCTCTAATCGCCCAAATGCCTATAAAAAGGTCTTCCATTCAATTTTGAATTTTTATTTAGGGAAATCAAAATTAAACCGGTCTAGGCAAGTTATAACGTGTCGGCGGCTAGAAAATATACTCGTAGTTCAAATTTCAGCAGTTCTGTACAAGTAAATAGATCCGATTATTTTTTAGAACTGTCTTTGGCAGTTCAAATTCGACTGTAGAGCTAAGAAACTTAATAGCTTAACCTTTTATATCTGTACTATCATGTTATACTTAGGTAATTATGTCTAATAGGCATTTGATTTTCATTGATTATTTGATAGAAACCTAATAACCTTGAAAATAAAACTGCATTGCTATATTGAGATGTTTCTTAAAATGATTTACTTTACTTATTAATTTATTATTAATTAATTAATTTACTCCTTACAATTAATTTACTTGAATACTTTATCGGAAGAGGCATAATATTCCCTATATCGGAACAGTTTTCCTAAATAAACTCTGTGAGACTGGCAATAGCATATATTTTTCAATATCTTTTTTATGTTGCTCTTGCGTCTGGGTGATTGTGATTTTAAGAAATCAATTAGCATTTTCGTTTGTGAATCAATAAATAATGAAATCAAGTTGATAAATTGATTATTTAGCATTAGCATTAACTTTTGCCGATTTTAACAGAACTTTGCAATGAGTAGCATATTGCGAGTAAAGGAACTAAGAAACAAGTAATTTAATATTAACTTTATAGGATTTTAAACCCAAATCAATCATTAATAAAAATGTACTTAATAAGAGCAAATATAGATATCAGATGTATCTTCCCTATCATCTATCAGCCCAGAGACTATTTTGAATCTTATTTTGACAAATCGAAATTGCATTTTGTCTTGGCATGTTTTGAGGTGTAGGCTAGAGATTAACTTTAATTAACCGGTTAGTACCTATATTTTTTATCATATAAGAGGCACGAGCATGCGAATCTTCTGATGGTTAGCAAATACCGTAGTTCATTGATTCCTGCAACAGCACACGGGCTACAAGTTCGTTGCCGGCCTTTAAGTTAGGAATACGCTCTTTTCTTGAAGGTTTGAAGGTCGTATCGGACTAGAAATACCGCAAGCGACAGTTATTTATACTCCGATGGATGGATAATGCGTATTAAGGCGCCAAATGATCGAACGGGTTAAATCTTACGAGTAGGTACCTACTTACCAGCCAAAGTCAACAAATTAAAAAACTGGACAAGTGCGAGTCGGACTCGCCCACCGAGGGTTCCGTACTTTTTAGTATTTGTTGTTATAGCGGCAACAGAAATACATCATCCTTGAAAATTTCAACTGTCTAGCTATCACGGTTCATGAGACACAGCCTGGTGACAGACACGGTCGGACAGGGGAGACTATATTATTAAGACTCCACAGTCCGTACCCAAAGGGTAAAAATGGGACCCTATTAAGGGTCCCGTTTTTACCCTTTGGGTACGGAACCCTAAAAAGAAGTTAAGATTTAGCAATAAGAAACGATATCACAAAAATGCCAAGACGGAGTGTCAAAGACGAAATAAAAAATATTTTGAATACCTACAATGAAAGATAGAAGAACCAACTACGATGACTAGGTACCTACGAATTAAATAAATAAATAAATAAATATTAGGGGACATCTTACACAGATCAAACCTAGCCCCAAACTAAGCAAAGCTTGTACTATGGGTACTAGGCGACGATATACATACTTGTATAGATAAATACATACTTATATACATAGAAAACAACCATGACTCAGGAACAAATATTAGTGTTCATCACACAAATAAATGCCCTTACTGGGATTCGAACCCAGGACCATCGGCTTAGCAGACAGGGTCACTATCCACTAGACCAGACCGGTCGTCGCTTAATTGTTAATTGTTTAAGTTATTGAAATAACCGTTACCGTGGGTGGATTTCAGCACAAAAAATTTCACCATACAAAAAATTATTTTTTTTCAATGTTTAATTTAACACGATTCTAGCTGGGTAAAGTAATGGGGGGTTGTATATTGAGGATATGTATGGTATTTATACAATCATTTGTGGCTTATATTTGAAGTTATCGCTTTCGGAAAATAAAAACGCAAGATGGTGATGACAACCATGGTATGGTAATGACTCTTTTATAGACGGTAATGACACTGCATGTACGGTAATGACGATTTGGGAACTAATTTACATATGTATTAAAAACGTATTAAAAAAACAAAAACTTTTTTTAATTGTAAGACTTTAGAACTTTAATAAACATTACAAATAACATGTTTTTGAACATAAGACTAGCTACATAAATTATTTTTAGAAAATTATAAAAAATACATTTTATTCATATAAATAAATATATAACAAGTATTTTTATTGTATAATTTTAAATAATTTATGTTCCGAAATAGGCAATTTATGTATTCATTTATTTTTTTGGGTCTTTTCAATCTTAAATCATATTAACAATATTGTACTCTTATTATCAGTTTAAACCCGCATCTTATTTTATCTACTGCATAACTTGGTATTTATGTCATATTATAAAATTACTGGCTTACCAATGAGCTTAATTTTTATGATATATTACTTTTTTTGATAGTTTGATTCATTGCACAAGTTTGTATTTTTGTTGTTTTATTAATTAACTTTAAAAATAGCTATAATGATTTAAATCCATATATATGTTGTTTAATAGCTAAACATTAATATATAATCAGTGTTTTATAAGTTGCAAGACCCCTACTTGTAATGCATGTCATAAGTTACAAAATGTTAGGTATTGGGTCCGGTGACTACCCAATGGTATAATTATTAATTGGTGTAATTATATACATCAATTAATATAATATTATCAAAAAACATAAAGCCATCACGATAGTGAGCCAGTACCGTAGCCTATGGTCGCTTAAAACTTAATATATGTTGCTTGTTTAAATACTTTGTTTTAACACGACTAACATGCAATTACAGACTCTAAGTTGCACGATTTACATTATTAGATTATAAAAAAAAAACATTTGTATGTTCTAAGTTCTAAATGACCTAAATTTTGCCTACTTCAGTCAAAATGTTAAATAAAAACTAAGCATCCTCTAGTGTGAAAAAAATAGTTATATCTTCTTCTACATTTATTCTACATTTATAAGGTAGACATTATATAGTGTTAGAAGACATAGAGAACGTTTTTCAAACATACAGCTTAATTTCATAATGAATTATAGCAAAATAACTAGAAAAGTTTCTGAGAACCGTCATCACCATACACATGAAATCATCACCGGTCGTCATTTTTTCCCGGTGATGACGGGTATGGTGTTGACGATTTGAGAGTTTCTTGTTTTTATTTCTAGAATACGAATAATAGTAGTTAATGTCTATGCTACACAATAAACTTCATGTAGTTTGCCATTCATTTCAGTAATTATTTCTAATATATAATTTGTAACTTTTTTAAACCAAAGCATAATGGTGATGATGCTCTGTTGTGACAAACTACGTTTTACAAATTTGTTCGTAATATTTCTCACGATTCAGTGATGTGACTTTATAGTGAAATCATTTTTGGCATTCTATACTAAAGTGAAAAATAGGGCAAGGACCTTTGGCGGTATTTCGTTGTTCATACACCGAGATAAGCTCACATTGACATTACCATGACGGTGTTGACGAATATTCGTGACAAAATTTTAAATATTTTTAAATGTACTTTCTCGGTGAAGGAATTATTGCATATTTTTTCATGTGTTAAACAACAACATGGAAAAGATATAAGTAAAAGAAAAATCGCAATCGTACGATAGGTATGCTATAATTTTCACTGCAAACAAAAAGGTTCAGATTTTTCCGGTCGACGGTGATGATTTTAGACACATAAAACATTTTATATAAAAAAAACTATTAAGTTATTGGAGATGGTAATTGAAGGAACATGAAGATAATAGTTCTTAAAAACATATAAAAAAGTTGCAACTCGCACAACCTACTAGTTTTTTTTATAAAGACCGAACCATAAGTTTTCGCTGGATTTTGAAATCCACCCAGGTAAGCACATTATTGCCATAGATATGTAAGCTGCCAGGACTACTCCTACCTGCCTACTCTCAGGACTAAATAGAACCTTGTCAGCTTTAGCTAGTTTACAGAGATACATATTACACAAATGTATATTCCTTTAAAACGGGACACACGATCTCTCAAAAAAGAAAAAAAGGACAATCCAGCGTTCTTGCCAGACCGAAGTAGGTTGCGGGCACTGACCCCAGGCTGACTCGAAATAAAACGCTCTCCGGGACATTCGAAGCACTAGCTTGGACAAAATTGCGATTTAGTTTTTGCGCTAAGCTTTTTAGGTTACTTAATTGAGTTTCGGTTGCCAATAATTTAATATAATATCGTTTTTGATAAGGAACATTTTATTAATATAATTTTGATCAAATAAGTAACACAACATTACAGTAAAACCAAGGTACCGTAAAATGGGGTGAGTAGGTGAAAAACTGACATTCAAACCTCGATAACATTTTATATTTACATATGCAAACTGAATGGTGTATATAATAAGTGTTCCGGACGTTTGTATTTTAGTTTTTATTTTATTTTGAGTAGTTCCATTTCATAACTTTGACGATAAACAGGAAATCCCACCTCACCCCGTAGTCCCTCGTATTTGGGGTGAGTTGGGTTTTCATGCAAAGGTGATTTTGGAAGATTGTTGGATCGATTTTTTTATTATGAGTATTACTATACCTCCATTTTAAATTGGAATACATTATTTTTGTAGCATTAGCCTTAAAATCCCATCTCACCCCCCTTTCATCCCTTCTCTCCCCATTCATAACCCAACTCTCCCCGCGAACCCTACTCACCCCATTTTACGGTACTGTGAAACCACAAAATAACAGAAAATACGAGGAGACAAACAAAAACAATACACATAAAAATGAAATTAACTAGACATTGAATTTGGGATGAGTTTTTCAGAACTTATTACGAAATATCATGTGATATTTGCCAGTCGTTTTTCGGTGAAGGAAAACATCGTGAGGAAACCGGACTAATCCCAATAAGGCCTAGTTTACCCTCTGGGTTGGAAGGTCAGATGGAAATCGCTTTCGTAAAAACTAGTGCCTACGCCTATTCTGGGATTAGTTGCCAAGCGGATCCCAGGCTTCCACGAGCCGCGGTAAAATGCCGGGTATAAATCATTTAAAAACAAGGAGAATAATTAACTATAAAATAATAGTTTATTAGTAATTACTACCACTACAAATTGATATTTGATTTACAACAACAAAAAACCGGACAAGTGCGAGTTGGACTCGCCCACCGAGGGTTCCGTACTTTTTTGTATTTGTTGTTATAGCGGCAACAGAAATATCTCTATCTATCTGTGGTATCTGTGAAAAATTCAACTGTCTTACTATCATGGTTCATGAGATACATCCTGGTGACAGACATACAGACAGACGGACAGTGGAGTCTTAGTAATAGGGTCCCGTTTTTACCCTTTGGGTACGGAACACTAAAACACAATAATATTAAATCAAAGTTGAACCCCCAAACTAGGGCAACGCAAATTACCCACCGATCCATCAAAAACATGCCCTTAACAATATTATCATTAATGATCCTTTTCCGTTTCCGCTAACTAGCGCTGTCACGCCTTAAGCCTTTCATAAGGCAGAGAGAGACTTCCCACATGATTTTGAACTTAGTTTCAATGTGATAGGGTTCAATTTGGTTTAATTTCTGACACCCTTATGCCTTATAAAGGACTAAGAGGGGACTGGGGCGGATTTTCCTTTAGTTTGTAGAGGTTTGTTTAACTTGCAACGTTTTAGAATGTCACGAGGCAAAAAAGAGGCAAAAAAGTCTAGCTTTTTTTTCATCAAAAAAAAAAATGGTTTTTATATTGTTATATTCCGCCAAACTGAGGACAGTTTGTTTGCGCTCTCTAGATTGATTACGGTGTACTTGATTAGGTGCATTAATAAAAAAAATAAAAAAATTGGAATATCGCTCGCAGACGTATAGCTGCTTGTTTAAAAATTGGTTTACATAAATATGATGACTAGCACTTAACAAGGTTAACAAGTTCGAATAACTTGACTAAACTGTGGAGTTACCTGTCGCTTGCGGTATTTCCGGCCCGATATATACGATCTTCAAGAAAAGAGCGTACTCCCAACTTAAAGGTCGGAAACGCACTTACAACCCCTCTGGTGTTGCGGATAACCGTGTGCCACGGTAATCATTTATCATCAGCCGATTAGTCCGCTCCTTTACTATATTTACTTTCTTGGTTGTCGCGGTAACCCAAAATGAGTCTTGGCCTCCAACATAAGAGTTTGCCTTCTTTATTATAAAAAACCGGCCAAGTGCGAGTCAGACTCGCGCACGAAGGGTTCCGTACCATAATGCAAAAAAAAACGAAAAAAAAGCAAAAAGAAAAAACGGTCACCCATCCAAGTACTGACCACTCCCGACGTTGCTTAACTTTGGTCAAAAATTACGTTTGTTGTATGGGAGCCCCATTTAAATCTTTATTTTATGCTGTTTTTAGTATTTGTTGTTATAGCGGCAACAGAAATACATCATCTGTGAAAATTTCAACTGTCTAGCTGTCACGGTTCGTGAGATACAGCCTGGTGACAGACAGACGGACGGACGGACGGACGGACAGCGAAGTCTTAGTAATAGGGTCCCGTTTTACCCATTGGGTACGTAACCCTAATAATAGGGTCCCGTTTTACCCTTTGGGTACGGAACCCTAAAAAGACAATGATGTTCTTATTCATATTAGTATTTTTTTTTTATTTAAAATCATGAAGCGTCTGGTTGACGCAACTGGTGACCGAAGAGCTGGCGGCTTCCTCGCTCAACGTATCAGCATTGCGATACAGCGAGGAAATGCCGCCAGCATCTTTGGTACAATTCTAAAGGGCCAATTTGAGATTTAAGCTAGTTATTAATTTAGTTTAATAGTACCACTACACATTTATGTTTTATCTGATGTAACCGTTATTCCTTTCTTTTCGTACAATAAAGTATTTACTTACTTACTTCTGTATATATCTTATGTAAATAAATACTATATAATATTTTTTTTTAATTACAATGCATGCCAAAGTCATATCATATTTTTCATAACACACATACCCTTTCAACATACTGTTATACAACTTCTATAGAGCAATATCCCGACTTGATTACGGCGGCTGTTACTTCCAGCCGTTAACCCCGGGAAGTTTAAACCCGAGAATCTCTCTTCCTGAGTATATTGACTTAATGCTTTATAAAACCGTTTTATGACTTGTGGATTATATTAGTGAAAAACCGGCCAAGTGCGAGTCGGACTCGCGCACGAAGGGTTCCGTGCCACTACGCAAAAGACGGCAAAAAAATCTCGTTTGTTGTATGGGAGCTCCACTTAAATACTCATTATATTCTGTTTTTAGTATTTGTTGTTATAGCGGCAACAGAAATACATCATCTGTGAACATTTCAATTGCCTAGCTATCACGATTCATGAGATACAGTCTGGTGACAGACAGACAGACGGACAGACAGACGGACAGACAGACGGATAGACAGACGGACAGACAGACGGACAGACAGACGGACAGACAGTCGGACAGACGGGCGGACAGCGGAGTCTTAGTAATAAGGTCCCGTTTTTACCCTTTGGGTACGGAACCCTAAAAATCGTACCTATAGCTTCGTTTGGTAGTAGTCTGAATGATTACTAACTGACATCATTCATACTTATAGGTACAGATGTAATGCATAATTATTTTCCATCGTATTTTCACGGAAACGTACGAACGTGTCTTACTATTTCAGTCGGGCTCGACTAATTACTGAGGTTGACTGAAGTAGTATGACAAATACGAACGTTTCCGAGAAAGTACGATGGAAAACAATTATGCACTACATCGTTTTGATATCACGTGTGTGTACTTTCGACTTGGTTGATTGTCTAAACCGTTCTCAGTACTGTTTATCATATATGCCACATTAGTTAAAAAAATAAATTATTTTTTTCTATCTATCGAGAGCCTGTTGTGTCCGATTGCTGGGCAAAGGGTTCCGGCCATCACGGTGAGACCATTTCGTTCTCCTTTCTACGTTTATTCTATTACAAGCTTTTATTTACTTTCACCTGACCGTTGTCTGTCTGTCTGTCTGTCTGTAATCAAATCTTGCAAGTTAAATTTGATCCACTTCCCGGTGTCTATAATCTGAAATTTTGCATGCGTGGATAAATTGGATGACAATGCAATATTATGGTACCATTGAGCTGATCTGATGATGGAGACAGGAGTTCGCCAAAGGAACTCTGTGATGAAACAACGCAACTTAATTGTGTTTGGGGTTTTTAGAATTGTCTCGGTGAGTATTAGTTGTCTTTCGTAAGAAAAGTACAGTCAGCGATAAAAGCTTGTAACAAAAATGAAATTTTTGCCAAAAACTTATTTTGTACATATTTATTTTCTGTGTATGTGCTTACGAATAAATATTGTCTATTTATTTTCCTATGTGTAGTCGTTAGTAAGGACAATGAGTAAGCAGCGTAGATATTTTTGCAGCTCTCAGTACGACTTGCAGAGGCCGACAAACCGGAGAATTTTTACATATCAAAGGATCGTTTAGGGCGTTCCCTCAAGATTTATGGGTTACCCTCCCTTTATTGTACAAACACTGCTTAACCAGGTACTTCGGTAGCTGGTTCTCGGAGTTATTTTAAATAAAATAAAATAAAAATAAAAAAATAAAAAAGCCTTTATTGCCATGTAACATGTAACTACATAGTTAATACATAATTAAACACAGGAAATAAATACAATTTAAACAATTAAACAGTTATAATAAGAATTAAATAGTTATAGTTTTTGTGAGTGAGTGTCACATGGCCCCAGTTAGGGTAAAGGCCTCCTCCATCAGTTTCCATGGTTTCCTGTCTTGCGCTTTCAAGATCCAGTCTCTACCAGCTTTCTTTTGAATTTCGTCTATCCAGCGTTCTTTTGGCTTCCCTCTGCTCCTCTTACCAGTGGGGCCCATCCACTCGGAGTTCTTTTACTAGGTATAAATTCTCTTGGTATAGGGTGGCTAAAAAATAACTGCATTCCCGTTGCCAGGGAGGTTATGGGATTATACTGAGTAACTTTTACTATGGGACCAACCCCGAAATCGCGAAAAAAATTTGGCTGTTTCATACATTTTGGCTGGTTCATTTTCTATGGGAGGGTAAATTTTTTATCTTGATTTCGGGAATGGTCCCATAGTAAAAATTTCTCAGTATAATCCCAAAACCTTCCTGGCACGGGAATGCAGTTATTTTATTAGCCACCGTGTATACTCATACTTACTAAGGTACCTATATCAAACATAGCTAAGAACCACCGCAAGGAAACTAGCTTTCATGTAAAAAAAAACTGCATCAAAATCGGTCCATCCGTTTGAGAGCTACGATGTCACAGACAGACACAGACAGACATTGGCGTCAAACATATGACAGCGCTCTTTTTTGCGTCGAGGGTTAAAAAGATTTGGCCGTAAAACAGTGGTATATCGCATTAGGAAACTGTTATGATAGCTGTAAGATTTACTAATTAAATAAATAATAATAAATAAAATATTACACGGGTCGGTAAACCGTCTTTGACGGTATAATTGCGGCTCTTTAAGCCATACAAAAAAAACCGGTTAAGTGCGAGTCGGACTCGCGTTACAAGGGTTCCGTAAGTCCATTACCCAATATTTAACAATGTATTTTTTTATGTGGAACGTGAATGAAATGTCTGTAAAAACCCCGTAGGGGTCGGATCAAAAACATTAAGTCCGATTTACGCTTGGCTGCACATTTCTAATAGGTTTTCCTGTCATCTATAGGCAGAGAACTATATTGTGTATTTTTTTCAAAATTATAGACCCAGTAGTTTTGGAGATAAAGGGGGGGAATGGTCGGACAGATAGACAGACAGACGCACGAGTGATCCTATAAGGGTTCCGTTTTTTCCTTTTGAGGGTCGGAACCCTAAAAATAACGCTTGACACTTCTTAGACGACTGAAAACAATACTCGTGTAGACCTTTAAGCCACATATTAAAGATGATTTTTGCTGCGTTTGGCTCTCAATACATATAAAAAGATTACCGAACCCTGATATATTATATTGGAACTTAAAGTTATCTGCTGTAGTAGCAAATTGCACCAGTTTTAATAGACTGACCCAGTTTCCAGTGTTATTCGCGATTTTCTGCATCGTCACTAAACCATGGCGTAACCTTCGTTTAGAGTAGTAACTAATAACTTTTAAGTTCATTCCTAAGTCCTGATATAAATATCAGAAGAAAAAAAGTTACCTATCGTAGAACAAATTATCAAAATATTATCATCGATTACCGCGATAGTTACTCATGAGGATGCACTGACACCCGACGTAGTTACCTGGCTTAACAACCTCAAAGCTGTACTCTGATTGCCTAATCATGCATGCCATACGATTAAATAAATGATATTTCATAATTATAAACTATTTAAAACGGATTATGAATATTAAACTAGAATACCTGCATCCCGACGTTTCGAAATAGTATGTAGGTTTGTATGTTAGTCATAAGGTATTTTAGTGTAGTAAATAAAGGTAGTGGACCCCGCAGTAATTCCTCAGCCAGAAAAAACTTTACAGTATGATAAAGTATCAATAAATAAAAAGTATTGTATAAATTTCCAAAGAATAATAATAATAGAATTAAAGTAAATACCTAAAGTCTTAAATCGTTAATATCTTTTTACGGAAAAATGCTCCGTTCCAACTTTCTTCACCAGACATATTCATGTAACGTATTGCAACAATATATGAAATATCAAAAAAATATCCCAGCAGAAATACCAGTATTAATAAAATAAAATTTTTTGGCGTGTCTTGGACCGGAAAATTGCTCAGTCTAATTTTTTCACTGGAATGCCATTTTATTGCCGTTTTATACCTACAAAATGAAAATCTAAAAATTTTCCACTCTCAGTTTTTAATAGTTCTATAATACATACATTTCGATACGCATTTTTTTGGATTTTTTTACCCACTGCGCCAAATTATATTCTAAGATCATATAAGAAGAAAAAAATGACAGAGCAATTTTCCGATGAAAATGAGCGTCAAAAAAAGGAAGTATCATAAAAATATATTCTCATGTTTGACAAAACTTTTAGATTTTTTTCTAGTATCACATACTGATACAAATAACTTATTTTGTAAAATAATTTTGGACTGAGGAATTACTCGGTTCAATATATAATCAGATTTGTGTTTTTACCTAACTTAGGAGTATTTTTTTTTTGGATATTTATAATGTTAGTCTCGGCTCATACTATACAATAAACAAGCTAAATTTCATCGACTGAGAAATTAATGCATGGGTCTCCATACAACAACTTGCTTCATTTACTACACTAATTTGTAATTTACTTTATTTATTCAAATTTTAACTCTAAAGTTGGCAAATTAATAAAAATCGTGCGTTCTGTTCTCGGTTGCACCTCATATAAAGCAAAAAAAACTGTATTAAAGAAATACTTAAAGACGATAAAAAAATGTACACTGCCAAGTTTAAGTAGATATAAAAAAATAAAGTAAAGCCATACTGTTAACTTGTGAAGTAAACAGCGCCATCTGTCGGACCCTTGTTATACTTAATCGAACCTTTTTAGGGTTCCGTAGCCAAATGGCAAAAAACGGAACCCTTATGGATTCGTCATGTCTGTATGTCTGTCCGTCCGTATGTCACAGCCACTTTTTTTCCGAAACTATAAGAACTATACTGTTGAAACTTGGTAAGTAGATGTATTCTGTGAACCGCATTAAGATTTTCACACAAAAATAGAAAAAAAAACAATAAATTTTGGGGGTTCCCCATACTTATTTTATTTTCATCAAACCCGTATGGGTAATGGGTATGTGTGGGGTATCTATGGATAGGTCTTCAAAAATGATATTGAGGTTTATAATATCATTTTTTTTCTAAACTGAATAGTTTACACGAGAGACACTTCCGAAGTGGTAAAATGTGTGTGTGTGTGTGTGTGTGTGTCCCCCCTGTAACTTCTAAAATAAGAGAATGATAAAACTAAAAAAAATATATGATGTACATTACCATGCAAACGTCCACCGAAAATTGGTTTGAACGAGATCTAGTAAGTAGTTTTTTTTTAATACGTCATAAATCGTAAACCGCAATTTTATTATGTTACTTGCTGCTACGGAACCCTTCATGGGCGAGTCCGACTCGCACTTGGCTGCTTTTTTTATGCTTATCGATAATCGATACGCATCCAATAAGGGTACATAGTTCCAAAGACAGTCCATAGGTGGCGCTGTAATCAATAATTAATTTAGGCTAGTGAATTTAGATGTATTTTACTTTCCCAATATACTCCATACGATGCACACGTTTTGTCTCTGACTTCCTCAAGATCCTCCGACATTCGCCCATGTGCCAACACAAACTTCAGAGGGCCTACCGCCACGTGTTGCCTCTCTTTCGCACTTGTAAATTCGTACGTAAGTGTAACAGGGAGGCAACACGTCGAACGTAGACCCTCAGAACCTAAAACGTATATAGGTTAAAGACATTAAACGTAAATAGGTAACATTTCCCTCTTTTTTCTTGGATAAAATTATAGCCCTCAGCATAATAGCTGACTTTATCTCTTTAGCTGTCCATCACGACCTAATGATTTTATTCTGTCTAGACACTAGTAATAGGTGAAACGTCTAGAATCTAGACTGCGGCCTAGAGCCTAGTTGTTATTCAAAGCGTTGCCGTGATACAGACATTGTTTAGATGTAAATGCAGATATAAAGCATATTTGGAAGATTTATAGAAGGCGGGAATCTTAGACAATGTTGTTCTGGATTCTGCTGAGAAGGATGTATTTGAGAGGGCGGAAAAAGCCGGGAAATTAGAATAATATTTTTCGCAGCGCGCAGCTATCGTGAACGCTACTCATGCAATATTAGTGCTTGAAAATTGAAACATCGGGGCCCGATTCGGATTTTGAAATAGACTTCTATTAGAATACTTTTAGACATCACCAAGATACGATAACGATATGTTTAAGATCTAACCTGTCAAATTTGACATTTGCGCGATTCTGGAGATACTGTTGAACGATTTCCACAGGATATGACTTAGAGATCCATTTCACATCTAATAGATATCTTACTCTATCTAACGTAAAAGTGACATTGGTTGCCCGAATTGCGCTGCAAAAGAGAACTAGTTGATATCTAAACTATGACGTATCTAGAATGGATCTAGTACGTGTCGTCTCTTGTGAATATCTTGAAGTTCGAATACGGCAGATAGGCTCTCCGAATTTACGTGAGTTAAACCTTAAAATTTGCTTAATGTTAGTATGACAGTTTAAATTCGATATATCAGAAAAGGATAACAGATATGGCGAGCCGCGCCTTGCGAGGATTTTTACTTTTTATCTCAATTACTTACTCTAAATTTCGGGGTTGGTCCCATAGTAAAAGTTGCTCAGTATAATCCCAAAACATTCCTGGCAACGGGAATGCAGTTATTTTTTAGCCACTCTGTATACTTATGTTTAAAGTTTTGCTCATCAGATTAAAAAGATACTGCCATGGTATGCAGGGTAGCTACCCTGAAAACTGAAAACAAATACAACTGAAAATAAATAATAATAAATAATAGAAATGGTTTGTGATTTTTTTTTCTATGGACACATCTTTAATTTTGAAGGTTTTGGTTGAAGTTTGCCCTTGAAATACAGTAGAAACCGTTTATTATGACTCCGCTTATACTTACCAACCGCTTACTATGACGTAATTACTGTGCGAAGTTTGGTCTTCATATATAAATTCTTAGTGACAAATTCGGATAAGATGACTTCGCTTATAGTGACAAATCGCTTACTATGGCCGAAAAATCCTATTTCCATGAAATTATATCCGGTTATACTGACACATTCGCTGGTTTTCGTGGCCGTCACCACGTCTTTCCCTGCGAGGACGTTTGGCGCGTTCGCGGCGTGTAAGATATTTTAGTTTTGATTCTCAGTGACAAGTTGATATTTGTTACAGGTTTAATAAAACTCATTTTTCATAAAGGAATTTGAGATTAATTTGGAAAACATAACAAAAATAAGAAGTTGTACAACTATGTCTTATATGACATCCGCTTTTGACGTGTTTGTCACTTCACTTTGATGTTTTATTATAAGCGGATTCTACTGTATAGTCTAAGTTCCGTGTGAATATTTTCATAGCATTCGACCTTGATTAAAACTTGTAAAAAATAAACTACAATCTGGCGTTAGCCAAGAAAACACGCCACGGGTATGTACCAAGGTATCTTCCACATTCCGATAACTTTAAAAAATAAAAAAAGTTTAACTCACTGCGCTCACAAGAAACATTTTCAAAGTCGGCTAACTTCTGATTTGATTATCCCATGGTTTGGATCGTAAAAACATGAGTTACTATGTTACTACTAAGTTTACCCTTTCGTAGGTGCCGTAAGTTATATTGAAACTTGGATATGGGGAAGCACTTTTGTATTCGTGAAGTATTTTATGCAATCTCGAATAGTGGACCTAATTTTGATATTATGTTTAATTGATGTTTTGCCTTTTCTTAGAACATTTATCGTCCGAATTTCACTTGGCAAGCAATGTTCGGCAATTATTCATTATAAAGTTTTACTTGGTAGATTTTATATTAAGTAGATTCTTATTCTCTTTATTTATTCTTTTCAAGTTAGGCATTTTATAATAATATGAATATAAAAGTAAAATATAAAAACACTTACAAAACAATAAAAAATACATATATACACATTATGTTAAAATAAATTATAAAAACCCTAACCTAGGGTGCCGCCAGCACCCGGGCAAGGCCCAAGCTGCCGGCGGTCAGGGCCACAGAGAGAGGAACCAGCGGACTATCCGCGCCGTGTCCAAGATCACCACCTTCTGCATCTGACCCTTGATCTAACCACCTAGCGAGAGTCTCTCAAGATGTTCATCGAGACTCTACGCTATTAGACCGTTCACTGAAACGACTATCGGGACAATGATCGTCGAATCAACATCCCACATGGTGGTTAAATCTCGTGTGAGCCAAGTCTCGGTACTTACTGGACTTGTCTTTCTCGGCTTTGACGAGATTCTCATCATGGGGGATGGTGATGTCAACAAGCACGGCCCGGCGTTGCGATCGATCTATTATCACAATGTCAGGCTTATTGGCTACAATAGTCATATCAGTGATGATAGATCGATCCCAATAGAGCGTGGCACGACCATTCACGAGAACAGGGGGAAATCGAGCGATCGAATTTCAAAAATCGGCCCCCAGGCGCAGGTAAGTACTAGAGTAGATTATAATTATGACATACAAGATTTGGAATAGCTACAACCTATAATATACCTACTTATTAATGCAAATGTATAAGTAATTCCACAGTTATGGACACCAATTGAAAAACTAACTTAAACTTACCTACCTTAAAAACCACCAACAAAAGCAGTACCGAGATTCAGAGACAAATAAATTGGGATATCCAAAAGTTCACAATTCGGTTGATACCAACTTATACGTATCTAACGCATTTTGCCCAAGTTTCATGACCGTTTTCACCTTGTCGCGAGCGAGATGTCGATATCCCCCCTCTTTAGGGGGTTTCAAGGTTCGCTTTGATTGCGATCAAGCGGAATTTAACCCAAAGTCGGTTGATTGTGCTTATCACCAGACATAACTTTTCCTATCGACAAAATCGACATGTCTGTTTCTTTTCGTTTTCTGCAAAGAGAATTTGAAATAGAGGCGGATTTTCAAAGTAAATTATGTAGCCATAGTAAATATACTGCCATCTTTCGACAGAAGATGAACTCAAAACAAAAATGGCCGTTTTAACTTTGGAAGCATAGATTGACGAATCTAGCAACATAAAAACTAGTTTGATGTAAGTATTCAAAAGGTACTTAAATAAAAAATACAGTACATATCGGCCTCCTTTTTTTAAATATTTTTAGTTAAATTTAAATAATAACGATTATTTAGCAGTGGCGCTAGTGTGCACGTTGATGGGCGCTTAATTTGTTAAATATTGAAATTAACGCCATCTACTCGACAGTAGGCCAAAGGTATGGTGCAATCTTTACGAGCGATCGCACCATAATCGCGGCATCTATGTATACTGGAATTACCCTAAATGCGCGTACCTCTTCGTGATTAAACCGCTGGATCGATTTTGATGAAATTCGGTATGGAGATAGCTTAAGATCTGAGGAAGGACATAGAATAGTTTTTTATTAATCATTTTTATCATATCACAAAATTAAATAATGTGTGTGTGTGTGTGTGTGTGTGTGTGTGTGTGTGTGTGTGTGTGTAATAATGCTTAAAAACGCCCCGTACATTTTATTACAATTTAAATCATTCAAGTATCTCACTCCTACTTAATGGTGTAAGTAAGTAATTATATTTTCAATTACGTATTTATAAAATATTATCACTAGATAAAGTATAAATAAGTTTTTGGCAAAAATTTCATTTTTAGTACAAGCTTTTATCGCTGACTGTACTTTTCTTACGACAGACAACTAATACTCATCGAGACAATTCTAAAAATCCCTAACACAATTAGGTTGCGTTGTTTCATCACAGAGTTCCTATGGCCACCTCCTGTCTCCATCATCAGATCAGTTCGACAGTACCATATTATTGTATTGTCATCAGAACTACATACAGCCAATTTTCATGACGCTACGATCCTTGGAAGATGGTTAAATTAGTTACCTTAGATTCCATTACAGTTAGTTACATACAGGTCGACCTAATAAAAGCTTGTTAAAAAATACTCAGGCATTATTTTTCTTGTACAATCCAATATAAAAACTTGTCAAATGACATTTTATGGGAATATAAATTGAAATTGTATTAAATCTCAATAAATAATGATTTATAAATTGTTAAATGCGTATTAATGGCGTCTTCTACTACTTATTATCGATACTTAGTCATCTTTTAATGACTTTGCTAAGAAAAAGACCGCATTTATCTAACTTTCCTCGGCTTTCTATCTAATACTGATATCCAAGTTTTCCAAATATTCGGAGTAAAGTAACGTAACAGAGCAACAGGGTAACATTCCATTTCTAACCGCAGCTGCATTACTGTCAATTTTACTATGGAAATTGACAATGACAGCGACGCGTTCACTACCGGTAGTGCAGCTGCGGTTAGAAATGGAATGTTACCAACAGTCTCATACTCACAAATATGTTCTCTTATAAATAAATAAATAGAGCTAGACCAAGAAAAGTCTGCAGTGATTTTGATAGCCCACGCTGTGCAAGTGATATTTAAACGTCAAACTTCTATGACATTATGACGTATAAATAACACGTGCACTGCGTGGGCTATCAAAATCGCTGCAGACTTTTCTTGATCTAACTCTAATAGTACGGGACAATTTTACACAAAACCAAGCCCCACAGTAAGCTCAATTTATATGCCTGAAATTATTGTCATCACTAGTTTTCATGAAAGTGACTTTTATACGACCAACCAATGTTAGCAAAAAAAATTAAGTTCCTTAGAACTACCGATACTATCTTCAAGAAAAGAGCGTACTCCAATCTTAAAGGCCGGCAACTCACAATCCCTCTGGTGTAGCAGGTGTCCATGCGTGACGGTAATCGCTCCCCATCAGGCGATTCATCTGCTCATTTGCCTCCTATCTTCTTATTTTTCCTCGCGTTATCCCGGCATTTTGCCACGGCTCATGAGCCTGGGGTCCGCTTGACAACTAATCCCAAGAATTGGCGTAGGCACTAGTTTTTACTAATGCGACTGCCATCTGACCTTCCAACCCAGAGGGTAAACTAGCCTTATTGGGATTAGTCCGGTTTCCTCACGATGTTTTCCGTCACCGAAAAGCCACTGGTTACATAAGTTCCGAAAAACTCATTGGTACGAGCCGGGGTTTGAACCCGCGACCTCCGGATTGAAAGTCGCACTCAGTCCTATATCATAAAAAAAAATATTGATCCTAATTGGTCTACCAACTTGTACCGTCACGCTCCGCGATTGTTGCGCCATTTATGGTCCTAGCTAAATTAGTTGTTCAATACTTACGCTATAGAATTTCCAATTTAGCAAGAACCCTAAATAAACTCCCTAACCCTTATATTATACCTAAGAACAAATGTAAAAAAGTAATGAAATAAATGCATTTGTATTTTGTATTTGTATTTTTTAAATGGCATATCCATCACGGAGCGTGACGGTACAAAACTGTTACTCTGTCCCCTTTCCCGTAGTTATAACACTTATAACAAACGAGCGAGTTCGACGATTTGTCTGTCCCCTTGTTATGTTTATTTGTTTCGCCTAATGGGTTATTAACTGGGCGTCCATTTTGTTTTGTGGGCTTTGGTTTTCAGACATAATGGTTCCTTTGACCTCTGCGTTGTCGTAAATATGATATTTGTTTAAGATTTGAGATTTAGGGACAGAAAAAAATATGTTTACATCTTATTGTACCTAAATAAAATCATAGCCTAAGGATCGAATGAGATTTTGTTTTACATAATACAAATCGGATGTCCCTATAACCAACGCCTAGACTTAAAGGGTTTTTATAAAACACTGATGAACTACAAGCTAAGCAAATTTACTCTTAATGAAAATCATGTAGTTTTGGAGGGGTCTCTATTGTTTCCCAAATAGTTTTAAGTCATAATGTATTGTTTGTTTGAATTTTCGTTAGTCATAATTGGTTTTTCTCAGAAACGCGTAACTTTTCAGGATAGCCATAAAACAAACCTAACCTAACCTATCTATAGAATAACCTTAGGAAAAGCTATCCCAGATTTGGAGATATCGGCAATTTTATATACCTTTTATAACCAGGATTCTTATAAAAGTGCCGGTATTTAAAAAATAAAGAGATTTTCATAAGTTATGCTTAATTTTGTAGCCCATCAGCTGTTCTATAAGTCCTTTAAGTCTTAACGTTGGTTTTAGGAACACCCGTATATATCAAAAGTAATTGCCAACTAATATTATTATTTTCTTAGGAAGAAGACTTCTTTTCACTCGAGAAACTCGTCAAATTACAGTCGAAAAACTAAAAAATGGACGCGACTTTGTATTATGCAAAAATGAAATGGAATTTGTCACCTCAAAAACCTCAACTTCGTCAACTTTAGTCTGATAAATGAATTTTCACTGAAACTTACCAACTTTAAAAGGCAAATGAACTACAAATATGCAAATCAAAATTGAGTTGGTGTGAACCCGCTAGATGGGAGTTTACGAAACAAACTAGGTACTATTGTTACATAGCATTGTTGAATGCCCTGGTTTCTAGTGTTCAAACCATAGACTACTTGCGTGATAGACCATTTATGACGAAAGTGGAGGACCCGCGCGAAATCGCCTTTACATACAATAACAACAATATAACAATAACAATATTTTTATTGACAATAAAAGTTTAATACAAACGTAGTTCTTCATTTTCCTCTCTGGATATTAACATTATTGAAAATATTTTGACACAATTTGTTGTATATCAATATCAACCAAAGCCTATGCCCGTATGTTTGATTTTTTCGAATTTTTAATTATTATCGGATTTCATCATCATCATCATCTCAGCCATAAGACGTCCACTGCTGAACATAGGCCTCCCCCTTGGACCACCATTCGTACCGGTTGGAAGCGACCCGCGTCCAGCGTCTTCCGGCGGCCTTAACAAGGTCGTCTGTCCATCTTGTGGGTGGACGTCCTACGCTGCGCTTGCTAGTCCGTGGTCTCCACTCGAGCACTTTTCGACCACATCGGCCATCTTCTCTGCGTGCAATGTGGCCTGCCCATTGCCACTTCAGCTTGCTAATCCGGTGGGCTATGTCGGTGACTTTAGTTCGTCTACGGATCTCCTCATTTCATTATCAGGTTTAGGTGCATTTTTTTTTTATGAAATCTGTTTTTCACTCCTATGTTTTACAATAATCAACAAATCTAAAAAAGTCAAACGTAGGGGCATAGCCATCGTTAATATACATCGAATTATGTAATAATATTTTCCGTAATGTCTAGGGGGGAAAAAGGGGACTACGTTTGTATGGAGAAGCGGCCGTCCCCTTTCCTCTTAAGGTACAGTCGAGTGCATAAATATGTATACATTTTTTCACCTTATTGCAGTGGGTTAAGGTGAAGAAATGTATACATATTTATGCACTCGACTGTACCAACGGATTCAGACTGCACCAACGTACTGCTGCAGTTGGTACCTATTGCAGCGCGACATTACTGCCAGTCGGAAATGCAGTCGCATTGCTGCCGCAAATGTCAAAAATAATGGTTGCGGCCGACGTGCGTCAGAACCGACTTTTTTCAAAGTGAGAAATTTACTTCAAAAAAAAATGGTTGTCTGTAAAGTCGGTTTACGGAAGCTAATTTTGCGTGATAACGTCATATGAAAACGTGACCGTAACGTTACCATGGAGATCTGTCCACAACGTGAAACTTTTTGGTGCATGCTACCGGTGTTCATCAATTTATAAGACGTTATCACGTCAAAAAAAAAAACTTCATTTCACTCCATGCCGCAGTCCGACCTGTTGGACGGGGTGTTCTTTTTATAATTGGTTTGGTTTTTTGTAGGTAGGTATATTTTATTGTATTTTTGTTTTTTTTTTCCAGTTTTAGTTTTAATATTGTATATTGTATCTTTAGTTTTAGTACTGTAACATACTTGTATTTTATCAATTAAAGTTTGATTTGTAAACCAAAAAAAAAAAGAAAAGACTTTATTGTTATTAGAAGTTGCGACGGTGACAGTTGCCCTCTTACAAAACTAAACTTTTGTGTTATGTGACTTTTGTGTAGACTTTACATAGACTACGTTGTGTCAATCTACTGCCTAAAACTTAGCGTTAACAAAGTGTATTTTTAAATTGCGGTCCAAACAGTCATACTGTAGCTGTTAGGTTGGGAATTCATACGAATTATTGTATTGTATTGAGTTGCCATTTGATCATTCGGCAAAATTACTTATGCGAAAAAATGGTTGCGAAACGTCTTGTTTCACAAAACGGAATCTGTATTAAGGAGTCTATGGTTCAAACCATTTCTATGCAATACACGCTAGGTGCAACGCTTCTGCATTTGATTATGTAGTAAACTTTGTCTTTCCTTCTCTGTATTGCATGGCAGTGTTGTTATTCTTATTTATATTTTTCAATGAACCATAATACTCGTACTCTACGTTATAGTGCGACATAACATACCAGAAATAAAATAAAATGGAACTAGAGTCAGACCAACTATAGTCTGCAGCGGATTTGATAGCCCACGCAGTGAAAGTGTTATTTTAAACGTCAAACTTCTATGAAATTATGACGTATAAATGACACTTGCACTGCGTGGGCTATCAAATCCGCTGCAGACATTTTTTGGTCCGAGGTTTAACAATTTTCATACTACATTGTTGCCATGTGCTGCATTAATTTTACGTCAAAAATGTGAAAGTTACGTAGGTAGGAAGTGGCGCCCTCAATAATTTTCTACAATTTCTTGTCGGACTATATGCTGGTGTAGTCTGAATGCGGACGGCTCCCAAAAGGTTAACTCCACTTTTTAGGGTTCCGTACCTCAAAACGAAAAACGGAACCCTTATAGGATCACTCGTGCTTCCGTCTGTCTGTCTGTCCGTCTGTCACAGCCTATTTTCTCGGAAACTACTGGACCAATTAAGTTGAAATTTGGTACACATATGTAAATTAGTGACCCAAAGATGGACATGTAACGTAAACAAATGAATTTTAAACATGGGGGGCACTTTTGAGGGGTAAATGAGAAAGTTAAAAAATAAAGTTTTTCAAACTTATATGTGATATATGAAATGAAAGAGCTCATCTTGAGAATTTCAAACATATTTTTTTTTTATAATTTTAAAACACATAGGTTATTAGCCAGAAATTACCCTCCCTCCCTTTATCTCCGAAACTACTGGGTCTAAAATTTTGAAAAAAAATACACATAACATTTCTTTACTTATACATGACAGGAAAACCTATTAGAAATGTGCAGTCAAGCGTGAGCTGGGCTTAATGTATGGAACCCTTGAACCGCGAGTCCGACTCGCACTTGCCCGGTTTTTTCAACAAAGTAACATTTTTATTGAATTGACCGCCGAGGCCATGTAGCCAACTCTTAACGACCACTTATTTGCAAACCAAATTGTCGCAACAAGAAAAAGCTTTTATTTCTTCTTGGAGAACATTCAAACGCATAAGTTTTAGCGTTAATTGTAGGATTCTTTGAATATAGTTTGTAGTTGAGTTTTTACAAGTGAAGGAAGTGAAGGGCTTGTTAATCCTTCCTATATTTAGCATGCTGATTTTAGAATAGAATAGAATAGAATAGAATAGAATAGTTTTTTATTCGTAAACACACAGACAACAGACATACATTGAAAAAACATAGTGAAAAATAAAGTGTCACGAAATGGTCCCATCTCAGCATGTTGCTGGCGACTTCCAGCGCTGATCTTCCGATTAGACCATCAAGTGAGAAATAATCACGGAAGGTAACAGACAAAAAAATAAGTAAAGAAACATAAAATAAACCGAAAAATTGATTACACACATTTTACACAGCTAATACAAAAAAGAGATGAATTAAGTACACGGATTAACCGATCGAACTTGTACCATCCGGTCGGGTCACATCGTGGCGCGGCATTTTATCACCTAATTAAAGGATGAATTCACGTTAGACCGGGCCAGGTCCGGGCCGGAGCTTTCGTGGCGCTGCGGAAGAGCAGCCCTTCCGCTCTTGACACTGTTGAGCGCACTAACAAAATTTGCCTTCGGCAATTTGCATAACGTCTCACGTTTGTAAAATGACGACGCCGTTTGTTAAGGGGCTCCCCCACGCCAATGACCTTTTTTGTAGCTTATCATATTGACAGCAACGGTTTTAAGCAATATAGTAACTTCAAAGTTCCGTGTCGTACGGCTGCGTTCGTGGTCCACAAATGGTCTCGCCGGAAGGTCAGCGCTGGCTCTCGGGTCAGTATTATGCTGAGCCCCATTTCGTGGTAAGCTTTAACGCTTACCAATTTTATTAATATTTGTAGTTTTAGTTATACTCTTGTATGTAATCTTAGTTTTAAGTTTATCACGAATAAAATGCTTGATTCTGATTCAAAGTTCATCGTTTTCGAGATATTTGGCACCAAAGTTGAACAATTTTAGGCCAAAAAACTGGTTTTCTGGCTATAAATTTTGTGTTAACTAGTTTAGAATTAAAATCCTAGACACGTTTTTCGAGACGTCAAAGACGAACCCAAATAAATATGTAGATTTCGTATATGTAAGATCCTTCACAGCAATCTAGATAAGAAAAAAAAGTGTTTTTTAGACATTAAATAGACAGAATATTTAAAAAAATCATAAACAATAAGTATTAATTTCATTCAAAATTCGGTAGACAAAAATGGAGATAAAAGATTGAAGAACCGATAGCCGTTTGTCTTATAATTATATCTGTAGTGCAAAAGTAGGAGATACGATTCAAAACTTGTCCAAAATCGATGAAAATCTCGGGTAGCCCCTTAAATGCCGAATGTTAAGGAGCCCACTGACTAACAGGCCGCCGGACTGTATCGGCCTGTCAGTTAGAACAAAATTTTGACATAGTGAATAGAATCAGGCGTTACTTTGCGGAAATCCATACTAATTAAAACCAAAATATTACTTTGCTAATCCGCGAAAAGATAACGTGCTAGTCAATCAGTGCTAACCCGTTATACTTACTTGCGTATTTTTACATGCAATTAATATTCCCACCCTCCCACCGCAAAAATAAATACGCAAATAAATATAACAAACCACCACCAAAAGAATAAACCTCGACACGTGTTTCGCCTCTCTACAACAACAGGCATCAGTTCAAAATTTACCGTAAGCCTACACATACCGATACAGTTATCCCGGCTTCTTCCACGCATCCGTGGCAGCATAAGTTGGCTGCTTTTCATTGTTATGTGCATAGAATGTTGACTGTGCCTCTTTCTGATGAACACTATCAGATTGAATTAAATAATATTTATCACTTAGCAGTTTCGAATGGTTACGATAAGTCTGTTGTGGATGGTATCATCAGAAAAAAGCGGAATAGTATGGTCAACACTATGTTGTATGCGGCACGATCCTCTGAACCGATTAAAAAATATAAAGCGAGCATAACTTATGTTGGCAAGTTGTCTGATGCAATTTACAAAATTTTGAAGTCTAACGACATTCCTGTGGCCTTTAAGACAAATAATACTTTGCACTCAAAGCTTTGCAATGGCAAAGATAAGATCGAGAATGGGAAAAAGTCTGGAGTTTATAAGCTTACCTGTGACGATTGCAATAAAGTGTATGTGGGGCAAACGGGCCGTAGTTTCACTACTAGGTATAAAGAGCATGTTGCGTCATATAGACATAACCATCCAGAGAAGTCCAATTTTGCAAAGCACTTATTAGATACAGGTCACACTTTATCTGAGAATAATTCTTTTGATATTTTACATGTTTGCGAAAAGGGATTGCGTTTGGGTGTTCTGGAACAACTGGAAATAATTAGGTACAACAATAGGGGCATGATTCTTAACGAACAATTGAATGTTGCGTCATCGCCGTTATTACGAATTTTTCCATCTCACTCACACTTGCACGGTAGGGGGAGTGGTCAAGGTATAAATATGGCCGACCATTCTAGACAGGTCATTCCGTTGCCGGGCGTCAGACCGTCAACAACTCCTGAGGATGCCTCGTAGAGAGGCGAAACACGTGTCGAGGTTTATTCTTTTGGTGGTGGTTTGTTATATTTATTTGCGTATTTATTTTTGCGGTGGGAGGGTGGGAATATTAATTGCATGTAAAAATACGCAAGTAAGTATAACGGGTTAGCACTGATTGACTAGCACGTTATCTTTTCGCGGATTAGCAAAGTAATATTTTGGTTTTAAAATTTTGACAGTTCCGAATAACTGACAGGCCGATACCGTCCGGCGGACTGTTAATCAGTGGGCTTCTTTACAATCTGACTGCGACTTGATTGTATAATATATGTTGATAATCTTAACGCATAAAATTTAGCTTAATATTAACAGCAACAGTCTGTGGTGGACCTTACGTCCTTACAATAAGGTCCAGGATTTATCAGTCTACAGCCCATTTGCCAAATTTTACACACCGCATAAATAACCCCACAATACTGACCAGTGACCACTTAATCACCCATACACAATACGCTAGCAGTCACACAGTCACAGATCACTTACTTACGAGTAAAAGGCGAAGTCATGATACTTTGGCACTCCAATCAATTTGTACCTAAAGAATCATTATGTGTATTAGAGCGCAACCGTTCATTTGCATTGCTGCCGAAAATGACAATTTTTTTTCCAAATCGTCCTCTAAATGTTGAATAGGTACGACTATGAATCCCAAGATACATAGTTAAAGCAAAGTTATGGTGAATTTAGGGTACGTAGTAAGTAATTTTGCCAACCCTTATTTTCAATAAACTGTAACATATTTGGACCCTCCTGATACTGATCCTGAGGAGGAAGCTCCTGATGATACTCCTCGGTACGGAGTGAAACATTTCGAGCGTTTTTCGACTTAAAATACGTGAGTGACCCGTTCTTAATATATTTAATATGTCTGTGTCTGACGGAAGTTTTGTTTTTAAAATAACCTGCAACATTGATAGATCAAACGTCAAACCAAACTTCTCTCGGAATATCGTGACTCATGGTAGACCTCGCAATCGTAAAAGCTTCACAAAGCGGAGTCTGCTATTGTTAACAGTCTAAATTATAGTTATTCGTTTTACAAGGGGGCAAAGTTGTTGTTTAACCGCTCGTGCTAATATTGATACCCGAGCAAGCGAAAGATTCCAAAATTGAACCACGAGCGTAGCGAGTAGTTCGAAAAATGGAATCTTGAGCGGTGCGAGGGCTTCAAAGCACGAGGGTTAAACTAAATTTACCCCCGAGTGAAACATAAAATTTTTTTACCACACCAACCCTAAGAAAATATTCACTGTAAGATATCAAACCAAATCAAATATAAATGAATGTTATTAAATATTTATCGTTCAAAATCATTATTTCAAAGTAAATTCTATCAGCAAACATAAGAAAACAACTCAAAATTTGCCTCACATGTGAATAAAATGCAACTTTGCTATCAGTTTTTGAACAGCCAAGAGAGCCTTTACCAGTTGGTGTGGTGAAAATAAAACTATAGGTATTTTGTTTTCCATAAACGGTGTCTGTCGCGTATAGTCTACGTGCACAGTTATCGGGCACATTCGGCCATCTTCGGTACCATTCGGCGCTGTCTGGGGCCCATTAAATTTGCAATAATGCAGCGCGAGAGAGCTTTGATCCAGGGTTGCCAGATTGGAGAAAAAAGTTTATGCGGGGGCGATGGCCGGGGTAGGGTTGACAGACTATTACAGTTCACAAGTTGTGCCGAGGGCTAACCCTGGGCCAGTATTAGTCTATACTCTGTATCTTTAGGTATTTAAAAAAAGTAAACAAACAATATGTACATTTTCGGGTAGTCATAACATTTATTGGTTAACCAACTAAATACAAAACCGCCTGGATCAGTCACTGAACGACCTGACTTCAACCTACATTTTTTGATCATGTAACGTTTTCATCTACCCTCAACTGGTTTAAGGAGCCGTTTGAGGGTTTTTGTTTACTTTTATTTAAGCGTGACGAGCGTTCGCGTTTGCGTTATGCCTATTTTTGTATGGGATTTTGAACAGCGCGCCAAGCGGGACGTTTTGGAAACTCAAAATCCCATACAAAATTACACTTTACGTATACGCCCCGAATGATACACTAGGGGTTCAGTACCGCACGTAATTAATTCATTCAATTCAATTCTTTTATTGCAGATAACAGATGATCCATATTAAATTAATTAAAATAACTTTCAATTACTAGGTGTTTTGAAGAGAATTTATTGCTCAATTTAAACTAACGCCTGTTGCACGCGATTCTAAATAACTTTGTTGATTGTTAGACACCGTGGTTTTGTAAAGGCAAATTGGTGTACAACATAGCGTCAAACAATAGGTAAAAAACCGGGCAAGTGCGAGTCGGACTCGCGCACGAAGGGTTCCGTACCATAATGCAAAAAAAAAACAAAAAAAAAGCAAAAAAAAAAACGGTCACCCATCCAAATACTGACCACTCCCGACGTTGCTTAACTTTGGTCAAAAATCACGTTTGTTGTATGGGAGCCCCATTTAAATCTTTATTTTATTCTGTTTTTAGTATTTGTTGTTATAGCGGCAACAGAAATACATCATCTGTGAAAATTTCAACTGTCTAGCTATCACGGTTCGTGAGATACAGCCTGGTGACAGACGGACGGACGGACGGACGGACGGACGGACGGACGGACGGACGGACGGACGGACAGCGAAGTCTTAGTAATAGGGTCCCGTTTTACCCTTTGGGTACGGAACCCTAAAAAGTATATTTTTATTATTTATTTAATCAAATTGATTTATTGATACAACGAATGGAAAAATGATTGGACATTTGTTACGGCACGACAACTTCTTTAAAACCATCATAGAAGGCAAGATAAAAGGAAAGAGAGGCAGGGGCAGACCAAGACGTAGACTGTAGACGTAGACTATGTAGACCGAATAAAAGAGAAAGCTGGTGTCGTGTCGTATCAAGAGGTCAAGGATATGGCATATCAGAGGGAGAAATGGAAAAAACTCCACCGACAAGAGGATACCTACCTCTTAAATTGAAGATGATGATGATTGATACAACGAAATACAAGTAAGTACAACATGTCAAAAACACTTACATAAAAAACTTGCCCTGGTCGCTCGGATAGAAGCCCTGAAAGCTGGCCGAATTGCCATGCTAGATAGCAATTCAGAAGACTCTAAGGCCCTTTGATACCTACTTATACATATAGACGACGCGCTCTACGCTCCCTCGGCCCCAGGTTTCAACCCCAAACGCCTCAAAAGTGTAGAGTTAGACCAAGAAAAGGCTGCAGCGATTTTGATGCCCCACGCAGTGCAAGTGTTATTTTTACGGCATGGTTTCATAGAAGATTGACGTTTAAAATAAGACTTACACTGCGTGGGCTATCAAAATCGCTGCAGGCTTTTCATGGTCTAACTCTAGCTACCATAGAGAAATATAAATAACCATAGAGGAAGTAAGTAAGGAAGAGTGGCTTACTCCATACATCAGTTTTCTTACCAACATGCGGGTTATTTTCGTAGTCGACCTCGAGCGTTAAGTAGCGAATTTATCAGGATTCAACATTAAAAAAACGCCTTTTTTACTTTTTACTTATTTTAAAAACCATTTATTTACATAACTAAATATACAGAGGTACTACAATACAAATACTGAACTAAATTAATAACTAGATTGAATCTTGAAAATTGAAATGGGCCCTTGAGCCATTGTACCAAGAATGCTGCCGGCTTTTTTTCGTTATATCGCAATGCTGATACGTTGTGCGAGGAAGCCGCCAGCTCTTCACCAGCCAGGTCACCAGCTTAGTGTTAACTGTTAAAAAAAAAAGTAGGGTCAGCCAGACGCTTCGCGATTTCGTACTTATTTGTTAATAGGGAGTATTACTGCAATGTTCTGCCGCCAGATTGCAGCACTAGTGCACATTGTAAACCATAGAGTAACTTATACAATATAGATACTAGGACTTAAACAGTTTTTTAACAAGTTTTCACTATGACATTGATGCATCAAGGCGGTTTGTTTACAGGTGGCTAACCGCGCAACGCGGAAATTAAATTTCGTTATCTGCCTCTCTATCGATCGAATAGGCTAGAGTGATAGAGAGGCAGAAACCGAACTTTCGATTTTCTTGTTTCGCGGTAGGCCCTGTGATTGTCCTAGTGACGCCCTCTACGCAGTGTTTCGCGTAATATTCCCTATTGTTTATTTCGAAATATTTAACCTTATTAAGACTAAGTGGCCAACGATCCCCTTCACAGTTATCGAGTACAATTTTGACCTCCACAACTCGAATAATTAAATTAGAAGACTAACGGCTCGATTTGGAAAGATTTCTACTAGACTTCAACAAGTTACGATACGGATAATTTAAAGATATTTGTAAGATAGATATGTCAAATTTGACGTTTCCGCAATTCTGGAGGTCCTCTTGAACGATTTCGACAAGTTATGACTTAGATATCCAAGTCACATCTAGTCGATATCTAATGTAGATCTAGTTGATCTCTAAATCGTCTCAAGATCTTGTGATTATCTCGAAATCCGAATAGGCCTGTCAGCCTTTCTTTGTGTATACCTCTATACACTTAAAAAGACTATGCCTTTTTTGTGTATAGAGGTATACACAAAAAAGGCATAGTTATAGTTCCGTGTCGTGGAGTAATGTTTCCTCGGAAAGAAATATATTTAAAACCCATTTTTAGTTTTTTTCTTGGTGTAAAGAATATCGTGTGAAACTGAAAAACCTCTGCAAATTACAGTGCGACATAAAATATTAAAAATTCAATGAGGGCGCCACTTTCTTCGCAACTGTCACATTTCTGACGTAAAATATTTAAAACATGGCAACAATTTTGTATGGAAAATGTTTAGTTCCATTTTAGAGTTAGACCAAGAAAAGTCTGTATCGATTTTGACAGCCCACGCAATGCGAATGTTATTTGTATGTCATAACTTCATAGAAGTTTGACGTTTAAAAACTTTAAAATAACACTTGCACTGCGTGGGCTGTCAAAATCGCTGCAGACTTTTGGTCTAACTCTATTTAATTTCTACTCTTTCTTATCGCACATACTATCGCCAACCCTAACTATAAGCGTGTCAGTGTGCGTGCGTCCGTCGTCAATGTAGTAGTAGGGCGCCACTCGCTTGGCAAACTCTCAGTCCAACATATATATGTGTGGGTTTAAGTTTAAATCTGGTTTATTTTTCGGAGTTAAAGGCATTAGCGCGTTGACCGATTTTGTAGCTGATTTATATTGGGATTTGTGGAGCACTGTATCGTTACCACGTAATGGTGGTCCCCTGACTGTTGTATAACTGGTATAACACCGTGTGACAAGGACAACATGATAGTATTTATAGTGTTGTCCCTGTCACTCAATTTTATATAAAAATTTAAACCAGCCAGCGTGAGAATTCGTCGCCTATTTTAGGGTTGAAACCTCATAGTTTCGCAATGTCCGTCTGTCTGTCTGTCCGTCCAAGGCTTTGCTCCGTAATTGTTAGTGCTAGAAAACTGCAATTTGGCAGTATTAATCAATAAATCTGACAAAGTGGCAGAGCTCTTAAATTAATGATGACGATAATGATTTGAAATTGAAATCTGCAGAAAAAAACCGGCCAAGTCCGAGTCGGATTCGCGCCCGAAGAGTTCCGTACCATGACGCAAAAAACGACAAAAAAATCACGTTTGTTGCATAGGAGCCCCACTTAAATATTTATTTTATTTCGTTTTTAGTATTTGTTGTTACAGCGGCAACAGAAATAAAGTCATCTGTGAAAATTTCAACTGGCTATAGCTATCACGGTTCTCGAGTTACAGCCTGGTGACAGACAGACGGACAGCCGACCAGCGGAGTCTTAGTAATAGGGTTCCGTTTTTACCCTTTGGGTACGGAACCCTAAAATCTGCCAAGGCCTAACTTTTCTTGTAAGGTGAAGATCAAATGGCGATCACATTCGTAAATTACTTATGAAACTCAGGCATTCTTAATATATGATGATACTATCGGGAAAACACTAAATAAAGAAGATATCCCTTCGTAAGATTTGTGATTTCGGTGCGTTGTACTTTTATTAAGAGGCACACAAATACACCTCTAAAGCTAATATAAAATAACATAATTACCTACCACGTGGGGTTTTTTAACAAATGGGTACTAAGTTCGTAGGCGCTTTTCGCTACATACGGGTTTTCCCGTGTCATCGGCTACACTCGTAGCCCGTAGCTCGCGCTGGCACTGAATGTGTTAACCGCAATTAAATACATAAGCAGCAGATATTTGGCATTAAATTATATTATTTAATTAGGTGTTTATTTTTGTATATAGCCCGAAAAATAGTTTTACTAATTTTTATACATAATATATATTTACAAAACTTTGAAAATATATCCTTAATTTAGTCATAGCTAAACATAGCTATAATAAAATTAAGGATACAAATTACTGTTGTTCACTGGTTCACGGGACATAATAACAACAACCTATAATAATACAGTCGCCATCAGATATATCGGAGCGGCCAAGGTGTTCATAATATCTGAACACGCGCCCTAACGCCTTGACAATAGAGGCGTGTTCAGATATTTGTGAGCGTCTTGGCCGTTCTGATATATCTGATGGCGACTGTACAGTGAACTACAAAACTAAACAACAAATATTATGGTTGATAAAAAGGGAAATAGGAAAGTTTCGGCTCGATTCGGAAAATGAATTAGATTTCTACTAGACTTCAACAAGTTACGATACGGATAATTTAAAGATATTTGTAAGATATGTCAAATTTGACGTTTCCGCGATTCTGGAGGTCCTCTTGAACGATTTCAACAAGCTATGACTTAGATATCCAAATCACATCTAGTCGGTATCTAATGTAGATCTAGTTGATCTCTAAATCGTCTCAAGATCTTGTGATTTTCTCGAAATCTGAATAGGCCTGTCAGTCTAGGGTAAAAAACTAGGAAAGGAAACTGCCAAGAATGTATGTATGTTAATTTGTAAGGTATGTATCTATGGGCCTTAGTTGCCTGATAATAACTGATATTTAATTTAATAAAATAACCAGCCAAGTGCGAGTCGGACTCGCGCACGAAGGGTTCCATACCATTACGCAAAAAACGGCAAAAAATCACGTTTGTTGTATGGGAGCCACGCTTAAATAAAATAAAATAAATAATTTAGCCTATATACGTCCCACTGCTGGGCACAGGCCTCCTCTCAAGCACGAGAGGGTTTAGGCTATAGTCCCCATGCTGGCCCAATGCGGGTTGGGGACTTCACATACACCCACTTATATATTTATTTTATTTTGTTTTTAGTATTTGTCGTTATACCCAACAGAAATACATCATCTGTGAAATTTTCAACTGTCTAGCTATCACGGTTCGTGAGATACAGCCTGGTGACAGACAGACGGACAGACTTTGGGTACGGAACCCCAAAAAACAAAGAGAGCATAATGTTTCCCCTTAACTTGCACGTGTTTGGATTATATTGACCCTAGTCCGTGAATTCTGCCTAGTTTCGATAAGAATAGAATTGAAAGTTAGCCAAAAGTTACCCAGACAGCCGCAAAAAATGGTAATGCAGAGGTTATTGACCTTTATGTTCCAGTTAAGTCAATGTGCCACTGATTTTCAGCACGTGTATACGTACGACACTTTCGTACTAAGGCACGTGTATACGCACGATAATAAAGTCGACGTCAAAGATTTGGATATACATATTCTGTTAAAAAGTTAAAATAGGAGATCGATATGTTGCGGTGTCGATATTTCTCTAAAGGGGCCCACTGTACGTCTACCATCAGTTTTGACATTGACATATACGCTCACGTCTACGTAACTTACTTTCTGTAGAGGCTCTGATTACCAGTTCGCCGGACGATATCAGCCTGTAAGCTATTCGCCAGCTGCTGTGCATTGTGTCTCCAGAGTGCTGGAAAAGACACATTAGATTATACAATCGACAAAACCGGCACAGTGGGGTAAAAACCAAAAAAAAAACGTTTATCACTACACCTTATAAAACAAAGTGTCCCGCCGCGTTTAAATATGTAGGGGAAGTCCGGCTATAGTGAACACCTTAACATTTGACTTGACATAACAGAAAAGTTTAACAAGGAAGAAATGAAAAAAGTGTCAATAATAAGTCTTTATTTAATAAACTTTTGATTTAAAACAACACTAGCCTCTAATGTTTAATAATTGCTGCAATTTTGAACAAAACGTAAAAAAAAATATTTTATTCGCTTTGCCCAGGGTGCCGGGAAAAGTGAAACAGGCCCCCGGGCAAAGCAAATATCACTCATAAAATCTTAGTGAACTTAATAACTAAGTGAAAATTAATCAACATACGATCATTTCAATAATATTAATTAGAAAAAGTTGTCACAAGTAACTTTTGATATATTTTCACTGATTTCATAAGCATAAGTCTTCACGGCATCTCTGAGGACATTTTAACACAGCGAATCCACGTTCTGATAACTATTTCCATGACGTCTGTTAGCGAGGAGCCATGATCGATCTTTTTTTGACATTTATATACCATCTGTAACGAAATATTATCATTAAAAAATTTACCTTAAAAATTTCAAAGTGAACTTGCTATCCGCTTTGCCCGATCCACTTTGCCCATTCAGTCAGTTAAAGAAATTAAGATTTAAAAAAAAATAACCGTTGGGTTGTTTTAAAAGAAATACTTTGTAAAAGAAAGATACTAAATATATTAATAAGCAATAGAAGCACCTTGAATTAAAATTCGAGATAATTACTATGACAAAATAACATACAATGTACTTACCTTTCAAAATCGAATATTTTGCACTAAAAACACATTTTGACTCGTCACCGACGACGCTCGCAGCGACCGCTTCCTGTGACGCTTGCCACATGCTTGCTTGTGATAGAGCGAAGGATCCTGAACATCATATAGGGGCGTGGTGCGACAAAGTCGAATAGTTTAGGATTGGGAGCCCGAATTCGCTTTGTCTGGGGTGTTCGCTTACCCGACCTTCCCCTATGTTCGCGATAAACTCAAAAACTACTGAACGGATTTTCATGCGGTTTTCACCTATCAATAGAGTGATTCTTTCGTATTTTCGTAATTCGTACTTAGGATATTTGATTTTAGAAATAACCCTTAACCCTTGAGGAAGGTTTAAGTGTATAATTTGTTAACCCGTGTGAAGCCGGGGCGGGTTGCTAGTCGTTTTATAAGTACAAAAAAGTACAGAGTACCGACGCAAACAGAGCCCGAAACCGGGTTAATGTCTCTGGAACGCGCGTACCCTGCGGATAACGGAAACGTTACACGGTATCTTACTTTTAATTAGTTTAAGTCAGATTGTAGATAATATTATTTTTGGTTACCGTGTTAGCTACTCATGAAATAAAACTATGGAAACGGATTATATCGCGTATAATAAATTTATAATACATCCCGACCCGTTGGCCACGAACGCTGTAAAGAAATCGGAACGTCCGGATGTTAAGTAGAGATTATATTCATCATCATCATCATCATCATCTCAGCCATAAGACGTCCACTGCTGAACATAGGCCTCCCCCTTGGACCTCCATATGTACTGGTTGGAAGCGACCCGTATCTATCATCTTCCGGCGGCCTTAACAAGGTCGTCTGTCCATCTTGTGGGTGGACGTCCTACGCTGCGCTTGCTAGTCCGTGGTCTCCACTCGAGCACTTTTCGACCCCATCGGCCATCTTCTCTGCGTGCAATGTGGCCTGCCCATTGCCACTTCAGCTTGCTAATCTGGTGGGCTATGTCGGTGACTTTATAAATTACATAGTTTTATTTAAGATTGTAGATTTTTTGGAATTGAATAATATTTGAACTACTTTTGTTTGCGTTGTTTTTATCACAGAGTTCCTATGACCACCTCCTGTCATCTTCAGATCAGCTCGATGCCATCATAATATTGAGTTGTCATCCCATTTACATAATATGCATGCAAAATTTCAGCTCGATCTCAAATCGGGGGGGTCCCTTTGTTTCCCATAAAGTTTTAAGTCATAATGTATTGTTTGTCATATTATCGTTAGTCATAAAACTGAAACCGTTAACTTTTCAGGATTTTCGTAAGGTTATTCTATAGATAGGTTAGGTTAGGTTAGGTATGTTTTATAGCAATCCTGAAAAGTTACGCGTTTCTGAGAAAAACCAATTATGACTAACGAAAATTCGGACAAACAATACATTATGACTTAAAACTATTTGGGAAACAATAGAGACCCCAAATCGGGAAATGGGTCCAATTTAGCTTTCAAGACTTGACCCACACTAACGTATAGGTACAGTCGACGTCAAAGATATGTTTACACTTTTGCACCTTACTTCTTTGTAATAAGGTGAAAACTTTAAACATATCTGAGCGTTTCTTTTATTTTTTGGCATTTTTATATATTGTGATTTTTTTGCCACTTTTGTGTTATTTCTACTTAGAATCACGAGCTCTTTCGATCCTAATGGGATAAAAAATGTCCCAGAGTTATTTTCCTATTATGTTACTATTTCCCCATACACTTTGTATGGCGGTAACAAAAAGGAAAGTTTGAAAAATGTATGGAAATTTTAGGACACTTTTTTTCTCCTATAAGGATGAAAAGGGCTCGCGATCCTGACTAGAAATAACACAAAAGTGCCAAAAAAGGTCACAATACTCACAATATATAAAATGGCAAAAAATAAAAGAAACGCTCATCTTTGACGTCGACTGTTCCTACCTAACAAGGCAGGTTAAATAAAAACTTGTAAAAAGTGAAGGATAAGCAAATTTTTTTCGAGTAAAAAATTTACAAAAGGATATAAGTACGAAAAAGTGCGACTATTTTGATGCGGAGTGTAGGTACTACGTACAGTCATGCAAATCACGTCTGTGTCAGGAAGTATTTTTGTAGTTTGAATGTATTAAGTTGGTGAAAGTGAACGGTTAAAATGGAAATTCGGGAGTGAGGAGAGGACTTATTTTTCTTTAAAAAGTAGTGCAGTTTGCATACACTTGTAACTTGGACAGCTTATTATTATGCTAAAGACGAAAAACTATGAAAAACTGTGAAAAAAATTCAATTATGTTATTCAAAGATTCAAAGATTTATTTGTTCAACATAGGTAAAATAAAAAATTGTTATGAAAATATTTTTGTTTTATTTCCAGTAGAAGCATTTGGCGCGAATTCAGAGTGCACTGGCCGCGTAGCCAACATGCCAATCGCTTACGAGCGTAAGCGACGCAACGCATCGCAACGGAGCCGTTGCAATCGAAACGCAACTGTCACTGTCTCTCTAATATGGAAGAGTGATAGAGAGACAAAGCGTTTTGTTGTCGTAGCGATAGCGATTGTCCCCTCGGCCCTATTTGCGACCTGAAATAGGTGCCTTTATCGGAATATTGACCAAAAATGTTTGGTGAGGCTGGTTTTTTTGCAGCCCTTGGCACTTGGTCTCTTTTTCCGTACCCAAAGGGTAAAAACGGGACCCTATTACTAAGACTCCGCTGTCCGTCCGTCCGTCTGTCACCAGGCTGTATCTCATGAACCGTGATAGCTAGGCAGTTGAAATTTTCTCAGATGATGTATTTCTGTTGCCGCTATAACAACAAATACTAAAAAGTACGGAACCCTCGGTGGGCGAGTCCGACTCGCACTTGTCCGGTTTTTATTTCGTATTTGCCATCTATTTCAGTTTAAGAACTCTGAACATGAAGTTACTGTGATGTTAAATGGTAACTTTTTTTTGATAAATATGAGGGTTGCGGAACTATATAATATGAAATATGATTTGTTATTTACCAGTCGCTTTTCGGTGAAAGAAAACTTTGTGAGGAAACGGGATTAATACCAATAAGGCCTAACTTACCCTCTGGGTAGGAAGGTCAACTTTAAAACGAAGAATTAACAACCTCAAATATTTAACATTGTAAAATACGGGAACCAATTGAATATACACAGGCAGGTAGACGAAACAAAATATTGATTTTATTTCGTTGTTTTTAAGACAACATAAAACATCAAACTAAGTATGTCATAAAAATCATAATAACTGCAACGTTTTATATGTACTTACTGCTTTTTATTGTTTTTCGCCCCCCCTTTTATTCGCTTAACACACATAAATGTGGCAATCACATTTATAAACTTTTAATAGAATTATCCATTAGAGGCGCATTTAGTTAAAAAAAAAAATAGGACAAGTGCGAGTCGAACTCAGCCACCGTGACAGACAGACAGATAGACAGACGGACAGTGGAGTCTTAGTAATAGGATCCCGTTTTTACCCTTTGGTACGGAACCCTAAAATGGTTGATTTGAATTTCTCAGTTCATCCCGCTCTTATAAATCCCAACTATAATAACTATTATAAATGCTACAATAATTATGTCTGTCTGTAACCTCTTCACAATCAAACCGCTGAACCGATTCCGATAAAATTTGGTATGGAGATAGTTTGAGGCCCGGAAAGAAAATATGATAGTTTCAAGCAATCATCATCATTTCACGCAGGCGAAGTTGCGGGCAAAAACTAGTTCAGATGTAGTGCATAATTATTTTCCATCGTATTTTCACGGAAACTAACGAACGTGTCTTGCTATTTCAGTCAGTCTCGGTACAAACAGTACTGACATTGACTGAATAAGCATGACAAATACGAACGTTTCCGTGAAAATACGATGGAAAACAATTATGCACTACATGCACCTACATGAAAATAATCACTATCGATCCATAAATGTTTGAACTTTGAAAACGCTTCAAGGTCACACGGCTCTTCACGACCGTGACACTGTACCTTGACCACAGAATAAATAATAGTACTAGGTACAGAAGACTCACTCTCTAACAAAACGCGTCTGCTACGATCAGGACAGATATGGCCGCTAGGTGGCGACAGCGCCACGCGCGGCTTATGGCTAGCCACCAAAATTGGTGTGGATCGGATGTACTTTTAGCTACCTGTAGCAAAGTGACGAAATCGCGGAGTGAGCCACGCCTGCCTTGACGCTTATTATGCAAAGTTAACTCTTTTGACACAAAACCCTCCTTTTCCACCGGTGAGGTGATAAGCTACATCATAATGTTGCCAACATTAATACAATAATCGCAAAACGATAAATCGGGAACATAAAAGGTCGCGAATAAAAAGGAGCTCGTAAACATTTACGACTATTAATTTGTATGGAATGTGGGGGGATTCCGTCAAAGTACATATTGAGGTAGAACTAACCGTTTATTATATACAGTGCGTAAAGAGAAGAGCCTTAGAGCTCATTTCAGTTACATTGCGGACCATACGTCATATCTGTCAACGTACCCCAAGCTGTTTGAAAAATACTATAACCAAGTTAATACAGTTTCTCAAGTAGCAAAGGTACCTTTATTGTTATTTTTGCGGTTGGTAAACTTTAACATTAGGTACTTTTAATTTTGAGTTTAAGTATCTTTTGATAGTTTTAAGAGGAAAAAAAATGCTGTTTTCAACATTTTCCCAACTAATAGAATGTAATGATTTATTTGTTACTTTTGGCGCCCAACGTGGGGCCTGCAGCGTGATACCGATTTGGTGCCCAACATTGCCCAAATATTTTTACAAATAACCTATTTCGCTACCCCCTTATCAAACCTAACCCTAACTTCCCCTTATCACATATTTTTGTAATTAAATTTATACTAAAACGTATTCCAAATCCTAAATGTTGAATACACCTATGAATCCCATGATACAATTTAATAATTTAATATGTCTAAAGCCCTGGTAATGGCTAATGTCTGCATCCTTAGGTATTTAAATAAAAGTAAACAAACAATTTGTACATTTTCGGGTAGATATAACATTTATTGGTTAACCAACCAAATACAAAACCGCCTGGATCAGTCACTGAACGACCTGACTTTAACCTACATTACTTGATCATGTAAGTAATGTTTTCATCTATCCTCAACTGGCTTAAGGAGCCATTTGAGGGTAGATTTTGGTTACTTATACCTAAAGATACAGAGTATAGTTGAGGCGAAGATATATACTAAAGGCGAATTTAGGGTACATTAATTTAACAACCCTTATTTTGAATGAAATGGAACATTAACAATGGGATTTGATAATATTATAATGCTGTTCTACCCCTTTTGCTGCAAATGGCGGGACTTTACACTAGCGCAGATCGTTACTCATCAAATGATATTATGCCAGGGCGAGATCGCTTGGCATGTATATAACGGCAGTTATTCGCCAAATAGGTCATCAATATATCATAGTGTGTTTCCGATAAAAATAATAAATTGGCCTCTTCTTGAAAATCAATTTCAAGCGAGTAGGTAAATATATATTATTACATTGTTAGGAGAGTTTCTGTTTTGATATCTGAAAACCATTTTAGATCACTTCTCAAAAAAATTATAAATTTCGAAAGACTTTATCCACAGAGACAATTCTAGTCTCGTATTGTAGCAAATTTAGTCTACTTTAAAAACTTTTTGAGAAGGTGCTATCAAAACCTAGTTCTTTAGGGTTATAATCGCCCAAATCTAAAAATATCGAAATATTCGCGGTTTTTTCGATTATTGACAAAGTTGTGTTCGGCGCTCGAGGTCACAAACTTAGATTATTCATTAAAATCGACATCATAAAAAAGTCTGCAATAAATCAGGACTACCGGATAACCCGCAAATAGGAATAACCGTACATGTTTAAACCGTGAAAATGTTAACGTGAAATGTACGTGTGACTGAACTGATTTATTTGATACGCAGCCTACGACAACCGTCTGTATATTAAGACATAATGAACATAATATATGTTTATGTAAGTACATTCAATTTTGAAACACATGTAACCCAGTTTCTATCTAGGTTACTAAGGCTTGCTTGATAAATTAAGTTTGCGAGTAAACTCGGAAAAAGGCTATTTTTCTAGTAATTCTTCAAAAGCAGAGCGTTTCTCTTAGAATTGTTGTTCAAATGGTACGAATTTATGTTGAAAAATTAAATGTGTAGTAATTTTTTATTAATTTAATCTTATACCTTTAAACGAGAAATTCTTGTTTATTTATTTATTTATATATATTTCGGGGATCTCGAAAACGGCTCTAGCGATTTCGATGAAATCTGCTTTCGGATTTTCGGGGGCGAAAAATCGATCTAGCTAGTCTTATCTCTAGGAAAACGCGAATTTTTGATATTGTATATATTTTTCGACAGGTTTTTTGCCACATTAAGGATACTTGCATGTTTTATGCACCATTTTCAATGTTTTACAGTCAATAAGGTATTAAAAAGTGACAAAAATATGTGTATACCTACTACCTTACTGCCCGTACATTAAGGTAGTGTATGGATACCTACTACCTTACTGCTCCTACATTAAGGGAGTGTATAGATATTGTTGGCCGAGAGATACCTTGACCGTACTATAGTTGAATTAAATTATAAGTTTCCAAAATCTTAAATTCATACCTTTATATCGTTACACACATTTTTTTCTAAAAGTTCCCGCCATAGAGAATATTACGCGAAACTCTGCGTAGAGGGCGTCACTAAGTCAATCACATGGCCTACCGTGAAACACGACAATCGAAAGTTCGGTTTCTGCCTCTCTATCACTCTTGCCTATTCGATCGATAGAGAGGCAGATAAAGAAATTTCGATTTTCGCGTTTCGCGGAGGCCACCTGTAAACAAACCGCCTTGATGCATCAATGTCATAGTGAAAACTTGACAAAAACTGTTTAAGGCCTAGTATGTATAAGTTACTCTATGGTTTACTAAACAAATTAGTGCTGCTCTCTGGCGGCAGAACATTGCAGTAATACTCCCTATTCGCAACTATTAATCATAAGCCGGCGTGACCTGTAAACCATACACGTGTAAGCACTGCTTGTAAACAGGTAAGCGTTGAAAGGGTTACGCAACACGTGACGTGTCCGCCCTTGACATTAGTTTCGGAGGGTTAAATTGGAATTTATTGAGCACTTGGAGTTTACTACGAGTTTAATTGTTACATGTTACGACTGGAGTTCACATGTGTGTTACTCATTCTGTTTGTCTTAGTAAGTAATAGTTTAATTATTTACTTGTATGTACTTAATCTGTATGTATTGTGTTTTGTTACTTGTACAAAATGGGCTCCGGGACAGAAAAAAGATCCTTACCTCGTTTTAGCGCCAATTTCATTATTTTATTAGCAATTTTTGTCCTTTTAAACATTTCTGTAGCTTGTATATGTTTATACCTATTTATCTCTAATTTAAATAAGTTACTAATTTTTTTTATATACTACGTCGGTGGCAAACAAGCATAGGGCCCGCCTGATGGTTAGTAGTCTCCGTAGGTTATGGATGCCTGAAACCCCAAAACATGCGCGTTGCCGACCCTAATACTCCGCACCCTCGTTGCGCTCTGGCAACCTTTTTTGTAGTTACATCAATAACTTAAGTTTGTAATAAAGTGTTGTAAGAATGTTTACATGCAAATATATTAAATTGATTTACGATTTAATGTTGTAATTTTAATTTCAGAAATCGTCCGTCTGTCCAGTCATCCGTCACTCCAGTATTCGGCGCTCTGTTGAAATTGTCGGCATATACAACAAAAGAGTAAGTTTTTTATTTTTTTATTGAAGTTACAACATAATTATAAAAAAACGAATTCCTAATACTAACAACATTATACACTATTTCTTGTAATAACTAAAAATAAAAAAAATCGAATGAAGGGCATAGCTGTAATAAACATACGAAAAATATATTAGTAATATTTTCTATAATGTTAATATCTACGGCGGAAAATGCGGATTACGTTTTTAGGGAGAAGCGGTTACGTGGCTTCATCCCCTTTCATCTCAATGCTAAAATTTACCTCAATAAAACTACGCAAGATTTGACCCACACTAACAACAAACCTACTAAATAAGACAGCTAAATAAAATCAAGTAAAAAACCGTATTAAAAATCACACGCATCCCACCCTCAGCCTAGACTGGCCACCCAAACACCCCCCACCATCACCCCCCTCCGGCAGACGCAGCGGCGCCACTCAAGGATGTCTGCTCGCGGAGGTTAAGGACTGAGGATTGATTTTAGGGCCTAGCCAGCCTAAGGACTCCGTTTATAGTAAATTTAGGGCATAGACGAAGGAACTGACGCAACTTTTTTCTAATACTGGGGGCTTACAGGCCAATTCGGACTCACACTGACATCAGTATGATATCGGAATAATAGTAAATAAAATAATGGAATAATAGTAGTAAATGTAGTAGGGCTAAATTTAAAAATCAGTTAAAAAATACGTTATTGGAAAATATACCCTAATATTAAAACTGTATTTACACATACCTTTACCTGAATTTAGTTGTTAAAATAATTTCAAATGTTACGACCTACTTTTATGTTTTTTGATTTGTCTTCATAATCGCCATGCATGCTCGCTTATCGGATAGTATGTATTTAAGTTCAGTTTAGTATTTAGTGCATAGTGCATAACATAGGTAATATTGTATATATTATGTTTAAAAAGGTTTAAAACGTAAAAATGAGCGCGATCTCTCCAACAAACTGCAATCGCAGTTTGGCGAGTAATATAATTTGTTACAAAATTGTTGTGAACTTTATGATAAATAAATTAAAATAAAAATGTTAATAATTTATACTCGCTTCTCACTCGCGCCGATACATGTACGGACATGTAGGAGCGAAATGCACGATATCTGAATGACATAAATTAGGTGTCATTGTTCGAATAGGCCTGGTAGTCAGCGATGAAGTATAAACGAAAATGCTATCGGTACATTCGACCATATGACTAGCACTTATCTGATTAATATCACTAACTAACGACCCGCCCCGGCTTCGCACGGGTTACACAAAACCTTGACAAATTATACACCTAAACCTTCCTCAAGAATTACTCTAAAAAATAGTTGTAATTGGTAAAAAAAAAATGCTACTACATATTACGTTTCCGACTTTCGCTCACTTCCCCTTTGGATTGAACAATTGAACATTCTCTATAGCTTTAAAACTATAACTTGAAAACTTTTGACTTTTTTATATGAATTTGTTATTACTCGCTTCAATGTAGATGCCATAGATCTACAATGTAAAAAATTGCCTTTGAAATATCAAAAATGTGACCAAAATAGTTTTTTTTTATCGTTACTTACTTATTACGATCAAAATGAATGCTTCCGGTACTGAGTTTGTATGGCGGGAACCGGGAATTCCCGGTTCCGGTACCGGTACTGTATATGTATAGAAAACCAGTACCGGGAGCACTCCCTTTGTAACCATTATTAGTAGTTCTTTATTCATCGATATCAAAATAATTAAAATAAATAACAATAATAAATAAAAAAAGCCTTTCTATTTCTTGCACGAAAAAATAAAACAATAATGTTGTATCTTAGGTGATTTAGTTAGTTCGTTTTTTACATCAAAATAATTATCTATGTCAAATCAAGATCACATTTTTGAACTCAGAATCGGCCCCCAGGACGAATCTTGGCGCGCATTTCCAAACACAAAATAATATCCGTAGTGTGTAAGCTGGATTTTACTATTACGACGGGGAGTGTAAATTGTTACATTGTTGGAACTGGGTCACTGGCTGGGTCGCGGGAATAAAGTGTAGAGACTGTCCTTATTTATATTGCCGGCTCGATTCGGGAAATGAATTAGAGATTAGCTAAACTGCAAAACGCAATTCAAGACCAAAAAAAGTAAGACAATGTTGCCACTGCAATAATTTGTTTGTAAAATAGTAAATCCCTTTTGATAAATAATCACGCTAAGATAATTTATTTATTAGTAATTTTACTCCTACGATTTAAAAAAATACTTTTATTTAAGTACTTATTTTTACATAAATACAAGACGCGCTAGTAAAAAGTGGCAACATTTTCTTACGTTTTTTGGTCTTGAATTACGTTTTGCAGTTTAGATACGATATGTGACGTTCCACGGCAAAAGGTGCCTTATGGCGGTTGGCGCCGCGATTCGGGAAATAAATTAGAGATTCACTAGATATAAAATAGTAAAGATATGTGACGTTTCACGGAAAAAGGTACCTTATGGCGGCTGGCGCTTACGTCGCATACCGCCGCAATAATATTGAAGCGGCATTAATAATAGCGTAAGCGCCAACCGCCATAAGGTACCTTTTATAGTGGGACGTCACATATCTTTACTATATCGTATCTAGTTAATCTCTAATTCATTTCCCGAATCGCGCTGTGGGTCGCGGGATTAAAGTGTAGAGACTATCCTTATTTATATTGCGTTGTGAGGAAAGTAATTTCATAGTTACATATACTGGGTTTTTTAGTTGGGAAATGCTTTGGCTAAGTAAATAGAATTCTCACTTTGCGTTCGGACCAAAATTCTAGACGTCGCAGTTATAGCTTAAAGCGTGATTTATTTTAGTGTTAAAAAGCCTATAACTCACTGCCCGGGAACCACTTAGCTCCCGCAGCGACAGTGTTAACTCTCACACTTGAGAAAAATGGATAAAGAATTGGAAAGCTTGAAAATAATGTATTTCTAAGCAAAGTCTAACTAGAATAAAATAGAAGACTGACTAGAGCAAAATGATTCTAATGGAATTGTGTCGCTAAACCTCAAACTTGGACACTCTCAGCAAATATTTACCCTATTCATCATCATCATCATATCAGCCAAAGGACGTCCACTGCTGGACATAGCCCTCCCCCAAAGAGTGCCACAGTGACCGGTCTTGCGCCACCCGCATCCAGCGGACTCCCGTCCGATTACATTCCCTATTACCTTTTCTGAATACCAAAATCGCATAATCTGACAGTTACCCGAGTTCGAAGTTAAGCGACTCAATTGTGCTTCGAGCGACTCAAGTGTACAGTCATCTGCAATAATGTTACACAACGAAGGCAGCAAAAATATCTGACACGATCTTACTTGTAGAGCCATAAGAGCGTGTCACATATTTTTGCGGCGTTCGAAGAGTAACATATTATTGCAGATGACTGTACTCGCAGCTTAACAACGTCAATTATTGTAATGACAAGAGGGTTAACATACAGGATTTTATTTTAATCAATCAAAACTTTTAATGGCAAATCTCAACTTTTTAATAGCGGGAATTTGTTTATTGGATGATATTCAAGGCAGCGGGTGGGGTATATATTTAATCTTGTGTCGTGTATTAATTTTGTGTGAGGCATATTATTATTGTTCATAATGTGATGGCTTCCCTTTTAACTAACTAACTAATATGGCTTAGCTATAGCCCACGGAGGGTCTTCGTGTCCGAAACAAGAGTACCCCACTTTTCCAGATCCTGCGCCGCTTCCTGCCAATTATCAGCTTGAAGCTAACGCAGATCCGCTTCCCTTTTGCACACTTAATAGTACATTACGATACAAGTGCGAAAAGTATTCGCAACGAGTGGCGATAAATTAAAACACGACCGAAGGGATAGGTATTGTACAACGTTTTACAGTACATAATGGCCCTTTAAATTTTCGACATAGGCACGTATTGCGCTAATTACCGCTCTAGGGCGGTAAAGTAGCACCATATGTACTGTAAATTATATTTCAGTCAGTCTAGACATGTGAATATTAACTGTGACGACCTAACCTAACTGATAGTAATAACCTAGTCTAATGAAATAGGCACCCAAAAAAATGCATCAAACTATTTTTCAATTTCAAATCATTTATTTTGTGTAACTGTGACACATATAGTTTGTTAGTAAATAACAGTTTTAAAAGAGTTAGTAACTAAGCCTAAAAATTTATCTATACAGTATACCTAAACCTAAAATCTTAACCTAAGTTACCACTGTATGTAACCCATAGGGGGATGTATTCCCTCGCAGTAGTCACAGTGTAGCATTTTATTTTAGTGTGTAATTTGTGTGTTGTGTAGGTTTTTGATAATGTTATTTTAAATTCCATAATTAATTCATAATCACTGAATCAATGAATCAACTATGGGAAAAAAGACATAATTCACCACACAAGCAACAAAACCTTGTCGACATCGGCTTTACGGCCATTCTAAATATAAAAACAATATCGATTGAGCCCAAAGCCCCTTGGTCCGCTGCATACTTTATATTCGTTTATGTGATGTAACTATCGTTAACACGTGGCGACATCTAGTAGTTAAATTAGGCAACAAACTGGGTCAACATTGGAAAGTAATTTGTTAAATTGGAAAAGTTTGCGGAATTCCATTAGATTGGCAAATGAACTTGTCGAATTTGGAGTTTTAGCAGCTCTGAGTGATTTTGGCTATTTTGTATACATACCTAAAGTTAGTGTTAGTACCTTCAAGTTTTTATGATAGTGACTGTTATTTGACCAGGGCCCACAGATTATCAGTTCGCCGGACAATATCAGCCTGTCAGTTGTTCGGAGCTGTCGCCTTTTGCGTTTAACTGACAGGCTGATATCGTCCGGTGAACTGATAATCTGTGGGCCCGTTTAATGAGAATAAAATTGTACCTAAGCTCTGAGATAAGAAGTGATTGACTTGATTGAATTGACATTAAATTGTAAAATCGTCCTTTCATAACGTTTCGAGAGACGAAACAGATATTTTCGGTTTGAACCCACCACGATAGTAAACTTAAGAAACACTAGCTTCTTCCCGTGACTTTCTCTGCGCGGAATGATAATGATGTTTGATAAAAACTGTCCTATGTACCTACCTACTTTCTCAGGTCTCAAACTATATCCACACCAACTTTCATCTAAATCGGTTCAGCGGTTCAAACGTGAAGAGTTATTGGCCTTTATCACATATACTCTGTCAAGCCATTTCTGTTAGTAGAAAAGAGCGGCAAATTTAAAATAATGTACGCGCGAAAAGTTATCGTCCTATAGCAAATTTGAATTTCGCGCCCTTTTGCTACTGCCAAACTTGTTTGACCGGCTATAACTATTGACCTGAAGATCTATAAAAACTATTCGGAACCCACAAAATAATCTTCCGAAGATTAAAACAACATAAAATAATCCGATACAACCCTTCTCCAACTAAAAACCAACCTTATTCCCTTTGTCATTCCCTTCATTTTGCAATGGCACGCTCAAAATAATAACCTGATGATTCATCAACTCATTCTGATCCGTATGTACATGTGTTAAGATTGATATTCGGATGGGATTATCCGGAGGAGGGTGGATAAGCAGTACTATGCACATTTGTAAATAAGATTTATTATGGCTTCATACTGTGGGGCAAAAGAAGATCGGAAGGAAATGTATGTCGAGGGGCTCGTGTTCCATTACATCGGGTTAATTTGGGTGTTTTAGTTGTATACAGGGTGATACAGGGTGATTTTTTGTAAAAGTAAGAAGTGCGAGATTAGTACACAAAATGTAGTAAATAAAATTATGTCAATAGGTACGTCAAAAGATGGCAATCGTACATCGACAAATGCCAAATGAAAGGATTTTTTTAATGTACCTGGATGATATTATTATAAAAATGATTTATGAAAAAGCAAGTTTGTTAGAACCCTAACAAGTAGAAATCCGTGATCTCTGCTTAGGTACCTACGCCCATTATGGTGACGTATTTAGGTATATTTGTACAGTCAGCAAAAATATTAGCTTAGCACTCTTGCATGCATATTTATGCATACATATGGGTAAGACGTGCACGGAGCCGAAGCTAACACGTAACTAATAGTTTTTTTATTTTATATAATAGTTATTATTAGTCAAATCATGGAATTAGTTGTTAAGCGGACCCCAGGCTCTCATGAGCCGTGATGGCAAAATTCCGGGATAACGCGAGGAAGAAGAATAATACTTACTTATTATTGTTATTGTTACAAGTTATCTTTCAACGTCAATACCGATTTTAAATAACTATCAAAAGTTTTTAGACGAAAATTTAATTCTCATAATTTGAACGTTGATCGATCCTTGTACCTTCACTCAATTCTATCTGTCCTTCCATCTCCTTGAAACTTTTAATGATACTAATAAAATTTAGACGCCATTTATAATCTTGAATCTGCGTTTAACAACTTTCCATTAATACAATACCGTCTGCAAAGTTCGCAAGATTTGCGATCCATCAAACGAAGACAAACGGAGACGAGAAGTCCATTAGGACTAACTCAAACATAGCCTCCGGTTTGGGAAAGTCAATAATTAGGGAATATGTCTTTATCTAACACCGAGGTCAAAAATATCCCAAGTATTGTCCAGTACTACAAATGAGTGTGTTCAATGTTGTAAGTACTTTATTTTCCTGCTATCCAACGGTTGTCTGGAAGAGACTGCTTTTTAGGAATAAGACTGCCTGTTGTTACCTAGTCTTAAACTTGTATTTCGTTTTCCGTGTAGTTTTTAAATTTATGGTGCACAACAAAGAATATTTACTTACTGTGATCCACAAGTTCATGACGTAATTAAGGAACAATAATATTCAATACTAATTTCCTTGTTGGTGCTGTCTGAGTTTTTTCTTCCGTTTATGAATATAGCTTTCCTTGGAAATGTGACGTGACAATCAAATAATAATCACAGCTGAACGAAGATATATTCGAGTTGGGTTTGGGACCAAAGTAGTCTTAATTTACTTCTTTGAATACCTTTTGAAATGAGTATGTTTAGACAGTTTGATTTATAATTACCATGGATAGATATGCCCCTGTGTTTTAGTTTTTTCTATTTATAATGAGATTACAAAGAAAATTTGTATGAGAGTTCGTCCACTTTTATATTAACAAGTTGATAACAGTAAGTACCTTAACTTTACATCCCTTTTCAAAATGTGTAATAACATCCGTATCCGTCCGTCTGTCTGCGCCCCCATATGTTCCAAACCGTTAACGGTATGGCGAACTTTCTTAAGCTATTACCCTCGTAACTTCCAGAAAGCTGCGGAAGCTTGGTCAGAGCTTTGGGCTATTAGTGCAGCTTTTTCAAAACATTACATCTTATAATAAACTTGCATTCAATAAAAAAACCCACTTAAATTATTGTAGAATTCAATATAAAAGAGAGTTGAATGTCCTTGATAGCTATTTCTTAAATTGGTATTATATATAATACCAGGGTTTTATTGAATGCAAGTTTATTATAAGATGTAATGTTTTGAAAAAGCTGCACAAATTTTTTTTAATAACTTCATAATTACATAATGTTTTAATATTCTTGGTATAATGGTTATAGGGTAGGTAAGGTATATTTACACTTCATCTAATATACACTGTTATAATTATTACATACTCTAAAATATTTATGTTCTAACTAGTGACATTATATAATTATATGAATGTGTCAATAGAAATAAAAGGCTCCCAGAAAAGTGGGTTAGGTTAGGTTAAAACTGTGACCCCACACAAACGAATTAGTAGCAAAAAGTGGGTAAGGTTAGGTTAGAACTGCGACCCCGTATAAAAAACAATGTTTTTTATTGTATAAAGTATTACGTTCTATTAAAATATAATCTAACAAAAGCCATTATATTACAGTATGTCTTTATACCAGTTAAAGTGTATAAAAAAATAAGTATTATATCAATTACGGTTTAGATTAAATCATAATATAACAAAATCAACGTATAATAATAATTACATTCACATGACATTAAAGGTCTCCAAGGGGCCTCTACGTGTTGAATCTATATATTATCCCCACGCAAGGCTATCAAAAGACCGGGATTTATAGGCCCGTGAAATCCAAGGATTACATTGTAACAAGTAATATTATATGAAATGGCATTTTAGCAAGTGCCTGATAGTTTTTTTTAAATTAACAAACATTAAGTTCACACCCTTTGAAAAGATGTGTTCTTGCCGGTCTCATATTGGGATACCCTCCTACAATTTAGGAGAGATATAAATCTTCTTGAATCAGAGGTGTACGAGTAGGCTTAGAGCCGGCGTAGCTTTATTTGACGTTGATAAGGGTGGTATTTCACCTATCCAATTTCTTTGTCCAATGTGTATTGCGTCTCACATTTTGCTTTAACGAGAGAGTGAGACGCACTGACATTGGACAAATAAATTGGACTAGTGGAATACTCTCCTAAGAGTATTGTAATATGCCTACTTTAAAAACAAACTAATCTTTATCTTCATTGAATGAAAATAACTCCTAAGTGTTGTTTTTTGTTTTTCAATCTGCCAACAGGAAGGTTTTATTTTTACATATATATAGGATAGCCACGATTATTTTATTAGTAAAATACTGTATAAAAAATTAACTTCAATAGTTCACGTTTGAACGTAAATATATTCCTTGTTAGCCTGTCTGTTGTTGCTTAGATCTGCATGTAAAAAATAGCTTTTTAGAGAATTCACATTTAAATAACTAGTTTAAAATTTTGTTTAACTTATCTTCAATTACTTACGAAACTTCTTTTAATCCGCCAAAGATCAAAACAAATAATTGAAGCCGAAAAAAGGGATTCTAATTTTAGAAATTTAATGCTTCAACAACATTTTTACAATAGTTTCATAATATCGAAATCGTTTATGGCATTATTTATAAACGCATGTCAAGTCTAATAAGCCTTTGATAAACACTTGTCGTTATCCGTCATTTTGACATTTGTGTTTGTTAGAAAGGGACAAAATTGAACGGAGGTTTGCTAAGTTTGCAAAGGAGGGTAAACTACTGCACTATTAAGTAGATTACTGTTATAAATATAAACTTCGTAAACTTCCCCATCTAGTGCATGATCTACAAACATAAATAACTTGTTTACAAGTTGTTTCGCTAGGTTACATTGTCACTGAAACTACATGCAACTGTATCTGAAAGTGGGTCATTTGTTACATTTTTACTATCTTATTTAGGTATTTACTGAAAGTCAGCAGTTTCTTTTATATTTTCTTCAGTGTTTTTTTTCGCTTCGCTTAAAATGATTGCATTAACATGTTTTAAATTTTTTATTTGATTTGTATTAAATATCCAATTAATAAAACTGTATAAGTATTTAATATTCAGCAACTATTTAATATGTAACAACACAGTTAAATACTGAAAATATATCAAACTTGATTAATTTTATACTTATTTTCCCATATATACATTCATTACCTAAGCAGATCCGACACTACTATAAATTAACATTAAGACTTCTCCTGTACTATGTTATTACACCGTGAACAGAGGTAAACTTACAGTATACCTTCCAGTAACTGGCAGTCATTTGCTGAGTACGATCAGGTCAGGTCAAATTAATAAATTCGTAATCCAATTTGGTGCGTATTAAGTATCCGGCACCGCAAGTAGAAGCTATTGGATTAAAACAGTAGCAGCGGTGTTTATAGTAAGCCCAGTAACCGTGACTATCGCTAAGATCTATCAATATGCCGTAGAAGACTAATGAAGGATTGCTCGAAGTAATTTCTATATTCCTCATCACGGTATGTTACGTGCAGAAAGCGCTGCCGCAAAATTCCGCGTGATATTTGATGCAACTGCACTGAAGGTACCGTACTGATGTATATGCAAAAATTAAACGACCAAATTCTAGATATCGTACCGCGGTATATACATAAATTAAACTACCACTTTCACATATTACTATTTTGTTAGCGTATCATTATTTTGCTAACTCGATTTGCTCTTTCGACAATGTGTAAATACGAAATACAAATGACAAATTTGTAATACCAAACCAAAAAAAAAATCAAATCAAAGTCGTAAAGATTTCTATGCGAGAAGCTTTTCTTACCTCTCTATAGAAAAAAAAACTTCATCAAAGGATTTGCAACAATGTAACTTAGCACACGTATTTATTAAGTTTTACATTTCTTATATCCTTCTCCTATTTTCTCGAATCCCCTATTTAGTTCCCAATCTAATTAAAGTGCCCCACTTCCGAACTTAGTTGAGTAATGTGCCCAAATTGATACGCAACCATAAATCGAACGCGCTCCACTTTCTGGCCATATATTCTGCTTCCCTTTTACGTTAACCAGCGTAGATTGACCTTGAATTCTGTTATAATTCTACACAATGGAAGACCTTTATATACTGATTGCTTGATTGTATTCTGCAAGCGTTTGAAATGAAACCTCTGACCGTTGCGTTTTAGTTATAACTTTGTACTTATAGTTATTTTGTAATATTTTGTTTTATGAGGCTATTAATAAAAAAGTTGCTTGGTGAGTCTAATCAGCAGTTTTTTACCTTATTGACAAATATAGATAATGTATTTTACACCACGTAGATGATAAACAAGCATACAGCCCGCGTATAAATAAATATGCAATAGCCATGATGTTGGATATGAGCAAAGCATACGATAAAGTATCACATGAAATTCTTAAACAAAAGCTTAATGGTATAGGCGTTCGTGGAATAGCACTCAATTGGTTTTCCTCTTACTTGAAAAGTAGAGTAGAAATTTACCACCATGATTATAAAAATAATCGCATGATTAAAATTAGGTCTGAGAAACTGAATGTACAAAATTCCATCCCACAGGGCAGTGTTTTGGGCTGTATCCTATTCGTAATTTATATTAATGATTTGTCAAAAATCTTAAGTACCAAGGCCGTGCTATACGCCGACGACATCTCCTTAATATTTGAATGCAACTATAGTGAGGACCTAAACAATAAACTACATTGTACTTTTAAATTAATATTAGATTGGCTAAATGATCATAATCTCCAATTGAATATTTCTAAAACTAAAATCATGCAGATAAAACCTTGTCAGAAGCCAGCAATTGATATGAACCCTTGCTATAATAATGAATCATTGGCGGTTGTTGAGTCATGTTCTTTACTAGGTGTGGAAATAGACTCCTGCGTAAATTGGAAGGCACATTTTGATAAAATCTCGATAAAATTATCCAAATTTACATATGCCCTCTCCATGTTGAAGAAATGTACAGACTTAAAAGCTGCAACTAATGCCTATTATGCCTATGCCCATTCTTGGTATTATCTTATGGGGGAATAGCACGTACTTAGAGTCGTTGTTCTTGCTACAAAAAAAGTGTATAAGAATACTAGCCAATATAAATGACATGGAGAGTTGCCTCCCTTATTTCAAAAAAATGAAAATAATATGCCCTCTCCATGTTGAAGAAATGTACAGACTTAAAAGCTGCAACTAATGCCTATTATGCCTATGCCCATTCTTGGTTATCATATGGTATTATCTTATGGGGGAATAGCACGTACTTAGAGTCGTTGTTCTTGCTACAAAAAAAGTGTATAAGAATACTAGCCAATATAAATGACATGGAGAGTTGCCTCCCTTATTTCAAAAAAATGAAAATATTAACGTTAACTTCACTGTACATTTTTGAATTGTGTAAATTAGTTAAAAAACAGAAACATTTATTTGTTCGAACAAGGGATAACTTTCCACGTAATCAAAATCTGCGGAAAAGAAACAAATTAGTTAGCACTTTCACAAATCTAAAAATAGTAAACTCCGGTCCTTACCATATGGCAGTCACAGTATATAACAACATACCCTCAGAACTAAAACATATAGAGAAAGATTCAACATTCTTTAACAAACTAAAAAAGTTCTTGGTTGAAAACTCATTTTACAATATAAAGGAGTATCTTAATTATAAGTCTTAATAATGTTAATTGCTAGTGTGTGCTAGTTTTTAAGTATTAGTTTTTAAATATTAGTTTTTAAGTCTTTATGTATATTGCTGTGCCCCAACGGGGTTTATGCTGGAACATGTAAATATTTTAACATCTTGTAAAACCCATAAAAGCAATGAATGAATTATGAATTATGTGGTGGTAAGCAGTCACCGAAGCATGTGGATGCATGCAACTCCAAAGGTGTTACATTGCCGACCCTTTAAAAATCTTTCTTGAATAGCTCCATGCTGTAGCCCCCCGAGAAAGCAGGGAGCTCATTCCAAGTGCATGTTGAATGAGATTTGTTTTGCCTCCGTCTTGTGAGTATTGAGGGTGAAGAAGGATCTAATCAATAAATAAATATTATTAAGACATTTACACATAGATTGACTAAGCCCCACAGTAAGCTCAATAAGGCTTGTGTTGGGTACGGAACGCTTAAAAAAAATCGTTCAATAATTTAATAAGATGCCTCACCGCGCATACCACACACGGCTCTCGACTACCGTCTCATATGTACCTACACATACCTAAACCTTTGTATTAAACAAATTAAAATAAGTTAACGTGAAGCAGGAGTTTACTCCCCTCAGCTGAGCTGTTCGTCAATATCAGCTCCGACAAGTCATCCGGTCAGTCCGGCTATCATGACATTCATGATAGACGATGAATGTTTGTTCTAAATTTTTATCCCACGTCTTCTATCTGAGAAAATCCACTGTATTTACATTACATTACAAGTATTATAACAATATCGCTATAAATAAATCTATTAGCAATATGACATTACAAGCGAAAGCTATATTAGGCATTGATACCGTTGTCGATAAAAGTTATAATAACGATACTAGCTCATTTTCTATCCCTCCTACGCGCAAAACTAACGCCTACTGATCCATAGACTGTCCGCCCGATTCGAACTTCAAGATGAGCGTTTTCCAAAAAAAAATACATTTCATTCATGTCTTCAAAATATTGGCTTCTTGGGCTCATTTTACTCAGAATCATTTGTACATTCAAGCCTCATACATGAAAAAATGTGTCCCAAACTTTTGTATGAAAAAATATTTCCCAGTGCGTCACATTCTTACAAATAAAAAACCTATTCATACAAAAATGTGACGATCTGGAAAGGAAATCTTGGGACACATTTTTTCATGTATGAGGCGTGAATGTACAAATGATTCTGAGTAAGATGAGCCCTAGAAGTCAATATTTTGAAGACATAGATGAAATGTACATTTTTTTCCGAAAACGCTCAGATACGTCAAATATTACGACTAGATACGATATGAATTAGATATGTCAGTGTTATAACTAACTATTTAACTATTTGTTTACTGTACATACTTTTTCTTCTTGTCTATTACCTTCCGTGATTCTTCTCACTTGATGGTCTCACTGGAAGATCAGCGCTGGAAGCCACCAGCAACATGCTGAGATAGGGCCATTTCGTGGCACTTTAATCTTATTCTGTGTTTTCTTTTTTATTATGTATTGTCTCGATTGTTTGTGCTTACGAATAAATACTATTCTATTCTATTCTATTCAAAAGTGACGTTTTTGTTTGAAGAAACGTCATATTTGACACTGACATTATCTAATTCATATCGTATCTAGCCGTAATATTTAACATATCCTAAAGTTCGAATCGGGCCGAATGTCAACACTGGGTTTCTTACTGAAACGTTAAGCACCTTTTTACCCCCGCCGCAAAAATAGGGGTGTTACATATTATATAATATATATATATGTTATATACAGACAGAGCCCAATGGAGACAGTTGGAGGAGGCCTATGCCTTACGGCACACCGAACTGAGGGATATATTATAAATAAATAAAAAAAATCAAGTGTAATTTATATCGTTCCGAATAAATGGCTTTATTATTATTATTATATTATATTTCACTGCTATGTGAGTCTGTTTGTGGTCTCGTACTTTGCTATTAAACGGGTTAACTGATTTGGATGCGGTTTCATTTATTTGAAAACAGGTTTTCTAGATTCTTAGGCACATTTTCTCAAAATCGGTTTATTTGTTTCATTGCGTTGAGATTTTTTTTTATTTATACGAAGTTGTTATTTATTTATTCACTTTGTATTTGCATGAGACTTTGCACGAAAGACTTTTTCCCTCAAATCTCCACTAACCTTATAGAAGTTGGAGGTTTCATCTTATCATTTTGAAATAAAATATTAAGACATAATAAAACTTAAAAATATATGTATAATAATAAATTCGAAAGTAAGTCTTTCTGTCTGTTACCTATACAAGTTTGGTATGGAAATAATTTGAAGTCCGGGGAAGGATTATTAGGATAGTTTTATCAACCATCATCATCATCCCACGAGGTCGTGACAGAACCTAGTGGATTATATTCCTTAAATAATTTTACTTTTCAAAATTATACCAATTAGTTAGTGTACTTACATACATACATATAATCACGCCTATTTCCCGGAGGGGTAGGCAGAGACCACGGATTTCCACTTGCTACGATCCTGACATACCTCTTTCGCTTCCTTCACTTTCATAACATCCTCATACACGCTCGCCGGTTTAGGGTGCTCCTGACCTGGCCTTTCTTCAAGATTTCCCCGATCTGATACTGTAATATCGAATTAAAATACAGTAGAACCCGCTTCATACGATCACGTTTAGTACAATTTCCTGTTTAAGACGCTTTTTTGCTAGGTCCTTCAGAATCGTCTTAATAAGTGGTTTCTATTGTAGATCTTTTGTTACTATCCCGACCATTAACCCCACGTAAGTGTTTTAATACCTTCTAAAGGTCATAATTGAACATTGAATTCACAAATTTCCCGGAATTACTTAGTTAATCAAATTAATTGCCCATTTCGAAACTAATCCAAACTTGAAGTGAGTTAATACAACTTAAAAGCTGCTATTCTCGTTGCTGACGCGAAGGCGGGTGAGTCGAGTTCCTGTTAGGGAATGCAAATCGGTTATTTTCGGTTATTTTTTGTATGGAAATTATCGGTTATTAACCGAAACCGCGGTTATTTCCATACAAAAAATAACCGATTTGCATTCCCTAGTTCCTGTACCCCTAGTGTATATTTCATAGGCATTTCCTTCGATAACGTGACGTGACGTACGCGTTTGCGTTAAGTGTCATTTTCTATGGGATTTTGAGTTTCCAAAACGTCCCGGTTGGCGCGCTGTTCAAAATCCCAGACAAAAATAGACATAACGCAAACGCAAACGTTCGTCACGCTATCGAATGAAATTTTCACTAAGGAGGGGTTAGTATAATAAGAGGATGAGGAGGAGAGGAGGGAGGGGAGGGGTTGGGATAATATATCCCATCAAAAATATTTTCATGTAAGATGTTGCCAAGACGAAACCATAAGGCTCGCACTGTCAAAAAGTTATCAAATCTCTTAAATTAAAACTCCCTAACTCTACAAACTATTAATTAAATGGCTCCTCTACACGATGGAGCATCATACTGGCCCACTAAGATGGACCAGCGTGTAGAGAGGGTAGTGCTGTCGGATGGCTTATGGCACGGCGGGATGGTGATAGGATGGCCACGTTGTCAGTTTTTCGTCCGCACATCAAAGTTAGTGGGTCAGCGATGCGTACGCATCTATACGTGGCCCACACCATAGTGAGTGCTCTCAACCAGCGCATGGCCATCTCGCTGTTCAGCGCTGGGTCATCGTGTAGAGCCAAAAAAGAGATTTCCGCTAGTACCTGAGACTTTAGTTCGCCTTTACTCGGTTCTCAATTGGAACATACGTTAAACATCGGGGAGGAGTATGAATACAACTTTACTAATTATAATGCCGTGTATGAACGGTTGTTCTGTGTTGCTAGCCCGGTAATCTTGACTTTGAATATAATGTAGTTAGGTAGTAATAACGTAGGTTATTCTAAGAGCGTCACTTACGAGGGAAATAGAAGGTTATTTTCTTAGACCGGTACTTGTGAGGTGGATCACTTTCGTTGACCGCCAATTTTGAGGTAGATCACTTTCTTAGAGTGTCACTTTTGTAGATCGTCACTTTTGAGGTAGGTTACTTTTTAGTACTAATTTTGAGGATGCCAAATTCTGAGGAAGTTCCATTCTAACATAAACAGTTAAAAAAAGTTATCCGCTAGTAAAAAGACATTTCAACTCGATTTTTCTCGGTTTGCGAATTGGAACATACAAGTTAAACATCGGGGAGGAGTATGAATACAACTTTACTAATTATAATGCCGTGTATGAATCGTTGTTCTGTGTTGCTAACCCGGTTTGACTTTGAATATAACGTAGTGGGACGTCTATTTGCACATATTTTATTCAATTGTGTGAGCACGAGGTGTAACTTTAGTCGAATAGACATTTTAAAGGTGATAATAGTTTTTTAGTGTTGTTAAGTAAGTTATATTTTTGAGATAGTAGTTTTGGGGTAGGTCACTTTACCGTCACTTTTGAGATAGGTTATTCTAAGAGCGTCACTTACGAGCGAAATAGGAAGGTTATTTTCTTAGACCGGTACTTGTGAGGTGGATCACTTTCGTTGACCGACAATTTTGAGGTAGATCACTTTCTTAAAGTGTCATTTTTGTAGATTGTCACTTTTTAGGGTTCCGTACCCAAAGGGTAAAAACGGGAGCCTATTACTAAGACTCCGCTGTCCGTCCGTCCGTCCGTCCGTCCGTCCGTCCGTCTGTCACCAGACTGTATCTCATGAACCGTGATAGCTAGGCAGTTGAAATTTTTACAGATGATGTATTTCTGTTGCCGCTATAACAACAAATACTAAAAAGTACGGAACCCTCGGTGGGCGAGTCCGACTCGCACTTGTCCGGTTTTTTAAGTAACACTAGCAACTTTCTAGCACTCATTTTGAGAATGTTAAATTCTGGGGAAGTTCTATTCTAACATAAAATGTTAAAAAAAGATTTCCGCTAGTAAAAAGACTTTACTTAGAATTCAGCTCGTCTCTGCTCGGTTTGCGAATTGGAACGTGTATGAATATAACTTCAGTAATTATATGCCGTGTGTGAATGGTTTTGTTCTGTGTTGCTAACCCGATAATCTTGACTCTGAATATAACGTGGGACAGCTATTTGCACATATTTTATTCAATTGTGTGAGTGTTGTCAGGCGTGACTCACTCCGCGATTTCGTCGCTTTGCTACAGGTAGCTAAAAGTACATCCGTTCCGCCCCAATTTTGGGGAAAGCCATAAGCCGCGCGTGGCGCAGTCGCCACCTAGCGGCCATATCTGTGCTGATCGTAACAGACGCGTTTTGTTAGAGAGTGAGTCTTCTGTACCTAGTACTATTATTTATTCTGTGGTGTAGTGCAAATTCACTGTAATAGGCTGTTAAAGTTACTGTTAATTTTATGGTTACGTTACATTTTGTATCGTTAGAGTTTGACCAAGATAAGTCTGCCACGATTTTGACAGCACACGCAGTGCAAGAGTTATTTTTATAGTAGACGAAGTCGCGAACAAAATCTTGTAATGTATAAATGATATTAATGGGTGATCGAGACAAATCTAAAGCCTTATTGCAAATGTTATCGATATCTAAAACGTAAGTATTTGTAAAATTCACTTTTTTATTTAAATATGTTATATTAGCCCGGCCCCGGCCCGGTCTAGCGTGAGTGATGCTTTAATCTGTATACAGTACGAGTAAGGCTGCGGGTATAAATCCTTGTAAATCAGGAGTTTTCGATCAGAAGGGTTTGGGGCAAGGGCAAACCAATTAGTTCAAGAATAACCTCTCAATTACCTGTACGTGCAAAAGCAATAGTCATTTTACTATAACCACCTGTAGCTCGAAAATGCTTATTTACTTGAAGTTACCTCTGAACGACCCTTAAAGGTCGATAATAAAAATTCATTGACAAAGTTCACCAGCTGGGGGTTTGCGCTTTGATCTTCGCCGCCCACGCCTCGGTGGAGGACGATGTAGTTTTACTGGATGAGACAAAATTTCATTTTCACTTCTCATGCTCAAAAAGTGCACCTTTATGTCGTGCGTAGACGACATAAAATCGCATTTTAGGCTCTAGAGCATAAAGTAAAATCATCTATTACGACCCTTATTGACTTAGCAATAAAGTCCAAATTCTGCCATACAAACTGCCAGCCCTGCCGGCGCGCCCCCGACCGGCGCTCTCCCGATCGGCGTGCCCCGCGCCTCCGACCGGCCCAAGAACAATTTTCTTTAGTCTTGAATAAATACGTTAAAATAACCTAAAATATTTGATTTTTTGTATATTTTCCTCGCAATCGAAGTGAAAAGCAGAGTGTACAACAAGGGCATAAATGTCCATTTTTACCCTCGTCTACTATTTTGGTCTTCGCTTCGCTCAGACCAAAAAATTGCCTCGGGTAAAAATGGGTCACTTTATGCCCTTGTTGTACAATCTACTATTTGATCCCAATTGAAACTGTGTTGATTAATCTCCCTTTATAAATATTATTTATCTCATCATCATCATTCAGCCTACATACGTCCCACTGCTGGGCACAGGCCTCCTCTCACTCGCAAGAGGGCTTGGGCTATAGTCCCCACGCTGGCCCAATGCGGATTGGGGACTTCACATACACCTTTGAATTTCTTCGCGGATGTATGCAGGTTTCCTCACGATGTTTTCCTTCACCGAAAAGCAAGTGGTAAATATCAAATGATATTTCGTACATAAGTTCCGAAAAACTCATTTACGAGCCAGGATTTGAACCCGCGACCTCCGGATTGAAAGTCGGACGTCATATCCACTCGGCCACCACCGCTTATTTATCTATATGACTTCATTAGCCAAATGTGTCCCACTGCTGGGCAAAGTTCTACTCTTTCTTTCACGTATCTCTGTCTATGGCAATTTTAGGCCAATTTTTCCAAAAGACGTCAGGTTGTGCCGCCAGCCCCTCGAGGTCTGGTTATTAAGTAACTTCTTACATTCATTTCGTCATTCGAAATTGAAACGCCAGCTTGGATAAGCGTTAACGGATTAATGAAATGAAACGTCTCTATGACAGTCGCTCTTAACATATATCTTAATTAGTGTATAAGATAAGATAAGATAATCTTTATTGGTACAATACAGGTACACGTCAGATACAATTTTATACAATAATCATACAAATTCCACATTACAGAGTATTTCAACTGAAATATACACAACAAATGCCCTTACCGTATGGGTAACATTCCATTTCTGACCGCAGCTGCACTACTAGTACGAACGCGTCGGTGTTATTGTCAATTTCCATAGTAAAATGAATGGTATGGAATGCTGTCGTTGGAAATGGACTGTCACCTTAAGCGTTAACGAATTAATGAAATGAAATTTCACTATGACAGTCGCTCTTTTTAACCTCTTAATTAGTGTGTGATAAGAATCCTGACCGAATGCTTACTTATCTTTTTGTACTTATCGATTTATCTGCTCTATACCGAGGTCTGAACCCACAATTGTTGACCATCACACACACACAATAAATATAAAAGATTGTCAATTCACCTATTCCATTGAGCGTACCCAGCCACTTCCAGTACATCTACACCCCTGTTACCAGGGCTGCTAATATTAATAAAGTAATTGCGTGGGAGCACCCCGTTATATATTTAACCCCAGCCCTGTTGCCTTCAGTCGTTCGCCGGGATGCTTATAAACGGTCATATATCTCACATATATGTACTTAGCTGTCATCTTGTGATATATAACATATAATTTCAGTTTGCCTAATTTAGTAATAGTTTATCTAAAAAGATTGCTTTTATTTTTTTTATTCGATTTGCTGCATTAAAAAAATGTAAGTATATATTTCTGTGTAACTTTATTTGTAACTTACGTGATTTGAAAGTAAACTTAAGTAAGTTTGAAAATGACAGTAGGTAATATCATTACAATAATTCTTTAAAATAAATATTGAAGACGCAGAAAACTAGGTTTTTAATTTGATTTTATATTAACTACAAATTTTAAAATAATTTCCGAACGTTTGATTTATCGGCCTCCTAGCCGAGTCGCTAGTGACCCTGCCTACGAAGCAGGAGGGCCCTGGTTCGAATCTCGGTAAGGGCATTTATTTGGGTGCTTATCACGAAAATATATATCATCATCATCATCATCATCATATCAGCCCTTTATCGCCCACTGCTGAGCATAGGCCTCTCTTCTAGTACGCCACTTAAATATATATCACGAGTATATAAGTTGGGGTCCATTTGTTTTTCATAAAGTTTTAAGGCATATATATTGTTTGTCAATTATCATTAGTCATAAACTTGAAACCGTTTACTTTTCAGGATTTTCGTAAGGTTATTCTATAGATAGGTTAGGTTAGGTTAGGTTTGTTTTATGGCAATCCTGAAAAGTTACGCGTTTCTGAGAAAAACCAATTGGATGGTGTTTAGCAAAAATGAGTCATCCCACATCCATTTTGCAATAAAATGTCAACTTTACGCGTTTGAGTTGACATCTTATTGAAAAATTAATGTGGGTTGACACATTATTGCTTATCAGCATCCAATTATGACTAACGAAAATTCGGACAAACAATACATTATGAATGACTTAAAACTTTTTGGGAAACAAGAGAGACCCATATAAGTTTGTATCGGTATTGTCACATAATTTAAGTACCCATAGTACAAGCTTCGCTTAATTTGGGGCTAGGTCGATCTGCGTAAGTTTGTCTAAATATTTATTTGTATTAACTTTTGGAAAGTACCTCTTGAGACTCCACAAAGCAAGATGAGTCACACACAAGGTGCGATCTGCTGCTTGTGTGCAACACTGTGGATCTTTGGATACTGCTTATATCCATAGGCGATGATTGCCTCCTGTCAGGTGGCTCAAGTGCTCGTTAGCTGACTATTAAAAATTGCATGAGCACATATATGTGGCTTTCCATAGAGAAGGGTCCTTATGGACATGATGGAGCCTGAGGACCCTTCTCTGATGGAAAGCCACATATGGATTTGATTGCGTAGTCAATAATTGAGTTAAAATTGGTTTTCTACAAAAAAACAACGCAAGTTAGGCCAAGGACGTTTTGTGACATACTAAAGTTAGTTAGGTATACCGTAATCATTCAGTAAATATTCATAATTTTCTATTTTTGAACGACCTGACATGTTTATTATCATTTAAAGTACATATGGTGCTACTTTACCGCACTAGTGCGATAATTGGCACATTACGTGACTACATTGACACTTTAAAGGACCATAATGTGTACACGTGCGAATAGGTAACTGGTGTCGATTACACTCCCTGCGGTCGTATTTTAATTTATCGCCACTCGTTGCCAATTTCCTATTTTCGCACTAATTCTGTAGACTGAGGGGGCTCAGAAAGTTTTCGAATATAATATATCACTTTAGATATATCATTATTCATGAGATAACACAAAAGAAAAAACACTATAATCGTCTTCCCAAACAGCTAAACTTTATTTATTAAGAGAACCTTATCTCCTCACAACTGTAGATAGGTAGGTATCAATAAATAGTACCTTTTCTACAAGTTTCTAGAAGCAAAGCAACATCAAAATAATAAAACGGTCGATAAGATTGGGAGCAACAAGGTATACTGTGGATAGCGACCGACGGTTGAAGGCGCTAGGTACAAAAATCATGCAAGCAATTCAGTAAAAGGGAGCTTTATTGTGTAGGTAGGACGGTTGTTTTTACTACTCACCGAGATGGATGGTTCTGAAAATTGGTTGATTGTTGAGTATGTAAGGCCAACGCTTTGCGGAAAAATGTGATATTCCTCAAGATATTTGTACGTACCTTTACTTAATGTGAGGACTATTATATTTTGTTGACTCTTCTGTCTTGATTTTATATCAAGGGGTGCCCCTTATGCCTAACATTAATTGTCATAATATGAATTCGCATAACAGATTTGGCATAACATAATTGTTCATAACATTGAACAGGCATAATCATTAAAAAGTATATCACTTATTGCGCATAATAATGAATCCGCACACTTGAAATATGCATAACATTGTTAACCATAACTTTTTAAACGAACTTACAGACAAGGTCACTAGTTCAAGAAGTTTGCCGGCACCTAAGGCTTGCTGCGTTCTCCCTTTTGATCCCTATGTCGATTCGTTGGGCGAGGAAAGAGACAGTCGGTCCCCGGTGACCTCAATTTATTTTTAGCAAGATTTTAGTTTAACCCAGACGTTACATTTATTTAAATCCAGAATTCCTTGTTGTGCAGGCGCGGAGATGTCGCGTTGGCGCGGCGTCAATGGCGCCGGCTGAGCACGCTCGGCTAGGCGCCGATGCGCGCCTGGCTGCTCGTGTGTGCGGCGCTCGCCTTCGCGCCCGGAACGACGTCGGCGACCGCCGCGCACCCGTCTCGCGTCAGAGACGACCATATCAAAGGACAGATACTCGCCAAGGTTGGTGCAATAGTCATTCATATATTCATCCCACCGGCCGGCAAGCAGCCGTCTCGCGTCAGAGACGACCATATCAAAGGATAGATACTCGCCAAGGTTGGTGCAATAGTCATACATTCATCCCACCGACCCCCGCACACCCGTCTCGAGTCAGAGACGACCATATCAAAGGGCAGATACTCGCCAAAGTTGGTGAATAGTCATTCATACATTCATCCCACCGGCCGGCAAGCAGCCGTCTCGCGTCAGAGACGACCATATCAAAGGACAGATACTCGCCAAGGTTGGTGCAATAATCATACATTCATCCCACCGACCCCCGCGCTCCCGTCTCGCATCAGAGACGACCGTATCAAAGGACAAATACTCGCCAAGGTTGGTGCAATAGTCATTCATACATTCATCCCACGGCAAGTACCCGAGAGCCGCAGACGGGATACTCGCCAAGGTAAGAGACCAGAGTCTCTGGTCTGAACGCGTGTCAAAGTGTTCGACAACGCTGAAGATTGCAGAGGACAGCAAAAGCGCTTCAACCGGCACCTAGACACCTGCAGCGTCAATCGCCGTTTGACTGCTTGCATGTATTATGATTATGTGACTAATTTATGGTTAGGCAAGCTGGCGCTAACTGTTCGTTTGGGGGCAATTGTCTCAATAAGCTGATATAGAAATAGAGTTCTATAGACTCCGACAAACATAATATATGAGTAGACAAATCGGAGCTTTGGCTGCAGTGCTGCTTTAGATTCAATTATGATACGAGTAACCTATCACTGTGTCTTACCAAACTAAAACTTTGATTTAACTTCGTTAAAATACCGGGATACGTGGAAGGGGAGAAGGGAGATCTTAGTCCAGCAGTGGGACACTCTAGGCTCATAATATAAGTAGGTACCTACTGCTACTACTACTAACTTCACTGGCTCAGTGACTCAAAAAATATCTTGGCCTCTGACACAAGAGAACGCTAATCTGCCCTATTCTGCGCCACTTCACGCCAGTTACTCAACTCCGAGGGCACACAGGTGCTTTAGAGCTTTGTCTACGCTACGTTGAATACTGCTGGCGGTATCTGGGACGCCCGGACGGACGTTTTCCACCCAGGTACCCCACATACGCTCTTCTCACATCTCGATCCTCTCCCATCCTCTCCAGGTGACCAAGTCACCGGAGTCCAGGACGGAAGTTTACCCAGGTGCCTCACATACGCTCTTCTCACAACTCGATCCTCTCCCATCCGCTCCAGGTAACCAAGTCAGTGGAGTCATGTAAGTGTGGAGGCTCACATAAGTAAGTAAACAATAATATTAAATTTGTTCCAGCTGGGGCTTACATCGAGACCAACGCCGCTGCGCGCGCCGCCTCGAGACGTGGTGCGCAAGATCCTACAGCGAGCGGCCGATCCTGCGCCAGCGCATACCGACACCGAGCCGCAAGACATGCGGGAAATCATCGCCATTGCGCATAGAGGTCCACACACACCATGCCACACATTTAACATACATACACCCCACGAACACACAAGCTCCTGCAGAAGTTGGAACTCAAATAATGTACCTAAGCGTTGATCGAACCAAAAACACCACTAACGGCCCGATTCGAACTTTAAGATACGTCAGTTAATAGATCTAGAAACGTTATGGATTAGACGTGTCAGTGTCAAAAGTGACGTTTTTGTTTGAAGAAACGTAATTGGCGTATGACGTAGTTCGAATCGGGCAGTAGTTCAATTCAACGCCTGGCACGTTACGTTTATCATCTATGCACAAATGTAGGGGTAGATCTATCACTTTTCTCAGGCGGTTGGTAAAGAAGTTGGGGTTATTTTCTAAGGTTTAAATTTTTATTTTTATTGACCTTAACATAACACAAATCAGTTTCATGCAGTCAAGCTTTCAACCGGTCCATTGCTGAGCATAATAACTTCTTACCAACCTCAGTTAAACGGGAAATATATAAATTTGTCTTTCATGGTACTCGTATGTTACTTAAAATAATATGGACATGTAGGTAATCCTAGAAAACCTACAATTCGGACACAGAGATGCAAACATTTTTAGAGCGCTATAGTACTTTAATTTAAGAATATTGTAATATAAAAACAGTTTACAGAGTTTCTCCTTTCTTAACTAAATTTCTAATGCATGCATCATCAAATAACAAGTATAAATATGTAAGCAGGGATGCTAAGCTAATCATTTTACGACGGTACCTATTCCATGCCCGCTCTAAGATTCAAATAAGCTACTTACTACCTCTACCTTCCATACTACTTACTCTTTATCAGAATGACAACCTAGTGAATGCTTATTCTAGAATTATCGTAATCTAAGCCTATTGTGACGTCACAGATAGGCTTAGATAGAAAGCGTCTTGATTTTGTTTGTTTAAGCATAATTTTTGTATGATTCATAAATTTGGTTCCGAAATCTCTATCGAAATATAAGAACGTATCCTCATACTCCAAAATATAACTTACTTATTTTATACCGGCTAGCAGTTCGCTTTCCACGTGTTTTGATTAATTGTCATTGCTGCCCCACATCTTCATGAAATTGGCCTCAGCCAAATTGTACGCCTCAAGATTCTATCATGAGCCAAGAAACTTGAGGTTTAATGTTTAATATATAGACCGACGTGAACTGTTAACGCGGTTGGAATTTGTGTAAGTTTAGGTACTTTTAATTAGAGTTTGATGTCGTTAGAAAGTTATATTTTTTTAAGACGATTGGTCTAAAAAGGTGAGTTATATTTTTAAATTCTATCGATGGAAATCAATCACAAAACCCAAAGTAGCTAATTATTTGAACTAATTAGCAATACAGCTGTTTCCATAATTATACATCTACATATTTGTCTGGATTTCTGCGTAGCTATAATGTAACTTTAATATATTGATCTCGTGGAACAAAACATTACAAGTAACACTTTCAGCACAGAATAAATAATAGTACTACCGTACAGAAAGGAAACTTCCTACAAAACCGAAGTTTGACAGCGGTTCGGGGTCGAATCATGCTATCCCTTTCTAATATATGGCACTATCCCTTTCGGCTATTTAGGGTTGTCAAAATTCAAGTGATTATCTTATCTGTGGTCGTGCACGCAGAAGGAAGTCAAGTGGTGCCAACCCTAATAATTGCTCGGAGCAATGCTGAGCCGAGCGGAGCCGAGTTTGACCGATCTCAGGAGTTTCGCACCCCTGCTTTCAGATCAGTCGCTACTGTATCCTCCTGAGACCCCTTGTCATTATCGTTTTGAAATTGGAACCTTCATGTATTCAATTTTAATTAGATTAAATCCTTTATAAAGGCCTCAGGGACTCAGGAGGGTATAATTGGTCTAATCCAATGAACTAGAATAACTATAGAAGTCTAACTAGAGCTCAAAAATGACCCCACCATGTTGGTGCCGTGAGCGAGTCAAGTGTAGGTAATTCAAATTCAAAATTATTTATTTCATGTGATTTACACACATAGATATACAAAACAATAAACATACAAGAATTACACATAAACACAGACATATACACATAAAAAACCGGGCAAGTGCGAGTCGGACTCGCGCACCAAGGGTTCCGTACCATAATGCAAAAAAAAATAATGGAAAAAATGCAAAAAAAAAACGGTCACCCATACTACCACGCCCGACGTTGCTTAACTTTGGTCAAAAATCACGTTTGTTGTATGGGAGCCCCATTTAAATCTTTATTTTATTCTGTTTTTAGTATTTGTTGTTATAGCGGCAACAGAAATACATCATCTGTGAAAATTTCAACTGTCTAGCTATCACGGTTCGTGAGATACAGCCTGGTGACAGACAGACGGACGGACGGACGGACGGACGGACAGCGAAGTATAGCGGCAACAGAAATACATCATCTGTGAAAATTTCAACTGTCTAGCTATCACGGTTCGTGAGATACAGCCTGGTGACAGACAGACGGACGGACGGACGGACGGACGGACAGCGAAGTCTTAGTAATAGGGTCCCGTTTTACCCTTTGGGTACGGAACCCTAAAAATTGACAAATAGATAGGTATAATACAGTGGTAGCCAACTATTAATTTTAACTACCAATGTATAACACTTGTAGGGGAATGTTATGTAGTCCCTCACAACGGAGCATTATGGAACAGTCTGGTTTTTCCGCTATCATTCTCAAGATGGTATTGGGAAATATATAGAAAATAATATCTACTGCTCGCAGCTTGAGAGCGTCAAATATTATGCCTCGAAAGATGTTTAACATATAAAAGCTTTTTAGCTAATTAAAGCTTTCATTGACCAATCAACTTTTTTTAATAGCGGGAAATAGTGTATTGGATAGTGTTTAAAGTTGCAAGCGTACAGATCTAGTGCAAAAATATTTTCCATCGCGTTTTCACGGAAACGCACGAACGTGGTTTGCTATTTCAGTCAGTCTCGGAACAGAAAGTACTGAGGTTGACTGATGTTACCATGACAAATACGAACGTTTCCGAGAAAATACGCTGGAAAACAATTATGCACTATATTTTGTACCGAGTCAATGATTCGTGTCAGCATCAGTCATGTAGACCGTTTTTTGAAGTCAAAAATGTACTAAGGTCTTCGACTACGTATATTCCGTCGCTCATCTCCAAATATTAATAATATATATTATCTTTGCAACTGGAGCATTCTTAGACACCCATATCGCAGCACTTTAACTTATTTCAAATCCGAAATATACAGTAGTTTACCCGCCAGTCTCATAGGGGACAAATAAAAGCTAAATAAAAACTGTCAACCGACGATAAACGACCAGCGGAGCGCACTCGCAAAGCATTATAGGATGTAATAAATATAACCACTCTGTTCTACCATTTGGCCAACACTGCTATGTACATAATTGCAGACTTCTGGCCCGTTCCGTTGGAAAAAACGTTATTTACATATGTAAGTAATGATTAATGTGTTCTGTCTAGTGCCCTGGATCTAGACAAGGTTACAGTATCGTGCCAGACGTCTAGCCTAGTAATTGGGAGTGGTTCGATCTTTTTAAGGGATAAATAGGGGGTTTTTGGGTTGCAAGTCGGCATTTTTGTGATATATCGGTGGGATGAAGACAATGGAGTCTAGCTACCCGATTCGAACTTTAAGATACGTCTAATAGATCTAGAAACGATATGGATTAGATGTGTGACTGTCAAAAGTGACTTTTTGGTCGAAAAACCGTCGTCATCATCATATCGTTTCTAGATCTATTCATTGATTAATCTTAAAGTTCGAATCGGGCCGTAGGAAATGATCTTATCGTAATTGTAAAGGGAGAAGCTAAGTTTTTTCGTATTTTTGGTACTTAAGTAGTGTATTACTTGGTATTACCTATTATGTCTTTCTCGGGGAAATGGGACGGGTAACGCCGTGGCAGGTGGCCTAGTGGCCCAGAGCGTGAGCCGCGTAAGCTGATGACGCTAGTTCGAATCCGGCCTCCGTCACTCAAGGGCCTGGTGACTTTTTCTTTACTACATGACATCTATTTTATAATTTGTGTTATTTTTGTGTTGGGATACTCTCTAAATTGTTGGCTGACAATTTTCTGTGTATCTCACTGTTGTTTTAGTTGCGGCGTGAAAATAATTTCGGTTTTTAATTGCTTTTTTTTTTAACTATTCACAAGTCAGGCTCACTGCTCAGTCCCTTTTATAACTACGAGTAAGCATACATACCTACCGTAAAACGGGGTGAGTAGGTTTCGCGGGGAAAGGTGGGTTATGAATGGCGAGAGAAGGTTTGAGAGGGGGGTGAGAAGGGATTTTAAGGCTACTGCTACAAAAATAATGTATTCAAATTTAAAATGGAGCTATAGTAATACGCATAATAAAAAAAAATCGATCCAACAATCTACCAAAATCACCTTTGTATGAAAACCCCTCTCACAAATACGAGGCACTACGGGGTGAGGTGGGTTTTCCTCTTTATCGTCAAAGTTATGAAATGGAACTACCCAAAATAAAATAAAAACTAAAATACAAACGTCCGGAACACTTATTATATACACCATTCAGTTTTCATATGTAAAAATAAAATGTTATCGAGGTTTGAATTTCAGTTTTGACCCTACTCACCCCATTTTACGGTACTCGTAGTAAGAAAATACGTTGTACCTATTGTAATCACTAATCACATATAAGTATCTATAAATTGTAAATACAGATGGCAATCACAATTAAAAAATCAACGATGATCAACTCTGGCCAACGTGGGACTCGAACCCACATCCTTGGATTCATCATTTGGATTTGGATTTTTTGGATTTGAATTACTTATTGGTTTTTTCATTGTACATCTGTATTTACAATTTATAGATTGTAATAATATGGTACGTCCCACAGTAAAAAAGGAAAAATACTCATATTCGCATATAAGTACCTATTCCCAAGGTGTGTCAAAATTGTGGGTATTAGATATTCACCTTCATATCCTTTAACCACCTGTCCACCATCATGAAAGACAAATAAAACTCAAAATATACCTATTATCCACAGAATACACACAGTTAACCCTTTGAACGCTACGCCTATAATTTGCGGCGCATTGTGAACCTTGACAGAATGCACTAAGGTTGATTTTGGGTTGTAGCCACGCGCGTCAGTTTACATATTCGGCGGTCAATGGGTTAATTATAAGCAATTTTAGAAATAAATGGAAAAAGCGAAATGACTCATAATTAAATTTGGTTAAGAATTTAAAAGTTTGACAATAGTGAGAAATCACGAAGGTGAAATACCTTAAGGCGAGGTGTGTCCAGAGTCTAGGCTGATTGTGGTATTTTTCCATAACCGCTGTTGCTTTGCTAGTTGATGTTTTGAACTTAGGTTACTAATTATTAGATTACTTAAAAAAAATTAAATTTCTTAATTCAGCCTGGGCAGACCTCACCTTAAACAGCATTATTTTTCTTGTAAGTACTATTATAAATTATAATCTATGAAATTTTATGTCAGTGTTAATAATGAATTTTTGCTAATATAATTTTAATTAAGTTGTTTTCAGAAAGCATTCAACACATTGAAGGACCCTGAGACCACAGGATTTAAATGGTAAGGAAAATATTTTTTTTGTGAATATGCTTGAAGCTTATTAGGGCCACTTGCGGGTTCCAGGGTTAGCCAACTAACTCGGTAACTCGGTTAACCGTTAAGTAGAGATTAACCCTGTATAAACGGTTAACTCCGAGCTATTTGGCTAGCCCTGTGAACGCGCAAGTGGCTCTTAAAATATTTAAAACAAGTCACTTAGGTACATAAATTATGTAAATGAAGTAGATCGACTCGACATATGTTTCTAATCAATCTTCATATTAAAGTTGAAACATTGACATATAGGTATTTCAGAACTGATGGCCTTACGGGCAATAAGAATGGGACATGAATGGGGCAGTACAGCGGTGTGACACCGTTACAACGCGATTGGTTGATGAGTTTGCATCACGCGCGCGATTGGTCGCAACTAGTTGCGTTAGGCTGCACGATTGGCTCTAATTCGTAAGTGACACCGCTGAACTAGTACCATTTTGCCCGTAAGGCCCGCCCTGAGATATACCTATATAATGAGTTGAAAGCTTAAAAGTTACCACTCATATGAGCAAATGAGTAAAAATTACCGTTTGTTTTATTTTAGCGAAAAATACGTAAAAGTTACACTTTTTTCCGAACCTCATAAACCTTATCAATCCAAGGTACTTTACATATGATCGCGATAGTAAATCGCTAGTAAAGGGTTAATGGCAAATGGAGAGCGCAGTAAAACGAAGGGTTACTCATAAAAACGTCCATTTGAAAGAAAGATTATACCTCGTATTTTTTGCCAGTATCATTGTAGAGAGATTTAGAATTATGGATATGGCATTTTATGTGTATATAGCGTATTAATTTTCCAATAGTATTATCTTTTTCTCGGTATAGGTAATTCAATCATTCAATCAAACTTTTATTGATAAAATAGAAGTATTTTATAATTCCCGCCATAATTGACAGATTTAGCGGCAAGACAGATATGATATGACGGACACATCTGCACGTAAGTTTATCTAGTATTGGTAGAAACTCATGTCATACTCGTATTATGACTTATGACTCTGAATTTGAAGAACTAGATTACTAGATCGTTTTAAGAGACTGCTCAAAAAACTTCCTAGTCTTTCAAGTCCCAAGTCGAGTAGTTTGTCGTTTTTTTTAAATTCACTGAATAAATGTGAGAAATTCGCTATCTCAGTCGAAATTACTATTCATGCTCTTTTTTCTCTGTACGTTTTTAGTAATTTCATTTTAATGTACATTTTTTTACCGTAATAAATAGATAAGTTATGTCGATTCCACTTTCTTTATTTATATAGAATCATATTTTGTCGCATTTTACTTACAAAATGCGTTTAAATACTATATTTTATATAACTGCCTTGATATACGCAAACATAACATAATAAAAACAAAATACGTGTCATCAAAACCATCAAGTTTTAATAAAACGTCATCCCAGTCCACATAAAATTGGGTAACTGTCAATTGACCTCGTAAAATGTCAGAAATACAGCCAGGGCGAACCGAGGGAAGTCTCAAGGAATTATATAAGCGTCCGGGCTTCTAGAGGTCGTCAGGAGTCGTAGATTATTTGGTTATTTGTAGTTCTGAGTATAGAAGTTAGAGTATTGGGAGTTGTTTTTATAGGATTCCTTTAGGTATCCGAAATTCCAATGTGACATTAGGACCGTTTTTTATGCTGTTGTTTTTATTTTTTCCGTCGGTACCCCTCGTGTAAATTTTATTCGATAGTGTGACGTGAAGGACGTGTTTGCGTTGTTTTTGAATGGGATTTTGAGTTTCCAAAACGTTCCGCTTGGCGCGGTGTTAAAAATCCCATACAGAAACACAACGCAAACGGTTCTGATTTCGACAAAATTTGAGTTTCCGATTCTGTACAATGTAAGCGCAATTTCACAGTACTTATACTTACTGTGGTATATCCACGGACAAAACATCCTCCAGACTTAGCATAGTCGTGCTACCCCCTCTGCCACGCATACGGTAATTTTACTCCATGTTCGAGTCGAAAGTGTCTTTGTGTGACGTCCGTGAACGCGTTCGTCGTTTAAACGGACCAATCACGGCACGGGACTTCTCTCACCTCGTCCCGCGCACCCCCGCATTTTTGGCATCATCGGTTGCATGAAATAATTGCTCTAAACTCGGTCTAGAGGATTCCTAGTCTATTCTTTATTCTTTATTCTTTATTCAAACACTATGTATAAGTTTACAGCTCAAGCCAAGGCACTTATACTGTTAATTAGGTACATATATGTTGTCAGTATCAGTCAGTATCATAAAATTAGTAGGTACACTTATTGTATTACACACTTATCTTTATAATTGAACATACATATTATGTATTACTAAGTTACATAGAGATAAAAAAAAGAATCTGATATTAAATAACATAGGTAGAGTTTAAAAAAATCCTGATACTACGTTGTAGGGACGGCCACTTGTCTGCGAATATGTCTGCGTTTTGGACTGTAGCTATGAAGTTATTTAGTAATTCTATTGCTCGGTACGTGGGTGCGTTTGAACCGTGATAGGTGCGAACATTTGGATATGCAAAAAGGTTTCTGGCTCTACGTGCGCTACGCCCTACTGCAGCTATGTAGTTGTCTGGGGTAAAAATACGCATACGCTCCAGAACGGATGGGTTGTCAATACGATTTCTTAAAAGCAGACAATAGTGTAAGGCAAGCGTTTGCTTACGCCTTAGCTCGAGAGACTCTAACCCTACCATTCCCAATACAAAGGATGACGGAAATAAGTATGGGTAGTATCCGTAATACCTTTTGTAAAGATGTCTATGGGTATATCCTAAAACATCTACATCTGAGTTAAGAAAGGATCGTGTTTTCATATCCCGACGGAAAATACATATATTTATCTACAAACCAGCCAAATTTCCTCCAAATCTAATTAAAAAAAACGACTTCATAACGGTGATCGGACAACTCATCGCAAAACCATCAAAAATCAATTATATCTCAAAATAGGACAAGATTTATTAAACTCATATTATGTACACAGTATCTTTATAAAAATTCCAGATTATACTCAAAAACTGCAGTTCAAAATTGTAAAAAAAAATGTATCATGTTCCATACTAACATTTATTTTTGCGATAAGTTGTCCGATCACTGAATGAATGAATCATAACAAAAATCTGCCCATTATGGACGCCTTACTATACTAATTCATGTTCAGAAATTTGTAGCACTTTGGCGGTTCTAATAGAATTTGGTAAATAAAAGGGGAATGAAAGTATCATTTCATACTTTGCAAGAAATAAATGAGCGTTCCATACTATTTCCTATGGTCAGTATAACTTCTTAGTTAAAAAAACCGGTCAAGTGCGAGTCGTACTCTTGCACGAAGGGTTCCGTACCATTACGCAAAAAACGGCAAAAAATCACGTTGTATGGGAGCCCCACTTAAATATTTATTATATTCTGTTCCTATTTGTTGTTATAGCGGCAACAATACATCATTTGTGAAAATTTCACGGTTCATGGGATACATACAGCCTGGTGACCGACATACAGACAGACAGACGGACAGCGGAGTCTCTAAAAACAGACTGTATTGCCTATTGTAATGATTATTATAAGACTACTTATGATGTCGAGATATTCTCCTCCCAGCCAATTCTCTGACCGTTTCCCATCTCAATACGGTTATGTTAAGTCAATAACATATCAAAATGCATGATTTACCGATATGGGAACAGACGATCGGGCAGTTTGATATATTCATGAATTATTTTATTCATACAGGGAGCGTTCGTGGCCTAGTGGTAAGAGCGTGCGACGTTCAATCTGGAGGTCGCGGGTTCGAACCCCGGCTCGTACCAATGAGTTTTTCGGAACTTATGTAGGTACGAAATATCATTTGATATTTACCAGTCACTTTTCGGTGAAGGAATACATCGTGAGGAAACTGGAGTAATCCCAATTAGGGCCTAGTTTACCCTCTGGGTTGGAAGGTCAGATGGCAGTCGCTTTCGTAAAAACTAGTGCCTACGCAAATTCTTGAGATTAGTTGTCAAGCGGACCCCAGAGTCCCATGAGCTGTGGCAAAATGCCGGGACAACGCGATGATGATGATTTTATTCATACATGTACATGTATTGGCGAAATGATGAATAGATGTTTTTCTTTAAATCTAATAAGCGCCAATAATTTTATTTGCGAATGAGTAGTTATAGTAGTTTTATAGAATGCCAAAATGAAAAGAAAATACGTATCGGGATTAGGGTTACCAGATGACAGGAATTTTCCTGACATGTCAGGAATTTTGGCCTTTTGTCAGGAATGGGGACGGAACACGAAAATCACAGGAATTTTTTGAATTGATAGGGTCTTTATTTACTAAAATCAATATAAATAATAAATTTAATAAAACTTAAATTAATAAAACGCGGCTATCGGCTCAATCGGGTGCCCATCGATAACGGCTAGACGCCGTCCCCGTCGTTGTCAAAAATATGAATGTCAGGAAAAATATTCGGAAATCAGGAATTTTGTCAGGAAATTCTAAATTTGTATCTGGTAACCCTAATCGGGATGCTAGGTCACGTGACTATTTCCATACATTACACACACGTTGTATCTAAATTTTGTTATTTCAGTAATCGTTTTGAGTTTCGAATTAATCTTTCAACATTATATCGTAATTTTTATATTTAATATTAATTATAATATTAAACTTTACTTAAGCTTAAATTCATACTTCATACTTAATAAAGCGGGGTCAGATTTGAGGATCCTCAATATAACTTTCCACAATGCCTGAAAACTCGCCTCTTTAATCAATGTGTCCTGCCCACCATGACATACGGTGCCGAGACATGGACGCTCACTAACCCCTTAGTGCTGTGCATAAAATACGAGTAGCACAAAGAGCCATGGAGCGCACCATGCTCGGCATTAAACTGCAAGACCGAGTGAGGAATGTCGAAATCCGACGCCGCACCAAGGTACGAGACGTGGGTGACGTCATCTCCAAGCTTAAATGGAGTTGGGCGGGACATGTTGCTAGGCAGAGTGATGGCAGGTGGACCAAAATGTTGACGGATTGGTGGCCGCTTTCGGATGAATGAAGCGCCTGGCGTCCGCTAGCTCGTTGGGTGGATGACATTCGGAAAATCGCGGGGCACTTTTGGATGAGATTAGCCCAGGACCGGGATAAGTGGCGTACACGAAGAGAGGCCTATGCTCAGCAGTGGGCGACTGAAGGCTAGAATGATGATGATGATGAAAGCGGGGTCTTCTGTCACGAGTATTTACAATACTTAATAGGAGATTCCAAGCATAAGTTATTATGAAATGTTGTTCCAAATAAACATTTTTTTTTTCATTATTCAAGTTTCGATTAGCGTTTACTATCAACGATTGTCATCGTATCTAGGCCCCCAATAATATCTAAACAATATAAGGATTCCCAAGTTCGAATGTCGCTTTACGTGACATCCAATGGCTGATCATTATCATTCACATTTGCAATAATACAATTTCAGATTTGGAGGTGACAGCGGCCGGTGTGGTGACGGAGTGTGATGAAAGAGTGTCTAAGTAAGTCTTTTGTATTTAAGTATATTAATTGTTATATTTATAGTAGGTACATGTAGGTACCTACATACATTTTTTTTTACAAATAAATAAATAAAGAAATAAATATTGGGGACATCTTACACAGATCAACCTAGCCCCAAACTAAAAACTAAGCAAAGCTTGTACTATGGGTGCTAGGCGACGATATACATACTTATATAGATAAATACATACTTATATACATAGAAAACACATTAATGATATGAGTATAACTTACCTACTATTAGCATAATTTTTTCAATATATAAGTGGCGATATGTCTAATAGACTTAAAAAATAAGTTTTTTTAAAGGCACTCGTATCAGTCAAGTCGGTATTTTTTTTTGGATCAAAACTATCAAAAGTCTACATGGGACCCATTGCATTAACGCAATACAATTTTCAGAAAAGACAAAGTCCGACAATCTTAGGGGCCCACTGATTAACAGTCCGCCGGACGGTATCGGCCTGTCAGTTGTTCGGAACTGTCAAAATTTTGTTCTGCCGATACCGTCCGACGGACTGTTAATCAGTGGGCCCCTTGTCTACGTGCTAACTTACTAAACCGGTACTTGATCGCGACGTTACTATCGATATCGATAACACGAGTCGATATTGAATTAATCACTAGCACTGGTACGTTTTTGCCCCCGAAAAACCCGGCTATTATAATAAGTTCTTACCAATAACTAAACTTATAACTTCATTAAGAATAGTAGGTAACCAGAAAGACCGTTAAAATATTTTAGTAGTGCTACTTATACTTTGAATTAGAGATGGACCGAATATTCGGTAATTATTCGATATTCGGCATATTCGGTATATTTTTCAATGTTCGTATTCGGCCGAATAGTTCGGTTCGAACTGCCGGATATTTACCGAATAAACAAATTCTTTTTTAAGGGCGTTGCTAGCTGGCACGGGTGCACTTCGCGGTCAGGCATGAGACGGTTCCATTTCTTTTCATAAACATTCCCGGCCGGTCCAGAGGGGAAAGGTCAAAAACACGTGCGGAGTGCAGATCGCGGACCTGTAGGGTAATTCGCTAGTAAATGGCCACCTGTTAGTAACTGGCCACCCTAAACTAAAAATGAATTCTATTCACCTATAAACATAATTCATTTTAGTATAAGGTGGCTAGTTATTGGAGGCTGGCCAGTTATTGAAACCTTATACTAAAATGAATTCTGTTTATAGGTAAATAGAATTAATTTTAAGTTTAGGGTGGCCAGTTATAGGTCCGTGGCCAGTTACTGGTGAATTACCCTATGAACTTGTTTTCAGCGTTTTAGGCAAGTTTTAATCCAGCCGAATATTCGGTTCTGTATAAGCTGAACCGAATATCCGGCCGAATATTCGTATTCGGCAAAGTCCATATTCGGGCCATCTCTACTTTGAATCAATAACCGAGTACAGTGGGAGAAAAAAGTCGTTGCATTTTATATTAGCAGTAGATAGAGATACCCTAAACAGAGGGTTGCGTAACGCCCGTGTGTGGTCTAAGTAACAAGCGGTGGCGGGTGAAGATTATATTTATATTTAATGGCCTTCTAATCTAGTCGTTCCTACGAAGCAGGAAGTCCCGGGTTCGAATCGTGGTAAGAGCATTTAACTATCTGATGTGTTAGTTGCAGATATTTATTTTGTCCCCGAGATAAAGATGTTTCACGCTAGACCGGGCCGGAGCTTCCGGCGCTTAATTTTCTATGAAAGGTGATAGGTGATCACGTGATGCTTTCCATAGAAAACGGGGCGCCGGAAGCTTCGATTTCTAACATGTTTAGTCGTACAAGGAAAATCATATCGTTGCGAGTTTTATGGAGTTAACTCAAAAATCACGTTGACTATCGCAACGTAAGTTTAAATAGAAAACAGTACAAATGCAACCTAAATTAATGCTTTAATGTATATGTGCTTCAATATAAATAAGAAAAGGTCCAACCTGGGAAAACAAGCCACTCGAGAGGGTAAAATTAAATAAATAAATTCAAAGAATATAGACAACCTATTCGAGCGAGTATGGCAAAAGTATTGAGTATTTTCATAAATTAAATAACGCATTCTCAGGTCTTCCGCCCCTTGACGCTGTATATAAAGAAATCCTAAGTTAAATCAGTCAAAAGTTACGTTTTTTTTTGTGTCATAGATTTCAGTCCGCATCAAACAGATATTCGCAGCGATAGTGACCAGAAAGTGAAAAAAACAGCATGAATGTGTAATAACAAGAGCTGCATGACCTGATCCCACCTTCCCATTTCCATCATCGGACATCCAGGCGCGAGGAACGAATGAACCCGTTCGTGGTTAATATCCCATTTGTCCGCACAAAACGATATGCCTCGTCTTTTTTGGTAAGGACAGCTAAGGAATGGAATGCGCTCCCGTCATCTGTATTGCCTGAGAAATATTATTATGACCTCAGTCTCTTTAAAGCTAGAGTGAATAGGCTATTACTGAACCGGTGAGCTCCATCTTAGGCTCTGTCTTCACTTTCCATCAGGTGTGACTAGAGCCAATCGCCGATCAGTTTATAATAAAAAAAAAACACATACAGGCTTTTTTCGATTCGTATCCGGGACCTCCTGCTTCGTTGGCAGGGTCACTACCGACTAGACTAGGAGGCCGTGATATTTGGTCACTTTGGCTGTTACTATATTGATGCTGACTGTACAAAGACCAACATTTTACTGACCAACAACAGGGTTATAGGTTATAGGTTATAGGTTTTCGCGGGCTTGGCTTCCGCAACTCGACGTCATAATAATGCGCCTATTTTGCGTATTTATTATTATTTATTTATTCCTTAAATTAACATTTACAGTCAAGCTACACATGTTAAAAGGAGTGACATTATATAAACATTGAGAGTAAGATTTTACTTAAGTGCTAACTATACATTAATTGAGCTCGGCGTCGCTATTGACTCCAGGTATCGGCTACTAACTGACAAAAAACTAGGTTCCGTGCATTGGAATATGTCAAGTTCGCTGTCGCTGTCCAATATATCGTTCAGGAGAGACAATGCGTGGTGCAGCGGTGAGTGGGATAATGCCCGGGTCCGCGCCGCCGGGACTGCAAACAGCGCGCGGCGACGAGGGCGCAGCTGAATAGTGCTGTGGACAGGTACTCGAAATGGTACAAGTGCTAGCAACTGAGGGTTATGTATTTGGCCACGGATTAGGAGATAAAAATATCTTACGAGTGCCACATTTCTTCTGGCCTCGAGGGTGGTGTAGTTAACCATTCCGAGAATATATAGACTAGGGTACATGTATGGATAGTAACCATAAGTTTTATTATATAGATGACGAATGAACGATTTCTGGACCCTCTCCAACATAAGTGTGTAGTGTTGTTCATGGGGACTCCAAATTATCGCATTCGTCTCAAGTCGGCTTCGTACATACGCGTTGTACAGTATTCTAAGTGCATTCTGTGTACTGAAAGATTTTGATTGGCGGATTACGAAACCTAGGCATTTTCTTGCAACCTTACAGGCGCTGACAATGTGGTCATTGAATGTGAGCTGTTGATCGAATATTGTGCCAAGATCACGAACTGATGCAACTTGCTGCAGAGAATTATTTCCGATCCTGTAATAACATTTTTGAGGATGTCGAGCACGGGTGTATGACATGACCGAACATTTCCCTACGTTTAGAGACAATTTGTTTTGGACACTCCAAGCACAGACACTGTCAATGTCTTGTTGCAACTTTAGACAATCGTCGTGGTCTCCAACCGGTTTGACTAATTTTAGGTCATCAGCAAACATTAAGCAAGTGGAATGCCTAATATTTGCTGGCAGGTCATTAACTAAGACCAGAAAAAGGAGAGGACCCAGGTTACTACCTTGACCAATTCCTGAGTGTACTGGGTACAGATTTGACCTAGATTGGCCATATTGCACATACTGTTGCCTCCCTGATAAGTAAGAGGCTAAGAAGGATAAGAGCTGACAGGAAAAACCAGCTAAAGCCATTTTCCCAAGTAGTATGTCGTTATTTACTGTGTCAAAGGCTTTTCGATAGTCAAATTTTCGTATTGGGTTGGCGGCACTATTCCTGCCAACCCAACTCTACCAAGAAGCCTAGCAGACCCTTGACGTTGCCGACGACTTCTGGGAGAGACCCCGGTGAGCCGAGGTGTTGTGCCCGGTATTTTGCCACCCCTGGGCATTCGAGAATGACGTGGGCGGCTGTCTCCTCTGCCTCCATGCACGCTCTGCAGAGGGGACTATCTGTAACACGTAGGGTTAGTAGGTGCTTGTTAAATGAGGCGTGTCCAGTTATTGCCCCGGCTATAAGCCGGAGCTGTGGTCTCTTCAACTGTCGAAGTCTCCGCGACAGATTGGGGTTGAGTGTCGGGAGGGCTTCCTTTGCCTGCCTGCAGGTGCCTAGGTTAGACCAGTATTGTTGGTGTTTTACCTTGGTGTTGTGTCGCAGCGTGTTCCGGAGCCAGGCATATGGCAGAGGTAGGATTGGCTCAGGTCCTGCCACCTTCAGTTCCGAGCCACCTCTCGCCAGGATGTCGGCTGCATCGTTACCTCGTGAGTTGCTGTGTCCTTTGATCCACTGCAGAGTTACGCCATTGGTGGTACATACCTCTGACAGAGCTTTGTGACATTCGTAAATTAGCCCTGAAGTGAGAGTATAACTTTGTAGAGCTTGTAGTACTGATCGACTATCAGAGAGTATGCGGATGGGGTAGTCCATTACTTCCCTTGAGACGATTGCGTGTGCTGCCATTATAATGCCCATACATTCCGCCTGGAAGACTGTATATAACAACAGGGTTACTTTACTTAAAAATATGTCCCAGTATCGTATCCGGTTTCCGGCTGCCGAACGCACCGCAACCGGTTTGTCAACTTGGACATGGCCTTTTTGGCGCTTCGGGCATTCGTTTCGGAGAGCTCGTAGCGAGCGGGCGTGTCTGTTCGGTTTACCTCTGTGTAATTATTCCTTTGTCGATTATTGTAAACCAATTATTCATTCAGTAAAAGTGATCAAGTTATTTTTGGTCTTTTCATTATTGCTTGAGGCTACCAGATGGCGAATCCTGAAAAAAACGAACGCGCACTCAGTCCAGTTCTCAATCCTACCCCGACAAATATAAAATTGGGCAAGGATTATCATACAGGACAAATAAAGGGAAAACCCGATAATTGTACATTTATACATACTTCTTTGATGGCAAATTTATATTTGCAGTTCGTTTCAGTTTGTACCTCAATTACTACTATTCGTATTCGTAAAATACTATTCGTTGCATAACTGACTATACTCGTACTATGAGCTATTTACCAGCAAGAAAATCGAATAATTCAAATTTTCGAAAGCGTCACATAAATTAAAAGATGCCTTCCTAATTGTGAATGGTTACACTGTACACTAAAATTACTTTCATTATTAATAAACTTAGCATTTTGTTCATGTAGTAGCAGACGCACAATTTACATGCAATTGCTCCATTTGTGTTAAAGGATTTTTATATTCACTAAGAATTTCACGAAATACTTTAAAACATTACAGTAGGTAATAATTCAGTTTATATGTCAGCAATGCAAATCAGCAACATGTTTAATTCCAAACAAACCAACGACAATACAATCTACAACAGGCTTCGTAAATTTTACATTATAAGAATTCAAATCCGTTTACATTATTTGATTTAAGGGGCTCACTGATTAACAGTCCGCCGGACAGTATCGGCCTGTCAGTTGTTCGGAACTGTCAAAATTTTGTTCTAACTGACAGGCCGATACCGTCCGGCGGACTATTAATCAGTGGGCCCCTTTAATGATTTATCGCTGTTACCCATGACATAAGCTTAAACACAGACCACCAAATCGCTGTCGCCTGTGCCTTAGATCTCAGCGCACTTGGGCGCCGGCCAGAGGAGGCGTGCAGCACGAATCTGACGCCTCGCTATTCGGTCCGATACTCCGAGATTGCACGCAGATTTTATTTAACCACGCATTTGACCCATTAAAGAAAATTAAGGCTCGGGTTTGCTTTGAAATGTTTAAGAGTATATTCAACAAGAAAAATATGTATAGGTACTTGGAAAGTAAAATACTTTAACGTCGAAACGTATTTCAACCAGCTTCATATCACGAATGTTAATTCATTATTTTTCTAACAGATGGCGTTAGTAGTAATACAAAGTGTTATTCCTTTATTTATTTATATTTAGGTTTATAATTTTTTTTTTATTATATAAGATAACACATCTAGACATGAATTTAAATTACTATGTTAAATCTCAAACCTAACAGTACGATAGTTTTTCTATAAAGTGTACCACAAGAATGCATAGATTGTTAGTAAAGTAATTATTAAGAATATATTTTAGCTTCATCCAAGCCAAGCGTCATCAGACCGACACCTGTACGGTTACCATCAGTTTGTCACTGACATAAACGCCGTCGAGAACGTAATTTACTTTCTATACATCTCGCTCGCACTCGCATATTAGTGCAAACGGGATGTATAGAAAGTAAATTACGTTCTCGACGGCGTTTACGTCAGTGACAAACTGATGGTAACCGTACTGTTCGCCACGGGCACATTACACCTGCCAGGCTTGTGGTCGGGTTTGCCGCTCCCGTATTGGCTTACACAGCCACGAAAAACGTTGTCTCCCTACCTGTACGGTTACCATCAGTTTGTCAGTGACATAAACGCCGTCGAGAACGTAATTTACTTTCTATACGTCCCGTTTGCACTAATATGCGAGTGCGAGCGAGATGTATAGAAAGTAAATTACGTTCTCGACGGCGTTTATGTCACTGACAAACTGATGGTAACCGTACTGACACTGCTTGTATAGTCTGTAATAGACTCGAAGGCCAATGATGATGATTCTAGCTTTACCCGAACCTTTGCTACCAGTATTAATTATAATCAAAAGGCTTAACTATAATTATGTAGTTTATAATTTGTATATTATAGTATGACTACTTAAACACAAATCAAAATATTGAATAAAATAATTTGAGCTGTTCCTTAACTTATATGAACTGATTGCTTGAATACAACTCCATATCCAATTCTTGTAAAAGATTTTAAAATGAGTTTCTTCACTCTAATATGCATAATACTTTCAATCGTGGAATTATTTGCATGAGAGCTTGCAGAAATCAACTCTTTTACTGCAATAAATATATTTCTCAACGGTTAAAATCTGAAGCGTCGCTAGTGTCTCTAGATTGGTTTCAGTCTGCGCTCCGCTACTCGTAAAATTTACTATCGATCTGGTGACTCACGAGTGTAGATAGCTGAGGCTAAAATAAAGACTTAGAGAACTTTCTTACAAGCAAAGTGAATTTAAAATAGAGGATTGTCAAAGTAAGTTTTGGAGTCACAGCAAATACAAAGTTAAGTGAGTACCGTAAAATGGGGTGGGTAGGCGCAAAACTGACATTCAAACCTCGATAACATTTTATTTTTACATATGCGTTTTGAATGGTGTGTATAATGTAAGTGTTCGGGACGTTTGTATTTTAGTTTTTATTTTATTTTGGGTAGTTCCATTTCATAACTTTGAGGATAAACAGGAAATCCCACCTCACCCCGTAGTCCCTCGTATATGGGGTGAGTTGGGTTTTCATACAAAGGTGATTTTGGAAGATTGTTGGCTCGTTTTTTTTTTATTATGAGTATTACTATAGCTCCATTTTAAATTGGAATACATTATTTTTGTAGCAGTAGCCTTAAAAACCCATCTCACCCCCCTTTCAAGCCTTCTCTCGCCATTCATAACCCAACTCTCCCCGCGAACCCTACTCACCCCATTTTACGGTAGTAAGTTTTGTAGTAGTTTTGTAGTGATAATACGCATCTATACTAAATTATCTTTGATACAAGCTGACAATGTCTAAAACACTCATAGATGACGCTTACGCTTGAAGTGTGCAAAAGGGATAGATACCACGTAGGAAAGTCATTCCGCAAAAAAAAATTAAAATGTTTTTAATGTTTTTATTTTACTTACCCCTGTTACATTAAGCCCCCGGCTCCCCTATGAGCATAATCATGATTACAAAAGAAAAAACGTGAATTTTTGAGCTTCACATCGGCCACTTGAATGTACCAAAACTGTTAGCGGACTGGAAAATACGAAAAGCTGTATTCAATGGATGGTATCCCCCGTGGGTGATTAATTGATTATATCTTGTAAATACAGATATCAATCACAATAAAAATCAACGATGATCAACTTTGGCCACCGTAGGACTCGAACCCACATCCTTGAATTACCGGTCCAATGCGTTATGCGTTGCGTAATTATATCTTATTGATTGTAATTATTTACAAAAGCAAATAATAGACGCAGTCATATATTATTTCAGAATTCTATACTTCCTAGAGTCAGGCGAAGCTAACTCTGCAACGTCTTCGATACCACAGTGTGGAAAAAATCTCAAATATCTATAAAATCAAGGCGTTTAAAATAACACTATGTACTATCAAAGACGCTGCAGAGTTTGGTCGCACTTTTGATATAATATTTGACAGGCAATCTTGGACATTGTATAAGTATCTGTGGGTAGAACATAATAACCCCTGCCCGTATATCCCCAACTCTTATTTAATACTTAAAAGAACACAATAAAATCCCAAACTTCTCCACAATAATTATGCCTCTCACATTGGCGACCATTCGGAATATATCAAAATTATGTTTCGGCGGAGCAATAAAATTTCGAAGTTGAATCTCTTTGCATTTCCGTTCGTGGAATTGAACCGCCATGTTATACCTACTGGATTTTCTTTAAAGGAATGTAGTCTTTATGCACTGGGTTCAAGGCTTATAAACGCGCGGGGCTTATATCGATTAGGCTTTAAGACGATGTTATTTTGGAGCGTTTGCGTTACTTACGTATTTATGTAGGTTTATTATTTAAGTAGTTTTAATTTAAGTATTCTAAGAAGAATCTTACAACAAGTTAGTTCTTGTAAAGTAATAATCAAACAACTATCCGTTTTTATTGTAAAAATATATATTATTGCAACCTTACCATAGATGAGCCGATCTCTCGAAAAAGTTTAAACAAGGTCGGCTCACTTTATATTTCGTCAACTTTACTTAACCAAGTTCTTAAAAGTTAAACGTTTATAATTGTGCATAGAATTTAGTAGTAAGTAGCTACTACCAAAGTCACCGCATATCATTTCAGTGTTTCGCATCCCGTTATATACTGCGTAAAAACATAAATAACCAATAAGTACTATAAATCAGGTACTAGCTAGTATCTGCCACCGACTAATATTTTGTGCTAAAATTGGCAAAACATGCCTGCATTTTCCATACAGACCAAAACTACACCAGAAGTGTTTTGTAGTTGAGTGTTTAGTGTTAGTTGTATATTTCGTAGTTCTATTGTGATTTTGTTGACATGTGTTATTTTGACATTAAAGAAATTGAATTTGAATTTGAATTTGAAGCAGATTTGGTCGACATAAATCAACCAGAAATGAAGCTTTAGTGTCCTTAACTTTCAAAAGAGTTTTTATTTTTCAACGATGTGTGCAGGTATATACTTCTTCCCGTAAATTAAATAAAAAAACTAACTGAAACTACAAATAAGTTAAATTGGACACTAACATCATTAAACTTACCCATAAAACCCCCAATTATAAAAGAATAACCCCATCCAGCAGATCCGCCGGACCAGGGCGCTACGTTGCGAGAAGTACGCGCCAGCCCTGGGGTCTCCTGTGGAATCAAATTATCAATTAATAATGATATTTATATTGATAATCATCCCTTTTGTGCATGGGAGGCCTGTGCCCAAAACTGGGTGTTAAATAGGCTAAAACTATTATTTTTATATCGATAATCGCTACCGCTTATGACTTGGACCGCTCTAAGATATCGGAAATAGTGCACGTCCCAGTAATGAGCGTATTGACTCGCGGGCGCGACTGTACGGACTGTGCCGGCGGTTGACCTTTGACGTGGCGATTGTACCAGCTACAGGATGCTGTTTTATGGCGAACAACCACAATTATTTCATCACTCATTATATATTTCTACTTAAAAAATTATGATATATATTTTAGTCCGGATCCCTTTTTTTGACATAATTATTGAAAGTCATAATGTAATGATTGTCCGATTATCATTAGTCATAATTCTGAATAAGTTAACTTTTCAGGGTTTTCATAAGGTTATCCTATAGATAGGTTAGGTTAGGTTAGGTTTGTATTATGGCAATCCTGAAAAGTTACGCGTTTCTGAGAAAAAACCAAATTATGACTAACGAAAATGCGGACAAACAGTACATTATGACTTAAAACTTTTTGGGAAACAATAGAGATCCATTTTCTTCTTAGTCGTTATACTCTGCAAAGAGTCCCTCACCCCCTCTAAAGTCCACCACTTTTTATCATAAAACCAATCGCGTGCATCTCCATACAATTACAATTAGCTGAAATATGACTACGATTGAGCAAATGCACTAGTTATAATTACTGATAAGCCGTCGGAAAGTTTCCAGAATTGCGAAATTTCCACATTGAAAAAATTCGGAAACTTTTCATATTTTTGTATGAATATCGAAATTTCACGTTTCCAAAATGATTTATTCCTTAATCCTATTAAGTTTTCCTTTACGAGACCTTTTCCAACTTTTTTTAACTTGCATATCTGTAGTTCAACGAAATAATCAAGTTACTAAGATCTGTACGGTTACCATCAGTTTGTCACTGACATAAACGCCGTCGAGAACGTAATTTACTTTCTATACATCTCGCTCGCACTCGCATATTAGTGCAAACGGGATGTATAGAAAGTAAATTACGTTCTCGACGGCGTTTATGTCAGTGACAAACTGATGGTAACCGTACTAGTGTTGTAGTTTTTCCACTATTTCATCAAGATTTCATAACCCTTCGAGTGGCATTGTCCTCCTCGAGGTCTCTACGGTAAGTGGCGGTGGCCGCGAGACGGACAGACATAACAAGCCGGTTGAATGGCGCAGCCATTTTGGAAAAATATACGTCAAGTGGCGGGGCCTCAACGGGTGATCATCGTGAATTTGGCGCGTGTTAGAAATATGACCGTTTCCCAAAAAAAATCTATGAATGATATATACAAACTATATATCACTGAATTCAGCATAAAATGGGTTATTTGATTGTATACCAATGAATTCTATTCTAGTTATGTGAATTATGCTAGACTTGTTCTAATCTCATATTACCAATTTTTTTCTACTTTCATGTAAAAATACGTATAGTTACGAAATAAAACAATTGATTGTAGAAAAAGCAGTCTTTATGACAAAACAATACATTTAACACGATTCACACAGTTTATTTCACTTTTTATCAGTGCGTATTACGTTTGAATGTTCGCGGCTCGACGACGGTCGGCGCGTAATGGGCGAGGTGGGGCAGGAACATCACGTCATTTCTAACAAACTTTGTTTTACGCGGGAATTCGACCGTTAGGGAATACCATCCTTGTTTATTGACGAATGCATCTTGCAAGAGTGAGCAAGCAAGGCATAGTTTTCACGGTTTTATTTTAGGCGCGAAAGGCAGCGTTGCACAGAGGCCGCGAGACGGTCTCTGCCAATTACGGGCTTGTTATGACCGAACCTTCTCGCGGCCTCTGCCACGCAGAGGCATATTTAAAAAAATGGCCGCGCCATTTGTCCTACCGTTCAACCGGAGGTGCTGCCACCCGAAGGGATAAAAATATCTTAACATGACGAAAAAGAGAGACATAATCCAAATCGGTCCAGACATCTTTGAGAAATCGAGGAACAGAATTTTTTTTAAATCCCAAGAACAATATTTTCGGTTAGATATTATTTATATAGTTTGTCAAAGGACTCTCTCATTTCAATCATAGACAGAGAGAATCATACTATCTTTATCTTACACTAGTACTAGCACCCAAAAGAAAAGGATGAGTATAGTTTTCCTGGTTCTTACTGACTGACAAATTGGTTTGGCCAACTATTATGAATACTTCTCATCACGATTCCGCCCCATCCTGTAGCTGTACAATGGCGGACAATGTAACGCCACGCGATCGAGATGCACTGGCGAGCACGAAAACTGCTGAGCGGGCGATTTATGCAGTACAGACAGAATAGATAAAATATCTATAGTACAGTGAGCATAGAGCAGTGACGCTGTCGAATGGAATTTGCTCTAGGGGACTGAGCTACCATGCTACCATCACAGAATTCATATTTCTGTGGCTACCTTAGATCCGTCACGTTGCTTTTAGCGCCATCTATCATAGAATCATAGAGTACCAGACTATCTATGTAGATCTGCCGGCGTATTATGGATAGCTTTATCCATCTTTATCCACATGATAAAATAACAACTGTCACTTTTTAACACCGTGGGATAGAAAGTGACGGACACCGTTTTATTACGCTGTCACGTAGACAAGAACGACCATCATATCCGTACTGGCTCCGTAGCTACTCTCATTTAATGCGTAAACTGAGGGCCGATTTTTGAATTTCGTCCACTCGATTTCGTGTATTTCGTTCAATAATATCTCCACTACTATGCATTTAAATTCTACTAATAGAATTGAAATCGAGTGGTCAATACCACTAGATTCCAAATTTTGATCGCTCGTATTTCAAAAATTAGCATTTCACCGTGTTCCACTGATTTTCGAGTGACGAAATCGAGCGATTGAAATTCAAAAATCGGCCCCCTGGTACAGATGTAGTGCATAATTGTCTTCCATCGTATTTTCTGGGTGAGCTGGGATTTCCTACTATTTCGTGTTTATCTCTATAGTTATGAAACGAAACAACAAATTATCATTGACAAACTAAAATTCATACATCCGGAACACTCTTTTTGTATATAAATCAATGTGTCACATATAAAAATAAACTTTTATCCGGGTTTGAACTTCGATTTCGTCCCTACTCACCCCATTTTACGGTACCGAGACTGACTGATATAGCAAGCCACATTCGTAGGTACGTTTCCGTGAAAATACGATGGAAAATAATTATGCACCTCTGTAAGTACTTATGTTGTCATTAATAGTTAATTTTATCTAATTTCAGGTCAGTCAAGAAATCGGGAGAGCGTCGGAGCTTGGTCTCGCCCTACTGAAGAAGCCATGACTCCTTGAATAATGCTGATGCGTTATTAACTCTTCACCATTGAATAGATGAAACAAGTCAATAAATTGTTATAAAACCTTATAAAGATTTTTAAGATCGAGAATTCGTAGCCCGGGAGAAAATCACCAAACAACTTCTTATGTAAAAATCTAAAAAATATATAATTTGTTTATTTTTGGATTTCATACAACGTTGAAAATTTTCAAAGTGTTTGAGTGAGCACCCCCTTGTAGTTGAGATAAAGTTACAAAACTTGGTGTACATTATCAGCATAATAAGTGTAACCAAATAAGGGGGTGCCGCTTCTTCTAGCTAGAGTTTGAATTTTTCCCATACAAACGTGAACCACCCTAAAGTACGTAAGAAGGACGGCCTGTATGCATTAGTAAGACATTTTTACCTTGTTGCCACAAATGATTTTTTTTCCAAAAAATATATTTTATGCAATAGTATATTCTGAATTAAATAACAAAAAATTGAGGTTGCCGCTATCTCATAAGTGTTAAAAAAAAGTTTAAAAAATTAAAAGTATATTTTTAAGCCTTCATAAACAAGTTACAATCTTGATTTTTTTTTAAGTGAACTAATATTAGGTGCATGTAACATCGAAATTTCAAATCAATAGAACCACTAGTTTAACTACAAAAAAATAACCAAGGGGTTAGGCTTGAAATTTGGTAAAACGATATCTTATAATAAGACTAATAAACGCGCCTAAGAAAGGTATACATTTCAGCCAGGGGCAGTTTCACTATGGGATTGCGGCTAGACCCTTTTAGGAAACGATTAAAAAAAGACTAATAAGTTAGAAAATCCGTCCTTCAGGACGAAAATCACGTATATTTTTCTCGCAATACCAATGTATAATCGCGATATACAACTTATCTACTATAGTACCTATGATAAATTGATAATTGATTCGCTCCACAATTATTCAAGTCATGCGACAAATAAGTAATGTAACTCTTTTCATACGTTTTCTTTCCTCGTACTTGATTTCTATGTTACAGATGTACTTAGTGCATAATTATTTTCCATCGTATTTTCACGGAAACGCACGAACGTGTTCTGCTATTCAGTCAGTTTCGGCACAAAAGGTACCGTAAAATGGGGTGAGTAGGGTCAAAACTGAAATTCAAACCTCGATAACATTTTATTTTTACATATGAAAACTGAATGGTGTATATGTTACTGTAAAAGCCCGAACTTCGGCAAAACCTAGGTTTTACCTGTAAATCCTAGTTTTTACCGATGCCGATCGGTAAAAGCCCGAAATGTTAAATCTTACTAGTTTACTTCGGGCTTTTACCAACACCGATATGGTAAATCCTAGGTCTTACCACGGCGACCGGTAAAGTTTGAATCATGCACTGATTCTTGAGATTATTAGATGATAATTTTTAAGGAAAAACAAACCGACTACTATGGGGCCCGATGAAAGATTATGGTAGATGGTGCACTATGTAGAAAAGGAGGTAAAAACCACCCACTTTTCTAGTAGCATTTCGTTTCTGTAAGGGTCGCAGTTCTAACCTAACCTAACCCACTTTTGTTCGGTTCTGTGAGGATCGCAGTTCAAACCTAACCTAACCCACTTAACGGCGCATGCGGTGCGGTGTACGGGGGTTTGAGCGGGAGGGGTTGAGAATCAGTGCATGATTCAAACTTTACCGGTCGCCGTGGTAAGACCTAGGATTTACCATATCGGTGTTGGTAAAAGCCCGAAGTAAACTAGTAAGATTTAACATTTCGGGCTTTTACCGATCGGCATCGGTAAAACCTAAGTTTTACCGGTAAATCCTAGGTTTTGCCGTACTTCGGGCTTTTACAGTAACATAATAATATATAATAAGTGTTCCGGACGTTTGAATTTTAGTTTTTATTTTATTTTGGGTAGTTCCATTCCATAACTTTGACGATAAAGAGGAAAACCCACCTCACCCCGTAGTGCCTCGTATTTGGGGTGAGAGGGGTTTTCATACAAAGGTGATTTTGGAAGATTGTTGGATCGATTTTTTTTATGCGTATTACTATAGCTCCATTTTAAATTGGAATACATTATTTTTGTAGCAGTAGCCTTAAAATCCCTTCTCACCCCCCTCTCAAACCTTCTCTCCCCATTCATAACCCACCTCTCCCCGCGAAACCTACTCACCCCGTTTTACGGTACTGAGATTGACTGAAGTAGCATGACAAATACGAACGTTTCCGAGAAAATACGATGGAAAACAATTATACACTTTATCTGTAACATCGCCATATGGACTGTATCCGTGTCAAATAGGTACAATTCTAATTGATTCCCGTAATTGTTTTGCCAACATTAACCTCCTAAGTCCCTGCGTACAGTTTTTTGTACATATTCGAAAATCTATTTTGAACTTTTATTGTGTAACTAAGGGTTCCAATTTCAAAAGCAAAACAATTGCTTCTGGGTCTCAGGAGGTTAAGATAACATACGGCTTATCAACGCAGCTGCATCCTTGACTGTATGTCGCAAGGAAGCTAGTGAAATAGGAAATTATTCAAAATTACCTGATTTAATATTGGTACTTACAGTTGCCCGCGGTTAATATAAACATTTGTAAGTTTTATATAACTAGTTTTTAACCGACTTCAATTTCATGGAAGGAGGAGGTTCTGTATTCGGTTGTGGCTATTTTTTTTTTTTTTCTATGTACGTTCACCGATTACTCCGACATCCGTAGTCCGATTTGAGTAATTCTTTTTTTGTTTGAGAGGAGCTACCTCCGAATTGGTCCCATTTTAATTTGGTTCTGTTCTGATGATGGGATCCATGAGGAATTGAGGGAACTCCTCAATTTTTAAAGGCACATGCATGGTGTTTTGGGCGTTTTCTTAAGCAACTCGAGCATTTTCTCCCGAAAACCACCAATTTGATGAAGTAGACCTGATGATGATGATTATTTTGATGATAATGATGATGATTTCTTTAAATTTAAGTATGTTCAGCGATTACTCCGGCACCTGTGATCCGATTTGAGTAATTCTTTTTTTGTTTGGAAGAAGTTACCTCCAAGGTGTTTCCGTATTATTTTTGGTTCTGGTCTGATGATGGAATCCATGAGGAATTGAGGGAACTCCTCAATTTTTAAAGGCACGTGTTAAGTGATTTCGGGGTTTTCTAAAGTAACTCGAGCAATTGCTTCCGAAAACCACCAATTTGATGTACTGCAACTGTAGCCTTACCACGAGTTTGACATTGACACATTCGCTAACGTCTTATGCATCTAAATGTAACTTTTTATGCATCTCGCTCACACTAACGTTAGTACGAGCGAGATGCATAGGAAGTAAGTTACAAACATGCTAGCGAATATATCAATGTCAAACTCGTGGTAAGCTGGTAAGGCTACTGATCGGGGATTAGGGTTAGGAGTCAAGGGGTCAGGGATTAAGGGGTCGGGGAATGGCGGTTGAAGAGTTGCTGGTTCAGGATCGAGGGGTTCCTGGATCAGGGGTTGATGTGCTGTGAGGTTGAGTGATCGGGGGGCAGAGGGATTGGGTCAGTGGCGGGGCGGGCGGATGGATTTAGTTGACAGGAATTATAATTTCCTAGACGGACTAGAGAAAATTTCTGGTTCAGGGTCGAGGGGTTCCTGGATCAGGGGTTGATGCGCTGTGAGGTTGAGTGATCGGGGCGTTGAGGGATTGGGTCAGTGGCGGGGCGGAGGATGGATTTAGTGTAGTAGTGACAGGAATTATAATTTCCCAGACGGACTCGAGAAAATTCCTGATTACATATTTATTAAAGAAATAGGTAGGTACACGAATTTAGTGTTAAACATGATCTTGTTTTTCATTCATGCGTCGCGCTCTTAACAATGCGTTAAAACTAAAAATGGAAAAATAAAAACTTTTTACAAAAAAAGCAAACCGACTTCAAAAAGGATGAAATAAAATATTATCCTTTTTGAAGTCTATGCGTTACCAACTGATATGTTAGAAGTCGGTGCCAAGCCAAGTAGTAACAATACCAGTCAAAAATAATCAGCTTTATGGCTATAAATCCCATTAGAACTGTACTAATAACTATTACAAATGTGTAAGTAATTCTGTCTGCCTCTTTGTCGCCTTTTCATGGCTAAACAACTGAACCGCTTTAGGTGAAATTTGGCAAGAAGGTAAATTTCTTGAATTGCTTTATATTTTGAAATGTAGTCCTCTGGATAAGGGACGGGAAATTACTCAGTCCCAATCTCACACTTGCGTGCTATAGACTGTTGGAGCATTAGTAAGAAATGCTCTTTAAAAAATACGACGGAAAAAAATGCATTGGATTTCCACTAATGTGCCGACAAACATGGTACAAACTGCGCCAAGAAGGTTTGATCGTGTGTTCTGAGGTGTGTTCTTAGATACAATCTACGTCAAAGATATGTTTACACTTTTGCACCTTACTCCTTTGTAATAAGGCGAAAAGTGTAAACATATTTTTAACGTCGACTGTACCTACAGAAAGTACGTTCATTGTCGTCGTGTAAGGCAATCCAACGTAGGTACATCCTTATCGAATCGCACCAAAATCATGATATGCTTCAAAATTTGACTTGGCACCGACTTCAAACATATCAGTTGGTAACGCATAGACTTCAAAAAGGATAATATTTTATTTCATCCTTTTTGAAGTCGGTTTGCTTTTTTTGTAAAAAGTTTTTATATATTATTACTTAACCATAGATCAATCAATTTTACAATTTATTTCTTTTCTTATATTTTAGTGGTAGTAGTAGTAAACTCTTTATTGTACAAATAACATAAAATTAGTAAGAAGTACAAAGGCGAACTTATCACTTTGAGGGATCTCCTTTTTATAACCGTAAAAGAAATTCATCGTTACCGAAAAGTTTGTTAATTTCTCAGAACAACACCCAATTCAGCATTTATGATTTAAAAAGCAAAAATAGTAACCATTTTCTGAAAGTAATACTTACAATAAATAATAAAAAGTCGTAAACTCTTGTTTAATTACAAAAACCTAAACACCTCACTTTTTATTTTCTCATATTTTATTTCGAATAAGAAAACTCACGTATTAGTTAATGTTTGTGTAATATATAATAATAAATAATAACAAATAACAAATTCCAGGGTAGCGTTTTGAAAGCTAGGAACATCAGCCCAATTCAAACAATGCTTCTGAGATGTCACAGCGATAAAAGTATTGTAGCGGTATTATACTTACCGATCTATCAGTGTTAAAAGTGACGTTTTGGTTGGAGAAATGTAACTTTCAACACTGACAGATCAATATCGTATCGCTATTATATCTTAGAAGCAATGTTCGAATTGGGCCGCATGTTAGCGTTGTTCGTATCATCTTCAAGATAAATAATAAATAATTATATAATGTTTATGTAATCACAACTTTTATTAATTATTTATTAATTAGCCTTTCAGAGAGGGCTAACGTAAAATCGTAGTTTTCATATTGAATTATTTGGTTTTTTTATTATTTTTTGTTACAAGTTTACATAGGCAAATGCCATGAAAAAATCACACCGAAATTCAGTTAGTTGGCTAACCCTGTAACGCGCAAGTGGCCCTTAAGGGACCCACATAGATTACCAGTTTGCCGGACGATATCAGTCTGTCAGTTGTTCGGAGCTGACACCTTTTGCGCTTAACTGACAGGCTGATATCGTCCGGAGAACTGGTAATCTGTGGGCCCCTTTAGACAACACAGCCCGTGATTCAGTATATCATTGAGATCGCCGCAAAGAGAATAGCTACTATTTTGAGGGTTTCGTAGTCACCTAGAAGCCCTTATAATTTCGCCATGTACGTCTGCGAAGGTACTCCCTTATGATTGTAATGTATATATGTATATGATACTTATTAGTAATAGCCACCATACTGGTTTCATGACTAATTCCTTCGCTGTCCAGGCGAGTCGTCTCTGGAATTCACTCCCTCTCAACATAAGACAAGGCCCGAGCAAATTTGCTTTTAAGAGGATGCTGCATAAACATCTGCTGAAACAAGAGTATGAGTAGGTAGTATCCATCGTACGAAACCCTACACTGAGCATGGCCTGACATGCTCTTGGTCGATTTTATTTCTTTTTGTTTTCCAAACTCTAATTTAACACATTGCAAGTAACATGATAACATACTCGTAGGTATATCTATCAAGGAACTCTGTTTGTAATAGTGCACTTTGAAACGCTTCCTGTTCTGCCTATGTAAGTACAAAGTATGTTATGTATTCTTTCTAATCGCTTTACTTATTCTGTAGGTTACACAAATATATACTGTTATTTATACTCAAATGATAAAGAGTAGAATACTCTTAGGGCCAATTGCGCCATCCCACTAACGCGGGGTTAACCGGTTATACCTGGAGTTACTGGTTACCAGTACAATTTGACACTGGTTTAATGGTGTAACCGTTAACCCCGGGTTAGTGGGATGGTGCAAGAGGCCCTAAGAGGCGTAGAAGTCTCAGAAAATAACCTGCTGCCGGTCTGAGAGCCGATCTAGATGGCGTTATGCGGCGCAATAAAATTTGTGCTACCTACTTAACCGAATTGTCAAACGTTATCTTTTGACAAACAGATTTACCACATAATTAATGTACGCCGTACACCGACATCACAGAAAACGGTTGGTCTGTGACCGACATCTACAAATTTTAATTCATTTTATACGTAATAAATCTTAGCTACAACCAAAGATATATAACTCTGTATATGATAAATAAAGTCTAAGAAAAAAACGTGCCTCCGAAAATCAAGAAAAATGTATGCTCGAAAAGATTACGCCATAGACCCCGTGCATGAACTATAGGGAGCAGCATAGGAGCCGTCAGATTTTTGGCGCAAGGCGTAAACGTGTCGTTTCCGCTTCCGATTTAGCCCACAAGATGGCAGAACCTACTATGCACAAGGAAACGAACCGACGTGAACGGCAGATGATAGCACTTGCTTTGGCAATGCACATGTGCACATATGTTTCCGATTCAGGCCAATGGCAGAGCCTCCAACGCGCACGGTCCCCATATAAAGGTAATTATAAAGTCTAAGAAAAACACGTGCCTCCGAAAATCAAGAAAAAATGCTCGAAAAGATGACGCATACCTTTGGCCTATGCTCGATAAATGTCGACAACATTTGACAAAACAATTTTAACACATATCAGTGAAAGAACAAGGTTCAAAGTCAAATGGCGTTCGAAAAGTTTTAATCCTGTGTCGAAAGATGGCAGTAAATTTACTGTGACTACAAAATTTACTTTGAGAATGCGCCTCTATACTAAATTTTCTTAGCTAAAACCAAGTACAACTTAATTAAAACTTCAATAATACTACACGGATTCAGATGTTTTTATTCCAACCTCATTCGTAATTGAGGTTGAATCATTATCAATATTATATTTATTGTTCTCACAGTAATTACGAGTAGTACCAGTGATAAGGTGAATGTATATTGTAAACACCTTTGTCTCATTAACAAATTAGTGCTTATTTGTGTTTAAAATATAGGCATAATAAGCCTATAGGAACGGTGCCCTAATAGCTAACGGTAATCGACATTTATTGTTTATTTTTATAATTATAACAAAGGAAACGTTTTGTTTTGCGATTATTATGGCATTTATGTCAATAACTGATTAACATTTTACACCTTATAGAAAATAACTTCCTTCTGTTTCAATATACAAAGAGTAAGTATAGTAAATATTAAAAAGTGACTATTTAAGTACCCACCTACAACGCCACGAGAATCGTCATTGTTAATATATTTATTTCAGTGGTTTTCAAATGATTGTACCACGTATAATTGGACTTTCTGGCCGTGCACACTTTTAGGCAGGCACGAAAGTATACAATGAAAGCATTTTAGGCATAAATTTTATTTATTAGCGCCATCTAGTGCGCTCTCTAAATCGTTTTGAAAAGTTAAGAGTAGACAGCGCTATAGTTCGTTTTTTTTAGCATTAGAAATAAGGTAAACAATCTTGATGTGTCTTTTAATTGAAAAACACATTTTAAAAATAAGTTACGGCAAATATGTAACAATTATGAATCTAATACGATCATTTATATTCTTCTGCTTTCATAAGTAATAGTTATTGATTTTTTAAAGCGTTTTTCAATTAAAAGACATGTCAAGATCGCTTACCTTCTTTCAAGTTCTTTCTAATGCTAAAAAAACGAACTATAGTAGAGTAAATTAAATCAATAGGTATTATATTTTTACTATTACCAATCTCTGTTACCTACATTATACCCTCTAAGGCTATAAAGGTATGTTATTCAATAAAAGTTCAAATTTATTTTGGAATAATTTACAACGGTTGGTTCGCGATGTCTTAATAACCTTTCATGTGCGGTGGTCAAAAATTGTGTCGCTTAACTTCAAACTCGGGTAAATCCATTCGACCCTGATTCGACCCTCTCAGCTAATACCCTATTACCATTTCTTAATACCAAAATCGCATAATCTGACAGATGGATTTACCCGAGTTTGAATTGTACGTTCAAATCTATCTCGGATGTGCTGTTTAGAGCAGAAATAAGGTCAGGATGCTTATCATTATCATACACAGGTTAGGATACTAGCTCATGTGGAAAAGTTTGGTTTTGATAGCATTTAAATTAACTGTATGTTATATTTTTAAGCGCCACTTGCACCGTCCCGCTAACCCGGTGTCAACCGGTGAAAACCTTAACCCAGTGTCAAATGTACGGTAACCATGTCAACTCCAGGCTCAACCGGTTAACTCTGGGTTAGTGAATGCAAGTGACCCTAATTTATTGAATTGAAAGTTTTTTGTGTCAATAGTTTTGCTTTGCCTATTCGTACCGTAGTATTTCTTTGTACAGTCGGCGTCAAATATATGTTTACACTTTTTGCCTTATTACAAAGGAGTAAGGTGCAAAAGTGTAAACATTTTTTTGACGTCGACTGTACTTGTATATAGTGCGAAAAGTAGGAAATTTGTAACGAGTGCCGATAAATTGAAATACGACCGAATGGAGTGTTTTAAATTGAGTTGCGAATTACCTTTACACACGTGTATTGTACAACGTTTTACAGTACTTACATATGGCCGTTAATTTTTTTGACATAGGCACGTACCTATTGTCCTTAATTCCGCCCTAGGGTGGTAAAGTAGCACCATTATGTACTGTAAAGAATGAAACAGTCAATGAGCTTAAATATGATAGCAACGTGAACTCCAGTAGAATGTTCGACATTGAACTTACATCCTTATCTTACGTATCACACACTATAGTTAGATGTACTCAAATTGAAACTGACGTATGTGTAGTCAAATGTTATGGCAGTTACGTCTTTTTAGAATAAGAGGGAGCGGCTATCTCAGAAGTACGTGACTTCTATCACTCGTGGGCAGCGGGATATAGTCAGTCGTAGCGGATTGGTCACTACGTTTTTATAAACAAAAGGTAAGTAAAGCGTAAGTCATAAAATTTAAAAGGAATATTTATTATTATTATTTGTATCTCTTATTATTTGTATATCTATTCTATATCTCGGGATCATGGGGTCCCGGACCTTTGGGAGGCGTGCGTGGGGCCGAAGCCAACAGCGCAGAGGCCCTTTAAGACAATTTAATCTAAAAGCAAGGGATACACGTGGCGGATACCATCCCCGAACGCACAATGTGATACATCCGGAGATGGTCCCCGCCAGGTGCAAAGACTATTGCAGTGCAGCACTTTTGTGCTGCGATGGAAACTAAGGTCATAGGCTATTGATTTGAATGTTGGATGGACTGGATATCGGGCTATGGGAGGAGACTAACGGACACCTGCCGTGACAATCAGTCTCAAAATTGTATAAGACAGGTGGTGACTCGCCAACTCATTGAGTGGGCCCCGCAATGGCCGCACGCACAGTGAGACAACAGGGCAACAATTTGGAGTGGCTGTGAGGTTGTCGAGAGGTGAGTCTGCGGTAGCCAGATCCCGGTAATCCGTTCAGCAGGCCGCCGGCGTTATGACATTTTACACTTCCAACCTGGAGCATAGGTCCCGCTCTTGCGACTCCACTCTGGCCGGCCGGTGAAGGCAAGCACAGAGGCGAGGACCAGATGAAAGTGCCCTCTGGAATAGGGGTCCGCGGTGTCGCCACTCACCGTCAGCTCGCCACAAGCTGCCCCCGCGGGGTATCTCTTATTATTATTATTAAAATAACTTTAATAACCTGAGCATAGAGAAAATAATAAATAGAGTGCTCACTCCATACTTCAGTTGTAGTACCAAAAAGACTATTACTTTCATAGTCGACATCTAGCATCGAGTAGCGGAATTATCATGTACTGCTACTTGACCATAGATGTAGCACCGACCGAAAAGTCTAATGCTCAACAATTTTCAGCTAATATTATAACCGGATTAATCGGAACTCTATTTTCAACGACTTCTGTTTTTAATATTAGTTGTAAATTTTTGTACAAAACAATTTTTGTGAGTCGCGGCACTAGAGAATTCTAGTATCGAGTGGCGGTACTCATAATTCCGCTACTCGATGCTAGATGTCGACTGCGATAATAATGAAAATAATAGTCGTTTTGGTGTATGGAGTGCGCACTCTATGCTTACTATATTTCTCTATGCCTGAGTGGAGTATCATATATAGAAGATTTGTAACGTTGTCAACCATCTCGCCGGGTCGCCTCGTGTAAAGCTGAAAGTGAAGGTGGTGAAATATCAACGTGCCTGAGGAAAATAGCATGATTCGGATGACAACTGCATTAAGGAAGACTCATGCTAGACTGGGCCGTGCCCGGGCCGAGCCGTCCGTCATGTCATTTTCTATGACGGCTGATCGGTGATCACGTGGTGCTTTCCATAGAAAACCAAGCGTCTGAAGTTACGGTCCGGTCCCGGCCCGGTCTATCGTAAGTCATCCTTTACTGATGCGACATTACCTACTGCAGCATCGTTGATGCCGCCGTTGAACCTGTCAATTTCCTTGATAAAATGAGTGACGGATCAATCAATCAATCATTCAATCATTTATTGAAAGGTATAATGCTCACAATGGTGTGCTAAAGATCACCTACAGGCGGTACAGAAATTACTGCAATAATTTAATTAAAAAACTAAAAAGGAAGTATGAAAGTGATCTTTTAGCCAAATCTACTAACCATCCTAAAACTCTATGGAATACCATAAAAACAATAACTAACTATAAACCGCCAAACACTGATAATCATCATGAACTGCCTAACTCTAAAGAAACGCCAATAGATCCGTTAATTTCACTAATGCCTTCTTTGCCAGTATTGGACAGAAACTAGCTGATGATATACTTGTTAGTAACAACAATTTTCAAAATAATTTCCTTTCAACAATATATAATAACATTAATAACCCATCATCCTTTGCTCTCCTCGACACTGACGAACAGGGGCCTATTTCTCGTACGTTACAAGTCTTGTAATACAAGTGTGTATCTATGGTAACGCTTGTATTTCAATATTTTTTACAAGTTTCCGTTTCACGTAAATGTATAATTGTTACAAGAGCGGGGATAAAAGAGTTTTCACAAGTGTTGTTGTTTCACAAGTTGACAAACACTAGTAGATATTATATACTAAAATAGTAATTTCGTTTCTCAAAAGCTGTACTTTATACTTGTAGCTTGTGACTTATCACGAAATAATGAGGAGTCTCTATAAACTGCTAATATGCGTTTTTGGTAAAAAAAATCGATTAATAAATAAATGAAGATATTGCATTTTTAAGATCTCAAACGTGTAAGTTTTGAATGCACTTCGTTAAAATCAGTAATATTATTTAAATTAAGCTTTTATTCTCCAAAAAAACAGTAAACTCATTCCTATGAAATTATTATAATTGGGAAAGAACCAGTAACTGACCAATAACATAATAATTTTGTAACGAATTCACCCGTATTATAAAAAAAAACTGACCCACCCTGAAGCTTGTAAACATTCATAGAGTGACTAACGAAACTGAGTTTGATTTTACACTTGTAATTGATAATTTTGAGAAACGCTTTTCATTACTACTTGTATTATTATACGCTTGTATATTCCGAAAACACAAGTCAGCCATTTTATTTTTCTCTTATTAATATTATTATGCATAACAGTGACATTGACATTAAGATAACATTTATAATGACCATTGCATTTCCTTTTTGCATAGTAAACAAACCTATTTTCTAACTTTAGACAGCCGCCTTGTAGCACTTGTAGTAATCATTCCTACGAGAAACAGAATTAAAACACACTTGTACAATGAAATTTTAAATGTAAGCTTGTAGACTTGTGAACTTGTAACGTACGAGAAATAGGCCCCAGGAAGTTCACAGTACTCTCATGGGCCTGAAGTCGGACAGTGCTCCCGGTTGTGACGGTATTCCCACAAAGTTTCTAAAACTCGCTAGAACCACAGTTGTACCTATTATATGCCACCTTGCCAACCTATGTTTTTCCAAAGGAGTTTTCCCAAATATGCTTAAACAGTCAATAGTTACGCCTGTGTATAAGAGTGGAGAGAGAGACGATGTCAATAACTACCGCCCTATTTCAGTATTACCAGCTATCTCAAAAATTATGGAAAAACTAATTAACAATAGGCTCATCAACTATCTCGAAAAGTATAATATCATCTCAAATTCACAGTTTGGTTTTCGAAAGGGTCGCTCTACCGAAGATGCAGTATTGGCACTTACTAAAACAATCACTGAACATGTTGATAACGGAAATAAATGTCTGGCAGTGTTCCTTGACACAAACTTGAATCCATGGGTATTAGGGGTAAACCTTTGGAGTTGATGAAAGACTATTTACAAAACCGTTCTCAGAAGGTGAAGATTGGTAGTCACATAAGTCAAGCAACTCCGGTATCCTTTGGAGTGCCTCAAGGTAGTGTTCTTGGCCCTACCTTATTCCTAGCATACATCAATGATTTAACAAATCTTACCGTTGAAGATAGCCGTGTTTTCTCATATGCGGACGACACCGTGATCGTTTTCCATGGTAGCACATGGGAATCTACCTACAAAAAAACTGAGACAGGCCTTAACCATATTACCTCTTGGCTTAACAATAACCTTCTGACGTTAAATATCTCCAAAACAAATTACCTACATGTGCTTTTCCAAATATATCACCTCGCAGCCCCCGGATTACCTAAAAATAAATATTCACACATGCAACCCAATTAGTAATTATCAACAATGTAACTGCTTAAAAATCAACAAAGTCACCTCTACCAAATACCTTGGAATAATACTGGATCAGCGACTCTCGTGGCATAAATATATTGAACACATTAATTCTAGGGTTAGAAAACTTGACTGGATTTTTTTAAATAAGTTACATCGCGTCAAAACCCTTACTAAGCCAAATTTATACCACACTTGCTCAATCTATCATAACGTACTGCATCACAGTCTGGGGAGGAGCCAACAAAACGAGGACAAAGGTGCCTACTTAAAGTCATGTACTCCAAACCCTACCGATTTCCAACTTATGAACTGTATAAAATCTCAAATAAACTCACTGTTAGAAAACTATACATCCTAAATTCTATCTTATATCTACATAAAACACTTACATACAAACCACAACTCTCATTCCGTCGACGAAAGCATAATGCTGTCCCAACACCATATGTAAGGTCTTTGTTTGCCAAAAGACAAAACACGGCACAATCTGCTCACTTGTATAATACTATAAACAATAAACTATCAATCTATCACTTGCCGCTATCTAAATGTAAAATTACTGTAGAAATATGGTTAGAATCCCTTAATTATAATGAAACTGAATTACTTATAAACTGAAACGCGCGCACACACCACACACACACACACACACACACACACACACACACACACACACACACACACACACACACACACACACACACACACACACGCACAAATACATACACACACACAAACACACAAACACACACACACACACACACACACACACACACTATCGTATAGTTAATACTAAACAACAATAAATATATTTAATAATTAATAAAAATATAGCATACCTAAGCTGAATTAAAATTATGTACATACATTAATAAAGAGCGGGTTCTCCTGATACAGGTATACATATACTTACAAGGAGGACTCAAGTCTAATTGTATTCAAATTGTACTGTTTAACACAATATACATTTTTCATTTTTCAATGCGGCGGCGCACGTCACTCAGAAAATAAATTGACAGATACAGCGGCGACATCAACGCTCTCATTAAAATGTTTTTACTAGACAGCTAAGAGCGGTTTCGCACTACGTCCGATCCGAATCCCATCCGAACCCGTGAAAATATGGTCCGTAGTAGCCGTAGAACTATTTCTATGGTAAGTTACGCACCGCACACGTTGAATGACGGAAAGAAATCGGATGACGGAGATCGTATCTAGTGCGTAACTTACCATAGAAATAGTTCTACGGCTACTACGGACCATATTTTCACGGGTTCGGATCGGATTCGGATCGGACGTAGTGCGAAACCGCTCTAAGTCTGTATGAATGATACCGAAAAAATTACAATAGCCAGTCCACATTACCATCACTATAATAACAAAAACAAGTTTCATGCAAAGCAATTGTATTTCTTAGGTAAAATGTTGTAAAACTGAATCTACGTCGAATGTCTTTATCATTTCGTATTGACCTACGATTAAGTATGACCTTTTTTTAAGGAAGGCAATCTTATTCATTTTAAGAACGTTTTCACATTGTCCGATCCGAAATCGGATGTAGGATCATACATCGCCGTCTTTAGAGGTCACGCACACCACACTACAACAAGCACTATGCCTACACATACGCACACAAACAAATACTATATCGGTCCGACATGACAACATTTATCGGAAGCGCCTTTCCGATATCGGATGTCGGCAGGCGCCTATGACAAAAACAGATGCAGGAGAGTGTTTTTGTGTTATTTATCGTTATTTAGTTATAATGATTTTATGATTTATTAAATGCATAAATAATTACAGAGAAACATATAGATTTTTAGATTTAGATGTAGATTCTCATAATATGAAATTACATTATAAATTATGCTAGAGTCTAGCATAACCTTTAATGTAATTTATAAATTCATGTAGATTTATTAGTCTTGCAGCTAGACTAATCTCCATGAATTTATATTATGATCGTCATTCATATTTACATAATATTATTTAAAAGATACAAATTAAAAAATGTTTTAAAAATAATCAATCTTATGTCAACAATTTTATCCATTCATATATCTTACATTTTACTTCTTTTCGACATCCGATATCGGATCGGACAGTGTGAAAACGTTCTTAAAATGAAATGATTGAGAAGCCTATGAATTGAAGAGTTAGAGCCTCTTCAATGCCTACCTCATAAAGATAGATACCGAAGACTGTGTCGATAGATGGCAGTAAATGGACCGTGACTACAAAATTGACAATGACAGCACCCCTCTATACTATCTATTCTTTTTGCCGAAGACACATTACCTATCGTCACTACTTTGGAAAATAAACTAACAATTTCATGATATATTACGAGTATATTATATTAGGTACCTACCTACAGATTTTTTTCTATGGTTGATAGATGTTACGAGTTTTTTTAGCTTATGAAGATTTGTAGGTTTGGTCACAGAATTTGATGTTTAATATGACTCACGTTAAAGGATGACTCACGTTAGACCAGGCCGTGTCCGGGCCGGAGCTTCCCGCGCTTACTTTTCTATGACATGACAGGTGATCACGTGATGCTTTCCATAGAAAACGATGCGCCGGAAGTTCCGGCCCGGACACGGTCCGGTCTAACGTGAGTCATCCTTAAAGGTCCGGTCCGGGCCGAGGCGTCCGATATTTCGTTTTCTTAAGAAATCATCACGTGATTATTACCCACCATAGACAACAAAGGGACGGAGGTCTCGGTTTATAAGTTTATTTTTCACAGTAGACCTTAAAGAAAAGAGACTTCCAACTTAAAGGCCGGCAACGCACTTACAACTCCTTTAGTATTATTGCAGGTCTCCATGGGCAACTGTGATTGTTTACCATCAGCCGATTCATCAAAAAAATCTATTCAAATTTATCTAATCTTCCAACAATAATAAAAAAAAAACACATTTATTTACATACAAGATATACATATACAGTGGTACTACTAAACGAAATTAATAACTAGTTTAAATCTAAAATGGGCCCCTGAGGCAGCCGCCTGAGGTAGCCGCCAGCTCTTGTCACGTCAACCAGACGCTCTCTGCGAACAACTTGTGCGCGCTGGGACCCCATGGACCTAGAGTTTCAACTCCAAATGGTACAAAATGGTATTCTCTACCGAGGCTCTTATATTACGTTTTATAATTTTTTGACCACACACATATTTTATGAACGCTTAAAAATTTTACCTAATTTATTACTCACCTATTTACTTAATAAGTAAGTTGCTAACCGTATTTATTCACATGGAAATATACTCATTGTGCCTAAGTGACTAATAATCAGATAGATTAAATATGTTTAGGAGAGTACCTATGCAGTATCGCAGGGTCAAAGGTTAATGAATAGCGATAGCAACTGCCAAGCATAATATAAATTATAATGATATCTGTTACAAGTTAGAATGAAGGTTAGGATAGGCGTAGAAACTTCCACGATGGTTCCTCATCAACATCATGATACACCAGTGGCGGAGTGACCATAGGTCCATAGCACTCGATCCTCATTGGCTTGCCGATTTGGAGACAAAGAGAACAATATTGGAAATATAGGCCAAATAAACTCCGTCTTGTATTGCCAACAAATATTTTCTTTACGAAAGAAACAATACGAAAGGTTTTTTTTTAAAGACATCATTGTCAAAAGGACATTTAACATATTTTCAACAAATAATCATAGAAAACAACTAGAGTTACACCAAAAAAAGTCTGCAGCGATTTTGATAGCCCCTTTAAAAAACTAAATGGGGGGAAATAAAAAAGATGTATATATATGAAATGCATTTCCTCTATTTCCTAGGAAAAAAAAGGAATATTTCCTTTCGCCAGCTATACTCTGTATCTTTAGGTATTCAAATAAAAGTAAATAAATAATTTGTACATTTTCGGGTAGTTATAACATTTGTTGGTTAACCAACCAAATACAAAACCGCCTGGACCAGTCACTGAACGACCTGACTTTAACCTACATTATTTGATCATGTACTGTTTTCATCTACCCTAAACTGGATTAACGAGCATTAAGATTTTGTTTACTTTTATCAATTTTATTTAAATACCTAAAAATACAGACTATAAACTATACAAGATGGAGGCTCGTTAGGTATAGATAAGGCATATCATTAGATGTTAGGTGCTAGTTACTTTTCGGTGATAAAGTTCTACCTACAAAGAAATTCAAACATGTGATTGAAGTCCTCAATCCGTATAAAGGTTGACTCACGCTAGAACGGTCCGGGACCGGCCCGAGGCCTACAGCACTTCGTTTTCTATGACAGGTAATCGATGTAACAGGGCGATGTTTACTATTAGAAAGCTCAAGTGTCCGAATTCTCGGCCCGGGTCGTTTTAGCGTGTCACCCTTTAAGCTAATAGGATGGGACTATTTGCCTAGCAGTGGCCCTATATACAGTCAGCAGCAGAAGTTGGTAAGCGATCCAGGTGTTCAAAATTATCTTGACGCGACTTTATTGTTAATAAAATAAGTTTTTGGCAAAAAAAATATTTTTAATACAAGCTTTTATCGCTGACTGTACTTTTCTTACGACAGACAACTAATACTCATCGAGACAATTCTAAAAACCCCTAACACAATTAGGTTGCGTCGTTTCATAACGGCGTTCCTATGGCCACCTCCTGTCTCCATCATCAGATCAGTTCGACAGTACCATATTATTGTATTGTCATCAGAACTACATACAGCTTCCAATTTTCATGACGCTACGATCCTTGGAAGATGGTTAAATTAGTTACCTTAGATTCCATTACAGTTAGTTACATACAGGTCGAGAGTTCCTATGGCCACCTCCTGTCTCCATCATCAGATCAGTTCGACAGTACCATATTATTGTATTGTCATCAGAACTACATACAGCTGCCAATTTTCATGACGCTACGATCCTTGGAAGATGGTTAAATTCAGTTACTTTACATTCCATTACATAGTTACATACAGGTCGACCTAATAAAAGCTTGTTAATAATAAGAGCGTGTCAACGTAATTTTGAACACCTCGCCCGCTTAATAGCAACTTTTGCTGCTGACTGTACGTCATAGGCTAGTAAGTTTAATAATGTCATTTATTATCATAAAACGTGATCGGACCAACACAAGCGAATCATACTTCAGTATCCTTGAAAATTAATCCTAGATCATAGAATCAAGACATTTTAACCCCTAGAACACCCACGTGTAGATAATAAGTTCAAGGAAACTAACTATTCTATGCACAAAATTATTTTTAACACTCGAAAAATAAAAACAACTATGCAGTTTCATACTGGAATAACATTTTCCAACTGCATTATCTCTTTGTAATCATTACTTTGTATGTAAAAGCTTGCAAAATTTTATCAACACGCGGCTTCGAAAAAGAGCTTAAGTCTGGCCTTATTTATATCTAAAATGAACTTTACTTTTATAGACATAAAGTCTATTTTCAAAAAGCTTTAGAATGTAATTAATATTTTAAGAAAAGTAGTTTACAATAAAATTATCGTTGCGGATGTATACACGCGTAGCAGCAATCGCCGAGGTGCAAATGTCAAGAGGATTTAAATCACTTTAAAGTCTACTTTTAGGAACATACGGTCTGTTTTAGCTTGATATGTTTAAGATATTTCATTCTTACCTTCAGATTATCAACTCGATGTATGATTTCAGCAAATTCTTATTAATCTTTCGTGTCAAGGAAAACTGAATCTTATTGTATTAAAGTTAAAGTTTTGATTTAAAACGCAACAAAATATGATACAGGCCGGTCAGTAACATAGGTTTAAATCTTATTAGTAACTTGCTGCTCTATGATTTTCTAATAGATTCAAATACACTTATACCATAGAGAAATATAAGTAAAGAGTGGTAACTCCGTACATCAGCTTTCTTACCAAAACGCGAGTTATTTCGTAGTCGCGACATCTAGCGTCAAGTAGTGGAATTTATCGGTACTGCTAGTTGACAATAGATGTCGCAACGAACTAAAACTCTAATGCGCAACAATTTTCAGCTAATATTATAACCGGATTAACCGGAACTCTACTTTCAACTCCTTCTGCTTATAATATTAGGTGTAAATTGTTTTTGTAGTATATTTTTCGTCAGTATAGCGACACTTGTGACATCTGGTGTCAGGTAGCGGAACTGATAATTCCACTACTTGACGTTAAATGTCGACTACAAAATAACTCGCGTTTTGGTAAGAAAACTGATGTATGGAGTTACCATTATTTATTTACTTATATTTCTCTATGCTTATATTAAGATAATTTAAGGCCTTAGAACCTACTTGGTTCGTATGAGTTAAAGACATAATTTAAAAATAGTCATAACTCCCGTGAGAGTAAAATGGACTTTACCTCCCGCTGCATTTACGTGAAATAACACGCTTACCCACTGCGCAAGTGTTATGAAAACAATTAAAATACGTCAGAACCGAAGTTCACATCCGCCTATTTTACGGATCTTAAGCACAATATTGATAAGCATATTTATTATCAATTCAACTAGAATAAAGCCCACGTCAGTGATCCTCTTGACAAATATATTACTCACTCTTACCTTAGAGCATTTAGTAACTGGAGACGCCTTGGCTGTCTTTTTCTGTACAAAACAGTCTGCCGATTTTTGCGGGTAAGGGGCACGTCAAATGGATGGCTGTTCATACATGATTTGTACGTAAAGTACATAGCCATGTCAGATAAACGTCAGTCCATACAAAAGTTTGCACAATTGTGCAAGGTTTTCGGCAGAGGGGTAAGCTCTTAAAGGCGACTCCAGTTATTAAATCCTCTAAGACTCTTACATCTTATTTTTGTTTACAAAGTTTCAAGGAATTGTTACAAAACATGTTAAATGAGGTCCAGATGGACAAAAAAGCCTAATAAATTTGTTATCGTTATACTGGTTGGTTTCCACTTAATGAAGGAAAATACCACAATTGTAAACACAAGTCAATGTAAAATCACACATTTGTTCCCAATGGAGTAGGTTACCCAAAAAATAAGTCCGAATACTTATTACTTTATTATGATATTACATACCTACTTATTAAGGATGAGTGATGACTCACGCTAGACCGGGCCGGGGCCTGGCCGGAGCTTCCAGCACTTCGTTTTCTATGGAAAGCACCACGTGATCACTGATAAGCCGTCATAGAAAATGACATGTCGGACGGAGGCGTCCGGGCCGTGCCCGGCCCGGTCTAGCGTGAGTCATCCTTTAGTCGTAATTGTAGACTTTATCTTAAAATCTATATCATTTAAGCTACTAGGGCCCACTTGCACCATCCCACTAACCCGGGGTTAAGCGGTTTAACCGTCAACCCAACGTCAACAATTGTACTGGTAACCATGGTAACTCCAGGTTTAACCGGTTAACCCCGGGTCAGTGGAATGGTGCAAGTGGGCCTAGGCAAAGTAAATATAAATCGGGGATGCCGAATTCATTTATGGTATTATATTGACACCATTCCGAACGAACATAATAAATATTTATAATAATATATAATAATTCAGCCCATATACGTCCCACTGCTGGGCACAGGCCTCCTCTCACTCGCAAGAGGGCTTGAGCTATAGTCCCCACGCTGGCCCAATGCGGATTGGGAAGTTCACATACACCTTTGTATTTCTTCGCGGATGTATGCAGGTTTCCTCACGATGTTTTCCTTCGCCGAAAAACAAGTGGTAAATATCAAATGATATTTCGTACATAAGTTCCGAAAAACTCATTGGTACGAGCCAGGATTTGAACCCGCGACCTCCGGATTGAAAGTCGGACGTCATATATCCACTCGGCCACCACCGCTTCCTTCGTGGTAATAAATATTTAATATTAAGTAATTAAAAAATATACAAATAGGTCATGATGAAAAAAAAAAAAAAAAAAAGCATCATTTGGTAAGGTGGAATTGCTGATGAAGACCATTATAATGATAATGTTTTTTGGCATTAAGTCCGCCTTTTGTACGATAAGTTTTCTTTAGTGCAATAAAGTTTAAATAAATAAATAATATTATGGTCGGATACGTCATTACCAAACTTAATTGGAACTGGGCGGGACATATTGGCAGGTGGGCCAAAATGTTAACGGAATGGTGGCCGCTTTCAGACGAAAGAAGTGCCTGGCGTCAGTTGGCTCGTTGGGTGGACGACGTTCGGAAGATTGCGGGTCACTTCTGGATAAGATTGGCTCAGGACCGAGACAAGTGGCGTACTCGAAGAGAGGCCTATGCTCAGCAGTTGGCGATAAAAGGCTGATATGATGATGATGATAAGATGAATGATTGGGAGAAGTCTATTCTTTTCTTGATAAAATTTAAATGCTTCTAAGTAAGGTTTATTAAATTTTCTAGATATATTATATAGAACAATAGTTAGTCTTTAAGGCCAACAAACTAGAATCTTGTATCTCTGGCTACTTGGCCATATCAAAGTTCAACGAACGCTGGAAATAAACAACAGTTATCGAGCAGCACGCAATCTGCAAGTATTTTTAACTTAACGTAACCGTTGACACTTTGAAGGTACGTGGGAGAACAGACTGAATAAAGAATGACTCACGCTAGACCGGGCCGGGGCCGGGCCGGAGCTTCCGGCGCTTCGTTTTCTATGGTACCAAGTGATCGCCGATCAGCAGTCATAGAAAATTACATTTCGGACGCCTCGGCTTGGGCACGGCCCGGTCTAGCGTGAGTCATCCATAAAGGTCAACCTCAAAACTATGTTCAGGTCTTTCCTGTGGACATACCAAAAAGTTCGGATGAACACACAAGTTTTCTCTCCTGTGTGTAGTTAACAGCTTGTGAGCATGTGGGTAATGATTCTATAGTGCGTGCTCTCAACCATCGCATGGCCATCTCGGGTCCAGCGCTAGGCCATCGTGTAGAGAAGCCATAAACCCACAGATGTGCATAAACCAGTACCTTTTGGAAGATTATATCAGTTCACTATCGAACTGAAGTTTTATTTGAGTTGAGATCCTGACCTGCACGGCGGCTGCACTCACTAAACTTCATAAGTACTTGATTAAATTAGTTTTAGTTTAGGTGTAGATTATTAGTTTTAAGTCAGGTACCCACTGCGTCAGCGTCATGGCTCGCCGTGGCATTATGCTGAGTGGGGATCCTGTTTAGCATCTAATTAGTTTGTGTAACCTGTTTTGTGTGTTATTACCCAGATGTTAAATAAATGTATTTCTTCTTCTTCTTCTTCTAAATACTGGACAGGTATACTGAAATAAATTAAGAAAGCAACGTGAAATACGATGTTTCATAATATTTCACAGCAATGCCAAGGGTCAGTATTATTTATCTCCATTATTTGCTAAACTCCATTAATAAGTATGTCTAATTACTGTTAAACTAATAATTGACTGTTTGTTATACTTATCAGTGTGTTGAACTGGTTTCTAAATGAGCAGGACATTATAATATTAGCACGTGGTAAGAAGAATTTTATTTAAAAGAACTGTGGGATTACCACATACATAGATATACATAGAAAACACCCATGACTCAGGAACAAATATCTGTGCTCATCACACAAATAAATGCCGTTACCGGGATTCGAACCCAGGACCATCAGCTTCACAGGCAGGGTCACTACCCACTAGACCAGACCGGTCGTCAATCTTCCACAACAATCTACCCTATCCTGGGGACGTATCAGGTAATCCTGTTTCGGTTTAGGGTCAAAATAACACGCTGTGTGGCTATTGTTTTCACACTTAGGCCTACGGGTATTTAAGATAGGTACCTATCATGAGGAATCTTCCACAACAAGCGGCCGAGAACTTATCTGGTAATCCTATTCCGTTTAGGGTCAAAATAACACGCCGTGTGGCTATTGTTTCACACGTAGGCCTACGGGTACTTGAGATAGGTACCTATCATGAGGAATCTTCCACAACAAGCGGCCGGGATCTTATCAGGTAATCCTGATTCCGTTTAAGCGGGCCACTCACACACCTGCCGCAGGGGCAATATTGGAATTGGACCCTTAATTGCCTCCATAATTGTGATGTGTGTAGAGAAGCAGGGGCAATTTTTAGATTGGGCCTGCAGCAGGGCGGCAGGGGCGCAAGACCTTCCTAGCTCCCTAGATTGTATCTACCGCCCTGCTAGATTGTTACATGTGTAGTACGATTGGGCCAATTCCAGTCAGTTCATTGGCGACTACCGAACCAAACGGAGGTCACTTGTCACAATTAATAAAGAACGTGAAATTTGGACACGGATAATAGATGTATATAAAGGCCGGCCCCACATGTGGGATAAAAAAAAACAAAAAATATTTTGACCGCGACATGCGGTCATTTCGGTAGCACAGAAAGTGCCAAGGCGATACCAATCCTTTGGTGCTTTGATAACACAGGAGCCATTCACGTCGACGTGCGTTCAGCGGGACTATCACTTACACACTGAGTGGCAGGCTAGTGTGTAGAAAACAGCCTAAAATTGCTCCGACCGCCGTGCGACCGGTATTGCCCCTGCAACAGGTGTGTGAGTGGCCCGCTTTAGGGTCATAATAACACGCTGTGTGGCTATTGTTTCACACGTAAGCCTAGGCCTAGGGGTAGGGTACTTAAGATAGACCCACTTATCATAAGGATATTGTGGTATTTACAACTTACAACGGGTACTTAAGATACCTATTATAAGGGCATTGTGGTATATAAGTACAACTTATCTTTAGTCTGGACATTGCATGTTGATGTTTACTATAATTATTTTTTATTGGTTTCGAACCTGTCAAGAAAATAAAGTATGATAAGATGGCAAATTTCATGACATGTAGGTAACTCTAAATATACTAGATTAATAACTACTTATATCCAGAAACATAAATAGTTACAAAATAAGGTAGAAGTACTAGTGCTCGACGCTGCACTCTAGTATTCGACATGGGCACTTTATGTCAAAGTAATATATTAGGTTAAATTTGAACCGCGCAGACCTTTCTGTATTCAAATTTAATCCTTGTCACTTTGACATAAAGTGCCCATGTCGAATACTAGTGTAGCGTCGAGCACTAGTACCTACTTTTACCTTACTAAATAATAATAGACAGATTATTTTTAAAACAGCGTCATAAAGATATTTATTTACAGGGAATGTATGCACTATGCAGTAATCCTACAAACATTGTAAGTACCTGTAAGTAGGTAAACGGTAAAAATTTAATCCGTTTTTTTTTATTTCATATAATTGTATTATTTTTATCTGCGAGCATAATGTCATTTTCGTCTAAAATAAATGAAAATGTATAGGTACTATGTCAACGCTAATAAACATGATTATTTCCAATTCGCCATACTTTCAGGCCGTAAAATGAATAGATTAGGACGTCTATTTACCGATTACCGAGTTATCATTACGTACATTCATTTTTGGATTTCCGTACCCAAAGGGTAAAAACGGGACCCTATTACTAGTGTTTTCACCTATCAATAGAGCAATTATTGAGGAAGGTTTAGGTATATAATCGTTTAAGGTTTTGTGTAACCCGTGCGAAGTCGGGGCGGGTATTATACACGAGAAAGATTGAAAAGAAGATGCCCAACAGTGGGCAATATAGGCGTTACTGATTACCTAACAGAGTAACACCCTCGAGCAATTACATAAAAGTGACAATTAGATTTTGTTTGCTTACTCGACTCCTGATTGGCCGAGGTTGCGACCCCCCGCGTCTATAAAAGGGGGTGCGCGCCGCGACACATCGCATTTACCTTTCGGCCGAGGTAGAGGCAACAAGTATTGCTAGTATAAGGACTGCCGACTGATTTAATTTAATTCTAGTGTTACAAAAACCCCGCCAAAATGGGGCCTAGTTTAAGTTGGAACATTTTTTGTGTTCTTTTAGTAGTTTCCGTTTTATGGAAACCTGCGTACACTGATGGTGAGTGTTTTTTTTATTGTTTATAATAATATTTAGTCAGGTGACAACAAAACTCACTAAAGGATTAAAATTAATGAAACAAAAATAAACCTTGTTTTGTTACTAGTACGGTTCACTATGGCTCTGAATTTGCGGTAGTAATTACTGACTTTCGGTTGTCATCTGACGATTTGGTACCTCAGTTATTGGCACTCACAATGTATAAATAAATTGTTTTGATATCGCTTATTTTAGAGATATTAGTTCTAGTGCCAATAATTGAGTATATAATTTTTCATTTCATGCTTACTAATCATTGTTCTAAAACAATTCGTTATTTCATTTAATAAATGCGTTCATAAGTCATACTATAAATAAAGATCTAGAGTTTAAATTTCACTATTTATATTTTATTTAGATGTAGATAAAAAAGGTGCTATTCAAAGGGATCCCCTTAGGATTAAATTTACTTACTATCTAAATAAATACCCAATTAACATCACATGCTATACAAACCAAACGTAACTCTATACGGTTTTCATTTTAAAGCTCTATTTTTTTCCTATCAAAACATTTTTCTAGCATTATTTATATTTAGGTACTTAAGAATCTAGTGAACTAACCAAAACAATAGTTTTATCGCAATGTACTTAAAACCTTGACTTTTACGACGAGCCGTAAAGGCATATCAATAAGTTTACTTCATCCAAAATGTTATGTTATGATTATTCAATCTTGTAATTTACAGAAATTCCTAACAACTGTTAGGAAAAATATGGTTTTTAAATTGTTTAATTTGTTTAGGTACCAGAAGTTTCAAAACTTTGAAAAGCTCACATTGTCGGCAGATAAGTCCGTAATAAAGACGCATCTAAATTCAAAATTGCTTAAAATTTTGGATTTTGGTTTAAAAGCTTAACTATTCTACTTGAAAATTTAAATAAACGTGCTTTCTTAGACACCTAAAGTTGCGATTATCTGTCTCTGTGTTTACCATTTATGAGATTTGTAAGCCAAATATAGTAAAATGACTTTAAAAATGTCTTTGTCCTAAAAGTTTCCTAACATTCTTTGAAAACTTCTGTAACAAATTTACAATAATGATTACATACCTTACTGTAACCGATAGTTTCTGAGACTATTATAGGTAAATTCGGTGTAGAATTCGCAGGCCACTGACGAGCCTTCCAAATGGATGCCGTTACAATGGATTCATCCAAATGGACGGCATCCTAATATTAAATATTGTACGTTTTTGACATTCACGGACCGATTTTGGAGTGCAGCCACGCTATTTGGACTGTTGGAAGGCTCGTCAGTGGCCACCTTGAAGTACATATATTCTTCTTTGTCTTATCTTTCTTTTGTTTTATAGACGTCAAAAATATATATTTTACAGCTTCTGATAACTGATTTTTGTTAGCTTTTTTACCACGTATCTGCTAATCAAGCATACTATCTATCTGATAGCAAGCTATTATGTTATCTGCTCTAGATGTCACCTTTAGAACCCTGATCACTCACTCTTTGAAGAACTGAAGCTTTTACTCATTAACGGCTTCTGTTGCCAACATGATAACTCATTGCAATAACATCGGATACACTTTGACCCCTTATCACTGTCTTATCACTATAGGTGCTCGTTAATGTAACACATAGGTATAAAGACCACACAGTGTACAATGAACAATGTTGACATTGATAATTCCGTATAATTTTCCACTTATAGTTATAATATATTATATCTTGTTAACCTTTCTCAAGTTAAAGATCTTAATGGATTTGACAACGCATACTCAAGAAGACTTAAAAAGCATGCTACTATAAAAGATATTTTTTTTTATACTATTTCACATGTTATACTGAAGAAAATTCTTTCTCCTAAGCCTAAAAACATAACTGAGCTTCAAGCAGGAAAGTACATTTATAGAAAAACATACTAACAGACTTAAAAGAAATTTCCGTGCCATACTTAATCGAATACAGAAAACGTATAACTCTAATGCTCGATTAGGATCAAGCTTACCTTTTCCTTACCTAAGGTAAAATAACACGTCAAAATTAGTTGTTTCTTATAAATTGATCCTTGTTGACTATCAAACTGACAATGATATTTTAAAACAAGGTTTTCAAATCTTCAAATTTTTATCCTTTTAAAAGCCTGTCTCTCAGTAATCCTTCATATAGTGAGGGAAGTAGTGTCACCCAATGTATGGGACGTGCAAATTTTGGTATCGGATGAATTCACTTGGCACAGATGTAGTATACGTAAAGCTAAGTCAATCCAGCCCGGTAGCCATCCGCCACCCCCTGGTGGGTAGGCAGGGGGGCATCCAAAGTTACACGCCGCATATCGGCTTCTATTTACCTACCACCTCGAGTTTGGTATCATTTCCAGATAAATTCGGGATGAGGAATTCATTATTGAGACACTTAATGTACAGTTTAATAGAAAAAAATAAAAATATTGCCGAACTAATCAAAATCGGTTTGCAATTTTTGTTATTCAACTATTACTATTATCAGCCGAAACTACAAATGCTAGAAAGTTGAAATATGCACACCAGGCTACATTTATAATGTGTACAAGAGATAAGAAGCGATTTTGAAAAATGTAACCCCTAAGGGGGTTAAAAAGGGGATGAAAGGTTGTATGGGGTTCATGTTTTATTTTAAGCTAGGAATTTCAAACTTCGTTAAAAGATATATTATTGAAATACAAGAAAACTAATTTCAGCGTTTTTGAAAATTCATCCCCTAAGGTGGCGAAATAGGGGTTGAAAATTTGTATGGAGATCAAAATTATTTTCGAGTGTGGGACTTGAAACTTTTTATATGCGCATATTATTAGAATACAAGAAAAGTGACTTCAGCGTTTTTAAAAATTCATACTTTAACGGCGTTAAAAAGGAGTTGAAAGCTTGAATCCATTACAAATTACTTTAACTGCCCCCCCTGCCTACCTGCCAGGGGGTGGCGGATGTCTATCGGGCTCAATTAGCTTAGCTTTACGTATATTACATCTGTGCTAAGTGAATTCATCCGATACCAAAATTTGCACCTTATGACACTACTTCCCGGGCTAATATCAGATCATCGTGATCATATATTATATACCTAATTTTGGACATTTAGTATGACTTACTTTACTTCCATAATAATATATTCCTATTCGAGGCTTCTTGTAAATTAATACTAGCAACTCTTATTTCTCATAAATGACCAATCGTGGCTAATCGCTATATTCTCTTGTTTAATATTCTCAATATTGCCTTGCCTTGACAATGACCGGTACATGATAAACAACGAAAAACAGATAGTTTTGCCCTCCGACCCGCTTATCACACTCCATTGTTTTTGGCGTATTAATAGTCTCCTACTTCCAAGGCCGGTAGATAAGTAAGTGATCTTTGCACTTTCGTCATTGGGGCTGATAAAGTTAAATTAGAAAATTAAAGCAATAGTAATAAAGATTAAACTTGAGTATTCAATAACTGTAAGTAATAACTAATATATTTTTAACTTATCGGGAGCCACGGGAGCCCATCTTTAGGAGTAGAGTAGTACCTATTTCCCACGATCGGAACAAATTTTACAGTTTGAACAAAATAATATTAAGTATCTTGTAAATGTTTATCTTTATTCATTTTCTATGTTCTTATCAATTTCTTTATCTGCGTCCGTAGAAATAATGCCTTTGCTAGATTTGACAAATGGCGCTTTCGCAATATGTAAATTGTAGACAAAGTGCAAGTTAATTAGTATTTTATCAGCACTTTTTTTAAATTATATCAAAAATGAGGCATCAATGTCTCCAATCATCTACATATCCCTTCGGGTGGCAGCACCTCCGGTGGAACGGTAGGAGAAATGGCGCCGCCATTTTTTTAAATATGCCTCTAAGTGGCAGAGGCCGCGAGAAGGTTCGGTCATAACAAGCCCGTAATTGGCAGAGACCGTCTCGCGGCATCTGTGCGTCGCTGCATTTCGCGCCTAAAATAAAACCGTTAAAACTACGCCTTGCTTGCTCACTCTTGCAAGATGCATTCGTCAATAAACAAGGATGGTATTCCCTAACGGTCGAATTCCCGCGTAAAACAAAGTTTGTTAGAAATAACGTGATGTTCCTGCCCCACCTCGCCCATTACGCGCCGACTGTCGTCGAGCCGCGAACATTCAAACGGAATACGCACTGATAAAAAGTGAAATAAACTGTGTGAATCGTGTTAAATGTATTGTTTTGTCATAAAGACTGCTTTTTCTACAATCAATTGTTTTATTTCGTAATTATACGTATTTTTACATGAAAGTAGGAAAAAATTGGTAATATGAGATTAGAACAAGTCTAGCATAATTCACATAAATAGAATAGAATTCATTGGTATACAATCAAATAACCAATTTTATGCTGAATTCAGTGATATATAGTTTGTATATATCATTCATAGATTTTTTTTGGCAAACGGTCATATTTCTAACACGCGCCAAATTCGCGATGATCACCCGTTGAGGCCCCGCCACTTGACGTATATTTTTCCAAAATGGCTGCGCCACTCAACCGGCTTGTTATGTCTGTCCGTCTCGCGGCCTCCGCCACTTACCGTAGAGACCTCGAGGAGGACAATGCCACTCGAAGGGATATATGTTTGCTACGGAAAGCGTAAACTTCCGCAGCTGATGGTAACATCAGGCAGACAGTTCTTGTTGTCGCTTGTTTCCCACACGGCTAAACTGCAAAAACTACTTGAAATTTTGTTATTTTTTAGATAATTAGGTACCTCATCAATTACGAGTATCATTAAGTTCTTGTCAATATTCCATTTAATTGTTCTAAATCAGTTTGTAGTCTTGTTACTACAGTAATCTCTGCCAGTCAATCAGAGCTTATATATTTGTTTACCACTTCAAGGCCCAAACTATTCACAATCCTCATCAACCACACCGCATTCAAACCAGCATCAGTGTAACCTCCAAATACGTACAGTTGCGACTGATGTTGATATCAATTTATTCACAGTCGAAATGTTTAGTGAATTAAAGTCAGATCACATGGGAAGGGGTCGGCCCCCAGTCGCAGTCAGGGCACTGATCGACAAATAGAATAATTGCTATGACTGTACAGTTACCATACAATATTGTCATAAGTATACAATTTTGATACAATATACCGATTGTAATTTCATTTCGATCAAGAGGCGAAAAGTAAAATACCAATTAGAGATGTCCAAAACTTGAAAAACGTTTATCGGAGGTTCGGACGCAAAAAATTAAAATAACCACATGGATTGCTGGCTTAATTTTGAACTTCAGGGCTGGAGTCGAACTTTTAATTAAGTATGTATTTATATTTAAAAGAGTATGACGACTTTGATTGTCGTTTGTTTGTAATATTTTATATTTAACTACAATACCAAAAATATTAGCCTCAGGTCAACCTTTACTTCTATAACGGCCCCCAGATTGATGTCAGTACATCATCCCTATGATGAAAATAATTGTCAGATGTCTTTAGAAAATGTGTCTTAACAATACCAGACAACAAATAACTGACGCGGACTGTACAGAAATCCAGTGCCTCGACAGAGAAAGTAATCCCATTATTTAATTTAGACATTTACAGATCTGAAGGAACCGATAAGGTGACCGAGGAAGCTTGTTTCCTTCACTGTCATTTTGTCATTAAACCTAATTTTTGTCAGTTATGGATGGACATTAAATTTTACAAGCATCTTGGCTCTTTTGATTCAAGATAAGTGATGCATATGCAGACAGAGCAAAACAAAAGGTATTTTGTCCGATAGTGGAGCTTGATTTCTAACTCTGACTTATATTGCTCGTTGGTCCCGAAGAAATTTTAATGTACAATATGTAGATCATAATTATGTATGAATATGTAGATTATATAATGACGAAGTCAGTTGCAGATATCATCCTTGGTATGTTTGGGACGAAGCATGTTGCTGATTTGCATTTGTAGCCTAACCCGTGTTGCGGATTTCTTACATATAACTGGAGTATTTTTCGATAGAAAATATAGGAAGATCTAGATCATCATTTTGAACATTTACCAAAACAAATGAAACCATATTTGTGTAAGGCCCAGATATTCAATTGTAGTTCGTTTGCGTTTTTTATTAATACCACGTATTGAATTGAATGCTTAAAATACCACAAGTTACAATACACGATTAAGATGGTGGTATTTATTTTATCCTTTAGATTAAAGGTCAAATCCTTTTATCTTTTTCTACATCGTATTTGACAGAAGAGGGTGATTGCTTTATATTGTCCTTATCACAGGCAACGTGCTTTCTGGGAATTTTAAGGTTTGTAAAGGGTATACACAATGTATACCTGACCAGTTAGTTCATAAAGTGTTATTTATAAGTGTAAGTGGTTCTGCTATGAACCAAACAAGAACATCCCATTTTGTTTGTCTTCTTCCAGTCAAGGTATTATGTCAAACCTGTGTATGTGTATGTAATGTGTATTTTAATGGCTACGCTAGATCATTCGGACTACACAACGGATGTTAAACATCGATCTATCTGCCCGTTTGTCATTGATCCAATGAAAAAGTTACAACTGCGAAGATTTTTAAGGAATATCGACTCTATGACAGAGAAGATAAAGGTCAAAAAATTTGGTTGGGATCAATTGATGACTATGACCGTTTATGAGTGATCGTTGCGTCCTGTTTGGGATAATTGTATCCAAGATTATTCTGTAGGCAAACAGCTTCACTTACATTCAGCAGCGGAAATAGCTTAGCGGGCAGGTTATTCAAAATGATCTGTACAAACAACGAAGTTGTGTTCAGATCATTTTGAACAACTCGCCCGCTTAGCTACTACTGCTATTGACGGTAAAAAAATAATATATACCTATGTATCATTTCACTGATTTGAGATTTTCATTCATGTTTACCCGAAAATACTTGAATAACATTACTATCCCATTATACTTTCAGTTATTTTGGATAGAGCTTCCTTATCTAATCGTGATTAATACATACTAAATATAACATTCAATGTCAAATTTTATCAGCCCAATATAGACCAACATCTAATGGTGTTTTCCTAGCCTCATGAACTACAATATCTTACTTTACTGCATCGATAGATAGATGCATCAAAAACCACACGTATCTTTGATTTATGTTTTAATTTACCACACCACAGCAAAGAAAAAATCCGTTACCCTTTAGTCCTACTAATCAAAAATGTATTATATTTAAATTTCCGCTCACAAGCTTAGCGTTGTTTGAAAACCAAGAAATATCTAGAACAGATAAATACAGGAATAAACAAATTTACTAATATCCTTATTGCCACCCCTATCTTAACTACAGCTGCTATCGCAAGTGTCATTAAGCTCTAGATCGAGGCTAGGAACATCCCGATGTACTGATTCATCGATAACACTGACCTCAGTGACCCCAGTGACCCTAGTGACCCCCTTACATCCGTCAACAACTTGACCTCACGTAATCACAATAGAACGCAAATATGATAACTTGATAAGATATTTTTCTTGGAAATGTTTTCAGGAGTTATTGTTCCATGTTTTTTATTAATTCAAAAAGTTCTCAACCATTTAAATAGAATAAAATGGAAAATTTTACAGGAAACCAAGGAAACTTTCTTTCCGTAATTGGAAAATCTTAATTCCCATTGCAAACATATGAGAAGATTCCGAAATTTTTCCATGTGCTAATTGACGAAAAAATTGACGTTTGATCATTCATTACATCATTCGTTTCGCGGGGAGCTATGGGTTATGAATGGGGAGAGAAGGACTGAGAGGGGGGTGAGGTGGGTTTTTAAGGCTACTGCTACAAAAATAATGTATTCCAATTTAAAATGGAGCTATAGTAATATTCATAATAAAAAAAAAACGATCCAACAATCTTCCAAAATCACCTTTGTATGAAAAACCCTCTCACCCCAAATACGAGACACTACGGGGTGAGGTGGGTTTTCCTCTTTATCGTCAAAGTTATAAAATGGAACTACCCAAAATAAAATACAAACTAAAATACAAACGTCCGAACCACTTATTATATACACAATTCAGTTTTCACAAGTAAAAATAAAATTTTATTAAGGTTTGAAAGTCAAATTTCTCCCAACTCACCCCATTTTACGGTACCGGCGGCACGGTACGGTAAATAAGTATATGACGCCGTATAATGGCCATATACGGCAGCTATCAAAATCGAGAATCCGACTTATCCTTACTCTTTACATCTCTTCTATAATCTATAATCAAAGACTTTTTGCTTTTCATTAATCTACACACTTTCATTTACGTAATTTTCAATAGATATTGAGATACCTACTTTAATTTCCTGAATCTTAAAAATATTTCAGTTATTTTATTTTATTGTCAGTGCATTCATTAGATAAAGAAAGCTTTGTCAATGTCATTAATAACTCTGTTGTTATCATGATTTGTTACAAATAACTAATTACTGGCATAAATTGACTGATAACAAGACAATTTATGCTGTCATTATTGGACGCTGCTTGTGGTAGTAATTAACTCATTAAATCATTAGTAATTAGTGTTCAAGTGTTACTTGCATGTTTATTTATTTCGTTATTATTTTCTTTACAGATAAGTGCAATGTTGGGTGCCAAGGATGTAAGTATACTTACTATCTACATTTATATTTCTTTTAAAAATATTATTTGTCTTATTACCAATACCATATTCTATCTTACCTATATAGTTTTACTCTATCGTAAAGTTTTGTACTTGACTAACTCGTCTTGTTCTTTTTAACAGTAATTTGTCGGTGTTTTTTTTTATTTTTCTCGCATTCCTTACTTTCTTTTCTTATTCGTTTTGTTTGAAATAATTCGAACCGGAATTCGAATTTTTCTGCTCATGATTAGTTAATTTTCTTATTCTCATTTACTAAATCACCATTAAAATCCTCAGCCCCCTCCGGCCCAACGTTCCTCAACGGCCACAAGTACAACTACGGCGTGGAAGGCACCGTCTCCATCTACCTGACCGGCGCCGACAAGCAGGAGACCAGCGTCAAGCTCTTGGGGCAAGTCTCCGTGGCTGCCTTGGGTAACTGCGCTCATGTGCTGCGAGTTCAAAACTTGGTGATCTCTGGGCCTGATGGCAAGGTAAGATATAGGAAAATATTAATTTCTCGGCATAATTACCAAATCTCAAACTTAACCAATTTACTAACTATTATAAAATCTAGATATCGAATGAAGAAGAAAATACTTAATGTTTTTTTGCTGGTGGATGTACCGCACACATTTAAGTACAAGGTTATCAAAATCTTTGTTTTCAAGGATGCAAAATAGTTTTTTTGTTGATTGCTCTTTTGCTAAAATAAGTTCTATAATATAGTTACATTCCGGGACGATATTTACATAATGCATACTAAGAGCTAAAATTATGGCAATCTGGATAAATCCCTACTGTACCACGACACTAGAAATACTTTCACAGTATCAATTCTAGAGACTTGTTCTATAAACTTGAACGATCTAACATATTTTCCCATTGTCCTCAGAAATACAACAAGCCTCCTGGACTCGAGAAGCCAGTGCGCTTCACGCTGCAGGATGGCCGTGTCGGCGCAGAGATCTGCGCTGAGGAGGGCGACACCCGCCGTTCCCTTAACATTAAGAGGGCCATCATCTCACTGCTGCAAACCGAACAGAAGTCTTCTAGCCAGGTAAATGAAATCATTATCATCTTGTCCAATCATTTCTTTGAATAGGCAGTTTAAGCCAGGAGCGACCCACAATTTTGAGAGCCTTCAACATCAGATCGAGATCGAGCTGTTGTGTTGCTGCTGTTTTAATTACCAGCATTTATTCCTCTCCTTAATAGCTACTGTTGTACGGGAGTAACGGGAGTGACCCGCAGTCTCTCGAGTTCCATAAACTTATTGATAGGTTGGATAACCAACATGAGATTTAAAGTCACGACTAGAACTTTTTAAACAATGACGGCCAAAAGCTTGCTGCTCACAGACTTATAGAGTCAGACCTAGAAAACTCTGCAGCGGATTTGATAGCCCACGCAGTGCACGCGTTATTTTAAACGTCAAACTTCTATGAAATTATGACGTATAAATAACACTTAGGTACACTGCGTGGGCTATCAAATCCGCTGCAGACTTTTCTTGGTCTGACTCTAGTCAAAATCCCTACCGTTTTTTGAACTCTACTGCAGCCTCATATTCAATGTCCATTTTTCCCAGGTTGACGTATTCGGCGCTTGCCCCACCGACGCTTCATCCTCTCAAGAAGGTGGCGCTGTGTTGGTACACAGGACTCGTGACCTCTCCCGCTGCACGCATCGCGAGCAGGGACAGAACAACCCGGTGTATGCCATCGCTAGTGACAATGCTGTAAGTTCAAATCTTCGAATTTCAAGGAAGATAAAATCGCTAAAATTGATTGTACCTTTTTGAAGGTCATTTTCGATTTAACCTCAGAATATTAAGCACAAATGTCGTTGAGACGAAGTTTATGTATATTTCACTATTGTAACCAAACTTTTTTCTCACTTAGCAAATCGCCGACACCCAAGTGCTCCAATCCATCCTCAACGTAGAATCCAAGGTCAATAACGGAGTCCCCGAGAAAGTCTCAGCCACCGAGGAATACCTGTACCGCCCCTTCTCCGTCGGCGAGAACGGTGCCCGCTCCAAGGTCCACACCAAACTGACCCTGACTGGCAAGTCAGCGGGAGCCGACGCTGGTGCCTTCACTCAAGTCCGCACCATTATCTTCGAGAACCCCCACGGTGTTGTTTCGGAACAGAGCAACTACCAAGCCGCTTTGGCTCAGGTCAAGGAAACCGCGAAGACTTGTGGAACTGAAGCCAGCTCTAAGTCTGCTGGCAACTTCGCTCAGCTCGTCAGAATTTTGAAGCCTACCAGCAAGGATGACCTGGTCAAAATCTTCAACGCAGTCAAAGGCAACAGCTTGGAAAAGTAAGTAGCGTCCGTAGCCTGAACTGTTTTTTAACTATCGAATGACACTAGGAAATACTTTATAAGACTCCACCTTAACCAGAGTAACCAGACACATATTAGAATCTACATTATTTAGCCTTCATTATCCAGTCTCGATCCCCTTAAGTTTTCCTTTGACCTTCCTTATCACAGTCGTTTAAAAAAAACGTAAAATTATTCAAACCAATTCTCTCTTATTGAGATTTATCTCCATTTGAACAAATCATAGTATTCTCAACCAATTTTGTTTTGATTCAATATTACTTTCCAGACATTTTCGCCTCTTAGATTCTTCGGAATAGTACTCTGTTTCACCAATCACCTTTCCCCAGGCGCGTGTTCATCGACGGTCTCCTCCGCACCGGCACCGGCAACAGCATCGAGGCCTCCATCCAGATCCTCAAGCAGAAGGAGCTAGATGCCCTGGAGCAGCAGATCGTGTTCCTGTCTCTTGGCAACGCGCAGCACGTCAACAATGAGGCGCTGAAGGCTGCTACTGTAAGTACCTATAGTTTTCTTTAGATTTTGATTAGAATTTGTTATTGCATGACTCCTAATAATGAGTAGGTGCACTGAAAGTAATAGGAAAGGATTGAAGTTGGTAGACTAAAAACCCCATGGTCTTGAGATTACTGTTGTACAAAAAACCCACACTTAAATCGAAATCTGATAAAAAGTTTTGAAGCTTCTTTAGCGAATGAAAAAAATGTCGTTCATGCCAGAGAGCAGCCTAAATCGAACATCGAAAGATCTGAATTTCTTTATCCGATGGAGAGACTGATCCTCAGTATGTATCCGATTTTGTCTAATCGAATTAATTTATCTATATTGTCTCTACTTTCTTCCACAGTCCCTCCTGGACCTCCCAAATATCCCCAAGGACACATACCTCGGAGTCGGCGCTCTGGCTGGTTACTACTGCCGCAGCCATGAATGCCACCACAAGAAGAACGAGGGCATCATTGCGCTGAGCACCAAGCTGGCTGCCAAGCTCGGTGGCTGCAAGGCGAAGAGCAAACTTGAGGAGGACACTGTAAGTCATGTCATGTTATATTGTTTTACTTACAAATATATGCTTCATCTGAAACATTTTAATCATTACAACCGAAATACTCCCACTGCTGGTTTTCAACGTTCGGTCTACGAACGTTTGTTGAGATCTTGACCTGACTTCTTCACTGACTAACAAATCCTAGCAGAAAATAATTTAGTTAAAAAAGCAGTAAGAGATATTCAACCTACCTCTACCTCTAATTAAACTACCTCTGCGCCATGCTCAGCCCAAAGGTCTTCATCGCGCTAGCAGAAAATCTCCATGATGGAGCACGATGAAGACCAACAAGTGTTGAACAATATCGCATATTATTGTTTTGATTTATAAAGTCAAAACTTTAGCCAGTTGCAATTATTATACTCGTATTACACTCATAATTAGCGCTGTTCTAACCTATCCTCATTTCCACAGATCGTAGCCGTCCTGAAGGGTATCCGCAACATCAGACACTTGGAAGATGTCCTTATCGACAAGATTGTGCACTGCGCGGTTGATCCCACCGTCAAGAACAGGGTTAAGGCTGCCGCGCTTGAGGCTTTCCAGGCTGATCCTTGCTCTGCTAAGGTAAGAACTAACTACTTTATAGTCTTCTTGTTAGGTTTCTGAACCAAAAATGTAAAAAGGGACCCTTATGTTGCGACTCTGTCCATCTGTATATCTGTCACATCATCATTTTTATCCTTTTGCACTTTATCAAGAAATGGTTCATGAAGACCCTTATTCGTTTTAGAAGACCTATCTAATTAATGACACACCAAACCATAGGGTTCAGGTTACATGAAAATATTTATTTGGTCCAATAGAGGGATAGATAAATATTCAATATTCAATTCAAATTAAAAGATAACCCAAACGCAAAAAGCAAAGTTTTTAATCCCCCTTTGCTCCTCAGATCAAGAAAACCGCATTGGACCTGCTGAAGAACACCCAGCTGGACTCCGAGATCCGTATCAAGGCTTACCAGGCCGTCATCGAGTGCCCCTGCGGCAAGTCGGCCTCCGAAATCAAGAAGCTTTTGGACAACGAGCCTGTTCACCAAGGTATGTCATCAGTCTCTACTTTATAGTCAGAAGCAAAAAACCCTTTTTCGGAATGATAAAAAGTACAAAGTGCAATAAACTTTATCAGTAGTCCTTGGTCTACACATTTGTTATGAGATTAGACTATTTTACATTAACTCGTTGAATAGAACAGTATGATTATTAATTTCAAATATCCTGTAACGGTCGCCATGTAAGGAAGCGATAACACAGAATAGGCGAAACCACCGAATGATAAGCCAATAATATAACTGACTTAATGTTAGGTACAGCGTCTCTTTTTTCTCCTGATATTGTTAACATTCAAGCTTTATCATTGATAAGAAATATGACAATGTACCTATTGCTTTATCTCGTTTCTTTGCTAAGACCATAGAAGTGTAAAAGAGAAGTTTTACTAAATGCCATTATATATTGACATTCCATTTGTAGTCGGTCGCTACATTACGACCAGCCTGCGACACATCCGTGCGTCGGCTAACCCCGACAAGCGCCACGCCCGCGAGCACTACGGCCAGATCCGCACTCCCAACCGCTTCAACGTTGACGACAGGTAACTCATTATGCTGTTTCTTTATTTAGGTTTGTACAGTATTTGTTGAAAGTATTTTTACTTCTTTCACGATATTTAACTTTACTTTTATTATTTTTGTCTGTTCTATGTACATATAGCGGGAATAAAGGATTTTAAAAACCTTAGGTACTCTCTTTTCTTTGCCTACTTCTTTTTTCTAAAGCCTTCCTCAGTCTTCGACCATTTTTAATGTTGATTGGGTTTCCTTTAATTACCTTATTCCCAACTTATCCACAAATTGTCTCTCCAACAGGAAATACTCCTTCTACCGTGAAGCCTCCTACAACATCGACGCTCTGGGCGTCGGTGGCAACGTTGAGCAGAGCGTGATCTACTCGCAGAACTCTTTCTTACCCCGCTCCGCAAGCTTGAACCTAACCACCGAGGTCTTCGGACACAACTTCAACCTGCTCGAGGTAACTATTATAATAATCAAAAAACATTACAGACCACAATACTTAATGTGTCTTTCAAACTTAGAGCATTTAGTAACTGGAGACGTCATGGATGTCATTTTCTGTACAAAACAGTCTGCCGATTTTTGCGCGGGAGGGGACGTTACTAGTTACTAAATATGCTCTAAGCTTTCAAATTAGAATTAAAAAGGAGATAATTGACTTTATTTTGTAGGGCCTGGGGGTCGCACCACTTGCAATGATAAAGTGTGTCAATGTCATCATTAATGTAATTTATTTATGAAAATATGACATATATAATGACACTCCTCACTTTGTTCTGAAGTCTGTGCAAAGTTAGTTAAGACCAACTCTAAGTAATTCATCGACAAATTGGTCGTTGGATTGGATCATGTTTTTGATTTAGATTTTTTGTGTATACTTATATCATCTTTCAAGTCCTTTTATAAGACCCTTTCCTCTTCAGCTCGGTGGTCGTCAAGGCAACCTGGACCGCGTGGTGGAGCACTTCCTCGGCCCCCGCAGCTTCCTCCGCACCGAGGACCCGCAGTCCCTCTACGACGACCTGAAGAAGAGGTTCAAGGAAGCTGAGGACAAGGTCAACCATGGTGTGCGTGGACGCCGCTCCATCAAGACTGAGATCGACAGCTTTGACAACCGCGTAAGTGGCTTTAAGAATATTCTTGGTCTGTGAACGATGCTTTAAGTATTGGTTATCATGCTATAAATGCAATAGATACTAATGAAATTACATTAGTTACCTACCATTGATTTATTATTATAAGGTTTATTTATAAGGTAGATACAAACATTAAAAATAAAATAAACTAACTTATCTATAAAATAAAACTAAATTAAAACTAAAACTAATAAGTACTAAATAAAATAAAATAAAATAAAATTAAAATACGTCTAAGAAATTGGGCCCCTTTGGCATGGTGCCGAGGACGCTGGCAGCATTTCCCCGCTGTATTGCGAAGCTAATACGTTGAGCGAGAAAGCTGCCAGCTCTTCGGTCACCAGTGAAATCGATAAGCCTCGATAGATACTTAATTCCGACTTCCGAGTAATTTTTTACATTTAAACACATTTTTGTATTTCCACACTTCTGATATAAGTATCTTGATTATTATTACAAACGTTAGTATACTTGGTCAAGCAAATCTTGTCAGTAGAAAAAGGCGCGAAATTCAAATTTTCTATGGGGCGAAAACCCTTCGCGCCTACAATTTTTAAATTTGCAGCCTTTTTCTACTGACAAGATTTGCTTGACCAACTATACCTACTCATATACTCTAAAAAAAAGTATTATTAATTTCTTTCTAATACAAGCCTAAAAAAGGTTTGAGAAATTCAGTTAAAGAAGAAATAAGTAGATTAACCCATATTCATTACCTTAAAAACATGTATTGTTCACAGGTAAAGGCTGAATCTACCTCTTACCACAACGAGTTGGACCTGGATATCTATGTCAAACTATTCGGAACCGACGCCGTCTTCCTCTCCCTTGGCGACGACAAGGGCTTCGACTTCAACCACGTTCTCGACCAAATAGTCCACTCGCTCAGCGATGGCATCAACAAAGTCAAGCACTTCCAAAAGGAAATCCATGCCAACGCTCTCTTCTTGGATGCAGAGCTCGTCTACCCTACCTCCACCGGTCTTCCTCTGAAACTCGACCTCATCGGTGCCGCCACTGCTCGTATCGATATCGCTACCAACGTTGATATCCGCCAAATCCTCCGCAACCCCGAAAACGCTAAAATCGACATTAAGCTCGTACCCAGCACTGATATCGAAATCTCTGGACTGTTCCTTGTCGACGCTGATGCCGTCGCTACTGGTCTTAAAGTCATCACCAACCTGCATTCATCTACTGGTGGACACCTCATAGCTAAAGTCCTCGAGAACGGACACGGTATCGACCTGCAATTCGCCCTGCCAATTGACAAACAGGAGATCCTGACCGCCTCCAATGACTTAGTTTACTACACTGCTGAGAAGGGACAGCAAGAGAAACATATCCCGATCAAGATCGACGCCGACAGGAAAGACTACAGTGGATGCTTCGATCAGCTGTCTGGCCTCATCGGCCTCACTTTTTGCGGAGAGGTTTCCGTGCCTTTTACTGTTTCTGGTCCGGAGGCACAAAACTCGATTTCCAAGTTCCTTGCCCGTTATCCTTTGACTGGAGCATCCAAGGTCAAAATTGTCGTCGAGAAGAACGACCTCCGCGGTTACCACATCAAGGGTATCGTGCGCGGTGACAATCCTGAGCGCCGCAGCTTTGAGCTGCTTTTCGAGGCTGAAGGTGGCAAGAACCGTCGCGCTCAGGTAACTGGAGAGCTTGTCAACAATCAACAAGAAAAGACCATCAAACTGGCTCTGGACTCTCCCATTAAGAAGGCTGGCGGTCAAGTTTCGATCTTCACCAAGCCCAGCGAATATGTCCTGCTTGTCAAAGCCAACTTGGACAACGACCAATACTACGCCCGTGCCGGCTTCAACGTTCAAGGTAACGAGCAACGCAGCGTATTCAAGCCCGTTGCCGAATACGAATTGCCTGGTGGTAAGGGCAAGCAATCTTTGAAGGTTGACGGACAATTGGTCAGAGAGGTTAACGGACCTAAATCGAAATACACGCTTGAAGGCATTAAGATTAGCTTGCCTAGCAATGAGGTTCTCGATATCACCGGACACTACGTTCATGAGCCTAACAGCTGCGAAATCGATCTGAAGGCGAAGAAGGGAGAGCACAACGTGATATTGGGCGGCTCATTGAAGGGCCACGACTTCAAACTCGAATTCCAGAACACTTTGAACGCTTACGTCAACTTCAAGGCTAGCGGACACACTGAATGGAGTGAATCGGTAAGTTAATATTCTCACATCACATTTTACTCAATATTATTAAATTTTTCCTTCAGTGTTTTAACAACATGACTTTTTAACTTTCAGGTGATCCATAACGACCTTGACCTGTTGTATGGTGGAGACCTGCGCGACCAGCGCAACCGCGTGACCTTCAACCAGCTCTTGAAGCACCACACCAAGCCTTCGGAGTTCAGCCTTATCACGAAGAACAAATGTAAGCATACACGCATGCGCTACGATATTATAAACAGCATATTATAAACATTTTCATGGCGATGGCGGTGTTCATTTTCAGCCGACTTCAATTCGCCTGAATGTTTTTTATTATGTCGAATATATGTATGTATATACCCGGTACAAGTTTCTTCTTTTTTTTACAGTCGAGGTCCACGCTTTGCCCATCAAGGTCAAATTCGACGGTGAAGTTGACCCCAAGAAGGTCGACATTGTCATCGAAGGCCAGTACATCGACAAGAAGGCCGAATTCGAACTAGAAGCCAGAACTCAGATCAAGCACCCCGGCGATTACAGCGTGAAACTGATCGCCAACGCTGACAAGAATGGAATTGAGGTCTTCGCTAAGCGTGACATCGTCTCCGCTGACAAGTCCAACTTGGAGAACTACATTGCTGTCAAGAACATTGGCAAATACGAGCTTTCTGGAGTTGTCACTCACAAGAATAAGCCTAATGACGTGCATCTTGGAGCCGTTGGTCATTTGAAGATTGCTGGCGGCGGCAAGAATGAAGACATAACGTGAGTAAACTAAACTGATAAATATTTTGTGTCACGAGAATAATTGCGAAAAAAACAGAGATATCTATTATTAGGTATAAGTCAAGTAGGATCGTAGTTAGTTACCTGACAGAAAATGAGATTATTAAAAATAGCGAACAAGCGGTCTCGCTTCCAGACAATTTTTGAGTAGCAACCAAACAACTTACCATTACGCAGAGCTTTTACATCTAGAACATTAATTGAAAGAATGAAATTAAAATAGTTGTTAATGATTCCGTATTTTTACAGATTCGACCTCGGAGTAATCGACAACAACAACTTATACTCATCCCACGCCAAGATTGCCTATTCAAAGGGTGCCATCCTTGACTGGCTTCTCAAAGTCATCAAGGGAGCCAACTCCAAAGGAGAACTCAAGCTTATCATCAAAGACACCATCAGCGCTAACGGTCAATACGCTGTCACCGACGCCGACGGCAAGGGTAACGGAGCCGTTTTGGTTGACTTCAAGAATGTTGGACGCAAGATTAAGGCTGATGTGAAGTTCCAAGTGAAGAACCCGGTATACAACGCTGATGTTGATGTGTTCTTGAACTTCGAGAAGGACAACAAGGATAAGGTTTCGTTCTCAACCAAGACGAAGACCACTGAGAAGCTTGTTGACTCCAAGTAAGTATAACAAGTGAAAATTTGTTTAAAGAGTGAAACAAAGGAGTTGTCTTAAATCATCATTTTGAGGTCTTGTTTTATGAAAAATTAAAGAAATTGCTGAATTTTCAAAAGCTGTAGAAGATTTACAAAAGAAGATTCCAAATCTGTTTAGAAATAACATAGTAGGCGACATACATTTGGCCGAATTCGAGAACCTCTTTTCTTTTAGAAGTCAGTACCTATAAAATTATTATTTTTCTAGGAACAAGCTGGACTACGCTGGCAAGAGGACCGAACTGAACGTGAACGTGAACAACGACATCAACGCCCAGGCTGCTGGCAAGACCGCGGCGCTGATTGAGATCGTCCTGCCTACAGAGAGACTGCTTAGCTTGAAACTCGACCGTGACATCACTTTCAAGGATGATGTAAGTATACCACCGAAAACATGTGTAATGGCTGCCTTAAATTTTTCTTCTTTTCATACTGTTACCCCCCGCTGGGCTGTAGGGCTCGAATCATAATCTTCCACTGACTCCGGTCCTGGGAAACTGGGGTCACCTCTTCCCACCCCATCCCCAATACACTCAACTCTTGCTCCACAGAACGGCGCCAAGTAAATTTAGGGCGACCATGTTTCCGTCTGCCTTAACACTGCTGATAAAAGGTTTTTCCTATTGGTTTCTATCCGTCCTAGTTCTTAGCAATCTCCATCCAGTTGTCATTTCCACATAAAGTAAAAGTTACTTTAGAAAATTCCTACACACAGTGGAATAATACTATTCGCTGTATGATAACACCAATGAGTAGACTGTTGATGAAGATGATAATAAATTTCAAATTAATTTAAATTAATTGCTTTTTGTTCAGGTGTACAACGGCCACGCTGAAATCATTCTCGCTGACGCAGTCAAGCGTGGTGGCGCAGCGTCCGAAATCAGCTACAAGTCCAAACTGAACAACTGCAACTTCAAGAAGGACGTCTACCACTACGAAGGCGAGCTTGGTCTGTCTCTCAAGGACGGAAAGCAGCTGAAGAACACGTTCTTCATTAAGAACCAATTGTCTGGTGACAAGGGCAAGCTTGAACTTAAGGTACTTATTGCTAAAACTTCTCATAAATTTCGTTTACGGTCCAGAGACGCTTAAGAGTTACCTGTATTTTGAAATACTTAACTAATTTAGTTCTTCTAACGGCTCATTTAATAATTTGACCGCCAGTAATGATTCACGATATAACGCCGCACACGAAATAAAATAAGTATAAAGTCTAGATTAAAATAAAAATACACGATTAAAACTCCATCCCCCTATAAGTCCTAAAAATTCTCCATTAGAAAAAATACAAAAAGATGATGTTACACGTCTTTTGCCGTATAATATCTAAGCGTGCCCTAGAAACGGTTAAAACATTTTTGTTTCTCCTTCAGTCTGACATCAACGGCAACCTGATCCCCCACCCCGCTTCGCTGTCTGGCAGCATCGACTACACCAACCCTGACTCCTTGGAGGGCTCTGACAACTACAGACTCAAGGGTAGCTACGGCAACGATATCGGTTTCGATTTGGACGGCAAATTTGAACTTCAGGTCACCGGAGAAGGCGATAAGAAGTAAGTCCAAATTATTACGTAAAGAAAGACCCAGAAGGAATTTCGAACATTGACCCGCCTCACGGTCATAATTGCTGACACGCTTAAACACAGTTTTTCAATGACACTGCAATAACCAGCAATCAGCATGCACAGAGTTGTAACGTTTTAAATTCTTAGATTTCTTATAACTGCTCTGAGGGCTTTATATCTAGTCTGCGTCTATGTGCTTACTTATCTGCCCAGAATCCTCAAATATATCCAGTAATAAATAGACGTACTAACGACTAAGATAACTAACGTAATAGACATATTTAAATTTAAGTATTTCTTCTAGATACCTCGACGAGAGCACCGTCAGCTTCCGTCTGCCATTCGAGAAGGCGCACGACATCAAGATCGTTTCCAACTGGCTGTGGCTTGTACCTCAGAGCAAGAGTGTGTACCTCGAAGTAAGTACCTCTTTAACATTTACAGAATTCATCATTGATAGCTTTAGTCGTTTCTAATCATCATTATTGCACTCCCTTATCGCTCACTGCTAAGTTAGTCTTCAAGTAGATAAACCGTATCTCGGCCCTGAACTAATATCATCTAGAAGTGACCCGCAACCTCCCAAGTGACATCTGGATCCATTGTTTGGATAAAGAATTACTTCTCCTCGTATCATAACTTTGCCTGGAACTTTATTAACATACAAAAGAAAACCTATTGAAAATCCCCTTAAATATTTGTAAGTCGCATTTAATTTCTAACTGTCACTTTTTTCAACAGTACTCTTCAGTCCAGTCGGTCCAAGTGAACGCTGATGTGTACAAATTCGACGCTAACGGCAAGGTTGGACCTAAGAACGGTTTCACCAAAGTCAAGGTCTTGGTGCCCCATGTCGATCCTTTGAGCCTGGACTTCAACTACAAGGCTGATTTGGAAGGTAAATGTTTAAAATTCATAAAGAGTAGTTAGTTAGTTTTGAGTCCTTAAGGTAAGTTCAAATAAACCTTGTTATGTTAAATCTTGGGCTAAGAGATGACCACCATAAGGATACACCCAGTTTCAAATTGTTTTCTTTTTTTTTTAATATTCTTAAAAATATATTTTGTTGTATAGGCGAGAAGAAGACCGGAAGCGCGGAAGTGAAGGCAGTATACGGAAAGGGCAAGACCGCCAACATCGCGGTGGACGCATCAGCTGCTCAGAAGGAATACGCTGTCAAGATCAGGGCTAACACTCCTCAGAACGACCAGCTCAAGAAACTGGAACTTAGCATCAACTCAAAGGTACATATCTTATTAACGAAAGATATACTCGTAGTTGATTTAAGTTTGAACGTCAACTTACTGACTTGATGTAAATACGTGATAACATATCATGTTAACCTTTTATCTAGGTGTACTAGGTAAACTTTTGGCCACCCTAAAACTACTACAACTTATGACGAATGTTTCAAAATGTTTACTCTATCCTCTCCCAGAGCCCGTCTCCGGACACGTTCAGCTCCATCGTCATCGTGGACGCTGACGGCCGCGTCTACAAGACCGAGTCACTCGTCGTCTACTCCAAATCTCACCCATTGGTGGACGTCAAGTACACCAACCCCAACAGCCCGAAGACTAGCAGGTAATAGAAAATGTTCTTTGATGTATTTTCTTCCCATTTCATATCCAGCATTCCAATCATGTAATCCGACATGATATTTACAGAAAAATATCTTCTATTATTTCCGTATTTTTCTTTCCTCTTGCACAAAACTTACCATTTGTTGTTTGGCAGGATCTACCTTAAGGGTGAATACCCCAACCAACACCAAGGCAAGGCCGAAATCAAGATAGAAAACATCAAGGATGTCAGCTTCGACGTCGTATCTGAAGCCCAGATACAAAACAACGACATCAACCTCAAGACCTTGGCCAACTCTGATGCTCTTGGATGGAAGAACTACAACGTTCAGATCGTAAGCAAGGATGCTGGAAGCGGCAAGCGTCTTGAGTTCCATGCTACCAACGCTGGAAAGAATATCCTCAGTGGAAGCACCTCGTTCATTAGCAAACAGGAAGGCCCGAAGACTATCATTGAAGGTTCTGGATCCGTGAAGGTTAAGGATGAGCAGAAGTCCGCTAACTTCAAGTACATCCGCACTCTTCTGACTGAAGGCAACGAGCAGGGAGTTGAGGTAAGAATCAACCGAAATCTCAAAACTTATCGACATGAACTTGCTATGTTGATACTCTTATTAGTAATGTTCGACGTTTGTAAAATTAAATATCTCTAGAAAATAAGGATTGACCATTTTGTCTATCCCATCCTTGGTTCCCTCTCTCTCTTTTCTCATAATCCACAGTCATATATTTTTCTTCATTTTTATCAATATGTTCATTTTTTTTAGACTTTCCTGAACCTGGCTATCGGCGAGCGTAGCTACGTGGCTGAGTCCCGTGTCACCAATCTGGAGTACAAGAACTCTTACGTCTACTGCGAGGAGAAGAAGCAGTGTGCTAACGCTGAGCTCCACTCCAAGATCAACGTCCAGAGTGAGTACATCTAAACTATTTTCAAAAATCTCAGTTACAGTACCTAATAGAATTCACTGGAGCTTGAGCTGGAGAGTTACTGCGGTTTCAAGAAAGTAGCTTCGATTTCCCAACGATTTCTTTTCTTCTTTCAATTTAATTTTCAACTTTCTCTCCTCAACAGAACCTGGCGTCTTCCAACACACGTTCAACCTAGGCGTTGACCTCCGCAAGTTAGGCTTCGCACCCGAGTTCGGTCTGCAGATCAACAACGAGGTCTCGGAGCGCAAGCTGCCTCAGTACAGCCTGGACCTCCACATCAATAAAGAGGACAAGAAGTACCATCTCCATGTGTACAGCACTCCCGACCAAGGCAGTAAGTAGTCATATGAATTTAATTTTTGTCATTTTGTCATTGCTAAATACTTATTTATTTTATTTATTTTATTTATTTAAAATTTAAATCAGGCAACAAGGCCCATATTACAAATACCTTACAGACTAACATACATATATATATATATATTATAAACTTAAAGACTAAACACTATTTATGCGACAAAACGGCGTGGCTCCGTTGAATCGGCTGTTCTTGTGTCGGATTCGGCAGTTTGCCCCGGAACCTCCGAAACACGACACCTGTCGGCCAGAAGTCGGCGCACTCGATGGTCTCTTGCAGCGGTCGCGGCACGCGCACCACAAAAGAGTTGAAGTGCACGTAGTGGCGCGATCGAAGCTGGAGCACCCTCAGCGAGTAACCGGTCTTCTGGTGTACGTACTCCACCACTTCAGCAGCCGTGGCGGTGTAGTGCAGGCGCGATTACTACAGTCTAGGGTCTACTAGGACATTGTTTCGTCAAAGTCTAAGCTGACGGGCTAAATTATTGAAAATTTAAGTCATGCTAGTAAAATTTTGCGTGTTCAAGTAGCCATAGATTAATTGTTGAGGATACTCCTATCGTGTACTCTACTCTATTCACTAACAATTCCTAAACTTGATTGCAAAGACATAAAGTCTACGATTATCATATCAGTATTTTATTCCAAGAGAGTAAATTCCATTCGATCTCATCAAGAATCATGACCAGAATAGAAAACAATTAAAAACTAGCATTTCTAGAGACCGATAGAAGATTTGTGGGAAATTGTTACTAACTAACCTTTTTCCCCCAGAATACCCCGCCGGGGTGACCCTGACTCTCCCCACCCGCGTCCTGGCCCTCGAGTCCGTCGTCTCCTACCCCACGGACAAGGCCCTGCCGTTCCCCATCCAAGGCCACATCGAGCTCCACCCAGACAAGAACAAGCCACAGCACAAGGCCGCTGCCAGGTTCCGTGTCGATGTCACCGGCGCTGAGAAGTCGCACAGTGCTATTGCTGAGCTGGGCTTCAGCCATCCTAAGTTGGGCAAGGTAAGTTATCCTCCAACTAGGGCTTGCAATTCGAATATTCGAATATTCGAATTTGTCGAATATTCGGCCTGTTTTGATATTCGAATATTCGGCCGCTCAGGTTTCGAATATTCGAATATTTTTTATTACTATAAAAAATCTATTTAATCCGCTGCAGTTACAATTTCTGTGTGTTTTCCGGGTATTTACAGTGAATGAGTAATATTGTAAATTTACTGTATTCCTCTCGATAGACTTCGTGAATACAGTGAAACCTAACTCAATTTGAAAGAAAACGAAATCAAAAAGTATGTTATTTTTACGGTGCATAAGTTTTAAGTTAAAGGGTCATTCTGTTTATTAAGACTAAACCTTGCCCGCACTTATCGCAATTCTCAAATTTGATCATACCAAACCTGCCCAAGTGCCCAACTAGGTAATCTAACTATGCACCTTTAGCTGACAAATAATCCAGTAGTCAACTAACTTTTTCCCTTAAATATTCCAATATTATATAATTAAGCCGACCATTAATTAAGGCCTCTGAGTGACTACAAGTTAATTTAAATCAGAAAATAATTACCTACTAAAAAAAATTTCTTACATACCTAGGTTTGGTTTAGATGATTAAAGTTATATTATTTCACTCAACGGCGCATTTATAATAAAAGTTTTATCTAGAAATATTGAATATGTCTTATTTTGGCGTTTTACTTGTTTTTATAAATGTGCGCATCTCATAGTAGGATGATAAAATCTAGTCAATTAAGTGGATTTCTGCAAAATATCATTAGTTTTAGCAATATGTGAAATAAGCTTTTGAATAAAACGATAATAAACCGATTTCTCGTTCTTTTTCTTATTTTTTATAATATAATATGTCGTCAGAAAAAGTCGAATATTCGAATACCTGAAAGTTTCGAATATTTGCAAGCCCTACCTCCAACGTAAAATTACTAAGATAAGAGCTTCGATTTTACAAAGTGGCATTCTGATACTCAGGGTGATTTAGTAATTCATTTGAAATCTTAAGATTAAAGAATTTATATTGATCCCTGAAAATTTCAGCCAAGTAAGAAGCGCGTAATGACGATTCAAATGCTTACTTGTTTATGCTCTCAAAGGCATTATTAATGACAGTATATAATATCTGTAACATCTACCAAATTAACCTTTCCATCTCTGCATTTCAGAGCTATCTAAATAATATATCTTCTCTCGTGTATCGTGTGTAATCTGATCTCTTTTGTGTACTTAATCTGTACTCTTTTATTTATTCAATTAATTGTTGTTAATTTTTAGGAGGCCGTCATCAAGGTCAAAGGTGGGCTCCACACCCCGGCCGAGAACACCGTTAAATTCGAATCTTCTGCGTCCATCTCACACCCTACTCTTGGCAACGTGAGTATTCTATATACCTAGGCAACATGGAAAAGCAACGATCAATATCATTGTCTCTAGTTTCCCTACAAACCTCTCTCTATCTCTCCCTTCTCTTCTCTCCCTCTCTTATACTCTTTTCTGTGTGTGTGTGTGTGTGTGTGTGTGTGTGTGTGTGTGTGTGTGTGTGTGTGTGTGTGCGTGTGTGTGTGTGCGTGTGTGTGTGTCACGTGTGTGTGTGTGTGTGTGTGCGTGTGTTGGCAATTTCTACAATCAGCCTACCGCCTCCCCTATCATAGGGTTAAAAAAAATCACCGAATAAGTTTTCCGTTTTTTGTCCTGACCTAACATACAATTTCTGATTTTTGTTGCAGGACCGCGAAACGAAGATTCTCTTGGAAGCCAGCCCGTCTCTCGTCAAACTGCTGGTAAGTACTAAGTACATTATCCTTGTTGTAGAGTAAACATGCTTAAAGTAAAACAAAGTAACGGAACTTGTGTAAATCTGCGAAGAACATCAAAATACGACAAACTTACTTATCCAATTGACTCACAAAAATAATTTACCACAGATTCAATATATATCAATCTAATTCCTAACCTTCTCTTTTCAGGTGGACACTCCCCTCGTCAAGGTCATCGACCTGGAAGCCAAGTCTGAGCTGAAGGAGAACCTGCAAAAGGGTGACGTGAAGATCAGCCTGCTGCAGGGCAAGCCCGTGCTCGCACGCTTCATTATCCAAGACTTCCAGTACTACGAGTTCACTACTGGATACAGTGGTATGTCTATTTCTTCTTTCCAGTCGTATCCTCATTGCTGAGGGTCGTGATTACCAACGCTTAATACCACTTTCTTCCAGGCACTCCTATCCTGCGCCATTTGCAGGCAGGTCTGGGCCTTGGGTCCTGCATATGCCTTTACTGTGTCTATCCACCGGGTAGGCGCTCTTCCTCTACTTCTCTTCCCTTCTACGTGACCGACCATTATCAATACCTCTAGACTATCTTCGCGTCTAGCCACGTGTCCGAAGAATCGAAGTATGCGCTGTGTGCAAATAGTGGAGAGTCGTGTTCGAATTTTCAGCTGGCTAAGGATTGATTCGTTTGTGCGGCGGTCCGTCCACTTGATCCCCAGCATTTTCCGCCAACACCACATTTCGAACGCATCAATCCTTTCCTTTGTTCTTGCCTTCAGGGTCCACGTTTCTGACGTATATAGAAAGATGGAGAAGATTAGGGTCCGCATTAAATTCACTTTTGTTTTCACGCGTATTCCGCGGTTCTTCCATATCTTCTCCAATCTTTTTACCGCGGCTTTTGCCATCTGACCTCTGCGCACCACCTCTTTGTCGCAGTCGCCATTGGATCGTATTAGAGAGCCCAGGTATATGAAATCGTCCACAGTATCCAGATCTTGGAGTTCGTACGTACGTGGCGCAGTGTTGTTCCTGTCTACGAACATCAGCTTGGTCTTGCCTCTATTGATTCTCAAGCCGTACTCCAAGCTGACTGTTTCCAGGGTCCTCAACATTTCCGCTAACTCCTCCTCGTTCGATCCCACCAGAGTCGTATCGTCGGCGAAGCGTAGATTACTTATGCGATTTCCTCCTATCTTTACACCGCCATTCCAGTTTTCCAGTACTCTACGCATAATGTGTTCTCCAACCAGATTAAAAAGTACAGGGGAGAGTATACAGCCCTGGCGGACTCCACGTTCTGGCTTAAAATTGCCTGAGACGGTGTTATCTAGCCTTACTTTCGACTGTCCATCTAGGTATAAGTTTTGAATCAGAAACCTTAGGTGCTCGGGTATGCCCATCTCATCCATGACTCGCAGCATATGACTCCAGTTAATACAGTCGAACGCTTTTGCGTAGTCTATAAAACATAGTGCTAACGGTATGTTGAATTCCCGACTTTTTTCTATTAACTGTCTCAAGTTAAATATTTGCTCACGCGTCCCTCTGTTTTTAACAAAACCGGCTTGTTCCCTGGAAATCACTTTGTCACTGTAGTAGGCTAGTCTCTCTTTAATAATATAGAGAAGAATTTTGCTCGCATGTGATATCATCGAGATAGTCCTATAGTTCTCGCATTTGCGTGTCGATCCTTTTTTATGCAGTGGTACTACGATCGACTCTATCCAGTCTTCTGGCCACTGGCCCGTACGCCAAACCTTGAGGCATATGGTATGGATCAGTTTAGTACCGGCGTTTCCTAATTGTTTTAGTATTTGTGCTGTTATTCCGTCACTGCCAGGTGCCTTCTGTTTTAGTTTCCCGATAGCAAGTTCCACTTCCCGAAGGAGAATGTCAGGTTCTTTAGTATTGTAGTCCATTCTCTCGTCACCTTCTTCGGATGCGTTACTCCTATAAAGACTCTGACAGTACGATCTCCATCGCTCTAGTACTAATGCCTTGTCAACAATAGGCACTCCCTTTTCATCTTCTACTGTCCAACTCTTAGGTTTAAATTCTCTTGCAAGAAATTTCACTTTTTGAAACATATCTCGAGCGTGAGCTTTTTGGGCGTTTTTCTCTAACTCCTGGCATACTGTATCCAAATAGGCACTTCTGTCTCTTCTGCACAGGTTCTGCACCTTGCTATGCAACTTTGAGTAACGTTGCCGCCGCTCCTCCGTGGTTATGCCACTCTCTTTAAGGGCTTTCCTCTCCAGAACAGCGGACCAGGCTTCATCACTCATCCATTCTGCCTTAGGGCGATTTTCACTCCGGTCTTGCCGTACTCGTTGAACTGTTGTAGTGAGTGTCACCTTCAGCTTCTCCCAAGTTGCGTTGGCTGACTCAAAATCGTCTACTTCGATGTCGTTGAGTGGGGTCTTTACTAGCTCTTTAAATGCTGCTAGTTGAGACTCAGAAAGCGTCACCGTTGCCCTGATGGTGTTGCTCTTGGGTGCCTTCAGCCGCACTCTAAGTGTGACTGCCAGAAGTTGGTGGTCACTGCCACAGTCTGCCCCTGGTCTCGTCTTTGTGTTTAAGATAGAAGAGCGCCATCGCTTCCCTATGAGAACAAAGTCTATCTGGTTCTTATACTTCCCATTGGGGGAGCGCCAAGTCCACAGCCTCCGTGGGTGCTGTTGAAACCATGTGTTCATTATGGTGGTTCCTTGCTCCGCGCAGAAGTCTAGCAGTCTTTGTCCCCGCTCGTTCCTCACTCCTAGACCAAATTTTCCTACGACGTCCCTAAGATCGTCATCGAGTGTAGTCGTGCCGACCTTGGCATTGAAGTCACCCAACACAACCGTCACTTCTTTGTTTGGTGTTCTTTGATACACATCTCTAAGGGTTGCATAGAAAGCCGTTATATCTTCGACTGATGACTCCAGTGTTGGCGCATACACCTGTATGAGGTTGATTGGACATGGATGTGCTGAAATCCTGAGCTTCACAACTCGATCGCTAACCGTGTCATATCCCATCACTTTTTCCGACAACTTCTTGGATATTAAAAAGCCGACTCCGCTAAAAACGTTATCCGGTGTACCGGAATTTATCTGGAGGTTGCCAGTTGGAGATGTGAAATGGCCACTTTCCCTTATATGCGTCTCGCTGAATCCCAGGATATCGATTCCGTACCTCTCCATCTCTCGCTCTATGATTTCAATTTTGCCGGCTTTTAGAAGGCCTCTGACGTTCCAGGTAGCTATTTTCAAGACCTCCTTCATGGTTTGTCTACGTTTTATTGGTGGCATCTGATCGACAGTAGCCCATTTTCTACCAACAGCCTGTCGATGCGCTGTTTTGTAGCCGGTCGCCAATTTCACACCAGGGGGCCCGGACCCGCCCTGGCGCCGGGTGTCAGCCGGGTGGCCCGACAAACCATTCCGTGTAGTGTTGCTATGCATGGTAATTTTCTTGGGATAAATCAGTAACGGTAGTGTCCCATTCCTTTCCGTCCCAGTCTTTTAGAGGTTATTTAATCCTCACGGCCTCTGTTGCCGCCCTTTAATTCAGGGTGTCGGGTTATTTGCCGCCGCCCGATGCTCGGCGTTGTTACTCGTTTAGCACCACCCGGGGGGCACGTGTGGGGTAGTGGAAGGTAATTCCCACGGACGCGAGCAACTTCACCCCCCATGTCATGTCTATTTATCATACGCTTTTTAGTTCATTTTTAGGGTTCCTTTTCACAATGTTTCCGTTAGTTTTTTAACTTTGCCCAGAGTCTCCACATTATAAACATACTAGCTTGCGTCCGCGACTTCGTCTGCGTAGAATTAGTTAGAGTAAGTACAGCGCCTGTATTAAATCTAATGGCAATAATTTCGAGCATAATATGCTTAATTGCTTACACCAATTAATAGGCGATTCATCAATTTGCTCATTTCCACCCCCCTTTTCACCCTCTTTAGGGTTGACTTCCGACATAAAAACTATCCAATGTCCTTCCCCGTGACTCAAACTATCTCTAAGTATGCCAAAACAAAATCAGTTCAGTGGTTTAAGCGTGAAGAGGTAACACACAGACAGAAAGACAGACAATAAGGAAGTATTGATATGGATTTAACCGAAGACCACAACTCTCGGTCTAGTCAAGTCACAGGACTTCAAAGATCCATCGAACTATTTCTACCTTGACCATTGCTGATCTTATGTGGATCGCCATCTGGTACAACTATCGGCTTAGACTTCAGAGAGTAGGATGATTTGTTCTAAGCATGACAGTATTTTACTTATTTATGATATTGACAAACCCCGTTTTGTTGTGCAGACGACAACGGCCGCAGACTAACCGTGGTCGGCCATATTGAGCCGGAGAAACGCGTTGACATCAGCGCTGACATCGTGCTGCCGAACCAGAAGAAGAACATCATCCATGGAGCCTTGTATCTTGACGGCAACCTGGTCAAGAGCGAGTACGGCGTGTCCAAGGAGAACTTCAACTACTTCGTGGTGAGAACAACTAATACATCAAATACAAAAGACAAAAACACAAGTCATCATAAAATAAATGCACAAAAAACCATACCAATAGCACCTAATCAAATAACCCACCACGAGTTATTCAAGGCGCAAAAGTTCTCAACACGCTCGCTGCCTTTCCGCGTTGAATCGCAATAGATAACCTTTGCTCCAGAAATGACCCGGAGCGGGAATCAAGTCCCCTCATTCGCAAGCGACTCCCAAGCTCTCTAAAGAAGGAAACACACAACTAATTACTACATAATAAAAAGTGTGCGACTATTGGTTAATCGACTATGGCGCCCATATCACCAACTTTACAAGGACAATTTCCTGTACATTCCTTTTCTTATTGGCAACCGTACATTTCTGGTACGGCGAATTGTCAATTTCAGGTGCCAATTGCTCAGAAAGCAGTTGAAACGTTTTTAAACTTACCTCGATTTTTTAACTTAGATGAATAAATAATAAATTAATTTTAATTGCAGTCGAGTTTAAAGACCTGTTAAATTATATCAACTCTAGATCGGGTCACCAGCTTTCCAGCCTAACAGGATTTTTTTTTCAGAATGCCCTGAAGAACGACCTAGCCACCTTGGAGAACCGCATCAAGGAGCTCGGAGAGAAGGCCAGCAAGGACTTCAAGGACACCCTCAAGCGTGTCGAGCCCACCGCTAAGAACATTGAGAAGTCTCTTGAGGAGGAGCTTTCCAAACTCAACCAAGAGATCGCCAACGACAAGGTGCTGAAGGACACCTTCCACTTCTTGTAAGTATTCATTTCTTATACATTCCTTTATGGCAACGGTAGAGGCAATAGTAGAGGCAACGGTAGGGATGGGTAAATTTTCAGATTCTGACAATTTACCCCATTTGACTCACCAGCACACTTCACGCACACTACCTCACATTACTGGGACATTAGTTTATTTAGTTTGGTATTAACCACTGGCCTCCTTTGAGGAACAGAAACTGTAAAAGCGTTCCATTGAAAAAAGAATGAGAAACAATACATTTTAATCTTGCTTTCCTTGTCTGTTCATGTCACACATGATGTATTTAAATGTAAATGGATAGAAGGGAATGCCCCAAAAAGATGGACCAGCGTAACAGTATCTCGAACGAGAAATAGACTACTCGTCCCTCTCTAATTAATACAGTTAGAAAAAGACGGGTAGTATTTCGCGGGCGAGAATAAGGCGAGATACTAGCCTACTAGGCTCCCATGTTCCATGTCTTATTCTCTCTCCTAGTTTTATATGCCCCCTAATGTGGATTTCATTTATTTATATAACTCCTCCGTTCTATTTCCAGGGGAGAAATCTACGTAATCATCGCTAGGACGATCGAAGATATTGTCAAGAGCACCAAACCCCTGGTCGACCAGACGTATGCCACCTTGAAGGAAACTTGCCAAAAGATCGAAGCTCTGTACGAAAAGAACGTAAGCAGTTTTATTGATTCCGATGTAAATGTAAAACTCCTCAAATATTATAGCACCAACTCGACCAAAGTAGGTATTAGGTTGTATCACAAGGGAGCAAAATTACATATTATTAAATTATGTTCACGTATGTTATGTAGTTCTGTTTATGTATGTTATGTATTTACGTACATTGAATCCGAAACAAAGCGAAGGTACTATAATCCCGAGAGTAGCGAGGGAAGGGAGGGAAGAAAAGGCCCTTTTCTGAATTGGTGATGCAGAAAAGAGCAGGTCAGCAGTCAGCTGCATTCATGTCGAAATTTTGCTAATCTTCAAGAACATAACGATCACAGCACAGTGAAATAATACTCTCCGTACTCTCGGCTTACTTGTGATATCTAAAATGAGCTCAGTACTGGAACGGGATGACTCATTACTGCTAGTCTTCCAAACTCTTCAATCTTTAAATCAATCCATAACCAACAATTCCTTTCCAGATCGAGCCCCAGCTCAAGCAGCTGTACCAGACCGCTGCAGCCCTGGTCCGAGAATACCTGGACGGTCTCATCGACCTGGTGGCGCACTTTGCTGCCCTGGTCACCGACTTCTTCGAGAAGCACAAGGCTGAGCTGCAGGAGCTGACCAACACCATTGCTGAGATATTCAAGGGTGAGTGGAATAAGAATTTCATCAGCATCAGGCAAATGTGATGTGCTTCTTAATTCTTCATGTTTTCTTCTTCTTAGTTTTTATGTTTGAAGGTTCCTTAATCTCGGAAATGTATTAAATCACATTTAGTAGATATATATTCACATTTTAACAGAATTTTTCGGGGACTTTCTCAGACTGCACAACGGGACTTAATCGCGTATTTAAGTTTTAAGATTTAGTCCCGTTGTGCAGTTTGATAATGTTTAATAATCGTGAAAGTTTAAATCAGTGACTTTCTCAGAGTTTTGAAAGCATTTTTCAATAAGCACGTCTGTAATATCATTCAGAACTGTTTGTTTATGTTTGCGATTGGCGTCTTATCTTCCGATCATAAACATATACAAAAACACTCTTTCTGAGGCTGTCCTGGTTATTTTACCGGCTATTTACTAAAGATAGCCCTATTTAAAGAAACATCAACGTATAATCTAGTTTTTTTTTTCTTGGTACTATTTTATAATTTTATTAAGGATGGGGTGGGAGGAGGTTACCCAAGCTTCCCAGGGTCAGTGTCAGTGGAAAAATATGATTCGAGCCCTACACCCCAGCAGAGGGTAACAAGATAAAAAAAGAAAAAGAAGAAGAATTATTTTATAACCTTAACCATTTTTTTTTCAGACCTGACCCGCCTGGTTGTGGCCCAGCTCAAGGAGTTCCGCGTCAGAGCTGGAGAGATCGCCAGCGCCATCACCCAACAGATCAAGGAGTTGCCCTTCGTTCAGACCCTCAAGGAAAGTGTACGTACCTTTCAAAATTGTATCACTTGCTTTTGGAAGCTATAGCGACCAACCATGACCCTTATTACCTGGGCAATAAAGTTCACTGAAAAATATCAATCAAAGTGGGTTCTTTTCTTTACTGACATAAAAGTTTTGCTTGTACGGACTAACTAAACTAAGTTGTAACAATAAAAACTAACTATATTTACTAAATGAAAGTTACAAATATATTGTCAGTCTAACGCGTCAATATATACACTGCTTCAAACATCAAAGAGTGATTTTTCTCTTGACTCACTATGGAACATATCAAACTATTTTTTTTTATCTGGCACTAGAGCCATCATAGTAAAGTGATATAATTTGGCAAAACTCGCTTATCAGTAGAGCACAGGCAGAAATAATCATGCTGTGTTTTTTAATGCCAATAATCTCAAAAGAGGGATGTATTTTAAACCACTGACAAAATTAATTGATTTAACAAATTAAGTTTATTGAATAGTTTTACGGTTTAGACTCACTTGTTTTAAGTCACTCGCGCGACTAGTTTCGGGGAGTCTAGGTCTCCTTTCTTAAGCACTAACAGCGCGAGCAGCGTTCACGACGGCCGTGTATCGCGTACTGCGGCGCGCTGCGTCGCACGCTGCACGCAAATTTTTGTTTTCGTTACCGTTACTAAGTATTTTTTTTCTACAGTGGCAAGAGCTGGCTGTGCCCGACCAGGTCATTGGTCTCCTGAACAACGTCTACAACGCCATCCAGGACGTCGTCCCCACACCCGAAGCCAAGGCCTTCGTTGAAGCGCTACACAACTATGTGCAGAAGGTATCTATCTTCATCTCTTCTTCTTCTTCCTCGCGCTATCCCGGCATTTTGCCACGGCTCATGGGAGCCTGAGGTCCGCTTCAAGACTAATCCCAAGAATTGACGTGGGCACTAGTTTTTACGGAAGCGATTGCCATCTGACCTCCCAACCCAGTGGGGAAACTAGGCCTTATTGGGATTAGCCCGGTTTCCTCACGATGTGTTCCTTCACCGAAAAGCGTCTGGTAAATATCAACTGATATTTTGTACATAAGTTCCGAAAAACTCATCGGTACGAGCCGGGATTTGAACCCGTGACCTCCGGATTGAAAGTCGCACGCTCTTACCGCTAAGCCACTAGCGTTTATTATTATATTAGGTATCTATCTTCATCTATCACGTGAAAAAGAACATGGTTTATTATGCCCAGCGTAAAAGGAATACTATGAAGTGCATCTTGGCTAGGTGTTTTTCTTATCTCACCTGAACGACCGTCCATAAAGGCTAAATAAATTATAATACGGCAACTGGCTCTATTACTGAGCTGCTGTACTGTAATCTCACCGAGCAAATTTCTCCTAAGTAATATTCTCCGTCCATCGTAGTGGATCGAATAATTTCAAGCTAAAGGCGAATCAAGGATCACTAAGATCTGTCAAAATTCATATCATTTTCTCTCTGTCTCTCCACGCCGTCTTCTCCCTCTGACACCGAGGATTTTGAAGTTCAGTTTGGTATTGAGCATATTATGTTCATCCATCCTAATCAATCTACCGACTGAATGGTTCTAGCTAATCGAACATCCCAGTGTAATACGGTTTTCTAAAGACCCTTAACAAAAACCTGACTTTTCTTATAGAAACTCAAGCAAGAGAAGTGCGACGACGCCAAGGAGATCCGCCAGATCTACGAGAAGTTCGCCGTGGCTCTGACGTCACTGGTTCAGTTCGTGCGCGGCCGCGTCAACGCGGCTGGCGTGCCCGGCATTGTCAATCTTAACCCGGTGAGTACGAAGTTACTACTAACATTTCTGCAGGAGGATTGAATTTGAAGGTCTAAGTTAAATTATTTGAACATGAATGGAAGAAAAACATTATGGATCAAAATTATCTAGACTCTTACCACGCCAACTTTGCACTAACTTGGCAGTAAGAATTCATACATATCCCTCTATACCTACTTGGCGTAGCACTTAGCAATAAAATTTTGCGTTGTTTAACTTTAGATACTTCTACGGAAGCCACAATCGGAACAAAGATTGAAGCCAGCAAAATCTAGAGAAAAATATTTTTATAATTTTCTAGAAACACGGAAGGTTTATAACCGCATTATTGAAGCCTGTCAACTCTCATTTTTGTGTAACTTTTGTATTAGTATCTAGACAATGTAGTATTATCAGTATTAGTGTGAGGGCAGTCCTAATCCTTTAGTAGGTAAAATGAGCAGTCAAACGTATCTAAGAGGCTGTTGATGATCTACAACTCACCCTATTTCCAGACCGCCTTCTTCACCGCCCCTGGCCGCTTCTCCGCACCGTCCATCTCCGGCGTGGCTTCCTTCAGTCTTCTTAACCAGTTCCTGAGAGGAGACGTCCCTGACGCCCTCGCCCTGCTCAGGGCCTACCGCCCACGCAGCCTGAACCCGCTTGATGAGATCCCTGCTAAGCGTAAGTTGATATTACATACATACATCACTGGCTCAGTGACCCAAAGAGGATCTTGGCCTCTGACACAAGAGAGCGCCGCTCTGCCGTATTCTGCACCACTTCACGCCAGTTGGGTATTCCGACGGCGGACAGGTCTTTTTGGGCTTTGTCACTCCAGCGGTATCTGGGACGCCCAGCTTAGTTGATATTAATCCTTGTTTACCTGTACTTCTTCCAAATAACTGGAAACACTTCCAAAATCTTCTACCACTTAAAACGTGTCCACGAAAGTGATACAGAACAAGCCAAGAATAATTACTTATCCAAATATTATGTATTCGCCAACTTTAGATGTACTTACCTGAAAAGATTAATTTTATTTAAAGAACAACGTTTTCAACAAGCAGTTTGTAGATTTTAAATGCGACTCTAGTTTTGGATCCTTTGCCAAGACACTGGACTGATTTCAGTCTATGCAGCGGTCAAACCTGTTCTGTACAAGTGGTTGATTGTTTCATCTGCCATCAACAATGACATATACAGTCGCAGGATTTCATTCTAGTCTGGTCAGCTACTTAGTGAACGCTTTATAGAATATGGCGTAAGTTTACTCTCTGCACCACTTCACAAATTCAAGAAGGATTTTTCCAAAAATTTATATCTGATCTTACTTCCACAGTCCGCGCTGTGGTCGTCAATGGCCAGCATATCTTCACCTTCGATGGGCGCCACCTGACCTTCCCCGGCAACTGCCGCTACGTCCTTGCCCACGACTACGTCGACAGGAACTTCACTCTGGCCATTCAGCTGCAGAACGGCAACCCGAAGGCTCTCATCCTGGAACACCAGGATGGCAAGTCTATTGAGCTGAAGGAGAACGGACAGGTATGTGCTTGATACCTATCGAAACTACGAGTCAGTTACACTAACCACAATTAGCAGACTGATCAACGATCAGCGGTGAACTTTGGAACTTCTAAAATAAAATGATAACATTGACAGACGGTTTGGTGTAACCGATCCTAATTCTTAGCGATCAGGGACTATGTGAGCTATGCTCTTCACAGAACCACAAATTTTCTTGTCTCTCCGATTATATCAGAATAATATGTACCTAATCTCACAATTAGCCCGGTTACTCATGTTGCTGAGACATTAGTAGGTATTTATCAATTCCTCCCTCCGTTTTAACTTTTTAAATAGACTCCGACCAAGCTAACCCTGCACTAATCTGGCAAACGACAGACATGACAGTGGTGCTTCCACAATCTGATGTTTTAATCTGAACAATAATGCTTTGTAAATAATGTGTAAATAAGTAACACCCTTGTTCAGGTTATGTACAACGGCGCTGCCCACGGCTTCCCCGTGTGGGAGAAGGATGTGTACGCCTACAAGATGGCCAACGGCCGTATCGGTCTCGGCTCTCGCTATGGCATCTCGGCTATCTGCACCAGCAAACTGCAGGTAAGGCAAACTCAACCTTAACAACTTTGATATATTGGTGAAACTTCAATGACATTAATAGCCTTACATCATTAAGATCATTGCTGTTGCTTTTTAATAGTGAATGGTTCTCTAATTGTTTCCTTTTCTTAGGTGTGCTACGTTGAGGTATCTGGCTTCTACCTGGGCAAACTCCGCGGTCTTCTCGGAGACGGCAACAACGAGCCCTATGATGACTTCAGGCTGCCCAACGGCAAGGTAAGATATAAGTACGGTTGATACTTATCAACCGTACTCGATTAAAGGATGGCTCACGCTAGATAGGGCCGTGCCCGGGACGGGGCGTCCGACATGTCTTTTTCTATGACGGCTGATCGGTGATAACGTGGTGCTTTCCATAGAAAACGAAGCTCCGGAAGCTCCGGCCCGGCCACGCCCGGTCTAACGTGAGTCATCCATCCAATTTGATTTCATGATTTCATAAACATCTCCATAAATTTCAAAAAATCTCGAATTTGGTCTGACTCGATAAAATGACGATGCATGGCATCTTTAAAAATTTGATATTCACATTCAAAACACTCGTTGAAAACGACTTCAAAACTTATATTCTTTATACATTTACAGTGGTATATCCTTTTCTATCCATCTGTGTTATAATCGCGATTTTTGAACTTCGAATTCCCCAGATCACCACTTCCGAGAGCGAATTCGGCAACGCCTACAAACTGGCTTCCAGCTGCCAGCCAGTGAAGACTCCTGAACATTCGGCACACCAGCACCACGCTGCGCTCCCGGCCGCCTGCGAAACTGTCTTCGGAGGAGCTTCGCCTCTTCGCCCACTGTCGGTTGTTCTCGATGCTGCTCCATTCAGGTACTTGCCAACATTCTTATAGCTTTTTGTTTTACTTGGTCTAGAATATTAGCTACAAGGAAGACACGCTTGTGATTGAGGCTGCCCCATCCCGGTGTTACTTAACCATCCAAACCGTTTTTGACCAAGAAATCGCAATGAAAACAGGCATAGCCTTCATCAAAAAGTATAGTAGATCTTAGTGTTTTCATACTTATATAAAATCGTAATCGAGAAATATATGATTACGCTTGACAGAATGTCTTTGAAATAATCAACTCATCACTACTGGATCGATGTGGATGTTCAGAAGGCTGCACAGTTCTGTGCTCGCAATGTAATCCTAATCTTATTTAATCTCAACAGACAAGCCTGCATCCACGCCGTCACCGGCGACGGTGCCAACGCGCTCCACCAGGCCTGCGACCTCGGCCGCGGTTACGCTGTCCTCGCCCTGACCGGCCTACTCCCCGCTGTTCTACCTCCAGCTTGCGTCCAGTGTACAGATGCTGACAAACCCAGAACGTTAGGAGAGAGCTACGAGCTTAAGGTTCCGAAGAAACAGGCTGATATCATTGTCACCTTTGAGACCACTAAGGTAAGTTAAAGCAACAGAAGAATCTATCATCGCACTCACTGGCCTACTGCCCACTTTTCTACCTCCAGCTTGCGTCCAGTGCACAGATGCTGACAAACCCAGGACTTTAGGAGAGAGCTACGAGCTGAAGATGCCGAAGAAACAGGCTGATATCATTGTCACCTTTGAGACCACTAAGGTAAGTTAAAGCAACAGAGGATTCTATCCTCGCCCTCACTGGCCTACACCCCGCTGCTCTACCTCCAGCTTGCGGCAAATGCATGGATGCCGACAAACCCAGGACGCTAGGAGAGAGCTACGAGCTGAAGGTGCCGAAGAAACAGGCTGATATCATTGTCACCTTTGAGACCACCAAGGTAAGTTAAAGCAACAGATAATTTTGTCCTCGCCCTGACTGGCTTACTCCCCGCTGTTCTACCTCCAGCTTGCGTCCAATGCACGGATGCTGACAAACCCAGGACGTTAGGAGAGAGCTATGAGCTGAAGGTTCCGAAGAAACAAGCTGATATCATTGTCACCTTTGAGACCACAAAGGTAAGTTAAAGCAACAGAGGATTTTGTTCTCGCCCTCACTGGCCTACTCCCCGCTATTCTACCACCAGCTTGCGTCCAATGCACGGATGCCGACAAACCCAGGACTAGGAGAGAGCTACGAGCTAGGTTCCGAAGAAACGGGCTGATATCATTGTCACCTTTGAGACCACTAAGGTAAGTTAAAGCAACAGAAGAATCTATCGTCGTCCTCACTGGCCTACTCCCCGCTGTGCTACCACCAGCGTGCGTTCAGCGCACCTTTTGAAAACCCAGGACGTTTTGAAAACCCATAGAAAATTTTAATTTCTCGTCCCTTTTTCTACTGACAAGTTGGGTGTATTTCAGTATATAACGTAGTTTTTAAATAGATTAAGTTGAAGCCAAAAAAAAATTTTATGTTAAAATTATCAAAGTATCCATCCTCAAAATAGGACTGATGGTAAATCCATATTTCTGTTAAGTACAATTCTGTAATAAACTAAAAACCTTTAGATTGTGCAGAAACCTTGAGCCGAAAGTAAGCTCAGTATTAACTCAGCATGATAATTGTAGCATTTAAGAGTCCCCAGCAAGCTCGGCCGAATTTCACAAACGGACTTTCCATCACATTTTATAACTACGTGTTGGATTGTAATGAAACTTTGAACATGCAATGACATGCGGTTTATCTAGTCCTGTAATTAGTTTTTATAGCTCCAGTTTATAAAACAAACGAAATAGAGCAACAATTAAACATGAACCTGTTTCCAGCCCACCGAGAAGAGCTACAAGGAGCTGGCCGTGCCGCTGGTTTCCCAGCTGGTGGACACCCTGAAGGCGAAGAAGATCGATGACATCAAGATCTACCTCACCGGAATCACACCTCAGTTCCCGTACCCTGTCATTTATGACACTGACCGTAAGTATAGTCATTAGACAAATCTTAATTGCGAATGCCTTTAAAAATTATATATATATAGGTTAGCTGGAAGAGATCCCTTGTAGGGATAAGTTCGCCTTTGTACTTCCATTACCTACTGTAATTTATTTTTTTATACCTGTGTTGTACACAATAAAGTGATTACTACTACTACTGCTACTACTATATTCCACAAATTACGAACGTGCCTCGAGTGCTCTAATGTTTGTTTGCATCGCGAATACAGACCCTGGTTCAATTCCAGCCCTGTACGGATATGATGGTCGTTCTTGTCTACGTGATAGCGTGATAAAACGTTGCCCTTCATTTTCTATCCCGCGGTATTAAAAAGTGTCAGTTATTTTATCAAGTGGATAAAACCATCCATAATACGCCGGCTGGACATTGTTTCTTTCGTATAATTATAATTATTTATCTTAAAAGTTTTAAACATTCTTTACATAGTATTAGTTATTATTCGCGAAGTTTTACTGCAGTACAAAAGCGTTATTAGTATTATTGTGAGCCTATTGTCTGCTGGGCAAAGGCCTCCCCCCTCTTCTTCCATTCGTCCCGGTTTTGAGCTACATCTGACCAGTCTCTCAAAAAAGGAGTCCAACAAAAGCAACAAAAAGCGTTACACAACTTTTACTTTTTTTAGTGAAACTGAAGAACGCGAAGGTTCAGTTCAACGACGAAAGCCGCGCCGAGCACGTCAAACACATCGTCACCGGCTGCGAGAAGGCCGACCAAGCCCAGAGGGTCATCCTGGACTTTGTCGAGGAATTCAGACGATTGTTCGGTAAGGGCTTTGATCTTTTCATTACCATCTTCATTCCCTGGCATTACATATATGGGTGAATCAACTTTTTTTTGTCACTCATTGCTATGATTACAGTCATCTGTGCAACTGTTAAAACCCTGGTATTTAAAAAACCAACCTTATTATGGCAGTTATTAGTCTTTTCCATAATGGGTCATCTACTTAGAGTCTGTGTGGAAAGAGAAGAGTCGTGAAATGTAGAGGAGCCCATACATTTTACGACTCTTCTCTTTCCGCACAGACCATAGCATATTAGTAGAACATAGTATAACCAACCAATTAACCAACTATGAATTATCGCCTAGCTGACGGGACAGAATAACAACAAAATGTTGAAATTATGTAGAAATCTATTTTCTCCCTACCCTCGATGTGATCAGTGCTTTTACTTTGCTCCAACATTGAGCCTTATTTATTGCTTGTATCTTCACCATAACTTGTTTTTTCTTCACCTTTTCTTAATTTGGAGGAAGGTTGATCTATGTAGGATTCTCTCCTAATATTCATCTTTTTTATTTTATTTATTATCTCAGGTCTTACCAACGTGGTGGCTGGATACCACTCAGTGCTAGAGCTGCCGCTGCGCCCCGGCGCTGTCAAGCATGCCATTAACGTCGTTGGAGAGTACTGCAAACCTCAAGACTTATTGGTAATTATCTTCTCTTAGCTACTGTCACGTCTGCCAAATGTCGAATAAGCTGTGAGACAACGAGAGAAAACTCGAATCGGGGATCTGATAGACCCCGCAGGCAATGGCGGGATGAACTAGACTCCTCCTTGAAGGAGTGGTCGGATAAAACACTGGTTTGAGGTCATTGGAGAGGCCTTTTTAAGATGCTAGATTACTGACAGATGAATAGTTTGCATTTGGCACCATGGCACCCTTTTCATTGAAAACTTGATAAAAAACAAATTAAAATATTTTCTGAAAAATAATTTAATTTGTTCAAATACTTCATAGTATGTATAATTCTTTCCAAAACCTAAACAACTCTAGGTATTTCTTCATAGTCAGTTTCTAACAACACATCTTTCTCAGGTCCGGTTCTTCCAAAGCCAAGCCTTTAACACCATCTTCGCCGAGAACGCCTACACCCACACCCTCATCACCGTCACCGAGGGTCTCCAGATCGGCGGCGGCAAGAGCCCCGACCAGGTCGTTGGGTGGACTGATGAAGCTGTGCTGCTGCTAGGAGACAAGAAGCAGAGCCGAGAGTCAGAGCAGCTCAGGCAGAGCTTGGATATCCGTAGAGACTCTTGCATTGAATTCGCTGAAGCGGTAAGTTCTTTGGCTTTTGTTTTGTAAGTAATTTTTAGCTTACTCTGGGTAACATTTTATTTAATTTTGGTTGCTGGGCCAAACTAGCCACAGACTGGATCCCATAGTATGGAAAACCAAGATTGAGATGATCGGACGGCCAAAATTATGTGAAGAGTGGCGGGAGTGTGCATTGGATCAAATGGAGGAAGAGGGGGGCATTTGCCCAGTAGCGGGACACTCTTATTCGCTAGGAAAAAAATTTTTTTTTGAGTTAAATAAATACCACTAACTCATTTCTTATTTCAGACGGACGGCATCACACTCTCATCCACCAACTACCTGAAGCTGAACCCTGGCCAGCAGAAGCAGTTCCTCCAAACAGCAGCTGGTGCCATCACGCATAAACTGCTCTCGCAGAACCTCATCCAGGACTGCACGTGCGGTTACGCTGATCCGTTCCTCGCCCGATCCTTCTGCGTGAACAAGAGCAGGAAGGAAGCTGTAAGTATCTTCTGTCTCTCTCATAAACTGCTCTCGCAGAACCTCGTCCAGGACTGCACGTGCGGTTACGCTGATCCGTTCCTCGCCCGATCCTTCTACGTGAACAAGAGCAGGAAGGAAGCTGTAAGTATCTTCTGTCTCTCTCATAAATTGCTCTCGCAGAACCTCGTCCAGGACTGCACGTGCGGTTACGCTGATCCGTTCCTCGCCCGGTCCTTCTGCGTGAACAAGAGCAGGAAGGAAGCTGTAAGTATCTTCTGTCTCTCATAAACTGCTCTCGCAGAACCTCGTCCAGGACTGCACGAGCGGTTACGCTGATCCGTTCCTCGCCCGGTCCTTCTGCGTGAACAAGAGCAGGAAGGAAGCTGTAAGTATCTTCTGGCTCTCTCATAAACTGCTGTGACCCCAAAATAAAATAAATGCCCCAACAAGTACCTATGTAGCCATACCAGCTTACTCATGTAAAGGAATTGACTGCATAAGGCGTTCAGTTTTCAGTTTGACCCCAATACCCCAATCTACAAGTCCAAGAATTAAATTGTCTTACGGGGCCCACAGATTACCAGTTCGCCGGACGATATCAGCCTGTCAGTTGTTCGGAGCTGTCAAATTTTGCGTTTAACTGACAGGCTGGCTGGTAATCAGTGGGCCACTTTATACTCAACTTTATGACCAAAATGCTTACGAATATTGCAGATGTGATGAGCTTATAATATGTGGATTGATCAATCAGTGTATGTAACTGTACGTAATTAGGCATTAAAACACTTGTGTGATGAAACTTGCTTTCAGCTCGTTTCATAAACCGTTTCATTATGTAGCAGTCTCACAACCTACTATTATTTAACTTTTTATGTTTTTAACCGTTACCTTTTGTTCACAGGCCCACAGAAGAAAGTAGAGCGACTGTATCTCAAATCTAGTGCTACCGACCAAATACTAGACCTACAATCAGTCATTCTGTTAGTGTAAATTAAAATCATTAGGCAATCATTGAGTATAGAAAGAAAGAATATTTAAAGTGTACCTATTTAAAGTTTTTAAGCGCCATTACAGTTGGATCAAGCTCTCTGCATGGCATTTGCAATGCAAAGAGTGCTAATGCCATCAAATGTGTAATTTCTATGAAAATAATTATGACGTTTATAATGACGCTTCCACTTTGTGTTCTGTCAAACTAGATGCAGAGTTATCTTAGACGGATTCCACTAACTTTAGAATTCGTATATTTGTTATAAGTAAGAGAAAAAAAATATCGGATTCTTTGAATGCAAAGAACCGAAGAAGAAGAAAAGAAGAAGAAGAAGAGAAGAAGAAGAAGAGTTTTGTTGTGAGTTTGAAGACGTGTCGTTAAGTCTTTGTGCCCATAGCGCCAAAAACGCCTCTAAGCGCTACGGCTTACGCAAATTAACCTTTTCTTTAAAGTTTACATTTACTGACTTGCGGCGCGATTCGGGAAATGATTTAGAGATTCACTAGATATGAAATAGTAAAGATATGTGACGTTCCACGAAAAAAGGTACCTTATGGCGGCTGGCGCTTACGCTATTATTAACGCCGCTCCAATATTCGGCCGGGGCAAGGGTACCTTTTGCCGTGGAACGTCACATATCTTTACTATTTCATATCTAGTGAATCTCTAAATCATTTCCCGAATCGCGCCGTTGAGCAAATTTTGTGTGTGCCTTACATATGTGATAAATGGCGTCTAAGTAGCAAAAATCGATGTTTATGGTGTATTGTTATAATTATTTGAACTATGTATCTCTCTTTTTCTCTACTCTGTGACATGTCAGGTTTTAAGGCAGTCTTAATTTATCAATGCCGATTATTCTGAAGGTATTAAATTACCAATCGCTTGACATTGTATTAGAATAATAAAAAATATGTTACAAGTTTTGCGTTTTACTTTAAAACAGTACTCCTTACCTTAGAGCATTTAGTAACAGGAGACGCCTTGGTTGTCATTTTCCTTATAAAACACTCTGCCGAGTAACGTACAAATAGCCATGTCAGATAAACGTCAGTCCATACACAAGTTTGCACAATTGTGCAAAGTTTTCGGCAGGCGGGTTACCCCTACATAATGTTGAGTCAGCGAGCCAATGTCCTTGAATTTATTTATGCGTCCACACCACACAATTGAGCGTAAAACTATCCCGTCTGCCGTCTGGTCACCTACTGGCGGTAATCATGCTGCTCCGCACATAAACTTACGTATAATTTGCTCTCATAAGTGCTCATCAAGACGAGTGAGATGACCAAAACAGCGTGTGCCTATAAATGTTGCAACAAACGTGAGTTCCACTAAATACTGCCAGGGTTCAGCTACAGCTCTATCTTGAGTATCTCCTAAGTGCTCAAAAAGACGAGTCGGATGACCAAAACATCAGCGTGTGCCTATATTGCCTAAAACCCGAGCTCCACTAGGTACTGCCAGAGTTCAGCATCAGCTACCTTGGGTACTATTCTACCAAGTGATCATCATGACGAGTCGGATGACCAAAACAGCGTTTGCTTATGTTGCACCAAACCTGAGTTCCAATAGGTACTGCCAGGGTTCAGCATCAGCTCTATCTTGGGTACTGCTCTCCCAAGTGCTCATTCTGACGAGTCGGATGTCCAAAATAGCGTGTATCTATGTTGCACCAAACCTGAGTTCTACTAGGTACAGCCAGGGTTTAGCATCAGCTCATCAGCTCTATCTTGGGTACTGCTCTCCCTAATGCCCATCAAGACGTGTCGAATGACTAAAACAGCGTGTGCCTATGTTGCACCAAACCTGAGTTCCACTAGGTACTGCCAGGATTCAGCATCAGCTCTAACTTGGGTACTACTCTCCTAAGTGCTCATCAAGACGAGTTAGATGACCAAAACAGCGTGTGCATATGTTGTATTAAACCTGAGTACCACTAGGTACTGCCAGGGTTCAGTATCAGCTATCTTGGGTACTGCTCTACCAAGTGATCATCATGACGAGTCGGATGTCCAACCCAGTGTGTGTCTATGTTGCACCAAACCTGAGTTCCGCTAGGTACAGCCAGGGTTCAGCATCAGCTCTATCGTACTGCTCTCCCAAGTGCTCATCAAGACGCGTCGAATTACTAAAACAGCGTGTGCCTATGTTGCACCAAATCTAAGTTCCACTAGGTAGATAACAAAAGCAATGAAAGCATCCAAAATGCGATTTTGCTCACTATCTCTACTTACTGCCGTATTCGAACTTCAAGATATTCAAAGAGGCGACACGTACTAGATCCATTCTAGATACGTTATAGTTTAGATATCAAGTAGTTCTCTTTTGCAGCTCAATTCGGGCAACCAATGTCACTTTTACGTTAGATAGAGTAAGATATCTATTAGATGTGATTTGGATCTCTATAAGTCATATCCTGTGGAAATCGTTCAACAGTATCTTCAGAATTGCGCAAATGTCAAATTTGACAGGTTAGATCTTAAACATATCGTTATCGTATCTTGGTGATGTCTAATAGATGTCTATTTCAAAATCCGAATCGGGCCCTTAGGCATATATAATACTTCCGTCAATTAACAGAAGTCAAAAGAGTCCTTTACCCTTTAGTTTAGTACAAATACAAGTCATGGAAAAAACTAGAGATATCGCCATCTTAAACAAAAACTACTCTAACCCCTTACAATACGGTTCAAATTACAAACGGACAGAATCATGTATCGATGCAAAAATGTAAACATAGCGATAAAACTTGTAGCTCTGGTCAAAGGGAATTATACCTTATTGCAACGAGCTAAAGTGACGTTTTGCATATTTTAAAAGTCATTATGTCTCCGTTTCTCAAAGAATGACGGAATATGGTTATTTCATTGACCGCAGACGCATTCTTTACTTTGTTTCCTTCTGATTACGGTCAGATGGTCAGGTATTGACCACAATGAAGCAAACAAGCGTACGGCATACAGAAGCAGTCACTGTATTCTGTAGACTCTACAGTGTACACGTTTACACTCTAGAGTGCTCATAATATTAATAAACGTAAAAAAAAATAAAAAAAATAAACGTAAGTTTACCTATCGGTATAGTGAGATTTTTATTAATGTGTATTAATTATGGGAAGAGTTATTATTTTAAGTATCATTAGGGCACCTTCAAAAAATCCAACTGTACCTACATTAAAACTGTTATTAATTTAATTTCTTATACTCAAACGTACAAAACAAATTTGTACCTATAATCAAATTAAAAGTAATAATATATGCAAGTATAAATATAAATAGATACGCAAGAAGGATAACAGTTATAATTTAAACCACATTAATGAGGATATTTAATAACGAAATATTAAAAAGAGCGTAATCCAACGTATTTTTTACCCGACTGCGGAAGTCTAAAAGAAGAGTATTATGTGTTGGACCCCAATTTACGACAAAGTATGTACTTACGTTATTCCTTATATTGCTCTTAATTACAAAGCCATTAACAGTCATTAGTTCTTAGTCTTTATTTCGTGAGGATGTGGATTAAAATGATATAAATAGCAGATTTTGGGTGAAAAAATGTACGTTACCATTTTTTCTTCTAAACATTTCGGGTGGGGTACCAAAAAGAAGGGATTTAAAAAGGTGATTACAAAGATAAACAATACAATATGTCTTTATAGTTTATTTTTAAGCTTAGTTTTTAAATTTTTTAGGCTTTTTACCTATTGTTTCTATTAGAGATGCCACGAATATTCGGCAACTATTCGGTATTCGGCCTATTCGGCCACTTTGCCGAATATTCGGTATTCGGCCGAATGTTGCCTACTATTCGGCCGAATACCGAATATCTGTTGCACCTACCTAAAATCAAAAATTACACAAAAAAATAACCAAAATCTAGGTATATTTAATATTTAAAATGTATAAATGTATTGAACTATAAGATTATATAGTTTATCAAGTTATGCTTAGAGATGTATAGAGTCAATATCCTGTATAATTAATACATTCATTAAGAGAAAAGAAACATACGAGAGCAGAATGAGGCGTCTCACTGTAATTAATTAATAAAAATAAAGTTACTAAGTATAATAGCTTGTGTTAGCTTAAACAGACCAGTCTCCACAAACAGCACCCGTTCACGAGTATGACGCGTATCTCAGCCATCGCCTCCCTCAACCTTCATTCGGGAAAGTGGCGACCCGATCAACGGCGCCACCGTAAGCAAAGACTTTTAAGCGAGCATGACATGTTCAAGCTACCGGCCTATATTAATATTAAAATAGTAATAACATGTAGCTGTAAGACACGGCATTTTGTGCTCGTATGTTACATAAAAAGACAGTATAGCTTCACATAATTACTAGCCTAAGTTGACTTAGAGATGTAAAGGTCTCTAAGTGTCAGAAACATTAAAAATATAGGTATGTACAATCAAAAATAAAATATATAAATAAATACTTAGAGATGTATAAGGTCTCCAAGTGTCCAAAACTAAAATTAAATTCGCTGTCGAGACCTCAGGCTGCTGGTGCGCTGAGGGTATGTCCTTCCTCCGGGAGCTGGGTCGTCGCCTGCTAGAAAGAGGCCTTGACCCCCGCTCCGGGTTTTTCCTGATGCAAAGGCTGTCCATCGTAGTCCAACGCGGCAACGCAGCGAGCGTGATGGGCACCTTTGCGTCGGGGGCAGCCCGGGACGGGCTTCAGTAGGCAATTTTTTATACTTATTTAGTTTATATTTATATTTAAGTTTAGTTTTTAATTAGTTTTATGTTTAGTTTATGTATTATTTTAATTATGAAATAAATTCCTTTAAATTAAATTAAACAATTTAATCAAGCGAGAACATCATTGTCTCATGTGTCAATTCTACTGGACACTAGTATATTTAATTCACAATGTAAAAAAAAAACAATATTTATTTAGCTCTTATTATACTAATGAAATCAAGCTACCGGCTTAAAGGCATCTCTATCGTTTATAAAATCATTTACAGTGTAGTACGCCTTACTTAACAAGAAGCGCTTAATGTGCGACTTAAATTTGTGAAGTGGTAAATTCACTACATCAGTGGGGACTTTGTTATAAAAACGTGTACAGTTCCCGACGAAAGACGTACTAACCTTACGGAGGCGGTGGGCGGGCACAGCAAACGGGTTTAAATGTATAATTTGTATTTGTATAATTTGTATAACTAAAACGATAAAAGAGCACAAATAACTGTTTAACTAAGGATAATCCATACAATAAAATAGTCAATAATGTATTATAAAACCGCAAAATGAGATCACGGGTGTATTTCGACATGTAACAGGATAATTTCAAATGCCAGTGCTACATTGTGTTGTGTTGGAACTTGTAGTCTGGATTGGGTATGTGTTTTTTTATATAATTATATTAAATGCATGATGATAGATGGGCCAAAATAGCCACTAGCTGGAATCCCCAGGGTAGTCGAGGCAGAGGCAGACCGAGAAAGAGATGGCGGGACGACTTGGATGCATTCCAGCGGGATTGGCGGGATCTTGCTCAGCACAGGGAGGATTGAAAAGGACGAGTGGAGGCCTTTGCCCAGCAGTGGAACACACACATAGGCTAAAAAAAATAATTAAATAATTATAAATATCAGGGGACATCTTACACAGATCAACCTAGCCCCAAACTAAGCAAAGCTTGTACTGTGGCTGCTAGGCGACGATATACATACATATATAGATAAATACATACTTATATACATAGATAACACCTATGACTCAGGCACAAATATTTGTGTTCATCACACAAATAAATGCCCTTACCGGGATTCGAACCCAGGACCATCGGCTTCACAGGCAGGGTCACTACTCACTAGGCCAGACCGGTTGTCATATTATAAAGGGGCCCACAGATTACCAGTTCGCCGGACGATATCAGTAGTTCGAAGCTGTCAACTTTTGCGTTTAACTGACAGGCTGATATCGTCCAACTGGTAATCAATGGGCCCCTTAAGTTACACACACAGTCTGGATCCCACAGAATCTCAGGCCAGAGGATGATACATATTTACAGGCTTTTATTTAATTTGACCTGTTAGTATGTATGTTAGCTGTTGTGGATTGTGGTTAGGTGTTAGGAGGTGTTAGGAGGAAATTCGAACACGACTCTCCACTATTTGCACACAGCGCATACTTCGATTCTTCGGACACGTGGCTAGACGCGAAGATAGTCTAGAGGTATTGATGATGGTCGGTCACGTAGAAGGGAAGAGAAGTAGAGGAAGAGCGCCTACCCGGTGGATAGACACAGTAAAGGCATATGCAGGACCCAAGGCCCAGACCTGCCTGCAAATGGCGCAGGATAGGAGTGCCTGGAAGAAAGTGGTATTAAGCGTTGGTAATCACGACCCTCAGCAATGAGGATACGACTGGAAAGAGAAGTTAGGAGGTGACCAGGGGAACACTGTGATAAAACAACACAAACTAATTGTGTGGGGTTGTTAGAATTGTCTTGATGAGTATTAGTTGCATGTGGAAAGAAAAGTACAGATTTTGAGTCCCAAGCAAGCAAGATATACTAGAATCCTCTAGAATCTCTAGATTTTACATGATTCTGAATCACTACTGAGGAAAAGATAGCATTAGAGTTTTCGTTTAGTGCAGCTACGTAATCTAATATAATGAAGCGATGACACAAAGTTTAATCCGTATATTGACACACCGTCCGTCTCCTATCATATAAGTATGTATGCAGACTGTACAGTAGCCTCGTAAGGCACAAGGTCCTATTACCTACACAGCCGTATTCGAACAATGAGATACGTCAAATATCAATCAATCAATTTTTGTGTATTATGGCTCCATCAGGGCTTGATGATTCCGCCAGTGTCGAGGTTGGATGACACACGGCAAATACTATATATTAAAACGATATGGATTGGTTATGTCAGTGTCAAACAAGTGTCAAAATTGACGTTTCTTCAAACAAAAACGTCACTTTTGACACTTGTTCGGATACGGCTGATAGTACTTATTCAGTTCGTTGAAATTTAAATCATATCCAATTGGAACAGAGTCGCATTTGTTTTGTTTCGTTCAATTTTTATACTAAGCAAAATCAACTATATTTCATAGGTTCAAATTGCAGTGGCAAATTTTGGATTATTTATTTGTATGGCTGGGCCTTAGGAGGGTAGGTATATGTACGTCATTTATATACATAGGCCTGTTAGTCATGTCCACCATATCCTTGGCAAGGTCAACCAGGTGCATCTTATATTTATATAGGTACAGTCACCGGCAATAACATGTTACGTTTCGAAGGCCGCAAAAATATGTGACACGTTCTCATGCCTCTACAAATAAGATCGTGTCAGATATTTTTGCGGCCTTCGTTGTGTAACATATTATTGCAGGTGCCTGTACAGTCACAGCTCTGCAGCTGTACCACTTGCTCAGCTGGAACACGCTTGTGTTGAAAAACACGATCATGCTCTCACAATACATACACTAGGTACAGGTAATAGCTCTTGAAAGGTGACCTAGGTAGCCTTTCCTGCTCGTACATACGCATAAAGAGCAGGACAGACAGTCTTGGAAGGTCGTTCCACTTAGTCATACCTGGAATTCGCGCCTAAACGGGCAGTGCACAGTGATTGAATAATATATACACCCAAGGGCAATAAAACGGGGCGTTTGTAAGATTTTCTTAGAAAGTGACCCGTATTCTTTAATGTTGAGTGTATGTTACGTAATTTGACATGATATTATACGAGTCTTGGAGTTTTAGAGATCAATTTTAATTTTATACATTTGTGCCACAAGTGAGCAAAATTAGTTTTTGCTTCGAGTGCTAATTTTGAGTCACAAGCAAACCAATGATTATATAATTAGAGTTGTCTCTATCGCTCTAACTTATTCGAGTGATAGAGATGCAACTAGTCAAACGAACGATATAGGTGTTACGTTAGAGTTATATATATCTTTGGTTATAGCGAACTTCGAAATGTTTGTCTCTGTCTCTATAATTCCACTAATACATAGGTGATATATAGTGCGACATAAAATAGTAGAAATTAAATAAAATGGAAGCATAGTTTAAGCAATTTACGTCAAAAATGTGACGGTTACGTAGGAAGTGGCGCCCTCGATAATTTTCTACAATTTCATGTCGGACATACTCATACACGTAAATGGACATAACATAATATATACATTTCTTATGAGAGTCCATTTAAGCTAACTCTGTGACTTTGATAGAACAAAGTGTGGTGTACTATTACAATACTAAATGTCATATTTTCATATTTTGTAAGGACACTTTCACACTTAGTCATTACAACTATATGACTCAAATTTCACCTTGCAATGTCCGTCTCGAGTATATTTTACTCACTCAGTGATGAAAATACTTCAATATCTAAGAATTCTTAGCTAATTTAGCGGAAAAACTATGAGATCATAATTCATTATTGTTTGCCAAAACTGCACGATAGAGTTATTTGAAAATAGATCGTATAACTGAGGTGCGAAGGTTGAAAACGTATTGGGATATCGGAAAATGCAACGCTTTGGAGCGTCATGGTAGTATGACAGGGTTCTATAATGGGTTTCAGAATAAATTACACTCTAAAGCAATGAAAACGGCAGGTGTTTATGAAGTGTCATAGATGACTAGGTACAGTGTAGAAAAGGAGGCAAATTTCAAAATTGTAGGTGCGAAGGCTGGATCCCCCATACAAATTTTGATATTCGCGTATTTTTGTAGGTACTGCCTTGCCAGAGTATATAACGTCATATGAGGTATAAGTAGTAAGCAGTAAAAACAACTAGGCGGGCAAAGGGTCCAAAATAATCTGCACACGCTCTTATTTTCATAAAAACAATGTTACGATCAGATAATTTTGAACACATCATCCGCTTAGCTGCTTCTGCTTTAAAATTAAATCCGAAATAGTATCCAACAAAAGGAGGTATGTATCTGGGCTATAACCGCGAAAATTGAATTTCGCAAATTGCAGGCATCTTTCCCTGTCACTCTTATTACGTCTTTATTGGAGTAAAAGAGAAAGGTCCCCGCAATTTGCGAATTTCGGTTTACTCGGTAGGCCCACTGAAAAAATTGAGTCGTACCAAGCTATTATGTGCTACAGTGGCGCCCCCCTGCTATTTGAAGGAACGAAAGTTTTATATCCTTTAGTTCCTCCACCACGCACTAAGAATGTAATATGTACCTATAGTATAGAGCCAATATGCGTTGGCGGAACTCCGTTAAATCATGACGTAGTCAAAAAACTCATCGTTTTTTCTCCTTAAACTGGTTCACTGACTGAATCAGTATGACATCGACCTGTTGACTATTTTTAGATCTTATCTCGTTGCATTAAAGTTCACAAATGGTCAATACCTTGTCGATGTAACTAACCAATATAGTAAACATAATTGAGCTATATAAGCCCTTATTCCTTTGAAATAAGGTTGACGAATGGTTAGGTTGTTTAACGATGTAGTCATACTAGTCTGAGTCACCAGCGCGCTCATCCAATGAGTTATCACAGTATCAACACGGCTTTCGTATCGAACGGTGTTCGTTTTAAATTATTTGATTTAAAAAAGTTTAAGTGATATAAAGTTTAAGTTTTAAATATAATTATAAAGTTTAAAGTGAAGTGTTTATATCTCGTTGGATTTTTATACGATTCATATATTATTAGGTAAGTTTTGATTATGAATGTTTGATATATTAAATCAAAGATGTCTTAAGGGTCTTTTGTTATGATAATCTGCGTATGTTTGATGCAGGTTGGGAACTTAATGCCTTGATTAATACTGCATATGTTCGATATTAATCGATAACACTGCATATGTTATTTAAAAGTTATTACGTTTAAAAGACGCTTTAAAAGATTTGTTTTTAAAAATTTTGGATGACGTATTTTTAAATCAAATTATTATAAATTGCAACTAAATTTAAATAATTATCTTTATTTCACCCAACAGTAGGACACGATAGGGTCCAAATAATAATATCATTCAGTAATATCCTCCTAAGGCCCAAGATCCTACCTATAGTACTTATTCAGTTCGATGAAATTTAAATCATATTCAATTGGAATAGAGTCGCATTTGTTTTGTTTCGTTACATTTTCAAACAAATCCAAAATCAACTCTATTCGCTGCACTAAAGGTTCAAATTTCAGTGGCAAATTCTGGATTTTTCATTTGTATGGCTGGGCCTTAGGAGGATATAGGTAAATGTTATAGTAGACACTAGAATTTTTTAAATTCAATAGTAATATCTATAATGCTAACTGGGTAGGTACTTACTTGAATCTAATTTGAATAAATTGTACAGTTTTTTAGAAGTGTAAAAAATTAGAATAATTATTTTATCGAATTTCGTTATTTCCTTATTGGTACCTAATCGTATAAAACTATATTTTCATAATCGTCTTCGTTAAAAATTGTAAACAAGTTGTCTAAATGCGGGTTGGAGGCTTTTAGTCTTATCGTATGAATTATATGAGAAAGTTGTTTCAAGTTAAGAGCTAGCTACAGATACCATTAAAACATACACTTAATATGACACAAGACTAGTGTCCGGCCGAAACATGTCTTTTTGCCGAAACCGAAACGAAGGTTCGGCTTTGGCTCTAGATTCGGCCGAAACCGAAACTTATGTAACCTTGTTAAAAACGTTGAAAAATTTTCATTAAACCGTTTTTACACACATAAGACTGCGTCGACCATCCAGTGGCGCCCTCATTAGGGGAATTGTGTTTTCTAACAAACCAATTAATTTACGAGTATGTACTTATACATAAAATATCTGGGAGACCGAAGTTTGCTCGGAAAACATATAAAAACTCAAAAATGCGCGTTTTCCCAGAGATAAGACCTAGATTAGATCGATTTATCGCCCCTGAAATCCCCAATATAACAAATTTCATCGAAATCGTTAGAGCCGTTTCCGAGATCCCCGAAATATAATATATCTAAATAAATATACAAGAATTGCTCGTTTAAAGGTATTAGATTAGTATATTAATATTGTTGTCCTACTTGTTCCCCAACTTTTGGTCTTTGTCACAAAGTTTAGTTTAGTAGTAAGTTTCGGCCCGGCCGAAACTGGCCGAAACCGAATCTTCGGTCGGACACTACACAAGACCCATACTGCCCTATATCAGGTACGCGTTACTACATAACTGGAACCATATAAGTAATTCTATTTTAATCAATGTTTTGTTTTCCTTACCCGGCTCACAATGTCAAACAATAGGTAGGTACATCGTCTCAGTTAACCAACCAATTGTGAACCTAAATGCAACGACTTAAGGTCCAACTTAAGTTTAGTGTTGATGTAACGCCGTTGACACAGGTTGACCGTTTTTCAACCTTATTGGGACGATTTAAGAGCTACCTATGATCAGTTAATGTACTGGCCAGCCGTTGACACAGGTTGACCGTTTTTCAACCTTATTGGGACGATTTAAGAGCTACCTATGATCAGTTAATGTACTGGCCAGCCGTTGACACAGGTTGACCGTTTTTCGACCTTGTTCCAACGATATAAGAGCTACCAATGATCAGTAGCTGTACTGGCCAGCCGTTGACACATGTTGACCGTTTTTCGACCTTGTTCCAACGATATAAGAGCTACCAATGATCAGTAGCTGTACTGGCCACTTATCATTGTTTAACGCTACCTAAACTGCCACAGGATAATACTCTTCCTTTATACTAATTACGAAACTAATATTAATACTACTATGTTAATATGAATCATGTTTACTACAATTTTGTATTTTACTTCCGCTAAGGATGGTATTATTGGCGATGAGTCTGCTGTCTATTATAAAATAACTCAACATTGGACTTAGAAAAGAGCGTACTCCCATCTTAAATGCCGTCAACGCACTTGCAACTCCTCTAGTGTAGGCGTATAGCAGGGGCCAGTTTCTCAAAAGCTTGTTACTTGTAATACAAGCGAATGTCACTTTTTGACAGCTTTTGTTAGAAAGGGACTTCCATGCACTTCCAAGGGACAAGGGACCCCAGGTGTCAATGGACAACGGTAATTACTTACCATCAGGCAATTCATCTGCTCGTTTGCCTCCAATATCATAAGAAAAAGCTTACTCTTAAAATAATAAGTCTATTTTTGACTATTTTACGTATCTTTAAATAAATAAATAATTATCTGGGCAGATCTTACACAGATCAACCTAGCCCCAAACTAAGCAAAGCTTGTACTATTGCTGCTACTTATGTATAGATAAATACATACTTATATACATAAAAAACACCCATGACTCAGGAACAAATAAGTATTTGTGTTCATCACTTAAATGAATGCCCTTACCGGGATTCGAACCCAGGAGCGTCGGCTTCACAGGCAGGGTCACTACCCACTAGACCAGACCGGTCTTTCCCGATCTCTTTTGATTGATTTGGGCTCCTGTAAGACCTGTAGGATGTGACCGGGAAAGCTGCGATAAAGGGGTAGATTGTGGTCCTCAATTTCTCGAAGACCGGCTTTAAAAAAATCGTGTGTGTTGTTCGCAAGAAGGCCGAATTACACCTCCGCGGAGGCTGGCAGCTGGCAGCTTATATATAAAAAAGTTAACGCGGCTTCTTTTGTTTTTTGCTTGTCAAATATTATATTCATTTTTCCACAATAGAAGATTAAACATCTTATTTTATAAATTGGAGTTTTTACTACCATAAAACCCGTTAGACCTGTAAACATGTGTTTAGTATACTTTAAACCTACTGGTCAGGATCTGATGATGGGATCCTGGAGAAATCGAGGGAACTCTTCAAATATCCTGGGAAAACCTTAACCTTTTCGACGCCGTGTCAAACACAAAAGCTGTCACTCAGACGCCACGTCACCGAAGTATCAAAACTGAAATTGAACTTTATGCATATGCACATAGGTCTATGTTGCTCTGTGGTCTATGACCGATTAATCCGTCTTTGGCGTTGGACCTGCCGTGCGGTGCGGATATATCGGTCATTGGTTAAAAAGGTTAATGTAGAGATGACAGCTATGACCGTACCCAACCTATGTGAAAAATACTAGAGTCTGTGCGGAAAGAGAAGAGTCGTAGAATGTATTGGTTCCCATATAATCCACGACTCTTCTCTTTCCGCACAAACTCTATAGTAACAGTTTTGAATGATTCACGGTTACGGTTAGTTTCAGTTAGTAGTTAGGCATATAGACCGTGATTACCTTTTGTATTGCTTTCGAGCTCCCGATATTTCGACGCAGTTATACATGCATCTTGTTCACGGGTAAACAATACAAAAGGTAATCACGGTCCATATCCCGGTCGATATGAATGAATGAATGAAATTAATTTATTCCAGAATGTGAATCCATATGTGATTAAAACATTTAAAACTAATTACATAATAAAATATTATGATTAAATTAAATTAAATTAAAGACTTAATTGAAGAATTAAGATATAAGTCTAGTGAGTATTTTTATGAGTTCTCGATATCAATTCTGCACCATTCGTCCGATTCTCCGTTCGTCTAGTCGGTCTCCGTTCGTCCATTTCTCAGTTCGTCAATATCATGGTTCGTCAGTTGCTCCGTTCGTCTAATTCCCATTTCGTCAATTGCTCAGTTACCCGTTCGTCTAGTCAGTTTCTGTTCGTCCATTTCCCAGTATGTTAACTTCCTGGTTCGTCAATTGACTTATCCTCCATTTCTCAGTTCGTTTATTTCTATACTTCCATTAGGTGGTTTGTTTGTTTTTAAATTATGTATTTAAATACCTGTTCCAGATAAGATGCCGTCGTTATCGCTGAAGATAATTCTAGAAGATGGGGCGGTCACGCGCACGATGAAGTTTCCTAATGACTGCACCGTCGCAGACGCCGTGCAAATTGTCGAGGAGAAGGTCCTCACTGGGGCGGCGGGGAAAGGTATCTTATCTTATTACTATGGAGGGCTTAGCCAAGATGCCAATCGTTTGCCGGAATGTTAATCTCTCTCTATCATTCTTCCATATTATTGGGAAGGAGAGACATTCGCGTTTCGTTCGCTACGGCACAAACGATTGGCAACTTAGCTATAGGCACCCAGGAGGGGTTCTTGCAGATACACTTCGACCCATCGGGATCTTCTGTGCAATCGCCTCCTTAAAAGTGGGGAAAGGTAACACATGCTCGTTTTAGAATGAATGAATAGTGCTGGGTGTGTCTAGATAATGACGCGGTCACGGATAAAGTTTCCTAATGGATGCACGCACCGTCGCAGACGTCGTGGAAATTGTGGAGGAGAAAGTACTTACTGGGGCTGCAGGGAAAGGTAAAACTTCAGGGATATCTCGGTTTAGAAATAAAGGAAAAGTGAAAAAAAAACTCACTATCTTAGGATTCACCGTTTCGCCTTTCGGGTGGAAAAAACTCTGACAGCTTTTTCCGCTTTCCTTGTATTTCTAAACAGTGTGGTAAGTCTTATTATTTGCAGACGATTCAGCCTAATACAATTTTGTATCTCGGTGTGCTCTGAAGCTGCTTACCTGCAGTCTCCGCAAGCTCTACGAATTTTGGTGAGATAGAGACAGATAGAGTTTCGTTTCGATTCTTAATTTCGCTAGGCCCCCTGATGTAAGTAAGTAAGTAAATATTATTGTCATCACACTCACTCAGTAAATGTGGAATTGCACGCAGGTTTAGCGGGAGTTATAGAAAAAGCGTTCTCCCTAGGGAGTTATGAAGTTTCTAGTGCCATAATTAACAGTTTTTTGTCTTTATACTTAATTTTTGTATCGCAAGTGTGATGAAAAACATTGTGTGTAACTCGGGGCGTAATAATATTGCAAACTCGAGTCTATAAATCGCTCCGGCAAGCCGTCGCGATTTAACTTACTCTCGTTTGCAATATTCAACTTACGCCCCATGTTGCACAATGTAGTATTATTGCACCAATAATTATACATTTTACATACATGTAAAACTACAAAGAAACCCATCCATCCATCTATTGATAAATCGTTAATTGATTAGTTCCATTTAGTTGTTAGAAAATGTATTCATACGTATTTGCATTAAAAAAAAAATTTATTGACCCAAAAAAGAAAAACATAATAATAACAGCATAGGTACCTTCAGATCCACAGCGCAGGCTTCGTCATCATACAGATAGCTCATCCACATTTGCATTTGCATTTGCTTTCAGACTATGGACTCTTCCTAACCTCAGCAGATGATGAGCTCTCAGGGTGCTGGTTGGAAGACCCTCGCCGCTTAGACTACTACCTACTGAAGGATGGAGACAGCCTGCACTACCGATGCAGAGTGAGGAACCTCAAGATTAGAATGTTAGACGGTAAGATAATCTTGAAAAAATTCAACAAATCATATATTATGTACAATATATAATGATGATGATAATAATAAGTGATTTCGGTTGGTGCGCCTTTAGGTAGCTCGCGTATGTACCTACCCTAGGGGTCGTCCAGTATCCAGTCCCGTCCAGTCCCTATTTTTCTGCTAAATCAGCCAATTCACAAAGTGTGCTCCGCGGACCCTCTAAAAAGCTCCGCAAGAAAAAGCGAAAACAAATCAATAACCAGCTCTAGCATGTCTCTGATCCACAGTTAATTTGATGAACGAAATTTTTTAATTTGGGGCTCCGTCAAATATTTTGCTTTCTAAAAGGGTTCTGTCGCCAAAAAAGTTTGAGACCGCTATGCTAAATATTTGAGCGCATTTGAGCACGTCAGCACACCACCTACATATATGTTCTATGTATAGTCTGGCTTCAGCTGTTATGAGCTCACTAACTGGTCTAACTGATTGTTGGAAGACTCATCATGAAGAATCATTACAATTGCCGATTGATGAGCCTGCATCACATTAGAATGTTGGATCTTCTTCTTCTTTCCATCCTGTTACCCCCTGCTAGGGTGTAGGGCTCGAATCTTTCTTCCACTGACTCCGGTCCTGGGCAGCATGGGTAGCCCCTTCCCACCCCATCCCCAAAACACCCAGCTCTTGCTCCACAGAACGGCGCAAAGTAAATTTAGAGCGGCCATGTTTCCACTTGCCGCGCATCTTTCAGGTCAGGGCCACTTTGGTGGATTTGGTAGAATGTTGGATAGGAAGAGTAAACCATTCCAACCTTCAGATTCATGGGTTCCGACTTTAGGAGATGATGATCTAGTCATTTATTTATGCAATAGTGGTAGAGAGAGAAGACGAGGAGACCTAAACCTAGTGGCTTACTACTACCTAAAGCTACCAGCTGTACAGCTGAGAACTCTAAACGTTTTATACATCTAGTCATGAATGCCAATGTACCGTAAAGTAGCTAATAACCGGAAAATCATGTCAATAATCTAAATTATTAATTTGAAACTTGTATTACATTGTTTACTAAGTAATTAGCATGATCTAAATGGATATCATAATACAATTTAGCTCACTCAGCTGTTTATAAACGTTCAAACACATTCGGAATTGTTTATGAATTTGTAGCTACCGCAACAATAGAAACACGACACCTATTATTGCAAACGGTACGATATTATTGAGGATATTGAGACTATCTCTCTATATCTACTTGATATGATGATATAAATGTAACCTAAAATTAAAACTACTTGATCTCTCTTGAAACTACAGAATCTGTCTGTTTGTTAGCTCTACCGCGGAATCAATGATGATAATAGGCCTGTTGCAAGTAACAAAGAATCACGGAAATAATGGTTTCAAAGAAACATATATGTTAATATGATTTTAAAAAATGGCCCAATGTCAGTATAAACTGAAGGATTATTAATATATTCATTTATTTCAATAAAATAAAACTGCAAAATTCTCCAATCGGCCATTATTACTGAAACGCCAATCAGAAGCGTTCTAAACAGTGACGTCATCAATCCATACCATATTTCTTAGAGCAACATAGACAACCTCATTGACCGAAATCCATACGTTCTCACCAAAGAGCTCGAAGGTGCAAAAAAAAGTTATTTCACCACTAAACATTTATTACGTCCAAAAAATATTATTACACGATGTAAAGGAGATATTTATTTGTTATTATCTAAATAAAATGCTAAATAATACGATATTTCACCAACAAACTTTTTTAATTATTTGGCTGAATGGAACTATCATTGCCATGTTGGCTGTCGTAACTAGAAAAAATGAAAAATGAAAAAGTAAAACCAGCGCTCGGTGATTTTCACTCAAAATTTACATGTATCTAAATAATTCATCTTAAATTGCAACCGTGTGAGAGTTTTTGTGTAAAATGAGTTATTGTGATAAATTTTTGTAATGTATTTATCATCCCTAATCGTAATATATGGTGCTGAATTAACAATATCATTCAGATTCAAGGGAAATTCGTAACTGTAATGTCTACCCCCCTACCAACAACTAAATGGTGACGTCACAAATGTCGTGCGAGGCGTTTTCGCGCGAGTTTTAAACTAGCTATAATAAATTGCAATTATTTATGTTAAATCTTATGAGTATAGCTGAAATATTGTGTTTTTCGGAACCAATACAAGTGTACCGACAATAATAAAAGGGATTTCAAAATTTGTCATCAGGCCTGTTGTTAATTATGTGACATAAATAAAGATAGTTCGAGAAATCTTTAGAAATTTTTAATTTCGCGCCTTTCTAGGGTTCCATGCCTAGAAAGTAAAAAGGCACCCTTATTTTGAGCATTCCACAAAATTGTCTGCTTTTGTCCCGTACAAACGCGAATTTTCAGAAGATTTGCAGGAACCTACAGAAGTTTTATTTTTTGTCATAATCATAATGGTTGTGAAAAATGCTTAGTAAAATAATAATTATTGACTTGCAACGTTGAAAAATGTTGGTAATATACGAAATAAAATGCGTTTGTACCAGACGTTCATGTATTTAATACATTAATGTATTTGTATGTGGTGTTCCAGGATCAGTGAAGACGATGCAGGTGGACGAAAGCAAATCGGTGGAGACCCTAATGATGAATGTGTGCTCTAAGCTGGGGATCACCAACTACGAGGAGTATGGCCTGGTGAGTGACCTTTAATGGTGATGCATCGACCAATACCATTCTTCAATTTTTATGGTCTTATCGTGTAGAACATGATATAATAAAGCAAGTACACGTATAGACATTTTTTCCGAAAACCTAATGCCGAGTAGGTACCTACTACACATACTGGCCCAACGAAAAATACAATCTCACATAATGCATGCGTTCCTTAAATTGGCCTACCAATGTGTACCTACTCGGCGTTAAGTGTGGGATGTCGCCGACTGATTGAAAGACTTTACGGCCTCTCACCCTACCTCCTGGGTTTATGCCAGCTTTCTCCCCACGGCCTGTTACCTTGATGATGAATGATGATGATATGTAGAGACGCTCGACTAAAAAGAGCATTAGGTACGATAACTCGTCGCGTTCATTGTTCCTTCTAGAACGCAAGTTTTGTTCGTGGGATACTGGAAATGTATTTTATAACACCGTGTTCTCTTAGATTTAAGATTTTGTAGGTCAATAATAATAAGTTCCGATGTCAAAATACCGTCATCAACGTGTTGACAACTGTCTGATGAGAATGAATCTGTCAAAATATATAAATTCCAGAGGAGTCTCGCCACATGGTTTCACTGTCCACCCACTATTTTCTTCAGCAGAAAAATGGATTTGGGTATTGTTCATTTAATTAATACCTTTCATTCTTCAGTGTCGCGAAGACGAACCAATGGAGGAGCATCCAGCCACGGGCACCCTGACCTTAAAGAGGAAGCACCAGCATAAAGAGAAGGATGCTGCTCTCCAGCAGCTCAGCAAGAAGCTCAAAACTGATGACAATGGTATGGAATATTGAAATATATTACGAACTTATCTGACTTCACCAGCCAATAAGGTCAATTAGCTCTAGTCTTCTATTCTTCTTCCTCGCGTTATCCCGGCATTTTGCCACGGCTCATGAGAGCCTGGGGTCCGCTTGACAACTAATCCTATGATTTGGAGTAGGCACTAGTTTTTACGAAAGCGACTGCCATCTGACCTTCCAACCTAGAGGGGAAACTAGGCTTTATTGGGATTAGTTCGGTTTCCTCACGATGTTTTCCTTCACCGAAAAGCGACTGGCAAATATCAAATGATATTTCTTACATAGGTTCCGAAAAACTCATTGGTACGAACCGGGGTTTGAACCCGCGACCTCCGGATTGAAAATCGCACGCTCTTACCGCTAGGCCACCAGCGCTTTTAATTCAATTAGCTCTAGTCTCTACTTTAAACATCTTCTACCTAAGATTTCTCAGATCGCGCATAGACTTCCCAAAGTTTTATAACAGATAAATGAACATAATTTCATATTTTCAGTGGAATGGCTGGAACAACACAAGACCCTCCGAGAGATGGCAGTGGCGCCTACAGAGACGCTCCTTCTAAAGAGACGACTATTCTACTCTGACAGAAAAGTGGACGCGAGAGATCCGGTGCAACTGAACCTGCTGTACGTTCAGGCCAGAGATGCCGTGTTGGAGGGGAGGCATCCTGTCACTGAAGAGCAAGGTAGGTGGTTCATGCATGTAAGATCCTCCGAGAGGTGGAGGTGGCGCCTATAGAAACACTCCTTCTGAAGCGACGGCTATTTTACTCCGACCGGAAGGTGGATGCCAGAGATCCGGTCCAGTTGAACTTGCTGTACGTGCAAGCACGAGATGCAGTGTTGGAGGGGAGGCATCCTGTCACTGAAGAGCAAGGTATGTGGTTCTTGCATGTGAGATCCTCCGAGAGATGGTCGGAGGTGGCGCCTAGACACTCCTTCTAAAGAGACGGCTGTTCTACTCTGATAGCAAGTATGTATGGCGGTTGTCACGTGGTGCGGACACTAATGGGAATACACCGTTTTCACACGGTGTAACTGAGTCTTTAATAGGATTTTTTTCTAAGATCATTAGACTCATAGAAATCCGAGGTTATTGCACAATTGCGTTATCCGTCAAAACGTAACTACGATCTAATTTGTCGTGTTTTATCACAATTCCGGGAAAAATTATACCTTTAGCCATGGAAGCTTTATTTAGAATTGAGGATTTTCTAAGATCTTGATTTTTAGTATCTCTGTCTGTAGTACGTATTACGTATCGTAGGTAAGTACGAAATAAAATTCAACATAACTTACAACAACTATATTTTAATAACATAAATTTTAACTACCTAGCATCACTGCTCGAAGCATTCAAATTATCATCTTTATTCATAATCTGCTGCAGCTCATAATCCTGCACAACTTGAAATATCTTACTCTTCGCCTGATTCAAGTAATACGGACTAAATCTCCTTAGCGTAGATCCTATAGTGATCAGGAACACGTCTATAGGATCAGTTGGGTTTAGGTCTTGGAATTGGTTCTGGAAATCTTCCTTAGGTTTCATGGTGTTGATGACTGGTTTGGATTCTTTTGGCTGGTAGGATTCCACGTCGGCGAATACGTCGGATGGTGAGATGTCATCGCAGGGTGTGTCCTAGAAAAAAATGGGCCGTCAGATTACTGCCAGTAGTTATAGCTTGGCCAGAGACTGTCTCATTTCAATCAAACATAGAATCATACCTACTGTCGTAATCTTACGCTAGTACTAGCACCCAAAAGCAATGGATCAGTATAGTTTTTTGTTCATATTTAATGACAAATTAGATTATTAATGTACCTATTGCAGTTGGTTATGCTGTTCCAAATTCCATTTTGGACTTGCGTACTCTAAGTAAAAAGTTGTGTGAGTGGTTTTGAGGGTTCCGTAGTATCGCAGATATTGCAAGAAAGAGAAGTATAAGAGCAAGTAGGACGGAAGCAGATAATAAATACCTCTTCAATAAAGTCAGTATATTCCTCATTGCTAGTATTAGAGTCCTTGAAGTACGGAATCATGAAGGACATCTCTTCTTCATATGTAATTGTAGTTATATGAACGATGTTGAGGGATCCGTAGAGGGTTGCGAGAAAGGAAAAGAATACCAAACCGGACAGAATAATTGCATCGAGAGGACCAATATAGAGAACATAATATAGAATCAAGAACATCTGAAGGAAGAAATGAACATACCTCTTCAATAAAGTCAGTATATTCCTCATTGCTAGTATTAGAGTCCTTAAAGTACGGAACCATGAACGACATTTCTTCTTCATATTTGTAGTTGTATGAGCGGTGTTGAGGGTTCCGTAATTTCCGTAGTATCGGAGATCTTGCAAGCAGGATGAAAGTAAAGAATAAATACCTCTTCGATAAAGTCAGTATATTCCTCATTGCGAGTATTAGAGTCCTTAAAGTATGGGATCATTAATGACATTTCTTCTTCATACTTGTAGTTGTATGAGCGGTGTTGAGGATTCCATAGTCTTTCGCAGATTTTGCGAGAAAGAGAAAAAATACCAAACGGGACAGAATAATTGCATCGAGAAGACCAAGAGAGAATGGTCAGAAAATCAAAAGGATTTCTTAAAGGAAGAAATGAACATACCTCTTCAATAAAGTCCGTATATTCCTCATTGCTAGTATTAGAGTCCTTAAAGTATGGGATCATGAATGACATCTCCTCTTCATACTTGTAGTTGTATGAGCGGTGTTGAGGGTTCCGTAGTCGCTCGCGGATCTTACGGCGCATCATGTCGCGAATGTTGATCCAGCGCGCCTTGCACACTTGGTCTGTAATTAAAAAAAACATTAAGGATACAAAGGAATACGTACGCAGATTAACAGGTGTTTTTTTTTTTAACTTTCATAATTTCTACATTAAAATCTGGTCGTTTTTTGGCAGGAAAATTTAAAATCATGGAGGGTTAATCGCGTATAATTCTATAGGTAAACGTGAATTATGTAAAAGTTAAAAAAACTATAAGTATGTATCTATAAATACTTATAAAGCATTCATGACTCGTAAAATGGGATTCGAACCCAGGACCACCTACTCGGGTTTAGTAGCATGGGGTCTATTTCGCAATTCGTCTATGGAGCTGCCCGTCTAATTCGCGAATGGTCTACTTCGCATTTCGTCTAAATAAAAAGCATCTGGTCTACTTTTTTTTGAGTAGCAAATCGTCTATTAAGTAGCAAGTTGCCTATTTAGCAACTGGTCTAATTGGTAATTTCGTTAAATCCATGGTATAATAATATACTCCGCCTGGTACTCCATTCCGAGATTCGCGTATGACCTAACTGACACGCGCCTACGTCATCATGCTGTTTACAGGTTCTCAAACTTTGAAATGTGGGAGAATTTTAACCAACGGTGAAAATTATTTTAACGGCATTAATTTTAAGTTATTCATGTAGAAACATAGTAAAATAAAACAAATCTAATGTATTAAATTAAACTTTATTTATCTATACAAGACAAACGTTTGAAAAACTAATTCACAGTTACACATTAATTACCAAGCTTACGGCGTGAAAAGTTTGGAAAACACTGCGACTGCTGACACTGAGCGAGAAGGAAATAACAATTAACAAATTAATCTGCAGCTAGACGATTAGGCGTCCTCGCTAAGGTTAAGCGGTTCTTCACACCAGGGCAGCTCCTTCAGCTTTACGTAGCTCAAGTCCGGTCGTGTATGGAGTACTGCAGCTACCTTTGGGATGGATCCGCCAAGTATCAGCTAGCCGCCTTAGATTCCATAGACAAACGCGCTAGAAAGCTTATTGGAGATGCGGGATTGGTAGAGGCTAGACTGCAGAGCCTTGAACACCGTAGAAAGGTAGCTTGTTTATCGGTATTCTACAGGATACATTTCGGGGAGTGTGCGATGGGATTACATAATCTAATCCCCCCATCTCCGTTCTGCCACCGTGGGACTAGACGCGGACTTGCGTTTCACCCTTACGTCGTTACTCTGCCACTGATTCGCACTAAGCGCTATGCATCCAGCTTTATCATGCGAACGGCTAAGGAGTGGAATTCACTTCCTGCAAATCTATTCCCAGTCCACTATAACTTGGATCTCTTTAAATCGAGAGTGAATAGACATCTTTTAGGTAAGCATGTTCCATCCTAGACTGCATCGGCACTTACCATCAGGTGAGATTGTGGTCAAATGTTTACCTTTTTCCAATAAAAAAAAAAAAAAAAAAAATAACACGCGTTCGACAAGGATGACGGTCAGGGCATGAAGTTATCTAGATCCGAATTGTCAAATGTGCACAGCGCTATCCTGTGTTGCCAGTAGTATAAACAGAATTACCCGAAAGTCTGAAATTTCTTCAATAATCACGAAAAGTATGGCTTTTTTCATACATACCTACATACAAAAATAAATAGAGGTTGAAAATAACACTAGCACATTCTGTGCTATCAAAATTGCTGCCAACTTAACTTGGTCTAATTATAATACCTACTTACCAGATCTATTAAGTGCATCCCCAATCTTCTGCCAAACTACTTCTCTGGCATCAAAATCCAAATATCTCGGATGTTTAGTATTATACAATATAGAGTTCTCTTTCACTAAAGCTAACAATTTCAAGTCCAAACTCTTGTTAAAAGGCAAAGGCATTTTCAACAAATTCCGTTATTCATTCGTTTCGTACGCGATTTTCAACTCTTTTATTTTGAATTTCGAACACCGGTTCAATTGTTGCGTCCTTTTGACATTGGGCGCGAAGCGGTGCGTGCAGTCTCCGGGACTGTAACGGGACGACTGGCGGGGCGAGTGGGCGACGGGACGAGCGCGGACGGAGCGGCAACGTCGCACGGAGCGCGTACGATATGCGGCAGTGAGCGTTAACGCGGCAGGGTCACGACTAAACTAGTTTTGGATTTGAATAAAAATATGGGATACTTACTTGCTATGCTAATATTACAAAGGCTGAACCATATAAACGGTACCTACATGATACGAGTAATGTTACACGCATAACTACATAATTACATTTAGTATTGTCTAGGTGCAAAAAAAAAATAAAGCTAGGATAAAAATGGTAAATACTACGTTTTTTTTTATTTATAACGTTTCACTTCTACTAAATTAGTAAAGCTACTTACATCTTAAAATTACAGGTAACCAAACTGTTTCCATATACCTAATATTATACTAAAATATCCGTCACGAGGACACGCCGTCGTAACACACACCGAGCCGGTTCTCGTCACGTGAACGCGACCGAAGCGACGCGATCGATTCAAAACAAACTCGCAACGTTTCTCTACAAAATAAACTGATAGACCTTATCTCCTTGTAATACAGTTTACTAACGATCAGTCAACTGTGCCAATAATAAAACCACTGCCCGAACCTAATTGCGACGAGAAGGTTAATAATTGCTTACATTGCGTGTTTTGTGTCAGTGTGCGAACAATATTAGCCTACTTGGCCAGCAATGTATGCCGATGCTAGAAGTATGATCTTGGTATTGCACAGGTAGATGAGCGTCAGTAGTGAAGTGTATTTTTCGCAGGCGATAGTGGAATTCGTTTTGCATTGCGCGCTTTCTTCGTAGAGTGTAACTGAAGTCTTCTTTAAAACAGTAATGCAAATAATACTGATTGTTTATGTTGTAAAAATGTTAGTGCATCGTGCATCCACACTAAAATACATTTATAGAAGTGACTAGTTATGACTAGCTTCAACATTCAAGATAAGCTAATAAACCTAAACATACCTAGCATAAGTTTATAATTTATATAGGTACATTAAGGTAGGTACTTATGTGATCTTGACAAGTTATTCGTAAAAGATATGTGGGACGTTTTGCCGGCCGCGGACATATAATCTCTCTATAGTTATTTGTACAACAAGAGATCAAAGTTTGATATTTCTTCGAGTGCTTATTTTGAGTCCCGTGCAAGCGAAAGATTCTATAATAGATTCACGAGCGTAGCGAGATATATATATATATATATACTTATATAGGTATTGCTTATTTATCATCCGATGCGATGATTATCATAATATGCGAAGATTACGCATTTCATTTTTGTGTTCACTAGTTTAGCAAACTTTTAGCTAATTAAATAATCACCGATATTTTTCTCATATACTTAAATGAATTATAAAAATTAAAAATTAAATCAAATATCATTTATTATCAGGCAAATAAGGCCCATAGATACATACCTAGTACCTACTTTATAAACTAACATACCTACATACAATAATAAAAATCTTAAAAGTTAAAAATTAAATTGTTTCGGTGACATCGACGACACGGCGGTTTTTAGTGTTGATTGTGGTTAAATATTGTTTTGAGCAAATAAATATCCTTAAACAGAATATGTTGAAGCATTGTTTTGATGTAAGTACGACCTTGAAAATCGCTTACGCTGATTTGTGCATGTGAAATTAAGTGAAAGTCGTGCGTGAGATGCGCGCCAATCAGAGGGCCTCTCTGTTCCTCTTGTATTTACGTACGTAAGTGTGACAGGGAGGCAACATGTGGAGCGTGGTTCGCGGTATGCCTTCAGTCCAATCACCAAGACGATAGTCAAAGTCGTATCAAAACCAGTTTATACCCAAATCAAATTGTTAAAATTACAATCGGTCTCCATTTTACTAATACATGTAATAGAATCCTCTCGCGCATGAGAGGAGGCCTGTGCCCAGCAGTGGGACGTATATAGGCTGAAATGATGATGATGATGTAATAGAATATAAGGTCAAAAGGTACTTAAATGCAATAGTAGATTGTTAACCAAGGGATGAAAGCACGATGAAAGGCACTCATTCCTTCCGAGGTAGTCCGAGGCTGAAATGATACCTTTCACCCGAGTTAAACACTCTACTCTTCATTTCGAATACGAGGAAAGTAAAATGAATGTGTTTTTTTTTAAAACATGACTAAGTATACATTTTTATTGTATTTTTTGAGGGAAATTGTATAACAAATCTATTTATACCCAAATTTCAATTGGCTATCGTAAAAAAATTAATATAATCTACTTGAAAGTACTTGGAACCTAAAATGCTCTAGTGCAGAAACGTATCATTTTCTGCACACCTTTTAATAGAACAACAATGACCCTCTTTCAGAGCAAGAGAAATGAAAAATACAGTACGTAGCGGCCCCCTTTTTTAAATAATAATAATAATAATAAAGCCTCTTTATTTCCATAATGAAGTACTTAATTAACATGCATAACATAATTATTAAATTTATACATTGATTATTAAATTGTCGTCCAACCATGATTAATTAACTTAATACAAATTGTAGTTCCATGCAGAAATCAAGTTTCATTCTCTATATATCAATTACATTATTCTATCACTAATTATGTTAAAGCTGTTATTAAAAATCTAAATTTATAAATATATTAACACATTAAATTATTAAAATTATTAATTGCAAGTTTTTCAATATGGACCCCTCAACGGGTAAAGGCCTCCTCCATTTTGCTCCACGCCTGTCTATCCTGTGCTTTTGTGATCCAGTCTTTGCCGGCTTTTCTTATAATTTCGTCAATCCATTTTTCTCTCGGTTTACCTCTTTTTCTTTTGTTTCCTTTTTTAAATACCTGTCGTTAAATTTAACTATCACGATTATTTAGCAGTGGCGCTAGTGTGCACGTTGATGGGCTCTTAAAAAAAAAGTTCTAATATACGAAATAAAATTCGTTTATACAGGACAGCCCGTGGTTCTGCTCAAAATGCTCCATAAAAAAATTATAATACTTACATTACTTACGTACCTACCTATTTGTTTCTTGAACAGCGGTGCAGTTCGCGGGAATCCAGTGCCAGGTGCAATATGGGGACTTCCAAGAAGATAAACACAAGGCCGGCTTTATTGAGAAGTAAGTATATATGGGGCATTATCTATGAAAAGGGACCTTATTGTCGATGGCGCTTACGCCACACAGTGTCGCGCGGAATTGTATTTATATCGGAGCATCGTTAATAATGGCGTAAGCGCCATCGACAATAAGGTCCCTTTTCATAGATAACGTCACATATAGGCTTTAGGTTTTTAAATTGAGCTCGTCCCGAGATCTATTCACTGTTTGTGGCTTTCCACTATAGAAGAGTCCTTATGCTTCAAGTGCAACAAGGACCTTTTTAAACTGAAATAAATGTCATATACTAAGAAAAAGTTACCAAGACCTCCAGCCAAAGATATGTTTACGCATTTGCACCTCACTCCTTTGTATTAAGGCGAAAAATGTAAACATATCTTTGACGTCGACTGTGCAAACCAAACAAATTAAATAAGTATTTTCAGAAAATAATTTCATTTCTTCTAACATCTAATAGTAGGTACCTTTTTGTATCTGAAATTCCAACAGAAATTCTTGTAATAGTACCTTACCTTACCTTACCTTACCTTACCTTACCTTACCTCACCTCACCTCACCTCACCTCACCTCACCTCACCTCACCTCACCTCACCTCACCTCACCTCACCTCACCTCACCTCACCTCACCTCACCTCACCTCACCTCACCTCACCTCACCTCACCTCACCTCACCTCACCTCACCTCACCTCACCTCACCTCACCTCACCTCACCTCACCTCACCTCACCTCACCTCACCTCACCTCACCTCACCTCACCTCACCTCACCTCACCTCACCTCACCTCACCTCACCTCACCTCACCTCACCTCACCTCACCTCACCTCACCTCACCTCACCTCACCTCACCTCACCTCACCTCACCTCACCTCACCTCACCTCACCTCACCTCACCTCACCTCACCTCACCTCACCTCACCTCACCTCACCTCACCTCACCTCACCTCACCTCACCTCACCTCACCTCACCTCACCTCACCTCACCTCACCTCACCTCACCTCACCTCACCTCACCTCACCTCACCTCACCTCACCTCACCTTACCTTACCTTACCTTACCTTACCTTAAATGTGGAAAACCACATTTTATTTCAAAAACGCAAACGGGATGCGCCATAAATAAAGGATCATAACGATAATCAATGTTTATCAATTACTTTTTGAATTTTATAATGATAAAGCCTGATGGTAAGCAATCACCGTAGCCCATGGACACATGCAACACCAGAGAGGTTGCACGTGCGTTGCCGGCATTTTTAGATGGGTGTACCCTCTTTTCTTGAAGGTTTGAAAGCCGTATCGGCCCGGAAATACCGCGGGCGATTGTCCGTTCCACAGATTAGCCACAGATAGATATAATAGTGGTTTAGCTGTACAAAACTCGCTATTATACCAATGAGGAGTTTTGGCCGAAGGGTGCCAAGTTCCGGCGGTTCCGCGGCCGGCTCCCTGACACTGCGGGGTTGCGAACTGCATCGCAGCCATAATTGTGTGTTTTTAGTTTTAAGATAATATATTTTGTAAAAATATGTATGCTAGTTTTAGGGATTTTTTTTTACCGCCAAATTGGCCCGGCCAAATCGGCCAATACGAGTAGTTGCCTGAAAATAAATGTTTTTATTATTATTCCTAAGGTTTGCATTATTTTAATTCCTAAGGCGATCTTACTATTGTTTTACTATTTATAAAATATTCATCCCCACAGTCTCAGCGAGTTCCTGCCCCAGTTCTACGCCAACTCCTGGGGCATGGAGAAGAAGGTTCTCAAAGAACACAAAAAGCATTCCGGCCTCACGCAGTTGGAGGCCAAACATCTCTATACCAAGACTGCAAGAGATCTGCCGACATATGGAGTCACATTCTTCCTGGTTAAGGTTTGTTTTAGTATTATTAATTCCAATCACAGCATTTTAAAAGCATAAAAGCACTCCGGCCTCACGCAGTTGGAGGCCAAACATCTGTATTACAAGACTCGAAAGACCTACCCAAGTACCCACATAAAGTCACTTTCTTTCTTGTTTAGGTAAAGGTGTCTTGTTATTATTTTTGTCATAGGAAATTTACTGAGTAAAAATTCACTACTAAATTTATCAACTAGAGTGCCGAACTTTTCATTGTTTTGCTTTTACGAGACGCCCTAATATGATCTCTAAAGTATGAATACTCGCCTACGTTAACGAAACTAACGTCTCGTATTGGGAATTAAATTTAAATCAGCATGCTACCCCACACTAAATTCATTTTTGTACTCCGCAGAATAATTTTCTAACTGTTTTCTTGTGCGAGATAGAGAAACAGAGAGTTTCCCTTTTTAGGGTTCCGTACCTCAAAACGAAAAAAATGAACCCTTTTATAGGATCACTCGTGAGTTGTCTGTCTGTCTGTCCGACCATCCCCCCCCCCCCCCAACTTTTTTCTCCAAAACGACTGGGTCTAAAATTTTTACAAAAATACACAAAATATTTCTTAACCTATAGATGACAGGAAAACCTATTAGAAATGTGCCGTCGAGCGTGATTCGGACTTAATTACTTAGTTTTTGATCCGACCCCTACGTATTTTTAAAGAGATTTCTTTCACGTTCCACATAAAAAATACATTGTTAAAAATTGGGTAATGTACGCCCTTGGAACGCGAGTCCGAATCGCACTTGGTTTTTTTAGACTTTCCATGTCACACAATTCCCATGCTTTCCTTATTATACAGGAGATGCAAAAAGGCAAGAAGAAGCTGGTGCCCCGTCTGCTCGGCATCAACGCCTCCTCGATCCTGAGGCTGGATGAGACCACCAAGGAAGTACTCCAAGTCTGGCCTCTCACACAGGTCAAGACCTACAAGGCCGGGAAAGGGGAGATGTTCACACTGAACTTTGGAGATTACAGGTAAAAGCACAGGGGTTACTAGATAACGATAGAAGACGGTTATAATATGATTCATTTGGCTAAATGGAGCCGTGTGGCAACCACGAGCATCGAAATACCAAAATCGTCTATGTTAAGGGGCCCACTGATTAACAGTCCGCCGGACGGTATCGGCCTGTCAGTTAGAACAAAATTTTGACAGTTCCGAACAACTGACAGGCCGATCCGATACCGTCCGGCGGACTCTTAATCAGTGGGCCCCTTTAGTCTCTTTCTTGATTCCATATGATTCATAATATTGTCTTGTTACCGCGATAGTTGCTCATGAAATAAAACTATTGAAACGGATTATATCGCGTATATATATTGAATTCATACTACATCCCGACGTTTCGAACCCTTTACAGCGTTCGTGGTCAACGGGTGACACGGGATGTAGTATGAATTCAATATACGCGATATAATCCGTTTCAATAGTTTTATTCCATATGATTCAATGGTCTAAATGCTTCTGGGAGGCTAGTGTTTCTTAGTCTGTCTGTTAGTCTTTATTAGATGGTAGTCCTTTTTTAGGTTTTCGGGGGTGCGAATCGATCTATGCAAGCATCTCACCTCGACTGATGTATGACACTCATCAATTTTGAAATATGAGTTACTCATACAAACAAATCTTAAATGGAGGACATTGTAATATTTTATTTAAAATTTAACACTACAATTAAATATACCTAATATTTTTCTTTCAGTGAAAAGGAATACTGCGTAAAGACAAACGACGCGTACCGCATCAGAGACATTCTTCAGGGCTACATCGATCTGATCCGCAAGAGAATGGAGGGTGCCTTCAACAACTCCGGGACTGAAGGAGGCATCATATACCAGGCCACTGTGGAGAGCGGGAAGTAAGTAATTTATTCATCTCTCACCTTTGTCATTGATCGTTAGATTAGTAGGCAACTTATAGGTACCTACCTACAGTCATGAAAACTATTCACTTTAGCACACCTGCATATAAAAATGTATGCAGGGGTGCTAAGCTAATATACACAGTATTGCTGACTGTACATCTGGTCACTCAATACATGGCCGCACTCTGTCAGGAAAGAACTGAACGCCATTTAGATAAAGATAAGATAAAAGATACATGTAAAATATTTTTTATTCATGACAATTTTCTTGATGATTTTTATGATGAGATAATGTGACGCTAAGCAGCGTTGGGGATAGAGACGTGTTCTGAGTAGAGATGCACCGGATATCCGGTTACTATCCGGTATCCGGCCTATCCGGCCCTCTTTTTACTATCCGGCCGGATACCGGATAGTGACCTACTATCCGGCCGGATACCGGATAGTAATTTTGCTTGATTTTGGAGCCAACAAATTGGATTTAAGAACAGTGACGGTCATAATCGTACTCGTTTATTATTTTAAAACATTTTAAACATTCCGCACTCATTTTCGAACCTAGAAATGAGTCCACGCGAACTTTCACTACGAAACAGATCAAAGTCTGCACAATGCGCACCTGAGAAACCGAAATGTAGGTATAATTTCGCCGGCCGAATATTCGGCGGCCGGATACCGGATATCCGGCCGATGATCAGGCCGAATATCCGGTATCCGGTATCCGGCCAAACAACTATCCGTTGCATCTCTAGTTCTGAGCTCATGACCCATAGGAAGACAACGAAAATAACTATTAGACGGCTTTTATAGAACAACAGTAAAAATTGGGCTTGGAATGGATAGCAGACTATAAAAAGTTTCCCCAGAATCATGTAGAGATTGTAGAGTTTCTAGGAGACTAAAGAAGCAATGCTTTAATTATACTACATTACAAGATTTCACTCTGATATCTTTTTACAGAGGCTCCACGATGGAGGTGGTTTCACACTCAGCACAAAAGACCGTGGAGACTTCATTTGTTGGACCCAGTAAAATTATTACGGCAGAACCAGGTAATATTCTTATAACTGAATTCATCGATTAATTTTTAGCAAAGGTTTATTGATTGTACAGTCTAGAACAAATTCTTGCTTCTAATTTGGCAGCTAATGATGGCTTTATTCTGGTTGTCAAAAGGTGACGTTTGAGAATTCAGTTACCACAAAGTGTATGGCCAGCGTCTTCTTCTTTAGCTATGAAATTAGGGAGAATGATTTTTCATTTACGATTCATTGGTTCATCATCATTTTAGCCTTCAGTCGCCCACTGCTGAGCATAGGCCTCTCTTCGTGTACGCAACTTACGAGTATCCCGGTCTTGGTTTAGTCTCATCCAGAAGTCACTTATTGTCAGTTATTGTTAGTCCTTAGTTATTATTATTATAACCGAATACGTTTTTTTCTTTGTTTTCAGGTTCAAAAGCACAAGCTATCGGGGCGCAGATCCTTACCGCGCATTCACTAATCGTAAAAAATAAACAAACAAACGAACAGACTGCAAAGGTGGGTTTACTTTTTTTCTCTGTTCATGAGAAGTCCAGCACAAGTGAAACAGATTTACTGGAGAAATTAGTAACATAATAATATACTGTACAGGTAGACTTACAAATATTAAAAGGTTCTAGCAGTGACGTCTAGTCAAATCTGGAAGCGTCTCTAAACAACTTTTTTATAGACGCTAGTGTGGAGTGGCCTTAGAAAGACTCCACACTAGCGTCTTTTGAGCGTCGCGTCTAGTCAGCGCTATGGAAAATGGTGTCGTTGCGCAGTTACGCCAACGGTGCGTCGAGCAGCACTCGTAATAGAGTTGACTAGATGCCGACGCTCGGAGACGCTAGTGTGGAGTGGCTCTAAAAAGTTAACTCGACGTTACCCTCCAGTAAGCGGCCAGGCCCCTGTTTCACCAACGTGACAGGTGCGACGAATTGTAAAATCACTGTTGCTGACGTCACAGGCATCCATGGGCTACGGTTACCGCTTACCATCGGGCGGGCCGTATTCCTGTTTGCCACCATCATTGTATTATTAAAAAAAACTTTATTATATCGGATAAAAACAGATATTTCTCCTGCGAGGTTTCTGACAATTGTCACAAGAAACACTACAATTGTCACGAAATTCCGACATATAACTCATTACCTGTCAAGAATTACCTACAATTCTTCTAAATCTTTGACAATTGTCAGAAACCTCGCAAGAGAAATATCTGTTTTTATCCGATATAATAAAGTTTTTTTAAATAATACAATGATGGTGGCAAACAGGAGTACAGCCCGCCCGATGGTAAGTGGTAATCGTAGCCCATGGATGCCTGTGACGTCAGCAACAGTGATTTTACAATTCGTCGCACCTGTCACCGATGTGAAATTGGGGCCAGATAGTGGTCGATTTTATTATTATTTTTTTTTATTTTTTTTTAATCTTTATTTAATAAAAGGGTTTTATCATATTTGATGATGTCACTCCCATTGTTACAAATCAAAATTACAAATTTACCGTCGCTTAATTCCAAAATTAACTAATTTATATAAATCTTTAGCTGCTTTTGACAAAGGGTGTGCTAAAATATCGTTACGTGTACCCACATTCAATAGGTTAACTTTATGTTTAATTACAAAGGCTTGCCTTTCTGCTTCGTTTCGGATACATTCCATCATAATGTGAGTAGCATCTTCTCTTGTCCCAGATTTTATTATTTGAGAATAATTTAGTCAGGTCTCATACCTTGGGCAAAATTAAGTATGTTCCTCATCCTTCTTCTTTCTGGTTCCCTTAATGCTGTGGATAGCGACCACATGTAATTTGTCTTCATATTGTGCCGTCACACGTCAAACTAAAAATAAATCTCGTGCAGTTTGGAAAATAGTTAATGAAAGCACGGGTAGGAACGTCAAATGTAGAAAAAACAATAAGTTAAAATTAAAAATAAATGGCACTCTTACCGAAGATCAAAATATCATAGCCAACACTTTTAATGACTTTTTTGTCGAAGTAGGAAGAAGCTGTATTGATAATAGCACCACAACTTTTCAGAGTTTCTTAAAAAAAATGTTCGGGAAGAAAAATATCAATACAATATTCCTCGATCCTATAATTGAACCTGAGATTATACGTGTAGTAATGGGTCTTAAAAACAGTCATTCTCGTGGGCATGACGAATTATCTACAGAAATGATAAAAAAATATATTAATATACTTTGTGGTATACCACTTTGTATTATTTTTAATGACTGTATACTGGAAGGTACCTTTCCGCTTCTCCTCAAGCGTGCAAAAGTTATTGCTGTACATAAAAAAGGATGCACGTTAGACATAAATAACTATCGTCCCATATCAATACTGTCAATTCTATCAAAAATCTTTGAAAAGTGTTTGTACACCAGGTTGGAAAAGCACTTTATTAAAAATGACCTTTTTTCTCGACATCAGTACGGATTCAGAAGTAACCAGAATACCTCTACTGCTGTAATTGACTTAGTGACTGAAGTTATGTTATGTCTCAATGACGGGCTCTTTTGTGGGGGAGTGTTTTGTGATCTAACCAAGGCTTTCGATTGCGTTGATCATGGAATACTCCTCAGCAAATTGGAGTACTATGGCGTACGTGGAACTGCCTGGAATCTGCTAAAGTCATATCTGAGCGAGAGATCTCAATATGTTGAGATTGGAGGAACTGAAGATGCAATTCATTCGAGAGAAAGGGTCATAAGATACGGCGTTCCACAAGGTTCTGTGCTGGGCCCACTGCTTTTCATTATATTTATCAATGATTTACCACAATATCTAACTGGTGGAACGCCGTATCTCTATGCCGATGATACCAGTATTGTCATAAAAGCTAATACAGAAATGGATTTCAATTCAAAAATGCAAGACTGTTGGTCTAAATTATGTACCTGGTTTTTATCAAATGGCTTAAGAATTAATTCTACCAAGAGTTTTTATATGACCTTTCGCCGTGGTTTCAATAGCCCTGACCCTGTCTGCAATATACCTATCGTCAAATCCGATTGTATAAAATTCTTAGGCGTAGAGCTGGATTCATTTTTAAGATGGCACAAGCAAGTAGAACAAGTCACAAACAAGCTTAGTAGTGCCTGCTATGCGTTAAAAACCCTTTCTAGTACAGCAGACAGGGAGACACTAAGAACAGTATACTTTGCTTATTTTGAGAGTGTGATGAAGTATTGTATTGAAGTCTGGGGAAATAGTGTAAATATAAATGCAGTGCTCCTTAAACAGAAAAAAGCTCTGCGATATCTTGCAGGGTGTAAACGTGTGCCTGCTACTCATAGAGATTTGTTTATAGAGCACAAAATATTAACTGTGATATCTCTTTATCTTTACTGTATTTGTATATACGTTTTCAAAAACAAAGACCGATTCCAACTAAGTAGACAAAATACCTCCAGAAACTTGAGAACTAAGAATGAATTTTTGACCACTAAAAGTAATTTTCAACATTTTGATAAAAGTTTACACAACACCGCAATTAAAGTATTCAATAAATTGGACATTAATATAAAGTCATGTAAGGATCAAAGGACATTTGAAATTAAATTAAAAGACTACTTTATAAATAAACCTTATTATTCTATTAAAGAATATTTTGCAAATGCTTTAGATTAAAATGTATGATCTGTAATAAGAATACTTAGTTGACATCGATACTGTACTTACGTGTAATTTTGACTCTGACATATTACTGTACTCTTTGACATTCTCTTCTGACATTCTATTAATCTGTAATCTGTAATTACTGTAGATGAAGTGTTCGATATTGTTTAGTCTCAAGTGTTGATTTACTTGTTTTTGTTTAGTTTTAAGTGTATGTGTAAAATGCATTTTCAAACACAATCCTGTATTGTTTATGAATAAAAATAAATACTAAAATACTAAAATACATGTCATGTGGACTTACACGTTGGAGAATGCGAACCTCTTCACGTTCGACCATCAGATCTCACACCTGCCCCACCCCAAGCACATCATCATATTCCTCACACTTCGCCAATGTAATGGATTAAAAGCAGTATTTTGTTTCCAGCTCACCGGTGTAACTATGCGAGGAGAGATGTCGATCGACACGGGGAGGAAATTGAACGACCTAAACGCAAACGCAGTCAAGATTGTGACTCTTCTCAATGGTAACTGTATTAGTAATTAGTTAATCTTCTAGAGAACTGTCTTTGTTGAACCCTGTAATAATAATCTTTTTCAGTTAACTCTCATTTTTATCCCCAAAAAATACAAATGCGTTGTTTTGTAAAATTCACCGTACAATTACGCTTATTTTTTCGCAGATCCAAATCAGGCCAATATAGAAGCTGCAAAACGAATAGTAGAAGACATCGTCAGAGACTATCCTACCGTAGTTGCAGGTAAGAAAATATTCAATCTAAGATTATATGATGTCAATAAATATCAGCTCAAAACTCAATGTTTCGATACTACTGACAAAGCTGTCAAAACCTCTATTCAAGCAATTATGAGACCAGTAGGTGTCAATGTATCCCTTGAAATTTTCAAACGCTAGGCATAGACTATTTGCTATTGAGTACTCCAGGGAAGTATCTTAAGTCCAACTCTTTTCCTCTTGTACACTACTAGATACAGATACGATTAGAAGAATTAAATGTAATTTTTTATTTATCAGGTGTGAAACACTGCATAGACCAGCAAACAGACGAAGCCGCCAAAAAGAAACTCACGTTCGAGCTGAACGAACTGAGCGACAATGTCAACCAACTTAATGGTTTCATGGTAAGTTTCAACCTTTTCTATACCAGGCCGCGTAGCCAACCTGCCAATCGCTAACGTAGCGATCGAAACGCAACTGTCACTGTCGCATTTATAAGGAAGAGTGATAGAGAGACAAAGAGTTTCGTTGTCGAAACGATAGTGATTGTCACCTTGGCTAGGCCGGCAGAATCATTGCAATGAAACGTATGGTTTGGTTATATACGCTAGAAACTACATACGGAGGTGTCACAAGTGCGTTGTCGATTTCTTAACTTACGTATAATATGAAGATAGGTACAACATGACAACCATATTTCTATCGACAAATGTATTTTTCAGAATATGCCCGGTGCCCGTTTAACACATTCACTGCCCCCGACGCACATGTGCGTCCACCGTCATACAAGTTTGTTCCTAGATCACGCCCCCTGGCAGTGAATGCGTTAAATAAAAGTTTATAATAATTATAATAAAATTAATTCCTTAGAAAAAAATCTTTTATCTTTAATACAAATGAAAATTCATCAAGTATATCTCAATGTCATTACATAGCTAAGCCAATACAAATACGAGTATGTAGGTATACTTACACTGTTCCTTTGTTTTATTTTTCAGAATCCTCAGGATGCTCAAGAAGCTGCAATGAGAATAGCAGATCTCACCACCCAGATGTACTTCGCTCTTGATAGCACTGTAAAGAAACGTAGCCAACTGGTCAGGGTAAGCATACACACAGTCACATGAGTGGTGTAAGAATTCAAACCTAAGTACATTATCTCTTACTCAAAAAAAAATAGTTACATTAATTCCCCTGCCCAATGCGTTCAAAATCAGCCTATGATTCTCTTTGCTGGCCAGATTTCGCGGTGGTGGAAAGCGAGATGTTAAATTTGTTGCTTCTTCTTTTTTCTTACGAAAGATGTCCAATTTTGTTCTAGAATTCACGCCAGAGCTTCATAGAAGACGAGAAGACGCAAGCGACACTACAGCGTGCCTCATTTATCAACTGCGTAGGCGCCGCGAACCACGCTATAGATGATGCAAGAGATGTCTTGACGCAGGTAAATGTTGAATTAGAAAAATACCGAATAAAGTGAACTGAAGCACTACGGCCTGTCTTAGTAGTAGTTAAACTTGTTCAGTCTTAAAGCAAAGAACTCGTAAAGTGGTCGTTAGTAGAACTAAGTCTAGTGGTAAGACTGTAAAGGTTGGAGTCCCGCAGGGTTCTATTTTGAGACCCCATTTCTTCCTATACTTTTGGTATATGGCACACATTGATTGCTTATAGTATTTAATCAGGAACAAAAGCTATTTATAGAAGAATGATAATATGATTTCAGAAATATGACGGACCAGCGTTAAGTCCTAAAGAAGTAGAGGACCTCGAACGTTCAGCGCGCGACCGGCTGGCCAGACTCAACGCGGCTATAGCTAGGCTAGCGGCTGCACATGCTGGTGAGAAATATACTAAACTTCCTGTAAAATGCTGGCTCAAGTATAAGAAAAGAAAAATAAGGCATTTAAATATCTCTTTCTACATACCTAGAATGCTCTTGTTGTTTATTTCTTTAGATATTATTCTTATTTGTGCAAAAGGGCCAAAAAAACGAAGTTTTTTTTATTTTTCAGATCCGAAGAATATAGACTACGGAGCTGCTGTCAGCGCGATGAACACTATAAAAGAACTTGTACCAAAATTAGCCAAAGGTAATTATGTATTATTAAACTACTTTACGTTGAGTCGAATCTGGAAGGTTAGAATTAATTATAATAAATAATAATAGAATAGTTTTTAGTGACTCACAATGAACAGAGCGAAGACCAAGTTGATGACCAACAGAGCAAAACATAGGGTCACGGTAGATGGGCAGGATATACAGTATGTTGATGAGTACATTTACTTGGGCCAGATAGCTTCCTTCGAAAACAGGCAAACCATAGAAGTCAATAGACGTATCGATAACGCCTGGAAGAGCTTCTGGTCCATGAAGGCGCTATTGAAGGGTGACCTTCCCCTGTGTCTCCAGCTCCAGCTCCAAACTCATCGACATGTGTATCCTGCCTATCCTAACCTATGGTGCTCAGACATGGTCATTGACTGAGGCTTTGAAGTCCAAACTCAAGGTTTGCCAGCGAGCGATGGAGCGCAGTATACTGGGTGTTCGCAGGACTGATAGAATCAGAAACACGGAACTGCGCTTCAGAACTAGAGTTGTAGATGTAGGTGTCAAGACCGCTAAGCTTAAGTGGGACTGGGCTGGACATGTCTGCCGCATGCACCCTGAAAGGTGGGCCAAAATGGTTACGGAGTGGGACCCACGGAACACCATAGATGGTGCTAGCCGGAGTGCAGGCAGACCGAAAAGGAGATGGCGGGACGACTTGGACGTATTTTGTCTGGATTGGCGGGAAACTACAAAAGACAGGGTTGAGTGGAGGGAGCGAGGGGAGGCCTTTGCCCAGCAGTGGGACACTTAATCAGGCAAACAAAAAAAAAAAAGAATAGTTTTTATTCGTAAACACACATGACACAAACAAACATTAGACATACATAAAAGAACATAGTGAAAATAAAGTGTCACGAAATGGCCCCATCTCAGCATGTTGATGTTGATGATGATGATGATGATGATGATGATGATGATGATGATGATGATGATGATGATGATGATGATGATGATGATGATGCTGCTGCTGTTCAAAGTACACACTTTAAGCAATATATGCCTTTTACGGTCAATGATTAATAATAATCATGTACAACCTACGATGAAAATTATATTAATGGCTATTTTTTGCAGACGCCCAGATACTTGGCTCTGTAAAAGATGGCAAGGACAGAAGTGGCCTGCTTAAAGAAATGCAAGAACTACTGGATGCTACTGCAATGATGGCTGAGAACGTTGGCTGTGATGATTTGCAGGTAATAGAAGAAGAAAAGGTCGAGTTATCATATGCGTGCAAAGGTTATAAGTAAGATAATTTGTGCACTAAAGCCTTAGGTTGACTAGTATTTATACTTAGGTTGACTGCAAGGTTTTTACTTTGTGCAAATAAAGGTTAAATAAATAGAGTGACACCTTTTTTTACAGAAAATGCATGATGTAACTGACAATTTCGCTAAAAAGTCCCGTAGATTGCAATTTATTTTTGGACACGGAAATGCACCGGACAAGGAAAGTGAGGTACGTAGAATAGATTTTGTCTTCATTAAAACGTTAGAAATTAAGGTCTAAATTCGCAACTACATACGATCTTGAGTTGTCCAATCTAAATCGATCACATTTAACAATTTAACTTCTAAGTTTAGATCCCTGGGCTAAATTTTCCAGTAAAAAGTATTTTGTATACATGTATATTAACGAGGGTCCAGAATGCAGAGCGTTGGCATTTTTCCACTTTGGTCTATCAAAGTCAGTGCAGAGTTAGCTTAGACGGGCTCTAACAAACTTTATTTCTTCAGATTAAAGACTTATCCAAAGAAATAGACGACAAAACCCGCCTGCTGGTAGCCTCGTTGAACCAGGTCGCTGGCGAGGTCAACGACCCCATGTCGGCGAAGGTCATCAACGCTGCCCACAAGTGTGTCAACGCTGTCGCCGCCTTAACATCTTGTGCTGAGGTATGAATGTAACTATAATATAGAACTAGTCCTAAATTATCTTTATCATCTTATGTACCTCACCGTCTTACCAATATTCCATTTCAGCCAAATAAAACATGAATCATAACTATACAATACATAGTCAAATTTTACCTTTCCCAGTTTCCCCTTTCCCTTTACCTTTCGCTTGACTAAAGTCCAAAGAATTGTGAAGGGTGTAATTTGTAGTTTGAAGTCTATAAAATATTTGAAGCTGTCAGGAGTAGAGCCCATGTCAGAGCGTAAAATTGAATTAGTATTTTTTAAACCGAGGAATGTAAGGTCACAACTGCATCTAAGATTATGTAAGGCTAAACGTTTAAAATCAGTAGAATCAGTTAACAAAACAGCAGTTATGACTAATACTTATGGACTTTTACTGTACATGCTCATACTACAGCTATAATATACCTCGAGGAATATACCTATCGCTATACCATTAAGTTAGTTAATTATATCAATATCAACCAATCTATTTCTGCAGCTCACAGCTTCATCAATCCACGAGCCGTACTGCCGCAGCGCCCTATTAGCAACCCTCGAAGACCTATCATCCTCAGAGAAACTTCTTGATGCTTCCTACAAATCCTTGCTTGATCACCCAGAAGGCCAGAAGCGAGCAGATGCCATTAGGAATCAGAATGCTGAACTTAGAAAGGCTTTGGATAAACTTAGGAGTCAGTTGGATGGTAAGTTTATAATCTTTTCAACTTGTGAGCAAGTAAGGACTGGGTACTTTCTTAATTTTAAGGTTTTAAATTTAGGTTTTTAAATTGTTGTTTATCTCTTTCGCGAACCATTTACAAAACCTCCTGGGCTGCCCTACAGTTAATGCGGTTTAAAAGTAGTAAAACAAAAGGGACGAACCTTAATCATGCCTAAACCTAGAAATGAAATATTCGCCGTAAAAGTATCTACGCTTCAAAAGCTCAGTTGGTAAAACGACTATCCTGTGTCACAAAGCGGCAAGTACTTATCTCACCATTTATACCTTTATTTTTAAAATCCATCCATCTTTAACAGAAAACACTTTCGAAAACAAGAGGAGAGATCTTCAAGGAGCTGTTTCACGTGTTCAGGATACTATAAAACAGGTAAGTACTTAATAATGATTTTCTTCAAAAGAATATTTGACGTGCATTTTTTTGTTACTTATTTTGCTTATCAGTTTAAATTAGGGCTCAACAATCTGTGGGTTAATTAGGCCGTGCAAAGGCTGGCAGTTATCTTGCTCAAATCTGGCAGCAAATCAAAAATAAAGGATGACTCACGCTAGACCGGGCCGGGGCTGGGCCGGAGCTTCCGGAACTTCGTTTTCTATGGAAAGCACCACGTGATCACCGATCAGCCGTCATAGAAAATGACGTGTCGGACGTCTCGGCCCGGGCTAGGTTCGGTCTAGCGTGACGTGAGTCATCCTTAAAACAGTTTCCGTTGTCCGGTAACAATTATATTATCAAGCAAGTCAATGGAGGCTGAAAATATGACAAATTGAAAAAAATAAATGTTTTACTGAAATTAGTCGGGGGTTGTCGGACTTATAAATTGTACTTATTTCTGCAGCCCTTGACATCAAAGGCTTTGACGCCAGCCGAAGAGAAGCAGCTCAAAGAATCGCTGGCGAAGAAACTTGCTGAACTGAACGCCGCTATTGCTGGACTGATAAACTCTACATATGCACGCGGTAGGTATAGTTGGTCAAACCAAATTTATCAGCAAAAAATTATACTCATCCTTTTCTTTAGGGTGCTAGTACTAGTGTAAGACAAAGATAGTGTGATTGTCGTTGTCTATGTTTGAAATGAGACAGTCCTTTGACAAACTATATCCAATTAAATAAGATCATATAGGGTAAGAAAAACAGTCACTCAGGGCAAGAGAATCCGTATAAGGATTCTCTAGAAGTGTTTCTCTTTACATATTAAATATATTAAAAACGGGTCACTCACGTATTTTAAGTCGAAAAACGCTCGACATGTTTCACTCCGTACCGAGTAGTGTCATCAGGAGCTTGCGGTTACAGTGACGGGCCGGCGGAGCGTTTTTCGACTTAAAATACGTGAGTGACCCGTTTTTAATATATTTAATGTCTGTGTCCCACGGAAGTTTTGTTATGTTTCTCTATACCTTTTTTTAATCCAGAAGGACCACGTTGTAGGTTATTGTAATGATAAAAACCGGGCAAGTGCGAGTCGGACTCGCGCACGTAGGGTTCCGTACCATAATGCAAAAAAAAAAGCAAAAAAAAACGGTCACCCATCCAAATACTGACCACTCCCGACGTTGCTTAACTTTGGTCAAAAATCACGTTTGTTGTATGGGAGCCCCATTTAAATCTTTATTTTATTCTGTTTTTAGTATTTGTTGTTATAGCGGCAACAGAAATACATCATCTGTGAAAATTTCAACTGTCTAGCTATCACGGTTCGTGAGATACAGCCTGGTGACAGACGGACGGACGGACGGACGGACGGACGGACAGCGAAGTCTTAGTAATAGGGTCCCGTTTTACCCTTTGGGTACGGAACCCTAAAAATAAAAAAACTCCATTGCTGGAGATATGTACAAAGCTAAAAGTCTCAAGCTTGGTGTCTCAGTATTCCTAAGCTAAATCTACATCATCTTCATCTTCCAGATTCATCGAACATTGACCATGGCGAGGCTGAATTATCTATGGAAGTTATACAGCGGTTACTGCCAGAAGTTGTTCAAGGTAAGTCACAAGATTAGAATTGAAGCTAGTTTGCTTACCTTTCTCACATGTCTTTAGCTTGAAGTTTTCTTAAGAAATGTTGGATAAAATACTATTTTATGGTAGATTATTTTATTTATGACTTGTGTTCTAAGTTTGTGAACTAAGTTTAGAGTTAAGCTCCTTATGGTTTCTGCTCCGAGCTAAAATTTGCCAAAACCGAAGACTGCAATTGTATGATACCATTAAGTGGTCTCATAACGGAGACTGAAGGTGGCTACAAGTACTCTGTGATAAAACATTGAGTTGAAGCTCTTTTGTATTGCATCAATGTGTATTCAAGCAAAAATACAGTTGCAAATAAACAAAAGCTTGTATCTAAGTATGAATATTTTGAAAAAAAAATTGTGGAGGTATTTTTTTAATTTACAATCATTTTTTGCTTTTTCTTTTAGACGTAAGAGCATTGAACAGCGGTAAGAGCCCCGCAGAAACCCGTGCTTTGATGGACGAACTGAAGGCTTTATGCGTTGCTACCAATGCGCTCGCTGATGGACACAATTGCAAAAACCCTGGGGTAAGTTGTGCATAGCACATAATGGTTTATGCGAGTAAATTGTGACATAGAAAAGTAATTGTCAAGGGTAAGTAAATGTATAAATATTAACACCAAGGCCACGCCCATAACAACATTTAGAGATAGTGGTATATCAAAATTTTCTTTTACGAATTCATAGCAAGTTCAACAATCAACTGAGAGATTGACAAATAATTGGCCAAGCACGAAGTCAAGACTACGGTATTCAGAGCACCGTTCCCTTTCTCTATACGCCTTACTAACTCTATGTGCTCTATTGTGAAAAAAAAAACACAACGACAGTGAAGAACGGAATTCTTAATTTAAATTTTTAGATAAACTGCAATAATAAATATGATTCTTACTGGGCACATTGAGATAGTCAATTGGTTGGAAAGCCCGTTCGAAATTTAAACTTATTTGCAATATAATAAGGTTGTATTTTGTAGATCTCTCTCATACTTATAGTAGGCTATTCAGAAAAAAAAAATATCCCACAAAAATAAGCAAGCAGAATTAAACTTTGTATCAAAGACATAAGTCATAAATTTCAATGCAAAAGTTTTAACTAAGGATCTTTCTCGCTAAAACTACTTCCTAATATGAAATGACCAGTGTAAGCATCAGTTATCTAGCCCTAAGCAACCAAAGATCAGGCTGCAGTTGAAAAACTAATAAAGATAAAGTTAAGCTGATAATTTTCCCGCCGTCTCCATGCTTCTTTAAGTTGGGTATTGGGTCAGCTGCCTGTTAGCTATAGTTTTCGCGAAAATCGCCAGGACAGAGGTGAAAATTTTTGTATAAAAACTTGCAACTTTAAATGCATTTTTTATCGAAACTATTGCACTCTAAAATGAAGTCAAAATCAGTCCATCGACTCAATTTTTTGCAAGCTTTCTAATGGTACCCCACACGATTCTTACAAATAAAAAAAAATCAAGCTACTCCTCTCAACCCCCTAAATTTCCCCCTAAAATCAGAAATAAGCAGTTTTGACTTATTCACAGTGTTAGTGATGGTACTTGCCATAACTATTCCAAATTTTAGGTACCTACATCAAACGGTCTTTGAGAAAAACGCATTTAACCGATTTGCAAGACCGAAGTGATCCAAGAAGATCCAAGAGCACCGTGAACAAAGTTTTGTACGGTGCTCTAAAAAATTGTTTACATTCAGATTAAATAAATACATACACTCATAAATCAAATTACTCATTCATTTACTTACTATCTTTTTTGTAATTTTTTTATAGTAGTAATCCACCTCTTAACGATTTACTCGTATAATATTTCACAGGTACTGAAGACCATTGCGGATCAGTATTCTAAGTCTGCATCCAGGCTTGCTTTCATATGCACGCCACCTACTTCAGCGCAAAAGAATCAAGAGCATGTAAGTAAAAGCAAATGCACTTTGTACTTTAGCAGGTTTTTTTGCATAATCTTTTTTTTATCGGTCTGCAGATAATCTATTAAGTTGCCGGGGACTTTTTTATCTCCTCGAATTTGAAAATGGTTGCGTAGATATAGGGTTCACAGTTAGTACCATAGTCCCAATGTCATGTATCATCCTGAAGAATATGAATAATTTTAGGGAACTCTTCAATTATAATTTTGCACACCAATAACTTGGAAAGCTACATTTCGTGAAGAGGAACTGATGATGAACAACATAAAAATGGTGGCATGTTGTTTTATAAAGTCGATTCTTTTTAGGGTTCCGTACCCAAAGGGTAAAACGGGACCCTATTACTAAGACTCCGCTGTCCGTCCGTCCGTCCGTCCGTCTGTCACCAGGCTGTATCTCACGAACTGTGATACCTAGACAGTTGAAATTTTCACAGATGATGTATTTCTGTTGCCGCTATAACAACAAATACTAAAAAGTACGGAACCCTCGGTGGGCGAGTCCGACTCGCACTTGTCCGGTTTTTTTATTAAAAATTATCTCTAAATTTGCAGGTAGTACACAAGGCTCAGAACGTGCTGGACCGCTCATCTATGATGGTGGAAGCGGTAGATAAGTTGGTGAAGGGACATCCCGACGACTTCCGGAACAGGGCCGTGGATGAGAAGGCGCAGCAGGTGGAAAGGGCGGCGTGTGCATTGCTTGGTACCGCTCAGGTGAGAGTTCAGAGTGCCTACCGCGAACCACGTTCTACGTGTTGCATCCCTGTCACACTTACGTACGAATTTACAAGTGCGACAGAGAGGCAACAACGTGGTTCGCGGTAGGCCCTCTGATTATTTTGAAAGCCATTTTCTGATGAAAAAAACGTTTGACGTGAATATAAAGAAGAGATTAGAATTTGGAAAACAAGAAAACATTATACAACATGGTATTTTGAATGATCGAATGTGTCTTCGGAGTAAACCTGATATGACAAAAGACAAGTCTATCCAAAGTACCAATTAAAAAAAACAATTAAACTTTTCATAGCACGCTGGCTGCCAAAAGAGCCAAATTAGAGATGGGTCGCGGGTAGTTACCCAATTTACCCACCCAGGTAAATACCCGGTAAATACCCATCTACCCGGTATTTACCCGTATCTACCCAAATGGACGGGTAGATTCATTTCTTGTTGCACATGTCGATTTGTGTTAAAGTGGAGATATAAACCGAGTTAATTGTTGTAATTATTGTGTGTTATTTAAAAAGAAATGGTTTAGTGAAACTTGCAGTTGTAACTAAGGAATTTTTAGTACAATTTTGATAAATATTAAAAAAAAGGCCGTCATAAGAGTATTTTTTTAGATTCGAGTAAATTATCGTACTTATACGTTGATAATACACATTCCAACTGCGGTCGGCGGGGGGTGTGGTTGGGGGGAGGGGGGTAGAAGTGAACTTTTTCATATTTCTTGGAATCTGTCATTAATATCGAAAAGTGTTGTATGTACAAACTAAAGTAGACATAATTTTCTACAAAAAAGGTTATATACATTTTTGTCCTAAAACTAACTGTATTTGACTTATGAGCTTCCCAAGTTGTGATACGGCACATTTTTTTTTTTTATCATTTATAAGTAGTCTTTATTTTCATCTTTTTAATGTATATTAAAAGCGTTTTAAAACATTTCCGGAAGCCAGGGAATGATTTTACACGATTTTCATAATTGTACTGATATGTTAAAATCGAACTTCATCTCATAGCAACCTTTTCATACTTAGTTTGAACATACATTTTATGTAACATTATAAAAAAGTACTTAAATTAATCTTATTTATACTCACATACCATTTAACAATTAAATTTAGAAGAAAAACGAAAATACCCGCGTATTTACCCGCGGGTAGGTAAATATCGGGTATTTACCGGGTAAATACCCGCTCTCGGGTATTTACCCGGGTAGTTACCCATCTCTAAGCCAAATAATTCAGGAAATGTTGAAATTATGAATATAAAACCGGGTTTCTAATGGTTAATTTATTCCATTGACAGGTGACAGCGTCAACCCTTAACACATCACAATGCCGAACTGCGCTACACCAAGCGGCCACGGATCTGTCCCGAGCTATATCTCAACTGGACACGGCCACGCACGAACTAGTAGGCGCAGATCTATTGGGACAGCAGAGGAAGAACTTTGATGAGGCGGTGCGGGAGCTGATGGCCGCTATCAGTGGACTAGAAGGTACGTGTCTTGAGAGATATCTCAACTGGATACAGCTCACTGACTAGTGCAGCAGTTCTTACATCTTTAATGAGTTAATCTAATGGCCGCGATTAGAAGACTAGGTAGGAGAGTTGAAACCATACTGCACGGTCCCTGTTGATTATAGTGCTCTAGACACAATCACATCTGACATTAAAATTTTCGCAGCGGACATGCAAGAATTATGACGCTGTAAAAATGACCAAAATTACTAAATTAGAAGGTTTTTAACTCCGGGTCCGTCAGAAATAATTAAAGAGATGATGTATACCATAAAGTATAAAACTACTTCCCGACTTAAAAAAATATCATTTGAAATTTCCATTTCCTTTCCCAAAGTTTTAAAACAAAACAAATGTATCATACTGTTTTACAGATGATTCGAAGCAGCTCAATAGAACCATGTCTGCAGAGAAAGAGAAGAATAGACTGAAGTTCGTCGCCTCTCGCTTGGCTGCGCAAAGCGCTCTCAACGGGGCAGTGGAAGAATTGAAAAAGGTACGATTTTATACTAAATACTAAATCACGTTGAGCTAAAATTATGCACATCGTTCGTCATAATGCTTCTAATATACAGTCAGCAGAAGAGGTGAAAGGAGAAGTAATAAAGAACTTAGCTGATATAGGCTCCCGGTGGATTTCTAGTTGGCATTGGCTGACTAATGGGCCTAAAAATCTGAGCGTAATTATTTGTAAAAAGGCTTCCTCCTCGCGTTATCTTGGCATTTTGCCACGGCTCATGGGAGCCCGGGGTCCGCTTTGACAAGTAATCCGATGATTTGACGTAGGCACTAGTTTTTTACGAAAGCGACAGCCATCTGACCTTCCAACCCAGAGGGGAAACTAGGCCTTATTGGGATTAGTCCGGTTTCCTCACAATGTTTTACTTCACTAAAAAGCAACTGGTAAATATCAAATAATACGAGTATTGCGTACATAAGTTCCGAAAAACTCATTGGTACGAGCCGGGGTTTGAACCCGCGACCTCCGTATTGAAAGTCGCACGCTCTTACCGCTAGGCCACCAGTTGGTAAAATGAGCGTGTGCGCACCTTTACATGTTGGTAAAATAAGCGTGTGAGCACTTTTACATGTTGGTAAAATGAGCGTTTTGTTCACAGACTGGAAAGGTAGCGCCTTTGGCTCCACCTCAAGCAGCGCTGCTCCAAGCGAGGCTTGCTGACAAACTTGCCACTCTTAATGCTGCTATTGCTACCCTTCTCACCGCCACCAGAGGTGAGAAATCGTCCATCTCTTTAATACAGCGCGTCTTTTTAAGAAGCTTTCGAACGCCACGCCTATTAGTGGATGCCGTAGAGCCCAATTTCAAAGAAAAACCGCAAATCGATGTACAGTTTAGCCATTTGGCACACGCATACTAGAGGTAAAAACTAAAATTTTAACCCGCAGTTCTTAAAAAAAAATCCTTAGGAGGGGAGTGCTAAGTAATTTTTTTTTGTATGAGATTTTTTTTTTTCAGAAACCTATTGTGTGTGGTTATATATGAAAGGGCTTTTAGAGGCGATTCTAAAAACATACCACATACCAAATACCATGCGTGTGCCAAACGGCTAAACTGTAGGTAGGTACATCGATTTGCGGTTTTTTTTACGTATACAGCTTACACTATATCTTGTGCAGCGCGTCATCCTGAACCGTGTCGAAATGCACGAAGGTTGATATTGGATTATTTTTCAAATTTGATAACATACTTCAATTTCTTATGCAGATAAGTTAGTGGGCAGAGGAAACTTTTGCTATTCCCTCGCTCTTTTAAATACCGTTTTTTTATGTTACAAATTAACGTTAAATTTTTTAATGATAACCTTTTGAAAATATGTTAAACAGATCCTGAAAATCCCGACTACGTGCTAGCGGAATCAGCCACCGCTACTATACAGGAGCTTGTGCCGGACTTAATCAAAGGTAGGTACTAATGAATACTTCAAGACCATGTGAGGAATGTCGAGATCCGACGCCGCACCAAGGTGCAAGACGTCGAATACGTCATTACCAAATTTAAATGGAGGTGTTCTGGACATGTTGCCAGGCAGAGTGATAGCAGGTGGGCCAAAATGTTAACTGAATGGTGGCCGCATACTGACGAAAGTTGGCTCGTTGGGTAGATGACATTCGGAAGATTGCGGGTCACTTCTGGATGAGATTGGCTCAGGACCGGGATAAGTGGCAAATCGAAGAGAGGCCTATGTTTAGCAGTGAGCGATAAAAGGCTGATATGATGATGATAATGATGAATTAATACCGCGTTGTAACAATAAGTTACTAGTTACAGCAATGAGTTACAGTTTACAGCAACCTTGTAGAAAACTTGTAACTTCACGAATACCTATTTTCAGATGCGAAGACCCTACCCGCTGGGAAAGACCAAGGAGCTCGCGCCAATATGCTTGAGCTATTACGAGAGCTATGTGAGGCCACTAAAGCAATCAGTAGCGGTGAAAATAGCGGAAAAGGACAGGTATTTACTGGAACTATTACTTAGAGACGAAAATACGAGCAGACCTTGAGATCTCAAAACTTATTCTTGTCCTTTTTTGTAAACCTTTTCCATGTACCTAGGTTGTATGATGATTAATGATAACAATATTATATTTTGTATCACATCTGGACATATCTTTTTTTTCTAATTAGAATATATTTCTTAATATTCCAAAAAAATATATAAAGTTTGTCATCGCTGAGCATTACTAATTGTTTTTTTAAGGAACTGCAAGATGGTGTAGAAAAATACACCAAGGCATCAGGGAAACTAGTGTATACCTTCAATCCTCGCGCAAATCCCGCGAAGGAAGATCAGGTAACGATTACAAATTAATTTTTAACTTTCCATGTGTTAGTTAATTTTCAGAAAATCATGGGCAAAGGAATAGGTATTTATGTACTAGACACGTAAACTGGAGAAAATATAAAGTGAATCAGCAGACATGAGCAGTATTAAAGATTATTCGTTCATTTGTGCAATAAGGAGTCGGCTGTTTTTTATTTAAATTGATGCACTTCCTTTCCAGATAATTGACCTAACAAAATCCACATGTCAGAAGACGTCAGAACTTCTAGAGCGGGTGTATGATCTAGCGCAGAGTGTGGAAGGTCAGGCGGCGGCAGATTTGGACGATCAAGGCTCCAGGCTGGCTGATGCTGCACAGAATCTACTCACCACTGCCGAGGTAGGATCTTCTGGTTTATATTCGTATTTGTTAGCTTGTCCCTGTCAGTGCCTGAACCTGGTTCTACAGATATTTTTCAAGATTTATTGTGCGAGATATTAATGCAGGACTGTACCAATGTGACGTGTGCGACAAATTACGTTCAAAATTAACCACTCATTATTTTATTCACAGATAACAGCACCATCCATATCTTCCCCCCTCTGCCAATCCTCCCTCCTAACCTCAGTATCCGCGCTCTCATCATCAGTAGACCACCTGTTCTCGTCCCCTGTGCTGACGCTACCCCAGCACGCGGCCAGGAGACAGCACCTGCAGATGGCCAGGGCTAAAGTAGACCAGGAGATCGAGAGACTGAAGGAAGCGTTAAAGGATGAAAGTAAGTTTAATTTTCTTAACTTTTAATAAAATATTGCTTTAGACGTGATTAAAGTCATGGTATAATAATATACTCCGCCTGGTACTCCATTCCCGTCTTTTCTAGGTCACCTAACTGACACGGGCCTACGTCATCATGCGACAGCGCTATATGATAATATGCGATAGCGCTATATATAGCGGCCATGTTGTTGTGACGTAGGCCCGTGTCACTCTGGGAATGGAAGACCATGTTTTATTAGACTATGATTAAAGTTAATAGTCTTAATTATCATGCTAAATTTAGCCATTTCTAAAGTTCAGAAAAAAATAGACTGTGGCACTCTAGCCCTTGTATAGTAACTGGACACATATACATACTACCTACTTTTTCATTCACAATCACGACTAATTTTGATTATTGAAACATTATCATCAGAGCCGTCAGAACCCATCAGTAGGCCTAGCACATGATTGGCGCGACAGTATCTCGTGGCGAGATAGACCCATCTTTTTCTATGTTAATAAAAGAGGGACGGGTAGTCTATCTCGTCGCGAGATACTGTCGCGCCAATTATGTGCTAGCACCGCTGAACGAAAATACATAAGCTGCGACGTGACACGGCCGTTTGACATTAGGCGGGTCTCACGCTTGTTTGCCACCGTCATGGAATAAATGACTAGTTTTAATTTTTATTTACAGTGGATTATCAAGTAAATTGTTAATTATATTGTAAATATTCCACAGGAGTATTGGATGCCGCAGCCATTGAGAAATCAAAGAAGGAAAAACTGCGCTTCATCGCATCCATGGCTTCTGCAGAGGTTGCTATCCAAAATGCTGAAAAAGAAATCACAGAGGTACTTACATTTACTTCATCGGTGAAATGTTTTAGATATATATGTGACGACTAGCTTCGGCCTACGACTTCGTCTGCGAAGAATTAGTATTTGCATTGTAAATTTCATCCCCTTTTTGAACCTCTTAAGGGATCGTTATATTGACCAATAATATATCGTTAGTTGTTATACACAATGAAAGGCACCCGGGATGAACAGGTTACAGGAAACACCATTGTTCTTTACCATAGTAAAACAACCAGTAACCGTGTAAATAAATACTAAATTGATATTGATACTAATGATGTTGATAATAATATAAAAGATGATAATGATAATAGCAAAGAAGTAAGAAAGAAATGAAACGAATAAAATGAAATATTTATTGACTTTTATGATTTGTTTAACTTTGAAGTAGAAAAACTACAACGCGCGCGTACACGCGTAAAAAATTGAAACAGATGTTTATGACATGTATTTCGATAAAATTCAAAATTAAAATATATTATATTTCCAGCCATACGGGAAGCCTTTGCCAGCGTCGGAAGCTGCTCCTCTCCAGGAGTCTCTCTCAAATAGACTCGCATCTCTAAACGCTGCTATCAATTATCTTGTAGTTGCCACAAACGGTGAGTGAAAGTGAAAGTCTTTATTCTTCAATTTAGGCATATTATAATGCGCTTATGAATGTCAGAAACTACCGCCGGTTCTAACCCTACACCACAGCCCCGAGAAGATACCGACGCAAGAAACTCGGCGGGACTCATTTTTTCATATTTATAAATACAATTATAAAAATACGTATTTCTAATAAATAGATGGTCTTTCTGGGAGCTTGCGAGGAAAATATTTGACATGCTAAACAGAGGCAGGCAACGAATATCGAAAATCGTTTGGTTTTCTGCCTCTCTATTGCTATGGGTATTTAAGCGATAAAGAGGCAGATAAGGAAATTACGATTTTCGATGCTCATTGGTATGACCCTTATGTTTACTAACAAAAATAGCAAATATGAATCCCGTTGAAAAGTGTGAACTTACATAAATTCTCGCACTAAATGGAGACACAGTGTGACAGATCACTGAAAAGTACAAGACTAAGTAGAAAGCATTTTTAAATGCCTTTTATAATGTAGGCCTAAAAAAATGTGACTGAAATAATTCATTTCTCTTTATTATAACCATGATTCCCTTTCAGATCTCAACAATCCAGATTACTTAGAAGCTGAGACTGCTTCAAAAACCATCCGAGAATTGATACCGGATATCGTTAAAGGTAAATACAACAATGTTGACAATATATTTGAAAAACAATTACTCATTTCAATAACTAACTCTTTTAATGAAAAACATGACAAAGAGCTGAATTTTAATTCAAGTTTAAGACTTAGCTACATGGAAAAGACTTCTAAAATGTATTCGAAGAAATGTAAAATAATCTGAGTAAATTGTTCCAGATTCAAAGAGCCTGAGTAGCACCATGGATCCGCAGACAAGGAAAGACTTGCTTGAACAGATCAAGGCACTCTGCGAGGCTACACGCTTGCTGGGAACGAGCGCAAAATCTGAGCAATTGAGTCCTGAGGTAAATTCATCTATTCAAATGACTACTGACGTTCTCAATGGAAAAGTTTTCAAAGATACAACTTCTTAAGGGGAACTTCCCAAAATGTAACTGCCTTTAATTCCAATAAAATTGTCAAGTGTCTGAGAATTGTCTTATCCTTACGAAACTCCATAAAAAACGCGTTAGAAACTGTGCCCCAATCGTCATAGGTATCTAATTAAGGAGTACAACTACATGTATTTAAGAAGTAATTTTACAATCATAATTAATTATAATAATTATCGATAAAAAGAGGAGCTTAATAAATTGATTCTGCATTCTCAGGAGCTGAACAAAGCTGCAACACAATACTCCTTGGCTTCTGGAAAGCTCAACTTCGTGTTCAACCCTCACGTAGACCAGAAAAAGACACACCAGGTAAGCAGAACATGGGATAACTTATAAATCTTGATATTTTTAGTCCTAACATTGCATTGTCTCTGAACCGAATCACCAGGCTTTGAGTTTTCCTCCTTTCTTATCCAATTCCATTTCTATCTATTGTCCATTTCTATGAATTTCCATCTGTTCTTTCAAACCAGAAGGGAAACTCGGACTAATTAGGATTTGTTCGTTTTCTTCCTTTGCCAAAAAGCAACTGTTAAATTAAATACAACGGGTAGGTATTACTAGTTCCAAATAACCCATCAATTGATACCATACGAGCAGGAGTTCGAACTGTACCTCCAATTTGGAAGCTAACGCCTTACCATTCGACTACCAATGCGCTGCTATCACGACCGCAATAAATATATCGATATAATAGTTTTCTTTAAAATGTATCAAATTTGCAGATAATCGACACGTGCAAATCGGCATGCATCAAGACATCTGAGATGCTGCAGAAAGTTCACGAGCTAGCAAAACAGGCTGGGGCAGATGGCACGGCTCTGGACACCAAGGGATCGCAGGTTTCCGACGCGGCGCGCTCTCTGCTCACCACTGCACAGGTTCCATTCGCTTATTAAATAATATAATATCAGTCGCCTCTTTTAAAGTAAAACTCCGGAACTTTCTGCTAGATAAACAAAAATTGTAGCACTTAGGCAACCGTGCCAACAAATAACCATCACACACACTCATACACACACACACACACACACACACACACACACACACACACATACACATACGCGCCCCACAAAAGAAGATACAAAGGTATATATAAAATCAATAGCCTTATAATTGTTATTTATTCATTGTTGAATTCTAATATTTTGGTTCTGCCACCATATAGTTTTAGTTTTAGCTTTAGTCTTTTACCAGGCCTCACTGAAAATCAGCGTCACGTTGTGTCCTAGGATACACCACGTGACAAGAAGCTGAGTGAGGACCTTTTGGCACAAATATTTATGTAATTGAATTTTAGTTTTGTGTTATTAATTATTATTTGTGCTAATAAACATTTATTATTCTTATTCTTATTATTAAATGACTTTGCCCGTGACGTGACTCTTAATTTTATATATTTATTAAAGAAACAAGCAGTCTTTTATAGTTATATAATAACACTGGAAATTTTCTTAAAACTGGACTTACAGTTTCCTTAAAAAAATATTTTAACATCGTGTTTAAAGTGGTTTCTACTCTCTTTAGCGTATAAGTCGTGTCACTACTTTCCTAGTTAAACTGTGGAATGTAGGTACAGTCACGAGCTTTAATTTGGGACCCATTTCCATTAAATGTTGTTAGAACATTCGTAATTCGTAATGCAATAAGGTTGAAACTTCAGTTTGATGGTGTTAAAATGTCAAATTAAGACATTTTAAAAGTCATAGCGAATCGACCATTGAAATGATAACCTCTTTTCTAAAAGGTATCACTCCGGTTTTATAATCTGTTTAAAGTGACATTTTCAAAAATATTATTGCACAAATTGACGTAATTGAGTGGTTGCCCCTAGAAACGTAAACGTAAGTAAATGTCGATGGTAAACATTATGTCAATGAATTATGACACTGCGTTAAAATATTAGCTCTAAATGGCGTCAGTTTGCTACACGACATTCAACCTCAGGTGGGTCCCAAATTAAAGCTCGTGACTGTACTGTCGCCCACGGTATTTCTGGACCTATGCGACCTTTAAACCAAGAAAAGAGCGTATCCCTACCTCAAAGTCGGGCAACGCACGTTCTACCACTCTGATGTTACAGGTGTCCATGGGCTACGATAATTGATTACCATTAGGTGATTCGTCTGCTCGTTTGCCTCCTATTATCATAAAAAGAAAAGTTAATTTACTAAGTGATTTGTAATTTGAATAACCAATTTGGGGTCATCCATTAATTACATCACACGTTTAGGGGGGGGGGAGGGGGTCAAGAAAATGTGACATGTTGTGACAAGGGGGAGAGGGGAGTCACAATCTTTGTGACGTCACGTTAACTTCAACAGTAACCAAAATTTTATTTTAATCATTTTATTTACTGTACAGTTCAAAAACAAGTTTTTGGAACGATAATCGTTTTTATTCGTTTAATTTTTTTTCATAATCAGTTTTGGGTTATAAATTTACTAATATTTTGACAAAAAATTAATAATACTTAATTCGATTTGCCGATTTCGTTGAAAAAATGTGACGTCACACCAGGGGGGAGGGGTTTGCCAAATGTGACCAAGTGTGACAAGGAGGGGGGAGGGGTCAAAAAACCTTGAAATTCGTGTGACGTAATTAATGGATAACCCCTTTCGTTATTCAGTTTCTAATTATATCACCTTTCTCCAGCTCACAGCGCACTCCGTCAACTCCCCCCGCTGCCAAACCGCGCTCCTCGACTCCTCAGACCGCCTTACTTCCTCTATCCAAGATCTGCAAAACACGTGGACGCCCGCCGTCAAGGCTCCGAAGTTCAAGGCCATTGGGGAAGACCTGGCTAAGGAAAAACAGGCGGTTGATGCAGAGATAGTTACGCTGAGGAAACTGGTTAATGATGGAACAGGTATTTTTCTTCTTATTTCCACTATGTTGTAGTTTACGGCAATACAGAGGTAGGTACAGAAGGCCTTCTTAACCTCTAGCCGCCCAGAGGCCTATAAAAAGATCTCGAATTCCATTCCATGTTTTAATCTTTAGTTTGACATATCAAAATTGCATTTCTCTTGACAAGTCTTGATTCCTGGGTGGCTAGATGATAAGATTGAGCTACGACTTATGCCGAATTACAGACAAATGGACGTCCATCGTGCACAAGCCGAAGTGTAAGGCCATAGGAGAAAAGCTAGATAAGAAATTTATATTCATCCTGATCAGTTTCATTTCATCTCCAGCACCTTTATTCAGAATTTTGATATTCATAGTAGCTAGTTTTTAAAGCCTATTTTTTCGCAGGCGTGAAAGGCAAGAAACCACCAGTTCCAACTAGGATAGACTCTGAAAAGGGAGGAAAGAAATCCGAGGCGAGAGTGATTGGTGCCACCAGGGAGTTCCTAGACAGGCTGCGACTCGAGGGCAGCATAGGTATGTATTTAAAGTATATCTACTTATACATAATATCATTGCCAAAACTTAGGTATCTTGTAGGCGTCAGACCTATACTGAACGACTTTAACTATTGGAATTAACTCGAAAACGCAAAAAAGAAACGGCAGATGTCCTCTCGACAAATATTCCGTAGTGGCCAGTAGGGGGCCGTGTAAGTCAGCCAAATTTAAATTTTAACCGATTTAAAGTTGTATTTCTATACCCATCCCAATATGAAATAATTTAAAAACACCATTAAGATTTTATTTATATTTCCAGAGAAAGACAGCTGCGGCGAACTAGTGAAGTCGCCAACGTCATCAACACACCCTCAAACCGATGAAGAGAAACGGGCCAAGCTGCAATTTGGAAAATGCATCGATGATGCACGGAAGAGCATTTCCTCCGCTGAACAGATATTGCAGTCGGTCAGTAGATAATGCTTCTTTGTATTCATTTGTCTGTACTATAGTCATCATTTGCTTGCCTTTTTCCCATCATTTGGGGTCGGCGCAGCATGTTTTTTTCTTCCATATCTCTCTGCCGTTCGTCATATCATCATTCACCTGTTTTCTTTTCATATCATCTCTCACAGAATCCGTCCACCTTTTCCTTGGTGTTCATTTCTTCTTACATCCCTCCGCCTTCATTTCTAATACTCGTACCTTTCGCGTCACATGACTTTCATCCCTCCGTATGCCCGTACCACGCTAGGTGATTTGATTTGTCTGTACTAATAGAGTACACTTAATTATTAAATATTATTTACTCTTAATTATTGAGAAGACGCTGCATTCGTTCAGACCAAATTTACAAATACAAATACAAATACAAATGCGTTTATTTCATTACTTTTTACATAAGTTCTTAGGTATAGTATAAGGGTTAGGTAGGTAATTAGTCCATCTTAGGTATAAGGAGTAAGTAGGTAAGTATTAATCTAAACATTGTGTAACAAATTGTGTAAGTAATGAAAAAGGTGCGGGTACAGCTTGCTGAATTTAAACCCGCCCTCGGTCAGCTAATTGGAATGGTATTAAGATTACATAATATTTAAATTATGAAATTCACATAAAAAACAAAACATTAGTATTTGACAATAGTTTCCTTACGGGGTACTTAATACAGAAACAGTATTTAATAGCATATGTTTCGTGTGGTTAGTATTTACCTAAAAGTTAACTTTATGAACGCATCCCTCACGGGGCTGGTCACGTGTATATTCTCAAACTCTTTTTGATTATTCATGTACAACTTTTTAAGTCTAGATTTGAACTGTTGGATACTCTTTGCCTCACGCACAGGAGGGGGGATATCGTTCCAACATTTGGTGGCAGCGTAACGAAATGACCCCCTGAACGCGGCCGCACGATACTCGGGCGGTACCAGCAGCAGCGCGGCCGCGCGCCGCAACTTGTCAGCCAGCGCGCGCGACGTTTGCTGCGCTAACACGCGGAACGTCGCGCACGCGGTTTATATTAGTAGTCCTGGCTTTTACAAATCTGTCGCCTTATAGAGACTACATTCTACTAAAGTTTGTCCAGCGAGTTGTAACAGAAACCATTAATTTCATTTCATTTCTTTATATAGCAATATTTATCCCATGACATTAATTATTAGTTTCGAGCTGTCATTATATTTCAAAGTCATTTTATTACTTTGAGACCCGATTCGCCGACCAGATCCTAGCAGTTAAATTGTTTCGCTCTGGTTTCGCTCCAAAGCACTCAACAAATTATCGTTATAATATTCCCCCAGGCCTTCGTTTCTGACGGAAAAGTCCGTCCAACTCTCGACGACGCTCAAATCCTGGCCGTTAACAAGCAGATGGAACATAAGGTGGCGCGGGCCAACGCTGCAGCCGCTCATTTGCTGGCCTGTCGAAGTAAGTACATTCACCAGAAGATGGCGTTGAAGATAACGCTATCTACGACACGGCCAGGTAGTTCACTATTTCCAGAAGTGGATTATGTAATCGGTATTCACTGGTTTATTTTATATATTTATATAACTACACTGTATTCAGTAGCGAATACCTACACCTTTTCTTTCCAGCCAGCCGTGATGATTTCTTCTCAGTAAATCCCATTGACATTGCGCTACCTCATATAAACTTTTTTGCTAAAATGTTATTCTTGTACAACTTGCAAGACAGCCCTGATACCTATTCAATGTCTTTATGTATCCTCAGGTGGAGACAATCCGGATTACAAACTTGGGACGAAATGTGTTACTGCAATTTCTGACCTCATGCCGACCATTGCTGCAGGTAACTTAAACCTACATCATCATAATTATCACCAGCCTGCCTATAGTCCAGCAAGACAGGTTGGCCTAACTGAAAATTAAAATTAGGTACAGTTGCCTTGATACCCGTTATACCCGTATATTGAAGCGGCCAAGGTGTTTACAAATATCTGGTCTGGTCTCTATTATAAAGTCGTTAAAGTTGTTTTATGTTTAGATATTTTATTAATGGCCGCTCGGAAAAAAAAACTGATGACAACTGGAGGTAATTTTTTTTGCTGTATAATATGCAGTTTTACCCATGATATTTTCCTTTACTAAAGAATGGCTCGTAAATTTCAAATGATATTTCAAATTTTATTGGCACAAAGATCTACAGTTCGAATTTTCGTTTTTTTGTATTATCTCGTTCATTTAAAAACAGGTAAATTGATATATTTATTCTTCAGTTTAAGGAGTTACAAATAAACATTAAGTACATATATGATATAATATACATAAAACTACTTATAATAAAATTAAAAATATGCCATTGTGCCAAAAATGCTGGCAGCATGCCTTAAATTGATGGAACACGAACTAAAGAAGAGGGAACGAAAATTTGTAGTTCACGGAGTACAAAAGATACTAAAGAGGAATGAATGTTTTTTTTTCGATATGAACGAAGATGCGGGCTAACAATTTATGTATGTTTCAACACCAGATGCCATAAGGCTAGCAGACCAGAAGGACCCAGTCGGGAGGAAGCTCTTCCTCGGCGATACGTTGAGTCTCTGCACCGCCTCGAAGAAACTTTGTGACACGGCCAAGACCGACAAAAAGGTGAGTTGAATGAATGTAGGAACAAATGAAAACGTTACAATATCTTAAATTAGAAACATTGCTTTAGTTCAGGCCAATCTTCTATGAAATTATGACGTATAAATGACACTTGCACTGCGTGGGCTATCAAAATCGCTGCAGAATTTTCTTGGTTTAACTCTAATACATTGTCAGTGAGTGAGTAAGCAAGTAGGTTTACAGTACAGTTCAGTACACCCAATGATTTATATTAAAATCATTTATTTAAATACAAGATATTTGATTACATAAAATGATTTCAAATTGAGTTGAAATGTTTTACCATGTCAGACCATTATCATCAGACTCCGCTAAAATTTACCTGAAAAATAATATGCTGCAATCCGCACCACTCTAAAACGTCCTCTACACCAGGGGGTCTATAATTATTTCACTAGAGGGTGACTGCCTGGTACCTAATTGTATGTCAATAATGTTATCATTGTTTTTTTTTTTTCAGAAACTAAAAGATGTCGCCGTGGAATTCGGTAATCACTCATCGAAGTTGCTTTATGCGATCAGCACCGACATTGATCCGAGTCAGGAGAAGGAGGTATGAGCTGTGACATTTTCTAGAAAAGGTGTTTTCCAAAGTATACACTTTCTACTTTTTAAAATGAAAAGTGTGAGAGTGGGTCTTTAGTTAGAGTTACATACCAGTTTCTCTTTCTATCCATCTCTCTAATCATTATCATCTTCATTGATGAATTATTATGATCTGTCTGATCGTTGCCCTTCTTTTTTTACATTTACTTAATTTTTGCTTGATTCCAGATTCTGTTACGAGTGAAATCAGTCGGTGACGTGGCTTGCCGTGTCACGGAGAATTCCGCGGAGGTGCCGACGGCAGGGCGCTGCGCGAGCCAGGCTACTCACCTCATGTACACCGCCAAGGTTCGTTCCTCCTCCCCCTTGCGTCATATTCCTCAGTATTGAGGTTCGTTACATAGTTAACTATTTGAAACCTTATTACAACGAGATAAGGTTTATAAATGGTTAGTAAAGATTGTAGCTCTAAAAGTTAACAAAAGGACAAGTAAAACTAAAAGGAGTAGACAGAAGGAAACCATACTCATTCGATAGATGCCTAAATGCTTTGAATTTTCAAAATTATTTAGAGGTTGCCCTTTGATTTAAAATTTAAAATTCACCAAACATGCATTAAATTATGTAATTCCCTTACGCATATTGAAGTAGAATGTGTTACATCTTTTTCTCACAAACTGATACTGGTGACAACACCTCGAATGAAACTCATGTCCGACTATAAGTATGGGTTCGACCAAAACCGCTAGGTTTTACTTTTCTTTTAGTTCCCAAATATTATTCTAAAGTTTTTCTTCGATAACCCTTGCGTGGTGTGAATGACAATACACTTATACTTCTAGCTCGTAGCCCCCTCAATCCAAGACCCAGAATGTCAAGACGCGCTCATCACCGCCTCCAAAGACCTGTCCACTCAGTTGAAGACCATCCCCTCATCCACTCCTAAGCTGACCCAGGAGATCATGGAACTGGAGAGGATCCTGGAAGCCTTGAGGAGCGATGTGGCCAGTGGGAATCTGGTGAAGAGGAAGGAAGAGAAACTGGTGATTGAGGATACTCCGTTGAGGAGGTTGACGGCACAGATTATTGAGGATTGTAAGGTAAATATGATTTTCTTTGATAGTTCACTTTTTTGAATAAAACCGGTAAGAGATTAGCTTCAGTTCTTATTAGTCCTTGATAAAACCATTTCAAATTATTGTTTTTCAAAAACTAGTAAAAGTTTTTGGAATGTTGTGAAAATTACACAAGCGTTAAAAGAAGTTTTCAGTAATCTATTGAAACAGTTGTTATTTTACAGAAGTATATAGTAAGTATTATTAGATGAAGAAGAAATACGCAAATACAAACAGAAAACCACCAATAACAGCCGCCCTTATGCTTTTCTTTCAGCAAAACGCCGAATGCACTACGAACCCTGCAGCAGAGCGCACAGCGATGGCCGACTTCGCCAACAAACTCTCTGACGCCCTCAAAATTATGGATGTGGCCAATGCTAGGTGTAAGAAGGAACCTCATGTGAGTACTAGAATGTAACAAAAAATCGTACAATATAATACTCCTTAGTGGTGCCCCAAATCATACTTGATCTCCTTCTTACATTTGAATACCTACTTTAGCTTTTGAGTACAATTAAGTGTGATCTATTTCACACCACAACTCATATAATAAGCTTCGGTTTCCTCATTATCGCGTCACTTTTTCTGTTTCTCTGCCTTTGTCACGATTCTCTCTGCCTGACGAGCTGCTGGTCTTCTGATCTAAACTCTATTTCAAATTATTTAAGCCATATTTCGTTATTACTATATTTCTTGATCCGTTTATAACATTGTGTAATTTATTTAACGACCAGGATCTAAGAAAACGTGAGGAGCTAGAAGACGCAGTGTTGAATTTGCAACACCTGGTGCTGCAATGCCGACCACGTGACGGTGCTGTTAATGAAGCACAGAGCAATATCGTCAATCTTTCGGTGAGTGATTTATTTGGTGTAAGTGACCGGGGAAGATTTATAATTTTAGTCATAAAATCATCGTCATAATAATAGTTATAAGTTCTCCACCAAATTTATGACCCCAAAACGTGGTAATCCTCTGTGGTATGGATGCCTCGATTCTCAGTAGTGAAAAACCGATTAGACGAGGAACAGGACCTGTCAAAGAAATTTTATCAAAATACCTATATCCTTTCTTCTTTAACTTGTGTCAGGAATTGTCCAATATTATCTAACTATCCCTTCTTCCCCAGGACTTCTTAACAGACGTATCCACGAACGCCTCACGCCTCCAACGCGCCGCACACGCCGCAGAGAACAGCGCCGGGCCGCACTCGCGCGCCGCGGGTGCCGTGCGCGCGCAGTGCCAAGAGCTTTGTGACGCCGCGGCTAAAGCCACTCCTAAGGAGCTTGATGCACCTATGGTCGACGTTGATCATGCTGCTAAGGTAAAAAAACATTACCCGGTCAGTGAAGTTATAAACAAATTAACTGACCATTGGTAGAAATTATCTACTCTAAATTAAAAAAAATTGTGTGTCAATCAACCGGCGTGTGAAAGGATACAATGACAGGAAAGGACTATGACAAGATACAATGTCCAGGGGGCCGATTTTTTAATTTCGACCGCTCGATTTCGTGTATTTCGTTCAATAATATCTCCACTTACCACTCGATTACAAATACCACTCGATTACAAATTACTAACGCTCGTATTTCAAAAAATTGCATTTCGCCGTTTTCCACCGATTCGATCGAAATTCGAAAATCGCTCCCCAGTACTTTTTTTCTAACGCTGTTAAAAATAGGTATGTCTTATCACTTGATTACCGGTTTCGTTAAATACACGCAAACTAATATACTTAAACCTTTCGTATGTTTTAGGAATGTGTCAGTCGTGTGCAAAAGATCAACACAACTATCGAGTGCTGCCCCGAAGGCGCCGGCAAAACTAACCTCCAGAAAGAAGCACGTCCACTCAACGAGAGCTGCACATTGCTACAGTAAGCCTTCTCCTTCTTACCTACCTACTACCTACCTACGTACCTACCTACCTACCTACCTACGTACCTACCTACCTACCTACCTATACCTACCTACCTACCTACCTAACTACCTACCTACCTATCAGCCACAGACGTCCACTGCTGTACATAGGCCTCCCCCACAGCCACCGGGAGCGATCTCTAGCACACTGCAGCCACCGGCTCCCACCGACGCGTACGAGATCATCCGTCCATCTTTAGTTTGTCAAAGGACTGTCTCATTTCAATCATAGACAGAGAGAATCATAGTCTTTGTCTTACACTAGTACTAGCACCTAAAAGAAAAGGATGAGTATAGTTTTCCTGGTTCTTACTGACTGACGAATTGGTTTGACCAAGTATAGTTTGTGGGCGTCCGACACTGCGACTCTCTCTTCTCTGCGTTCTCCTTATCTTAGCGCTTTCCATATTGCATTCTAAAGGAGTCCAGCAGGCCTATATTATGGATGGCTTCATCCACGTGACAAAATATCCGTCACTTTTTAACAGAGCGCGATTGAAAGTGACGGATACCGTTTTATCACGCTGTCACGTAGACAAGAACGACCATCATATCCGAACAGCTTGTCCATAAGTAGGACTTCACTTATACTAATTTTATGTTATTACGTCCTTCTTAGTTGAGATAAACGTCTTAGGAGCACCTGCGTTTACATCTAAAATGCTTTTAAAGAGCGTTCAATCAAAAATGGTTTACTTAGATATCTTAATTAATTGTTGCAAAGTGATTCTCATCTTCCTGAATGTGATTATCTTGAAAGCTATGAACTTTGGGTTTCGAATTCACGCATTTCATTGTTACACAGGGAGTTCCCTGTGCTGGATGTTCTGTCTCTCTCTCGGAATCTTGGTCCTTGCAAACGTTTTTAGGCATTTCTATTTAATGTTGTACCAAAAAAATTTGTGTTAGAATTGGGATTTTTTATATTATTTCTACTCAGAATCACGAGCTTTTTCCATTTTTACGGAGAAAAAAAATGTTTTCCAAAAATGTTTGGTCCGTTTGGTTACAGTTTTCAATACAACCTTCTATGACCGTAACAAAATGGACAAAAACATTTTGTATGAAATTTTGGGGACACTTTTTTTCTCGTATTAAGATCGAAAGAGCTCGTGATTCTGAGTGGAAATAATATATTATAAAGTTGGGGGGTGCAACTTTAAACAGAAATGCCCTTTTAACTGTCGCGCACGGAGCCGTAGCCAACACGTAGAGGCCCTTTTGACACTTTAATGAAATGTAAGGGGTACACCGAGCGGATGCTGCCCTTGCCCGTGTCAAGGGACGAACGCAGAGGCAGCACCCGCCAGGGTACGTGTAAGGACTATTGAGAGTTGATGGGATCTAAAATGAACTAGGTTTTGTTAACTGTTTTATTATTATTTTAGATACGCATCTCAATCAGCGCTAGCGACTGCTCAATGTGCGGCGCTGGATGAAGCCCTCAACGACCTGACAGATCTGGAGAACAGGATAGACATGATGCTGCAGCCCAGACAGGGAGAGAAACACACAGCACAGGTATTAAGATCTTTCTACTATACTGCTATACTTTTTTGGAAAGAGCGATACGTGAGGTTCGGATCAAACGAGTGTCTTCTGCATTCACATATCTAACATAGAATTCTGGGGTCTTGGCTTGTCCAATTAGTATTCATCGCCATACAGCGCGGTAATGCTGCAAGCGTGATGGGGACTTTTGGACTGGGCATGGCACAGATCGACATTGTACAGTTAGGAGTGTTGCTGTTTGTACACACGGTATTTTGAATTTTTTATTTCAGTCTGTAGGAAGAGGAAAACCACGAGCAAGCTATACACAACAACTAAAAGCAAAAGCAAATATCGTGTCTTACAGGGACCTAAAAAACCTGGCCGAGGACCGCGAAAACTGGCGCATACTCCACCGACAAGAGCCATGCTCTTAAATTTTGATTGATTGATTGTTTCAGTCTGTCCCCTCAGCGTCACTGCTGGCATCTCGCGCCCGCCTGGCAACAGCGGCCGCTGGCGTTAACCGTGACGCTCAAGAGCTTGCACCAGCGTTCACCCGCTACGTGGCTGACATGAGAGGACATGTTGATGTTGCTGACGAACAGAAGAGGAGGAGGTGAGTTCAGCAAACAAAAGAAGTCGTTTGTGATCTTTCATTGCGATCACAAGAGATAGCGGACGAAATGATTCAGTCCAGCAATGAAACCCGGCACCGTAAGCAAAGTAACCGGAAACCGAGGGTTGTTGTCACGTTGTTATAAGTATCGCACGTTCATGGTTGGTGCAAAATGATAATCTCTGCATAATAGTTGTTATTATTCTGAAAGAAACGTATTTCCGAATTTTATAGCTGAAGAAGGTGAGGGTTGTACGACGCTATTGTGTTTCGTAGACATTCTTCTACATTTAAAAACTCTTTGGGTTTTAATGCACAGGGAACGCAGTCCTAGATCTATTTTTTTTATCAGGTTGGCAGATCATCTTAAGAAGCTCCAGGACCGGCTGAAGCTTCTCACCTTGGAGACAGGACGACAGGTTGTGACCTGGAGGCCTGCCAACGAGGGTGAGGTGGTCACCATCACAGATGATATCCTCAAGGTAAGCTGATTTCAGGAGGAGACTAGTGTTTTTCATCAACTTAAAAATTTCGAAGGTTGAGGTTCTCAATCTGATGATAGATCCAAAAAAATCGATGGAACTCTATAAATATTATAGACACGTATTAGTACATTACGATTTTCGATTTCTATTTATGGCCACTCGTTGCTAATTTCCTATTTTTCGCAATTGTTTTGTACAACGTTTTACAGTACATATGGCGTTTTAATTTTTATACATAGGCACGTATTGTCCTTAATCCCGCCCTAGGGTGGTAAAGTAGCACCGTATGTACTGTAAATTGATTTGGGTATTTTTGTAAAACACTATTTGGCGAATAGCGCCAATGGTAATATTAGTAATCATAAAGGACCATAAAATTATAGCATGTCGAACTATTTTTTGATTTCTTTTCTTTTTTGTTAAAGGTAATTCTTTTACACAAATATTTCTTTTAGTGACCTGGACCTCTGTCGACCAGGTCGCGGGAGTCCGCTTGATACGGGTGGCGCAGGACCGGTCATTGTGGCACTCTTTGGGGGAGGCCTATGTCCAGCAGTGGGCGTCCTCTGGCTGATATGATGATGATGATATTTCTTTTACAGGAATTGGATAACGCGGAGGCGGTAATCGGACTGAAAACTGATAAAAACAACAATATAGCTTACGAAGATTTGAAGAAACTCCTCCTGCCAGTAGAAACTTATAAGATGGAAGGGGATAAGAAGTAAGTGGCTCCAAAATTTTATCTTGGACAGTCCTATTAGATAATTGTCTGTTTTTAATTTTATTATTGTCTGTCTGTATTCTCTATTAGCTTTAAGTTAATTATAAGTTAGGTCCCCAGTGAAAATCAGCGCTGCTGCGGCTTACCGTAGCCAGAAAGTCCGTAGCATTACGCTGAGTGGGGGTCCTTTTTAACGTCCCTGATCTGTCTTGTTTTTAATTTAACTGGTTTTGTTTGACGTAAATAAATGTATTTTCTTTCTTTATTTATTTCTTATTTCTATAAATGGTAGGATTACTTAACATTTTCGATCTTCAGTACAGATGTAGTGCATAATTGTTTTCCTTCGTATTTTCTCGGAAACGTTGGTATTTGTCATGCTACTTCAGTCACCGTACGTTTCCGTGAAACTATGAAGGAAAACAATTATAACATTCTCTAAAGCGCAACGTAGAAAAACAAAAAAAAATATCTTTTGCTGCATAATATATGTTCTTATCATATATAATTAGTGCATTTGCATCACCCATATTTTTTATTTTGAAGAACAGATAACACAAGTAAATATGTGATTAAGAACCTTAATCTTAGTATGACATGTTTGAACTTTTAAGACGACTAAGAAGTAACCTATATATATGTATATGAGGAGTGTCTTTTCAAAAGAACTTATTTTTGTATGATGTTCATAGACATGTTATGTTTGTAGACTCTTCTCATATATATGTCAGAAAGCATTCGATATTTGCATCCTCAAGTTTCCAGGTTCTTCTTTTTTTAGGGTTCCGTACCCAAAGGGTAAAACGGGACCCTATTACTAAGACTTCGCTGTCCGTCCGTCCGTCCGTCTGTCACCAGGCTGTATCTCACGAACCGTGATAGGTAGCTAGACAGTTGAAATTTTCACAGATGATGTATTTCTGTTGCCGCTATAACAACAAATACTAAAAACCGAATAAAATAAAGATTTAAGTGGGGCTCCCATACAACAAACGTGATTTTTGACCGAAGTTAAGCAACGTCGGGAGTGGTCAGTACTTGGATAGGTGACCGTTTTTTTTATGCCGTTTTTTGCATTATGGTACGGAACCCTTCGTGCGCGAGTCCGACTCGCACTTGCCCGGTTTTTATACATATATTTTGGTCCTTCTACAGGAAACTAGAAGCGAAACTAGAGCCGTACGCTACGAAACTCAACTCTATGGCGGAGACCTTAACGCTCAGTATTGGCAAGCCGGGTTCCCTCGCTCGTACAGCGCACGTCACCGCTGAATCTGCGGTTCAGCTAACAGCACTGGCTAAAGCATTGAAGAGCGACGAGGTAAGCGAAAAGATATCCTTTAACTATAATTTTAAGATTCAAATTAGCTTGTCAAAGAATGATGAAATGGTACCTATGCTACAAAACTCAATTCTATGGCTGAGACCTTAACGCTCAGTATTGGCAAGCCGGGTTCGCTCGCTCGTACTGCCCGCGTCACCGCTGAAACTGCAGTCCAGCTAACAGCGTTAGGTAAGGCTTTGAAAAGTGATGAGGTATGCGAAAACATGCTCTATGACTTTAACTAAGTTAATAATCAATCGTCCATTAAATGTGCACTATGTTGGACAAACATGGCAGGTAAAATGGAACTAAAAATCGTCATAGCCTCCGATGTCCAGCGGCGGTAGCACTGTCGCATTTTTATAGCTTGTCACCATGCCTGTCACGTTCTAATAAGTTTGTAAGTGCGAAAGTGACGGACATAGTGACAAGTGATAAAAATGGAACCATGCTGCGCCCGCAGAAGGGCTAAGATGGCCGGCTCTTTATCATTTGTCACCATGCCTGACACGTTCTAATAAGTATGTAAGTGCGAAAGTAACGCATGACATGACAGGTAATAAAAACCCGTGATGCCGCTGCAGACTTTTTGTCATAGTTCGATATGGGCGCTTAGCAACGTGTTTTAACTCATAAATTTACACATCCATTGTTTTAGAGTCAGACCAAAATAACTCGGCTGCGATTTTGATAACAGACTGTGCAAGTGTTATTTTAAACGTCATAATTTAATAAAAGTTTGTCGTTTAAAATAACACCTGCAAATGCTACCAAAATGTTAGCTTGTTCTGACTCTACAACAACGACTGCCATAATTAAGTGATTCTTAAGAAATTGATTATTTTTACATATATTTTCTTACTGTAAAATAACAACACCCTTGAATATATTTATCCATTTATTTTCTTGTCTTATTCCAATTAACAATAATCTCATCTTATGACAACCGTTTGCTAGCACAACTCAACAACCAACTGAGCCCGTCGGCCGAGTGTAGTTTCTTTTTATACCCAACCAATAACAGTCTTCAATTTCAAACTACCCTTAACTTTAAAAACGAATTAAGTAGGTATGCTAAATACCAAAAACCCTACACTCGTCCATCCTGACTCCGTGTATGTCCTCATACACGTGCCAGGTGGAAACCCTACACTTGGCCAACAGACTACGTATACTTAACAGTGGATACACTAATCGCAAACCGATCAATTTCTTGCGATCAGAGTTAATGTGTAGGATACGAACCAGTTCTATTCTCGCACCTACTACTTAATTGTGTCAGCACACGAACCGATCATTTCTCGTGACTTAAAACAGTTTCAATCAGTCATCAGCACGTCAAAATCTCAAAAACATCGTGTAAATAACCTTTCGTATGCCTGGTCCCGTATACGTACCACACAATTTGGACTATAATTTACAGTTTCAAGGTTATTAAATCAGTAGTAAATTTTAACTAAGGCATACGAAGGGTTAAAATTGTTACTCTTCTGCCGGAGACATCCACTCGACATCGACCAGAGGCCGACACCGATGTCATCAGAATGGACGACCGTCAAGCGGTGAGAAGGGCCCTGGCTCTGGAGGTCAGCGCGTGCGGGCTGCGGCGCGGCCGGGGCACGGGAGAGCGGAGGCGGGCTGCGGCGCGGCCGGGGCACGGGAGCGCGGAGCGGCGGTCGCCGTGCTCTAGACGCGCACCAGACTCGCTGCGGCGCAAGGCGGGCTCCTGCTGGAGACGGCTCGCACCGGACTCTGGCGGCGCGAGGCGGACTCCTGCTGGAGACGGCTCGTACCGGACTCTGGCGGCGCGAGGCGGGCTCCTGCTGGAGACGGCTCGCACCGGACTCTGGCGGCGCGTGGCGGACTCCTGCTGGAGACGGCTCGCACCGGACTCTGGCGGCGCGAGGCGGACTCCTGCTGGAGACGGCTCGCACCGGACTCTGGCGGCGCGAGGCGGGCTCCTGCTGGAGACGGCTCGCACCGGACTCTGGCGGCGCGAGGCGGGCTCCTGCTGGAGACGGCTCGCACCGGACTCTGGCGGCGCGAGGCGGGCTCCTGCTGGAGACGGCTCGCACCGGACTCTGGCGGCGCGAGGCGGGCTCCTGCTGGAGACGGCTCGCACCGGACTCTGGCGGCGCGAGGCGGGCTCCTGCTGGAGGCAGCTCAGTCATCGCCTCGCCTGTTGACTGTACTTGCTTCTGGCTCCTGGTGTCACGCGAAGCGGGGGACGCCGGTAGAGGTGCGGCGCTCAACTTGCTAAAAATATCCAACATTGACTAAGTAATTCAGGGTAACAGATCAATAATTGCCATTTATTATTCGATTTTCATAAGTATTGATCATATCTATCTGCAGGTAGACAGTACACGAACCAATTCAATTCTCGTGACTGAAACATCTCTAAACAGTACACGAACCAATTCAATTCTCGTGACTGAAACATCTCTTCAAATATCATGTCAAGAAATCAACAATTATAAACCTCACTCTTGAGACAGGATTCATTTTTCCTGAGAACCTTTCAATAACTTTAACCCTGACTATAATTTATAAAATATTACTATGATGAATAACAGGGACAAATTCGGGAATAAACATAGCACCTAGGTCTGTTTCCGTAGAAAAAGGATCAGTAATATTTTTTTTTTTACACGTCGGTAATGTTTCTTTTCAGGAATTAAAATAAATTATACGTTTTAAATATTACATGGCATGGCAGACATAAACGATAGAACTGCAAAAACCTGTTATGCTTTACCTATCCGTACCATCTGACTTGTTCTAAAAATGCCCTCATTGGTAATATACTATTATTTGATAACGTACAAAGTTATACAAAAAATAATTATAAACTAACCTATTTTATTCAAGTTTGAGTGAAAACATATTACTATAATCAATAAGAGGCTATCAATCCTCCTTGATCTCGGTTTAATTGTGGTGTTCTGTTCTAGTAGCTTACGAACCAAATCAAGTTCTCGTAAGTACAAACAGGTTCAGCCAACTTTAACTGCAGTAACCTATTAATTCAATAATTCAGTGATTCAATAATTCAGTGATTCAACAATTCAATAACTCAGTGATTCAACAATTCAATAATTCAGTGATTCAACAATTCAATAATTCATTAACTCAATAACTCAATAATTCAATAACTCAATAATTCAATAACTCAATAATTCAATAACTCAATAATTCAATAACTCAATAATTCAATAACTCAATAATTCAATAACTCAATAATTCAATAACTCAATAATTCAATAACGCAATAATTCAATAACTCAATAATTCAATAACGCAATAATTCAATAACTCAATAATTCAATAACTCAATAATTCAATAACTCAATAATTCAATAACTCAATAATTCAATAACTCAATAATTCAATAACTCAATAATTCAATAACTCAATAATTCAATAACTCAATAATTCAATAACTCAATAATTCAATAACTCAATAATTCAATAACTCAATAATTCAATAACTCAATAATTCAATAACTCAATAATTCAATAACTCCATAATTCAATAACTCAATAATTCATTAACTCAATAATTCATTAACTCAATAATTCAATAACTCAATAATTCAATAACTCAATAATTCAATAACTCAATAATTCAATAACTCAATAATTCAATAACTCAATAATTCAATAACTCAATAATTCAATGACTCAATAATGCAATAACTCAATAATTCAATAACTCAATAATTCAATAACTCAATAATTCAATGACTCAATAATTCAATGACTCAATAATTCAATGACTCAATAATTCAATAAATCAATAATTGCAATAACTCAACAATTCAATGACTCAACAATTCAATGACTCAATAATTCAATGACTCAATAATTCAATGACTCAATAATTCAATGACTCAATAATTCAATGACTCAATAATTCAATGACTCAATAATTCAATGACTCAATAATTCAATGACTCAATAATTCAATGACTCAATAATTCAATGACTCAATAATTCAATGACTCAATAATTCAATGACTCAATAATTCAATGACTCAATAATTCAATGACTCAATAATTCAATGACTCAATAATTCAATGACTCAATAATTCAATGACTCAATAATTCAATGACTCAATTCAATAATCAACTCGATAATTCTAAGGGTCGAATAATTCCACAGTTCTAAAATTCAATAGCTCGATAATTCAATAATTCCATCTCTTTGATTGATAACTTCGATACGCGATACGCGATACACGATACACGATACACGATACACGATACACGATACACGATACACGATACACGATACTCGATACACGATACACGATACTCGATACTCGATACTCGATACTCGATACTCGATACTCGATACTCGATACTCGATACTCGATATTTGATCAATAAATAATTCAGTTTATAATTACATGGCATTATAAATGTGGAGGTTCCTTGCAGTTTAAATAGAAATCACAAAAGTCGGTCAAATGGTTAGGATGAGAATCACTCATCGATCGTATCTATTATTTCGTAAGATAAGATAATATACATATTAAATTGATATATTTAGGCAAAATTTTCTCATAATTGGTACACAAGTAATAGGTCGGTCAGTAATAATCGGTTCATCAAAATTATTTTTCTCTCAACTTATCTTTTGGCAAAATATTCTTATACTTATGTTATATGTGCTAGATTCGATGAATGAGATGAAGTCTCAGCTTTTAAATCAATTGACAGTATCCAACACATATTACAATATCAAATCATTCATAATATAGTAAAGGTAGGTGTACATGACCTGATGTCCGGTGGCGCGTGCCCCTCACTAAGGCTGTCGAAGCGGGGTTACTCCCGACTTTCACAACAGGACTCTGCTTCGCTCTGGATTCCTTTTTCACTGCCGCTGTAATTCCAGCTACATACGTTTGCAAGCGCCGTTGATCATCATGAGTCATCGTCAGCCATATTCTCCAACAACTCGGCATGAAACGTAAAAGTATCCGGTGTTACATATAGGTACCTATATACTACATCATAATACCTTATAAACTTTAAAGGAATTACAGTACATAAAATTATGTTTAATGGTAGTTCAAATTATAAACATTAATTTTATCTCAAAAACGGTGCGTTGTAGCAAAAAAAGGATTGAAAATTCAAGCCCCCTTTAATGCCCCGTTTGCATAGTAGCCATCTATTTATATTACCACAAATTTTAACATTAAGGATCAAAATCAAAACTCAAAATCATCAATTAATTTGCGTGACCTGGTTGTAAATCATAAATATCAATTTATCTCGGAAACTGTGCGCCGTTGTGAAAAAATAATGAAAATTAAGGCACCCTTTAACACTCCATAACCAACACATATCAAGACCCACGTGTTGACATATTCTGCCTAATTTCCACATGTGTGTGGGTAGGTAAGTAGCAAAAGAAGTAATTACCGTCACCTATTTATTAGGAAGAAGGTGTACCTACTTGATTTTGTTACTTTGAATTCTCGACCAACTGACGCATATATTCTTATGATTATGTCCATTTAAGGGTCATTTATGGGTCAAACTAACCTAAGTTTAACTGACATGCAATTAGATAGCCTATAATCATAATCATCATAATATTATTAATAAATTATGTAGGTACTTATTTAAATTAAATAAAAATGTTACCAGTACCATATTTCTTACGTAATCCATTATAATTTTGTATATTTAATTATCTCAAAGCTCAGAATAAGGGTCATGTTATTATCAGTTATCTCACTAAATCAATAAGTAATAACAGTAGGCGTGTACTTACGTTCTGCACACTTCTGAAGTGTAAAATAACAACACCCTTGAATATATTTATCCATTTATTTTCTTGTCTTATTCCAATTAACAATAATCTCATCTTATGACAACCGTTTGCTAGCACAACTCAACAACCAACTGAGCCCGTCGGCCGAGTGTAGTTTCTTTTTATACCCAACCAATAACAGTCTTCAATTTCAAACTACCCTTAACTTTAAAAACGAATTAAGTAGGTATGCTAAATACCAAAAACCCTACATTACTTAGGTATTTTCTTCACTAAGTGACCCAAAAAGGATATTGGCCTCTGACACAAGAGAGTGCCACTCTGCCCCATTCTGCGCCACTACACGGCAGTTACATATATTTTCTAATTCTTTAAAACCATTTCCGAATTTTCTATTATTTACATAACTATTCTTTTTACTAGGACCCAACAAGGAACAGCAGAATAGACGAAACCTCTCAGGAGTTATGTTTCGTAACTTACAACCTCCTTAAAACTGCGGAGTTGGGTAATAACGTAAGTTAAAATTTTTGATTCATTAAATATACCTAAACAAACTATTTGTAAATTTTCGGGTAGTTATAACATTTATTGGTTAACCGACCAAATACAAAACCGCCTGGATCAGTCACTGAACGATCTGACTTCATCTATCCTCAACTGGTTTAAACAGCCATTTGAGGGTAGATTTTGTTTACTTTTATTTAAATACCTACAGATACTGAGTACCCACCTATATAGTTGGTGCCTTAATTAAAACTATTACATTTTAGATTTTATTAAGTGACTCGTATTTGTTATCATCTTCAGGGTATCTAATAATACTATAAATTATTAATAATGCCTTTTCATCCATAGGATCCAAACACCTTCGAATCGAGAAGAAGAATGCTGGATGCTTGCAGGTCGCTGAGTGATGCTATCAACAAATTGGTAAAATATACTTACAAATGGGCGGGCCACATTGCCCGTAGAACCAGCCATTGGGGCGGAAAGGTTCTCGAGTGGCGACCACGTACCGGAAGGCGCAGCGTGGGTAGACCGCCCACAAGGTGGACTGACGACCTGGTAAAGGTCGCAGGAGTCCGCTGGATGCGGGTGGCGCAAGACCGGTTATTGTGGCACTCTTTGGGGGAGGCCTATGTCCAGCAGTGGACGTCCTCTGGCTGATATGATGATGATGACGATGATGACTAATATATAAATACTTGCTCATTTTTTTACTGCTCGAAGTAAAAAATTGATAGAGTTGAAGCAAGAAAAGTCTGCAACGATTTTGATAGCACACGCAGTGCAGGTGTTATTTTAAACGTCAAACGTCTATATCATATGACGTATAAATAACACTGGCACTGCGTGTGCTATCAAAATCGTTGCAGACTTATCTTGATCTAAATCTAACAGTAATAAATTGAAAATTTTAAAGGTCTTACACACTATGCAAAAAAAAGCAATTTTATGCCAGTATAACCCAGGTCCCGATTGTCTATATATTATTATAGTCTATGGTTTATTAATCTAACAGGTCAGAGCCTCATCAAGCGGAGACAAGCTGCAACGCGAGTGCAACGAGATGAACAGAGCGCTGCAACTTCGTCAGAGCACAATACAAGCCAGGCCCACCTGCGCGTTGCCGTACGCCGAGTGCGTGTCCGCCTTGCAGACGCAACATGAAGCTATCAGTAAGTAAAGTTACTCATCATGTCAACCTAAAACAGTTTACGCACACAATTTTGATATACGTAAAATCCTATCAAAGAGAATTTACACTGGAGGAATATTGTCAAAGTAAATTACGTAGTCAGTACATTTACTGCCATCTTTCGACACAAATTAATAACACTTTTAGAACGCCATTTAACTTTGATCCTTATTTTTTCAAGCGATGACGCCATGTCTTTGGCCTACTCTCGAGTATATAGCAATACTTTTTGACATTTAACAAATTGAACACATATCAGTGAAAAAATAAGGTTCAAAGTCAAATGGCGTTCTAAAAGTGTTAAATGTACTGACTACATAATTTACATTGACAATATTCCTCTAGTGTAAATTCTCTTTGATCCTATGCAGGATTTCACCAGACTTAACATTAAATTTAATCTAGCACTCCTGTTCGCAGAGAACCTGAAGAGCGAGGAACCGGTATCCAGAGAGGAGTTCAGCACCTCCCTCGACTACTTGGCGTCGGCAGTTAACAACAATGTGGACTATGCTGAACACTGCGCTTACTTGGTAAGCATCTTACTTGAATCCACATCCAAGTCTTTATATCCAGAAATATGAGATTTGAAATATAATATTGGATATTGGCATACAAAATAGTCTGACATAATTGCTTTACAATAAGATTCAGAATGTTTGTAACCTAAAAACAGTTGTGTCACCTATAGGGGACAACACAGAAACCTCTTTATTTAAGCAAATTGTAATTACTAGGCTAAAGTTTCCAATTTTTAGAACCTCCAAAGCGTTAAGAATCGGCACTTGCTTGTTAATGTCAAAGTTAAAGGTTGGATTTTTGCCAAAAGGTAGCCGACCCTCCAACGCGCTCCCTTTCATCACCATCATCATATAAGTCTTTTATCGCCCACTGCTGAACATAGGCCTCTCTTCGAGTACGCCACTTATCCCGGCCTGAGCCAATCTCATCCAGACGTGACCCGCAACCTTCCGAATGTCGTCCACCCAACGAGCCAATGGACGCCAGGCACTCCTTTCGTCCTAAACCGGCCACCATTCCGGCCAACACTTTGGCCCACCTGCTATCGCTCTGCCTAGTAATGACGTATGTGTTATATCGCGTTTTTCAAATAGATTTTTCTTGCAGCTGTCAGTATCGGAGCAGCATCCAGAGTTGTCCAAACACGGCATGGTGGACACGGAACGCATTTACAAGCTGATCGCGACTGCACAGGACTCTTGCTTCAGAACCACTAGACCGGGCATCATGCACCAGGTATCTATAATTCTAAATTTAAGATCGAAATCTTAAATGCAATGATTCTTAGATCCACCAGATGGCGTTGATAACATTTAGATGATATATTTAGATATATTGGTGGATCTAAGGATATAAGAAGCAATGATTCTTAGATCCACCAGATGGCGGATCTGGTGGATCTAAGAATCATTGCTGGTGGATCACAACTTTTTCAAATAAAATCGCAGCTAAATCGGTCGATCTGTATTAGAGATGATTAGGATTTGTGGACATCGGTTTCGTAAAGTAACCCAAATAGTATAGTAAGTATAGAAGTAACCTTAAGCTCGAGAAAACCGGCTTACGCAACTTTAAATCTTAGGCATCATTTTATCAACATTAAAAAAAAATGGATCCATTAGATCACGAAGTAAAAAATAATTTATGAGTGTTCAATTTATTATTCGAATTTCTGAGTATATATAGGCTATATCTGCTAGACATTACTAAAATATATTTATTTACAGGCAAAGGAAGAATCGTCTCTTCTCTCCAGACAGTTCTCCGACCTCAAACAAGCCATACAGGAGAGTTCCTCCAAAGTCAGAGATGAGGGCATCAAGAAACGTCTCCTAGAAGCTAGCAGTAAGGTAGATGCGGCTGGAACGAAATTAAACGGAGAATTGAACAAGGTGGATGTTTCTGTGGTAAGTTTGATATTTAATTTACGTTGGGGTCTAACATTCAAGGGTTGGACCATACAGAAAACAGGCCATACACAGGATAGTTCCTCTAAAGTCAGAGACAAGGGAATTAAGAAACATCTACTCGAGGCTAGCAGTAAGGTGGAGACAACTGGGACGAAGTTAAACGGAGAATTGAACACGGCGAATGTGTCTGTGGTAAGCTTGGAATTCAATTTAAGTACTGGTCTAAAATTTAAGGGTCGGACCTCAAACAGGCCATTCAGGAGAGCTCCTCAAAAGTCAGAGACTGGGCGTCAAGAACGTTTTCTTGAGGCTATAGGTAAGTGAGGTGGAAGCAACCCGAAGTTAAACGGAGAGTTGAACATAGCGAATGTTTCTGGGGTAAGTAAGGTAACGGGCCCCAAGTTCGTGTTAGTACGTTATTTCGTTAGTTTTGTTTCTGGCGCAAATAATAAGGAATTCAAATGTTTTTTATTCAAATTATACATATGAAAAAAATCTGTATTATTTAATCTCTTCAATAAAATAATAACCAATATTTTAGTGATTAAACTGAGAGTAATACGACGGTCGAAACTGTCAGACGGCCGCGAACAGCTGTGTTGTATGCGTGCACTTTTTTTAGGCGTAAGGTGCGCGCTCTCACTTGTTAAGCTTATAGGAAGGAAAAGCTAAACCCATTCGAATAAAAGTTTTTAGGAGTGTTTCTGTGGGTTCCTTAGTAATTGATTTGATAAGAAAAAAGATTGAATATATGCATAGAAATACCTTAAAATTGCAATAAATCGACTCACGAAATAGCGGTCATTTTATTTTACGTGTGTCTCCTATTTCGTGCCACTAACGAATCAAGGATTTTCTAGATATATTTTGAGTGCTTGTTTTTAAATATAACAACGAAGATAATTAAAAAAATAAATTAGAAAACAATTAATGTATTTCATGAAGTTTCGTATGAGCGAAATTCGGTATATGTTTTTTTCACTAGAATTCTCATAAAACGAGTTTGACCCGAGTTAAAAAATTTAAGACCTTAAACGTGGAATATACCTGTATATTCCACGTATATTCTCATATTAACTACTAGCACAATTTTATTTATAATTCAATTTATTTGATTTATTTTTGTGTATGTTTCTATTTAACGTATAAGATAGTTAAACTTTTTTTTGTAAATATATTTTTTTAATTCTTTTTTATTTTATTATTTTTTAATTTTTTTATTTATATATTTCGGCTTTTAATCAAGTATTAAAGTACCCATATGGTTTACAAAGTCTTAATTCAACCATTAAAGTCGACGAGTACAAAAAGCTTTAAGCTAGCTCTCAATTTAACATTTTTTTTAAATATTATTTTTAATTTGACCTTACAATTACTCGTAAGTAGGTAAGACCGTTAAATATTTAAAATTATTATCAGCAAATTATCACCAATTACTCTAAGAAAATTTACTCCGAAACAGGGGACACGAATTCACGAACTTAGGAGCTGAGCTAAATTTGTATCACGAAATGGGAGCCAAATAAGAGGTTCACGAAAAAATTCATATAAAAAAAGTTTCAACTAAAACCCTATAGTTTATATATTAACTTACTCAAAAGCTTTCAAGGTATTGATATGCTTAGTAATATTAAAAAAAATATACAAACTCTCAAGAGCCTTAACCTGCCGAAACACTTTACCTTTACCTTATGCCTATGCGTACAAAAACAATATACCGGAACCAGAAATTCTCGGTTCTGGTGATACAAAATTAGTATCGTAGGCCCTAATGTTCAACGGTCGCAACCGGTAACATTTTCCTTCCAATTAATAAATCGGTTTTTAATTTAGTTGCGCTCAATTATGCACTTCAGATATGAATACTAGAGAAGATATTTTATAGATATTGAAAACCAATTTAACTCCTCAAGCTACGTAAGTCTAGTTGCACCAACTACTGCGGCGGTCGGTAGTACGGTTGCATTTTTATCGCTTGTCACCATGCCTGTCGCGTTCTTACCAGTATGTAAGTACGAAAATGACGGACATAATTAGTGACAGGCGATAAAAATGGAACCATGCTGCGACCGCTGAACTATAAAGAATAAAGACTTTCCGTTTCACTTTTGATGGACTGATTATCGTAACTCAGCAAATAAATAAAGTATGAAACTTTTTCCTTATTCAATATTGTATGCTGCAAAGGTTATTCTTGATGTTTTTCAGGAAACATTGACGCCAACAGCATTCGCGACAATCGAGGCTTTGTCCGCGCTGCGCAGTGTCATCGAGCATCCTGCGCTCACACCGGCGGCCGCACCCTCGCCGGCTGCTCAGAAACGGGCCGACGAAGTTATACAACAGTCTAAGTAAATACTTCATTTATAATGCTTATTAAATTCGTTTTTACTCCATGTGTAGGCTGCACAAGCGATAAGCAGGGCAATATTATGCTATTAAATAATGTAACCCACAATACGACCCACAGGCAAGTCTTGTGAGCCGCCCATTGCCGTTCCATCTTTAGAGATGTTAGTCATCCTGCTAACGTATCTTTTGCAACTTGATTATTTCAAAAACTACGAATGTAAAATTTTGCTTAGAAGACCAGTTCCAACTAAATATTTAATCAAAATATGACTAAATATTTTATTTAATCATAGAAATGTGTGAACATATTTAATAAAATGAATGATTTCTAGGGAGCTCCTAACTCGAGCATCAGGACTGATGCGAGCGATTAAGACCTCAGAGAACCAGCAAGCCATGACGTGGGTGATGTTCAACACCTACACCAAGGGTGTCATCGAGATATCGGAAAAACTCGTCACTTGCGTCAGGTATGTTGAGAATATGTTGAGGGTTAAATATTAAATAATACTTATCATATTTTAGTAATATGACATTGTGACCTGCGACATTGTTAGAAGACTTTATTACAACTGTGACTCCGAATCAGCTGTGGAGATATAGTCTATTGGAATCCTCCAGCCGAGGGTGTTGGTAAATATGCAAGAGAGTATAATATGGTCATGGGAGATGTGAACAGATTTTTATATTAAAATGAAAGAGTTGTGTGGTGTTAAAGCAGATTTTAATACCTTTTTATAGTTGAAGGAAATAAAAATGCTAAAAGGAATCTATACCTACAATAACCTTCTGTCTTTTACAGAGAAAATGGACAACAAGCAGGCTTAATGGAAGGGGCCATAGAAGAAGATGTAAGTACTTTCCGTATCTCACAAAATCAAGTAAAAATTCAGTGTATCACTTTAGCAAAATCTTGTAATATAGTAAAAAATTTAAAAGTGAAATATTTTCTAATTTAAGTTGAATATTTTTTCTTGTTTACAGGAAGGTGACATGGCAGCTATGAGCTACGTTCAAACGCAGTATGTGTTTATTAATTTCGTAACGAATATAATTATGTTATGACAGAGAGAAAAAGAAGAGTCGTAGAATATTTCGGATCCTGTACATTTCACGACTCTTCTCTTTCCACGCAGACAAGTTTATGCTATTAAATATTGAGACTAGGAAATAGGAATTTAAGAACACGAGTGTTTGAAGTTCAAGAGCAGAATTTTCTTCCATTTCAAACTTAATTTTTCCCTAGACACTTGATATTGACACATGTTGCATATATTGCAGAGTACTTATCGCGAACAAGTGGCTTCAAAAGCCGTCATTCAAGGCTCAAATCAAGACAGACGGCGAACAGGCTGCGAGGAATGTCATCGATATTGGAAAGAAGGTAAGGGAGACAGTTACTTAGTTGGGGTAAAAGGAACTTTGGATTCGCAGAAAATAATGTTTAAACAGCTGCACTAGGCACAAAATTGACTAATGCCATCCCAGAGAATACCTACTATGAGATTTTCCGTATACAATCAATTCCAGCGAACATTCTTTTAAGATGACAGACGCTTTAGTTTAGTGCAATCGGCCTTGACATATAGAATCCATCATCACGATATAGGATTGTATCCTATTCTTAAACGATACTTCGATTGTCCCTACTTTCTCTGCAAAAATATTGTGTACAAAATAATGGCCAATTGAACTGGTGTATAAAAGACCAAATCATAATGACTTTTATTTTTTGTTTAGGTATTGGCCCTCCTAAAAGAAACCGATAGAGAAGAGATGAAACACCTTATAGAGGAGTGCGAGCAACTCTTACAGCAGTGCAGTGCCAAATACACTTTGGAGACCGGCAGGTATGTAACTTATATCTATATAGGCCAGCCCATTATAGGCCAACGAATTGCCCATCACTTAATCACTGATCACTGAACGGTAAACATTTTCATACAATTTAAATTAAGTCTAAATCGCAGTGTATGGCCTTTTTTTAATTTTAACCTTCAATTCATTTGGTAATAAGATTAAGGCTCAGAAAAAAAGGATAATTTTTTTTTTTTTTTTAATACTGGAAACCGGTTTCCATCCCTGAATAAAGAAAGAAGAAAGATAGAATACCTTTTCCTATAATAATACTTTGCTAGTTAATTTCTGTGCAAAAATTCCCTCACAAAATTCTATGGTTATTTGATGATTAAAGTCGCTGGGTCTGATAAAGATGATTTCATCATCATTTATTTTACTTTAGAAATAGATACTCGAACCTGATCAAGTCATCACTTTTGATTAGTATTTTTATAATCAGAATAGTCGGTTGACAAAGGTATCACTCGGTCGGATACCTCCCATATCTTATATGATTTTTACGAATAAAATTGTCTTGGTAGCGTTTTAATGGATCGTCTGAAAGACCTGGCCAAAGCAGTGGACCGCAGCATCGTGACCATGGTGGTGGAAGACCTGATTGAAGACGAGGAGCCACTGGCTGACATGGATATACTGGTGGATGCTGAAAGAGGTATATAGCTTGTCAGTTACGAGACTTATGAGTAACAGTCAGGTGAGGAGGCAAAAAGTGAATTATAGAGGTAGGTTATTTGAACCTAACCAACCCTGCGTAATTAAACACAATATTGAATCTAGGATTATAAGCTTACATGTATATTATTTTAATTAACCAGATGAAGCGAAACGCAAGTTCATTCTGGAGCGAAAGATAGCTGATCTCCTCGCACACCTGGGCCGTGTGACAAAGACAGCACGAGTTATCGCCGATGTACAGGGCGGTGATGATACAGAGCTTCGTCAATGCACTAACCAGGTAAAAGATCTTACAAAAATAGCTTCAGAGTGGCTTGAAACGTCATATGATCATTCACGCAAAACAAAATAACTTGCCGCAAAGCTAAATGGCGAGTCAGGTCATAATGCCATCTCTTTCACTCTTGGTTGGTCTTAACAAGGGTAAAGGAGATAGCATTGTGATCTCAGTCGTCAGTTGGTATTGCGGCAAGTATAGCTTCATTGATAAATCGGCGCTGAAGCACCACATGAAATGCCACACAATGGAGAAACCTTATAAGTGCGATTGCTGCAACTTTTCGACTGCGTATAACTTCGATGTAATAAAATGCTTATATTTTTTTAAAGATTCATTGACTTCATTCTCATAATACAAATTGGATTCGGATTGCAGTCCCTAATTACATTTGATGTATTTTTTCGAAGTTTTTTAAGTTCAAGTTTTTTATGAAGATTGTGTAGAGTAAAATAAACGAGAATGTCAATAAAAATATGTTTTCAGACTGAATTGTTTGCCCCGGTGTTGGTGAAAGCTGCAGAAAAGAGAGTCATGCATCCTACTGAGACGGTAAGAACATTTGAAAACATTATTCATTTCGAAAATAATCCAGATGGGACAGATTTTCCATACTAGTTGAGGCCCTAACAGAGCGCATTTTAGAAATGGTCCCACTCAACCTAGCTAACAATAGCCAATAGGATAGAAAGCATGTTTTGATGTAAGTATCCGAAAACAAACACACTTGAGTAACTCAAACATAATTCAAACATTTGTCAATAGAAATGTTTTGTAAACATATAGGCAAATATAGGTATACGTCATTATTAGGGTTCCGTACCCAAAGGGTAAAAACGGGACCCTATTACTAAGACTCCGCTGTCCGTCTGTCTGTCCGTCCATCTGTCTGTCTGTCACCGGGCTGTATCTCATGAACCGTGATAGCTAGGCAGTTGAAATTTTCACTGAAGATGTATGTCTGTTGCCGCTATAACAACAAATACTAAAAACAGACTAAAATAAATATATAAGTGGCGCTCCCATAAAACAAACGTGATTTTTTTGCCGTTTTTTGCGTAACGGTACGGAACCCTTCGTGCGCGAATTCGACTCGCACTTGCCCGGTTTTAATAGGTTTCTTTTTCTTCATATCTGCAAGCGCTTCTCATTATACCAACGTCTTTTCTTGCTTTTAGTGATGCGTTTTGTTATTTTGATTTTGGGAATGATAAAACATTATTATTATTAACCTCATTTAGTAATTACAATGAGTTATGTTTTTCTGTCTAGTTAGGAGGTGGTTATATTATAAGTGGAGTAATATGTCTTGTGTGATGCAGGCGGTTGTTGAGGAATACAGAACCCAGCTGGCGCAGTATTCGCAGTCACTGTCCAAGGTTCGAGACCTGTGCGACCGTGCCGTGGATCCCATGCAGTTTGTGCAAACTGCCGGTAAGCATCCTAATTCTTTTCATGTCAGCGCTTTCCCAGTTGCATCTTAAACTAGCTCGTCGTTCCACTTTTTCCAACTCAACCAGAGGTAAGATGTAGGGGCACAATTTCGACTGGGGGGTAATTTCAGCTAATCGAAATATCTTCCATGTTTTACATTATTAACTAGAGTCACACACAACACATCTTTTTCGCTATCTGGACATATATGGCACTCTAGTTAACCCTTAAATGCATAGTGTAGGATGCAACCTACACAACATAAACATCAAATTTTATGCATAATTAGACAAATTCTATTTGTTCCTGTATATTAATTCAATTGTTAAACTAATCCATTTTCCGAATTTGTACTTAAATTTACGCAGTATTTTAATTTATAATAATTACATTTGTTTTAAGACGAAATGTGGGAAAACATGGAAAAACAGGAAGTTGATGATTTTTGTGTGAAATCCATTGAGTGATTTAGGGCAGATTTTTCGGGGTTTGTAATTATTTTATATTTAAAAGCTTTATCATAGGAATATCACAAATAGTGTACCTTTCTGATGGCAGAAAGATTTTTCCTATACCCCTTACTAATAATTATATATTTACATAAATATGATTTAGCCTATGCAACTTCTAACACTGATTTCGCAGTGAAAATCGATGTTATATTTTTCCTAGAACCAGAGCAGAATTATCTGATACATATATTAATTTCGGGCAAGAAGAAAAAATCATGCATTTAAGGGTTAATACTGTAAAACATGGAAGATATTTCGATTAGTTTAAATTACCCCGCAGTCGAAGTGGCCCCCCTGCACCTTACATCAGTTTGAAATTTTCGCACTAAAGTGACTGCCATCATAACTCACAGAGAGGTAACTAGACCTTATTGATCCGGTTATTAGTCTGGTTGTATCATGATATTTTCTTTCACTTATACATATATAAAGTCCGAGAAACTCTATTGTACGATACAAACCGAGATTCGAACCGCATTTATCCTTTTACGTCAATAAAATTCTGGGTATATGTGGTTTTCTGCTGATTAATTGTACCCATACGAAATTGTCAATATTCTTACTTACTTACTTACTGCTGTGGCGCAACGACCCGAAGTGGATCTTGGCCTCCGACACCAAAGACCGCCATGCTACTCTGTCCAAAGCCGTTTCTGTCCAGTCGACGGCGCCGAGTTCGCTAAGGTCTTTCTGCACTTCGTCTCTCCAGCGGTACCTAGGGCGTCCACTTGGTACTCCAGAGTACGCTCGCCAGACTGCGCGATCTTCCCCCATCCGGACTACGTGCCCGAGCCATCAATGTTCTAATACTATGAATTAATCGTGAAATTTTATTGCAGAGGAAACGATGCAGCGTATGAAAGAAGAGTCTACTGCTCATCAGAATGACCTGCAAAAGTGCTCAAACACCTCTACGGCTATCAGAAAGTGAGTATTTTTATGCTTTTATAGTAAAAGAGCTGTGAAACCCCTCCTGCTTCTTATCTAAGCGCTTTCTCGGTCGAATTCTTAAAACAATAATAGTGAGACGATATATCCACTTGCCTTCTGACAAGCAAATAGGTATTTGCAGTGTTTTGTTTCGATTTAAAGACAACGCAAGTGATGTATTCTAATCTCATAATCAATGTTGTAATAGGTAACAGTTGCTTTTGCTCAACCCTACCATTATTTCCAGGCTTGCACACCGTGTGATCAACGTCAGCATGTCATCACAGAACGCCCAACGCGACCCGGAGCTCATGCGAGCTCTGACAGCCGCGCAGCAGAAGCTTAAAGAAGCTGAGCCGACACGGACCCTGCGGGCTAGCAAGCTGCCTGACTGGAGGGACAACATCACTGAGGTGAGATACATGACCCTGAGGCCAAGAGGTTGATCAACGTCAGCACGTCATCAGATAACGCCCAACGCGACCCAGAGCTCATGCGAGCTCTGACAGCCGCGCAGCAGAAGCTCAAAGAGGCTGAGCCGACACGGACCCTGCGGGCTAGCAAGCTGCCTGACTGGAGGGACAACATCACTGAGGTGAGATACATGACCCTGAGGCCATGAGGTTGATCAACGTCAGCATGTCATCACAGAACGCCCAGCGCGACCCAGCGCTCATGCGAGCCCTGACAGCCGCGCAGCTGAAGCTCAAAGAGGCTGAGCCGGCGCGGGCCTTGCGGGCTAGCAAGCTGCCTGACTGGAGGGACAACATCACTGAGGTGAGGTATATACCCTGAGGCCATGAGGTTGATCAACGTCAGCATGTCATCACAGAACGCCCAGCGCGACCCAGAGCTCGTGCGAGCTCTGACAGCCGCGCAGCAGAAGGTCAAAGAGGCTGAGCCGGCACGGACCCTGCGGGCTAGCAAGCTGCCTGACTGGAGGGACAACATCACTGAGGTTAGATACATGACGCTGAGGCCAAGAGGTTGATCAACGTCAGCATGTCATCAGATAACGCCCAACGCGACCCAGAGCTCATGCGAGCTCTGACAGCCGCGCAGCAGAAGCTTAAAAAGGCTGAGCCGGCACGGACCCTGCGGGCAAGCAAGCTGCCAGACTGGAGGAACAACATCACTGAGGTGAGATACATGACCCTGAGGCCATGAGGTTGATCAACGTCAGCATGTTATCACAGAACGCCCAGCGCGACCCAGAACTCATGCGAGCTCTGACAGCCGCGCAGCAGAAGCTCAAAGAAGCTGAGCCGGCGCGGACCCTGCGGGCTAGCAAGCTGCCTTACTGGAGGGACAACATCACTGAGGTGAGACACATGACCCTAGTTCCATGAGGTTGATCAACGTCAGCATGTCATCACAGAACGCCCAACGCGACCCAGAGCTCATGCGAGCTCTGACAGCCGCGCAGCAGAAGCTTAAAGAGGCTGAGCCGACACGGACCCTGCGGGCTAGCAAGCTGCCTGACTGGAGGGACAACATCACTGAGGTGAGATGATATTATCAAAGGCTAACTAACCCTCAGCATGCCCTCAGCGAGTTGTAAGGGGCAGCATATCAAGGGGCCCCTGCTAAGTAATAAGCTGCGGGGCAAAGTTATCAGACCCTTTTACGTTCAAGGGTTTGCGCGTGGACAGCGCCAGGTTATTGGCGTGAAGTGTTTGACATTCACTGTTTGACTATTTTATTTAGGTCACAAGGTGAAATTAGACCCTCCAACGCGCATAATTCCTATTCTACTCTGTTTATGATTTTATTAGTGGTCCTTGTCCATTCCTAATGGTATCACCCTAGGATTAATTCAATTCCACGTAGACCTAATGTTTGGATTGGTGTTCCAGATCCTGCGTGCCACAGGGGAGGTGGAATCCGTGCTCGGCGGTGAGATGATCTTCCAGAAACAGCGAGAAACTGATCAACCTATATACGTAAGTGCAGTGCAGTCAGTACTAAGGGGGAAGGGTGGTGACATTTATCATATTTTTTTATTTTATTATTTATTTAATAAAAAATACAAGATATTCTTAAAGATAGGCATAGCCCCGCAAAACTCATCAGTGAGTTTGACTGCGGGGTCATCAGTCTCTAGTTATTAACTTAATTTGTATGTACTTAATGTTTAAATTATTACAATATATTATTATGGTAGTGTTTTTTTAACATAGTTTTAAATTTAGGCTTATTATTTTCACGTCTTATGGCTTCAGGCAAACTATTAAGTAAGTATGGAATTCTTTTCCTAAGGGTTCTATCCCCGTAGTAATTATTAATTCTAGGAACGGATAGTTTACCTGAAGTCACAGCCTTTGTGATGTATGTATGTTTAACTGGTGTTAAGGAATCAGCTGAGTTAGGCTCTTGGTAACTATGGTTATTGACCGCATGTAAGTATTTATGTTTTAAACTGACCGGTAAAATATTGCAAATTTTGAAAAGAAGTCTGTAGTTACCTTTACATTTGAGTTTAGTTTTATGGCTGACAAGTAATTTTAAAAATCTAATCTGCATATTCTCTAATTTATCGATATTGGTCTTAGTTGTGAGCCCATAGCTGTCAAGAGCATAACTCAGTATTGAATCTACAAGTGACACATATAAACATTTAAGAGTGCTAATAGGAACTTTGAATTTTAAGTGAAAGAACTTACCTAATAATACTCTAAGTTTTTCATAAATAAAATTAACATGATATGACCAGGAGAGGTGTTCGTCTACTTTGACTCCAAGGTAAGTAATACATTCTACTTGTTGTATAGGTTCACAGTTACAGTTATAATTGTTTAGGTGAAAGCAATGGAAAGTATGGGCATATAATTTGGAAGTGTTATTCTTAATTGGTAAGTATGGTGAGTGAATTAATAAGAACTTGGTTTTATTAGAGTTGAGAACTATTCCATTGTCGTGAGACCACTTAACGACTGAGTTTATGTCTTCCTGCACTAGACGAAAAGTGTCCTCAAGGTCAGTGCCCGCGCGCAGGGCGCATAGGTCATCTGCGAACATGTGCGCTGAACAATGCTGCAGCACACCGCACAAGCTGTTAACGTGCATCAAGTAGCAGACAGGACCACAGCCCGAGCCTTGAGGCACCCCACACTCCACGGCACACTCACGACTATAGGAGTTCCCGACTCTGACTTTGTAGGAGCGCGAGGTGAGATAGTCGCGGAACCATGTGTTCAGCGGCTCGCTCACTCCGCACTCGTGCATAGCCTTCAATAAGGTGTTCGATTCTAAAGTATCGAACGCCTTTTTGAAATCAAAGAATACGGCTAATACTACTTTTTTATCATTCAGGTAATTATTAATTTCATCTGTAAATTTTGATAATAAAGTTGAGGTACTTTTTCCTCTTTGGAAACCGTGTTGACTGGGAGTTAGGACATTATTTTTACTAAGATAGGAACTAAGCTGATCAGTTATACATTTTTCCATAATTTTATCGATACTGGATAATATTGCAATAGGTCTGTAGTTAGAAAAAGATGTACGATCTCCTTTTTTGTAAATCGGACGAAGTATAGCTTCTTTTAGTTTATTAGGGAATTTATGATGTTTTACAGATAAATTAATCAGCCTAGCAAGAACAGGACTTATTTTGCCTGCGACGAGTTTTATGTCAGACATGCGTATCAGATCGCTGCCCGGAGATTTGTTTGCGTTCATGTTTTTGACAACTTTTCTAACTTGATGACTATTTACGGGCTGCCATCTCATACACACGTCAGACTTTATAACATAATTATCCCTATCAATCCAGGTGTCATTACACTTATGTTTAATCTCTACAATCTCTTCGGTAAAAGTAGAGGCAAACTTGTTACATACATATTTGTCATCACCCATACCTTGCATGTTTGAGTGTATTATACTCGTATCATCTAAATTTTTACTATCTTTTCCTAACAATATATGTATCCTTTCCCATAATTTCTTAATATGTGACGTCCCACGGTCAAAGGTACCTTATGGCGGGTATGGAGTTATGCATACCCCAGTAATCTACAATAAATAAGCTATCGATAACACAAAAGATCAACCTTCTAGGTTGCGTAGTTACAGAGATATGATTTTTTGAAAATAATGTTGTGAAATGAGCAACTTTACGATAGAGAAGTTTTAAGTTTAGCCGCCTAAAAAACTATGTTCCTGAAGTAAGTTACATAGTTGACTACAAATAATAATGCCTTATATATCTGAGATTAAAAAAATATTGCGACTTGTTCTGTAATGCAAATAGAAACTTTTGATATCGACTGATTTATGTGTATACTAACCAATCTCTTGAAAATAAAGTTTTATTTCATTTTCACGATTGATTGCAATGAGCTCTCAAGATTTAAATTTTATCTATTAGAAAACGACACTGACAGACAGTTTAAGCAAAAAACAATACCGATTTAGAGGTGAAAATGTATTTTCTGACTTTTTCATATAAAATCACAAAATTGAATATTTTTACTTTTAATGTGACACACAATCAATTTTTCTGAGCACATATGAAAGAAATTCTGTCATTCAAATGAAATAAATCCTAAAACCCCAACTAAATACTATATTTAACACCTTATGCCACTTTAAACTTACATAACAATAACAGTATTTGCTCCATACATTTACGAAAAGGTACCTTATGGAAATAAATCTAATAATACATCACTACAAAATATCAATCATATTATAGTTTATCTTTTATGAATAGAAAATATTAATTTACATTAAACTGCCCCCAATTTAATTAGTTCTTCGTCATAATAATCTTAAAAAAGACCAATAATTTGTATGTAATGAAAAGGTACCTTGTGGTCAAGTTACATGATGAGGCATGATGATGATGGAACAGTTAGGATAAACTAATAATATTTTGGGGTTAAGATGGTATAAATCGTCTATTTCTTATCAATAATATATTTCGGTTGCTATTGAAGATAAGCGGCATTGAGGTTCAATGACCTCAGATATTCCATAAGGTAATGCGTCGGGTATTGGCATTTTTCAGCAAACCAATGGCTGATTTACTGCATGCGACCAAACCAAATGAAGATTATTTTAGTTAAGAAAGACTTGACGAGAGTAACTTTGGTATAATAGCAGTCTACTTGGATTTGTGATGTCGGTCTATGTACGGTTATAATATTTGCGAGGCGCCCCAACCAGAACTGAAATTATCAAATTAGTTTTGCAGAATGCTAATACAGTTTTCTACCAAACTTCTTTTCCCGTATTGACTAGTTTTTTTGGGAATTTTCAATCTTTTTTCCATAAGGTACCTTTTCTACTAAACTCTGAGACGACATTACTAGGCTTATAACTAACTTATAACAAAAATAAAAACAGGTAAACAAACGTTACGCATTAAGGTTTCAGATCACACAATAAAAAAAAATTGAGCATTTTTTCACCTCTTTACAAAACATTTAATATCTCCGAAACTAGAAACCCTCATAAGGTACCTTTTCCCGTGGAACGTCACATATTATTGTTACATTCTATAATACACTTTTTATCATAAGAATTTATACTTTTATTTATGGCTTTGGTACATTTATTCCTATACCTAGTATAACTAAGTCGCTTTAGCATATTCTTTGGTTCATGACACCATATGTGAAATAATCTATCCCTCTCTATTACCATTTTCTTTAAATTATCGTTAATCCAGGGTTTATGATTTCTACTTGTGTTACACTTAGCCGTTTTATAAACATAGCAATCGTTGTATATGTCTAGAAATAATTGTGTTAATGCGTTATACAAATCTATTGGGCAATTTAATGACATCAAGGTATCAAAATTTGTTTCTAAAAGCATTCCTCTGACCTTGCGGTTGTCAAGGACACGTCGCGACTCGACGCTGGCAAAATGTTTACGTTTCGTGCCACCTGTGCCACCGAGGGCGCCACTGCCGCGCGACACCGGCGATGCGCCGTTGCTATGGGCGCGGGCGCGGCCGAAATCGCTCGCCGGGGCGCGGTTCCACTGCACCACAGCTGACACGAAATAATACTAGTGGCTCTGTGAGCTGTAGACCTCGCGAGCAGAGCTTGAAATAACATGGTGCTAAGAGCTTTAAATACACCGTGTTTTTTTTGATTTCCGTTAATTTCAAGGGTGCATTCCTGAGCTTAAATCAAGTAACTTTCTCAAAGACACCGATGTTCTAATTAAGTCCATTTCGGAGATAATCCATAATTTATTTTTTTACTATAAGGCCTCTACAAGCGTGTACACTTGCCTTAGGGCCGGCTTACATATTGATTAGTGTTTAGAATGAGTTCATACATTTGCTACTAAACTTAAGTACAATCTCGGTCGATTGATGTACGAAATGACATTGATATGTCACAGATTTCAATTGTTTGGTTGAGTTAAATGTAATGCCCGTGTTACAACAACGCTATATGCTACATTTAATTACTTTTTAAACAAAAAAAAAACAAAAAAGAAAACAAAAAAAAAATTTTTTTTTGAAAATTAACTATGCCATTTAGTTCTTATAAACGTACTTAACTATACCCCGAAGTTAACGGAATTCAATAAAAACACGGTGTATAGTAAATTAAAGAAAAACAATACGAAATTTATGTGTAAAAAAATACAAAAAGTTATAATATCCCAGCATACAATTACTGGGGATCGAACCCAGACGCTCTGTGCAAACAGAAAAAGCGAACGTTTACAAACTGAGCCAAATAGTTCTTAGGTGGGTTGACGAAATTTAGCTACTCCTTCTCAAATTAAAATTAGTTAAAATTAAATATCTAAATACCGCCTAAACCAGCGATAATTTTTTTCTGCATTTTTTGCTATTAACTCTGTAAACATGTTTCAAAAAGAAAAAAGTCTTATGATATCGATACGACTATTTGTTTAGGCGCCAGGTATCACGACTCCGCCATTTTTAAAAATTTCCAAAAACCGGATTGACAAAAAAATTTTATTTAGTCATAAAATTCGGTCACAAAATTTCACGAGAATCGGTTAAGAATTGCGACCTGTAGAGGAGAACATCCGGACATACGAAAGCAAAATGCCCGAGTCAAAACGTAGACCTTCGCTTCGCTTCGGTCAAAAAAAAAAAAAAAAAAAAATGCATTTATTTCAGACAAACAGTCCATATTTAATAATGGTGGTTTTATATAATGGTCCGATATTTTGTGCTCTATAACAGCTGAGCTTATTAGTGCCGTTTCAACCGAAGTTCTTATGTATATATGGTCTAAACAGGATTCTACAACCTTATCAATTATTATTTCCCTACGCGTTACTATACTAATACATTTATTTAAGCCAAATTCTGTCATAATAGTTTCATACTCTAGAACATATTTATTCTGTTTATTTAATAAGTTTATATTTATATCACCACAAAAAATAAGATTCGCATTAGAGGGTACGGATTCTAATAATGGCCGGAGCTCTTCAAGGAATTCAATAATTTTATCTTGCTTGCTTATTTTAGGTGGTCTGTAAACACAAAACAAATACACTGTTTCATTATTAGTATTTATGGTAATGGAAACGCACTCTGCCGATCGCAAGCTAGTGGCGGGGGTCTGGTTCGCGCTCGCTTGGATACCCTCCCGCGTGTAAACAAGAACCCCACCCCCGCTGCGGCCTGTGCGAGTATAACTATGTAGATTAAAACCTTTTATGCTGTAAAAACTTAACAAAGAGAAACTAATATTAGGTTCAGTAATTACAAGAATATCGATGTGGTCAATGTTATTATTTATAGTTAGCAATAATTCTGCAAAGTTTTTCTTTAAAGAACGAATATTGACGTGGAGTATACATAAGCAGTTATTAAAACTATTTATAGAAGAAAACCAGTAATTAAAATTATCATGCTTAACAGTATTTATTGAGTCATCACTAATTGACTCAATACTAGTGAGATCATTGAATGTTATTAATTAAAATTAGCACAATACGCAAAGCAGTTAAACACTTCACTTCACTTTGAGTAGGTCGTTGACCTCGCTCTCCGATCTCATCCAAAGTGTCTTGTCTCCTTCTGCCTTCTTAACCAGTACTTTGCCGTTGGATATCCAAATGAATCTGTAGATGCCGTACAATTTCTTTTTGGTAATCCAGAGTAAAGCTCGGGTCGGTTTGGGCAGGTCTTCGTTTATGTAGATTTTATTCGTTTTAGTGCCGCCGGTCACCATGTTGCTCGTCAGCTCCGCGACCTTGCGACGCTGCGACAGCCACGCATCACGGGAGCCGGCGCCGGACGTCTTAAAGCCGACGATGATGGAGGCCGGTTTGTCGTCACCTGGTTTTTTTGATGGTTTGCGGCGGGCCCAGTCGATGTCCGCGGTATTCACTTCAAGTTTTTCGCCCAGTCTGGTTACAACACTGATCGAGCTTTCCTCTGGCAGTTCTTCAAGGCCGACAATTTCAATGTTATGCTTGCGCGTACCTTGCTCGAATTCAAGCAGTTTTTGCTCAAGCGCCACATTCTGCTTTTCGAAATAAACACATTTGTTGTTTATCGTAGAGATATTCTTTTCGAGTGCGTTTATTTTCTCTTTAGACTTTGCGTGCTCGGTAATCAGGGCATCGTATTTATCGGATAAGACATTCATGCTTAGTTTAATAGAGTCTAATTGCTTCTTGAAGCCGGGAATAGCGCCTACCTTTTTCTGAATGTCCTTGAGGATCTTGTTAAAGTCTTGTTCGTCCTCGTCAGCGTCTTCGTCCTCGGTTTCATCCACCTCACAGTTGTTACAGTGGGTTCTATTCCGTCCCGCTTTCATGTCAGCAGCCAATCCCTTAACACAATTTCTATGGAAGGTTCCCTGGCATGGTCCCTGACACATGAAATGGGACCCCCTTTTCGACAGAGTTTTATGGCACTGTATACACTCCATTACGATTTAAGTTGTTTCGAGTCGATCGCAACAAATGGCGCGAACGCGATACCTACGCATGCGCACGCGCGCTCTGTTCGGCGCTCGGAGCGAGACGAGAGAGCGATCATAAAATCTTTGGAATGCACGAAGGTTGACTTGATATTGGGCTGTAGACCTGCGCGTCAGTTGACGTCTTGGTCAACGGTTTAATCATATTAATAAATAATAAATATATAAAAATAAAAAAGCCTTTATTTCTTACAGATAAGTAGTTAATTTTACAGTTACAATAATAATATAATAATATCATGATGAAAAAAGAAAGGTAGTGTTAGTAAATTTTAAGATAACAAAAAAAGTATTTTAATTATTTTGATTAGCATTTTTGTTTGATTCTTTTTCCTGAGAATTATCTCCAAGGTGAACCTAATCATAGGGGCTGTCCATAAATTACGTCATCGATTTTTGACGATTTTGGACCCCCCCCCCCTATAATCATCCAAAAATCATGCTTCAAATAACCCCATTTCCTCCTACTTCATGCTACCGTCATCCGATGTCCAGACCCCCCCCCCCCCCCTAATTTGAAATGACGTAATTTATGAATATCACTATATAAAACAAAGTCCTTCGCCGCGTCTGTCTGTTTGTGTGTATGTATGTTCGCGATAAACTCAAAATCTAAGGAAAGGATTTTCATGCGATTTTGACTTATCAATAGACTAGAGTGATTCTTGAGGAAGGTTTAGGTGTATAATTTGTTACGGTTGTGTGTAACCCATGCGAAGCCAGGGCGGGTCACTATAGTCTGTATCTTTAGGTATTTAAATAAAAGTAAACAAACAATTTGTAAATTTTCAGGTAGTTATAACATTTATTGGTTAACCGACCAAATACAAAACCGCCTGGATCTATCACTGAACGACCTGACTTTAACCTACATTATTTGATCATGTAATGTTTTCATCTACCCTCAACTGGCTTAAGGAGCCATTTGAGGGTAGATTTTGTTTACTTTTTTTTAAATACCTAAAGATACAGACCATAGTTAAGTATATTATAATTTGTTTTGTAGAACGCAGCCCTCAACCTGCACGCGGCTGTCCGCGAGTGGTCCGCCCGGGACAACGAGATAGTCGCCGTGGCGAAACGGATGGCTGTTCTCATGGCCAAACTGTCGGATCACATGCATGACGGTACGTTCCAATTCTACGAGTATTATTTATTTTTATACCTACACATGTTAGCATTACAACTAAGGGCTGATTTAGACGGCGTGCGAACTCGCATGCTATTTTCATTACATTGCGCGGGTTTTGATCGGTCGGTTGAATTGGAACGCATTACAACGCATTGTCCGCAATGTAACTAAAATCGCATGCGAGTTCGCGCGTCGTCTAAATCAGCCCTGGGACTCATTTAGACGGTGCGAGAACTCGCATGCGAGTTTCATTACATTGCGTTATTTGATCGGTCGGCTGAATTGTTGTAACCTCAATGGTCCGCAATGAAACTAAAATCGCATGCGAGTTCCCGTGATGTCTAAATGAGTCCTAAACGTCATCAGAATATTATCATCTTTTATGTCTTTTATGTCAAAAGGGTTGCATGAGCTAAGCCTGAAAAAAAAAACTGTGTAATTTTAGAAATTTGGTTTTAAGTATAGGTAGGTTAATATATGTAATTTTTATATTTTGGGTATTTTCGAATTTATTTTTGGATATATAATTTTATTACTAACTATTTTATCAAACTTTCTTCAACCAGAATTTGGTCAGAATGCTCGTTGGATGGAAGACTCGGGTATGAAAAACAAACAAAAAATTCGAATCAATCTCATCTGGCTGTTGGGTTGCTTGGCTTTATACAGGAATGAATAAATCATTTGATCATTTGATTCACATAATGACAGAGGGATTGCCGTGGTGAAGTGAGCGACTTATCAAAATCGTCTGCGCGCCGATGAAATTTCAATGTTTAAAATCTCAAATTTATTTTTAGTTAATTAATTTTTTATACGCTAGCGGCTTTTGGAGCTGATGCGTGTATATCACAGCACTTGTGTTTACTATGCACTATTTTAAATTATCTTGTGTTTTATTATTATAAAAAAGAAACATTTTTTTTGACGTTTATCGTTTCGCTCATCACCGCGGCAGTTCACGTCAGTGTGAATAGTCTTAACGGATAGTTCAGCCATTAAGAGACTCCAAAAGATGCACATGGCAACGGATATGGGAACGAAGCATGTTACAGCACAAATAACAACATAGCACCAAACGCCCGTTTCTCAAAAGCTTGTAACTTGTAGGTAATACAAGCTGATGTCACTTTTTGACAACTTTTGTTAGAAAGGGACTTCCGCTTGTATTGAAAGTTACAAGCTTTTGAGAAACGGGCCCCAAATCTCAATTTCACAGCACTTCATATTTACCGCATTATTTTTTCTGTTGTCGTCGAATAAAATTTTAAAGTCTCCTGTCAGTCACAGTCACAAACCATACTGGAGAGAGCCATAAATAAATTACCTATACATTCCATTATTCTGAGTCATCGGTCCTTAATATCCACAATTAAATCGGCAAGGCGGTGGCCTAGCGGTAAGAGCGTGCGACTTTCAATCCGGAGGTCGCGGGTTCAAACCCCGGCTCGTACCAATGAGTGTTTTCGGAACATCGAAATATCATTTGATATTTACTGGTCGCTTTTCGGTGAAGGAAAACATCGTGAGGAAACCGGACTAACCCCAATAAGGTCTAGTTTACCCTCTGGGTTAGATGGTCAGATGGCAGTCGCTTCCGTAAAAACTAGTGCCTACGCCAATTCTCGGGATTAGTTGCCAAGCGGACCCCAGGCTCCCATGAGCCGTGGCAGAATGCCGGGATAACGCGAGGAAGATGATGATGAAATCGGCATCAGCAGAAATTCTATCACGATCAGGATATCGATTTCTTTTTAAATTTCACGTTTTCAATATTTCAAAAGGGACATTTTCTTCTTCTTTCGAGAACGGAAGCAAGAAATATTTGAGATCACCTTTATAATAACAATAGGGTACCTAAAGGTATTACAAGTAATGCATGATAGAGATTCCAATTACATGAATTTTCAAATTTAATGATATTGATAAGATAAACTATTTGCTGTTATTATACCTAACAATATGTAACCACTATATCAATTTCACCATATATTAAGTATCTTTGAAATGTGCCCATGTCTGTATTTTCTATACATCATGCTTATTTTACTAACTTGTTTCTCCATGTTTAGATAAGAAACGCGAGGTGATATCAACATCGAAGGCGATCGTGGCCGCTTCCCACGAAGTAGCGCGATTGGCGCGAAAACTGGCGCTCGAGTGTACGGATATGAGGATAAGAACGGTTAGTACTGTCAAAGAGAATTTGAATAGAGGCGTATTGTCAAAGTTAATTTGTAGTCACAGTCAATTTACTTCCATCTTTCGACAGATGGTTAATTCTTTTAGAACGCCATTTGACTTTGATCCTTATTCTTTCACTGACATGATAAGGTTTGGTGCCATCTTTTCGAGCGATGGCGCCATACTTTGGCCTATTCTCGAGTAGATGGCGACACTTTTTGATATTTAACAAATTGAACACATATCAGTGAAAGAATAAGGGCTGATTTAAACGGCGCGCGAACTCGCATGCGATTTTAGTTACATTGCGGACTGTTGGTTACGTCCAATTCAACCGACCAATCAAAACCCGCAATGTAATGAAACTCGCATGCGAGTTCTCGCACCGTCTAAATGAGCCGTAAGGATCAAAGTCAAATGGCGGTCTAAAAGTTTTAATCATCTGTCGAAAGATGGCAGTAAATTGACTGTGACTACAAAATGTACTATGACAATAACTCTCTATAAGTACACTATTATCATCGGTAGGTACTATAAAAACAAGGTAGTTAATAGGTAGTAAAAAATCAAGATGTCGACCGAAGACGATAGTTAATTAGTACCTACTTACTAGGGTGATTCACTTTTGTATGGAGAAAAAAAAGTTGTAATATTTTTCCTGACTTTGCTCACCAATGGAGTCTCCCCACACTAAAAACTATCTATTTCAATTTTCAAAAGAATCGAATAACGTTTAGAGGTTGCACAAGTTGAAAAGGTAGAGTGAGAACCCCATACATTGCGTGAAAATGAACTGTTCTAAAATGACAAAATATAATGAACTGATACTAAAATCGAATGAAAAATCTGAATTTTGCGTCTAAAACACGATAAAAGCACTTTTCCTTTGGAAATAGGTGGAAAAATTGAAAAATTTTAATTAGAACATTTATCGAGTAACCAAAATCCAAGTTTACTACTAATTTTAAAATTTATTTATATGTAGAAGGTTCAGTATCACACTACTCTCCGCTTTGATGGTAGCCGCTTAAACCATTTTCTACCCTCCGATGTAGAGTCGTTGGTTATTTGAAAAATCTTTGTTGATGTTGTGCAACCTCTAAACGTTGACCGATTTTAATTTTTTTTAACGTATAATATTTTTTTATCAGTTAGAACAAGAATTCGAGCAAAGTCAGATGAAAATCGAAAATTCGGAAAAATGAAACACCCTACTACTTACCTCAATTTTACAAATCCACTTTAGCATCTTTCCCTAGACTGCTTTATATTTTTATGTTAATTGTTAACCAATATTCGTTTTGTTTACAGAATCTGCTGCAAGTGTGTGACCAGATCCCTACCATCAGTGGCCAACTGAAGATGTTGACGACTGTCAAGGGATCTTTCTTAGGACACCAAGGTGAGTGACAACACGTCTTCCAACCCCTCGTTGGGGGTTGTGCACAAATCACGCGAGGTGTTTTCGGCTACTTTTTGACCCCTCCCTCCCCCTTGGTGATGTTTGGTGAGGTTTTCGGCTACCCCCCCTCGCCCACATAACCTCACGTGTATTTTTTTGAAATTTTGTCATTCGACATAATTCGACCACGCGCTCCTATATTTCGTAAGACAGACTCGCTGTTTTGGAGTTAGGAGTGAAGATCTATGTTTAACGAAACCGAGAAAAAGTATCTACTCATGTGGTAGATATCGTGATCTGTCGTGATTTTTTTCGTGACCCCCCTCCCCCTATCGAACCTCGCGTGATTTGTGCCAAGCCCTTGGCAGTACCAGGGTGGAAAGAGGGGATGTAAAGTTAAAAGACGATGTTCATATGATTTTTTATAATAATAGTTTTCTAAGACGTCGCATAAGGAATATTATAATTCTCTACATTTGTATAATAAAGATTGTAGTTCATTATAAATGACATACATAAGTAGGTGTCATTATATTAGAAGAGTAGGCAATCTTGTACAATCCTTCTAATTAATGTAATGGACTAGACTTACTAATGAATGCGATTTCTTCCAGGTTCTGAAGAGGACATTGAGGCGATGAACATGCTGATAGGAAATGCCCAGAACTTGATGATGAGCGTAAGTACATTTTCCTAATTGAACTTAACTTTTTTTTATATGTTCACCTCATAATTACGTAAAAAATATACCGGTTTTCGACCCTAGTTATTTAGTAAGTGTTCAACACGTGATAATATTAAATTTGAGATTGTTTGATTGGCTCATCATTTTGAGGAGTCCACATAAGTACCTATATAATTACATTCATCATTTTTTTTCATAAATTATACTTTCCTGACACATATTTCAACATATTTAGATCACAACGGCTACCGGTTACACTCATTTGTATTTTAGTCGCTATTGGCGACATGTTTGTGAAGCCGCTGCGAGCACTCGTGCCTGAAGAAGGACCCCCGATGGGCCCGAAACATGTCGCCAATAGCGACTAAAAATACAAGTGAGTGTAATCTAATTTTTTTTTTCCTTATGCAGATCCAAGACGTAGTGAAGGCAGCGGCGAGCGCATCAGTTAAAATCCGCTCTCAGCGCGGCGGACCGAAGATGCGCTGGGTTCGCAAAAACTACCACTGACGAGGGGACCAAAGATGTATACGTAGCAATAAGTTGAAATGTTTACAAGTGCCATTTGTAATTTAATTTAATAAAGATTTTATATTTTACCTAATCCGGATTTTATTACAAAAACATATAATCGAATGTTTATCCGCACGTGGCTGCTGCAAAAACTATTTCTGATGAAGGGTACCAAATATTTTATACGTAAAAGTATGTTGTTCTTAGGTCCATAAATAAAACCAAGTAGGTTATATATAAGAATAAATATTATAATTTTCTTTAATCGTTATATTACATTACTAATTCAGCACATCTAACAGCGCCTAGCCTACGGTTAATATCAACCATTTAGCTAAAATTTAATGCGTAGTGGCCATCAGATATATCGGAGCGGCCAAGGTGCCCACAAACATCTAAACACACCTGTATTATCAAGGCGTTAGAGTGCATGTTCAGATATTTATGAGCACCTTGGCTGCTCCGATATATCTAATGGCGACTGTACCTATAATGAAATTGCGATAAAACAATTGGGTTTAAAATGAAACTACTTTTTAGGCCAAGTGGAAACTATCTCGTATAAATAATAATTTCTTAAGTATATATAATTTATGTGCTAAAGAAAGGACGCAAGGAATTTCGCACTTTGAACCGGCTGTTCCCATCTCTATCGCACGCGTATAATTATATTGCTGTGCTGCTCGCAGTGCCATTAACCGCCGGCATCATGGGCGGGACAGAAATATAATTTACGCGCGTGCGATAGAGATAGGAAAAATCGGGTCAACGTACGTAATTCCTCATGCAAAGCGCCTTGATATCCATTATAGAATTAAATATTCATATATCAAGGCGACCAAGCGCAAACAAAATTAAACCTTATGCACTCACTTTAAGGCCCACTTGCATGGTGCAAGTAAGCAAGTAACCCACTAACCCGGAGTTAAGCGGTTAAACCGTTAACCCTATGTCAAATTGTACTGGTAACCATGGTAATTCCAGGTTTAGTGGAATGGTGAAAGTGGCCCTAAAGAGCGAAATCAGCGGGCTCAGCACGGTTCCATTTTTATCGCCTATCACTATGCGCGTCCCTTTCGCACTTACATACTTGTTAGAACGTGACAGGCATGGTGACAAGCGATAAAAACGCGACCGTGCTACGGGGGCAGGTTGTAAATAAGCAATATATTCTTATTTACATTATATCTAAGCCGAAAAGCTACCAAATTAAAATAAATAAAATGAAATAAAAGCCCAAAGTAAAAATAATCCTTTATTAGAATAAATAATAATCAATAAGGCAACAAAAAGTTATAAAATATTAATAAATCACGCTATTATTAAAATTTAGTGACAATTTAGCACATTTCCTACATTAAGTTAAATACTAATCTTCTATATTAAATACACTTAAAGCTATTTACTATGTATAATGTACTTAACCTTTTTCACGCCATTATTTACTGGTGAAAAGGTTATATTATAAGAGTCAAGGTAAGGTGTGCAAGACTACAAAAAAATACTATAAAAAGTATAGTACAGTCAGCCGCAGAGATAACTGACCCCCCGCCCCCCTCCTACATAGAAATTTGTTTGCAGGGGGTCAACTAACTCTGGAGCTAATTGTACATTCCTGGCAAGTAAGGTTAACCTTTCGTATGCTACTCTAAAATGTTGGCTGTCCAAACATGTCAATACTAAGTGACTTGAAAGTAAGGATGTAGGGATGCACTCATCAGTGCTCAAGCATACAAAGATAAACTATGACACAAGGCCTGGCAAGACCGAAATGTCCTATTTTTAGGACAAAAAACAGTTAAAACTGATGGATACGGTCAATTATTCAAAAACAATCTTATCTTATCTTGTTAACGTTGTTTATACCTACTCATGAACCTCCAGGTCTATTTTTTTATATTATCTTTGTCTCTGTACATTGTGTCCAATAGTATGTAATATGCTGATTACGACTGTTTGTGTTCTAAATAAACAAAAAAAAAACAAGTTAACTCCATATTTACTGTTAAACAGAATCATTATGTCCTTTTTTTAGGACACACATAAAAACCTAATAATTTCGCTTGCAAAGACAGAATATATACAAACCCATACCTATTCTCATTAGTATACCAATCACACGATCATACAAAAATATACATTATTTCATTTTGTACAAGACAATCTCTCAAGGCGAATCATAAGGCGAGGCTAAGCCTGTCTGATAAATACAAGTACAATAGTACATTATATACCATATATGGGACATCACAACCGGAAGACATACTGTTTATTTTCTAATACTGTGAAACGTCACAACTAAACCCCTTTATAAAACTAAGCAATCTTATGTTAAATTTTATTACCATTTAAAACACAAATGTCTAAATGATAGATACGGACAAACGATTATCAATGGCTTGTTAGACTTGACAGGAGTTTATAAATAACGCCGTAAGACCGTACAGTACATACAGTAGTAGTATAGCCCAATGTCCTTTTTTTAGGACACGCATGTAATCAAAACGACCAATAAGGTGACATTTTATATCGCAGCAAGATAATTGTAATTAAATGAATGTACTACTTTAAGGACACTGTTTCTTAAGTTAACATCTGAAATTTGATCCCTACGTCTTGTAATTTTTTTTTATCTTTCTTGTGAAAAATGTTATGAACACATTTTTTACAAGAAAGATAACATTTTTCAAGTAAAATTCCGGCAGGAAATTTTCACATAATACTGAAAGCTTTTATTCAACATTCAGAAAACAAAGCTTGCAACATTTCACAGTACACAAATACCTACACATACAAAGGTGTCTAAACTTTAAAGCAATATTTTGACTGTAAAATAAAATATATATTGACAACTTGAGTCATACGACATCAACTTATTGGGAAGACCATAAAATAAACCTATATTCATATATAAAATTAAAAACTGTTTTTATTTGTCTTTGTCCAATACAAAATGAATCGCACCATATAACTCTCTTACTAAACTACATTCATTCTTAATTGTAACTAACGCGCCTAAAATTCAACCTTATATTCAAAGGCATAGGGTGGATATTTAAAGGCCTGCTACTTAGTGTACTTCTTTACCAATGTGTACTAATAAAAAAGGTCATTGACTTATGACTATAGCAAGAGTTAATAACCTTTTTTATACAAATATTTGACACGAAGTATAATTATACATTTAATATAGTATGTTATGCATACATATTATTATATATTACGAAATAGCACGAACAGATCAGATTCTTGTAAATGTAACATTATTTAATTAATTATAGTATACAAAAATACATGATATGAATTAAAATACGGTTTTCGAACACCATTAGTAGAAAAAAAAACTTACTAGCTGCCAAATTATTTATACCGTAATAGTACATTACGATACAAGTACGAAAAGTAGGAAATTACCTATTCGCACGTGTGTAGTACAACATTTTACAGTACATGTAGCCCTTTAAATCTTCGACATAGGCACGTAATATGCAAATTACCGCACTAGGGCGGTAAAGTAGCACCAAATAGCACCATATGTACTGTAAAAGTTCCTTTAAAAACAGTATATGACACAAGAAAAATGAAGGCCAAGTCGCAAAACAATTATTTAGTTGTACTTATTTTGAGTCGCTTGTATTTTCAGTAATAACCAGAATAATACTAATAGTGTTCGAAGACATTTGTGACGTTCCACGACAAAAGGTACCCTATGGCGGCTGGCGCTTACGTCGCATAGCGCCGCAATATTGGAGCGACGTTAATAATAGCGTAAGCGCCAACCGCCATAAGGTACCTTTTCCCGTGGGACGCCACATTTTATTAGGACCAATTTCTACACCTAGATTACATTATAAAGCACTAGCACATGGCACTTACTTTCCTCATCACACATTGTTCAAAACAAAATTCGTTGTAAATAAAATGCCAGCCGCCAAGCGATTTTTATCCTTGTACAATACACATAAAGTTTAATTTATCTTGATACGTCTTGACGGTGAACGAACACAAATGTAAAAAATGTTTAACTTACGAAAGTGTTACTAAAATATTAGTATTGCATAATCGAACGTACAAAAATAAATTTTAATGTAGCAGTACATTAAGGTTCATTTTAGCACGACAACATAAGATAATACGATAAGAGATAAGCTATAACTATAAATATTATGCGATCTCGTGCAGCTTTCCAAATACATTTTGAACTTTAAAACTAAGACGATAGAGTTCAATATGCTTATATTATTGTAATCTGCACTTATATGCTTTACAGAACTGGTAAAATATAAGTAAAATTAAATACCTAACACATTTTCATGCTGTGTGTTTGTTGATTGTATTCATATATTGATTGTGGAGATTCAGATCTTGTAGCATTGCTCACACTGTTAACTGTGTCAGGCGTGGCTCACTCCGCGATTTCGTCGCTTTGCAACAGGTAGCTACAAGTACATCCGTCCCACACCAATTTTGGTGGCTAGCCATAAGCCGCGCGTGGCGCTGTCGCCACCTAGCGGTCATATCTGTCCTAATCGTAACAGACGCGTTTGGTTAGAGAGTGAATCTTCTGTACATAGTACTATTATTTATTCTGTGACTGTGTACATCGGTGGACCTTTTGCTTTTTATAATAAGGTCCACCGATGTACAGTTGCTGTTTGTACTCAACTTAAGTACCCCTTTCCTTCGCCTTAATGCTGTATAGAAAAGCCTATACATATTAGGGAGCTGACAGTATCAGTATCACGCATTCACCTATTACATTGATTCTTGGTAGGGATTTAGATCTGGTACCATTGCGTTAATTGTGCGTTTAGATCTGGTACCATGGTGAACGACGCACCCAGCGAAGCCAGCCTTCCTGCTAGGTTCTAATCTTGATGGAGTATGTTTCTATTCTAGTCTGTGGTTTTACAGATCTGGCTGCATAGAAGTACATTTTTATGCTGTGGCAAAAGACAAAGCATTGCATTTATTTCTCGCATACATTTATATCTGGTACCATGGTGAGCGGCGCTCCCAATGAAGCCTGTAGCCTCCCTGCTCGGTTCTGATCTTGATGGAGTATGTTTCTATTCTAGTCTGTGGTTTTACAGATCTGGTTGTATAGAAGTACATTTTTATGCTGTGGCAAAAGACAAAATATCGCATTTACTTCTCGCATACATTTAGATCTGGTACCATGGTGAGCGGCGCACCCAACGAAGCCTGTAGCCTTCCTGCTCGGTTCTGATCTTGATGGAGTATGTTTCTATTCTAGTCTGTGGTTTTACAGATCTGGCTGCATAGAAGTACATTTTTATGCTGTGGCAAAAGACAAAGCATTGCATTTATTTCTCGCATACATTTATATCTGGTACCATGGTGAGCGGCGCTCCCAATGAAGCCTGTAGCCTCCCTGCTCGGTTCTGATCTTGATGGAGTATGTTTATATTCTAGTCTGTGGTTTTACAGATCTGGTTGTATAGAAGTACATTTTTATGCTGTGGCAAAAGACAAAATATCGCATTTACTTCTCGCATACATTTAGATCTGGTACCATGGTGAGCGGCGCACCCAGCGAAGCCTGTAGCCACCCTGCTCAGTTCTGATCTTGATGGAGGCGCCTTCAGCCGCCTTTACTGTCTCTTTCACCTGGATTAAAGAAGAAAAACATTGTAAATTTGCTTATATGTATGTATGTATGTATGGCACTTTATTGCACATAAAACTTATACTTTAGCAAAGATTCGTTAATGTAAAATCTAAGAAATAAATATAATTATTAGAATTGCTTTGAATTTGGCAGCCAATGAAGTTGGCGCCGTACGGTGCCGAACCGGTAGATGTCGCTGTGTCTTGTTGGCAAAAGTTACACTACAAAACTTGACACCAATGGCAGCATACAGAGCCAAATATAACTATCAAACTCGGGGGCATGTTTTTTTTTCTTCGGTTTGGCGCATCTTATACAATTAATAAAGCGGTGTTTATATAAAACTCCACTGTGTTTAAATAAATAAATATTATAGGGACATTCTAACACAATTTGTCTATTAAGCCCCACGGTAAGCTCAAGAAGGCTTGTGTTGTGGGTACTCAGACAACGATATATATAATATACAAATACTTAAATACATAGAAAACATCCATGACTCAGGAACAAATATCTGTGCTCATCACACAAATAAATGGCCTTACCAGGATTCGAACCCAGGACCATCGCCTTCGCGGGCAGGGTCACTACCCGCTAGGTCAGACCGGTCGTCGTGTTTATATAATAACTTACACTCTGCATCAGGTTTTGTGCGTTTCCGACCAGCATCTCTGTCGCCTCCTGGTCCTCCTCGCTTCCTGTAAAAGGAAATTAGTATTTAATAACTTGATCCGACTCGAATGACCCATGACACTTTGGCGTTTGTTTTGCGCAGGAGATTCGTGGCTCGTCATATTCATATGTAACGCGCGTCATATGTCGCGTATTAGTTTAAGTATTGTTTAGTACATTACGTACATACGTTGGTTTTCGTACCAAAAATACTATTATGTTCACAGTCGACATCTAGATCGAGTAGCGGAATTATCAATACTGCTACTTGACAATAGATGTAGCAGTACTGATAATTCCGCTACTCGATGCTAGATATAGACTGTGAAAATAATAGTATTTTTGGTACTAATACTGATGTATGGAGTGAGCAATCTGTGTATTTTTTTCTCTATGGTATTATGAAGTTTTGTCAAAAGAAAAAAATAAACTCTAAGAATAATCCAGCGAATGATTACCCCGCTCATAATATTATGTTTATATTATTAACAAGAACTGTATGTAAGACAGGCACTTTCACTAATGTGTATAAATTGCTTGTTAACACTATATAGTGGTTATGCAAAAATGGTTGTCATAGTATTGAGGTTGCTTGCGACGTCTAGTTTGATGGTTCATGGTTCAACACATATTTATAATACGCCCTATTTTTAAAGGCAGTGTACAAACTTAAATAATTACTTTAACACATTCACTACCAACGTTTTCATAGCGCTACGCTAGTAGCCGATGTCAGCGTTTTCCCGCTTTGTAAAGAAAGCGACTACGAACACAGAACCCGCCGAGCGGGTACCCATGTAGTGTGCACCATATATGACACGCACACTCTCTCACATGTACCCTATATATACCCTAGCATAAGTATCATATATCAGAATAAACCTATACTCCTGAGATAGTGTTTGTCTTTACGTCCCACCTCACATGGCGACCCTGCCTGTGCCTGTACTCAAAGTGTTAATTTACTATGAGAAGTGTGTGGTGTAAATGCTATACATGATTGAGTGCTAAATACGGTGACCTCCGTGCTTATACGAAATGTCTTAAGCAGACATAGAAGTTATTGTGGCAAAATAAAGTGATAGACAAAATGAAATATCGACATGTCTGTTATCAATTTTACCTTGACTTTATCATAGATATTTATAACATTGTATAATAACATAGCTACCGCGAAGTACACAACACATTCGATATTTTCTTTGATATTTTGTTAGTTTTCAATTTTTTTTGGCACTGTATACTACAGTTTACGTTTTTATTTTTAAGTAGGTACCTACACTAAATATAGTAATAAAGAAATTATGCAACAGTTTGTAATTGATTTGCGTTCTTAAAATTTGTCGGTAATTTACAGCAAGTAGAAGTATTTTTTTTTTTGCAACTTGGCTGTTTATTCATATATATGGTGCAATAACATGCCAAAAAACAATAAATAAAAAGTTACATATTTTAAATATTAATCTGTGACGTATCAATAACAGATTTATCGATGTTTCATTTTGTCAAACACTCGTTTATGTCTGGTCTTGAGTTAGACTACAGTGAGTGTATTTGATGAGAACACGGTGCAACCACATAGCCCAGCGATAAATACCTTTGAAATCCGCCATGCCGACTGTTAGGAAGCAAGAAGCATAGTTAGCGAAGCAGTAAAAAGATTTAATTAGAGCAAAATGTTAAATTTCTATAAGTGGGAAATTGTATGTTTAAGCATGGTAAGATTGAAAAGAACTACTATATTACCTACGGGAATTATATAATAGGTCGAACGACTGAGTCACATATTTTTTTGTTCAGATTATTTTAGGATCAGATTGATATTGACATATCATTTCTGCGGTCCCCCCTCCTATTACTATCCCCCGTCTGGCAAACACAACTTGTCAGTCAGTAAGAAAAAGGAAAATTACTTATGATTCTCACTGGCTACGTTTGAAATGAGACAGTCCGGGGCCAAACTATAGTACTAATTTCCTACAATGAAGATTAAATCATTATTAGATGGAACAGAGTTGCTTTCGTTTCAATTCGTTCCATTTCAAAACAAAATAAATTAAATTCTATTTTGTAAGACCATTGATTCAAATTAGACCACCATTTTTTCTTGTATTTATTAGACATATAATAAATAATCTTACTAAACTCGTCCGAAGTAGACGAAATAAACAATTGAACAGTTTGTTTGACCTAATATAGTCTATTAACATGATGAACATATTTTTAACAAAGGTTTGAGTGTCGTAAAACTTTAAATTGATAGATTTGAATTATATTAAATTAGAAGTTAAAATTGCCTCGTTTTCTAAAAGCATGTACAAGATCTTAACACTCCTGTACACAACTTTGTGTACCTACATAACATTTTTGAAGTTTTGTTTTTGAAGTTTTATTTACAATTTTACAGACTTAAAAATGAAAAGTGCTTAGGCTTATAAAATTGTAACTCGTAGCTCATTCAAATGGGACTATTTTATTATCTTAAATGGTATTATGTATTACTAATTACTTATAAAATTAAAAAGAAGACAGAATAAGAAAAATAGTGAAACAGTTGAAAATAATTCGCTGTTTCGTTACCTTGAGCTCCCAACATGGTAGCCTTGACGGTTGACAGGATCTTGAGCTGCGTGCCGATGGTGGGGATGCGCTCGCACACTTGCAACAGGTTCTGAAATAAAACGGGACATTTAGATCCCATGTTCGGATAAAATACTAAGAAAAAACCGGTCAAGCGCGAGTTGGACTCGCGCACGAAGGGTTCCGTGCCATTACACAAAAAAAAAATTGCAAAAAATCACGTTTGTTTGGCCAGTTTTTTCTTATTGCCACTTCTGACATCGAGTATCACTTAAAGGAAAACCGACACAAGTATTTTGTACTCACGGTCCTAATTCAGTGAGTTTAACAGCAGTATTTTTGATAGATACGAATCAAACAAACAATAACTCTACTGCCATATACTTACGGTCCTAATTCTCTTGTCAGTGCACTCCAGCGCAAGTTTCTTGGCGAGCCTTGTGACCTCTTCAGAAGCTTCGGCGTTCGCCTTCGCCGTTGAAAAACCAACTCTATATCAAATACTTACGATCCTAATTCTTTTGTCGGCGTTCTTTAGAGCCAGTTTCATTACCACGTCTAAAAGACTCGATACAAACAAATAACAACTCTACTGTGATATACTTACGGTTTTAATTCTCTTGTCAGTGCACTCCAGCGCAAGTTTCTTGGCGAGCCTCGTGACCTCTTCAGAAGCTTCGGCGATCGCCTTCTCCGTTGAAAAACCAACTCTAATACTTACGATCCTAATTCTCTTGCTTCCTTTAGAGCCAGTTTCATTACCACGTCTAAAAGACTCGATACAAACAAATAACAACTCTACTGTCATATACTTACGGTCCTAATTCTCTTATCCGTACACTCCAGCGCAAGTTTCTTGGCGAGCCTCGTGACCTCTTCAGAAGCTTCGGCGATCGCCTTCGCCGTTGCGATCAGCTCACGCTTGCTACCTGCAATGGACAATGGACTTTAGTGGGATGAAGATAGGGTTTGTTTTAAATTGACGATAATGTGTTGCTAGTGTAATCAAGGGCTATTTTGAAAATGATGATACAAAAAATTTTGTGCAGAAAAACATTCACTACTTAGTGAAAATAAATGATGACAAGTTTATTTTTAAATGTATACGAGTGACAAAAATTTGAATAGGTTTAAAACGATTTAAATACCCTAAACAAATGAACACAATGCATTTCAGAAAAAGTCTTGATAATCGAATTTAAACTGTTGTGAGACATACTACATAATATTGAATAATTTTTCACTGTTAGTGTTAAAGGAGACCTAGGCTCTCCGAAACATGTCGCGCGAGTGACTTAAAACAAGTCTGAACCGTAAAATAATTTAATAAAGTCTTGATACTCGTTATCCAAACAAAGATTAAAAAGAATGAATCTGAACATTTGCTTATCCATTATGGATGGTTGCACTTTTACCGTCTATTGTGTATGCGTCACTCTCGCACTTCTATACTTAGACGACAAAAGCGCGACCATATTAGGCCCGCGCTTTATAGTTGAAGTCATTGATCATTATAAAGAATTAAATCAGTACATAAAAGAATAAAAAAGATGTACATAAATATACCTAAATATTATTGCTACTATCTACTTACAGCTAAAATAAACTCTAAACACATACACACAGGGTCCACATTGCAACAAGCAACTTACCACTCAGATTCATAGCGACCACTGTCCGGAAGGCGGTGGGCAGACAACGATTATATGATAGCGATATATACAGACATGATATGATGTGATATTTACATGTATGATTTTATAGCAGACAGATATAGGCCACTATTAGTGCAGTTCACGTCTGTCCCACGCTAGAAGCACCATATATCCGTGAATGCGGTCTTAGACGCCTTTTCGATTGGCGTTCACGGCTACGCTCCCTAACGGCTCGGCCACGACATTGCGCGACTTGCGACGGCGGCAGCGATTACCATAGGTTGGAGGGAGACACAGCGATCGGGCCTTTCGTTCCCACCTATGGTTATCGCTGCCACCGTCGCAAGTCGCTCAATGTCGTGGCCGAGCCATAAGGCTGCGGACTGGATGCACGCTCGCGGCAGCGCAAAATAGGTTGTCTATTGTTTGTCCGAAAATTATATAAAATAATACTCATATGCCCGAATTTTATTTGCCCGAATTGTTTGTTTACCATAAAAATGATGTGACATACTCTTTGTTTACCCGATTATTAGATTCCAGAACGTACGAGTGCCATACGTGTTGTTGTCCATATTATTAATTGTAATAATTATATTAAATAGAATATTTAACCTCACCTAACCCACTTTTCCAGTAGTATTTCTTTTCTGTAAGGGTCGCAGTTCAAACCTAACCTAACCCATTTTTCTAGTAGCATTTGGTTTCTGTAAGGGTCGCAATTCAAACCTAACCTAACCCACTTTTCTGATAGCATTTCTTTTCTTTAAGGGTCGCAGTTCAAACCTAACCTAACCCATTTTTCTAGTAGCATTTGGTTTCTGTAAGGGTCGCGATTCAAACCTAACCTAACCCACTTACCTGATAGCATTTCTTTTCTGTAAGGGTCGCAGTTCAAACCTAACCTAACCTACTTTTCTAGTAGCATTTCTTTTCTGTAAGGGTCGCAGTTCAAACCTAACCTAACCCACTTTTCCAGTAGCATTACTTTTCTGTAAAGGTCGCAGTTCAAACCTAACCTAACCCATTTTTCTAGTAGCATTTGGTTTCTGTAAAAAAATTATATTATGGCTAGTGATAATTATGGCTTACAATGATGATGACAAATGATATTATTGAAATTGATTTTATGGGAAACAAAGTTTCTGGCACGTGACTAATATAGTAAACAATAAGTATTGCATATGTAATTATGGGAAACAATATAATGGCTTTTGACTATTATGGCAAATGAAATTATGGCAATTGAAATTCTGGCAAGAGGGTGTATACCCGCAAAATAGATTTATTCAAGTATACATTTTGATCGAGAGGCGCGAGTGACTCGATCAGAATGTATAGACTTAAATTAATCTGTTTTGGATGACAGCGGCGCCCAACCTGCGGCCTAAGGTTTATTCCCAGATGTTACGACTTACGAGTCACAAGAAGTTCTAGGAGTTTTACTGTGTAATAGTTTTATACCAGACAAAGATACACGGTGTAACATGAGGAACCCGAATAATTTTAACAGCGTATTCCTTATCATATTTAGAGACAAAAATGTCCTATAAACTTTTTTAAATTCGCCTAGTTTCAGAAATATTACCAATTAAAAAAATAACAAGTTTTATTGTTATATAGTGCAAAACGCCTTCTTAATGGCGATGTTGCTACTATGTGACGTAGTCTAAATATCCTTATTGATAGATGTCAAAAAGTGACAAGTAACACTTTGCAAAATCTAGGATTTACGAAAAAAAAAGTAGAAATCCTTTAAGTAACAAGTTTACCAATAACATTTACTTTTTATGTACAAATACATTCAAAAAAATTTAAAAACAAAACAAAAAAAAATTTTTTTGGCGAAATTGACCAAAACTCTTTTTTTTTTTTTTGACCTCAGAAATGCGTGGTAAAAATTTTTCGCATTCCTCGTGAGCACCTTGTATATGTTACTTTAATGTTAATGCCAAGTTTCAAGTTATTACAACATGTCGTTTAAAAGGGAGAGCGTAACTCGATCGGTAACTGGTAACAACTGATTTTTTTTCTCATAACAACAACAATAACAGCTGGGAATAACCCTGATAGTATAATTTGCGTAGATTAAGAATATTGCTGACATTATAGCAAAATATAGTGTTTCTTATTATTTTAAGCTTCTTCTTACATAAGTAGTTAAGTACCTATCCAATCAATAAGTACTTTTTTTATTTTATGTATATGTACAATAGCTCTCACACTGTGAACTAATGGTATAATGTCTGTGTTCGGGCGTACATATATGTCGTACATACTATATAGAAGCGCGCGGTAGGTTGTATTTGAGAAGTCCTGTTTGGCACGCAGGGAGTCTATACATACCCATATTATTAGTATACTGTAAACTATCTAAAAGTTACGTAAAGAGCAATTAAATTAGGTCACTTAATGTCAAATTCCCGTACAGAATAACCTGTTTTCATTGCTCTTTCAGATCATTTTATTTATAGAACATTGATAAGTTAATAAATTACAAAACATAAATATATTACACTTAGGGCTCATTTAGACGATACGAGAACTCGCATGCGAGTTTCATTACATTGCGGGTTTTGGTCGGTCGGTTGAATTGGACGTAACCAACAGTCCGCAATGTAACTAAAATCGCATGCGACTTTGCGCGCCGTCTAAATCAGCCCTTATTTTTTCGAATATCAATAAGCATAGACGCATAAGTTTTAAAACTTAGTAACCGATTTATTTTTGCAGGAAGCAGGAAAAAATTTAAGCTTTAATTAATTTACATATATTTGTGTAAGTTAAAGCCAATTGTTACAATATGCCAAGCCGAAACGATATATCCTGATACAGTCAGCTGCAATAGAAGCTAGTTAAAATCTGCAGTATAACAAAGTACGTACAAATGCGAATTTTCTTAGGATTCGCATGTGTAGGATTTTTTTTCTGTCACAATGGATTTAAAAAATAATCATATGACTGACTTGAAACAGTTCATGAAATGCCCCTGTGTGAGATACTTTTCAATACGAACTATGGATATTTGTTAAGCTATTCGAGGATAACCGTATATGTATATATACATAGATTGAGGGCGGTGTTCTATTCGCTACTATTGGCGCCGACTGTAAGAGGATTGAAAGAAACAACATTTGTTTTTCTGTGTGTGTATGTCTCACAAAGACTGTATTTTTAGGAGCCTAGAGAAATAAGCAGGAAATGAAAAACTTACCCTTAGAATCGGAGCGTACGAGTTCGGAAAGGCGCGCCATAAGGATAGCCATGCGTTTGGCGGCGGCGATGATCTCGTTGTCTTTGGAGGACCACTCGCGAACGGCCTTGTGGAGGTTGTGCGCTGCCACCTGAGAATGTGTTATTGTTGAAATTATAAGTAAATTCGAAATAACACAATTTAGTAAAAAGTTTGATATTCGATACATTTTTAGGTATAAAAGCTCACCACTTGAGGTTGCGTTTTGGGGTGACCATTAAAGTTCCCCTCATGGGCCACCAAAATTACTGTTTACATGCATTGGTAAAAGGAGACAGATGTCTGCCGCCTGCCCAGTATGATTATTTATACAAATAGCTCTCAAGCGTCTTTCATTTCATTTCATTTATTGCAGAAACATGGTTACATTATCTTACATCGCGACTGTATTGATACTGCATCGCAACTGTAGCAATGCTGTATCGCAATAATAGCGATGCTGCATAGTGTTTACGTATGCGAGGGTATATGACCAGCGACAGCATCGCGACTGTATTGAGGCCTTTTTGCGACTGCACTGCTACTGAATCGCTGCAAAAAATCTCCCTGAGCCGCCTCCCTTAAGGACTAAAGTCAGTTAAGTATAGGCCACTATAGGCGCCTACAGCCTAGACACGTGCAGCTCTGACAGGGCTTTAGAGATTAAGTTTATCGAACCGGAACTTACCAGAATAGGTTGGCTGGGATGCGGCTGCCTGCTGAATATGTCCTCGCCCTCATCATCAGTGTCGGGCGGCGGCGGGCGCGGGGGCGGGGCGCCACTCGAGGGCGGGGGCGGGCGGGGAGGGGCCTGCTGCTTGGACACGTGCAGCGCGGAGAGCGCCTCGGGGAGTGCCGGTGGTGGCGGTGGCGGGGCGTAGTGGCGGGAGAGGGCGGATTCTACGGCGGAAGCTGCGTTGATGATCTGCAAAAAAAAGAAAGTTATAATAGGTTGTGGTTTTGACATTGTAGCTGCGGAACACATAGTTTTCTTATGCTTTACTATCCGTCGGCGGTCGGCAACAGGCGGCCCGCGAGCCCTCCTGGCTATTTCGTATGTAATATTGACAAACGACAATGTCTGATAAAGTCACAAATATTAACAATGCGGCCCGCTTCAACTTCGTTAACTACTATGTGGCCCTTGGCTGCTAAAAGGTTGCCGACCGCTGCTATCCGCCAATCAGTCAGTTTTCGTGTTTTCTTTTTAGGGTTCCGTACCCAAAGGCTATAAAACGGGACCCTATTACTAAGACTCCGCTGTATCTAATAATCTCATGAACCGTGATAGCCAGATAGTTGAAATTTTCACAGATGATGTATTTCTGTTGCCGCTATAACAACAAATACTAAAAAGTACAGAACCTTCGGTGGGCGAGTCCGACTCGCACTTGTCCGGTTTTTACATATCTTACCTCAGAGTTAGCCTGCCGCCACGCGGGCGCTTGTGAAGAATCTCCCAAAGCCACGGCCTTAGCGCGGTGCACGGCCGGGGCGATGGCCGCTTGCAAGCGTTGATGTGCGCTGTTTAGAGCGCGAGCGAATTCGGCGTCCTCAGTGTTTTCGCGCTCGGCGCCGCCGACCAGGAGAACGCGGTTTGCTAACCTAAAAATGATGAAATTAAAATTTGACACTCCGAAAATCAAGTCCAAAAGAGAGTCAGTGATAAAGAAAGAGCGTAAAGAAGTGAAATTAAATAAACGAGAAAAAATATTCTATCAAAAGAAAATGCACCTATTCACCACCGCTCGTTAAGGACCTGTTTACACATTGATTGTGTTTAGTGAGATTTCATACATTTGCTAATTACATGAGATTAGGGAGTGGACCTCTGATACTCGCGCGGGTTCGTTCGATACCTGGTGCAAAGATAGGCCATCGCTATCCAACGTGGTAACGCGGCAAGTGTGATGGGCATATTTGCACCTGGTACAGCTCGCGGAGGTCTTTTTGAGTAGAATATTTTATTTTCTAATTTATTGATTAATTTAGACCTAAGGCACACTTGCACCATCCCACTAACCCGGGGTTATGCGGTTAAAATGTATGGGTGACCATGGCAACTCCAGGTTTAACCGGTTAACCCCGGGTTAGTGGAATGGTGCAAGTGGGCCTAAGTTATTTTTGTTTACGATGGTATATACTATATACCATTAACTACGTTATTTACATCTTTTTTTTTACTTATAAAGTGGCAACGCTAATCAAAGTGTACGCAGGCGTTTACTGTCCACACTATAGGTGAAGTGCTAAATATTTTCGGAAACAATCGCTCCGAAGACCCAAAAAAATGTGTAACGTATTACAACTTGTAGTCACAATACCTGGCGATAGCGGAGGTGTTGTCGACCATCTTCTGCGAATCGTTGTTGCGTATGGCGTCCTCGCACAGATACGTGTGTTTCTGCATCAGCTCGCCTACAAAACACGAATGTCATGTAAAAACTCTGCTATATTCTACTAGAAAATCACTTTTTTTCGCAATCGCCTCGCAGATGGTACAGATGTAGTGCATAATTATTGTTTTCCATCGTATTTTCTCGGAAACGTTCGTATTTGTGAATGATACTTCAGTCAACCTCAGTACTATTTGTACCGTGACTGACTGAAATAACAAGACAAGTTCGTACGTTTCCGTGAAAGTACGATGGAAATTAATTATTCACTATATCTGTACAGGTCTGCACGAGTGGTTTTCGGTTTTCAAACCTGCTGTGACTAAGGTTGAAATTATCAGGATGATTGAAGAGAAATAAAATAATAATGTCTGGGTTCCGATATAATTTGGATGACAGTATGTAAAAAAAATGTCTAACCGGCAGTGCGTACGAAGTCAAGCGGGTCGACGGCCTGGTCGCACAAGTCACGCACGCGCAGAACAGCATCGGCGTACTGGTTTTTCAGATTGTTGAAATGCTCCTCTGCCACCTACAAAACCAATTAAATTTTATATTACGCACGATTAATTAACTTGCATTAACTAGCACAACTTTTGGAAACATATCAAATAATTTTTATCAACTATTTTGATTTGAGTTTTTTTAGTAGTCACACTACTATATATTTTTACTAAATAAAAATCTAAATTTCGTTGTCTCTCCATCGCAGTGATAGAGAGTCAGATAACGAAACTTTAATTTTCGGGGTAGGCCCCCTAAAGGGTTATTATCTAACTCACCTTGCTATCGGGATAGTTGAGCCTGATCTTGCCGGCTGCCACCAGTTGGGGAGACAGTTTTTCAACCTAAAAGAGAAAAAACAAGTTAAATATATGTTAACCTTTCTCACGACTTAAGAACAATCAAAACGGTTCATTACCATACAAACTAACCCGTTTTCATAGCTTTTTCGATTTCTGGTAGCAATATGACCTCTCATGGGCCACCAAATAATATCAAAATACAACGAATCTACATTATTTAAACGAAAGGTCGTAAATGTCGTAATATACTTATTTTAGTTGTGTGGTTTAAGCCTTTATAAGGCAGAGTGAATATATTTCCCACCTGATATCGAACTTTATTTCAAAGTGATAGGGATCAATTTTGGATAAATTCTGACACCCTTATACCTTATAAAGGGTTAATATTACGGTTGAAGAGAAAATAGAAAATAAAACTATAAAACAGCATAACCACCTGCTTAATCACAATTTTTAAGAGTGTAGTCGTGCTCTCATGGCAGATATAGGTGCCTCCTTATGTCTGCAGAACTATAACGCATACGGTGGAAATAGTCGCCGCTCGGTAACTCGGTAAAGCGGTGGGCCGGTGTCCCAGGCCCATAAGTTCTAGTCTCACCGTGTTTTTTTTTTTGTCTTTACTTCATAACATTATGCTGATTACCTCTCTAGCATGGTGCGTGAGCTGATCAGCAAGCCTCTTATTATGGTGCGAGTTAGCCGCTACCATATGGGCAGTGGCGGCCGCTCGTTGGCTGAATGCCTGTAAGGCAGCTGCTTTGTCGTGGAAGTTGGCTTCACGGCCGGGGGTACCTGGGAAATTTAGAGAAATTTTAACTTTGGAACTTTTTGTCAAATAACTATATTTTTTTTGTTTTATTATATTTATCTGTCACACTATTCTCTCTGCCAGCTGTTAGCTTGTCTGTCCGTCTTATGTCTTTCGTCTGTCTTTTGTCGTATGTCTTTCAGTCTTTTACCACAATGCTTAATCCGTCTTGCTCAATTCATCACCATGAAGGGGGAGGAAAATCGAAACATTAATATCTTGATTATGACTGCGTCTCTTGTTACCGACTAAATCACAGAAGGCCCCTAAAAACTTTATAGGTCTTAGTAAATCGTTGGATTTAGTGACACACCTATTATTATTGCACAAGATAGAAGATCGAAGATAAAAATAGAAATGTATAAAAACCAAATAAATAGTTAGGTACTTTCCATTAACACATTCAATACCACTAAGTGCTACGGGTTACGCTCGTAGCGCGTAGCCACGGTTTCGTCGTATGTAGCGCGTAGTCGCTACGAACAGTGTACCCGACAGTCGGGTTCTTGGTGTTGAATGTGTTAATTAATATATTCGCTACGGAGTGCCACAAGGGAGTATACTAGGTCCCGTTCTTTAATTATCTTGCAATATATCTGTAGTTACTGCATCTCCCGTCAGTAACTGAAATGTAAGAAGCCTACCTTCAGGTGCGTTGACGGCCTCAGTGAAGTGACGCAGTGGCGCGGCGACGTCTATGAAATCTTCTACCACACGATTGACGCAGGCGCGATCCATGGCGCGTTGAAGTGCGTGAAGTTTATCTGTCAGCTCCCTGAAATATAGTCATTAGTTATAGTTAGTTTTTTTTAGCATTAGAAAGAACTTGAAAGAAGGTAAGCGATCTTGACATGTCTTTTAATTGAAAAACGCTTTTTATAAATTAGTAACTATTAGTTATGAAAGCAGAAGAATATAAAAGATCGTATTAGATTCATATTTGTTACATATTTGCCGTAACCTATTTTTAAAATGTGTTTTTCAAATAAAAGACACATCAAGATTGTTTACCTTATTTCTAATGCTAAAAAAAACGAACTATAGTTAAGTTACCACTGTTAACAGGTTATACTTTAAAGGAATGATAAAATACTGCACTGCAAATAGATTTTCAGGTTAAGCATATTTATAAGCAGTGATCGTTAATTTTCCAGCAATTTTGGTGCACCATTGTTGGTTAAAAGCATCTGTATGCCCTACTCTAGGTGGAATAGATAATTAGGGTTAATAACAGTAATATTAACCTTAACCAATCCTCTCCCTAGAAAAAAAATTAAGAAAATCCTTTATTTTTACTATGCTGCACCACAATTGCTGGAAAATTAACGATCACTGTTTATTAGTTACTTCATGGCATTTGGCACGATTGTACTATATTCCTGCTCAATAAACAAAGATGCATGATTCTATACATTAACATTCAAATGAATCGTTTCAATGATCAAGCAATGGATGGAAACGCCATTAATATTTGTTAATAATGATATCCCATTTAATATTGGTTAATAACTTTAATAATAATGTTAATATGTAGTAAAATTTTCTTTGTGATTTCTGGTCGTGATACATCAGTTTTATTGACTATACCTGGTGATCGCTCGCGCTTCTTCGGAGTCGCCACGTCCGCTGGCGCACAAGTCAGCCAACTTGTCAGATAAACGTTGCACGTCAGAACACAGTTGGAGGATCTCAGCCTTTTCTCGCCCTTGAAGCCCATCCGCGATCTGTATAAAAAAAAAGGTTGATTTGTTTAGTTTCGTGGCCATGCCTCTGATGATGATGAAGTGTGGCAATGTCATCATTAATGTAGGACTATATTCATTTCAACCCACTTGAAGACGATGCTTTGAAACGCAGCCAGGGCACAAAAAACAATATTTTTTCCTTAACCTCACCCTTTGTCTCTGATTTTTCTGCGATTCATGTGGAATCCCCAGCGTAGCGACGGCTTTACAAGGTTTTTTCTTAATTTCCTTTTGACTTACCCTCTGTCCCTGAGAAACGATGCTGTTAATCGCCTTCTGGCCCTCGACCCTCGTGTGGGGGTCCGCGTTAGGATGCAAAAGCCATTTATGAGCGGTCTCCATCCTGGCTCTCATGGTTTTTCCTCCGGCTTGCTCCGCGGCACGGACTCCTTCGTTAACTATGGAGTCCACCTCGTTGATTTGGTTGCGGAGGTCTGAGGCTAGATTTAATGCCTGCAATGAGATAAATAAATATTATAAGACATTCTTACACAGATTGACTAAGTCCCACAGTAAGCTCAAGAACGCTTGTGTTGTCGGTACTCAGACAACGATATATATAATATAATATATAAATACTTAAATACATAGAAAACAACCATGACTCAGGAACAAATATCTGTGTCATCACACAAATAAATGCCCTTACTGGTATTCGAACCCAGGGCCATCGGCTTCACAGGCAGAGTTACTACCCACTAGGCCAGACCGGTCGTCGATAAAGATAGTTTATTATTCAAGTAGGCATATTACAATGCACTTATGAACGTCAAATAAAGCTATTAATAATAGCAGTTCAATAAAGATTGTATCATAATGGTAAAAAGGTAATTCAATGTTTGCAACTCGTAGTTAAAACTTAAAAAGCTAAATGTCACCACAAGAATTGTGACGTCAATAGTAGTAACTAATTCTAACAATACACTTCGTCGTTTGTTATTGCGTTCATGCGTTGTAAGACTTTGAAAAGGGCACTTTCGTTTGCGATATAAAAGAAAGTGATATACATATCGGAATACAACGACTGATTAGTCAATATAGTCGATGATAGTAGATCGTGACGAAGACTTCCGAATAATAGGCGAACAGGGTAGATAAAAAATGCGTTGCGCTGGTGGCCTAGCGGTAAGAGCGTGCGACTTTCAATCCGTAGGTTGCGGGTTCAAACCCCGGCTCGTACCAATGAGTTTTTCGGAACTTATGTACGAAATATCATTTGATATTTACTAGTCGCTTTTCGGTGAAGGAAAACATCGTGAGGAAACCGGACTAATCCCAATAAGGCCTAGTTTACCCTCTGGGTTGGAAAGTCAGATGGCAGTCGCTTTCGTATAAACTAGTGCCTACGCCAATTCTCGTGATTAGTTGCCAAGTGCACCCCATGCTCCCATGAGCTGTGGCAAAATGCCGGGCTAACGCGAGGCAGATGATATGACAAGAACCCGCTAGGTGGGTTCATTTTGTATTGGAAATGGGCCACTTGAAAGTGTAAACTAATGGTCATAATCTGATGAAACATAATATGCAGATTTTACCTTGGCTTCTCTTCCATGGCCGTACTGTCTCTCATCGCACAGTTGATCAGCGTTTATTCCACCCGACCTGTAAACAGAACACAACAAAATAAAGAGAACATTTCGTTACAATTTCGTGACACTTTCTCCTTTATATGTTTTGGTTTTCTTTTTAGGGTTCCGTACCCAAAGGGTAAAAACGGGACCCTATTACTAAGACTCCGGTGTCCGTCCGTCCGTCCGTCCGTCCGTCTGTCACCAAGCTGTATCTCACGAACCGTGATAGCTAGAGAGTTGAAATTTTCACAGATGATGTATTTCTGTTGCCGCTATAACAACAAATACTAAAAACAGAATAAAATAAAGATTTAAGTGGGGCTCCCGTACAACAAACGTGATTTTTGACCGAAGTTCAGCAACGTCGGGCGGGGTTAGTACTTGGATGGGTGACCGTTTTTTTTTTGCCGTTTATTGCTTTATGGTACGGAACCCTTCGTGCGCGAGTCGAACTCGCACTTGCCCGGTTTTTTAGTCTCCTTTTCCTTTGAAATATGAACCCTAGGTGACGGTGTTTCTAATCAATCTAGACCAATCTCAGGAACTATTTTCTGGCAAACCAACTACGTCAGTAGATAAAGGCGCGAAATTCAAATTTCCTATGAAAAGGCAACCCTTCACGCCGACATTTTTTAAATTCTCCGCCTTTTTCTACCGACATAAATAGAATAGAATACATACAGATAATCGACATACATAGAAAGAACATAGTGAAAATAAAGTGTCACGAAATGCCCCGATCTCAGTATGTTGCTGGCGACTTCCAGCACTGATCTTCCGATGAGACCATCAAGTGAGAAATAAGTAAATGCCTTGCCAAACTATAAATAAATAAATATTACACAGATCGACCTAGTCCCACAGTCAGCTCAATAAGGCTTGTGTTGTGGGTACTAGACGACGATATATATAATATAGGTACACATATATACAAACACTTATATACATAGAAAACATCCATAACTCAGGAACAAATATTTGTGATGAACCCACAAATAAATGCCCTTACCAGGATTTGAACCCGGGACCTCCTGCATCGTAGGCAGGGTCACTACCGACTAGGCTAGGAGGCCGTTATACTATACTTGGTTTGATGTCGTTTTGATGAATACAATGGTAGCTAACCGAACAAGTCTACGGATAGCATCGGCGTGGGTCGGTCCGAGGTGTTCCGCAGCGCGTTGAGCCGAAGTCAGCACGGAGCGCAGCGCTCGCTCACCGCTGCTGTTGCGTAACGCGTCAGGATCCTGAAGGAAAAGTTATTTTCATATCTCATGCTCTGAAAGTGGGTTGTTATTGTTCTAAAAGGTGCGCAGAAAGTGATACGTTTATGCTCTAGCGCAGAAAAGTGGTGTACTCCTCTGCGTCCCCGTCCCACGAACAACTGGGTGGAAACAAAATGGAAAAATAGTGTCTTTATTTCCTCGCCTGTAACAATTGGTAATTGTTTAATTTTACTCATCCCACGTTGATCCTTTTTTTATAAAAAATGATATAAGTAAATTGTTAAAAACAAATTATTCTTGATTTCTTTCGTTGAATTCTATTTACTCGATTTCATAAGGAGGGAACCAAAAGGAATATACCAAAAATATTTTTTTAAACCTTACACTTGCGTAAATGAGCAAAGGCAGAATCTTATACAGCCACAGTTAAACGTTTGTACGATATTAAATTGGTTTTTAATGTTATTTAGCACTATATTCATGAAAATAAAATAAGATACAAGATACAAATTTCTTATATAATTAATTTGTCATTTAATAATTAAAATACTTTTATTGTGTTAAATTACTTAGTGTGGCGCACCAAGATCGCGGTGCGGTCCGGTAGTCTGTTGCGGCTTTTAGAACGAAAAAGTATAAAATTAAAAAGTAGAGGCAATCCCGCTGATTTTCATACTATAATGAACAAATAATTTTAAAATTACTGCAGTTTGTTAAACAATGTGTGTTTTCGTGAATATTGCAATCTAAATGATTTTCGCTAGGGGTTATTAATCTTGACACGTGTAAAATCTCCGATTGCAAGTAAGTCCTAAGGAAAAAAATGATGGCCGTAGGTCTATTAGGTAAGTACTTCAATTACTGATTTTGCGAAATTGCCTTGTCTTGTTTGGTTTCCTCGCATTCGATATGAAAAGTAGAGTGTTTAACTCGGGTGAAAGGCACCATTTCCGTCTCGGACTATTGGCGCTCTCACTGCGTTCGAGCGCCAAACTACCTCGACAGAAATGGGTGCCTTTCAACCCTTGGTTAACAATCTACTATTACGATACAAGTGCGGGAAAGAGGAAATTCGAAACGAGTGGCGATAAATTAAAACACGACGGAAGGGAGTGTTTTAAGTCGAAACGAGTTGCGAATTACCTTTTCGCATGTGTCGATACACTACAACGTTTTACAGTACATATGGCCCTTTAAACTTTTGACATACGCATATGCTATTTTACGCACTAGTGCGGAAATTTAATAAAGATATGGACTAATGTACAATCTATGAAAGCTTAACGACAAAGCAACAGCTATACCACATAATAAATAATAGTACTACCGTACAGAAAGGAAACCTACAAAACCGAAGTTTGACAGCGGTTCAGGGTCGAATCATGCTGTCCCTTTCTAATATATGGCACTATCCCTTTCGGCTATTTAGGGTTGTCAAAATACAAGCCATTATCTTATCTGTGGTCGTGCAAAGGGACGTCAAGTTGTGTCAACCCTAATAATTGCTCGGAGCAATGCTGAGCCGAACGGAGCCGAGTTTGCCCGAAGGGAGGAGTTTCGGACCCCTGGCTATACTTGAATAGCATTTTTAATACAGTTGCTCAAAAAGTGCTACTTTACGTAGCTGTTTAGCGTGCGGAAAGTTGGTTATCTCGAACTAGTTCTTTTTACTTTTCCAATTTTTTTAAATTTATACTTGTTCCAATTCACGACTACTTATTGATGAGTGTTAATATTAGTTTCCTTTAATCGTCGTAATCAGCAGAAAAACCTACTGTTAATGTAAGAATGTGAAAAATATACATATTTCATATTTTAATACTTACCTCTTCATCATTATAACACGTTTATTTTTTAATATTGAATATTGAAAATTCCGTTCTTAATAAGTTGTCTGAATGGAACGGAATAGCTGCCAAACGCCCATAGATATAATATACTTAAAGACGACGTCTAAGCGAGCTGTCACTGTTACCACTTTGGTTTAGTGTACGATTAACAATATTTTACTTATTTTTTCGCAACTGTATTAAAAAATGTCGTTCGATACACGTGCGGAAATGTCATTCTTCACTCGTCCCGAGTCTTGCCACTCGCCTGCGGCTCGTGCCAAGATATCTCGGTACTCGTGAAGTAATGACATACCTTCCGCACTAGCATCGAAATGTACTATTGTATGGTTTGTGATATAAGGAGCGATTGATTATCTAATGATTAAGTAATAGTACAGTCTGCAGCAGAACAACGCGAGCGAGGTGAGGTTTTCTAAAAAGGAATATAACTTTATCGCTAAGAGTATCTTAATTTTGAACACCTCGCTCGTTTAGCTATTTCTACTAGAGTCGGTCCATAAAAAGTCTGCAGCGGATTTGATAGCCCGCGCAGTGCAAGTGTCATTTATACGTCATCATTTCATAGAAGTTTGACGTTTAAAATAACACTTGCACTGCGAGGGCTATCAAATCCGCTGCAGACTATTCTTGGTCTGACTCTATCATATGGTCATACAGCCTACCAAAATGAGTCTTACATTGAAGAAGGCATTATAAAACTTACATTGAGGAATTCATGCGCGTTAGCCATCTTGCCGTGTATCTGAGTCTGAAGCGCTTTCAGGACGGCAATGTTGTCCTTTTCTCCCCCGTCTTCCACGTACGATGTCAGCTGAAGTACTCTGTAATGAATAATAGGACATAACTACTTAGTCTGAGTATTGCCATAGAGAAAAAAAATACATTGATTGCTCACTCCATACATCAGTTTTGGTACCAAAAAGACTATTATTTTCATAGTCAACATCTAGCATCGAGTAGCGGAATTATCAGTACTTTAAGTAGCAGTAGTAGTATTGTCAAGTGACAATAGATGTAGCACCGACCGGACAGCCTTATGTTGTTGAGCATTAGACTTTTCGGTCGGTGCTACATCTATTGTCAAGTAGCAGTACTGATAATTCCGCTACTCGATGCTAGATGTCGACTATGAAAATAATAGTATTTTTGGCACCAAAACTGATGTATGGAGTGAGCACTCTTGTCTTACTATATTTCTCTATGGTATTACTGGCCGAGTTGGGTATAAAAGGGCAAGCGAAGAGAGGTCGTTTGGTAATTCAAGACGGGTCCCTGAGTATAGTATGTGTAGCAAACGTATATCACAGAATTACCACCTAAAACAAAATAATTATCTGAATTTCTTATATACACCGTGCAATGAAAATCCTAAACGCCTAAAGCGCCCAATTAATAAGGGCACGTATTTAACCGGTCAACTAATTAATCGAATTTGGGTAGTTTAAAAAAATAGAAATGGCTACTAAAATTAATAGTTTGGCACCTAAAACGGAGCCTTAAAATATATCAATATGAGTTGTATTTTAATGCCGTTACAGCGTTTGATTATTTTTAGGCAGGTACCAAGTTTTTATTTGGCAACTGAATTAATATATTGGAGACCATTTATGAAGCACATTTTAAAAAGAAAACGGCTATCTATTAATTAAAAAATGAAGTTCTTTTAAAATATTGTGTTTGGTCATTACACGGTCAACCTAACACGCTCCTCCTCGCTTCGCTCGTCGTCGCACCTATCTGTTGACTCTAGCAGCACACGGTGGTAACTATTGAAATTAGTAATTAAAAATTTAAAGATCTAATGGTATAATGGCCATTAGGCGTTTCATGATTAGAAATTTCGACTGTAAGTATACTGACCATTGCGTATTGGTAAATTAATTAGAGGTTTTTTGTGTAAAAAGTGATCAATATTCATTAAATTTAACTGCTTTCGTGTTAAAATACTACCTAGCTGAAACGATATGCTCAGTTATGATTAGTTGATTACTTAGGTGTGAACAACTAGATGACAACTAAATTTTATGATCGCTTTACAATATTAGTTGCCAATTTATTATTTTAGACGCCAACTTATCACTTTAAGTTCCCTATATTTTTTTAGGTGGTGGTACTTTGCTGCCAGTTTTTTTAATAATATGATGCTTATATTTGAGGCTAAAATATTTTTTTTGGCGCAAAAATATTAATGCACAGCCAAATTATATTATTATATGCCCAATGAAAGTTCCTGTTTAATATTTTAGTTGCCCGGTTAATAATAAGCCATTAATAAGGTTTCCCAGTCTTCTGTAGGGTCAAACAATTTAATTTCAGTACCATTTCGTACATTGTCTCAGTGACAATTGTATGCAGGGGCGTATTTACCCTAGGGCCATCCGGGCCATAGCCCGGGGCGCCAACCCCCAGGGGCGGTATATGCCGCCCCTGGCGGATTGCATTTTGTTTTTCTTCCTTGACTTCTGGGGTGGCGAAACGTATTGGCCCGGGGTTCCAAAATTTCAAAATACGCGCCTGTATGTGGTCGCTTAGCGACTTTCATATTTATTGCCATTGTCATTTATTGCCAACTAAATTCTTTGACTGTACCAAACGTAATGACATTATTTCCGCACATGTTAAGGAAAAGTAGTATTATAGCGCTATGAATTAAATCAGACGATACGGTAGATAGGTTTTCTAGTAAATTACACATATGAGACTAAATCTAGTTATATTTACCCATTGATATAGAATAAGAACTGGATACCCAATCAGCCGCAAAAAATGGCCCCGCAAAAGTAACGTTAAAACAGATCACGCGTTACTTTTTCGTTTAGTCTTGTATGGACCGCTCAAATGTGAAGTTGTCAACAATGTCGTAAAATGGTCGTAAAAATATGCAAAAACAACAATGATAAAACGAGGAAAAAGCATGGAATGTATTTCTTTCGGTTAGTTCTTTGGATAGCATTACATAATTTATGTAATCTGGTGGTAATTTCATGATTTTGAATAAATTATTTTGTTAGTACCAAAGAAGGGATGTGAAGGAACAAAAATCTAATGAGTCGATGTGAGGCCAATACTTTTTTATTTTTATATGGAATTCGTAAGATATAATATTATGTTTAAATTCAAGATTTCCAAGAAAACCTATGCGACGTGCAGAGTGGACTGCTATTATAGCAAGAGATAGGGGTGATGCAGTTTTAAACAAGGCAAAACGGCACTTGTGTGTTCGGCGCATTTCCCTGTTTCCGACATATACACGACCAATAAGGGCTTACATCGACTAACTGTAAATGTTAAACCTGTCTGAACACAGTGACAACCACAGGATTTTTTTGATAAAGACCATAACCAATCAGTACCAGTAGCGACCTGAATGTCCCCGTGCACTATATTGCAAAGAACGAAAGTGCGAAGAGTATTATGTAGATCTAAAATACACAGTTATTTAATAAGTTGAATTTATTTCAAGGAAAATATAATAAATTTATAAATTTATTTTATGATAACTTACACGGGTTGTTACCATGAATTAATTTTATTTGAACTCCCGATCAAATTAAATTTGTTTCATTTATTACTTCGGTTTTTCTGTACAGTAATACCTATTAAAATGTACCAAAGGGACTCCATTCGTTCATTATTCTCGTTTGACGTTGTTTGACGTAAATACAAAGGTGAAGTTACGTTTAGTGCCATCGGACTTAAAGTTTTAACAGTGTTGGTAATAATGTTTACAAATTTGACACTTAATGCTTACGACAGTAAGTTCTTTTCCGTACAAAACATTTATCTTGACTCAAAATTTACGTAAGCGTTTTTATCATCAATGCAAATTTGCAGCTAATGTCATTCTGATCCACATTTTGTTGACATTTTTGTTCCGCTCTGTGTGTCTATTTCTAATATTAAGTCAGTGTATTTACCTGATGATTTCATGGATTTCGTCAGCCATCCTCTGTGCAAGGTAGTTTCTGTTCTGCGCCGCCTCTTCGATGCCTTTGCCACCTGCCAATAACAAAAAAAAAACATTGATAAGTGATAACAAAAGACAAACGCTGGAAACTTATAAACAGAAGGAAGACCTAAATGTAAATGAATAATGTTGCAGTATAATATGTAGCTTTTTATATCAAAAAGGTATCTTATTGCCATTAAAATAAATAAATAAATATTAGGGGACATCTTACACAGATCAACCTAGCCCCAAACTAAGCAAAGCTTGTACTATGGGTGCTAGGCGACGATATACATACTTATACAGATAAATACATACTTACTCGTATATTATATACGAGGGGCGAGTTATGGTTGTGATCTATACATAGATTACAACCATGACTCAGGAACAAATATCTGTGTTATGACACAAATACATGTCCTTACCGGGATTCGAACCCAGGACCATCGGTTTCGCAGGCAGGATCACTACCCACTAGGCCAGACCGGTCGTCATTATGGCAACTCTGCATTCACATTCACCGCCGGTGCGAGCTACGCGCAACGAGCGTAGCCGATAGCGTGGTTTTCCGCTTTGTAGCGAAAAGCGACTACGAACAGTGAACGTTGGCAGTGAATATGTTAAAATACCTTTTGATATAGAAAGCATCAGTGCCCAAAGGGGTACGGCATAGAGAAAAGTCATCTCGCTCGAATACTACTCGTGGTGGCCTCGTCCGCTTATCATCGGACGGGCCGCACGCTTGTTTGCCACCGTCTAGATAAGAGATGTCGTACCTTCAGTGAGGATGTGTATGTATATCTTCATAGAGCAGATCAGCACGGGTGCCAACTGCTTTACACTCTCAAGACACCGCGCCAAGGTTTCTGCGTGAGGAGGGTGGGTTAGTTCCGATGCGCGGGCCGCTACCTACGGACAGACAAACATACATTAGTCTTCGCAAAGCCTGGGAAATATACGGCTACCTGCCAGATTCGAACTTTAAGATACTTCAAATACTACGACAAGATACGATATGGTTTAGATATGTCAGTGTCAAAAGTGACGTTTCTTCAAACAAAAACGCCAGTTTTGACACTGTCATATCTAATCTATATCGTATCTTGTAGTAATATTTGACGTATCTTAAAGTTCGATTCGGCCCGTTCATCGTCATCGTTGTACAGTCGCCATCAGATATATCGGAGCGGCCAAGGTGTTCATAATATCTGAACACGCGCCCTAACGTCTTGACAATAGAGGCGTGTTCAGATATTTGTGAGCGCCTTGGCCGTTCTGATATATCTGATGGCGACTGTAGGTGGCGCTTTTTAATTTTTGCAATTGCATGTAATTTAGGGATGAGGATCCAACCCACCACACAAGCACCACAAAATCTGTCAATCAAAATCTGAATGAAATTTAAACTGTCAAAAAGAACAGTCATTCATTTAAATGACATATTTTTGAGTGATCCTTTTTGTTAAACTACTTACGTCCAATTTAGCTTTGTGCGTATGTAAATTACTCGTATTACTATAGTTTAAACCTTTTTGAATTAAAATGGGAGTTGTCAGGGTATAAAAGTAAATTGAAAGCACAATAGGCATCGTGCGTGCTGGAGGGTGCCATCTTGTAGCCTGAATCGGAAACATAAACATGTACATTACTCCTATGCTGCCCCCTATAGTTCATGGACGCTCCCTATAAAAGCATTTCGGTGAGCTCAATCTTGATCGGGTTCAAATCTTGCTTTTAAATTTTAAAGACAACAGTTACATACAAATTGCAAGTATAATAAAAGCTTAATACAAAAAGTCAGCTTCGCAAACCTCTTAACTTCTCAACGAAATAAGGGATTTGCAACTTTAGCCGCTAATACCTAAAGTTTCAAATCACTTTACTCGGTTTCAAATATATTTACCTCTCTACCGGGTCACTCTAAGCCCTGGATTTACGACCTTAGTCCCCAATTCTTAAAGTTGCAAATCTCTTAACTACGTTCGAAAATTTTACCTCTCTAGCGGCCCTCGACAGCGCCGGCGATATATCCCTCAGGAACTGCACCAAGTCTTCCATAGTATCTATCACTTCTGCCACGCCAAGGTAATCTAGCACCTAAGGACACAAACACAAGGTTCTAATTACAATGAAAGGGATGTATCATACAAAAATATGTGAGGACAGAGCATTACCCGTCTGCCGAGCACAGAACAGGCTCTAATGATTTGCAAATACGTAACAAATATAGGTATAAATATTTGTAGGTAAATTACATGACAAGAAGGCACAACTATTTTAAGCGAAGGGTTATGCAGTAACTTATATTGGGGTTTTTCACTCGATATTGGCGGAACTCCTGTCTGAAACTGCGAAATTCGTGTACAGTTTTTTGATATCTAGCAACACTTACTTATTGAAACTGTGTAATGTAGAGGCCCAACAGAGCCGACATGTCTCGTCGATAAAGGCTTCTTTTAAATATGCGGTTTAAAAAAAGGTACATTTAATATATTTCACGTAAATAGGAATGGGTGCATTCTACTATAGTATCCTCAGCTGCTTTCCTAGAACACGGGGTTTCTCAAAGTGGAATATGCGAACCGGGTTCGTTCTGAGATGGTAAAGAATTGATGTATATCTCAGGACTGGCCTTACGGGCACTAAAAATGGTACAAGTTCAGCGGCGTCACTCACGAATTCGAGCCAACCGTGTGGTCTAACGCAACCAGTTGCGACCAATTGCGCGTGTGATGCGAACTCATCAACCAATCGCGTTGTAGCGATGTCACACCGCTGTACTGGCCCCAGTCTTATTGCCGGTAAGGCCAGTCCAGAGATATAGGTTCGTTCAGTGATGGTAAAGGGTTCCCGAAGAGACTCAGCATATGACAGGTAATGGTAGACTAGCTTACGTGTATTACGAAAATGCATAATGAAAAAACAATTGAGTAAACGGTCCACAGTCGTCTTGGATTCATGGTTATTAGCAGAAATAGGAATCCGCGGGGCAAATTGTGAATTAAGACTTTATGTTTGTGCACTTATGGTACTATTTAATTACAACAAAATTTAGGCTGTTTTAAAACGATTAGGCAATTAAAAACTAATTTATAACTATTTTGTTGTAATTAGTACCATAAGTGCACAAACATAAAGTCTTAATTCACAATTTGCCCTGCGGATTCCTATGTCTGGTTATTAGAAAGGAGAATTTGATATAGAGGCGGATTGTCAAAGTATTTTTTGTAGCCACAGTAAATTTACTGCCATCATTCGCGCGCCTGCCAAAACTTTTAGAACGCCATTTGACTTTGATCCTTGTTCACTGAAATGTGTTTTTGTTAAATGTCGCCATCTACACGAGCATAGGCCAAAGGTGTGGTGCCATCTTTTCGAGCGATGGCGCCGTACCTTTGGCCTATCCTTTTTTTGCGGTAAATTTACTGTGGCTACAAAAATTACTTTGACAATCCCTCTCTATACTAAATTCTCTTTGTTGTTAGAGAAAATCTGGTCTAACATGATTATCTGGCCTAGTTACGAAATTATTATCTTAATTTACCTTTTTGCATTCCTTGACGATTTTCCTGACTTCGGACTCGTCGAAACAGAGGAGAAGAGCCGACGTTCCTTGAAGGATGCCTCTCGAACCTTCTATCAGCTTTTTCCTGCAAAAAACATATACGTGATTCTGTTTGACGCCAATGTCTGTCTGTCTGTGGCATAGCTCTCCAACGGATGGACCTATTTCGATGCGGTTTCTTTTACGTGAAAGCGAGTTTTCTTGCGATGGTTCTTAGCTGTGTATGATAAAAATCGATTAAGCAGTTTGAAGAATATCAGGTCTTTTTCAAAAAGATGTACGGCATGATTTTTTAGCATACAGCGTAGGGAATTTTTAATATAATAGTTATCACAGATCTAGAATGATGCTTTCAAAAAAGGTGAAAAAAGACTTCCTACGCTCGTGGTTCAATTTTGGAATCTTCCGCTTGCTCGGTATTATTATTAGCACAACGATTAAACTACGATTTTGCCCCTTGTAAAACAAATATGGCCACGAATTGGGCGGACAGAATAACGTCAGAGACCAAAGCCACATTACAGGCTAGCATACACCGGGCCCAAGATAGAGCTTGGAGAGCACTGGTGCATGAAGTGTCCACATCGTCACGTCCGTCAGCCCTGAGGGTTCCCCCCGTTCCCCTACATATGTCGACGCGGAATCGGCAAAATACGATAGGAAAAAGCTTTATAAGAGCGTAATAAGAGCGAAAAAGTCGTCACTCGGCTCGGCTCGCATCGGCCGGCGCCTGCCGACGCGTCGATGGCTTCTTCGCTCTTAGTACGCAGACATAAAGCTTTTTCCTATCGGATTTTGCCGATTCCGCGTCGATATATCTGGGGAGACCCTGAGGATACGACAAAGAAGTAAATAAATATATGTATATTAGTTACCTTGCGGGACCAGAATAGGGATCAGCTCGTAGCATATCTGAAGCTTGTTGTAACAGTGTGGCAGCACCTTCCACCCTTCGTAGGGCTCCGGGCATGTCGTGTCTGAGGATAGCGTCGTCTGAGGACTCGATGGTCTCATGTCCCACCTGTATAACAAGATAATTGCTGTCAGGATTTACAATTTTTGCCGACATTCATACATAAAATATGATATGTATATGTATTATTTACATTTTACATGATACATTGAATTGTAATTTGTTTGTCATAGCAAAAAAGATCAAAATTGGAATGAATGAACTAATAAAAATACTCCGATAAACCCGTATCGGATTGAAACAAATTCACGGCATTGCTTCTTAGGAGAGAATAGAGATTAGATAGTAAAATTTACACCCATCACAACCCTTTGAGCGGTGGGAGTGGGACTACATAGGTCGATTGGTGTAAGATTGTCCCATAATATTGATTTATTTTAATCCCAGCAATGAACTGTCCAATGCCGATAATGAATGCCACCCGTAGCCAATATATTCAGTCAATCGCCTAGGTGCTGGGAAAGCATGCGAGTCTCATGGCATAGACATTTGTTAAGTCAAGGTTTAGGTAAAATACACATCAGATAAATATGCAAACTATGCGCCGTCTCACGTCTTTTTCCAAACATGGCATTGACTATTTACGGATGTTACACTGCGTTTTATGATGTGGTGGTTTTATGATGTCCTTACCTTGACGAGATTGTTGACGGCGAGTGACACGGCCTGATGCACGGGCCGCGCCAGGTCCGGCATAGCGTTGCCATCTTCGTGTGGGACAGTGACAGCCTGACAGGACTACATACGGCCTCTCGTGTACGGAGTCAGCTATGTTACCTTGACGAGGTTGTTGACGGCGAGCGACACGGCCTGCACGGGCCGCGCCAGGTCCGGCATGGCGTTGCCATCTCCATGTGGGACAGTGACAGCCTGACAGGACTACATACGGCCTCTCGTGTACGGAGTCAGCTATGTTACCTTGACGAGGTTGTTGACGGCGAGCGACACGGCCTGCACGGGCCGCGCCAGGTCCGGCATGGCGTTGCCATCTTCGGCCTCTTCGTGTAGGATAACCAGCCGCGAGACCTGGAAAAAGATACGGCTATTACTTCAGGTATCATACAAATCATACAATACAAATCCTCTTTATTTCTCAACCTCAATAAAATATTTACAAAGACACACATATTACATGAAGGCAGAGGTAACAACAGGCGGTCTTATCGCTAAAGAGCGATCTCTTTCAGACAACCTTTATATGGTGGAGATATGATTCTAAAAATGTAGACTGAAATAGATCACCACAAGGCCTCCAGGGTCCAGGGCTGGGATTCAACCAGCGAACTCTGCGTTCGCGGCAGATGCCTCAACCACTCGGCCACCCGACTCACGGCTGTATGGGTCGAATTTTCTCAAGTATATGCAATCTGTTAAAGCTTTACGGGGCCTTGCGGCCCCTTTCTAAGAGTTTATTTTTGATATACGCGTTTTTATTACTGACTATTTAATAATAAGTAATGCTGCCAACCAATGTATTAAGACTAAACTCGACGGATATACTTCATTATTTAACAAGCAACGTTAATATAATGAATATATGTCATACAAGTAATATATGTGTGGAGGTCCAAGGGGCCTATGTTCAGCACTGGACGTCTTATGGCTGAGATGATGATGATGATGATGATGATGATGATGATATGTCATACACTCTTCCTACCCAATACACTGAAAAGTATAGTTAATAGGCACTTAGTTATAAACAAGAAATTTGACCGAAGCCTAAACCCACTATGCACATGTTTTCAACCTGAACCTAAATACTTGAAAGGAAATGGTGAAACAACAGATACTTAGCATACAACATACAACGTGATACAACGCAGATATCTTAAGCTGGCCACTGACGAGCCTTCCAACAGTCCAAATAGCGTGGCTGCAATCCAAAATCGGTCCGTGAATGTCAAAAACGTACAATGTTTAATATTAGGATGCCGTCCATTTGGATGAATCCATTGTAACGGCATCCATTTGGGAGGCTCGTCAGTGGCCTGCTTTAAGTATTAAGCTTTCACTTGCCTTATCAGTTTACGAGATAACAACGCTTTACTTATTCTCATCGTGTATATTATACAAACATCTACAAAACATGCCGGTCAGACGAAATTCTACTCTATATGAAGGCGGTAAGATCCAAAATCGAAAAGGAGGGTACCTATAAAATTATGGTTACATGAATTTAAACTTTATGCGAAAGGGCAAAGATTCATAATCACACAGCACTTTTTCATTTATAACAAATGCATTGCAGTACCGATTGTATACGTAAACTTTACCAACTACAGCACTTTGGAAAAGATAATATGTGCTTTACATACCTGATACCATATACGCTTATGTCTGTTAGAAAATGCTACTATACTACAATACAAAAGAATTTAGCAAATTGTTAGTTAAAAAGTTACAAGGCAAAATCGACTCCAGATTTTAGTAAGTTGAATTTAAATTTATTTGAAATTGTTCGCAGAAATCGCGAAGCGTCAGGCTGACGTAACTGGTGACCGAAGAGCGGGCGGCTACCTCGCGCAACGTATCAGCATTGCGATACAGCGAGGAAATGCCGCCAGCATCCTTGGTACAATGCCTCAGGGGCCTATTTTAGATTTAAAAAGCTAGTTATTAATTTCGTTTAGTAGTACCACTGTATATATCATTTATGTAAATAAATGTTTTTTTTTCTCACTTGAAAAGATATCTCAAGTGTGTTGTTAAGGCGTACATACAAAAAACTTCTACTCGCTCTATTTTCTTTTATTACAATTGTTAATGGCAGGTTCATGAGACTCTTTAATATAAATTCCCTATAAAAAAAAACCGGGCAAGTGCGAGTCGGACTCGCGCACCAAGGGTTCCGTACCATAATGCAAAAAAAAAACGGAAAAAAATGCAATAAAAAACGGTCACCCATCCAAGTACTGACCACGCCCGACGTTGCTTAACTTTGGTCAAAAATCACGTTTGTTGTATGGGAGCCCCATTTAAATCTTTATTTTATTCTGTTTTTAGTATTTGTTGTTATAGCGGCAACAGAAATACATCATCTGTGAAAATTTCAACTGTCTAGCTATCACGGTTCGTGAGATACAGCCTGGTGACAGACAGACAGACGGACGGACGGACGGACGGACGGACGGACGGCGAAGTCTTAGTAATAGGGTCCCGTTTTACCCTTTGGGTACGGAACCCTAAAAATCCTGTATAAAATGTACTGAATAGTTTAATTTGTAGACTTGAACTCCTATTACATATGTGGCTTTCCATCAGAGACGGGTCCTTGTGCTTCGTGTGCAATAAGGACATTTCTATCAGAATTTCTATTAGAATTTCAGAAAAAATGACCTTATTGCACTTATAAAGCATAAGGACCCTTCCGGAAGGAAAGACACATATTTGGAACTTGGAATGAGCTATTTTTGCTTTAATACATATAGTTTGTCAAAGGACTGTCTCATTTCAATCATAGACAGAGAGAATCATACTTCTTCTGCCGTACACTAGTACTAGCACCCATCAAAAGAAAAGGATGAGTAGTTTTCCTGGTTCTTACTGACTGACAAATTCTGTCTCAGTTCACTATATGAAACAACATTCGGAGTCTAACTATTGGATTAGTTGAAATTTGAGTCTTAATTCCCATACACATAGAGTTTACATTCCTTCAAAATTGCACTCAGGATGTTTCCTAATCACAAGCCAATTCAAGCGGAATTGGACTTTATGTTATTTATTTAAAGTTCAAAATAGTTTGTTTCAAAAGTACTGAGCTTTGACAAGTGCCTGTACAGTCGACGTCAAAGATATGTTTACACTTTTGCACCTTACTCCTTTGTAATAAGGCGAAAAATGTAAACATATATTTGACTTCGACTGTACTTATAGTAAAATCAAACACACGAATACGTAGTGTTCTCTCTGTCATACCTAACCGCCGTAGGTAAGTGTGGCAGAGACCACACTACGTATAGTACATTTAAGTGAAAGTAACCGCATGGCGCGTTCAGATTTCGTACGATTCCTTATAATATAGTATTCTGAGACAGTAATGTCAGTTAAGGTCAGCGACATGGTTGACCGCATTCGAGTGAATATCATTCTATTTCATCCGTGTGCCATAATGAAGAAAGAGATGCAGAAACCTGCTGTTTGGTGAACACAGCAATGTAATGCTGATCGTAGAAAAAATACAAACAAGTATTTTGTCTAAGCTAAAATTATAATATGGAGCCTTGACTTGCTTTTCTTTCTAACACTATAATCATTAGAAAACTATTTATTTTTCTAATAAAGAGTAGTCTGAGACTGCGTTTCCACCAGAGGGATTTGTTTAAGAACCAATCACAGACAAGACATCCTCCAGACTGAGCATAGTAGCTCTACCCCCTCTGCCACAATATACGGTAGTTTTACTCCATTTTCGAGTCGAAAGTGTCTTTGTGTGACGTCCGTGTCTTTGAACGGACCAATTACATCACGGGACCTCGCTCACCTCGTCCCCCGCACGCCAGTATTTTTGGCAGCATCGGTTTCATGAAATAATTGCTCTAAACTACGTCTAGAGGATTCCTAGTCTATGGCTTTAGACAAGTATCGAAAATAAATGATTTATTTTTCTAGCAATGAAAATGTATAACATTTAAAATACCAGGCCATTAATAATGTATGGTCAGCAATGAATAAACATTGTTATAAATTGTTTCTAATTGTTATTCTCGTCACAGTATCGCAAGAACATAAACAGGGTATTAAATATGTGTGCCACAAATATAGGTATATAATGAATCGGTAGTTAATAAGAACAAACTACTCAATGACATATATTTAATAGCTCCATTCATCTCTGACTAATTCATTTCTGGAAATATACAAAGTTTCTAATAAATCATGATGACATATTTGTATCGAAAATGTTACTTCTCTAGTTTTAGCTAGTCTTATATGAGACCCGACCAGGCGTGGCTCACTCCGCGATTTCGTCGCTTTGCTACAGGTAGCTAAAAGAACATCCGTTCGGCCCCAATTTTGGGGTTTGCCATAAGCCGCGCGTGGCGCTGTCGCCACCTAGCGGCCATATCTGTGCTGAACGTAACAGACGCGTTTTGTTAGAGAGTGAGTCTTCTGTACCTAGTACTATTATTTATTCTGTGATCCGACTGCAACTTATATAGGGGAACTGCACGCCGACCTGTAGCGTGCAGTTGGCGTGCAGTTCCCATGCAAATTGCAGTCGGGTTGCAGTCCGTCTGTATCGGCCCATATTGTATAACGTCAATATGGATAAGTGTGGCTGAAGAATAGTTGCCAATTCTGGCATCAAAGTTGCCAAATCTAGCACCAATGTTGCCAAACAAGCACAACTGCACTTTGGTTGACGGCGTGTAAAGATTTTATCTCTTTACTACGAGTATCATTATTAGCACAGTGTAAAAAGTAACAGTGGACCGACGACTTTGATGTTTGCGTAAATGCCGACACCGCACAAGAACACAGTAGGGTTATCACAGACTTTTACACAACTGCTCAAAAATTACAAACATTTCAAATAAGACACGCTAGCCCTGTAAGTAGTACCGAGTTACTAACAATGGCAATGTATGCAGCTCGGGTGCGCTCGACCCACCCCTCGCCCCTCGCATCCCGCACGATTGCCCTGTCTAGACGGCGTCGTCGAATGACTGTATTGTTAGGGTTCCGTACCCAAAGGGTAAAAACGGAACCCCATTACTAAGACTCCACTGTCCGTCTGTCTGTCACCAGGCTTTAACTCATGAACCGTGATAGCTAGTCAGTTGAAATTTTCACAGATGATGCCGCTATAACATTAAATACTAAAAACAAAATAAAATAAATATTAAAGTGGGGCTCCCATACAACAAACGAGATTTCTTTGCCATTTTTAGCGTAATGGTACGGAACCCTTCGTGCGCGAGTCCGACTCGCAATTGGCCAGGTTTTTTTATAGACTGTGTCATTAGTATCAAGGGTTAGAGACCATTGAATTTCTATTTATCTATCATTTACACAACACAACTAAATGCAAAAACACTTCATTCATGAATGAACACCTACACATACAGTCGACTCTCTACATATAAGGCCGTGCGCGCACGCAGCGCCGCTCCTAATCCAACGGTTCAATTACACATTTTTTGTGTGCATGCTTTAAATGGTTGGGAGGATTGCGCTCCAATGGGCTGCTGTCTGACCGGCGGCGATCAGCGAGTAGCGAGTCCTTTACGATTATGATGGTCGTCCTTGTCTACGTGACAGCGTGATAAAACGGTGTCCGTCACTTTGTATCCCGCGGTGCTTAGAGCATTTAATAACTGGAGTGGCATTGTATAGACTGACATGGCTATTTGTACGTTACGTATAAATCATGTAGAAATAACAATGCATTTGACGTCCCCTCCCCCGCAAAAATCGGCAGACTATTTCGTAAAGAAAATGAAAGCGATGACATCTCCAGTTACTAAATGCTCTAAGCCGCGGTGTTAAAAAGTGACAGTTATTTTAACACGTGGATAAAACCATCCATAATACGCCGGCTTGTCGCTATACTTCAGATTTTTCTGCATGGACGAACCCTGGTTGTCATCATGTCATCTCTCGTCAATCCGTATGTCAAATGAAAGTGACGCAACGCTAGAAGCAATAACAATGCTAGAAGTGAGTTTATACGAAGCAAGACAGTGTGAACAGTTAGCGATCAGCGATTATTGCGTGCGTCTCTTTCATTTACACTGGATCTGACTGGATGGATTTTACACGTGCATTTCCTACGCGAGCAATCGCTAGTATTGCCAGTAAAGTCAGAACACTGTCCACACTTCTAACTATTTGAAGCGGCGGTGTTTTCATCGGTTATCTGGCATGCACTCTTAACGCCTTCATCGTGTTGTTTATTTCGCTATTATGACTGCGGTTACATATCAGAATACCGAAAATCTATTTACCTAATGTTGAATCACCTATGCTCGTTTCACCTATTTTTTTAAATACCTATTGATCAGTTAACCTAAGCTCATAACACCTAATGAATGAATTACCTATTGCACGTTTCACCTACAATTGGTTTACCTAAGCTCAGAATACCTATGCTCGATTTACCTAAAGTTGAAACACCTAATACTCGAAATACCTAAAGCTAATATACCTAATACACGAAACACCTAATGTTGGTATACCTAATGCACGAAATACCTAAACTCGGTATACCTAATGATCGAATTGCCTAAAGTTAACATACCTACTGCACGAATTACCTAAAGTCGGAATACCTAATGATCGCATTACCTAAAGTTGACATACCTAATGAACGAAATACCTAAATTTGATACACCTAATGCACGAAATACCTGAACTCGATGCACTTAATGAACGAAATATGTACCTAAAATCAAAAATATAATTATTGTTTAGTAGAATATTATTAGGACATACAAGAAGTCGAGATAGGTGCGATGACGAGCAAAGCGAGGAGGAGCGTGTTAGGTTAACTACGACCAAACAGTGCCAAAACCGACTTTTATTCATCGTCATGATGTTAACTTACAAAAATTTAGTTTTTGATAAGATAAGATAACATAACTAATTTTGTATTAGACTAACGAAATCATTCTACTACCTAAAAAGTAGCGTTTCAAAAAGTGTATTTTTAAATTGTTATCCAAACAAACAGTTACTACTGTAAGGTTGGGAAATCATACGATTTATTGGGTGGAGTTGCCACTTGATCATTCGGCAAAATGATATGAATTTTGTACTAGGTATATAGACTTGAGGTATTCCGTGCATTAGGCATATCGAAATTAGGTAATTCGTTCAGGAAGTATATCAACTTTAGGTATTTCGTGCGATAGGTTTAACAGTTTTAGGTATTTCGTCCATTAGGTAAATCAAGTTTAGGTACATCGTTCATTAGGTATATCAGCTTTAGGTGTATCGTCCATTAGGTATATCAGCTATAGGTGATTCGTGCATTAGGTATAATAGCTTTAGGTGAAACGTGCAGTAGGGTGATTCACTTTTGTATGGAGAAAAAAAAGTTGTAATATTTTTCCTGACTTTGCTCACCAATGGAGTCTCCCCACACTAAAAACTATCTATTTCAATTTTCAAAAGAATCGAACAACGTTTAGAGGTTGCACAAGTTGAAAAGGTAGAGTGAGAACCCCATACATTGCGTGAAAATTAACTATGTTCTAAAATGACAAAATATAATGATCTAATACTAAAATCGAATGAGAAAACTGAATTTTGCGTCTAAAACACGATAAAAGCACTTTTCCTTTGGAAACAGGTGGAAAAACTGGAAAATCTTAATTAGAACATTTATCGAGTAACCAAAATCCAAGTTTACTACTAATTTTACAATTTATTTATATGTAGAAGGTTCAGTATCACACTAGTCTCCGCTTTGATGGTAGCCGCTTAAACCATTTTCTACCCTCTGATGTAGAGTCGTTGGTTATTTGAAAAATCTTTGTTGAAGTTGTGCAACCTCTAAAAGTTTACCGATTTTAATTTTTTTTAACGTATAATATTTTCTTATCAGTTAGAACAAGAATTCGAGCAAAGTCAGATGAAAATCGAAAATTCGGAAAAATGAAACACCCTAACGTGCAGTAGGTAAAACGTGCATTAGGTATATCGTGCATTAGGTGTTTCGTCCATTAGGTTATTTGAGCTTAGGTATTATAAACTTAGGTCAGTCAATGTTTAGGTAAAATGATCGATAGGTCATTTAAAAATAGGTGAATCAAGCATAGGTGATTCAACATTAGGTAAATCAGTTTTCGGTATTCTGATATGTAACCATGACTGCATCTGACAGATTACTTTGACTCAGGTACTTTTTCTGAGAGAAAACGATCGCTGATCGCCGCCGGTCGGACGCCTGCCTTGTCAATAACTTTAAATGAATGAGTCAGGTCAGTCGGGTACTCTTGTTTTCAATGACCGCCTGTTCCGACGCCATCGCCAGGGCACTTCTTGTTCATATTGCTTTCTTGGCAGTAGGTATATTTTAGCAGTATACATTTTCGTGGCAAATAGCAATTCAACAAAAAAGGAATGTTGGTGTATTATTTTCTTCTATTGAGGTCCACGATATTTGTGTATTCTACATCTGCATTCACAGTTAGGACGAAGCCTATGGAGGCCTATGGTGCCATCTGCTTCAGATATCAAATTCACGGGTTATTCAGACTAGAAACCACCAAGTTGTTCGACGCCAGGGCACGTCTGTCTTGTTCATATTGGTTTTTTGGCAGTAGTAGGTATATGTTAGCAGTATACATTTTCGTGGCAAATAGCAATTCAACAAAAAAGGAATGTTGGTGTATTCTTTTCTTCTATTGAGTTCCACGATATTTGTGTATTCTACATCTGCATTCACAGTTAGGACGAAGCCTATGGAGGCCTATGGTGCCATATGCTTCAGATATCAAATTCACGGGTTATTCAGACTAGAAACCACCAAGTTGTTCGACGCCAGGGCACGTCTGTCTTGTTCATATTGCTTTTTTGGCAGTAGTAGGTATATGTTAGCAGTATACATTTTCGTGGCAAATAGCAATTCAACAAAAAAGGAATGTTGGTGTATTCTTTTCTTCTATTGAGGTCCACGATATTTGTTCTGCCTCTCTATTTCAATCATTCAATCATTTATTCACTTCAATCAATTAGCACTTACAGATAAACCTTACGTGCTAATTGGCATTACATTACTTAATATCTAACATGCTATAAATACAATAAAATAAAATTGGACTAAATCAAAACTAAAATTATATGTACAATGCCGAATGATTATGGAATTAGAAACGTCAATATTTGTCAATGTCACAATTTTCTAAATAAAATCCTAATAAAATTTAAATGAAATCGATTTCTACAGACTAAATTAGAATATAAGAGTATTTGTATAAAATGATGAAATAAAATAAATAAATATTACTATTTGCAATTTGAATAACATGTCACATTTTACTCTAATAAAATTTGTGTATTCTACATCTGCATTCACAGTTAGGACGAAGCCTATGGAGGCCTATGGTGCCATCTGCTTCAGATATCAAATTCACGGGTTATTCAGACTAGAAACCACCAAGTTGTTCGACGCCAGGGCACGTCCGTCTTGTTCATATTGCTTTTTTGGCAGTAGTAGGTATATGTTAGCAGTATACATTTTCGTGGCAAATAGCAATTCAACAAAAAAGGAATGTTGGTGTATTCTTTTCTTAATTCTATTGAGGGCCACGATATTTGTGTATTGTTCATGTACTTCATTCACAGTAAGAACGAAGCCTATGGAGGCCTATGGTGCCATATGCTTCAGATATCAAATTCACGGGTTATTCAGACTAGTTACCACCAACTTGTTACCAGTAGTAACAATTGAGAATTATATCTCACCTGATGCTGACCATTTGGGAATAACCAAATTATCGGCTTCTTTAATTTCGTGCTGTGTACGCTAACTTAAGCAGGACACGAGATCTATCATTTGCAGACCTCCATGAAGCTTCTATTATTTTAGCTCTAAGAATAAACAATATCATCACATCAATAAAAATAAACGAAATATCACCTTCATATCACTACGCCTTATAAAACACTCCCCCGCCGCGTCTGTCTGTTTATGTGTAGGTATGTATGTTCGCGAACTTCAAAAACTACTGACCAAATTTTCATGCGGTTTTCACCTATCAATAGAGTGATTCTTAAGGAAGGTTTTGGTGTATAATTTCTTAAGGTTTTGTGTAACCCGTACGAAGCCGGGGCGGGTCGTTAGTCTCCAATATATCCACCCCTTCACAATTTCCCTTGTATTCGTACGAGACAATCTTCATTAATGGGCCATAAAGGCGCGGCAGGGCGCGGCGGAGGGTAGCGGGTTCATTTCCCGACGCGTAATGGCATGACATTTGGTTCCGCCGCACCAGGGGTTACATAAGCATTTACGGCTCGGCCACGACATTGAGCGAAATGCGACGGCGGCAGCGATAACCATAGGTTGAAGCGAAACACAGGAACGGACCTCTCTTTCCCACCTATGGTTGTCGCTGCCGCCATCGCCAGTCACGTAATGCCGTGGCCGAGCCGTTATGCTGTTGTGTCTATACAATAATAGTCTATCAGCGCTTACATAGAAACATAGAAAAGTGTAGCTTTTTAGGGTTCCGAACCCAAAGGGTAAAAACGGGACACTATTATTAAGTCTCCACTGTCTGTCTGTCTGTCACCAGGCTGTATCTCATGAACCGTGGTAGCTAGACAGTTGAAATCACAGATGATGTATTTATGTTGCCGCTACTTATAACAACGAATACTAAAAAGTACGGAATCCTCGGTGGGTGAGTCCGACTCACACTTGGCCGGTTTTTTCATGATATAGGAGGCAAACGGGCAGACGAACTTCGTTGTCGCATTTGTTCACGGCCGTCGCAAGGTCGTGTTTTATTTAGAATCTATGATCGGAAAGAGAAAAGTCAAGGAATATAAAGGAACCAATACATTTATGACTCTTCTCTTTCTCCACAGACTGTAAATGAAAGTTTGTGTTTTATAAAAACATACGAAAACCGATAGGACGTCACGTCCTCAAACTTTGTTTCCCATAAAATTTTAAGTCATAATGTATTGTTTGTCATAAAATTGAAACCGTTAACTTTTCAGGACTTTCGTAAGGTTATTCTATAGATAGGTTAGGTTAGGTTAGGTTTGTTTTATGGCAATCCTGAAAAGTTACGCGTTTCTGAGAAAAAACAATTATGACTAACGAAAATTCGGACAAACAATACATTATGACTTAAAACTATTTGGGAAACAATAGAGACCCCCTTAAACTACTTTTCCTTACATATGTTTTACCAAGGGATCCCTTGCCAACTGACTTCAAAGTTTCTTGTTAATAAGAGAGCATTATTATGATGTAAGTTGGCAACACCGAATGCAAGCTCGTCGAGTTGTCGCAGTAGGTCATGGCCGCCGCAAGGTCGGCGAGCTTCGTAAGTGTTCAACTGTTTACCCACGCGGAGATTGTATCATGTCATATGTTAGTTCCATCATTATCGAAATTAGTGTTAATATGTTCTTAGAACTTATGGATCCTAGATTCTCACAGGATTTTACCCATTATAGAGCCCAATAAAACATTATAGAGTCTGTTCGGAAAGAGAAGAGTCGTGGAATGTATTGGGCCCCATACATTCCACGACTCTTCTTTTTCCGCACAGACTATAATGAAAAAAATACTACCCTAATAACTATCCCAACGAAAAAATACGTTTGTAATGGAGAAAGAGAATCCTTTTAAAAGGAAGTCTGTAAAACAATAATGCTATGAGTTCTACCAGATTGAGTCTAGACTTGAATGAGAAGTACGGCCAGAAACCAGACATACATATAAAATAAATGGAAGAAAAATAATGGAATTGTTTGACAGCAATTTATTTCATGAAGAAGATACAGGTTTTAGCTAATTAATGCTTTTAGGGGTTAGCAATGTATTTTACTTTGCTGTTTTACCTACAGCTTATAATGTAAAGCCCGCTCCACACTCATACGCGACGCCGCGATTCGCGCACGAGTGTGGAGCGGGCTTAAGCCAATTCATCGCTTGAGGTAACGTCGACAGTCGCCGGAAATGAAAATGTCAAGAGCCGGAACATGACATTTAAGCTCCCTGTCTGGAATCGAAGAGAGACATTTTGATTGTGAAATTATTGAGGGCCTTGTCCGTAGCTAGTGATTGCAAATCCGGACATACTAAACAAAATCCGGATTTTCGTATAATGTAGTGTTTTACAACAATATTTACGAAAAATACGGACCGTAGCGTATATGAAGTGGATTATGTATTATGTATGTTGAATTAAACACATATTTCGCACTGGTTCTTTATTTATATAAAATACGTGTTTTTGGTACAAATCTAAATCGAAAAGTCATCTTATTTTTATATGTCATTGTTTAAATGTAGAAAATCAATAAAACTAAATCAAATAAGGTTTTAATACCGAACAGTAGAGTTTTCACTAAACACTAATTTAGTTATTGCCTGGGCCTGATTTTGTTAAATTATGTTGTATCCCTTTCTTACAAATACATAATAATCCAGCAACTTTGTCGAATTTTGTAAGACTTGTTTATGATGCTGGCCCAATGAATAATCCAAGTTTGTGACTTCGAGCGCCGAACGCAACATTGTCAACCCTGTTTTTTTTTTGGGGGGGGGGGGGGGGGGGTACGATCTTGTGGCTTTGATTGACCTTAGAAACAATTGTGCCAACCGACATCGCCTGAAACAGAAGTGTATACTCACTGCACTTACTTAGCCTACGAATACAAGTTCGAAAAAATTATACATTTTGAAAGGCCTTATCTCGGAAAATATTAGATGTACAGAGACAATTCTAGTGTCTTATTGTAGCAAATTTAGTCTACTTTAAAAACGCCAAGGAAGTTACTATCAAAAACTAGTACTTTAGGGTTATAATCGCCCAAATCTAAAAAAAATGCGGTTTATTCGATTTTTGACAAAGTTGCGTTCGGTGCTCGAGGTCACAAACTTGGATTATTCATTGGGCCAACATCATAAACAAGTCTGCAAAAAATCAGAACTACCGGATTTGACGCAAACGCAGAATGTATAATTTTAGTGTATTATAAGTCAATATGACAGATAAAGACACGATTAATAGCTCTAATTCAGGCCAGTAACGCGTTTTTGAATAACGCCATAAAAAAATATTTCTCTAGAGGTCAGAGGAGTCATACCTGAAATGTAACGTTACTGTCGTTAACGAAACTCATCAAATATTTTAGTATTCTCTCTCGTTACTCGTGTCCATTTTTACCTCTAAACGTCAACACTATTAAAAATGTTATATTAGCGAACGTTTATAATCCCTGGGGGCCTAGCTAAGGTAACAATCTCTTTTAACAATCGTATATCGACAAATTCCGCAACATGGCGCGTGATCATACAGGTGATTCAGGAGACGTGAGCAGGACTAACACTGCGCATTTCGTGAATTATAAGCAACTGTTTCGTATGAGTATTAGTGAGATTAACGTTAATTTTGTTAGTCGTGTTGAAAAAATTTTTTTTAATTCATTTACGACATTCATGGTCACCCTAAAATTAGAATATTAAACTACCGATATTCTGTGTCAAATTGAATGTCATCCCTCTGGTTACTTTTGAGAACTCGTATCTCACTCAAGTCTGACAGTTTATTTTCTTCGTAATCAAAATGCTGTCATTACGGTTAAAGAGGTGTTATGTTTATTAATTAGGTCTTATAGGGTGACCATGATTGTAGAGAATTAAATTTGCCCTCACCAAAAAGTAAAAAAAATAGGAAAAAGTGTGGTTGTTTCACCTAAATAGGACGGTGATCGATCAATTATCACGTAGTGTACGGACAAGTGGTGGCATTTTGAACAGAGCGGGAAATGGAGTCGTTATTATCTACTAACTTTTTATGATTGAATGAATAAATTCAAATTTTATAGGATATTTACTTTACTTATAAAATCTATTTCTCTTGCTCTCTCACATTCAATCAATATACTTTTTAACCATATACAACAACCTTAATTAATTACTGGCCAAAAACTTTATAAGCTGTAGATACGACAAAATAATTTGATGTTGTCGATTTAGACATCTGTTTGCTATATTTGTTGTTGTAATACGCTAGGCTAATAATTGAAAACAGCACGACAGCAGAAATGTAAATGAAACAATATGAATGACCCACCAGAATCGTCAATTTTGAAGTGGATTGAACCATACGATAATCTTGTATATAACGATAACAATAGCGTGTACTGTATGTCATGTGAAATAATTGTGTTAGCACAATTAGGTAAACATCGCAGCAGATACTTGAATAAATAAATAAATAAACTTTAGCACTACTTGAATAAGAGTTAAAAAGTGTAATAAATATGTTTTCGAAAAATCTTTTAATCGTTATTCATCAATCATAAAATGCACCTAGGCGACTCCATTTCCCGCTCTGTTCAAAATGCCACCACTTGTCCGTACACTAAATTTATCAGTTACTGAGGGTGCAGGGTTAGTCCTGCTCACGTCTCATGAATCATCCTGTATATTCCTGGGGCCGATTGCATAACAAACTACAACTAATATTACAAGCGGAACTCCTTATTTAATAAGTGAAATTAGGAAAGGAGTTCCGCTTGTAATATTAGTTGTAGTTTGTTATGCAATAGGCCCCTGGTCTGGCTTTAAAAGCACAGTTTGACAACATTTTCTATAACGAGGGAGATGTCATCGTACCCCGCCCCCACTATCCTCTAAACTTGGCCATCATAACTCTTTCCACAGATAATTTATGTCAACGACAAAATCGTCTCGTTTAATGGCCCGCTATAACTATAACGTTCGATATTCAAATGATTTTCGCCATATGGCCGGCGCCTACGCCCGGCCGTGGACTTACCTGCATAGCTGGGATTTCTTCACTGCTTCTATTATGTACCTACTTATACATAAAGCCGAATAGTTCCATTGATATGGTAAATAAATTTCTATGGCTAAAGATTCTAAAGTTTGGGGTTGTTCATTTATTACGTAAGGTAATTTAAGGGAGTGAAAAATTTTATACTTTTTTTTAAAGCAATTTCAATAACGACCCACAATTTTGAAAATGCGAAAATTAGTTATTCGGAAAATAAAGTTCTTCAAAGATTCCCCTACTGGCCTACAAAACTGACCTTTAAAACCGGATATGTATTGTTTTCGACATACACGAGATGAAAAGTAAGAAAAAGCATGAAACCCAAACGGTAACCCAACTCGCACTTAGCCAATACATCTTATAAGGATAAAAGACCATAATCTTATCGAGACATTTCGCAGAAAACACGCCTGAATGCCCATAAACGCTACTATACCAACATAAAGTCATCGATATGACATCACTGAATGACGTGTTCGAATATTGAATTTTAAGTGCTCATAACTGTTACACTTAGCATTAATATCATAAATAGAACACGAAATTACTGGCAAGCATATTTGATTAGTGATTGGATTTGGATGTGATGCCCCATATTTAACTATAAGATTGTTATTTTTTTATATAGGTCAGCGTGAAGACTAAAATAAAAACATATTTTTTTACGTTAATTACAAAAGAAACACAAATTCAAACAGACAAAACAGTAAACGCTATTAGCTAAACGAGGAATTAAACTGTGCTGAAAAAATTGCAGTTTTCACCTCGAATGTTTCGATTTTCAGTGTCATTTATAAACACTTCAACACTTTACAATGTAAAGACAATTTAAGTGACAACCTGTCATGTTGAAGTTGTTAACAGTTACAAACAAAACACGGCGGCCGATTGAGAAACACCATTCTAAATATGAAATTAGGGAGCATAGGTACAAATAAAATACAACAAAGCTAAAAAAAGACTGTCGAGAAAACAAAACAAGCAACTATGAAAATGTCACATCAATGCATGCGTGCAACGAATAAATAATGTGCTTTATTAATGTAAACATAAGATACAAATTAGTCTGACGCAATAAATTAATGCACTGTAACAATTTTCCAACCTTTATTTACGTTTAAAAACAAACGACGGCCGATTGCGAAGCGTTCTAAATTTAAAATTCGGGCGCCAACGGAAGGCGCGAAAATCGACGGTTAAACAAAACGAGCGTATGCGTCAGTGGCGAGAACAGAAATATTTTATGACACCTGGCAACAATGCAATGGATTACATAATGTGACCTTTGTCGATATGATAATATCAGTGATGAAATCATTTGACGGGGTGTCACACGGAAGTATTACAGTTGGCAGACGGTTACCTACTTGGAAATTCGGCACTGTGTAAGCGAAAACACGTAGGTATATGAATCACTAAGCAATTTCTATTGTTGTTGTTATTGTTTATACTTTGTGTGATATACGAATAGAAAGCGAGTGTTATACGGCGAGTCGGCGACGCTAGTTGGGAATTGCTTAGGTATTTTTCAGCCTTGTATCACAAATAAGAAACGAATGCATGTGACCATTGTAGTATTTATCGCTTCTCTTTACGAGTAAACGTTAAAAATGTTGATTGCATCATTATATTCACGATTTATTATTAGATCACTGCATTTTCGATGGAATCCTCATCCGCCGCAAATAGCCTGAAAGTGACACTATGCAGACTATCTCCTGCCGCTTTTAGACTTGACTAATGTAAATTGCAAGAATTTAGTGCGACTCTCTCCCCCAAGTGATATTTGGGATATTCGGCTTGACACCTCACGTAATTAATCGGACGCCCTCATATAGACTTGTAAATTTTAGGTAAAGATAAACAACAGTTCCTAAATAATTGCTTACAGTGTCCTAAACTTTCTGGAAAATGAGAATCATTCGTTATTTACTGTTTTTATAACCCAGAGGTAAGATAGACAGTGATATGAGCCAAGATGGAGGTAATTAACAGGTGTGTCCTCGCCGCTTCCGCCGGCCCCGGCTATTTCGGCCCTTCGCCAGGTTATTTCAGGAGTCCCTTGCGATTGAAGGCTGTATGACAGCGAGAACAAATGTGTCAAAAATAATAAAAAGCTTTGTTTTATCAACCGAAACTCTACTGCTACAGGACAATATTACTTCCAAGACAAAAAGTATACTACCTCAATAAGATTTGGGGCTTTTATATTCAATAGAATTATTAAATCGAGTAGCCATATATGTATGTATGTATGTGTATAAACTCTTTATTGTACAAAACACAAACCACAAACCATGTCTTTGGCCTTTGACGCTACTTCTCTCTAAGTGAGCCTATGCTCGTCTACTATGGTTATTTCTATAGTGTTGTCATATGGCATTATTTTGTGGGGTTCCGTAAAACTCAACCATCATACCTAATCCAATCGACCAGTCTACAAACATTCGTTTATCTTATGCGACTGTGAGAAATGTCTTATCGGCAGCGACAGCGACTATCGATCAGCACAGACCTTCTGTAGAAAATACACATGCCCAGTCCACTGCCATTTGCAACTATAACTTCGTAACAATTATAATTGTTCAATCTTGACCTAAAGTGGCATTTATTTGTTGTCGTTCTTAGGTATCTATGGAAGGGGTCTGAGGGTTCTGAAATCAACCCGCGAGAATGCCAATCTAGCCCGTGCAAAGAGCCAAGTTCCAAACAATCCGGCCCATGAAAAGCGGACGACGACGGTCGTGGAACTCAAATCAGAAAATTTAGTGATCTAATAACTAACCTATCTAACATGAATTAGATCCCTAAAAAGGTTTTTAACATCACGTTTAAAGGATACAATAGAAACTTGCTTGTAAACATATTATGTTTGTAAACTTGCCAATTCTCATAATCCGTAACTAAGTAACCGTTAACGCGATTTCCACGGTTCTATATGCTCGCCAAAATACTTATATTACTTATAGAATATACATTGAATAGAATACGGATGGAAATAGCGCTATGCAGTAACTGCCAAACCGTTATTAGATATGTGGTAAAAATAGCTCGTGTTTTGGGTCAGATAGGCCGAAAACTATAAGGTGTGCCTCCATGCTGTGTTCATTGGCAATTTGGAAACCGTATCGCACGGACATGAAGTTTAGCAATCATCAGTTGCTGTGGGTACCAATGATATTTTAAACTTATGTAGTTTTTACTGTTTTCAAGTTTCTGGTGTTCCCAATATTTAGAACGACGCACACTCTAAAAAGAATATACGTACTTACGTCGGTGCCCTACATTTGAAGACACTAATAAGAGATAGAATTCGTACATCATACTGTACCGTCCTAACGATTTTCTGCAGGAAATCACTTTTCTTAACGCAGGGACCATCGCTTTACTAACATAATCCTACATACTTTTTATTCCACTGCTTACTGAAATAATCAACCACATAATTCGTTATTCTTAAGACATAAATGTCACCAATAACAAACAGTACGTACGTCTCAATCTCATCATGTCACTGAACCCTGCACAACGCTCCACTGGACACGAACAATAGTTCCCTTAAAATACCAAAAGTCAATCTCACTTCACAAATTACAGTCACATACATCCTTTTTCCATCCAATGTTTGATGGAACAAAAGCCGATATAACTTTGGAAGAACGTCAGATACGACCTTTTTAAGGGATTCAGATCACTTCATTTGCACACAGCTGTTTGGTGTCAATTACTTATTGCCCCTTGCAAATTTGCAGTGCGAATATAGACTTTAAAACCAAAGTCTGAGAGGCAGAAAATGGTTTGCCTGCCAGTCGACTTCTGATATACGAATTTAGTTTATTTTTCGAGTAAAAACAAAAGTAACCGAGTACACGTCACGTGATTAATGAACGGCTCCGTACGACGATAAATATTGTGGTTTTCCTTGACACCCGTTACAAACTAGAAGACTAGGTTTTTATTATTATTTTGACTTGAAAACGGAAAGGGGTATTTATTTTTGCAATCCTATGTAAGTATGTGTGTCTGTGTGTTCCACCATAGTATCTAAACTATTGAGTCGATTTTAGTGAATGAGATGTTACCGATTGAAATCGTGTACCACTTTATTTTTAACCGACTTTGTAGTCCGTCCGATTTTTAAACGTTTTGCTTGTAACGTTAGAAAATTTGCTTGCAAACAAATTTCTATGCAGGAATTTCTTTTTATCACATGGATGCAAACAAAAAACTCTTTTTCTCCAATAATATAGGTAATAAGTTTTGTATTTAAGTACTTTTACTATCTTTCTTGGTTTCTCATAGTTTCACGCAATTTATGTTACGTGTAGAATGAGCGAAGCAAACAAAGAAATCTAGTATGTGTATGGGAAAGTTTGCAAGCAGTAATTATTAATGCAATACATAATTAGAATTTCATGGGAACTAGCGCCAAGAGAAACTTATTAGAAATATTATAATTGGTAATGGCATGTGATTTAAAAGAATCTAAAAATGCATTATTAAGCGTAGGTAAACGTGCAGTTGCAGTTGGTTTGAGAAAGTTGTTAATTCGAAAAGTTACTACTTATTCATAAATTACGTCATTAGGGGGGTCTGGACATCGAATGATGGTAGCATGACGTAGGAGGAAACAGGGTCATTCGAAGCATGATTTTTGGATGATTTTGGGGGGGGGGGGGGTCAAAAATCGTCATAAATAGATGACGTAATTTATGAACAGCCTCCTAATCCCTAAAAAAGAAATGTTAGATTTATTAAGAAATCGAGTCGCATTTAATAAACTTAATTTTATGAGTCTAATTAAGGTACAGTTTACCAGTCTTTTAAGTAGTGATACCAGTTCTATAATTAAGCAGCATCGTCAATTATATATTGGAGCGGCCAAGGTGATCACAAATATCTGGACAGACAGGCACTCTAACGCCTTGACAACAATGATATTATATAACTATAGATAGGTTATACCCATAAGTACATAAAGAGCACAAAAAACACTTCCATATTTATTTCTGTACCTACGAAGAAATCTGTTATTTTTTATTAATTTTCGCATTACATTCATCTTTGTCATACTCGTTGTTAAACATGAGCTTGTCTATTTCTCTTTCGGTATGCGGGAGCTCACTGACACGTGCACATTTCACGCTTGCATGGGCGCGATTAAGGCAAGTTGTACAATTGTCACAAGGTGAGTGCTTCAATTTTGGAGCGTTTATAATCTTCCTATCTTTAGATATAAGATCATAGCTTGACAATAGACGTGTGTTCAGATATTTGTGGACGCCTTGGCCGCTCCAATAATATATATCTGATGACGACTGAACAATATAATGGAAATTTCCCTATTACACCATCATTAAACCGCAAACATTCAATTTGGTTTGTAAAAATGCTAATAACATTTTACATTTTTCCTTAAATTAACTAATAGGTACCTACCACAGGGAGAAGGAAGTATGGTTACATAATTATTATTACCTACCAAATTAATTACTTCGATATCAGCACTTATATTAGTGGGGAAATGTTCAAATTATTAACAAGTTGTGTTCAGATTATTATGAACATCTCACCCGCTTAGCAGCTTCTGCTACTGACAGTTTACTAATATTTATCACTATTATATCGCGATATTAATGCCGAAATTCGCGAGAGCACATGTGATTGCGTACCTGACTTTTCCAGACTGGTTTTGCTGAAGTACCCTCATATTTCAATACACTACAATCACCATCAATCATCATACATTATCAATATCACACAGGCTTTCAAGAAGACATGTAAATATGTTGATGATATAATAAAACATATGGTTCATACATTCTCGAACACACCATAAATTAATGTTTTAACCTTGGACCACTTCAAAAGTAATGGTAAAGATGTTAGTGAACTGCAACCAAACATGTATGATTTAATGATATTCAATACTCGGTGTACCCGCAGCTCTACCCGCATGCGATTTGGTTTTAGTCATTTCCTACACTCTTTTTAGGGCTTAAAATCAGAATATCAGATAGTCCTCATGTTCCTAAGGATACGACAAAGAAGAAGAAGAGAAGAATTTCATAAAATAAAAAGTCTATTTTACTGTAATTGTCATGATAATTATGAATATGCTTTCTAACCCTTTCCAGATGCTAGTCAAACACTAATTAGGGCCGATACAGACGGACTACAACCTGACTGCAATTTGTATTGGAACTGCACTCCAACTGCAACATTGGTGTGCTATTCCCATACAAGTTGCAGTCAGGTTGCAGTCCATCTGTAGTCTGTACACTTAGACATTTCAAAAACAACATTGAATTACTTCACAGATGTGTAAATGCACAGGCCAAAACTTTTAAGTTGTAAACATCCTTAATACTTACATTAATAACTTGTTATTCACAACTCGGAACTTACATTAATGGGAACCTGTTATATTCAACTCTTACAACAGTGACTCAGTTTTCTCAATGTAATTAATTATTGGAACTCTTAAATGATGACTCATCATACATTAGTTTCATATGTGTTACTATTTGTTATTTATGATGCTGTGATGGTAGTAAGTGGCCATTGTCATGTTGTTTTAGTACCATATTAAACATACAGTCACCATCAAATATATCAAAGCGCCCAAGGTGCTCATAAATATCTGAACATGCACTTTAAATGTCATGGCAAAATGCCGGGACAATGCGAGGAAGATGATGAGCATAAGTTTTGTGTGATATTTACTTCTTCTGTGATAGTGATGTGATATCAGTGGCGGATTTTCCCTAAGGCTCAGTAGGCCCGGGCCTAGGGCGGCAAGATATTTAGGGGCAGCAAATTGTGACAAAAAATTTGCTGATGATAACAAGAAATAACTCAAAATGTAGTCAATATGATGGGTGCTGAGAAAGGGGCGGCTCGGGGCCTGGGGCCTAGGGCGGCAAACACTGCAAATCCGCCACTGTGTGATATGTTGTATATGTACAGTTTTCTATACATTCAATATGTTGTGTTCAGCTTAGGATACAGTTGCATAAGACCTTGGCAACACAAGCAAGGTCACACAGATAATACTACTCTTATCATTGCTAATTGAATTCCAATAAGAGCATTTACATGTCTTAGCACCTTTATCTTATAGACCTAATAACAAACTAAAAGTACCTAAAATGTAAAAGCCTACAAATAGAAAAGGGGCCCAAATTGGGTTGGGTGTTTAAATTGTTGTTATTATATTACTATGAAGCCGATGGTTTTGGGTTCAAATCCCAGTAAGGGCATATTATTCGTGTGGTGAGCACGGATATTTGTTCCCGAGTAATAATCATGGCAGTTACGATTTGAAATACAAAAGTTCGTGTAATGGTATGCTGAAGTATTTATAAGATTAAAAACAACAGCATCACTAAAATCGCTCGTTAAAATTGATTTAGCCACGAATTCGATGTCATAAATATCAAGTTAACACGAATATGTTTGCTATGAGCTCATGCTCTAGGCGATATAAAACTCAACTACTATCTAACGTTCGAAATAACCATTTAGCAGTTGATAGTACTCGTTAATTAGCAAGGCTACTGACAACATATGATAGCTGCATTAGCTGTTGTAGTTATGGCGTGCGAATCGCCGGCCGACCAAATATAGCTATTACCGGCGACTTCAGCCCATCGATGACATAATCCGTAAACCGAAAACATACGGTAAACAATAAACGAAAGATTCGACACCTACACGAGAAAACTAGAACGCTAAAACAGTCTATAAATACCAAAGTTATTTCGTAAATAATCATGTAGGACTCACCTGTTGCGCGACCGGTTCCAGTATACTCTCGATGATCTTCGTGTGGAACACAGGCATTTTGGATGTACACAGACACTATTTTAACATTAGATAATAAAATAAACACAAATAAGAAACAATTAAGTAGAAATGGTGAACGGTACACAACCAAACGCGAAGAAGGATAGAAAAATACTGATGGACGGGCGGTGAGTGAGGAGAGGAGAGGGAAGTGACGTTTGAGAGCGATGTTACCAGTAAATAAAATTGAATACTACTAAAATAATAAAAATGTTTCCCAATTCATTTATAAGATTTTCAGCTATACTTGGTTTTGCTTGACCATCTATATTTTATACTAAAGGGAAAAGTAATATCAAAAGAAAATAAACATTTTAGGTAAGTATGTTTTCGTTAATTTATTTTATTTGGAGAGTAACGAAAGCTACATATAAATTTATACTTGGATTAGAATTTGTCTAATAAATGGCTAATTATATCAGAAATACGTAATTAAAATTAACGTAACCAAATTCTTAGGTATTAAAATAGACAGTCAATTAACCTGTGGCCTATTTTATAAAGCTACAAGTTACAATTTACAAGCGGAAGTCTCTTTCTAACCCTATGTGTTAGAACGAGACTTCCGCTTGTAAATTGTAACTTGTAGCTTTATAAAATAGGTCACTGGAAGCCGCATACCGAAGAAGTCTGTAGAAAACTAAATATATACTCATATGCGCTATCTAGACTTGCAAAGATAGTCAGTAGGGATGCGGTTATGGCTGCGTATATAGTACAAATGGATTTTCATACCGAATCAGCTAATACTGCCCTTAATTAAAGAGTGTGATTTGTTTGGGAAGCACAATTTATAATAAACTACCTGACACAATTAGAAATAAGGATACCAGTGAATTCAAACGTGCATTGATGACATTCTTAACAGATAAAAGCTACTATTGTCTCTCTGATTATTTGAATATTTAATTTTTATTTTTTCTCATTTTGACTTTTAAATTCTTATTAAATTTAAATTTTATCTATATTAAATTTAAACTTTGACATCAATTTTAATTCCTTGATATTGATTTCTATTCATAGTTACTGCACATTATTGTAATTTAGATTTACGGCAACCTATATCTTGGAATGATTTTAATCTTAAACATACAACAATAATATATGCTTAAGATTGAAATCATTTCTACATATGTACATATGTTTTGCATGCCTGTTGGTCAAATATAGCGACACCACCTATTGTAAGATTACCATCACTGTATGTACTATGTACCTATATTTGCAAATAAAACATTTTGAATTTGAATTTAAAATTGTATAAGGAGCACCATTTGTACCAGATCTACACGTTGTACTGTTTTTAAGGACTTGGTAATATAAAAACCGATTTTAATCAAATTATTTAATATCTTACAATATACAATACATATTTTTTAAGTCTTAAAACTATCAAGTCTTTATTTACGTGCACATGTACATAATAAAATGCCGGACCAACAACAATAAATTTGAAAATACATATACAATTATTTGCACTTTGTAATATCTAAAGGAAACTAATGTATTAAAATTAACATTATATTACAATTAATGAGACTAGGAATATCACAACTGATTTCGGAAAGGTAAACTTAGCGTGTGTTCTTTCTCTATCCCTTTTAATACGGAAGAGTGAGACCAGAGTTTACATTGAGCACAAACTACGCCTACCTTCCTGGAGTACCTATAGATTAAGGACTGAAGGAATATTCTTAATATCCTGAAGTTTTCATTATTCACTCCCAATTAAAGTGTTTTTATATTTTTGTGGTCTCAATTGTATAATCACATCAGCCCACGTGGCCACGGCTGAAAAGTTACTTATCCCCATTAAGGAATTTAAATTATGAAAATTCTTTTAGAGGATTTTAAGAATATTCGCATATAGTTGAATACACAAGGTGTGCGAAGAGTTATAAATTAACTTTGTGCGAACAATTTTTCAAAGAAGACGTATAATATTCGATGTTAAAGAATTAACAACACTTGATTTTTACATTAAAATCTAAAACCCGTGAGCGAACTTGTCGTTGAGAACTTTGTTTACCTATTTTAACATTCAATCATTATTTTTACAATCACATCTAAAAATCGTACCAAATTGTAATCAGATTCTGCTAAATACAGGAGTCATTTAAATAATGTATAATAAGTTCTACAGATTTATTAGGTAGACAAGTACTTTTAATATTGTTGTACTTATTATCGTACTGACAAAATGTTAATTCAAAATAAATTAGTTCACATTCTTTATAAGCGTTAATCGGTAGTATGTTTATTCGTTATTGCACTTTTGGTAAAGTCACGAGGCACAACAATTTCGGTTTATCCTATTTTACACAGATTTTACAATTTCCATTTACCTAATCATAAAGAAAAACAACTATTAAGTATATTGTTTATTGCGCCCTGGTCACAATTTCACAACACTTTATTGCCAAAATATAAAAATTACAAATAAAAGACATTTTACTACACAGAAACGATATTTAAACCGGCTTAAAATATTTAGAAATTACCTACGCCTGTTCTACTATTTCTACTAATCTTTGTCAATGTGGCAACACTACTGAAATGTCAAAATTGTGTCAGTGTCAGGGGTGTTAAGCCCCCTCCAGACTATGCGCGTGAATCGCGGGCGAAGTCGCGAACGCGAATGTGGAGTCCATTTCGCTGTCTGCGAAAATCGACGCCTTACTCGCGTTCGCGGCTTCGCGCCGCGATTCGCGCACGAGTATGGAGGGGGCTTTCGGGTTCCGCATCAAAACGCAATCAGAATAAATTATTATTTTTTCAACTTTTCTTCTGGTTATGAAATTATTATGAGTCTTGTCTCTATTACAATTGACATTTGAGATATGAACAGTTTTAACGTTGTTAACATGGAAACCGAGTTCAACACAGGTAAAGTATTGTTCCTGTCCTAAACCTAAAACGGCTACTTACAAATATTCAACTATGTCGCATTTTATCGAGATATTAGGGCAGCTGACGCCATAGGTGAGGTTGAGACCATGGGGTTGACTTTTGTGCCGCTCTGTGAGTAATTTGTGGAAGATGGGTAAGATTGCGCACTCGAAAAGTTCGGACTCTGAGCTTGCTGTGTACATCTTTCGTTGGTCAACGGAGTCCTGGCGTTTGGAGTCGCTGCGGCCGTACGTTGCGGATTTGCGCTCTTCGCGTTTGTTTGGTGATCCTGGAAATTAAAAATATTATTAAAAAAATAATCTGGGCAAGTATGGCCCACCTTACTTATATTAGATGGTTCTGTGGTAGGATCTCCAGGATGTACTTATAATAGGCCTGATGACAAATTTTGAAAACCCTTTTAATATCGTCGGTACACTTGTATTAGTTCCGAAAAACACTATATTTCAGTTATACTCATAAGATTTAACATAGATAATTGCATTTTATTATAGCTAGTTTAAACTTCGCGCGAAAACGCCTCGCATGCCATTTGTGACGTCATCATTTAGTTGGTGGTAGGGTGGTAGATATTGTTTACATACTTACAGTTACGAATTTCCCTTGAATCCGAATGATATTGTTAATTCAGCACCATATATTACGATTAGGGATAATAAATACATTACAAAAATTTATCACAATAACTCATTTTACACAAAAACTCTCACACGGTTGCAGTTTAAGATGAATTATTTAGATACATGTAAATTTTGAGTGAAAATCACCGAACGCCGGTTTTACTTTTTAATTTTTATTTTTTTCTAGTTACGACAGCCAACATGGCAATGATAGTTCCATTCCGCCAAATAATTAAAAAAGTTTGTTGTTGAAATATCGTATTATTTAGCATTTTATTTAAATAATAACAAATAGATATCTACTTTATATCGTGTAATAATATTTTTTGGACGTAATAAAGATTTAGTGGCGAAATAACATTTTTTTTGCACCTTTCGAACTCTTTGGTGCCCACGTATAGATTTCGGTCAATGAGGTTGTCTATGTTGCTCTAAGAAATATGTTATGGATTGATGACGTCACTGTTTGGAACGTTTCTGATTGGCGTTTCAGTAAAAATGGCCGATTGGAGAATTATGCACTTTTATTTTATTGAATATATTAATAATCCTTCAGTTTATACTGAGATTGGGCCATTTTTTAGAAACATATTAATATATATGTTTCGTTGAAACCATTATTTCCATGATTCTTTGTTACTTGCAACAGGCCTATTCTGTAGGTATGTAAGTTTGTACTTTTTCCTATAGCACTGGGACATAATTATGTAGTTTTATTTATTGGTTATGTGCGTAGTTCGTGGAGGAGCTAGGTACAATCGATCACGCTTGACGTGACAAGATTGTGAGCTTTTCTTTTTTGTCATCTGTCTGTCAAAATGGGTCCCAAAGCTTTTAGCACACAAGTATCATACGTAGTCCATCTTAGGTCAGAATGGCCGTGTCGCACACCTGATTTATGCCTAGACGCGACGTTAGGGCTGCTCTTATGATGGTCTGGCCTCGGCGCGTGCGCCTGCGTCAATCTCGGCGAATCGCCAATCCCCTTCGCCCGTTTTAGGGGCTCTGCCTCATGCCGTAACCTCTTCGCTGGCGAGTCTTGCGACTTTGTAACTCGTATCGTGTCTGGGTCCGGTCTCCAGTCATTCTCCTGGAAGATGATAACGTTGATAAGTTAACTGAGTTACATAATTACACGAAGTACTTAACTATTTAGTAAAACCCGTTCTTTATCGCTTCCGGTGCAAAAGTGCCCATAATGCTCACGGCATTACCCCGCTGGATGGCTATGGACAGCCTCTGCACCAGAAACGATTCGGAGCGGGGATCCTCTCCCTTTTGCCTAAGTCGACGGCCTATGTCACGCACGGGTCAAGAACGGGTTTGACTAAATAGTTACTTCGTGTAAGTATTTGGAGTTTGAATTGCTAGCTTATTTGGTTTTGTGTTTTAAAAACATGCTTGTTTTGTATGTATAGGTGTCAATAATAGGTCTGCCTCTATCCTTGTTTGTCAAAATCACTAAGTTATTTATAATCGAGAGGCGAAAAAAATAATATTTCAACAATGTGAGGATACATTCACTCCCCACTCCTGGATGTCACGTGATGGAACGAGGAAGAAAAAATTTAGTCGTGCTACAGTTACACAGCTTTCGAGAAAGACGTGTGACCTCCTTAATTTCCAGGATTACCCTTTTGATAATATGTTTACCTGATGTTCAGGGAGAGGTTTTCTTGGTATATCGTCGTGTCTTCGAGGCGTTTCAGACTTTTCTGACCTATCTTGCTTTTCTTCCTGAAAACTTCTTACCTGGAAATAATGAAGGTACGTTCAGTTTCATAACATGTAACAGTGTAAGAAGTGTCTAGGTATAGTCCTCAAATAACTGCATCATCATCAGAATCCTCATACAACACAATTTATATTTTGGCGGGGCTACAGCTTTTTTTTTGTGGAAAACCACCTTCTCATATTTCCTTAAAGCCAGGTAGCCTATATCTATCACCCGCGTCATCAAAACGAATTCAATGAACTTTCATTCACCAATGACGTATTATAGTGTATGGTATCAGTATCTAGAGATACTGGTATCATTTTTGCCCGACTACCAGAAGAGTTTTGATTTTAGCAATCTACTCTTTGAATCTCGTCTTTAGTAGTAAGATCGAATTACGAAAGTCTTGTCATGAAATTATAACTCACTTGAGCTGAAGACTGCCTTCGTTTACTCTGGCTCTGAAGTGGGGGTGTGCTCACTGGTTGTGGGAATTCTGACCCTCGACGCTGCAAGAAATTTAAATTTACTCCATAAAAATCATAATTATCATGTCTCTTTTAGCTTCTTGAAGATTCTGTCCCTGATATTACGGAGTCAAGGCATCATACATGCGTCTTCCATCTTTATGCTTTCCGGGTATTTTTGAAATGATCAAAAATAATGTAAAATGGGATAAGGTCACTATTTTTGTCAAATCCATACTAATATTATAAAGGAGAAAGTGTGTCTGTCTGTCTGTTATCTGTTCATACTTAAGCCGCTGAACCGATTTAGTTGAAATTTGGTATAGAGATAGTTTGAGTCCCGGGAAGGACATAGGATAGTTTTTATGTCGAAAATCATCCCTGAAGAGAGTGCAAAGGGGGGTGGAATTGAAAGAGTTAATGAATTGCCTAATAATTGAAGTAAGCAATGCGCGAATTGAATGATTGCTATTAGCATTATCCAGGCGCTATACCTACTTTAGCTGCTGTCACAAATTCTAAAAGCTAGTAAGTTTATGTAAAGGACTGAAAGGATTACCTTCGCTAGCCGGTCAGTCATTCGAAGAGTCTCCGCTTCCCGGTAACCTTCAGGTGTACCGCCTCTGGTGGTACCTGCTGTAAATATAAACAAATACGTCAATAATGAGTTTGTTAAGAATTTGCTTATGCAAAGTCAAAGCTATGAGCATTTAGCCAAGTCAAACACTCATACTTACTAAAAATGCATTAGTTATATTATGTTACTAATACACATAAATTATGATTGATACTTTTTCTGTTTGCTTTAGCAAAGAGAATTTGAAATAGAGAGTTAATTACTGTCATGGTAAATTATGTAGCTACAGTATATTTACTGCCATCTTTTGACAGAACGCCATTAAACCCGTTAGAACGCCAATTGACTTTGATCATTATTCTTTCACTGATATGTGTTAACTTGTTAAATATTAATATTAACGCCATCTACTCGAGAGTAGGCCAAAGGTATGGTGCAATCTTTTCGAGCGATGGCGCCATAACCTTTGGCCTACAGTCGAGTAGATGGCGTTAATTTCAATATTTAACAAATGAACACATACGTATATCAGTGAAAGAATAAGGATCAAAGTCAAATGGCGTTATAACAGTTTTAATCTTCTGTCGAAAGATGGCAGTAAATTTAGTGGCTACATAATTTACTTTGATTATCCGCCTCTATACACTCTATTCTCTTTGGCTTTAGCATGGCTAAGACCATTAAACTTCGTCATCAAGAACGTACCATACGTTCTTAGAAAAGTTTTTCATAAAAGCTCAACACACACAGGACAGACATTTTGAACTTACCATAATTTATGGAAGCATTGGAAGCTCTTCTTTCTAAATTCCTGCTATCAACCTCCCTGAAAAAGAAAGACAATATTAAGCAACGCTACAAACGTCAACAACACAAACGTCACAAATGAACTACGAGCGGTCGGGTTGAGCTGGAGCGAGGCCAGAGGGGTCGCTGAAGATAGGAAGGCGTGGCGCGAGCTTGTGAAGGCCCTTTGCACCTCTGGGGTGCCATAGGATAACAACAACAACAAGCAACGCTACACTAATTTCATAACTTTATTTGAAAAATACCTGCGCCATCTTACTGTAGAATTGCATCGGTGTGTATAATGAATGGTAAAATTTTTCAAGGACTGTGTCCTTAATATTTCATGTGATTTTGAGAATTGAAAGAGTAAAAATACTCAATGTTCTCACCTGTGATGATGAGGTGAAGACTGCTGCCGGCTCTTCTCTGACACACTCCTCTGCATCGGAGAGTGGTGGTGGCCGGTTTCAGTCTTTCCAGGTGGTGACTTTTGACACGTGTATTGAAAGGTGTTCGTGTCCCACAGGTCGCTCTGCACTACTATGAACTCTTTCTTTCTCCTTTCGGAGTCTCTTCTTTGACCTGTAATAATTCAACGTAGATTAGATATTAAGCTATGGTTAAGTTTGTGTGTGATGGAAATGTCGCCGTTTACATCACTTGGCATGCAAAACAACCGGACAGGTGCGAGTCGGACTTCCCCACCGAGGGTTCCGTACTTTTTAGTATTTGTTGTGATAACGGCATCAGAAATACATCATCTGAATTATCATCATCATTTTCACAGATGAACAGTGATCGGTTCATGAGATACAGCCTGGTGACAGACAGACGGACAGTGGAGTCTAAGTAATAGGGTCCCGTTTTTACCTTTTGGGTAAAAAAAAAGGAAATTTAAATTGTGAAGACCGATTTTCACAACACATCATAGTCTCCTAAATATATTATCTATATTATAGCATTAATTTCTTTATAAGATTAACCTTTGATTTACTTACAAGCTTTCTTTCGTTCTGCTGTGGAGTAGTCTGCGTCTATATCTAGTATATCTTCAATTTCTTGTTTAGGTTTAGGAGGCACTGGTGGGTCTCTTTCTTGCCCTGGAAGTAAATCATAATGTAAATTGGAATAATTGAAGGACTACCACTGCATATGCCGCCCCTAGGGGTTGGCGCCCCGGGCCATGGCCCGGATGGCCCTAGGGTAAATACGCCCCTGGCCATAGGTCTATCGTAGAAGAGCGGAATTGTCACGCTACTTCAGCACGTACTGAGGACTTGCAACCTAATAATCAGTGGACCGGAACCTGACATTAATTTGACCGTATTATCGTAAAATTCTTTACCTATTCTATCCAAATATTTTATCATCTATCTAGTCCAAGTGGTTCTTGAAGTCTACTTGATTTGTTCTTTCTTTGTCTCTTTGGAAATATACCTATAACCTTCCTCTCCATGCCAGGTGGGGGCTCCAGATCATCCTGGTCCACGGACACGTGCATAAGGTCCGTGAGCAGGGCTCCACTGACGCTGGACATGCGTCGGTGGCCCCTCGGCTTCATGTCTCGAGGAGGTGTTTTGGGCTCGGGGATTTTCATTTGCTTTTTTTGAAGTTCTGGTGTCTGTGGATGATTAAGATGTTTAGAAAATGAAAAATAGCTGTAAGGCGGATTTAAGAAAAGTATACGTAGCAAATGACATGCAAAAGATCTGAGACTGAATTTGAGAATTGGGTTAGGAATCAAAGAACTACGATATTTCGTAGGTATTATCGTAAGTTGCGAAGTGTCGCGGTGTTCTAATACTAAATACGGCTTCATTTGATATTTAATATTTGTTCTACGCTGAATTAATAAGTCGTGAGGAACCATCGGACTAATCCTGGTTTTCTCTTTGAGTTGGCAGGTATCTCTTGTAAAACAGTTTCGATCGGAAAAGTGCTAAGATGCAGAGTTTCTCACCTTATTGATCTTTGGTGTAGCAGCCTTAGTATACATAGGCTCCTGCACTTTAGCTGGCACCGATTTGGCAGTAGGTGTGTCGCTTGGTTTAAGCGCTGGAACCGTCTTGGCTTCAGCTCGCACAGGTTCTTGCTTGAGTGAGGACTTGGGGGCGGGTTCGGAGGGTTCCTGTGGGCATGCTCATGCTTTAGGCCAGGGGTTTCAGAATTATGGTCCGTGGAAAGAAAGGGCCGTGGTCGGTTAAAAAGTTTGGAAAAGTTTTAGGGTGTAAACGGTGTTAATATTACATTTTCCGGTTTTCATAATAAATATAATTTTACCGTGTACCACGATAATGAAGGTTGTGGAGCAAATGATGGGTTAAATCGATCTCAACAGAAAAGAGGGTCATATGGCCTAAGTTTTTATGCATTTATTTTAATAACCGGGTTAGGTTGCAGGATGTTCATTATTCGTCAGGTTAATTTCGAGAGGTAAAGGAAACATATAAACTTTTTGACATTCCAATAACAAAGATATTTAAAAAAGGAAAACAATGCAAACTCAATATCCTGGGGACTGCTCCCACAAAAGTCTCTCACCATTCTCACCTCTGCCGTCCACCCATAAGGCAGCTTGGCGAGCTGATCCTTCTCAGGAACAGCCTTGGACGACGGTGGGCTAGTGTAGTCCAGGTGGTTCTTGAAGGAGACATTCTTGGTCTGCTCCTTCTTTGGCTCTTTGGGGGTTTCTTTGAGGATTTCTTTGACTGGCTCTGGAGGTGCTGATGCTTTTGTTCTGCAATGATTGTGAAAGTAACAATGAGTAAAGAGCAAGCGTAGTAGCAGGAGAAACAATTACAACTTTGAATCCTGGTCGAAGTAATTTGTATGCTTCAACAATTTTCCACTAGACTTGGTTTCTGCATTAATTTTGTCTTCTAGTTTTTGCTGGTGACTTTGGATGCGTAAAGATCGTTAAACTTATGCCCTGATCGTCTACCCATGCCTCGATCGAAGCACTCCTGCAGTACTATTACGTCCCATTTTACCTCTATCCGTTTTTAAGTGAGAGAACTCATTTATGAAGGAATGAGGATTTGTCTAGAAATAGGTTTTCAACATAAAATACTGGCTAAAAACTCACTTTTCGTTGACTTGATTCTGTAGATTGATGTATTCAGCCTCTGCCCCTGCTGATGCGCTGAGGCTACATACCGATGTTATATCACTAGTTTCTGCAACAACAGAAAATATTTAGTACAATCACTCGCTTTGCTAGATGTATTTAATTTTACTAGGTCTCTACTTCAGTAGGAAATATAAGCAAGTATAATGTGACCAAAAGTTGTGTTTCGTCAAAGACATTCTCATCATCTATTCGTGCCAATGCACAATCAGTGTCTGTCTGACGGATGTTATATTACCCTATCGATCTTTTCACGTGTTTGAGTAGCTTACCATTACCATTACCATAGGTACGAAAATCGATTAATTGGTTGTAACGTAAACGCTCCGACTGCGCTTTCTTTCACCGTCTTTGCTGCGCTGTATTTGGCTGGTGACTGCCTGGACGGACTCTGTTTAGCTTATGTTTTGTGCCATTATGATTACTACATGTGATTTTTGTATACCTGGATGGCTAATATTTTCCTTGGGCAATGGGAGCTTGGTGGTCATTGCCGCTGGTGATCTAGAGTCCTTGGTTGTGGATGATTCAGAGCCAGCATCGCTGCCCAGTTTGCTAAGTAACATCTGGAAAGAAAACCTTGTTGAATATATTTGGATTGGAATTAGTGGTCCTAACCACATTTTAGAAATCATCATGTCAATTACTAGCGATTCGGATTGACAAAATAGAACTCCAGAAGTCCAGATAATGTCTACATGATGTGCGATGGATACATTAGTTTCCGATTGTCATATTATTATTTCCTGTTTCTTCTATTGGTTAAAAGTTTGGCAGTCACTTTCATACGAAAAGTGATTTTGTTGGCAATCAACCATTCTTCGGGCTGCTACGAAGAAATTTTAAAACGAAGGACGTATGCCAACCACTCTTACAGCTCTTCTTCCCTCTTATTCCTTTGAACTTTTATTTTTTGAACCTGTTAAATGGTTAGCTTACCTGTAATTCATTTTCTTTAGCCTGCAACGTCCTCCGGTACCGATTGTTGTATTGTCGGAGCTCCTTCAGCTTTCGTTCGAGCTCCGGTCCCGGACTCCGACACTCGTGCGTGGACGCTGGACGGAGAGTGGCACGGATCCGGGACTGTGCCGTGCCGGGCTGGCCGTTACGACGGAGCTCTAATAGCTGAAACAAAATTGAAAGATGTAGGCGCTTAGGTTCGATCTCTATAATTAATTATTACTTCGCGCCTTTTCTACTGACACATAGTTTTTTTCGAATATATCTTTCAAAGCTACCAATCTACAATCTGTTTTTGCCTATATGTCGTTTAAAAATATATGTATTGAAGCAACTACATGCTTTGTTAGCTGTCCATGTAATTCATTTATTTGGCGCAGTCACTAGGATCAAAAACTAAAACTATGTCTTCATCCCTTTGTGGTGCTCATTAGATTACCTATTTTTCTACGAATGACTATCGGAGGAATTAGTACGGTTTTTTTTTGTCCTAAACTAAAAGCAATGCTTATGGTATTTGTGGAGTAAACTATATTTTTGTAATTATCAATATTGGTGTTTCTTACCTTAGGAACAAAAACCAGGCATAGGGTTGCCGTTGTGCAAAAAATAATGAATATAGCGATGAGGACAAACAGAGCGTCTTTGTGGTCTGCCAAAACCTGGAATTGAGATATGAAATCATATAATTATTCTTAAAATCTTCTAGCTTCTAAAGTTACAAAGGTCATAATCTAGGTTAGTTTTAAAAACCTGTATTAAAATACTTATATAAGCAACAATGAAATGAAGAAACTAAATAAGGCTACTAAATGCTGATTTATAATCGTGAGAGCTTTGGGCCAGCTAAACAGACAAATGCTAGTCGGACTCGCCCACCGAGGGTTCCGTACTTTTTAGTCTTTGTTGTTATAGCGGCAACCGAAATACATCATCTGTGAAAACTTCAACTGTAGCTATCACGGTTCATGAGATACAGCCTGGTGACAGACGGACGGACGGACGGACAGCGGAGTCTTAGTAATAGGGTCCCGTTTTTACCCTTTGGGTACGGAACCCTAAAAACGGACAAGTGCTAGTCGGACTCGCCCACCGAGGGTTCCGTACTTTTTAGTCTTTGTTGTTATAGCGGCAACCGAAATACATCATCTGTGAAAATTTCAACTATCACAGTTCATGAGATACAGCCTGGTGACAGACAGGCAGACAGACGGACAGTGGAGTCTTAGTAATAGGGTCCCGTTTTCACCCTTTGGGTACGGAACGCTAAAAATGTATTTTTTACGAAACTGACCAGTGCAAGGGGAGCTCCAGTAATGCACACGATCAGCACGTTATAGACAGACAAGCCGATGTGTTTAGAGTCGTTGAGCGCTGGTATGGAGACGTGCCGCGTTTCCCAGGCCAGAAAAGCGCCGAACACCTGGAGAGAAAAAGACAAGTTAATAAGGCTGAATTAGGCAATTTTTCTTCTGTTAATATATAGCATGTTATTTTTGCTTATGTTTGTCAAAGGCCTTATAACTTTATGCACTCGACCCTGAGAGAAAGTTTCTACATCTGTTTAAAGGATGTGTCCAAGTCATAATGTCATATTTTTCTAGGTTTGCCTCTAGGCTGAGACCCATACTTCCAAGTCCCAACGGGGTCCCGGGACCCACTCAATACAAAAGCCAGGCATAGGGTTGCCGTTGTGCAAAAAATTATGAATATAGCGATGAGGACAAACAGAGCATCTTTGTGGTCTGCCAAAACCTGGAATTGAGATATGAAATCATTCTACCCACGCATGTAGCAAATTATATATTTATATACTGACCCAGTCCCACTTCAGCATAGGCATTAATGATTAAAGGTTTACTGTAATCCATTATTTATAAAGAAGAACAGTTCTTACCAACAGAAGTCCCTTGTAAGCATAGATGATTCCTATGAAGATGTTCATCTGTTCTGACTGGCAGTATTCATTCTCCTGAACTATCTCAATATCCTCGCTCGTCGGATGTGGCTGAAACAACAACAAATGTCATATAAAAACGTAAAAAATAGTTATTTTACTGAATTTAAATAATCTATCAGTGCATGTCTCAGATCATCATTATCGTCATCATATGTCATCATCATCACTGACCTATTTGCATCCACTCTGCAGAATATATGAAATCATATAAACCGAATTGGGTAAACTGTTTTTGAGATAGCAATTAAGTCTATTAACTGCAGGAAGGGATTGAAAGTAGAGCTTGTGACAGATCTGTAGATCTGTCGTAAGCTTATGATAAATCTGTAGATTCAAATTCAATTCAATCAAATCCAGTGGGGTGCCATGATAAAGGCCAGTTGACTGACATGGAGAAAATAACAAACTATAAAAATTTAAGAATCAGGACGAGTGGAAGGCACGCCAACAGTCTTCAATAACCCCGTCATCATGAACCGATTATCAATGTCAAGAGTCACCGATAAGGGGGCCTACCGCGAACACCGAAGTTCGCAAATTGCGGGCACCTTTCTCTATCACTCTTATTACGCCTTAAATTAAGTAAAAGAGAAAGATAAGGATGCCTACCACAGGATCCATCCGCTTGGTGGCGCGGTAGAAGGGGTCGGACACCTGCCAGGTGATCATGATAGCGAAGTCCACGCACAGCAGCACGCCCACCACCATGAATAGCTGATAGTCCTTGATCACCTACACACAAAATGAAAACAAAGGCAATTACCTTAATCTTGGTCACAATAGGCGTGTCTTCGAACGCCACAAAACACCTGAAGGTTTAGCCAAAAACACAATCGTTAATAGATGGAAATAGACTAGTGACTTTTCGTAGGATCTGTCATCCTGATACATTTTATCTTTCCGTTTGGCGTTTGTCGAGGGGTCGGCAACAGCCTCGAGCCGCATGCGGCCCGCGAGCCCTCCTGGCTATTCTGTATGTAATATTGTCATACGACAATGTCTGATAAAGTCACACATATTAACAAAGTGCGGCCCGCGTCAAATTCTATGTGGCCCTTGGCTGCTAAAAGGTTGCCGACCGCTGATCTTAGCTAAACCCCTGAGACTTCGAAAATAGGACATACTCGTAAGTCGTATTGTATGACCCTGTATTGAACGATCGACTGAATGTTGTGTGACGTACCTTTTTATTGAGCTTGACATCCGTGAAGATGGAGTGTACTCTCCAAGTCTTGGAGAACATGGCACCGAAGGCAAAGCTGAATCCGGCCATAAGTAACCACGCCCTCGCTGTGCAGATGTAGGGGAACGCGGCTGTGAGAGAGACAGTGGTTAACGGTGGAAAGAGAAGGAAGGCTCTCTGACAATTTGTGGTGTAGATCTCGAAAACCTCTCTAACTCTCATCGTCACCTCTCTATAACCGTTAGAGAGAGGATTTGTAAGTTATTTAACTAAGATTTATATCATGATCATCAGGAACAGTCACAGGTTTTGATCTGGTTGTACAGAAGTAATGAAAAACAGTATTGCCTTTCGCCTTGTTAATAAGAATAATAAGTTACCCGTAAATTTGTTAACCCAGTTTATCAGCCACTTTTATTTTTGACTTTATTTTGAAAAATACACCACAAAGAGTTAAGAAACAAAATAGAATCTTGTAAAATATCCAGATCTTGTATGCTTTAGAATAAGGAGACGCCATCCATCAAGTCTTTACAGGCATCTTCTAAAGGTTTCAGATGTTCCAGATATTTCAACAAGTTTATATTTTCTCGCATCCAGAAGCCTTATTTTCAATTAAAGGTTTTCACTTTACAATCCACATTCAAGGGCTACCATCATTACCATCGTTATTCCACTCCAAAACTATGGACATTCATTATCATTACAATTAGTTCAATTCAAAGTTGGTCATCGTTCCTTAAGAAAACAATCCCAACATGCTCAGAAGTGAAACTGTTCATGAGCAAAAAACATGTTAAAATCAGGATAGTTGCTCAAGAGTAGGGTACTTTATGTCTTGATGTACGTATGCAAAGAAGAGAAAATGCGTTGAATAAGAACATCGAAGCAAAAACATGACAGTTAAAACAAGCGCTAGTCCAGGAGATTCCAAGCTGTGATAGTAAAGACGTTGTTCAAAGAGTGTCACGACTCAGTCATGCTTATGTTGCTAGCACATTCTAGAGCGACACGCAAGTACACTTTCTTTACAAGGAATATTATGTCACGAACAGTCGCATGTAAAGGAGGTCCTAGCATAAAAGGGATTGGAAACCCCTGCACTAGTCCATATAGCTACAGTTACAACAGATCACATACCACCGACACAAGCTTCGCAGTAAAGGAAAATGAAACCAAAACTTGGAAACATGCTGACGACTCGTCGACCTAGAAAAACGACCTAGGTCTTTCTCAGAATGAAAATTCTAGTCTAATAGTCGGGGGTTAGAGTTCCCAAAATTTGGTTAACGGCATCCACATCGCCAGGGTCGAAGCTCAAGCGGAGGGTGGGAGCAAGCGTCGTTACCTCCACGCTGGGGTTCCTGAGAAAGACCTAAGAATCAATGAAGGTGATGAGATCAGATGATTTAGCTCGGGTGTCACATGCCCGGCAGTGCTTTGCTTATTTAATTTACCGTTTCAGTCCTGTTCTGTCTGACAGAACATTCTTCAAGCTCTCAGCAGTCTAAGCTTTAAAGATAAACATGATTGAATTGTGGAAATTTGAAAGATGATCAGTGATTACCTTTTGTCCGAAAAGTTGAAGAGAAGATATAGATATTAATGACACAGCGATAGGTCAGTACAGAGAAGTGTTTGGAGAAGGGCATACCTATGCTGCTGAGGCTGGAGTCGAGACCGAGGAAGATGACGCTTAGATAAGTCAACATGCAGCCGATGATGATGAGGTTGTTGAGGTGCGGTGAGGACATCTTGATGTACCTGGAAGAATGATGACGTTCTATGTGAAGGGGCGCCGTAACCGCAATCACAGTATAAGGTTTGTAAGTAGTCCGACTAAGGGCAGGCGAAGCCAGACATTCGGAGCGTGCTTCTATTAATTGGAAGAGCTTGCGTTTCAGCGCCGTCGTCTGTATATTCGGGAGAAAACTAACATTTGCAATGCCCTCCACCTTCGTTCAGAAATGTTGGCAAAATCAGCCTGCTTCTGGAGCCTTGAATATTCGATGACTTTGAATCAACTTTTCATCACAACATTAACAGCTTTAAGAGTATACTTGCCTCTGATCCCTGTAATGTATATTCATGGCCAGGAAACCGATGGCGAGGATGATACCGATGACGGAACAGGAGACCAGGAACGAGTAGATGGTGATGTTGACCTGGGTGTGCTCGATGAGGAGCAGCGTGCGATCTTTTGGAGGGTTCCTAAAAGCAAATGTTTCCATTTAAGATATATTTAAAGATAAGATGACGTGGCATTAACATGTTACATCATCAAAGGCAAATAAGGTTCAGGTGCTCGCACCTGTCCCACCACTTTCACTTTTCTCATTTTATCTTCTTGGCACCAAGTATTTCATATGAATCAAATGCGACAATCATGCTATTTATCAGCTATTTTGACCAGGACCTTTGAAGATCTGTGTAGTCTAGTTTTCACGCGACTTCAAGTATGGACTCGCGCGCGAGAATGCAACTCATACTAGACGGTCTGATGGTATCTAATACTTACTTCCCGAACCATTTGAACATCTGTGCGTTGGTAAGATCTAGATGATCTCGCTCCGCACAGTACTCCCCTACTTTCACTTCCCCAACTTCGTCCCCTTGGAACTGTTTCACCAGGATAGAGGCTTTCCGCTCATTGTTGTGGAAGCGGACTGGGCCCTGGAATTAGGAAAATAATAAAATTTTTGGTAAATATATGAGTACATACAATTAATTGAAGTAACTTTAAACTGGCTGTCGTGTGTATATTCAATAAGTTACATAATATATCCTTCTTCGACATTTGAGTGAAATCACTTTCATAGACATATTATTGTAGAAGTAGTAGAGCTCAACGAGGGTGCAGAGTGTTAGGGTAGGCAACGCGCATGTAACACCTCAGGAGTTGCAGGCGTCCATAGGCTACGGATTGCTTACCATCAGGCTGGCCGTATGCTTGTTCGCCACCGACGTGGTATAAAAAAATAAATTCAAACTTACCGTGACCCCCTCAAATGTGACGTTGCTAAGAGCGTCCAGGAATAACTGCTCCCACTCCTTATCCCGATACCTGAAGTCCAAGACTGTCTTCTCTTTATAACGCAGCTTCACCCTCTGTGCCACAGTCTGGATCGCCAGCGCCATGGCCCAGATTCCTGCCACATAAATTTGCCATAAGTACACTCATGGACAAATTCAGAGGCATGCAAAAAAAAGTTGTATTACTCATTTTGGAATTACTTTAGGTGCTGTAATCCAATAATTAAACCTTTTTTAGGGTTCCGTACCCAAAGGGTAAAACGGGACCCTATTACTAAGACTTCGCTGTCCGTCCGTCCGTCCGTCTGTCACCAGGCTGTATCTCACGAACCGTGATAGCTAGACAGTTGAAATTTTCACAGATGATGTGTATTTCTGTTGCCGCTATAACAACAAATACTAAAAACAGAATAAAATAAAGATTTAAATGGGGCTCCCATACAACAAACGTGATTTTTGACCAAAGTTAAGCAACGTCGGGAGTGGTCAGTACTTGGATGGGTGACCGTTTTTTGTTTGCTTTTTTTTCGTTTTTTTTTTTGCATTATGGTACGGAACCCTTCGTGCGCGAGTCCGACTCGCACTTGCCCGGTTTTTTAGGGTTCCGTACCCAAAGGGTAAAACGGGACCCTATTACTAAGACTTCGCTGTCCGTCCGTCCGTCCGTCCGTCCGTCCGTCTGTCACCAGGCTGTATCTCACGAACCGTGATAGCTAGACAGTTGAAATTTTCACAGATGATGTATTTCTGTTGCCGCTATAACAACAAATACTAAAAACAGAATAAAATAAAGATTTAAAAGGGGCTCCCATACAACAAACGTGATTTTTGACCAAAGTTAAGCAACGTCGGGAGTGGTCAGTACTTGGATGGGTGACCGTTTTTTTTTTTGCTTTTTTTTTTCGTTTTTTTTTTTGCATTATGGTACGGAACCCTTCGTCCGCGAGTCCGACTCGCACTTGCCCGGTTTTTTTTTGCGTTCCTCTAAATTTGTCCATGACTTTAGGTATTAAGTATTGTTCGGAATGAGGAGTCAGTCATTTTGATGAAGTAATTTCTCTGGAGATTGTCTATTTGAGATTATTTGCGGGCAGGCGCGGATCCACCGTTGTGGGCACGATGGGCATGCCCACAACCCTAATAGGGTGCCCTATCGATTCCCCGAGTAAAAATTACACCGATTTTTCGCAGACGCTTTGGCAGAGGAACCTTTGGCAGAATTTCACTAGGCAGAGTAGTTGGCATAATATTGATACGCGGATTTACTTTTCGTAGAATGATCGTTTGGTAACTGTCACGCTTACCCGAGTAACCATTGGTCGAAACACAGTAGGTAGAGTGATCATTTGGTATTAATTAGAATTTAGAATGTCAGCTGACCACAGACCCCTAAATATATGCAAGAATAAATATAATAAAATAGGGTAGGGGGGCTCGGGGGCTCCAGTAGGGGGGCTCGGGGGCTCCACAAGGAGCTCAGCAAACGCCTAAGGCAGGCCACAAGTGACCCTCGCGCAGGCAGCTTTCTCGCGCAAAGATTGGCCATAGCAATCCAGCGCGGAAACGCTGCCTGCGTGATGGGCACCTTACCAAGGGCGCAAAATTTTGATAGGTATTTTTAATTTTTTAGCTTTAGTTTTTAGTTGTAGTTAATTTTAGTTTTATATTCATTTTATAACACTTATTATGCAAGAATAAAGATCATTTACTAACAGGGGCAATTATTTTTAGCTTATTATATGGTCTTAGAAATGTTAAACATTCACAAATATTAGTTGAATTTCCTAAAATAATGCCAGCTTTTAATTTACGGCTGTAGGAGTTTTTTTAGTGTAGTTAGCGTAGCGTTTATTTTCATATTTATTTATGTATAAAAAGTGCTATATTCTATGCATCAATGAATCAATGTTGCGTAACACAATTGGAATATAACTTTAGTCTCGCTCTAGCCGACAACGACGGTAGGTACTACCTAGGTACCTAGAGTTAGAATTTTTTTAATGGAAATTTCATCTAGGAATATTTTGTCTTCATATCTAAAATGTTAATTTTATGAGATATTGGCCAAAAACTAAATACCGTATGTATTTTTTCATGTTTATAACTTTTGTAATTGGGTATCACACGTATTTTAGGAGCAGTATCTCTATTTTCCACCATTTTGAATTTGTCGACTAGACTACCTAACGAAATCTTTAAAAAATGCATAAAATCTAAAAAAACGTTACTCGACTAAAAGTCCTTAAATGAGAAGATTAGGTACTCTGCCAAATGAAATTCTGACAATAATTGTTCTGGTATGTGAACCAAAACTAGAAAATGTAGATGTTCGACCAAACGTTATCTGTGAATCAATAAACTGCGAAAAATTGGTCGGGGAATCATTAGGTACCCCTCTAAAAGACTTTGTGACGTCACACCTTCACGGTCTATTGAGATCGGGATGATCGTTCAAGAGTCATGAATAGGTAGTCATAATTTTTCATGAGCGAGTATGATATGATATGATATACTCTGACTCGTACTTGCTGATTTTTGGGTGGCTGTGACCACAACCTTTTTTGAGGACTGGATCCGCGCCTGTTTGCGGGCAATATTCGGAGCATTACTTAACTGTGTCAACTATGTTGGTACTCTGATTACAACGTTGCTCTAAACTTTCGCGTCATCCTAAAGGGCTGCATTTGAACTGAAGGATTGATGATAAATTAATATATTTTTACTATAAGAGTTACGTACCATCATAAGTGTAACCATGGAATCTGGAATATTCGGCGCCTCTTCTCCTGTCGTATTCGACTTGGTACTCTTTAGGAGTCTGAAATTAAAAACAAAGGAAGGATAGAAAGGCTATGAATAATTTTAGGTTTATAGTAATAAAGTTTACTCCACTGTCAATGTTAGGGCTCATTTAGACGATGCGAGAACTCGCATACGAGTTTCATTACATTGCGGTGCTTGATCGGTCGGTTGAACCGTCGGTTGGACGTAACCAACAACAGTCCGCAATGTAACTAAAATCGCATGCGAGTTCGCTTTGCAATTCATACTTTAAGGAATGACGAATATTTGCTGGGTCTTTTTATGGCGACTTCAATAAGACAGTTAGGTTCGGTTGCACCACCGTGTCACTGTTAAAGCGTTCGCAAAATTTTATTTTATGGGAAGTTTCATAGTTGACTGCTGAGTGACGGTGATTATTCCGCTAAATAAGTTAATTTAATGAAGGCTTACAATGCCGGAGACAGTCATCTGCCCAGTAGTGGACAGCGGCAGCAGATCCGTGAGGATGGCAGTGTCCAATGCTGTGGTGAGATCCCGCTTGGAGCAGGGAGCGTGGCGTTTCCACCATTTTGGGGTGTAGGTGCCGAGGAGAAGCCAGGTGTAAGCGCGTCCGTACATCTCAAGTCTGGAAAATAAATTTGATGTTTAATATTATAAGTATCGTCAATTCGTCATCCAAACTTTACAATTCGTAAACCTTATTGCAAAGAAGTAAAGTCCAATGATGGTCAAATTAAGGTCTTTGGGTATGTAAGGTATGTTATAGAGGATTTATAGTGTAACATTGAGGAAACTTCGTTTTTTGGAGATATGTTTATTAGCTACCGACATGAGAGCGACATGTAAACAGCGGTAAGGTTTGCTGGTTTTCAAAGTTTATTGAAACTCATGTTAGAAATATGTGGATGAATCATTTGATATTTAGTAATTGCTCTTCAGTGAACGAAAACATAATGAAAACCGCTATTAATACGGTCTAGTTTATCCTCTAAGCTAGAAGGTCACAGAGCAGTCTCTTCAGTTAAATATAATTACTACAAGCATACCCCGGGATCTTTTAGTACCTACGCAACCGGTATGCTAAGATAAGAAGGACCCTATAATAGTTCTTCTAGTCTCCAAACTTACTTGTAAGCTGCACAGAATATCTCCACAGCCTAGGTTTCGTTAAAGATCCCCAAATGATACGTATGTCCTTCTCCTTAAGCTCTTGGGGAAAACCCTGAGGCTAAGGATTCTTCGTCTTCAAACTTACTTGTAAGCCTCACAGAAGATCTCCATTGCCCAGGACTCATTAAAGTTCCCCAGTATAATCCTAATGTCCTTCTCCTTGAGCTATTGGGGAAAACCCAGAGAGGATTCTTCGTCTTCAAACTTACTTGTAAGCTTCACAGAAGATCTCCATAGCCCAGGTCTCGTTGAAGTTCCCTAAAATGATCCTTATGTCCTTCTCCTTAAGCTTGGCGAGCGCGGACTTGACTTCTGACGCGAAACTCTGCTGCTCCAGAATCTCTATCTCGTGGTTGTCCAGGTCGGAGATTAGGTCGTTGTGTGCCTGGAGAAAAGGTTCCATTGTAAAGTTTGATGATGGCACAATGGAAAGCAATTGAAGATCAAGTCTTATAAGATGAAGAACAAGTGTTATGAAGAAGTCCGCAACAAACCAAATTTAAAATATTTCAAGGTTAGGTACTTAACATTGATTGGTGGTGGAGTTATTTGGTGAGATGCTTTCATGGCTGTTTGAATGAATGCCTTTCCAGCATTCATGACCAAAATTTGCCAAAATTTAGGCTCTAGCATTCTGAACCACCACGCATAACCAATGTAACATCGGGAACCGCTGTATATTGTATGTATTTGAATTAGTTTTAGGTAAAATGGGGCAGCTATATGTAGCAGAATTTTCCGAGGTTGGCTAGATCATCATTGTCGTTGTATGTTTTGCGGATTTGGTGCGAAGAGCTAGCCCAAACTGCCAAGGAATTAAGTGGAAGAATACCTGTCTAAAATACCACCTTCCTTATATTCTTATATGGCAACAGGCTGATGAAAGTAGATCACCAATACTTACCAGTGCATATCTCGGTTCGTTCTGATAAATAGTCCCGACCCTCGTCCAGTTGAAGTGCTGCAGGAGTCGGATGCGGGGCATGTTGAAGGCGTTCTCCGAGGGCACGATGCGGAAAAAGTTGGGAAAGGCTTCTCTCGTGAACATGGGGTGAGTATCTGCGTAGGAGAGCTGAAAAGAGCACAAGAGAGCACAAACCTAAGATTAAGTATGAAACTATAAGCTGATAAGCGCTGGTGGATATCATTGGTTCAAAATCGAAGAGTGGTACAATACCAGTGAGTTTCTTGGCTTTTATTTATGTAGGTACTTACAAAATGTCATTTTGATATAAAGCAGTTGCTTTTAAAATGCAACCGGAAAAATGCTAAGGGGCGTTTTCTAAAATAAATAGGAGTAAAAGTATTATACCTACGTTTACTATCTTTCTGACTTACGCTTGCTGTTGTGGGGTAAAATAAAACCCTATACCTGCGTAAGATGCCAATGCTTGGAAGCCTTGGCTATGGGGTCCGTGACGTGGGTGCAGGCGGCGCCGAACAGCATCAGCTTATGCGGGCCCGAGTGCATCATGTCAAAGAAGGACTTTACTCCAACCGCTGCGTTGCACTGGAGGAAATAATAATGTTTAAAAAAAAATCTAGAATTTTCACCCGAATACGTTTTGATTTCGAAAAAAATATCCTGTTGTTTCATGCAAACATAGACTGCTAAAATCATATTTCATAATATTAGGTAAAAAAGTCAGGCTTTGAAGTCTTGAAAGTCTTCACATCCACCAGCAAAGTATGTAAATATTAAGTTTGTAAAGTGGAACATGGTGTCTTTATAACCATACCCCGGTCTTATGGAGGCAATTTAAGGCCTGTCCAGACGAGAACAATTTTTCGCCAATCTTGTCCGATCAATCGGGTGGTGCGGACACAAATGCCAATTTGGCCACATTCACCAATTTAAAATTTATGCCGATATTCGAGCGCTCTAAAATAAAAATAATGCCCCAAACGCGAATATTGAATTCGGCGCGCGTAATGCGTTCGCACGGCCTGATTGGATCGGACAATTTAATCAGATTGGCGAAAAATTGCCCTCGTCTGGACATGCCTTTAGGTTTGACGTTAAATAGTGCGGGGGCAAATAAAAGTTGTTTTATAGGTCGATATCGATAAACATTGACATGTATCAGTCATATCACATCACCGTTATAATAATTCTAAGAAATTATTATCGTATGAACTGATATTTACTGACTGAATTAATATTTAATTTAATTTTAAACTTTTGTTACAATGGCTGGAATCAATGTCAGTTGTTGGGTTCATAGTTTCAACAAGAATACCTAAGAAATGAAAAAGGTTTGCAAGTAGGTAATGAAAGAGCTGACGGTATTAATTTACATATAACGTTTAGTTCAAGAAGGAGTTACTATTACTATTGTTAAATTAGGATTTAGAAGCACTGATGCATTGTTGTCCCTTATGTACAGTCGTCATCAGATATGTCAGAGCGGTCAAGGCACTCACAAATATCTGAACACGCCTCTATTGTCAAGGCGTTAGAATGCGTGTTCAGATATTGTGAATACCTTGGCCGCTCCGATATATCTGATGGCGACTACCTATACCTCACCTCAGTCACCTCGCTTACTGATCTTAATCTTGTTCCGTCTTTCTTCCGCTGTCCAGTATTGACTGGCTACTACTTGAATACTCACCTCAGTATCATTCCACCACATATGCAGCCGGTAGTTTCTCAGCACGCTGTCATGCTCGTTCACGTGGTCCAAGGCCAGCTTGACACTCGGCATCACACCTCGCCCTACAGTAAAGTTCACGAAATCATTAATATCGTAAAATAGCGAGTGATAATAATTTAACAATTATTAAGCCCTACTGCCCGACGCAAAAAGAAGGGTGTTAGAGTCTCCCCAGGAAAAAGCTTTATGTCTGTGCAATTAGATCGAAAAAGTCGTCGTTCGGCTCGGCTCGCATCGGCCGGCGCCTGCTGATTATGCTGATTGCGCGTCGATAAATCTGGGGAGGCTCTTATACGTTTGACGCCAATATATTTCTGTGTGTCTATCTGGACCGATTTCGATGCGGTATTTACGTGAAAGCGAGTTTCCTTGCGGTGGTCCTTAGTTTTGATTGATAAAAATCGATCCAGCTGTTTGAAGAGTATGAGCTCTTTTCCAAAATGATATTTAAGGCATTTGTTGGCATAAACGCGTAGGTGTTTTTTTTAAATGGTATTTTACTAGTTTTTCTTGGAAGGGCTTCAGATTATTAGGTAAGTACCTACCTGAATCCAAAAATAAACTTCACTTCAAAAATTAGCTTGACGCCATTTCTTTCGGAAGTTGAGTATGTTAGAATTATAACTGAGCATAATTATTAACTACATCAAATAAAGTTTATTTGAATAAGAAAAAACTAAATTATGCAAAACGTAAATGTAGATATCAATTTCTGTACGTCCGTCCGTATCAGCCACTGAATAGTTTATTAGATTGTACTTATTTATAATTCGGTGGTAGTACAGTATTATTATGTTGGCTTTATTTGTAATGTTTCTGTTCGTTTTTCATTCCCGCAACGTTAAAATGGAATTGGAATTTTAAAACTGTAAAAGCGGAACGGAAAGCGCCGAAATTCTAAAACGTAACAAATATAAGAGCCTCGGTAGAGAGTACCATTTTGTACCATTTGGAGTTGAAACTCTAGCTCCATGGGGTCCCAGCGCGCATAAGTTGTTCGCAGAAATCGCGAAGCGTCTAGTTGACGTAACTGGTGACCGAAGAGCTGGCGGCTACCTCGCACAACGTATCAGCATTGCGTTACAGCGAGGAAATGCCGCCAGCATCCTTGGTACAATGCCTCAGGGGCCTAGTTTAGATTTAAGCTAGTTATTAATTTCGTTTAGTAGTACCACTGTACAGAGGTATTCGACCTGCAACTATGTAAAGTGCGCTTGATACGAGCTCTTGTCTTTTCAGTATTCCAGTATGGTGCCGCTAAGTGGAGCCTCAAAAAGTAACGTGCAAAGGTGCTTTTGAGATGTGATGTTGACAAAGATTGCTGCTTCTACCTAGTACAGCTAGAAGAACAAACCCCTTAATTCTTAGGAAAATATTACCACTTGGCTCTCCACAACATGCCATGGGCGAGCCCTTAGATTCTTCGGACATAATTATTATGCGGTTTCCAACGCATGAATGGATGCATGAATGAATGGCGAATGGCAAACATGCTAGGAGTGGAGCATGTGCACAGATTAATAAATAGTTACTACGTAACAGATACTTCATTCCCAAACAAAAGCAAAAATACCTACGCTATAATAGCCTACAAAACCTTAATAATAATACCTGCTGCTCAGGACAAGAAGAAATGTACCATAAGTACGCGCACAAAGAGTCGAGACTGTGTTGCCCGCCGTTCGAGTCACGTGCCAACGCGTCTTCGTAAGAATGCGCTAGGGTTGTAGCTACCCTACCTATGATGATTATTGTAATAAAACGAATGTTGCGAATCAAATATGTTTTAGTTTTAATATAATGATTTATAATTTTTTCACTTCTCGGAATTCTCTGTTATTAAAATTTTATAGTTGAAAATATGTATCCTAAATCGCGTAAATAATTTTAATAAATATCCAGGAGCAAAGCAACGGACAATCAACGGTTTTTAAAAGTTGTAATACGGTGCTACCAGGCCGATTAATTATTAATTTATTACGTCGTCAAAATTATTTAAAAATACTTTTTCTAACCCTTCAATATAATTATTAAACGTTTCAGGTGGGACCTTTAAAAAGATGAATTTTTATTATAGGCCTTTTCCTTTGTTTTTTTGACTTTTTCACCCATCTACTGCACAATAATTACGTGGTTTCGGCATTTCGAAGCATAAGCGCGGGAAACGCGCGGTGCAATGCGGTGCGAGCGCTGAGGCGGGCGTTCGGCGGCCCTCTGTCGGTTGTATCGTCGACGATACGCCGAGCGGTAGGCATATAGCGCGTGGCCTTGAGCGTGTGACGGAGGCCTGGCATGTGTGAGATGGTCGAACGTTGTGAAGAAGTGTACAGATGTACTGTCCACACGGCTTATGACCGCACGAAATGGAGACAAATTACATGTCGTGATCCTCAGCAATGCTCAAACGCAAAAAAGCAATGAAAAAACGAGAAAGAAGAAGATACATCTCAGTGAGCCTGGTTCTTGTACGATAGGAAAACCATTAAAGGGAAGACACAATAGCAGTCCGCATGTCTAGGATATCTGATGTTTTATTTTGTTAACGTACTTACCTCATTTTAATACGATAACTCATGGAAAGCATAAAAAAACGGAGAGTTACAGATCGGATCATAGGTCATTGGGACCAGGTGACCGCTTACAGCAAGCCAGTTACTAGGGAAATCAAGTTATTACATATATCTATCCTATATCAATTTACAAACTCTATTTTACTCAAGGCCTATTCATAACTATACGTAGATTACGTAATTCACTTACCAGCAACCTGAATTGATCAAATTTTCAAGAAAAACAACAAATTAATGATTTTTCTTAAGGAACCGAAACGTCAAGGTCACGCCGATTTCACGCCGAAAACACGCCGCCGCCGCAGATTTTTTGGCAAACGCCGCCGCCGATCATTTTATAATCGGCGCACACGTCTACACTGTATATATATTGTATGTAAATAAATGATTTAAATAGAATATTAATTCATTGCACATATATGAATGTTAGTGCATAAGTGTGAAGTGTGACGCGAATGATTTGTTTTATCGATATCGATAAAATTGCATTTGAACACAATAACGACGTAGAAAACATTGCATGAACGGCCTTGTTGGAGGATTTTTTTCTTAAAATGTTATTGAAAAGAATGAAATGTTTTTTGGTTTTATGTGGTTTTCAGAATTTATGGATGGTAAATGGAGAACGTTCTCGAGAACGGGCGGGTTACAAATAGCGTGCTAAAGAAACCTCTATTTAAAAACTTCTATGGACGACGAACATCGCAATTTATACTACCATCTCATAAATAAACTCCCAACTGAATGGAAGGCAGAAATGTCACCTAATAATATTACAAACTATCTTAAAAGAGCAATATTGAATCAGCTGTAAGGAAAGTAGTTGTAGAATTAGAATTAGTACTTTCGTATTGCATCCCCCCCCCCCCCTCCACCCCTTCGCTTCCAGCCATAAGAATTATAGGTTCCATAATAATCAAATTTCATCAAAATCGGTTCAGTGGTTAGAGCGTGATGACTTGACAGACAGAGTCAGAGTTAACTTCGCACTTATAGGTATTTATATTATTATATAAGTAATAATAGTAAATAATTCCAAATACTACACTACAAAAAGTTGAAATCATTGGTAGGATTATTAACTATACGTAATAAGATAATTAAAAACTCAAACAAATTTGGAGCATTTTGGAACTTAGGCGAGTGCAGGCCGGTCGGCAGAACAATAGGACAAGGAAAAAATGTTATTTATTTAGCGCTCAGTGCAGTGGTGTCGGTTGTTGTAATTTAAATGATAGATTAAATTGAGCATGTTATGAATATGAATATGTAAGTAGTTTCTTAAGTTGTTGTTAAAAGTTATTCTATTGTTGTATAAAATCTACCGCGGATGGAGTATCGAGACAAACCTTACTGGTTTAACGATACTTTTGTAATTAAGCTTAGATATTGTGTTGTAATTACCTGAATAAATAAATAAATAAAAAACGGCACAATTCTAAGCGGACCCAGCCCAGGCTTCTATGATCCGTGACAAAACAGTCACAACAACCCGAATAATATTACCCTGGGCACTGGAGGACTTCGTTTGTATATGACATTTATTTCGGTTTAAAACCCGAGGAAGGTGACAAAAACTAATTTAATATATAATAAGTGTTATAAAATGAATAAAAAAATCACTACATTTAAGACTAAAGCTAAAAAATTAAAAATACCTATCAAAATTTTGCGCCCTTGGTACCGCCCATTAGACAGGCAGCGTTCCCGCGCTGGATTGCTATGGCTAATCTTTGCGCGAGAAAGCTGCCTACGCGAGGGTCATCTGTGGCCTCCCTTCAGGCGTTTGCTGAGCGCCTTGTGGAGCCCCCGAGCCCCCCTACCCCACGGACCTAGTGTCTCGACGAGGAAGATTGTGATGATGGAAATGGTTCCCAGTGGGCAGCGGATAGTTACCAGTATGCGAGTTCTCGACGCCCTTCCCAAAAGGGAAGAAGCCGGCGATGTAGACGTCCGTCCGTCGGTTCAGGATGGCATCGAGATTCGGCTTCTGCGCGCCCACCAGCGCCAGGAGCAGCCATATCGCTGGATAAATAAATAATTATTTAAACTTTATTGCACAAAACACAAAAATAATGAACAAAATACTTAATGCCTGGTTAAATTAGTGATTAATAACAAATGATTAATTATTAATTGAATAATAATTAGTGATTTTTATTTATTTCAAAAAAGAAAAAATAAATACTTATTAATAATAACGGTCGCAATTACCCCAACGATACCTATAAAGGTCGTTTTTTTTAGCATTAGAAATAAGGTAAACAATCTTGATGTGTCTTTTAATTGAAAAACACATTTTAAAAATAAGTTATGGCAAATATGTAACAATTATGAATCTAATACAATCATTTTTTATATTCTTCAGCTTTCGTAAGTAATAGTTACTGATTTTTAGGGTTCCGTACCCAAAGGGTAAAACGGGACCCTATTACTAAGACTTCGCTGTGCGTCCGTCTGTCCGTCCGTCCGTCCGTCCGTCTGTCTGTCACCAGGCTGTATCTCACGAACCGTGATAGCTAGACAGTTGAAATTTTCACAGGTGATGTATTTCTGTTGCCGCTATAACAACAAATACTAAAAACAGAATAAAATAAAGATTTAAATGGGGCTCCCATACAACAAACGTAATTTTTGACCAAAGTTAAGCAACGTCGGGAGTGGTCAGTACTTGGATGGGTGACCGTTTTTTTTTTTGCTTGTTTTTCGTTTTTTTTTGCATTATGGTACGGAACCCTTCGTGCGCGAGTTCGACTCGCACTTGCCCGGTTTTTAAAAAGCGTTTATCAATTAAAAGACATGTCAAGATCGCTTACCTTCTTTCAAGTTCTTTCTAATGCTAAAAAAAACGAACTATAGTGCTAGAATTGCTAGATTGTCAGTAGAGTGTAGTTTCCTACTGTTTAATTACATACTCCTCTGGCGCAGTTATCCTACCCTAGAGACTTATTATTATTATAAGTCGTGCAGATTACCCGCAAATTAAGAAATATGTCATAATTATTATTGTCTCGATTTTTTTGGAATAACATATGTTAAACTTAGATGCCGGTTCAATTTTTTTACTATTACATTAATTTTTAGGGTTCCGTACCTCAAAAGGAAAAAACGGAACCCTTATATGATCAATTGATCACTCGTGCGTCTGTCAGTCTGTCCGTCTGTCACAGCCTATTTTCTCGGAAACTACTGGACCAATTAAGTTAAAATTTGGTACACATATGTAAATTAGTGACCCAAAGATGGACATGTTTTTTTTTATAATTTTAAAATACGTAGGTTCCAAGTTATTTAAGAAAATATCCAGAAAATGACTATTTTCAAAATGTTAGTCCCAGTAGTTTCGGAGATAAAGGGGGGGGCTTTATCTCCGAAACTACTGGGACTAACATTTTGAAAAAAATACACTAAATAGTTCTTTACCTATAGATGACAGGAAAACCTATTAGAAATGTGCAGTCAAGCGTGAGTCGGATTTATGTACGGAACCCTAGAAACGCGATTCCGACTCGCACTTGGCCGGTTTTTGATTATCAAAAAACTTTCAGATATTATACAGCTCTACACTAAACTACAGATAAATAGTCTAAAATAATCTTACGTCCTTTGAGAAACAACGACAATATTTTTCAAGTACTCAAATGCATTAAGAAGGTACCTATTTAATATATTACCTATCTAAATAAAAATTCTTACAGTATAAATCACCAATTCTATACAAACGAATAAACTACTTACCTAATATTAAAATAATAAAAAAAGTCGCCGAATGACGTTTAGGCTACGTGCAAAGTTCGCCTTGGGTCTCGGTAGATATAATTATAAATAGTCTCTAGGTCAATAAGTTAAATTCAGGGCTACTTATAAGTACCATATCACTCAAAATAAATTTAACAACCCAAAAACAAATCTTCTTTAATTAATCAATTAAAATTCCCAAAATTTCTTAAATCACTTTATTAAAAGGCAAACGATGAAGAAACTCACCGAAACCGCAGGCCCACATGCTGAGTCCCACTGCCCACTTTCCCACTATGCCCACACCATCCCACAATCCAGCTCAGACCGTCTCTCCGAGCCTAAGGACTCAGGTATCATAGTAAAACACACATTTTCCTGAAACCGTTCTTCCAGCGGCCTATGAAAACCACACTTAATATGCAGTACACGGAATAGCATCTATTTTCAGTTGCTTAAAATACAATATCGCATGCTGTGACGTGATGGGAAGAAATTAAATTCAATCCCCTATAGGCTTCACCTTAAAGCTCCGACAATCTAAAATCAACCTTAGGTGTATCACTTAAGGTTTATTTTGGCTTGTTAAATGGTGGTTCTTCGGACGTTTGGTTATGGACAGTATTGAGCAAACAGGCAAAATTAGGCTTTGTCGGTGCAGATCGATATAGGGAGGGCAGTTGACGTAGGGATGTTTGTACCAAGATATATCGATAAAAATATTCAGTGGGGAGATATCGTATGATTTGGAAGACGAAGACTCGTTAGAAGATAAGTGTACTTAGGTAAAATGCCAAGGAAAGTTAAATGTGACAGTTAGAAATATCAAGGTGCTAAAATATTATAATATTCTACAGCAAATAAATGAATAGCCATAGTCAAGTAGTTTTTCTGTTTAAATCTTTCGCTTGAACATCGGTATGAAATGATCTTAATACTTGATATTTTTAATATTACTAACCTAACCTAACAACAAAATTCGCAACTGCTTGAATTTTTGTTGTTGTGCAGTTTATAAATTTTAATTGCTGTTCTAAAATTAAAATTCGTTCTTATTCGATCACGATAAACTCTATCGACAACTCAATAGGTACCCCATCCCTACCAACCCTCTGAATACTGAAGCACGCATGCGCTCAACACAGGGCGTGTCATCCCCTGCTATCTCTACCAAGACATTCGTTATCGAAACTGTTACTCCCATCCCGCTTCCACTCCTTTACAACCAGCATAGAGGAAAAAGGAGAGCAGAACCGTACTTTTGATTTTTCGTATTTCGAATTCTGTCTTGCGCAGTATTGTTTCCACGCACACATTGGAGCGTATTCGCTCTCGTATTTCTGCAGCATACGTTAATGTTTTGTTTTCCATTGCTGGTTTTACTGTTAGGTAGAAATATTGTGTATATTGAAGCAGCAATGTAACCGATAACGTTTGATACGTATCAGATGCTTCCAACTTTCCAAGTTCTAATTGAGTTGTGAAGTTAGATAAAGTTTTATGAGTTAATTGAGTTTTACTTCACTAGAATTAGTGATGTTTGGCACCAATTATCTTAACAAGCTTTGAAATAAGACATTTATGATTCTAGGTATTTTCTCTATTTTTTTTAATATTTATATATACCTATTTATTTTTCTCCTTATTTATTTCTCCTCTTAAGTTAGGTTATTTATAATATGAATATAAAAGTAAAATATAAAAACACTTACAAAACAATAAAAAATACATATAAACACATTATAAAAAACCTAACCTAGATTGCCGCCGGCAGCGAGGCAGGGCCCAAGCTGCCGGTGGTCAGGGCAGGGCCGCAGAGTGAGGAACCGACGTACTATACGCGCCGTGTCCAAAATTACCGCCTTCTGCATCTGACCCTTGATCCAACCACCCAGCGAGAGTCTCTCTAGGTGTTGGTCGAGACTCTTCGCTATGAGACCGTTCGCTGACACAACTATCGGAACAATGATCGTCGAGTCAACATCCCACATGGCGGTAATCTCGTGAGCTAAGTCTAGGTACTTGCTGGACTTGTCCTTCTCGGCCTTCACGAGATTCTCATCATGAGGGATGGTGACGTCGGCGAGCACGGCCCGGCGCTGCGATCGGTCTATCAGCACGATGTCAGGCTTATTGGCGACAATAGTCCTGTCAGTGATGACAGATCGATCCCAATAGAGCGTGGCACGACCATTTTCGAGAACTGGTGCAGGTGAGTACTTGTAGTACGGCACTTCACGGTCCACAAGGCCGTATAGAAGAGCAAGCTGCTGGTGAATAATTCTGGCTACGAGATTATGTCTGTGCAAGTACTCGCCGTTAGCAAGATGAGAACTACCGGAGATAATATGCCTGAGTGACTCTCCGGGACGGCGGCATGCCCGACAAATGTCGACCGTACCGTCCTTCAGGATATATCTCCGGTAGTTATTCGTCATAACTTCGTCCGCAATTGCACAGGCAAAACCATCGGTTTCTCCGAAGAGGTCCCCGAATCGTAGCCAGTTCACCGATTTATTTTTATTTTTATTTATTTTTAACTGTGCGTTTCTTCAGAAACTTCCTGCCTCGCACAGCTAAACTGGAATTAATTGTCATTTGTGGTATTTCCGGTCCGATACACATTCAATCAAACCTTCAAGCTTCAAGATAGAGCGTACCTACTCCCATATTAAACGCGGCAACGCACTTGCAACTAGGGTTACCAGATACAAATTCGGGATTTCCTGACAAAATTCCTGATTTGAATAATGTACCTTTTTAGGTACATAATAGAAAAGTCTGCTAATTCACTAAAATTCCTGACATTTTCGTATTCCGGCCGCATTCCAGACAAACGGCCAAAATTCCTGACATGTCAGGAAAATTCCTGTCATCTGGTAACCCTACTTGCAACCCCTCTGGTGGTCCAGGGTGTCCATGGGCGACGCTAATTGCTTACCATTCGAATTTCGTCAAAATTTTAATTATATTTCAATACCATACTCTATTACGTAACTCCTAAAGCTTATTTTCTGTTGACGCTGCTTTAAATGTGACAGATGATTTTTGGCATTGCCATGCTGAGTCACACCGTTCCGTTATGAAATTATTTTTACACACAGCAGTATATGTATTCAAATTATTTATCTGTAAAATCGAATTTTAATTAAAATATATGTATTGATTTAACATTTCACATGTTTTTTTTTCAAATTATTAATTATTGCTGTAGTAGTAGCTGAAAATTATAAAGAATTTACGTTCCGTTCGACGCGCAGGAATTGAACAGTCAAAAGTTCCACATAAGCGCTTGGTGGCTGACAACACCGCCAAGATACGTGGCCCGTGTATATTCCGCTGGTCGTGTTCTTGTTTATATTTTTTACTAGAAAATATCGTGAAAAAACACTCCATAAGCCGTAAGTATTAAAAAGGGATTCTTTACCTCCGTCCTGTGGAAATTACAACAGTGTAGTTATTGTTTCTTTATGTAAAAATAACTTACGAATCGAAAACGGCAGCTGTCAGATTTCACTTACCAATATTTAGGGATAATTCAGCAGATTTAAGTGATTTTCGTTGTAATTACGACGTTATTGTGCAATGTGTGACTTGAGAGATATCTGGAGATTGTTTTTTGAATATAAATGAATGATGTTTGGTAGTATTTTGATTATGCCAAGTGACCTAACAGGTTCTAATGGAATCCTAATTAGACTTATTTTGCAACGTTTACCGTGTTGTCATTCCTGATTTATCCTTGTTTAGGCTACGATTAATGATATCTACCTGTTAAAATATTAAGAAACTGGGTAATAAAAGACTAACCTAAATTATATCTTAACTGTATATTCTTATCAAACTGGTTGACATATATTTCATATCATTCAATTTATTGTGTAAAAAACATATTTATCAGAAACCCTACCATTCATTTTCTTCTTAACAGGCACTTGAATGGCGTAGACATTTTATAGATTATTTACATGCTATGCAGTTAAATTAATTGAATGCAATATGTCACAAATGAGTGTCCTAGGTTTTGGCTCACAATAAAAATGTATTGCTTTATTAATAGTATCAAGATGGAGAAATGAATCTAGAAATAAATGTCATCTAAGTGAAAGTAAACTAAAATCTTATTGCATCAAAGTAATGTATATTGAGTTGTGAATAATAACAGGATCACATATTAGAATATATTTCCACACAGTTCATTGTTGTCACTTTGGATGTGTTTTTGTAACGCAGTAACGATGTCACCCCCGTCATGAGATCTATAGTAATAATGAAGTAGTCAATATATTCATATATTAAATATATTCAAAACGGGTCACTCACGTATTTTAAGTCGCAAGACGCTCGACATGTTTCACTCCATACCGAGAACGGACTGGTTGGTTGGACAAAACTTCAATGAGAGACAGACATATTCCTGCAGCCTGTGTCTCATGGAAGTTTTGTTATTAAAATTGCTAAAATATAGCAAGTGTCTATTACCTTAATAGATAATTAAGGTAATTAGTAATTACTAATTAATACTTCAAAAAGTTACTTAATTCGCTAAATGGACAATATTTCATATTAATTTATCATTGCAGGTACAAGGCTTAACCAGCACCATGAACCCACAATACCTGCCCCCAGGGCCGAACAACAATGCACCGAACAACCCTCTCGGCTCCGACTACAACGGAGTCCAAAACGCCAACATGTACAGTCAGAATGGGCCACACAAGCCATATGACAGCGATATGGCCCAGAAAATGCAGGGCATGAACTTGAATGGACCTCAGGGCTTCTCCCAACTACCACCCGGACAATTACCACCTGGCGCTTTCCTGCCAACATCCAATTTTGGTGGACAGCCTGGATTCCGGCCACCAAGTGCAGGACAGTTTCCGCCGAGACCAATGCCTGGGCAGCCACCGCAAAGTCAGACTCCTAATTTAGAAAACAGGCCGTTCCCGCAAGGGCCTATGCAAGCAAAACCACCTAGTCAGCAAGGTCCTGGGCCGATGCCAAATCGTCAACCACCTGGGTCTATGGGGCCTCAAGGGCAATTGCCTCCTGGTGCTCAACCTCATCCTGGTATGCCACCAAGCTCGCAGCCAGGCCAGATGCCTCCAGGCCAAGGTCCTCCAAGTCAGTTTGGTCAGATGCCTGGACAGGGTCCACCTGGTCAATTACCTCCAGGACAAATGCCACCTAGTTCACAGGGTCTTGGTCTGCCTCCTACATCACAGGGCCCGCCCCATATGCCTCCTGGCCCTCAACCTGGAGGTCCGCAGAGCCAGCCTGGTCAAATACCATCACAAGGACCGCCTGGGCAAAATTTTCAAGGTCCAGGACAACCTCCAAGTTCACAAGGACAGTTGCCTCCACATAGTCAGCCAGGACCTCAAGGTCCGGGACCTATGGGTCCTCCTGGACATAAACCTATGCAACCACCAATGCCCGGGCAACCACTAATGCCTCAACAACCACAAATGCCAGGACAACCGCCAATGTCTCAGCAATCACAAATGCCAGGGCAACCACCGATGACTCAGCAACCGCAAATGGCAGGTCAACCACCCATGCCACAGCAACCACAAATGCCAGGACAACCTCCAATGTCTCAGCAATCACAAATGCCAGGACAGCCTTCAATGTCTCAGCAATCACAAATGCCAGGGCAACCACCTATGCCAGGGCAACCACCTATGCCAGGGCAACCACCTATGCCTCAACAACAAAGGCAACCAGGCATGCCACCTTTTGGAGCCCCTCAGTTTCCTCAAGGGCAACCACCGCAACCAGGGTTACCGCCGCAACCTGGGCAACAACCGATGCCTGGGCAACCTCAAATGCCTGGGCAATCACCACAACTGCCCGGGCAACCACCGATGCCTGGCCAACCACAAATGCCTGGGCAACCACCAATGCCCGGCCAACCTCCTATGCCTGGCCAACAAATGCGTCAACCAGGTAAGTTGGTACAAAATTGTGCTTGTATGCTCCTAATTTTAACATTTTAAGTAATGATAATGAATCATAACAATATTACATACATAAATAAATGATGGTGAATTAAGCAGTTTTTTAAATAATTTCAAAATTAACCAGTAATGGTTACTTATTCAATAACGTCTATCACCTATCACATCAATTTCAGTTAAACATCTGTAAAAATTTCTGTAATTTCGAGAAAAAACAATCAACTAAAAGTTGTCACAAGTTAAAATGCATGTCAAGTTTTATGAATATAGTCAATTTTATGAGAATTTTGCAGTTTTAAGATTAGAAGTGTGTGTGTGCTATAAATCGTAATTATACAATCCTTTCAGGATTGCCGCCTCAACCCGGTGCACCCCAGCAACCGCCAACATCGCAATTTAGCCAGTATTCTGCGTCGTTACCCGGCATGCCGCACATGCCGCCCCCGCTGCAGCAAAAGGGACCTTATGGTGAGTAGAGGCGTGCATGAACTGTAGGAGGCAGCACAGGAGCCCCCTGTTCATTGGCGCGCATATTATTTTGATTTTATTGTCATTTATACACCGTGTTTTTTTTGATTTCCGTTAATTTCAAGGGTGCATTCCTGAGCTTAAATCAAGTAACTTTCTCAAAGACACCGATGTTCTAATTAAGTCCATTTCGGAGATAATCCATAATTTATTTTTTTCCTATAAGGCCTCTACAAGCGTGTACACTTGCCTTAGGGCCGGCTTACATATTGATTAGTGTTTAGAATGAGTTCATACATTTGCTACTAAACTTAAGTACAATCTCGGTCGATTGATGTACGAAATGACATTGATATGTCACAGATTTCAATTGTTTGGTTGAGTTAAATGTAATGCCCGTGTTACAACAACGCTATATGCTACATTTAATTACTATTTAAACAAAAAAAAAAACAAAAAAGAAAACAAAAAAAAAATTTTTTTTTGAAAATTAACTATGCCATTTAGTTTTTATAAACGTACTTAACTATACCCCGAAGTTAACGGAATTCAATAAAAACACGGTGTATTGGGGTCCATATTGGGTTGCATACAAGTTTAGGTCATATCTTTGATGCGCATAACAACTTGTGTCATAATCATCATTGCGCATACAAATGAAAAGTCATATTATATTGTGTCATGCATTTTTAGCCATAATATTTGATGACATACTCAGCACTTATCATAATTTTTTTGTGCATATAGGTTTTGATTATAATGATTCAAATGTCATACCATAGCTAAAAGCATATTTATCGATATTTATATGGTTTTTACGTATAACGTTTTGTAGCATAATAATTTTCAACCATAATGGTTTACATAAATAATTTAAGAAACTAATTTTAGCCTCTCAACAACTCCTCGAAAAAAACCTTTTCCCTAATCTCCGTCCAAACACTTAATTCGACGGAATTTCGCTCCTACTTCTGCGTAGTTTGCCCTTCGGGCATCTAAAGCAACCTAACGAACCTAACCTACTTATTATGATTAGTTTCTTTTATGACCACTAAATATATGACTTATTATGGATATCAAGCAGATGACTTAAAATTTTATGCGAATTAAATTAATGACTACAAAAATTATGACATAACTAATTTATGACAAAAACCCAGTTATGCTCAGGAATAATTCTGACTAAAGATTTTTATGACTTACAATTTTATACATAAGGTGTTATGACAATTAAAAATATGACAAAAGTTGTTATGCGACCAGAGGGAGTCCCTTTATATTCAGATGGTTTTATCTTGACCCTACGATAGGTTTCGTTTAATTATTATACTCAACTACGTAATGACAAGTTGCGAAATGGACAAACTGCGTTTTTTTTGTTGGATGAATGGCTAACAAATCATTAGTTTTAGGCAAAGTACGGCTATACTTATACTATAATGAGGGACTATTATTTTAATAGCAGTGAGTATATGGATGTTTATATTTTATTGTACAAATCCAAGCTCCGAGCCGTACCTATTATTCAAAGAAGGTTATTTACATTTTTAGGTCAACCTCCGATGCCTGGTCAACCGCCAATGCCAGGACAACAAATGCCTGGACAACCCCCAATGCCAGGCCAACCTCCAATGCCCGGTCAACCAATGCAGCCGATGATGGGTCAGCAGATGGGACAACCGCCCATGCCTATGCCTGGTCAACCGCCGATGCCTGGGCAACCGCCGATGCCTGGGCAACCGCCGATGCAGCAAGGATATCAGCAACCAGTATGACTATTTTCTCATTTTTTTAATTGTGGCCAAATTAACACATTAACTTACTATGTTTTTTAATCCCCCAGTAGAGTGTTCTTTTATTGAACTAGAAATAGACTCTGTATCTGCATACAATTTCGTCCGCGTAGAAACTATCTGTGATCCATGAGGAATATAAACAATTAAACATCAAAATATCCAAACACTAATGTTACACCTAATTATGACTTATCAAACAGTTTAGATTTAGACATACACTCATACATACAAGTCTTTAACAATTGCAGTGTATATGAGTCGCTTAACTTCAAACTCGGGTAAATCCATCTGACAGATTATGCAATTTTGGTATTAAGAAAAGGTAATAGGGTATATCTGCTGAGAGGGTCGAATGGATTTACCCGAGTTTGAAGGTAAGCGGCACATATTTTGTCTAAAATAAGGTATTTGACTACCAGTCAAATCAGTTTCTTTTTTCGGACTGCCAAAACGATTTTGCTAGGGGTCATCCATTAATTACGTCACACGAATTTCTAGGTTTTTTTACCCCTCCCCCCCTCCTTGTCACACTTGGTCACATTTGGCAAACCCCTCCCCCCTGGTGTGACGTCACATTTCTTCAACGAAATCGGCAAATATTTATTTAATATTTTATCAAAATATTTTTGACAAAAGAAATATTAGTAATTTTATAACCCAAAACGAATAAAAACGATTATCTTTTGAAAACCTTGTTATTTAAATGATAATTAAAATAATAAGCGTATAAAATAATTTAAATTCATTTTCGGTTACTGATGAAGTTAAAGTGACGTCACAAAGTTTATGACTCCCCCCTCCCCCTTGTCACAACATGTCACATTTTCTTGACCCCCTCCCTCCCCCTAAACGTGTGATGTAATTAATGGATGGCCCCCTACTATGGAAATATAAAACACTAGCATGTGACGTCACGATCAAATTACCTACTCTTTATAGTTTTATACGGGTTTTAAAATATAAATTGTTACTAAAAATAATTGTTGTCTACGTTTATCTATTAATCTGGTGCTTTATTTCTTGCATTGTGTAAAATAATTTATTTTAAATACAGTCTACCCTATTAAAACCACCACAAAACTGCGCTACTAATAAATGCACAGACAAGACAACCTTCAGACTGAGCATAGTAGCGCTACCCCCTCTGCCACAAATATACGGTAGTTTTACTCCATTTTCGTTTCAAAGCGCCTTTGTGTGACGCCCGTGTCTTTGAACGGACCAATCACCTCGCTCACCTCGTCCCCCGCACCCCCGTATTTTTGGCAGCATCGGTTTCATGAAATAATTGCTCTAAGCTCCGTCTAGAGGATTCCTAGTCTATGTTTAAATGAGTTCCATTGTTTGACAGCAATCCGGGTACCCGCCGCAGTACCAGGCCCCGTTCCCCGCCCAGCAGCCCGGGTACCCCGCCCAATACGGCCAGCAGCCTCAAAAGCGGCTGGACCCTGACCAGATGCCAAGCCCTGTAAGTACTGAAAATCTATATATACAGGGCGTTTTTTGAACAACTAGCCATATTGGGCGAGGTGATTAGGTAGGCCATACTGAACAACTTTTTCTATGGGACCAACTCCGAAATCACAAAAAAAATTATGGCCGTTTCATACATTTTGGTCGAGTGGATGTCGACGTTTTCTATGGGAAGGCTAAATTTTTGTTTCGCACGTGTATTGCACAATGTTTTACAGTATACAGTACATATGGCCCTTCAGATTTTCGACATACGCACGTATAGTGCTAGTTACTGCACTAGGACGGTAAATTAGCACCTTCTTCTTCCTCGCGTTGTCCCGGCCTTTTGCCACAGCTCATGGGAGCCTGGGGTCCGCTTGACAACTAATCCCGAGAATTGGCATAGCCACTAGTTTTTACGAAAGCGACTGCCATCTGACCTTCCAACCCAGAGGGTAAACTAGGCCTTATTGCGATTAATCCGGTTTCCTCACGATGTTTTCCTTCACCGAAAAGCGACTGGTAAATATCAAATGATGTTTCGGTAAACAATTACGACTGATTTTTTTAGCCCCCGGAGATATAAAGTGGGAGAGCCAAAGCCATACGATCTGGCCCCCCGCAAAAGGAATGGAGGGAGCCGAATCTTAGATATCTATCTTAGATCATCATTGGCCTGTAACATCAATAAGATGATGGTTTAAACACGTCCATAACGACCTGGCCACAACATTGCGCGACTGGCTTCGGCTAAGGCGACCACCATAGGCTGGAGCGAGACACAGCGATCGGACCTTTCGTTCCCACTTATTGTTTTCGCCTTAGCCGAAGCCAGTCGCGCAATGTCGTGGCCAGGCCGTAAGAGTGCGGCGCTTCCGCAAATGACTATTAAGGCCAATGCTCGAGCGGCAGCCGCGACCGCGGAGCTGCAGGAGAATGCCGTGCGCGGTGACGAAGCTGGGAGAGCGGCGCGCTGGTGTCTCAGTTCTCGCCTAGTGTGAAGAAGGCTAAACCAGACTTCATCTTACATAGAATACTCTTTATTAGCGTACCTCAGTAAAACATACAGCTTAAAGAAAAACAAAAGATACGATAACTAAAGAGCGATCTCTTCCAGACAACATCTTGAAGGCTCTTGAATGATTGATTGATGTAATTTCAGATCCAAGTGATGGCGGACGACCAGGCGAGCCGCGGTGGCGTGTTCAGCACCAACGAGAAGGGCGCCGTGCCGCCGCTGGTCACTACCGACTTCATTGTCTACGATAAGGGGAATGCTAGTAAGTAAACCAAAATAATGCATACATTTTGACGACCGGTCTGGCCTAGTGGGTAGTGACCCTGCCTGATAAGCCGATGGTCCTGGGTTCGAATCCCGGTAAGGGGTCATCCATTAATTACGTCACACGTTTAGGGGGAGGGAGGGGGTCAAGAAAATGTGACATGTTGTGACATGGGGGAGGGGGGAGACACAAACATTATGATGTCACTTTAACTTCATCAGTAACCGAAAATTATTTTATATTTTTTTATTCGCTGTACAGTTAAATAATGAGATTTTGGATGTAACTTTCGTTGTGTTATAAAATTACTAATATTTATATATCAAATTTTTTTTTTTATATAAAAAAATTATGCCGAGTTAATATTGTCGATTTCGTTGAAAACAAAATTGCCTAAAATGTGACGTCACACCAGGGGGGGAGGGGTTTGCAAAATGTGACCAAGTGTGACAAGGAGGGGGGGAGGGGTAAAAAAACCTAGAAATTCGTGTGACGTAATTAATGGATGATCCCTAAGGGCATTCATTTGTGTGATGAACACAAATATTTGTTCCTGAGTCATGGGTGCTTTCTATGTATATAAGTATTTATTTATCTATATAAGTATGTATATCGTCGCCTAGCACCCACAGTACAAGCTTTGCTTAGTTTGGGGCTAGATTGATTTGTGTAAGATGTCCCCCTAATATCTAATATATTTATTATATAAACTTATACAACTTTTGATAAAAAAACATTGCACCATTTTTTATTAAAAAATATTGCAGAAATTTTTATTTTGTCAATCAAACAATGAATACATGATTGTCGTGTTCGTATATTGAAAAGAAACAGCAAATTTTGATCAATAATACATATTGATCAAACTTATACATATTGTTAGAGTCTGTGCGGAAAGAGAAGAGTCGTGAAATATATGGGATCCAATACATTATATGACTCTTCTCTTTCCACGCAGACTCTACAGCTTGGCAAAAAAGAGTAGAAATTAAAAAGTGGCAACACTGTAGTGTCGTCCCTTTCAAACCAATATGTATAAGAAAACGGGACAACAATACAGTGTTGCCACTTTTTAATTTCTACTCTTTTTTGCCAAGCTGTAGTATAACCGCACTACTAAAATCATTCTTGTAACAACAAATGCCAAAGTGCAGTCAGCAGCAGAAGTTGCTAAACGGGCGAGGTGTTCAAAATTACCCTGACACGCTCTTATTCTCTTTACAATAAAGTCGCGTTAAGGTCATTTTGAACATCTCACCCGCTTAGCAACTTCTACATTGATTCCACCAATTTATCAAAGTATGCTCCATTTGCTGCTATATGTACTTCTATGTATTGTATCACTAAATCTTATAAAACAAAGTCCTCCGCCGTGTCTGTCTGTTTGTGTGTATGTATGTTCGCGATGAACTCGAAAACTACTGAACGGATTTTCATGCGGTTTTCTCCTATCAACACAGTGATTCTTGAAAAAGGTTTAGGTGTATAATCTGTTAAGGTTTTGCGTAACTCGTGCGAAGCCGGGGCGGGTCGCTAGTGATATATATTCAGTATGTAATTAAATATTTGTCCCTTCCAGGTCCGCGATTCATCAGGAGCTCGATGTACAACGTGCCTGTGACCGCTGATCTGTTGAAACAAACCGCCATGCCGTTCTGTCTTGTGGTCAGTTTCCATTTTTAGAGCTCCGTAACCAAAGGGTAAAAACGGGACCCTATTACTAAGACTCCACTGTCCGTCTCTCCGTCTGTCTGTCACCAGGATGTATCTCATGGACCGTGATAACTAGACAGTTGAAATTTTCACAGATGATGTATTTCTGTTGCCGCTATAACAACAAATACTAAAAACAAAATATAATAAATATTTAAGTGGGGCTCCCATACAACAAACGTGATTTTTTGCCGTTTTTTGCGTAATGGTACGGAACCCTTCGTGCGCGAGTACGGCTCGCACTTGGCCGGTTTTAATACGTCTGCCTGATCTTAGCGCATTACTGTATGAATAAAGTTAGTTTTGCCAAGAATAGTTGCAGGCATTTGAGAAATTAAGAGAATAAGGGACGATCTATTCTCGACACAAACGTAGTCCTCATCTTCCTCCCTGGATATTGACATTATGGAAAATATGTTCACACATTTTGATGTATTTAAATCATAGCTATGCCCGATTGCCCGCCCGTTGGGTTTTTTTGATTTTTTTTTATTATAAGAGTTAGGAGCTTATAAAAAATTGTATGAAACCCATTTTTTGCTCCTAACTCTTATTATAATAAAAAAATCGCAAAAAATCAAACGGCCCGACCGGCCATAACTATGAATATACAAATAATAAATAAATAAATATTATAGGACATTCTTACACAGATTGACTAAGTAATAAATGCCCTTACTGGGATTCGAACCCAGGACCATCGGCTTCACAGGCAGGGTCCAGTGGCGTGCACTTCATAAAGGCAAAAAGGCACTGCCTACCCTACTATAATTCCGATGTCTATCCTCTTAAACTACTTAATTTAATTTATACTTGATCGTACTATCAGTAATCGATATAACTTAAAACATTCTAAAAATTAATAAACGCTCCATCTACCGGTTAAGCTTTGTCATCAAGTCATCATCTATAATTCTACGCGACGAAGTTTACACCACGCGGCCATAGCGCCGCTACGTGCCTTGCACGGCAAAGACAGAAAACATTTCCGTCTAAATCTTTCTATGTGTGCCTCTCCGTGAGTCGTCGTTACGCGGTTACATTGTAGTGGGCCTTCCTATAAGTACGAGCACACAATTATACAAGTAACGCACACATTTAGACGCAATAGGCAGTGTCCACAAAACAAAGAAGTAATAGAAGTGAAACGTACATCTATAGCGTGTGGCATGATTAAGCCTTATTGTACTCAGTTTCACCACAGACTATTGTCAGTCGTGTGTCAATTCAGTATGGCGCTTTTGAGATGTCAGATGTGAAAACGATTCCAGGAAAAATTAGAAATAATTACAAATATGCCGCGCTGCTCCATTTTGGAGTGTAAAAACGCTAGCCGAACAATAAATGTTAGATATGGAGGCATTTCATATCATCGGTAAGTATTATTTCAAGTAATATTTCAATATTTTTTACATTTTCGGTTTCCGCAAGGATTTTTGGATTGTTTAGTGCAAAAATCAAATTTATGTAAATGAGATAAGGTTGATATCTACTTAGCGTCAAAGTCATGTACGGGTGCGCTATTCAGCCACAGTGCGAGGACCATATCAAAAATGTTATCGATGTCGATGTTCGTATAAATACACAGTTCGATTTTTTTTATGTTCATACATGTTCTTAATAATTTATTTTTGTTTTGCCTCTGGATGATCATATCGAAAAAGTCGTCGCTTATACACATTTTATATTATGTACAAAATATGTTCTTACTTATTTATTGCTATTCAATGGATTATTTAATTTAAAGTTTTTCTTATAGTATTGCATCCATGGATACATATTTGTCAATTTTGTATATTAAATACGAGTAGGTAAGGTGTCAGTTTTAAGCTGTCACATAATTTTACTGCCGGGTATTTGCTGGCCAGTCTAAAGCTCGCTCCACACTCTTGGACAAATCTTAAAGCGGTCTTCACATTTGACCTTTGACTAGACTTTTGACACTTGTTTGACCCATATCGTTTCAATATTTAGTATTTGACGTATCTCATTGTTCGAATACGGCTGTAAAGTCTCCTCTCGGAGTTGGACGGCCAGATGACAGTCTCTTTTGTACAAAAGAGTGCATAAGCCAATTCTTGTGATAAGTTTCCAAGCAGACCCCAGGCTCCGTGCCTGACGCGGGCCGGCTCACGGGCCGTGGCAAATAGCCGGAACAACGCTAGGAAGAAGGAAGATGATGGTTGCGCGACATGTAGCACGTAACTGAGGACGCGGACATCACGCGGGGTGTGCTAAGGAGTAACAGTTTTTATTATAAAAATAAAAAATAAAATAAAGTAAGTAAGTAGGTACCTAATCGTCGCCAGAAAATATAGTAATACATATATGTATAAAAAACCTGAGTAGTTTACGTGTACACTAATCTTTAATAAGCGTTTATCGATATCACACCGAATCATGCACATTCCTATCGCATGTGTCAACCTCATAGTCGAATATTTTATCCTATCGCATTCACTCTTGGAAAAGCCATGCAAGTGTAAAAGCAATAGAGCATAAATGTCAATTTACAAAAATAAAAATCGTAGTGCATTTTCGACATAATGTTCTTTGCTGTAAAGTTCAAATTATTGAGATGGGCGAGGGCTCATAATCCTTTTCGAAATAAGAAATATATGGCCAATTTTTGTGACAGCGTTTTGGCGACATAGGTTTCCATACTAATCCAGGCACATGCCGTTTCCCGTCAGAGCGCGGCGCGCTCATTCTTTCTTCCGTGGCAGTGTCTTTCGTACCAAACCTAAACGAATGACGCCCGAAAGTTTCCGAATAGTTCCGATGTTTACGTGACTATTTTAAAAAGTATTTGCTATGGTAATTTAGTGCTAATACGAGACTATTTTTTTATTCGTTTACAGTATTTGGTTAAGTTTATTTACATTTTTTATTCGGTCGCCATTGTTTGTTTGTTTTGGTGAGTTTATGAGATAACAGTTAACAGTTGCCGGAAATTATAAAGTGCGATTAGTGAAAAAATTGATAATTTTAACTGTGAAAGTTGTGGTGGGTGTGTGTGTGTGTGTGCAAACTATTAAAAATGATGCGTTTTCAAAGCTTTCGTTTAGCCAAAAAAAAAGAAGTAATTGAAAAGACTTGACAACAAAATGAAAACCATCAAGCAAATTTTTTTGGTGAGTTAGTAGCTCTCATTTTTTAGGGTTCCGTACCCAAAGGGTAAAACGGGACTCTATTACTAAGACTTTGCTGTCCGTCCGTCCGTCTGTCATCAGGCTGTATCTCACGAACCGTGGTAGCTAGACAGTTGAAATTTTCACAGATGTATTTCTGTTGCCGCTATAACAACAAACACTAAAAACAGAATAAAATGAAGATTTAAGTGGGGCTCCCATACAACAAACGTGATTTTTGACCGACGTTAAGCAACGTCGGGCGGGGTCAGTACTTGGATGTAGACGTGCGCGCCGCCGCGGCGCGCCGCCGCCATAAGAAATCAGCGCGCCGCCGCCGCCGCCGGTAGTTTAAAATTCGCGCCGAGACAAAACCCGCAAGAGGGTACAAATTTAAAATCAATGGATATAAAGCGCGTGCAACGTGCCTAGCTTTAGCGTTCCGACTGTTCCGTTTTTTTTTAATTCATTGCTTGATTTATTTTTACCCTTAAATCGATAACGTCCACTATACTGGACATCCCAAGAAAAAAATTCTGCACCAAATATTAAAGCATAGCGTTACTTTCCCCTGGTAGCGTACTTACACTACCAGGAAACTACGACTACTACTACTACTTGAATGATATGTTATTTTTAAGTAAGTAAGAAAATATTGGGAAGCAGTGTGAACATAATCTTTTTGTCAAAGTCCTACAGCAGACTACCTACGCAGAACTTGCAAGGAAGCATCCGACAGACTGACATTTTCCCATTTTTTTTTTATATGACAGTATTAAGCAGCGTTATAACGTGTAATAGGTTACTAACTGGTTTGTTTTTTACGTGGCAATATGATTTACATAAAAATGTTTTGTGTTTATGTGTAAAACCAAGTGTAAAAAGTGTAATGTCCAGTATTTTGCCCGTTGTCGTTTACACAGCACTTTTGCTAAGTCCAATATGTTGGACGTTGCCAAGTATGCGAAGAGTAAAATTATTAAATTGTCTGGTAGTTTTTGTGGTAAATAAATTAAATAGAGGGATGTTAGGTGTTTCAAAACGTTCTAAAAAGTCATTACTTGCGGTAATACAACGTAATTAACCAAATAGATTAAAAAAAAAATATTTTTATGGATTTTTTTTCCTGTGGATGTGGTGTGTGTGTGTGTGTGTGTGTGTGTGGATTTGTTTTCATCAAGAGACAGACCCGATTTCATTTGAGAAAAATATTACGAAAATTTTGATAAAAGTGCATGCATTATTGTAAAAACCATTGCTCAGATGATACTGCTTCCTAGGATACCCCGCTAAGTTAGATTTAATGTGAAATAAATGACGTCAATGACTGGTAAAATTTTACCACCTACGATAGCTAGCTATAAAGTTATTGCAAAAATATAAAAATAATAGGTTTTACTTACTTAAATTCATTACATACAGTTGACATTATCAGTAAGTGTATTTCTAATTAAAAAATGCAATTATTCTATATTTATTTAAAAAAACATGAATTGGACTAAAAAACCCTTATGCACATAGGTACAGTAGGTACTCTATTATACTCGGCGTGTCCAAAATACTGGACGTCTTTTCATTACGCCGATATTTTTTTTTACACCGATCATAGCAACGTCCAACATACTTGACATATGTTTTTTTCAACATTATAATTAGATTTTTTTTCATGATTTTTCTACAATAAACCAAAAAAACGATGTAACACAGTTATTTTTGAGATTTTTTCCCTTGTTGATTTAGAGTTAATCTTGGTTTTTCATTATACGTATATTGAAAAGTTGAAAATCCCACGCCGCCGCCGTGGATTTTTTCGTGGCGCGCCGCCGCCCGATTATTTTCTACCGGCGCGCACGTCTACTTGGATGGGTGACCGTTTTTTTTTTTGCATTATGGTACGGAACCCTTCGTGCGCGAGTCCGACTCGCACTTGCCCGGTTTTCTGATGTAATTTTGCCTACCCAGTCTCAAATCTCTGTGCACGCCACTGGCAGGGTCACTACCCGCTAGGCCAGTCCAGTATGATTTCTGGATTCTATCTATGTATCTAAGTCAGTGTTGGCCGAAAGTTAATGCAAATTGAAAATGTTGGCCATTAACCATTATAAAGTGAATCGTAAACTGTAATCGTCCGTTACGGTCTAAGGTTCAATTTATAATGGTTAATGGCCAACATTTTCAATTTGCATTAACTTTCGGCCAACACTGGTCTAAGTTTATATAGCGTCGCCTAGTTTCTAAAGTAGAAGCTTAGTTTAGTTTGGTCTGAGTAAGATAGTCCCCAAATATTTTTAGTGTTCCGTACAAAACTTCGTTCACGGAACACTTATGGGATCACTTCGGTCTTGCAAATCAGTTAAATTCGTTTTTCTCAGAGACCGTTTGACGTAGATACCTAAAATTTGGAACAGTTATAGCAATTACCACCACTCTTCTTCTTCTCCTAAGCTTTTTTCCCATCATCTGGGGTCAGCTCTCCTTGTCTGTCTTTTCCATTTTTCTCTATCCTGCGCTGTTGCTGCGTCCATCTCGGTCTCCTTCAGATCTCTCTGGACCGTCGTCAGCCAGGTGGCGGGGGGTCTTCTGCGGCGACGCGTCGTGGTGGGTAGGCAATTATCAATTAGCAATTACCACCACTAATGTTGTTTTTTCTAGATATCCCCCATGGCGGAAACCTTCGAGCAAGAGCGTCCGCCCCCCCTCCTGGACTTCGCAGCCCTGACGGGGAGCCCCACGCTGGGCCCGGTGCGCTGCTCGCGCTGCAAGGCCTACATGTGCCCTAACATGAAGTTTATAGACGCAGGGAGACATTTTAAGTGCGCGTTCTGCAAGGCTACCACTGAAGGTTCGTATACTTTTTAACTAGAAAAAAAAATGTAACAAAAGTTCCATCCATGGTATAATAATATACTCCGCCTGGTACTCCATTCCGAGATTCGCGTATGACCTAACTGACACGCGCCTACGTCATCATGCTGTTTACAGGTTCTCAAACTTTGAAATGTGGGAGAATTTTAACCAACGGTGAAAATTATTTTAACGGCATTAATTTTAAGTTATTCATGTAGAAACATAGTAAAATAAAACAAATCTAATGTATTAAATTAAACTTTATTTATCTATACAAGACAAACGTTTGAAAAACTAATTCACAGTTACACATTAATTACCAAGCTTACGGCGTGAAAAGTTTGGAAAACACTGCGACTGCTGACACTGAGCGAGAAGGAAATAACAATTAACACGCGTTCGACAAGGATGACGGTCAGGGCATGAAGTTATCTAGATCCGAATTGTCAAATGTGCACAGCGCTATCCTGTGTTGCCAGTAGTATAAACAGAATTACCCGAAAGTCTGAAATTTCTTTCGTGAATCGGAAGATATTGCTAACGAGTAATTAAAAATGACGTGTTATTGTAAAATTTAAGCTAAAATACATATAAATGAAAATTATAAAATTATAAAGAAATATTTTAACTTATTAACCATAGGTATAATGTACCCATGTAACATATTATGTTGAAATAAAGTGGCAATGTTATTGTGACGTAGGCCCGTGTCACTCTGGGAATGGAAGACCATGTTTTATTAGACCATGGTTCCATCATGAAGAAAAAGTGGGCAAAGTTGCAACATATGGGCAAAGTTGCATTATGGGCAAAGTTGCATTAAATGACCAAAGTTGCATAACCTAGGCAAAGTTGCATCATAATGTGCAAAGTTTCATCATATGGACCAACTTGCTTCATATGGGCAAAGTTGCACAAGGCTTACATGTGCCCCTACATGAAGTTTATAGACGACGGAAGACATTTTTAGTGCACGTTTTGCAAAGCTACCAATAAAGGTTCGTTCCTAAACTTCTTTACCATCCCAAGTCTCATAGTACCTACTTAATTTATGCAGCTTTGGATTTGAAACTTTTTTTATTATGGTTTGATTTTGTTACTTGTAGGACATAAAATATTACCGAAATTAATAGAAAAGTTCCATCATGTAGGTAAAGTTGTACCGTATGAGCAAATTAGCGCTATATGGACAAAATTGCATCACGTGGGAAAAGTTGTAACGTATGGACAAAGTCGCATTAAATATGCAAAGTTGCAAAAATTGGGCAAAGTTGCACCATGAGAGCATAGTGTCGTCGTGTCAAAAAAATTAAGCTTTGTGAATTCATGTATAGTTGAATCATCGAGAGCGTGGAATTGCATATGTAGTAGTATTGTTTGTTTACAGGCATTCTATATTTGAATTTTCTATTTTCTTGTACTATCAGCATACAACCACTACAAATGCAATTCCATCTTCTCGATAATTCAACTATACTTATATACATATATTGTGATATTCATGAATTAATAATAAATAAATCTTTATTTACATACAATATATATACTAAACGAAATTAATAACTAGCTTAAATCTAAAATAGGCCCTTGAGGCATTGTACCAAGGATGCTGGCGGCATTTCCTCGCTGTATCGCAATGCTGATACGTTGTGCGAGGTAGCCGCCAGCTCTTCGGTCACCAGTTACGTCAACCAGACGCTTCGCGATTTCTGCGAACAACTTATGCGCGCTGGGACCCCATGGACCTAGAGTTTCAACACCAAATGGTACAAAATGGTACTCTCTACCGAGGCTCTTATATTTGTTACGTTTTAGAATTTCGGCGCTTTCCGCCGCTCCGCCCGCTTTTACAGTAGTCCGTTGGAGGTGGGACGGTGCCAGTGTGTCTACGTAGGTAGCATCCCACACCAACATCCGTCCCAAGCTCCAAGGAACTAAGGACACTCCATCGGGCCTCTTGCCATCATCTCTGATAATGCCAGTCGGCTCAAGAAGAGCAGGCACATTGATGGTGGCAAGAGACCGACGGACTATGTCATTAAGCGACGCATGTCTCGAAAAACGGCCTGCACTTTTTTGACAAGATAATCCGTGGTGTCCCAGTCGGTCCACGTCCGTGCCACAAGAGCATATGTGTGGCGTACACACCGAAACCCCGAGTCGCAAACCAGTCGCCAGTCTAAGGGAGGCCGGATCCAAGAAAGTACCAGTATTGGGCGAAGGATGGGCATGTAGCCAGTAACCGGCTTCCCGGGCTCCGACCGCCAAAAGCCTCGCGCGGTCTGGACCTGTACAGTTGTTTAGGAGAGTATTGTAAGTTAAATCACAGTAAACATTATCCCAACTCCTTTGTGAATTTGGGTTGTCTGGAAATTGTTTGCCTGGGCAAGCAATTTTAAAAGCATTTTTGGCGTCCTCAAAGCCCGCGATCTCACAGTTTGTGGGCAAAGCCCTTAAGATATTTCCTATGAGACCAGACGTGCTATGAGTGGACGCCAAAAAGGCTGGGGAAGCCACACTGGAAATTTTGCGAATTCCTAAACCTCCAAACCGAATGGGGAGGGACGCTTGAGACCAGGAAGGCTCACTTAGCTGAATGTTTAGAATCGTCTCTAAACTAATTTTGATCAAATCATCTATGGGCGACAATAAATTTTGATGTATCCAAAAAGGACAACAGCGGAGCACATACGTAAATTTAGGGACAAAAAGGTAGAATTTAAGAATCACAAGAGCATAATGAGGGCTAATTTCGAGTAAGCGATCCGTGTGACTTTTGAATTTAGTTATGGAGTTAGAAATATAATCGGGAAAAGATTCTTCGAATATAGGAGAACCCAGGAGGCAAAGAGAATACTTGTCTACTGATTTGATATTGGGAGTCAGATCGTCAAATTTGGGTTGTAAGTTGGGCAAAGTACAAGAAGATTTTTGAATAAAGAGTTGGCATTTACTGAAATTCAGTTCTAAACCAATATTTTCGAAACTACTCTTAATAAAAGACAAATCAGAGAGTACAGTATTCACGTCACCTCCTAGGGTTCCGTCATCTAAGTACCACACATTGAATTTTGATTTTAAATTTTTGATAATTGGATTTATAGCCAAACTAAAAATTGCTAGCCCGAGAGGGTCACCCTGCTGACAGCCAACCTCGGAAGATAATTCATGTGACTTGTACATTAATTTAGATGAGTCTGAATAGCAAAAGAAAAGGTAATTGTATAGTTCCGGAATTTTGTCCTTAACTTCTGTCAGCAAGGTGTCTCTACTAACCGAATTAAAAGCATTTTTAACGTCAATTTTGACAACAATTTCGCAATCATCGAGTGAAAGGTAGGTCCTTAGGGCATGGACGGCTGCCTCGCACCCACCTTTCGTGCCGAAACCTAGCTGTATTGGTTCAAAAAGGGATTGTAATTTTGGTCTAATGTGTCTAACCGCAATTTTTGAAGCCAGACGTCGTAAAGTAGACCCCACCGCAATGGGTCTCACCCCTCCGTCCTTTTTGGTTAGGGCGATCAGGTTTGCCCCGTATAGAATCGGGACGATATCAGTGTTAATTTTGCCTGAAAACATAAAATTTATTAATTTAGTAAGGGAACAGACAAGCTGCTCACCTGCGTCGCCCACGGAATGAGAAATAAGATCTTTCAAATGTTGGGGCGAGATCCCATCCAGGCCGGCCGCCGAACCGGTTTTGAAAGAAAATATGGCGTCAATAACGTCTTTGCCTTCGATTTGGAGGCAGGCCTGGTCAGCTGTAGGTGGGGCAAACGAGTGTGGTACTGAAGGAGCCGAGGGATGTTTAGATCGTAAGGCCGAGAGGGTATCGGGAGTATCTGGCGATAGCACGTCGTTTGTGAAAAGACGTTTTAATTAATTATGCATCATTAATTTTTCTAATCACAATCTATAGTTCGTTTTTTTTTTGCATTAGAAAGAAGGTAAACAATCTTGATGTGTCTTTTTATTAAACAATATTGAAAAAACGCTTTAAAAAATAGTTTATATTACTTATGAAAGCAAAAGAATGTAAAAGATCGTATATGATTTAAAATTGTAACATATTTGCTGTGATTTATTTTTCAATGGTGATTTTTAATAAACAGTCATGTCAAGATTGCTTCGCTTGTTTCTAATGCTAAAAAAAACAAACTAAAGGAAAAATGCGGATTCGTTTTACCTACCTATTCAATTTCTGTATGTAATTGTAAATACAACGCTCGATATATTTGCAATAAATTGACAATATACCTGTGATTGTCCACAGTACCCATGGAGTACACACAGTACATCAACAGCATGCAGCAATACGGACATCTGCCCGCAGAAATGGCGCTCGGTGCCTACGAGATCGTCGCTACGAAGGAGTATTGTCGAGTAAGTACATAATTACAATACAATCATTCTTCATTGCTCACCAATATCAAGAAACATGACATACAAACTATGTTAGACAACAGACGGTCTTGTAGCTAAAGAGCGATCTCCTCCAGACAACCTAATCACAGTAAATCACAATTATCAGAGAATTTTATTCAATTAGACCTATAGTCTATTTTTAGGATGGGACAGTTCCTATCTTAACGTTTTAAATAAGTAGTAAAAATTTAGTAAGTAATCAGCTTTTTTTAATGATTTGATCGTTTTATTTCAGAATAACACATTGCCTAACCCGCCCGCCATAGTGTTTTTAATTGACGTATCCTACAATGCTATCAAGAGCGGCCTCGTCCACACCATCTGCGAGAACATACAGGAGATTATTGAGGTACTGTTGTTACAATGTTTACTGTGACTTCGAACTTTTAATTGGAATTCGAATCATGTGCAGAATGGCGTAACGCCATATAATTTAATATACATAGTAGTAATAAGGCTATTTCAGATTTATTCTAAACTATACGCTCGCGATTATATCGCGAATGCGAATTCGAATAAATTATAAAACTTCAGGGATTTATTTTAGAATAAATTAATAGTAAAATGGATTAATCGGATTAATAGTTGAAGTTTTAGAATATAGCTAAAACTTCAACTATTAATCTCTTCACTCCCGCCATCATCATGTATTCATAATAATTATATGACGGTGAATGTGCCTGGGGGCCTACCGCGAACCACGTTCGACGTGTTGCCTCCCTGTCACACTTACGTAGAAATTTACAAGTGCGACAGAGAGGCAACACGTTGAACGTGGTTCGCGGTAGGCCATCTGGCTTTTCCAATTATAAAGAACACTTTTGATAAATGATTTATTGAATTTGAGCAGCCGAATTTTACTGATTCTCGACCTTATTTCATAGCATTTAGGCTTATAATGGCTTGTTTTTACAGGCTATACCCAAAGACGAGCAAACGGGTAAAAGCTGGACCCGCGTAGGCTTCATCACCTACAGCTCCACCGTCCACTTCTACAATATCAAGGTAAGTTATTGCAACTTTGCCCATTTGTCCTTCACAACTTTGCTTCGCGTGGCAACTTTTTCCAAGTTTATGCACGTCCAAAATACTTTCACATAAAAATAAATTACATTATAAAAGGTATAATAAAAAAGGGCGTAAAGTTTTTAGAATAAGGGGGTCAAAAATAAAATAAACATTTTTGTTTTCAGGGCTCCCTAGCACAGCCACAAATGATGTCAGTAGGCGATGTGGCGGACATGTTCGTACCTTTACTGGAAGGGTTCCTCGTGACGCCAGAAGAAAGTGGGGTGGTGTTACAAGCACTTTTGCAGCAACTACCCAATATGTTTGCTGACAACAAGGAGACGGAAACGATATTGCTGCCAGCCGTGCAGGTGCGTTGCTTGCTTATAAGTGTTCTAGTGTCTCAACTTTGCCCATTATGGCAATTGTAATTTGTAATTAAAGGGATGTTTACAAAAACAACATGACTGACAACACTGGTTGACACCTGAAACGATTAACAATGTTCTTAAAAAAGTGTCAACCGCTCTAAGCAGTTATGTTGTTTTTGTAAACATCCCTTCAATTGTAAACGTTTATTTCAGATAAATAGTTACATGTAGACAAATAGAAATAAAATCAATCACAAATGTATAAAACAACACACACATTATGTCGCATGTGCATTTGCCCGACGTACCTAGAGTACAAAAAATGCCGTCCGGCGATTTCGATGCGAATGTGATGCTGACTTTATAAGCTTTTTAGTCCCCACCTCACGTGTCTGACATGATCTTATTTGTAGAGTCATAAGAGCGCGTCACATATTTTTGCGGCCTTCGAAGAGTAACATAATATTGCAGGTGACTGAACTATCCTGTAGTAGAACTACAAAGCGCTAAAGGCAGCTTCGTCAAGCGCCATCATCTCATCTCTTCGCAACTTTGCCCACCTACATTATATTTTTGGCAATTTTACCCCATCATGTCAACTGTGCCCAATCTCATTATCTGCTAATTTTCTGTAGACGGGCTACATACAAGGCTCGTGTTGGATACAAGTTTGCCCACGATTTTTGCAACTTTACTCAATCTAAACTTCCGCTTTTCCGCAGGCGGGATACGAAGCGCTAAAAGCGGCGGACACATCAGGTCAACTGCTCGTGTTCCACACAACTTTGCCCAGTTACAACGCGCCGGGCAAACTTATCAACAGGGAGGATAGGAAACTACTAGGCACGGATAAGGAGAAACAGATCACTTGTAAGTATTTTAGAGGCAATATTTAAGCCTTCAGTAAAAAGAGTATATAATCTATATAACTTGGAAAAATTCGACCTATGCCGCTGTGGCCCGGTGGCCGAATGGCACAGGCATCTGCCGCGATAGCAGAGGACGCTGGTTCGATTCCAGCCTGGGGCACTGGAGGCCTTGGTCACTTTTTCTTAGTATATGACATTTATTTCAGTTTATAAATAATAGTGTTTCTACTTGAAATAAAAACAAATTAAAATATTTTCTGAAAATAATTTAATTTGTTCTAATACTTCTAATAGTACATTTAAACTGGATTTAAATGTGCTAATGGCGTCAGATGCAGTGCATAATTATTTTCCATCGTATTTTCTCGGAAACGTTCGTATTTGTCATGCTACTTTAGTCAATCTCAGTACCTTTCGAGCCGCCATCAGATATATCGGAGCGGCCAAGGCGCTCACAAATTATTGTCAGGGCGTTAGAGCGCGTGTTCGCATATTGTGAACACCTTGGCCGCTCCGATATATCTGATGGCGGCTGTACAGAGACTGACTGAAATAACAAGACACGTTCGTACGTTTCCGTGGAAATACGATGGAAAATAATTATGAATGAATGAATGAATGAATGAATGAATATTTTTATTTATTACGTGTAACACATGGACACAATTTTTATTAGTAATGCTTACAAACTAAGGGGTTAGTAGGTACAGGGTTATTTTTTAAAACAAAACAACACTGATGGGCGAATGCAATCCCTCACAGTGTAACAAGTAGGGACAGTCAACCCTATCCGCTATCATGCGAAGGAGGCTGTTGGGACTGCCACGCACACGGCGCACCAGGGATGCTGCGCGTGCACGCATGGTAGTATAGAAACAATCCACGCGCGCCGCCGCGAACATCCCTGATGCGCTACAGAAACGAGGCAGTCCCATCAACACCCGGAACGCATTATTGTACTGGACCCTAAGGGCCCCATATGCCCGTTGCGTATACTCCGCCCACAGATTGCAGGTGTAGAGGGAAGTGCAAAACGCCTTAAACAAAGTGACCTTCACCTCTTTAGAGCACCTTGCACTACAACTGTATTCATAAACAAGTTAGAAGCTTCAATTATCTATTAATCAGAATCAAAGTGTCGATCGGCCATTATTCAAATTAACGAATCTGATTTTTAAGGGGCTACCCGAGGAGATTTTTGACAAGTTTTGAATCGTATCTCGTTTTTTGCACTACAGATAGAATGACAAGACAAACAGTTATCGGTTTTTCAATCTTTTATCTCCGGTTTTGTCTACCGGATTTTGAAAGAAATGAATACTTATTTTTTTATGATTTTTTTAAACATTGTCTAAAAAAAACACTTTTTTCGTATCTCGTTTGCTGTGAAGGATCTTACGTGTACGAAATCTACATATTTGGCTTCCTCTATGACGTGTCGAAAAACGTGTCTAGGGTTTTCATTAATTTCATTTTAAACTAATTAACACAAAAGTTATGGCCAGAAAACCAGTTTTTTAGCCTAAAATTGTTCAACTTTTATGCCAAATATCTCGAAGACAATGAACTTTGAAGTAAATATGGGATACTATATAGCCGTTGCTGTTAATATAATAAGCTACAAAAACATTAATAATTCTTTCCAATTTTTAGTGTATTTTCCCCATTCCTTTTTGTGTAATATATGTATGTTTATCCAATAAATTTTGTATGTATTTATATCCTTTATCTTTCTGGTACCTTGTTGTACATTTTGCTGCATTTGTCACCCTCTTTTCACTTTCTCCTCTCATCTACTCATAGGTTAACTGGAAGAGATCCCTCGCCTTTGTACTTCTTACTAATTGTATGTTATTTTTAATATGTCTTTTTGTACAATAAAGAGTTTACTACTACTACTACTACTAACATTAGACGGCAGTATACAACGAGCTAGGCCAACTCTGTCCTCTGTGCCTGTGTGGGTTTTTAATACCCGATTAAGTCCCGTTGTACAATTTAATAATGTGTAAAAATCGTGAAAGTTTAAATCAGTGTTATATCTCTACCTTTTAATTTCGACCTTCATTCTCTAACATAAAGTTTAATTTCCAGCACCGCAAACGACAGCATACAACGAGCTAGGCCAACTATGCTCTCAAGCCGGCGTTGCGGTAGAACTGTTTATATGTAACAACGCGTATGTGGACTGCGCTACTATTGGACAACTGTCCAGACTAACTGGAGGAGAGTTACACAAGTACACATACTTCCAGGTTAGTGTTTTACGTGTCTAGATCATTTTGAGTGCCTTGCCCGTTCAGTTACTTCTGCAACTAGCTAGGCCAGCTCTGTTCTCAAGCCGGCGTTGCGGTAGAACTGTTTATATGCAACAACGCGTATGTGGACTGCGCTACTATTGGACAACTGTCCAGACTAACTGGAGGAGAGTTACACAAGTACACATACTTCCAGGTTAGTGTTTTACGTGTCTAGATCATTTTGAGTGCCTTGCCTGCTCAGCTACTTCTGCAACGAGCTAGGCCAGCTCTATTCTCAAGCCGGCGTTGCGGTAGAACTGTTTATATGCAACAACGCGTATATGGACTGCGCTACTATTGGACAACTGTCCAGACTAACTGGAGGAGAGCTACACAAGTACACTTACTTCCAGGTTAGATTTATACGTGTGTAGATCATTTTGAGCCCCTTGCCCGCTCAACTACTTCTGCAACGAGCTAGACCAGCTCTGCTTTTATGCCATAAGTAAGGCGCCCCCAAAAATCCGATATACCTATTTGTTCACGGAAAACCGGATCGCTGTATCAATGAAAACCATCGACTAGGAATCCTCTTGACGGAGTTTAGAGCAATTATTTAATGAAACAGATGCTGCCAAAAATACGGGGGTGCGGGGGACAAGGTGAGCGAGGTCCCGTGCCGTGATTGGTCCGTTCAAAGACACGGACGTCACACAAAGACACTTTCGACTTGATAATGGAGTAAAACTACCGTATTTGTGGCAGAGGGGGTAAAGCTACTATGCTCAGTCTGGAGGATGTCTTGTCTGTGATGAAAACTTTTCAAATAACTTGTCACAAATATAGAATTGAATGTCAAATTTGCCTGTTTTAATTGTTATAATATAATGTTAATTTTGCCCACAGGCGGATTTAGACGGCCCCAGAATAGTATCTGACGTGATCCGCGTGGTGTCCCGCCCGACGGCGCATGACGCAGTAATGCGCGTGCGGACATCCACCGGCGTCCGCGCCACTGACTTCTATGGACACTTCTTCATGTCTAATACTACTGATGTTGAATTGGCTGCCATTGGTAAGTGCAAAACTCAACTCTACAATCTACATATTAGTCGCTTAATCTCAAACAAAGGTAAATCCATCTGTCAGACTTAGACGGTCCCAGAATAGTGTCGGACGTGATCCGTGTGGTGTCCCGTCCGACGGCGCATGACGCAGTGATGCGTGTTCGGACATCCACCGGCGTCCGCGCCACTGACTTCTATGGACACTTCTTCATGTCTAATACTACTGATGTTGAATTGGCTGCCATTGGTAAGTGCAAAACTTAACTCTACAATCTACATATTAGTCGCTTAATCTCAAACAAAGGTAAATCCATCTGTCAGACTTAGACGGCCCCAGAATAGTGTCTGACGTGATCCGTGTGGTGTCCCGTCCGACGGCGCATGACGCAGTAATACGCGTGCGGACATCCACCGGCGTCCGCTCCACTGACTTCTATGGACACTTCTTCATGTCTAATACTACTGATGTTGAATTGGCTGCCATTGGTAAGTGCAAAACTTAACTCTACAATCTACATATTAGTCGCTTAATCTCAAACAAAGGTAAATCCATCTGTCAGACTTAGACGGCCCCAGAATAGTGTCTGACGTGATCCGTGTGGTGTCCCGTCCGACGGCGCATGACGCAGTAATACGCGTGCGGACATCCACCGGCGTCCGCGCCACTGACTTCTATGGACACTTCTTCATGTCTAATACTACTGATGTCGAACTGGCTGCCATTGGTAAGTGTAAAACTTAACTCTACAATTTCTACATATGAGTCGCTTAATCTCAAACAAAGGTAAATGCATCTGTCAGACTTAGACGGCCCCAGAATAGTGTCTGACGTGATCCGTGTGGTGTCCCGTCCGACGGCGCGCCACCGACTTCTATGGACACTTCTTCATGTCTAATACGACTGATGTTGAACTGGCTGCCATTGGTATGTTTTTACACTTTTTTTACCCTACATTATTTCAAGCAGAGGAGGGCTTATACGGACACCATCTGTAGATGTGCAAGTTTTTTAAATACCACTTTGGTGGCAAACAAGCATACAGCCCGCCTGGTGATAAGAGATCACTGATAAGTGATAAAGCGAGTTGCGGAAAATTTCCAAAAAAAATTAAAAGCTCAGTCATGCTTGTGTTGTGGATACTTTTTAAGTCAGTAACAAATATTTGTGATAAACACACATATAAATACCCTTACCAGGCGGCTTAGCACGGTCGCGTTTTTATCCCTTGTCACCATGACTGTCACGTTCTAACAAGTATGTAAGTGCGAAAGGGACGCGCATAGTGATAGTCGATAAAAATGGAACCGTGCTGAGCCCGCAGGATTCAAACACGGGACCTCCTACAAAAGTACAACTTTTTTTCAACAAATTAATTTATTATGAACAGAGACCGGAATATTATATAATTATATAATATAATAATATTGTGGCCATTTTTATGTGTCATAAGGAGTTCTCATTTATCGACTTGCGTTACAAATACAATCATCGCTACAATGTAGAACACAAAATATTAAAACGTTATACTTATAATAGTTAATGGATATTTTGACTTTCAGGCAATAATTTATGAATAATATGATATTTTTCTCAGACGCGGACAAGGCGATCGGCGTAGAAATCAAACATGACGACAAGCTAACAGGCGAAGACGGAGTATACATACAGGCTGCCCTACTATACACACACCGCAGCGGCCAGAGGAGATTGAGGGTGCTCAACCTGGCGTTAGGAGCGGCGCCGCAGCTGGCAGATGTCTATCGGAGTATGGAGCTTGATACGACGCTCAACTTCCTTACTAAACAAGGTAACTAGTTTTATAAAGACCTGTGGCTCTCTAACAGATAGGGTTAGAAAGAGAAGGAGTATATACATGCTCTATTATACACACACCGCAGCGGCCAGAGGAGATTGAGGGTGCTCAACCTGGCGTTAGGAGCGGCGCCGCAGCTGGCAGATGTCTATCGGAGTATGGAGCTTGATACGACGCTCAACTTCCTTACTAAACAAGGTAACTAGTTTTATAAAGACCTGTGGCTCTCTAACAGATAGGGTTAGAAAGAGAAGGAGTATATACATGCTCTATTATACACACACCGCAGCGGCCAGAGGAGATTGAGGGTGCTCAACCTGGCGTTAGGAGCGGCGCCGCAGCTGGCAGATGTCTATCGGAGTATGGAGCTTGATACGACGCTCAACTTCCTTACTAAACAAGGTAACTAGTTTTATAAAGACCTGTGGCTCTTTAACAGATAGGGTTAGAAAGAGAAGGAGTATATACATGCTCTATTATACACACACCGCAGCGGCCAGAGGAGATTGAGGGTGCTCAACCTGGCGTTAGGAGCGGCGCCGCAGCTGGCAGATGTCTATCGGAGTATGGAGCTTGATACGACGCTCAACTTCCTTACTAAACAAGGTAACTAGTTTTATAACAACCTGTTGCTCTCTAACAGATAGGGTTAGAAAGAGAAGGAGTATATACATGCTCTATTATACACACACCGCAGCGGACAGAGGAGTTTGAGGGTGCTGAATCTGGCGTTAGGAGCGGCGCCGCAGCTGGCAGATGTCTATCGGAGTATGGATCTTGATACGACGCTCAACTTCCTTACTAAACAAGGTAACTAGTTTTATAACAATCTGTGGCTCTTTCTAACAGATAGTGTTAGAAAGAGAAGGAGTATATATACATGCTCTATTATACACACACCGCAGCGGCCAGAGGAGATTGAGGGTGCTCAACGTGGCGTTAGGAGCGGCGCCGCAGCTGGCAGATGTCTATCGGAGTATGGAGCTTGATACGACGCTCAACTTCCTTACTAAACAAGGTAACTAGTTTTATAACGAGCGGTGGCTCTTTCTAACAGATAGTGTTAGAAAGAGAAGGAGTATATATACATGCTCTATTATACACACACCGCAGCGGCCAGAGGAGATTGAGGGTGCTCAACCTGGCGTTAGGAGCGGCGCCGCAGCTGGCAGATGTCTATCGGAGTATGGAGCTTGATACGACGCTCAACTTCCTTACTAAACAAGGTAACTAGTTTTATAACGAGCGGTGGCTCTTTCTAACAGATAGTGTTAGAAAGAGAAGGAGTATATATACATGCTCTATTATACACACACCGCAGCGGCCAGAGGAGATTGAGGGTGCTCAACCTGGCGTTAGGAGCGGCGCCGCAGCTGGCAGATGTCTATCGGAGTATGGAGCTTGATACGACGCTCAACTTCCTTACTAAACAAGGTAACTAGTTTTATAACGAGCGGTGGCTCTTTCTAACAGATAGTGTTAGAAAGAGAAGGAGTATATATACATGCTCTATTATACACACACCGCAGCGGCCAGAGGAGATTGAGGGTGCTCAACCTGGCGTTAGGAGCGGCGCCGCAGCTGGCAGATGTCTATCGGAGTATGGAGCTTGATACGACGCTCAACTTCCTTACTAAACAAGGTAACTAGTTTTATAACGAGCGGTGGCTCTTTCTAACAGATAGTGTTAGAAAGAGAAGGAGTATATATACATGCTCTATTATACACACACCGCAGCGGCCAGAGGAGATTGAGGGTGCTCAACCTGGCGTTAGGAGCGGCGCCGCAGCTGGCAGATGTCTATCGGAGTATGGAGCTTGATACGACGCTCAACTTCCTTACTAAACAAGGTAACTATGTAGTTATATAAAGATCTGTGGCTTTGTCTAATATATAGTGTTAGAAAGAGAAGGAGTATATATACATGCTCTATTATACACACACCGCAGCGGCCAGAGGAGATTGAGGGTGCTCAACCTGGCGTTAGGAGCGGCGCCGCAGCTGGCAGATGTCTATCGGAGTATGGAGCTTGATACGACGCTCAACTTCCTTACTAATCAAGGTAACTAGTTTTATAACAACCTGTTGCTCTCTAACAGATAGTATTAGAAAGAGGAGGAGTAAAGTCTATTTCAATAGAACTTGCTAACTATGTAAACAAACCGCCATATTGAAATTGTCTCTGAATGATGAATTTACTAGTGATGGGCAAGACTCCTACTTACTACTTTACTAATGTCAAACCATATCGAATAATAAAATACCAAAAGTAAAAAACAAGTAGTTACTTATTTAAACTTTCACGATTATTAAACATTATCAAACTGCACAACGGACCTGCTGCTTTTGCTGGAGTCAGGACCAAACCACTGGATTGAGCTGCATAACCCTAAAATCCTCTCCACGGATCGCCATTTCTATAGTAGAAAAGTGCGGGAAGCCATTGAAATCAAAAAACATTGCAATTTTAATCGGGACGAGGGTTTTAAGATCTCATCCACATGGAATCCAGTCATTAGTAAATGTAAGCGGAAACGAATATCGACAGTCGATAAATCGAATATCGTTAGTGTTGTGTGTCGACAGAGTGACATCCCTAGTGCGCAAAACGTTCAAACTGATAAACAAGACCAAGTGCGGGTAGTTCGAAAAACTCGCGCGGCTAGAAGATGTTGATGTCAACTTGAGCCAGTCTTCTCCGAGACCACGGGGACAACGCCGTCCTCGAAACGTCGGAGGTAAATCTTAAAACTTAAATACGCGATTAAGTCCCGTTGTGCAGTTTGATAAGTAGTTACTTATTTTTAATTTGTTTAATCACGACCAGAAGACAAATTAGTACTTAAGAATGATGTATTGATGTATTTTATAACCGCGGCGGTAGGTACAGAGCGTGGGTTGGGTAGTGTGTAGCGGGTTTATATCACAAACTTTAGTCACAACACTACCCATCATAGACAATTGTAGAATTTAAAAGAAACAAAACCGTCATTCCAACAGGTCCTAATAACCTAACTTATGAACCCATTTTAAACTTTTAATGAAATATCCAAGATACAGTTATATATTTGTGTATTTTACGGAACGGACCGTTTCAATAGTGTATATGTGTATGGTTTCAATGGTATTTGATGAGGTGGTGTGAAAATTCAAAGAGAAACAGTGATACAACAAAGTTAAGTTGTTTGTTTACATAGTTAGCAAGTTCTATTGAAATAGACTTTATATATACATGCTCTGTTATACACACACCGCAGCGGCCAGAAGAGATTGAGGGTGGTCAATATGGCGGCACATGTTTATCGGAGTAAGTTAGTAAAAAAACAACAGGTTGCACTTCGGGAGTGCCGACAGAAGTCAAACCCAATGACTAGTCCAAAATGTCTGCAGCACTATGTATTATTGACCCATCCTCCTTTCTATTGAAAAACTTTAGTTCCGAAATTGCTGGTCAGTGATCTTGTTTAAAATTCGAAATTCAAACTGTAGCGTTAATTGTTTAAAACTAGAATAGAAATTGTAAAGTTACCTTGCAGATCTCGCATCTAAATATATTTGGTCATGATATTTTGAGTTTTATTCACCAGTACTAGAGTTCACTTTTATTAGCGATTTCATCAAGATGTAGCTTTATTGAATTATATTTGAGTGATATAAAGTTAGAATGTAACTGTGAGATCCTCGTATTTCAGCCCGTACAAGATTAGAACATTGAGCTTTATTGCTTAATATAAAAGTCCAGTTTTAAATAATTTACCTGATCATGATACGTTATGACTAAAGTTCTTTGGTGAATAACAGTGTCCGTGACACATGACGTCAGCGTTACGTTACGCGTTACGCTGAATCGAGTTTATCATTTTTTCCCCACCTCAAAAAGTGCTCAGCGCCGCTAAAGAAGTTTTCACTTCAAAAATACCGACGAATTAATCGACTTTGAAGTAGTATTAATCCGCTTTCATAACTAATTTGCCGTAATAGCAAACTCTTTGTTGCTATTAGACTGGTTTATATAGTTATCAAAGTGAAGTTGGATGTATGTAAAGTTAGGTTAGAAGGATGGTATGATTTTGGTTAAATTTTGAACATGATTGAATTTATATTAAACCTTAATTTAGTTTATTTTGTTTTTTTTTTCTAGCTGCAGGTATGAAGTTCAATATCTGACCTTATTTGGCATACATAATACCAGTAACACACACACGAACCGAATCTAACTGACATACAAACTTTCGTTGTCTGTCGCGTTCGGTCGTTTCTACCCACTATTACAGTATCTCATGCGAAAATTGAACCTTTTTTTACAAACTAAATTATATTTTTTCGCACCTGTTAACCTTAACTATTTCTTCCAGCCGTGTGGGCGCTCAGAGAACACACCCCCCGCCAAATCCGCGAAGGCCTGGCCGCTCGCTGCGCCAAGTCGCTCGCCGCCTACAGGAGGCACTGCGCCTCGCCGTCCAGCGCTGGCCAACTGGTGCTGCCGGAGAGTATGAAGCTGCTGCCGCTTTATACCAGCTGTGTTCTACGATCGGATGCACTAGGCGCAGGTAATATTTAGAAAAATGCCCCCAGACTATAATGCCATACGGTGTAATACCTTGTAAGTAACCGAAGTAAACCTCCCCCCGTCAAAGTCCCACGCGTACATGAGACACTGCGCCTCGCCGTCGAGCGCTGGGCAATTGGTGCTGCCGGAGAGTATGAAGCTGCTGCCGCTTTATACCAGCTGTGTTCTACGATCGGACGCATAAGGAGCAGGTAATATTTAGAAAAATGCCCCCAGACTATAATGCCATACGGTGTAATACCTTGTAAGTAACCGAGGTAAACCTTCCCTTGTCAAAGTCCCACGCGTACATGAGACACTGCGCCTCGCCGTCCAGCGCTGGGCAATTGGTGCTGCCGGAGAGTATGAAGCTGCTGCCACCTTATACTAGCTGTGTTCTACGATCGGACGCATTAGGAGCAAGTAAGACACAAAAAAACTGAAACTATCCCCACAATATAATGCCATATAAAGGTTTATATAGTGTAGGTACGCTATTATTTCACTAAAACTATATTCTGAGCTGTGAGCTGCGATCGGATGTTTTAGGAGTAGGTAATATTTAAAAAAATGTCCCCAGACTATAATGCCATGCGTTGTAATACCTTAATAGTAACTAAGGTAAACCTTCCCCCGGTCAAAATCGCTCCTGCCACTTTATACTAGCTGTATTTTACGATCGGATGCTTTAGGAACATTAGAAATGTCCCCAGACTATAACACCATACGGTGTAATAGCTTAATAGTAACCAAGGTGAACCTTTCCCCGTCAAAAGTCCCTCGCCTACTGGAGACACTGCGCTTCGCAATCCAGCGTGGGAATTGCCGGTGTGCTCTGTTAATTATGCTAGTACATTATCATTAACTGTTTTTTTTCTCAGGCACGGACATAACCTGCGACGACAAATCGTGCGCGATGTACCGCACTCTAACCGCCGACGTGTCCACGTCCGTCGTGTACACGTACCCTCGCCTGCTGCCGCTGCACCGTCTCGCGGAGGACCCTGCACTCTCGCCGCTCAGGGCTTCCATGGACAAGATGAATGACCAGGGAGTTTATCTATTAGGTAAGTAACTAAAGGCGTATACCGCACTCTAACCGCCGACGTGTCCACGTCCGTCGTGTACGCGTACCCTCGCCAACTGCCGCTGCACCGTCTCGCGGAGGAGCCCGCACTCACGCCGCTCAGGGCTTCCATGGACAAGATGAATGACCAAGGAGTTTATCTATTAGGTAAGAAACTAAAGGCCTATACCGCACTCTAACTGCCGACGTGTCGACGTCCGTCGTGTACACGGACACAATGACCAAGGAGTTTATCTATTAGGTAAGAAACTAAAAGCTAACACACAAATTAAATCGTGGTTCTTTGACGACAACGTGTCGTCAGTGGTAGCTGTCGTCGATGCCGTTGCCGTTCGACTATAAATTGAGAGTGATATAATCAGCTTATTGGTTTTCCTGTAATCTGTGTATAGGTTAATAAGTATTTCGATCGTATAAGGCTTCTGTTTTTTCCTTTTAACGTACGGAACCCGAAAAGCCATGTCTTTATTGTCCCAGAGCTCATTGCACTAAATAACGACAACGTGTCGTCATTGGCACTCAACATTTTATCTTTTTTTTTCTCAGAAAACGGCGTCCACATGCTAATCTGGGTCGGCTCCCAAGCCCCGCTCGACTTCGTACGAGACGTGTTCGACGCGGCTTCCCCTCAACAGATCGACACGCGAGTATGTACGTTACCTGAGTTGGACAATCCGCTCAGCGTAGCTGTGAGGGGCGTGTTAGAAGATGCGACTAGATCAAGAAGAAAGGCCATGAGGGTAAGTTACATAGTTGATACTTATCTCAAGGCAATAAGGTTTAAATTGTTAGTTACACACCTCAACAGACATGCGTACTGTATGCATGTTACCTGAGCTAGATAATCAGCTCAGCGTCGCTGTGAGGTGTATTAAGGCTCATTTAGACGGTGCGAGAACTCGCATGCGTGTTTCATTACATAACGTCGGCTGAGTTGGATGTAACCAATAGTCCTCAATGTAACTAAAATCGCATACGAGTTCGCGCGCCGTCTAAATCGGCCCTTAGAAGATGCGACTGGGACGATGGGGGTACAGATAAGATTCGGGTGAAAAAATCGGTGGACGACATTCGGAAGATCACGGGGCACTTTTGGTTGAGACCATCTCAGGGCCGAGATAAGTGGCGTACACGAAGATAGGCCGTTTACGCGCATTAAGAATTTGGATTTTACAGCTGCGTCGCAGTATGTTAAAAGGTATATATTTTATTTATAATTTGAACATGTTTTTTGATGATTTAAACCTTCGAGCAACACGGAAGGGAGGCGGCATTCGCACTCTTTCCCCTCTGCCGAGGTACAAGATTAGCGCGTCAATCTAATCTAGCGCGGGTAATAAAACTAGTTGCACTTGGATTTTTCACTAGACCGAGTCCAGACGCGCGCGTGAACACTGCTGCACAAAAATGCCTGTTTGCTCGGTGTTTTGTTATAAAAAGAGGTCGGGGACACCAAATTTACAAAAAGAAAGTGTTACATTTCACATGTAATATTTTTTTTTACATATCATACGTTTAATTACATTCAAACACAATTATTATATTTTAGTCTCATGTAATTGTTGGATTTATCGATTTTGCTCGCTCAGTACAAATTGCGGATCGGTCGAGCGACAAATCCGACTTCTCATCTCTCAGAATACAATAACATACTTCAACGAAAATGTGTTAGTGTGCGTGTTGTGACACTTGTCACTCGTCCGTACACAAAAAGAGATCGAGGTTTGCAAGATTTGTCTTTGACGTGTGTCATTTTCTATGTATTTGTGTCGTCATTACAGATTGGATTTTGTATGTAAGTGTGTGAGAAGTGCGACTGTGTGCACCTTTCCCCCCGCGAAAAATGGCAGAAAGATTTGTACGGTGAGATATCGCTTGGGCCCCTCCCTTCCGATGTGTCGGAAGCCGGTGTTGCTCGAAGATTTAAACATACTTTAAACGATAAGCGTTTAAATGATAGGCCTAGTTGTAACGGGCGCTTGCTTTATGTTGCATAAAACCATATAATAATTTGGAAATAATGTCCATATTAAAAAAAACGAACTACTGACAAGCAACCGTTTGGGTAAGATAAATGCATGGTTTATTCACTTAGCACATTAGCATGTCGCATGTCTGCACGCCTAAGATTTATATCATTTATTCCCTTCTTATTTCCTGGCTTTACACTCTTAACCCTTTAACGGACCAGATTAAAAAATACACGATTCAAGCCTCATACACTACACCTCTAAAGTCCTGAAAATTATTCATACGAATAAAATTCAAAATAGAAAAACGCTTCACTGAATTGATAAGATTGATTCATATCTTTCGCTCGCGGTGATATGTATCACTCATTTCGTTCATTTCGCTCAGTGGATCTGTAAGCTATATTGTTCACGAGTGAGTAGAGAGAGATGTCAATCAATCAGATGACATAAGCGCGACCAAGATGGCGAATAACGCGATACGATCCCGCCATGTTTTCCCGACACCCTCCGAATTCTTCCGAACTGCTCCGAAACCTATTCGCATCGTCTCACTCGCTCACTCGCTCGACACGCTCGGCCGGCTCATTCGAATCATGAGTGGGAAAGAGCGAGCAAGGAACACTGAGATAGATGAGTTACTGAGCGAAATGAGCGAGTTGAATCTACACTGAGTTGAAGAGTGAGTGAGTTCAGTCAAATGATACAGTTCATTTAAATCACTCACTCGTGAACGACAAATGCCTAATTCAAAAAGATGATTTTATAAGTAATTTTTTCCGTGTAATATCTAAGCGTGCCCCATAAAGGGTTAAGTACTATAGTATGCTATAGCATGCACGCCTAACTCGTTTCCCCGCATCAGCTGGAGATCGTCCATCAGTACGACAAGAGAGAAGCGCTGTTCCGTCGTCAGCTGGCCGAGGATCGCGGCCTGGATGGCTCTGCATCATACTTGGAGCTGCTTATGGAGACGCATCGCCGTGTTAAAGACCTCATTTAGACAGTATGTCGCGTTGGGAGGCCTGTGGAAGTATTAAAAACAGTTTTTTTCTTTCATAACTGATTCAGCGCTAATCACGACACGTTGTCGTTTCGCTTCAACGAAGCGTTTTGCGCGTCAACTTTCTCAACATTGCATTATGCTCAACATTGTCTGGCTTAAAAAAAGGTGATTCTTCACAAAATGGCTGTCTATTTAATATATAATCTATGAGAAACATAGTTTATTTTGCTTTGGGCAAGAGTATGAGGATTTCCTACACGTGCTTGGCCTATGCTCGGCTAGATGGCGTGACGACAACGTTTCATATTTAACAATTTTAACACATAGATATCAGTGAATGAACAAGGGTCAAAAAGATATAAAAATAATAAAATCATTTATCCATATATAAATATTTTTTTGATAATTTCTTTCACTTTGAGTTTTAGTCGTGTGTCGATAGATGGCAGTAAATTTACTGTGACTACAAAGTTTACTATGACAGGACCCCTCTATACTATCTATTCTCTTTGCTATTAATTAGAGAATCGCGATCAAAATTAAGAATTAGACGAAGACAAGTGTTTTTTAAAGAATAACTGTTTTCTGTTGGGCATGGTAGGAAATGTCGAGGATGTTGACGGTTTCCATAAACATTATTTGATAACAAACTGTGATAATACTTCTACAAGCTATTATTTTTGGGCTTTTAAAAGCAGCGGTTTCAACAGCGTGAGTTAAAAGGGATTTGATTTTTTAATGGTGGAGGGAATGGGATATTCTTCAGCCATGGTACCCATCGTTTCGTGGCGGAAGCGGCAGAATTTGAGGCCTTGTCGTCTGGACGTCAAGAATGTATATCGTCGTGACTAGTCATGTCCACAGCGCCAAGAACGCCTACCGTCGTGAGTAGTTTCTTGTATTAAGGTGACGTTAAACATTATATGCCAAGATTTGTCTGCTTTTAAGCTTTGCTGGTTTTTTAGGTTTTCCTGTTGTTTTCGCTTTTACAGGTTTTCGGAAATCGAGTGTTTTTCTAATGAGAGTTTTAAATTTTCGCAATTTGTTTGTTCCAGTGGGATTTTTCTGTATTTTGTATCATCGTAACGTGTTTTAGAAATTACAAACATAACTGACTTTGTTTTGTATTTTCTGCTATTTGATTTGTCTTAACACATTTAACACCAACATGTGCATCACCTCCAATTAACATTCATTATAATCATTATACATTGTTTATTTTCTATGAGAGAAATATCATTTATAACTACATCGTATAAAACACCAGGGATTCGTAAAGTTTAGGTTTTTCAGCTTAAAATCACGAGCACTATCGATTCTCCTAGACTAGGAGAAAGAAAGTGTTACAATTATAATACCTAATATTTTCGATTTACATTACGTTAATTCCATGGAAAAGTAGCGGTAATGAATAAAAAAATAGGGAATTCATTTTCTTATTGTAGAATCAATAATGTTCATGATTCTGATTAGGAAAAATCTAAATTTCTCTAAACCCTAATAACACAAGATCTTATAATTACCTGTAAAAAGCCCTTTAGGCTGCCTTTCCACCAGGGTGGAGATGAGAGGACGTGAGGGAATTAACCAATAGCATCGGTTGTAATCCAGCGGAGCGGAGAAGAGAGGTGGATTACAATCAATCATCTGATCTCCGCTCATCTCCGCTTCATTAGAAATGCAGTTTTAGACTATACGACTCAGCTTACACGTCGTGTACATTATGTGGTCAAAAAGCTAATAAACCCATTTTGTTGCAGCTAACCGTGATGCGCCAACACGACAAGCTGGAGACAGTCCTCCGTCACTTCCTGGTCGAGGACCGCGGCGTGGACGGGTCCTCCTCCTACGTGGACTTCCTCTGCCACATCCACAAGGAGATCCGCGCGTTGCTATAGCATTTGTACTATTAACGCGCTTAATGGCGCGTACGCACGCGGTGGGTAAAAGGTCCTTATGGTGCGCTTTCGATTTCAATCTACAATTGTCACCTTAACTGATTAGGTGCATATTAAAATTCATATGTATCAAAACCATCAGACCTACTACTTGACGACAACGTGTCGTGATTGGCGCTGAATGAATTGATAATTGTAACTATTACTAAATACACGATATTTACCATGTATATTACTTTTTTCGTGTTACTCTGTAAAAATGGCATTTTAAACGTATTGGAAATAAAAAAAATGCATGGTATAAATCTAGGTCTTAATAGTAGTTATGAAAATGACCGTGTTAGCTTGAAATCTTATAAGACTGGCTAGATCGCATTTAAAAAAGGCCTGGAAACATGCCAATTTGTGATTTTAAAGCTGAGTTCATAATCTGCGCACCATGTTAACCTTTTGGACGCCGTGTCAAACACAAAAGCAGTCACTCGGACGCCACGTCACCGAAGTGTCAAAACTGAAATTGAACTTTATGCATATGCACGTAGGTCTATGTTGCTCTGTGGTCTGTGACCGATTAATCCGTTTTATGGCGTTGGACCTGCGGTGCGGATATATCGGTCATTGGCATCCAAAAGGTTAAAGCATCACGACAACGTGTCGTGAGTGGAAATTGTGTCGTTTCTTTAATACGTTAGGTGCTGACAAACCCGAAAGAACTCTGTTAAAATAACAATAACATTATCATAGTTGAAATCTAAAGCCAAACAAAGCCTTAATACCACCCGTGACAGTCGAAATGGTTATCGCGTGGTTGACATTGCAAATGTGAATAAGACTTGGTCATTTGTTATATGTTGACATATTTGTACATTGAATGAATGAATGCAAAGTTATATGATGTTAAAACGTTCGTTCATATACGGTAAATATACACGACAGTATGCGTCATCATCATCAATAACGATTTAACAAGTAACTGAAAAGTTATTTTAATTTTTTTATTCTGTGAGTGTATATTATGGAAAATATCATTTATACGATCTACAGTATGTATTTGAGTGTCACACATGGAAGGGTATTTAGACCAACCTAACTCTGAAGCGATCGATAAAAAGTAGTTTTTGCAGTATCTGGCAACACCACGGAAAAAGTATTAAATAGTCTTGATACTTATGAATTATTCTATCATTAACTGTAGGTATAAAAATGCGGAACACAAAGATGAAGTTAATAAGATTAGTATGCCTATACCTATTAGGTGTGGTCTATTTTCTGTGAAATTAAAACCTTGGTCTAAACTAATATTACATTTTCCAAATATGGTGCAAGTTTATATCTGTCACCAACATGTCTTTGTGACATCTAAGAAAGTTTGCCATTATTTATTTTTGCTGGTCTGATTTCGATTTCGATGAAATTTGCTATATGGGGGTTTTCGGGGGCGAAAAATCGATCTAGCTAGGTCTTATCCCTGGGAAAACGCGCATTTTTGAGTGATTATAATTATGTTTTCCGAGCAAAGCTCAGTCTCCCAGATATTATGTTTTAAATACGGTAAAATATCGTCCGCCATTTTGTTTACGCGCATTAAGAATTTGGATTTTAGAGCTGCGTTGCAGTATGTTAAAAGGTATATATTTTATTTATAATTTGAACGATTTGATTTGTTGTTTGACGTGAAGGCATGAAGGCAGAAGCCAATTCAACATACTGTCACGATATAAAAATGTGTTAAAAAAATTATTAATCTGTTATTCAGATATGAAAACGATCAATCTTTCTTTAATAACTAATAAAATGAAATGCCTAGTAAATATCAGTATTTTGAACTAATACTCATTTGAAGTTTAATTTTAAACAAATACTTAGAGTTAACCAAGCTAACTCTGCAGCGCAATAATTTAATAACCAGTTATCCCTTTTCTAGGCATAGTGCACCTAGCGTCCACATACTCGCCAATAGAATTTCAGGTTCATATTCGATTGGTCTTTCGGGAAAAGTTACATATATCATTAAATTAATCATCAAAGCTGCATACATTTTAATATGTACCTACTGTACTTTAATATGTACATATTTGCATTTTTTGGAAAAACCTTGTAGTTTGGTGCGGCCTGGAAAAGGGTTAAAAAAAATATACAGGTATGGCAATATTGGCAATATTTCTTATGCCCACTTGCACCATTCGACTAACCTGGGGTTAACCGGTTAAACCTGGAGATAATGGTAGCCCCTTGGTTACCAGTACAATTCGACACTAGGTTAACGGTTTAACCGCTTAACCCCGGGTTATTGGGATGCGGATGGTGCAAGTGGGCCTTAGCTGTCACAAATATATGTTGATGACAGGTAAGTAGATTGAGACGTCTTAATACTTGCACCATATTTGGAAAATATAATATTAGTTTAGACCAAGGTTTTGATTTCACAGAAAATTTACCATACCTAATAGAATAATTCAAGTATCAAGACTATTTAATATTTTTTCTGTGGTGTTGTCACATACTGATTGTCAAAAACTACTTTTTATATGTTTACTCAGTTAAATTGAACCAAGTTATTTGAATTCTAAAATAACGGCCGATAAAAACGAATAACTAGTTATTTATCAAACAAAATGTATTCATGTTCCCCACCCGTTATTCCGGTATCGTCTTGGATCGTCCCATTCGTTTTTCGTCAAGTTCTTAAATTAGTCCTATTCTGCTTTCGTCACCGTCACCCATTCTACATTCGTCACAATCGTCGGTGGCTTTCAATGTAGAATGCGTGACGAAAGCAGAATAGAACTAATTTAAGAACTTGACGAAAAACGAATGGGACGACCCAAGACGATACCGTTATTCCATCATAGCTAAGATTTTGTATTATATATTATATTCCATGTCTATTTTATGTAATAAAATAAATTTTGTTAAATATATAGAAATTATAATCGTTTACGAACACAACTGTGTAAATAAATTATTGGCATTAATTGTTATTGTTTTGATTTATTATAACGTAGCGGCCAAGGTGCTCAATAATATCTGAACATGCAATTTAACGTCTTGATAATAGTCTTAGTTCGGATATTTATGGACACGTTGGGCGCTCTGAAATATCTGTTGACTGTATGTCAATATAGGGAAGGCAAACACGTGGAAATATTAAAAGGTATTTAATACTATTGTAGGATATTGTAATTATGTATTAAAAAACCCATTTACAGCCTTCCCTGTGCTCAATGCCAATGACGACACATATGCGTCAATGCGGCGTTAAGGCTATTTTGAGTTAATAAGTAAGGACGGATTAGATTCGATTTGTAGTGACATAGCCATTCTTCCACTTGTAATATAATGCTAGATCGTAAACATAATTGTGTTTAGTCAGCGAAAATAGAAAAGTAAGTTGTTTAAGGTGACGATTTAAACAAATAAAATATAAAAACAAGTTACTTTACTAATTTTTGTTATAGTTTAGCGTGGAATTAAATTTGTTTATTATTTCTATGTATGATTGAAATTATATTCAATTACTTAAGATTAAATAGGTATTCAATAAACAATTTTTATATTACATGGTTTTTATTTTCAAAAGATGCATAATTATTAATTAACAAACATTTTTACTTTCAATTTGATGGAGGTATTATAATTTATTATTGTTTCTTACAAAATAGTTGTTATTATAATTTAAATAGGGGACCAGATATAGTCGGCGCAACGTAATAACTCCTATGCGACAATTATGAATTGAACCTAATAAAATACATGAAGCTAAGGCTAGTATGAGTATTATTAGTTAAACGGTGGATCTAAGCTTCATATAAATAAGGGTCAATTCCTAATTGTCAAATACAAGTTCTTACATTGCGCTGGCCATATTAACTGTAGGAAGACAGTAACATTTACAACAAGCCAAATTATTGATTAAAAAGTCATAAAAACAAGACGACAGGTGTGCGTCCATAGTCATATTCACATGGGTGCTAAATTAAACAGTGTGTTATAATGGTCCCACGCGGTTGGTGCCATCGCGAGCCTGAAAAAGAGTGAGGAAGGTAAATAAATTTCAATTAAAAACGGATTGTATTCTATTTAATTTTCGCTAAATAATGTTGGCACAAATCCAAGTAAGGTAAAACAATCTAGTACTTGACAGGCTATAAGAGTTTGCACCTGTGGTTGACACCGTGTGTGTCATCTCAACCTATTGTAAGGAATTAGGGTTGAAGGTGGCAAATATTGGGACATTTAACCCTTTTCCAAGCCGCACCAATCTACGAGGTTTTCCCTAAAAATCCAAATATATTCCAATCAATATGATGATTAATTTGAAGACATGTCACATTTCTCGAAACTCCAATCTAATTTGAACGTTAAATCGGAAGTCTAAAGTTGAAATTCTATTGGCGCGTATGTGGTCGATAAATCGTACTATGCCTGGGAAAGGGTTAATGATAATATTACTTCCTTTTGTATTGCAAATTGCGGGCGTTGTGTGCAATGTCAGAAATCGGAAGTTTTGCGGAAAACCTTAAAAATTGCGCCAAAAGCGTTATGTTATTCTTTTGTACGGTCAAGTAATTTAATTTAAGTACAATTATCATACGATACATAAGAATCATTAGCATACAGTCAAAAAATGGTAGGTATGAAGTGCAACAGTATTATGTCCCGAGTGACTATCATATTGACTGTCACTGTGCCAAGGTACGAAAAAAAAAGAAATTACTTTTTTTGACTGTATGTTAATGATTTATATATGCAGAATAATATGGAGTATTACTGCAATGTTCTGCCGCCAGAGTGCAGCACTAGCACCCATCGTAAACCATAGTGTAACTTATACATACTGTGCCTTAAACTGTCTTTTGACATGTTTTCACAGAATCACAGACAATGAAATATAACATTGATAGATCAAGGCGGTTTGTTTACAAAGGGCCTACCGGGAAACGCGAAAATCGAAACTCGGCTATCTGCCTCTTTATCGCTCGAATATGCAAGAGCAATAGAGAGGTTAGATAACAAAATTTCGACTCGTTTGCGGTAGACCCTCAAATTGTGAGTAATTGTGGTAGTGGCGCCCCCTACGCATAGTTTCGCGTAATATTCCCTATTGAATAAATAAATAATGCTTATTTACCTGATTCTTTATGACTTTAACCTTTGCCAGCGGGTGTTGGTACGGAAATTCCTTGCTGCACGGAGAGGTCGGTCTCTCTGGGTCTGAAAATATGGACTGAAAAACGAGCACTGTTAGTACGGATACAAACAGCAACATCTTAACTCAAAACACCTTAAAACTAGCATTACCATAAGTACATATTATACAATATATCTTAAACACTAAAACACACACTATGGCTGCGAAGCATTTCGTAACCTTGCTGTGTCAGGGAGCCGGCCGCGGAACCGCCGAAACTTGACACCATTCAATATACTCTATGCTTGAATTGCTTGACACCCTTCGGCCAAAACTCCTCATTGGTGATGCACGCTAAACGTTCAGTCTGACCGCTCATCACAAAATAATTGAAATTCGCTTTGAGTCGAGATTCCAACTTCGCGGCCCTCAGGGCGAATCCGGACTTGACTCGTACATACTTTACGAAGTTTATGATGTCCTCGACCTTCGTAAGGTAGTGTGAACGGGATACATACAGCAGTGTCGACGGTGTTTCAGGACGCAGCAAATGGTTGGATCCAGTCGGTGCTAATGCGGGTCCCGACCAGTCCCTGTGACTTGAGTTCTGCTCAGAGGCAGCTCTGATTTTGAAATGATGATTAATATGTTGAGGTTTTGACCCAGAGCGCCTTAACCAATGAGTTTAGATTCTTATTTCTACACATTCGTATTTTGGTGATAGTAGTTAGTATCTCGCTAAACTTTTACGTTCTTACCTGAGCTCTGCTAGAATGATGCGACCTGTGATGGACGCGTCGCGTCTTAGACGTCCTATCGACGTTGGAGCGACAGCCGAGGGCGTGTCCGACCGAACATGCCATGATGTTCAGGATAATGAACAGCAGTTGGTAAAAGAGTTTCATCTTGAGCCTGTAGAAATGGAAATTCGATGCTGTAGAAACATGTCGAGTGATATAAAGAGTTATAGAGTCAGACCAAGCGAGTTCGCTATGGCAGAACGTTAACTTTTTTAAGATAGGCTTAATATGGATATGACTACAATTGGTCTAAAACAAGAGAACATGATCGTAAGAAACCTATAGAATTTTATTGTTGAAGTGTGGTTGAAGTAAATAATTATATTTTTTTTATTAGGTAGATATTTTCAGTCCATCCCTTTTATATAGTTCGTTTTTTTTAGCATTAGAAAGAACTTGAAGGAAGGTAAGCGATCTTGACATGTCTTATAACCACTCACTTGCTTTTGGTAACTATGTAGCTACCAGCTGTCATCCTTATTTTATTATAATAATAGAGGTCACTGAAAAATATCAAGCATGTGAGTGGTTAATTGAAAACGCTTTTTAAAAATCAGTAACTATTAGTTATGATAGCAGAAGAATATAAATGATCGTATTAGATTCATATTTGTTACATATTTGCCGTAACTTATTTTAAAAATGTGTTTTTCAATTAAAAGACACATCAAGATTGTTTACCTTATTTCTAATGCTAAAAAAACGAACTATTGTTCACTATCCATTTACCTATATCAATTGGGAAAATGGCTTCTCTACATCTACAGATGTAAGAGGTGCGTATTCATAGCTTCACCATTATTTGGAATTTACTGATATATAAAAAAAATGCATATATTATTATAAATATTACTTGAAATTTATTAAAAAAGTCTTATCCATATTATGCATTCGTCACCATTATTGCATCCGTCAGCCGCCCATTACTTATTACATTATAAATTATAATATAAAGTATATAATGTATATACCTAGTTTAGCGTCTTTTCGACGGCCGGCATTCAACAGGTACGTCAATGCGTGTACATTGTCTGGTCGGTCGTCCGTGTAGAGATGCGTAATCAGGCTGGAAACAATCGCTTTATAGTAGGGGAGCCCAAGAGGGGATTTCGGGATCTACTCGAGCGCGGCAGATTAATATACAGGAGGATACCTTGTACCCGGTTAAGTACTTCCACCAAATATGGCCGCCCAACAAGGATAAAGGATCAGGATTTGTAAAAAAAAATCGGGCAAGTGCGAGTCGGACGCGCGCACGAAGGGTTCCGTACCATATAAAAAAAAAAAACAAAAAAAAAGCAAAAAAAACGGTCACCCATCCAAGTACTGACCACTCCCGACGTTGCTTAACTTTGGTCAAAAATCACGTTTGTTGTATGGGAGCTCCATTTAAATCTTTATTTTATTCTTTTTTTAGTATTTGTTGTTATAGCGGCAACAGAAATACATCATCTGTGAAAATTTCAACTGTCTAGCTATCACGGTTCGTGAGATACAGCCTGGTGACAGACGGACGGACGGACGGACGGACGGACAGCGAAGTCTTAGTAATAGGGTCCCGTTTTACCCTTTGGGTACGGAACCCTAAAAATGAATCATCTGAAATTCTCGAGCGCGTCAGATTAAGGTAGGGTGAGTTAGTTACATGCTAAAACGTGTATATTCCACTAATCTGACAATTTGGAGTGACGTAAAGAAGGGGGAGGGGGCTACAAAGTTGTAAAAAGTCATCTCGACATTCTCGAGCGTGGCTAAACTTTTTTTTATTTTGAAGGGAATAATTCAAGGAATCCGAAAAATATATAATCTGACGATTTCCACAAGCCGAAGTAACAAAAACTCATCGATAAAGTTGAATGCGTGCAGCTACGTGATGCCTACTCGTATATTCCCCTCTCTGCGTTTCTATTCCTCTCTCACTCTTTCTCTATCTATGACTCTCTCACTCCGTCCCCACTCTGGACCAGAGTTGTCAGATGGGTACGCAATAGTACGCATTGCGTACTATTTTATGGTCTTGCGTACTCGCGTACTTATCCGGCGATTTGCGTTTCTCCACTTGAAAAGAATAAATATTATTCATTTCTCATGCTCTGAAAGAGGGTCATTGTTGTTCTAAAAGGGGTGCAGAAAATGATACGTTTCTGCACTAGAGTATTTTAGGTACCAAGTACGATTTTTTTTTACGAGAACCAATTGAAATTTGAGTATAAATGGACTTGTTATACAATTTTCATTCTGATATTTGACTTCCCATTCCATAAACGTGTATGTGTGCAGTTTTAAGCAAGTGAAAAGTCGACTAAGCAAATCTTGTCAATAGAAAAAGGCGCGAATTTCAATTTTCTATGGGACGATAACTAGGATGAAATCGAGCCAGAGGAGGAAGATGATTCCACCGATGAAGATGATAATTAAAAAAAATACATAAATAAAATATTTTTTAATAATTATGTTCTTATATACTCTTACAAGTATTCTACATAAAAAAACATACACTTTTTTATTTACATGCTATTTCCTGAGCTTTTCAATGAATTAAGTTAAATGATTTAAAAATATAAAAAAATTAAATTTTTAACTGCCAGATGCGGACCCCTCCAGATAATCGTCAGATTATGAGACAGCACGTCTAGGGCATAAAAATGAACCATATATATCTTAATCTGACGCGCTTGAGTATTCCAAAATGGCGAATTGTTTTTGCACATCATCTAATAATGGCCGCGAATTTGCGTCTCATCTAGGGCTTCCAATACCGGGATCCCGGGATCCCGAAATACCGGGATCCCGTCTTTTTAAACGCATTTTTCAATACCGGTATTTTTAAATGCAATACCGGGATCCCGGTATTTTCAAAAACAAGGAAAATTTGCAGTATAAACCATTTATATCCATTGAAATGGTCATATTCGGCTGTATTAAAAAGCTTACTACACGTCAGACGCATCTAAATTGCATTTACCCCTTATTTTATTTTTGAAATAAGATCGATGCCTGAACGTCAGATAAATATTAGGTGGTTGGTGGTGGATGAATCCTGACAGTGAGATTAATATACTTAGTTCTTAAAATTTTATCAAAAATTTTAAAGAAAAAGCAGTGGTGGCCGAGTGGATATGACGTCTGACTTTCAATCCGGAGGTAGCGGGTTTAAATCCTGGCTCGTACCAATGAGTTTTTCGAAACTTATGTACGAAATATCATTTGACATTTAACACTAGCTTTTAGGTGAAGGAAAACATCGTGAGGAAACCTGCATACATCTGCGAAGAAATTCAAAGGTGTATGTGAAGTCCCCAATCCGCATTGGGCTAGCGTGGGGACTATAGCCCAAGCCCTCTCGCGCATGAGAGGCCTGTGCCCAGCAGTGGGACGTATATAGGCTGAGATGAGATGAGATGATTAAAGAAAAGAGCAAGGAACAAGGAACTGTGACAATGTGTGATGTGTGTGTGTGTGTGGATGTGTGTGTGTGTGAACTGTCCAATGACTTGTGTTCTGGTTGAGTACTAAGTATTTTTATTTAATTATGTTTATGTATATATTTATTTCTATGTATGTATTTATATTAATATGTATTATATATGTGTATTTATATTAGAATGTAGGTTAAAGGTTTTAATTATTTACTTGGGTAATAATTGAACCATAATTTACTTTTCTGTACATGTGTTCGTTTGTCTGTCATTTTCATTTGTCTACTCTCAATTGCTCAAAGGTTGACTGGAAGAGATCCCTTATAGGGATAAGTTCGCCTTTGTACATTGTATACTTTCTTTTAATTGTATCTTAACCTGTCTTATGTACAATAAAGTGTTTACATACATACATACATACTGTAGTATGGCAAACTAATTTAGGCGGAAATTAGAAAAAAAGTTGGCTGGTGGGTTGTTGGACTAAAAATGTGACTGGTGAAGTTAACAAGTTGGATAAAATTATTGCCAACCTGGAGTGTGAAATAAAATTAATGCAGATGGCGACATTGATTGTTTATTGTTCTAAAAGCTTTTAGGACATATCTGGTGTTACAGTAAACCTTTTTAATTCCCTTTTTAATAAAACTATATTTTTTAAGCGATTCATATTCAATACCGGGATCCCGGGATCCCGGTATTGATGAAGACAGTTTCGGTATTAATACCGGTATTGGGAGAAGTCCGGTATTTGGAAGCCCTAGTCTCATCCAAATCGTCAGATTATTGTATAAGAGCTTTTTTTAGGATCAGTTAACATCTCTTTAAAAATCTGACGCGCTCGATTCAGATTGTTATGGATTGTGGTAGTGGCGCCCCCTGCGCAGAGTTTCGCGTAATATTCCCTATTATGAACAAGAATTAAATTGAATGGTTATGTACATACGGGGTGTAATAGAGTCGCGACCCTATTCTCATAATTTCCTGAACATTTATGCTTCTTATCGACAGTGAACGAGACTCGTGGTCTCCCAGTTTGACTGCGGCGACTGGTCAGACCATGTCTCCGACAGCCGAGCGCGCGCCCCGTACAACAGGCGAGAACGTTCAGAATGAGGAATAGCAGTTGGTAGAGAAAATTCATTGTCGATCTGAAAGGTTAAGTGCGTTAGCAGCTTTTGATTTTTCTAAGAATGATGTGAACCCGTGGTTGGGATTGATATTAACCTTTTGAACGCCACAGACGGCAATTGACGTCAACGCAAAATCGTGAAAACGACGCCAAAGACGGCATTTCACGTCAATCGTTTTTTGATGAAAATCTACTGAAAAACACCCCACTTTTAGGTTGGCATTATTTATTCACAAAACTAAATTTTACCCCCGTGGCGTCAGTGGCACGGCAAATGGACGCGCCGTTTGGCGTTCAAAGGGTTAAGTATTATTTTTGAACGCCAAGAACTATTAACGGCGTCGTAAGAAGCTGGTGCCCGCGGCGCCAATTACGCTTATTATTATTAAGTTCTATGGCGTTTAACGTTTCCAGTACGGTTTATATTTTTTCTGAGTGTGCTAACTCGTGTTTTGGGATTGATATTACTTTTTTTTAACGCTTTGAACGCCAAGAACCATTAAAGGCTTCGTAAGAAAAAGTGCCCGCGGCGCCAAGAACGCTTATTTATTAAGTTCTATGGCGTATAATGTTGTGAAATAACTTTCAACGTTTCTAGTCCGGTTTATATTTGCTAGCTTATGCCAGAGATATTGGCGTGTGCATGACGTTCTTGGAATTGACAGACTATGGGGTTGAAAAGGTAAAGCAATATTGTCAAAAGTTGCATGCATACGATAACAGATAATAAAGCGCTAAAATGACGAAAGTGGCGTGTTACTATACATATTTACCTACTCAATGAAAATTTGCCCATTGCCAATGGTGCAAAATAAGACTATAATTCATTCTAAAAAAAACGAATTGTGAAATATTTAAAAAATTACCTGCTATATCAGTTTATTAGTCATTTCCCTTGCTTTTACTAGTGTTACTGGTGCTTTGACCGGACTCTTCCATCAAGGCCCTTATACAAGTGCATCTTTCATCTTTCTTCATGCAGCCGAAGCGGCGAAGAAACTTTACGCAGCAATTGTCACTGTCGCTGTCACTCATGATTATTTACAATCTGTTGGAAGAAAAATGAATTACTACACATTCCCCAAAACAAAGTCCGCGTCTGTCTCGTTTGTGTGTTTGTTCGCGATAAATTGTCCATGTAATATCTGTTAAACTCACCTATTAGCATCACCTTCGTTTCTTAGCTCTCTCTTCAGCCTCAAACAAAGGTACTGAGCAACAGCACGCTTCACCCTACTTCGCCTTCTTCCCCTTTTTAGCTTCTGCTTCGAACAAAGGTACTGCACAACAGCACGCTTCACCCTTCTTCGCCTTCTTCCCCTTTTTAGCTTCTGCTTCGAACAAAGGTACTGCGCAACAGCACGCTTCACCCTTCTTCGCCTTCTTCCCCTTTTTTTTAGCTTCTGCTTCGAACAAAGGTACTGCGCAAAAGCACGCTTCACCCTTCTTCGCCTTCTTCCCCTTTTTAGCTTCTGCTTTGAACAAAGGAGTTCCCTCCGCGGCCGTGGCGGGTTTACTCCCGCCAGAAAGCTTGGCTTCTTTCATCAATTGTTTCTCGTAAGTCTTTATGCATGTACAGCGTTTTTTCCTTCCGCACATTTCAAGTAGTTTGCTGCCAGCAATTTATTCCGGAATTTCTTGGATATGTGGTTCCTAAAACGTCGTATCATAAACAAATGCCGTTTTCAGTGCCGCAGTTTGTTGAAAATTCGGGTTGGCAAAAATAAATAGTAGTCGAGCGACTACTGATCGTCCTGATCGACGACTTCTTTAACCTTTTCGCCCCCACGTTAATGAAGTAATAAGTGTCATCAACGCTACAAATTGCACAAACAACCCCTACAATCCTACAATATATTATTTACATGTCCCGTGTCTTTTATTCACCTACGGCTCATAAAAGACATCTCGGGACTCGTAAATAATAACATACTTTCCACACTTGCATTGAAATGTACTATTTCTTGATTTCCGAGGCACGTTTTTTCCTTAAACTGTATTCATCTTATACGAAGTTACATATGTCTTTGCTATTACTAACCTTCTGAAAATAAAGAACTTCAATGGACGGTTTTCTATATGAGAAAATTGTTTTCGTACTTCGCAGGACGTCCAGAAATGGATGGAAAATGTGTGTGAACAAAAGAAGAAAAATACTTTTCAGGCTCATGTGTGTTTGCTTCGGTTTTCAGAAAATGTAGCTAGGCTGAAAATAATACGGAATATATTAAAATAAAAAAAAATACATTTTGATAACTCATGTTCTTCGTCCTGCCCAGTGTGAGTTTTATTCCATTTTTAGCAAGTTACGAATAAAAAGCCTGGATGTTGAGGTTACACTGAAATATCTTTTATTTAATTTATAACGTGAACCAAAGGAAAATCAACTCTATTCTCTAAATAATTTGGTTTACATTTCAATGGTTGAAACTGAGTATGGTGGGGATCGACAAGGTTAGGTAGGTACAAATAATTATGACTGATTCAAATGATTAAATTACTATTTGATATTATATTACAGGCCGATCAGGGGGTATCGTCTTGGGTCGTCCCATTAGTTTTTCGTCATGTTCTTAAATTAGTCCTATTCTGCTTTCGTCACTCATTCTACATTCATCACAATCGTCGATGGCTTTCAATGTAGAATGAGTGACGAAAGCAGAATAGGACTAATTTAAGAACTTGACGAAAAACGAATAGGACGACCTAAGACGATACCGATCAGGGCCATTCTCTGAGAATTAGGGCAAACCTTGGCTAATCGGTGATACCTGGTAATTCGGTGATACTCCGTTATAATCTTACACAGTTCTCACCATGAGGAAATGCGAGCTATAAAATCGTTGGCAGCTGTCAGTTTTGATGCTTGCAATCGGGTTGGCAGCAATTTAATTGCTTACATTTCAGCATTGTAAGCTCAGCGTAAGATAACAACGCAGTATCACCGAATTACCAAGTATCACCGATAAGCCAAGGTTTGCCCTACGTTGCGTCTGCTTACTGCGGTTGCATCAAATTGCCACGCCTCTTCTCATACACTTTGTATGGGTTGCTGCAATTAGACAGCATACACAATTTTTGAGATAGTGGCGTAGTGTGAACCAATCTAGCCTTGGGCGAAAACCACATCTGCGAGGCCCATTTCTATGTGTTTTCCCAAGGCAATAAAAAGATTGGCTTTGCCATGGTCTAATAAAACATGGTCTTCTATTCCCAGAGTGACACGGGTCTACGTCACAATAACATTGTCACTTTATTTCAACATAACATGTTACATGGGTACATTATACCTATGGTTAATAAGTTAAAATATTTCTTTATAATTTTATAATTTTCATTTATATGTATTTTATCTTAAATTTTACAATAACACGTCATTTTTAATTATTCGTTAGCAATATCTTCCGATTCACGACAGAAATTTCAGACGTTCGGGTAATTCTGTTTACACTACTGACAACACAGGATAGCTCTGTCCCATTTGACAATTCGGATCTAGATAACTTCATGCCCTGACCGTCATCCTTGTCGAACGCGTGTTAATTGTTATTTCCTTCTCGCTCAGTGTCAGCAGTCGCAGTGTTTTCCAAACTTTTCACGCCGTAAGCTTGGTAATTAATATGTAACTGTGAATTAGTTTTTCAAACGTTTGTCTTGTATAGATAAATAAAGTTTAATTTAATACATTAGATTTGTTTTATTTTACTATGTTTCTACATGAATAACTTAAAATTAATGCCGTTAAAATAATTTTCACCGTTGGTTAAAATTCTCCCACATTTTAAAGTTTGAGAACCTGTAAACAGCATGATGACGTAGGCCCGTGTCAGTTAGGTCATACGCGAATCTCGGAATAGAGTACCAGGCGGAGTATATTATTATACCATGGGCTTTGCGAGGCCCCCCTAAGTGCGAGGCCGTGGGCGAAGGCCCCATTCGCCCACGCCTAGCTACACCACTTGACAGATTACAGGATTAATCTCTTTTGAGAATGATTGCAGCCTTAATTACCTCGAATTTTTAAAGGTTTGTTATTATCTCGAGGTTGTCGACGTTGCTCGTTCAGGCGATGACCCGTTTCATTGCCGTGTGTCAAGCTAAAGAGAGACACCACGATGTGAAGGAAGAGGAGGGTGAACTCGTTGATGAAAGGCATTTACCTGGGATGAACAGATGAGAGGGAACATAGGTATGTTGTGTTATGGTTATACTGGGCAGCTCGTTACACTAATAATCTTAATAAAAAAAAGTTGTACACACACACACACAGTCATGTTTTGTCATGCACGATACTTTCACCAGAGTCTAGTTTTGTTCTATGAGATTTGGCTCAAAAAGCTGGCATCTAGGCCTTAAAATTCCAAAAAACAATAAGAATTTGAAATCAACTGTTTGTAGGATTGACTGTATAGCTAATAGCTAATAGCGCCATCTGTGAAATACTCAGACCGACCAACCCCATTAACCCTTTTCCAGGCCGCACCAATCTACAAGGTTTTCCCGAAAAATCCAAATATATTCCAATTAATCCAGCTTTGATGGTTCATTTGAAGACACAAGTCTCCCGAAAGTGCAATCTAATTTGAATCTTAAATCGGAATGCTAAAGTTGAAATTTTAGTGGCGCGTATGTGGTCGATAAATCGTACTATGCCTGGAAAAGAGTTAAGGAATCCGGATAGCAGTTTTCATATTGACTGGTATTGTAATTGTAACAAGATAAGAAGTGACACAATCATTTTTTTTGTACCTAATTGCTCCGTTTTAATGCGTTCTCCTCTCAATAGCGAGAGCCGTCACCGACTCCAAACAGGCGTGGCTCACTCCGCGATTTCTTCGCGTCGCTACAAGTACATGCGGCCACACCAGTTTTGGTGTCTAGCAGTAGTGGTTGCCGCGCACCGCTGTTGCGGTCATATATCTCTCGTAACAGACGCGTTTTGTTATAGAGTGCGAACCTTCTGTACCTAGTCATTATTTATTCTGTGCACCAAAAACGACAGGACCAGAGGCACGAGGTAATCGGTCAGCTCTTGCCAGCTTTGATAGCAGAACTCGAAGAAAGATATGATCAGGGCCACCACGACTGTGATGAAGTCTTCTAGCTCTTCATCCACGGCTTCTGTTAAATTATGGACAAGAATAATTAGCATATACTCGTAGATTTAAGTACTACTAATACTCTACTATTACTTGGCTGGTGCGATGACCCGAAATTAGTCTTGTCTCCAACACAAGAGCACGCCATTTTACTCGGTCCTGAGCGGATTCACGCTAACTTTCAACAACGCCGAGCTCACGGAGATCAACCTCCACTCTACCCGCAACCATAAGGTTTAAAGAATCAAATTTATAACTTTAATTTTGCCTGTATTTTTTAATAAATTGCAAAAAAGAAGGGTGAGAATCTCATCGGGATCTTTCGTTTTTTATGTCATGTTAGGCGATATCACGGGGACGGCCAGCCCATTTTGCAAAATTATTTTTTCATCACTTCGCTCCTATATCATCATGTCACAATCTGATTAAAAAATCCTGGGAAAATCTAGGTAACTCTCCAAAAATTATACCTTTAGTGTTTGTTATAGAAACTTTTAAGTTGCCGAGCGTGGCTCCCATGAGCCATGGCAAAATGCCGGGACAACGCGAGGAAGATGATGTTATAGTAACTTTTAAATTTATTTTCATAAAGCATGGTTAAGAGCCTATCAACGTGCACACTAGCGCCACTGCTAAATAATCGTGATTATTTAAATTTAACGACAGGTATTTAAAAAGGGACCGCTACGTACTGTATTATGTATTTAAGTACTTTTTGAATACATCAAACTAGTTTTCATGTTACTGGATACGTCAATCTATGCGTCCAAAGTTAAAACGGCCGTTTTTGTTGAGTTCATAGATCACGATTATTTAGCAGTGGCGCTAGTATGCACGTTGATGGCCTCTTAAGTGAAGTGTAACTGCTAATGAAACTTACATAAGACTTCAAATTTTCAGCGATGATGCCAGCGGTAAGCACAAAATTATTTTTCTGGTTAATCTCTAGAGTATATCTTAAAGCAAGTGTCTTCAGCAGGGGGATCCGTAACAGGACTCCAAGTAGGACAGCACCAGGGTCACGACCAGGACTATCAGCTCCTGCACCACGACGGTTTCCATCACATGAGGGCTGGAATATTTTTTTTTAAATAACGTAGCAATGTGTAAAAATGAATTTGTTCATAGGTGAATAGAATTCATTTTTAGTTTAGGGTGGCCAATTACTAACAGTGGCCAGTTACTGGCGAATTACCCTACAAAAGAAAAGAACAATTTTATTGACTTAAGGCCTGTGCACACCGGCTTGCGTTGCGTGACGTGCACGTGCGCGTGCGCTAAAATGTTGGAGCCGCACACGCACACGTCACGCAAGCGGTGTGCCGTCTCTCATAAGGATCTGTATACTACAACGCCGCACGTACACGTCACGCACACGCAGCCGGTGTGCACAGGCCTTAATTGTAGAGGCAGACAACAGGCGGTCTTGTCGCGGAGAGTGCGCGTACAGATATTTTTGAGCACCTCGGCCGCTCAGCTATATCTGATGACGACTGTGTAGTATTTATTACCTAAGATTGACTGGAAGCGGCACTACTAGCGGTAGAGGCAGAGGTGGGAGTCTCGCAGGGTGATGGGGTCATACAAGGTAAGGTGGATTTCCTATTGCACGCCTCCGCTACTAAAAGGTTGGCCAATATACCAACCAGCAGCAACAACATCAAACCCCATTTCATTATCTGAAACATGGACACAACAGTTACTATAGTTCGTTTATTTAGCATTAGAAAAAAGGTATACAATCTTGACGTGTTTCAAAAAGAGAAAGGCTCTTACCCTCGGTCGCGGGTAAAAATACCCCAAAAATATTCATCAGCATAAATTATTAATTTTGCAGCTCTGACGGTCGAAGTGGAGCGGCCTTAGCACGCTGCTCAAATCACTTGTGAGCCCGACGCCACGCTGCCACAGGGCGGACACGCCATATATCAAAAATCATTTGCGTTTATATGTGTGCGCGGCACGTCTGTACACGCGTCATTGTGTATGTGTTGGTAAGTCGCTTTACCGAAAGGATATCAGAAGTCCGCCAGATTCATGTAGCGGCCAGTCGCGGGGCGAGGTAATGCGAGTCGGGGCGGGGCGGGGCGGTGCGTGGCCATTCTGTATGATAATACTATTACTTATTCTGTGACGCTGCACGCTCCGCCGAACGCTCCGCTTCGAGCGTCCACTCAGGCCTTACACTTATTCATAAAACTTTACGGGACTGATTCAGCTAAATTAATGTTTTGTGCCTTTCTTACAAATACATAAGTCAAAATGACAGATAAGGACAAACGATTACCTATTAACTAATTGAGGTTTGTAGAGCGTTTATGAATAAGTTAAGTTAAGGGGGTTAATCTCTTGTCTGTGTATCATAAGGATCCTGGCCGCGTAGCCAACGTGCCAATCGCTAACGCTCCGTACCGATCGAAACGCAACTGTCGCTGTCGCACTAATATAGAAGAGTGATAGAGAGACACACAGCGTTTCGTTGTCGAAGCGATAGCGATTGTCACCTTGGCTAGGCCGGCTGTAGCGCTATGATGGCCGGCTCTTTATCATTTGTCACCATGCTTGTCACGTTCTAACAAATATGTAAGTGCGAAAGTGACGCATGGCATGACAGGTGATAAAAATGCGACCATGATACGCTGCTGACCGAATTTTCCGTCATCTCCTTGCATTTTTTTCGAGAACGACTAACTACTCAAGTACAGCACAACAGAGGCCCTATCCACGTGTTGCCTCCCTGTCACGCTTACGTACGAATTTACAAGTGCGATAGAGAGACAACACGTCGCACGTTCGCGGTAGAATCACAGAGCTTTGAACCCACAATTTTGACCACCACACACAAGGGATAGACGAGGAGGTTAGAGGCCTGAGTGGACGCTAGAGTTGGGCGTGCAACGGGGCGGGGCGTGCGGCGTGCATGTTAAACAAATGCAAACGTATAGGAGCGGCCTTAGTGCACGCTGCTCAAATCACTTGTGAGCCCGACGCCAGCACGCTGCACGCCCCGCCGAACGCTCCGCTTCGAGCCTCCAGTCAGGCCTTACACTTACACTAAGGTTTCAATCAGAAAATGAGGTTTTAAAGCCATTGGCTTTGGACATGTCCACACGTGAATTAATAAATGCTGTGTAGGTTGACTGCTATAGTTATTGGCCACTACCAAAGAGACTAGAGTGTATAGAGACGGATTGTCAAAGTAAATGGGTTATTCGCGGATGGTCTAGAACGCAAAATGACTAGTGTAATATTTTGCCTATATCACTTTTAGTCTACATCGCGAACGGTCCAGAACGCAAAATGCCTACTCGTTTTATCTTTGCGTTAGCGATGTCGATGGAGCCCCGCTGTCGCGGGGCTCCTATTCTGTGCTGTTTGGCCTTCGGCCATTTGAAGATAACTAACGAACCTAAACCTACCCTAGTGATATAAAAGAGTGGTCATTTTGCGTTCTAGACCGTTCGCGATGTAGACTAAAAGAGATATAGGCAAAATATTACACTAGTCATTTTGCGTTCTAGACCATCCGCGACTATACCAAGTAAATTATGTAGCCTCTGTAAATTTGCTGCCATTTTTTGACAGAACATAAAACTGTTAGAACGCCATTTGACTTTGATCAGCCTACTCTCGAGTAGATGGCGTTAATATTAATATTTAACAAGTTAACACATATCAGTGAAAGAATAATGATCAAAGTCAAATGGCGTTCTAACAGTTTTAATCTTCTGTCGAAAGACGGTAGTAAATGTACTGTTTAGCTACATAATTTACTATGACAGTAACTCTCTATTTCACATTATTTTTGCCACTACATAGTAAGTGGCCACTCCTATAACAAATCAGAAAGAAACAAGCCAATTGAAGCCCTATTGTTAAGAGCGGCCACTTACTATTTAGTATGACCCGATATGTGGTTCAAATAGAGTCTGTGCGGAAAGAAAAGAGTCGTAGAATGTATTGGGCCCCATATATTCCACGACTCTTCTCTTTCCGCACAGACTCTAAAAAATATGCTCTTATTCAGATTCTGCTAAAATTGATAAAGCAGAGACGCTTTCCAGATAGATTTTCGTACGTTGACCCGCCTGTTGCTATCTCTATTGCACGCGCAACATTATAGGGAAACTGTTGTACCTTGGACCTAGTTTTACCTCGGACAGATGGCAATATTTCCACGTTGCCACGGTATTTCATACGAAATATTTCATTTATATTATTTGAAACGTTATTATTAAGTATAAAAAACAAGCTATCAACGAAACTTGAGAGCGGCCGGCCGGTAACTCAAGAAAAAAATTAAAATATAAATTGTGTTATGAAAAGTCAGTATTTCGAACTTTACATTAAGGATGATTATTTCATATTTTGCTAATAGATAATAATACTTAATATAATAAGTTAAAGTTAAGTCAATAGCTACTCGATGGTAGGATCATTTCAGCCTAATCTCAATGCTATTACTTCTAGTGCTATTACGAAGCTTACTTGTTCAAAAAGTTGCTTTGTTGTACCTCGGACACCGAAAATATATTTTTTAAACATAAGGTTTCATATTTGCAGTATTTCTAATTATTAGCTATCTGCGTTATAAGTTACCAAGTAATCGATCTTAGAAAGGATGCCTAAAATGTTTTAGGCAAATAAAAAATGACCATTGCTAAGTATAATTTTTCTAAGGTAATTGTACTAAAAAATCTATTCAATGGCGTAAATATCCTAAAAATATCTGTGATTTCATGTATAAATATTATTTCTATAATTATATTATAAATTTATTAATTAAAATTATCATGTCCGAGGTACAACTGGAAATGATCAAGGTACATCAAGGGGTGTTGTTCCTTGGACACTTTTCCCTTTTTTTTTCGTCAACGTATCCCATCAAAATAAATAAACTAATCTTTAAATTTTATATCGTATTAGATAGTTTATTAATGTATCTTATAATATTCGGATAAACAATAATTCTGCAGCCTTTAGTTTTTTCTAAAATTCTTAAAAGAAAAAACTATCCGAGGTAGAACAGCTTCCCCTATTGCTGTTTCGCCCATGATGCCGGTTGTCAATGTCACTGCCAGTTTGACAGCAGTATAGTTATGCGCGTGCAATCACTTATATAATAAATAATAGTACTACCGTACAGAAAGGACACTTCCTACAAAACCGAAGTTTGACAGCGATTCAGGGTCGAATCATAATATCTCTTTCTAACTTATGGCACTATCCCTTTCGGGTATTTAGAGTTATCAAAATTCAAGAAATTATCTTATCTGTGGTCGTGCACGCAAAGGGACGTCAAGTTGTGTCAACCCTAATAATTGCTCGGAGCAATGCTGAGCCGAACGGAGCCGAGTTTGCCCGAAGTCAGGAGTGTCTCCCCACTGGTGCAATAGAGATCAACAAGCGGATCTATGTACGAAAATATATCTGAAAAGGGTCTCTTCTTTAGCTGAGTCATACTCACTAGAACTAATTTCGTGCTTGCCTGGGTTATGTAGTTAATAGTCTTAAATTCATTCTCCACTCTAGATCTGCAACAAAAAGAATTGATTTGAGTCTTTCCACCGACATTATCATCTAAAATAAATCTAAATACATACAAAAACAATAATAAAAATGAAAAAAACAGGTGGAATTTGACCCGAACCAATACTTTCCGTGCAAAAAGCGTTTTAGCTTAAACTAAGAACAAATATATATTAAGAAAACTGAACTTTGCAGCCACATTGACGACTTTTGATGCACACATAATCCTAAATTATTAATATTATTATATTTATGTAGGTATTTACTGAAAAACGACATAGTGACGGCAATGTACCGTTTCCTAGAAAACTATTAAAAAGCGGGTTAAAATGTTGTCAGTTACAATGTAATATTTCGAAAATTACAAAAGACGAAGCAGATATGAAATTTTTTGCACATTTAACGGTGAAATACTCTTAAATGGTTTAAAATAAAAACTGTAGGGTCCGCTTAAGAGGCCACCTTCTTTTGCCATCTGAAAGTTGTTGAGGAATTCTCACGGTAGTTTCCATCTTTTATGATTGAAATCTCTAGGGTTTTAATCCATAGCGTATCTTCCTTGAGTAGGTGACTTTCTACAGTTCAGGTCTTGAATTATTGGTGATTATTGGTGTTTTGATGCTTTTAGGGATATAATTTGTAGAAGCTCTTTCTATATTAGCTTGTCTGAAGCAATATCTAGCTTTGAATGTAGGGGCTGTTGAATATTTATTCTTATTTCCATGGTTTTAAGTCTAAAATCTGTACGGTCCTCGTCTACACGGGGCCCTGCCAGAGCAAGGGACCTTCCTTCGGCAGCATTTGCAGCCGTATACTGAGGAAATTATACTGAATAGCAAAACAAGGAACATTAGGTATCGACTGAGGTCGACATGTGCCATTTTAGAGCTGGAACCAAAGAAACGCTGGATGAAGATCGGACTGTGCATAGATTAATATATTTCATCAACTTCCTAGTTAAAAGACGTATGTATACAACGCAAAATCTTTAGAGATGATTCAAGCCATAAATAAAATGAAGAGTTTAATTTTAATGAACTTTATCGTATAATTAAAGACAACTTAAACTGTTTTGTTAGGCCGCAAATGTCGCAATAAGATTATCATAGAAATATGATCGTAGATTTCTTATTTTTATATTTATTCAAACAACATGTATACAGTCTGATAGTATAAACCAAATCACTGTACAAATTAGAGTCAAATTACTTAGCTGGTACATTTTACAAAACAGATTTAAACTCCACCACCAGCCATCGCCTGGCAATATGTATGCCACTAAGTTCTAGTCATAACCTCCGTCATAAGTTCTTCATAATTGTTCCTATACTTTCATATCATATCATATTTCTATGATAATCTAATTGCGGTTTTGACAGGACTCGACTCGGGACTTATTTGAATCTGAAGTTTTTTAATGACTGATGAAAACGAACCGAGTTATTCAAATTTAGACTAATATTGAAGATTTAAATGACTAAATTTAATAATCAGTTCAACTCACCGTACTGAATAAATCACTTGTATAGCCAATGCAGGATATGCTGTTTTCTCGGTAGGTAACACTATTGAAATGTGGACTCAGGGCAAGCCATAATGTCCTTCTTACGCCATGTTGTAAATCCCTGTAAAACCCTACCTAACTTCCCCTATTGGTTCAGGTCAAATTCCTCGGTCTAACATGAAGTATACTTACTTAGTTTGTTTGGATGGTTAAAAACGCTATTTTTTGAGTTTGATGTGTTTTGTGACTGACGGAAGAATTTGCTTGTGTCTAATAGAACTGAATGTTTGAAATGGGGAAAGGTATTATGGCCAGTGTGTGCTGTAAAAAGTTTGTAAGCATTTCGACAAGTACACTCTGATCCTGATCTGGAGCCCGTTTCTCAAAAGAGCTTGTAACTTGTAATCTCGGAGTAATTAACAATATGGAGCCGCCATTAACAGGCGTTCCCCTCTGTCGAAAATAGGCGGCCAATGGTCAACCACTTGTCAACCATATGTATGGGCTGACGTTTATCTGACATGACGTACCTATACATTTGATGTGCCCCTCCCCCGCAAAAAACGGCAGACTATTTTGTACCGAAAATTTTAGACATGGCGTCTCCGTTGGTTATATCCTCTAAGCTTGTAATACATGCGGATGTCACTTTTTGACAGCTTTTGTTACAAAGGGACTTCAGTACGGCTACCACCAGTTTTGACATTGACATAACGCTCACGTTTACGTAACTTACTTTCTATGCATCTCGCTCGTACTCGCATATACGAGCAATAGTGGAAGCGAGATGTACAGAAAGTAAATTACGTAGACGTGAGCGTTATGTCAATGTTAAAACTGATGGTAGAGGCTCTACTTGTATTACAAGCAAATTACAAGTTACAAGCTTTTGAGAAACGGGCCCCTGATCGGTTCTCAGGTTTGCACGATTTTACAAGCTTTTATTTTTTTGTTTCACCTCTCCCGTTTTCTGTGTGTCTGGTAATCAAATACTGCAAGTTAAAATCGAAAAGTGACGTAATCATTGCCATATATATTATTTAATTTTGTAGTGGCATTTTACAGCATATACAGATCCTTATGAGAGATGGCACACCGCCTGCGTGACGTGTGCGTGTGCGGCTCCAACATTTTAGCGCACGTGCACGTGCACGTCACGCACACGCAAGCCGGTGTGCACAGGCCTTAAAGGGTGGTATTCCACCTGTCCAATGTCAGTGCGTCTTACTCTCTCATTAAAGCCAAATATGAGACGCAATACACATTGGACAAAGAAATTGGACAGGTAGAATACCACCCATAGTTCCTTATAGATAATATTACGCGAAACTCTGCGTAGGTGGCGCCAGTTAGGCCCTTGTTAACAAACCGCCTTGATGCATCAATGTCATATTTTATTGTCTGTGGAAACTTCTCATAAAATAGTTTAAGGCACAGTATGTATAAGTTACTCTATGAGTTTACTAGAGGCGGTAGTCTGGCGGCAGAACATTGCAGTAATATCCCCTATTATTCAAGCACCCGATGTTAAATGTTTTTAACGCCTCACAGTGTAAACTATACCGCTTTCCGACTTCGTTCTACGCAGGAACACGTTCAACAACATCCGTGAAAACAACACTTGTTATAAAATTATTACAAATGCTGTGAATCAGAATGGGGAGTATACTGCAATGTTCTGCCGCCAGAGTGCAGCACTAATTTGTTTAGTAAACCATAGAGTAACTTATACATACTATGCCTTAAACAGTTTTTTGACAAGTTTTCATTATGACATTGATGCATCAAGGCGGTTTGTTTACAGGTGGCCTACCGCGAAACGCGAAAATCGGTCGGCCCATAAAAAGTCTGCAGCGGATTTGATAGCCAACGCAGTGCAAGTGTAATTTATACTTCATAATTTCATAGAAGTTTGACGTTTAAAATAACACTTGCACTGCGAGGGCTATCAAATCCGCTGCAGACTATTCTTGGTCTGACCTATTTGCCTCTTAATCGCTCGAATATGCAATAATGATAGAGAGATTAAATAACGAAATTTAGATTTTCTTGTTTCGCGGTAGACCCCCAGATTCGTTAATCTGCCTCTCTATCGATCGAATAAGCAAGAGTGATAGAGAGGTAGAAACCGATCTTTCGATTCTCGTGTTTCACAGTAGGCCATGAATTTATTAGAAAAATCTAGATATAGTATGAAGGTAGTGCATAACATACAGGGTGATACAGCGACACCGACTTCAGATGTTAAATTTGTGCACACGAGCATATTTTACGATTAAAGTTGAGTTAATGACGCCCTCTACGTAGAGTTTTGCGTAATATTCCCTATTACAGCCGACAAATAGAGTAACTCATACATATTGTGCCTTAAACTGTTTTTTGACAAGTTTTCACAGAGAATAAAATATGACATTGATGAATCAAGGCGGTTTGTTAACAAGGGCCTACCTGGAAACGTGAAAATCGAAATTTAGTTATCTGCCTCTTTATCACTCGAATATCCAAGAGTGAAAGAGAGATTAGATAACGAAATTTCGTTTTTATTGTTTCGCGGTAGACCCCATATTGTGATGGATTATAGTAGTGGCGTCCCCTACGCAGAGTTTCGCGTACTATTCCCTATAGGGGATATTACTGCAATGTTCTGCCGCCAGAGTGCAGCACTACCGACTCAGTAAATTCATAGACTAACTTATACATACTTAAACCTTAAACTGTTTTTTGACAAGTTTTCACAGACAATAAAATATGACATTGATGAATCAAGGCGGTTTGTTAACAAGGATCTACCGGTAAACGTGAAAATCGAAATTTAGTTATCTGCCTCTTTATCGCTCGAATATGCAAGAGTGAAAGAGATTAGATAACGAAATTTCTATTTTATTGTTTCGCGGTAGACCCCCAGATTGTGATGGATTGTAGTAGTGGCCCTACGCAGAGTTTCGCGTACTAGGTATATTAATATAAAACCTACGTGCCTGTAACTGTTTTAGTCACTGACAACTGATGACCACTGTCAAATTCATGTCAAATTATAACGCCATATTTTATTCATTCACTTTTCACCTTAAAACAAAACCACTAAATTTATAGTTATATTTATAAATTTACGAAACCACAAAATTTAATAAATATTCAATATGAAAGACATGAGCGACCCCAACGTTGGGAAGAAGCTCTTCCTAACCCGATGTGCGTGTTGCCACTCCATGGAATTAGGGGCTAAGCATAAAGTAGGACCCAATCTTTTCGGGTTTTATGGAAAAAGAGCTTGCATATCTGAAGGTACTTATTTTACTACGGTGGCAAATAATACAGCCAGTTCACTGGTATAAATATACTCTAATCTCAGCATACTACCATAACCATCACCACCACCATCATCACCAAAAATGAGCCTTAGAGCGTTTTCACATTGTCCGTTCCGATACCTATCGGATGTAAGATCCTACATCCCCGTAGTCAGGCCGCGCGGCGGCGCGCCCGTGCGCCGTCTTTAGCGGTCACGCACACTACAACAAGCATTACGCCTACACATACGCACACAAACAAATATCGGAAGCGCCTATCCGATATCGGATGTCGGAAGGCGCCTATGACAAAAACAGCTGCAGGAGAGTGTCATTGGCATTAAGTCCACCTTTTTTGCGTTATTTATCGTTTTTTAGTAACTATGATTTATTAAATGCATATATAAATACAGAGAAACACATGTACTTCCTTCCGATATCCGATATCGGATCGGACAAAGTGAAAACGCTCTTAGTAACACGTGTTTTACTACTAACCTACTACAAACCTTCCGATAACTATATTGGCCATAGCTTGCCATAGATATTATACAGAGGTACTAATACTAAACTAAATGAATAACTAAATATATATATAGCTTAAATCTAAAATAGGCCCTTGAGGCATAAAATAAATAAATAATAGAAAAAAAAAGAATATAAAAGTAAAATATAAAAACACTTACAAAACAATAAAAGATACATATAAACACATTATAAAAAACCTAACCTAGGGTGCCGCCAGCAGCAGGGCAAGGCCCAAGCTACCGGTGGTCAGGGCCGCAGAGAGAGGAACCGACGTACTATCCGCGCCGTGACCAAGATCACCGCCTTCTGCATCTGTCCCTTGATCCAACCACCTAGCGAGAGTCTCTCAAGATGTTAGTCGAGACTCTTCGCTATTAGACCGTTCACTGAAACGACTATCGGGACAATGATCGTCGAATCAACATCCCACATGGCGGTTATCTCGTGAGCCAAGTCTAGGTACTTACTGGACTTGTCCTTCTCGGCCTTCACGAGATTCTCGTATTTATTATTATTATTATAAAGGATGCTGGCGGCATTTCCTCGCTGTATCACAATGCTGATACGTTGTACAAGGAAGCCGCCAGCTCTTCGGTCACCAATTATGTCAACCAGACGCTTCGCGATTTCTGCAAAAATCTTTACTTGTATGTAAGAGTTGCATCAATACAAAATATTGCAAAATATTTTGCTATTTTAACTTATAAATTTTCTCTCAGATTACGCCTACTCTGAAGCTATTCGTAAGAAGGGTCCCGTCTGGGACGACGAGAACCTACAAAAATTTTTAGAAGACCCCAGGAAAATGGTCCCCGGTACCAAGATGCTGTTCGTTGGCCTGAAGAAACCGCAGGAACGGGAAGACATAATGGCTTACTTTAAGAAACTGTCAGAGTCGGAAGTAAAACCTTAATCGTACAGTCGACGTCAAAGATATGTTTACATTATTCGCCTTATTACAAAGGAGTAAGGTGCAAAAGTGTAAACATATATTTGACGTCGACTGTACCTAAATGATTTTTCGTGAGGTGAGGTGAGGAGATATTTCTTGAATGCGAAATTGTAAAATGTGTGTCTAGTTTATTGAATAAACGATTTATTTATTATTGGCTTTGTCTCTCTCAGACGTAATAAACCCACCTCTACAACACACGCTAAACACTCTTTTATTGAGGTCACAGTTTGTGTAGAAAGTGAAGTCATAGAATGTATTATTACTCGGAGTAAAAGTATTATTATGCCCATGGACCTCAAATATATAACTCTATGGTTATGCCTAAACTATCAAAAGTTTCCAGAATAGATCTTTCGAGGAAAATAAACTTTAATTAAATTTTACCTAAATTTTTAAGCACAGAAAACGGCATGGTTTCAAAACGTTATTAATCTGTGACAAAAAATACGAAATGAAAGGTGACCATAAGGCTCATATATATTCTCGGAGTAATTAATGGTTATATCCTCTAAGTATAAATAAATTATACTACTCTTTTGCCATAAGGCACCGAAACTATTTGGAAACTATGCTCACAACTTAAAAGAGTTCCCATGTCAAAAAACAAACAAAAAGTAACTGTCAAGCATTGTCAAAAACGTCAAAAAAAATCAAGCCCCGTCTCCACCTCAATCTCCCACGATAAAAAAACCATAGCTAGCCTTTTTACCAACGAACAAACCTAAATGTAAAACATGAGCGCCGAAAATGGTAAAAAGCTGTTTGTGAGAAGTTGCGCGCAATGCCATACCGTAGATTCCGTAGGGAAACACAAAGTTGGGCCCAAACTCCACGGGCTTTTCGGCCGTAAGTCAGGTACCGCTGCCGGATTCAACTTCTCGGACCCTATGAAGAACAAAGGGGTGACGTGGAACGAGGCAGCTTTGACTGAATACCTGACGAACCCGAAGAAGTTCGTTCCTGGCACAAAAATGGTGTTTGCCGGGCTTAAAAAGCCGGCGGACGTGGCAGATATCATCGCGTACCTTAAGACTGCTACAAAGTAACCAAGTAACTGAAGAAATATGGAATAAGAAGTGTCTGTTTGACCATTTGTGAAGTTATCAACCAAAAGGTACCACATTGTCGGTTGTCGATAAGGTTGATTTCAAATTGTAGCTACATGGAAATAGCGCCTTGTTGACAACCGACAATACCTGACGACCTTTTGGTTGAGAATGACATATTTAGTGTATTTAGGTACCGTAAAGATTCTCAACGTTGCTTGTCACAAACATTGCTGACCTGACCTTACTCAACCGCTGTTTAAGGATATTTAATTCCTATTTTTGGTCGCCTTTCTTCAATTTATGAAGCATTGGGGTAACTTCGAAAGTGGGATAATGCTGACATAGATAATATCTGCTAAACTGTTGAATGAACTGTCGCCTGCGGTATTTCCGGACAGGTACGACCTTCAAACCTTCAAGAAAAGAGGGTACTCCCATCTTAAAGGTCGGCGACGCACATACAACCCCTCTGGTGTTGCGGGTGTCCGTGAGCGACGGTAATCGCTTACCATTAGGTGATCTGTCTGCTCATTTGCCTCCTATATCATAAAAAAAAAGCAAAAAATAACTAGAAGGAACTCGTACTTTGGTAAGACTTACGTTACTACAGCGGTTACTAAAGCATCTTATTTTCTTCTGCTGCAGTAGAAAGTGTTTCTAGTTTTGGAGATATTTGCATTTTTCAATAATACCTCATTTTCGAAGTAGCCCCAAAGCACCTTACGAAGAATTAAATATAAACAGCCGTTTATTCGATTTTTTTGAACCAAGCAATGTTTCTGATTGTAGGCAATGTTGAGAAAAGTTACGGTACTTGATAATGATTACTATAGTGTTTTTTTATACAAATCGCAGCCCTCATGGTTATAATATTTTGACTACAGTTCCGCACGAGTTCCAAGAATTTTGGGGCTAAGAAAGTGGGAGGCTGTACAGTCATCTGCAATAATAAATGTTACACAACGAAGGCTACAAAAATATCTGACACGATCTTATTAGTAGAACCATAAGAGCGTGTCACATATATTTGCGGCCTTCGAAGAGTAACATATTATTCTAGGTGTCTGTACATGTTCAATGCCTTCTTCTTTGGCATGTCTCGGACTTCGTGCGCGAACTGTAAGTCTGGCCGCAAAGATAGAACGAACTATCCTAGAATTTAATTAAAGTTGTTTATTTACTTCGAATACAATCCATTATGTTCGGCTTTTAATAACTTTGTTCTTTTATACCCCTTTAGAAGAAGCCTTAAAACATTTTTAGAAACCTCGTCAGCTGAAGGACAGTAAACTATACTATTAGAACAGTTCAAATTATTTTTAAAAGTGGAAAAATTACTGTTTTGCGTGAGACTTGAACTCACGGCCTCTGGATCGATACTCCAGCGCTCTGCCATCTGAGCCACCAAGACCGCATCCATAGCCAGCAAATGCAGAGGACGCTGGTTCAATTCCAGCCTGGGGCAATGGAGGCCTTGGTCACTTTTCCTTAGTATATGAGATTTATTTCAGTTCACAGTAACGTATACTCGAGTATTACAAGATTTTTGCAAATAAATGATTAATTGATTGATTGGTACAAGTCCGCGAGTCTGCAATCGGTCAACTCCTCACGAAGGCACCAGCCCATTTTGCTTCGTCCATGTACATTGAATTGACGTACCCGTAATTTTGAAAATTTCTAATTATTATTTATCGAGAACACAATTTTACATGTTTCCAAAATGTATGTGATTTTCATACCACCTCAGGGGCAAACAAGGATACGGCCCGCCTGATGGTAAGTAGTCACCGTAGCCAATGGACGCCTGCAACTCCAGTCTGTAGACGTAACACGCCATACCGCTGACGCTCACAAACTATGTTGTAGTTAGTATACTTATGACTCAACCTTACATTTTGAATTACAAGCAAACCGGAAGTTCACAGGAAACGGAAATACCTTCTAAATATAACCATACAATAATATACCCAGGCATTCCGGGAATGACAGCCAACGACATGTCGTTTAAATGAGCATATTTACTCCGTTTCGGAGATAGTTCGCGTTTGATATATTGCGCTGGCGCCGATGGCAACGGCTAAGGAGGGGACGGTGTCGATAGAAATATCGAGTAAATTTTAATGATTCTACGATTTTTATTACGTAGACACAACTACACACACACAACTACACAATCTCGTTTGTATACGCGATTGTTTATAAAAAGTTTCGATTATTCTAATGTTGGAAATCAGTTCACATGTATATGGAGGACCTATTTATTTAAAGTGCCGTAAAAATGCAGAGCGCGCGTTAGGTATAGGATCTTATTTATGTTTTTTTTAAGGAAATACACAGTTATCAATATAGAATATATACGTACACAAACATAATGTACACTTACAGAAATAATTTACAGGATAAAAAATAATATATGTGTAACAGTTTGAGCACGAACTGTACCAGTTCAGGTTTTAAGAACGTAAAGAGTGTGGGGCTTGATTCTACTTCTGCAGAATTTGTGTATAAATGTAAATTGTAGGTTATTCATGTTTCATTTGTATTTAAAATTTTATCTAAATCTGTTTTGTTAGTTTTGGGGTTTTTGGAGCAGATAACACTTCGCTGGCCCAATATTACAGGGTTTATGTTTCACTTTTATCGAACTGAAATTTGAACATTTTCATAGTGACATTTTTTTTTAATTTCAACTATCTTGAAAATGTTACATAGAGCCCTGTAATATTGGGCCAGCGACTTCAAAGATTATCTCTGACACTTCACACAACGGCTTTTATTTTATCCTTTGATCTGTCACCTTATTGGCGATTTGACTCATATCATATGGGCTTTCAACTTGCCCTTTCACTAGGTATTTTATGCAGAAATCAGAAATCGTTTATTGCGAACCATGGTACATAGTTGTTACAGTATATTATTGAATCACATGGCACCCTATAGAGGGTATAGCAAGTATTCTTATAGCTAGGTAGGACTTATTTGTGCAGTATTATAATATAATATTTATAATATACCCATTTTTTCACAATAGCTTTTTAGGTACATATTTGCATTGAACCTTTGTTTTGCATTGTTACGTGGTCGATTATAGCAACATCGACATCGATCGTCACATCACTAGCCGCCGCTGCGCGCGCGCCACGCGCCGTTTATTTTTACCGAAAACTTCCGATCGACCGAACGAATCGCGTTAACATTATAAATAACTTTTCAAACTAAAAAAAACACCTGTCAAAGCATAAAGGCGCTAAAAAATATAAAACGTGTCCGTATAATAAACAAACCGCACGTTTTTTGTGGACGATGTGGACCAATCAGCTTGATTTAGAAATGCATTCGAAAGTGAACTTTAAGTGGTAGGTAATAAAGTATATATTTGCGCGGGGAGTGGAATAAATTATGTTAGAGCTTACCAAAATGACTAAACAGCGAGTGAGTGCATTTTTGTCAGTTTGCTCATGAAAGTGTGAATCAGTGGATTTCTTCATTCATATGGGATTTCTACAGTTGTGATTATGAGCTAAATGTGAACGGACTCGAAATAAGGAACAGGTGAGTCTTTTTATTTCATTGTGCTTTTTTAATTGTTTTCATATCGGTTGTGCTGAATAAAGCAGGTAAAAACATTCTTGAATAAATTGCAAAAATATGACTAAAATTCGGTCAGTCAGAAGTAAAATTAAATAATAAAGAAATGTATATCCATTTTTACAATAAATAGAGCTGCGTAAAAATTGCTATAACGTAAAATAACAAAAATTTCAAAATAACCTTACTTCGCCTTATAACATAATTATTTCTTTTTAATTATGAAAATTATACTTAAAATTATTTCAAATCCTAAATTATGAATTATTAAACGCCCATGATACAATTTATAATACGGCACAGTTTATAAGATTTGTTACGGCGAAGTTATGTACCAAAGGCGAATTTAGGTTACGTAGATTTGCCATCCCAAATTTTGAATGAAATGCAACAGTGATAACGGGGTTTGGTATTTACCGCCAAGCTTATAACACACACACACATTGGTGTTGACATGTTAATGACTCATTATCTTGGTGTTAGAAAATAGGCGAGTTGACAGGCCGTTGATGAAAACGGTGTGAAAATTCTATACACAATGACCCATTTCATTACTCTGAGTATTTAATTGACATGTAATAGATTCTGGTTTCCTGGCGGCTTAGCACGGTCGCGTTTTTATCCCTTGTCACCATGCCTGTCACGTTCTAACAAGTATGTAAGTGCGAAAGGGACGCGCATAGTGATAGTCGATAAAAATGGAACCGTGCTGAGCCCGCAGGCCATGTCTGTTTAGAGTTAGACCGAGAAAAGTCTGTAGCTATTTTGATAGCCCAAGCCATGCAAGTGTTATTTATACGTCATAATTTCATAGAAGTTAGACGTTTAAAATAACACCTGCACTGCGTGCGCTATCAAAATCGTTGCAGACTTTTCTTAGTCCAACATTTCAATGTATGTTTCATTAGTATTGAAAATTTGGCAGCAATTTCAAAATGAAAATGATAAATGTATAAGTACTAACACATTTGTTAGGGAACACATGTAGATTATGCTTTTCATAAACAATAAATTATATCAACATCAAAAGATCATAGTTACGACTGTTATGAATTATAGATCACTTACGTTTTAGACGAAAATTTTAAGAATACATATTCAAGGTTAGATAAGAACATACAAATTGATGTCTCGTCTGATTGAGAGACCGATTTTGTGTTTCCAATTTTTTAAGGTTTTGTTTTGATATCGTTATGCTTATGATACAATCAAGAAGATTACTCACACTGATTAGGCGCGAAATGCACTGGGAGCTGTAAGGTCTTATCATAACAAGAACAAAAACTGTAACAAAGTTGGCTTATATAATTATTAAAATAGTATTCAATAAATTAAATATAAAGTTATTTACACTATGGTATTGTCAAAATTGTACCTACCTCGACATGTAACAATTGTTTTTAAATATATTTCATTTCATTTCATTTCATTTCAAATTACTTAATTAGAATTGGCCTCTACGAGTTCAGTAAAGTTTGTCGTAAAATTTTATATAATATAAATAAATAATGGATTCTTACAGCCCCACAGTAAGCTCAAGAAGGCTTGTGTTGTGCTTACTAAGACGATATAATACTTATATAAATAAATATATAGTTGTTTTCTCGGCAGTTCTAATAAACATCTTCTTTCTTTCTTCTTGCAGCATTTTTAAATTTTTACATGTGTCTCTGTTTAACCCAATTGTTGACTGGTAGAGAATATCAATAGGCATTAAGTCCGCCATTTGTACATTATTTTTGTATTTTGTGCAAAAAGTTTAAATAAATACATCCCATGACTCAGGAACAAATATCTGTCCTCATCACATCACACGAATAAATGCCCTTACCGGGATTCGAAACTAGGACCATCGGCATCATACCCACTAGGCCAGACCGGTCGCCGTAAAAGCAAACACTTTAACACATTCAATACCACTAAGTGCTACGGGTTACGCTCGTAGCGCGTAGCCACGGTTTCGTCGTATGTAGCGCGTAGTCGCTACGAACAGTGTACCCGACAGTCGGGTTCTTGGTGTTGAATGTGTTAAGCGTTCTACGGACCCCATTGTGGTGCGGGCTTAGTCGTAGACCCTCTACGTGCTACGAACAAGCTACGAGCGTGCTACGACTCCGTGGGGAGCATGTTACTAATATTTGACGCGATAGTCCATGACCTTGACCCGGGCGGATTCGGATATTAAAAATATTATCTTGATTTGATAATGATATGACATTATTAGTAGTCTTATCTCGGTGCCGGCGAAACGACGTTATTATTAAAATCTGCATTATCCCTCCTGCATATTGTTATTTTGTTCCGTTATTAGTCGGACCAAGAAAAGTCTGCAGCGGATTTGATAGCCCACGCAGTGCAAGTGTTATTTTATACGTCAAACTTCTATGAAATAATGACGTATAAATAACACTTGCACTTTGCACTGCGTGGGCTATCAAGTCCGCTGCAGACTCTTAGTCCGACTCTATTAATATATTTCCTCCTCTCCTGCATATTTTTATTTCGTATATAATTATTAAGCTACAGAATAACCCGTAAGCGGAATCCGTGCACACTGAAGGAGGCAGTTAGCAACCTGTAGGGCTAAGATGGTCAGCTCTTTGTCATTTGTCACCATGCCTGTCACGTTCTAACAAATATGTAAGTGCGAAAGTGACACATGGCGTGACAGGTGATAAAAATGCGACCATGATACCGCTTATGAAGACCTTGCTAGGTTTCGTGGAGGAGCTGGGGTGGTTAGAGTTGGGCTACCTCGTTTCACGCACAATAGGCACTGTGGATATGTCGATCAGAAAATGCCCAGAAAAACTAACTGAATAATTAACTAAACCCGTAAGCGGTTGCCTTAAGAGTAAATATGATTTGAAGACTTCTCCATTGTCCTTCCCTAATCAACCTAATAAGTTCAAAAAAATATGTAACTGCGTTCTCAAACAAACGAAATGCACGTAAAGGGGCCCACTGATTAACAGTCCGCCGGACGGTATCGGCCTGGCAGTTAGAACAAAATTTTGACAGTTCCGAACAACTGACAGGCCGATACCGTCCGGCGGACTGTTAATCAGTGGGCCCCTTAAAATATGATACCAATTTCTACAAATTCAATACCAATACGAGTTTCTGAACATGCCCCTTGGTTACTTAGTTAACCTAATTACTTCTTTTCATTAACAACCCTTTCAAAAACAATGAAAAACCGGACAAGTGCGAGTCAGACTCGCCCACCGAGGGTTCAGAAATACATCATGTGTGAAAATTTCAACTGCCTAGCTATCACGGTTCATGAGATACAGCCTGGTGACAGACAGATGGTAATAGGGTCCCATTTTTACCCTTTGGGTACGGAACCCTAAAAAGGCATGAGAGATAATTTATTTCTAAAAATGCGGTCTACCAAAGCTTAGTAGTGTGTTGTTAGTACAGTCGCGCTCGAAACACCGCCGATTGACAGGCGAGATAGCGGCAACGCTTGTGAGCGCGATTGTGATGTGCTGATACGGTGTGAAGGCAGTGTTATGTTATATACACTTCGTGGGCTTGTAATGATAGCTTACATATGGGCTGTAAGGATAATATAGTCTGATAAAAAACCGTTCAAGTGCGAGTCGGACTCGCGTTCCAAGGGTTCCGTACATTACCCAATTTTTAACAATGTATTTTTATGTGGAACGTAAATGAAATGACTTTAAAAAACCCGTAGGGGTCGGATAAGTAATTAAGTCCGACTTACACTTGACTGCACATTTCTAATAGGTTTTCCTGTCATCTATAGGTAAAGAACTATTCTGTGTATTTTTTTCAAAATTTTAGACCCAGTAGTTTCGGAGATAAAGGGGGGGGGGGATAGTCGGACAGACAGATACACGCACGAGTGATCCTATAAGGGTTCCGTTTTATCCTTTTGAGGTACCGAACCCTAAAAAGGCTAAATGATGTGATATAGGACTGAAATACGTTATAAAACCTTTATTCCGCTATAAAATGTAAGGTTTTATCCCAGCTTGGGGCCCTGGGGTACTGGAGGCCTTGGTCACATTTTCTTAGTACATATATGACATTTATTGCAGTTTACAATTTATATAGTAGTGTTTCTAGTTGAAATAAAAACAATTTCAAATAATTTCTGAAAATAATTTAATTTCTTCTTATAGATCTAATAATATAAAGCAGAATATTTAGTTTTGGTTTCTCTTCATTCCCAAAATTTATTCACCATCACCTCCTCATCAAGACGATAGTGAATAACCGCTTCTCCATACAATCAGAGTCCCCATTTCCCTGCATTTCCCGTTTCCCTGGATATTGAGATTATAGAAAAAAAAATACAAATTATTGTATATTAACCATAGTTATACATTTTCGTATTACTTTTTTCGATTTTTAATACGGTTAGAAGCGATAAACAAAATTCCATATCTATAGATACATTTTTTTAACAGCTATTTTAAAATAAAAAATATATTTAAAAATGGGGCATGATTAAAAAAAAAAAAAAAATTTAAATCTATTTATTTCCCAAAAAGTACTTAAATCTACATACATATGTGTGCAAAATCTCTAGTATGAGATTATGTGCGCGGTCACTAAACTCGCGTTTTGTTGTTACCTAACTAATTCAGAATTGTACTTTATATACATCAAATTACAAACGCATGAAAGATAGCAAGGTAAAAATTCTAAATTAAAAATGGCGCTGACAGTTTAGTTTCAAATACACGACGTGTGCGTGGCTTCTCTTTACACCTATAAACAAAACACGCCTTATTTACCTTAAAAAAGCAAATAATTCTGCGACCCAGTTTCCTACCGTAAACATATTATGTTGAACGCAACACAAAGACAACTAACCTCAGACTCCACTTTATAAAGCGTTTACTCAGACCGCGTGGTCTGAGTGCCTTATATGCTGTGTCTGGTGGGTGAGTGGTCTGTGACGCAACATGTCCGCATGATTACAACAGGCACGTAGTTATTCGATGTAGCATGCGGGATCTAAAGGTGCGGCCACACGCTGCTTAAAAAACCGGCCAAGTACGAGTCGGACTCGCGCACGAAGGGTTCCGTACCATTACGCAAAAAACGGCAAAAAATGTGGAATCCCCACTTAAATATTTATTATATTCTGTTTTTAGTATTTGTTGTTATAGCGGCAACAGAAATACAGCATCTGTGAAAATTTCAACTGTCTAGCTATCACCGTTCATGAGATACAGCCTGGTGACAGACAGACAGTGGAGTCTTAGTAATAGGATCCCGTTTTTACTCTTTGGGTACGGAACTCTAAATACGGTGACGGCGCGGAATCGCAGTGACGTGCGTTTTTAAGCAGCGGTGTGGTCCACCTTTAAGCTTAATAACACAATCCCGCCGCCATATATATATATATATCATATTTGATTATATATCATATGATACTTAAATCCGGAGAGAGATATAAATGTACATATAGAGAGTATAAACTTTCATTAAAAGTTTATATGAACTCTTTTATTATTACTTAACCTTTTTGAAGACAATTTAATTGTAATTTTGTTCTAAGAAGTACATATTTGAATAATGTTTTCTACGTGTGGAAATATAAATTACGATAGCTATAGCCATCCCTAAACCTCACGCCCTCAGACCCAGTTCGTTTTATTAGGTCAACGTTTAGTTTTCACGGTCATTAATTCATCCTGTATATACGAGTAGGTAAGTGGTTCCCAGCCATTTTAGGGCAAGACCTCGTTGGTGATAAAAAACACCTTTTCACCACTCCAGCTCGGAAAGGCTTACTTTGCACTTCAAAAACTGATAGCAAAGTTGGATTTGATTTGGTTTTATTTTGTTCGATACCTATTTTATTTTACATTTAATATTTGCTTCGGGTTGGTGTGGTGAAAAATTTTGTGTTTCACTCGGGGGCAAATTTTGTTTAACCCTCGTGCTTTGAAACCCTCGCAACGCTCAAGATTCTATTTTTCGAACCACTACGCTACGCTACGCTCGTGGTTCAATTTTGGAGTCTTTCGCTTGCTCGGGTATCAATATTAGCACGAGCGGTTAAACAACAACTTTGCCCCCTTGTAAAACAAATAACTATTTATTGCTATATAATCTAAAAATAAATATTTGTTTCTTAATTTGTAAATCCTTTTGAGTGTCTCGTCTCCTCCTCAATGCATGGAACTCCTGTTGATGTGGTTATACTTTACTGTAAGGTAGGTAACTAAAGTGTTGGTACTGAACAAAAAATGCGAGCAAATAACCGTTAAAAATACATTCCTTAAAAAATACGTTGTAGACATTTAATGGCAAATAAGGATGCGTGCACGAGAAAATAATTCATCGTCCAAAATGAGGTCAGGAAACGCCGTGAAGTCAGCCATTTTTGATCAATGCGCGCGCACCCGAACGACTTGAAGTTGGCTCAGAGGTTGCGCGCGCCAGTCCGCCCAGCCGTCTTCGACCATCTCGCGTAGAAAAATAAAAATTAAAAAATAATAAGCGGAATCAAGGCGTGTTCGAAATTCAAACAGTTCAATTTTCAAACAGTTTTTTTTTAAATAACAAATATGGCTGTGGTTGTGATACGTGAACTGCCAACATAATGCACAATATGTTTCGGTGTGGAGACGGGACTTAGGTTTTAGATTTAATTCTTGTGTTTGTGTGTAAATAGTAAAGTGGAGTGAATTAACTGTTTTTACTGTACGCGACCCTTTGTAAGTATATAGTTTAATATACTTGCTTAAGTCTCATTTTTTAAAAGCGGATAAATTTTAGGCTAAGCATTTTAAGGCGATTTATCATTTTTGAGATAAAAATACATTTGTAAATTATTTAATATAATTGAAACGTGATTCACTGTCTTAGTAATAATAAATACGTTTATTTTTACATGCTATAGGTACATACTTATAAAAATATACTATCTTGTAATGTAATTAAAAAAATATATAACCTACTCTATTATTCGTAAAAAAAGAGTTAAACATCAAGTACATATTATACCACAGATCAACCTATCCCTGAGAAGTATATACATACACTAACACACATACACTATACTTGTACCTACTTAAAAAGACTCGAGTCTTCGCATTGCACATCCCTAAGACTCATTTTTATTAGATCCACCTTGAAATCTCTATAGCTTGGATTGAGTCTAAAAAAAGTCAATAAATAGAAAAAAAAATGCCAATATTGATAAAGGTTAACAATAGTCAGATAGATAATAATGACTATTTTTTTTAATAAATAGTTTTTTTTTTGGTGTTTTATAGTTCCAAATTTCTATTTGTCCGAAACAGATTTTTAGAGGTTGCAGTGTGTAAAAAAACGGAAAAGTACGAGTCGGACTCGTCAACCGAGGGTTCCGTACTTTTCAGTATTTGTTGTTATAGCGGCAACAGAAATACAGCATCTGTGAAAATTTCAACTATCTTGCTATCACGGTTCATGAGATACAGCCTGGTGACAGACAGACGGACAGACGGACAGCCGAACAGACGGACAGTGGAGTCTTAGTAATAGGGTCCCGTTTTTACCCTTCGGGTACGGAACCCTAAAAACATCCGTCTGATTTTTTTAAACTACTAATCGGCTTTTAAATAGTCAAATGTAATGGCATCGTTAGTGCCATTTACTTTGCTGTAATTATGCGCAATTAAGTGATTAAATATAAACAACAAAAAATACGCAAAGTCATCAATGGTTTCAAACCTCGAGCAAGATGGATAACAGGTTATAAACGTTGCAGTTTGTTGCAAATAAGTGTTAGCATAAATACTTCTTCTTCCTCGCGTTGTCCCGGCATTTTGCCACGGCTCATGGGAGCCTGGGGTCCTCTTGGCAACTAATCCCAGGAATTGGCGTAGGCACTAGTTTTTACGAAAGCGACTGTCATCTGACCATTTCATTCATTTCATTTATTCTATTCTTAAACAATACAATCATTGTGTCAGAAATCAATCCACCTTCCAACGCAGAGGGTAAACTAAGTCTTATTGGGATTACACCGGTTTCCTCTCAAAAGCGACTGGTGAATATCAAATGATATTTCGTACATAAGTTCCGAAAAATTCTTTGGTGTTAGCATAAATACGTATTTATGCTAATAGAGGGGTCCTGTCATTGTAAATTTTGTAGTCACAGTAAATTTACTGCCATCTATCGACACACGACTAAAACTCAAAATGAAAACGTATAAAGTTATCAAAAAATGTATATATATGGATAAATGATTTTATTATTTTTATATCATTTTGATCCATGTTCATTCAACTAATATCTATGTGTTAAAATTGTTAAATATGAAACGGTGTCGTCACGCCATCTAGCCGAGGATAGGCTAAAGGTGTGTGCGCCATCTATTCGAGAATGACTTTTGCTTCAATTCCGAGGCACGTTTTTTCCTTAGACTTTATTCGTCTTATACGAAGTTAGATATGTCTTTGCTAACACCAAAGATTTTTTTATTTATGCTAACACCAAAGAAGCCCTTATAATTCGCTATTATTGCAAACTTCGCCTTGACTAGCATTAAATCATAGTTTACGGATTCATGGGCGTATTCAGTATTTAGGATTTGGAATAAGTTTTAGTATTATTTTGATATAAGTACAAAAAATAGTGGGGCAAAGACTGCTGCTTTATAAATCGCAAGTCAGACCCCATATGGAGTACTGCTGTCACCTTTGGGCAGGAGCACCTGGATGCCAGCTTGGACCTTTCGACTCAGTCCAAAGGCGCGCTGTACGAATCGTCGATGATCCCAAACTCACAAGCGGTATTGAACCTTTAAGTCTAAGGAGAGACTTTGCCTCCTTGTGTGTGTTCTACCGCTTGTACAATGGGCTGTGCTCTGAGGAATTATTTGACATGATGCCAACGGCCGTTTTCTATCACCGCACCGCACGCCGTCGGCAGGGTGTTCATCCTCACACCCTAGAACCTAAATGGTCGCGTACTGTACGATTTAAGACGAATTTCCTCCCGCGGACGCTCCGGCTGTGGAATGAGCTCCCTTCCGAGGTTTTCCCGAGGGTCTACAGTATGGGGTTCTTCAAAGCAGGAGTGTACAGGTTTTTAAAAGGTCGGCAACGCGCTTGTAACACCTCTGGAGTTGCAGGCGTCCATAGGCTACGGTGACTGCTTACCATCAGGCGGGCCGTAAGCTTGTTTGCCACCGATGTGGTATAAATTATATATTTTTCCTGGGCGAAATTGGGCACCAACGGCGAAGTTAGGGTTCCCTACGGTAGATTTAGACTTCTGACGAATGGTTTGATCAGGTCAACTATAGTTTATTTAAACTGTTGTAACAACAACATCAGTATGGAGTAAAATAAAAAAATGAATTAAAAAAAGGGTCGTAATCTTACGTATTTAATCTAAGCTTAAGCGATTAACATACTGACACCATCATCGCGATCTCCTGCGGCGAGCGAAGTGACGTTTATAACATAAGGGTCATTCTAACAAAAATATGTCTGCGATCTAATCGCCGCGACCCATACAAAATGTATGAAAAGAGTCGTGGCAATTAGACGCAACCGCAGGCATATTCTCAGAGAATGACCCATAATAATTTTATTCGTCCTTCGCGTGGACGTGCACCCAGTGTAAGTATAGCATTGACGAGGTGCGTGTTTGTATGAGGTTAATCATGCTCGTGTGAGGTGGTGGTACTAGTGCTCGACATGCTAATGCCCAATAGTTGACACCCTGCTGTCACCTCTATTGACAATGACTTAATCACTGTATCTCTAATCACTGAAACTCCTACATTCAATTGTTGCCAATACGTATCGGTATCGACCCCATGAAAGGAAATAATCGTGTTTCGCCCACGCGGTGACTTACGCACTACCCCCGGGCGTGAAAGGGATATTTAAGGCAACTGATAACGCCAAGGACCTTGAACATACGGGGTGTATTTTTTAGGTGAAACACGATATACATACGCGACTGTGCAGTTTAAACTGTGAGCAACTTTTGTCATGAGAGAAAAAAAAAGATTTCACACTAAAATTCAATTCGACAATTGCATGGATACGATTTCTATTTGCGATTTTAGAGGTATTGCTAAAGTAAAAGTTGTTTTTAGCAATGATAGTACATATACAATCACATAAATACGAGTACCCTGTATCACCACAGAATAAATAATAGTACTACCGTACAGAAAGGACACTTCCCACAAAACCGAAGTTTGACAGCGATTCAGGGTCGAATCATGATATCCCTTTCTAACTTATGGCACTATCCCTTTCAACTATTTAGGGTTGTCGAAACTCAAGTAATTATCTTATCTGTGGTCGTGCACGCAAAGGGACGTCAAGTTATGTCAACCCTAATAATTGCTCGGAGCAAAGCTGAGCCGAACGGAGCTGAGTTTGCCCAAAGTCAGGAGTGTCTCCCCACTGCTAACGCTCCTAATTAATGACATCTACTTCAAGGATGAGCTACATTTTTTATTACGATTGAAATATTTTGTTTTGATATCGATAACTAAAAGATGCCCACTAGTATCACCTAAAAATATCGAACTCGTAATTTTTTCAATTTCTGGAGCAACGAACTAGAATAACTATAGAAGTCTGCCTACTGCGCTCTTTTTATCCAATCAAAACTTGTATTGACCAATCTCAACTTTTTTTAGGGTGGGAAATTGTATTGAAAAATGTTCAAAGCTGCGGGCAGTACCTATTTATGGAGAAAGGGATAACTTTCAGTGATACTTATGTGTCAGATAAGCATCAGTCATTATGGAAGGTTCTTCGAATTCAAGAACCCTACAATTGCCAGCTTTATGTAGGAAAGATTGATTAATCTCTCCAGGCGGGTGCCCGGGGACCGAAGTCCACTGAGCGTTAGTCAGAAGTTGTACCTACTTATACCTAGTAACTGACATTTCGAACTCCGTAAGCGCGATGTAGGTTACTAACTAATTGCGTTCTAGGTAGCTAACGCCATCTGTTAGAATATTGTGGCACGACGTCGACGTGACAGAAGCCCCCGTGCATGAACTATAGGGGGCAGCATAGGAGCGGTCAGATTTAGGCGTGAGGCGTAAATGTGTCGTTTAAGTATGCTTCCGATGTAGCCCACAAGATAGCAGAACCTACTATGCACAAGGAAACGTATCGACGAGAACGGTATATGGTAGCACGTGCTTTGGCAATGCACATGTGCACATATGTTTCCGATTCAGGCCACAAGATGGCAGACCCTCCAACGCGCACGGACCTTATTCCGTTCTGGAGTAGAAAAGTTATTGGCGTGAAATCGTCGACCGACGGTCCCCGGTGCACTCCTACCGCGCAGTAAACGATACGAACTTCCTTCGATTACTTACGAGAACAACCATTAAGGATACTTCCTTAGGGAATGGTGATTATCACTCATCTAAACTTAGTTATAACTGTTATGGGACACTTACGGGTGAGCGGAAATGAAATTGTAATAACTATTAGGTACTTATAGGAAATAGTGAAGGAAAGTTTAAAAAAAAATGAAAAACTTTACGGAAGGTCAGAATTTTGTTATATTTTTGTATGGGAAACGAAATCCAATTCCAAAATGGAATCTACTTTTATTTCCTGGCTCATTCTTAAAAAAGTATGTTTGCGGTCTAATTGCCGCGACCCATACAAAATGTATGAAAAGAGTCGTGGCAATTAGACGCAACCGCAGACATATTCTCAGAAAATGACCCTCCTGGCAAATTATTCAGAAATTTCCTAGTATTTTTACAACTTTTTGCGAAATAAGTATTTCACAATAGTTATTTACGATACAAGTGCGGAAAAGAGGAAATTCGAAACGAGTGGCGATAAATTAAAACGAGTTGCAAATTACCTATTCGCACGTGTATCATACAACGTTTTACAGTACATATGGCCCTTTAAACTTTTGACATACGCACGAAATGTGCTATTTTACGCACTAGTGCGGGAAAATAGGACCATATGTACTGTAAAGTTAATTTTAGTAAGTACCTACCTAAGCAAAATACTTCATTTCGGTCTTTGTCTTTCCAGTTGATTCATGGTGACAGAAACGAAATTCAAAACATAAAATAAACCATAAAGTGAGTACCTACAGTCGCCATTGGATATATCGGAATTATCGGAGCGACCAAGGTGTTCAAAAATATCTAAACACACACTCTAATGCCTTAACACTATTGTTAAGGCATTAGAGTGTGTGTTTAGATATTTTTAACACCTTGGTCTCTCCTCGCCTCTATAGGCGTGATCAGATATTAGCAAACACCTTGACCGCTCCGATATATGATGATTGTACCTACCTATTATGTTATGTGTTTTCTATGCTCTTTACTATTATGTACGATACGTTACAGTATATTAATTTATATTTCACTCGCCATAACATAACTTACTTGAAATCCTTATTCTTGCTCAAGTAATATCAGACAAAGCAAAGATCGTAAAACCCAGTGACCTTTTCCGAGCTACGACTTACGAGCTAGTGAGTTCAAAAGTAGACCTTGCCTGCTTACTTAGTTCTTGAGGCATAAATATCTTCAGCTTTTGAATGTAATATATCGTGTATATAGAATAGAATAGAATAGTTTTTTATTCGCAAACACACAGACAATAGACATACATAGAAAAAACATAGTGAAAAATAAAGTGTCACGAAATGGCCCCATCTCGGCATGTTGCTGGCGACTTCCAGCGCTGATCTTCCGATGAGACCATCAAGTGAGAAATAATCACGGAAGGTAACAGACTAAAAAAAGAAACATAAAATAAGCCGAAAAATAAATTACACACAGTTTACACAACTAATACAAAAAAGAGATACAACATGACGACATAAGTAAATACATGACACTAAGTTACAGTAGAATTACACAGACCAACCGATCGAACTTGAGGGGCTACCGCCAAAACCGAAATTCGCAAATTGCGTGGATCTTTCTCTTTTGCTCCAATGCAGGCGTAATTAGAGTGACAGAGAAAAATGCCCGCAATTTGCGAAATTCGATTTTTGCGGTTATAGCCTTGTACCGCGGTCGGATCATATCGTGGCGCGGCCAGTGGATGTATATGTACATACAGCCAAGTGTAAAAATATGGGAGCGCTCATCATACTCAGAAATATGTCCCATAGTTCTTTTGTCAGCGAATTACGAACTATGGGACATATTTTTGAGTAAGTTGTATGCTCATATTTTTACACTTGACTGTACTCGGACTAGCTTCTGCCCGCAACTTCGTCTGCGTGGAATCTCTATACAAAACTTCATCTAAATCGGCTCAGCTCAGCGGTTTAAGCGTGAAGAAGGAACAGGCAGACAGGCAGACGTCTGTTCCTTTCGTATTTATAATATTGGTTAGGATATTTTTATGAATATTGGGCGTTTGGTAGGTACATGAACGGTAGAGGACAACACAGACTTGCTTTGGCGTGAAGTATCAATGTATGGTTTATGTTTCTGATTCAGGCCAGAAGATGGCAGACCCTCCAACTTGCACAGTCCCTATAATTAAATCTTGTATTTACATAAATTTTATTTGTAACGTTGTTTATACAAATCGTACCTATTTATAGTTTTACAACAGATGGACATTGAACAGATCTTAATGCGTTTTCTTATCACAATATTTGGCAAAGTCCAATGCAATAAATCATTCATATTGGCCGCTAATAAATCAAGTTTTATTGGAATAGATTTTTTATTTGCTTGAGACTTTGGGAACTGATAACCATAAAATTAGACAGATTTACATTCAAAGAGGCATTCAAGAGTTGCCAATATCGATAAGCAACAATAAATAATGCAAGGTATCTTTTAGTTATCGATATCGAAAACAAAATATTTCAATCGTAATAAAAAATGTAGGTCATCCTTGAAGTCAATGTCATTAATTAGGAGCGTTAGTTCTTTCATTGCCTACTTCCATATACCTCTTTCATTTATTGGTGACGTGATAAGTCATCATTTTATCGACATCGGCTTGTAAAGTTTCATTATCCTCGCACTATTTCAACGTCTAACCAAAATATTCCTGTCAAGGGTCATTCTCTGGGAATATGTCTGCGGTTACGTTTAATTGCGACGACTATTTTCATACATTTTGTATGGGTCGCGGCGATTAGATCGCAGATATATTTTTTGAGAATGACCCTTTAATAGGGGAATACTTACCGGGTGGGCCTTGTAACATGAGCAAACAATTGAAACATATATTGTACTCTTCAAACAATTCAACTGTTGTTTAACAACTTCTAAAAATTATGAGACTTCCTATTTTTCATACAAATTGATTATTATCTTCAATGTACGCTATCATAATTGTAATTGGTTAGTAGTAGTAACGTAACGAAATTCGTAACACACTGCGTCTTAGAATAAACTTTAAAATGTACACAAAATCATAACACAAGTTTTATTTTTAACAAAAATGGCTGAGCAAATGTTGGTCAGTTTGAAGAGTACAGCCTACAGTTTAATTTATTGCTCCTATTACAGGGCCGATTTTTAATTTTCGTCCGCTAGATTTCGTGTATTTCGTTCAATAATATCTCCACTACTAGGCATTTAAATTCTACTAATATAATTGAAGTCGAATGGTCTATACCACTAGATTCCCAATTTCTATCGCTCATAATTCAAAAATAAGCATTTTGCCGTTTTCCACCGATTTTCGAGTGACGAAATCGAGCGATCGAAATACAATAATCGCCCCCCAGGGCCTACTATTACAAGGGCCATATTTCTCTAAAGTTTCGCTAGAGTAGACATGTAAGTATTAGGTTTGAACTAGCGGCCGTGCTCAACGACCCGATGCAACTGATAGCTAGCCTAGCTCAAACTGGTTCAGGGACACTTTTATACGTCAGTGTTGCACTTTTATATACCTACTAGCTTCTGCCTGCGATTTCAACTGCGTAGGGCGCCATTCATTTATTACGTAAGACGATTTTTGCCAGTTTTTGACTCCCTCCACTATGTAAGAAAAAATAAGGTTAGGCTGACCCCTTCAGAATCACTAGGGCTATCGATTTAAAAGAAAAAAAATGTGTCCCACTAAAATGACAGTTTTGTAACGCATTTTCATTTATGGACCGTTACAAAACAGACACCCAAAATTTGTTTGAATAACTGGGGACACTTTTTTTCTTTTTCTCATTCAATAGTACTCGTGATTCTGAATGTAAATAGCCCAACAGTTTATGGTTTTTCGAAAAAAAGGAAACATGGTACCTTGGTACCAACCCCCATGTACGCTGCCACTCAGTTGCCTGAAATAAAGTTTTTCATTTCATTTATCTAGAGGATAACTCACGTTAAACCGGGCCGTGTCGGGGCCCGAACTACCGGCGCATCGTTTTCTATGGAAAGCGTCACATGATCACCTGTCATTTCATAGAAAAGGAAGCTCCGGCCCGGACACGGCGCGGTCTAATGTGAGTCATCCTTAAATCATTGAAAAATTTCCCTTCGCTTGCAAAGAGTTGTAAAAGCGGTGCCGGCGCGGCGGTGACCGCATCCCGTGTTTAATTGTCGACTATAAACGTGTCGATGGATATGCTAATACTTCAACGTTGGTGGCCTAGAAAGTGAACTAAAACGGTGTTCTAACCTCATCGGTTTATGGTTCAGGTCCTAGGTTCGAATCCTGGTAAAGGATCCATTTACTTATTTGTGTGGTTATCACAGATATTAATTGTTCGTGAGTTATGGATTTTTTTTATGTATTTAAGTATAGTACCCACAACACAAGCCTTGATGTATATTGACTAGTAGGATTAGGTCGATTTGTGTAACATTGTCCAAAAAAGGTGTGCCATTTTCAAACCAAAGGTCACGGTTTCAAACTCCAACTCGTACCAATTATTTTCTTTGGTGCTTATAAAATGATTATTATATGTAGGTACCAATAGCTTTTTGGTGAAGAAAAATATAATGAGGAAACTGGACTAATAATAATATTTAGACCCAATAAGATTTACCAGAAAGTCGCTGCGCTAATTTTAAGAATTAACATTAATTAAAAAAAAAAACCGTCCAAGTGCGAGTCGGACTCGCGTTCCAAGGGTTCCGTATATTACACAATTTTTAACAATCAGTGCCGGATTAAGATATGTTGATGCTCTAAGGATTCTAGGTGCCCCCTCTCCCTCGGGTCATCAAGATTACATTGATTTTTTGGTAAATTGAGAGAAGTTCATTGCCGCGTTACAGCTGAGAATGGAAATCAGTCACATCATTTTATCACGAAAATTGACAGTGCCCTGCAGCAGTAATGTTGCAACAGAGTACCTAATGCTGTTGCAGTCGCCACCCGAATGTCACCTTTATCATAGCTTAGAAAGTAATAGAAACGCGAGCGAAGCGAGCGCGGAAATTTTTCGATATAAAAACGCAATATGATAGACAGTTGTAAATTTTTACTTTTAGTATGGAAATCAGTCACATCATCATTTTATCACGGAAGTTGACAGTACTGCAGCAGTAACGTTGCAACAGAGTAATGTTGCTGCAGTCGCCACCCGAATGTCACCTTTATCATACCTTATAAAGTTATTGAAAACGCGAGCGAAGCGAGCGCGAAAATTTTTCGATATACAAACGCAATTTTACTTTTAGTCCCAACCAGGCGCGAATCCAGGATTTCATACAGAGAAGGGATGGGACAGTTTTCTATCAGCCTAGCTTCGCATAGGGCTCGATATTTCTTAGGCTTCGATATTCGAGGTTGTTTTCATGCATAAAATATACAAGAAAGCAGAGCTTGGAATTGAATTGGCGAAGTGTGAGAAAGGCAGTAGGCCTAGCTGCGAAAGAGGAAAGCTTGGATTTGGATCCACGCCCAAGTGTAATTAAGGCAGAAGGCCTCGCATAAGACCTAACGCCGAACCGCAAAAGAGTGGGTTGAAATCGAATCTATGCATGTAATCACGACTCTTCTACTGCTACCGATTGTTTCCGAAAGAATTACGCGCCATTATTTTTGCAAATTAGCTTTTGGACAGCTAAAAAAAATCGTGTGGTAAAAACGATGTGTCTGTCCCTAATTTTAAAATTTGTTCACCTTTTTCAACCTGGCATTTTGGTGCCCCTCCTGAACGTGGTGCCCTAAGCACGTGCTTGTTTTGCTTATTGGTTACAAAGTCTTTATTAATTCAACCATTAAAGTCGACGAGTACAAAAAACTTTAAGCTAGCTCTCAATTTAACATTATTTTTAATTTGACCTTACAATTACTCGTAAGTAGGTAAGACCGTTAAATATTTAAAATGATTATCTTATCAGAAAATTATCACCAATTACTCTAAGAAAACTACTACTCCAAGTAATCCGGCACTGTTAACAATGTATTTTTTATGTGAAACGTGAGTGAAATCTCTTTAAATAATCCGTAGGGGTCGGATTAAAAACTGTAATTAAGTCCGACTCACGCTTGACTGTACATTTCTAATAGGTTTTCCTGTCATCTATAGGTATAGACCTATTTTATGTATTTTTTTCAAAATTTTAGACCTAGTAGTTTCGGAGATAAGGGGGGGGAATGGTCATTTTTTGCCTATTTTCTTGAATAACTTCTAAACTGTTGATTCGAAAATTATAAAAAAAAATTATTTGAAATCCTTACAATAAGCTCTTTCATTTGATATGTAACATGATATAGTTTGAAAAAATTTTTTTTTCTATTTTTCATTTACCCCCCACAAGTGGCCCCCATGTTTAAAATTAATTTGTTTACGTTACATGTCCGTATTCGGGTCACAAACTTACATATGTGTACCAAATTTCAACTTAATTGGTCCAGTAGTTCCGGAGAAAATCGGCTGTGACAGACGGACAGACAGACAGACAGACAGACGCACGAGTGATCCTATAAGGGTTCCGTTTTTTCCTTTTGAGGTACGGAACCCTAATAAGACATTAACAGGCGTTGATTACTTCCTGACATCCGGAAGACTGCGGGTCACTTCTGGATGAGATTGGCTCGGGACCGGGATAAGTGGCGTACTCGAAGAGAGGCCTATGCTCAGCAGTGGGCGATAAAAGGCTGATATGATGATGATTACTTCTACTTGTGTTGCTGTTTTCTTTCTGTATTATTTTCTTCTATTGAGGTATTCAATAAAGAGTATTTGTATAGCATTGTCATTATAAGAATCAGACGGTACTTTAGGGATTAGCACAGTACTATTATTGTTTTAATTAACAGTAATTCTTTACCTGGGAAAACATTCTTGCTTTTGGTAGCCCTAGTTACCAGCTGTGACTCTTATTACCTAGCCATTAGAGTTTAATAAAACTACGTATCTATTGTGGACACCCGAGACGTAAGCCTAAGCAAAAATTACGAGACGGTACATGTATAGATAGATAGATCTTCGATTTTATACACATTTTAAACTCTCGCATTTTGTACACATATTTTATACTCAAATAATTTACTCAAGTGTTTTAGTTACATGAGTATTGCGAATTGATTTGTAACAGGATCATTCTCAAAAAATATGTCTGCGATCTAATCGCCGCGACCCATACAAAATGTATGACAGATACGTGGCAATTAGACGCAACCGCAGATATATTCTCAGAGAATGACCCAACAATGGATCTCTGGCCAGCAGAACGTCGTGCATATGATATTGAGGCGTATCGTGCCAAAGGATTTTTACTTAGTAACGCAGAGCGTATATTTTGTGTTAATTTCGGAATATGCGAAAAAGGTTAGAGGAGTGCGTACACAGATGGTACACAGCGAAAGTCAACATTAAGAAAATTAATAAAAATATAATATAATTCGCATTTATCATCTTTCCATAAAAATAAATAGCACTTAGAGTAAGTAAGAGTAAGATAATAAGCGCCACTTGCACCATCCCACTAACCCGGGGTTAACCGCTTAGAGTGTTAACCCAGTGTCAAATTGTACTGGTAACCACGGTAATTCCATGTTTAACCCGTTAACCCCGGGTTAGTGGAATGATGCAAGTGGCCCTAAGTGATAATCAGACATCGTAGGTAGGTATATAGCATTTTTGGTGCAGCGGAGTGGTGTTAACGGAATTGGTATAGATAATTCCAACTGAAATGGTAAATTAAGGATAATATTAACGACGTAATTAATGCTAATTAATAATTAGGGTTGTAATTGTTTATACCAATTCCATTAACACCACTCCGCTGCACCGAAAATGCTATAAAATGTACGATGTCTGGTGATAATTATTAAAAAATGATAAGCAACCGAGTTTTTTGAAAGATGAAACCTTTACTGGCGATCGGTGACCGCATCCTGTTTAATTGTCGACTATAAATGTGACAATGGATATGCTAATAGTTGCGTTTTATTGCGGACGTTAAGCGGTACAAGACGAGGAGCGTTAAATAAAATGTGATGAGTGAGGAGGAAAGACTTTTCGCGGGATAAAGAAATAAATTATGTGACGATCTTATTAATAATGAAGTGTGGAGGAAAAACTTGTCACAAGATATGATAAAATGTGGGTAAATAAATTATTGTTGATGTTCATATTTATTATAACTAACACGGGACTTTAGCGAACTTTTACGCGGGTTTTGCGAACTACCCGCACATGATCTTGATTATTCACTTGTTGTTTTACGCGATTAAGTCCCGTGTTAGTTATAAAAGTGTGAGTGAAAATCGTGTTAGTTTAAATCAATATATTGTTGATGTTGTTGTTGATTTAAGGAATCTACTGGTGGCATTTTTTTGGAAGTTAAATACATACTTAAATTTTGTAACTTTGAGGTTTTGTATTTTTTTCCATTTGCATATTTCTTAATGTCTAATTTATTGTGATAAATTGCTCATTTTCTATTGATTTAATTAGTATACATTTTTATAAAATATTTTTTTATAAAATTTAACATGTGTTATCTCTCTATTTCTGATATATAGCGTGAGACTTCCAAACCTATCATCATTGTACGGACTTTGATACTAAGTTACTACTAGCTCAAGAGAAAACTTTGTAAGGAATCCGGACTAATCCCAACAAGACCTAGTTTCCTCAGTAAATACTTACTAGAACCCTAGTGCTTTGAAGGACTTATTTTAACCTTAATTGGCAGAATAAAGGCTATGTTTTTACCATATACGACTATAATATGTATATACTGAAATGTGTATCTACCAATAAATTATTACATGAGCAATTTTATTCAGTTGTACAGTCGAGTCCATAAACGTGTATTGTCTTCGTAGACATAAGTAAGAAACGAAAAATGTATGGATATTTTGGGACGCTTTTTTTCTCCTATGTAGGAACGTAAGGTCCTCGTGATTCTGAGTAGAAAAAACATTAAAAACACCAAATTATTAAAAAAAAAAACTAGTTATTGTATCAAAGAAAGATCATAATAGATTGATTGATAAATGTTGTTCCATTTATTGTAGAAAGGCAACGTTTCTTTACAAGATACCCTAACCATATTTCCACCATGCTCTCGTATCGAATAAATGGACTCCCTCGGGTGTTAGTCTCCCGGTTGAGTCGTGACCCGGTCACGGTCCTGAAAGGGCTGCACAAACATCTCTCAATGAAAACTAAAGATACGAGTACCTACGTATTAATAATGAAAAACTGTTTTTTTTTTACCTTGTGACGCATGGTTAGTGTTGACTTCTGGAAGAGATCCCTCAAAGGAATAATTTCGCCTTTGTACTTCCTATTAATTTTATGTTATTTCTTCTTTCTAGCCGTGGCAAAAAGCCGGGATAACGCGAGGAAGATGATGATGAACATACTTATATTTATAAGTAGGCAACCCCAGTTACCGAGTGAAACTAAGTAAAAGCGTGTTAAAAATTCCGGAAGCTAAAAATTCATCACCCATTTCTACATACATACATACATACATACAAATCCTTTTCCCGGACCATAAAAAGTTAATTAGCGGCCTAATGTGGATCTCGGGCACACTTTAATTATTAATGTGAGCCTCGCAAGTTAATGTAACTATGTACATTTAAAGGTGCTTTTATGCATCTGGGTTGGTTGGATAAATGAATACTTCAGTATCATCAGAGTTATTCTAAAAAAATATGTCTGCGGTCTAATTACCGTGACCCATAATATTTCATACAAAATGTATGAAATAAGTCGTGGCAATTACACGCAACCGCAGACAAAATTTTCAGAGAATGACCCATCATAATATCAGGCTTTTATTACCCGCTGTTGAGCATAGGTATGCCTCTCTTCAGCACGCCACTTGCTGTGCTAGTCTTACTGAATGTCGTCTACCCAGATTAAACTATTATTATATTAACGAAAAATAAAGTCGCCGCAGCCTTGTTTCAGCCTCGGTTTGGTTAATATCAGCACGGCCGAGGTACTCAAAAATATCTGAACACGCACTCTTAGGCCTCGACAGTAGATGTTTGTAAGCATTTTGGAGTATTGTATTCGTTTCATTTTAAAATCAAACGAAACAAAGAAACGCTGTTTCATTTAATAATTTCATTGAAGGTAATTTGTATTAGTATTAGGACCGTGGGACCCTATAGGTTATGGACTCGGAAATGAATATGCCTGACTCGTACTTTATAGTCCCATACTTCACACTTATTGAATTTTTTTTTTTTTTTTTTATGGCTTTCCCCTCTTGTGTGTATTGGCAGGAGGGATTTTGCCAATGACGACGTTTTAAGACGTATACTACGCACGATAAGAATGTTCGGTGAATAATTTTGATTTTTACTAATTCAATGGTTTTCATATTTCAACCTGAAAATGATTTTCAATTGTCACTTACGGTATAGAGTCGGACCTATTCATTTATTTTATTTTATTTATTTAAGGTTTACCAACAGATATAACACTACAGAAATTACAGAGAAAAGCCAAAAGTGTTATGCAGAGCCCGTCTCTGGGGTGCATACGCAGCAGGAGGAAGTGGTGCGATAGTGAACTAAAACAACGTCGTCCTTTAAACACTCAATGTATTTTCAAAATGCACAAATGTTATAAAGTCGTCTGTAAGCACATTAACATTAAATAACTTATAATATTTAGAGAGTAAACCTAATAGCATGTTTACCGTACGATCCGTGATAGCAAAGAGAAAGAATGACAGCGCACAAGTTGCCAGAGTCAAAAATATTCTAAAGACACCTATATACGTGCATGTCAATTAATAAAGTGTGCCATTGACTTTCCAACACTTCCCCTCAAGGGCACACTGTTATCTAAATAATAACCATAGTAGAGTCAAATATTTCAAAGAGAAAACTAACATGAAACAACTAAATTTGGCTCTACCATATTAAATGTCACAAATAAACATTGAATGTACATTTAAAACAAATTCATATTGACTCTACCATATACTAGTAATAATAATAAACCTGTTAGCTTTTTATAAAAGAAAAAAAACAACAGATAAAAATACTTAATATAAATTTAGAGTACAATCACAACTTACTTTATATGCTCTAGTTATTGAATTAAGTATTAACAAACGTTCATAGCTTTGATAAACTCATTATGCTTAACTCTACCTAAAGGTTTTGTCAACACATCGGCAATCATTTTGTCTGTAGGCAAATACTCTACTTTAATTACATTTTTAGATATTAAATCTTTAACATAATGGTACCTTATGTCGATGTGTTTCGTTCGCTTATGACAGTATTCCTTAGCTTGTAAAAGCTTTTTCATATCTCATGCTCTGAAAGTGGGTCGTTGTTGTTCTAAAAGGTGCGCAGAAAGTGATACGTTTATGCTCTAGCGCAGAAAAGTGGTGTACTCCTCTGCGTCCCCGTCCCACGAGGCACGAACAACTGGGTGGAAACAAAATGGAAAAAGAGTGTCTTTATTTCCTCGCCTGTAACAATTGGTAATTCTTTAATTTTACTAATCCCACGTTGATCCTTTTTTTTATAAAAAATGATGTAAGTAAATTGTTAAAACAAATTATTCTTGATTTCTTTCGTTGAATTCTATTTACTCGATTTCATAAGGCGGGAACCAAAAGGAATACACCAAAAATATTTTTTTTAACCTTACACTTGCGTAAATGAGCAAAGGCAGATTCTTATACAGCCACAGTTAAACGTTTGTACGATATGAAATTGGTTTTTAAAGTTATTTAGCACTATATTCATGAAAATAAAATAAAATACAAGATAAAAATTTCTTATATCATTAATTAAATTGTTATTTAATATTTAAAATACTTTTATTATATTATTAGGTGGTGCGGCGCACCAAGGTCGCGGTACGGTCCGGTAGTCTGTGGCGGCTTTTAGAACGAAAAAGTATAAAATTAAAAAGTAAGAGGCAATCCTGCTGATTTTCGTACTATAATGAACAAATCATTTTAAAATTACTGCAGTTTGTTAAAAAATGTGTGTTTTCGTAAATACCTATTGCAATCTAAATGATTTTCGCTAGGCGTTATTAATCTTTACACATGTAAAGTCTCCGATTGCAAGTAAGTCCTAAGGCAAAAAATCATGGCTGTAGGTCTATTGGGTACTTCAATTACTGATTTTGCGAAATTGCCTTGTCTTGTGTGGTTTCCTCGCATTCGATATGAAAAGTAGAGTGTTTAACTCGGGTGAAAGGCACCATTTCCGTCTCGGACTATTGGCGCTCTCACTGCGTTCGAGCGCCAAACTACCTCGACAGAAATGGGTGCCTTTCAACCCTTGGTTAACAATCTACTATTGAGCACTTTGGTTGTCATTATATACAATACAATTAATTTGTTTAGGCAAAATCTCAGACAAAAGACTCTTAATGAATGATACATCTTTACATACATCAGATATTGCTAGGTATTCTGATTCACATGAAGACAAAGAGACACACCTTTGTTTGCGAGACTCCCAATTAACTGTACAATTTCCCAATTTAATGACATAGCCAGTATAGGATTTTCTGTCAGTAATATCATTGGCCCAGTCTGCGTCAGTATAAGCATACATAGACCAATTCTCATTCTTATGAAAACATAGAGAATAATGAATTGTACCTGCCAAATAACGCAATATACGCTTAGCTGCTAACCAATGTGACCTATCGAAACAATTGTTAAATTGGCTAAGTTGACTACATGCATATGATATATCTGGCCGTGTACATACAGACAGATACATCAAGCAACCCAAAAGTTGTCGATAGTTAAAAACATCATCCTGCAAACAGTCATTATTTTCAGATTTTACAAGTTTACAGTTAATTTCCATAGGTGTGGCTGCGGCCTTACAATTTTCCATGCCAAAACGTACAAGTAGTTTTCTGATATATTCACTCTGATCTAGAGTCAAAGTTCCCTTAACTTTATCCCTAGACACGTTTATACCTAAACAGCTCTTAAGCGGACCTAAATTTTTAACATTAAATTTACTTTCTAAAATGTTTAACAAATTTCGCTTAATTGAACTGTTTTGGCTGTAAAACACATAAAAGTCATCAACATATAAAGCCAAAATCACTAAATCATCCTTGTTACTTTTAACATATACACAGGGTTCACACTTGGATTGAGTGAAATTATGCTCACTAAGTAAACTATGTATTTTACAGTTCCACATTCTACTTGCCTGTTTGAGGCCATGAATGCTTTTCTTTAACAAACATACTTTATTTTTATTATTATCACTGAAACCAATAGGCTGTTCCATATATACAGTCTCATTAAGGTCAGCATTGAGGAAAGCTGTTGCCACATCTAGATGGTCAATGTTCAAGTCTAACTGATTAGCTATACAAAATAAAATTCGCATTGTCGAGTGACGGACAACAGGAGCGAACGTTTCGTTATAATCAATGCCTTCCCGTTGGGTAAAGCCCCTGGCGACTAATCTTGCTTTAAAACGATCAAAATTACCAGAAGCATCATATTTAGTTTTATAAACCCATTTACATTTTATTACATTTTTACCAACGGGCCTATCTACCAATTCCCAGACATTGTTTTTAACTAGAGCATCATACTCACTTTTCATGGCATCTAGCCATTGCTGGCTATTAGAGCCACTTACAGCTTCTTCGTAGGTAATGGGTTCATCAGTCGATGGAGAGAGACCATGAGCGAGTAAGGATAAATCATAGTCTAAATACCTCGCAGGGAGTACATTACGAGTGGAGCGAGACGAGCGTTGTGGTGTAGCGTCGGCCACAGGACGAGACGCTCCATCACTTTCAGCTGCCACGGGGGGAAGGCTCACTGGTTGTGGGCCGCCGACACCTAGTGAATCAGCTGTGCTGGAGTCGCTGCTCCCAGTGCAGTACTCATCGGTTTCTCCACCTGAAAATGATGATGAATCTCTGTCAGATAAATTCAAATTAATCTCATTATTAGTATCATTGATTAAAATATTATCATTTAAAATTTCATTATTAATAATTTCATTATTTTCCATTTCATTATCATTATTTGAATTTACTTGACTATTCTGACTAGAAACATTACCAATATCACAGATCTCATTAGAAATATCATTATAAGTTAAAATGCTATCACTCGTGGAAAGTTCTTGCAAGGGGTTTGTACAGGGGTTGTAAAATCTATTCTCAATAAAAGCAACATTTCGAGATTTAATGACCTTTGTGGGATCCAAAGGATCAGCTAAGCGATAACCTTTAGATGTATCACAATATCCCACAAAAATGTATTCCTTTGCCTTAGCATCCAATTTATCTCGCTTATGTTCAGGTAACAATGAAAAAACAGTACAGCCAAAAACCCTGAGGTGTCCAAGGTTGACCTTTTTGCCAGACCAGACCTCCTCAGGTATACGTCCAGCCAAAGCCGACGTGGGAGACCTATTCTTTAAATATACAGCAGTCATTGCTGCTTCTCCCCAAAATCGTTTACCGAGACCTGAATGCTGTAACATGCAGCGTACCTTATCAAATATAATGCGAAAAGTCCTCTCTGCTACTCCATTTTGGGCAGAACAGTAGGGAATGGTGGTCTGGTGGATAATACCATGTTCTTTTAAATATTGAGTAAATTTAGAACTAGTAAACTCTCCACCATTATCACTACGAAGGCAAAGGATAGGCAAACTCTTTTCTTTTTCTACCATAGCTTTAAAATGTTTAAAACAATCAAATACCTGTGATTTGTTCTTCATTATGTAGGCAAAACTCTTCCGGCTGTAGTCATCCGTAAAGGTGAGTAGATATCTTCCTCCTCCATGGCTCGTCTCTGGCATTGGTCCGCAGACGTCAGTGTGCACCAGCTGTAGTGGTTGCGTTGTTGCACTGTTGCTAGCCTTAGGGAAAGGCTCGGCCGAAAGCTTCCCCTTAATGCATGCTTCACAGTTCTTGAGGTTTTTATCCTGAAACAACACACCACATGCATCCCTCAACTTACACATCCCAGCTGAGTGCAGGTGACCAAGTCTAAAATGCCACAAGTCCATCACAGACGGGGTAGAGACGGCAACTGCAGCGCTCGGTGCGACCTGCCTAGATTGCAGGTCCAAAGAGTGCTTCCTGTTAGGATTATATCCCTCAGCCCTAGACACATCCCCAGAGAGTTTATAGATTCCATTAACACAGTTAGCTATAGCCATATAGTCGCTAGGTGCTTTATTGAGACTATGACCCCTATCATAAACAAAACACCCATCATTATTAAATAAAACAGAATGACCATCTTTACATAATTTAGACACAGAAAGTAAATTTGCTGATAAGTTGGGAACTAACAAGACATTCTTAAAGGTCCTCACCTGTCCATTTAAAGCAACACTAAGATCTCCAGTTTTGGAACTTGACATTGTTTCACTGTTAGCCAAACTTATGGATTGCTTCTTTGTATCCCTTATATTGCTGAGCAAGTTTGGATCATTAGAAAGGTGAGAAGACGCGCCTGAGTCCAAGAAGACATCCGTCCGGTCCTGGGCGAAGAAAGCTGCGGTGGCGGTGGCAGACTTGGAAGAATCCCTTTGTTTCCTATCTCTCTTATATTTAAAACACTTCGGCTTGATGTGACCGACTCGGTGACAATATGTACACTTAATTTTACTTGTAATGTATGCTGTTGTTGAGCTCCCGTTATTCACAGACTTCCTTTGCGCCTCTTGAAGAAGACGAGTACGCACCAGGTCGCTTTTCAGCTCTTCAGAAGATATACAATACGTTTCTAGGTTGCTCACCAAAGTGTCATAGTCTGCCGGAAGGCCACTTAATAAGATTTCGGCCACTTCTTTATCTTCGACCACCCTGCCGATGTCTGCGAGTTGGTGAACTAGGGACATTACATGTTCAATATATGTAGCCATGTCTGCATGCTCGGTGAAATCTACCCTGTGTAGCTGCCTTAAAAGTAACACCCGCCGATACAGCCCTTTGTCTTCAAATATGTCCGACAAGTTTTTCCACGCTTCTTTAGCTGTTGTCGCAGTCCGAACGTATTGAAATAATGCCGGTTTTATGTTGAGACAGACACGTGCCAAAGCGCGCTGGTCGCGCGCGGCATCTGCGCCCGTCAAAGCCTCGTCCGACTCCCTGTCTATAGTGTCCCACAATCCTTCTGTGATCAAGATCATCTTCAAAGCGAACTTCCACGTCAGATAGTTGTTCCCGTCCAGCTTCTCGATGACGGGAGTGCCCATGACGACATTAGTGGCATTTACAGCCATCGTGGCAATATGATAAAAAAAATATTCAGAATTAACGTTGTAGGACGACGTAAGAGGTAATATTTTGTAGGTTTTGCCACTTGATCGACAGCCACTTACTAGATGGATCACGATTTCTCCTTTTCTCGTGGTATGCTGGGCATCTTAACCTGTTATGCAGAGCCCGTCTCTGGGGTGCATACGCAGCAGGAGGAAGTGGTGCGATAGTGAACTAAAACAACGTCGTCCTTTAAACACTCAATGTATTTTCAAAATGCACAAATGTTATAAATTCGTCTGTAAGCACATTAACATTAAATAACTTATAATATTTAGAGAGTAAACCTAATAGCATGTTTACCGTACGATCCGTGATAGCAAAGAGAAAGAATGACAGCGCACAAGTTGCCAGAGTCAAAAATATTCTAAAGACACCTATATACGTGCATGTCAATTAATAAAGTGTGCCATTGACTTTCCAACAAAAAGTACATGAATAAGTGTCTATCGAATTATAGGTAAACACGACATGCGTTAATACTTAACACATATCTAATTCATTAAGACCTAAAGTATAAAGTAACAATAAGTAAGTAAGTAGGTATATTGTAGTACAAGTATTTTGACTAAGATGTAGAGTTTGTGAAGTTGGGGCTTGTAGAGTTAGAAGCTTGGCTCTACATGAGATCTGATAACTTTTTGACGGTGCAACCATATGGCTTGGTCTTGGCAACATTTTACATGAAAATGTTTTAGCTGGATATTTATTACTTGAATTTTCATGTCAAGTTTCATGTTGTTGTAGAATGTTGTTTTAACATGAGAGCGTCTATTCGATTGTATGGCGGTGGCCAGGGTCGCGTCTCTCTTAACTAAGAAAAAAATATCCAAAAAAGATTTTTGTATTTTTGGGCCAGCCTGTATGACGCAATACTTTAAATAATAAGGCTTATCAATCCAAGCGGATTCGCCCAAACATTAAAATCCTAATCCAAATAAAGCCAAGATCCAAGGAACGAAAAAAAGACTAATGGCCTTAATTAATTATAGCTCCCGGACGTTATTCCACGGGCACATAAATTACAGTCTGAATTGGTCACTGTCTCACTCCGACATTTTATGTGTGATGGAGAAAGAGCATTGGTACCTTATACCTAACTAGTGTCTATAGTCCAAAAGCTCCCAGCAATGGACCAAAATTAACTCGAATATCTTGTTCAGCCTTAAATATTATTTGAATTAAGTGTGCTGCGTACCTATTATCCATCCAATCCAATCCAATGGGTGGCTTTATCCACATGATAAAATAACTGTCACTTTTCACAATCGCCACACTGTGATTGTAACATCCAAAATTGTCACAAAAAATTACATAACATTTAATTTTTTTGTAATTTTTGTATGGAAAGGTATAATAATTATTTTAAAAATGAATTCCCCGTCCCTAAATTATACGAAAATGATATATAACTTGCCCTAGTTGCTAAGACTAGGAAGGAATATAGCATAGATTGGACCTGGGGAGCCGACCCTTTCACCCCTTCTTTTTGGGGGGTCTGCATGGTATGATCTCCCGGCTACCGGGCCAGATCAACTTTGTTTGACCTAAGGAACAATCGTGCCAAGCGGCATTGCCTGAGACTAAAGTGCATGCTAAATGACCTTACTCAACCTACTATTGGTACCTATTGCTACATAATTAAACTTTTTCTTTGCGTTCCTCTAAATTTGATCATGAGCGTATGATGGTCTTCAAGTTCAATACGTAATTAGAGCGCTTCTTTTATTTTTTTGCCATGTTTATATATTGTGACCTTTTTTGCCACTTTTGTGTTATTTCTAGTCAGGATCGCGAGCCCTTTTCATCCTTATAGGAGAAAAAAAGTGTCCTAATTATTCCATTAATTTTTTCAAACTTTCCTTTTTGTTACCGCCATACAAAGTATATGGGGAAATGGTAACGCAATAGGATAAAAACTCTGGGGTCATTTTTTTATCCCATTAGGATCGAAAGAGCTCGTGATTCTGAGTAGAAATAACACAAAAACGGCAATAAAGGTCACAATATATAAAAATGGCAAAAAATAAAAGAAACGCTCATTAAATACATAATATGCAATCTTTGAAAGGCTAGGCGCCTTTGACCAACTAAAGGGCGAGCATTACCTTCTTGCCTCCTAAATCCCTTACGTTACGGGATCACGGTACACTGAAAATCATCGATATCGATCTTGCTGTCTTTGAGATAATCTCTCAGGTCTGTATTCAATTATAAGTCAATTACAGAACCTCCGTTTCGCAAAACCGGTTAACCAATAGCTCCAAAATTGCACACCCGTTCGGTCCATCGGACAATCTGCTCCAAAACCAAAAAGACGTAAGCGGTAGGCAAGTCATACAAATATATGTCGTTTTGTTCTAAACAACGCTTGTAAGGCAAAACGGGCGTAAGGGGCAGGGGAATTGCATGACTATACGTCGTTTACACCCCAAATGAGGTGTGTCGACGATCAAAGGATTGTATATGTACATAGGTACGTGTATGTACACGGTTCGGAATTTACTATTTTCAAAATGACGCCTACACAAAGGTGTATTTTCATGAATAGATTCAGCCGGATATTGTTGTTTTTTAGAATTTGTTTTTTTTTTTCTTTACAGATTGACGAAATTTCTTTTGTAATTTTTAAAATGGAATTAGAATTTAAAAACTTGTTATGTCATGAAAATGAATCGTATATTTTAGCAGAATTAATAAACCCGCCTCCCATTTTCTCGTATCTACTTACTTCTGAATCAATTCTGAATCCTTTAGGTTGCTCATTTCTCTAGATGCTCAGTTGAAGACAATACATACAGCCTGTATCTTCAGGTATTTAAAAAAAGTAAACAAAATCTACCCTCAAATGGCTTCTTCAGCCAGTTGAGGGTAGATAAAAACATTACGTGATCAAACAATGTAGGTTAAAGTCAGGTCATTCAGTGACAGATCCAGGTGGTTTTGTATTTGGTTGGTTAATCAATAAATGGTAATATTGACTACCCGAAAATTTACAAATGATTTGTTTACTTTTATTTAAGTACCTAAAGATACGGAGTATAGATAAAACAATTCAAAATCATTCTAAATAATGTCCAAATACCTAACATCCGGACAGCCGGCGAATAAGTCCAAAGTCCAAAGTTCTTAACGTTGTCACGTCCGGATCTCAAGTTCCATTTCCTTCATCTACTGATCACATCCCACTAGATGGAATATGTACCTACCCGTCTATAAGACGCCTCTAGATCGCCACACTATCCCATACTAAATTAGTATAAGAGCGGTCGCGCTCATTTCAGTTAATACATCCACAGTTACTCTGTAAAAGAAACATTCTAGACTAGTGGCTCTGTGAGCTGTAGACCTCGCGAGCAGAGCTTGAAATAACATGGTGCTAAGAGCTTTAAATACACCGTGTTTTTTTTGATTTCCGTTAATTTCAAGGGTGCATTCCTGAGCTTAAATCAAGTAACTTTCTCAAAGACACCGATGTTCTAATTAAGTCCATTTCGGAGATAATCCATAATTTATTTTTTTACTATAAGGCCTCTACAAGCGTGTACACTTGCCTTAGGGCCGGCTTACATATTGATTAGTGTTTAGAATGAGTTCATACATTTGCTACTAAACTTAAGTACAATCTCGGTCGATTGATGTACGAAATGACATTGATATGTCACAGATTTCAATTGTTTGGTTGAGTTAAATGTAATGCCCGTGTTACAACAACGCTATATGCTACATTTAATTACTTTTTAAACAAAAAAAAAAACAAAAAAGAAATCAAAAAAAAAATTTTTTTTTTGAAAATTAACTATGCCATTTAGTTCTTATAAACGTACTTAACTATACCCCGAAGTTAACGGAATTCAATAAAAACACGGTGTATAGTAAATTAAAGAAAAACAATACGAAAATTATGTGTAAAAAAATACAAAAAGTTATAATATCCCAGCATACAATTACTGGGGATCGAACCCAGACCCTCTGTGCAAACAGAAAAAGCGAACGTTTACAAACTGAGCCAAATAGTTCTTAGATGGGTTGACGAAATTTAGCTACTCCTTCTCAAATTAAAATTAGTTAAAATTAAATATCTAAATACCGCCTAAACCAGCGATATTTTTTTTCTGCATTTTTTGCTATTAACTCTATAAACATGTCTCAAAAAGAAAAAAGTCTTATGATATCGATACGACTATTTGTTTAGGCGCCAGGTATCACGACTCCGCCATTTTTAAAAATTTCCGAAAACCGGATTGACAAAAATATTCTATTTAGTCATAAAATTCGGTCACAAAATTTCACGAGAATCGGTTAAGAATTGCGACCTGTAGAGGAGAACATCCGGACATACGAAAGCAAAATGCCCGAGTCAAAACGTAGACCTTCGCTTCGCTTCGGTCAACTAGTATTTTTTATAAAAAAATTTATGTTTGACGATCTTTTTGTGAAATTCTTAGTATTAAATTTGATCTATATAATAATCCAATATTACTATGGAATAATATTAACATCAATAAATTGCTCTGATAAAACGTTCATAAGTGCTTGTTGCTAGGCCTACATGGATAAAGTATATTTGATTTTGACTTTGACTAAACCCTATGTGCCAACACACAACACCTGACCTCGTGACCTCGTGGTCTTATAAACGCATCATAAAACATCATCTATCGAGTGTAGTCTAAGCCTTAACCCGTCAAATTAGGCGAAGCGAGGGCAATTTACTTAAAAATGAAGAAACCCTTATTCAAATGCTTCGCAACTCTTCGGAGTTTCAAACAGTTGCGAAGTTTCGTCTAAACAAGCTGGAATCCAACCAAAAGACTTTCCGTCGCCTTAGTTCTGTATAACGATGAAAAAGCAACCTAATGAGAAAGAATAGAGAGTTGATTTTTCTTTTTATTTAATTTAACACTTATGATGTTTTTAAAAATTACGCCACAGTTTTGTATGCATTGAAAAAGCAACCTAATGAGGAAGAATATAGAGTTGATTTTATTTTTATCTAATTTAATATTTATGACGTTTCTGAAAGTTGAAATCTTATTCAGTCACGTTTATGGTGTTCTGAACATCTTAATCGCAAGGCTATAGAAAGCTTCGAGGGGTTACATAAGCTTGTTACTGCCTTAGGAAATAATAATCCTTTCATTTGAAGTGGTTCTCCTGTTACCCAAAATTAAGCCTAAAAGGGATACTCCTTTTCTATTGAACACACACACCCACACACACACACACAGTCACGCACGCACACACACACACACACACACACACACACACACACACACACACACACACACACACACACACACACACACATACACACACACACACACGTGCGCGCATAGCCGGTCAAACAACTTTGTCTAAAAAAGGCGCGAAATTTTCTGTGGGACGATAAACGATAACCCTTTGAGCCTAAGTATCAGGTTCATTTTAAAATTTGCCGCCTTTTTCTACTACTACTACTGCTGACGCAAATGGCTTGACATGCTATAGTTTGAAACACGAGGCCTACTAATTAATTTCCCTAAAATGTCCGTTTTCTTCCAAAGACAAAGAACACAAACTCGGATATTTTTTTAATTGCTCCATTGTCGTTTGACAAAGCGTCCGTCGGCGCGGCGGGGCAGTGGGCGGAAAGCGCGTACATTTTTAATGGAGACCTGCTGCGTTAACTTACGTTCTGAAGAAACGGAATGAATGAGAATGATCTGAATGGATTATACAGCTTAATGGATTATAAACCTTCCTAAAAATTCACTCTATTGATAGGTGAAAACTGCATGAAAAACTCTTCAGTAGTTTTGGAGTTTATCGCGATAAACATGCAAACACACAGACAGACGCGGCGGGGGGACTTTGTTTTATAAGGTGTAGTGATTTGCCTCCCTATCACTGGAATATGAAATGATAGAGAAGCAGATAATAAAATGACAATTTTCGATTTTCACGGAAATCCCCCTGATTGCAAATATACTCTGGCAAACAAAACAAGTCAGTAGAGAAAGGCTTCAAATTTTCTATGGGAGGACAATCCTTCGCACCTAATTTTTTTTTTATTTGCCGCCTTTGTCTAATTTTTTTTTATTTCCGCCAAAGTAAAAAAAAACTTTGCAGAAGTTGAAACGGAGCTGCGGAGACGCTTTACTCGCGCTTCACGCTCGCTCGGTCTAAGGGAAGGTAATGAAATTGAATTTGGTAACTAATTGTATTCCGGTAGCTTCATTAATATTACGCCCACGCGCCGCGTTATAATATATTATGATGTCATTTACATTATACGTATTTTGGAAGTCAATTCATTAGGACGACGTACTCAATTAAGTTTATATTCATTTACTAATGAGTTTAGAAACAGTGAACAAAAAATGTTTACAATCAACGAACTAGAATAACTAAAGCAGCCTGAATAGGGACCGTGCGCGTTGGAGGGTCTGCCATCTTGTGGCCTGAATCGGAAACATATGTGCACATGTACATTGCCAAAGCAAGTGCTACCATCTACCGTTCTCGTCGGTACGTTTCCTTGTGCATATCTAGTAGGTTCTGCCATCTTGTGGGCTACATCGGAAGCATGAACGACACATTTACGCCTCGCGCCAAATTCTGACAGCTCCTATGCTGCCCCCTATAGTTCATGCACGGGGCCTAATATAGTGTATATCGAGCAATTGGACAACGCCAAATATTGTAATGTCCGCAAAAGTTTTGTCATATATAGGTATATGGATTATAAATATCGAAATGAATTGTCACAATAATATCCACAAAATATCTGTATTTGACTTCACCGAATATAATGTTATTTTATTCTGAATAAATTATTTTAAATTAACCGCTCGGTGCCAGACTCGGTTTGTAGATTAACATTATTAATAATTAAGGTTAATTTACATTATTAATTATTGCGATTAACTGGCGCAGTCGCAAACCGATTTATTAAATTTTAATATTATTATGTAAATGCTAATTTTGTTACTTTACGCAGTAAGTATTCATAATTTTTGGGTGGTTGGGAATTAAATGAGATTTCACGGATTTTTAAACTCATTTCTTGAACTAAAATGCTAAAGGTGACACTTTAGACGTACCTATGTCCTTCCTTGGGTTTAAAACTACCTATCTCCATACCCAATTTCAGCTTAGCGTTTTTGAAGCGTGAAGAGGTACCGGACCAGACAGACAGAGTTACTTTCGTATTATACGATTAGTAGGTATTAGATACTCATCAGTAGCTGGCCCTTGTCCCATTCATTTGGGGTCGGTGCAGCATGTCTTTTTCTTCCATACCTCTCTCTCGCCCGTCATCTCATCATTCACTCGCGTTCTATGATATCACACAGTCCATCCACCTTTTCCTCTCCCGTTACTTCCCTCCACATTCATTCGTAATACCTTTCTCGTCACATGCCCACATGACTTTCATCCCTCCTCATCACATGCCCGCATCACGCTAGGCGATTCGCTCTTACTTTTTCTTAGGTATTAGGTACTACTAACTATGTATAATAAACTATTATGCCAGAGGACCCTAGGCTCCGATGCAGTATGAAATGCAATCGCAACCGGGTTAAAATCTGAAATGATTGAGAGATACAAATCTCAAAATAGAGTTTTTTTATACCCAAACTAAAAACTCCCTCGGTCAACCAAAACCATATTTATTACCATACGATCCATCAACAAGTATTTTAACCCTCTGGCTACAGTGTATGTATATATGTATGTATGTATATATACCGAATTGGATCGCTGATGGATTGAGCGCCTGAGCGACCTTTACCCGACCACCTAGGGTCACCAGACTTTCTGGAATTTCCCGGACATATTAGAAATTTTGATTATTTGTCAGGAATGCGACTACACTCGCGTGCAAAAGTATTGCATCACTTTGCATTTTTTCGTCCGCACCCAATATCTTTGTAATTCTATACCCGATTCTAAAAATGTTGGTATCAACTGAAAGCTTATAATGTAACGCATTAGAAAAATGGTAAATGCAATGAAATTTCGAATCTGAAGACTAAAAAAAATCAGAAAACTGAAAGTAGTCGCATAATGCTCCAAAAATAAATCAGGAAACTTAAGAATAAAAGTCATTTTTTGATACAATATCAATTATTATTATTAAATTAATACTTGTTATTGCCACCCACAGCCCTCCTTTCACAAACCAAGTGGTTTTTCATAGACCTAATTAATTTTGTAATGTGATGATGAGGAATAGCGTCACACTCCTCCAGCAAGGCCCCCTTCAGCTACTCAACATTAACCAGGGCAGGATTCCGCTTCCGAACCCTTTTTAGGTAGTCCCACACCTGTTCAAGGGGGTTAAGGTCCGGGCTCATCGCTGGTCAGTCCATGGTGTCGATGCCCACTTCGAGAAGGTAGGCTGCGGTGGCCCTAGCGGTATGACACGGGACATTATCCTGCATTAGGATGAACCCCTCATCAAAAATACCGGCATAAGGAACAACATGTTCCTCCAGGATATCAGTGATGTACTTGGCAGCGGTCAATCCACTGTCACGGCCCCCGCCAGGCACGAAAACCAGCTGTGTCCGCCCGTCGTAGGAAATGCCGCCCCAGAACATTACGGATCCACCGCCATAGGCGACCCTTTCGGAGACGTAACATTGAGCGAACTGTTCTTCTGGCCTTCTGTAGACTCTTCCTCTTCGGTCACAACCATTCAAGCACATTCTGTACTCTGTCAAGAAGAGAACTGGGGTTCATTGCTCAATGGTCCAGTCCTTGTGATTTTCAGCAAACTCTCTTTAGGCTGTACGGTGTCGCGCCAGCAATATGGGCCCCGCTGCGGACCTCCTGAGTGTTAAGTTCGCTTTCTTAAGTCTTCTTCTTATTGTCCACTCACTGGCAGCCACTCCTCGTACCTCACGCAGATGCTGCTGGATGTCAATGCTTGTATGGTGTCGATCTCGGAGAGATGTTGTGACAAAGAAGCGGTCGTCCCTCTCTGATGTACACTTTCTGCGGCTGCTTCTTGGTCTTTAAGTAAAGGATCCAGTCCCCTGGAACCTCTGGTAAACTCTGCAAACTGTAGATTGGCTTAAATTGAGCTTGGCAGCTACTCAACGTTGGCTACGCCCCGCTTGCAGGGGCTGGACGATTGGGCGGACTTCAGCTTCAGTGGTTTCCATTTTTCAGGTCTTCTTCACGGGAAAATACGCGGAAATATGTAACGATCGACTTCTGATACGTGACTGATAACAAACCCTTCTCTACCCCCCGTTTTATAGGGGTCAAGGGTAGCGCAACTCGTGCGCGTGATAACGTGAAACCGCTCACAAATCGGGAAAATGCCGATAATTTGAAAAATACTGAGCCGATTTCCATGTTTTTTTACTTTTCGTAAAGCTGAAACTTCAAGGAACATGATTACATTTAAATAATTTAGCGAAATTAACCAGTTTACAAATATATTGGATGCGGACGAAAAAATGCAAAGTGATGCAATACTTTTGCACGCGAGTGTATTATTAAGGTCTCACTTTATAGAGACTCTCTCTCATTGGATTAATCCCTGCTGCTTTTTTCTGCCATCACTCTACGCAACAACATTTCCATTTTCACCATTTAAATGGTTGGCAGTCCTCAACAATACGTTTCTCCAGAAACTCCCTGCCTCGCACAGCTGCTGCTGAACTGTGAATGAACTGTCGCCCGCGGTATTTCCAGACCGATACAACCTTCAAGAAAATAGAGTGCCTACTCCCATAAACCGGCAACGCCCTTGCAACCCATCTGGTGTTGATATTGTCCATGGTCGACGGTTATTGCTTACCATCAGGTGATCCTTCTGCTCGTTTGCCGCCACTAAAAAATGTGACCTGAATCCAAAACTTACAGATGTCACTACTCATAATTGTTTTCCATCGTATTTTCTAGAAAACGTTCGTATTTGTAATGCTACTTCAGTCAACTTCGGTACCTTTTGGACCGAGGCTGATAGAAATAACAAGACACGTTCGTACGTTTGCATGAAAATACGATGGAAAATAATTATGCACTACATCTGTACAGCATATCTACAATCTGCTCCTTTTTTTTAGATTTTTTAACTGCCTTTTTTCCACCGCACAGATCTGGCTTTTCAAATGCCTGGTTACTCTACTCTTACAGCACCTATTGTGATATATGTTGATAACTAACAATGTGTGACACAATGGCCGGCAAAATTGAGTTCGCAGATTATTTCGGATAATAATCTTCCTTGATTACATCACGTAGGTGCACAGAGTGGGATGGGACGGAGGGATTTCCCGCAAATATATATAGTACAATACAAATATTATTTATTGTTCGAAAATAGGAAACGACAGCAAAATAACGAATAAGCTGTACACAATAGATAATAAACAACCTTATCATGTTATCAGTATAAAGCCATATTTTTAGTAGGTAAGTATGTTTATTATTTCTTTTATTTAATCTATTTTATTGTGGTTACCCATTTTTTGTAGGTATATGACTCCTTGCTAAAGTTTGTTGAGAGTTTTTAGTTGCGCTGACGCTTAGTGGGCCAGTGACAAAAAAAAATTTGATGTTATATTTTACTTACATACCGATATAATTATCTTTATGTAGGATTGTCATTACAAGTCCTATCTCTGGGAAAACGCGCAATTCTGAGTTTTTATGTTTCCCGAGCAAAGCTCGGTCTCCCAGATATTGGATATTTACGTAAGAATCGTTCTATCTTCGTGTATACGTATTTAGGATACCTTCTACCTTCTACTGAAACGGAGATGAATGAAGATGTGCGAGAATCAACCAATAGCATTAGTTGTAGTTGTTAATAGGTTGATTCCCGCTCGGCCCTCTCACCTTCGCTCATCTCCGCTTCAGTGGAGAGGCAGCCTTCATGTAACTAATAAAACTGGCCTAGTACGCTTTCATAATAAATTTAAAACTTCACACGTCACCTAACGATATTAGCAAAGTTTTTCCTTTTAAACGTCAAGGGGAGACCGGGGTATGTTGTACAAGTTTTGAGTTATCGCTCTTTATTTTCCTGACAGGAAAATGTCTTGAGAAAAATGATATCCACTTTAGGCGATAAAATACGGAAAAGGGCCAATGGTAAACCATTCGTGTTCCCGTTTTTTGGGATCTCGAAATTCGTATGTAGATTTTTTATTCCTGATGTCAATCGATTTACTTAGTTTTTAGAATGTTACGGAGTCCTATAAATTGCCTACTGAGTTAATGAACGAATGCAGTCTAAAGTGATTTAGTCACGATTAAATTTTTAATACAAGTATTAAGATACTTGCTTGCTTGTTGGTTAAGACCAACTACGTAAATCAAGCGTAATTATTAAGTATTGGTCTAAGTAAATAGGTACCTTAAATATTATTATAAGTAAGTACCTAAAGTAAGTATTATGTAGTTTCTATATGTGGAAACTTATAATTGGTTCACTGTTTCTATGTTATTTCCTACATTGTTACTCTAGCTGTAAGTTTTCCAAAAAATAAAAATAAGTACTTAATATTTTTGGAGACAATCTTACACAGATCACAGATCAGATCAGATTTGTTTACCATCCTTGAATTTATTTAGGCAGATACATGCAGGCTTTCTCGTATTTCGCATATTATTGAGCAAATATAACGAAATACTAAAACTTTCTCTTTGAAGAGCACTGTCATGGTAACAATTTTCCTTGTTTACCTAATCATCTTCGTTTTATTGTACAAACAAATGGTAAACATTCTTTGAGTCCTCAACAATGGAAGATCTTTAAAAGATTACTTTGTAAAAGTACGCGCAGTTCGTAAAAATGTCTAAGTTACAATAGAAATGTATTCTAGAAATAATTGAAACAATTAATTTATAGGCCAATTAGTACCCTATCACAGTGACACTCAATATGAAAGTCACTGGAGACCTCATACTATTGTCACTGTGACAAGGTACAAAATGGGTAGGAAATTAAATTCATTGCCTGTACCTTCCGTATGAGTCGCTTAACTTCAAACTTGGGTGATAGCTAATGGAATGGACTGTATGATGAATCGAAGATATAATGCAAACACGCAGATATTAAACAAATATTATAAATAATTTATTTAAATCGAAACACAAGATCTTAATAGTTAGGCGGTGACAGGCAGACTGATTGACAAGCAATCATTCAAAAAGTATACAAATTAAAAGTATAAAATAGGTCGCATGCCAGCCAGTCGCCAACATTGGGTAAATTCATCAGTCAGATTATGCTATTTTGGTATTAAGAAAAGGTAATAGGGAAGATATTTGCTGAGAGGGTCAAATGGATTTACCCGAGTTTGAAGTTAAGCGACACATATATTAATCAACATATTTGCTTGGCTCAACATGTTTGGAAATACTGTATGTATATCTGTCTGCTATTCGCTATGCGAGACCAGACATAACAGCTTTTATCGGTTCACCGCTTCGTACCCGGTCATGCAAATTATAGCTAGGCTGATATATACTAGCTATACCTAATACATGGATGGCAGTAAGATATATTCACAGATATATGTTCTAGGTATTAAATTACAAAGTTACAATTCTGAATATTCTGGATTCAAACTTCACAGGTAAGAAATTTGTTCTAACAAAACAATTTATCTTTATGCTGACCGTAACTTGCAGTTTTAAACAAATCACAGATAGTTTATGATATGTGTGTAGATAAATACTTCTTTAAATAAATGCTTTAAAATCAGCGTGTTATGAAATCACAAATCTGTTTTAGAAATTCGAGTACTTATTAGTTATTTCACTACATTAAGTAGGTACATTATCCTGTTACGGTCCCTATATTTACGTTCTTCTTTAAATTGTAATGAGACAAGCTTTTCCCATTGGTAATTTCCATTCCTCCATCTAATTAAAATACGAAGTACAAGCGCAGACATCGTTAATTCAGTGCGCAGACAGACAAACAACCCATTATCGGTTCACCGCTTCTTGCCACTGAATCAAAACGTGGCTACAGTGCTATTCAGATAGTCTCTACTCTATCTGGATAGCACTGTAGCTCCTCTGGGAGCCTGTCTAAGGTGACAACTCCCTAGGGAGTTATAGTTTTTTTTTCTCTATCCATAACTCCCGCGGGAACAATATAGGCCTTCGTCCTTCAGTACACCTGCATGAAATAACGTATTTTAACGAAAAGGAGGTAACCTACGCCTTTATGCGGACAACGATTCAATCAGGAAATTAGCCTTTATAGCCCTTAACTTTGGATGTATGATATATCCATATCCACAAGCGAATCCTTGGTTAAACATTACATAATATTCCAGTTTCCCAACCCTTGTGTCGATGCCCGCAGAACTGACATAAATTAAGCGTCGGACCCGAAATTACAAAATTAACATAACCGCCCACTTGCCGTGACAGATTATTGACAGCTCCCTGTAATGGAAGTTACCGATGAAACTTTGCACGTATTCGTAACTGTCAAAACATTATAAACAATGTAGTTTAGGGGGCCTTACAAAGTGACAATCATAACTTAAACAATATAATATCAAACTTTGCTCTCTTGTTGTACAAATAACTATTATTAGAACCAAAAGATTTTTTTGAGTGATGGTCTAGAAACTTCGTAGGATGACACAAGATTAGAGCCAATATAAAACTTTACACAAACGAAGTCGTGGGCAACAGCTAGTATTGTTATAAAACGAAGTCAAACAAAGAACCGTATGTAGATTACGATTGTATCAAAGGATTTGCATGATATAGAAGGTAGATAGAAAAGGGCGGCTCGATAATGCAAATAAGACAAGCGACATTATATTAGTACCCAGGGAACCACAGATGGGGCAGTAAGATAAGGAAAAAACCACTGAGGGTTCCGCCAGTGCCACATTAAGAGTTAAGGTTGACTCACGCTAGACCGGGCCGGGGCCGGGCCGGAGCTTCCGACGCTTGGTTTCTATGGAAAGCACGACGTGATCACCGATCAGCCGTCATGACATGTATGTCTACAGTTTTGCACCTTACTCCTTTGTAATAAGGCGAAAAATGTAAACATATTTTTGACGTCGACTGTCGAATTTAATAACATATAGGCACTCTCCATTTATTCTCTCTCACTTTTTTATTTTATCCCGAAACTATATAAGTCATTATGGTATGTACCAGCAGGCATATTTAAAGCTTTTGGCATAAGGCGCCTTTGGCGGCATTGAGGTGCGCGCAACGCGCCCCGTTGGTCGGTCTACGCTGGCTCTTCCAGCATGAGGGCGCTGACATGCCGATAAGAATTTACACTTGCAAAATTCCTCTTTTCCTCCCTCAACCACGGCAAAAGATACAATGTACGCGGGAAAAATCCCGCCGCCATCCAAATCAAATACGCCATCAATAATTCAAGGAAACAACAGAATTAGCGGCTCAAGCGGCAGCCCGAGGACCCTTAAAGGCAATAAACAGTTGTATTCTGATCGCTACTGTACATATCGACCTAAGAAAACCAGTTTTATTTGACCTCAAGTCTCTTGACGATTGATTTTGGATATTTGGCGTAATTTCTTCATTTTCAGTACTTAAAACTCTTGTACTGTTTTTTTTCTGCCACCTAATGTTATTGAGAAAATGCCACGTTGACACCACAGAGTTGAAAGGTTTTTTTCACCACACCAGCTCGGAAAGGCTTCCTTTGCACTTCAAAAACTGATAGCAAAGTTGCATTTTATTCACATGTGAGGCAAAGTAATCGCAAATTTTGAGTTGTTTTCTTATGTTTGCTGGTAGAATTGACTTTTAAATGATGATTTTGGATGACAAATATTTAAAAACATTCATTTGGATTTGATTTTGTTTGATATTTTACATTAAATATTTGCTTCGGGTTGGTGTGGTGAAAAATGTTGTGTTTCACTCGGAGGCAAATTTTGTTTAACCCTCGTGCTTTGAAACCCTCGCAACGCTCAAGATTCCATTTTCGAACCACTCGCTACGCTCGTGGTTCAACTTTGGGATCTTTCGCTTGCTCGTGTATCAATATTAGCACGAGCGGTTAAACAACAACTTTGCCCCCTTGTAAAACAAATAACTATTCAATGCACAAGAATGCCATTGCCGGCGCTTAGTAATGAAGCGCGCAGAGCGCCCCGTACGTACGAGCTTTTGGCGTGAGGAAGGCGCCCGGCATTGGAGCGCGCGCAACGCGCCCCATACGTCGGGCTACGCTGGCTCTTCCAGCATGAGGGCGCTGACATGCCGATGAGAAGTGACACTTGCAAAATTATTCTTTTCTGTTTCTAAGTTCTTGCGACTCAGTCGGTTTATGAGCCTTCTGGAGAAACTTAACTTTACGGAGACCATGCTTATCCTTTCATGTGTGTGATAATCAACAACAAGCCTCGGTTGTGCTGTACAGTCACCTCCAATAATGTTACTTTTCGAAGGCCGCAGAAATATGTGACACGCTCTCATGGCTCTACAAATAAGATGGTGTCGGATGCTTTTGCGAGCTTCGTTGTGTAACATATTATTGCAGGTGACTATCTATACAGAGCAGAAAAAAATGTTACCCTTATTATACACATACAATAAGAGGTTAAACTGGTTTCTGATGAGACAATTTGCCCGAAAACACCTCCTTTACGAGCTCAATCCGCTTCGACCTGGCTTCGACAGAACATTATTATTTTCAGATCCGTTTATTCATTGGGCTACGGGAAATGTGTTTTGTGCTCAAGGCTGTAATTCACTAAGTTATCTTGTGTTGTTAGCGGTATATTTCTTATCTTTTAAAAGAAAAACTTTGTGATAATTTTCTCCTTGATTATTAAGGATATACCCATATTAACTTATTTAATATTAATAAGAACCGGTACGCGTACCATTTCAAACAAACAATCTTGTGTTGTTGATGAATAAATATGATGATGATGATGATTAATCCCTGCCTCTTATTCTGTCATTGCTCTACACGACAGATTTGCATACTCAACACTCAGAGGGTTGGCAATCCTCAACTGTGCGTTTCTCCAGAAACTTCCTGTCTCGCACAGCTAAACTGTGGACTGGACTGTCGCATGCGGTATTTCCGGACCGATACGACCTTCAAACATTCAAGAAAAGAGCGTACATAATACTACCTACATAAAGGCCGGCAACGGACTTACATCCCTTCTGGTCTTAGAGAATATAACCAACGGAGACGCCATGTCTATAATTTTCGGTACAAAATAGTCTGCCGTTTTTTGCGGGGGAGGGGCACATCAAATGTATACGTAACGTAAACATAGCCATGTCAGATAAACGTCAGTCCATACATGTGGTTGACATGTGGTTGACCATTGGCCGCCTATTTTCGACAGAGGGGGACGCCTGTTAATGACCACTCCGTTCTAGTATTACGGGTGTCCATGGATGGCGGTAATCACTTACAATCAGGTGATTCGTCTGCTCGTTTTTCTCCTAGATATATCATTAAAAAAGTCTTCCTGCCTCACGAGCTAAACTGTCAAAACTGTGGAATGAAGCCGATAATGAAATTTCGATTTTCTCTCTGTGGTTAACCTTTTCGCCGCCATTGATTTGATATAAAGTCAGTACCTACATTTCGTGCCTCGCACGCCACGACTTGATATGTTATACGGGTTGCCTACGTGCAATTTGTTGCTTGGCGTTAATGGTACTTTATTACTTCATTGACGTGACGGCGAAATGGTTACAATTGGCAAATTTATACCTAATTATAACACGCCTTCATGTACCTATACGAGTACCTACATATATATATTGAATAAATGATAATTAAATTAATTATAGTAAGCAAGGTACATATGAACATTGAAATTTAAATAAAAGCTTGTAAAAATATCATAATCCTCTCTTTGGTCCACTGAGCGCCTTCCAACGGATAAGGAACCCATCATATAATCTTTTCAGTCGCAGGTAAAATCACGTATCTAAGTACCTCCGCCCTTCTTCTCTTCTTCCTGGAGTTATCCCGGCATTTTGCGACGGCTCATGGGAGCCTGGGGTCCGCTTGACAACTAATCCCATGATTTGACATAGGCACAAGTTTTTACGAAAGCGACTGCCATTCCAACCCAGAGGGGAAACTAGGCCTTATTGGGATTAGTCCGGTTTCCTCACGATGTTTTCCTTCACCGAAAAGCAACTGGTAAATATCAAATGATAATTCGTACATAAATTCCGAAAAACTCATTGGTACGAGCCGGGGTTTGAACCCGCGACCTACGGATTGAAAGTCGCACGCTCTTACCGCTAGGCCACCAGTGCCATATCCGCCCTTATCAACTTGTATGTAAGAAACTTAATTTTTTTATACTACGTCGGTGGCAAACCAGCATACGGCCCGTCCAATGGTAAGCAGTCTTCGTAGCCTATGGACGCCTGCAACTCCAGAGGTGTTACATGCGCGTTGCTGACCCTAACACTCCGCACACTCGTTGAGCTCTGGTAAACTTACTAACCGGCAGGAACACAACACTATGCATATAGGGTCTAGTGTTATTTGGCTACGGATTTCTGTGAGATGGAGGTACTTCCCCAGTTGGCCTCTGCTCTAGATCTGGTAGGTATGACATCCGCTGTGCATTTCCCTACAACACAAAGCGAGATGACATTCACAGTTCCCATACCTTTCTTAAAATATTAAAATCAAATACTAGAATCAGTCGCTTTCTCGTCGTAGCAAAAAGCATCATTGCACTTTTGTAGTACCTACAATAAATAGTTGATTGTGTCGTCACAAAAACGCAAAATGACATATTTACGGCGTGGGTGTAAATTGAATCTTAAACGAAGAATTCTAAAATAGAATCCCGAGCGTAATAGGAAATTATTGTGTTTCAAAATCTTATTTAAGCTAAAAAAATTGCATGTAAAATAATAGTGCTCTAGAACAGAACAGTGCCACTTTCATCCCTCCTCTAGCAGGGAAGAAAAGTTCCACTGTGATCCCTCCTAACAGGGAAGAAAATGCCCTTTTCCGAATAGGTGATGTAAAAAATCCCTTTTCCGAGTAGGTGAGATGAAAAACTTCTTTTCATACCAGATTTTTGTATAATTATAGAGATTGTAATTATGGAAATGCAGCCTCTTCCTAATGTAATTCAACACTCGAAGCAGCAATTAAAGGTTACGAGTAAAATACTTGAAAATCAAATCAAGGTGCAAATATCGTTACCAATAAATTGATAAGTACTCCGGGCATCTCTCCATCCCATTTACGGTAATTTCAACTCTACCCCTAAGAGCTAAAATTGATTTTCGATTGAAGCTTGCAACCTTACAATTGGAAACACTTTTAATGTAAATACCACTCTATTGCGACGATTTAGAGTAGGTTTTCACTTACAGCTAGTAATCTAAAGGTTGGCTACGCGTTTAATGGAAATACAACTTTATTGGTAAGTGGTAGAGTTAGTTTTTGCTTGCACGTAGATGTAGGGTTGGCACTTGTCAATTCCATTAGAAACCTTTCGGTTTTGAGTTTCAATGTGTCAAGATGTTAACATGGGTAGAAGGTTGGCTTTCAGACATCTTGCTAAGGTATTTGGGTTTTATTTGGTTTGCGGAGTAATTGACCGAGCGTTACCGAAGGTCTCCGTTTCGTATGTCCGGATGTTCTTCTCTGTAGGTCGAATTTCTCAACCGATTCTCGTGAAATTTTGTAAGGCCCGATAGTTAGACAGAATTTTTCTGTCGTTTCGTTTTTTAGTTAGAACAGGCATCCATAAGCGCCGGTAACTGCTTCCCATCAGGCAGGCCGTATGTTTATTCGTCACCGACGTTGATAGTATAAAAATAGCATCGAAACTGGACGTAGGGTAATTACCCACTCAAACAACCATGGAATAAAATTATAATTAGGTATGTTCCAAGCCATAATTATTATGTGTAAGAGAACGCTCATATCATAATCATATTCATAAAGAGTCTGTGGAGACCTTTATGGTCGATAATATGTAGTCCTGTGTTTGTATGGCAATATAGGGCGGACTATGTCGCATAGACTCCGCATTTAAACATTGATATTTACTAAAACGTGAATAACATTTTTTTTTTTAATTTTGACGTTATAATTACTTATTACAGTACATCTGGTGCTCCATTACGACACCCTATGCCATAATAAGCACATTACGTAACTACGTCGAGAATTTAAAGGCCCATATAATCACATATATGTAACTGTAAAACGTTGTACGATAGGTACATGTGCGAATAGGTAATTCGCAACTCGTGACGATTTAAAGCACTCCCTTCTTCCATTTTTTACAATAGGCCACTCGTTGCGAATTACCTAATTCCTTTTTCGCACTTGTATCGTAAATAACTATTAGAGCAATTGTGTATGAATGTTTAAATAATTGTCACAGCCATAGTTTGTCATATAATTACATGTACAGGTTTGTTATTATTGTTTACTCAAAAGTATGTTGACAAAGAAGATAAGTTATTCGTAGAACCTCGTACCTTTCCTTTAAAACACTGGGAAAGAACTTCCCATGGTACCTACATAGACATAGCCCATCTATTAGCATAGGTAAGTGATCTGTAAGGGTACCTTTTCAACACGTTATCGCCATTACACCTAACGAACATGTCGTTGTGGCGGTGACGTCAGCGACACATTACACCCACACACCTCATTATTGAGGTTTTTGTTTCACGAGGTACTTACTCTTCGAGGTATATAGGTATATATGTGGGTCATTACTTAACAACCAAACCAAATGTGTAAGGAAATCTGGTAACAAAAAAGGAATGTTTCTTAGAAACTTTCTGGGACATTTTGGGAAATGTGGTGGAAGTTGTTCAGCTTCATGTACTTTAGCAATTTTTATAGAAATCTAAGATGTGATCGAAATGTACAAACTTTTTGAGAATTGCTCTCTTACGGGATTTGTTATTGCACTTGACTGTACCATCAGATCAGCTCCATTTTAGCATATTATTGCATTGTCCGGAAATAAATAGATATACATATACAGTGTGACCTTAGCCATCGGACAAACCCTGAAATCCCACACTTCTCAGAAATGCTCTAACGGTAATATTTTTTAAATTAGTTATTATCAAACAAAAGTTATTTCCAATAATCGACAACAAAAAGAAACATACTGTATTAATCATTGGCAGTGCTTTTGACAATTTGTTTGAAAATGTGCGGCAATGATGACATTTGTCAAAAGTCTGAATCTTATTAATGTCATAAATAAAAAAAATAATCAAAGCGGTCGAAGAAGGTTTCATACTATTTATTACCTCAGGAGCTACTAACACACACAGGTTGCTCCAAAGTAAAAAAATCGTAATTTGTTAATTTCTTCGTAACCGCTACACCGATTGTTATGATTCTTTGTATACTGGTTCTAAATACCCTAATGCATATATTATGTACATTTCGGCTTTGTCCAATAGCTAGGGACAGCTGTATATATTACAGCTCTAACGATTTAGATGAAATTTGCTATATGGGGGTTTTCGAGGGCGAAAAATCGATCTAGCTAGGTCTTATCTCTGGGGAAACGCGCTTTTTTGAGTTTTTATATGTTTTCCGAGCAAAGCTCGGCCTCCTAATTATTGTAATTTAAGTCACAAGATTTGAAGCACACACACACACACACACCCATCTTTTGTATACGCAGTGAAGCTTAGTAAAAGTGTGTAAATAAGTTTATAAATGTAATTTTGAAAGTTTTTATTTCTTCATCTCCTTGTATATTATACAGTTATTGGTCCAAGCAAATTGCTTACGCTTAAGAATTTTCATCAAAGCTCGAAGCTCATTTATGTTATATAATGGAACTTCTATTATAAAGATCACTTGTCAACTAGACAAAGCATGTTAATTACTCGAAGTTACTTCAATATTTTCTTCCTATATTTGCGCTCACATGCAACCGCGCGCATTATAAAAAAAAAGTATTCATTTTAAAGCCCAGTCATATATTACTAAATAATATACTAAAACGTAATGTAGAGCTTCATTTTTGTACAATGTTCTAAACTGCTTAAGGGAGATTCAGGATACTTTAGTGGGCGTTTTCAGAAATAAATATCGAAAACCCGATTCTCACAGATCCCGGTGTTTTTGGGTTCTTTCAACTCAGAATCACTAGCATATTCAATTCTGATGATAAAATAAAATGTCCCAAAAATTTGTATGAAAATTGTACATTCCACTACGTCACGCACATACCAGTGAAAAAATTTTTCATACTAAAACGTGACGTAATGGAATGGACATTTTGGGACATCTTTTTTTTAATGGTGGGATGGAGAATGCTGTCGATTCTGAGTAGAATGAGCCCAAAAACGTCCAGATGTGAAAGAATCAGGTTTTCAATATTTATTTCTGAAAACGCCCTAGTATCCTTAGTATCCCGTATCTCCCTTAAGTAATTTAAAAAAAAGTTGTGCTTTGAAAATTTGGAAAATTTGGACTTTTTAGCATAGACTCACGATCTGAACTTTTTTTATAAGAGTTTTTCAACTTGAGAATCAAGCGGTCCTATTTTAAGAAAGCTACAACCATTGAAGTGTGAAGTCCCAATTTCTTGAAATTATTATGCAAAGTGATAAACCTTGAAAATTCTTTATGCGGAGTCTATCTGGATAATCTGTGCTCTAAAACGAATTGTCGTAAGTTCCGACAAGATGTTGACAAAAGCCCCAAGATTGTGCTTTAAGCTCGAGTGTCGATTAGGGTATCTTCCTAATTATCTAACATCTTCGCGCACTATGAGGTTTCAAACAAACAAAAACGACACTTTTGACACTAACATATCTAATCCATATCGTACCTAGTCGGAATGTGTACTGTCTCTTCCAAAAATCGTTTTTTCCAGATTACGATTTTTGCCATTCGTAGTTTTTACCATTTTATTTTTTCTGAATAGCTTCCTTTCCCGAAAGCATTTCTAACCATTCGCATATTTTCCCATTAATTTTATTTTCTAGTAGCTTGTATTCCTAATAGGTTTTCTAACCATTCGCCATAATTTGGATATGTGTTCTTATTATAATATACGAGACACTAACTAAAAAATAACTTCTTTTTGTAAATCAATATCGTACAACAAAATAAGGATGTTTTCGCTTCTGCTTCGCGCGCGGTAGACCCCCAGATTGTGAACGATTGTGGTAGTGGCGGCTACGCAGAGTTTCCCTATTAATCATCACAAAAATATCATTTATATTTTCCTCATTTAAGGGATTTGTTACTATATACTCCTAGTTAAGTGTCAATGTTAGGTACGGTAGAGTTCACAAGCCAATATTCCAATATATTTACACGACCATATTTTCAGTGTCTTATTCAATTCAATTCAATTTATTTATTTCATAAAGATAACAATGATCTTATTTTTGTTAGTACATACTTAAAAATAATGTTAGTACTTAAAAGCTAAATTTGACTTTACATTTAAAATTATTTCATTAATTACAGGACAACACACATGATCAGCAATCATCTTTAGGATGCTGTTTGGGCTGTCGCTTGTTCTGCTCAACAGAGACGCTGCTTCTTTGCGCAAAATTGCTGCAAATCCATCTGTGCGTGACTCCGCGAACATGGTTGATGCGCTGCAGAATTTGGGCAGGCCAATCAGCATCCTAAAGGCATTGTTGTACTGCACCCTAATCGCATTGTACGACTTTTGGGTATATCGGACCCACAGGCTGCCAGTGTAAAAAGACGAGCAGTATGACTTGAATAATGTGATTTTCACTGCATTTGAACACTTAGCAAACCTGCGGGCCAGCATGTTCGCCCTTACGCACAATGCTCTTCGCTCTCTTTCCATATCGGCATCGTCCTTCAGATCGTCAGTAACAATGTGCCCGAGATATTTGAAGCGAGTAACTCTCGTGAGGGCGATGCCGTTTAATTGGACGGGAGGTATAATTGTGGGATACTTGTTTCCAGCCTTAAAAATCATTATCTCACTCTTTTTCCCGTTATACAACAAACCGTGTTTGGAGGCGTAAGCGTGTAAATATATTTCTGGAACGTTAGCTTATAAATGTTTGTGAACTCAACTGTACAAGCGAAGATGTGTTCAAATCACAACCGCGAACCGCAAACACCGAAGTTCGCAAATTGCGGGCATCTTTCTCTGTCACTATAATGATACCCTAATTGGAGTAAAAGAGAAAGATGCCCGCAATTTGAGCACCGACGTAGACCCTCAGTATCTTAACATTAGACAACGTTAACGTCTCGTTCCGCGGAAAATCGTAACCCAGTACCATCGACACTGTTAACACTCTATAGGTGGACCTTATTACAAAATGCATAAGGTCCACCGATGGACAGAAGAGTAGAGATGCCACGAATATTCGGCAACTATTCGGTATTCGGCCTATTCGACAACTTTGCCGAATATTCGGCATTCAGCCGAATTTTAATTTTTAATTTTATTTTTTTGATTGGGTGAGTTCAAGTCTCACCCAAGACAGTAATTTTTCCACGTTTAAATTTATTCTAAGTTTATTAAGCCGAATGTTGCCTACTATTCGGCAGAACACCGGATATCTGTTGCACCTACCAAAAAGGAAAATTTTCACAGTAAAATAACCAAAAGATATGTAGGTAGGTAGGAATACATTTTAATATTTAAAATGTATTCCTGGAAAGTTGTTAAATGCGAAGACCCTTTTTGAGCATTTGTTGATTACAAAATATTTTATTTTTATCATGAGTCTGATTTCATTGACTCTAATTATTTCTGTTCAACAAAAAATATAGGTACTTATCTTAGCAAACGTTGTGTTTTGTTGACGAACGGTTTTCATAATCATTGCGACTCAAAATGTTCGCATGTCATGCCGAATATTCGGCGCTTCGGCCGAGAGCGGGCCGAATATTCTGTATTCGGTTTTCGGCCAAAACCACTATTCGAGGCATCTCTAGTTAAGAGTGTTGCTGTTTGTACCACCGTGGGAAAGCACAAGTGTTGGATCCATTTCCTAACGCTCTCGCTTTATTGTACTCGTTGCGATTATATTTCACGTCTATATCGGCGGTGTGATGTTTACTTATCTTATCACGTTTTATGTCTACCGTTAGAAAGTAACAAGTAGACATATTGTTGAATGCATGTTGGTCCCCTTCCTCGCCTACATTGGCTGCTAGGATAACTGGACGTTTTTCTAAACCAAGGGGGCAATGTTGCCCTCGAAATGACTCTAAGTCCCGTTTTAGTTCATTAAATAATGTTATAATGTTGTTATTATACAGTGTGGAAAGATAAGTCGGGCCCTGGAGGGATACTACCTTAAATCCTTAAGCTGGCTCATTTTACTTAAAGGAGGCATTCCTTTATTTTTAAAAAGAAACAAAACTTTACATAAATAATTACTCATTTCGCGGGGTGCCCCCGATGTAAAAAATTTGTATCATGTAACTACGCTTCTCTCGTCGTCGAAATATAATATTTAGAAAATTGACGCAACCATTACCCGATCAACCCCACCTTAAATAGGCTTATAATCTGTTATTCTACTATTCATCATCATCATATCAGCCAGAGGACGTCCACTGCTAGAGACATAGGCCTCCCCCAAAGAGTGCCGCAATGACCGGTCTTGCGACACCGGACTCCCGCGACCTTTACCAGGTCATCAGTCCACCTTGTGGCGGGTCTACCCACGCTGCGCCTCCCGGTACGTGGTCGCCACTCGAGAACCTTTCCGCCCCAATGGCCATCGGTTCTACGTGTAATGTGCCCCGCCCGCTGCCACTTAAGTTAAGACGAAACAGGAGCTGAGTTTTAAATATTTTAGGTAAATATACCCGTCTCGCTAACGGAAGCGGCACCTAAAAGTAGTGCGATAAGGACAAGGCGAAAAATCCGGCGTAAAAATCTCAAAAATCGAGGTTTTGTACTCCTCTGTTTCCTCCTCCAAAACTTAACCAATCGTAACCAAATTTGGAAATCTAAATGATTATGAAATTATCTGTGTCGGACCGTTTTGCTTTTTTGACTAATTGATATCAGTTTTGAATGCCACGCCTCTCATTGCGGCATAGTCAATTAGGCCATTTTGGCCATTTTTGAAGGGCTCTAGCGCCTTAAAAAACAAAAATATCAAAAATAGCAAAACGGTCTGACACAGATATTGAAAATATTAATCTGTGTTGAAAAACTCATTGCTCTAGCTTCAAAAACCACGGAGGAAAACGAGGAGTACGTTTGTATGGAGAAATGTTTACTCCTGTTGGCTCTTAAGCGATTCGGAGGGCTACATGAGCTACATCCGTTACTTTGGTTCTGCTGCGGATGGCCTCATTTCTGATGCGATTTTGGAATTCACGGGCCTATAAATCCCGGTCTTTTGATAGGCTTGCGTGGGGATATAGATCTAACACGTAGAGGCCCCTTGGAGGGCCTTAATGTCATGTAGAACGCCTGCTGGAACCCGTTCACAGGCGCAACAATAAACACCCATGAACCGGTCGTTGCGATTATTATTATGTTGAATTAAACTATCTTTTCCTTTGTTTCAGGGGACCAACCTAACAGAAACAGCGACCTATACAATAACCTATTATTTTAGTCCGAGCCCTATACACCTGACACTGATCCTTTGCTCTCCACTCCAGTCCGTGGATAATGGTCGTGGAAGGCATGACTGCACCTCACATTTAATAGGTGAGTAAACAAATATTCAATATTTATGCTTATAAGCCCATCAACGTGCACACTAGCGCCACTGCTAAATAATCGGGATTATTTAAATTTAACGACAAGTATTTAAAAAAGGGGACTGCTACGTAATGTATTTTGTATTTAAGTACCTTTTGAATACATCAAACGAGTTTTTATGATGCTGGATTTGTCAATCTATGCGTCCAAAGTTAAAACGGCCGTTTTTGTTTTGAGTTCACAGGTCGACGAATCCAGCAACATAAAAACTAGTTTGATGTATTCAAAAGGTACTTAAATACAAAATACAGTACGTAGCGGCCCCCTTTTTAAATATATTTCGTTAAATTTAAATAATCACGATTATTTAGCAGTGGCGCTAGTGTGCACGTTGATGGGCTCTTAAGTTCTGTTTCAGGTACATAAAAAGTAATAAACTAACTTATCTATAAAATAAAACTTAATTAAAATTAAAAACTAATACTAAATAAAATTAAAATGTATCTAAGAAATTGGGCCCCTTTGGCATGGTACTGAGGACGCTGGCAGCATTTCCCCGCTGTATTGCGATGCTATTACGTTGTGCGAGAAAGCTGCCAGCTCTTCGGTCACCAGTGAAGTCGAAGTGTTAGTCTTTTTGATAGCTCTTTAAAAAGTTCCCACAAAAAGACCCCACGGGCGAAGTGTATCAACCCCAAAGTCCCCAAATGGCATAAAAATATACCTACTTGGGGCCGAGACCTGTGTACTTCTGGACTTTGAGCGTTTCGGCCGCTTTAGCCGCCGCACCTGCTTGGTTACTGGTTCCCGTGAGGTGGGAAGGGGCCGAGTGTCTACACAGGTAACGTTCAATATTTATTAATTTATAGAAATATAAATAGTTTATTCCTGGCAAAAATATACAGATAAAAAAAGGAACAAAAACAAACTTATAGGTACATAGCATTACAACGCATAACACGCATTACATGACACATGATATTAGCCAAGAGATGGTCCCGACTCAGCATGGTGTTATGGCTCCTCTACACGATGGGCCGGCGCCGGCCACTTCAAGGGACGCATTTATGCGTTAGAGGGAGCAAGTGATATTGCTATCTCATTCTACCGTATGGCTGCGTCCCTTGGAGTGGTGTCATTTGGTGTCATTCCAATTTTATTTCGTTGTCTCCATTTACCAAAATTCCTAGAGTTCAAAGCGGGAGAGTGTCAAAATGCCTGAATCCCAGAATGATTTTTTTTCTCAAATTACCATATTTCAAATTTTAAATCATACTGATGTCATAATACATCAATACCGAAAACTCATCTACAATATTATTGTCTTTACGTCCAGCAAACCGTCAAAAATTACAAATACGACTTATTTATCTAAAGAAAAAGATTTTAAAGTGTAAAAGAGTAGTGAAAAATTAAGTAATAAAATAAACGGCCGAATAAATTTTATTACACGTCTTGTTAAAGTAAGAGAATAAATAAGGTAAAGTAATGAATCAACATCTGCCCAATAAAACTGAATTAAATGTAACATTTGCACGTTCTCGCTGAAATGTTTACATCTCGTTTTATGCGTACAGTGTTTCTTTAGAAGTAAACACTGTTATGCTGGCTCTACACACTTGTCGAGTGACCCCGAGACAGGCCGAGAACGAGTGTATGACATACTGCTTCCTTCTCGTCTCGCTCTTACTCGTCTCGCCTTGCTCTTCTTCGATTGTACTAGTAGTAGTAAACTCTTTTTTGTACAAAAATACATATTAAAGATAACATAAAATTAGTAAGAAGTACAAAGGCGAACTTATCCCCATTGTGATTGGGTCGAATTTCTTCCGAGATTCTTGGCGAGAGGCTTTCGACGAGTGTGTACAGCCAGCATTACAGTCAGCTGCAATTACTTAAATATTAACCAAAAAAAACTAGAAAGTGCAAAAATGTTTCACATCGATAAATTTGAGAAGCTTCTCATATTTTTGTATGAATTAGAATCAGATTTTTTTATTTGTGACAACATGGGTACCTACAGTATGTATATAGCTACAGTACACACAGTACCTACAGTAGGTCAAGGTACAGTCGCCATCAGATATATCGGAGCGGCCAAGGTGCTCACAAATATCGGAACACGCCTCTATTATCAGGGCGTTAGAGCGCGTGTTCAGATATTGTGAACACCTTGGCCGCTCCGATATATCTGATGGCGACTGTACATAGTATATTGTGGTTATCGTATTGAATAACGTGCTAAAATTATCCCCCATATACCCTAACCCCCTTATTGACAAGCCTCAATAAGTTAATTTAGGTATGTTTCATTATTACACGACTGCCCAAACAAAAAGAGTGTATTGTTTTCAGCGTTCATGTTTGTATGTATGTGAGTTTCTTTATTCCACCTTAACTTCTGAATGCCTTAACCGATTTAGACGTATGATACATCATTAGTATCTTTACGTCATCCCGGGTAACATAGGCTATGTGACGTCATTATAAAAACAATATGGCGGACTTAATACGCCATATTACGCAAACTTTAGAAAAAAATATCGTGCAAACTTATCGAGTAGGGTATCAAAATGAAGGGCTTTGAAAGCCGATTGATAATATATATGCAACATGTGGGTTTAAGTCTCATTTTGAGAAAGTAAGAATTGACAAAATATGTTAAGATAAGCTAATCTCATAAAACCAAATATTATTATTGAATGGGATATAGGTACTTATTAAAATAAAAGGAAAGGGTTTGTCCGCTGATCATAAAAAAATATAATTATATTATATTAGGTGGTACATACTACTCATACTTTTTAAAACATGTTCGTAATTGCGCTTATGGAATCGAAACGTTTAAAATATTAATTCTATTTATTAATCGATACGATGCAGAGTCCGTCTAAGCAAACTCTGCACCGAATTTGGCAGAACAAATCGTGAAAGTATCATTATAACCATATGGTTTGATTTAATTTTAACATGTATGACGTGACACGCTATACGCTTACCAAAGCCGGGCGCCTTCGGCGACCTCATACTAAAAGCGTCGGCCGTAGCCCGACGTACGTGGCGCGTTGTACGCGTTCCAAAGCCGGGCGCGTTCGGCGCCCTCATACTAAAAGAGTCGGGCGTAGCCCGACGTACATTCGTGGCGCACTGCGCGCGGTCCAAAGCCAGGCGTCTTCTACTTTCTCATACTAAAAGTGTCGGGCGTGGTCCGACGTACGTGACACGCTGTACGCATACCAAAGCCGGGCAACTTCGGCGCCTTCACACTTAAAGGTTCTGGCGTAGCCCGATGTACGTGGCGCGCTGCACGCAGTCCAGAGCCAGGCACCTTCAAATCTCTCATATTAAAAGTATCGGGCGTAGCGTGACACGCTGTATGATTACCAAAGCCGGCCTAATACTCAAAGCGCCGAGCGTAGCCCGATGTACGTGGCGCGCTGTACGCGTTCCAAAGCCGGGCGCCTTCGGCGCCCTCATACTAAAAGAGTCGGGCGTAGCCCGACGTACGTGGCGCGCTGCGCGCGGTCCAAAGCCAGGCGACTTCTACTTTCTCATACTAAAAGTGTCGGGCGTAGTCCGACGTACGTGACACGCTGTACGCATACCAAAGCTAGGCGCCGAGGCGCCCTCACACTTAAAGGTTCTGGCGTAGCCCGATGTACGTGGCGCGCTGCAAGCGGTCCATAGCCAGGCGCCTTCGACTCTCTCATATTAAAAGTATCGGGCGTAGCGTGACACGCTGTATGATTACCAAAGCTGGCCTCATACTCAAAGCGTCGGGCGTAGCCCGACGTACGTGGCGCGCTGCACGCGGTCCAAAGCCAGTCGCCTTCAACATTCTCATACTAAAAGTGTCGGGCGTAGCCCGACGTACGTGACACGCTGTACGCTTACCAAAGCCGGGCGCCTTTGGCGCCCTCTTACTCAAAGCGTCGGGCGTGGACGAGGCGCGTTGTACGCGTTCTAAAGCCGGGCGCCTTCGGCGCCCTAATAGTAAAAGAGTCGGATGTAGCCCGACGTACGTGGCGCGCTGCACTCGGTCCAAAGCCAGGCGCCTTCGACTCGTTCATACTAAGTGTCGGGCGTAGCCCGACGTGCGTGACACGCTGTACGCTTACCAATGCCGGGCGCCTTCGGCGCCCTCTTACTCAAAGCGTCGGGCGTGTACGAGGCGCGTTGTACGCGTTCTAAAGCCGGGCGCCTTCGGCGCCCTAATAGTAATAGAGTCGGATGTAGCCCGACGTACGTGGCGCGCTGCACTCGGTCCAATGTTTAGTAAGGAAATTGTTGCGGACTTCTTACTGAAACCTACATTTAGTTACCTTTTTTTTACTCTTTACCTATATTCAAATTATATTTGACGTAGTCATGGCTGTGAGTAAATAAACATGGCAATATGGAAAAGTAGTATCTGATTTTGAAGAATAGTGAAAAACATATTATAAATAAATATAATACGCTAAGAGTAAGTTTTGTGTTACCGGTAGTCGGTAACAGAAATGATGACCCCAAAATTAATTAAATAAATTAAAAATTAAAAAACACGACTGCAAAAAAGCGAACTGTAAAGATAAAAATATTTTTTAGTTGTGTTAGTAACTCAACTTAATGAATGTAAAAATTCTAAAAAGTATAAAATAAAATAAATTAATTAAAAATTAAAAAACACGACTGCGAAAAAGCGAACTGAAAAGACAAAAATATTTTTTAGCTGTGTTAGTTACTCAACTTAATGAATGTAAAAAAATATTAGAATATGAGTGTTTAGTGAAGGTTATAAACAACAAACGCAAAAGTTTAATGCTCATTTAGGATCGTGACTGTACCTGTGTATTTTATTGCAATTGCAGTCGGGGACCTTGATGTATTACCATTTTCCCATTTAAAAGGTCCCCGACTGCAATTGAAATAAAATACACAGGTACAGTCACGATCCTAAATGAGCATTAAACTTTTGCGTTTGTTGTTTATAACCTTCACTAAACACTCATATTCTAATATTTTTTTACATTCATTAAGTTGAGTAACTAACACAGCTAAAAAATATTTTTGTCTTTTCAGTTCGCTTTTTCGCAGTCGTGTTTTTTAATTTTTAATTAATTTATTTTTTTTCTAACAAATAAACACACGACTAGATCGTAATAATAGTTTTCTTCGTTTTCATTTCCTTCTGATATAGTTTTACTTTACGCAAATATGCCTTCATCATTAATAATAATAAATTAATGATGGGTGGTTGGCTCAAGGGTCAGATGCAGAAGGCGGTAATTTTGGACACGGCGCGTATAGTACGTCGATTCCTCTCTCTGCGGCCCTGACCACCGGCAGCTTGGGCCAAGCCCCGCTGCCGGCGGCACCCTAGGTTAGGTTTTTTATAATGCGTTTATATGTATTTTTTATTGTTTTGTGTTTTTATATTCATATTATAAATAACCTAACTTAAGACGAAAAATAAATAAAGAGATATATATTAATAATTAATGATACCCAAATAATCATAAATCAACTGAAAAAGGCCCTGACAAATAAATCTAACTATTTTTAGCAGCTATTAATTTATTATTCATCGGGGTAACACATAAATAGCTATTTTAAACACAAATGAACAGTGAAAATTGAGTTCTATATTTAGACAGCCAAAGTTGAATTTAAAGTTTCACCCCTTTTACTTCAAAGGATCAAAGTGTTTCGGATTTCAAAAGATTGTATCTAAATTGTAAACGCACAGATTTGCTTTGATGTGAACCCAGGTCAGTGCACCGAAGATTTAAACAGACATAGTTATAAATTTGAAGTCTAGATAGGTGTACTAGCTAGTAAAGTGGAATCTCGGTAGCAAGAATCTCAAGGGAAATGCTAAAAACTTCGTTCTAAGAGCGGTTTCGCACTATGTCCGATCCGAATCCGACTCCGATCCGAATCCGTGAAAATATGGTCCGTAGTAGCCGTAGAACTATTTCTATGGTAAATTACGCACCGCACACATTGAATGACGGAAAGAAATCGGATGACGGAGATCGGATCTAGTGCGTAACTTACCATAGAAATAGTTCTACGGCTACTACGGACCATATTTTCACGGGTTCGGATCGGATTCGGATCGGACGTAGTGCGAAACCGCTCTAACGAGTTTTCGTCTTAATCTTAGGTATAGAAGGTATTGACGTGGAGAGGTTCTTATAGGCTTTTTGGTTCGTGTTGAAAAGGTTTCGAGTTAAGGAGGTAAAACGATGAAAAAATTCTTAATGATAAACGAAATTCAGTTGTTTCACCTAAACACTAAATTCATTTTAAATTGACCTGTCAATTGACAATTTAATATTTAATTGAATACTACTTATACGAATACCGCGAACGCACTTAATACTCCTCTGGTGTTTCAGGTGTCCATGTGCGACGTTAATTGCTTACTATCTGTCGATGCGTCTGCTCGTTTGCCTCCTATATCATAAATATGGGAGGTAACCTTAAAAAAAATTTTTTTTTGGGTTTTTTATTATACCGTTCTGTCGCCATGCTTGATTTATGTATTCATGCCAAATTGCAGCTTTCTAGCACTAACGATCCGGAGCAATGCTGCGGACGGACAGACAGACGGACATGGCGAAACTATAAGGGTTCCTAATAGTTGACTATGGAGCCCCGTACGGTAGAACGGTTGAAGAATATTGGATTTTAAACCGATATATCGTGCATAAACAAAACCAATAAACTGCATAGAATATTGGAGACATGTTTGAAACTTTTACCGATGCTGTTCTAAATGCAGTCGTGCATGCACCGTGTGTAAAATCAATTCGCTGCATATTGCATAATAACGTCCATAACGATATGTGAATGTTGCTGTAAAGGTGTGTCTAGACTGGATCATACTTAAACAATTTACTCTTTAATAAAAACCCAATTTAACAAAACAGTTTTTAAAATATCATCATGGGTCTTCAGCAGTTTCACTTTACTAAATAACGCCTCCTGAGTGTACATATTTATTTATATCTATCTATTATATACATTGTAGTTGTCCGGATCTAGTTGTTGTTGTTCTGTTTTTGTTTTTCGTTTTGCTTGTTATTCTCTACTTAATAAAACACTGCTTTATGTAAATGCACGCCTTAACATTCTGGCCCGATTAATGTGATTAACAATGCTACCTTTTTCGGTTCATCCTTGATGTCGTTAACAATGAAGAATTGCTCCATCCTTTCAATGTAAGCAACAAAATCGCCTCCTTGGCGATAATTTTCTATATTGCCTATCATAGCCATGGTTTTGTTTTTGCCCTCGTCGCCAATATGATATTCTCTACTTAATAAGACACTGCTTTATGTAAATCCACTGTTTAATTACTTAGCTTGAGATCCGCCATTGAAACATACAATCAAACTTGTGTTGTTATTATCTATGCGCACTAAGCGCTATTTGAGTTACATGGCTACACGTTAGTAATGTGTTATTGTTCGTTATAAACTTTTCATTCTTCGCTCTTATAAAGAACGCGTCCGATCGTCACTATACGTCGAGAACGGGCCGTACTCTTGTATCCGTGGATCCGGACAAACGGGTAACACGGGTACACGGACCTTAATTACACGGATCCTAATTACCCGTTCCGAACGGACCACAAATCCGGATTCGTGTAATACGAGAACGGGGCCCCGGAGATGGATACACGAGACCCGGACGTTACCGCGAACTATGAATGTGAGTTAATAACAAGGTACATAAATATCTGGGAGACCGAGCTATGCTCGGAAAACATATAACAACTCAGAAATGCGCGTTTTCCCAGAGATAAGACCTAGCTAGATCGTTTTTTCGCCCCCGAAAACCCGCATATAGCATATTTCATCGAAATCGTTAGAGCCGTTACCGAGATCCCCGAAATATATATACATATAAAGAAATAAATATACAAGAATTGCTCGTTTAAAGGTATTATATTATATAACTCATTAGATTTTTATTTTCTATTATAATGATGCTATATTCTGTTGCCTTGTCGTAAAGCAAGCCCCACTTAATATCTCCAAGAATTTAAATATTAAAACTACTTGCATATTGCATTCCTTGCTTAATCCCCAGAATATGCATTCCACGGATTTGCATGTAATGCTCCGTGAATGCTGCTAACCTAGAAACGGGTGATATACTCGTGCCATCGCCGATATAGCTGCTTATTTGTATTTTGCAATGATATTGCACTGATGGTCAGTTAAAAGTAGTAAAACACTTTAAACTCTCCGGTTGTGTACATATATTTAATTACACAAACGGGTCTACCGCGATATAATTTCATTGTTTTTACCTTAAATTCCGACGTTTAAGCTGAGTTGCACCAGCTGTGGTCACGGAAAGACTGACGTCCCAGCAAATGTCAACGGAGATTAAGGTAAAAACAATGAAATTATATCGCAGTAGACCCGTTTGTGTAATTAAATAAAATAATATTATAGGACATTTTTTACGCAAATTGACTAAGCCCCACGGTAAGCTCAAGAAGGCTTGTGTTGTGGGTACTCAGACAACGATATATATAATATATAAATACTTAAATACATAGAAAACAACCATGACTCAGGAACAAATATCTGTATCATCATACAAATAAATGCCCTTACCAGGATTCAAACCCGGGACCATCGGCTTCATAGGCAGGGTCACTACCCACTAGGCCAGACCGGTCGTCCACATAATAACACATAAATAAAAGTAGTAAATGTAGTAAACTCTTTATTGTACAAAAATACAAATAAAAAATAACATATGTGCAATTATAATTAGTAAGAAGTACAAAGGCGAACTTATCCCGTTGTGGGGTCTCTTCCAGTTAAAAGTCACACGAATCTTTATTGAAAAGACATAAGGGTCACATGGACGTAACCGACGCTATACAATCGAAGGTGGCTCTCATTTTAAAGCGACATTTTGAAAGAACATGAATTTTCAAATTAGGAGTTTTACAGTTTTAGTACAGTAGTACCAGACAAAGATACTAGCAAAAAGAATAGATAGTATAGAGGGGTCCTGTCATTGTAAATTTTGTAGTCACAGTAAATTTACTGCCATCTATCGTCACACGACTAAAACTCAAAATGAAAACGTATAAAGTTATCAAAAAATGTATATATATGGATAAATGATTTTATTATTTTTATATCATTTTGATCCATGATCGTTCACTGATATCTTAATGTGTAAAAATTGTTAAATATGAAACGGTGTCGTCACGCCATCTAGCCGAGGATAGGCTAAAGGTGTGTGCGCCATCAATTCGAGAATGACTTTGACTTGAATTCCGAAGCACGTTTTTTCCTTAGACTTTATTCGTCTTATACGAAGTTACATATGTCTTTGATACTAGTATGGGGCCCAATACAATCCACGACTCTTCTCTTTCCGCACAGACTCTAGTATAAAATACTTAAGTTAATGTTCATGCCAGGTTTCATGTAATTTAAGTAGAGTTAGACCAAGAAAAGTCTGCAGCGATTTTGATAGCCCACGCAGTGCAAGTGTTATTTATACGTCATAATTTCATAAAAGTTTGATGTTTAAAATAACACTTGCACTGCGTCGGCTATCAAAATCACTGCAGATTTTTCTTGGTCTTAACTCTATCTCGTTTTAAATATAAGAGACTTCGACTATAATGTAAGGTTATAGTTTCTTTTTTTCGGCGGGCTCGTGTACCTTTTAAGGAGATTCGCGCGGACGAAGTCACAAGCAAAACTATCATATTATTTCGCAATCGGGATGAATCCAATAGTAACTATGTGTTTGCGCAACCCAGTATGTCTTTATATAGAGCAATGATATCACAATATTGGTTGAGCTATTCCCGTCCGTTGAATGGCTATGGGATAATGTAAACGGGTATTTATAGGTTGAACCGATAATGCTGTTTTAACTCTGTTGCGGTTTTCACTTTAAGTGGGACGCGGGCCAGATTTTATGACCTAATTCTTTCCGGCGATAACTCATAAAAGGGAAATGTATTGAACCATGAACGTCAGCTGCCACTCAGTTGGTGGGTTGAGGAACAGTAGCCATGCACTATAAATACATAAAACTGACGTTTCATGAATAAAAAGTATTTGAGGAAAAAACCGGACAAGTGCGACAGTCGCCCACCGAGGGTTCCGTGCTTTTTAGTATTTATCGGCAACAGAAATACATCATCTATGAAAATTGTAACTGTCACGGTTCATGAGATCCATCCTGGTGACAGACAGACAGACAGACAGACGGACAGTGGAGTCTTAGTAATAGGGTCCCGTTTTTACCCTTTAGTTTCAGCAGCCTAAAAAATAATAAGCCACGAGTTACGTTCGTTATTTAACAGTTAACAGAAGTCAAACAGTAAGATCATAAGATCACCTCGATGATTAGATTAGATTAAATATAAGTTAAAATTATAATAATTCACACCACGATAGCTATAAACTAAAAACTATCAACATCATCATAATATCCCAAAATCCAATATTTAATTTATGTAAGTATATTTGTGACGTTCCACGGGAAAAGGTACCTTATGAGGGTTTCTAGTTTCGGAGATATTAAATGTTTTGTAAAGAGGTGAAAAAATGCTAAATTTTTTTTTATTGTGTGATCTGAAACCTTAATGCGTAACGTTTGTTTACCTGTTTTTATTTTTGTTATAAGTTAGTTATAAGCCTAGTAATGTCGTCTCAGAGTTTAGTAGAAAAGGTACCTTATGGAAAAAAGATTGAAAATTCCCAAAAAAACTAGTCAATACGGGAAAAGAAGTTTGGTAGAGAACTGTATTAGCATTCTGCAAAACTAATTTGATAATTTCAGTTCTGGTTGGGGCGCCTCGCAAATATTATAACCGTACATAGACCGACATCACAAATCCAAGTAGACTGCTATTATACCAAAGTTACTCTCGTCAAGTCTTTCTTAACTAGAATAATCTTCATTTGGTTTGGTCGCATGCAGTAAATCAGCCATTGGTTTGCTGAAAAATGCCAATATCCGACGCATTACCTTATGGAATATCTGAGGTCATTGAACCTCAATGCCGCTTATCTTCAATAGCAACCGAAATATATTATTGATAAGAAATAGACGATTTATACCATCTTAACCCCAAAATATTATTAGTTTATCCTAACTGTTCCATCATCATCATGCCTCATCATGTAACTTGACCACAAGGTACCTTTTCATTACATACAAATTATTGGTCTTTTTTAAGATTATTATGACGAAGAACTAATTAAATTGGGGGCAGTTTAATGTAAATTAATATTTTCTATTCATAAAAGATAAACGATAATATGATTGATATTTTGTAGTGATGTATTATTAGATTTATTTCCATAAGGTACCTTTTTGTAAATGTATGGAGCAAATACTGTTATTGTTATGTAAGTTTAAAGTGGCATAAGGGGTTAAATATAGTATTTAGTTGGGGTTTTAGGATTTATTTCATTTGAATGACAGAATTTCTTTCATATATGCTCAGAAAAATTGATTGTGTGTCACATTAAAAGTAAAAATATTCAATTTTGTGATTTTATATGAAAAAGTCAGAAAATACATTTTCACCTCTAAATCGGTATTGTTTTTTGCTTAAAACTGTCTGTCAGTGTCGTTTTCTAATAGATAAAATTTAAATCTTGAGAGCTCATTGCAATCAATCGTGAAAATGAAATAAAACTTTATTTTCAAGAGATTGGTTAGTATACACATAAATCAGTCGATATCAAAAGTTTCTATTTGCATTACAGAACAAGTCGCAATATTTTTTTAATCTCAGATATATAAGGCATTATTATTTGTAGTCAACTATGTAACTTACTTCAGGAACATAGTTTTTTAGGCGGCTAAACTTAAAACTTCTCTATCGTAAAGTTGCTCATTTCACAACATTATTTTCAAAAAATCATATCTCTGTAACTACGCAACCTAGAAGGTTGATCTTTTGTGTTATCGATAGGTTATTTATTGTAGATTACTGGGGTATGCATAACTCCATACCCGCCATAAGGTACCTTTGACCGTGGGACGTCACATTTGTTTTTTATGTGTATTGTTTTTCTTTGTCTCCTAGTATTATTTTTTGTAGTTTCACAGTGCCTTGGTTTTACTGTACATAATGCTGTGTTACTTATTTGATCAATAAAATAAATAAATAAATACGGCATTGTCACCAGTTTTTCATACTTAAGTATACCAAATTTGAGCCCGAGCCCAATCGAACATCAGGAACTGGTTCTATTTTACCTTCCAAAATTTGACTCACACATACAACAGTATGTATGTAGTAGGTATTTATATATGTAGTATGTTGAAAACAACACAACCAGTTGAATGAACGCTTGTAAAAACCAGAGATACAGAGATTCATCGCGAATATGTATATTTGTATATTCACTCGATACACATCGTAACTCACCGCAACTAGCAGCTCAGTGGAAACGATAGCTTTTATTGAATCGTAAAAACTCAATCAGAGTTAATCACCATTACCGGTTAAGCTGGGTACAGACAGGCGGTGTGATTCAGCCTTATGCAGCGAAGAACTAGAGGCCCTCTTCTTCAATAAAAATTGATTAAAAACTTATTTATTACGAATTTCATGTCAGGCTGAGGGATGCTCATGTCCAGTAGTGGATGTGTTTCGGCTATTATGATAGACAAAAAATAAATTAATGTGTGATGACGCTTTAAATTCAACAATAAGTAAAGCCTGACCAAATGCCCATTTCTGTTATGGTATTAGTCTAATATTATAAGTGTGTATATTATATACTAATGTATATAAACTGGAACATTTTTTTTCATAATATACTGAACTGTTACCCTATTCATGATAATAACAGCGCGTGCAGCGCCCTCTTGACAATTATCATAATACTGGTCAGGCTTTATATATTTCTGCAGGTTATTAAGGTGGCTACCATCCGCGTCACATCCCCGCGGTAGACCTTATTGTGGAATGCCCATATACCAATGTGACCACAGCATTATGGGAAGCACAAGCCACGCAGACACAGCTTAAGGTTTATTGCACAATGTAGTTCGCAGCAGCATGACCTTGTGACCGATGATTCAATGGTAATGGTTTAAAGGTGAAGGTCATGTGGTGTAGACGGTGTAGTCTATAATATTACATGACAATTTAAATTACCAATAACCAAATAAGTATAGAAGTCTCACTAGAGTTCCAAAATAACCCGACGTGTATTATGCCGCGAGCAATTCAAGTGTAAGTACAGTGCGCATGTTAATAACTTCAAATATAGGTACGTTTCACACAAAGAATTTCATTTTAGCCAGTCAAAACTCTTATTCACCAATTACAACTTTTAATAACAGTTTAAACTCTCGCGTTTTGTACACATATTTAATTACACTAACGGGTCTACCGTGATATACTTTCATTATTTTTAATTTTAGGTACCTACCTTAAATTCCGACGTTTCAGCTGACAATAAGTTGCACCTATGTTGCACCAGCTATGATGGTCACAAAAAGTCACGAATAGTCGAAACGTCATCGTCGTTGCTATGGAAACGATGTAAAAATAAAAGTAATGAAAGTATATCGCGGTAGACCCGTTTGTGTAATTAAACTTTTATTTAATATCGGGAAATTCTGTAGTTATTGGGTAGTATTCAAATCTGCAGGCGCTATCAGTGGCCTATTTTATAAAGCTACAAGTTACAATTTACAAGCGGAAGTCTCTTTCTAACCCTATGTGTTAGAACGAGACTTCCGCTTGTAAATTGTAACTTGTAGCTTTATAAAATAGGCCACAGGGGCCCTTTTCTCAATCGGTACCTAGGGCCCATTTCTCGAACGGTATTAGACTAATATTATTAGTCCACGAACTGTCAAGTCGTATGGGTTACCATGGCAACACACTAATAATATTAGACTAATACCGTTCGAGAAGTGGGCCCCAGATAAATGTCAATCTACTAGGAATCATAGAATAATCTATATATATTTTGTCAAAGGACTGTCTCATTTCAATCATAGACAGAGAGAATCATACTAATCTTTATCTTACACCAGTTCTAGCACCCAAAAGAAAAGGATGGGTATAGTTTTCCTGGTTCTTACTGACTGACTGATTTGACCAACTATATAACCGTTCCGTTTCATAACAAGAATGTTTTTAGTGCGTCGTTAAATTCGTCGCATGGTAACAAAGACTTCACTTATAAAATGTATATTACTCGTAAAATGAAATGGACCATTCTCAGAGAGTTTGAACAGAGTTTTCTAAAAACGAATCAACATAAGTAAACCCTTAAATTTAGTGTCAAATTTTAATTTTTTGTGTGTGTATTAGACCTTCAAGCTAACTAATAGTACATTACAATACAAGTGCGAAAAGTAGGAAATTTGCACATAACAAATTAACTTTTAAATTGACACGAGTTGCAAACCTATTCGCACATGTATCGTACAACGTTTTACAGTACAAATGGCCCTTTCAATTTTTGACATAGTTACGTAATGTGCTAATTATCGCACTAGTGCGGTAGAGTAGCACCATATGTACTGTAAAAGTTTGTGTGTCGGACAAATACCTACGAGCTTAATTCACGCCCGAATTAACTAAATGACATCATTTAGATAGCATTTTGATGTCAAAGTGAACGTTCGATTTTCCCTCCCGCAAGTGGAAGAAGCAGCTATACTCCGTATCTTTAGGTACTTAAATAAAAGTAAACAAATAATTTGTACATTTTCGGGTAGTTATAACATTTATTGATTAACCAACCAAATACAAAACCACCTGGATCGACAGATCCAGGTGGTTTTGTACTGTACTGAACGACCTGACTTTAACCTACATTATTTGATCGTGTAATGTTTTCATCTGCCGTCAACTGGCTTAAGAAGCCATTTGATGGTAGATTTTGTTTACTTTTTTTTTAAATACCTAAAGATACAGACTATAGGCTAGAATATGAAAGTCTATATTGTAGTCATGATATCTGGTTTTAAAGAAAGAGTTAATATATCGCTGTCCTCCTCTGCCTTGAGTCAGCTAATGTTCCCGGTACCGGGTCGGAAGCTTTTAAACGCTCCGTTTCACGGAAAATATATTTTTAGTGGGCATTGAGTTCTGCTGACTCAGACAATCAGAATATCGAGAAATTTAGGGTAAGGAAGTTCATTTTATGTTGAATGAGTTGTTATTATATTTGATTGTTGATAATGTGTTGGTATAAAATAAGTTATAGAAAAATTAAAAACCGGTGAAGTGCGAGTCGAACTCGCGTTCCAAGAGTTCCGTACATTAAGTACTCATTTTTTTATGTGGAACGTGAATGGAATGTCTTCCCGTAGGATCAAAAACTAAGTACCGTAAAATGGGGTGAGTAGGCGCAAAACTGACATTCAAACCTCGATAACATTTTATTTTTACATATGCAAACTGAATGGTGTATATAATAAGTGTTCCGGACGTTTGTATTTTAGTTTTTATTTTATTTTGGGTAGTTCTATTTCATAACTTTGACGATAAACAGGAAAACCCACCTCACTCCGTAATATCTCGTATTTGGGGTGAGTTGGGTTTTCATACAAAGGTGATTTTGGTAGATTGTTGGATCGATTTTTTTTATTATGAGTATTACTATAGCTCCATTTTAAATTGGAATACATTATTTTTGTAGCAGTAGCCTTAAAAACCCATCTCACCCCCCTTTCAACCCTTCTCTCCCCATTCATAACCCAACTCTCCCCGCGAACCCTACTCACCCCATTTTACGGTAATTAAGTCCGACTCACACTTGAACTTGACTGCACATTTCTAATAGGTTTTCCTGTCATCTATAGATAAAGAACTGTTTTGTGTATTTTTTTTCAAAATTTTAGTCCCAGTAGTTTCGGAGATAAAGGGTGGGGATGGTCGGACAGACAGACGCACGAGTGATCCTATAAGGGTTCCGTTTTCTCCTTTTAAGGTACAGAACCCTAAAAAGTACTTACCATTAGAATACTAAAGCCTAGACAGCGGTAGAGATAGTTGTATTTTAATTTTACTTTTTAGCAGGTTAGGTATATGTATGTAGGCTTTCTCATCACGGAACAATGGTGTTACGGACATTTGCCGTTGCCTGAAGCCGAAGCCAACACGTAGAGTCCCTTTTGAAACTTTAATTAAATGTAAGGTGTACACCGTTACCTATCAGTTATTTTTCTTAAAATAAACATCGATGTAGTCGAGATCGAGATAGAGAGATAGAGATGGAGAAGGGGGGCCCCCACAAATTCTAAGTACCATACCAAGTACCAAGTGCCTAGGGGCCCTAGGTCTGTAAATTCGGGCCTGTAATCAAATTGACCATATCCTTGGGTCGCGCATCCTCCTTCTATTTCAAACATAACTCTAAGATCCCGAAAAACATTACGAAATTACTGCAAAGTAATGTTCTGCGCATCTCTCGATCATACCTAAAATAGCCAAGGCAATATGGGCAATAAAGCCACGTTAATAGAGTTGAATTTACATAATCATTCCGGCCGTTTTGGAGTTCAATGGCTCATATTTTATGTCTAATGGAAAATTTGCCTTTCAGTCGCAGTGTAGCTTTTAGAACAGTAATTCAACTGTGACCTTGGCACAAAAATGTGAATTAAAACATAAGGAAGTAAGGATTAGAACGAACGCATTTAGGATAAATCTATAGTTCATTTTTTAGCATTAGAAAAAGACTACACGATTTTGAGGTGTCTTTTAATTGAAAAACGCTTTTTAAAAAAATCAGTAACCATTACTTATGAAAGCAAAAGAATGTTAATAATCGTATATGATTCATAATTGTTACATATTTGCCGTGACTTATTGTTCAAAAGTGGTTTTCAATAAAAAGACACGTCAAGATTGTTTACCTTTATTCTAATGCTAAAAAAACGAACTATAGCGTAGGTACCTACCAGGGTTTATTTCAATTGACGAATAATTTTAGTCCACGGACCGTCATTTTGTATAGGTTGTCATGACAATACGCATTTAATATTAGCAAAGCGAATAGAGTTTGATATTTAACAAATTTAACACATCTGTGAATGGATAAGGATTAAATACAAATGGTGTTCTAGAAGTTTTAAATATCTGTCAAAAGATGGCAGTAAATTCACTGTGACTACATTTTTACTCTGACAATCCGCCTCTATTTCAAATTCTCTTTGATATTAGCCTAACATCGTTCCAAAAACTGAGAATAGAGATTAGTTTTTTTTTTAGATATTAATTTACTAACTTCCGAGATGGAACTGCTTTTTCACCCTTAATAAATTCAGGTCTAACAAATAGTTAATTATTTCGCTTTTTAATGCTTTCAAAATAAATGGTTTTACATTTTTTGTCGCCTTGTTCAAAAAATTCCTAAATAAAATGAATACCTACTCATATTGCCATACTGTCAAAAGTCTGTAGGTATACCTATTGAATACTGGCGTACGTATTCGGATAGCAATTCCTCCATCTACACTTGAAATCGGCACATTATGTGGAACAGTTTTTTCGAGCGGAATATTTAGATACCAAATACTAAATTATAGAAATATCAGACATCCCTAGTGTAAATTTAATTCGATAGCATGACGGGTGTTTGCATTTGCGTTATGTCTATATGGGATTTTGAACAGCGCGCCAAACGGGACGTTTTTCTGAAAATCCCATACAAAGTGACGCTTAACGCAAACGCGTACGTCACGTCATGCTATCGAATGAAATGTACACTAGGGATACGGTACAGCAGGGGCCTATTTATCGAACGATATTAGACTAATAATATTAGTGTGTTGCCATGGTAACCCATACGATTTGACAGTTCGTGGACTAATAATATTAGTCTAATATCGTTCAAGAAATGGGCCCCACCGTTTCACTTCCTGACACACTGTTTATAATACGACTCTATCATCGCGCCGGTCGCGTCATAAACTTCCCGTCGTGTCCCTGTCCCTGTCTATCATTATTTATTTAGTTAATCAGATATTGGCACAGATGTTATCATTCTTACATTAATGCAATGTCACAATATTGAGCCAGAAATAATATTTCAATAACCAAAACTTCCGTGAAACACAGACATAAATAATAACTAAATGCATTAGGTACAACGAGGCGTGCTATTGATGATGCCGAGGGGTATGGAGTCGTCCATATATTACATTTCGCAAAATTTCAACTTTTTGGACTTTTTGAATTTATGGTAAAGTCGACGACAAAGATATGTTTAGATTTTCCGCCTTATTACAAGGAAGTAAGGTTCAAAAGTGTAAATATATCTTTCGACGTCGACTGTACCTATTTTCTTTTGTACCTGTTGATTTTATTTGTGGCAATAAACAATTATATTTTAATTTTCATAGATGAGACAAACATAGTCACGGAATATAAAGCGTATAATAAAATATTGCGCTCCCTTGTATAGTCGGGCAACCACAACATTAAATGTGGAGTGGGGGCTTGTTAGCAAAATAATTACCCTACGTGTCGTTGTGAATGGCTACTTACATTAATTAACACTGTAGCGATAATTCCACACGCCATTTATGTACTTCGTTCATAATTACTGACTTTAACAACAATTATTTTGCGACAACATCTATAATGTGTACCTGTTGATTTTATTTGTGGCAATAAACAATTATATTTTAATTTTCATAGATGAGACAAACATAGTCACGGAATATAAAGCGTATAATAAAATATTGCGCTCCCTTGTATAGTCGGGCAACCACAACATTAAATGTGGAGTGGGGGCTTGTTAGCAAAATAATTACCCTACGTGTCGTTGTGAATGGCTACTTACATTAATTAACACTGTAGCGATAATTCCACACGCCATTTATGTACTTTGTTCATAATTACTGACTTTAACAACAATTATTTTGCGACAACATCTATAATGTGTACATTTAGGGATTTAGGTAAATTTATTTTATTTATTATCTTATCTAACTACCTTTTCTAAATAAACCCATTTTTTTTTAATTCTTATGTTAGTGGTTCCAATTCCACCACTTTCTCCTATTTTCCCAAACCAAATTGCCATACTCAAAAACAGAACGCACGTAACCGTAATACATAACTCAATGAAACTTTTTTGTGGTAAAAAGCAGTTTTTAGGGTTCCGTACCCAAAGGGTAAAACGGGACCCTATTACTAAGACTTCGCTGTCCGTCCGTCCGTCCGTCCGTCCGTCCGTCCGTCCGTCCGTCTGTCACCAGGCTGTATCTCACGAACCGTGATAGCTAGACAGTTGAAATTTTCACAGATGATGTATTTCTGTTGCCGCTATAACAACAAATACTAAAAACAGAATAAAATAAAGATTTAAATGGGGCTCCCATACAACAAACGTGATTTTTGACCAAAGTTAAGCAACGTCGGGAGTGGTCAGTATTTGGATGGGTGACCGTTTTTTTTTTTGCTTTTTTTTTGTTTTTTTTTTGCATTATGGTACGGAACCCTTCGTGCGCGAGTACGACTCGCACTTGCCCGGTTTGTTATTTTTAATACTTTTCAGATTTGGTGAGGGATATATTTTGAGCTGGATTTCAGCTAGAGTCTGTGCGGAAAGAGAAGAGTCGTGAAATGTATGGGGCCCAATACATTCCACGACTCTTCTCTTTCCGAACAGATTCTAATGGCTTTTTCATACTGTTTTTCATAGACTCCAGTTTAAAATGTCTTTGACGTCATAATTTATTAATAGAATGGGTCAGGTCATATTTATTAATAACTCATACGCACGATTGGAAATAAGTATAGTACGTATAAAATTAGTAAGTTCACGTTTAAATATAGACAGCTTGTGCCTACTTTTAAAGGTCCGTGTGAAAAGCGAAATCTGGGCAACATTAGAGCAACTGTGGAAATATATTATTATTTTGATACCTATCGAAAATTATAAATTATAATGCGTTTGTATTTTCAAAGTAGCCCTCATACGCATATCTACATCGGTATAAATTTAGACTGTTATTTAATAATCAATATTTAAATGACTGAGGGTAGGTAGTCCGAGCTTAGTTAAAACTGTCAATGCAAATTTTATTTGGCGCGCTATTTTCTTACTTATATAATAATCCTAGGCGGAGTAGATCTCAGGAATTAGGAAGTCACTTTCGTTTCGGTGTAGGTCAGTTGTAAAAATTTTGCGACGTAGATTTTGCAGCAATTTTTATTATATATTTTACCTCTCCTTTCCAGGCAACCATGAGCGCCCCAGAACCGGAGCCGGTCCCGGCGGCCCCTGCCGGGACCCCGGCGGACCCCCCCGAGCCGGACGGGCCCCTGATCCCGGTCCCCGCGCCCCGCAAGGCCGCCCGCCGGGGGCCTAAAGTCCTGCAGGAGAGACCGAAGCGCGCGCTCTTCTGTCTCACGCTCAAGAACCCGATTAGGAAGGTCTGCATCGATATTGTTGAGTGGAAGTATCCTTTTAAATTTTTTGTATTTTTAATTAACCTTTGACCGTTAAAGACGTCAACTGACACACGCATAGCAATAAGCACTTTTAACGCAATATGAAAGAAAGTCGAAAGAAAATACATTTATTTAACGCCACAACATACTACATATAGAAAAGAAGATATACACGCCATTTGCGTTCGAAACCACAATATTTAAGCCGTTAATCCGTGGAGCTCAGCCGGCCACCCGAGCTAAGTAAACAATCATATTTTCAGCCTCTAATGGTTTTAAATACCTAGTCATTACGTTAAATAATGTAGAGAAAATCTATAACAGAGAAAATTAACATCAATTTTTTTTTCGTTACACATTTTACATAGGTAGCTAATTAATAATTGTGAAACATGAAGACGGACTGCGTCAACAGTCCGTATCCCAGCGTTCCGTATCCCCACAGCATAACGCTATACACTGGTAAGGAAAGCACATATCCGTAATACAATGCGCAAATTATATTGAACTAAATACTCCATATAATACAAATGCAGGTAAAATTATGTCAACTAAGTAGCTACATTAGTTGGTACGGATACGGAAAAAGCAATTAGCAGTTTTAGCGCAATATGCGTTCGAAACCACAATATTTAAGCCGTGGAGCTCAACCGGCCACCCGCGCTAAGTAAACAATCATATTTGCGGCCGCAATCCGCAACAATCGGGCACATGGGCTTTTAATAGCACATTATGTCACAAGAGACGAAAATGATACCTTATAAATCGGAGTTGGTTTGGTGTTTTGTGAAGATCCGTCTGTTAATAAAGCCTTTAGGGTCGCAGAGGCCGAGAGAGAGGGGTTATTATGAGAATTGAATCAGAATCTTGAAACACAATTTATCTTCTTGAATAATGAAACGTGTAGGTATTCGTGTAATGGGTATTTTTTAATTAATTTTCAATTAATGCGATATGCACTGGAACATGTTTCGGCGCATATCACGGATATAAAAAAATAACATATTTTACATTCATAATACCTTTTCATTGAATTCTAATTAGTTTTTAATTAGGGAGAGGTTGTATATAGCTATCCAACGTGGTAATGCTGCGTTATAGGCACTTTACTATTACTTAGAGATGCAGTCTTCTATAGACTACGGTGGCCGCTCATCATCAGGCGGGCCGTATGATTGTCTAGCACCTATTTTGAATATAAAAACTTCCAGTAACTATGCGGATATACACCGTGACCCTGGTCTCTCGACAAGTAATGGGAACCCGTATATTTAACCCTACGTTTCGGCCCATGTTACCCCACAAAGCCCCAGAGGTGCAAGTTTATTAGCTCACGTAATACGCCTTACTGCTGTAGCCAGTAAATTTTCGGACGTGTTTTTTGCACGTTCATATTGTTATGTTTTATAAGTATTTTTTGCATTTGCACTAGATATTTATACCATTAGCACGTGCTGACCTAAAGAATAATCGCTAATTGAAATTCAATAAAACATCAAATTAGTTTTCCTATATGCATATTTACAAACGAAATAGTCATAGTTTTTTTTTAATATAGTGTCCAAAGTAAAATCAAAGTCAATATGTAGCACAAAAGTATTTTTTATTAGTTTTATTACATTCAATAACGGCGCGATTCGGGAAATGAATTAGAGATTCACTAGATATGAAATAGTAAAGATAACTATTGACTAGAGGTTGGGGCATGTTGTATAAAATAAACCATACATATCAATTCTCACTAAAACATAAAAATAATCGCGCGTCCGTCAGTTAAAAACGAGCAGCCATCAATCTGATTTATTGAGCGAACAAGATAATCCAACTACTTTTATCGCGGTTGTAAATTTAAAACAGTCGTTATGGAGATTGAACGAAAATAAATACGCGAGATCACTTTGAAAATTAGAAAGAGTAAACGGGCAGTATTTTGAAATAATACTATTCTTTGATTCAGGCGTAAGGTACTTGCGCCTAAGATTATATTACCCGTTATTATTTTTATTTTTTATTATTCTCTTTATTTATTTTAACTCTTAGGCTAGATGCTTTATAATAATTATGAATATAAAAGTAAAATATATAAACACTTACAAAACAATAAATAATACCAAATACATTATAAAAATCCTAACCTAGGGTGCCACCGGCAGTGGGGCAGGCACGGCCCATGCTACCGGTGGTCAGGGCTACAGAGAGAGGAACCAACGTACTATACGCGCCGTGTCCAAAATTACCGCCTTCTGCATCCGACCCTTGATCCAACCACCTAGCGAGAGTCTCTCAAGATCTAGATTATTTATTATTATTCTTTTATTTATTATTATTCTCTATGATATTAGCCAACATGGACGCAAAATTGGAACCTATTCACACTAGTATGAATCGGCCGTTCAGCAAGTTAGAGAGACGTTGAAACAATGTGAAACATACATACTTAAACATTTCAAATTCCGCCTGCCCCGTTTCAACCAGGGATGTTGCGAATATTCGCATCCCCATCCGCATCCGCGGAACATCCGCATTATTTTCAACATCCGCATCTGCATCCGCATCCGCATAAAATCGATGCGGAGCATCCGCATGATGCGATGTCGCCCAAGTCGGTAACAGGAACGTATTAGCAGCGGCGCCGGCGGCGTAAGTGCTAGGTAATTTCGTCATTATATATAACGAAATCGTCTAGATCCCGAAAAGTCGGCCAAGTTACTGTTTATTAAATAAAACGCACCTATATTCTTGCTCAAATACTAAACGTTTCGTTTTTTTAAAATAAAAAATGCTAAAAATGTAATATTTGACGTTTTTTATGTACCAAATCTTGGTACCCGCATCCGCATCCGCGGATGTGAGGCGTTAAATATCCGTATCCGCATCCGCATCCGCGGATGTCAAAAAATCTGCATCCGCAACATCCCTGGTTTCAACAAACTGACATCGAGTTTTTGAAGTCCAATTCGTAATTCACGCCCCGTCCCACGCGCCCCGCGTTTCCGGTTTCTGACACTTGCCACAGTTAAACATAACAATTATATACGAAAACAAGTAGGGCACAGAGAAATGTGATGGCGCCATTCATTTATTACGTAAGACGGACACGTGACCTGATCGAAAAACTGTTACAATGTCATTGAGTTTTCACTTCTGCCGGCACTCCCGAAGTGCAAACCGTTTTGTTTTTCGAAAAATAAACACTACACAAAAACCAAACGTGTACCTACTATTTTTTTCCTTTCGATTCTTACGTTCTGATGAGTTGGTAGTACAACGTAATATATGGTAATATAGGGGGTTGGGGGTCAGCTTATTCTTATTTTTTCATACATGAGAGAGGGGATCAAAAACTGGCAAAAATCGTCTTACGTAATAAATGAATGGCTCCCATCTCACTCGAAGCTGGAACAGCCTAACGGGGGAAATACCTCCACCTTATAGAGAAACCACAGCCATAACAACACTGCTATTTACTCTGTATGTAGTGTTGTGTAAGTTGTGTTCCTTATGTTGACTATAGGTTCTCGTGTTCTCGAGTTCTCGGGTTCTCGTGTTTTCGGATCCACACAATGATTTACTACTAATAACCTACTATTCCAAATAGAATAATTATGTATTTTAAATGTTTTCACTTCTGTCGGCACTCCCAGAGTCAGAGAATATATGGTCAGTAAGGTTTCCAGTGCTCCCAATCAGTTGATCTACTGCTTTAGACTATGAATATACTGTGCTCTTGGCTCCTCTCCAGATGCCTAAAATCTGCCCCATAGGCGGTTATCACATTGGACGCGATTCGCACGTCGCTCTGTGTGCGAGCGGGATATCGCTGTAATACGAGCATAGCGTTGTCTCGCTCAAACATCGGAGCGACGTGCGAATCGCGTCCAGTGTGATAACCGCCATAAAGCCGCCATACCTATTGTCCCAAGTTCACACACACGTGTACGCTATTTTGTGACATAATCATCTAGCTATTAAGACCATAATCGCGTGAACTAGCATTTGAGTTGTTTAGAAAGGGTATAGTGTTTGAAATGCGGCAACTATACAGGTTCAAGGTTTAGAATAGAGACATTAAATTATAACGACATTCAACCTCCATAGTAGTTGACAATGACAATATTGGTATGTTGTTAATGTTGTTACACAGGTAGAATAAGGGTGTCAGGAATTATGCAAAATTCCTGAAACCTTATCGGCCCGATTCGAACTTTAAGATACGTCAATTAATAGATCTAGAAACGATATGGATTAGATGTGTCAGTGTCAAAAGTGACGTTTTTGTTTGTATCTTAAAGTTCGAATCGGGCAGTATCACCTTGAAATAAAGTTCAAAATCAGGTGTAAAATATATTCTCTCCGCCTTATTAAGGCTTAAGTTTCTTCCGACTTGGTCTTCTTGGCAGGTTAATGTATGGCCATAGGTACTTAACCAAAAACTCATCGCACGGCGAGCGACTTATGAAATTATGACTATTATTATGACGCTTTCACACATTGTTATGTCAAAGTCGATGAAGACTTTTAGCTTAAATGGGCCCCACATTTAATAACTGAGATACAAATTTCAATATATATGTATAATATAATTATGACAGTTCAAAACTGCTTACGGATTACAAATATTATATATTTAATTACACAAACGGGTTTACCGCGATATAACGCCTACACTCTGCGTCTGGCTAGCCAAAAATTGTTGACAGATATTTCGTTGTTGTATCACCAATTGTCTATGATTTAAAAAAAAAGCTAAAAGTCAGTTGTCAATTTATGTCATTCAGTCAAATTGTTTGCGGTTTATAAGGGGGTTTATTTTAAATAATATTAATAATGTCTATACTGAGTGAGGTTCGCAAACTATTATTTAAGCTCGTAAATAATTACGACAATGTGCGAAGTCGACGTGTAGCGTTTTATAACGAAAAACTGCAATGTTTACAACTCCTAAACAAATGTAAACAAATTAGGAGGTTGGTGCTCTATAAATATTTTGATACTTAGCATTTAGCATATTTGGCATAGTACGTACCTATGTATTTTTTTAGTGATGAATTAATATTACGGTATTATCGAGCTAGGTCTTATTTACACTACATTTCACATAACACAAAATTTTCGAATTTCCCGCCAAACATTTGTGTAATATTTCAGTAGCCAGACTCTAAAAACAATGAAATTATATCGCGGTAGACCCGTTTGTGTAATTAAATATGTGTACAAAACGCGAGAGTTTAAACTGTTTTTTATTTTATTTTTATTAGCCTATGTGTGTGTCCCACTGCTGGGCAAAGGCCTCCCCTCTTCCTTTCCAATCCTCCCTGTGGAAACTGCTTGCTCAGCAGTTTAAAGTGTTATATTACAAATATTATATTTATACAATGTTGCCTTTTGTGAGTTCCTTAACTAGCATTCAGACCGTTCGAATGGATGATCCTGACCACCATCTTCGCTAACTGCATCGCGCTGGCGGTGTTCACGCCCTACCCCAACAGCGATTCCAATTACACCAACTCTGTGCTGGTAAGTCTACAAAACCTGGATCCTTACTCCAGACCTGGTGAATTCTCACCATCTTAGCCCACTACTCGGTGTCTCATGCCTTACCATAATAAAGACCAACTACACCATCAACTCCGTGCCACTAAGTATCTTCAGACCCTGTGTTCTCACTCCAAACCAGGTGAATCCTGACCACCATCGTAACCCACTGCTCGTTGTCTCACGCCTTACCCAAACAAAGACGAACCACACCAACTCTAGTGGTGAGTCTTCAGACACTGGATCCTCCAGACTAATCGAATGGATGATCCTGGCCACCATCCTTGCCAACTGCATCGCGCTGGCGGTGTTCACGCCCTACCCCAACCGCTGTTGACATTGGCATTCCAACTACACCAACTCTGTGCTGGTAAGTACCCCTTACAGCACATAATCCACGCTAATCCAGAAATTTAGAAGGAGGGGGGGTAACAGTAATAGATTGTAGGTCCACTCTGGAGGAGAGGAGTAGGAAATCGGGCCGCTTGGAGAAGAAATGGACAGGAGTAGGGAGTAGGGTGAGGAGGATCCACGCAAAATATTCCTTTGCAAAATCAAGTAACATTCGTTGAGTGTCCCAAGCCGTTCTTTGGAAAGTATATCAATGATCTGGAAGCTCATTTTTAGGGTTCCTCTAACCCTCGGTGGGCGAGTCCGACTCGCACTTGTCCGGTTTTTTCCAGCCGACCAATTGTCAGTAGGAAGTTTTACGACCAGTTTATTATGTTATATTTTCTTCTAAAAGACTTACTGGAGAGATGATAGTTGACCTTTTTGATTTAAAAAATAATCATGAAAAGATGCTTTCGGTTTACGAAATTTTTAAACCAAGACCTTATATCGCAAAAAAGTTTTTGTCTTCTTCTAAAGCTGCTTTTTTACAATTTGCAGGAGAAAATAGAATATGTGTTCCTGGTCATCTTCACGGGGGAGTGCTTGATGAAGATCTTTGCGTATGGGTTTGTGATGCACGCGGGCTCCTATCTTAGGAATGGATGGAATTTGCTGGATTTCACCATCGTCGTTATTGGGTAAGTGAAAACTTCAGTAGTGCCCTTTTCTGTAGTAATTATACCTGTGATACCATACCGCCGGCCTAGCCAAGGTCACAATCGCTATCGCTTCGACAACGAAACGCTTTATGTATCTCTATCACACTTCCATATTAGTGCCACAGTGACAGTTGCGTTTCGATCGCTACGGAGCGTAAGCGATTGAGCATGTTGGCTACGCGGCTTGTTCCCGACACGATAGAAAAACGGTAATGCGATCTCGCACTTATATACTGGGTTTAGGGTCAATGAAATTTGATCAGTTCACTCACAAACACACAAATTTGATCAAACACAAATGCCAGGTTAGTGGCAGTATACGGACGCCATAACTACTCGTAAAACAGATTCCCACTACAGGAGAAAGAGGCCTCAAAACAATTTGATCTTATAAAAATTGCCCGTAGTTGTTTAATGAGCAGCGAATGACCGCAGCGAATGAACATTTTGAAGATCATTGGGTGAAGCTTTTGTTAAGCAGTGGATGTTGTTAAACTGATATGATAGAGATGAATTTCACAAGTAAAAGTAAAAGTAGTAAATAATCATGTTTGTCTCATTTCAGAATGGTGAGCACGGTGCTGTCGAGCATATTTAAAGATGCGTTCGATGTGAAGGCGCTGCGGGCGTTCAGGGTGCTCCGACCTCTAAGGCTCGTCTCTGGAGTACCAAGTTAGTATTTTTTCTATGTATAAGGCCTTGGTCTAAAATCAAAATACTTGACAAGTGCACTTGATTATAATGCGGCACGAGCCGCATAAAGTGTTGAAAATTCACCATGTGACAACTACTCTTTATAATATTTTAAACTTTCGCGTTTTGAACACATATTAACTCACATTTATAGACGGGTCTAACGCGAATTTTATTCAATTACCTTGATTTACCGACGTTTTGAAATGTCAAAACAGACATTTTGCTGGGACATCAGTCAGCCCCGACCACGACCAGTGAAATCTGTGTCGAAACGTCGGTAAATCAAGGTACTTAATTGAATAAAATTCGCGTTAGACCCGTCTATAAATGTGAGTTAACTACTCTTTAGTCTAAACTTACAAACATTTCCCATTTCCAGGTCTCCAGATCGTGCTGAACTCCATCTTGAAAGCGATGATCCCGCTGCTCCACATCGCGCTGCTGGTCATCTTTGTCATCATCATCTACGCCATCATCGGCCTTGAGCTCTTCTCCGGGAAAATGCACAAGACTTGCTTCAACAAACACACCAGTAACTATTTAATTTAAACTCATGAGTCATCTATCGATCTAGATATCTATCTGCTAAATCAGCCCCATCGAATGAATAGGTGAGGCGATTCTAAATCCTGAAGTGACATATGTGGGATAAAAGCTAGGCAATCACCCTAGATATCGATGGGTTGAAGATATTGAACCGGGTTTGTGCAATCTTTATGTGACTGATGGGAGACTGTGCAAGATTAAACTTACATAAACTAATGTTTGACTGAGGCTAACAGTGGTTTTGGGTTAATGAGCCATTAAGTTAGCCGTGAGTCATAATGACATTACATTAAAAAATTCAACGGTATATCACTTATTGGCAGCAACTGTTTTCTTACCTTTCTATTTGTATCCTCTCTACCTGTGAGCATCGCACACTAGCACGAGCCACTAATAATTAATTTACTCGTAATCATTAGCCTGCATCTGGCATCTTCAAAGTGTGGTCACCTAAATGAAACATTCAATTCTTCATTTTCCAAAAATACTTCGTCTTTTTTTCGACGCGATCTTTTTTTCAGACGAGATGATGGAATCTCCCCACCCCTGCGACTTGGATAACGGTTTCAACTGCTCAAGCTTGGGCTCTGAGATGGTGTGCCAAGAAGGCTGGATCGGGCCTAACTTTGGCATCACTAACTTCGATAACTTCGGGCTGTCCATGTTGACGGTATTCCAGTGTATTACGTTGGAGGGGTGGACTGAAGTCATGTATAATGTGAGTACTTTATTTATACGAGTGGCTGGCTACGTGAGCTGTTATGTAGACCACGCGAACTCCATAGTTATTTCTCCATACCTATTTACCGATCCTGCGGGCGCAGCATGGGTCCATTTTTATCGCCTGTCACTATGCGCGTCCCTTTCGCACTTACATGCTTGTTAGAACGTGACAGACATGGTGACAAGCGATAAAAACGCGACCATGCTACGCCGCCACCGCCAGGTCACAAAGTTTCACGAGAATTCGTTGGTGAATGCAAAGAGAATTTAGACTAGAGGAGTATTGACAAAGTAAATTATGTAGTCAGTACATTTACTGCCATCTTTCGACACAAATGATTAAAACTTTTAGAACGCCATTTGACTTTGATCCTTATTCTTTCACTGATATGTATTAAATTTGTTAAATATCAAAAGGTAACGCCATCTACTCGAGACTAGGCCAAAGGTATGACGCCATCGCTCGAAAAGATTGCACCATACCTTTGGCAGTTTGGCATAATCTCGAGTAGATGCCTACTTTTTGATATAAAGAAATTTAACACATATCAGTGAAAGAAAAAGATCAAAGTCAAATTGCGTTCTAAAAGTTTTAATCTTCTGTCGAAAGATGGCAGTAAATTTACTGTGGCTACATTATTTATTTAATTTGACAATCCGCCTCTATTTAAATTCTCATTGGTAAATGGAAGCAAACGGAGAACCACCGGTGACCGGACAGATATGTCTGTTTCCAGAAAGCTTGTTTTAGATACAATAAATTTTGTATCACAAGGAGGTGTTTTGGGGCCATTTAAATTGACCACAAAATTAAGAGTGATCCTAACGTGAGATTATTGTGGTTTTCAGATTCAAGATGCGATGGGCAACAGCTGGGAGTGGATATATTTCGTGTCGATGGTCATATTGGGAGCTTTTTTCGTCATGAACCTAATTCTCGGTGTGTTGTCTGGGTACGTACGAATCATTAAATATGAACCAAATTATAATCAATGATTAAAAACTCTAAAGGAACTTAATTGCGTATACATAAACTTCCAATTTATCTCCGACGTTTTGAAAGTTAGAAGAAAGCTAAAGTAAATATCAACGTCTTCTAGCTACGTGAGGTTTTTAAATTGTGTCTTTTTTGTCAACCGAAAGACTAGGATTGTGACTTATAATTTTCATTATTTCAGAGAATTCTCAAAAGAAAGAGAAAAGGCGAAAAACCGGGGAGACTTCCAGAAACTTCGCGAGAAGCAGCAGTTAGAAGAGGACCTGAAGGGCTACCTCGACTGGATCACGCAGGCAGAGTACTTGGAGCCTCTGGCGGATCAGAACGACACTGCTGACCAGTTGAGGGAGTATAGTTTAGGTAAAACAAAAAAAATCAAAGTTATTAACACTAATAATGATTTTTAATAGGAGACAAAGCTCAAAGCTCAAAGCTCAAAGTATCTCATTGAAAAAGTGAAAAAACAATAAAACAATGCGACCTTCAATGCAACGGCGATAAGACGCTAGGGATGATTTCAATAAATTAATGGACTGAAGGAAAATACACTGAACCAAACTTGGTTATTAGTTAATAAGATAAAAGATAACGCCAATGACATAACTCCAGATAGGTTATAGGTGTTCCCAATGTCTGATACCTGGCCGCTCATTTTCATTGCTTATTTTTTTTTTGCTTAAATTTGTAATTACTGCTTGCACAGGAGCAGGAACAGCAGAAAACCACGACTCATCAGACCATTTGGGAGTAGAGATGAGTGAACCACAGAAGAGCTGTCTTTGCAAACTCTGGAAGCAAGACTTCGATAAAGTAAGTACTATTATTTGTAATGTTAATAGCTATGAGTCTGTTCGGAAAGAGAAGAGTCGTGGAATGTATTGGGCCCCATACATTCTACGACTCTTCTATTTCCGCACAGACTAAACGTGAAAAAAAAAGTGTTTAACAGATTTTTGAGAATTCAAGTTTTGGCTTAGAATTGTATCAATTGGTCATTTACTTTTTAAACCGTCTAAGCCAGCTGCTGAATTTCTCAATCATTAAAAATTCTAACTGAAATTAAAGGTATTAGTTAATATGTTGTATGTATGAGATTAAAAGGAATAATAATTTAATCGTCACCAGATCAATCGAAGAATGAAGCGTAGCTGTCGGAAAGCCGTGAAATCGCAGACGTTTTACTGGCTGATCATTCTTCTTGTGTTCTTGAACACCGTGGTGTTGGCCAGCGAGCATTATCAGTGAGTATGTTTTAATTGAAAGGCAGAAAAATGAGAGTGGTTTAACGTAAATAAAGGAAATTTAATAAAAGAAAAAAAAAATTACAGTATGATTTTAAAACACACAATGAACACAATAATTATCCTGAACAAGAAAACGCAGGAAATGTAAATACATTTTTAGTAGGTAAAGAGCAATCCTCTAAAAAGGATAGAAATTAAAGTATAGTATGTAACTCTGAGGATAAAGTTAATCAGTTGGGAAAAGAGTGCTTACAATATAAGTCAGAAAGCTTTCAAGGCTTTATTGGCTTTTTGCAGACTTTTTGTATTGATTATATTTTTATTTCAGGCAACCAAGCTGGCTGGATTTGTTCCAAGAGTACGGGAACGCCTTTTTCGTAGCACTTTTTACTTTAGAAATGTTAGTCAAGATGTACAGTCTAGGATTACAAGTAAGTTATAGACCTAAATCATGTTTTATTTATATTCTCATATTGATTTGGTCATGTGATGCCCAGGCAAACATGTTCAACGGCGAGATCTTTATCAACATTTATTGTCTGTCATTTATTTCTACAATTTTTAACTCAGTTCCCTTCTTTTTCTTCCACCTCCATTAATATCTTGTCTATCTCAACCATTGTGCCTTCAATCACTCAACTAGCAGTACTTTATCAAGAAATGGATTTTTCGATGCATTTTTCAATTACTACATTCCAATTTCATACGCTTTTAATATTTGCATTCTCTTAATTGTCATTATTATAATTATTGATTACTTTGACTGATTTTTAGTTTCAAATAATTGTTTCGTCACCTTCAATTTACTCACGTGGTATATAGGAGTAAGCGAATAAATAATTTATTTATCTACATATCTTTACAAACCTGAACACTGTCCAGGGTTACTTCGTGTCGCTGTTCAACCGGTTCGACTGCTTTGTGGTGGTCGGGTCCATCAGCGAGATGGTGCTCACGAAGACAGAGGTGATGCCTCCCCTCGGAATCTCCGTGCTGCGGTGCGTGCGGCTGCTGAGGGTGTTTAAAGTCACCAAGTAAGATTAAACTTATATTTTAGCGGATGATAAGATTCGTCCTAGAAAACTGCCCGAGATTCTTTTTTTGCATTTGTTGTTAATTTCTCCTTACCCGTTAAAAAGATAATCAAAAATAATTATTTTAAGTTGTAATTATTATTTGTGTCTCTTATAAACTCACTCAATAATTATTATTATTAATAACTTAACTTTTAACAATTTTGGTTAATCACATTGATTATTAACTAATCATTTTCTATGATATTATTTTGCCTAAGCCTCTAACTAAATTACGTTCCCATGAAAATTAAACGAGATTATTGATTACTAAAGATGAGAAATCGAAATGTAAACCTCCTCCTTTGCCTATGGCGCGAAACATGAAATCATGAAATAACTTAAAAAGTAGTTCTCGGTAAGTTCTGTTTCCAGTTTTACTAACAAACATCTTCTGGACTATTGTTACTTAGTTTTTGTTATTCTTCAGATACTGGCGCTCCCTCTCCAACCTAGTAGCGTCTCTCCTCAATTCCATCCAGTCCATCGCCTCGCTGCTGCTGCTGCTGTTCCTCTTCATCATGATCTTCGCGCTACTTGGCATGCAGGTCTTCGGAGGGAAGTTCAACTATGATCCCGTGGAGGAGAAGGATCGGCACAATTTCGATTGCTTTTGGCAGGCGTTGCTGACGGTATTTCAGGTTTGTTATTTACGTTACTTAGATTTATAAAGACATCATCTTCATTATCAGCTACTTACTACTTCATCATTATTGTCTGCTGTCAGCGTACATAAGCAAAATTGTATACTTTTATTTTAATTTAAGCAATAAAAACTACAATAAAGAGACGGAAGCGGATACATTTATTCCATCATTAAACACTATCATTGTTATCAACACGAACATGAGGTCATGATGATGATATCAACATTGACATCAATCTTATCCCCCTCATAGTTGTAGTAGTTAATAGCCAAATTTTTCGTGAATGCAATTCTTAAATTTTAATTGTCATTTTTACGAACATAAACACAAAGATCTTAGTCACAGTACTCACAGTATTATCAATCAATTATTCAGATCCTGACGGGCGAAGACTGGAACGCGGTGATGTACGAAGGCATCAAGGCATACGGCGGCGTCGGCTCCGTCGGCATCGTCGCCTGCATCTACTTCATCATCCTCTTCATCTGTGGCAACTGTATCCTTTACTATAGCTGTTATTTCGAGTTATATCTTTAACTAAATAGGTCAATTGTATTTATTTAATTTATCGTAAATCTAAATTAAAATACAAATAATCGTAATCATAATTATTTATTGAAAACCATGGTACACACGTTCCGCCATGGTAACTACGCTGGAACACATTATACGCTTGAACAAATGTATAATTTTAAAATATTTTATCCCATTATTTTAATCTATAAAAATGCGAAGTTCATCAGTAGAATCCCTATTTTATAAGTGATTCTTCAATAAGATATTGTTAATTGTATTTCAATACCTTTATCATAAAAAGCCTTTTAAAGTCCTGAGCTCATAAATACAGACATCCTACTAAACGTTTTCTTGGCCATCGCCGTAGACAATCTCGCAGACGCAGAATCGTTGACCAACATTGAAAAGCAGGAAGCGGTGCGTAATGCCTAGCTCATATTAATTTCAAACCTAAATCTGTAACATACTTTAATTTAGTCACTTTAATTAACATTGTTTATATTATGTTTTTAGAATCCCGATGACAAGGAAGCCGGCAGTGTAATAATTGATGGTGCACATGCAGACACTGATGATGAATATATTCACGACGACGATGCGTATACGACGGACAAGTATGTACACTATACTGAAGTAAAAGCAAATTCGAATATTACAGTAAAATCAAAAACTGAACTTATATTTTGTCACTTTAGTTCGGAGCGTGAATATGAAGAGACAGGCTCAGAGGAAGGAGAAGATGGAAGAATTGAGATAGAGGGTGGAGAGGAAACAGAGAGGATAGAAGAGGAACAAGAACGGGAAGAAGAGACTATTCAGAGGAATCATATAGGTATATTGATTGATCGATTATTCTGTCGTTATTGTAGAGAAGCTAAAGTCTCAATGAGTTTTTTTTTTTCAAATGTACTTAAACAGTACTTTTGATTCGAATTAGGTCCTTTAGTACAAAAAATGATGGATGCCTGATCATAAGAAATTACCAATAAAGGTCGAACGGTTAAATTTGAAAACAATATCCACCCACCCAAAAGAACAGGGTTTTCCGTCCATTAATTAAAAATATTACTTACCTATTTACGAGGACGTGTGGTGATAGATAAAAAAATTACAGTATATAAAGAATAATTCAAAATTGACATACCTATTGTAGGTACAATAGTTAAGTATAGGTGAACCAGGATCTATTGAGGGTGCGCCATGTTACGGAAATTTGTTGGTACTAATTTCTAGCAATGGCAACAACTTTAATAATAGACAACATCTACCCTCTATGATAGTTGTCAATATTGACAATGTAAACATTGCTTTGTCTAGTTTCGTGTGAATTATTATTAGACTGCAATAATCATGCCGAAAGTTTTAGATTTTACAGAGAAAAAGTTGTAAACGGTGTATATAGTTATTTATTGAAAAAAAAAAAACGTGCGGGAGAGAAATTTCTTCCATTAGAAAACATAACAAAATTACCACCTGAATTGACGGGTAGGTTTCAAACTTATGGACAAATGTCACTATAGTCAGGTCGTCACGATTTGGTTGATGTCTTGTAATAATTTGATTTGTGTATTAGGTGTATCGCATGCATCGGTATCACGGATTGCTAGCGAAGGGCGTAAGGGCGGAATTAAACGACCAAACCAAAAAAAAAAGAAAACAAAAAAATAAAATAGATTTGGATGATTTTGATTTATGTGTCATACGTCGTAAAATTCACGAATTTTATAGCGTAAAAACCGAAGAAATATCCAAACATCAAACTTCGCACTTATTAAAGTTGTCGGAATAAAACAAAAATCATCTGCCAATTTCCATTGTCCCCACTATACAAATTGTTGCTATATAAAATTCAAAACGAGCGCCCTCTTGACAATACTCCCAAAATTCTGGTTTACCTATAACTTTTATGTATGTTGATGAAACGATTTTAGTTTGCTGATATCTACTATGAATTGTTTATGTTCTGACATGATGTTCCTATTATAAATTCATAACTGAAGAACATTTCGTAAACATCAGCAAACTTCAAATTTACAAAATTATTAATCACTAACATTTGTTAACATCTATGTACTAGTTTAAGTAATATACAGGTATTAAAACAATCCCTGGAGATGGTAAAAATACTAACAATGCATTAGGTTCTAACAAAGAAGGACCCACTGTAACCGTGATGGAGCTAACACACAAAGAAACAGAAACTAACTATGCAACAACAGTGAACACAGAGGGCGAGGAGCCAAGATTGAAGCGAAAGCCGACAACATCATCGGCGAGACCAAGGAGGTTGTCTGAAGTCGACATACACGACTCTAAGAAACCCATCCCTGACGCTACCTCCTTCTTCATATTTACCAAAACCAACAGGTTAGGGTGTGGGACAGCAGCATCTACAGCTTCTATTAATTAGATGTTATTTTTTGAAGTATTTTTTGATTTGATGTCTCTTGATTTGTCATTGATAGTTTTATCGTTACAATTTTTTCTACTTCAATTTTATTTCTTACTATTGATTTTACATCAATGATGTCACTTTAACTATCAAAGACGAATTTCTTGTTATTCTTCACGCCTCTATTTCTCTACTTTAATATTTTCAGCTGTTTTATTATGTATATTTTAATATTACTATTATTTACTCTAACTACACGTTTATCAGCTACACTCACTTTAATTAATTTAGCATTTTCTTATTCTAAAATACTTTTAGCTGAGGATACAAACTGTAATGAAATTAGGTATCTAAAATATTTTACAGGGATTTCGGCAAGTAAATAGAAGAGTTTCTTTAGTTTAGGGTATGCTCTAGGTTTAAAGTGCATTTTAGATTTGAACAAAAGTCTACTGTCGTCTCTTTCTATCTCACAAAGATGCCGGGCAGTCTGAAGAAGAAGGGACGCTAGTTACCGCCAGGCCGCGGCGGGTTTCAGAAATGAATATGACCAATCAAGTGCCGCCTATACCGAACGCTAGTAGTTTCTTCATATTGTCACCAAAGAACAGGTGATTGGTGGGGGACATACCTGATCTCATTGTCGAAATTAGCATCATGTTGTCACAATGGGCGAATACAAGTAGCAGTAACTGTATAAACGATGAAATCGAGCACATTCAAACAAATAATAGTATAATATTACATTCGTATATCAATATCCTTCAAAAATCAGTGCTTCGCGTAGAATTAAATGCTAATAAAATCCCTAAAATTTAAGATACTCATAACGATATCAATGAATTTATTAGCTATAAAACATAATCAAAATAAGAATTTTGCTCAAATTTTGTTGTAAACGTAGACATACAATATAGTTTAACCCATGCAATGTGTATGGATTTCAACGATTTATAAAAACTTCTACTTGTCGTCGCATATTGTAGTGATATCTTTCAAATAATTGGCCTTATCATCATCATTCATATCAATTGTCCCGTCTAAATCATCGCACGAGTGTCGTTCCTCAATGTGAATCCCAAAAGGTTGAAAAACAATGAGATTTCAGGGTATTGCAGATTCATGTTAGTCGTTAGGTTTGATTGTTAGCAGTATAAATAGATCAAAGCATGAATTGAGCTCCCTAGATAGATTTAGGCGTTATAAAATATGAATAGTTATAGTATCGTCTGCATGCATGTATGAAATGTTGTCAGTTTGATTTAGTACGTCTGCATTTATGTTGCATGCACTACGCATGAGCTTCATTTTGTTATAACTATTATATTTTAAGTATCTTTACTATATACGTGTTATTAAAGCATCTAAATGTTTCTGTATATTACTACTGAACAATGTTTAAATATTTGTCCTATCTAAATACTGACCTTTCGAGTTTATCTCAAGATTTTACTCCAACTTTCTACTGAATACTATTATATTCTTACCTTTCTACATAATAAATGTATTCTTACATGAAGTAGCACCCAACCTACCTATTGGCATCATTGTTCAATAGTCACTTTAAGTCCCGATTCGATATTATGTGTATCACTTTGGTGTCCCCTTAGATCACTACCTTCAGCTCTATCCTTATTTCCAGTATAATTACCTTCATCATTTACATGGTTATTATATGCAGGTTCCGCGTGTTCTGCTACAAGCTGTCAGCATCTTCGACCTTCGGGAACATCATCCTGATCTGCATCATGTTCTCGTCGGCCATGTTGGCTGCTGAAGATCCTTTGGATGCACAGCAAAAAGGATTCAGGAATTGGGTGAGAGAAAGTCATTATAGTTTTTTCTATGATAAGTGTTGTTACACATACAACATACTGTTATGCTTAAACAATCAAGCGACAATCATTTACTGATAAATTAAATCCTTCGTGCTGTAACTCTTCAACCTAGCCTATTTTTCAACTGACACCAACCCAAACCGACACCAATTTTTTTTCTCCTTCCATTTGCGAATCTAGTTAGTTAACTAAGATATGCTCCCAAAACTAGTTTTGTACAGCTAGAGCCGGGATTTCTTGCTTCAGGTACTTATTGGTTTTTTTATTATGGAAAACCAGTAGCGGGAGTACAGATGTAGTGCATAATTGTTTTCCTTCTTATTTTCTCGGAAACGTTCGTATTTGTCATGCTACTTCAATCAACCTCAGTACTTTTTGTACCGAGACTGACTGAAATAGCAAGGCACGTTCGTATGTTTGCGTGAAAATACGAAGGAAAATAATCATGCACTATATCTGTACACGCTATAGTTGATACATTTTAATCATAAAGTTCCACATTTTAAAAGGTCTAATATATGTTCTACAATGGCAACTAAGTTTACTATTTAGTTTCTACTTTCTCTTCCAGCTCCTAAGTCAATTCGACGTGTTCTTCACGGGCATCTTCACGCTGGAGCTGTTCCTCAAGCTGGTGACGTACGGGCTGATCCTGCATGAGGGCGCATTCCTCCGCTCTGCCTTCAATGTGCTCGACATGCTCGTCGTCTGCGTGTCGCTCATCTCCATGTGCTTTAAGTATGTTACCGTTCGTAACGTCCTTTGATTTGCAAATTTTTATCATAAGCTATAGCTTGTTGTATTATCAATAACTAAATCATTTTCTTTGACATTAGTTTATCCAAGTTATTTATCTGGAAGGGTACCTAGGTGAGGTTTGGTGGTGAAATTTTGTTGTATAGTATAATATAGGTATATGGTCTTCAAGATTTGTTACTCTGTAATCTGTAATTATCTAGACTGCCATTTAATTTTCTTCGTTATCCTCTTTTATTAGCAGAACATAAATTAATTTCCTTTCAACGAAATCATTTTAGTTTTCTGATATTCCTTCCTAATAAATTGTATGAAAAGCGTTAACATTTTGTTATAAATATTTCAGGTCAGGAAGTATATCGGTGGTGAAGATATTAAGAGTGTTCAGGGTGCTGAGGCCACTCAGGGCCATCAATAGGGCCAAGGGCCTTAAGGTCAGTCATCTTCTACCTTGTTTCCTAATTATTTCATATTTTACCTAATACTTATATGTGTGAAGATTTTTAAGTTCTTTATAATTAGTCTGCCATTTTAATTTTAGATAAAAAAAATCCATAATTCTGAAATAATTTCTGGGCAATGTCAACAATGGTTTCCAATATTGTAGAAAATAGAGGATGCAGTGTAATAAAAAGTTATATCCAGAAAGTTACTTTCGTAAGAACAATGTTTTTTGTAGATCATCGATCTTTCAGCTGTTGTATACATAAATTTATACATTAATTGACCTCTGATACATTTTTTCCATGATTATAGCACGTTGTTCAATGCGTGATCGTTGCTATCAAAACAATCGGGAACATATTGTTGGTAACGTCGTTACTGCAATTCATGTTCGCCGTCATGGGAGTACAAATGTTCAAGGTAGGGGGCTTCTGAATTCTCCACACATAGCACCTTCCTTGGGAACACGTGTGGTCCACGGTCTCTACATTTCTCATCGATTCCTTGTCTAGAATCTTCGATTACACCTTTGGGTAACTAAATGACCTTTTCTATAACTATCTTTATTTTTCCTGGTGCAGTAGCATATAATGTATTAACTACACCATCCTATTCTCTATGCTTTATGAGAATGTGATGTTGTTACGAGTATTTACTCCCAAAACATTATTTGCTATAACATCTCACTCATTTCTCATGATTTCATCGTCTATTAAAGTCAGTTCTGTAAGTTTTGTTCTGCTTCTAACTCTTGCGCTATTTATTTTGCTGCTAAAGCTTCCATGTGATCAATATTGGGAAGCTTGATGGTTAACGATATATCTATGTCGTCTTCTGCTTCATTCCTATTGTCTTTAATATCTCCTTTTCTGATTATTTTCCAAAGGAATCCATCACATTTCGCACTCTCTATCCTATTAACTAAACAACCAAAATAACATATAGGTACATAAAAATAAGAGAAAAGTAATTCATCGTCGGCATGTGATCTCGTTAGCTGTAGCAAAATTTAGAAAACTGTATGTCGTCAATATAGTCAAGCATGGAAATAACGAACGAACCCAAAGGTGTAGACGTTAGTTGACTAATAAAGCCCATGAATGTTAGAGGTAACCACCCCTACCTTGGCGTTTACAAGTCCCCCAAGGATAACAAGTGCCCCGTTAATAACAAAGTCGTCCCGAAGTCCCTTGTTATTAAAATTGGTTTGCTTCTCCCCTATGTTCCGCTGCTGGATCGGTCGTCCCCGTTGGTAACGTATGCCCCTCTAACCTGAGTAGTATGTGGTGAAATGTGTGATAGTAGCTATTAAGACTATAGGCAATATAATGCTAGTTACATATTTGTTACAATTTATGTTTGCTGTCGTTGGCGTACAGTTGTTTAAGGTGAGATTTCGATGTTGTGCTTGGGATTTTCTACAAAGACTTGAACAGCATTTAGATAGTCTACATCTGCCTGTATTTCGATACATGCGCTAACTTTTAGCTGCTCCTACTCTATACTTATACAAAATTATATAAAATCAAATTTCTTTTTGTGACCTGATAGTCATAATAATATCTTTATTACAAAGTTATGGTTATGATTTCATTACTTGTTACGCTATGTTATATGACGTTATCTGCGGTTTGTGAGTACTATAAGAATAGAGCTACCTACTCAAATAGTCAGTTATTACATCAATGTGTTCAACTCTTTTTAGAATATCTCAGTTTTAAACTAATTCTAGCCGCATGTAAACTAGGTGTTGTGGCATGATCGTATTGATCGTCATTTCAGTCTAGTCAGTCACGGGTCTATTAAAATGATAAATTTTATTTTATTAGTAAGACTTCTTGTGCTAGAATTACATCAAACTTATGCAGTCTAACTTTACTTCTTTACCTGGTCCAGGGCACACCCTGGTGCAAGACTATCAGAGACTAATGCTTTTAAATATTGTTACTTAAGGTCCCTACTAAATATTTATAAGGTTTGAGTTTTTGTGGCATTTAACTGCGTGGGTATGGGTAACTTGCGTTTGATATAAAATGTATTTAGGTAACAAACGATGTTCCAAACATAACACTTATACCTAGAGTCAAACCAATTAATGCATGAGTTGCTAAGGTATTATCTAAATAAAATAAAATAAAAATGAAATAAAAAAATGTAAAAATAACATGAGATGCTTTATTTTACCGTCAGTTGTTGTGACAAAGTCTTGCAAGCCATCAGTTGATTGTTATTCAGCTTGTTAGACCGTGCAAAATAGGAAGATCATTCAAAAGAAATTTGTATTCTGTAGCCAATATCAATGCTTTTGTATAGTATTTTTCATCATGAGAAATGAGTTGTGTAGACACATCAGGTGCCATTCATTAATAACGTAAGACGGTATTTGCCAGTTTTTGACCCCCTCCCTCCCCTATGTAAAAAAAATAAGAAGAGGCTGACCCCCTCCCCCTATATGAATGAATGAATGAAATATTTTATTTCGAACATGTAGTCCATATATAGGGTTAGGTATTACAGTCCCTTATATCTATAGTTAGTATTATAATTAAGACAAAGCAAACAAACAAAACAAAACATGTATAGCTTTCGCGGCGGAACAGCAACAGGTGAGTGTAGCTGCACACACCGCTATATTACGTAAGAATCTAAAGGAAAAAATTAATACAATGTTCGGTTTGTTTTAGTGTTTATTTTTCAAAACAATCATTTTTAGAATGTTTATTTGTACCTAAAAAGGTATTGGAGTCCGTCTAAGCTAATTCTGCACCATGTTTGATAGCATATAGTGTGGAAGTATTCTTTGAATTGTCATAGTTTCATAGAAATTTAAAAAAAATTGTGACCCCCTTCCCCCCTTAATCGTCTTACGTAATAAATGAATGGCGCCATCAAATCCTTTAATAGGGTTAACGTCATCTTATGATTTAAATTGACTCATGTTTTTGTAGTGGCAAAGCATGGTACTAATCTCTTGGTTTTTAATTTAATCGTTATTAATCATTGAGTTTTGGTTTCAGGGAAAGTTTTTTAGATGTACTGATATTTCGAAGATGACGAAAGCGGAGTGTCAGTAAGTAACTATTTATTCATTTGGTGTAATATGATAGGAATAAAATCATTTAACCAAATCCAATAAGAGCTGCCATTAATAAAAAAGCCTATTTGAGTCGCTTAACTTCAAACTCGGGTAAATCCATCTGTCAGATTAAGCGATTTTGGTATTAAGAAAAAGTAATAGGGTAGATATTTGCTGAGAGGGTCGAATGGATTTACCCGAGTTTGAAATTAAGCGACACATTTTAGCTTAGACATTACTTGACATATAAACACGTAGGTATATTTAGTCGGATATGGATTAGGTTTTTATAATTAAACTTGACATCTAAAATTGCTCCCTGTAGGTACCTACATATAAAATAATAAATAAATAAATTTCTGGGGACATATTACACAGATCAACCTAGCCCCAAACTAAGCAAAGCTTGTACTATGACTGCTAGGCGACGATATACATACTTATATAGATAAATACATACTTATATACAAAGAAAACACCCATGACTCAGGAAAAAATATTGGTGTTCATCACACATATAAATGCCCTTACCGGGATTCGAACCCAGGACCGTCGGCTACACAGGCAGGTTCACTAGTTCACTACCCACTATGTCAGGCCGGTCGTCTAGTATATTATATCTAATGTATATCAATATTCAATTTCATATTATTATTCGTTACAATTCTTCAAAAAATATTGTGTAAAGTGTCATTCTACGGAACTTGCTAACTATGTAAACAAAAGTCACTAGTATTATTCATCATTCTTTGACAATTTCAATATGGCGATTTGTTTACATAGTTAGCAAGTTCCATAGAAAGATACTTTAAGAATCTACTTTGAATAAATAAAACATTTTGATTTCGTTGTGATTTTGACATAAAGTAAGGAATAACTTTATCTTTTATTTTTCAGAGGAACATACCTTGTGTTTGAAAATCGTAATTACGTAGTTAGAGATAGAGAGTGGAAGAGGAATGACTTCCATTTCGACAACGTCATGAAAGGGATGCTGACGTTGTTCACCGTCTCTACGTTCGAGGGGTGGCCTGCGTGAGTTTATAGTTTTACCACAGTATAATTATTTTCAGACAGAAGTATTTGTGGCAAAAAAAAAAAGAAGTGATTGACAAAATGAAATATCGACTTGTCTGTTATCGATGTTACCTTAACGTTATAGTTACTTAGATATTTATTACATTTTATAAGAAGATACTGATATAAGAAGCTACCGCGAAATACGCAACACGTTCGATATCTTCTTCTCTTTTGATATATTGGTAGTTTTCTATTATTATAGTATACTACAGTTTACGTTTTAATTTTTAAAGAAATTATGTACCGCTTTGTAATTTATTTGCATTATTGATATTTCTCAGTAATTTACCTACAGCCAGTATAAATTACATATTTTAAATAATTATAAATATAATATCCATAACAGATTTATCGATGTTTCATTTTCTCAAACACTCGTTTTTGCCACAAAAACTTCTGTTGGCCCAGTCATCTTAAGCCTAAAAAGGGGGTCATACTCGGAAAGAGCGATAATAAGCTGGAAACTCGTATACACCTTTGTTATGACATTTTAAAGGTTCTCTTAAAAGTCGACGCATATATCGTGTGCGCGTCAGAAGTTATTCAAGGTCAAAGTTCAGCATTGTCTATCAAAAGCTAGAAGCTAAAACGGAGACCTTCGCTAACGCTTCGGTCAATTACTATTGTTGTTTTGTCATTATTGTTTTCTTCTTTATTATGATTATTTTTTAGCTAATTGCAACATTTTCTTTTTCTCGTTTTAGATTTACATTCTACACTTGGGGCATTCCACGGGCTGTCCCATACAAACACATTTTATTTCCTGTGTTGTGACTTTTATTACGGCATTTAAAGCAGGCGATTATTTTTCCAAGCATATTTTTGACTATTTGTCATAGAAAAGGAAACTCTTATACTGCAAATCTTCAGAAAATTTTGTACGGGACAAACGGTAGACAATTTCATAGAATGCTCCACTTTATTTTACATTTTCAATCGTTAAGTATATATTTTTATAAAAAGGAGGGAGAGTCATTATAGGCGTCATATTTTCATAGAAATGTGACATTTATGATGACATGGCCACACTTTGTCATTGCAAATGCCATGCAGAATTCGCTTGGTCCAACTCCTTAAAAAAGATAAAATAAATATTTCTGTTGCAGGTTGTTGTACGTGTCCATCGACTCAAACCAAGAGGACCGTGGTCCCATTACTAACTTCCGTCCAATCGTTGCAGCCTACTATATTATTTATATTATTATAATTGCCTTCTTTATGGTGCGTCTTACTATGATTACTATTACGTATATATAACTCTGAATCTTAAACAATACCAAAATATACAGCCATTTTATTTAATAGGCGAACTTATAATCTAACTTTAACCCGTCTATCTCTACCACGCACTAGCGTCGTGTTCTTCATCATCATCATCATCAGCCCGTTTCAGTCCACTGCTGGAAATAGGCCTCTCCCAAGCTGTCGTGTTCTTGTTGTTGGTCAATTCTGTTTTTTATAATTTTACATTTTTGATAATGACACTTGTGAATATTCTCAATAAATACGGTATAAACTTTAATACTATCAAGCTATATTATTCTATACTATATCTGAAGTATCTGAACAGAATTCAAAAATTGATAATTTATACAACATTTTGCGTCAAAAAAATTTTTTTTGGCACAAATTTAATTAAATTGACAGGATCAAAATTTACTTCTAAGCGACGGAGAATATTAATCAGATGTAAAATGTAAAATTAGTATTTAAAATAAAAAAAATCCAAAAAAGTTTATGTAACTCTATTTCAGGTAAATATATTCGTCGGTTTCGTCATAGTAACATTCCAAAACGAGGGAGAGCAGGAGTATAAAAACTGTGAACTGGACAAGAATCAGCGGAACTGCATAGAGTTCGCCCTAAAAGCAAAACCTATAAGAAGGTATATGAACACAATTAAAAAAAAAATAACTTACTTACTTAATGGCGCAGCGACCCACAATGAGTCTTTAGACCGGGAGATAGTGACACATTTTACTGGGTCATTTGTACCAGTATGGCGGTTCGTCAGGGGTCTAAGCATGTAATGAAGGAAAGAAAATGCTATGACCATAGCGCTGGTACCGGCGGCCCAATCGCGTGGGCGTTAGTCGAACGTGTCGGATAAAATACGAGTGTCGAACGATTTGTACCACAAAAATCCTCGTATTATTCGATAGTCCATAAAAAAGAAGTAGGCGGTAGCGTAATGCCATACTTCTCCGGTGTGACTTACAGCCCGCCATACTGAGGCGAACACGTTAATTAAAAAAAAACAATTCAACCATTTGTACCAAGCTAATTTTTGCACAGGTGATCATCGTCGAGCAGCCATTCATGGACATCACCATGCCATACTTTTCGGATGGTTCCAAATGCCCGTTGTAAAAAATTATTTTACGTATTGTATAGTCGTATTTTTGAAACGTGTCGATTAAATAAGTTTTTCAAGTATGGCAGCACTTTTTCCCCCTACTATAAGTATGGCAATTATAATAACGGTCACATTTTATCAAATACTCTCCAAAAATTTAAATGCAAATCGTTTAGCAAAAAAAAAAACAATTAACTTCCTTGCGGCGGTATGGCGGGCATTTGGAACCATCCGAAAAGTATGGCATGGTGATGTCCATGAATGGCTGCTCGACGATGATCACCTGTGCAAAAATTAGCTTGGTACAAATGGTTGAATTGTTTTTTTTTAATTAACGTGTTCGCCTCAGTATGGCGGGCTGTAAGTCACACCGGAGAAGTATGGCATTACGCTACCGCCTACTTCTTTTTTATGGACTATCGAATAATACGAGGATTTTTGTGGTACAAATCGTTCGACACTCGTATTTTATCCGACACGTTCGACTAACGCCCACGCGATTGGGCCGCCGGTACCAACGCTATGGTCATAGCATTTTCTTTCCTTCATTACATGCTTAGACCCCTGACGAACCGCCATACTGGTACAAATGACCCAGTAAAATGTGTCACTATCTCCCGGTCTACTTGGCCTCCGACACGAGTACACGCCAGTTGTCTCGATCTTTTTCTTTCTTGACGGTGTGGGAATGCGTTTACGCACGTTATGTGTGGGACTCGCCGCTCCTTTCCCCTCTTCTGGCGAGAGGGGGGGGGGGGAGGGCCCTACCCACTAAACCCACTCTGGCGTTCACCCTCTTTGTCGTTCGTGTTCGCAATGGGATCGATGTCATTCCACCACGGCGCCCTCCAGCAGCCCCCGCAATCTCCCGCCAGTTATCGGCTTGGAGATCGCGCAAGTTCGCTTCAACAGCATCGTCTGAAACGAGCTATTTTAAATTTAGTTGACACTAAATTTATAAAAGATATTAAGTAGTATTAATTAAAATCAAAAAACTTCCTACGGTATTCATTGGAAAATCAGTTTTTTTCGGAATCATCTGCAACCCAGCATTTCTCAGTTCATATCTCAAAATTTCATAATATAGGGTTTTAAAATCATCTTTTACTCTTATTTATATTTCAGGTATATCCCAAAGCATCGCATCCAATACAAAGTGTGGTGGTTCGTCACATCCCAGCCGTTTGAATACGCCATCTTCGTTCTCATCATGATCAACACCATCACACTAGCCATGAAGTACCACAATCAGCCCCTCGAATACAGCAAAGCTTTGGACATGCTCAATATGATTTTCACCGCTGTCTTTGCTCTTGAGTTCATTTTTAAACTCGCTGCCTTTAGGTTTAAGGTTTGTATCACCACCAGTTTTAACATCATCATCATCAGCATAATTTTTCATGGCAGTTATTCATCGATCCTTTCGTTTCATTTAGCCGCTAAGACGTTCTCAGGTATAATGACGAAAATTGTTTCGGTGTCACTAATAAATTCTGAATTAATTTCATTTTTATCTTCCGTAGCATGTCAATGTGGTTACCTGTCGCAAACTTGATTCATATTTTCACTTAATATCAATTTAAAGGTAGTTTTTATTTGCCCTTAAATTCCTAAATTATTTTATTTTTAATAACAAATCTAACCCAAAATGGTTAATTTGTAAATATTTAGGATGATATGGCAATCGATGAATTTTAGAAAATGTTTTTTGAACAAATTAAAAAAGAGGAACTATAAGATACAGATATTACAGATTATATAATAATATTCATGAATCAATTTACTGTTACATGTACTAAGTAGTAGTATTCTTTATTTTGAAATACTTACTTTTTTAATACACACTCGAGAGCAAATTTAGTTATCTGTTGTAGTTTTTAATATCCCCTCACTGCTCTATTTACTTAGATAAATACCCTGTATATGTTACTGTAAAAGCCCGAAATATGGCAAAACCTAGGTTTTACCGGTAAATCCTAGTTTTTACCGATGCCGATCGGTAAAAGCCCGAAATGTTAAATCTTACTAGTTTACTTCGGGCTTTTACCAACACCGATATGGTAAATCCTAGGTCTTACCACGGCGACCGGTAAAGTTTCAATCATTTTAAAACCTAGGTTTTACCGGTAAATCCTAGGTTTTGCCGTACTTCGGGCTTTTACAGTAACATATACACCATGATTACTTCTACTTGCTTCTACTTTCGGATCAACAGGTGATCATAATGATTTTAACTTTTTTAATACCTTCATTACACAACACGTTTTAAAAAGTAGAAGATTACAGTAATAACCATCTGTCAGATCCAAACTGTAATTAGGTACTATTTCAAGTCCCATTAATTGCCATGTAATATTATTACCAGATAATTTAATTTTCAGAATTATTTTGGAGACGCGTGGAATACATTCGACTTTATCATCGTGCTAGGAAGTATTATAGATATTGTGGTATCACAAGTCAACGAACTCAAAAACCAGGTAACACCGCGGTGCACCACTAGTATTATAGCAGACACCGACCACATTAAAAGTACTATTTTACATTGAAAAAGTTATTTACTATAAAAACAAAAGACTGAATCAGTATATATTAATAACCATATTGAATTATGATGATTAGGTAAACATTTAAAACAACATAACTAAGAAACTATATTATTAATGAAAACTTAAATGACTTTTTCGATAAAAATAGTACAGTTACTGTCCCGCGCATGGATGATTTTGTTGTTACAGAAGTAAATGTTGTAGCTTACTCTATAACTAGCTATCTTCAAGCCCTTAGATTATTGATGCTTAAAACCATCAACAGTACAGTATCCATTGTCCCATAAATACTTTCAAACTGTGAAGAATAAATTGAGTAAGTTGTGTGTTTTTGTAGACTCTTCTAGACTTCTAACATTTCTGAGTAATTTTAAAATGTTTATATCCCCATTTTGCAAACAAATTAATTATTTCATGACTCATGTAAGCCGCATGATGTAGTAATATTTTCCCATGTTATTACAAATGTAGATAACATGTTGATTTCAGGGAAGCGGTTTAACAAAAGCCCACATAAAGGTAAGTTGCACTCGGTGACACTAATAGCTGCCCAAACACTAAACAAAAATAAGTACCTAAAAATAAAATAAAACCTTTTAATGCTGTAAATAAAGATAACGATATAGCTTTAGATGTACATATAGATATAGACGATGGGACAGTAACAAGCAAATCTGCAACTTCCAATGTTGTAAATGCATCTGGCACTGAGCACTCAGCCAATATCATGCAATGTAAAAATGAAACTCTGACACAATATCCTAAATTAAGAGCAACACTTTTAGTTGATGACGTAGCTGTATCATTTTTCAATTCTTATCATTGCATTGACATTAACATTATCAAAATAAAAGACAACACATTTGTAGCCAATAGATTTAAGCAATTTCCTAGCAATTAAATAGTATCTCTGTTCATAAAAATTAAGATTGTGTTTCAAAGCTAACTATAGTCAGTAGTCAGCCATATTAATATTGAAAGTTTTGAATCTGCAAATGTTGGTCTCTGTTCACGTTGCATATTAACCAAAAATATTTGTAAATCTTTAAAATTTTTAATACTTATAAACATTTCAGGAAACCTCAATACCATCGATCAACTTCTTCCGTTTATTTCGAGTGATGAGGCTTGTGAAACTACTGTCGAGAGGGGAGGGGATCAGGACTCTCCTCTGGACGTTTATAAAGTCATTTCAAGCGTTGCCGTATGTTGCCTTGCTGATTTTGATGCTGTTCTTCATTTATGCTGTAGTGGGGATGCAGGTAAGATCATCAGCTCTATAAACCGCTTTTGATTAAAATTTTAGGAGTGTCGTCACTGTCGTCACATACGTAATACTTAATAACGAAAGAAATATTTCGTGCAATTGGGATTCCAAACTAAGCAAGTTTCATAATAAGGGCAACGCCACTCCAATCGTTAACTAAACGACGCTTAAAGGTTATCGCAACCAAACATGTACTAGCTCCAAACATTAATGTTAATTGTCTCTGAATTTTTAGTGTTTCTTTCTACATCTATGCTAAAAGTACATTTGTCAATAGTGTCGTCGTTGTTACTAGAGTTACCTTCCTATATTGTTACAGGAAGCTAACTCTAGTAACTACAGTAGTCTAGCTATATTATTACAGGGCAATAACCTAAGGCATTACAGTTCTTAATTATATCCACAAATGAACATAAATATTAAGCAAAATATTACAATAATATATAACTAGGTCAGTAACTCGCATAATTTTAAACACTCGTTTCAACAACCATCCAGCCGTCCATTCATAAGGAAAATAAAAAGTCATCATCACGCTATATGACTTCTATTCTGGTAAATTTCATTTTTTTTTTTAACAGTTAAGATTAGTAGTGCTCAGTCGGGGAAAGATGGTGGAGTTACAATGGTGTTGTTATAACTTTCTTCTTGGTCATCTTCTTGGGTCAGAGGTGTAGGGTTAGAGCCAGCGTAGCTCTATTTGACCTTCATAAGAGCATTGTAATATGCCTACTTGGAAAATAAACTTTATCTGTATCTTTGTCTTACCTTATCTTTGTTTTCAGGTGTTTGGGAAAATAGCCATAGACGACGAAAGCCCGATCACTAGAAACAACCACTTCCAGACATTCCCTCAAGCCATTCTAGTCTTATTTCGTTCAGCTACAGGTAAGAATGCCGATATACAGAAATTGTTATAGATAATGCTTTAGCTTTCTAGGATTTTTTGATGCAACAGATTAAAAAAACATGAATTGTGAAAATCGTTGTTAACTTCATCTGTAAAATTGTCTCTACCTAAGTACCATCGCTCACACTGTTAACTGTACATGGACCTTACGCCTTTTGTAATAAGGTCCACCGATGTACAGTTAGGAGCGTTGCTGTTTCATGTTTGTACCTACACAAAATTTCTTACGTACCTCTTTTTGACAATTTTTGTTTATTATATTCTCCCTTCTTTAAAAGTTATCCTTTTCCGGTTTTAGCCGTAGGTATCCAGTCTAGGATTATTATTCAATAATTTTTATTATATCCAAGAGTCATGAATGGAATTATATTTACTTTAGAAAGAATTAATTAGTGCAAAAAGTAATTCAACTCTTGATCTGAAAAAATATTTTTATCCTACTAACAGTCAGTTTTCAAGTGTAGGTAAACTTAGATCAGAAAAGAATCATTAGGTATCTGAAGAAGAGAGAAGAGAGGCCTATGCTCAGCAGTGAGCGATAAAGAGCTGATATGATGATGATGGTGATGATGAGGTATCTGTAGTATTCGAATAAATTTAAAAGTGGAAAAATTACTGTCTTGGGTGAGACTTGAACTCACGGTTACTTCCATAGCATTATGGCATATGGTATTTTACTGTGGGGCGGTGCTTCAGAGATAAATACCATTTTTGTTCTGCAGAAGAGGGCTATATACAAAATGAACCATAGAGACTCACTTAGAGATAAATTTAAGGAAATTGACATAATGACAGTGCACTGTCAATACATTTATGAGAATATTCTGTATGTACATAAAAATATTGTAAATTTTAGGAAAAATTGTGAAATTCATAATATTAATACTAGAAATAAACATAAGCTCGCAGTGCCCTTCACTCGGCTCCATAAAATTAAAAAATCATTCATGGGTAATTGTGTAAGATTTTATAATAAACTTCCAAACCATATTACTGAATTATCTATTAATAAATTTAAGAATTATGTAAAGCGTAAACTTATTTCTAAAGCTTATTATACCACACAAGACTACATGAATGATATTACAATGTGGGATTAATTGTTATTCGAAATGATTATTTATTTATTAGGTATATTTGATTATTGATGAGGAAATGGATATTCCGATGTAATACTATCTACTTCTTTTGTTACTTATGCTTTTTTTTGACATTTAGATTTTATTCTAGAAATTCTAGACTAGTATTTTTTTATACAATCTTTTTATTGTTTGACGATCCTTTTGTGAAATTCTTAGTGTTAAATTTGATATGTATAATAATCCAATTTTATTATGGAATAATATTAACATCAATAAATTGCTCTGATAATTAGATTAAGATTAATTACGATTCATAAGAGCTTGTTGCTAGGCCTACATGAATAAAGTATATTTTTGATTTTGATTTTTGACGGCCTCTGGGTCGATACTCCAGCGCTCTGCCATCTGAGCCACCAAGACCTCATCCATAGCCAGCAAATCTTTCCACTATATTATGGGTTCTAAGCTTAATAGCATCGTTCGCAGACGTTTCTGCTTGTTAAAAATTAAAATCTGTAGTATTGTCATCATTTTTATCGGTTCCAGGGGAGGCGTGGCAGGACATCATGATGGGGGTGTCCCCGGAGCCTGAAGTGCAGTGCGATGACAACTACGAAGAAGAACCCGGCGAGAATGTAAATTCCTGCGGCTCTGTGCTCGCCTTCCCCTACTTCATCTCTTTCTACGTGCTGTGTTCTTTTTTGGTAAGAGAGAGACGTAAAATAGACAACTTTTTATTCGTTTGCCCTTTTCCTATTACTAGGGATCGTCGTAGGATATATTTTTCCTCCATACCTCTATGTAGTTCATCATCTTATCATTCACCTGCTTTTTTCATATCACCTCTTTAACGATAAGACCGCCTGTTGTCTGCCTCTACATTTAATCAATTGTTCTTTTCTTTTGTATCTTTTTACTGAGGTGTGCCAATAAAGAGTATTCTATCTATCTATCACCTCTCACACAGTCCATCCACCTTTTCCTTGGGTTTTCTCTTTTCATCCTACCACATAACTATAGACTACTACCCGGTGAAAATGTTGGCTCTTGCTGCTCTTTTTGTTTTGTTATTTAAATCTAAAGCAAGTAAAAATGCTTCTTTTACTTCTGATTTATTACTTACCGAAACAATTTATAAAATTTCAGATACAATAAAGAGAAATTCCGCATTATCTTAAAATTCTGGATAAACAATACCTTTAATATATTTCTAATATAACTTTATACCTTCAGCATAAATTTTGTACGAACTGCCAGAAAACTCAACCAGCGAGTATTTTATACTGATGGTTCTGGTTTTGTCATCGTAGTCGACTTTGGGAGGGTTAATTGCTTTCACTGTAACTTTGACGTAGCTTACTTGAGTGTTTGGTGGAGTCTGAAATCATCAAACGTTTTACTATTGAATATCTCATAGGTACAGATGTGCAGTTGAGGAAAATATAACATTTGTCATTAAGTAAGCTTGTGAATGCAAACCTCCAAAAAATATATCTCAAAGACAAACGACAGTTGCTGTAGGCCAAGCACATGATTGGCGCGACAGTATCTCGCGGCGAGATAGACTACCGGTCTTTTTCTAACTATGTTAACAAAAGAGGGACGGGTAGTCTATCTCGCCGCGAGATACTGTCGCGCCAGTCATATGCTAGCCCAGCAGGTCGAAAACTTTCTACTCCAATATCAAGCTCAGATCGCTAACCATGAATGAAACACAGGACAAAATGAGCTTACATTAAACAGGATTATTACTGATTTGTTTTTTTTTTATCATAGATATTACGTTTTTTTTTTTTTTCAAAATACTTACAGGTATAGTGACTTGAGTATTAAATCGAAGCCACCCAATCCAACTATGACTATCATATATTTTTATTCCACGGCCTTTCTTACCTGCAAATAATAATGGAAGATATTTCTTGGGCATCAGCAAAAGCTAAGGATTTTGGTTCATACATATTAATTATGCGAATTATGAAGATAACTTTCTAGAGATAGAAATACTCGCAAAATAAACGGGTATTTTACGGATGGATGGTAGAGTACAGACTCTACCATCATTTGTCCACACAGAAGAAACGGATACATTTGACAATGAAAAAATAAGCATATCAGTATGTACAAAGTAACTTACCAAATTCGTAAACGTATTCCGGAATAATTTTTTCAACACAGACCACATTTATGACAAGGTTCAAAACTAGAACCAATAGTATCAGTTGTTTTGGACCCATTCTTGGTACTGCTTGTATATACAAGTATGAGACTATGAGTATGGTACTGCTTAGTACTGCTTATTATTATCACGAAGATAATACTTATGAAAGTTAATAAAATATGGCTTTTTATTAAAGATTTATGTGTCGCAGTAATTGGAAATGTAGTAACATGGCTTGTATTTAAACGGCGTAAAATCGATAGGTATGTTAATGTCAATTGGATATTTAGTTCCGTTTATAAAATACCTACTATCTTTCTTACGTGGTAACAAGTCAAGATCAATAAACCAATCCATTAAATAATCAACAGTAATTAATGGAAAATGGATGATTTTTTTTGTCAAAATATTGGAAACGTGAAGCACCAAAACCTAAGAATTATGGCACCGTGGTCTAGAAATGCTTAGGACATGACATTGACTTATACCATCCATTCCTGTCATTGTCACGCGCAATCTGATAATATTTTTGGCAATGTGATTGTCCCGTGTGGACGGGTTTTTAATGCGCCGATTTATTTATAGGAAAAACCTTCAACTGTTTCAAATAATGGATGTCTTTCAGTTCATAATGCCCTTGATGATTGATTGCTTGATAATGAGTATATATTTATTTGTTTCAGATTATCAATTTATTTGTAGCCGTTATTATGGACAACTTCGACTATTTGACCAGAGACTGGTCAATACTGGGACCACACCACTTAGATGAATTTATAAGGTAAGGCCACAGACAAAACATCCTCCAGACTTAGCATAGTCGCGCTACCCTCTCTGCCACGCATACGGTACTCTTACTCCATGTTCGAGTCGAAAGTGTCTTTTCGTGACGTCCGTGAACTCGTTCGTCGTTTGAACGGACCAATCACGGCACGGGACTTCGCTCACCTCGTCCCGCACACCCCCGCATTTTTGGCGTCATCGGTTGCATGAAATAATTGCTCTAAACTCGGTCTAGAGGATTCCTAGTCTATGGGTAAGGCTTACCAACCACGCATAACAGCCGTAACACATATTGGAAAACACATTCAATTGTTTACTTTATTCTTCAAGGTCCAAATTCAAAATTCAAAGTGACCGTGACTGCTGTGTGTTGAAGTGCAGAAGAAATGAGTGTAAAAAGATAGGTGTATGTACACGAACTTAGAAATATATTGATTTACTCGAATTTAATATAAACTTATTTTCAGGTTATGGAGTGAATACGACCCGGACGCGAAGGGTCGGATAAAACATTTAGATGTAGTTACTTTGTTAAGAAAAATTAGTCCACCTTTAGGTAAGTCCATTCAGATTTTAGATAAAGAAATTTATTCTATATACCTACTTATTATTATATCGTATTGCACTTTGCTTTTTGCTCATTTCTGCGCCTCTCAGACTGATGTGCCCATGAAGCCAATCCTGTGTTTTGGTCCTTGTGAAAATTTGTAAGAATTTTACAATAATATCTATTCACCATCCACTTGCAGGGTTCGGCAAGCTGTGTCCACACCGCGTGGCCTGCAAGAGACTGGTCTCGATGAACATGCCTCTCAACTCCGACGGGACTGTCCTCTTCAACGCGACACTCTTCGCCGTCGTCAGGACTTCGCTGAAGATCAAAACTGAGGGTACCAATACTTAGCTTCTTCTTGCTATAATAACAAGCTGCCGTCCGTCTGGGACGCCCTTAAAATCTTTTGTACCATCACGAGCGCGAAACTCTTCGCTTCGGGCAAACTCGGCTCCGTTCGGCTCAGCATTGCTCCGAATTATTAGGGTTGGCACAACTTGACGTCCCTTTGCGTGCACGACCAAAGATAAGATAATCACTTGAATTTTGACAACCCTAAATAGCCGAAAGGATAGTGCCATATATTAGAAAGCGACAGCATGATTCGACCCTGAACCGCTGTCAAACTTCGATTTTGTAGGAAGTTTCCTTTCTGTACGGTAGTACTATGATTTATTCTGTGGTAGTTGGGGTACTATGTTGTTTTAGGCTCTTGTCAGGCCTGTGGTAGACCATGTCTGCCTCGAATCGGTCTATTCAGCCACCAAAAACGGTGTTTAGGCGGTGTTACACCATAAATCGTCTGCAATAGACGCAACGGCCTTTATGATGTAGTTTTAATCCCGTCTGGGGAACTTTGCGCAGAAACAATATTATTATGGTTAATTTGGAGAAGACCGTCTATCAGGTAAAACCGGACTCTTGCCGGTCACCCCAACCAAAAATTATAAATGAATTGGATATTTTCCGTAATCAGTAACATAGGTGATGGCAGGTCTAGGCTAGGGGATTAGGTACGTATAGCACAACAGGAGGCCTGCTAGGATGTACGCGTATAGGATTGATGATAACGATGAAGACAATATTATACATTACTCCTTTATTAGTTATTACAAATCACAGACAGCATCACAAATCCCGGAAAAAATAAGTTGTATAAATAAATACTTATGCACAAAATACACTTTTACCAACGCAAGGACTAAACATATTTCTAATTTCAATTATCAAATTAACTATCCTTTTAACAATTCTAAAAACAATAAAAAGTAAGATAGCAGCATTTTTTACTTGTACCTATATATATTTTAAGTTGTATATGTAACTTATATAAGTAATTGCTTATTTGAGTTATTGTTTGTTTTGTTTTATTTATTTTTTTCAAACTTTGTTGTAAGTATGTACCTAACAAAGGGCTAGAAGTAGCAAAGCATTGGCAGACAAAAATTTAGTTTTAAGAAGTTTAATCACTTTACACGAAAAGAAGAAGAACAAAGTAAGATACATTTACTTACGCAAATCCTTACGGTGTTACCCTCTTGGTCACAGGAAGACGCAATCAAAATGTTGCACCGTCAACTCCCAGTAAGTCATCATTTGGGTCAAAATTATTTTATTTGTCTTGTTTTTTGTCCTCAAAAATGTGACTTAATGGTGCTTTTTGTATGAGAAAATTAGTTTTAATTTTCCTCGTGTAAAATATATAATCTAGACTATTTTTACAAAAAATATATGTTAGAAGAGCTAGAAAAAGATAGAAGAAACTAATAAAAGCTTGACAGAGTTATCAGAAACAAGACAACTAAAAGAATTTTCACCCATTTGCCAACTGTCAGTTTCGTAAAATTTCGGTTCTTCTGTATAACAAAATTAACAAAAACGTAAGCATCAATCTTCTGTTATTTAAATGTTAGAATACACCTACATAGGGAAGGCAACCGGTAAACATTTAGCATGAAAAATAATAACGAAATACAAAATGTTCATTTCAGAAATACAATAAATAACAGTGTTACATTTATGCTGATTCCCACGCCAGGGTTGACCTCTCCTGTGGGGTAAATAATACGGTTTACAAACCACATAAGACCCACCATAGAAAGTTTTTCAACTTTTAATTTGAACCTTGTTCTATATCTAAATTGGAACGTATTTCGTTTGTTTTAAAAAGCAATGAAACAAAAGGAATGCTACTTTATTTGGTTCATGAAAAGTTCAAATTAGATTGCATGAATATGTACCTACATTTAGACTCAGGATGTTAAAATTTACCGGTTTGCATTCCCTAGCTACACATGTAGGTATCTATTTACACACACCAAGTTACTAGAATATGGAATAGCACTCGTTTATACCTAACACACACTCAATGTTAATAACAATAACAGAACTTGCGTATCTATCAATGTTGTATATATTTATTTGTTATTTCTCGATTTATTTGTCACAGATATTTTTTTATTATACTAGGCGACTCAAACCTCTAGTTTTCAATCTTGTACTGAAACAATGTAAAATAATTCCTTGTATTCATTCATCGATCTGCTGGAGAGCCCTCATGAATGTCTTTAACTTTGAATATACCTATTTAATAACTCGTACATTATAGTCCGTTTTTCTAGATTAGAAATTTTATAACCTCAAAAGGAGCGGTACCTTTTTTCCTCTAAAATTGACTCTGAGACTCTGAGTAATTAAGCACTGAATTATAGTGTTGTTTACATATTATTGTACCGCAATATTAGATATCATACGAACCCTAGCATTTCGGAAGAAAAGGTTAATAAGTACCACTATTTTTGAGCTTAGAAAAATTCTAATCTTAAAAAAAACGGGGTATAGTAAATTTTTACTACTGAAGAAGGCCATCATAAAATGGTACGATTTTAAACTGTTTTGCGAAGTTTTATTTTCCTCCCCAGGCAACATAGACGACTGCAACACAGAACTAAGAGCGGTCATCAAGAAGATTTGGAAGCGAACGTCTCCGAAACTCTTGGACCAGGTGGTTCCGCCACCAGGGGACCCGAATGAGATCACCGTCGGCAAGTTCTATGCCACCTTCCTGATACAGGACTACTTTAGAAGGTAGGATATGTTGGTAAAGGGTTCTGGTCAACTTGTTAATTTTATACTTATATACTTATGCAACAAACTGAACTTGATGGGGTCTTCTAAAAAAATTACCTAGTTACTTAGAATTTTTTTTGTAACTTTAAGTGTGGGGTGGACACTAGCGTCTTTTGAGCGTCGGCGTCTTTACTCTGCCATGCCATCTTTACTCAGCGATGCCGAAGTGGAAAATGGCATCGCTGCGCTATTGCGCCAACGTTGCGTTGAGCAGCAGCCATAGAATTGACAAGACGCCGACGCTCGGGAGACGCTAGTGTGGGGTGGCTCCAACTCTTAGAAGGCGTTTTTAACCTCAGCGTAACAAGATGTTATTTGTGTTAAACCAAGGAGGGCTCGAAGTCAAAAATGTTTGGAAACGCCTGCATTCAATTTTAAATTTACTTACCAAAATTCATTTTTGAAATATATTATAATTGGATTAAATAATTTACTAGAATTTGATGTTATGAATTTTAGATATTAGGTATGTTTATTTTCTATTTCCGTGTCGGTGTTTCGTGGTTCTCTTTCATGGTTTAAATAAAAGGGGATTCCAAACCAGCAATGTACTAGGTATAAAATTACGTTAAAGATTTTGTTCTCAATACTTATCTTTCTGCAAATGAATATAACGAAAAAAAGTATAATATTGGCACTTATTTTCTTGTCTTAACCAGTCCATTTTGGATTTTATTTCCATTCTGTTAAAGTTTGAGTTGTTTCGAACACTGACACTGTTATTTTTGTTTCATAGGAATCACGCGTAAGTAACGCATCGGACGTATGTCTAGGTCTCGAATGTTCCCAATTAGTGTTTACGCAAGACCTAACGGCTTGGCAACGACATTGCGCGACCAGCGACGGCGGTGGCGGCAACCATAGGTTCGACCTATCGATCAGCGATCGACCCTTCGTTTCCACCTATGGTTGCCGCCACCGCCGGCGCCAGTCGCGCAATGTCGTGGCCGAGCCGTAATGCTGGCTCCACACAGGCGGTTATGTCGTATTCGTAATTCTTTTTTTGTTTATTTAACTATGAAGTTTAATGCTGTGTTACTATACCTATCGACAAATATTTATATCACATATTATATTCTCTTCGGAAAATGTTTTTAATGCAACTATTCGTGCATTAATAGTGCATTAAAGTCAATTGTACAATAACAAGACACTTTTTGACAACATTTGCTAGAAAGGCACGTCCACTTGTATTACAAGTTACAAGCTTTTGAGAAACGGCCCCCTGCAATAATATTTGTTTTTGAAGTGAAAACTTCTTTAGCGGCGCTGTGCACTTTTTGTGATGGGGAAAAAATGTTAAACTCGCGACAGGTCACGTGACCGACAGATTCGACAGATTGAAAACTCGTAAGACGGACACGTGACCTGATCGAAAAACTGTTACAATGTCATTGAGTTTTCACTTCTGCCGGCACTCCCGGAGTGCAGCCCGTTGTTTTTTTTTTGTACCTACATTCCAAAAATAGAAATCAATGCCACAATAATATTCCGATTTGGGTGCCATTTTCCTATATTCACAGGACGATTTTCCCTTAGGCATTTTATTTCATATGTTATTCTCTGATGTAATAAACAAAAACGAAATCACGATTGATTGTACATTACCGTCAGTGAGGCACCAGTGTAAAAATGGTAAATAAATTAGAATATAAAATATACGTAACTACCCGCAAATAGTTTGGGTTCCATGCATGTACCTAAGACGATGACGTAAATAAATATATTATATAACTAAAGCTCCCATAAAAAGCTTCTAGGCATGTCTTTGGGTTGTCCCCGATTCCAAATAATAATGGTACATAAAATTTTCTGTTTGGTATTATATGGTTAAATGTTGTGTTTTTGTGATATTCCGTTAAGAACTTAAATTGTCGTTAAACTAGGTCTTTGTCCGATGTACTTTTAGGAAAATTGTAGCACTTATAATCATAATATTTTATTTAGGCTGCTAATTATTTTACAACATAAATAAAGAATAATATTATCGCCATTGCACTTTTACTATTATTTATTTGGTAAGTATATTACGCAATTTCTCAAAGATACAAATAGCCATTATACTCCAATTTTATAGATTATATACGATGGCTCCTAGATCACGCATAGCCTAGCTTACACTAGATTTTTCCATCTCATAGTTTAGATGCACAAGTACCGTCAATGTACCATTCGATTCTCAGTCTTACCTTCTATACCACAAGGTTCAAAAAGCGGAAGGAGCAAGAGTTAAGGCAGAACGATGAGGCCTGTCACCAGATGACTCTCCAAGCTGGTCTGAGGACTCTTCATGAAGCAGGACCTGAGTTGAAAAGGGCTATATCAGGGAATCTGGACGACATCACAACAGAATGTGATGTGCCTATGCATAGGGTAAGCAACACAGAATTTGAAAAGGAAGCATTTGTTTTAAAAACTTGTAATAATTAAATCAAGAGACTCTCGTGTTTGTATTAAAATTAGTGGACTTTCGGCGCAATAAATTTCCTTGTTTTCTTTGGATCAGATTTTTTAAGCAAGGACATGTTTTAAGACACAGCGAATTGACATGCAGAATCTATTAATTAATAAGACTGAATGTGTGTAAACAGAGAAACCACTCATTATTTGGAGGCGTGTGGTCCAGCATTAGAAGACACGGACCCAACAGAAGCATCAGACAGAGGAAACCGGGGGAACCTCCGATGGGTAAATTTAGATTTTTTAATGAATATTCACATAACATACTAGAAATCCAACAAAAATGTTAGTAGATTTTGTCATTAGTATCTCGCGTCGCGTTATTATTACCAGATTACCTTTTACAAGAAGATGCATTAAAAACCAAATACAGTTTAAATTCGACAGATACAGCTGTAGTGCATAATTGTTTTCCATCGTATTTTCTTGGAAACGTTCGTATTTGTCTTGCTATTTCAGTCCGTCTCGATGCAACTGACGTTGACTGAAGTAGGAACAAATACGAACGTTTCCAAGAAAATACGATGGAAAATAATTATGCACTACATCTAGCATCATTTAAAATTCAAAACGCATTATGAATTGAACTGTTATTAAATAATATGACTGGATAATAAGGATAAATATGTTCAAACAAACGAAAACACTTTAGTAGATATTTTTATGTTTGTAACTTATAACTATTATTTTGCAATCATTAGGAGAAGGAGTGGGTAATCATCTGAGTTCGATGATGCAGCGAGAATACGGAGTGGGGACTTTGCCTCTAGCGCCGACAGTGTAAGTAAACCACTCTCAAACTATTTTCAAGTTACCTATTAATATTTTCATGACTATCATCATCATTTTGGATTTCACGGGCCTATAAATCCCGGTCTTTTGATAGGCTTGCGTGGGGATATAGATCCAACACGTAGAGGTCCTTTGGAGAGCTTTAATGTCATGTAGAACGCCTGCTGGAACTCGCTCACAGGCGCAACAATAGACATCCATGAACCGGTCACAGCAGGCATTGAGGCTATTGTAGAATAACCTGTATAACGTGTATAACGGTTTATTTATGGATTGAAGTTTGGGTGGAGAATGACACGTACTGCTAACTGCATCAACATCATTATCATTATGCAACATGTCACAATTTAAATCGCCATTTAAGACAAACTTTTAACTGACATCTGTAATTAATTTCGTAACATTTAACTGTAACGTCACTTAACTTGAACTTTCAGACCGAATGGACAACCAAAGGAGCAAATACCACTTAGACCTTTAATATTTAATGGAGAATCAGAGAAGATATATCAAGTTCTAGAGTGAGTATCAATATTTTAACGACCAATGTAATTTAATTGCTTTATTGTCTTAAAATTCTATTAATATGTGTAGTTTAAGCTCTAACGTTGGCAAGATAAATTGCACATATAGACTTTTGTTCACAACGCCAACTGTTTATAAATTAGAATATAATCCATATATCTCCAGTTCTAAATGCAAATTAATTGTTACGTTGCAGAAAAACCACAAATGATCTAAAGAACGCTTACAAAGGTAGTCTTGTGTGGTTTTGAGTTTGTCTTCCCCAAAGTAGATCAGCCTTTTGGCCCACAGCACCAAATAACCCTAGCTTTAGTACTAACACCTTTCCTAACACGATCTTCTATTTCACTGCATCCTTCTGCGGAATCCGGTAACGTATTCAGCAATCAGAAATCTAATTACCCGGAGATGTTAGGTCAAATAGGTCTCGCGTTCGGTTGCGTTAACTATCTAACGACGCCGAGCGAGGCGATAAAAACGTCCCCAGCCGTGTCTAGACAAAAGATCCATCCAGAAGACTCGACGTCTTCCAGGGAGAAGCTACCGATACCGAGGAAGGCGTCGCCGGAGGATAAGACGCCGTCACCGAGCGCGTTCGAAGCGATACAACCGAAGATCTCCGCGCATCTGGCGAGCCAATGCACGCCGACGACCGAGTCGAAAACGATGACGTTATACGGCTACAATGCAGCAGCGAAACTTCCGTTCGCGTTCTCCCACGCGAAGGCGGCGTGCCGCGGAGGGGAGAGGAGGAGCCTCCGAGCCATCAAGCCGGTGGTGACAGGTCGGATGGTGCGCAGTGCCTCGTCAGGGGCGGCGAGCTCGCATGCGCCGCCCGCCCAGCTTTTAGCTCGACCGCACTCGCCAGGTCCGCACCCTTGGGAGCCTCCTTCTTTAAGTCCTTAATGGACGCGTGTTGTAAAACAATCCAGAAGTTATTATCATTGATTTTTAACAAACTCCTTAATTATTTTAGTCCTTTACAACCTTATTAGTTTCTGTTATTTATTGTGTTTCACTTCCTTACTCCGTGGTATGTTACTTATTATTTAATTAGATACCAAATAATACACTGGTGTTTTTCCTTTAATGTTCGAAGTTTTGGATTATTTTACAGCACCATTCAAATTGGCAGTTTAAAAAAAATATCAAAAAAACATTTAGATGTAGCAAATTATCTTGACTATTCCTTAGAAGGAAGCTTCCGAATTGTAGAAAAGTAAACATGAATGCATCACTAATAAAATTACAAGGCTTTACAGAACCACGAAGGAAGAAACAGAGTATACATGAACACAATCACATTGAGCTTCTGCCAATCAAATCACTTTTTACGACTAACATTAGAGTCAGGCCAGCCAGATATGGCAGTAAACGGAGCTGAGAAAATAACCTTCCATTCTCTTTCTTACTTATGGTACCGCCGTTTAAAAGAAAGAGATTGGGAAATATCTCCAGCTTCGACAAGATATGTCAGTCTTCTGCCATATTTGGCTAGCCGGACTATAACACTAACACTGTATTGCACATTATTGTACACATTAACCAACCGCTGAATTTGCTGTGACATTATAATTCATATCCATAAACAATAACAGCTAAAATTTAACACGTATTTTAAATATTTACGAGAATAACCATTTTTGTACATGGCAGCATGAAAAGAAATCGTTTGATGAGTTAAAATAGTGCATCTTAGTAAATAGAAGAGGTTTAGCAGCTTATAGAAGAAGTTAAATTTGATTTTTTAATTTAATCGGGTGCTGGAACGGATGTTTTGAATAATATCATTATTATCCATAAAACATTTAGTAAAAAGAGAATGACAATAAAATTGACAATGACCAAGAACATATGTGTCGAAGTCTAGTCAAAGGTCCCACTTTGTCGCTTACCATAAGGACGAGATTTGCTTGTATCATGATACGAATAACCTGTCAAAGCGTCTTTATGGCAAGCGACAAAGTGAGGCGTTTTGCCAGCCGCGGACACATATAATAAACAACTTATAAAAAAAAAAAAGTAAAAGTTTATGGGTGAAAATAATACAACAAAAGCTAGTACATATTTGGCGGTGACACGAGTATAATTTTGTTTAGGTAAGTATAAAAGATTCCTATAAGAAATATTTGTTCACCTTCAGCTTTTACCTAGTCAAAAAGAAAAATGCAAACTTTATAATGAGAATATGATATCATAAATCGATCGTTATTTTTGATCTATCGTACAAATCTGATAGTCAGTTGTCTTTATCAGATGTTGGTATTTTTTTGTCTATTTCATTAATATTTTATGAATTATAATGATATTAATGATACTTCAGGCGTTCTGTCACCTCCTTTATTTGAGCACGACAGCTTCTAATAAAACAGATCGTAAAGTTTCACGAGAACTCCAGATTTAGTTGCAGTTTGTTAAATAAATAGATTAAAGCTTTAGAATGACAATAAATAGAGAAGCTAATCGCTTCAACAATAGATAAATATATTAGTATACCTAGACAACACCATAACTAAATACTTACTGAATTTTAATATAATAATTTTGAAGACATTAAAGTTAAAGTAACATCAATTTTATTGCTATGCCCTTGTAGGGCATAATATTATGTATAAAAGCGCAATCATTGTTTTTGAGTTAAAATAGTTTTGAGTACTAAGTAGTACATTCAAACTACTTTCAGACACTTTTAGGCAGTTGTTTTCACGTGGTATAATTCAAAGAACAATTGAATGGTATGAAATTGTGAAAATGTTATGACAAATTAAGTGACATACCTAAGTAGTGCATATATAATTGCTTTCCGTCGTATTTTCTCGGAAACGTTCGTCTTTGTCATGCTACTTCAGTCAACGTCAGTACTTTTTGTACCGAGACTGACTGAAATAGCAAGATACGTTCGTAGGTACTTTTCCGTGAAAAAAATATGGAAAATAATTATGCACTACGTCTGTACTTAGTTCAAAAAACATTATTTGTTTATTGACAAACTGAAAATTTGAATAGTATGACATTCAATTCAAGAAACTTTACTTTAGTGAGTAAAGTCTACATGGCGTAGTCAACCGCACATTTACACAAAATCTTTAGTATTTTCTTATTACAGGAGGCGATAGCTCGGGCCGCGGCGTGGTGTCACTGCCGGGCAGTCCGCGCGGCATAAACTCCTCAGTCCCGGTGGTTGGGTCAGCCGAGAGCCTCGTTACTAGGGTACGTACTATACACAGATACTTTACTTATCTATATATATCAACTGCATAGGACGACAACTATTGCTCAGTATTAGAGCGTTTTCACATTGTCCGATCCGATATCGGATGTAAGATCCTACATCCGCGTAGTCAGGCCGCGGGGGCGGGCGCGCCCGGGCGCCGTCTTTAGCGGTCACGCACACTACAACAAGCATTATGCCTACACGTACGCACCCAAACAAATATTATCGGTCCGAAAGCTGACGGGGGGGCTCCAACATGGCTGATTTATCGAAAGCGCCTTTCCGATATAGGATGTCGGAAGGCGCCTATGACAAAAACAGCTGCAGGAGAGTGCCTACATACATTTTATTTATTTTTTTAAGCTTAAAGTAAGAACAAGAGAACTTGTGCTCAGAATAAACCCTTATTCCTTAATCCTCTGTCCAGGTTTTAGCTGAACAAGGTCTGGCGGCGTACTGTGACGCAGAATTCGTGAGGAACACCTCGCGGGAGATGCAGGAGGCGCTTGAGATGACGCAGGAGCAGATGGACAGGTAAACTGGGACCTTTTTTATGCGCAAAGACAGTCCCACGAAATCCATGTTTTAAAATTCATTCGTCATCTCTATTGCTATTGCAGATCTCTAGTAGGAAACAGGTATAGAGATAAACATTTATATTTGGTGCAATGGATTTCCTTAAAGACTGAAAAGAAAGATTGGATTGCGATAAAGGTGCCTTAACCTTGTTTTCTCTTCGAACCTTTCACTAAGTACTTGTTTGATGTCTACGAAAGTTAATAGAGAGGTTGTGTGTAGCTGCATTTTACCCCCAATCCCCTGAATTATTTTTAGTAATAGGTACCTACTTATTAAACCATAACTTTTTCTTCAGAAGTCTTTGATTAGCGTAGCTTCCCGTTATAGATATTTTTCAATTGATGGTGAGTTTAAAGTAGTGACTTGGTATAAGTAGGTTTGTCATGTCTTCTGTATACTTCTGTCTTCGCCGATTTCATTTTTCATACCGGTTACATTTTTACTTTTTATTGGCTACCTATTCTGAGAGAATTTATCAGGAAAATTCACACAGGTAACGAGTATACTAGTACTAAAATTTGACTTCTTTTTATAGGGCGGCACACCAACTCATGATTCAAGAGAGAAATATAAAGCAAGCCCAAAACCAGCCTCAAGTTGTAAGTATCTACTTCAGCACTGTGGGGTCGATAACACCATAAAAAACCACGTCCAAGCATCATCCGAACGCACTAACTGAATGTCATTCTTACCACGAATTGTCCTTGTATTTAACCAAATACTAGTTCCAGTGTTTGTTAATGTTCTATGACCCCTTGATGATCAGTCAGAGGATGTCCATTGTCAACACAGCCCTCCGCCGTCAAAACTGTTGGTATGAGCTTAGCGCTTGAGGTCGATCCAGTTTTTTCCTGTAGACGACAATTCCAGTATGGCTTGTGTGTATATAGTTACCTACATACCTACCCTCACAGCTGTGAAACCCTTAGGCAAAATTTTTCCAAATAATTAACTATATATTTAATGAAATGGTAACTTAGCCTACTCTAACTTTCAATATTTTTGGCTGGAAGATCCAACAAAACCGAGAGGTTAGTTATGAACTTTCTAAAATTCATAAATTAATTAGGTGGACTGCATTACTGGTGTCGTATCATGATAGTCGGTATCTACTTAACTGTACATATACTCCTCAAAAATTAAGATCAGAGGATTGCTTTTCAATTCAATTCAATAAGTACCTATGTTCAGTCGTAGGTTTTTTCAGTAAGAAACATTTCGAGGTTAACATTTTTTCAATGGTGAAATCGGCCCCTCTTTATAAACCTACCTGTAGTTCCCAAGCGCACAGAATTTAATGAATGTATAGGCTAACATTTGGGCTGTTCCAGGGCGATATGCTAGCTCGCCACCCTTACCAGCCACCAACCATGCCCCCACCCTTCAAGCCGTTATAGCAGAGAGTGGCCGCGCCTCACAAGATGGCGGACACGAACAAAATGGCAGCCAAGATGACGCCGCGCCGCGGAATGGCGGCAATGGCGCGAAACACCACAAACAGCACAAGAGGAAGAGAAAAAGGAAACCAGTATTGGTATAGTGTATTGAAATATGTTTGAGATGTGCTCAAATTTTTATTTGTTGCTTAGGAAGTAGAAACTATTCCCCGATTCTGGCCCCACCTCTCAGTGGTCACCGATCCTGACCCCAGGGCCGATCCACCGGCCCCGGTGAACCTACAAAAAAAAAAAAAAAAAAAAAAGCCCCCCATTTGAATTGATTGCGCTAGGTCTCAGCAGTGCCCGGCGCCTCCTTCAGGTACTTACGAAATACGCTAATTAAACAATACACCTTGCTCACCACGGTAACAATAGGCTTATCGACCCTTTTCTATTGTTCGATCTCGACTCGGGCGCGTTATTGTGTTACCGAGAATACTACCTGGACCCTTCACCCACCGACGTCTTCATTCATGCCTTCTTTATGTGTGTTTTATACTGTAGGTGTTTGTGATAGGTATTAGCGATAGGTATTTGCAATAGGTATTAACGATAGGTATTTGCAAAAGGTACTTATTTGCGATGCATTATCTTATTATCTTACAACCTCTTGGAGCTATTTCGATTTATAAGGAATACAGTTCTAACCTAACCTAACCTAATTAGAATTTACACAAGTAATCCGTCGGTAGCCTAAACTAACCTAAACCTTCTTTTACCAAACCTAATTTGACCAAACCTAACTAAAATCAACCTAACTTCTCATTTCAAACTAACCTGCTTTCACCTAGTCTTCGTTCAAGTTATGTTTTAACCTAAATACCTAAACTTCTTACCTATCCAAACTAAAGCATCCTACATATCGTATACATACTTACCTATATTGTGCATATTGTATTGTGTTATTTTATTTAGTCTTACCTATTTCTAACTCATTATTTTTGTCTGCGATAAATGCAATTCAACCTAATGTAGCCTTTTTTATTCTTAAACTATTCTATCTTCTTAAACTTAGTATGTAAGTATGTCTCATTATCTAATACTATACAGTTTATTTTCACATACATTTTTATGTTCTTTGTAACACGATAGAAAGTAAACTCGTAGCTACTTGTTTCTTTGTATTATTAAAATAATAACTAGGCGTGTGAGGCATTTCTTGTGCACTTGTTTTCATTGTTATAACAGCTTAATTGCTTTATTGATAGACGTCTATTATATTTTATGCTGACAATGGATTATTATGTGGATATAATTTGGGTTTGAGTACAGGGAGCGTCTGTTTAGATGAACTTGTTGAGACATGTTACTTTGTATGATTTTAAAAAAAATAACGAGACGTGTCAACTGGTTTCAACATGATTTAGTCTAATACGTCGGCATTTCTTGTGTGTTGGTATTCATTGTTATAACAGCATAATTGCTTTATTGGTAGACATCTATTATATTTTATACTGACAATGGATTTATTGTTTCCTATTATGCTTTTGAATTTGGGTTTTAGTAAAGAGAGCGTCTGTATTAGATGAACCTGTTGAGACATGATTTGAACGATACTGTATCCTGCTCACTATCACAGTATAAAAGCCGAAGAGAAATGGCTTTGAGTAAGTATTACTGTCGTGGCAGTCCTCTGTATCAGAGCTCCTTGTATCTACTGCAGTATATAGAAATATAGTGTTAATTCAACAGTGAAGTGTTTAAGTGTTTATAGAAAGACCCAACAATGGATGTAAGTATGTCTTTTATTACCGTAACTTACTTTGTTTTGTTTTCACTTGTGTTCTTTGTGTTTTAATTATCAAGATCGTAGACAGTGTGTAAATTATTGTTTTATATTGTTTCAGTTCACTGAAAATACTTTCAAGAACTATTACTACCCGGATGATAATAAAGACGAATCAAGCGATGAAGAGGGTACGCTTGGTCTCAAAGTTAAACAAGCCATCGCAAAGAAACGTTCAGGAAACAATATCGATAGCTTCTTTGAACGACCTAAAAAGCAGTCTAAAGTTGTGAAACGGTCTTCAAATGTGAGCATAAGTTCACCAGACGGTGTTGCAAACTTGTCATCCGGACAAGACGACGGGGCCTATGCATCACATTTGATTAAAATCGAGATATATGATATGCATAAAATCAAAAACGTCCCACCCATGGAACACTGGAAGCATGCGGACTTCAGATTGAAATATTTTGCGTTGGAAGACGATTTGGAGCTACAAAATACGCGAAATATTATTTATAACATAACAAAGCAATTAGCTTCTAAGGACAGTAGTGTGAAATATTTTATAGATAATAAGAAACAGTGATAGTTATAATTATTAATGATAGTAGTAGCTTAATGATTGTGTTAACGTATTTCTCATTTTTTACCTCTCCTTAAGTACTTTTCCATGTAACAGATTTTTTTGTGTCGTCTCGTTTTTTAAGTAACAAAGAATGTTAAGAAATATTTTGTAAATACTAAGATTAAAAAAAAAAATGTGTGGTTTAAAAGGTCTTTGTATTATATGAAAAAATAAAAAATCTTATTTAAGTACACATATTATTTTATTTCACAAAAAATGTTTTAAACATATTCCTTAATATAAGGTCATTACATACAGAATTATCAGAAAACAAACTTAGCATATCTGTCATAGTTTTTCCATGATATTTAAAATACAAATAAACTAGACAATATTCACCACAAACTGAAGTAAAATGGTTTTGAAGAGGTTTATTGTTATAAAACCACTGTCTGGTGTTTCTTTTTAAAAATAAGTTATGGTAACCTGAAGGTTTCCGTCCGAAGGAATCAAAATATTCTCCTATACCAGTAACATCAATGTGTATGGCAACCCAGTGGGAGCCTGGTTTCGTGTCAGGGTCCAAATTACTAACAATAAAGACAGGTAGATCGACCCAAACAGGTATTTTGTTAGCAGCAAAAACATTTGATTCAAAAAGTGGGTTTAATTTCTTCATACAAAATTGAATCTCATTAGTATCCATAATTACTTAATTAATAACAATTTATGTCTTGATGATGCTGCAAACAATGACTACAACAAAATAAAGTAAACGAAAGAAAACATTGTATTTATATAATTATGTTTTTCAACTATTATAATCTACAGATACATCACGGTTTTTGTTTATTTCAATAATGTTGTCAAATTCTGCATACACGATACAATTAATGGTGCTAGTTAGAGCCGAATCAAAGCGTACTTCTATCCGAACACTTCCATGTCTAACAAGATTCCAGTGTGAAGTTGAACTAGCAGATAAATCAGGGGTTAAATCAAAACATAACAAACAATATCCTCCACCATAATCCGTTCTACTTATTCCATTACCTTCGTTGTGAAAATGAATACCAGTTCCAGAAAATAAGGTATGATATGCCGCCGCTATTAAACCAGAACTAAATGACGGTTGTAATGTTTTAGAAGGAATTTCATGACCATCTACAAACAAGCTAAATGAATTCATATTATAATTTTGAAAATTAAATGGATTCAAAGCTAAATTTCCATTAAAACCTGAATTTGATACAAATCCAATAATACAGCGTTTAGGAATTTGTCCGAGAAATATATTATCCAATGTTTTACCCTGGACCCCTGTTGGTATTGTGAGAACCTTAACTTCTGCTCTCGTAATGGGGTACTTCGCAGTCGTTGTTGCCAATACTTTTTGATGGGCTAACAAAACGCTAGGATTGATTTTTGTTCTTCTAACAATGAGACTAGCATCTGTTATTTGTACTTTAAGTTTTTTATCTTGATGACAAAGTAAATTAAATGATTCTTTTGATCGGACTAACTTAATACGCAATTCAACACCATTTATCAAGAATTTCTCTTGGTTAAATATATCGCCATGCAAATGTCCAATCATTTCCACTTCCTTACTCTCTTTGATAAATTCTAGTCTTTTCTGAAATCCTTTGTTGTTGGCGTCAACGGTATCCATAAAACCTGGGGTATCCTCATACCATAACCCACAAGTAAGATGGGTTTTTTTGGCTGCCGGTCCATAGTTGAGAAGATTTTCCATATAAGCACGGTAAGCATATGTATTGTTTGGGGGTGATATGAGTTTTTGATTTAAATATACATCAAGTTGGTTGAAAAGGGAATGTAACCAGTTATTGGTGGGTCCAACTCCGGCATCTGCTTTTAATTTTGTCCCATCTTGATTCAATACTTTAGCAGTAATATGTAACATTGTGTGTGATAGATCAATGTAGTCATCTCCTGATCCAGGTACTTGAAATTCAATGGGGCCATCATCACTTAAAGATGAAATTGGTTTGTAATGAATCCAATGTCCGCTTTCAATACTTGTTTGAGTTGATGGAAGGGCAAATATATCTAATTCAGATTTTGCACATTCACATGAATGACTGTGTAGAAATGACATTATTTAACTTGAAAATATATCGTTATTTTTATTATTATTTCTACTTCCTCTTCGTCGCGATGCTTTTCGAGTAATGAGCGGTTCTCTTCTTTTATTCGACATTTTATACCCAGATCCTGACATGAGAGAATCAATTTTTTCATCAGCCTTTCTTTTTAGGTTAGCGCTCGCTTCCTTAAATCGTGATCGAATGGAACTATCCATAGGACGAGAATTTACCATATCAGTTAACAAACCAACCCCTGCCCCTAAGGTTTCTTTTCCAATGGTTTTTAAACCGCTAGATAACAAAGGGAGCACTGATCTAAATAGTCCACCCAAAAAACTGCCTATACCATGTCCTCGTTGATATGGAACTCCCTTATAGACAATACCTATCCCAGAGCCGGCTTGGTGTGAATAATAATGTTCGTAAGGACAAGAGACTGACGATCTGTTGTAAATCATTTTACTCGTTGAAAGTGTAGCTTCACGCAAGAAGATCCAAATTGAAATGGTACTCTGACACCAGTCGTTGTTCTTATATCTATTTCAATGGTATCGAACTCTCTTCGTAAAACTGGTACATAATGAGCGGGTGAGAAGATGTGAGTTTTATAAGCTCCATAAATGAACTTAGTTGGATCTAAAGGTATTATTCTGAGTAATGAAGTAATAACATCTCCGACTACTTGTGGGTGTATTATATCAGTATAAACAAATATTTGAGATGGTAAACCTAAATATAAATTTGCAGGGCTTTTTCCTAATGTATTTTGTTTTAAATTTGTTTTCGGTTTAAAACCCAATTGCAGACTTAGTATCGGAGTTGTAATGATAGATGTTATTTCTTTATTTGTTGTTGCTATTCCAACCAGTTTTGTTAATCCATCATATCGAAATTTTACGTTATTTTTTAACTGTGGGTTTTCATTAAACGCTTGAAGAAAATGATCTATATTATCATATGTAGTGGCTGGTATATGAGTTTTTATATCCACTATTTTTGTAGTTTTATCGGTGGGTGATAACACCTTTTTCTTTAAATAAATGATGTTTTCGTGCTCTTGAACATTATACATGGAACAAGGATATTGAAATTCCACCAACCCAACTACCCATTCTCCATCCAATTTAATGGTCTTTGGTAATTTAGTTAAGAAATGTGCAGTCGTGTTATCCGTGTAGTAATCTGATGAACTATTACTTAACAAAGTTAGATAAAAACTATTTTCACTCATATTTTCTTTAAGTTTGATTCAGGTATCCAAGAATTAAATTTATTAGGATAACCTTGCCACTTAACTAGTATTTCCTTTCTGCCAGCAACTCGACGCGAGCGTATTATTTTATCAATTTTATACTCGTTGGAGGGGAGGTAAGTTACCTTTTGTAATTCTTTAGAATAAAATGTACCAATGATGGGTTCACCTTCTAAATCCTTTATTGTATAAACAACTCGTGGCGATCTGTTAATAATCGAATCAATAATAAATATTTCATCACTCCAATTACTTTCATAACCTTTTTGAAACACATGCTTATATTTAGTGATTCTAACATGATCACCTACATTTAGTTTTTTAGTTTCTAATGAAATTTGCCTATCTTTTTTGCGATCATATAAATTACACCAAACAGTCATAATATTATTAGAGCTAACATCAACTGGGCGCATTTTAATGCTAGAATGATAGCTATGGTTGTAAGAATGTAGAAGATCTTGTAATATATTTGTGTAGTTATATGTATTCTTATGAGTGAAGTAACGCCACATTTTCATTTTAAGTGTTCTTTGAAACCTTTCTACTATACTTGCTTTAATGTCGGGGTTATTAGTGGTATAATAATTAATATTTTTGCTCTTAAAGTAATCTCTAACCGCCTTTGAAACAAATTCTGTACCTTTATCAGATTGGATGTGACGGGGAACAGAGTTGGCTTCAGTAAATATGCTTTCAAAACATTGTTTAACAGTTGCTGAATCCTTCTTCTTCATGGCTCTTGCAAAAGCATATTTACTGAACACATCAATAACACAAAGAATATATTTGTACCCATCATTATATTGACTATAAGTACTCATATCACTTAAATCAGCTTGCCAAAGTTCATTAAAGTTCGAGAGAATGTATTTATTTCTAGTAAATCGTCTATGAATAGGTTTATGCAGCGTGTGCGTATCTTGAGATTGTAACCATTTTTTCACTTCCTCTTTGTTCATTTGACCTTTCATTTCCTTTGATAAATTATTTAAACTGCTATAGCCAGCTGGATTAGAGACGTCATAATAGATTCTGTTAATATCTAATAAGGAGTCCATCTTTCCCACTCTATTTTCTTTCCGGATCGCTTTTGCTCCCGTGTAGCAAGAGGCGTAGAAGTGTTATTATCTTTATCTGTTGAGGCTCTCGTCTTCACAGATGTGGAGGGGGTAAAGGGTTCAATCAAAGGAGTACCATTAATAAATGCTAAATTTGTAGGATTACCTATGCATGACCTAGGAACTTCGATATCTTTTAAAAGTAAAGCAAACACTTCCCATCCAATTGGCTTAGGACGTTTAAGACATCTAACGGTGTCGCTTACCAAATCAGTAATATTACTATTTTGAATGGTTTGGTTATTTATAACAACTTCACCAGTCTGTTTCCACCAAATTTTCGGTTTACTTGAAACAATGTAATCTAACAACGTTCGAGCTTTTTTTTCATAAGATTTAGGTAATATGTTTATAATTTTTGACGGACTAATTGGCATTAGTTCTTGATTTATTTCGCCAGGTGGTGTATTAAACGATGACGGTGTGGCTGCTTCAGTTACATTATCTGTAACTGACTCATTATTTTCAATCTCCTCCTTTTTGTTCACTTTTGTTTTTATAATATCATTACTTTCGTTGATGACTTGATCTACCCCCTCCATCACGATGGGTATTCTAAACGGTTTTCGATCTGTTTCAATAAAATGTAGAAATCTTTGTAATGCTTGAGAATATAACGTCCACTTTTCGCGATCATTTATTTTACTTTTAAGGATTTTTTGCATCTCTCCATCTAGCCGAGATGAGGAATTTTCGGGTGGACTCTCATTCCGTTTCAGCCTTTCAATAAAATCTGATTCAACTAATAACATTTTTTTTGTGTTTTCCATTTTGTTTATGATAAAGAGTTCACTAAAGCACTTAAAACTGCACCTAAAATAATAGGTAGAAATGCACCTCCTTTTTGAACTATAACAGTTTTTCTTATTTTATGTTTCCCTTTCGAAACTAATTTTCTTAAAATATCTTTATATTTTTTTAGTTTCGTCTTTTCTTTTTTTTCTAATGGAATTTTCCCATTTAGGACGTTATAAATGCACTCACAAATAATGTTGATCTCTTCATCGTCACAAGATTTAAGTAACGCAGTACGATATTTGGGTTTAAGCAACTGCAATGCTTCAAGTAAATGTTTATATGTGTTTACTCTTGCATGCATCATGTAGAACTGACTAAAATATGGTGATTTTTATCATATTTAAACCCCTTTTTAGGTACATACACTGTGCAATGCCCATCAAACGGAAATATTTTTGTTTTAAAACGGCATATGTCATTTGTATTTTGTTTCAGGTCAATCATGAGGTAACCATGAGCCTCCTTTGTAGCATCTTTGTAGGCTTCGTCCACAAACTTTGAGTTTTCTGGGTAAACTTGTCGTGACAGGTAGCGTATTTGAGTTTTATCCCTGGGATTTTTAAAAAATACAATGTAGCTTGTATTCAATGAAATATCACGTTGCCCTCTACCTTGATGAAATACGTTTTGTGTAATATAAAAAACACTTAAGTTTCTATGATGACTACCCTTCGTAAAAATGTCAACGATTCGTCCATCTGATTCTCTCATCAAATCATCTATAATAAGAAGTTTAGGTTTCTTCCCATCAAAAATTGAAAAATCTGGTATTCCTTGACTATAATTTACATTTTCCAGATTGTAGAGAGGTTGCATTTCATCATAACACCAAATAATTTCATCAAATTCAACATTACATATCTCTTTGGAGTTATTCAAAAAGTTTGTAACAAATTGCGTTTTACCACACCCACTAGGACCTGCGACAATGGTAGTGAAAGGATGATAAAAGTGAATCATTATTAGATATCGTAATCTATGTGTATGTGTGTGGGTGAGTGTTGATATGTTAACGGATGGACTTTAAATGGTAATATTCAGAAAGATGATTACTATTTAAACAACTCAGATATAGTAGACAAAAAAAAAACAAAATGATTACGTAAATTTTTTTTTTTATTATTTAGGATTACACTTTAAACATTATTTTTTTTGTTTCATATTTACAAAAATACCTTAAAAGATACAATAAAATAAAATTCATACATTTTTTTACATGTTTACAAGTAATACCTTAAAAATATACAATGTACAAACAATAATTTGGAATTCGAATGTTCTGTGTGATTATATTACAACTTTGAAACTTTTTCATTATTGCGGTATTTTATAATGACCCCACGCTAGAGTGTCAGAAGAGTTTTCTAATAAGTACCGTTTTGTATCTTCATGCGATAATGATATTTTTTTTATTTTTTGAGTGAATATTATATGTTTTATAGACTTAAATCTTAGCATTTGAGCGCGTTGCAAATTTTTATTAAATAAACACGTTTTGTAATTGTCAAGAGTAAATTTTTTTGTAACACATTTATTGACTCCTTTAGCTTTTGATAAAACACCATATTTTTCAGTTTTCTCATCATTCTCATCATATTTTTCAACATCTAAGGTATACATTTTAGATCTCAGACCTACGAACTCTTTTAAAATTCTACCATTATTTTCATCTTTGAAAAACCCTAATCGCTTTTTATTTATTAACGGCAAATCATATTTATTGTTAGGAGGATAGTCAGATGTATCAAAATATAAATTAAGATCTGATTTTATATCTGCGTAATAATTTTCCGTGAAAATTTGATATACTAAGCTATCAGTATCTGTATAAAGAAGCTTAAGATTGTCTGGATATTTGGTTTTCATGTAGCTGTATTGAAAGTCATACATCAAAGTTTTCGATATATCTAATACGCAAAATCCCAGATAAATCGGTTTATTATAAAATATTTTAGTTTTATTCAATTGAACGGCCACTAAATTCTCAGAGAATATGGATAAACTATGGAACTCAGGTTTCGCTATCAAAGATTGAACCCCCTGCGTTTTTCCTCGATTTTCCCAGTGATTTAATAATTTGACATTTACGCGTTTTGCAACATTTTCCATGGTCTTACCGAACACTGAATTATTCATTAGTTTAAAGAAATCTTTTTCAAAATCGGATGATGCCTGTGATCGCATGTGGGTGTTCAAATCTATGTAACTTTTTAACCACATAGACTGCTGAAATTTAAGAATGCGATGGATTTTACTCAATTTCAAACCATTCTTCAAACACTGTTTTAGATTTCTATAATGAATGACATAATTCGTTTTTTTATTTAAATTAGGAATTAATTTTTTTTCTTTGGAATTACCCAAACAAACGTTTTCAGGACAAAATGGCAAATCTGAATGAGAGTCATGCAACTCGTTAGGGTATTCGAGATCAACTTCTAAAATTAAACCATGATCAGCGTCATCAGATATATTAAAGTCAGTATCTGTATTTACCCATTCAAATTTACCGGTAGGAAGACATTGAGACATAGCCCACCCGTAAAGGTTATTTGCATCAAAGTACATAAGAAATGACGATGGGATATTTTGATTATAATCTTCTAAAAAAATATTATTAGCCTTTGCGTATCTATTACTACATTGTGATATGCCACCTCGAATATTTTTTGATATAAAAGCTATTTTATCGATATCAGTTAGGAGTTCTAGTTTTATTTTTGTAGTTCTTAACATTGCATCCCAACTTAATCCCGGAGCAGTATAATAATGAGCGGGGTCTAATCCATACGTCTTAAGACAAAGGTTTCTAAAATTTTCAAATATATCAGTTAGTAATAGAACATCAGTTTTTAAATATAAATCAGAATAATCACCCATATTTTTGCATTGAAAATGAGACCAAACATCTTTTGCGTGATCATAATCCTCTTCTGAGATGTGACTATCAGACAAGGAACTAAAGAAATCATCTTTAGAGGGAAGAGCTGTTAAGTTTAAAGAATCGTATGATGACATGTGTTCATAGGGATAGACACCCTTTCGTAATAAGCGTTTAAAATCCTCCTCGTATGAAAAATTCAATTTTAATTCATGAAATTGTTCAGGCAACAAGTTTTTTGCCAATTTGTCAAGACTACTGGACATAAATTTAAGTGAATCGACAAATCTCAATTTAATTGTGCGATTATTTATTTGTAAGCTCTTAGAAAATGAAATGTATTTCTCTTTGTTCTCTGGAATCAGTTCAATGTCGCCTTCCGCCAAACCAAGCCCATGCACTATAAAATGACTATCATAGTTACACAAATTATGGAAAAATACAGGTACAAAATTAGGTGCCCTGTATTTTTCAGAACAAAATGTATGTGCCACTCCTTCATAAAGACCAGTATGGTAATTATAGGAAATGACTGAATCCTCGTTTAAATTTTTATCACAAATATAACATGTACTACTCTGAGCAATATGCAGATTATTTGCATTAGATAAAGACAATGGAGTTTTTACAAAAGTATTTCTCCTACAAATGGCCTTTAAGTCTTGTTCCATATACTTCATAAATTCCTGGGTGCAATTTTTGCCTTTATATGTTCTGTACACTGACAATTTATCATTATAAGAACATTTAATGTAGTATCCAAAACTATATACCTCATGTTTTTGTACATTTGTTGTTGAGGATGTAGTAGGATTAATTGTACCTGTTTGAATCGGGTTTAGAAAGGCCTCGAAATCAGCATAAATAACAAAAGGTACCCTTAATTTACGTTCATAATTATCGAAAGTAAGTATATTGGAGGAAACGTTTTCATTGAACCAGTTTTTCTTTTTATCCTGTTCTGAAGGTAAATGTGTACAAACATGGAAACAATCGTTTCTTTGATGATTCATTAAATTGTCGCGAGTTGTAAAGTTCGACAAACAACCATCACAAATATGTGCAGCATGCTGTGTATTTGATAATTGTTTAGATACTAACCTAGATAAATTTTTGATATAGCAATAATGCCCCTTACTGTCTTTGGATATGTACAATAAATTCAAGTGGGTAGCTTTTTTGCACTTTGTTAAGTGTAATGGGCCTACTACGTCATGTTTTTTACTTTTCGAATTGTATTCAAGACCAAAAACGTTTATACTTATATCATTCATTTTTTCAAATTTCTGAATATCTCCAACCTTAAGTGGGAAAGTTAAATTTCTAAAATTTAATTTATTTTTATGCGCTATATACGATTTCGCAGTGTTTGAACGATGACTTGTAGGTGGATACAAGCCTGACAATACAGCCCATCTAAAACATTCATGATCATTATTTTTTACATTAATAACTGCTTTTCTGTTCTGAATATCACGTGGTAATTCGATATAGGAAGAACCACGCAATGGATTAAATTTGTTTACATTGACATCTAGATAGTTAAATTTTACTAAACTCCATCCACTGTCCTTTCTCTCAAAGTTAAATAATTTTGATAATATATCTTTAACAACTGACTCGAAAATATCATCTTTGTCGCTGCTAACATCAACTACATTGTTACATAATTGGAAATCAAATGTATTATTTACTTGTTTGCTCTCTTGAGTAAAATCCGCATTCAAAATAAAGTTTACTTTTAATGCATGGTGATCAGTGAGGGAACGATCCAATAATGCAAAGATTTTATCTTTATTTCCTAGTAAAATGGATTCGGGAGTAAATGGTTGGTGAACATTTTCATTTAATAGTATTCTGTAAGTGGCCACCCTATTCTTAAAAGCATTTTCAATTAACTGAACATTAACCCATTCAATGTCAGCCCTTAAAACATTATTTTTGTGAAGATTACTATTTAAATGATTTTTAAAATATCTTTTAGAAACAAACTTATTACACACAGAACATTCAATTTCATGATTATTATTTGTACTCACAATGACATCGGGAACTGGTTCGGATGATGTTGATGCTACAGGTTCAGCAGCTGCTGAACGGTTTTTCTTCACCAAGAATTCTTCGGTCTCCAAAACTGCAGCTGTCCTTTTTACTCCCCGTCCTATTTGAGAAGATCTATAACAATACATAATAAACATAAATATCTTAATGTCAGATAAAATAAAAATAATTACTAAAACAGTTGGTTGTATATACTAACGTAAGTCTTTTCGACACTGCTGACAATAGGCCCGCATCATCAAAACTCCATCAATCACATCTGATGACTGAGTATTCCCCTTGGAATTTTTGATATGCCCATCACATGGTGTATAATACGGTATAATATCAGAATCTTCCAGTAACGAGTGAGGTAATTTGTTTGATATATACCACATTCTTATATTTCTATGAAAATATGCTAAAATAAATTCTTTACTTAATTCCTCAATCTTATCACGAGGCAAAGTGAGACCAATATGATAGTAAGTAAACACCATTATGCAAAGGATATCACAGTACAAGCAAGGCACCAAAACACTGAATGATATGAACTCGAGATACCCCGCTTATATAACCAGCACTCTCCCACCCCACGTTTATCCTAACAATAAGTTCTGGTCACAACAAGTTAGGAGGAACCCATCCTTTGTTAAACAGGTACTGGATAAGAGTTATAAACATGTATGAACAGGAATACTTTTACTTACGCCTCTCGATGTAGTTGGCTCACAAGACGGGCAGCCTCGCATAGATCTTCATTTTCTTCTATTTCTTCACAGAGCCTGATAAGTTCAAGATCGTAGACATCACAACTCAAAGAGTCCATTATGAAATGAGAAATCATACAGTGCTTACTTTCATTTAAATAGTTGACTACAGGTATAAGATTTCTAAGAGTGGGGACTGTAATCTTTACAAATGAGAAGTATTAAATTAAAACTTGTTGTAATGTGATACAATAAAAATAATCTGTTACATGGAAAATGTACTTAAGGAGAGGTAAAAAATGAGAAATACGTTAACACAATCATTAAGCTACTACTATCATTAATAATTATAACTATCACTGTTTCTTATTATCTATAAAATATTTCACACTACTGTCCTTAGAAGCTAATTGCTTTGTTATGTTATAAATAATATTTCGCGTATTTTGTAGCTCCAAATCGTCTTCCAACGCAAAATATTTCAATCTGAAGTCCGCATGCTTCCAGTGTTCCATGGGTGGGACGTTTTTGATTTTATGCATATCATATATCTCGATTTTAATCAAATGTGATGCATAGGCCCCGTCGTCTTGTCCGGATGACAAGTTTGCAACACCGTCTGGTGAACTTTTGCTCACATTTGAAGACCGTTTCACAACTTTAGACTGCTTTTTAGGTCGTTCAAAGAAGCTATCGATATTGTTTCCTGAACGTTTCTTTGCGATGGCTTGTTTAACTTTGAGACCAAGCGTACCCTCTTCATCGCTTGATTCGTCTTTATTATCATCCGGGTAGTAATAGTTCTTGAAAGTATTTTCAGTGAACTGAAACAATATAAAACAATAATTTACACACTGTCTACGATCTTGATAATTAAAACACAAAGAACACAAGTGAAAACAAAACAAAGTAAGTTACGGTAATAAAAGACATACTTACATCCATTGTTGGGTCTTTCTATAAACACTTAAACACTTCACTGTTGAATTAACACTATATTTCTATATACTGCAGTAGATACAAGGAGCTCTGATACAGAGGACTGCCACGACAGTAATACTTACTCAAAGCCATTTCTCTTCGGCTTTTATACTGTGATAGTGAGCAGGATACAGTATCGTTCAAATCATGTCTCAACAGGTTCATCTAATACAGACGCTCTCTTTACTAAAACCCAAATTCAAAAGCATAATAGGAAACAATAAATCCATTGTCAGTATAAAATATAATAGATGTCTACCAATAAAGCAATTATGCTGTTATAACAATGAATACCAACACACAAGAAATGCCGACGTATTAGACTAAATCATGTTGAAACCAGTTGACACGTCTCGTTATTTTTTTAAAATCATACAAAGTAACATGTCTCAACAAGTTCATCTAAACAGACGCTCCCTGTACTCAAACCCAAATTATATCCACATAATAATCCATTGTCAGCATAAAATATAATAGACGTCTATCAATAAAGCAATTAAGCTGTTATAACAATGAAAACAAGTGCACAAGAAATGCCTCACACGCCTAGTTATTATTTTAATAATACAAAGAAACAAGTAGCTACGAGTTTACTTTCTATCGTGTTACAAAGAACATAAAAATGTATGTGAAAATAAACTGTATAGTATTAGATAATGAGACATACTTACATACTAAGTTTAAGAAGATAGAATAGTTTAAGAATAAAAAAGGCTACATTAGGTTGAATTGCATTTATCGCAGACAAAAATAATGAGTTAGAAATAGGTAAGACTAAATAAAATAACACAATACAATATGCACAATATAGGTAAGTATGTATACGATATGTAGGATGCTTTAGTTTGGATAGGTAAGAAGTTTAGGTATTTAGGTTAAAACATAACTTGAACGAAGACTAGGTGAAAGCAGGTTAGTTTGAAATGAGAAGTTAGGTTGATTTTAGTTAGGTTTGGTCAAATTAGGTTTGGTAAAAGAAGGTTTAGGTTAGTTTAGGCTACCGACGGATTACTTGTGTAAATTCTAATTAGGTTAGGTTAGGTTAGAACTGTATTCCTTATAAATCGAAATAGCTCCAAGAGGTTGTAAGATAATAAGATAATGCATCGCAAATAAGTACCTTTTGCAAATACCTATCGTTAATACCTATTGCAAATACCTATCGCTAATACCTATCACAAACACCTACAGTATAAAACACACATAAAGAAGGCATGAATGAAGACGTCGGTGGGTGAAGGGTCCAGGTAGTATTCTCGGTAACACAATAACGCGCCCGAGTCGAGATCGAACAATAGAAAAGGGTCGATAAGCCTATTGTTACCGTGGTGAGCAAGGTGTATTGTTTAATTAGCGTATTTCGTAAGTACCTGAAGGAGGCGCCGGGCACTGCTGAGACCTAGCGCAATCAATTCAAATGGGGGGCTTTTTTTTTTTTTTTTTTTTTGTAGGTTCACCGGGGCCGGTGGATCGGCCCTGGGGTCAGGATCGGTGACCACTGAGAGGTGGGGCCAGAATCGGGGAATAGTTTCTACTTTAGGATTAGGGGCCGATGATTTTTACCACCAATTTATCATCGCAATATAGTTAGATTGAGGCAGCAATATAGTTCTGCTTTTAATAAATATCTGTGTCTTTATCGATTGTACCGACAACGTTTGTAAATCCTTATTGAATTTAGCTCCATGTCAATGCGAAACATTGTTACTTGTCAATTGCTCTCTGATTGTACGAGTAAGTCCTTGGACTTATAAAGTAGGTAATTAAAACTTCTAAATGAAGACTAATTCTACATAGGGGAAAGTGCTTGGAAACACAGGACTATGCTCTAAGGCTACGTTCTAAGACAGTAAGTTGTGTTCGGGTCAAGGAGCAATAAATAAGAGTACTACACAAACTCACGTTCCTTGTCGTTGGCATAGATGGCACCACTTAGCGTAAATTTTGTATGGCTAATATAGACCTATTAACGTCATATCGTGATCTAGTGTGCTCTCTGAGAGATTTACCTAATGCAGATGGGATTGGAATAAAAGCTGAGGTCAAAGTGCCTTACAAAATATGTAACTGAAATCTTGCTAATGTAACGCCATCTACAACCAAAATAGATAACCTCCTCTTCAATATTTATTTGTCGCTAATTAAAATGTCTATTAGCATCTTTTCTTAGATGCCTACCTTCGTTGGCTGTACATACACCTTTGTTGGTACATTGGTCTTCTATGCATTAAGCATACTAGACTTCCTATTTTATTAACTTCTGTGTACGGCAGATGAAAAAGTGAGATTAGTAGATGTAATGTAATGTATTTGGTAAAATTTAGACGTTGTAATGTTTAGAAAGGGCCAAATAATAATTTCAACTTCAGGAGTGGATCCGTAATTTGAAATATAGTTCTAGGTACCTCTAAAAATTAACCCATCTTTATAATACTGTGGAAGTAGCAAACAGCCTGCAAGTTTGTGGCGAGGCGATTACCTATCGCCTACCCTACCTAATTACATAGGTAAGGCAAGAAAATTCTGCCTTTTTACTATAGTATGAGGGAAATAGATGAAACAGTTGCTTATGTCCACGGGCGACGGTCACCGCTTCCCATCAGGCGGATATCAATTAAAAAAGAAGTAACGGGCAGTTGTGCTGGTACTATTGGCCCTTTGTTTAGATTTAAAACATAATACAGAGAGAGAAAATTGTCTCTAAAACAATATTAAGAGATACTTTCGTTTACCTTATGTATTAGAAAAAAATGTAATTTTTCTAGATGTGTAGTTTTACAGTTATATGAAAATGATATAGATATATCAATATCATACATACCTATATGTCATATAGGTGTGTGATTTCGTCGGTACACATATGTATACCTATTGACAAAAATAACTTTCAGTATCGTGGTAAGTGTTTATGGCATTATTTAGACCTTTGTGTTTGGGTGCTTGGAAGAAAACGGCCAAGCAAAACGCACAATTCATCAACCTAATCGTGAAGACATTTGTTCATTGTATAATTTGATCCGTTGTTATATCAGATTACATTAATATAAAGTAGGTAGTAAATATTTAAGAAAATATAAATGAGCAGAGGGGCTAGCAAGATGACAATGTTTGATAGGAAATGCCAATCGAAACTTTATTATTATTTATTTATTATAAATAATCATACATACCACTTACAAATCAGTCTAAGGCGTGATTTAAATGACATTAAAAAAACTTATATGTATAGGTATACTTTTTCTTTTTCTTGACGTTTTTCCATGAAAGATTGTCATCTGGGCTACGCCCCCATACCGCGCACTCATACAAGTGACGTGTCTCACGTGTCTGAAGTAACTTTGATTACTAAGGGGCAGGGACGAGTCAGTAACTTCTAAAGGGCTGGACCGATTTTGATCAACATTATTTGAGTGTTTGAGTAAGTCCGGATAGAATGAGCTAGGTTGTAGAGGGTTCCTCGAAATAAAATAAGAAGGCTTGAAAGTCACAGATATCTGATAAAATTCAGTTGGAAATTGTTCCTATCCATTTCCCATTATTATATCAAATATCGCTGTATACGTTCTGGTTTCTTATTTATTTTTACCAAGACAAAGATCCCAATCGCAATAGATGGGACTTTTACTTATAAATAATGTCAATGTAACAATATAGTATTAATAGCATTTTATAAACAAATAAAATAATTAGGTATAGAACTTATTATTATTTCTACAGATTTTTTATAAACAAATAAGTACATGTAATAGCAATCATCTAATTACAACGGTAGTAAACTACCCTCTGTTTCTTTCCGTTTTATTAATGAGTTACGGTAAGAATTATAGGTATGTCTGTAACCCGAAAAATCAAACCATCTTCCAAAGGTCTATAATCCGTATTTCCATATTACCCGTCTGACAATACCCGATCAGGAAATCGTTGAACTGATAATATGTCTAAAACTGTAGAGAAACACAATTTTCCGTAGAGATTTTAGAGTTAGCGATGACTGAGATTTTATATTGGAGAACATGTATTTCAGAACTTGGCTCAATCCTTTGCAAACTTCAAAAAAAAAAACAATTTTCCTTACGCAGAAATTATTTGTATTTTCAAGCCCTAACCTAGCCTTATCTAAGCTTAGTCTAACCGATCATTTTAATGGACCAACTAACATCCATAAAACTCACGAATAACCTTTACATTTGACTACCGCATTTCAATACCAATGAAGTTTCATAATTGTCACTAAAAGATGGCGCTGCACACAAATCGCTACATCGATAAACTGGAAATCAAAATGCAGTTTTTATAGTGTTTACAATTAGCGTATTATTTATCAACAGTTCAGTCGAGCTTACAAATGAAGTTGAAAATAATATTTAGACCACGTTTTACCTTACCTAACATACCTACACTACAAATTTTAAAGCAAAATTGTATAACTTCTAAATCTTTTTCGGTATACCTAAAATCCTAAAACCTCAATGCCTCCTTTACTACGTGAACTCAAAATATACTAAATTATGTTTAAAGTGTGTGTACAGACAGTGTGTACTACCTTTAACGTGTAATTTTATTATGTGTAAAATATTTGACCAACAAAACAAAAACAAGTAGTTATTATTCTGTAAATGACTATGAAAATAAATTCAGTTGCTATTTAAAATTAAAGTCAACTTATTCAGACGGCAAAATTACATGCTTACATAGGTAACCAAAATATAACATACGCAGATCTTTTTTGAAGCCACGAGGAAACTACATAATTCAGATTCCAACGTAAGTCAAAGCTACAACATAGGTGTTATGAATCATGTAATCATTTCGTTTTATTTACCGTGTCAAATTTTACAATTTAGCCTTGTAAGGACCCCTAGGAAGTGCCCTTTTAAGTAATCGAATAAATGACGTAGTTTAGCTCTCATCTCTTCAAATGAACAACATTCCGTAGACATAAGAAAATAACAATATAATGGTAATTAAATAAACCGACGTTTTCGTTATGCCCAAAGAGAAAAGATAGACAAAACAAGAAACGACTTTAGATAATTTTTAGAGATGCACCGGATATTCGGTTACCATCCGGTATCCGGCCATGATTTTAACATCCGGCCGGATACCGGATAGTGGCCTACTATCCGGCGGGATACCGGATAGTAACATTGCTTGATTTCGGAGTAAACAAAATTGGAATAAAAAACAGTCACGGTTATAATCGTAAATGTTTATTATTTTAAAACTATTTAGACATTCCACTCACTTGCACACGCACTCATTTCGAACCTAGAAATGAGTCCGCGCGAACGTCCACTACGAAACAGGTCAAAACCTGCACAATGCGCACCTGAATAACCGAAATGTAGGTATAGTTCCGCCGGCCGAATATTTGGCGGCCGGGTACCGAATATTCGGCCGATGTTCAGGCCGAATATCCAATATCCGGTATCCGGCCAAACAACTATCCGTTGCATCTCTAATAATTTTCAAATAGTTGTACTCGAACAGTCCACAGATGGCGCACTTGCAGTAGCAAGTGCAACAACTAACAACTAAGTAGTAAGTAGTAACTTACTATTACTTAGTAACGCCATCTAGTACAAGATTATTGGAACGATTCTATTATTCTTTTCTCGCCTACTATGGAATGAAACCGCACAATTCTATGCTTCCCTATCTTTATAAGTGCCAACTGCCATTTCCTGATTCTGAGAAATCTATTATACTGTTGCATTACTTGCATTTGAAAAATCCAAAGTACATATTTTCTATTTTGTTGCTAACTTTCACATTCATTGATTGTTAGTTATTTCCTTTGTGTTAATGTGAAGTTAGGAGCAGATGCCAATTTAACTTTTTTTAATATTGTCTTCTTTAAAAATGGTGCCCATTTAATACTCTTGATATTTATTCTTTGTGATTTACTTGTATGTATATCCTAAATGTTTTGTTATTCCTTGTTGTGTATATTCGTCTGTTTATTCTATGCTAGGTAATTCACCAGTAACTGGCCACTTGTTAGTAACTGGCCACCCCAAACTAAAAATGAATTATATTCACCTATAAACAGAATTCATTTTAGTATAAGGTGAAGTTATTGAATGCTGGCCAGTTATTGAAACCTTATACTAAAATGAATTCTGTTCATAAGTGAATGGAATTCATTTTTAGTTTCGGGTGGCCAGTTATTGGCCAATGGAATTCATTTTAGTATAAGGTGAAGTTATTGAATGCTGGCCAGTTATTGAAACCTTATACTAAAATGAATTCTGTTCATAAGTGAATGGAATTCATATTTAGTTTCGGGTGGCCAGTTATTGGCCAATGGCCAGTTACCGGCGAATTACCCTATTAAAGTTTATTAGAGATGTAAAAATATTAAATATTTTTATTGGTTAAGAATAGTTTCAATTTGAATACATTGTTGTGACACAACATTGAGTAAAATAATACTAAAAAATTAAAACCGGGCAAGTGCGAGTCGGACTCGCGCACGAAGGGTTCCGTACCATAATGCAAAAAAAAAAACGGTCACCCATCCAAATACTGACCACTCCCGACGTTGCTTAACTTTGGTCAAAAATCACGTTTGTTGTATGGGAGCCCCATTTAAATCTTTATTTTATTCTGTTTTTAGTATTTGTTGTTATAGCGGCAACAGAAATACATCATCTGTGAACATTTCAACTGTCTAGCTATCACGGTTCGTGAGATAAGCCTGGTGACAGACGGACGGACGGACGGACGGACGGACGGACAGCGAAGTCTTAGTAATAGGGTCTCGTTTTACCCTTTGGGTACGGAACCCTAAAAATGTATGACATAATTTTGATGGTCTTTCATGTACATGTACAGTCACCTGTAATAATATGTTACTCTTCGTAGGCCGCAAAAATATGTGACACGCTCTTATCGCTCTACAAATAAGCTCTTGTCAGATATTTTTGCGGCCTTTTTTGTGTAACATATTATTGCCGGTGAATGTACCTGATTTACTTTTATCTACCTACTGTATTGACATTTTCTTACAGTGGATAAAAAAGCCAGTAACGAAAACTTTGAAGGTCTCTGTTAGATTTAATCTATGATATCATATTATGATGAGGAGTCTTTACTATTAATGTGACTCTCTCTGGCTTTTCATAAACTGTCACCAATGTTTTGCAGCTTTTCATTGTGAATTACAAGTAAAACATGTTTTGTTAAGCTGGATTGGATAAATAGATTTTTTATTAGTTGGTCATACATTTTTAGTCAACTCCTACATTTTTGATCCTCAGAAGTCGGAAAAATAATCTCTATTTATTTGTTCTTTCCAACAGGAACTTAAGCCACATTTTGCGAAAAGTATACAAAAATATGTAAATAATGTACAAAATAGAAATTTCAGAATTTGAACAATTTGTCTTCTTAATTAAGTACATTTTTATATCTTAGTACAGATTGGCTAGTACATCTGATTGTACATAATTGTTGTAAATAGATAACGTAAGTGAAAGGTATATTTATTCCGTCAGTCATATTAATATTTAAACATTATTATATTTATTGTTTAAAATGAACATTGTAAAATTGTTTTCATTTAATAAAAAAATGGATGCTATTAATTTGTTTTAATGTATTTACAGGCAACTGATTCTTATTGTAAATAAGTGTTCCGCGAACAATGTTTTTAAGCAGATTAAATATTGCATAATTTGGCAGTAAAATTACATAACTTGAAATATATGTTTGCTGTTATGGATTTAAATTTACATTTCCACAACACAGAGACAGTCGGAACAACATTTAGAAAGAAAATAAATGTAAATTGAAGTTTAAAATTAAAATTCAATAGTCAGTCATTTATATCAAAATTTATTTATCAATCAAAGTCCCCCGGACCCTCTTCTCCTGGACCTGCACGGGAGCCTCCGCCTGTCTCTTATTCATGCCCTTCCTCTCCAACTGTTTCTCAATAATCCTTGCATTGTTAGCGTAGCTGTCTGCTACCTCTCTCGCTTCAATTTCATCCTCTTCCTCATCTATCGTCGAAACAGTCACCGAACTAAACTTGCCCATATTCTTAGTGTGTTTAGTAACCATAATTTTCTTAGGCTGCGTTAACGCTACTTGCTTGTACATATCTGTAACGTTGTTTTCACCTGCAGTTTGTACTAAGGCTCCTCTCATTATGAAAACAACATTGCTGTCTTGATCCGCCTTGTAGTAGATAGGAATCGCGCATTTCTTGCATTTTAACCTATATTGCCTCTCGATACCCTTTTCACGCTTCAAATAAACTGTCTCATCGGGGTCTGAAGTGATTTTATGGGCGTGTTTGGAGCCGTCTATCACGCGCGCTCCGTCCGTCGGCCGCAGCGGCAATCGGTCGATAGTGCAGTCTAAAATCAGGGACATCTGGCCGCATATGCAGTAGTAGATGTGCAGTGGCTTGGTCTCGTTGTATTCTTCTTGATCTTTCGTGTCTGAACAGACGATGCTACGAGACACTACTTTCGGCATTGTGAAGATTGAAAACGGAGTGTAGCGCAGTAATTGGAGTCGTAAAAAGATTGTACTGTCGTTTCTTCTCTAAATTACAGAGCTTGTTGTTTGTTAGCCAATTTTAATAGAAATATCAATTCTAATTTTCCAAAATCACTGCAACACTGCTCTTTGATCTAATTAGTCAATGTCAAACTGACAGTGACAAATACTTTTTTTAACTCGTGTTGCCAGTACTACCACTTTTCATAAACCTTTATTTTTTGAGTAGTTTTAAAAGTATCTGAAACAGCCTGACAGTCGGTAAAAAACGAAATTAGTTTGTTTATGGTTACCTGTTATGTTGGTACATGTGTACTGTCAACTTCACACTGCTGCGATTGTCTTTTATTCGACAGAATTGTGTTTCACTGCACATGTTCATCGATTTCTGAGGAATTTAGGGAAAGTATATTAAATTCCTCAATAAAATGGGTGCTATAGCAAGCAGATATCGCGTCTACAATTCCGGACTAACACCCACGGACATTAACAATTTAGAGAATGCAGATAAACGTGAAAATCCAGGGACATTGGATGAGTTGCACAAAAAAACCAAAGGTGAGTTGTGTGGGTGGAAATATTAGTATATACGTGATCAGAAATGATAACCAAAGGTATTCGCATCTTACGGGAATATTGTTGTTTTCTGTTCAGTCAGAAAAAGCCGGTAAACATAACTTGAGCTGTCTTCAAAAGTTTGGTTATCTTGTGATGTAATATTAGTCAATTATTTAAATTAATACTTGTATCTAATCATGCAAGGCTAGTTAATTAAAGTAGAAAGCTATTCTGCGTTAATTTTGTAAGTAAAGTGTGGTACTTGAAGTGAGCTGTGTCCCGACCCAATTTTCTGTTTACTCACTGATAAGAACTGATTTATGCAAGCTGAACCCTTTTTATATCTTGATGGCACTTCTAAAAGTGTTGCGCTTGAAGTAGAAGATTCCATATGTAAATTTAATTAAATGTTTTAAGATGCTGGACGATAATATTATTTAAATAGTGACCTTGAATTCTCAATTGAGTAGCAACACTCATATTAGTAATTAAAAAATCACAAAAAAAATTATTATCAGTTATAATCAGACCATGTAAAACAACAAAATATTTTTTTTTACCATCCATCAAATAAGGCAGACAGAGACAAGAAAACTACACTTAATGTGCTAGTCGGCAACAGGCAACCTGTGGGCATCCCTGGCTATTTTGTATGTAATATTGACAAACAACAATGTCTGATAAAGTCATCAATATTACCAAAGTGCGGCCCGCGTCAACTTCGTTAACTACTATGTGGCCCTTGGCTGCTGAAAGGTTGCTGACCGCTGGACTAGCACATTGTAAATGTTCATGATTAGGATCCAATAAGAACCAACTTTACCAGCAGCAGTTCAGCCACACAATAACCAATTACTTCTATATTAATTATTATTTAAAACCCCATCACAAACAATGCTGATATTGATATTCCATTTTTCAGATGTAATGCCAGTAAATTTTGAAGGTGGTAAATTAATGGTCAACAAGGGAATATCTAACCACTTCCAGGTAAAACTTTATTTTGTATTTTTCTGCTTGAGAAGAAATATATAAAAAAAATAAAAATATACCTATAAGACAGCCACTTAGCCTTCTTGTTAGTGTGTATGCCTAAAAATCTGATGGCACTGGGTTCAATCACATTAAGAGTACCTAGAAAGTCACCTTGGGGTCCTTGGTATAGTAATAGAATAGAACATTTTCATATCATATCATATCATATCATATTTATTTATTGCAACCATGGTATTTCTATAGATATTACAATGTCTGGGTAGTTCCACATGGACCCTGTGAGGGCATAGCAATATTACATGCTTAGGATCTAATCTTAAATCTATGTGTATAATATGAAAGTAAGTCAAGTTTTTATATGAAAGTCGAATTGAATCAGTTAATTGTCAGTATGTGTATTCAATACAAATAGGCAACGAATTAATTATTAAGTGATGTCAAGTTAATGAGTATAAAAATAATGAGAATGTAGATTTAATGCAGTAAAAGTGGATTAATATTTAAATGCAATATGTCAACAAATTGATTCAATTTAAACTAGTAAGGTTTGTAAGTATACAGATAATGTCCGAATTTAAAATTAGTGCACAAAATTAGTGGTGTTGCTAAAGAGACTGGTCAGTAAAAAAATCTTCTAAATTGTAGTAGCATTTGTCAATCAAATAAGTTTTAAGTCTAGTCAAAAAGGTTTTGTTACATTTTTCTGCTTTTATACTGTCATCTATTCTGTTGTACACTTTTATGGCCATGGCGTACGGGCTTGAGCTGTATAATTTTAATTTAGAGCCTGTTATTGCTACCAGGTTATTTTTAAATCGGGATTCATATCGTCGCGGTTGATCTTCGATACAGGTAAATAGGTTTGAGTTTTCTCTAACAAATTTACCCATCTCCAAGATATATATAGAGGTCAGCGTGAGAAGTTTATATTCCCTAAAATACCCTAAGCAGCTTTCTGGGCAGTAAATATTAGCTAATACTCTAATACATTTTTTTTGAAGTATAAATAAATCTTTCACATCTGTACTATTTCCCCATAGTATTATACCATACTTAAGCCACGAGTAGGCGTACGCATAGTATGCGGTAAGCGCGGACTGAAAATCCGTCGTTCTCTTAAGCTCTTTCAATGCATAAATAAAAGATGACAATTTTGTTTTTAATGTGGCAATATGCTTTTTCCAATTTATATTAGTATCGATATCAAACCCTAACAGTGTTGCTGTCTCTGTGCATTCCAAGTCCATGCCGTTAAGCGTTACTTTGATGTCTAGGGGGTCTTTTTGATGCGGCCTAAATTGAATGATTTTGGTTTTGGATATGTTTAATTTTAGATTGTGGTCTTCCATCCATTCTATCAACGAAGTTAGCGTTAGGTTTATTTCATTGTCGATGCTCGTACTGTCTTTGCATGAAGTAAGGAGAGATACGTCGTCTGCGAAGAGAACGCAAGTATAGTCGTTTTTTATAGACTTTGGAATGTCATTAATATATATTAAGAATAACAAACATGCGAGTACTCCACCCTGGGGGATGGAATGGGTCATATAGTGTACGTCAGATCGAATGCGTTTAATTTGTCTTGTTGTCAAGTCAACATTTTCAATTTCTACATATTGTTGTCTATTTTTTAGGTAAGAAACGAACCATTTGTGTGTGATTCCCCTCACCCCTATTCCCCAAAGTTTATTTAAGAGTATATCATGTTGGACCATGTCATAGGCCTTGGACATATCTAGCAATATTCCGATAGCGTATTTTTTATCATTTAGTGTGGTTAATATATCTTGGATGTATTTATATACTGCTAAAGTCGTAGATCGGTTTTTTCTGAAGCCGTTTTGCGCGTCATCGAAGATGTTATATTTTTCGCAAAAAGAGTACAAGCGTTTATTCATTGCGGATTCGAATATCTTTGAGGTCGTTGGTAGGAGAGCCACTGGGCGGTAATTATTAGGGTCAGTTTTGGAACCTTTTTTATGTATTGGCTTAATTAAAGATTTTTTTAGAAGGTCCGGAAATATTCCTGTATTAAAAGATTGGTTTATTAAAAAGTATAAAGGGAAAGTTAGTTCCTCTATACATTGTTTGAAAATAATTGGTGGCAGCTCGTCTATTCCATGACTTACTTTATTTTTTAGTTTCATTATTATTGATTTAATTTCTTTCGGGTATACCGGGGTCAAATAAAATGTGTTTACAGTGGGTAGAACTACAGGCCGGCCGCGCGGTGGGTTGCCTCCGTTGGCCGAGCCCACGGTCGCAAAAAATGTGTTGAAGTTATTCGATACAGTTTTAGGATCGGACGTAAGTTTATTATGGATCGCTAGTTCTATATTTTGTCGAGTGCGTGTTTGAATTTTGTTCGTGCGCTCTTTTATTAATTGCCACATGGCTTTTACTACGTTATCGGACTTTCGTATTTTTTTGGTGTATTGTATTTTCTTAGATGCGGTTATGGCTTTTTTAAGCAGTTTTTCATATTGTTTATAATGTCGAGTTAGTATATCATTTTTTGTTTGTGTAACTAAAATTTTTAAGTGCCTTTTTGTTCGGCATGAGATTTTTATACCCTTCGTGAGCCAGGGTTTTTTAAAACGTGTGTTGACCTTGACTTGTTCAATAGGAATGCAGTTGTTAAGGATATTTATTAGGGTGTCGTTGAATATTTTATAATTTTGGTTAATGTCATGATTCGGATTAATAAGTTTGTTCCAGTCTATATCTTGTAGTTTTATTTTGAAAGCTTGGATGTTTTCCTCAGTAAATAGTCTTTTACTTATTTTGAAAGAGCTATTATCCCTTTGTTGTCTACGTATGTGGATGCTTATTTCAGTACTTTTATGGTCAGAAAATCCTAGGTCGCATACATCAGTTTTCAGTATGGTATCAGTGAAGTTCGTGAAAATCAGATCTAAGCACGTGGACGTAGTGTTCGTAACTCGGGTTGGGAATTTAATATGTTGAGTAAAATGGTATTCTAGCATATGATCGATAAGGCGTCTTGATTGGTTAGTATTTTGCAGTATATCTAAGTTAAAATCCCCGCCAATTATAATTTTTTTGCCCTGGTCTTTTTTTGATAAGACATCTAATACCCGTGACAGCTGTTTAAAAAAGATTTCGGCCTCTCTACTATTCCAGTAAATAACAATAATCAAAATATTTAGTTTACTTAAATCTATGGCTGAGATTTCAATAACATATTCGATGGACATGTCCACGATATCCTTACGTTCGGTAAATTCTATTTGATCGCGCAACAGTATGCAACAACCGCCTCCCGTGTAGTTAGTCCTATTGAATGACGACGCGATGACGTAATTGCTAAAGTGAATTAATTGTTGTTTTTCTTTAGATAGCCACGTCTCTGTGAGGCATAGTACATTGTAGTTATTGTGATGTTTGCTCAAAAATGCTTCTAAGATAACCTGTTTGTTGAAAAGACTTTGCATGTTCTGGTACATAATTTTAAATTGATTTTTTAAGTCGTCCGTAAGTGTGTTGGTGTCTCGTTCAGAGTTACTATCGAAAAAACGTGCTATTTTGTGGTGTCGTCGAGGTATTAGTTGATATGCCGGTGCGGCCGTCGCCGGTGCTGCCGCCGCCGCCGGTGTTGCCGCCGTTGCCGGTGCTGCTGCCGCCGGTTAGTTCATGTTCTATTGAAGTGCTTAGTCGGTGTGTAACCTCAGAAGTGATGGACGCATTGGTGCATGGTGTCATCGTACCGGATTTCAGTGTGGATTTATGAGTAACGGGACTATCGGGGGCTGGTGTGGATGGTGGTATGTACTCCTTTCCATTAATATATAATCTGTTGTTTCTGATTATTGCGTAGTTACCCTCTCGACGAGCCTTGACTAAGTTATCTCGGAGTAGTTTCCTGTGTTGCATCTGGTCGTTGTTAAGAAGTTTAGAGATAGAGTAGCCGTAACTATTAAAAATATGTGCATTTTTAAGTACGTGTCTAGCCATCCTTTTGCTGACCAGCTCGATCTGTAGTGGTCGTCGCTGGCCTCTTCTTCCCAAACGAAAAACTGTTTCTATATATCCATTGATTTGTACATTTAGTAGCTCAGTAAACATATTATTAAGGCGTCTACATAAGTCGCCTTCAGTTTCATAGTCGTATTCGTCTAGCCCATACAGTACTAGCGTCTTATCAGTGTTGTCAACAGTAGAGGACCTTTCCATTTTATCAAATTTGTTGTTAAGTGCTTCTAGTTGTTGTTTGAGACTTAAATTTTCAGCCTCTAGTATTCCTATTTTGGTGTTGGTGTGGATTATTTCGTCTTCAAACTTCTTTTGGCGGCTCGTAATTGTTTGGATATCACGTGATATTTCTTGTCTAACTTGGTAGATTGTGTTGTTAACTTCTGTATGGATAATTTTTCTCATTTCAATTAACATACTCTTATTATTATTTTTTAGTTTTGCTTCAAACAAATCACTTATTTGTTGTAATGTGATGGTTTCGTGAGCTTGAGGGGTATTTGAAGAAATTTGAATAGTGTGTTGGATTACTTGGGTTTTGTTCTCTGTTTCGTTTTGGTGGACTATAGAGTCATCTGACAAACATTGGTCATTTGAGGTGTCATCAACTGACATTGTGGTGTTATCTAACTGTGCAAGGAATGAATTACGTACGGGGGTGTCGTCATTCTTTCTACGCGTTACATTTGCACATAAGGGGCATTTCCAAACGCGTTGAAGTTCTTGGTAATTACTCCTGTAATAAGCTGATGTCATGTTAAGGCACCTATAATGATAATTATCGTTGCAGCCTATGCATTTTAGGAGTTCTGTTCTTGGATTAATTTTCTCAGGACAAGCTTGACAGTTCATGTTTCAGTTTGTTTATTTATTTTTTGTTGTGTGGGTATATGGGTTAGTGTACCTTTTACGTCGGTGCTACTCGTTGGTTTCCGTTGATCTTCGGGTGTATGTTCGTACGTTCGGTATAGATGTCGACGGCTTCCGAACAGGTGATTTGAATCGAGTTGTCAGTTACGTCCGAGATTGTGTATTCATATTTCACTAGAAATCACTTCGTTTGAATGTTTTTTCACGGGTTTTATATCACGCACATATTTATAAAGTTCACATGGTTGTTTTAATGTTTATTTCTACTAGAATTGGTCTGTCTAGCTATTTTTTAATCGTGTTTTTTTCGTGAGCAACTGCGAGGAGGTGTTTACACTTGTGCGCCCTCTAGCGGATTGAACTTTTCTACTGTGATTGAACCCAGGGCCATCAGCTTTTGTTGTAAGAGCTTTTAGCTGTTTCAAGAATGCAGGTATTTCTTCCTGAGTTATGGATATTTTTAAGTATTTATCTGTTTGATTACATATCTCATTGTCTAGTACCCAAAGTGTCTAATTGTTATTTTCGTTCTTGTCAGTGTAAGCATTGCCCCTAATATTTATTGATTTATCTAATTTATACTTTATACAAATTACAACATTACATTATTTATACAAATTTTATTTGAATTTCAGATGTCACACACATTAACAATGAGCACAGCTCAGAACGGCTACAAGCTGGGCGCCACATACATCGGCACGAAACAGCTGTCACCAACCGAGGCATTCCCAGTGCTACTCGGAGATGTGGATCCCTCGGGGAACCTCAACTTTAACCTTATTCATCAGCTCACACCGGAGATCAGGGTTAAAGGAGCTGCTCAGGTAAAAGACCTATACTATTAAGTGTGTTTGTAATACCTGTCATCAAGGCTCGGAACCGGTTTTTTCTTCATACAAAAAACACCGGTATTATTACGTTCTTTGGTTTATTATTTAATTTTTGATGGTTCAATCTAATAATACGAAGTCGTTACTTAAATACATGATTCAGTCCTACGGAAAGAGTATAAAATAATGAAAAATGTTGGGCTATTTTGGGATTTTAAAAAAACTGGTTCCGAGCCCTGCCTGTCATGTATAGCACCTGCAGAAGTTACTAGCAATAGAAACTTGTTTGCTGGGGGGTCAGTTATCTCTGTAGCTTACTGTCCATATAAATTTTACCAAATAAATACAAATATTTTACAGAAATGAAAATACAAATTTCATATGGCTTGTAAATTTATTTACAAAATTTCAATTATCTTTTTTTTCTAAAACTTTCAATAAGTAAACCTTTTCTTTCTTTGATAAATGTATGGTTATGATGTAAGATAAAACTTACAAGAATTTGTTTAATTTATTACTTAAAATAAAGTTTATTATTCTTACTACTTTACAAAACACTTTTTTTTAGGAAATTATTGGCAACTTTCATGCTAACAAACTGTTTTGTCTCTTCAGGTTCAAGAATGCAAGCTGACAGCCACACAAGGCACGCTAGAATACAAAGGCTCGGACTACACGCTCGCTATGGCGGTAGGCAAGCCGGACTTCAGTGAAAGCTCCTCGGTCTTCGTAGGACACTACCTCCAGGTATGTACACCAGTGTCAGTATATAACTGTACAGTATATAAGCTGCCAAACAAGGCTGGAATATAAAGGCTCGGACTACATGCTCGCCATGGCGGTCGGCAAGCCGGACTTCAGTGAAAGCTCCTTGGTCTTTGTTGGGCATTACGTCCAGGTAAATATACTGTGGCCTAGCATCTATAGAATTTATTTCCTACCCGCATGCCTATTTTGAGACAGCTAAATACCTTATCTTACAAGCCTTGCGGAAAAAGCAAGTGAAGTGAAATTAAAGTGGATATACTTGCTTCTTAAAGTATAGTTAACTTTGAAAAATCTCTTTTCATTCAAGAAAGATATGTTGGTCTCAATATGGCTGCGGTTAAAAAGCCGTCAGAAAAAGTGTGACCACATGTGGTACAAATGTACCGCATTTCTGCTAAAGTATTTTGTAAATCTTTATCATTAGAGTCCAATTTCGATTGTGCATGCTTTTGTACACAATCTTTGTTTTTATTAATAGCTTTTATTGTAATGGTGATGCCGAGAATGTAATTAGATTTAATAGCTTTTATTGTAATGGCGATGCCGAGAATGTAATTAGATTTAATAGCTTTTATTGTAATGGCGATGCCGAGAATGTAATTAGATTTAATAGCTTTTATTGTAATGGCGATGCCGAGAATGTAATTAGATCGTCAATGATATAATGAGTGCACACGGATTGTTAACGATTTCTGATGATCATTTTACTGTATATGCAAAAATTATCTGTAAGAAGATGTATTTAGAGTTCATGTTAAAAAACAGTGGATTCTGCCGATGGGTTTTTTAATTATTTTTTTGTTACAAGCTTTTACAGTTCCTGGCGATAAAGATTGCACATCGGAATTTCGGCTTCGTAGAGTGTTGTCTCTTTCTCTCTCGTTGTCTCCAATATTCCCTTTCTAAAGACCGATGTGCAATCTTTATCGCCGGGTACTGTTTTTACTTTCACCTCTCCCGTTGTCGTTCTGTAATCAAATCTTGCATCTTTTTTTCTTTAACTTTGATATTTAGCTCAAATAATAAATCGTTTTTGATATTGTTTGATTGAGAATAGATAGGAATTAAACAACTCCAAATATGTTGGAGTTTTATTTATGTGAGATTTTGGAATGGAATATAAATATTTACCAACAAATTAGAGATAGGGAGGGATATTAGAAAGCGTTCTAGATTCGTTTCCCCGTTTTTTTTTACGACTGCTTTTACCACTTCCATTAATGTCTATGGTCACACCTACTCGAAAAAAGTTAAAAGCACATAATTTTGTTGTGTTCAGTCGGTGACGCGGCGGCTGGCGCTGGGCGCGGAGCTCGTGTACCAGTCGGGCGCGCGCGTGGCGGGCGGCGAGGTCGCCATCGCCTCCGGCGCCGCGCGCTACACCATGGACGGTACGCACACTGCACACCGCACACAGCACACCGCACACAGTACACCGCACACACTGCACTGCCTGCAGTCGCCCCTTGCTGAGCATAGGCCTCTCTTCTTGTACGCCGGGTCCGGGGCTAGTCTCATCCAGAAATGTCCCGCGATTTTCCGAATTTCATCCACCCGACAAGCCAGCGGACGCCACAGGCGCTTCTTTCATCCGAAAGCGAGCACCAAAAAGGTCAACATTTTGGTCCACCTGCCGTCACTCTGCCTGGTAATATGTCCCGCCCAACTCCATTTGGTAATGACGTCAGCCACATCTCGCCCCCGGTAATAAATTATCTCTAATACATTGCAGTCATACGCGTCCAAAACAGTGTTGGGAATTCATAAAAGCTTGTTGCTAGGCCTACATGAATAAAGTAGGTATATTTTGATTTGATTTGAATAACGCTTATTTTTAGGCTTAAAGACTCAAGACTCGTAAGTCTTGAAGAGTCGACTATATTTGAGAATTGTATTTATTTATTTTTAGCGTATAGAAATCGCGTAAGAAATCGTATTTGCCGCCTTTGAGGCGTTAAGCCTCGAGAGCTTTAAGGGTTCGAATCATTAAGCCTCGAAATGAGCGTTATTCACAACACTAGTCCAAAATGCTACATAAATAACTCTTAATTTGCTATATTTCAGATTCGGAGGTGTCAGCGACGCTGGGGGCTGCTGGCTTCCATTTATGCTACTTCAAGCAAGCTAGTGAACAACTTCAGGTATAGCTTTTTTAATCATTTTTGCCAAAAATAGCATTTAAAAAAACCCGGTCAAGTGCGAATCGGACTCGCGTTCGAAGGGTTCCGTACATTACCCAATTTCTAACAATGTATTTTTTTATGTGAAACGTGAATGCAATGTCTTTAAAAAACCCGTAGGGGTCGGATCAAAAACGAAGTAATTAAGTCCGACTCACGCTTGACTGCACATTTCTAATAGGTTTTCCTGACATCTATAGGTAAAGAACTATTTTGTGTATTTTTTTCATAATTTTAGACTTAGTAGTTTCGGAGACAAAGGGGGGGAATGGTCGGACAGACAGACAGACGCACGAGTGATCCTATAAGGGTTCCGTTTTTTCCTTTTGAGGTTCGGAACCTTAAAAATCAACATATTTACTTTTTCTATACACATTTATCTGCTATACATTTTTATATGTAACTTCAGGTGGTAGCGGAGATGGACACGTCTTTCCGAGGAATGGAGTCCGTCGGCACCATCGGATACCAGGTCACCATCCCCAAGGCGGAGCTCGTCTTCAGAGGTAAATAATAACTTCTTAATTTAGGTACCTATTTTATATTCAGTTGTGCGCTGGCATGAGAAGCTGCCATTTTAAAATAGAACTGCATTCACCCACATTGCTACTCGTAACTCTGAACAAAATGTTTTAGCAAAACCGTGTTTTCTTCTAAAGCAGCGGTCGGTAACAGGCGGCCCGCGAACCTCTCACTTGCGGCCTGCGAACCTCTCACTTGCGGCCCGCGAGCCTCTCTGGCTATTTTGTATGTAATATTGACAAACGACAATATCTGATAAATATTAACAAAGTGCGGCCCGCGTCAACTTCGTTAACTACTATGTGGCCCTTGGCTGCTGAAAGGTTGCCGACCGCTGTTATAAGGCATCATAATAATTTTCTATAATTAAATAGTAAGACAGACACTGATAAAAGTGTCCGGGTTAGACCTGAACGCTTTTTACTACCCTCTCTAGACTGGCTCCAAACTAGGATAAACCTAGAAAAATCTAGACATATAGTAGTTTATTGTATTCTAGCCCAACATAACGATCTTATACTTTGGCTTCTTTACTTTATTAAATAGCATAGCTGGATTAAATCGTTTTTATTAAAGTTAAGAAGTATAAATTATTTAGAAAATTATTAAATAAAATGTTTAATAATGGGAAATTATGAATTTTTTTTTTACTATTATGAAAATAATACCTGCATCAGAGAGGAGCTCCTCCATAGCCGATACATGTCTTTAAAATAAAATTAACAACTACATATTTTTTTTTCAGGAATGGTAGACTCAAACTGGAACATCGGAGCGGTCCTCGAGAAGAAGCTCCAACCCCTGCCCTTTACGTTTGCACTCTCCGGGATGGCCAACCAGGCCAAGCAACAGTTCAAGTTCGGCTGCGGACTCATCATCGGTTAGACACCCAAAGATACCCACACACTGTCAAGCGGTATGTTTCTATACTGTACATATGTGGTGTACTTGTTATTATAATATTGGCTATGTGCTAAGCGTGTAAAACTTGATTGTTTAAAGTTTTGATACTATGTGGAATCTGTCAACTGGATTAAATTTCTGAAGTGTCTCCTAGGTCACTTCTTAAACGTATTCGCTGCCAACGCGAGCTGCGCGCTACGCGTGTAGCCAATAACTTGTTTTTTCCGTTTTGTAGGGAAGAACAGAAAACCCACCTAACGGTTGGGTAGTGACGATGTTGAACCAAGGGTTTATGTCGTGTTTTAATTTCTCACCACTCGTTGAGAATTTCCTACTTTCCGCACTTGTATCGTAAATAACTAATTTTAACTATGCTACTATTGTATTTGACTAATAGGAGAGAATGACTTTTTATTTTTCTCTAGTCTATTTTGGTGTCCCACTGCTGGGCAAAGGCCTTCCCTCGTTTTCTCCACTCGACCCTGTCATCGGCATTTTCCCACCATTTGGGGTAGAATGCGTCCAAGTCGTCCCGCCATCTCCTTTTCGGTCTGCCTGAACTCCGGCCTGCACCGTCTATTGTGTTCCGTGGGTAACCATTTTGGCCCACCTTTCTGGGTGCATACGGCAGACATGTCCAGCCCAGTCCCACTTAAGCTTAGCGGTCTTGACGCCTACATCCACAACTCTAGTTCTGGAGCGTAGTTCCGTGTTTCTGATCCGATCAGTCCTGCGAACACCTAATATACTACGCTCCATCGCACGCTAGCAAACCTTGAGTTTCGATTTAAAAACATTAAAAGTTATTTACGATACAATTGTGAAAAATGGGAATATCGGACGTGTATCGTACGCTTTACCGTACATATGGCCCTTTAAAATTTCGACGTAGTTACGTAATGAGCTTATTATAGCATCTGGTGTCGTTATGTACTAATGTAGCACTAGATGTACTGTAAAAGTATTGAACCAACCACTGAGATAGTTCATTGTCGTTATAATCGTGCACATAGCCTATTTTATATAGCTATCATTACTTTATACACAAGAGAGAAAAACAGTGATATGGGTGGTATACTAGTACTATGATCAGCAACTATTTTGTCCACACATAGTGAACACGCACATAATGCGTCTCACAACCAAATGTTTCACTAAACTATATCTGTCAAGCAAAACTATATCTGTAAACTGAAAACTGAATGTACAGCGAAGGGAAGTAGGGTATGACTCAAAGAGCATGATTGTACATTGTAGGCACCTTCACTTTGCTTAAGTTCATGCATAACATTATTTAATATATTGGTATTTAATGGTGACAGCAGAGATTTCTCTTGGAATAGCAACGATTCAGAATGTAAACAAACAAGATGGCTGTCATTCACGATCCACATTGCACAGATAAAACACAGATGAACAGTGATCGTACATTTTCCAGCATTTTTGGTGCAGCGAGTGGTGTTAACGGAATTGGTATAGATAATTTCAACTAAAATGGTAAATTAAGGTTAATATTAACGTAATTAATCATTAGGGTTTAAATTATTTATACCAATTCCGTTAACACCACTCCGCTGCACCAAAAATGCTGGAAAATGTACGATCACTGCAGATGACACGCGAGTTTGGATTATTCGAAAACAGTTGCTAAGCCGCGATTTTTTCAATTTGCCGCCTTTTGCTACTGACAAGATTTGCTTGACCAAGTATACATTTACTACGAGTATCTTATGTGTAATGTGTATTACTATGTTGTTCATGTTGCTATCATCCTGACGAGTTTAGACAAAGACCAGTATATTATAAAATGATTTCGAATCATTAATTTTAATTCATTATTGTTATGGACATTGAATGTATGCGTGAATTTTCCTTTCCACCATATATTGTATGTATGGTATGCATGTATGTGTTTTGTTACATTCATACCTTAAATCCAGTTGCATTTAAAAGGGATATTTGGTAATGGGTGGTAGCTCAAAGAATTATGAAAGAAAAGTATCCTTTTTCTGTGTAGTAACACAATTGTACTTGGACTATCTGTAGTTGTGGCTATCCATCAGAGAAGGGTCTTTATGCTACATGTTAATTGGTTCAAATACAAAACTGGTAAGTTTTCTCTTCTGTGGACAGTTAACAGCTTGTGGGCATGTAGGTAATGATTTTATCATACTTATACAAATAAAAGACGTAGCTTTTCATGTCGATAAGGGTTTAATAAGAAAATTAATCTTTAAAGCAATTTTGGGTATGTCTACAGGAAAGACGTGACCACAGTTTTGCTTTTGACCCAATTAGGATCTTTCCCTCAGGGGCCCTTTTCTGATGGAAAGCCACATTTGTAGTTTTGTCCTCAACTACATATACGAGGGTCACTTTTCAAGATATGGAGATCGGACCACGCTAACTCTGCACGGCATTTGAAATGACAAAGTATGGCAATGTCAAAATTCTATGAATATATTTGTTCTGTTCAAGCCGGTGCACAGTTAGCTTCGACAGACTATAAACACTTATAAAACACGTATTACACTAATCCGATATTTAGGGTTCCTACGACAGATTGGATGGTCTAATACGTCGTTAAGGGTATTGAATAATTAAGATATTTATCATTATAATAACTTGTGTTAAACAAATTAAAAATTCAGAAAAAAAATAGCATAATTGCAGTTTCGTTTGATGGCGAACCAAAAATATGTATACTCAAATTTCATCACAAAATGCCTGAACAACATGTATTTGGAAATGTGAAATGTTGCAACTTTGCCGATATTTGACATCTTATTAGCTATTATTCCATTTAAAATACAATGCGTTTTAAAAGTACCTATGTTTTAAAAATTATTTTTGGCCGAATTTGCATTGATCAAACTAAAGTGACGGGTCTGTATAAAATGTTATTTTATTGAACTTTATATATAGACATTTTCCATCGTTTTCACGGAAACGTACGAACGTGACTTGCTATTTCAGTCAGTCTCGGTACATAAAGTACTGATGTTGACTGAAGTAGCATGACAAATATGAACGTTTCCGAGAAAATTCGATGGAAAACAATTATGCACTACATCTCCATCTTATTTACATTTGTCAAACGGATACTTAGTGTAAAGTTGACACAAAACAGGCAAAGTTGCAACATTTGACAGCATTCTCGGCACTGTGTATACTATGTATGTATTTTCTTTTTTTATGAGAGCGTTTTTATATTTGTTATATAAATACCCTGCCAGAGAGCATTTGTGATGTCACTCTAGGACTAGGATATGCCAAACTGTGACTTATTCAAATTTGACTCTTATTGCTTTGTTAGTAAAATTCAGATTAGAATAGTCGAATATTGCCTAAGTGCGTTCTTTACTGGCATTTTTACTAACGAAGAAATTGTTGAGACAATTAAAGTCGAGAAAATTGCTCCTATAGCATTACTGTAATGCCGGCGTACATACTCGTCGAGAGCCTCTCATCGAGTCTCGGCACCGCTCCGATCCAATCAGAGAAGGGCAAGACGAGAAGGGAGCAGTATGTACACTCGTTCTCGGCCTGTCGCGGGGTCTCGTCGAGTGTGTACAGCCGGCATAAGGGATTATACACAGATTTAGGGCCAGTTGCACCAACCACAGTTGACGAACTGACTAACGTCTCTCAGCAGTGAACTATGAAACTTTCCATACGACAAAATTTAGTAAACTCTTTAACCTTTTGGACGCCGATATATCCGCACCGCAGGTTCAACGCCAAAGACCGATTAATCGGTCACAGACCAGAGAGCAACATAGACCTAAGTGCATATATGCATAAAGTTCAATTTGAGTTTTGACACTTCGGTGACAGCTTTTGTGTTTGACACGGTGTCGAAAAGGTTAACGGTGACAGTCGGTTTGGTGCAACTGACCCTTAGATTCTAATGTCTTTTCTGTTCCAAAAAGTTAAGAAAATTGGTCAATAATGAATATATGTATATCTATAATTTTTGTATAGCTCTAAACTTCGCTGGGACCTGATTTGTCAGATATGTCACAACCAAAAATTAGGTTCTAATACTTTCAGAACAGAAAAGTATTGTTTTTCTACATGAGTGACCACTTTTCTATATTGTTTATGAAGAAATGAGTATTTTAGATGGATAATATCAACTCTTCTAAAATCTAATACTAATTCGTCAAATAAATCGCTTCGATTTTATATTTTGACTTAATTCCGTTAAATAAACGGGAAAGTTTTATTCACAATAAAGTTCTTCATTGACTGGAGTAATAGACCGATGCGCGGGTCCTAGAGTGGCGAGTCCACCAGCGATCGCATGTAGATAGAATGGCACTGTACATAGAAGCCTGTTGTTGAAATGTTTATTTTTAATAGAGTTATGTTAATAAATCAGTTGGTGGTTTTATTTGCAAGTTACCTACGAAATTCCCCTCTTATGTATTGTCATTGTTACTTAAGTACTGGATATACGCACGAGAGGATAAAAAGTAAGTAGTAAGCAAAAGGAGTGTAAAAACCAGCCAAGTGCGAGTCGGACTCGCACACGAAGGGTTGGGTTCCGTACCATTATCTATAAAAACGGTCACCCATCCAAGTACTGACCCCGCCCGACGTTGCTTAACTTCGGTCAAAAATCACGTTTGTTGTATGGGAGCCCCACTTAAATCTTCATTTTATTCTGTTTTTAGTATTTGTAGTTATAGCGGCAACAGAAATATATACATCTGTGAAAATTCCAGCTGTCTAAGCTACCACAGATCACGAGATACAGCCTGGTGACAGACGGACGGACGGACAGCGGAGTCTTAGTAATAGGGTCCTGTTTTACCCTTTGGGTACGGATACGGAACCCTAAAAAGTAACAGCTAGTGGACCGACGCCTTTGATGTTTGCGTAAATGCCGACACCGCACAAGAACAAGGGTTGTCACACACTTTTACACAATTGCCCAAGACTTACTATAAGACACGCTAGCCCTGTAAGTAGTACCGACCTACTAACAATGGCGATGTATGCAGCTCGGGTGCGCGCGACACTCCCCCGCACGATTTTCCTGTCTAGACGGCTTCGTCGAATGACTATTGTTTTAGACTGGTATTGTTGTTTATTTATTTTTCTTCATTTAAACATCACATTCATCAGTTTTTTAAGTGTAGTTGACAAGACTTTAGGTGCTACAATAAGAATGTGTGAATGAATATCTCTAAAAAAGTAAGTATCACGCGGGCGGAGACAAATAGGAATTATCACTCTACACCTAAAGCCCCTGCTACACGGCAGCCGACAAGCCCCCAAACCGCGTGGCCTTGGTCTGTCCCGGACCGTGTAGACAGTTGTTACCAACAAAATTTCGTTTGACCTCCGGACGCCCTTGGCATGCGAGCGCGCGCCAGCGACCGCGGTCTGAGCGGTCGGTCCGGAACCGTGTAGCCGCCCGACGCCGACCGCACGAGGCCATTTCGCTTGAAGGACGCGCCGTGTGCGCTCGTGTGGTTAATAGCCATGCCATGGGTACTCAGTAGCATTTCTAATAATTCATCAAATACTTTCCTCTTCATTCTCAGAAAGCTATGTATGTCCCCGTAGCGTAGAGTCCAGCGAATTCATTAAGTTGAAATGATTCAACAAATGCCGTTTTTTGAGCCAGCGTTTCATTCATATACCCTTTTCTTTTTTTACAAACTTTTTATTAACTTGCAATATACCTAATGTAAGTATGTAAATATGTTATTATGGGTCAAATCTTGCAAGTTAAATTAGACCCACTTTCTAGTTTCCGATGGTGCTAAAAATTATGGTACCATAGAGCTGATCTGATGATGGAGACAGGAGGTGGCCATAGGAACCCTGTGATAGAACAACGCGACCTAATTGTGTTTGGGGTTTTTAGAATTGTCTCGACGAGTATTAGATGCCTCTGGAAAGAAAAGTACAGTCAGCGATAAAAGCTTGTACCAAATATTATTTTTTTGCCAAAAACTTATTTTTTTGTCATTGCACTAGTATGAGTAGGTAGGTTATGAAATTTGGCGCCCCGGCCAATAAGTTTTGCCGCCCCAGAAGTGAAGGAAGAAAAACAAAATGCAATCCGCCAGGGGTGGCATACGCAGCCCTTAGGGCCATACGCCACTGAGTAGGTACTAATGCCACGCCAACTTTCTGAAAGGTTAGGGGCCATTTTGTGCGCTTGCAATACGTGTTGTCTGTCCGCGAGTTCTGAACACACTGTGGTTTGCCACCGTCTAGCCAGACAACTCAGACGGACCCACACACCAAGGACAGACCTAGGTCAGACGGTTAGTAGGCTTGTCGGCTGCCGTGTAGCAGGGGCTTTAGGGCTTGTGCACAAATCACGCAAGGTTCGATAGGGGGAGGGGGGGTCACGAAAAAATCACGATAGATCACGTTGGGGGAGGGGGGTATAAGGAAACCTCACGTGTATTGGTGAGGTTTCCTTCACAAACTAAGGAAAAAACCTACCACATGAGTAGATACTTTTTCTCGGTTTCGTTAAACATAAATCTTCACTCTGCACTTCAAAATAGCGAGTCTATTTGACGAAAATAGAAAAATAAACAAGATTTTCTATATACAATACTATTTATCTTAAAATTAGGTAGAATGAAAAAAAATCAAAAAAAATACACGTGAGGTTTTGTGGGGGGAGGGGTCTTGTTTATTTTTCTACTACCCCCCGGTAGCCAAAAATCTCACCATGTTCGCAAGAAAATGGAATAGAACCTCCGCAGAGACTGGCAGCTTATAATTTTACCTATAAAAAAGTTAGCGTATGTCTTTTGTTTTTTTGCTTGTCAAATTTTATACTCATTTTTCCACAATAGAAGATTAAACATCTTATTTTATATTTTAATTTAATTTTAATTTATTTATAAATTGGAGTTTTTCACTACTATAAACCCGTTAGACCCGTAAACATGGTCCACACGAACCGGGTGTAAATAAAGAAACCAGAATTTATTGAAGGACCGAAGGGAAACTAACCCTATAAATACCTAAACCTATAAATTACCAATTTGTCACTGAGGATGTTATGACTGCCGAGGCTGTGATGAAGAAATTCACCGGGACATCGGAATCCGCCAGTGTTGAGTGTGTTAGGATTTATTATTAGGACCAGCACTCGTTATTAAGGTAGTGTAAATAGGTAGGATTTATAGTGTACTCCAGGTTAGTGAATATTTTATTATAAAGTGTACCTATTTGGTAGTTATATGAGTCAGATTCATTTGTAATTTAGTTCGTTGTAATTATTTAAAATGTGATATTGTCAACGCAACTTCTGACCGTTAATTTGCTGTTATTCGTGCACTCCTAATCTATTCACTTGAGACTATTGTCATTTATATTTAATTTCGTACGTATTGTGGACTAATTTTATCTGTATTATTTATAACAGGAATTATTTTACTAGGGATTATTTTTTATTAATAGCATTATAAATTGTTTACATTCAAGGTGTACGTACACCAGCTTCCCAGAAATGGTTGACGAAAAGGATTTAGTTCGCAAAAGAGGCAGTTATAAAGGTCAACTCACCTTATTTACTACATACCTAGGCAAAGTGAAGGAGTCGTCATTAACTCAAGCTGAAGCTAGTCAATTGCAGTTGCGTATAGGTAAGATTGAGGCATTGTATGCACTTTATGATGATGTACAGACACAGTTAGAGTGCAACAGTGAAAGTTTAGATGCACATATGACAGAGCGAGATGAGTTCCAAAATAGCTACTTCTCTGTACTCTCGCGGGCCCAGGATATGCTCAACAATTTTAATAAAAAACGTGACGAGTTTGAGTCATGTAGTAATCGTGGGTCGCGAAGTGGTGCGAATCGTAAACTGGTTAAGCTGCCAACTATTCAGTTACCGAAATTTCAGGGTTCATACGAGAATTGGCTAGGCTTTAGAGATACTTTCACAAGTCTGATCCATTCTAACGATGATATCGATAACATTAATAAATTCCATTATTTAAGAGCATCGTTGGAAGGATCTGCGGCGTTGGTTATTAATTCTATTGAGTTTTCTGGGAGCAATTATGAGGTGGCGTGGACACTCTTGTGTGAGCGGTACGATAACAAGAGGTTGTTATTACAAAACCATGTATCTGCTTTATTTAACATCGAGCCGATCATCAAGGAGTCGTCCGTGCATTTAAAACGTATTATTGACCACGTAAACAAAAATCTGAGATGCTTAGAATCCCTAGGTGAGCCTGTCAAACATTGGGACACGCTCCTTATTCACATTATTAGCAACAAATTAGACGCTACGACATTTCGTGAGTGGGAGGAACATAAAGGAAGCTTTGATAAGACTGTGCCTATTTCATTTGATAATTTTAACACTTTTATGCGTAATCGTGCAGACTTGATTGAAACCTTAGAGTTATCGAGCGCATCAGGCGCCGGTCAATCTAGTCAGCCGGCTAAAATCGCATCTAAACATAGGGTTTTGCTTTCTACTCAACCCACTGAACACTGTGTCACTTCTCAGTCTCAGTTATGTCCGAAATGTAATGGTGAGCATAGCTTAAATAACTGCTCTCAGTTTCTCGCGTTAAGCAATATCGAGCGGCTTAACTTGCTGCCGAATTATAAAGTTTGTTTTAATTGCTTCCGACGAGATCACTATGCAAAACATTGCAAGAAGGCAGGTTGTGGAATATGCAAGCGCAAGCATAATTCACTCGTTCATGTCACAGAGCATACGCAAACAACGGAATCAAGCTCGTGCGAGCGGCCTGCGTCGCCGGCATCAACGGCGTCGGCGCCGGCTGCCGCCTCCGTTCCTGCATTATCGGCCCGCATGCGAGTCACAACTCCACATTCGAATGCATCTGAACCAGACGTCGGACTACTAACAACTGCATTGATTAAAGTATATGGGCATGACAATCGCGAGATCATAGCCAGAGCAGTTTTAGATAATGGTAGTGCGTCTTGTTTTGTGACTGAGAAGATGAGTCGGCAGTTAATTTTACATACTGATCGTGTAAATAAATCGGTTACAAGCATAAACAAATTAAAGTCTCACGTAGGTAAAATGTGCCAGGTGCCAATTAAATCGTTGGATGACACCTACTCGACTTATTTAAATTGTTCTGTTTTGCCATCAATATCTGACGAAATGCCTTATCAAAAGATGGAGATATCACGAATGAATATTCCGTCTAGCATCCGTTTAGCTGACCCTAACTTTTATAAGCCATCCGAGGTTGATATCTTGATTGGGGCTGACCATTTTTGGAACTTGTTAGGGTCGCATAAAATTGAATTAAGCGATGGACAGACGATACTATTTGAGACTAAATTAGGGTATATAGTCGCAGGCCCAACAAACAGCGGTCAAGTATCGGCTCCTTCGCGAATTAATTGTTATTTTACGAATGTCACCTCATGCGCTAGTAATATATTGCTTGACGATGAGACTCGAACCCAACTCACGCGGTTCCAGCAGCCTGCCAAGGCCTGTACCAAACAATCTCATCATTCCTCGAACAGGAAATTAGTTAGAAAGCATTTCACTACTAGGATTTTCACTAGGCAAGAAGACTAAATATTCTCTTAAATGTAAATTTAAAGTTAAAGAAAAACCCTAGTGTTCTGAGATTTTACTTATTACAATAGCAACTAATTAGCACAGCTATTATTACTTACGTTTTTAAATATGTAAACTCGTTTGTGTACCTACTTTGGCTCTTAGTAGACTAAGACTTAAAAAAGTGCTATATAGGCATTTTTCGTATGTGTTCGTACTATGTATATAGGTACTATCTACTGCTAGCAGGTGACTTAACCAGTATTATTTAGTATTTACTTGCTAGCATTAATTACTCATTATTTAAGTTATATACTGTACATCATTTATGGATGGATGCACTGAGTCTTAAACTTATTTATCAAAGCGCAGCTGTGATTCGCAAGCTAATGCTGCAGCAATGATGACATTATTATTTTCTAACGTTAGTTCTGCGTGTCCTCCTTTACATTGGAGTTTCATGGGAAGCTGGGGTAAAGTTAACCACATTTTATTTAAGGAGTGCTGGGTATTGTAACATAATGTTTATCGTCGATGACCTCAACACTGGTTTGGTTGCCACTTCCCACTGATTTGAATTTCGTCCCACCCAGAAGAATTGCTGCCATTTATTTCAAGAATGCTGCAAGGCTGCTGCTACCACTCCATCGGTGACCGCCCTCTTTCGTCAGTGTCGGTTCATGACCTCGAGGAGTACGCTACATTGGCCAGTCTATTAGCGTTGAACAATTGTGACAGCAGTCAAATCAAGCAGGAAGCATTGGAATCTTCCACCAGAGCCTGAGTGATACACACTCAAGCGTTGCAACTTGACGCCGTTATGCTCTTAGAAGAGAAGATACCTCTTCAGTAACTCGGCGATCTGCTGTTATGATGTACTTGCATCCTGGGTTGAGCAGTTTGGGTTGAAAGGCAAGCTTTCAACGCCCGGGGGCATGTTCGCAAGAAAATGGAATAGAACCTCCGCAGAGACTGGCAGCTTATAATTTTACCTATAAAAAAGTTAGCGTATGTCTTTTGTTTTTTTGCTTGTCAAATTTTATACTCATTTTTCCACAATAGAAGATTAAACATCTTATTTTATATTTTAATTTAATTTTAATTTATTTATAAATTGGAGTTTTTCACTACTATAAACCCGTTAGACCCGTAAACACACCAAATATCACGAAGGGGGAGGGGGGTCAAAAAGTAGCCGAAAACACCTCGCGTGATTAGTGCACAACCCCTTATAAAGCAACTGAACGGAGTTTCATGCGGTTTTCACCTATCAATAGTGATTCTTGAGGAAGGTTTAGGTGTATAATTTGCTAAAGTTTTGTGTAACCCGTGCGAAGCCGGGGCAAGTCGCTAGTATTTTATAAACAACAATGGAATTATATTTTTATTTTGACTAATCAAACTTGCATTCGTCTTGGCTAAAGCTAATGGGGGTTTCCAGCGGGGAGATGAGAAGAATAAATCATTGTAATTCCTTATTTTTATTACTAAGCCGTTACACATAACTTATTAAAAAATTAGACATATTTCGATTTTTAAATGCCTTAAAAGTATACAATATACAGTACATTATATGACACGTAATCTCAATAATCGATAGTGACTCTATACAGTGACATTTTGTATTTACATTCCCAATTTCGTGATTTTAATATTAACCCTTTACCAGGCTGACGTTTCGAAAATGACAATCGAAAACTGACAGTCTTACTCATTGAAAATAGAACACATATATGAAGTGCCGTATGTGGGAAAATATATCCCTTAGCCTGGCAAAGGGTTACCTAAGATTGAGACTTAACTAAAATCCATTTGCTAAAAACTAAAATAGGTAACAAATATAATAAATAACACAACTATGAGAAAGAAATTGTGTAGAAAAAGAAGTTGATATTGTAAATATACGAATACTCTTTGCCGGCAACCATTTTGAATACAGATTTTAAGATAGCGTCCAAAAGCCCACATGTATATTAAGGCATAGTTATAGGCAACTGTCTCACCGCTAACGTTTATTTTTACAAATAAGTTAATGTGTTTTTTGTTAAGTTTATTCACACAAAATCTACATTCACATTTCTTGAGCGAGTAAATAGATCCATATTCGCTTTCTCGCAAGCAATTAGACAGATGCCTTAATAAACCATATTATGAGGGCAGCATTTTTAAATACTAGTTAAAATTTGCGTAAAATCTAGCAACACATGAGCAAATGATGTTAATGTTGCTAGGATAAAAATATAAAAAAGAGTCTGGTTTTTTAATGTGCCAGATTACAAGAGATAATAATGATACCTAGATTATTATTGCACATAAAAAAATGTACATGATTAAACACTATAGGTTACATGTGTAAGTGAAACAGAAGTTAGAATCACTCATGGCCGGCTGACTACATATATAATATAATATTAATACTAAACTAAATACTTTTGCACCAGCAATTTTTATAAAAATATTGACTATCATTATTTTGGAAGATTATCAAAGTATACATGAATGGTTGAGACACAGGCGATAGCAACGAGACAAACATACATACAATAAAACTGTGTGTAGAAAAAGCCCAAGATTTGAATGTTGTATGGTCTTTGCATGACACCATACTAATATTGAGTGACATTGTATTTAATAAGATAATCACTGGCTATGTGCGCGAAACAGGGCTCGGAACCGGTTTTTTTTATCCCAAAATATCCCAATGTTATTATTTTAAGCTCTTTACGTAGGCCTGAATCATGTATTTAGGTAACAACTTCGTCTTATTAGATTGTCCCATTAAAAATGAAATAATAAACCAAAGAAAGTAATAATACCGGTATTTCTTGTATGAAGAAAAAACCGGTTTCGAGCCTTGGCGCGAAGAGCGTGGCGGGTGGTGAACGCGCTCGACGTGGCAAAAATTTGAACTTTCATAGAAGGGCATTTTCACTTAACTGTGCACCTTTAACGGCCGGTTAGCAATCGTTACAAAACTGACGGTCAATGTCAAATTCCATACATTTTGTCAGGAATGTAACGGTTAGGTTAGAAGGTTAGAGGGTTAGACCCTACTGAAACACGACTTAAGTCGCGCTTTAACCTTTTCGACGTCAAATACAAAAGCTGTCACTCGGACGCCACGTCACCGAAGTGTCAAAACTGAAATTGAACTTTATTCATGAATATGAAACGTATATACGTGAATACGTAGGTCTATTTTGCTCTGTGCTGTGACCGATTAATCGGTCTTTGGCGTTGAACCTGCGGTGCGGATATATCGGTCATTGGCGTACAAAAGGTTAAAGTCAAGTTAAATGACAATGCCCAGAATCAATTTTTATGCAATGACTTGAGTGTTCCGTAGCCTACAGTCGCGCACACAGTCTTACAATATTCTATGTGTGTAGGTACAATTAAAATGTATCTTATTCTCATACTGATATAGTTTAATATTGCATGCTAACAACGCCTGTGACTCAAACTTTTCAAGCTATATTATCTTATAAAATATATGTTCATGTATTTCGCAAGTATTCATTTGCTTTTGCAAATTATTCAACTAGATGCTAAATTCAGGTTTGGTGATAAAAAATAGGTATTTGTCATAAAAACTAACAAAAACCTTGTATATAGTTGGTCAAACCAATTTGTCAGTCAGTAAGAACCAGGAAAACTATACTCATCCTTTTCTTTTGAGTGCTAGTACTAGTGTAAGACAAATATAGTATGATTCTCTCTGTCTATGATTGAAATGAGACAGTCCTTTGACAAACTATAGATGAAAATATCGAGAGGAAGGCCCCCAAACAAGGTAGATCTTCATCTGGGCCAAGAAGCCAATCGTTTGCGCTACGACAACGAAACGCTAATCAGTCTATCGCACTAATATGTAAGAGTGATAGAGACAGAAAGCGTTTCGTTGTCCTAACGCAAGCGATTGACATTTTGGCTAGGCACCCATATCAAGATCTCTGAAAACCGTTAGATGCAAGATTGGTCGTTGCGAGGATCCCACGTACAGATATCGTGCGTAATTGTTTTCCATAGTATTTTCACGGAAACGTACGAACGTGTCTTGCTATTTCAGTCTGTCTCGGTACAAAAAGTACTGAGGTTGACTGAAGTAGCATGACAATTACGAACGTTTCCGAGAAAATACGAAGGAAAACAATTATGCGCTTCATCTGTAGGCCTTTGTGCCTATAAAACAAGGTATCTGTAAATTATGTTTCTATAAAAACAATCAATTTTTCTTCTACTCTAATAATTTCTGTGTAACACCAATTCCATATTTCACAACTCTTTAAAAGTGTTTAGTAAAACATTAATTAAAGAACATGTTATACTTATTACATAATGCCATATGTAAATAATGTTTGGTATAAAAATCGAAAAACACCCATTATTCGATGTATGTTGTTTAAATATTCAATTCCTCATGGAACTTAAATAATCTTAATCAAAATATACTGAACTGAGCCCCAAAATTACAAAACTGTATATTTCACGATGAAAAATATACGGACTTTTCTCAGTATATTTAAATAGTACGGGAAGCGCAAAATGCAATATTAACGTGTACAAAAGTGCACCATACGGCCTTATTAATAAGACTCAAAATGCATGTTAGATGAAATGCCATATTCAAAATGTTACAACATGCAAAAACATCAAATGTGACGTTATCTATGAAAAGGGACCTTATTATCGATGGCGCTTACGCCATTATTAACGATGCTCCGATATAAATACAATGTCGCGCGACGCTGTGCGGCGTAAGCGCCATCGACAATTTTCCCGGTACGGTCCCTTTTCATAGATAATGCCCCAAATGATTTTATTTGATTATCGTATTTTTTAGAATTTTAGATTCAAATAGTTTAAAAACCAACCATAACTCAAAACAGCGAAAATAAGCTTACAACGAGGAATATCGTACATTGACCCGCATAATGCTGTCTCGCTCGCATAGTGACATTGACTGAGTGTGCGACAGAGACAGGAACAGGGTGCGTAGCCAACGTTACAATCGCTTGCGCTCCGTAGCGAACGAAACGCTACTGTCTCCGTCGCACTAATAAGGAAGAGTGATAGAGAGAGATGACTACGCTACGCCACGGGGCGTTAACGATTTGCACGATGGCTAGGCACCTTGGCGAGTCAATGTACGAGATTTCTCGTGGTAAACGTCCTTTCTAGTAATAGTTTTAGTTACGACAAAACGTATAAAATATATAATTTATAAACGAGTTTCAATAATCTCAATGTTAATAAATATTGGTGTTCAATTCGTTAATACTTTTGCAATTTACGTGTTACACATTTAGTTAAAACGATTTTACATACATACCTATATTGACATGTAAAAATATGTGTTTTGTGTATAGTTCTACATAAACTGATGTTTATTATAGACAAAGAAATACTAAAACACGTGCAAAACATTGTAAATGCAAATATGACAGCTAAAATAGATGGCGCTGTACGGCACAATAAATTTAGCGGTAACTAAGTTGTCAAGTTTGACAATCAATAGTGCCTAACCAAGTGACCTTCGTTTGTAGAACACACCAATAGAAACTTAATGAATATAGGGACCGTGCGCGTTGGAGGGTCTGCCATCTTGTGGCCTGAATCGGAAACATATGTGCACATGTACATTGCCAAAGCAAGTGCTACCATCTACCGTTCTCGTAGGTACGTTTCCTTGTGCATAGTAGGTTCTGCCATCTTGTGGGCTACATCGGAAGCATAAACGACACATTTACGCCTCGCGCCAAAAATCTGACGGCTCCTATGCTGCCCCCTATAGTTCATTCACGGAGCCTATAGCCGGTCAATCAACTTTCGTCAGTAGAAAAAGGCGCGAAATTCAATTTTTCTATGGGACGATAACCCTCCGTGCCTAATTTTTTTTTAATTTGCCGCTCTATTCTACTGACGGAAATGGCTTGACAGACTATATATGTAATGTAATGTAAACGTTTATTTCATACAAATAGTCCATATACATAACAAACTACAAACATAAGTAATTAAATATGACTTTTCGCCGCATCTGTGATCTAACTGATCTAGATACGTTTTTACTTATAGATTGGTGTGGAACCACGAAACAACGCGTATATTTTGCACCATTTTACGAGTGTCAGTATTAATTTGTCTATGATTTTTATCGTAATCCATCTAATTATTACATGCACATGCCCGGTCGGTGGGCAAATATCTAAAATAATGATTACGTGAGCATTCAACTCATTCCCTTCAGTCAGAAACGAAACAACCATTAGAAATCAGTCCGGTATTACTTTTGGTATTTAATTCCCTATTTTATGGCATTTTAGCCTTTTAGGAAAACGTCAGTTTACTTTTTCGCACTAAAAGTTTTATTATGTGCTGCTTCCACTGTTAATACTCAGAAATACAGTGAATTTGCCAAAAACATGAAACACTATAAACTTTTTCACACTCTCAACATACTAACCGAAGATTTTAGCCACCGTCAAAATCAGAGGTCTTCAACTTACGGCCCGCAGGGATGTGGCGTACAAACCCTAAGGTCCACCTTACATTAGCGTCTCCGAAGCGTCGACGTCTAGTCAACTCTATGGCTGCTGCTCGACGTAACGTTGGCGGAACTGCGCAGCGACGCCATTTTCCATAGCGCTAACTAGACGCCGACGCTCAAAAGACGCTAGTTTTGGGTGGCATTAACCAGAAGAATAACTCTCCGCGTGACCTCAGATTTATGCCTACGCGCCGCGCACCGCATACGGTGCAAAGCCAGTAGGTTGCCACACGCTCTCACAGACGACGGGCGAATCAACTCTTTGATCGATAGTCTTAACTAGAGATGCAACGGATAGTTGTTTGGCCGGATACCGGATATTCGGCCTGATCATCGGCCTGATTTCGGTTTTTCAGGTGCGCATTGTGCAGGCTTTGATCTGTTTCGTAGTGAAAGTTCGCGTGGACTCATTTCTAGGTTCGAAAATGAGTGCGCGTGCAATAGCAGATTTAAGATTATGATCACTGTTTCTTAAATCCAATTTGTTGACTTCAAAATCAAGCAAAATCACTATCCGGTATCCGGCCGGATAGTAAAAATAGGGCCGGATAGGCCGGATACCGGATAGTAACCGGATATCCGGTGCATCTCTAGTTTTAACCGCGTAAGACCCACCATAGAAAGTTTACCAATATTTAATTTGAACCTTGTTCTATAAGTAAATTGGAACGAATTTCGTTTGTTTTAAAACGCAATGAAACAAAACAAATACTACTTTATTTGTTTCATGAGAGGTTCAAATTAGATTGCAACGAATATGTACATTTTAATGTACATTTAGACTCGAGTTACCAAGAAATCGGGCTTCGAATATACATTGTTTCTCTTTATTAGATTTAACAGTTGAGGCCTTAAACGTTTTTACACCATACACTGAAACATAGAAAATCCATGATTTAAAGGTGAAATTTTACAACGAAGTTTAATAGTGGTGGACATATTTTTCGGTCAAAAAGTTGCTTCGCCTGGATATCTCGTCTGCAGGAATTGAGGGGTGAAATGACAACTTAATATTCAGTAAGTATGTTGAACACATATGACTGTAAACACTGCTTAGCTGGTGGGCTCGTCGAGGAATTCCACGTATGTGAACGGGAAGTGTCCCGTCCGGCCGTTGAGCTCGCCCTCCCACTGCCCGTTTATGTTCATACGAGTTACCTGCGGAATAAATAAAATCCTTAATAATATTTCAATCCCTAGAAAAGATGTGCACAGATGTATGTAGTGCATAATTGTTTTCTATGTCTGTAAGCTGTAGATCTCTCACAAAAAAATATATACAGGGTGACCTTAGCCATTGGACAAACCATGAAATCCCTCGTAGGGTTACTTCTCAGAAATGCTCTAACGGTAATATTTTTTTAATTAGAACAAAAGATAAAAAAATAAATTATCGAACAAAAGTTATTTCCAATAATCGACAACAAAAAGAAACACACTTTATTAATCATTGGCAGTGCTTTTGACAATTTGTTTGAAAATGTGCGGCAATGATGACATTTGTCAAAAGTCAGAATCTTATTAATGTCATAAATAAAAAAGATAATCAAAACGGTCGAAGAAGGTTTCATACTATTTATTACCTCAAGAGCTACTAACACATACAGGTTGCTCCAAAGTAAAAAAATCGTAATTTGTTAATTTCTTTGTAACCACTACACCGATTGTTATGATACTTTGTATTCTGGTTCTAAATACCCTAATGCATATGTACATTTCGTCTTTGTCCAATGGCTAGGGACACCCTGTATAATTATCGAACCAGCTTACAAATTTTCAAGAGCATAGGTTGAGAAATGCGATCTGTAGAGAAGAACATACGTGTTTTGTTGAATTTTCAAATGGAAACGTCCTTATTGCGCTCGAAGCATAAGGACCCTTCTGTGATGGATAGCCACAAATGATGACTTACTCTTACGATGTCTCCCTCCTCGAGCCGCAGCGCGGTGCGGTCGTACGCGTTGGGCACGCGCGTCTGCCGCACGCGCGCCAGCGCTGGCAGGATGCGCTGAAACACACACGTTAGTTCGTGAACGTCAGCTGCCGCTCCGTAGGGCGTAGACTGAGGAACGGTTAACCACCAAAATAAAACCAATAGGGGGTATTACTGCAATGTCCTGCCACCAGAGTGCAGCACTATCGCCTATAGTAAACCATAGAGTAACTTATACACACTGTGCCTTAAACTGTTTTTGACAAGTTTTCACAGACAATAAAATATGACATTGATGCATCAAGGCGGTTTGTTGACATGGGCCTACCGGGAAACGTGAAAATCGAAATTTAGTTATCTGCCTCTTTATCGCTCGAATACGCAAGAGCGATAGAGAGGATAGATAACGAAATTTCGATTTTCTTGTTTCGCGGTAGACCCCCAGATTGTGATGGATGGTGGTAATGGCGCCTCCTACGCAGAGTTTCACGTAATATTCCCTATTCAAGCTAAATTTCACAAAATGCATGTTTAAAGAATTTAAATACTAAAAATTCATGATTTCCAAAATATAGGTACTTAAATCGTTGATAGAACCACCATCAATTTTCAAAACTGTATGTATATAAATATATTTTTAAATTTTATTTTCCGTCGTTCTCCTTCTCGAATCGTGTAATAAATTTCCTGCCTACCTGCATATTGGTCCTCTGCGGGTTCCTATTGTTGGTGGGGGGACTGGGCGGGTCGCCCAGCTGTGTCATGCCCTCCGTCACTATGGGCGCTCCGGACGCCTCCAAATTCTAGAAAACACGTGAACTATTACCAGAAGGTTATGCAAAAAACACCAGTCAATATTAGTAAGAACCTCGGCAGCTTTCAGATTGACTAAAATCAAAGATACATTTATTGAGTAGGATGTGTAAAATCTAAGACATTTTCGTGCTTCGAAATTGACAGATGAACGAGATGTCGTTGTACAGCTCCATACATTTTGCGGTAACTCTGACTGTCAAATGTTGACGTTTGACAATTCAGTCACCGCAAAACATATGGCGCAGTACAGCGCCATCTGTTTTGGATGTCAAACTAAGGGGCACATTTTTCTTAGACTACCCCTCTATTACAATTATTTCTCTTTGCCAAAATTATATTAGATATAACATACCCTATGCACGTACGGTACGGGAATGGAGCCAGTTGCCTTGGCTGTTGCGCGCCGTCCACCACTGTTCCTCGTCACGATTGATCACCATTAGACGTTCACCGATTCTAATCCAGGACCTCATGCTTCGTAAGGAGGGTTACTTCTAGAAGGCCGTTGAATATTAAGGATGGATACATACCCTCTGCACGTACGGTACGGGAATGGAGCCAGTTGCCTTGGCTGTTGCGCGCCGTCCACCACTGTTCCTCGTCACGATTGATCACCATTAGACGTTCACCGATTCTAATCCAGGACCTCCTGCTTCGTAAGGAGGGTTACTTCTAGAAGGCCGTTGAATATTAAGGATGGATACATACCCTCTGCACGTACGGTACGGGAATGGAGCCAGTTGCCTTGGCTGTTGCGCGCCGTCCACCACTGTTCCTCGTCACGATTGATCACCATGAGACGTTCACCGATTCTAATCCAGGACCTCCTGCTTCGTAAGGAGGGTTACTTCTAGAAGGCCGTTGAATATTAAGGATGGATACATACCCTCTGCACGTACGGTACGGGGATAGAGCCGGTCCTGCCCTGGCTGTTGCGCGCCGTCCACCACTGTTCCTCGTCACGATTGATCACCATGAGACGCTCCCCGCGCCTGAAGGGTAGGTCGTCGGGATCCTGAGAAATAATAGAAAAAAAATGTATCAGAACCTTTTCTATTTTTGTTTTTGTTACCGAAACCACAGAGAAATATAGTAAGAATAGAGTGCTCACTCCAATACCAAAACGACTATTATTTTCGCAGTCGACATCTAGCATCGAGAAGCGGAATTATCAGTACCGCTACTTGTTGCTAGAATTCTCTACTTACGAAAATTGTATTGAACAACAATTTGTAAATTGTTAGTTTAACTAATATTAAAAGCAGGAGTTGAAAATAGAGTTCCGGTTAATACGGATATATTATAATATTATTACTATTATTAGCTGAAAATTGTTGAGCATTAGACTTTTCGGTCGTAGGAACATCTATTGTCAAGTAGCAGTACTGATCATTCCGCTACTCGATGCTAGATGTCGATTACGAAAATAATAGTCGTTTTGGTACTAAAACTGATGTATGGAGTGAGCACTCTATGTATTTTTTTCTCTACGACGAAACCTATGGACACTTTCGACTAAATTATGGGTCGGCAAACGTCTGAACAGAAAAGCCAACCAAAGTAGAAATCATCAGCTATCGGAATCTCAAAACTCAAAGAGCCATAGAACTTGATTTGATATACTTCTCGAGGCTATCATCATCATCATATCAGCCAGAGGACGTCCACTGCTGGACATAGGCCCCCAAAGAGTGCCACAATGACCGGTCTTGCGCCACCCGCATCCAGCGGAGTCACGCGACCTTTATCAGGTCATCAGTCCACCTTGAGGGGGTTCTACCCACGCTGACATCTCGAGGCTATACGGTCCCAAATGCCATTTTTTTTTTTCAAAATGGGTTGTTTAGTTGCGAAATGGTAACAGACAGAAACTTTCGGATTTATAATATTAGTAATACCTAATAGGTACCGTATTACATTTTTTTTTATTATAAACTGAACGGCGATTGGCTCTAGTCACACCTGATGGAAAGTGAAGACAGAGCCTAAGATGGAGCTCACCGGTTCAGTAATAGCCTATTCACTCTAGCTTTAAAGAGACCGAGGTCATATTTCTCAGGGAATACAGATGACGGGAGCGCATTCCATTCCTTAGCCGTCCTTACCAGAAAAGACGAAGCAAATCGTTTCGTGCGGACAAATGGCCTAATTGTTATTACCCGTCAACACAGTTAATTATACATATCGACTGGGTTTCCTTAGTTAGTTATAATTTAGGATGATAATGTATTTTACTATACGTGTCGGGGATTCCCGTATTAACAGATAATAATATATAAAATGTACCTACTATATAATTCAAAGCCTAATGGGGTTTAAATCTTATTGCGTATGTCATATATTAGCTTATTTATTATGACAAATATAGTCACATAAAAATGAAATGGAACACAATAAATTGTGTCTTAAAATCTTTAAACCATTATCATTACTTTACAATTTAATACCCACTGGGCTAACGGCGAAAACTCTGGACAATCTAATTATTTTCAAAATGATAAAATTCTCGTTTTCATACGCCCCTATAATTGTAAAAATCAAAATCGCTAGAGCCGTTATAGAGAAATTATAAAAAAAAAATTACATTATTTGCCGCTATTGTAGTTTTGATCTAAATATAATTTCAATACAACTGTATAAATTTTCTGGACAGAGAAAGTTTTCCAGGTCATTAGATCGGAAATTCGAAGCAGATGGTCGAGGAAGTCCGCACGTGTTTGTTTATTTTAGGCCCACGGGAGGAAAACGAGCGATTACTGTTCAGTTAGTCAGCAGCATTCCTGGAGTATAATAATAGTTATTAGGCCATAAAGTTTTCGGTGTATTTCAGATGATGACCCAAACAAATCATCTAATTACAGGGTAATTCACCAGTAACTGGCCACTTTTAGTAACTGGCCGCCCTAAACTAAAAATTAATTCTATTCACCTAAAAACAGAATTCATTTTAGTATAAGGTTTCAATAACTGGCCAGCAACTAAAATGAATTCTATTTATAGGTGAATAGAATTCATTTTTGGTTTGGGGTGGCCAGTTACTAAAAGTGGCCAATTACTGGCGAATTACCCTATCAAATATCTGAATAAAGTTCCTATTATTATTGTGTTTACATTTAAGTGCACGTTCATAATCAGATTATAAATGTGCCAATACTTGCCTGAAAATAAAGATTTTCATTTCAGTTCAGATATTTTTGATCACCTCGGCCGCTACAGCCGACCACTGACTAACAGGCCGCCGGACGATATCGGCCTGTCAGTTAGAACAAAAATTTGACAGTTCCGAACAACTGACCGGCCGATATCGTCCGGCGGACTGTTAGTCAGTGGCCGGCTTAAAATGGATCTGATGGCGATCGGACAGTATGTCATCTTTAAAACTTACGTCACACTGTGGAATGACGCCATACTCTTGTCTTATAGTTTACCTGAGAATTTTCTGTTTTGCGATGACAGAAAACTGGCTTTGACATAAAATCGTCTAATTTGGATGGGATAGTCTTGAACAGAAACAGATTTTAAAGGTACTTTTAAAACTTCATAGATTATTTTATGACAATAAAATCTGATCGGTTAGGTCAGTAAAATTGTCCCATCACTACACCTTATAAAACAAACTACAAACTCCCCTGTCGCGTCTGTCTGTTTCTGTGTATTATGTATCTTCGCGATAAACTCAAAAACTACTAAACGGATTTTGATGCGGTTTTCACCTATCATTAAAGTGATTCTTGAGGAAGGTTTTGGTGTATAATTTGTTAAATTAAATTAATTAAATAATCATTTAATTCAGGCAAGACCCATATAAGTGTTAGTAACAGGACTTAAATACTAATGTTAGAGTACAATTTTCATTAAAACCTACCATGCAAAACAGTATACCTACTTAGAGCTAGGATAATACAATACCGGGTGAGCCATACACTTTGATGATATAAAACAAATTAATTTTCTCCTTACATTTAATTTATAAATTTGACTAGCATTAAGGTTTACCAGTGCAAAGCTGGGGCGGGTCGCTAGTAATGTAATAAAACGCTAGTAATGTAATAAAAAATGCACTCACGTTGCCCACGAAATCGAACCGCGCCACCACGATCTCCAGCACCTGGTGCTGCTGGGGCGGCGCCTTGACGCTGGCCTGCGGCAGCGGCCGCACCAGCGGCGTGGTGTCCAGGTAGTGGAGCCGGTAGAACGACAGCAAGGCTGGCATGTCGGCGAACAGTTGGTCTCCTATGCGGAAACGCGTCGACCCGTCGGCGGAGACGACGCGGTTTATTATGTAGTGGGAGACGCGGTCGTCCTCTCTGTGGAGTAAGAAATAACTTTTAACCCAAGAGAATTTGAAATAGAGGCGGATTGTCAAAGTAAATTATATAGCCCCAGTAAATTTACTGTCATCTTTCGAGAGAAGATTAAAACTGTTAGAACGCCATTTGACTTTGATCATTATTTTTTCACTGATATGTGTAAATTTGTTAAATATCAATATTAACGCCATCTACTCGAGAGTAGGCTGAAGGTTATGGCGCCATCGCTCGAAAAGATTGCACCATACCTTTTGCCTAGTGTCGAGTAGATGGCGTTAATATCAATATTTAACAAATTAACAATATCAGTAAAAGAATAAGGATCAAAATCAAATGGCGTTCTCACAATTTTAATCTTCTGTCGAAAGATGGCAGTAAATGTACTGTGGCTACATAATTTACCATGACAGTTACTCTCTATATACTCTATTATCTTTGCTTTTAACAAGAAAATAACCAACAATAAGTTCTTGTCAAAAATTAAATTTTCGATAAGGTGTCTTTAAAAAACAAATATCTACTATACTAGAAGCATTTCTGCTATAAGTAGCAACAATAAGTAAGATGCATTGGTAAGCGTTGCAGTAGCGTTGGTGTTGCTAAAGTATAAACTAACGAATAAGGAAATATAAATTAAATTTACGATATAATTATGTTTTTAATTATTGCGAATCGGCATTGGGTTTTCCTCGCCAACGTACGTCATACTGGTTTTTTAAAAGCAGTGATGAAATGGTCATTGGGTTGTTGACTTTCTGACTGTGGCTGTAGGACTATTTTCATATTACGTCACTGTAAAAAAACCAACCGTGACAGATTTGAAACCAGGAAGACTTCGCTTTCTGTCTCGCTGAGCAATAGTCGAGTGCCCTCTGGTCGCGACAGCCCGAAATACCATCTGTGCATGATACAGGACCTTCACTGCCACGTTACATGGCGACCCTGCCTTCAAATACGTAGTACACTAACCTGACTGACAGCACGTAGTCGCCGTGTATCGTCCTGGGTCTCTGACCAGGAAGACCCCGCTTTTTGGCTCGCTGAGCGATAGTCTAGTGGCCTCCGATCGGTACAGGTCGAAATACCAGCTGTGTTAGATAGAAAAACTTCACTGGCACATTACATGGCGACCCTGCCTTCAAATACGTAGTACACTAACCTGACGCACAGCACGTAGTCGCCGTGTATCGTCCTGGAGTCCCTGACCAGGAAGACCCCGCTTTCTGTCTCGCTGAGCAATAGTCTAGTGGCCTCCGGTCGGGACAGTCCGCCGAAGTACCAGCTGCAACAAGAATCTCAGTGTAAGTTTTACAGTCTTAGGGCTACCCAACACTAGCGTCTTTTTAAAAGACTCTTTTGACCGTCGGAGTCTAGTCAACCGCTATATGGAAATTGGCGTCGCTGCCAAAGAGTTGACTACACGCCGACGCTCGGAAGACGCTAGTGTCGGGTCTCTCTTATGGCAGTATTCATAAACGTCTGTGAAATCTAACAAGCAGTTGATAATCGTTTGTCAGTGACAATTCTGTTTGTTAGAAAGGGACAAAATTTAACAATTTTTTAAGAGGTTGCTAAGTTTTATAAATAAGGGAATAGGAATCATAGTCATTGGGCAATCCAGAGTAATGTAGCCTGATTTTTCCTTGTCACATATAAGATAAATTCACTTCTCTAGAATTAGTCAAGCCGGTGGGAATCGAGAGATGCCCTGCCACTAATATTCAGGTACTTTAGTGTGCAGTTTCGATGTGTTTTTCGTAAAAATCCGTTGAAACCGATTGTTTATGTCCAAGGCTGAAATGATTAGCGGTTCTTTATACGTTCTCGACCTTTGTGATTAGACACAATTAGGGATAGTCAAGTGTAATAGCGTATCAACAAACTATTGTTCAAAAAGTGTTTATGGGGTAAGTGTCTTTGGAAGTGGAATCCATACAACTTGAATTTAAGAAATAAATAGGTACCTATTTTTGTAAAAAAATCAATTTATTGCTGACCGTACTTTTCTTTCCACAAGCAACTAAAAACCTGTGCACACCGGCTTGCGTGTGCGTGACGTGCACGTGCGTTAAAATGTTAGAGCCGCACACACACGTCACGCATGCGGTGTGGCGTCTCTCATAACGATCTGTATATTACAACACCGCACGCTCACGTGCACGTCACGCACACGCAGCCGGTGTGCACAGGCCTTAATACTCATTGAAACAATTCTAACAACCCCAAACACACTTAGGTTGCGGTGTTTTATCACAGAGTTCCTATAGCCACCTGTCGCCATCATCAGATACGGATATACGCATGCTTTCGACAAGCAAAGAGAATACACAATTAAATCTCAAGTAAACCTCTACCTCTAACCGCCACTTTCGCCGATCAGCAAATAATTGCTTTCGATAAAAAGGAAAGTCTAAAGCACTTGTAGTATGACATTGCATGTTGAGTTGAGCCTAACAAATAGCGTAGAATACTCGACATGCGAGTTTGTTCACATCACTTTCTCCGTGTTTTAGTGTCATTCTGTTAGCTTTGTTACTAATTTATGCATGTTTAATTCTTACGTACATTATATCCAGTTTATGAGGCTGGTACCTATGTGACGAGAAAGGTATTACGAATGAATGTGGAGGGAGGTATGAGGAAAGGAAAACCGTGGAAAAGGTGGATGGACTGTGTGAGAGATGATATGAAACGAACGCAGGTGAATGATGAGATGACGGGCGATAGAGAGAAAAGACATGCTGCGCCGACCCCAAGTGAATGGGGCAAGGGCAAGAGAATGATGATGATGAGGCTAATGGCGTTTCCATAAATGCCTGTCGTCTAATGAGCCCTCTTGATAATCGTGTCCTTATCTATCGTTTTCACATTTGTGTTTATTAGAAAGCGACAAAATTTTACCGATGGTTAAGTTTTATGAATAAGGGGGTGTATTCTCCCCACGTGTATTCCACGCTACTTTATATCCAAGACCGGAAATGTAAGCTAAGAAACTGATTGAAGTCTATCATTATTTATTTAAACAGAACTTAATAATAATGTCACAGAATAAATAATAGTACTAGGTACAGAAGACTCACTCTCTAACAAAAAGCGTCTGTTACGATCAGGACAGATATGGCAGCTAGGGGGCGACAGCGCCACGCGCGGCTTATAGATATCCACCAAAATTGGTGTGGAACGGATGTACTTGTAGCTACCTGTGGCAAAGCGACGAAATCGCGGAGTGAGCCACGCGTGATCATGTGTACAAATCAGTGGATCCTACGTATCATTTACCACCAAAAAGAAACGACATTCTTGACGACAGTCTGCTTTTAAATCCCGAAGGGGACTATGGCGTAAACAAAATGTTTATGTTATTACTTGTTTACGTTTGGTGGCGATTAACCTGTCTTCTCTTTCTGGAGCGGTCGTAAAACCGGTTCAGTTAACAGACTGATTCAGATACTATGTCAAATAAGATAACCTAAATAGGGTAGACCGAGAACGGATCACAGGGTGAATTGGATCATGATAAAAATTTATTGAAATTTTATTTATTTTATTGTTTCATTCATTTATTCATGTAGGTAGGTAATGTAAGACAGTTACTACAGTCAGACACACACAGACAGACACACAGTTAGTTAGTTAGTGTGTTAGTTCGTTTTTTTTTAGCATTAGAAATAAGGTAAACAATCTTAATGCGTCTTTTAATTGAAAAATACGTTTTAAAAATAAGTCACGGCAAATATGTAACAGTTATGAATCTAATACGGTCATTTATATTCTTCTGCTTTCATAAGTAATAGTTACTGATTTTTAAAAAGCGTTTCTCAATTAAAAGACATGTCAAGATTGCTTACCCTCTTTCTAATGCTAAAAAAAACTAACTATAACTGTGTATGTTACAGATTTACTGCGTAATCCTTTGCCACCATATTTTCTCGGAAACGTTCGCGAGTATTTGTCATGCTACTACAGTCAACCTCAGTAGTTTTTGTACTGAGACTGACTGAATTAGTATAACACGTGCGTTTACGTGAAAATACGATGGTGAAGGATTAAGCACTTGCGTTGCTCATACTATTTTGCTTTGCTCCGCTCACCCGCACCATGCACCCACGCCAGTTAGCGAATGCCCAAAATGGCCATATGTATCCCAACATATCCTTATTCCTATGGTTACAATGGTTCGCTGCAATGTATGTATATGGCGGGTTTTCATTTATTTCCTCGTAGATTTTTGTACATTTATGACGTCACAAATGATGTTGTGATGAAGTACTTGAATTATTTCCACAAGTATGTCATATCATGTGATTCTAATGTGGTATTTCATACTAAGTTTTTATGGTAGGCCAGTAACTTCATATATTGAATCTTATTACCAGTAAATAAGATGTAAAATCGATTGTCTGACCATGTTAAACACAATTACAGACCTATATATTTGGGTTGCCATTACTGCCATATTTTTCAAGTGTTGTATTTTTAGATGGCAGACTATGAATGTAATAACAATAGCTTTTTATTAAGGTCATGTCTGTTTTAGGCAAGTTGATAAAGATTAGAATTTAGTTTTAGTAGAGCAATTGACTTAGCAATACTTAGCACAAAGTAATATGGGGAGGCCCAAAAATATGTGGACAAAATGCCTATACCCGACAGGGGTCCTTAATATAGTAAAATAAACAACAATATTACCAGAAAACTTCTTAATGAAATACTATTTAAGGAAAAATAAAGGCTTAAATAAAGAAATAATTAAATATGGGGAGGCCCAAAAATATGTGGACAAAAAAGTTTTAGAAATATACTTCTAATTACTTACACAAAAAAAATATATACAAAATCCAAGAAACTAGATTCCTACTGCACAATGGTTTTCACATCAATATTTTACAAAACAGTTGTTTCCTTATCTGTTTCCCTGAACAACCATTTCCTGAAATATGTTGTTACTATAGACCTAAAAAAATTTTTTTCTGTTCCCTTTTTCTTTTTTTTGTACTCAAGTCTTTGGGTAATTTGAGATTGGATAGTTTATGAATTAGATATTATTATATTCTGGAGATAAATTGGTCAGAAGCTTTACTTGAATGTTATTGCAGAATTTCTAATATTAGTAGGAAACTGTATGTTTATAATTAAATTAAAGTATACTGCTACGCTACCATTGGTAACTTCTCAAGGGTCATTAGGAATAAAAATCATAATTTTATTGCAGAAGCAATCCGAGAATATTCAATTTGTACCACAAACCTTTACAAAGCAGGCTGGAAACAGATACTTAAAAAAAAAACTAGACTTGTCCGTTACAGTTTCCAGTCTATTTTAGATGCCCAATTACGATACAATTCTTACGAACGAGATAATTCTGCCAATTAAGGCAATCCGACTTCGAATACGAGATATAGGCACCTGCTCCCGCGGTAATTAGCCCAATAACCTGTTGGATCGCTCCGCCCGGCGTCCGCGAGCAGATTCACAGGTATACACGTACCTGGACATGTCATTCTGGTCGAAGGAGGCCCCAATCGCCGGATTCGCCATGCCAAGGTCGACTTTAGTCCAGAAAACTTTACAACCCCATCAAATGACCGGAAGCGGCACGAAACCTCAGTCCGTCACTCGCCAGAGCCCTCGGGCTGTCCGCCACCACATTCAGACACAATTTCTAACTTTTACACTTATTTTTATCACAAACTACCAACTCTCCCACAGCCCCAATCACAGGCAATTAGGATTTAGGATTTGTTGTTGCACTTTCTGATCGTGTCATCACTTCATAATGTTCACGTCGGAACACATGTTTCCGCATTCATATCGCACTGACTAAACGTCTTGGTTAACGCGTACGCCTTCGATATATTCTTCTGAACGTATAAACAAATAGATCTATAATTAAAACTAAATTAAAAATATCTTCCACGGAGTCACACACGCGAAGATTCGCTGATGAGCCATAGACAGTATACGTTTTTATTTTTGTTTGATTGACGCATAATCTTCTACATTTCCTTTGGTTATGGTTGGAGGTCTATGCCAATGAAATGTCAAACTATTATAATTTTTCAAATTATAATTTTCAACAAATCAGTTTGTGTGCTTAATTTATTAAGCTCAATAGCTTGTCACTGTTTTTGATAGGATCTTTAATTATTTTACATATTTAAAGTAATTGTAACTAATTTTAATTGGGCAACACTAATCTCATTACACATCACCTTCGAAATTTAGTCTATGGTTTGTGTCCATTGTTTTTCTACAATGTTATTTTTCTGACTGCTGCTAGTGGACGAGAAATTTGGTCTGGCGGAGAAGTGAGTGGGTTTGTGCTGGTGTTCGTGTTCGATATTGTGATTTATTAGTAATAGATCACGAAGATGTCGTCACCGAGCGCTGGGAAACGTCGGATGGACACAGATGTCATCAAACTGTATCCTTTCTTTGTTATCGTCATTACTAGCCACCCTACTACGTTCGAGGGCTTCCATGTAAATAACTGCCTGAAGGGCCATCAGCTGATTGTCACAGCCCCTATTTAAAATCGATATGGTCTGTGTATATATTAATTTATCATGTTTTTATCCTAGGATTCATCGTGTGGAAAGCATTTGGTACATAATTATTAATGTTGATTAGACCTTAGACTATTTATCTGCAAAAGAGCGTGCAGTCTTTGTGTGACTCCGTGGGCCTACGTATCTATATATAACACGTTGATAAACACGTACATTACTACGGTCGCGCGTTCACGGCGCTCTTCCGTGTGTTAGATTGTGATATTGTATTTCGTAATTCGTTAAGTAGGCCACGGTCTTAGTTGCGCATTTTTTTCTACACTTTTGTTACGGTCCTAGGCTTGAACGGATTATGAAGATGGTCAATTCTGTTACACGCAATTAAATGCTAATTGCACATAGTTTATACCTACATGGTACAATGAAATAATTATGTAGTGGCCTCACCCTTGGCTGTTTGTAACATGTCTTTGTCAACACTAGTAAAAAAATTGATAAAATAATAAAAAAACAAATAGTCTATGTCTATCTCAGTGTGTTGACCTTGCGGGTATTTAATTACTATGGCTGTGGTATATTTAATTTTATCAAATAAACTGGGGTCAGTGTGAAGTTCATTGTTTCTTTGGTATTTTGCCAAACAAAGAAAATGTATGGTTTAATAATTATTATAAACAGCTCTGAATGACACAATATGCTATTATCTTCTAGAATACATAGAATCTGTTGAAATAAAATGACCAGACAAGGATTATACAGGATTATGTTTACTACAAGTAAACATAGTAGGTATAGCTAGGTACTTGATTGTAAATGTTTTATTGACTAGTAAAATAGTTATTGAGGCCTACTTGCAGAATACATTATTGAATCTAGTAAAATAGCTTCTAAAGCAAATTAGTATACCTATAGGCTGTTAAATGAAATACTAAAAAATCGGAGAAGTGTGAGTCAGACTCGCCCATCGAGGGTTCCATGCTTTTTAGGGTTCCGTACCTCAAAAGGAAAAAACGGAACCCTTATAGGATCACTCGTGCGTCTGTCTGTCTGTCTGTCTGTCCGTCCGTCTGTCACAGCCGATTTTCTCCGGAACTACTGGACCAATCAAGTTGAAATTTGGTACACATATGTAAGTTTGTGACCCGAATACGGACATGTAACGTAAACAAATGAATTTTAAACATGGGGGCCACTTTTGGGGGGTAAATGAAAAAATGAAAAAAAAAAATTTCAAACTATATCATGTTACATATCAAATGAAAGAGCTTATTGTAAGGATTTCAAATAATTTTTTTTTATAATTTTCGAATCAACAGTTTAGAAGTTATTCAAGAAAATAGGCAAAAAATGACCATTCCCCCCCTTATCTCCGAAACTACTAGGTCTAAAATTTTGAAAAAAATACATAAAATAGGTCTATACCTATAGATGACAGGAAAACCTATTAGAAATGTACAGTCAAGCGTGAGTCGGACTTAATTACAGTTTTTAATCCGACCCCTACGGATTTTTTAAAGAGATTTCACTCACGTTTCATATAAAAAATACATTGTTAACAGTGCCGGATTACTTAGAGTAGTAGTTTTCTTAGAGTAATTGGTGATAATTTTCTGATAAGATAATCATTTTAAATATTTAACGGTCTTACCTACTTACGAGTAATTGTAAGGTCAAATTAAAAACAATGTTTAAAAAAAATGTTAAATTGAGAGCTAGCTTAAAGTTTTTTGTACTCGTCGACTTTAATGGTTGAATTAATAAAGACTTTGTAACCAATAAGCAAAACAAGCACGTGCTTAGGGCACCACGTTCAGGAGGGGCACCAAAATACCAGGTTGAAAAAGGTGAACAAATTTTAAAATTAGGGACAGACACATCGTTTTTACCACACGATTTTTTTTAGCTGTCCAAAAGCTAATTTGCAAAAATAATGGCGCGTAATTCTTTGGGAAACAATCGGTAGCAGTAGAAGAGTCGTGATTACATGCATAGATTCGATTTCAACCCACTCTTTTGCGGTTCGGCGTTAGGTCTTATGCGAGGCCTTCTGCCTTAATTACACTTGGGCGTGGATCCAAATCCAAGCTTTCCTCTTTCGCAGCTAGGCCTACTGCCTTTCTCACACTTCGCCAATTCAATTCCAAGCTCTGCTTTCTTGTATATTTTATGCATGAAAACAACCTCGAATATCGAAGCCTAAGAAATATCGAGCCCTATGTGAAGCTAGGCTGATAGAAAACTGTCCCATCCCTTTTCTGTATGAAATCCTGGATTCGCGCCTGGTTGGGACTAAAAGTAAAATTGCGTTTGTATATCGAAAAATTTTCGCGCTCGCTTCGCTCGCGTTTTCAATAACTTTATAAGGTATGATAAAGGTGACATTCGGGTGGCGACTGCAGCAACATTACTCTATTGCAACGTTACTGCTGCAGTACTGTCAACTTCCGTGATAAAATGATGTGACTGATTTCCATACTAAAAGTAAAAATTTACAACTGTCTATCATATTGCGTTTTTATATCGAAAAATTTCCGCGCTCGCTTCGCTCGCGTTTCTATTACTTTCTAAGCTATGATAAAGGTGACATTCGGGTGGCGACTGCAACAGCATTAGGTACTCTGTTGCAACATTACTGCTGCGGCACTGTCAATTTTCGTGATAAAATGATGTGACTGATTTCCATTCTCAGCTGTAACGCGGCAATGAATTTCTCTCAATTTACCAAAAAATCAATGTAATCTTGATGTCCCGAGGGAGAGGGGGCACCTAGAAATCCTTAGGGCATCAACATATCTTAATCCGGCACTGATTGTTAAAAATTGTGTAATATACGGAACCCTTGGAACGCGAGTCCGACTCGCACTTGGCCGGTTTTTTTAGTATTTGTTGTTATACATCATCTGTGAAAATTTCGACTGTCTAGCTATCATGATTCATGAGATACAGTGATGACAGACAGACGGACAGTGGAGTCTTAGTAATAGGGTCCCCTTTTTGGTATGGAACCCTAAAAATGAAAGTACCTACACAATATTTTTGATGGTCTCTTATATAATAAAATGAATGTGTTACTATAATTTGCCTGTCAGGCGTATAATATTAGTTGACTCAAATCTTTTTTTTTTACTATGTGTTACTTGTTTTGCTCTAACAGAATGTTCCAGTGATCATAATTAGAGAAAGTGAAACAACATCTGTTTACTCTTTTTATTTAAAGTTATTAGCTCTGGTTTTTTTTTTTGTTGCTGCTCTGTTCATTTGATTTTATTACTATTTATTGCTCAGTAGTAAAATTTCACCTATTCAAATTCACCTATAAATAGAATTCATTTTAGTATAAGGTAGCTAGCTATTGAAACCTTATACTAAAATGAATTCTGTTTATTTTATAGGTGAATAGAATTCATTATTGTTTAGGGTGGCCAGTTATTAGCCGGTGGGCAGTAATTGAAAATTTACCCTATCTTATTTTTTGAATAGTCACTCTTTATTTTTTTTAACCATAGGTACTGTTTTAAACTAATAAGTGACTCCTATTTTTGACATTGAAGGAGAATAATGACCTTGCCAAATCATTATTTGCCTCATTAATAATCATTATAGGTAATGAATCAATGAGTTTCTACCTTTTTTTTGCATTGTTTTATTTTGTTTTTATCAAAGCAACAAGTCATACTCACCCTGGGTAATGAGTATTATTTTTCACCTCAGCAGCTCGAACAAGGGTACTTTGCTTCTTAAAAACAGTGAGCAAAATGCGATTTTGCTCACTGAGTCATTTTGTCTCACTCAGTGAGCAAAATCGCATTTTGCTCACTGATTGTGTCTCACTCAGTGAGCAAAATGCGATTTTGCTCACTGAGTGAGACAAAATGACATTCAAGTGACCTTTATAGTCATTTCAACATGCGGGGTCTAATACAAGTTCGATATACTTGGGTTCTATTATCTCTGTCCCTCTAGGTATGTTCTCACTGCTTAGGGTGAAAATTTTTGTGTACTACACGAGATCAAAGTTATTTACATCTCGTGCGCTTTTGAATCCCTTACTACGCTCAAGATTCTAAATTAGATTCACTCGCTACGCTCGTGAATCTATTATAGAATCTTTCGCTTGCACGGGACTCAAAATAAGCACTCGAAGAAATATCAAACTTTGATCTCTTGTTGTACCTACAAATAACTATTAAAGTTATGTCAATATGTCTATCACTCTGCCACACCTTGCACTCCACAAAGATATTTTTACTTAATTTTATGAAATGTATACCTTACATTTTATATATTATTAAGTCCAAAGTTCTTTTTAAACTAAAAATTGTATAAACCCCTACGAATTATGCCAAAATGTTTCTTCAAATTGTTACATAATTTTTTATCAAACATAGCTAAGTATACCGCAAGGAAACTCGCTTTGCCGTAAAAAAAATCGGACAGAAAGACTGACATAGGCTTCAAACATATAACACCACACCCCTCCTTTTACGTGGGGGGTTTAAAAAAAAATCTCTCTTTCTTCATTTATCATGCCCTAACTGACACCGGCGACCACCTTTGCCATCTCTCTCCTGCTCTTAGCCATTCTTGCCAGCGTGGCTGCGTTATCCGCGTTCGTCCATTTTTAGGGTTCCGTACCCAAAAGGTAAAAACGGGACCCTATTACTAAGACTCTACTGTCTGTCTGTCACCAGGCTGTATCTCATGAACCGTGATAGCTAGACAGTTGAAATTTTCACAGATGTGGTATTTCTATTGCCGCTGTATGTCCAAAATATGATATATAAGTACCCTCCTTTTACCGTGATCATAACCTCTAACTTTTTGTTTATTCTTTTAAGTACTTCCACAATCGTAACTCTATCGGTCCAGGTTAAAAAAATATATTTTTATGTTTATTATTTATCTTATCATCATGAAAAAAAATTAAATGTCATTTCCGCCATCATTATTAATTCATACAAAGAGCGTTTGAACGATCGCAAATCAGAGCCAACAACCCAGACGTATCGATTTTCAACATTACCTGGTTCACGTGCAGTTAATGCACGGACAATCAATATGCATTATTTAATATATACCTACTAGCTAAACTTCCGTGAGACACAGACATATTAAATATATTAAGAACGGGTCACTCACGTAGCGTTTTTCTACTTAAAATACGTGAGTGACCCGTTCTTAATATATTTAATATACCTACTAGCTTCTGCCCGCGACTTCGTCTGCGTGGAATGATGATGATGATTGATAAAAACGACTTTACCGAGCCTCGAACTTATCTCCTAATACCAAATTTCGTCTAAATCGGCTCAACGGTTTAAACGTGAACAGGTAACAGACAGACAGATTAACTTTCGCATTCATAATTTCGCACGGAGCACAAGCCTCGGACGGATAGACATCACAGACAGACAGACTGACATGGCGAAACTATAAGGGTTCTTAGTTGACTACGGAAAAAGTAGGACCATGATAATTAAATTATTCAGCTGGATAATCTTGCACAGTTGCAATCAGATATTTCGGATCGGTTAAAGTGCTTACGGCTCGGCCACGACATTGAGCGACTTACGACGGCGGCAGCGATAACCATTGGTTGGAGGGAAATTACGCAGATTTACGTATAGCGCGATAACAAACCACAACGTGAAATTCTGACATTAGAGTTCAGTTATTTTTGAGCCAAAGCGCTCCGATATATCTGGCCTGATATGATAGGTACAAACCATACTGTTTTACCTTACAGCTGGCGCAAAGGTGCAAAGGTGCAAAGGCGCCCGTGAGAGATTGCATATCATATTACTAACACCTTATAAAACTAAGTCCCCGCCGCGTCTGTATGTTCGCGATAAACTTAAAAACTACTGAACGGATTTTCATGCGGTTTTAACCTATCAATAGAGTGATTCTGGGGGAAAGTTTAGGTGTACAATTTGTTAGTAATGTAGACCACTTAGATAACCTACTGTTATGTTATTTTCTTAGCGTTGCAAATTACCTATTACATAATAATTTTAAGATTACATTAAGTTATATGTTATTTTTATTTTTAGCGCTGAACCCCGTATGAAAGAGCGAATACCTCCTAACACAAATTTTTAACTTAAAAGGAAGAATCGGCATCTATATCTGTAAACGTGTGTTAAAAAGAAATAATATTGAATTTTTTAGTTAATATTTTGTGTAACCCGTGCGAACCTGGGGCGTGTGCTTAAGAAAATTCGATCTATACCCCCATGACTCGGTTGGCCGAATGCAGAGTACACTGGTTTGATCCCAGCCATTGCACTAGAGGCCTTGGTCTCTGTTTTTTCGAATCGTATCGTTTCCAATTGAAATAACACAAATCAAAATATTGTCATTGATTTGATTTATTTGCGCGGCGCGCTCATTCTTTCTTCCGTGATTTATTTCCAAGTAGTGATATATCTGGCAACTGTACATCAACTGTAATCTATCTTGCAATTAGCTTTATCGATCAGACATCAACCCTCAGTTTTCTCACGATGTCACGGAGCTGGCCGCAATCTTATCTTCCGCGATAGTGACACGAAAAACTACCGCTTATCTTATCTTTTCTTAGCCGTATTTTGCCAGTAGCGAGCGCCTAGGCTAGGGGCTATACTCGGTATCTTAGGTATTTAAATAAAAGTAAACAAAATCTGGACTGGGCTTAAGGAGCCATTTGAGGGTAGATGAAAACATTACATGATCAAATAATGTAGGTTAAAGTCAGGTTGTTCTGTAACAGATCCGGCGGTTTTTTTATTTGGTTGGTTAACCAATAAATGTTATAACTACCCGAAAATGTACAAATTGTTTGTTTACTTTTATTTAAATACCTAGAGATACAGTTATATAACTTATATAAGATAGTTTATAGGACAAGCAAGTCGGAATCTTTTTTCATAATAATCATAATAATATTTTATAATGTGTTTATATATTTTTTGTAATGTTTTGTAAGTGTTTTTATATTTTACTTTTATACTCACATTGTAAAACCCTAACCTAAGACCCTAATTGAATAAAGGAATAATAATAATCATAATCGTTTATTGCCAACCATGGTACATATGCTGTTACAGATTATTGAAGTGTCACATAGACCCTGACAGGGCATAGCACGTATTCTTAAAAATAGTTCTTAAAGCTAGTTCTTAAAACTAATGCAATGGGGCGATAACAATTTTGCGATATTAGTACTTTTTACAATGCACCTATGACTAATTTCAAAATTACATCGAGAAATACATGCTTTTATTACTCCGTTATGATTCCTTTTTCATTTGTCACTCATTGCATTGAACCCTTTTTACAGTGACGTCACTTAAAAGCGGTTACTTAACGTAAAGTGGTGATTTGTATGCAATCTTTGCACCCGAGAAAATGGTTTAGCCGTTTTCTGAGTTCAGTTTTAATAAACTTTTATTTTTCTTGCCTCCTTGCCCTATTAATATGTACCTGATACTATATTAACTCACCTACCTATGTTATTTGGGGTAAAATCTTGGACATTAAATTAGAACTATTCCTGATACTCGATAATCTCGATATAGCTCAAATTTGGTACTTATACTGAAACACCGATGACATTGCACTATGCAGTATTATTGATAACTAGCTGATCTGATGATGGAGGCCCAAAGTGGCGATATGAACTAGGTGATAAAACAAGTAAATAAAATGATGTATCCTTTGTTGAGTTTTGGTTACTTCTTTGATATTAGTACTATTTGTAATAGTAAATAGCCTTTATTTAATGCATTTTTTTTACACTTTCATTGTTTTTACAATTTAATATATTTATTTGCATGTCGCGTGTGCGGAAAAGGCCTCCCCCAGTTTTTTCCCATTACTTCCTCTTCCAATTATGTGCTGTTCTCCACCAGTATCTGTCGAAGTTTCTTAGCTCATCTCTCCATCTTGTATTCGGTTTTATTTTGTTTTCTTTATTACGTAAACGTAAACGTAAGAGTTCATGTGATATGGAGATGTACTAAGTTTGTTTGGAAGACTGGTAGATAGAATTTAAGTAGGTATGGCTCATGTTTTCATTATGTATGTTAACATTTTTTACTTAATACTGAACCTCCAGGTCTGTTTTCTTACACATTGTAATCATCTACACTACATTGTACTACAAATCCATTTGTGTTATGTGACTGTTTGTGTTTTAAATAAAATTAAAAAAAATAAAAATAGTACTAATAGTGAAATACGTCACTGCACAAATCAATTTACAGGGAAAAGAGACTGAATATAATTAATTTCCTTGACTAATTCTCTCAGCATTGAAAGTAAGCACGAGGTGACCATATTGGGCGGGCTCAACGAGTTCTGCGTGAAATTCTTCGGACCCCCAGGAAGTGAGTAATCCATATCCTATCATTATGTAACCCAGCGGTCGGCAACCTTTTAGCAGCCAAGGGCATAGTAGTTAACGAAGTTGACGCGTTCCGCACTTTGGTAATACATATTTGTGACTTTAGCAGACATTGTCGTTTGTCAATATTACATACAAAATAGCCAGGGTGGCTCGCGGGCCGCAAGCGAGAGGTTCGCGGGCGCCTGTTGCCGACCGCTGTACCAGCTGTATGTAACCCATTGTACACGTCATCATTAACCAACCAACTGAAGTCTTGATTTTGGCAAGCTTGGCATAAAAAGCGGAAGCTTAGATTTCTGCAGATCTCGGCACAAAAAAACATGTTTCGGCAGTATATCCTGTTTCGGTCTGACACTATATTAAATTTAACCATTTGACATTCCTTTGTAGTCATTCGATTTCAAATTCTTGTAGTAGAGAAACCAACTAGGTATAACGGATCCATTTTCGGCACAAAAAAAAACATTTTTCGGCAAAATATCCGGTTTCGGTCTGACACTATATTCAATTTAAATTGACCAACTAGGTAGGTATAACGGGTCCATGATGATCGCTTTCCCATTTAATCTATGAAGAATATATAAGAAAAGTAGTAATATCAAAACATCAAGATTTTTCGGCAATATTGTTTTAGGTACCATATCACGCTCCGCGAGTGTTACGCCATTTATGGTCCTAGCTAAATTGGTTGTTCAATACTTACGCTATGGAATGTCCAGTTTAGCTAGAACCCTAAATGGCGTAACAATCGCGCAGCGTGACTGGATGAATGCAAAGATCTTTAAACCTTTAAGCTCTTGTGAGCCTAAATCAAATAAGTAAGTCTAATGCAGCCTCGGAAGTAATACTTTCCGGTAATAAAATAAATTGATAAAAATACACACAAACAACTTTTTTCGTTTGTTCCTTTCCGCCCCACTGACCGGCGATTCATTGATGCGGAAACAAACCATTCAGGGTTTTAAATGTAACAGATAATGTAAAGATAACTACATTATCATTTCGCACAAATATTGTGCGATCACGCGATTAGTCATATTGTTTTGGGTTAAGTATTTACTGTATTTGAATACTTAAATATAATAACAAAGAGTGTATAGAGATTTATTGTCAAAGTGAATTATGTAGTCACAGTGAATTTACTGCCATCTTTCGACAGATGTTTAAAAATTTTAGAACGCTATTTGACTTTTATCCTCATTCTTTCACAGATATGTGTTAAATTTGTTAAATATCAAAAAGTCAAATGGCATTCTAAAAGTTTTTTTTTCTAATTCAATCATTTATTCACTTCAATCAATTCAATCAAATCTGTCGAAAGATGTCAGTAAATACACTGTGACTACATATTTTACTTTGACAATAAATCTCTATACACTCTTTCTCTTTGATAACAAATTTTAATAGTAGTTATTTTACTACAAAACTTACTTGAGAGTTGAGACTCGATACATATTAAATAAATTGAGCGTGAGTGACCCATTTTAATATATCAACACGGGTTACTCACGCTTTATTAGAGTCTACTTGCGTTACGTGAGTGACCTGTTTGAACGTTTTTATAAAAGGTGTTATTTTAAGGATATTTTGGTGTTTACATCGCGAAGCGTCTCATTTGTATTGGAGTATCGTTACTAGTATTTACGCTTATAAACACCAACGACCTTGAATCAGAATAATAATAAACACCTTCGTCCTAAGGTCTGTTTTTATACGAAAACATTTTGTACACGCAAACATTATTAGAGTTGAACACGTTATTTAAAAAAAACTTTTTGAGAATTCTTGCGAAACGTCCAGCAAATCCAATCTAACGAGACTGATTATGTTAGACACTATGACTGTATCAATACATTTGTTAATTGCAAGTGTAAAACCACAACAACAAGTACCTACCAATAAGTTTCAAACAAAATCGCGTGGTGATAAATTATCATTTTGGTAAACATTTGTAGAAACAAACACATAACAAGGCAAAGTACCAGTATTTCCCAGTTTTCACTTCTCAGTTTTGACGTTAAATAAATGTTAGACAATTACTTAACCAGGAGAAAGGAAGAATGTCGCTTAAAATTTAGTCGGTGCGATATTACGTTATTTACGTTACACGCAATCGTCTAAAAGAATGCGAATTGGCATACCGATGTAACCGCTATATTAATGCCCATCTTTAGTCTTGGTTTCAGTGTCAATACGCCCATAAATCTGTCTAGACAATGTTTATCAATTTTTTTTAAATACAGCATAAATAGATCCTATTGTGTTTCTGTTTTTATGCTAACACCTGAAACTGAACACAAGTGTGTTTGTATTTGACCAATTTGATTGTCATTATTTATTTGATGCTCACTATACACTCGAGCATACCTGTAATTGAAGAAGCGTCGATTGTATACTTAAAATGGTTTGTCCTCAGTTACTAACACTGCAACGCTTTGCGTGTTATTACGAAGTTTTCGCGCCGCTCCCTGAGAGCAGGCAATAATAAGTAATAATCGCATTAGTCGCTGGTAACTCTGTCGAGCGAGTTGAGTGTGCCCGAAAAAACTGTCAAAAATTCAACTAACATTTAATTCTTTCATTTTATATTTCCAGCTCCATACGAGGGTGGCGTGTGGCGAGTACGCGTACACCTCCCCGACCACTACCCCTTCAAGTCGCCCTCCATCGGATTTATGAACAAGGTCTACCATCCCAACATCGACGAGGTATCGGGCACTGTATGCTTGGACGTTATCAATCAGGCCTGGACCGCACTTTACGGTAAATACTCCTACGTTGCATAGTTTCGCACTTTGAAGCAGAGTATATGGCACTACACAATACTCATGGTTTATCATCCCAACAAGGACGAGGTATAAAGCACTGTGTGTCTTGACTCTTGACGTTATCAAGCAGCCCTAGATCGCGCTATGGTGAATACTTCTTCAATATTTTGTTTTCACACTTTTGGTAAATACTTCAATATGTTGTTTTCGCACTTTCAACCACTGAAGCAGAGTATATCGAATGAAGACTTTCAAAGTGATTTTACCATTAAACTTAGACTCCTAATATTCTGCCCACTACAACCAGGTCATGTCTTTGATTCCAGGTCACGTTCTATTCTATTAATCAACCTGTTTTTTTAACGATTGACCCTTGTCACACCTGATGCAATATGATACTGTTGACACTATAATTCCCATGAGTCGGCACGGAAAGCATTGATTTATCTTCCATATGCAAAATAATATTATTTAAATAAACCATGTAATAAACAAATCCTTCATGTTTCAGATCTGTCGAACATATTCGAGTCGTTCCTACCACAACTGCTGACGTACCCGAACCCCATAGACCCGCTGAACGGAGACGCTGCCGCCATGTACCTGCACAAGCCTGAAGAGTACAAGAAGAAAGTTTCAGGTCGGTGTCATATTTGAAATGTGTATGTTGCCTTTCCTTACGGATTTGAGATTTGGGCCCATAACCCCTCAACTCCCAGTTCCAGCCAAATTAGCCGGCCAAGAGACTACCTTGAAGTTTTACATTTTGAATTGAATTTTAAATCTATTTGCTGACCATCGGTGATATCGCTTCGATGATAAATGTGGCTTTCCAACAAAGAAGGGTCATTATCCTTATGCGTCATGTGCAGGCATGACCCTTCTGACTAGAGTTTGACTACTCTCTAGTCTCGTATTTTCTAATGTGTTTTGGTGGGAATATTTTTAACCATTGACGTAAACAGGTGTTATTTATGGTGTACTTTCGTTTGGGCCAAATACCTTTCGCCAAATTTCACTTCCAAATAAACTTATCGCAATAGTTTCATTTCCCAAAGGAACCTTTAGCAAAGTTACACTTCGCATATAATTTATTTGGTCAAATTATCACTTGGCATGATTTTACTTTGTCAAATGTTGTTAGGACAAAAAAATATTTAGCAAACGTTTTTTATTGGCTAATATTATATTCCAAAAAAGCCGTTAAGTGGGTTAGGTTAGGTTTGAACTGCGATCCTCACAGAACCGAACAAAAGTGGGTTAGGTTAGGTTAGAACTGCGAGCCTTACAGAAACGAATTGCTACTAGAAAAGTGGGTTTGATTAGGTTAGAACTGCGATCCTCACAGAACCGAACTGCTATCAGAGAAGTGGGTTAGGTTAGGCTAGAACTACGACCCTCACAGAAACGAAATGCTACTTGAAAAGTGGGTAGTGCACCATTTACATTCTACAATAATCTTTCACCGACCCCCATAGAAATCGTTATTTCTTAAAAATTATAATGTTTATGTTGTTTATGGTTCAACTAATTACATCCGTATGCGTAAAACATAACCAAAATGATAAAAAAACCAAGGTCGGGATTAAGTATTTCAAATAAAAGCAAAAATAAATATCCGTTGGTATGTAAATTGTATGCCAATTATGCCATGCAATATGTTATGCTTAATGATACATTTGACTAAATAATACTTGGTAAAATTAAACTTGTCCAAGTAATTATTTGCTAAACAATAACTTGCCAAAATAGACTATTGCTAACTGAAAAATTGCGATGAGTTGTATTGCCAAACATTTTTTTGGGAAACATAGTTTGGGATGTGATACTTTGGGAAACGTTTTTGGCCCATTCGTTAGTAAACCGTTATTTATACATTCATTAGTTCATTACATCTATTATTTATAGCTAAGAAGCCAAAACATTACAAATGTTAATCTAAAATAAACATGAATATTAAATATAAAATTGTTGTTGTTGTGACTTAGTCAAGATGTTGGAATAATTTATTATCAATTATAAAAGATCATTTATTTACATACAAGATCAAGATATATACAGTGGTACTACTAAACGAAATTAAGAACTAGCTTAAATCTAAAACAGGCCCTTATAAAATACGTTTAACGTGTGTACGTATTCCTTTCCTTTCCTTTGTTTGTCTGTGATTCTTGTTTGTAAAGGGAATTGAGAGAGTTTATAGACATTTTGATTTGGCGAATTGGTTAAGCATTATATGCGACAATTTCATATTAAGGAATCTTAAAATTACAGGGTTAAAGTTCCAAATTGAAATCAATCGAATGGTGCTCGGGTCCGTTATAACAAATCTCGACTACGTCTCAAATTAAATCAATTTTAATTTAACACCTTCGCTGCGTCAATTAGTGTAACTCGTAACTAACCACACTTTGCATGGGCTCTTTCAACCCCCTACCGCACCGACGTAGACGTAGTCGTTCATGTAATTGACGGATTGATGTTCTATAGTAAAATAAACTAAATCTCTCCCCAGATTATGTGAGAAGATTCGCCACAGAAGAGGCTCTGCTCGAAAAAGACGCTATCACCGGCATGGGCGGTGCGCCGGCCTCCTCCTCAGCCAACAAGTCCAACGGCGCCGCCAACAACAACGCGTCCGACACCGAGAGCTCCATGAGCGACTTCAGCGACGACGAGGCGCACGGCATGGAGTTATAACGCACGCCCGCGTCGCCACACTCGCTCACTGCCGCCGTGCAAGTGCACGTGCCGCCTGTCGGCTGCCGTTAGGTTTATGAATTTAGAACTGACGGAACGTTGGGGGTTTCGAAATTGTACATAGTTAAGGGAAATGTTCGTCTGCAATTTTAATTGATTTATTTAATGTTACCTATATGCAGTTCGATAATAAAAAGTAGAAATACAATAAAAAAAGAAGAAAATATTCTACACGAGAATATATGTAGAATAAACGAATATTGTTACATTTAAATGGTTGTAAACGACCAAGGTAGGCAGTTGAAAGTATTAATATTTGCTCTTTGAACCATCATATGAATGCGGCTTAATATGTACCTAAAGTTGTTGTAAAAATATGTACCTATTGTCGGTCTGTAAATGTATTGAAAATTTTTCGTTAAAATGTAGACGAGTCAAAGCCTTAACTATGTACAATAACTTTGAAATTCACCTATAAGTTGTTTGAATTTGGATCGTTGAAACGTTTCGGGAGCTGTTTTGAATTTGGAATCGGTTCGGAAGATCGGCTCTGTTTGAATTTCGAATTTTGCTGTTTTAGCGATGAAAAACGTCAGTACGGGACTATGGTCCAAGGATTTAGAAATCAATAAAGACATGTCAGTACAATACAATTTATAACCTAAAATATTTACAAATTGTATTGAAATGATAACTTTCGGGGACCATAAGTGTCAGCATTTGCTCTCGTGCTGCGTTGATTCGTAAACTGTATTTTAGTCCAACTTATCAATTTATTATTAACGACTAATGCTGTAACTATAATTCTAATAATGGTTGGTAAAATGTTAAATCGCGTGATATATCGATGTCTGTCATGTGGCTTCTCAATTGCAATTATAATTTTGATATAAAAATCAACAGACCTCAGAGGGATAGACATTTACTGGTAAAATATATTAAATTTTATAATTTTCGTCCTAAAGGCCTAAGACTCAAAGCCACAAAAAAGTTTATAAGAATATCTTGTGAAATATACCGTAAATTGAAGTCCGAATGGTCTCTTGATTTTAATAGCGTCTTTTTTTTATAACTCATTTATTCCTTATTTACCAGAGTAATAGAGTCATTAAAAAGAGAAGCTCTAGATCTTGAAAATCGGCAATAAAATGCAAATTTTCTTAAAATTGTGATGATGCCTGCAGATTTGAATCGATATGTCTTTACTCTGTCGTCGTGTTCGCTACCATAAAATTTGCCAAAAATCGTTTGGACTTTAATTACCAATATTATGTTTTTAAATAGGGTAATTCGCCAGCAACTGGCCGGTTTTAGTAACTGGCCACCCTAAAGTGAAAATGAATTTTATTCACCTATAAATACATTTTAGTATAAGGTGGCCAGTTATTGAAACATACTAAAATGAGTTCAGTTTATAGGTGATTAGAATTCATTTTTAGTTTAGGGCGACCAGTTCACATAATAAAAATCCAAAATTTCAAGCCCATTTTACAATAGCTAATCTTAGATACTATTATATATCATCGATTTTATGATCACCTATTAAACCTTACCAATTTGCTGCTCACATTATAAATATCCTAAATGTAGCCTATTTTAAGCATTTTTTACAACAGCTGATCTTAGAATCTATGATGTCATCGGTTTTGACTAAGGCCTGTGATGGTCATGATTGTTATACAAAAGATACAAACGCTTTTGGTAGCAGATACGACACAGAGTAAATTTTTGAATCATCGTCAACCTCAATATGTTGAACCTGAATAAAAATGAACATACATATCTGACATCAGGATACCCAGTATCGATAAGATGCGTTTACTTTTGGCGTCTATCGTGTGATAGGTCACTCTCGCACTTACAACATAGGTACTACTAGAGACTATAATAATATAATCGGTGATAATAAATAATAGCCACAACGGAGTACAGAACCTCTTCCTTCTTGGAATTGAAATCAGTTAAAAAGTACAATCATGGTAGACACACTGCTGGATTAAAAATTTACAATAGTCGTCATTACTTTAAAATTCAGTTTGCATTTGTTGAAGTGACGACGATTCAAACACTCGAATAAAAGTTGTAAAAGGGTTGTTCGACTTCGTGTTTTAAAGTTATCGGTGTTAAGAATTGATTCATAGCTCGGCTTGTCTTTTGTCCTGCTCTTAGGCTAGCGGCAATATGAATAGGGAATAAAGTGTTCACAAGTTTCGGTGTAACTAACTTTAGGGGTGCGGTTATGTAGCGCTGAGTTAGGCACATTTTTAAACAAATTTGTCTTTTATAATGGTCCTAAAATCTATAATAAGTCAACTTTTGCTTATATAAACGCCTTGAGCTAGACAAAGAAAAGTCTGCAACGATTTTGATAGCGTACGCAGTGCAAGTGTTATTTATACATACGTCATAATTTCATAGAAGTTTGACATTTAAAACAACACTTGCACTGCGTGTGCTATCAAAATCGTTACAGGCTTGGTCTAATTCTATACATAATATTTTAAATGCAAAACTTCGCTGAGACTCTGACATATTAAGTAAGTACATTTAAAACGGGTCACTCACGCTTTCAAGCGTTCAAATTTAAAACGTGAGTGACTCGTGTTAATTTATAATACATATATAGATGGTCAAGCAGATCTTGACAGTAGAAAAAGGCGGCAAATTTTAAATGTAGGCGCGAAGGGATATCGTCTCATAGAAAATTTTAATTTCGCGCCTTTTTCTACTGACAAGATTTGCTTGACCATCTATACTTACATTATATTTTGTTTTATATCTTGCATTCATTCTTAACGTTTGTATTGGCAAGATCTTTTAGATAAATATGATTCATTAATTGATCCATTTTAATACATATTTGTTAATTGCAAAAACAACACTATAACGTAAATTGGACCTATTGTAAAAGGCTAAATTTGGATTAAAAACTGCTTGAATTTTTCCGTAGGTGTCTTGTATCAAACATGTAAACGTTAGATTTTAAATGCGTATGATAACATACTCATATTAAAAAACATTTTAAAACTCAAGTTATAACACGCGTGAGTGAGCGAGGTAGCATTTTGTAAATATCTTAAATTCTGTCCCCATAGCATAAAACAACTTAAATCTAATGAGCCCGTCATGGACTACAGTCATCACTTTATATCTCATAGGTATTTAAATATTTTTTATCGTAGCATTAATTTTTAAACGAACGATGTGTCATGTTTTGTGTTTTTCCCTTGACATAATTTCTACGGCAACATTTGTCTATTGTTTTTGACTCTGTTGTGATTATGAAATGCGAAATCAACATCTGTGATTTATTCTCGATTTTTAAAGTGTCAATTCAGTGGTGAGGGGATTCATTCAGTACTTATGTGATCGCTCGTTCCGACAATAGACATATTTGTTTTGTTAGCACAATTTTTTAAGACTTACAACGTCTCCTGATGATTGAGAACCGAACCCATCCATCCCAGTAATGGAACATGACAAGTATATGTGCCACAGTACCAATATATAGTTTTTGTTCCCTAAATTGGCAATTAACCTCTTAAATCTGAAAAATATAGCTCGTGCTAAACTAATAGGGGGCGAACAGAAAATAAACCTAAAAGATTAATTTTTAGTATGAACTAGGCATTTGACAAAAATAACATTTTTCAGGCTATTATCAGCTATAGGCCTTTTTACAGCACTGTTGCACATTTAATAGTCTTGTTGGTTTCATAATAAGAGTCAGGGTGGTGTTGTAAGATATTTTAACTTTTAACAGTTTGCTTACACCAAATAGGTAGCATTTCTGTATGACTTGACAGTTGACAGTAGCTACGCCGGTCCTGCCAAAAGGTTTGGTGTTTTCAGATGTCGTTCTTGGCAAAAACACATCAACAAATAATCAATATGGATCATAGATTTTATTATGACATTGTCAATTTTAAACTGAAAGGTATGATACCTGTAATATGCATTTTTGAAGTTATGTTTGATAAGTACTTAAAATAAATCAATACGTCAAAGCAAGTTGAATGTTTACTACTAACTTTTTATCTTATTTTAATATGTTGAGATTGATAGTGAAAGAAATATTATCATCTATTATTACACTACTTATAATTGAGTTTTATATTTTTTTGTAAAATGTATTATGATCAATGCAGGTTTTTGCCCAAATATGAAGAAGGACATCTGTAAACTAAGTAACATTACAAAACAGATCTCTAATATGACATGTTGCGAACTATAAGTGTTGCAATCGTCGGTAAAAATAAGTTTAGTATAGATTAAGTTCACTGGTAGGAACTGTCGGTATTCTGAATAATATTGTCTAATTTTCATTTCAAATAGTTTATTTGTCAAAAAATGGCGTTAATATGTTTTTTTTACAATATTATAGGGAATTTATTTCTATTATAAGATTATAACACATGATTATGACGTTATATATTTTCCGTTATAACTCCAATAAAACTATTTACTTGTATATTTTTTTTTAATCAGTTTTGACATATTTAATCTACTAATATGTTAAAAACTTACAGCTTTGTGTGGATATTTGTGTTTCTCCAATTACCGGATCTATAAATATATATTTTCATTAAAAATACAAACATTAGTTCGATAGTTCCTGCCGGTAAGCGATTTAGATATAACACGAAGAATATATGAATATTATAGATATAGACATATTGTATCTTTGAAATGATAACTCAAGCCATAATAATATATTTTGGTATAAGGAGATAACAGAAAATTTCTCGTTTTTATTGTGAAAGTTGGGTTGGCAGTATTGTTTTGGTATTTAATACATATTATTGAGCTTGTGCCAGACCCGGTTTTGGATTGCACGCTAAGCGATAGTTATACAATCAATATGCGGATTTGAGAAGATTTTTGGGCGCATAAATATTATGTTAAATTTCTCTGCTTAGCGGTGATTTTTGCAAAATTGCTACATGGTAAAAAATGTAAAAATATCACTGGCGCATACCAAAAAACTTCTCAATGCAAGTTATTTTGACGTGATCCTATTACAAAGGAACTTAAAGTCTGCATATTAATTATTAAAATTAATTAATTATATTATATATGTCTTTTGGTTGTTTTTCTGTAAGCACTGTGTTCAAAACAAACTTATTTTACAAAAAAAAAATGTATTTGTTTGGGCAGTCGCATTTCATTATAGATATGTATCATATATCCTTAAATTATACTTCAAAAATATGCGGCTTTAAGGAGAAAGGTTAAAATTGTGAAGATGCTTTAAATTCTACCTCAAAATGGCGGTATTTGTCTATGGTCATGATCACGTCACAATTACTTTTTTATCGCTATATAAATAGAATCAAATCAATGGTGTCCCGCCCATAGCGGTTGTACATGAGAGAATAAAGCGTTTTTATTCTATTTTTATTTCATTACATGTAATAAACTTACGTTATTTTTAAACTATGGAGTTCGTTTTATTTTAAGAATATCTTCTTCTTAGTCGGTTCCTCAAGGCTGAGGGTCGTGACCATCAGGAGTGCAGTTCTTCACCACCGCTCTCCAAACCCCCCTGTCTTGGGCCAGCTGTATTGACCCCTGGATGTTGACGCCCGTAGCGTCGCGTATGGCATCAGACCACCGAGTTGGAGCCCTGCCTCTACTCCTTCTCCCTTCAACGCACCCAACCAGAACGAGCTTTTCAAAGCTGGACGGGTCTTGGCGGGCCACATGGCCAAAGAAGGTCAACATTCTCTGGAAGCATGTAGTTGAAAGCCGGGTGGTAATATGTAGCTCTTCGAGAATAGACGCGTTGGTGCGGCGTTGCATCCAGGATATGCCCAATATTTTGCGCCAGCACCACATCTCGAATGCGTCTATTTTTGCTCTCACACGTGGCTTCCATACCCATGTCTCAGAGGCGTAGAGGAATATGGAGAAGATAAGGGTGCGTATAAGTCGGACTTTCGTGTGGCGGTATATATTCCTGTTTCTCCTAATCTTCTCCAAGCGCTTCACTGCTGCTTTTGCGATTTGTGACCTTATGACCTCCTTCATGCAATCTCCGTTACTGGATATCTGCGAGCCCAAGTAGACAAAGTCTTCCACCAAGTCCAGGTCACGCAGTTCCCCCGTCCTCTGCATCTGCCCAGCTCTGTCGATGAACATCAGCTTTGTCTTCTTCCGGTTGATATGGAGGCCGTATTGCGCACTGAATAATTCGACCCTGTTCAGAAATGTGGCGAGTTCTGTCTCATTGGCGCCTATTATGGTCGTGTCATCGGCGAATCGCAAGTTACTGATTAGGTGACCACCAACACGGATACCACCCTGCCAACTTTCCAGCACTCTGCGCATTATGTGTTCGCCGACCAAGTTAAATAATTGCGGGGATAGTATGCAACCCTGTCTAACGCCTCGCCCGGATTTAAAGGGATTGGACTCCATGTCTTCCAGCCGGACACGAGATTTGCCGTCGAGGTATAGGTTTTGCACCAAAAAAGACAGATGTTCAGGAATACCCATTTCCTTTAGGACATCAAACATCTTCTGCCAGTCTATGCAATCAAACGCTTTGGCGTAATCGATGAAGCATAGGGCCATGGCCCATTTAAGAATATAACTCCCGTCAAACTCGAACATTATTTTCCACGGGTCACTCACGTTATTTAATATGACAAGTTACGTGAGTGACTCGTATTAAAAATATTTTTTTGTCACATAATTCTATATTATAAGCCGGTTTATAGGAAATGGTCAAAATTGAACTTGATTGAACTGATGAAAGTGATGAAGATCCTCTGTCCCTTTTCCCACCCATGTGTAGATTAACCCATCCGTGTACAACCTGTCCGTGTTTTATTATTTCATTTAATTACTTCTTTTTAGGGTTCCGTACCCAAAGGGTAAAACGGGACCCTATTACTAAGACTTCGCTGTCCGTCCGTCCGTCCGTCCGTCCGTCCGTCCGTCCGTCTGTCACCAGGCTGTATCTCACGAACCGTGATAGCTAGACAGTTGAAATTTTCACAGATGATGTATTTCTGTTGCCGCTATAACAACAAATACTAAAAACAGAATAAAATAAAGATTTAAATGGGGCTCCCATACAACAAACGTGATTTTTGACCAAAGTTAAGCAACGTCGGGAGTGGTCAGTACTTGGATGGGTGACCGTTTTTTTTTTGCTTTTTTTTTTCGTTTTTTTTTTTGCATTATGGTACGGAACCCTTCGTGCGCGAGTCCGACTCGCACTTGCCCGGTTTTTTTTCAAGATCAGTCCTAACGGAACAATCAAATTGGCAATTATAAAAAAAATAATTGGCGTCAATCTCATCTAGCGTACCACACGTACAAAGTTTAATCACGAATTTTAAGGCCCCAGTACACAATGGGCCATCGCCGGCCACTCCAAGGGACGCAGCCATGCGGTAGAATGAGATAGCAATATCACTTGGTCCCTCTAACGCATAAATGCGTCCCTTGGAGTGGCCGGCGATGGCCCTTTGTGTACTGGGGCCTTTAGATTCATGATAACAATCGGGAGCTTGGAATAAATAAAAAATGCCTCCAATCGCGTATACTAGTGTCGAAAATTGGCATTCTTGTGTTCGCATCTTCTGATTCAATCGGTCACAACACAATCGAATAAAGTGGGATAGGCAAGGCAAGCGGATTTAGTTTTTGAGTCCACGCCAAATATTTAAATCGACAATTTAATCAGATTGTGCGAAAAAATGTTCCGTCTGGACAGGCCTTTACCAGACTACAGCAAAGCTAGAATTAGAGAAGATAAAGAAGTAATAAACAAAAGTTAAAAAATATATATATCTTTTACTTGTTATCGATGTCCAATGATTCCCGGTTGTTGAATTCAATGTCCAAGCTGGGCCTTAAGCCCCCCATTCACACTCCTACCTTGTAGTCCGCCTCGTTGGGTAGGATTGTGTATGGGGGTTGCGGACTACGAGCCGTCCTCCTACCGTTTAGCCGTTTGTAGGACGGCTCGTAGTCCGCAACCCCCATACACAATCCTACCCAACGAGTCGGACTACAAGGTAGGAGTGTGAATGGGGGGCTTTAAGCCCACGTGCCGTCCTACAACACCAAGTAGGATGCCTCTTGGGTCCTACAAATCCTGCAAGCCCCGCCCACCGCTGGAGTCCGCCGCGTAGGATTGTGTGTGCGTTGTCGTCCTACGTTGCGGACTACCGTGTTTGACGTATGACAACAATACGCGCCATTTTTTTGAAATTTATAAAGAAAATCGCTGTTTTTGGGACCAGAAATCACCCAATCACTCCAACAAACAATGGAGGAATAGGCATTGCAAGTATTGCAACAATTATTATTAATACCTACTTAAGAAATATGACGCTCTCTGGCGAATTTTTAGCAGTTTCTTTTCCCAGACTCTTTTTTATTTTTATCCAATAACAAGAAAATACATAGCAGAAGAGCTATTTTCTTTTATTTTTAATTGCACGTAACATTTTCAAGAGTTTCGGTTGCACCAAACTGTTCGTATCGTTAAAGAGTTTGCTAAATTTTTATGTATGGAAAGTATCATAGTAAAGCGCTGGGGCGCGACGGCTGACGTTGATCAGTCTGTCAAATGTGGTTGGTGCAACTGGCACTAAGTAGACCGACACTTGTGAGAAACGAAGCAGTACTGGTGATGGACGGCAAAACAAAAATATCGTATACTATTATCTAACACCTAATACATTTAGCGGCAACATTAATACCATTAATCACCCTTATCTCTTTCCTTCTCACACTAGGCCAATTTAACTCCTAACTCTTTACTCTTAACTTTTTTTTACTATATCCTCATGTTTTTGTTATGTTTTATGGCGGTAGGCTTATCTTTTAGTTATAGTTATATTTATTTTTTCCTGTATGTGTTGTCAATTTAAATTTAAGTGGGGGTCCTATTTAACGTCTATGTATGTGCCTATGTAAAATTTACAATTTAATGATTGGTTGACGTAAATAAATGTATTTTCTTTTTTTCTTTCAAAACAGTACCGTGTGTGAGCTATTTCTTGCTCCGTAGTCCTGCAAGGCGAACTACAACGTAGGAGGGTGTGTGAGCTATATCCTACGCCGTAGTCCTGCAAGGCGGACTACAAGGTAGGAGTGTGAATGGGGGGCTTTAGGCTGGTCAAGCAAGTCAATGTCCAAGCGGTATTATGGTCGGCATTTTTATCACCTGTCGTGCCATGCGTCACTTTCGCACTTACATATTTGTTAGACCGTGACAGGCATGGTGACAAATGATAAAGAGCTGACCATCATAGCCCTACTGAACTGCATTTTTTTTGGCCAAAATATACGAAGTTAAAGCATGTGTGAAATGTCAAACTAAAAAAGTTCTATCCCCACCTTCCGCCATCCCCATTCCCCATCCCCCTTGCCCGGGGCGGCCCATTCCCCCCTCTAGTACTCAACTAATTTGTTTTGTTTTTGTAATTGGTTTGCTACGGACTATAACATAAAAATAAGTAGTTAATACCGTTATTTAATTTCGATTTGATATAAACATAGAATATATTTGTTTTGATTTACGTATGAAGATTACTTAATCTCATGTGAAATCAGTTCGTAATACTTCGTATTCGTGCACCCGGCTATCATGGAAAGTGTTTACAAATTAAATACCTTTTAAAAAAAGTGATAAATTTCTGATTTCTAAAAAATATTGATTTTTATCTAAATAGCTGCGAGGCTACTTGCGCAACGCTACTGGACAATCGATTGACGTATCATTTGTCATTGTCAAAAACTAGGTTTGGGAGATGAAAACGAATATACATACACACATACAGAACTAGATCAGCCATCTTTTTGATGTTTTTGGGCAAAGTAGTACGTGTTAACGTGAATTTCAAGCTTTTAAGCGGTGAAATGGTGAATAAATGTAATAACATGTGGCAAAAACTTAAAATTATGTAGTAAATAAAGTGATAAACTTCTGTTACTTACCTCTATAAATTTCAATATAATTATATGTTCTACCCATACTAAAAAGCTACCTATTTCAATTATAAAGTCCCAGTATTTCATGAAGCAATGAGTATCATCTTAAAAATCCTATATTTAATTACATAGAATATAAACATGGCAAATGTAAATATGGAAGATGAAATACAAAGTCCAATATCTGTTGTGATCAAAAGTGAGATAATAGAGTGTGATGTGGAGATTAAAGTGGAGCCCCCAGATGAAGAAGAAGCTTCAGTTGAAGTTACTTCTAGTGTTAAAAAGGAATATGAAGAAGGAACGGAAAATTTGACTGTTAAAGAGGAATATGATTCTAATGCAGTTGAACATATAACAGTCAAGATTGAACCTACTTTTTATAGTAGTGGTAAGTTTATAGTCCTATAGTTTGAGATTTTACCAAAAGGGCACACGGCGCCCATGCCCAGGGCCCCCATCCTCAGGAGGCCCCGAAGGACAGACAGTAACAGTATATTTACTTACTCATAATAAATAGAAGATCATAGTAGAAAAATGTTAGTTTAATACACTTTTTTTACTTTCTGAAAGGGCCTCAAATAATTATGTGCCCAAGGGCCCCAGCATAGTTTAAGACGGCCTTGCTTGTAGCTCACTCTTGGCGGAAATTCACCCTTCGCCATGAGTGCACAGGATGCCCAGTACTACAACTTCTGTCCAGTGGTTGCATTATTCCTTTCATTTCATATATGCGTGGTGGTCAATAATTATGGGCTCAAATCTCAGTTGTGCTGATTAGAGCAGCAAGTTCACAAAAACACAATCGAAAAATATGGACAAATATTTGGTCAGGATCTTTATCATACATGGACAAGAGGTTAATAATGGTTAACTTATTTCCACAGATGATGAGCTGGACCTGGCCAGCTATGCCCTAGCAAAATATCAAGAAACAGCTCAACCGCAGAACAATCTTAGCCTGAGAACTCGCATTAAGATACCAAAGAGGTCAAAGGATCCTGATGAGGACTATAAGCCACCAAAAAAGAAGAAAAAGGTAAGGCTTTACTGTAGAACAGTCAATAAATATTAATAAATAAATATTGTATGACAATTTTGCACAGATCAACCTAGTCCCACAGTAAGCTCAATTTGTTTCAGGTCATAAATGAAATAGTGAAGAAAACATATACGAACAAGGCAAAGAGTAAGTGACTTTTCATACTTGAACTCTTTGAACGCCTAACGTGCGTGGCGCATGTTCATCGCGAACCTTCTCTGAATGCACAAAGGTTGATATTGGGCTGTAGCTGCTCAAGTCTGTTGACGTCTACGCTAGAAAATAGCTTTAAAATACATAAGCTAAATCAACCTTTGTGCATGTTGAAATAAAATTAGATACATTCAAGTAAATTCCAAATATACATATTGGCACTACTTTGAAAAAATCTTGTATCTCAAACTACTACTCAAAGGTGAAAAGCAGTAACTCTGTGTGCATCCCATATAGATACCACATTTTTCTTTTGATTGACAGAACAAGATACGAGTTTTTTTTTAAGTAGTGCATCTCTAGTGTCGATATGTAGAGGCAGTTTATCCGACAAGGCTTGGCGTTCGAAGGGTTAATGTAGCAATAGTCAATGTGATATGATATTCATGTTGTACAGCCTAACTTCACTTAATTTGTATCCATTCTACAGAAAAAGAAAACTGCTACTCCGACAATGTGACAAAGAACATAGAGCTAGTGACCATAACGGAGGAAGAGAGAGAGATAGAGTTCAGAGATCTCTGGCAAAGTCGCCGGCATATGCGGTACTTTTGCGAAGACTGCGCTATAGGCTTTGTTATGGAGGAGCCGTATTTGTTGCATATGAAAAGCCATGCGCCGGTGAGTACCTATTTTTTTCTTGTGCATTTTAACCATTGACTTATATATCAAGACGGGCCTTCAGTGGCGGATTTGCCCTAAGGCCCAGTAGGCCCGGGCCTAGGGCGGCAAGATATTAGGGGCGGCAAATTGTGACAAAACATTCGCTGATGATAACAAGAAATAACTCAAAACAAACAAATGTAGTCAATATGATGGGTGCTGAGAAAGGGGCGACAACAGGCCCTGGGGCCTAGGGCGGTAAAGACTGCAAATCCGCCATTGCGAGCCTTACGGGCACTAAGAACGGTGCTAGTTCAGCGGTGTCACTCACGAATTCGAGCCAATCTTGCAGTCTAACGCAACTAGTTGCGAGCAATCGCACTCGTGATGCGAACATTGCGAACTCAATCGCGTTGTGGCGTTAAACTGCACGATTGGCTCGAATTCGTGTGCGTGACACCGCTGTACTGACCCCATTCTTATAGTCATAGAGAAAAAAATACATAGTGCTCATGCACTCCATACATTCGTTTTAGTACCAAATCGACTATTATTTTCGTCACATTTTCGTAGTCGACAATTCGATAGCATCGAGTAGCGGAATTATCAGTACCTACTTCTACTTGACAATAGATGTTGCAACGACCGAAAAGTCTAATGCTTAACAATTTTCAGCTAATATTATAACCAGATTAACCGGAAATCTATTTTCAAATCCTTTTGCTTTTAATTAGTTGTAAATTGTTGTTCAATACAATTTTCGTGAGTCGCGACACTAGAGAATTCTAGCATCAAGATCAAGTAGCGGTACTGATAATTCTCGATGCTAGATGTCGACTGTGAAAATAATAGTTGTTTTGGTACCAAAACTGATGTATGGAGTACTCTATTCTTATTATATTTCTCTATGCTTGTAGTCCAGTGGTTCTTGTAGGCCAGCACATGGTCTAATAAAACATGGTCTTCCATTCCCAGAGTGACACGCGATTACGTCACAATAACATTGCCACTTTATTTCAACATAACATGTTACATGGGTACATTATACCTATGGTTAATAAGTTAAAATATTTCTTTATAATTTTATAATTTTCATTTATATGTATTTTAGCTTAAATTTTACAATAACACGTCATTTTTAATTACTCTTTAGCAATATCTTCCGATTCACGAAAGAAATTTCAGACTTTCGGGTAATTCTGTTTATACTACTGGCAACACAGGATAGCGCTGTGGACATTTGACAATTCGGATCTAGATAACTTCATGCCCTGACCGTCATCCTTGTCGAACGCGTGTTAATTGTTATTTCCTTCTCGCTCAGTGTCAGCAGTCGCAGTGTTTTCCAAACTTTTCACGTCGTAAGCTTGGTAATTAATGTGTAACTGTGAATTAGTTTTTTAAACGTTTGTCTTGTATAGATAAATAAAGTTTAATTTAATACATTAGATTTGTTTTATTTTACTATGTTTCTACATGAATAACTTAAAATTAATGCCGTTAAAATAATTTTCACCGTTGGTTAAAATTCTCCCACATTTCAAAGTTTGAGAACCTGTAAACAGCATGATGACGTAGGCGCGTGTCAGTTAGGTCATACGCGAATCTCGGAATGGAATACCAGGCGGAGTATATTATTATACCATGGGCCAGCATCATGTTTTCTAGTTTAACCAGGAAGTGACTGATTAGTGATTGTTCTAGTGATTTTTAGGGAGAATAAATATTATATTATTATATATATTATTACTAGACGGGCCCGCAGCTCCGCTCGCGTAAATGAAATAAAGAGTTCAGCTTATGTTTAGTTAAATACCGACATTATTATGTATTCAACCGTGCCATGGTTTAAAACTGTGATAGGGATTTCTTATTTGTAGCCGTTATTTGAATAACTCAATTCTCAAATTTGTCAAAAAATGATGTGATTTGATAAAAGGCAAGATTGTATTTTTTCATCTACACGTATTTATTTAAAACTTGTTTCAAGATAAAATTATTATTTGTTCTTATAAGCCTAGATGCAAAAACGTTCATTAGATTAATTTTCGCCTTAAGACGAATATGGACGACCACCGCCCTTAAATCGCCTTTTCATACAAACATAGGTAGTCTAGTCCTCTCTGTCTTGCGATAGCTCTCGCCAGTCGCCATGGCCGAGGTTGAGCAGGTCTTGAGCAACTACGTCGTTTCAGCGGTACCTAGGACGTCCACTCGGGCGGGGCGTCTCCCATTTTGTTGTCCCAAGTACCTGCGCTCTCTTCACCGCACGATCCTCTCCCATTCTCTCTAAGTGTCCAAGCCACCACTGAATTTAGCCGCTTTTGTCTCTCAATATTTCGCCACTATATCGGACCACATCCTTATTTCTATGGCAACAAAATTATATTACGATATTTGGCTGACTGCTGACTGTACATTTGCTTATTTTTATCAGGTCGCTCAATAATATGTGAACATGCACTTTAATCTACCTACATAACTTACTATCAACTTTGTATTTTTGGCCCATCTCAGCATTCTTAGCCCGTTCCCCGGACGAATGGCAATGTTTGCCGAAGCCGTGAAAGTCAATCTGAATAATATAACTCAAAAATAAATTTAAAACAACAAAATACAAATTGATAATAATAATATAGTAATTAATAGGTAATTACTTTGATTGATAAGTCATATATGACATAAATCACTCGTATGGGCTCTATAGACTAAGGTTGAGGTTGACAGCACTTTTTATTTTACTTCGTGTAAAAAAACTCAGAAATACCTTTATACCAACATGACAAACATAATTTAGTTTACTTTAACTTACGGATTATTTGGTCTAATCTGTAGCACCGCCAAACGAAAGCAACCGAGAGTTGCCGAGAAATGGCCGATGTCGTAAAATGAAGATTGTTATGAAAATTTATTTTCCTTATTGTAAATTAAATACGCATCGGAAGCGATAGTTTTTATGCTCTAGTTCTATTCCCATATGTAGATAATTGATTTGAACAGGTTTTTCTTATCATACGTGCGTCGTATTCGAGAAACGTGTCAAAAACTTTTTTAGAAATTTGTAAGGCGCCATCTCGCTTCTTCCCTCGTTTTTTATCCCGTTCTGGTTTTTCAATTTTATATATTATTATTATATTATATGTGAATGCACAGGCAGCTTAAAGCTGATACGTGCACATCAATGTCCACTTGTGTTTTGTAGTCTACGAAAGTGTTCATCGAGTTTGTTTTTAAAAGAGCTTATCGAAGGTGCACTGATCACTGACTCGGGTAAACTGTTCCACATTCTCACTACGCGGTTAGATGTCGTCTGGGGTTGCTACTACTCTGCGTCCGTGTCAGTTTCAGAGAGTGTCCTCTCAGTCTGTCATTTATGTTGCGAGAAAAAATATCGCTTAACCCGGAAATGAAACCCTTATAGGATTACTTTGTTGTCCTTCCGTCTGTCTGTCAACACCCTTTATCTCGGGAACGCGTAGAGGCCGTAGAGGTATCGAATTGAAATTAAAACCATATACTCAGGTCTACGGTCGCTTGAAGCTGTGAAAAAAGTAAACCTTTTGTGTAGTACCTATTTCGTGAAAATGTTGATGCAGACGCAAACATCCTTAATCTTTTGGACGCCAATGACCGATATATCCGCACCGCAGGTCCAACGCCAAAGACTGATTAATCGGTCACAGACCACAGAGCAACATAGACCTACGTGCACATGCATAAAGTTCAATTTCAGTTTTGACACTTAACGGTGACGTGGCGTCCGCGTGACAGCTTTTGTGTTTAACACGGCGTCGAAATAAACAAAATAACTTTTTCGCAGGAAGCAGGCGAGTTTATGTGCGAGATATGTCGCTGTCGCGGCAACAATAAGGAGCAAATGTACAAACATAAACTGCGACATTTCCGGCGCTACCGCTGCGCCATCTGCCGGCGTGTGTTTAAAGACAAGGTATGAACTGTCAAAGTGGATATTGTGATAGTCTAAAGCCGCGTCTCGATATCGCGCGGCAAACTATGGAACATTGACTCGCGCGGCAGCCGCGCGCAATGGATACCGGGCTGCCGCGCAAGCCAACTCGATCATTGGCGCGCTCGAACGTGCCGCGCATAGAACCATTTACTGTCGGTTTTTGGCCGCGCGGCAAAGGCGTGTTCGCGCGCAGTTGGGACGGATGTGTATGTGGTCTTGCTGAGCTCGTGCAGTATTATTTTTCTTTTGCCCCTAGATGCTCTAATGTAAAGAAATATACAGTCATCTCCCGGCCTTCGTATCTTCTCAAATATCTTTTAAGACACTGGATAAAAAAATACTTTTGGATTTCTAATACATAATTACCCAAAAGATTTTTAAAGTGCTGTCAGGGTCGCCATGTAAGGTGAGGAGCTAATTAATACAACTTGTTGGATGAATGTATAGTTTAATTCTGATATATGATCCTTAACCGACGGAATATATAGAGATAAAGGGATCCCTCAAAGGGATAAGTTCGCCTTTGTACTTCTTACTAATTGTATGTTATTTTTAATTTGTCTTTTTGTACAATAGAGAGTTAACTACTACTAAAAAAAGTGTGAAGGTGCGTGTTAACGTACGTATAGCGCAGTGGTGGGCAAACTTTCTTCATGGGGGGCCAGAAAGTTTAGGAAATTTAAGTGAAGGGCCAAATTGTAGCCAAAATTTATTTTGATTTGCGATAATAGTGGGCCAATGCCATATACTAACTATTTCATAGGACCGGAGGCGGGCCGTATAAAATCTTTTCGCGGGCCGGAGATGGCCCGCGGGCTGTACTTTGCCCACCACTGGTATAGCGCATATACTACAGTACAAATACACAATACAATACAAATCCTCTTTATGAACGCTTGAGGTTGTGCAAACCTCAATAAAACATTTACAAAGAGACATACATAATACATGAAGACAGAGGCAAGAAAAGGCGGTCTTCTCGCTAAAGTGCGATCTCTTCCAGACAACCTTTAGGTAGTGGAGAAATGAAAATATTCATTAAACTATTTAGTGCCACAGACAAAATTTTCTCAAATGTCGTCAATGAAAATAATTTAATTTCGTAGGAGACAGCGTCGAGTCACGTGATGAGCGAACATGTTCACGAGGCGTTCATCTGTGGAGAGTGCGGCAAGGGATTCAGGTTAGTATTACTTGGATAGCTTTACCAACGCTTTACGAAAACTCTGTTAAAAATATAACTAGAGTTAGAAAACACTTAAGGGGCCCACTGATTACCAGGTCGCCGGACGATATCAGCCTGTCAGTTAAACGCAAAATTTGACAGCTCCGAAAAACTGACAGGCTGATATCGTCTGGTCAACTGGTAATCTGCGGGCCCCTTTAGTGTCAAAATTTATGACTGGGTCGTTCAATAAACGGGATAATATAACAAAAACATGGTTCTTATGTTAAGTTCAGGTACACATGAACATGGGACAAAAAAATAACACCAAACAGCAGGCTGAAATTTGTTCAAAGCTCGCATACACCTACTGCTAGCGACCAGATTTTTGCAATTCTGGAAAACCTCTACCTCTTTTAAGGAACATCCTCAAATTTTCAAGTACCAATATAACAGAGCCTAAGAAAAGCTGGGATCATAAATTATATATATATATATATATATTTTTTTTATATTTTTGATATTAACTTTTTCTTTTAGGAGACCAGCCTACCTCAAGAAACATGTCGCGCAACAACATACAAAAGGGCAACGACACGAGTGTCCTATATGTAAACGCGTGTTCTTCCACCGGAGCATGTACAACACACACGTTAGGTATGTCATATAAGGAACGTGCATGAACTATAGGGGGCAGCACAGGAGCCGTCAGGCCGCCGCGCAGGCGTAGATGTGTAGTTTATGATTCCGATGTAGCCCACAAGACAAGATGGACAACGAAACGTACCTACGAGAACGGTAGATGGTAGCACTTGCTTTGGCAATGGCAATGTACATGTGTACATATGTTTCCAATTCAGGCCACAAGATAGCAGGCCCTCCGACGCGCACGGTCCCTATTATGAAATTTTCCTACTCATCTGTCATGTGAATGTTGTTTAGTAGATACTAGGCTTGAGTATTACGCCTTTGTGCATAGATTATGCCAATACGGGACTACATTTTGGGGATATAGGGACATTGCTGCCAAGTGTCACTGGAATTTTAAAGGAAATACTAAGAAATTGTTAGTATTTAATTTGATCTGTATAATAATCCAATATTATTATAAAAAAAACACAAGTCAAAAACAAAGCAGTCAGTAGTCAGTCAAATATCCCACCCCGCGTCATCCCAGGCGCAAAGGTGCCCAAAACGCTCGCCGCATTACCGCGCTGAATCGCGATGGACAACCTCTGTACCAGGAATGACCCGGAGTGGGGATCCAGGCCTATTATGGAAAATATCAATTATAGCAATTTATTGATGTTATTATTATGGAATAATAATAACATCAATAAATTGCTCTGATAATTAGCTTAAGACAATATATAAGTATGTAAAACGTTCATAAGGCCTACATGAATAAAGTATATTTGAATTGAATAAGCAATGACGTCACTTTCTGTAATGTAAATTGTCCACTCTTTTGGGTTTGCCGCTGTGTAAATATTACATTTCCCCGTTAAATATTTCTCACTAAAAAGAGACGTTCTTTTCCGATTCAAAAATCAAATATTGCCCTAAAAATACTTATTACTTACAATACATACAGGCGACACAACGAAGAAGTCCGCAACCCAGTCGACCAGCTCTTCATCTGCGACCTCTGCTCCAAGCACCTCAAAAGCAAGCAAGCATTAAAGCGCCATTTAGCGGTCCACGCCAGAACTCGCAACATTCCGTGCTCGCTCTGCCCTTCCATGTTTCATACGAAAAAGGGATTAAGACTACATGAGCTCAACAAGCATTCCGGAGATAAAGAGTAAGTTATATAATACGATACTTCTCAAGCATTTCAAGAGCAAGCATGCCTTATGGCGCCATCTAGCGGTCCACTCAAGAAATCGGAATATTCCGTGCTCGCTCTGCCCTCTCATGTTTCATACGAAGAAGGGATTAAGGTTGCATTGAGCTCAACAAGCAATCTGGAGATAAACAGTAAGTTGTATATAACGAAATAGGAACACAAGTGTAAGTTATATATAAAAAGTCGTAATAGGCATGGAATCATAAGAAAAGGCGAGATAAAACTACTGAAATCACCAAGGGCGTCGCTAGCTAATCCCCCACATATGTCGACGCCGAATCTGATAGGTAAAAGCTTTATGTCTGCGCAATAAGAGCGAAAAAGTCGTCGTTCGGCTCGGCTCGCTTCGACCGGCGCCTGCCAGCGCGTCGACGGCTTTTTCGCTCTTATTGCGCGGATATAAAGCTTTTCCCTATCGGATTTTGCCGAATACGCGTCGATATATCTGGGGAGACCTTTAGACGGTTTTATGTTTTTCTCAACTATTAAAAATGTAAATCTCAAGAGCAATGAAAATATGTATTTGTCCACAGGCGGCGAATGTTACAGCGATGTCCGCAATGTGAGCGCGAGTGTACGACTCCCGCTCTGCTGCGGCAACATATCAGACGGATGCACACTGACAGAACCAAAAAGTAAGTATTTTGTATTTTAAATAAGACCGGCCAAGTGCGAGTCGGACTCGCGCACGAAGGGTTCCGTACCATTGCGCAAAAAACGGCGGTTTTTAGTATTTGTTGTTATAGCGGCAACAGAAATACATCTGTGAAAATTTCAACTGTTCTTCTAGCTATCACGGTTCATGAGATACAGCCTGGTGACAGACAGACGGACCCCTGTTGTCAACTATGTCCCAGAAAGCAATCGGGCCATAATTAAACAAATTCAAAGTGGCGTCTACAGGGCGCCACAGATTATATTTTAAATATTACCACAGACAAGTTAAAATGTAGTAATAACATTTTCATTTACAAATAAAGCGCTGCTAAGAAAAATGCCCTGAAGAAACATAACGCAGCCATTATATTTTCGTGGAAATTACTTATACGACTTAATATACAATGACTATAAATTATGTTTACATCATTCCCTCACATTCCTGTAACAATAACCACAGTTGAATTTGTTGTGAAAAAACTTTTGCTAAGTTTACATTGTATCTAATAATAGCAGAACATAAATAACGGCCTCCTAGCCTAGTCGGTAGTGACCCTGCCTACGAAGCAGGAGGTCCCGGGTTCGAATCCTGGTAAGGGCATTTATTTGTGTGTTCATCACAAATATTTGTTCCTGAGTTATGGATGTTTTCTATGTATATAAGTATTTATATATATGTGTATATTATATATATCGTCGTCTAGTACCCACAACACAAGCCTTATTGAGCTTACTGTGGAACTAGGTCGATCTGTGTAAAACTGTCCTATAATATTTATTTATTTATTATTTAATACAGTAATTATCATAAACTGAAATAAATAAATATATGAAGACATACTACTCTTCAAACTGCGTTCTCAAACTGACCATACCTTCTCACCGTACTGGTTTTATGACTAATTCTTTCGCCGTCCAGGCTAGTCGTCTTTGGAATTCACTCCCTCTAAATATTAGACAAGCTCCAAGTAAGTTTTCTTTTAAGCGGTTGTTGCGTAAGCATTTGCTAAAACAAGAGTTCGAATAATATCCATCATTATTATATTTATAGTATGTATTGTATAAATATGTAGTAGTTTATATATATTTTATTTATTTATGTAGTTTATATGTATAGTTTGCTTTTTTTATATTCACTGAATAGGTATATTTCTCTCTCTGCACCAATTGTAGATGTCTGTTTGGCCCTATGGTTGACTGGTAGAGAATGCCATTTGGCATTAAGTCCGCCATTTGTACATTTTTGTATATACTTTGTGCAATAAAGTTTAAATAAATAAATAAATAAATACTAAGAATAAGTGACCAAGGCATCCAGTGCCCCAGGCTGGAATCGAACCAGCGTCCTCTGCTATCGCGGCAGGTACCTGAACCACTCGGCCACCGGGCCACAGTGGCGTAGGTCGAATTTTTCCAAGTATATGCACTTCTTACTGAAGGCTTATGGCGCCCCCTGGCCATCCCTTAGGTAGAACAGTATGGTTCGGACCTTCTAACTGGATCATCTCATGTGATACCGAGTTAGCGAGAGAGATGGCGCTGCTAATCAATACTATTAGAAGTATTTGAACAAATTAAATTATTTTTCTGAAAAATATTTTAATTTGTTTTTTATCAAGTAGAAACACGACTAATATAAATTATAAACTAATATAAATGTCATATACTAAGAAAAATTGACCAAGGCCTCCAGTGCCCCAGGCTGGAATCGAACCAGCGTCCTCTACTATCGCGGCAGGTGCCTGAACCACTCGGCCACCCCCCGAGTGGCCCGGTAGTGTTTCTACTTGATAAAAAACAAATTAAAATATTTTTCTGAAAAATAATTTAATTTGTTCAAATACTTCTAATAGTAGTAATTATCATGTCCAGGTACCAATGTGATGACTGCAAACGCTTCTACTGGAGCAAAGGCGAGATCCGCTCCCACATCGTCTGGTCGCACGCGCCGAGCCGCGGCAAGCGCGCGCTGTTCTGCTGCGGTCGCGAATTCCGTACACGGAGCCGACTGAAGGACCATATTGCGATACACCATTTAGGTCACGAGAGGGAAAGGATACATAAGTGCGACCAGTGTGATAAAGCGTTCGCGGTGAGTCTTTATTCTTGTTAAGTGTCTACTGGAGCAAAGGCGAGCGCTCCCACATCGTCTGGTCGCATGCGCCGAGCCGCGGCAAGCGCGCTCTGTTCTGCTGCGTTCGCGAATTCCGTACACGAAGCAGACTTAAAGACCACATCGCTATACACCATTTGGGTCACGAGAGGGAACGGATACATAAGTGCGACCAGTGTGATAAGGCGTTCGCGGTGAGTTTTTATTTTTCGACTGTTCTGCGCTGTGGTCGCGAATTCCGTACACGGAGCAGACTGAAGGACCATATTGCGATACACCATTTAGGTAATGAGAGGGAAAGGATACATAAGTGCGACCAGTGTGATAAAGCGTTCGCGGTGAGTTTTTGTTCTTGTTAAGTGTCTACCGGGGCAAAGGCGAGCGCTCCCACATCGTCTGGTCGCATGCGCCGAGCCGCGGCAAGCTGTTCTGCTGCGGGTGCGAATTCCGTAACCACAGAATAAGTAATAGTACTACCGTACAGAAAGGACACTTCCTACAAAACCGAAGTTTGACAGCGATTCAGGGTCGAATCATGATATCCTTTTCTAACTTATGGCACTATTCCTTTCGACTATTTAGGGTTGTCAAAATTCAAGTAATTATCTTATCTGTGGTCGTGCACGCAAAGGGACGTCAAGTTGTGCCAACTCTAATAATTGCTCGGAGCAATGCTGAGCCGAATGGAGCCGAGTTTGCACGAAGTCAGGAGTGTCTCCCCACTGCCGTAACGAAGCTGTCATAGTCTTTTCCTCTAAAATTGCGAAGTAATTAAGAGATGCCCCCTAGCTGTATCTACAATCAATAGCAAAATAACTTTGTTAAAATAACAAACTCTTGTTTCAGAACAAGCAAGTCCTTAACCGCCATAAGAAGAGCCACACCGACAACACGTACCCCTGCCCCGACTGCGGGGTCCGCTTCAAGTGCGAGGGCTACGTCAAAGTGCACCAGCAACTCAAGCACCTCAACATGACCCGAGCCGAAATAAAGGCTTTAAAACAAGCCAGAAAAGCTTTGAACCCACCGAAAGGTTTACGACCCCTGTCAGTGGCGCCCAACTTTAATGAACCACCAACAGATTTACCTCTTTCAGGGGCGCCCAACAATGAACCTCAAGATTTGAGTGTGACTGTAACGGAAAAAAGTTTTGAGACAGTGTTAGTGAAGCAGGAAGTGGACAGTGATAGTGAGATTCGTGTGCCACTGTTCGATTTAGAAGACTTGAAAAGTAGGGTGTGATTAAAACAAGCCAGAAAAACATTAAACCCAAGGTTTACGACCTCTGTCTGGGGTACCCAACTTTAATGAACTATCAAAAGGTTTACCTCTTTCAGGGGAGCTCAACATTGAACCTCAAGATTTGAGTGTGACTGTAAAGGAAAAAAGTTTTGAGACAGTGTTAGTGAAGCAGGAAGTGGACAGTGATAGTGAGATTCGTGTGCCACTGTTCGATTTAGAAGACTTGAAAAGTAGGGTGTGATTAAAACAAGCCAAAAAAGCATTAAACCCACCGAAACGTTCGTAAACGTTTCGGTGGGTTTGTCCCCTCTGTCAGGGGTACCCAACTTTAATGAACTATCAAAAGGTTTATTTCTTTCAGGGGCGCCCAACATTGAACTTCAAAATTTGAGTGTGAAAGAAAGAAATTGAAATTTGAAAAGAAAATAGGTTTTGAGACAGTGTGGCAAATTTAAAATGGACAGTGACAGTAAGATTAGTGTGACGCTGTTCGATTAGGAAGATTTGAAAAGTATGGTGTGATGTGAGTGAAAAAGTATTTATCAAATCCTTGCAGGGGTATTAATGTAATAGTCTACATTTATTGTAAAGAAATTGTGTCGCAAGAGAGCGAAACGAAATGATATTTATAATCATGAACAATGCGTAGTGAGGGGATTCTAAAATATAATGCTGAACGTAGTGAGGGATTCAAGTGTAATAAAATTGTAGCCCAAGACCATTTTGATGATCAATGATGTTGTGAAAAGTATTTGAACGTATTATGTATTGAATCTAGTCTTCGCTTTGTAATGTGATGTAGAATAAATGATTTTACAGGTGATCGTATAATATAATACAGTGGGTATATCGTCAGATGACGACCAAAACTCAGTAATTATAATTACTATCACAAGTTAAGAGCCATAGAGAACCAGTACGGTTACCATCAGTTTGTCACTGACATAAACGCCGTCGAGAACGTAATTTTACTTTCTATACATCTCGCTCGCACTCGCATATTAGTGCAAACGGGATGTATAGAAAGTAAATTACGTTCTCGACGGCGTTTATGTCAGTGACAAACTGATGGTAACCGTACAGGTGAAACAGTAAAGTGTATAAATATGGGTGTAGACAACTTACTCATAAATATGTCACATAGTTCTTTACTGACAAGGGCTATGGGACATATTTTTGAGTATAATTTATGCACCCATATTTTTACACTTGACACCAAGGTTAATATTTGTTTAATTTGTTTTTTGCAATATTAAGCTTTCGTTGTCACCTGACGTACTGTGTCAATGTGGATAAGACCATCTATAAGGGAAGACCGTCTACAAACTCTTTCGTCGCTTTTAACTCTTGCCAGGCGTGGCTCACTCCGCGATTTCGTCGCTTTGCTACAGGTAGTTAAAAGTACATCCGTTCCACACCAATTTTGGGGTTTGCCATAAGCCGCGCGTGGCGCTGTCGCCACCTAGCGGCCATATCTGTGCTGATCGTAACAGACGCGTTTTGTTAGGGAGTGAGTCTTCTGTACCTAGTACTATTATTTATTCTGTGCTCTTGCGTTTGTACACATACTCCACTTGTAGGAGGACGGTAGAGCAGAAGGAGAAGCTCCTCCTTTCTGACTGTGTCTGAGCGACGTCCGCATTCTAAATACGAAAGTTCTTGCCATACGACGGTCTTCCCAGCAATGAATTTTATATATTATGCTGATCTTCTCCACATTGACCTTATAATACAGTAAAATTATACATTTTGCGTTTGCGTCAAATCCGGTAGTTCTGATTTTTTGCAGACTTGTTTATGATGTTGGCCCAATGAATAATCCAAGTTTGTGACCTCGAGCGCCGAACGCAACTTTGTCAAAAATCGAATAAACCGCAATTTTTTTTTAGATTTGGGCGATTATAACCCTACGGTACTAGTTTTTGATAGTAACTTCCTAGGGCGTTTTTAAAGTAGACTAAATTTGCAACAATAAGACACTAGAATTGTCTCTGTACATCTAATATTTTCCGAGATAAAGCCTTTCAAAATGTATAATGTTTTCGAACTTGTATTCGTAGGCTAAGTAAGTGCAGTGAGTATACACTTTTGTATACCCCCCCCAAAAACAGGGTTGACAATGTTGCGTTCGGTGCTCGAGGTCACAAACTTGGATTATTCATTGGGCCAACATCATAAACAAGTCTGCAAAAAATCAGAACTATTTGACGCAAAAGATCCAGGTTACAAAATTCGACAAAGTTACTGGATTATTAACTTTAATCACTGAAAGACTTAATGATTTTTCTTTATTATCTTCGTTAGCAGAATTATCTGCTTAGTACAAAACTAGATTGTAGCTCTACATATAAGTTCTAGACAAGATAATGAATTTAGCATCCTTATTATTTCTAGTACCATAAATAGCGTCAACCTACCTCATAACACGAATAACAAATCGCAATAGAAACAATTCTTTTATTAAGTTTTTTTTTTTATCGCATTCCCTCACCGAAAACATGTTTAGAAATTTTGACTATAATAATATGTAAGCATTATCATGTTTGATCTGTTTCCTTTTTGTAAAAAGATTAATAAACACAAAAAATTCCATAACTCATAATTATTTTATTAACAACTTCACCACAGTTATGACAGTTATATTCACAATATTAACCTTTTAACCACCGTAGACTGATATACAAACAAAACGGGCTCATTTCTCTGCGGTCTGATGAATAAGACAAAACTTAGTGTAACTTCATACCGCGACACAAGCACGCTTAAAAGGTTAAATGTTTAACCTTCCGGTTTCTCCCCGTCCCAGGAGACAATCTTGCTGTTATACCACACATACTGTCCCCTGACGGAGTCCCCGGCCTCTAGGGCTAGGAACAGCGGGGCTGAGGCGCCCTCGTCGATGGTCAGCGGGCCCTTTAATAAAAACAAAAAGTTTAGTTGACTACCATTCGTTCTATTTATACTCTGGCAAACCCACTTAGTCAGTAGAAAACGGTGCGAAATTCAAATTTTCTATGGGAGGACAACTCTTCGCGCCAACTTCTATTTTTAAATTTGCCGCCGTTTTCTACTGACGGAAATGGCTTGCCAAACTATATCTACAACACACATATTAGGTATACCGTAAAGCCTCTAAGGTGCATTCAAAAACTGCAAATTACAGCCAGCAAAGATCTGTTTTGTTACAAGTTACAACATATTTCTTATCTGTGAAAATAAGATAGGTATTAGCTTAATAATAACGTCGACTTCGACTTCATAATGACATTAAAATTTCGAACATCACTTAAAAAAGGAATTTGATTTGACCTTGATCTAGTATCAGTTTTTAAGGTTCCGTACCCAAAGGGTAAAAACGGGACCCTATTACTAAGACTCCGCTGTCCGTCCGTCTGTCACCAGGCTGTATCTCATGAACCGTGATAGCTAGGCAGTTGAAATTTTCACAGATGATGTATTTCTGTTGCCGCTATAACAACAAATACTAAACGACACTCGGTGGGCGAGTCCAACTCGCACTTGTCCGGTTTTTATTGATCAAATACCGCAATGGCGGTCGTAAATTAAAGCAGTGTGTGTAATAACTACATAATTAGGCATAACCACTCGTGTGGGGTTGTGCACAAATCACGCGAGGTGTTTTCGGCCACATTTTGACCCCCCCTCCCCCCTGGTGATATTTGGTGAGGTTTTTCGCTACCCTTTCCCCCCACACAACCTCACGTGTATTTAATTGATTTTTTTTCATTCGTCCTAATTTTATGAAAAATTGTATTTATATAGAAAATCTTGTTTATTTTCTATTTTCGTTAAATAGACTCGCTATTTTGAAGTGCAGAGTGAAGATTTATGTTTAACGAAACCGAAAAAAAGTATCTACTCATGTGGTAGGTGTTTTTTTCATAGTTTCGTTCACTGTAGAAAAATACACGTGAGGTTTTCTTATACCTACCCCCCCCCCCCCCCCCCCCAACGTGATCTATCGTGATTTTTTCGTTACCCCCCACCCCCTATCGAACCTCGCGTGATTTGTGCTCAAGCCCTGTGGTGTTTTTATGAAACTTGTTTTGCGCTCGATTTACAAACCCACTCGTATTAATGACTCCCATTTTGTAGCAGTCACATAAACTACTATTAAAGCGCGAGAGAGCCGTTTTCCAGGCCGCACCAAACTACAAGGTTTTTCCAAAAAATGCAAATATATTAAAATTTATGCTGCATTGATGATTCATTTAATGATAAGTAACTTTTCCCGAAAGTCCAATCGAATATGAACCTTAAATCGGACTCCTAAGGTTGAAATTCAATTGGCGCTTATGTGGTCGCTAGAAAAGGGTTAACAATACTGGCGGCTTAGCACGGTCGCGTTTTTATCCCTTGTCACACCATGCCTGTCACGTTCTAACAAGTATGTAAGTGCGAAAGGGACGCGCATAGTGATAGTCGATAAAAATGGAACCGTGCTGAGCCCGCTGGTGATATACTCACTTTATGAGATGACATGTCAGTGTCCACGTAGCCGGGGTGCACGGCGTTCACCTTTATATCTGTCAACAAGTATAAAATAAAATTAAGTATAATTTTGGGCTCATCTGCCGAATGCACCCAGCACGCTGGGCTAAAGTATCCACGGACTGGATCCCACAGGATGGATCTCGGGGCAGAGGAAGACCCAAACGGAGATGGCGGGACAACCTAGATACATTCTGTGTGGAGTGGCGATGGTGTGCATTAGACAGAGACAAGTGGCGGGAAAGAGGGGAGGCCTTTGCCCAGCAGTGGGAAACACTAAAATACATATAGATGTCCTTGGCTTGTTGCGGAAATTTCTGCGCTTCTGACGTCGATCTGTCGTGTTTATGATGACAAACAATCCTAATCTTGGAACGCTTATCGTAAGTGTTTATCCAAGCAAGTTTCGGTAAAAAATATTTTTGTAATATCTAGTTGCGTTTATCGGCAACATTTTTTTTCTTTCAGCAGTCATCTGATTCTTCTGATCTTTTTGTCCTACTATGACAGGATCGACAATCTAAATTGCCATGTAAAGTTAGTGTGGACCGACCCTATCTGCATTATCTGCTATTGCTTATTAATCGATCGAAAATTGCAACAAAACTATTTATAGGCAACAAAGGGGTTGAGCAAAAATCATCGTCCTGTATTCAGGGCAAAGATTGCCAGGTTTCCTATGTAATAGACCTAGATTTCTAGGTTTTTAAGATCTAGGTAGCGCCAGTAGTTCCTACATCTAGTGATTTAGCTATGACAACAAATTCGGTTACCTATGAATGAGTGTGACTTAGTAAAGTCTGTGCTAAGATAGATATAAGTGAAAAACCGAAAAATAGGACCTTCTTACCCCCCTCTCCCTCCGGCATAGGGGCTACGGCCGGGGACTTGTGATATAAGCTCACCTCCTAACTAGTCCAAACAAAGTTACGGAGTCAAAAATTGTGTTCCTAGCATTTCCCTCTACAACTTTTTTTGAGCATTCGTTGCCTGACCTAATTTCCGCATGTTTTCGTAAAATTCCCCACAACAGGCAACACCGCCGCGCACCTATCATGCGCGAAACACCGATCGATATCGCCGACAAAACAAACGAACGTCAAACCGAGAACACAATTCCAAATTTAAAATTACTACAACCGTTTATAGTTCTGAATTTTAAAATGACGGCCATAATGGATGACGACAAGTTTACGGATGAATTGTTAAGAATGATGGACGCGGAGTCACATTTTGAGATGGATGAACTGTCGGAATCAGATTCTATGTTTGGTTGTGAGGTATGTTTAATTCGTGTTTGAAGTCAGTAGAACTCGCTAAATAGGCGAAGTATTCAAAATGTATACAAGTATTCAATTATTTATTGCAAAAGCTGCACTTTGTGCCCTGTGCAGCTCCAGTGTGCATGTTTTCAATACTTCGTTCGTTTAGCGAGTTTTGCATTTAATTGCAGGATCCACTTTGTATGAACTTGCGTACATTGCATTTGTTACAAAAATCATATCTCGACATCTCGTAGTATACCTACTAGGTACGAGTACTAAGTACGACGTAGCGTAGCAGGTAGTTATTTGTATTTCCAGTTTTGTAGCAGCGACTCGTAGTAGAAGTGAGATTTTAATGAAATAAACCACCCTAAAAATTACCTACAATATTTCGGGTTATTTATTTCTACTCATAAGAGTACTTTTTGGTAAAATATTTATAAAGCCACTATTATTCCATACAAACTGTTATGTGTCAGATTTTTTATTGTGTCGTGTTTAGAAGAGTTACATACAAATAAAATATATTCGATTACGTCAATCTTAACTAAAGGCGCAAGTTGTGTCGTACTCAAGTAATCACCCCTTTCTAATTAATTAGCCCGAAGGACAGGATTGTTCCTCTCACATGCAACTTTCGAGTTGACACATAGACATAACGTTTTATTTATTCAGCAGAGCTCCGAAGATGAACAAGACAACGACAACGATCCAGCCGACGGCGAAGAAGTCTCCGAGTCCCTCTCCAAGAGAAACTCCGACTTCAAGTGGACCTCCGACAGGTTCGAACCCAACGTCGTCCCTTTCAATGAGACCCCCTTCGAGACCGACCCAATACTCATGTTCCAAGAAACAAGAGAAATAGACTACTTCCTACACTACTTTGACCCGGACATCATGCTTCAAATCGTCCAAAGCATCAACCAAACTTACAGGGAATATATCGATGACCAGGAATCCAGCTCGCATTTGAAGAAATGGAACGATTTGACAGTACCAGAATTCTATATATTCCTGACTTTGTGTATGCTGATGACGCGGAATAAAAGAACTAGGCTGGATGAACATTGGTCGACGGATCATCTCTTGTACTCTCCGATATTTGGTACGCTGATGAACCGCACGAGATTCTCAACATTGCTCTATCTGCTACGAAAACCCACCATGTCTACAGACGTCAACATCATTGATATCTTAATACATCATGCTAGAGCCAAATTCAAAACAGTCGTCACATGTCCGTCTAAGAATCTATCTGTAAACGAAACTATTGTACCTTTCAAAGGGGTTATGACTCGCCATGACATGAAGAAGACAGGCATAAAACTCTTCATGCTTAGAGACTTGAAAACGAATATAATACATGACTTTACGCTTTATTTCGGTGGAGAGAAAACAGATCAATTTATAATGAATGGATTGAGGGCAACAGAAACGGTGATCGCGAGTTTGTTGAAGGATTATTACAATACTTATAGACACTTGTATGTTGATGAGCGATATACAAGTCCAAGGCTATTCAAATATCTGTACGAGAATGGTATTTACTCTTGCGGAAAGACAACTCAGAAAAAAGCAGGGATGCCCAATTTCATAAAGAACTTGAAACAGTACGAAGTCTCCGTTGGCTACTGCCCTCCGCTAACCGCCATCCAATGGCATAGTCACAGACATTACACATACATCTTAACCACCGTCCATAACGATGGAATGCTCCCATTAAAGAAGAGAGACAAAACGACAGGAAACTTCATAAACAAACCAAAAGCATCCATAGACTTTTCAAAGATCATGAACATGAATTTTGCCGATAACTCCGAATTCATGATGTCGACGCACCGGAGTCTATGCCCATTGCACTGGCATAAAAAACTCTTGTTCCACGTCGTGGACATGCATTCGTTGAATGCTTTTAACTGCTGGAGAATGACTAAAGATCCGTATAACAGGACGTCCTACGCTACGTTCCAACTGCGACTTATAAGACAGCTGATTGAAACGTATAACAGCAGTACTATAAGCATAGATCGGCCAGTGAAGAGGAACATTAATAACTCTGTCAACACTTTGCCTGCAGCGGCAGCGCAGCATATGCCGACCAAAGCAGATAAATACCAACGCTGTAAGGTCTGCTCGAAACAGAAGAAACGCAGGGATACTAAGTTAATGTGCGCAATATGCCAAGTATATCTATGTGCTTGCCCGTGCTTTCAAATATTCCATCAGGGCTCTACAGCGGAGACAGAAGCATTGTCGTAAGGTTATCAGGTTTATTGTGTAGTCTCTCTCGCACTTACTTGTTTTAGAAAGAGATAAATAGATGTGCTTTGTAAATTTATCTATGCATTATCTACCGCTTAACTCAGACAACGGTGTGGTTAAAGGTTTGGCTGCAAGCGACGTGCAAGCGAGTGTTATGCTAAATACGTAAAATTTAAACACTTAAGCTAGATTTAGTCCCAAACTAAGCTAACTTCTACTAGAGTCTGTGCGGAAAGAGAAGAGTGGTGGAATGTAAGGGGGCCCATACATTCTAATACTCTTCTCTTTCCGCACATACTCTAGAAAAACTATCTTGCCACCAATTAGTGTTAAGTGGTAGGGCTTCAGCATGTCAGCTTTTAAGTGCGGGTCGACTTAATTTTAAAGTTAGACGCAGATAATTTTGGCCTGCAAAATTTTCCTGCGTCGCCAATTTTATTGTCCTTCAAGGTCAACGTGTAAAAGACCGTCTATAAGCTCATTCGTCGCTTCTAACTCTTGCGTGTGTACACGTACTCCACTTACAGAAGGTCAGTACTCAGTAGAGCAGAAGGAGCGAAACTCTCGTTTCTGACTGTCTGAGGGAAGATCGTATACAAATACGAGAGCTTTTGCCCTACGACGGTTTCCCACCAAATAAATTATATGACGCCAGGGGTGCGAAACTCCTCCCTTCGGGCAAACTTCGGCTCCGTTCGGCTCAGCATTGCTCCGAGCAATTATTAGGGTTGGCACCACTTGACGTCCCTTTGCGTGCACGACCACAGATAAAATATGGCTTGAATTTTGACAACACTAAATAGCCGAAAGGGATAGTGCCATATATTAGACAGGGACCGCATGATTCGACCCTGAACCGCTGTCAAACTTCGGTTTTGTAGGAAATTTCCTTTCTGTACGGTATGTACTATTATTTATTTTGTGATGACGTTCTTCTCCACATTGACCTTATGTGACTTAATTTACGTAACGGGGTAGGCCGGGAGCGATAGGCGTAATTTAAAGCGGTCTTCGCATTGGATGCGGATCAACACGCCGCTCCGGTGTGTGAGAGGGACATCGCTATACGTGTATATATAGCGGCGTGCGATGCATCAGTGTGATAACCGCGTAACGATATTATATGGAAAAGATTGAGACTGACTTGGATGTAGATGGATGAGAAATGGTGATGGTTTCAGCCCCTTTCGTTCTCATATATCTCATTAAACGAATAATTGCAATTAGTCATAAAACTCATATTTATAGTTGTTAAATTGTTCAGTAAGTATATATCAAGTGAAAGTTTTATTTTTTCAAGTTTGTTAATAGGAATATGTTATGTTTGCTATTTATTGTTAAAATTGCGTTATGAGAAAGTAGAAACTTCTTAGGCGTTATGTTTAAATTTTGTTATTTATTCAAGAATGTTTGGTAGTTGCATATCGACAAATACTTTACAATATTAGTTGAAAATTGGTTTATAATGTGATATAAGTATGGTAATGTTTGGTAATTTTGACAATTTTTTATGGAATGGGAGCTGTCAAGTCAGGGGTTGAGTTTATTTAAGTCTAGTGAACTTTGATGATGAGTTTATTTTGTTTAAAAGCTGATTTCATCAATGTGTTGAATATAGTATAGGGAATAATTATTATTGTTCAAAAAAATGGATGGTTATATGCTGGAGATAATAATAGTTAATAACTTGATGCTGACTGAATTATGAATGTTTAGTGATATGTATTTGTTCCAGCCACAAGTCACAACTACAGTGAATTTTAGCTCTCTCCATTTTAAATTATATGTCTGGATAATACTATGAATATTCAACACAAACTGTGACATATCAATACCAGTTTGTATTTTAATTTTAATACAAATACAGAATTCACCTACTAATCAATGTTTTATTAAATTTCTATCTCCAGTTTTCAGCTAAGCATAGAATAGTTAGAATGCATTGCGATATTTAATTATTTTCCTTCCTACTTATTACCTAAATATAAATACTGTAAAATCTGCAAAGTTTCTAAAGGGATTAAGTCATATTACACATATTATGCAGGAAAGCATATTAACTGTGACTCAATTAAAATTAAAAAACCAGACAACTGCGTGTCGGACTCGCCCACCGAGGGTTCCATACTTTTTAGTATTTGTTGTTATAGCGGCAACAGAAAAACATCATCTGTGAAAATTTCAACTGTCTAGCTATCACAGTTCATGAGATACAGCCTGATGACAGACAGACAGACGGACAGTGGAGTCTTAGTAATAGGCTCCCGTTTTTACCCTTTGGGTCTTCTTAATCGGTTCCTCAAGGCTGAGGGTCCCCTTTGAGGGTACCCTTTGGGTACGAAACCCTAAAAAGTAACTTTTACTTACCTCTATCATTGTACATTCGTTGCTGTATCTTGGTCAGCGCTGTTACTCCAACCTTAGACACCACATATGACGAGTTGCCCCATTCCGCCAGCTGAGTCCCCTTCCTAGCCGCCTCTATATACTCCTGCATCAACTCTCCCAACTGCTCAATGGTCAAATTAGGGTCTTTAAATCTGTTCCTCAAAGCCACACTTGGTATTTGAGTCAAATGGCCGCATGAGCTTGAGATATTGACCACTCTAGCCCCATTGCGCAGTATAGGGAATAAAATCTCGCAAGTAGACAGCAGACTGAAATAATTCACGAACAAAGTCTGTTCGGCTTGCACTGTTACCGGCTCTATCGCGTGGTTTTTAAACGCAATTGCCGCGTTGTTTACCAAAATATCGATGCCGCCGTACTCTTTCTTTATATAATCGCGAAACTTTTCAACGCTTTTCACGCTTGTTATATCTAATTGGTGATATTTTGGGTGTAAACCCTCTTTGCCAAGTTGGATCACAGCGTTTTCACCTCGAGTTTCGTCGCGGGATGTAAGGTAAACGACGCCATCGAATCTCTTACAGAAGCCTCGGACAATCGCAAAACCTATTCCTTTATTTGCTCCGGTCACTACAGCAACTTTGGTAACCATTTTATGGTTTAATTTATTAGATTAGATTTGCAAAGTTCCTACCGCACAATGTTTTTGGAAAATAACAATGTTTTGACTTATTTGAGTTTGACAGATGTGAACAGACAGTTAAGCACAGACAATGAGGCGAATTACACTATCAATATAATCACGCGATAACCAAATAAATGTCAGTATTGTCAATATTTATTAATAGGGTGTTAATAGGTGTTAAGAAAACATTGATGCGTTGAAGAGACCACTGAACAATTTAAAATTCATGAAGATAGTGGTCAAGTTCATACTTATTACTTATATTACTTATTAGTTATATTACTTATCCATACTAATATTATAAATGCGAGTGTGTCTGTTACAAAGAATATAATACTGTCTGTTACCTCTTCAAGCTTAAACAGCTGAACCGATTTAGTTGAAATTTTGCATAGAGATAGTTTCAGTCACGGGGAAGGACATAGAATAGTGTAGTGATAGTTAGATTTTAATGTCGGTAATCATCCCTAAAGAGAGTGAGAAGGGGAATGGAATTGAGAGTATTTTTATAGTGGCAACAGAAATAAATCTGTGACAATTTCAACTAGTGAACCTCTTTCTTATAACATTTATTATTTTTCTATCCTATATGCCTAATTCATATTGTCATTCTCATACGTCATGTTTTGCTAATTAAAACCTACAGATTAGGTTTTGCCTATTATTTCAATTTAATTAGCAAACAAAACGACTAATTACGAATGGATAAGTATTTACGCCCTGAGCGCTTTGAAGGAGACCCATCGCAAAGCACCGCGGCCGCAGAATGGGAACATTGGAAGAAGACCTTCAACAACTTCCTCGCGGTGCAAGTTCTCTCTTCCGATCAGGTCAAGCTAAATATTTTAATCAATCATCTGTCTCCAAATGTCTATAACTACATAAGCGAGTGTCAAACTTACGAACAAGCAATACGCGTACTAGACGGGATTTACGTAAAACCTAAGAACATCCTTTACGCGCGTCATGCTCTCGCTACACGAAAGCAAAACAGTGAAGAGACAATCGACACATATATTCAAGCTCTGAAACAATTATCTAAAGACTGTGACTTCACTGCCGTCGATGGCAATACAAACCGGAACGACAATATCCGTGATGCCTTCATAGCAGGAATCTCTTCAACAAAAATAAGAGAAAGGCTTCTTGAGAACTTGAGCCTAACGTTAGATGAAGCACACAACCAAGCTCGTTCCCTAGAGATGGCAGAAGTCAACACATTACATTACAGCAGCACGACCCCTGTGAATGCAACTATTGAGAATATACGCAATACAGCTGGTCCAAGCGAAAACACTTCCGCTGCCGCGCCAGCCTTGCGCTCTAATCGAAAATGTTTCTTCTGCGGAGGACGTGTGCATCCACGCAAGACCTGTCCTGCCTTCGACGCTTCTTGTCAGCTTTGCAATAAGAAGGGACATTTCGCTAACGTATGTCGTAGCAAGAATCAAACCAGCGCTGCAATATCTGATACGAATAATGTCAGTTCCAGCATCGTCGCTGCATCACCGTCATCGTTACGCAGAACAACGATGCCTACGTACATCAACGGTATCAAAGCTGAAGTATTGCTAGATACTGGCAGTGCCAAGAGCTTTATGGATTCCAAATTTGCTAAGACATGTTCCTTGACAAGTAAGCCCAGCCAGCAGACAATATCCATGGCCTCGCTAAGTCATAGTGCACCAGTTGCAGGAGAAATAAGTATCGATCTTACATTGGGTAAGCATTCATATGAGAACTTACGGCTACTGCTAGTAGAAGATCTATGTTCCGACGTCATTATTGGCCTCGACGTATTGGCTCAACATTCTTCTATCGCATTCGATTTTGGCGGTCCGAGAGAACCCTTAGTTGTCTGTAATGTGGCTGCAGCGTCCGTGCCTGCAGTACCTTTATTTGCAAACCTAACGCCTGGATACAAACCTATTGCCATCAAGTCACGGCGGTACAGTGACGACGATCGACGCTTTATTGAGGAGGAGATAAAGAACCTTTTAAAGGAAGGTATCATCGAAGAAAGTAGGTCGCCGTGGCGAGCGCAGGTACTAATTACGAAATCTACAACCCATAAGAAACGTCTTGTAATCGACTACTCAAGAACTATTAATCAATACACTGAACTAGATGCTTACCCGCTTCCCTGCATTGAAGAATTGATTTCAAAAGTGGCTAAATACTCCGTCTTCAGCGCTATAGATTTGAAGAGTGCCTACCACCAGGTGCCAATTTTGCCAGAGGAGAGACATTTTACTGCGTTCGAAGCTGCCGGAAATCTTTACCAATTCCGCCGCATCCCTTTTGGTGTTACCAATGGAGTTTCTAGCTTCCAAAGAACCATAGATTGGCTTATTCGGACAGAAAATCTGGCAGGCACATTTGCCTATCTCGATGACATAACAATATGTGGCAAGTCACCTGAAGAGCATGATACGAACTTGCAAAACTTTCTGACAGCTGCTAAAAAGTATGGCCTGACTCTCAATGAATCCAAATCTATTTTTAAACAATCTTCCATTAATATACTTGGCTATACGATCGCTAATAATGTTATCAAACCTGACAGTGCCAGATTAGAGCCTCTTTTAAACTTACCTCCTCCTCATGACTTGCCCAGTATGCGCAGAGCCCTGGGCATGTTCGCACACTATTCAAAGTGGATACCAAACTTCTCTGAAAAAGTACACGAGCTAGCGAAAACAAAGACATTTCCACTAACCAATACAATGATTAAAGATTTCGGAGATCTTAAGAACTACATAGTAAAATCGTGTGTTCACGCCATTGACGACAACGTTCCATTTACGGTTGAGACAGATGCATCGGAGCACTCGATTGCAGCGACGCTTTCACAGGCTGGCAGGCCTGTAGCATTCTATTCGAGAACACTCAATCAAAGTGAACAGAACCATTCGGCGATTGAGAAAGAAGCTTATGCGATCGTTGAATCCTTAAAGAAATGGCGGCATTTTCTCATCGGGAAGCTATTTCTGCTCATCACTGATCAGCGTTCTGTTTCCTTTATGTTTGACAAAAAACATACCAGTAAAATCAAAAATGAGAAAATTCAGCGCTGGCGCCTGGAGCTGTCTCCATACAAATATGATATAGTGTACAGACCCGGCACGCAGAACCATGTAGCGGATGCCCTCTCCCGTGTCTGCGCCATCGTCGATACACCTGCGAAGCTGCAGTCTCTACATGAAGCTCTCTGTCACCCCGGAGTGACAAGAATGGCACATTGGGTTCGTTCCAAAAACTTGGCATATTCCATTGAAGAAATAAGGAACATGACGAACCAATGTCGCATCTGCTCAGAAGTTAAGCCTAGATTCTCTAAAGCAGATCCACAAAATAGACTAATAAAAGCTGTAGCGCCATTTGAAAGACTGAGCATGGATTTTAAAGGGCCGGTACCGTCTAGATCAAGTAACAAATACATTTTAACAGTGATCGATGAGTATTCCCGATTCCCGTTTGCCTTTCCATGCTCCGACATAAGCGCCAAAACTGTTATCAAACATTTAGACAGCATTTTTAGTATGTTTGGCATGCCTGCCTACGTACACTCCGATCGTGGGACATCGTTCTTGTCGGATGAGGTGAAGGACTATTTTAACTCCAGAGGAGTAGCAACAAGTCGTACGACGCCATACAATCCTCGAGGAAATGGCCAAGTCGAGAAACTGAATGGAACCCTGTGGAAATCTATTCAGCTAGCGCTCAAGTCTAGAAACCTACCAATAGAATGTTGGGAGGATGTCCTTCCGCAAGCGTTGCACTCAATACGTTCCCTGCTATGCACAACTACGAACTGCACGCCACATGAGAGGATGTTCCGCCATCCGCGAAAATCACCAAATAGAGAATCAATTCCGACATGGCTAACTAGCTCAAACAAGGTCCTTATGCGACGATTTAATCGAAAATCGAAGTACCAACCGTTAGTAGAAGAAGTGGAGGTAATAGAAACCAATCCCACGTATTCATACGTACGGACTGAGGATGGACGAGAGACGACTGTGTCCAACCGTCACCTAGCTCCTCTCGGGTGCTGTGAACGGAATATCCCTGGGGATAACGAGTATGTAGATAACGACCCCGAAAGAGCACAGTCACCGCCACCTTGTTCGCCACCGAATACGCCGAATTCATCACCGACTCACTCAGGCCAAGATTCGCCGTTCGCCACTCCGCTGTCGCAATCGCCATCCGAAACTCTGCAAGAAGTGCCAGAGCCACTGAGCCCTGATGGCAATGAACCCGCAGGTGCAGAGCAACCCCGGAGGTCTGGCAGAATCCGGAATTCGCCGAAGTATTTATCCGACTATATCTGGCCCGGGTGAATGTAGTGAACCTCTTTCTTATAACATTTATTATTTTTCTATCCTATATGCCTAATTCATATTGTCATTCTCATACGTCATGTTTTGCTAATTAAAACCTACAGATTAGGTTTTGCCTATTATTTCAAGCCTGGTGACAGAAAGACAGATGGACAGTGGAGTCTTAGTAATAGGGTCCCATTTTTCCCTTTGGGTACGCCCCAAAAACCCTAAAAAGTAACTTTTACTTACCTCTATCATTGTACATTCGTTGCTGTATCTTGGTCAGCGCTGTTACTCCAACCTTAGACACCACATATGACGAGTTGCCCCATTCCGCCACCTGAGTCCCCTTCCTAGCCGCCTCTATATACTCCTGCATCAACTCTCCCAACTGCTCAATGGTCAAATTAGGGTCTTTAAATCTGTTCCTCAAAGCCACACCTGGTATTTGAGTCAAATGGCCGCATGAGCTTGAGATATTGACCACTCTAGCCCCATTGCGCAGTATAGGGAATAAAATCTCGCAAGTAGACAGAAGACTGAAATAATTCACGAACAAAGTCTGTTCGGCTTGCACTGTTACCGGCTCTTTCGTGTTGTTATTAAACGCAATTGCCGCGTTGTTTACCAAAATATCGATGCCGCCGTACTCTTTCTTAATGTAATCGCGAAACTTTTCTACGCTTTTCACGCTAGTTATATCTAACTGGTAATATTTTGGGTGTAAGCCCTCTTTGCTAAGTTGGATCACAGCGTTTTCACCTCGAGTTTCGTCGCGGGATGTAAGGTAAACGACGCCATCGAATCTCTTACAAAGGCCTCGGACAATTGCAAAACCTATTCCTTTATTTGCACCGGTCACTACAGCAACTTTGGTAACCATTTTTTGGTTTAATTTAATAGTTTTGCAAAGTTCCTACCGCACTTTTTGGAAGAAACAATGTTTTGTTTGAGAGCATGAAGTTATATAAGGTGGACCTTATCACTCTTATCAGCCATACGTTTGAAACTTCGTTATCGTTATCGCGGTAGCAACAACGATTTGACAGTAGTGAAAGATTATGACAAATAAATAATAACAGAAGTGACATTCCTATCGAGTAACGTTTTGGAACATCTTAAGGCCCCAGTACACAATGGGACATCGCCGGCCACTCCATGGGACGCATTTATGCGTTAGAGGGAGCAAGTGATATTGCTATCTCATTCTACCGCATGGCTGCCTCCCTTGGAGTGGCCGGCGATGGCCCATTGTGTACTGGGGCCTTTAGAGGTTTAAATGTGTAGGCAGTACAGCCTGGCTAAAAAGAGTAGAAATTAAAAAGTGGCAACACTGTAGTGTCGTCCCGTTCTCTTATATATATTGATTTGAAAGGGACGACACTTCAGTGTTGCCACTTTTTAATTTCTGCTCTTTTTTGCCAGGCTTTATATTCCACTTTTACAAAAAAAAACCGGGCAAGTGCGAGTCGGACTCGCGCACGAAGGGTTCCGTACCATAATAAAAAAAAAACGGAAAAGAAAGAAAAAAAAAACGGTCACCCATCCAAGTACTGACCACGCCCGACGTTGCTTAACTTTGGTCAAAAATCACGTTTGTTGTATGGGAGCACCATTTAAATCTTTATTTTATTCTGTTTTTAGTATTTGTTGTTATAGCGGCAACAGAAATACATCATCTGTGAAAATTTCAACTGTCTAGCTATCACGGTTCGTGAGATACAGCCTGGTGACAGACAGACGGACGGACGGACGGACAGACGGACGGACGGACGGACGGACAGCGAAGTCTTAGTAATAGGTCCCGTTTTACCTTTTGGGTACGGAACCCTAAAAAGAAGTTCTGTTACAAGTGTTCTTTGACAGGCTTGTTTTTGCCCCCGCGATAACGACGTACTATGCTTATCACCGAGCCAGAAAGACGTTTCGTACCAGATAGTGATTGATTATTGATTATAATATTATTCTGTTTGCACTTGAAATAGCAAAAGTGGGCCGCGGTGTCTCAGTCGCACATGTTGCCAATGTTAAAAATATACCATTGTGGTATTCTAGTATTTATATCAATAATTATTGTCATGAATGTTAAAACGTGTTTTTAATATTGTCGCATTGCGTATGTTTTGTCCCTCACGGAGGCACGCGCACACCACTTCTATAGGATGCTACCATGGTCTAATAAAACATGGTCTTCCATTCCCAGAGTGACACGGGCCTACGTCACAATAACATTGCCACTTTATTTCAACATAACATGTTACATGGGTACATTATACCTATGGTTAATAAGTTAAAATATTTCTTTATAATTTTATAATTTTCATTTATATGTATTTTAGCTTAAATTTTACAATAACACGTCATTTTTAATTACCCGTTAGCAATATCTTCCGATTCACGAAAGAAATTTCAGACTTTCGGGTAATTCTGTTTATACTACTGGCAACACAGGATAGCGCTGTGCACATTTGACAATTCGGATCTAGATAACTTCATGCCCTGACCGTCATCCTTGTCGAACGCGTGTTAATTGTTATTTCCTTCTCGCTCAGTGTCAGCAGTCGCAGTGTTTACCAAACTTTTCACGTCGTAAGCTTGGTAATTAATGTGTAACTGTGAATTAGTTTTTTAAACGTTTGTCTTGTATAGATAAATAAAGTTTAATTTAATACATTAGATTTGTTTTATTTTACTATGTTTCTACATGAATAACTTAAAATTAATGCCGTTAAAATAATTTTCACCGTTGGTTAAAATTCTCCCACATTTCAAAGTTTGAGAACCTGTAAACAGCATGATGACGTAGGCGCGTGTCAGTTAGGTCATACGCGAATCTCGGAATGGAGTACCAGGCGGAGAATATTATTATACCATGGTATTAGGTATGTATTTATTTCGGCATGTTTAAATTGGTCAAATGAGAGCCAATACAGAATAAATAATTGCCAAAATTGAAATCCAAAGTCCTTAAACATTACAGACATATTTATACATTCATATAATTATAAAAAAATTCGGACATACCATTTTTTTTTTTCGTCCATCAGGACAGGCTAAAGCTCTAAGCCATACTGCCTAGTCATAAGTACATTTTTTGTCTTTTCAGTAAGTTCAATCCGGTAAACGTCTTCAGTAAATACTATTCATATTAAGTCAATTCCGATAGTAATGTCTTCAGTAGTCTTGGTCATATCCATTAAACATCCATTCTCATTGGTGATTTAGCTCTTGTAAAGCGATAGCGAACTTTACAAGGAACACTTGGACAACTAGCCGTTGACTCCAAAATGATGGTTAAACGTGCTTCAAGATTAATTCTCCATTCACTGCACACTACCACATTAGTTTACTGTATAATAGGCTATCGATATTACACTTTAAACAATATTAATGAGCAAAAAACAAAGTAATTGATCTCGAGTTCTCGACGCGTGCCATCAAGATGGCGCTCGAACCAGAAGTACGGACGATGTACCGACGTTGATACAAAATGCTAAGATAGATTGATTGCCTGAATTCAAGTTACTTAAAGATTCTAAGACCTTATTAAATTAAATATGAGTTTACCATCAACTTGACATGTATACTTTTATCTTAAAGAACTCATTTCTGCTTCGCTTATATTATTGGGAGAGAGGTCAGTTATTCTGTAGATAATGTGGTTCATACCTTATTATAGTGATGAGTATGGAGTAATTCTCCCTGTTCATGAGCTCCAAGCGTAGCTGCCAGCTCTATCAGATCATATGCCACCACCTGTGTAGAAAATAGATTTATGACCATGGGTCACTAAATTATCCCTAGCCTGTTTCATATTATAACACATATGTAATATCTCAAGGCAAATGTAGAACATTGTAACATATGTAGGGATAGATAGCCAGAAATTCATATTCATAGTAAGATACCACATTGTCCCGCAGGACTCAAATATACATATATATATAGGTATGCAAGTCTGCATAAGATAGCCACAATTCTCTGTCTCAGAAGGTCTCATAAGTTAAACCTTTGCACCAGTTAAGGGGTGCTGTGACCTGGTCGCAACCAGTCACATCTATATACGGATCTGACGGCACACAGTTCTATCTGTGTCGCAAACCTAGCTGCGCTAGCCGCAACCATTAGTTGGGGGTGTACTTGTCCCTCGTGAAGGGATAGTGGTGCTTAGTCGCAACTAAGCACCCCAAGCCTATTGGTGCTTCTAGACCATTTTCTATATAAGGCTAGGCACAAGCCGGCAGACGCATCTCCGACCTGGGGCCTAATTCGACACGTACTTATCTGACATTTGAAATCCACTTCATATCCTCAGTTGATTGTATCGCATGTTCGTCGAATCGCATTCTATCGCAAACATGCGATCGAAAAAATAAGTAAGAAAAAATCAACTTTGTTTTATTACTACTATACGGTTTATTATAACTTTGAACTCGGGGTATGTCGGTTACGTCGGTTTGGTTTCGTTGTCACCTAACTGTGGATTGCTAATGTCAAATTTTGACAGGTGTGGATACTATCGCTAGACTTTTTTGTCCATGGGCTTGGGCACCATCTTGGAGTTTTTGACGTGCGAAAGGGTATTTTATAGCATAGAGTAAAGCTTTTTTTTTTAGTATATACGTTTACAGGAATTAATGACATCTTGTGAGCGATAGATGAACTAACGCGCTATTCACGGTGCGGCGGCGAGTAGTGGAACTATACGTGACAATTTCCATCAATCAAAAGGGGACTACACTGTTGATGGTCGATAAAGGCTATTATTAATTGAATTTTAACAGCACGAACGCCTTATTGACAAGCGTTCTTTTTGTTAAACCCACACCTATACGTCAAATAATGCTCGCTCCACACATTCACCTATGAACGCTCAAAAATGCTTATTCACGTTCATAAACCAAGTTGTACTTTAACCATATTTAGAAAAGTCCGTTTTTTATTACTGGGTGGAATTAGGGATGAAAATCCCGGAAAAAATCAAATGCTTATCGATCATTTCACAAAATTTAGTTTTTCCGGTTTTTTTCCAGTTTAGGATGACTCATGTTAGACCGGGCTGTGGCCGGGCCGGAGCTTCCGGAGCTTCGTTTTCTATGCAAAGCGTTATGTCATCACCATGCAGGGCTCGGGAATGGCACGGTGCGGGCCCGGCCCGGTCTTGCTATGTGCAAAGCCCTGACCCCCCGGAGTTTCTTCACAATTTTCACTATGATATTGATGCATCAAGGTGATTTGTTTACAGTACCTATGTTTACAGATGGCCTACCGCAAAACACGTTAATCGAAATTTAGTTGTCTGCCTCTCTGTCGATCGAATGGCCAAGAGTGGTAGGCCCTGGGTTGTGCTATTATTATTAACACTAACTGTCCCTCGCCTTCACTACTGACATGGACCGATACGTCCGTGCATTACAGGTAATGCACAAATACAAATAGTTTGACGGTGCATGTCATGTAATGCACGGACGGTAACGCCCTCTACGCAGGGTTTTGCGTAATATTGCCCATTTCCTGCCTCAAACTACAGTGCGACAGAAACCAGTAGAAAATAAATGAGGGCGCCACTTTCTACGTTACTATCCCTTTTTTGACGTAAAACGCTTAAACATGGCAACAATTTAGTATTGAATATTTATAGTTCCAGTTTATTTAATTTCTACTATTTTATGTCGCACTATACCCAAAGGCACTAACTACTGAAATAATACAATAGTACTCTTTGTATATATATTTTTTATAATAAACTGAACGGGCATTGGCTCTAGTCACACCTGATGGAAAGTGAAAACAGAGCCTAAGATGATGGAGCTTACCGGCTCAGTAAGTAATAGCCTATTCACTCTTGCTTTAAAGAAACCGAGGTCAAATTTCCCAGGAAACACAGATGACGGAAGCGCATTCCATTCCTTAATCGTCCTTACCAAAAAAGATGAGGCAAATCGTTTTGTGCGGACAAATGGAATATTAACAACGAACGGGTGCATTCGCTCCTCGCGCCTGGACGTCCGGAAAGGGAAAGCTGGGATCAGGTCGTGCAATTCTTTTGCGCACTCCCTAGAAACACCGATAGACATGTAACTCGTCGGCGATGATATGAACAAGACTTTGTAACTTTGATTTGACAGCCATCGCCAAAAAGTATATGAGCCCGGCGCTCTATCGAGTCCAGGGCTGCCAGCTGATACTTGGTGGAACCGTCCCATAGGTTGCAGCAGTATTCCATGCACGAAGGGACCTATGCTTGGTGCCGCCTCACCTTAAATATTAGGACATCAAGTTTCTTGGCAGCAGTCCTGGACTCAATAGTCGACCCGAAATTTAGGTTGGATTATTATTGTTCTAATACAAAGGCCGCAATGAGATCATAGAAATGATCATATATATGGAACCCTATTTGATAGCAATCCTACAATTATGATCATACACGCCAAATTTGTTAAAATTGTGTGTGGTACTATACAGCACGTCCACGGATGATTTTATTATTTCTTTTGCGGTACATATTCATGAAAAGAAATGTACTTTTATGTACTTATGTTTTTAAAAAATGTACTCGCACGGTTTTGGCATAGCGACATACAGGTCGTGGTCGTGCTGGGTAGATACTGCCTGGCACGACCACACTATATTTATGGTTAATTTAATGTCAAATGAATACAAAACAAATGTACTCAAATTGTACTATGTACAAGCACATCAAAATGTGACAGTCATACTGCAAAAATCGATTTTTCCGAAAAACCGATTCGACTGCGATTTTTGCAGTATGACTGTCACATTTTGATGTGCTTGTACATAGTACAATTTGAGTACATTTGTTTTGTATTCATATGACATTAAATTAACCATAAATATAGTGTGGTCGTGCCAGGCAGTATCTACCCAGCACGACCACGACCTGTATGTCGCTATGCCAAAACCGTGCGAGTACATTTTTTTAAAACATAAGTACATAAAAGTACATTTCTTTTCATGAATATGTACCGCAAAAGAAATAATAAAATCATCCGTGGACGTGCTGTATAGTACCACACAAAATTGTTGTTATTACACCATCATCTGTAAATATGTAGTTAGTTAATAAATTTGTGTGTATGCCTACTAACATTCGTTGAAAGATTAAAATTAAAATGACGAAATTGATCCTTTGTTGGTCTTAAATCAATTTAATTTAATTTTTAATCTTAGGGTAATTAAATAACAACAATTTTAACAAATATGGCGTGTATGATCATGATTGTAAAATTGCTTTCAAATAGGATCCCATATTATATTAATATGATCATTTATATGATAGTTTAATTAATTGCCTTGTATTTTTTAGAAATCATAATTGCCCCAATGAGGGTGCCATTGGACGGTCGACGCAGTCTTAACTAATAACATCTTATTGACATACATTCTTACATATCAAACGAGAAAGAATAAACATTTTTTTTAATAGGTAGGTAGGTAGATAGGTATATCTTTCTTTGACGTGGCTGCTATAGTCTTCAGGATTTGATTTGCCGTGTGATCATCGCTTTCCGGTTGCAACTTGATGCCATCGAGGAATGTCCATAGTATATATATGAAAAAAAAAATTATAATACCATTCATTGTATGACAATACCTTCTACTACTAGAGGGCATTCCGGGAGTGGGCAGTCAACGTTAAAAAATGTTCAAACGCTGGAAAGTGCAGGGGTCAAAATGTCCATACGGAACCGGCTGTCTATGCAACTAGACGTAACTAGACGGAGCCCCGCTTCGCGGGGCTCCTATTTCTCGGCGGTTTGCCCTTCGGGCATCTGAAGCTACCTAACGAACCTAACCTACCTACTTTTTGCCACATAGACAGCCGGTTCCGTATGGACATTTTGACCCCTGCACTTTCCAGCATTTGAACATTTTTCACGTTGACTGCCCACTCCCGGAACGCTAGAGGGCACCTTTAACCTTCTTTTGGCAGTGATAATAATATATCCTTACAAAAATAGGTTAGGTGTCTAATTGTGTATCAATGATATTTTCAGTGGCTCATCTTTGTAGCTTACTGTTATATATATACTAGCTTTTGCCCGCGACTTCGTCAGCGTGGAATTATTAATTTAGGTAGGTAGCTATTATTTTATTCAATCAGTTAAAGGGTGATTTCTTGAATGAAAATAACCCTTTGTCGTTCCCCGGGAGTCAAACTATCTCTATTCTATGGTGTACTTTCGTTTGGGCCAAATACCTTTTGCCAAATTTCACTTCCCAACAAACTTATCGCAATAGTTTCATTTCCCAAAGGAACCTTTAGCAAAGTTACACTTCGCATTATATGCGAAGTTATTTGGTCAAATTATCACTTGGCATGATTTTACTTTGTCAAATGTTGTTAGGACAAAAAATTATTTAGCAAACGATTTTTATTGGCTAATATTATATTCCAAAAAAGCCGTTAAGTGGGTTAGGTTAGGTTTACAGAAACTAAATGCTACTAGAAAAGTGGGTTTGTTTAGGTTCGAACTGCGATCCTCACAGAACCGAACTGCTATCAGAGAAGTGGGTTAGGTTAGGCTAGAACTAAGACCCTTACAGAAACGAAATGCTACTAGAAAAGTGGGTGGTTTTACCTCCTTTTCTACATAGTGCACCATCTACAATAATCTTTCACCGGCCCCCATAGAAATCGGTATTTTTTTTCTTAAAAATTATAATGTTTATGGTTCAACTAATCACATCCGTAGGGGGAAGCGGGGCAGCTTGGTACACCTTTTTTTGAAATCGATTTTAGGCCTCAAAATGAACTCTAAACACTTTGATACATTACATGGGACACTTTGATACATCGTTTTGGGGTACTTTGGCACGTGAATCAAAGTGCCCCGTAAGTGTTTCAAACTGCCCCGCAGAGCACACTTTACAGATCAACTCAGTTAGCTGACCAGTAGTAAACTTTTTAAACATTACAAAACGTCTATTAAGTGCGGTGCTATTAGCACATACTACAGTTATGTCAAAAATGCATTTAATTCGGTCGACCGCGGTGCCCTGTTAGCAGAAGTAAAAAAAGAGCTACCAGAACTTTACAAATACATTTGGCAATGCTACGGAGCACCTTCAAAATTACTTTTTGGAAATGATATTATCTTGTCAAGTATGGGCTGCCAACAGGGAGATCCGCTTGGGCCTGCCAGTTTTAGTTTGATCATTCACCCCATCATCTCTAGTCTAAATTCAAAATTCAATTGTTGGTACTTAGATGACGGCTCCCTTGGCGGAGACGCACTAACCGTACTACAAGATATACAATCTATCATAGATAAATTTTCGAAAATCGGGCTTGCATTAAATTTCACTGAATGCGAAATTTTTATTCCAGATCACGTTCCATTGAATACAAAAATAGATATACTAACAAATTTTAACGCAGTTTTACCTAATATTTCCGTTCATTCAAAAACATCCCTCACCCTTTTAGGCTCACCAATTTTTGACGAATCAATCGCACCCGTCATTAACTGTAAATTAAATTTATTCAATAATACATCAGACCTCCTATTTAAAATAAATCCCCATATGGCTCTTTTCATCATTCGTTTTTGCTTATTTACACCCAAATTTATGTATTTACTCCGCAGTTGCCCAATTTGGAAATTTCCGTCCATCCTGTCTTCCATAGACTCCTCCCTTTGTGGCAGTTGAAGCTGGGAGCCATGTCGGCATCATCAGGTGGATTGTGCCTCTTTACGCGTTTTCGGGAAATGTTTCATGAAACCATGCTTTGTCGTGGAAAAAATATACTATAAGTACCTGTATATAAAAGATTTGAAAATCTTTGGACATACCTATTGTACAGTAAATAATAATCGTATTTACTTTATTCCTCTTCTCCAAAGACTCCAGTCTCTCACAAAGGATATAAATCTAAGTTGTCCTTTACTCTGTTAATAGTTTAATATTGTTAAATGTATCCTTTGTGAGGTGGAAATAAATACATTTTTTTTTTTTTTTAATTATAACTCGATACCTCCACCCTTTCCCGAGATAAAGGGTCTTGACATACAGACGGACGGACGGACAGACGGACGGATGGACAGACGGAAAGACAGATAGACACACGGACGGACGGACTCACAGACGGACAGACGGATAGACGGACAGACGGACGGACGGAAAACGAATTGATCCTTAAAGAGTCCCGTTTTTTTCCTTTTGAGGTACCGGACCCTAAAAAATTACTTCTGCTTATCATAGCACTCTTCCTTTGGACATACTGTATACCTAGTAAATAATAATACTCGTATTTACTTTATTCCTCTTCAACTCGATACCTCCACCCGTTCCCGAGATCAAGGGTCTTGACAGACGGACGGACGGACGGACGGACGGATACACGGATAGACGGACGGATTCACAGACGGATAGACGGACAGACGGATAGACCCACCGACAGGCGGACGGACAACGAAGTGATACCTAAAGGGTCCCGTTTTTTCATATCTGTAGTTAATGCAAATGCTCTATTTGTCAAAGTACATAAAATCTCTTCACACGATCAGGGTTTTGGGCATGTTTTGGGGGACAAAAACATGGAATTAACTTGGGTGCGCATGTTTCGGATAGATAACGAAATCCTAAAATACAGGCGGATAACACAAACAACCTACACGATATTATACTTAAGCAAATACCTTAATTAGTACGTATTTATTCATACTTTAGTAGCTTTCTATAAATAAGATCACTATTTTTTCTCTTGACATGTTTATTTTACTATTCGAAAAACATGACAGCGTCAAATATTTAAAAGTCGAAAAAAGTATATAATTACGTAAAAAGGCTTAAGATAATTAAGAAAAAACCGGACAAGTGCGAGTCGGACTCGCCCACCGAGGGTTCCGTACTTTTTAGTATTTCTTGTTATAGCGGCAACAGAAATACATCATCTGGGAAAATTTCAACTGCCTAGCTATCACGGTTCATGAGATACAGCCTGATGACAGACGGGCGGACGGACGGACAGCGGAGTCTTAGTAATAGGGTCCCGTTTTTACCCTTTGGGTACGGAACCCTAAAAAAAGTAAAACCGACTTCAAGCCTTCATCAGCAGTTCCACTTTATCAAATGGCACTTTGTAACTGTAAATGCTTAGTTATTTAGTTGATGAAAATACAAAACTCGCTGTATGTATGCTTATAAGATTTGAAGAGTCACTCAATCCCTCATGGAACCTATCATCAGACTAAACCTTGATAAAAATGTTCTTTATAAATCTTACGGGCTTAGGGGCTATTCATAAATTACGTCATTTAAAATTAGGGGGGGGGGGTCTGGACATCGGATGACGGTAGCATGAAGTAGGAGGAAATGGGGTCATTTGAAGCATGATTTTTGGATGATTATAGGGGGGGGGGGGGTCAAAAATCGTCAAAAATCGATGACGTAATTTATGGACAGCCCCTTAGTAAACTTAACCAAGAGTACAAATCGCCAAAGTGAACTATGCATCGTTAAAGAGTTCCGTTTTAATCATCGTCAGCAGTTCCATTTCGTTAATTGTCACTTTAACTGATATAAATAAAAACTGAATGTAAATACCTACTTGCTTTATTGATGAAAACACTAAAAACGCTATATGTATGCCTATAAGATTCGAAGAGTTCCGTGGATTCCTCATGGATCCCATCATCAGAACTGGGATAAAAACGGGACCAACTTGGAACTATGTATATACTTCCAAACTAAAAACTAATTTTCCAAATCGGTTCACCACCACCAACCGGTTGAACTTGTAACCTAAGTAGAGGTTTACAAAATTAAATATACTTAAGGTCACTGTGGGCAAGACCGGCATACTTTTTTTTCACTTTGGAGTGATCTAGTTCCGTTAATTATTAACCTACATTAACGCTTGTAATCGCATACGATGAAGAATTTAATAACTAGTAGTTCGCCCCGAACTGAGAACTCGCGGTTAACCAAAAATTATATAGCGATTGACTTTATTGCACCTACTTAGGTACTCGTATAGTGACATAAAATAATAGAAAATAAATGAGGGCGCCAGTTTCTACGTAACTGTCACATTTTTGACGTAAAATGCTTACACATGGCAACAATTTAGTATGGACATTTTTGAGTTCCATTTTATTTAATTTCTACTATTTTATGTCGCACTATAGGCGGCAACTGACAGATTTAAGCAAAGAGTAGTATGTATAATATAGTTGGTCAAGCAGATCTTGTCAGTAGAAAAAGGCGGCAAATTTGAAAAATGTAGGCGCGATGGGATATCGTCCGATACAAAATTTGAATTTCACGCCTTTTTCCACTGACAAGATTTGCTTGACCATCTATATATAGAACAAAATTTGAAAAATGTAGGCGCGAAGGGATATCGTCTGATACAAAATTTGAATTTCACGCCTTTTTCTACTGACAAGATTTGCTTGACCATCTATATACAGGGTGACCTTAGCCATTGGACAAACCCTGATATCCCACGTAGGGTTACTTCGCAGAAATGCTCTAACGGTTATTATTATTTTAATTAAAAAAAATAAATTATCATACAAAAGTTATTAACAATAATCGACAACAAAAAGAAACATACTGTATTAATCATTGGCAGTGCTTTTGGCATTTTTTTTGAAAATGTGCGACAATGATGACATTTGTCAAAAGTCAGAATCTTATTAATGTCATAAATAAAAAAGATAATGAAAACGGTCCAAGAAGGTTTTATACTATTTATTACCTCAGGAGCTATTGACACAGAGGTTGCTCCAAAGTAAAAAAATTGTAATTTGTTAATTTATTCGTAACCGCTACACCGATTGTTATGATACTTTGTATACTGGTTCTAAATACCCTGATGCATATGTACATTTCGGCTTTGTCCAATGGCTAGGGACACCCTGTATAGGACAAAGAGAACTTCTCGTGGAACTTTTTTGCATAAATTTTGAAGCGCCATCTGTAATTCTTAACCAGAAACATCAACGTCAATATCAGGGGTGAAGGGGCATAAATAGCGTCTAAGGACCTATGTTGCGAACGTAAAAAACTTCGACTTTGAAGAAAGGCTTCAGGATATTTATTAATACACGAAAACAGATTAGGTACTTTTAACTTGACTGTTGATGTAATTAAAGTACCTATCATACACGGCTGGAATAACACACAATTGACCACAAAACACAATTGAACGCAGCACAGGTTGTGAATCTACCCGCCCTGATTTTTTCTGAATTTTCTGATAATAAAGTTCTCAGCAACTGTGATGGCGTATGAAAACTTTGTTTCTTTTAACATTGTAAAACTGAAAGTATTTTTATTTATATGAATTATGTCGTAGTACAGACTATAAATACGGTGTTATAATATTTTGAGTTTTATTCGACAAAGTTGTTTTTTTGTGACAATTGCCTCCATGGCAAGTATGGCAACGCGATAAATAATCTGTTCTATCAGATGTTTATTTGTTTGTTTCATGCCCTGGATACAAGACTTTTAAGACGTTCTGACGAAATAAAGTGAAGCCATATTAACAAAAAAAAGTTTAGCGTTAAGTAATATAGATGGCGCTATTTTTTCGAATAAAGGGCTTTGTATACGGCTGTCCCTCCCCTGGACTTAAGTCACCACCATAGAGATAAAAATAAACTGTATCTGTGCTAACCTGAAACATTTCCTGTCAAATGTCAAATACTTATGTTTATTTTATTTTTATCTTGCTAATTATTCCAAAATGGTAAATTTAAAAACGATATTATAAAAGTGTAAACCAAGCACTTTCATTTGATACCAAACTCGACCATGTTTCTTGCAATTAAAATTACCAGAATAGCAAGACCTCTTACAAACAGCTTTTTGGCCTTCTAAGCTCTTCTAGCTCAATAACCCCTTCATCGGGCCTGCTCATAATTTAATGACTAAAATATAATGCCCTCGACTACACCTTTACCTAATTTCATTTAAATTAGAACAAATTTACTTAAGTTATTGAGTATCAAACTATCTTCTGCCAGTTCAGCTTAAAAACATCGAAATGCCAGGACGTGCCCCTAGCCAGCCGCGTGTTCAAAGTCGAATGTAAGTACTTCGCTTCGCTTCGCTCGCTCGTTCGATTAATAGTTTAGCTTTAGTGACAGATCATTTCAAACACAAATTAAGCAAAAACAATAGTTTTTTTTTTATTTGGCGAGTAGACGGACTTCCCGTGCAGTTTAAGGGAAGTCCGTCTAGTAATGATATCAGCCAATCTATGGGTGCGTATATTATGTTCGTAGTCAAATTCCTAAAAGGAACGAATCAAGACAATGAAAAGTGTACTTTAAACTTGTTAATATGGGGTGTAGATTAGAAATAAACACCATTTTTCTAATACAAAGGCAAGTCGCCCATATACTACAAAAATGGGGTGGTAAACTTTTTTTGGCAAATAATTACACGTAGGTAATTATTTTTTTGATTTCCGAAATAAAGGATCAATAGTCATTTAAACTGAATTTCAATCGTTTCTTTTAATTTACTGAGATCAAAATTTAATAAAGTACCTAACACCATGCGAAAAGGATTCAGGCATCAACTCGTCACACCAAAATTTTGTTATAACCTGTCACACCGCCAAAAGCGAAATTATTTGTTTCAATTCGTCACAAGTAAATTGAGTTCTCAAAAAAAAGTCACATCATCAGCATCATCACAAAAACGTCAGCGTCAGTCATTAAGTCACATCATAGTTTTGTAGCTATTGGTCACACGGCAAATCTGTTCCTATTCGTCATCCCGTCAAACAGTTCTAACTGGTCACAAGCAGGACTGAAAGGCCGTCGTGCGCAGTGATCGATTCTAACCTATGCCTAACCAGGCCTATGTTTCAACCCTCCCCAATTTATCGATATCGATAAAATACGCAAGCATGTAGCATACTACACTATTTAAGTCTGTTACAGGGCTCGGAAACCGTTCTCAACGCTCAAACCGGTTTCGTTCATTTGCCCGGGAACGAAATGGATTTCGTTTCCGTTTGCGGTTACCGGTTAAAGAACTGTTCTTTTGAAATAACGGTTTACACCAATTACGTTCTCGTTTCGTTCTTGAGGAACGAAATAAACCGGTTAAATTGAAAACGTCGCAGCAAGATAAAATGTGACGTTCCACGGGAAAAGGTACCTTATGAGGGTTTCTAGTTTCGGAGATATGAAATGTTTTGTAAAGAGGTGAAAAAATGCTCAATTTTTTTTTATTGTGTGATCTGAAACCTTAATGCGTAACGTTTGTTTACCTGTTTTTATTTTTGTTATAAGTTAGTTATAAGCCTAGTAATGTCGTCTCAGAGTTTAGTAGAAAAGGTACCTTATGGAAAAAAGATTGAAAATTCCCAAAAAAACTAGTCAATACGGGAAAAGAAGTTTGGTAGAGAACTGTATTAGCATTCTGCAAAACTAATTTGATAATTTTAGTTCTGGTTGGGGCGCCTCGCAAATATTATAACCGTACATAGACCGACATCACAAATCCAAGTAGCCTGCTATTATACCAAAGTTACTCTCGTCAAGTCTTTCTTAACTAGAATAATCTTCATTTGGTTTGGTCGCATGCAGTAAATCAGCCATTGGTTTGCTGAAAAATGCCAATACCCGACGCATTACCTTATGGAATATCTGAGGTCATTGAACCTCAATGCCGCTTATCTTCAATAGCAACCGAAATATATTATTGATAAGAAATAGACGATTTATACCATTACCAAAATATTATTAGTTTATCCTAACTGTTCCATCATCATCATGCCTCATCATGTAACTTAATCACAAGGTACCTTTTCATTACATACAAATTATTGGTCTTTTTTGAGATTATTATGACGAAGAACTAATTAAATTTGGGGCAGTTTAATGTAAATTAATATTTTCTATTCATAAAAGATAAACTGTAATATGATTGATATTTTGTAGTGATGTATTATTAGATTTATTTCCATAAGGTACCTTTTCGTAAATGTATGGAGCAAATACTGTTATTGTTATGTAAGTTTAAAGTGGCATAAGGGGTTAAATATAGTATTTAGTTGGGGTTTTAGGATTTATTTCATTTGAATGACAGAATTTCTTTCATATGTGCTCAGAAAAATTGATTGTGTGTCACATTAAAAGTAAAAATATTCAATTTTGTGATTTTATATGAAAAAGTCAGAAAATACATTTTCACCTCTAAATCGGTATTGTTTTTTGCTTAAACTGTCTGTCAGTGTCGTTTTCTAATAGATAAAATTTAAATCTTGAGAGCTCATTGCAATCAATCGTGAAAATGAAATAAAACTTTATTTTCAAGAGATTGGTTAGTATACACATAAATCAGTCGATATCAAAAGTTTCTATTTGCATTACAGAACAAGTCGCAATATTTTTTTAATCTCAGATATATAAGGTATTATTATTTGTAGTCAACTATGTAACTTACTTCAGGAACATAGTTTTTTAGGCGGCTAAACTTAAAACTTCTCTATCGTAAAGTTGCTCATTTCACAACATTATTTTCAAAAAATCATATCTCTGTAACTACGCAACCTAGAAGGTTGATCTTTTGTGTTATCGATAGCTTATTTATTGTAGATTACTGGGGTATGCATAACTCCATACCCGCCATAAGGTACCTTTGACCGTGGGACGTCACAAATGAGTATTATTATTTGTAACCGGCAGAATATCAGTGCTTTCCTCGAAAAAGCGAAGCGTATCGCTGCGTAGGAATCCTATTGCGTCCTGCAGTACGCTGTGTGCGCCGAAATATGTGTTTTTTGTTTATTGTTTTTTTATTACTTTTCTACTTATTAATTAATTAGTGCATGTTTGTTACATGTTTTTCCTGTTTGTTAATAAATAATAGTTTGAGATGTTTTATTTTATAATTTTATTTAATAATTTTTTTTATAGCAGCTTTAGAATGATTATAGAAGAAGGTATTATTAATTATTTTTATTATTGATTAAAATCAACCAATTATTTATTTATACAAGAAAACTAATCAGTTTCATATTTGCCACCATCAATTAGCCCATCTGCTTGAAAATTAAAAAAAAAACCGGCCAAGTGCGAGTCAGACTCGCGTTGCAAGGGTTCCGTTCGTACATTAGAAATGTAACATTACACAATTTTTAACAATGTATTTTTTATGCGAAACGTAAGTGAAAAACCCGTAGGGTCGGATCAAAAACGAAGTAATTAAGTCCGACTCACGCTGGACTGCACATTTCTAATAGATTTTCCTGTCATCTAATAGGTAAAGAACTATTTTATGAATTTTTTTCAAAAGTTTAGACCCAGACTGCCGTCCTAGTCTAAAAGGCAGTTTTTCGACAAAAGCTAGTTTCGAGATAATCGCAAAAAACCAACCCAAACATCTTTCTTGAATTTCTACGAAACGGAAAATCTTTTTCCATTTTTTCTTTTTGTATGTGGTAGGTATATATATGTACTTATTTTAGGTATTTATAGTATGTTTCTAAACAGCTCAGTTTTTTTTAATTTTATAAAAAACACTTTAGATTAGTATTAAGCTTAAAAATGTGTAGGTTGTACTAGTCAAGAAGGCGGTAAACATGCGTTATGCGGCGTTCTAACTTAGTTACGAAGTAGAAACTAGGTAAAAACGCCGTATATGTCACATGCTGCCTTTTTGCTTAGTAACAATGAATAATTCCCACTTGAAATCCTAAGTTAAAAGACCGTATAGCAGCTATTCGGCCTTTTTGGTTAGTATACTAGGAAAAATTAAGATTTTGTCCAGATTTTCGACTAGCGTGCTAGTGTAAAAAAACGTATACCACCAAAAACACTGAATATACGGTTTTATAGATTAGTATTTATGGAAGAAATGGGAATAAAAAATAGACACGTAGTTTAAATGTTTATTTATATACGAACAAAAAACACCATACTACTAGGCTATTATTAAAAAAACGAGATCCAGCGATTACTTTTTGGATTATAATCTTAATTACCATACAAAATTAACACATAAAGTGGGTTATTCCCACTAGTTACCATCAAGTTGTTACCAGTGGTAACTAATGGGATTTGTTTCCCAGTAGTTACCACTGGTAAAAGGTGGGATTTTTTCCCCAGTAGTTACTACAATTTTGTTAGGGTACAATAAAGCCTCTATTTTTATAGTATTCTACTTATACTGTTTTTATTACTATTTAACTATAACAACTTGATAGTAACTAGTGGGAATAACCCGATTTATATGTTAATTTTGTATGGTAATTAAGATTATAATCCAAAAAGTAATCGCTGGACCTCGTTTTTTTAATAAAAGCTTAGTAGTATAGTGTTTTTTGTTCATATAATAAAAGACATTTAAATTGTACTGTAAAAAAATGTTGGTGGTAACTACTAGGGAAAAAATCCCACCATTTACCAGTGGTAACTACTGGAAAAAAACTTCCCAGTAATTACCACAAAACTGAGTTGGTGGTAGCTACTGGGTAGAAAGGTGGGAAATAAATTCCCAGTAGTTACCACTGGTAACAACTTGGTGGTAGATACCTAACTGGTGGGAATAACCCCATAATATGTACAAATTTTTAATGTGTACAGTCTTTCTGATTTTATTTGTATCATAGGCTAGATTTACTCGACTCTACTAATGACATTACATGTACATACTTCTAATGAGCATGAGCAACGAAACTTAAAAGAGTCCGCAATAAGCTCAGCCGAATTATTACTTCCCATAAAAACGGAGATTCGTACTCATTTTAAAACAACGTGTTGGATTGTAATAAATTGCACATACAATAAAATAAGGTATATCTATACCAGTACCTAATTAGTTTATATTCCAACAAAACTAATGAAATAGAGGAAAAATAAGTTTTGTATGAAAAACTTATATTCGCTGTATTTTTTTTATTATGGTATCTGAAGCTACACATTAATTACAGGCATAGATATACCTTATCCTTTAGTGAGTACAAAGTTTTAGAGCAATCTACCTAATCGTTTTAAAATGAGAGCGTAACTACGTTTGTATGGAGATCCCAGCTTGCTGCTGACTTAAATCTTAGCAACCATCTATCTTTGTAGGTGACCAGTTTTCGCATACACGTAACTCACAATAATACATAATGTTTTACCGAATTCGTGGCATCTCTAAAAGTTATTTTAGTTTGTTATCAATAGGCATCGAATCATCGAGAGTTTCATCGCACGGTAAGACGTTAGCGAGTTGTGTAGTCTACGTTAGCAATAAAATTAAACTCGTATTAATTCCTGCACATACTCTGTCATTTATTTAATTCTAAAACGCATTTTAGCGGTTGTACCTAATTAAAAATCAGATTCAAAATTTAATAAAATTATTTTTCTATTAGATTACAAACTCAGCTTTTACTCTTTTAACATACAACTATTACCTAATACACAAACATACCAACTTATTTTAAGATACATATTGTTTTTTTATAAAACCCACTTAGGTATTTAATGGCCTAATATATATATAACTCTCAGTTGGTTTTTGGATGGACCCAGGTTCCATACAAAGATGCCCATGGTCCTTTGTCCTGGTTATCTAAATACTTAGGCGGAAAATGTTATTCTGTCCATAAGAATTCTCATTAAATTTCCCTTTAAAACATTTTTCAATAAGATTTAAACTCTTCGTAATGTCAAATACCTACTTGACTTATAGGGAATTAAACCCGATACAATTAGCTCTAATATAAATTTGATTTTATTTAAATAAAAGCAGTCAAACCGTCGAATGAAAAAATAAAACTTAAACAACGTTTGCTGTAGAAAAGTACGTATGAACAATTTCATCATCACAAACTACGCTAGAAAGACGTATTTGCTGTCGAGCGTAAGTATTTGCGAGGCAATTTTAAAGTATATACCTTGATAAAAATGATAATACTCGAAGGTACTGATTGTAAACACTACATATTATTGATAACATATGATGGTAATGCAATAATAAAGTATTTTTCTTACTTTGGCGTTCGTTCAATATTTCGCGCGCAAAATGTCACCTCCACTCGCATACCGGCAGCCCCAAGCCTGCTGACGGCTTTTACTTAGCATAAGGGTGTCTTTCGGCGCGCGGGGAGCATGACGAAGGTTGGAGCATATACTGCGTTATAGAGTAGTTAGACGCACTTTCAACCATTATAAAAGTTTGTTTGCGTTTAATACGACGTCCATACAAAATAAGAAGAACGTATAACATTTATACGTTTCTAAAGACTATTATGGTGACGTAAAAAAGTTAAGTGATACTAGGCTTAAATGACGTATGAGACATTTAAACAAAAAAAAATACTATACGATTTTTTAGACTAGTATCAGATCTAAAATTTTGCTAAAGATCCTAATCTTAAAGCGCGTATAGCGTCTTTTACGTATTTTTAGCCTAGTTTTTGGCTTATACGTTATTTTAGGCTAGACATGGTGGATAAGATTTTACGCAAACCAGAGCGTAAAAAAACGTATAGCTGCATATACGTTGTTTTAGCCTGGCTTTGTCAAATAGTCGCTTTTTAAACTAGGAACGCTTAGAAAATTAGTGCAAATACGGTCTTTTTAAGATATTTTTCTCGAAAACTAAGCCACTTATCGGAAAACGGGCCAAAGTGGTCGATGCATCTTGATCTCTACATTACGAATATCACAAAAAGTCAATTTTGGCAAAATGTCGAAAAACTGCCTTTTAGCTTAGGAGGGCAGAGTAGTGTCGGAGATAAAGGGAGGAATGGTCAGTTTTTGCCTATTTACTTGAACAACTTCTAAAATGTTTATCCTAAAATTATAAAAAAAATATATTTGGATTCTCACAACTTTTATTTGATACATATCAACACGATTTAGTTTGAACTTTTTTATTTTTAAATTTTCTCATTGACCCCCTAAAAGTGGTTATCCGGGTCAAGGTCCGGGTCCGAGGCCGAGTCCGGGTTCAAGTCCGGGTCCGAGTGCGGTTCCGACTCCCAGTCCGAGTCATGGTCCGGTTCCGAGTCCGGGTCCGAGTTCGGTTCCGAGTCCGGGTTCGTGTCCGGGTCCGAGTCCGGGTCCGAGTTCGGTTCCGAGTCCGAGTCCGGGTCCGAGTCCGGGTCCGAGTCCGGGTCCGAGTCCGAGTCCGGGTCCGAGTTCGGGTCCGAGTCCGAGTCCGAGTCCGGGTCCGAGTCCGGGTCTGAGTCCGAGTCCGAGGCCGGGTCCGAGTCCGGGTCCGAGTCTGGGTCCGAGTCCAAGTCCGGGTTCAAGTCCGGGTCCGAGTGCGGTTCCGACTCCGAGTCCGAGTCATGGTCCGGTTCCGAGTCCGGGTCCGAGTTCGGTTCCCGGTCCGTGTCCGGGTCCGAGTCCGGGTCCGAGTCCGGGTCCGAGTCCGGGGTCCGAGTCCGGGTCCGAATCCGGGTCCGAGTCCAGGTCCGGGTCCAGGTCCGAACCGGATCCGGGTATGAGTCCGGTTCTGGTTTCGCGTCCGGGTCGCAGTCCAAGTCAAAATCGAAATTCGAAATCACCAAACGTGAACTATGCGTCGTTAAAGAGTTCTGTTCTAGTCATCATCAGCAGTTCCACTTCATCAAATGCGACAGTTTTTAATGAAAATGCTTGATTTTCTGATGTAAATACAAAAATCTCTATACGCATGCCTTTAAGATTTGAAGAGTTCCCTCGATTCCTCATGGATCCCGTCATCAGAACTCGAGCTTGACAAAAATGTGGCTTAAAAACTTAACTTGCTTAACAAACATAACGAAGACGACAAATCGCCAAACGTGAACTATGCGTCGTTGAAGAGTTCCGTTCTGATCATCATCAGCAGTTCCACTTCATCAAATGTCACTTTTTTGGATGTATATGCTTATTTTGTTGATAAAAACCCAAAAATCACTATATGTATGCCCTTAAGATTTGAGGAATTCCCTCGATTCCTCATGGATCCCATCATCAGAACTGGGTTTTGACAAAAACGGGACCAATCTGTATGCATATACCTACGTACAATCATAAAATAATTTTCAAAATCGGTCCAGTAATTAAGTAATGACGGAGATATGGAGTAACAAACATAAAAAAAACATACAATCGAATTGATAACCTCCTCCTTTGGGATTTGGAACTCGGTTAAAAAGGATTAACAAAATTCAAAATGAATATCTATAATTAAAACCAAAATATTACTTTGCTAATCCGCGAAAAGATAACGTGCTAGTCAATCAGTGCTAACCCGTTATACTTACTTGCGTATTTTTACATGCAATTAATATTCCCACCCTCCCACCGCAAAAATAAATACGCAAATAAATATAACAAACCACCACCAAAAGAATAAACCTCGACACGTGTTTCGCCTCTCTACGAGGCATCCTCAGGAGTTGTTGACGGTCTGACGCCCGGCAACGGAATGACCTGTCTAGAATGGTCGGCCATATTTATACCTTGACCACTCCCCCTACCGTGCAAGTGTGAGTGAGATGGAAAAATTCGTAATAACGGCGATGACGCAACATTCAATTGTTCGTTAAGAATCATGCCCCTATTGTTGTACCTAATTATTTCCAGTTGTTCCAGAACACCCAAACGCAATCCCTTTTCGCAAACATGTAAAATATCAAAAGAATTATTCTCAGATAAAGTGTGACCTGTATCTAATAACTATTTCTATTTTATTTGTATCTATTCACTATTTGAATATCTATAGACAATAAATAATTTGCACGCCAGCGTGTCAGCATTGTTTGCTTAATTACGTCCACCAACATTTCATATTCTTTTTAATTTGCATACAAAATGCAAGGAGGAGAAGCTGATAATACAATTCAGAGCGTTATATCCTTTCAGACTAGGATTATCAAAAAATGTGTACCCACTTATTTTACTCACAGTTGTCAGAATCGAAATTATCGGTCTCTTCTTCATTGAAAAATGGTTGACTGTCCGGAATATATTTACAACTTTGTGAATCCATTTTAAATATAACAAAACACCACCAACACCAACAGTCAAAACTCACACGCCCAAAAAGTATAAATAAGAAAAACTGGGCAAGTGCGAGTCGGACTCGCGCACCAAGGGTTCCGTACCATAATGCAAAAAAAAAAAAACGAAAAAAAAATGCAAAAAAAAACGGTCACCCATTCAAGTACTGACCACGCCCGACGTTGCTTAACTTTGGTCAAAAATCACGTTTGTTGTATGGGAGCCCCATTTAAATCTTTATTTTATTCTGTTTTTAGTATTTGTTGTTATAGCGGCAACAGAAATACATCATCTGTGAAAATTTCAACTGTCTAGCTATCACGGTTCGTGAGATACAGCCTGGTGACAGACAGACGGACGGACGGACGGACGGACGGACGGACGGACGGACGGACGGACGGTCGGACGGACGGACGGACGGACAGCGAAGTCTTAGTAATAGTTTTACCCTTTGGGTACGGAACCCTAAAAATAAACAATTCAGTCAGCAAGCAGCACCGTCAAGTCAACATCGAGATCGAGTACTTAGAGCGGGTAGCCGGATAATGTATTAATATTGTAGACGGCTGAGATTAACCGGTATTATATCGATCCTCGAGAACGAAAACATTTGGTTCTCTCAACTAACCGGTTAGAAGAGAGAACTAAATTTTAAAGTTCGCGTTCCATCAATTAACCGGTTTATTAATGAACGAAATAATATAACGGTTTATGAACGATATTAACCGGTATATCAATACCGGTTCCGAGCCCTGGACTCTGTTATGTTGGTACTATTGTTCTTTGACAGTTCTTTGTCGTACATGTTGGTATGGTTGGAGAACCAAACTCACACACAGACTGACAAAAACTGATTCCAGTCGCTAGTATGGAAGTCCCGTCTCTTAAAACGTAGTGATTAGGTATCTCTTTGATGTTGACGGGCTTGCCTTGTAGACGGACTTGCCCACAGTGACCTTCCCTTCATTATCTTATAGTTTTGAGTAAAATTGCTGTGACATATTATGGACAGACAGACAGATGCATGACGAAACTGTTAGTGTTCCGTTTTTGCCATTATTGCTACGGAACCCTAAACTTACAGTGCTTAGTAAATTTCAACTACCTATTATCGACAAACAAAATATTTTTCCCAATAAGTATGTAGTTTATTTTTTGTAACTGTTAGACAATTCGTGTAATGAGCTTAATAGTTAATATTTATTTACTTACTCTTTTTTTTTTACTTTGAGAGCGCACCACCGACATTCTTAGTGGTGAACGTATTCGCTGTGGCCGAAAACGTGTTTGTAGATGATTATCTTAAATCGCTACTTTAAAATTTTGTTACATTCCCACAGCCATCGGAAATTTCTTCTCTTTTATTTAAACTTTATATTTTCACGCGTTCCTGAAACTGAAAAAATCTGTACACATGAACACTGAAGAACGTGGGATTGATGGAAGAAAATAATGCCAAAACCTGACAAACTGAAATCTAAATTTGTACAATGTAGCAAAATGCATTGGGCACTACAGTTTGTTGATGGCTAACTACCTATATTCCATAATATAAATATCCAGAGAGGAAAATGGGGACTACGTTTGTATGGAGAACCGGTCATCCCCTTTCCTCTTAATAACTTAATATGCTTCGGCATATGATTACACATATTTATATATGTAGGTACGTGCATTGTATTTCCATATCTTCCAAGCGGAAAGCCAGACGGTGCTTGCTGGATATTGGTTTCTGAAATCTTCGAAAGAGTCTTGGGTCATATGGAAATAAAGCTCATTGTATAATATTCTCCTTTTTCTGAACGTGTCCACCAAAGTGGATGTTCGTCCCATTACCTAGAGCATTACCAGAAGCATATAGGTATAAAGGCCAGCGCAAACCGGCGGAGCGCAGCGCAGATCACCGAGGAGGATTTACGCCGCGCAGCGCTCACCGGCGAGGTGAAATCCCCCGCGATATCGCGAGCGCGCACAGCCCAAGCGCTGGCGGCCGGCGCACCAGAGAGCACTTCGGCGCAGGCCGGGAAATGCCGCGGCATGCCGCCGCGTGTACTCTATCACAAGGGATTAGTGACTAGTGTGCACGAGTTCTCCCCCGTCGTCCCGGCGCTACTCCGGCGCACGCCGCGGGAGGCCTCGGCGCATGCCGGGGAATGCCGCGGCATGCCGGCGCCTACCGCCGCGGTATCCTCTAACGTGCTCCTCGATGCCACGGAGTAACAATCCTCCGTGATGCTCCGAAGTCGGTCTCAAAGCATTTAAATTTATACCTGAAGGTAATTGAAATAGGGAAGAAAATACATTGATAATTTTAAAGTGATCTGCGCTGCGCTCCGCCGGTTTGCGCCTCTACGGGCCCCCAGGTTTCTACGGGCTGTGGTCGTGGTAGGTGCAGCATGCGTGGGGCAGGCAAGCCGAGTGAATTATGTACCTATTTTACCTTAACTTTGTTCACCTGTGTATCCTTTCCAAGATAATCATCTTTTTTAAGATGTAACCCGTATAATTGGTATATCATTTTAATTCTATAATAAATGATGCTTTACATATTCAGCATTTTTTTCTTGGATATTAAATTCTTTACTTCGATTGACGTGTTTATTATTTTCGTTACTATGACAGCGTTAATATTAAAAAAAAAATTATAACGTGAAGGTTGAGTACGCAGGTGATAGTACAGTGACATTAGAACTCACACAAGCAAGAACCACCAACGACGATTTAAATGAATATCATAAACATTTAAATACTAACTTTTTGGCGTTTATCGTGCGTACTTCGTCTTTGCGGAAAAATTACCACAAACAATGGGCCTACCGTGAAACACAAAATTCCAAATTTTGTTAACTGCCTCTCTATCACTCTTGCATATCCGAGCGATAGAGTGGCAGATAAAGAAATTTCGATTTTCGGGTTTCGCCGCAAGCCCTCTGTAAACAAACCGCCTTGATCCATCAATGTTATATAGTTGGTCAAACCAATTTATCAGTCAGTAAGAACCGGGAAAACTATAGTCGTCCTTTTCTTTTGGATGCTAGTACTAGTGTAATGTGTAAGACAAAGATAGTATGATTGTCTCTGTATACGATTGAAATGAGACAGTCCTTTGAAAAAACTATATTTATTCGGAACATCTGTGAAAACTTGATTACTTATGTATGCAAATTTTCAGCTTCATTGAACATCCGGGAAGTGGGTCTTTAGGTTTGATTGTTACAAACAGACAACGGGACAGGTGAAAGTGAAACTACATAAAAACTTGTAAAAATGTGGCTTTTAGTTCAATTTAGTCCAATTTCTATTGGAATTTGTGATGAAAACGTCCTTATTGCACTTGAAGCATAAAGACGTGCCCTTATTTTATGGAAAGCCACAAATAACAACCAATTCGAGCCTACTAGGTGGCAAAATACGAGTAGGTTAAATACACGAGTCTAATCAAATAAGGATTTAACTATTTAGCCAAATATTCTTTATTGTGTTATCCCGGCATAATTGCCACGGCTCATAAGAGAGAGCCTGGGGTCTACTTGACAACTAATTCCAATAATGGGCGTAGGCACCAGTTTTTACGAAAGCGACTGCCTTCTGACCTTCCAACCCAGAGGGTAAACTAGGCCTTATTGGGATCTAGGCTTTATTGTGCCAAAGTTACCTACTCGTAAGTCTCGTAACACAAACAATAAGTTTCACAGAACAAAATTACTTACATATAGGTACCTAAACAAGTAAACATATTACTTTTCTAATAAAAGGACTGAAGTGTAGTGCTGCGAAGACGGTATTTTAATGATATATGGATATACATGGTAAAAGAAGTAGGCATATTTTGCGTGGTCTGACGCACCTGGCCGGTGTTTCCCGATTTTCTGTCAATGTCTGTGAAGACCTTTCTTCACAAAATACCTAAAATGAATAATAAGTAAAGTTTTAAATTAATCTAAAACTCTCCAGTTTGCTATTCATTCAAACTGAGAAAATCCAAATTTCTAAGTCGGTATACGACCGGTGTCTTATATGCCATTGAAAATTCAACATTAATAACAACTAATTAGGCATAGCGTCCAATGTAGAGTATGGCACAGGCACTAGTTCTTACGAATTTTACCTGAATTTATTAATCAAAGGAGCTGATGTAAAAGTGAGTTGGGAAAGTTGGCAGCTAGTCGCCGAAGCTCCGGTTTCCTCGAGATTAGCCCCTAAGCCTGCACCTAACATACCCTGGCTCATGGCTTAGGGCTTTTAGCTTGCTGTTGTGACAATTAAAAATTTTATAAAAGAAAACTAGTCTAACAACAAAATAAATGCTTATTTTCACGCATTCTTCACTATCTCTCCCTGCCATCTAACCCAGAGGGGAAAAATATATACCTTATAGTAGCTACTCCGTCTTCCTCGTGATATTTTACTTCACCGAAAAGCAATCGGTTAAGATAGTTACAACAAGTTCATTGTTAATAATAGCCGGGGTTAGGACCCACGACCATTGGTTTACAAATCAAACTTTTTACCTATATCATTTGTAAGTATGTTTATAATAAATCTGTTACCTTTTTGCCATTTTGGAGTATATGTATTGCTTTATGATATTTGTCAATTATTTTTTTAATCATAGACAATTGTCACAGTCATGTTCGTTTTCATGATAGATCTACACCCACGCAACCACACGCAACTGCATGTCATGTTCTTGCGGTTTATTTTTATAACGCCAAGATGCTAACTCCATCTTGCGTCCAGTAGAAGAATCAAAATATTGTAGAAAAATAAGAATGCAGTTTACTCTATGCCGTAGGATCCCCTTTTGAATGTCATAAATCCAAATATGGCGGCCATACCCATCGACAAAAAAGTCTAGTGATGATGTGATTTCATTGACAGTTACGATCGCACGCTGTCAAATGCAACAACTTGCGATCCATTGCGATCCTAACTAGAGCTGGGACACGTTGGCAAAATGCGTACCAAAAGTACGTTTCTATGAAAATACCAGTTTTACGTGTACCACCCCAAATAGGCAATTTAAGTGTTTACCGTACTTAAGCGTCTTACAAATAAGGGTTATTTATGCAAATATCGACTTTTCATTAGTAGGGATCCGACGTATCGTGACGTTTTGAGTCAAGGCCATTAATCAAATGACATATTAACAATGTAAAAATTATTTCCATTATTTTTTGATCCAACAGATACCCGTACGACTGCCAGTTAACAAAAAAATATTTTACTTAAAGTAAAGGTAAGAATGGAGGTACGAGGTGTTGGCAACTTCATATTTGTTATATTTTGAAAATTAAAGTCCGTGCTTTTAAATACTCGACAAACAAAAAGTCGTCCATTAAGAAAAACCTGTCCCAAAAACTATTTCAGTACAACGCCCCACCTCTAGTGAGGATATAGTTCACTGACAGATGGCAAGTGTACGCAATTCGACAAGTGACGAATTATCCGCGTCAACTGGATATTCCATCGAAACGTCAAATGTGCCTTCTGGAATTGGCCCCCTGTCCTGAACATATGCAAGCACACCCTCTGCCCGTAACACAGCTAGACAAATAAATATATGAAAATATGTGCATGGGACTAACCAGTCCTCTTTTAAATACATATACTTAGCTTTGAAAGACGATGGTCTCGCTGTACGAAGCGGGCGTCCAGCACACGTACCACTTTATACAAACCACTTTATATTAAGGACTTTTATTTAATGAATCAATCATAAGTTTACAAACTAACTCGCAACTTTCATACGAGCGAAAAAAGGAAGTGTGGTTTTCTTACCATAGACAGTATAGAAGCTGTTGCCAGGTGTAATATATAATACATCGCGGAAGTCCGCGACAGACGATACCATAAACGTTAAGGCCCCAGTACACAATGGGCCATCGCCGGCCATTCCAAGGGACGCATTTATGCGTTAGAGGGAGCAAGTGATATTGCCATCTCATTCTACCGCATGGCTGCGTCCCTTGGAGTGGCCGGCAATGGCCCATTGTGTACTGGTACTGGGGCCTTTACTGGGAATTTACCCTCTTTGGAAAATTTACTGGGAACGGTACATCACATGGTATAATAATATACTCCGCCTGGTACTCTCTTCCCGTCTTTTCGTGGTCACGTGACTGACACGAGCCTATGTCATCATGCGACAGCGCTATATGACAATATGCGATAGCGCTATACAGGTGACCTTAGCCCATAGATGTAAGTAAATTGAGGTAGATATGGTACCAGGCGCACGATCGTGAGCCATTAAATATAGGTTACGGAACCTATATTTAGTTAGTCGTATGGGTGACGCCAACCTGTCAAGTTGTCAAAATCGTTGGATCAAATTTTAGTTTTGTCAACTATGAACGTCACACGTCTACATAAATAAAAGGTCATTGCCTTAGCCATTGGACAAACCCTGAAATCCCACGTAGGGTTACTTCTCAGAAATGCTCTAACGGTAATATTTTTTTAATTAGAACTTTTGTTCTAATTAAAAAAACCTATTACCTAACCCTACCTAAGGTTGTGTGAAGCGTTTTACAGAAGAGAAAAAAAAACTATATCCATCCCTTTTCAGGCCATAATACCTACTAGTACAGCGAAAAGACAGTATGATTCTCTATAACTATGCACAAATAAGAAAAGATCCTGGACAAACTATATACCTATTCAATATTATCCTAATATCCCACATACCTACTTATGGTATATATATGACTTATGGTCACCCTAATTAGAAAGAGATGCAACGGCCCACTTTGACTTCTCATGTGGACACACTTTTTGGTCAATGCGCTGTCCGGTTTATTCTTTAGGTCCGTGTTTGAGAGTACCTAGTCAGCTTTGACAGCTGCCAAAAGTTAAGTTTTTTGAAATGAAAAAGCGGCGCTGTGGACTTTTTGAGGTGGGGAAAAAATGTTAAACTCGAGCTCGAGACAGCGTAAGGCGTAAGGCGTAACCCTCTCTTTCTACCGCGCGGCGAAAATGTATGCCTGAGCCTGCTGTTTCGTTTAGGCGGCGCAGGGCGCTTGCGTGACGTCACGTGTGACGGACAATGTCATTGTTTTTTTATTTAAATGCCACTTAGTGAGTTCAAACTGGTATTAATTTAACTGTAGTACTCACAGTGATGTGCTTTAAGGTGTTTCAAGTAATGCGACGATATAACGCTAGATGGCGTTAACCTCAATTATACATGGTGCTGCAGACATTTTGCACTATATGGCGCTGTTATTAATATTTTGAGTTACAATGTCGTTGAGTTTTCACTTCTGCCGGCACTCCCGGAGTGCAACCTGTTGTTTTTTTTTGTTTATGGCAGCCTCGTGGGCGTTTGCCAAAGTCAGTTGGTAGCGTTAATCGGGTATTAAGCGGTATCCAGAAGGGATGATCAAATCGACCGATTTGATCAGAAATGAAATTGGCGTCAATCTCCAATTTAATCACCAATTTTAGATTTATGGTGATATTAAGGGCCCTAAATTGATAAAATGCCCCAAAACGAAAATACTGGCGTCACAAATTGGTATTCTTGCGTCCGCACCTCATTTTATCGATAATATCGGTCATTATCGGCGGATTGAATTCGGCAATCTGATTAAATTGCCCGACAGAATCAGGACGTACGGACGCAAACGCCAATTTTGCTCGCCGAATTCAACCGCCGATTATGACCGGTATTACCGATAAAATGGAGTGCGGACGCAAGAATACCAATTTGTGACGCCAGTATTTTCGTTTTGGGGCATTTTATCAATTTAGAGTCAGCGGTCGGCAACCTTTTAGCAGCCAAGGGCCAAATAGTAGTTACCGAAGTTGACGCGGGCCGCACTTTGGTAATATTTGTGATTTTAGCAGACATTGTCGTTTGTCAATATTACATACAAAATAGCCAGGGAGGCTCGCGGGCCGCAAGCGAGAGGTTCGCGGGCCACATGCGGCCCGCGGGCCGCTTGCTGCCGACCGCTGATCTATATGAATCGATAATAAACATACTTAACCGGTGTGTTAATAAACAGTGCCAGAAAACATGAAGTTATGAAATAACAATTATAATGCCTGTTGAATACTTTTTAAAGATAATCGTTTGAAATTAAATAGTGTTTCATGAAAAATATCAAGTACATTTTGAAACTTTTCATCATAAAGCCTTGCACTTCTAATCTAATCAGGCGTCACCAATTAGTTTCTTCAGGGGTCCGGTTTTAAAAATAATATGACCACCGCGGTCCGTTTCTACTTGAGTTTATTAAATTAGTAAAAAAAATATAATTATAGGTCGGCGGTCCGCCATTTTGGTGACACCTGGTCTACTCTAAGGACTCCACGCGTATTCGTAACGTAAGATAAGATAAGCTAAGACAAGATAAGATAAGATATGATAAGATACGATAATATAAGATAAGATAAGATAAGATAATAGATGATAAGCTAAGATAAGATAAGATACTTCTTTATTCGAGCTATTTATTGTTATGGTTAATACAATAGAAACTCGCTTATTTTAACCTCTGCAGCGGCAACAACACTCTCATTGGTAACTGGAACATCTGCGCATAAACATAATTACTTATTAAAAAAATATAGTAAAATCATACACATAATCTTAAGAACGGGCCTTACGTGCACTAGTACTAGTTAAGGAATGCAAATCGGTTATTTTCGGTTATTTTTTGTATGGAAATTATCGGTTATTAACCGAAACCGCGGTTATTTCCATACAAAAAATAACCGATTTGCATTCCCTAGTACTAGTTCCATCAGCGGTGGCACTCACGAATTCTAGCCAATCGTGCAGTCTAACGTCTAACGCAACTAGTTGCGACCAATGGCGCGCGTGATGCGAACTCATCAACCAATCGGGTTGTAGCGGTGGCACACCGCTGTACTGGCCTCATTCATGCCCCATTCTTATTGCCCGTAAGGCCAGTCCTTAACTCCTTAAGATATATGTAGATACGTCTAATATAGGTACTAGAAAAAAACAAGGTTGATTTTTGTTTCATTATATTTACCCTACATATGGTGCTACTTTACCGCACTAGTGGTTCCCGCCTGGGGTCCGCTTGACAACTAATCCCGAGAATTGGCGTAGGCACTAGTTTTTACCAAAGCGACTGCTATCTGACCTTCCAACCCAGAGGAGAAACTAGCCCTTGTTGGGATTAGTCCGGTTTCCTCACGATGTTTTCCTTCACCGAAAAGCGACCGGTAAATATCGAATGATATTTTTTACATAAGTTCCGAAAAACTCATTGGTACGACCCGCGACCTCCGGATTGAAAGTCGCACGCTCTCACCGCTATAGACCGACCGCTTAGTAAATGAGTCCTCGCCACTCTCGCCAGCGCGTTACGGGGGCGACGGGGTAGGACGACTAAGGGCGGCGGGGAAGGTGCGGGGGGCAGGCGTACGGCGCCCGCCCCCCGCAGCCGTACCGCGCAGGCGAGGACTCATTTAAGGTCTATAGGCCACCAGCGCTCTTATCTTCAGAAACTTACCAACATTGAGAAAATGATTGGTGTCATATCCGCTATCCCGTCTGGAGGCTTGGATAGCTTGTCTCATAGAGTCCACCACGCAACGGCTCAAGCTGGTTGGAGGTTCGCCTGTCGCTGCAAAACGGAAGATTTTCCATGAACATTATTAAATAATCGGAGTAAAATTAGATTTCACTTAATGCTTAAAAGGTAGCCAATGAATCGAGATACAATATAAGCTCCGAAAAACTCATTGGTACGAGCCGAGGTTTGAACCCGCGACCTCCGGATTGAAAGGCCACCAGCGCAGGTCTAGTGATTGCACTCAAGTGAGAAAAGTCTGTTTACCTAAAAATTACCTTTAGACCCCAATATTCCCACTGGATTAGGCCGGTTTCTACTGAAATAAACCCTGTAATCGTTCGGAATGTCCTTGGCGCCCATGATGTGATAATTCCACGTGCGATCCGTGTATATCTCCCCTTTGTGGTGGCTATAGATGACCTCTTCCATCAGCCACAGAGACAGGCCTTGGACAAAGGCTCCTTCTACCTGTAACCATTTAAAATATTTGTTCAAATAGCAGAACAGGTATCAGGTAGGTATGTAGTAAAGAGTAAAAAAAACATTCTGTCGAATTGAGTAACTCCTCCTTTTTTGAAGTCTTCTAATACCTAAACTGCAGAGACTATTGCAGAGGGCAGCCCACATAGCCCTTGTTCGCGATAAATGGAGGGACATAGTTGTTGGTCACGATCGTCAGTGATGAGGGAACGACGAAGAAGAAGAAGAAGAATACCTAAACACAGAAAAATGTCCTAGACGGCATATTTTTAATTTATGTCATGATCTTGGCTTTAGATTGATCTAAGTTTTCTTACCTGTCCCACGTCTAAAGCAGGATTAATGCTGCGACCAACGTCTTCAAAAATATCACCGCGAACAATATATTTCGTTCCCGTCAATACGTCTACCTCCACTTCAGTCGCAGCGACACCAAAAATCGGGTAATTCTTCAAACGCGGATCGTTCGGACTCGTTTCTGCATTGGCTTGTAAAAGTATCCCTCTTACATCAGCTTCCATGACCACTTCTTCCCAAGTAGCATTCGGCATAGCAGCCCTTACTGGGGCTAGCCTGGCCTTGATCTGCTCACAACTTCTGATGACGCACAAAGCGACACATTCAATCGTTATACTAGATCCCGTAGAATAACAATTGGGAGTCGCAAAATCATAAGAAGGTAGCACTGCGACCTTTTCTACAGGTATTTTAAACTCGAAAGCGGCTACTTGTGCTATTTTTGTATTGATACCTTGTCCGATTTCCACTCCACCTGCGTTTATAACAACGCTTCCATCTCCATGATATACTGAAACGACTGCTGAATAGTTTCCTAAATATTTCGCTTCATAAGACATATTGGATAGTCTTAAACCTCGTTTCTTCCAGCGATTTTTAGCGTTAAATTCCTTGATATACTCTAGTCTTTTATTAAAATCGGATTTATCTAAAAACATAGAGATATAGTCGGGAAGCTGGTTGTCATTGGTTCTATAGTTGGCAAATCGAACTTGTATAGGATCTCTTTTCAATTCATCCGCTATGTGTTCCATGATATGTTCAATTCCTGAGATGCCTTCAAAATCTCCTGTTATAAAGTATAAAGGATTATTTTTTACACAAATAAAGGAAAGGTTAAGCGGGGTAAGAGGAACTGTTTGTTCCTATGTAAATTCCATATACCTAATTGTTTATCTTGTCTCGATATTTCTCTTAAGTACCTCCATATTATTTTTATGGCGTGCTTCTGGTACTCAGTCTCGGGACTCGGAATTCTCGGTTCTCGCCATACACATTCAGTCCCGGCATAGAGGTCCCGGTAGCCTACCCTAATTCTTTACTGGCCTCATGTTAAAATAATCTAAGCAGATTAAGGTGATAAATATCGAAACATTTGGTTTCAACAAAGAAAATACAGATTGAAATACATATTTGAGCGTTTCTTTTTTTTTGCCAGTTTTATATATTGTGCCCTATTTTGTCACTTTTGTGTTATTCTACTCAATCACGAGCTCTTTCAATCCTAATGGGATAAAAAAATGTTCCAGAGTTTTTTCCTATTGTGTTACCATTTCCCCATATACTTTGTATGGCGGTAACAAAAAGGGAAGTTTGAAAAATGTATGGAAATTTTAGGACACTTTTTTCTCCTATAAGGATGAAAAGGGCTCGCGGTCCTGACTAGAAACAACACAAAGGTGGCAAAAAAAGTCACAATATATAAAAACCGGGCAAGTGCGAGTCGGACTCGCAAACGAAGGGTTCCGTACTAATTATCTATAAAAACGGTCACCCATCCAAGTCTGACCCCGCCCGACGTTGCTTAATAACTTCGGTCAAAAATCACGTTTGTTGTATGGGAGCCCCACTTAAATCTTTATTTTATTCTGTTTTTAGTATTTGTTGTTATAGCGGCAACAGAAATACATCATCTGTGAAAATTTCAGCTGTCTAACTATCACAAATCACGAGATGCAGTCTGGTGACAGGTGGTGGTGGTGGGACGGACGGACGGACGGACGGACGGACGGACGGACAGCGGAGCCTTAGTAATAGGGTCCCATGGCCAAAAATAAAAGAATCGCTCATTTATAGCGTAATCTTAGGTACCTGGAGCCCTCATAAAACAGTTGGTCGGCGCATCCGTGATGACGCCGAACGACTCCACTCTCCAACGGTCGGGGTTGTAGCAGTTCTTCAGGGATCTGATTGCGTACGAGTTCTCATTCTCATTGGAACTCCTGCCGTCGTTGGTGTAGAAGGTCGCTTCCATATATTGGATTTGTCCGTTTCCGTCTACACCCACCTAAAAAAATGGTATTAGGTAAGCTGTTTTTACTGACAATATACAGGTTGATTTCGGGGTCGTGTATGGAGCAAGAGAGCCAGACATCATACAGAATCCAAAGATGAGCCTAATGGTGTTGTTAATTATTGTTTATCACCAATAATGATGATTATTTTCCAGATGACAAGTAGGAAAAAACATTTTTGCGTACAATTTGGTGACCCTACTCAATGTGACGTCTTGTCGCTTTCCATACAGCGTATGTCAAAAGTCATAGGGTGACCATAATTACTTAGTAAGGTCAATGTGGCGAAGTCGCCATACTTTATTTTTTTTTGACTTTGGAGTGATCTAGTTCCGTTAATTATTCAACTATGTTACTGCTTGTAATCGCATACGATGAAGAATTTAATAATTAATAGTTTAGCCTTAGTGACAGATCATTTCAAGCACAAATTAAGCAAAAACAATGGCATTTTTTAAAATTCGGCGAGTAGACGGACTTCCCGTGCAGTTTAAGGGAAGTCCGTCTAGTTATGATATCAGCCAATATATGGGTGCGTATATGTTCGTAGTCAAATTCCTAAAAAGAACGGATCAAGACAATGAAAAGTGTATTTTAAACTTGTTAATATACGGTTCAGATTCGAAATAAACACCATTTTTCTAAAACAAAGGCAAGTCCGGCATATACTACCAAAATGGGGTGGTAAACCTTTTTTGCAAATAATTAAACATAATTATTTTTTTGATTTCCGAAATAAAAGATCAATAGTAATTTTAAAATGAATTTTAATCGTTTCTTTTAATATACTGAGATCAAAATTTAATAAAGTAACATCATGCGCAAAGTCTGGAGGATTTTTTGATACCTTATCAAATCGTTATAATATTAAAATCGCAAAAACAGTTGGTAATCTCTGATTTAACGAAACTCCGGCATATGACGGACTTGCCTTGAACATAATAGACGGACTTTCCAACTTAGTCAAATTTTAATATGATAAATTGTGGAACGTATAATTACAAAACTAAGCAAATTTCTGATATTTTAAAAATAGAATAAAGACAGCTGGTTCTTATGCTACCTACGTAGTTACTTTCTGATGCACAATCTTTTCAAAAACTATTTTTAACAATTTTTTTTCGAACGGCTGTCGCACTATGACTTCGAGTTGAAAACACGAAATGACTTATTGAGGCGGATTGCTCTGAACTTGGTGCTGATGGTGATGCGGTGATGCTTGGTGGTGATGCGCAAAGTCTGGAGGATTTTTTGATACCTTATCAAATCGTTATAATATTAAAATCGCAAAAACAGTTGGTAATCTCTGATTTAACGAAACTCCGGCATATGACGGACTTGCCTTGAACATAATAGACGGACTTTCCAACTTAGTCAAATTTTAATATGATAAATTGTGGAACGTATAATTACAAAACTAAGCAAATTTCTGATATTTTAAAAATAGAATAAAGACAGCTGGTTCTTATGCTACCTACGTAGTTACTTTCTGATGCACAATCTTTTCAAAAACTATTTTTAACAATTTTTTTTCGAACGGCTGTCGCACTATGACTTCGAGTTCAAAACACGAAATGACTTATTGAGGCGGATTGCTCTGAACTTGGTTGTCACAGCGCCATCTGTTTTACAGAGACGGAACTAGCGCGAAAAACTGGTTAATCGACTGGACTCCAAAGTCGCATACGCCTTCAAATTCAAAAGTTATAACGTGTTGACGGACTTGCCTTGTAGACGGACTTACCCACAGTGACCTTGTAACATTAATTTTACTTGAAAAATAAGAATAATTCAAGTAATTATCTTTTAATCAAATACTACCATTACCATATGATAATGTGGATCATTTACAGAGTCAGAAAAAGTGGTTCTGGATCACGACCCCGAAATCACCCTGTATATAATACGCGGCAGATCACCTATGCGCTGGAATGACCAAATAAAATCCGCAGTGGGAAACCGCGTATCTGACTGTGCCAGACAGTCTGCCAACAGGGAGAGATGGCGGGAGATCGTGCGAAGAGCTGTGTCCGCTTCTACTATCGATGAGGACGCCTCAACGTGACCACGACCGCTCTGTCAAGAGCGATACGACAGAGAAGAAGATATATAATAATACTTTACTTTACGTGCGAAAGAGAAAATATAAAAAAAAAAAAATATGATGAGCTGACATGAGCATTTATGAGCTTATATATGTAAACAGCCTATTGTGAACAATTCAGCTTTCTAGGTCAAATGGTTTCGGCTGGGCGGTGATGTAAGTCAGCCAGTCAGGACTTTAACGTTTATATACATAGATCCTATAGAAATACCTCATAATCTAGTCTAGTGTCCGGTCTCTTTCCAATAATCCTCATAATATCTGGCATCCTCATGGCCATTCGGCAAGGCCTGTTGAGTTTGTAGGCCACTAGAGCCGTGGCCGTGGCAGCGAACATGTGCCTGAAGATCTTGCAGCCAAATGCACCCCCACAGCGTCTCGTTCGGACGATAACACTAGCAGAAAATAAGTTGAGCTTTTGGCAAATTGGCAAACCAAGTTGTCAGTAGGAATTATTATCGTGTTCAGTCTGCAAAATTCCAAATGACTCCGACGGAAAATCAGCGCCAGCACTATGCTGAAGGCATGACAATTGTGTGGCTTCATCCATGAATATCTTATAACACTTTAAACTCTCGCGTTTTGTACGCATATTTAATTACACAAACGGGTCTACCGCGATATAATTTCATTGTTTTTACCTTTAATTCCGACGTTTCAGCTGAGTTGCACCAGCTGTGGTCACGGAAAGACTGACGTTCCAACAAATGTCAACGGAGATATTAATAAAACACCACTAAACTACCCGAAATTAGTTTATAAAAATGTTCGGGGTAGACAAAGAAATTGCAGCTACCCGTTAAAGTTTAATGTTTATTGTCCACGGCACGACACGCAACACTCACAGTATCCGTACACTGGTCCGAAGATCTATCCGCTGGTATCAGTACTGAAGAAATTCTCCATTAAGACTGTATACACGCCGTTATCTAAAGTAGCAAGTCTTTTACGCAGCCCAAAGGATGTCATTCCGTATCAGAATCCGGGTGTCTACAAGATAGAATGCAGTTGTGGAAGTGCGTACATTGGCCAAACTAAGCGCAGCGTTCAAGAGAGGGTGAAGGAACACATAGCAGCTGTTAAAAATCGCCATGTAAACAAATCCGCAATAGCTGAGCACTTGCTGACAACAGGAACGAATCACTGGATTGAGCTACATAAACCCAAAGTCCTCTCCAACGAGCGACACTATTATCCGCGGATCGTGAGAGAGGCGATTGAAATTAAAAAACACCCTAAAAATTTCAATCGTGAGGACGGGTACAAATTATCGTCTACTTGGGGACCAGTGATTCAAATGTTGAAACCAGCGGATAGATCTTCGGACCAGTGTACGGATACTGTGAGTGTTGCGTGTCGTGCCGTGGACAATAAACATTAAACTTTAACGGGTAGCTGCAATTTCTTTGTCTACCCCGAACATTTTTATAAACTAATTTCGGGTAGTTTAGTGGTGTTTTATTAATATCTCCGTTGACATTTGTTGGGACGTCAGTCTTTCCGTGACCACAGCTGGTGCAACTCAGCTGAAACGTCGGAATTAAAGGTAAAAACAATGAAATTATATCGCGGTAGACCCGTTTGTGTAATTAAATACATGAATATCTTGTTAATTTTTCGTTGTTTTGTTTATTGTGTGCCGTAAGTAAATAATATTCTATTTTAAAATTAACGACGTTCAAAATGTGTCTGGGAGAACGACCCTGCGCCTGGGCACCTAATTTGCCGACTTTTTTCTACAGACCAAGGCTTGGCAGACTATATTAGCAGGGCAGGAGCTTATTGGATTTTGAATCGACCGATGACCGACGATGTCAGGTATCCAATCTCGTTTGATTTAAAAAATAACGATATTGTTGCAAAACTTGGAAGAAATTAAAACATGGGAAAACAAATCTTTTCTACGGAAATCTGTTCAGATTCTATCATCAAATTTACTTACGCATTATAAGGTATATCCAACAACAACGCGATTCCTGCCTGAGTGACTCCTAGCCACTGCGCCGAACAGTCCACTTCGTAGCCATTGTCCACAGGCCTGGTCACCGTCGTATGGAGCTCCATCGTGTGGTGGTACTGGCGCGGAGAATAGAACTGCCCTTTGACCACCCTTTGCACGTTAACCCCTCGGTCTGTGGGCTCCATGCCAGGATAAGATACTAATCTGTTTTCGAAAGCAGGCGCTTTAATGGCGTCCTGTATTGTGAAGATAATCGGTTTTTTGGATATGTTCTTGTAGTTCACCTTGAAACAGAAGAAATAGACAATTGAAGAAAATTTAAGGAGCCGCAGGGGAGAAATATATGCATTTTTACGAGCTGAAATACCTGTTTAGCTGGATATACTAATAGTGAGCCTATTTTGAACTATTCTGCTAGCGGATTCGTCCCAAACTTTGCACCAGATTATCGGTCCGATTTGTAGAATGCGGAAGGCCTTAGAACTTAAGCATGACTCACGTTAGACCGGGCCATCGTTTTCTATGGGAAGCATAACGTGATCGCCTATCATGTCATAGAAAAGTAGGCGCCGGAAGATCCAGCCCGGACACGGCCCGGTCTAACGTGAGTCATCCTTTAAGCGAACATCGCAGGAGTTAACATACCACCAGACCAGTACCACCTACCAGGCTACCACGTTACCACGTGGACCACTCAAAACACTCTTCTACTACCAGGAGAATTAAAGGAAGTAGCAACAGTAAATAAGGTACCTTTACGAGACATGCCACTTTGTCTGCCAAGACTTGAGTTTCAGCAACGACTAAAGCCACAGGCTGGTTGTAGTAGAATATTTTGTCGCTTGCCAAGAGTTCTTCATCTTCAGGGATAATTGGTTGGTCTCCGCGACCGAGCGTATTTATTCCTGGTATATCTTTGGAGGTGAGGACAGTAATGATGCCGTCGATTTTCTGGAATAACACTATGCTCAAAACTTTCAAAGTTTGTCTTTCCGATACGTAGGCTGATACATAATGCATCGGAAAAAGCGGGACTAATGTCATATTTTGGTTACGTCCAGTCTAGCATCACGTACGGTATAATTTTTTGGGGAAACTCCACCGACTGGTTAAAAGTTTTTAAGATGCAGAAGCGATGTGTAAGAGCGCTCTGTGGTGCATCTCAAAGAGACTCCTGTAGGCCTCTTTTTCATAAGTATAAGATTTTACCACTACCTTGTTTATATATTAAAGAAGTTGCTATGTTTGTAAAAAAAAACCTTAATTTATATCAAAGGAACGATAAATTCCATCGTAACTTGAGAAACGAGTACAAACTTGTAAATACGCATCAAACTAAATCGATTTTTTACAAAAATAGCATTTTTTCCATGTCAATCAAGATTTATAACAATATTCCAGATGTATTTAAGAACCTTGACAATACTAGATTTAAAAAAGCACTTAATGAATGGCTACTGAGCAAAATGTTTTATTCCCCACTTGACTTTTTAAATAATAATGGCAAATTATAAAATATTAAGGTAATAATAATGACTAATTTAGGTTTAATTAGGTTTTTATTAAGATGTAATGTAATGACACAAAACTGGGGACTTTATGTAGTATTTGTAAATACTGTAAATAACTCGACTGCATGTAGATAGTGCATGATATTAAATATTGTACACCATAAATATGGTAGACTGCGGAAAAGGACTTGTATCACCATTAACATCTTTTATATTTGTACCTGTGGTCTGATAAATAATTTCATTTCATTTCATTTCATTTCATTTCAAACAGTGTCATCAGGAATTCACTTAGGTACCTACTCACAACGATTTTTTAAAAAAAGTTCACTGAATGATTATATGTGGTCCTTCTGGTTCCGTCTAGTTTTCGAATCCTAAATCGCTAAAATCATGGTTTTTTTTGTTCTGTTTGTTTGGTTTGTTAGGAATTCTTTAGGTAGATGATTAGGTATGAACCGATTTTGATGAAATTTGACATGTACAAAGCTTAAGCCCTGTGAGTGAATAACGGTTGTTTATTTTTTAGAACCTAGTAAGTAAGTAAATATACTTTATTGCACCACAAAAGAAAAATTCAATAATAGATTTACAATGTAAATAAAGGTAGCTTTATTATATTACACATTTGCCAAAAAAGGTTCTCTCCTAAATGGACCTTTATGTACCTACACATTATACCCCGGGTCAGCTGTGCGCTTGATTCGGCATTTGTTAACATTTTGAATAGTTTTTAACCATGCACAAAGTATTTATATTTAAGATTAAAGAAAAATACAACTTACGAGGACATCGCTGAAGTCAATAGACTCTATTTCCCCCCGAACAATCGTAGCCATAACAAACGAAGCAAACACCTCTTCAGCTATAGTCGGGATGTCATCATTATACTTGGCTTCTCCAGCGCATTGGATGAGACCCTCCTTTTTCAAAAGCGGCTGGGTTATAGGGTAGTCAGCTTTGTTTGAGTCGTACTCCTGATAGCTCCGGCTGATAGGTGGTCTGTCGTCATAAGAGAGGGTTGCTCCTGATGCGTATATCGGGTTTAGGATTTCACGTGGACACAGGTTAATGACGCACTGTTAATTACAAAAGAACAGTTCCGTTTATTGGCGACAGGGTAAAATGGGTATAGACCCACCGCTTAAATGAGTCCTCGCCTGCGCGGTACGGGGGCGACGGGGTAGGAGTGGTAGGACGACTAAGGGCCGCCGTACGCCTGCCGCCCGCAACTTCCCCGCCACCCTTAGTCGTTCTACCTCGTCGCCCCCGTACCCCGCAGGCGAGGACTCATTTAAGCGGTCGATCTATAAAGCCGACCACTGACTAACAGGCCGCCGGACGATATCGGCCTGTCAGTTAGAACAAAAATTTGACAGTTCCGAACAACTGACCGGCCGATATTGTCCGGCGGACTGTTAGTCAGTGGTCGGCTTAAATGCCCTCCACTGCGAGCGGAACGGGCTCCGTATATGGACATAATCCCAAAACCTCCCTGGCAACGGGAATGCACTTATTTTTTAGCCACCGTGTAGTTGGGTGATTTTACGATCCAATACTTACCTTGTAGAATAAAGCTAAAGCCACTTTCTTCCTATAACGCGGGCTTGGCTCCGGCGGATTAAAGTCCGGATCCACCTCCTTCTCCAAACAATGCAGGGTCCCTTGCAATGTCTCATTCGTGAAAAGATCCCGTCCGATCAAGAACTGCTCTGTATTATACGCGTGGGTAAAGGAAGGGTTTATACCCCCGTAGACGATGGAAGCGGTGATGATTCTGTGGTGTTTGGGGTCGAATCTGAAGAGGAAAGCTCCGTTGACTTCCGCGTGCGCGTTTTGGGCTTTTGGTCTTATCTGCGATACAATAAGTGAAGATACTGAAGATTACTTGTTTGGTGAGTCAGTGAGTATAATGATAATATTGTCTTCGGTTACCGAGATAGTTACCTACTCATGAAATAAAACTATTGAAACGGATTATACCGCGTACGTATATTGAATTCATACTACATCCCGACGTTTCGAACTCTTTACAGCGGTTGTGGTCAACGGGTGGGGATGTAGTATGAATTCAATATACGCGATATAATCCGTTTCAATAGTTTTATAATGATCTTTAATTTTTAACAAGCAGAAACGTCTGCGAACGATTCTATTAAGCTAGAATAAATTTAAATGTGGAAAAATTACTGTCTTGGGTTGGACTTTAACTCACGGTCTTTGGATCGATACTCCAGCGCTCTGCCATCTACCCAAGACAGTAATTTTTCCACTTTTAAATTTATTCTAAGTATAATGATATTTGCCTATCATTCTAATAACAACTCTAACTTTCGGTCATAGGTTATCGACTAACAAATTACTTAATGTACTCGTATTTGCCTAACTTCCTAAGGCCCAAGGTCCTACGTAAGTACGTATAATACTTATTCAGTTCAATGAAATTTAAATCATATTCGATTGGAACAGAGTTGCTTTTGCTTTGTTTCGTTCAGCTTTTGAACAACGCAAAATCAACTCTATTTCCTACAGTGTAGGTTCTAATTTCTGTGGCAAATATTGCATTTTTCATTTGTATGGCCGGGCCTTAGGAGGCTAACAGGCCTATTCGGATTTCGAGATAATCGCAAGATCTTGAGACGATTTAGAGATCAACTAGATCTACATTAGATATCGACTAGATGTGACTTGGATATCTAAGTCATAACTTGTCGAAACCGTTCAAGAGGACCTCCGGAATCGCGGAAACGTCATATTTGACATATCTATCTTACAAATATCTTTAAATTATCCGTATGGTAACTTGTTGAAGTCTAGTAGAAATCTAATTCATTTTCCGAATCGAGCCGTAAGTGCGCTTACCTTGTATGTAACTATCCTGTAGTTTCTGGACAACGGTGGTAATTTAATCGTTGTCATTACTTTGCCCACTATATTTGTGGTCAGAAATTCAGGAAGACCCATTTCTGTCTGCTGCATTCTATGGTCCACTAAAAATACAAGGTAATACTGTAGTAGGCACCTACGTATAATACAAGAATAAATTATAGTTAAAAGGCAGAGGTCAAAACGCTGAAGTCTGAAACGAAACCGTGATTTCATAACACCCCGATATTTTCGTGTTTAAGGCGTATCCAGACTAGTCAATTTTTCGCCAATCTGATTAAATTGCCCGATCGAATCAGGACGTGCGCACGCAAACGCCAATTTGGCTCGTCGAATTCAACCGCCGATAATGACCGATATTACCGATAAAATGAGGTACGGACTGTGGACGCAAGAATACCAATTTGTGACGCTGGCGTCACAAATTGGTTATTTTCGTTCTGGCTATTTTCGTTCTGGGGCATTTTTTCAATTAAGAGGGCTCTAATATCACCATAAACCTAAAATTTGTGATTAAATTGGAGATTGACGCCAATTTCATTTTTGATTAAACGTAGTTGTACGTAACGTACAAATAGCCATGTCAGATAAACGTCAGTCCATAGATCCATACAAAAGTTTGCACAATTGTGCAAGATATTCGGCAGAGGGGTAAGCTCTTAAAGGCGACTCCGGTTATTAAATGCTCTAAGGCCAGCGGTGAATGGCTCAATCCCAATAATAGAATATGTGTGCTTACGAAATCGGTATGTTATGAAAGTCACAGTTTTGTCTTCTTTTAGGTCCATGATGCTTACTATAGAGAGTTACTGTCATGGTAAATTATGAGCTTGTAGTTGTAGTACATTATCTTTCGACAGAAGATTAAAACTGTTAGAACGCCATTTGACTTTGATCATTATACTTTCACTGATATGTGTTAACTTTTGTTAAATATTAATATTGACGCCATCTACTCGAGCGTAGGCTGAAGGTTAAGGCGCCATCGCTCGAAAACATTGCACCAAACCTTTGGCCTAGTGTCGAGTAGATGGCGTTAATATTAAAATTTAACAAGTTAACACATATCAGTGAAAGAATAAGGATCAAATTCAAATGGCGTTCTAACAGTGTTAATCTTCTGTTGAAAGATGGCAGTAAATTTACAGTGGCTACATAATTTACTTTGACAATCCGCCTCTATACACTCTATTCTCTTTGCTTATACCTAGTGTAATAATTGCTCCAACACACGAAAACAGAAGAAAAATATCTGACTGAAAATCTGGATGCTCATGTTTCAGTATAAGATTCCCGGCTAGAGTGCCAATCTGCAAATAACAGGAATATAATAATAATATATACGTAACTAATGAAGTTATCCAAAACATGATCGGTATGGTATACCTACTGATGGCAGAACAAACTACCTACTTACGTTTCTCACTGGTATATGAGCAACCACTTCCAGATGTTTCTTCAAAACTTCCAAGTACCAGAAATCATCATTGGTCTTGCTTAATACGTTGAATAAGTTTAATGTGTCGGTTAGGCTTGTGTTCGCCCCAAGAACTAAGTTCACGTCCAGATAGTGCGCGCGTAATTCGGCCACACCACTTATATCGATCAGAACTTTGGGGAAATATTTTATTGGGTAAGCTCCTGTAAGAAATATCACAAATTTTGTTTAAATCCTTACAGTTAGAAGAAGTTGATAAGCGGGCCAGGTGTTCAAAATGATCTGGACGAGACTTATTGTTAAGAGAATAAGAGCGTTTCAATGTTATTTTGAACACCTCGCCCGCTTAGCAACTACTGCTGCTGACTGTTGTAGGTAAATAGCCAAAATAGCAAAACTGGCTAAGTGCGTGTCGCATTAGGTACAGTGGCGGAGGCCCAGTAGGCCCGCCGGGCCTATAGTTCGTTTTTTTAGTATTAGAAAGAAGGTAAGTGATCTTGACATGTCTTTTAATTGAAAAACGCTTTTTAAAAATCAGTAACCATTACTTATGAAAGCAGAAGAATATAAACGATCGTATTACATTCATAATTGTTACATATCGTATTTTTCAATTAAAAGACACATCAAGTATGTTTAACTTTTTTCTAATGCTAAAAAAAACGAACTATAGAGCGGAAAGATATTTTTTTTTGTCAGAGGTGGAGGTAATCCTCATTGGATACTGCCGGCCCGGTATCCGGCAACATGCCCGACTCGGCTGTGCTGGAGATTTTTCTCCCAGCCGCCCACGGACTAAACCCCTCCATCCCGTAAAGTGTTTAGGGGCGGCAGTCTATAGATGGGTGCTGAGAAAGGGGCCGCTTATAGTAACGTCAGGGCCTGGGGCCTAGGGCGGCCAACACTGCAAATCCCCCACTGTTTAGGTACACGCATAAGGCCCCGTTCGCAAGGCAGCTTTTTCAACGCGCGTTAAAAAAGCGTTTGAATGACACAAATGGATAACCATGTATGTATTCACACGAAGGCGGTTTTTAAGCGCGGCGCTTTTTTATCGAGCACTGTTCGATTTTCGGCGTTGAGCGTTGGCGTCAAATTGAATAGAGCATACGGTACTCCGTGTATTTGTTCTCACAAGCGTTAAAAAAGCGCCGGCGCAGCTGTCAGTTGGCTGTCAAGTGTCAATTTTTGGTGTCAATCGTCAAGATTATTATTAGTTTCACCTTAAAAATGTGAACTTATGCTTACTAATTCCTGAAATATTCAAGCTATATTCAAATAATACGTCGTAATAGCAAATAAAGTATAGCTTTGCTGAGATGCGTACGTGGCAGTACGACTCACAAGTGATTTTTAAGCGTTCGTATGAACACAAATATTAGAAACGGTAAAAAAACGCCAACGTCGGGTTTTAACGCAACGCTTTTTAAGCTGTCGTGCGAATGGGGCCTAATGGAGGGTTCCGGGGAAGGGGAAACCCCATGGCCTAGGTACCTACCGCAAAAAAAACAAAAAATCGAAATTTCGTTATCTCTGTCTATCTATCGCTCTTACATTTTCTAGTAATGGAGAGGCAGATAAATAAATTTCGGTTTTCGTTTTTCATGGTAGGGCTTCTGCGATGTAGATTGTGCTCGTCCTTAGAGCATTTATAATAACTGGAGTCGCCTTTAAGAGCTTATCAGCTTACCCCTCTGCCGAAAACCTTGCACAATAGGGTATTATACTGTATTTAAAATAAATTATTTTACACCATGCATGAAATAAAGCATCAGATAATTATAAGAAAAACACAGATAGGGAGTTATTTTTAAACACAAGTTCTATTTAATAAATCGGATAGAAATATAAAAAGTAGGTGAGTTGACCGTGACGTCACGATGTAATGTTTCATATAAATTCCATATTAGAAAATCGTTTTGACAGTTCTTAAAAAGTAACTGATTTGACTAGTAGGAAAATACCCTATTGTGCAAACTTTTGTATGGACTGACATGGCTATTTGTACGTTACGTAGAAATCATGTAGAAATAGCAATACATTTGACGTCCCCTCCCCCGCAAAAATCGGCAGACTGTTTTATAGTACAGAAAATGACAGCCATGACGTCTCCAGTTACTAAATGCTCTTTAGAAGTGCTCGTCATTGAATAAATTTACTTTGAATAAAATCGTACCTCTAGAAGTATTCCCCGCAATTAACATGTAGTTATCATACCCCTGAACGTCATCAAGCGCTGAAAATATTGCTTTAATAGTGTTAACTCTGAACCACACTTTATCATCAGCAATCAATATCTTCTTGGTCACCGAATCATCAATGCTCGTCGTATTTGCATTTATTAAACACCATTCTTGTTCATCATCATCGCAGGTTCCACCACACTTTTTCCCTGATTTTGGACAAAGTAAATTATCAATGTCTTCAATATCTTTAATCTTGTTCAATATCTTCGGGTCAGGGTCCACTGCAAAGGACTTGAAGGCCTCTAGAATGGGTCTGTAGCCTGTACACCTGCATAGGTTGCTGCCGAATGATTTTTCGATGTCTTCTTCAGATAAATGATGTTCTGAACTTTGTATCAAGCTGAAATTAAAAAAAAGTCTGTTACATCGGAAGGACGGACATGACGTAAGCGTTTTCATATTGGCCGATCGGATTGACGGTTTTTCTGTATTTATTTATTTAAGAAATCATCATGGCAAAAAAAAGCCGGATCATGCCACAGGGAATCACTCTCTATACTCTGTATATCTTTAGGTATTTAAATAAAAGTAAACAAAATCTACCCTCAAATGGCTCCTTAAGCCAGTTGAGGGCCAGCCACAGAGGGGCATCCATTGTGTGTAAAATTTGAGCTCCAGGGGGGGCAGCTGCCCCCCCTGCCTGTACCTGATGGCTACGCCCATGCACAGATTACCAGTTCGCCCGACGATATCAGCCTGTCAGTTGTTCGGAGCTGTCATGGCTCCTCTACACGATGGGCCAGCGCCGGCCACTCCAAGGGACGCATTTATGCGTTAGTGGGAGCAAGTGATATTGCTATCTCATTCTACCGCATGGCTGCGTCCCTTGGAGTGGCCGGCGCTGGCCCATCGTGTAGAGGAGCCATCAAATTTTGCGTTTAACTGACAGGCTGATAGAGTCTGCGCGGAAAGCGAAGAGTCGTGGAATGTATGGGGCCCAATACATTCTACGACTCTTCTCTTTCCGAACAGACTATCGTCGCGCGAACTGGTAATCAGTGGGCCCATTTAGTGTAACCTGTGTCGTATCGTCAAAATTAAAGTAACAAAATAAATTCGTGGTAGACCCGATAAAATTGTGTTTTAATATGGTTATAAACTTACCTATACATACTCATAACGAACCCAGGACTGCAATATCCACATTGCGAGCCGAAATAATGGTTAAGCCTAGTCTGTATGACGTTGTAACCTTTCACTCTGTTTCCTATACCTTCTATGGTGGTAATGTCCCATCCTTCGCAGGACAATACTGCAACTAGGCACTGTAAAATATAGATATAAATTAATAAATGAATGAATCTCGCCTTTAACATTTTGGACGCCAATGACCGATATATCCGACCCGCGGGTCCAACGCCAAAGACGGATTAATCGGTCACAGACCACAGAGCAACATAGACCTACGACACCTACGTGCATATATGCATAAAGTTCAATTTCAGTTTTGACACTTCGGTGACGTGCCGTCGCGTCCGAGTGACAGCTTTTGTGTAGGTAGCCATGTCAGGTAAACGTCAATCCATACAAAAGTTTGCACAATTGTGCAAGGTTTTCGGCAGAGCAGAGGGGTAAGCTCTTAAAGGCGACTCCAGTTATCAAATGCTCTAAGTAGGTACGTAATATACTCGTTACCAGTATTTTTCGATTTGGGAATATTCCCAGTAAGTTACCAATCTTACCGGTAACATTACCAAAAGCTATATAGTATACGCGAAATCTACGATTTTTATGAGACTTGATGATTTTCATTAATTTCATTGGTAAGGCCAAATAGATACATAGGTGTATATGGTGACTAAAGGATGATTCACGCTAGACCGAGCCGGGCCCGGGCCGAGGCGTCCTACATGTCATTTTCTATGACGACTGATCGGTGATCACGTGGTGCTTTCCATAGAAAACGAAGCGCCGGAAGCTCCGGCCCGGTCTGGCGTGAGTCATCCTTTATGGAGACAAGGAGAAGGTACCCAGTTCTCCAGTGCCAATTGAAATCCCAGTTAAAATTTGTGACATCAGTTAACAGAGGTTGGAGCGGACTTGCGCGATCTTCAAGCCGATAACTGGCGGGAGATTGCGCTGGATCGAGACAACTGGCGTTTTACTCGTGTCGGAGGCCAAGTCTCATTTTGGGTCGCTGCGCTATTAAGTAGTAGGTAGTAGTAGTAGTCAACAGAGAAAGTTAGGACAAAAGAAATATAGTGACTTACAGAGTTAACAGAGAAAGTGATGATCTCGCCGGTGCCCGGGCGCTGAGCGCGCGCGTTCACCACGCAGGCGCCGCAGCCGCCCTCCAGACACATGTACTTGGTACCGCGCAGGCCCGCGCGCCGTCTGATGTACTCGTTGAGTGTTGTGTCCACTGATACCTCGGGCCCAGCTATGCAATTGTACTAAAATGTACTATACTGGGTGGCCCAAACCTCGACGTCCAAAAATTTCTTTTATTCCTCACGTTTTCCAGATTTCTTAACAAAAGTTTAAAAATTCATAACTCGAAAACTACGAATAATCGGCTAACATATATGGGATATATTCTGATAGCCCAAGACGTGAGGAATCTAGAAAAAAATTTTGGACGTCGAGGTTTGGACCACCCTGTAAGGGCATTTATTTGTGTGATCACCACAGATATTTGTTCCTGAGTCAAATGTTGTGTATGTATTTAAGTATATATGAGATATATTTAGTATTTAAGTCATTACGAACCGTCTCGCATGCAGGCTAGATGACTTCCAGCCTCCTGAACAAGCCGGTTTCCGAAGAGGCTTTAGTACCGTAGACCACATCCATACGCTCCGTCAGGTAATACAGAAGACTGAGGAGTATAACCTGCCTCTCCGCTTAGCGTTTGTGGACTACAATCTCTCCAGAGGTGCCGGTGGATTATCGCTATATCGAAGTGCTGAAGCGCGTTTGTACGAGAACGCCACTATGTCAGTCCGACTCCAGGACCAGAACTCGAAACCTATTCCGTTGCAGCGGGGAGTCAGGCAAGGGGATGTTATTTCTCCTAAACTGTTTACCGCTGCATTGGAGGATGTATTCAAGACATTGGACTGGAGAAGGCTTGGCATCAACATAAACGGCGAGTACTTCACTCACCTTCGGTTTGCGGACGATATAGTCTTGGCTGAGACCACGGGGGATTAGAGTATGATGCTCGATGAACTTAGTAAAGCTTCCGAGCGAGTTGGTCTGAGGATGAACATGGACAAGACGAAGATCATGTCAAATGCCCATGTAGAACCAACTCCCGTTACAATCGGAGGGTTTACACTTGAATTTGTAGACGATTCGAGAAAGAAGTTAATCGACGAATCCGACTCGGTTGGGCAGCATTTGGGAAGCTACGGCACATCTTTTTGTCCAATATTCCGCAGTGTCTCAAGACGAAAGTCTTTGACCAGTGTGTGTTGCCAGTGATGACATATGGAACTGAAACGTGGCCGCTTACTGTGTGCCCGTTAAGGCTCAAAGTCACCCAAAGGGTAATGGAGAGGGCTTTGCTGGGTGTCTCTCTGCGTGATCGCATCAGAAATGAGGCCATCAGCAGCAGAACCAAAGTAACCGATGTAGCCCTCCGAAAGTCCGAATCGCTAAACTTAAGTGGCAGTGGGCGGGGCACTTGCACGTAGAACCGATGGCCATTGGGGCGGAAAGGTTCTCGCGAGTGGCGACCACGTATCGGGAGGCGCAGCGTGGGTAGACCCCCCACAAGGTGGACTGATGACCCTGGTAAACGTCGCGGGAGTCCGCTGGATGCAAGTGGCGCAAGACCGGTCATTGTGGCACTCTTTGGGAGAGGCCTATGTCCAGCAGTGGACGTCCTCTGGCTGATATGATGATGATAATAAAGTATTTATATATTATATATATCGTTGTCTGAGTATCCATAACACAAGTCACCTAGCTTGGGCTTACCGTGGGACTTAGTATTTTTTTTTACAATAAATCATTATGCAGCATAATAAAAAACCAAAATCATGTATATTCACTCACCGTATATGAGAACAAACCAAGAACCTAGAATAGTGGCCCATGAGCACCAATGTATGCACAACAACTATGTAAACTGTGCCTGCCAACAGCTCGAAATTGTCAATGAACATACATACTTAGGTCTTACAGTTGACAACAAATTCAACTGGGGACCTCATATAGATATAGTCTGTAATAAATTAAGATCAATCCTAGCCAAATTAAGTATTTTAAAGCACAAGCTACCGTATAAAACTATAAGATTACTGTATTTGGCGTTGGCAGACTCGGTTATTAGCTATGGATTATCAAGTTATGGTAGAACGTACAAAACCTACCTACAAAGAATATATGATATCCAACTAAGACTTATTAAAACCATAGTACCATATAAAATAAAAACTAAGTACAGAGAGAACTATGCCCTATTGTTTAAATACTGCAAAGTAATGAATGTATTTGATAAAGTTGATGCAGCAATCATTAAAGAACAATCTCATCAAATAACTCACCTGCAAAAATTAGAGAGATCTAATAAATTGCGTCAACTCCAGAATTTACCAATGTACACGGTGCCAAAGGCAAATAATGTATATGGCAAAAGAACTTGTTGGTATATTCTCCCAGATACATTAAATAAATTACCTAAGGAATTAGTACATATATTAGAAAATACAAAACCATCGCAAGTCAATAATATTCTAAAAGAATATTTCACAAATGACAATGCTCTGGCAAATATACTGGCAAACAAACTAAAAAAAAACCATTAGCTAAATTAAGGTAAGTAGATATTTGTTTATATTCTGAATTAGTTAGGTAACAACAAAACGCGAGTTTAGTGACCGCGCACATAATCTCATACTAGAGATTTTGCACACATATGTATGTAGATTTAAGTACTTTTTGGGAAATAAATAGATTTAAAAAAAAAAAAAAAAATTTTTGCTCACTAAAAAACCTAGGTGAATACCTATGTCAGAAATTGTTTAGACCACAACGGTTTCACTCACTTGAATTTTTAGTCGCTATTGGTAACATGTTTTGGGCCCTTCGGGGGTCCTTTCTCAGGCTCGAGTGCTTGCGGCGGCTGCACTTCGTGCACCGTTGTCGTCTAAACAGTTTAAAATATGTCTCACGAAAGTTTAATTTCGATCTCAGAAATTTGTTAAAAGTTTATAATTACTTACCACTATGTTTCCTTCCGTTAATGGTAAAGTAGATTCTATCCATTTTGCGAGCGTCATCAACATGGGTGCTGCGTCTCCTATACATTTAGACTGACGGAACTGGCACTTTGTTTACGAGCTCGGCTATCGAACGATATAATTGGTACGATTAGCAACTAACTAAACGCAGATACAATTAAGCAATTTGGTCCATTCCGCTGCAAACGGATAATTACGAGATTAAAAAAAAAGATGCGGATAGGCTGTATTAAGGGGCCCACTGATTAACAGTCCGCCGGACGGAATCGGCCTGTCAGCTAGAACAAAAAGTTGACAGTTCCGAACAACTGACAGGCAGATACCATCCGGCGGACTGTTAATCAGTGGGCCCCTTAAGGGACACAATGGCATTGATACCGGAGTATCGGACCGATTTTTACTATATTTCTATACTGGAACTGAAGAGGACCAATATCCAATACCGGAATTCTTGTATTGGATTTCTTTACTTTGATGTTATAACAAAAACCGGCCAAGTGCGAGTCGGAATCGCGCACGAAGGGTTCCGTACCATTACGCAAAAAACGGCAAAAAAATCACATTTGTTGTATGGGAGCCCCACTTAAATATTTATTTTATTATGTTTTTAGTAGGTACCTATTTGTTGTTATAGCGGCAACAGAAATACATCATCTGTGAAAATTTCAACTGTATCTATCAGTTGTCGAGTTACAGCCTGGTGACAGACAGGCAGACAGACGGACGGACAGCGGAGTCTTAGTAATAGGGTCCCGTTTATATCCTTTTGGTACGGAATCCTAAAAATCATGAAAATACGACTAAAACTGTACCTAATTCCTAATATTATGAACTGTGATATTATTTATTATGTTTTATTGGGGATGTGCAATAAAGAGGATTTGTATTGTATTGTATTTTTTTAAATGAAAAATAAGACCACGGTAATCGCTTACCATCAGTATACGTCTGCTCGTTTACCTCCTATATCATAAAAACAACCTGTCAGAATAACCTCAAGGCACCTTCAATTAAACCAATATTTTTTGCTTAAGATTATGATTTATCCGGTATGGTAAATGTTCCCCGGTGTGTACATACTACTTAATAATATGAAGATTGCATAGCTAGAACATCCGCAGGTTATGTATGGACGAGTTCACAATCACAATAGTAGTTTACAGTACATAGGGTCCTATTTTCCCGCACTAGTGCGTAAAATAGCACTTTTCGTCATGTCAAAAGTTTAAAGGGCTATACGAGGGCTGATCCGAAAGTTTTTAGTTGCTCCGGCTCTACTCATGCGATTGCAAATGATTTATACCAGTGGTGGGCAAACTTTCTTCATGAGGGGCCAAAACTTGAAGGAATTTCAGAGGAGGGCCAGATTTACAGCCAAAATGTATTTTTATTATATTGCTGGCCATATGATACATTTTTTTAAATGACCGGCGGCGGGCCAGATAAATCCTTTCCCGGGCCGGACCTGGCCCGCGGGCCGCACTTTGCCCACCACTGATTTATACCATTGGAAGGGATATTTCATTATGTAAAGAGGTGACGTCAATTCGTTTTTAGAAACGCATAGTTTTTTTTTCAATATTTTTTTTCTGCGACCTGCCGAAGCCTATGGCCAGCAGCCAGGATGATTAGTAATTGAGACTCCATTATGTGGTATCATTTTATAAACATTTTTAGTTTAAAAACATATATTTTTTTAGGTGCTGCTAATTGCGAATCTCGATCATCTTTTTACGTAAAAATCATTTTGATTGAGTAAACCTAATTATGACTTAATAGGTGTCAATAATGAGTCATTTCATCAAAAGTAGTAATTTCAGATACTTATTCAAAAATGTGCTTTATCATATAAAATTATTTATCCATTATACATCGAAAATAGCAGAAGGAACCGAATAATTAAACCCGGGTAAATAAATATAAGTTGAACCTTAAAGATTTCAATACGAAATTCAATAAATTACTAAGAAAAAATAGTTTTTTTTTCTTAGTAATTTATAACTCCATACAAAACAGCTTTCAGTAAAAAATACATATATTATATAAAAAATATACATATAAGTAAAAAAAAAATAATGGCCATAATTAGCATTGGAATATCCCTCACAATGGTATAAATCATATTGCAATCGCATGAGTAGAGCCGGAGCGACTAACAACTTTCGGATCAGCCCTCGTATGTAAAACTGTAAAAGGTTGTACGATACTAGGGCTCGCGGTCGAGTCCGTGTTTCGTTTACACGTTTCGAATACCCGTTTCCGAATAACACGTACACGGTTTTCTGGCCCGTTCCGCACGTGTAATTAAGAAACGTGTAATTAAGTGTCAAGAATGCAGTGGGAGTTACTGTGGCAATGTGTCCCATAGGCAGTTAATCGACAAACTTTATAAGGAGACCATAGAGGCCCTATGTCATGCTGCCGCAGTGACGCACGTAGCGAAAAAGAGTGTGGGGAGGCGCCGGTTGGCTGGCTGGAACAAGCACGTGAGCGAGGCTCACAGGTACGCGAAGCTTAAACTAGCAACATGGGAGTGGCACGGGAAACCGCACACAGGCTCGGTTTACACTGAAATGATAGAGGCTCGTAAAGTTTTTAACCCGTGGAGCGCCCTAAACAGACACGTGTGCTGGTAACTAGTATAGGAGTTCCATACTACGGTAATTCTGGGGCGCTCCAGGGGTTAAAGGAAGGCTGAAGTGGTGTCAGAACCACCAGGACCAAATCAAAATGGACCGATTGGCGTCTCATCACTCTGGCGGTGACTTTGCGAGCTTCTGGAAAGCTACAAACAAACTAAACCCTAAAGGCGGCGTACCTGTGAGTGTTGATGGTATTTCCAATCCCAGGGAAACAGCAGACTTGTTCAAGGACAAATTTACACTTAGTTCTCCCTTGGGTCCCGCGTGTAGGGCTTTCGGGGCTGAGTCGCAGAAAGGTGAGTTGTCTATTTTTATCTATGCTAAAGATATTTCTAAAGTGGTTAAAAACATGACAAAAGGTAAGTCACCTGGACGCGACGGTTTATACATCGAACACCTGAGGCACGCGGGCCCTCATCTACCTCGTGTGCTGTCTCTGCTGCTCAACCTGTGCCTTAGCCACTCTTATCTGCTGCCTGAGTTGTTGGAGACTTTGGTGGTGCCCGTTATTAAGAACCGGACAGGTGATGCTTCGGATGGGTCCAATTACAGGCCTATCTCCCTGGCTACTATTGTGGCTAAGGTGTTTGACAGTGTGCTTAACTCATATTTGAGAACCTATATTAAACTGCATGACAGTCAGTTCGGATTTCGACCTGGGCTGTCAACAGAAGCAGCAATCCTTGGCTTAAAGCACACTGTCAAATACTACACAGATAGAAAGACGCCGATATACGCCTGTTTTTTGGACCTGTCCAAAGCTTTCGATCTCGTCTCTTACGATATCTTATGGCAGAAATTACAGAAGTCGAGGCTACCACCAGAGTTCATTCACCTTCTCAGACATTGGTATCTCAATCAAGAAAACCGTGTGAGGTGGGCGGGCGAGCTTACGGAACCGTATAGGCTCGAATGTGGCGTACGACAAGGTGGGTTAAGTTCACCAATATTATTTAACTTATATGTGGACGCGCTGATCGAGCAGCTTAGCAGCGCTCATGTCGGCTGCCATGTTGATGGCGTATGCCTAAACAACATCAGTTACGCAGACGACATGGTGCTGCTGGCGCCATCGATTGGCGCGCTCCGCAAACTTGTCTACATATGCGAGTCCTATGCTTCCTCACACGGTTTGATTTACAATGGTAAAAAGAGCGAGGTAATGGTTTTCAAGGCCGGTAGCAAATGTCCCTCACATGTGCCTCCAGTTCGACTCAATGGGACCGCTCTCGAGAGAGTCAGTATTTAGCAATATAATTGCAAGGTAACCAAGGTAGCATAGGTTTTTAAGGTTCTCGCGTGAAATCCTGCGTCTCAAATGCCGCTGTACTTTTTTTGCTTCGTTGGTAGATTAGTTAACAGTTAGGTAATTGATAAAAATAACAAATAACCACAAAGTAGTAGTAGGTAGTATTTGTCTGCATACCTATTCTTCGCGAAACTATATAACTCACACCATTATATATAAAATGTGTTTCTTTGATTGAAATGTAATATGTAATGAAATTAACTTAAAAGCAATAATAGTAAAAAAAATTGGCCAAGTGCGAGTCCGACTCGCACACGAAGGGTTCCGTACCATTATCTATAAAAACGGTCACCCATCCAAGTACTTAAGTCCCAGAGCCCCACTTAAGTCTTTATTTTATTCTGTTTTTAGTATTTGTTGTTATAGCGGCAACGGAAATACATCATCTGTGAAAATTTCAGCTGTCTAGCTATCACAGATCACGAGATACAGCCTGGTGACAGACGGACGGACGGACAGCGGAGTCTTAGTAATAGGGTCCCGTTTTACCCTTTGGGTACGGAACCCTAATTAAGGTTCTAAACTAGGGACGAGTAAGTTCAAAATTAAAAATAGTAGACTATAAAATATAGAATAGGGACACCTACTTCCATTCATATACAGAGTCATTTTTGGACCGTTAGCCATATTGTGCGAGGTGATTAGGTAGGTCATACTGAACAACTTTTTCTATGGGACCAACCTCGAAATCCCAAAAAAAAATTGGCCTTCCCATAGAAAACGTCGACGTCCACTCGACCAAAATGTATGAACGGGCAAAAAAAATTTTGTGATTTCCGAGTTGGTCCCATACAAAAAGTTGTTCAGTATGGCCTACCTAATCACCTCGCACAATATGGCATACGGTCCAAAAATGACCCTGTATTGTATAGTTGGTTAAATATGTTATATTAACACATGTGTTAAAACTGTTATAAATAATAAAAAAAAAAATTCGTACGCTAAACGAGTTCATCTGAAGTCAACATTCAATACTAGACCTTGCATACCCAGAGCTAGCTAGAGCATTGATTAGCTCAAATTGTTTCGGATCCGTTCGGGCCGGTCTAAGTACCCGTGTAAACGGAGATACGTATCTGAGAAACGTTTCTTGGGAACGGTTCTTGGATACGTATCCGGATCTCGGCGGTTCCGTGTAAACCGTGTTCTTAGCACCGCCGGTCTAAGAACACGGGTATTCGTTTCGGCGTGTAACACGGATACCGGGAGCCCTATACGATACACGTGCGAATAGGTAATTAGCAACTCGTGTCGATTTAAAACACTCCCTTCGGTCGTATTTTAATTTATCGCCACTCGTTTCGAATTTCCTCTTTTCCGCACTTTTATCGTAAATAACTATTATGTGACCTCTACATAATAGTAAAGCGGCCAGCGAAAGAAAAGTCTTTTAGAAATCGATTTTCGCTCATGTCATCAAGGATATGGGTGAATATGGTATGGATGCATTCAGTGTTATGAATGCCCTGAACATAAATATATGAGATGTCAAGCGCAAAAGTGGTGGGGGTAGTTGCTGTGACGTCATAAAGTCGGCAGTACAATCTTTTTTTTATTTTCTTTTAAACATACCATGTGGGGTACCAAACGAAAGGGCTTTGTGAGTAGATCATAAATATATAACATACTGTAACATTTTCAATACTTGGTCTAACAAATTATTAAAAAAAAATCACAATCCACAGTTGACTTTCAACTGCTCTAAATTGAAAATGGCTGAATGGATTAGTCCAAAATACATACCAAATGACTGTGAATATTCTCTGTAGGTATAATGTTAAATAATAATTAACCAGATATGTATATCAAAAAATAAGAAAAGTACATCAAGTTGAAAAAAAGACTGTTATTACTACCTACGTTAAATAAACATAGCAATTTTATTTTCTGTTACATTAAACTGCAATTATTATTAAAACAAACAAAAAACCCGACTGTTTACATATATTTTTGAAATGGTCTTTTCACTATCTTTCATTCACGGACAGCGGAGTCTTACTAATAGGGTCCCGTTTTTACCCTTTGGCTACGGAACCCTAAAAAGGAAACAGATAGAACATTAGACTATTAAGCGTTTTAAATAAGGTGTGACCAAACTTTTCCGACAACAATTTACTTTCAAGCTGTATCAGTGGGGAGACACTCCTGACTTCGGTCGAATTCGGCTCAGTTCGGGTCAGCATTGCTCCGAGCAATTATTAGGGTTGGCACCACTTGAATTCCTTTTGCGTGCACGACCACAGATAAGATAATCACTTGAATTTTGACAACCCTAAATAGCCGAAAGGGATAGTGCCATACATTAGAAAGGCATAGCATGATCCGACCCTGAACCGCTGTCAAACTTCGGTTTTGTAGGAAGTGTTCTTTCTGTACGCTAGTACTATTATTTATTCTGTGGCTGTATTCTTTTTAACATGCTTTGGCATTTCACTCGCTTCCCAATCCACGACGGTCTTGTCGCTCCACACGTACTCGCCGCGTAACGAGTCTGGCGAGTCCAGGGCTAGATACAAAGCTGGTTGCGCGCCATCGTCGATGGTCAGCGGGCCCGTGTGCGCCGTCATGTCCGTCGCCACGTAGCCGGGGTGCACGGCGTTCACTTTTATATCTGGACAAAGAATTTGATTACTCATTTTGAATGTTTATTGTAAACGAAAGATAACAAATGCAATCCTTCAAGTGGGGTAACTGGGCACATAGGTGCAGGGCCGTCTTAAACTATGCCGGGGCCCCTGGGCACATAAGAATTTGGGGCCCTTTTGGAAAGTAAAGAAAGCGAATTAAACTAACATATTTCTACTATGATCTTCTATTTATTATGGGTAATCAAATATATAGTTACTGTTTGTCCTTCGGGGCCCCCTGGGCACGGGCCCTGTGTGCCCTTATGGTAAAGACGGTATACTTGCATAGGTGGGATAATATTAGACAATGGAAATATTCCCCAATTGTATGAAGGTGGCTGAGAGCACTGTACCTACTTTTAACAGTCTTTGAATTTTGAATCAGGATTTATTAGTCATCGGGTAAATTTTTCAACTAGCTAGATTACCTACAATACTATACTGTTTATTGTTCACCTCGTAGTTTACAATATATGTACAGTAACATAAACAATGACAATAGAGGTAACAACAGGCGGCATTATCGCTTAAGAGCGATCTCTTCCGGACAACGTTTGGGTATCGGAGACAATAGAATTAGAATCAGATTAGTTCATAGTCAAAAAATATTATCTATAGTTTGTTATCCCATCTGACCTCAGTTGGCGGCATTGAGGAATAAGGAATTGTGGGGAATGTACAGTTTGCAAAAAAACTTATTTTGTAATAATGGGATCGCACGATTCGAAACAAATTTTATATTCATGTTGCATCTCTTTACTCTTAGGTGAAAATGAGTTGTGTCTTATTTAACATCTATTTATATCAGGCGACCAACGAAAATTTCTGTCACTCTTGGTCGAATTTGGAAAAACATAGGCAGATAACGAAATAGTGTTTTTCGATGTTTGCTGTAGGTCCGAGGTACAGATTATTTATTTATTTATTTATTTATTTTAAATTTAAGTCAGGCAACAAGGCCCATATTACAAATACCTTACAGACTAACATACATATATATTTTATAAACTTAAAAACTAAACACTATTTATGCGACAAAACGGCGTGGCTCCGTTGAATCGGCTGTCAACCCCCCCAATCAAGATTATGCCCGAACTCCTCAGCTCGTCGGTGTATTGACAGTGTATAGAGCCTTTAAACTCTAATATAAACTCTATGGTTCCGTACGGGACTCTACCGGCTACCATAGATTTTTTTATTAGTTTCGAATGTCTATTTTAGCGGGAAAACCCAAAAAACAATGATTGCAAATAAAAAACATACAAGAGAATTACTTCTTTCAACGTATCGTAAGTGATTTACTAAATTGATAACTGATAACAGTGATAACATTGCACAGATTTATCATGCAAATGAACCGAATGAGATATATAACATAATTATGTAATGTAAGTAATTTTTATTTGTATAGGTACCTTTAATAATTAAAAAAAATTGTCGTTGATTGCATATGCACTTATGCGTTTTTTCTGCAATCACATATATTAGGTACGTATAAAGCCTGACCAATAATATATGAACATATTGATCATTGTCAAGAGGGCGCTGTTATTCTCATGTACCCTATACCAACCCAGACAGTTCAGTATAGTATGAAAAAATTAGTTCCAGTGAAATTTCGCAACATGGCGCGTGATTCCTGGTCACGCTGTACATAAAATATAGTTTAGAATAGTGGTACGCAACCTTTTCTACTTCGCGCCTCTCTATAAATAAAAATATGATGCCTCCATTAAAATTTTAGATTGGTTACGAGCATCGCTACACAAAATAGTAATTTTAACTGCATTCTTAACGCGAACTATAATAACCTGGAGCCGCCATTAACAGGCGTTCCCCTCTGTCGAAAATAGGCGGCCAATGGTCAACCACATGTCAACCATATGTATGGACTGACGTTTATCTGACATGACGTGCCTATACATTTGATGTGCCCCTCCCCCGCAAAAAACGGCAGACTATTTTGTACCGAAAATTTTAGACATGGCGTCTCCGTTGGTTATATCCTCTAAGATAATAACAAATTTAACTACAAAAGCAAACTCACCTCTATCATTCAACATCCTCTGTTGTATCCTCGTCAACGCCACCACTCCAACCTTTGACACCGCGTAAGAAGATTTCCCCCACTTCAAAAGCTGCGCCCCCTGCCGAGTCGCATCCACATACTGAGTCATCAACTCACTCAACTCCTCTACCGTCAAATTCTTATCTTTCAACTTATTCCTTATAGTAGAACTAGGTATTTGAGACAAATGTCCTAAATTACTGGAAACATTTATAACTCTAGCTCCATTCCTTAGTAAAGGAAAGAGGATTTCACAGGTGGATAGTAGGGAGAAATAATTGACGAATAGCGTGCGTTCGGCCTGAACTATCGCTGGCATTGTAGAATCCTTCCTAAACCCTATAGCCGCGTTATTTACTAAAACATCTATTCCGCCATATTGTTTTTGAATATAATCACGGAATATTTCCAAGCTCTCTTTTTTAGTGACATCTAATTTATGATAGTTTGGGTAAAGACTTTCTTCCTTAAGTTTTCTTACTGCCGTTTTTCCTCTCTGCTCGTTTCTGGATGTGAGATACACGTGTCCTTGGAACCTCTTGCACAAACCCCTCACAATTCCAAAGCCTATTCCTTTATTGGAACCAGTGACTATGGCCACTTTAGTAGCCATCACGACCGATATCTATGACCGTGTGCGAGAAAATAAAATGTTGGTTTTCTTGTGACATAATTTAGTGATAAGTTTATCACCGAATGTCAAGATTATGTATTGTTTTACCTGAGTTTGATTGTTATCTAGTTTCTAACTGATATGCATTTGTTTGGAGTAGTGTATAAAAATAGTATTTTTCTCAAAAATGGACGGCAAAGTCGACTTTGTCGTTTAAAAAATAGGTTGCAAAGCGCATAGTTTATGGTCAGTCAAAAATTAAAAAGTTAAAAACATTGCAGTCTCGATTTTGGGACTGCAATGTTGCATACGAATTCCATTATTTGTCGAGTTCCAAACTTTTTAAAAGTTGAAATGGCCATATCAAATGAAGGCACAGGCCCATTAAACAGCCAAACAGATGATTAGTACCGCGACTATTTAGCTGTCTCAAATAGGTTGGCGTATTTTCGGCAGAAAAATACACTTCTATTTTTTTATTAAAAAAATAAAAAGGCGGCAAAGCTAATTTTTTCAATTGTTTCTACTTTTTTCTGTGAAAATATATACGTAAGAACGTTGCTTTTGTAAAATATTTCTATGATATTTATATTTCTTGCACCATTTTTGAGAAAAGCACTATATATGACTCGGCTGGAAGGCTACTTGCTGGCTTCGGATTCAATTAAACGGACTCCCAAGGTCGTCCGTTTAAAACGAATCCTCAGCCTGCAAGTAGCTACTTCCGAGCCTCGACAATAATGTACTATTATGAGGCATTGTGAGGTTTTCTACTCAGTATTATTGTGCTGTTTTCTGAGCTATAGTTTTTCTAATAGTGCGTCAACATCCAGCAAATTAAGTACTAAACTACTAAACCCTATGGCTGGTCTACATACTGGCCCATGATGGACGAAAATTGCATGACATTGTATTAGTTCAACAGGTTCTTTTAAATAAGAACAAATATAAATAAAATTAGTCACTTTATTACAAATACTTTTATAATTAAGGCACTTAGGTCATAAACTTCCACAATATTTAAAACTTTTATAATTATTAATAAAACGAAACGTACGTAAGTACATTACAATCTTAAAGCTTACATTTGCTAATGGACGAATTTAAACTTAATTACATTTCTAAAGTAAATATACTCGAGATCATAGTGACCACTACACATTTATAAAAAAACTGGACATAAGTTCAATTTGGGGAAGACCGGCATATAAAATGTATTGCAGGAAAGACCGTCATAGTACTCATAGTCATAGGGCAACAACTCTGGTACTTGTATACGTACGTCGGTCAGACACAAGTCAGAAAGGAAGAGCTTCACTCCTGCTCTACCGACTTTCTGTAAAGCCCCATTTAGACGGTTCAAGAACTTGCATGCAATATTCGATTGCCGACTACAGAGTACGCAATTCAGTCGATCGGCCAAATACCGCAATGTAACGGAAATCGCATGCAAGATCTATACGTCTACCATCAGTTTTTACATTGACATATACGCTCACGTCTACGTAATTTACTTTCTATGCATCTCGCTCGTACTCGCATATTAGTGCAAGCGAGATGTACAGAAAGTAAATTACGTAGGCGTGAGCGTTATGTCAATGTCAAAACTGATGGTAGAGGCTCTGGAACCGTCTATACTCTGTATCTTTAGGTATTTAAATAAAAGTAAACAAATAATTTGTACATTTTCGGGTAGTTATAAATAACATTTATTGGTTACCAAATACAAAACCGCCCGAATCTGTCACTGAACGACTGACTAACCTACATTATTTGATCATGTAATGTTTTCATCTACCCTCAACTGGCTTAAGGAGCCATTTGAGGGTAGATTTTGTTTACTTTTATTTAAATACCTAAAGATACAGACTATAAATAGTGCTTAAGTGGGGTAGGTGCGGGGTATGTTTGTAACGCGACAGTTAAAAGCGACGAAAGAGCTTGTAGACGGTCTTCCCCACATTGACCAATCTGTAAATTTGTATTGCATAAACTTTCGCCAAATAAATTTCAAACAAATATTCTCGAATTAAGGAACAAATACATAAAATAATTTTTACAGACATTACCAATTTTAAAGATAACACGAATAATTTTTAATTTGATAAAATTCAGCATTGAGCCTTAATATTGCTGCTATAAAAGCTTTATTAACATTCAAATCGTTATATTTTCTTTGTAAAATCATAGATTTAATGAAACAAATCATGTTATATTGCAATATCCACCATTAGAAATCACACAGATTTTACTGTATTTTATGACAGTAATATTATACATTTAAAATATTCCTCACATATTCACAGAAAGTTTTTACTTATATAGTTTTTAGTTTTTATAGTTTAATATCCATATAAAAGTACTTCTTTTATAAGTTTAGGCTAATTACCTCAGCTAAGTTGCTGACGTTGAAATTACCTGGAAAACAAAAATTCAAGTATTGGATAGATATTACGTGACGTAGTGCATAATTAAATCCATCGTGTTTTCACGGAAACGTACGAACGTGTCTTGCTATTACGGTCAGTCTCGGTACAAAAAGTACCGAGGTTGACTGACGTAACATGACAAAAACGAACGTTTCCGAGAAAATACGATGCAAACAATTAAATTATTATTTATTAGAATTATAAGCCTACCTTTCAATACTAAGAATATCAAAAAATTCCTGACTTTCCATGACTATCAACATGTATAAGGGATAAGTTCGCCTTTGTACTTCTTACTAATTGTATGTTATTTTTGATATGTCTTTTTGTACAATAAAGAGTTTACTACTACTACTACTATTTTACCAAAATCCCCTGACCTGACTGAATTGAAATATGATTTTCCTACAATATGAACGTATTATACAAAGAAAATAAATATGTCAAATGTGTTAAAGTGGGCCGAAGAGGGAGAGGGAGGTAGATGGGCCGAAGTTTCATTGAGGTTGGAGGCCCTCTTAGGACCACTTGCACCATTTACCTAACCCAGGGTTAACCGGTTAAACCTGAAGTTACCATGGTTACGCCCGGGTTAGTGTAATGGTGCAAGCGGGCCTTAGGTAGTAATTTGGTCGGCACTCACCTCAGCGCTCGGCATTGAGCAAGTACGGCACGACGTCGTCGATGCTGACGTCGCCGACGAAGCCGACGAAGAACACGTCCTCGAGGAAGGGCCCGGTGAAGGCGCGCAGCACGGGCAGCTGCAGCAGCAGCGTGGCGCAGCGCTCCTCGTCGGCGGCGCACAGCGTGCGCAGCGAGCGCAGCGCGGACGATTGCAGCTCGCGGAGCTTTTTGGTTAGGAAGTCTGGGGCGCCGTCTGTGGACAGATATATTAGTTAAAAAAAGTTTCTGACAAAATGAGAAGAACTTCTCTTTGAAGTTGAATGAAACGCGACGCACTATGCCGTACAGCGCAACTGGAGACCTGTTTAATAATAATGACGAACGAATATTTATACAATAGACACGCGCACACACACACACACACACACACAGATCATATACCCACACAGACGGGTCAGATGGAATAAAATAACAATATTAGAACATAGTGAGCCATTCAAGCAAGTGCAATTTACCATTCTTGCTTAAACCTAATTAGGTTGGAGACCATGAGCTAGGTAATTAGTGTATACTTTGTCACATTTGTCACTTTCATTCATCAAAATAGTTTCGAAATATATACCCAAATACATACACACTTAAGGGCCACTTGCACCCTTCCACTAACCAGGGGTTAACCGGTTAAACCTGGAGTTACCATGGTTACCAGTACAATGTGACCTTGGATTAACGGTGTAACCGGTTATCCCCGGGTTAGTGGGATGGTGCAAGTGACGCTAAGACTATTAAAATCATAACCCAACTCATAGTCGGATACAAAGTGTTATTTTTTACCTGGTGAAAACAGGCACAGCGCTCGCAAATGCGCATGTTCCCTCTCGCTCACTCGCAGCTGCTCCATATTACCGATGTATTGTTGCAAGCGAGACAGCATGCTGCTCACTTCAGATACTCGCTCGTCAGAATAATCCGCAGTAGTTATCTGAAAAAAAAAAGTATTAATGATGTTCACCCAACGGATCTAAGATGGCCACAGTTCTTTCTAAGTAGATATGTAAGTTATCCGGTTGACGGACTACGGACAAAGCTACGCAATTCGTGCAAAGATGAACCCTAATACTTACTAAATATGACTCAACTTACGGTGACCTAGTACCTAGTAAAATATGACTGACTCCATCATTTCTGGACTATGGGGTTGTACCATAGGTTTCCCCTGCTTCTAGTTTAGTTCTGTCCTAAAGGGCCTCGTTCTATTGTATCGCCTCCTCACATGGCGACCGTGACAGGACTTAGTAACCTATTGGTTTAGAATTACCTCGGCGCCGCGTTCTCGCTCGCACTCAGTGTTGCCGGTTCGCTCGCGCAGCACGGCCTGCAGGTGCGCCACCATTTGCGGCAGCAATGCAGTCAGCTGCAATGCTGACGACAACTTGGCCAACCCTAGTACGAAGAGCTCGGGCCAGCATTTCTTGAGCAAGGTCACTTGGATCTCGAATCTGTAAAATATAGATGATTCATATTTAAATCACACGCACGTAAGTACACACAAACGCACACGCATGCACGTATAAGCACACGTGCACAAGCGCAAGCACGCGTACACGCTCACGCACGCACGTACAAGCATACATGCGCTCGCACGCAAGCACGCATGTACACACACGGGCGCGCGTGCTAGCAGTCCTAGCAGCCTAGCACGCACACTTACACACGCGCGCACGTAAACGCACGCGCACACACTCATGCACACTTACACACACTCATTAACATACGTATACACACGTGAGTACGCTCATACGCTCACGCAAGCGCACACACGCACTCACACTCATGTAAACTTACGGTAAAGCCCTCGCAGCAGGTATAGCCAGCAACCAGCGACTGATAGCAGCCAGAAGTCTAGCCCCTGCCTCGCATACGGCGTGGAGTCTTAAGTGTGGCGGAGCACCCCCGGGCAGCGCCATGTGTAACGTCAGGGACTCCGGGGTTGAGAGGACTGCTGAAGGGTCCACCACTGAAACAAAAAGGAAACTTTAGATAAAGTATTCCTTTATTATATATTAACTCTCATTTATAGACTGGTTTATCGCGAATTTATTTTATTACTTTTATTTACCGACGTTTCGACACAGGTTTTACTGGTCGTGGTCGCGGCTAACTGATGTCCCAGCAAAAGGTCAAAACAGAGATTTGTGCAACTACCCGACGAAAAGTGTATGAAAAAGTTTGGGGTAGACATCACATTTTCAAACTACCCACTACACATAATGTTAATTATTTTCAATAGTCCGACACGCAACACTCACAATATCCACGCACACATCCGAAGATAGATCCCTTGGCTTTAACTTCTGTATCACTGGTTCCCAAGTTGGCGATAAGTTAAATCCATCCTCCCTATTAAAATTTAAACATATGAAACCTGTGTCGAAACGTGGGTAAATAAAGGTAATAAAATAAATTCGCGATAGACCCGTCTATAAATGTGTTCAAAACGCGAAAGCTGAACAGAGGAACACATGAACATTTCCGTGCATAATTTAAGTTTCAGTTGGTGTTTTCTATGAACAAGTGTCATTTGGCTAAGCCTTGTAGTCGGATAAAAAAAAAACTACGCAACTGCTCAAAAAGGGGGCAAAATTAAGCATTTTTTTTTGTATTTTTATTAGAGTTATTTACCTTCTGGCTGTGGAGCATCAGCTTGGGGCGCGAGAGGCGCCTCCGGGGCCGCGTACGCGGACTGCAGGTACTCATTGATAGCTCCTACAAATAACATTCCGTTAGAACAATTTTGAAAGAAAATACACAATTGCATAATTATTTTCCATCGTATTTTCTCGGAAACGTTCGTATTTGTCATGCTGCTTCAGTCAACCTCAGTACTTTTTGTACCGAGACTGATTGAAATAGCAAGACACGTTCGTACGTTTCCGTGGAAATACGAAGGAAAATAATTATGCACTACATCTGTACCTAAATGTAAATCTAAGATGTTTCCAGTTTCAGCTTGGACGAATGCTTTAGTATGTCTGTATCGCTTCTCCTATCCTCCTAAGGCCCAAGGGCCTACTTATAGTACCTATAGTACTTATTCAGTGCGATGAAATGTAAATCATATTCAATTGGAACAGTCTCATTTTTAGGGTTCCGTACCCAAAGGGTAAAAACGGGACCCTATTACTAAGACTCCGCTGTCCGTCCGTCCGTCCGTCTGTCACCGGGCTGTATCTCATGAACCGTGATAGCTAGGCAGTTGAAATTTTCACAGATGATGTATTTCTGTTGCCGCTATAACAACAAATACTAAAAAGTACGGAACCCTCGGTGGGCGAGTCCGACTCGCACTTGTCCGGTTTTTTTTGATTCGTTCAATTGTCAAACATAAGCAAAATCAACTCTATTCCCTACACTAATAAAGGTTCAAACTTCAGTGGCAAATTCTGGATTTTTCATTTGTATGCCTTAGGAGGCTATACAGTTTGCATTTCTCAACCGATTCACGTAAAAAATTGTGGGCAGATTCCATAATTATACAGATTTTTTGCTGATTCAGTACTTCGAAATTTCATGTCACAGAGCCTCACGCTAAGTTTCATATTTATTTTGCAGGGACCAAACAAATGGGCATTATCAGTGTTCAGGCCTAAAAATTTTGCGTTGCAAGGAAAAATAGTGTTTACCACTTTATTGATCTCTCCCTTGAGTAGGGAACTATGAAAGCACCCATGAGGCTGACATGTTTACCTATTTAAAGTGTCCAAAACCTCAATAAAAATCAGATTAAAAAAACAACGCGTTGCGCTCCGGGAGTGCCGGCAGAAGTGAAAACTCAATGACATTGTAACAGTTTTTCGATCAGGTCACGTGTCCATCTTACGAATTTTCAATCTGTCGAATCTGTTGGTCACGTGACCTGTCGCGAGTTTAACTTTTTTTCCCCATCACAAAAAGTGCACAGCGTCGCTAAAGAAGTTTTCACTTTAAAAAAGGAAAAATGGTCATCATAAATAACTCACCGAATTGTCCCATCTTAAAAAGGTTTTTAGCAAGTTGAGTCTGCAGGAGGAGTTGTTGCCGACGCGCGCCCTCCATGTCGCCGGCGCCCAAATAGCCCGGCACTGCACCAATATAATAAATTAAATCAAGACAATAAGCTAGTTGCCTATAAAAAATAATTTAACACACACATTACTTTGGACATTATTTCCAAAATATTCATTTCAAAACATCTAACAGTACTGGCCAAAAATATATCCCCTTCAGGAAAATTTTTACTGCAAACATTTTTACGTAGTCAACAAGGAACCATAAAAAAAATTGCTGTAAAAACCTGAAGGTGATATATTTTTGGCCGATACTGTATCCCTACTATATCTAGAACTATAGAATGATACATAATGATGTTTACGTATTAATGTTATATTGTGTTATACTACATAATGTTATAATTTTCGGTCACTCGACCAATCTAAGGGGATAGGAGCAATGGACAACATTTCTGCTAGGATCTCAACTATTTGGAACTGAATACCTATGCCTAATAAATTCCACAAAGAATTGGTGTTTATAAATTCGCATACCACTTCAGTATACAATACAGGATGGTATCTAAACTGGAAGATGGTTTACCTGGGTTCCCCTTGTTGAAAGCGACGGCGGCGGCGAGCGCGAAGTTGATCGCAGGCGCTGCGGGAGACACCGCGCCGAATTCGCTCGGCTCTTCTTTTGGATTTATCTGTACACAATATTTTTACATAAACGAGGGAAAAAAAATCATAAGAAAATTCTTCCATTTCCACACAAAACAAGCAATTCTTTTTCAAGCCAAGGCATTAAACATAATTATCAATTTAAATTGATTGGTGTGTTTTTTTCACGGAAAAAACACTGGTTCTGATTTTAAGCAATGTATAGAGACAAATTATATTGCAAATTTGTGATGTTTTCAGCATAAAAGTACCTAAATGTTAGCTGTTAATAAGTATGATTTTTATTTGAATTTTAACGGCAGAGGCGCCTTAATGACAACAATGGTTTGGTAATAATTATGGTTGAAAACACATTTTTTATTCATTGAATTTTTTACATTGAAATCCATATAAAATGCTCATTTTATTGATTTTAGATTCAACAATTTACCTGTCCCTGCTGCCCAGTCAATCCCAGCAGCTTAGAGTACGCCTGCCGCTCGTGGAGACCCTCGCCGCGCTCGGGCTTCACCTTGTCCACGATCGGCTTCCTCTCATGCTGAACCGCTGTCAGTACAAAGCAAGAATTACTGCCCATCAGATTATCTTTTATAATTGGACTTTAGGTAAAACATAGATATCATAGGAAGAAAAAAACTGTCTTGATTATTTCATTCTACTTTCTTGTCGTATCCTCATGGCTGAGGGACGTGACGAATGTGGACACTTTTCACCAGTGCTCTCCAGGCCGCTCTGTCTTGGGCCCAGTGCATGCTAGCCTGCAATGTGGCGTTTGTCTCTGACATTATTCTGTCCGCCCAACGCGTGGCCATACCTACGCTTCCTTGCCATGCGGCTAGTAATGAGCTTTTCCAGGCTATCTCGCCCTGTCCTGCTCAGATGGCCAAAGAAACCAACTACACGTTGGGAGCAAACATATTCTAGATTATATCATAGTATATTTATTTATTTATTTATTTAAAATTTAAATCAGACAACAAGGCCCATATTACAAATACCTTACAGACTAACATACATATATATATATTATAAACTTAAAAACTAAACACTATTTATGCGACAAAACGGCGTGGCTCCGTTGAATCGGCTGTTCTTGTGTCGGATTCGGCAGTTTGCCCCGGAACCTCCGAAACACGACACCTTTCGATATCATAGGTACCTAAGTGAAATTCATGAATATACCCCAGGCCTGCGGCCGCCTTGTAAATACTCACAGTCACTTCGCATCCCGCAGGCGAGGCATTTCTGCAGCCTGCAGTACTGGCAACGGTTACGGTGGTGCTTGGTCACCTCGCAGTTCATGCTGCCCCGACATTGGTAGCCCAGCTTCTTGCGGATACTCCGCTTGAAGAAGCCTTTGCAACCTGGTGGAGTAAATATTGTTAATACAAGAGTCCAGCAAATAGAAGTCATATCATAAGCTATATTGATAGAAGTGAATAGTTAACCCGACGACTTTTTCGCTCTTATTGCGTAGACATAAAGCTTTTTCCTATCTATCCGCTTTTGCCGAATGGGCGTCGATATATCTGGGGAGACCATAATTTAGTAGAAATAAGGGAAATAGTGAGTTTAAACCTCCTGTGGTGCTTAATAGTAGTAAATGTTAGGAAAATAAGCAAAAATGAGTATTTGAAAATAGCATGTATCAGTATCACTAATGTTGAGTAAGTATTATTGCCAAGAACAAATATGTAGGTATATGTGTTATGCCGCTGTCATGGTAATTTATATGTGTTATCTGTGTTATTTATATGTCTACACTGGCCATTTTGAGCGCGAGGAAATTGCCTCGCGCGTATGCTCGCTCTGTGTGGTCCCGGCTACTGACATTATTCTGTCCGCCCAATACGTGGCCATACGTCCATCCCGATGCTTCCTTTAGTATGAATAGTAGTTTTGTTAGTATGAATATTGAGATCAAACCTTCACAACTGATAGCTCCATAGTGCCTTCCAGATGCTCGATCTCCACAGACAATGCAGAGCTCCAACCCGCCGACTTCACTGCCGCCGCTGAATTTCATCTCCATCTGGTCCTGACCATCCATACTACAACCATATAATATAAGGATTAGATTAGATTTTCTAATTCTGTTCAACAAAAAATATAACTTTGCAAACATTGTGCTTTGTTGGCGAACAGTTTTCATAATGATTGTGACCGAAAATGTTTGTATGTTTGGTATTAGCTAAAACCACTATTCGGGGTATCTCTACTCCTCACAACATGGCATTAAAATGTTATAAACAATGTAGGTACTAAGAATATACACCCTAATCTTGCCCTAATAAATAATTAACACAGTTGTATTGTTAAATGCTTTTAAAAATATTTCAGACATTCAGAGAACTTATGTCTAACTGTTTAATTTGGATTATCTTGTTATGGATATATTGTGATAAGTAATGAACTAACCAATTTAATCATAATTTTATTTATTTAAATTTAACTCACTTAAACTTACCTACCGTACCTTCGAATGTAACAATGAAATTACACAAACCAAACAATATGGTTCAATTTCAATACCTGTTTAGCAAAACATGTTTATCAAAATGCTACACATTTGAACCTTGATATTACTGAAAGGTCAAAGTATTGTCAAGCAAGGTGATGAAACATCAAGATTAGCCTAAATGGCCACGCGAAAGTATAACTATGGTCACTCGTCGAATTAAAAACAAAACAAAAAAAACTTACAAATATTTACTCTGGGCACCTTTCACTCGCTCATATGCATGGTATTTTAACCTTTACGACTACGTGGGCGGAAATACAATGAACTTCTCAAGGTATCGAGTAAAAACAAGACGCCCTGACCACTGAAGTGAGGAGAGCGAGAATGGAGTCATCCATAACGTGGTGTATACAGTTACTTGGAGCACTTACTTTTTTACGCGGACGGAGATTTTCTTTCTTTGGAAAACACAAGCTTGATGGTGTTTTCTGGTCACGTACTACTTATGATAGCGATGCATAGTAATTTTAGAACTGAATATAGTCGAATGAAGCGACGATAATGCAAATACAATAAAAAGAAAATAAAGTTAATGGAGGAGAGAAAGAAATGCACTCAACAAAACGTCACACGATGATGTTTGAGGCACTTGTATTTGTTTGCATCGTAATAAAATCAGCAGATAATTTTGTCTCATTTTAATGTTTTATTTCATGTATCTAAAGTATATTAAAATACGAAAAACTGTACTTAATGAATCTTTATTATGTAATTGTTAATAAAGAATGCTAAAAAACGATGTTAATATTACGACGCGCGTCTTTACCTTTACTTTAAACCATGAAGTTATATTGTTTAAACTGGAGCGAGTTGTCACTTTTTTGCCATACTAATTTGAACCTTATCACCGAGACAGAATGTTGTTCGTACCAGACTAGAGAAAACGGTCCACATGAGATAGAAAACCCGAGCCCTGTGTCTCACTCGCACATGTTGCCAATGTTAAAAAGATACCATTGTGGTAAAAATTATATCAATATACTACTGAAATTCATTACCTTCTTATACTATTTTAGTGCTATATTCCAATTACAGTTCTGATATCTTTTAAGTAATTTGCTAATTATTATGATGTTAATATTATTAACTGATTAAGCCAAGTATGTGCGCAACAAAAAAAACAGTAAATTGAATATGGTAGAAATTGTAGTAACTTTGAATATTAATTGGTATCCCCAACTTGATGACGATTAGGGTGACCATGATGTCGGTACGATTTGGATCGGTCTTACAAAATTGTTATTTCATACTTAATGTAAAAATAACTTTACCTAAATAGTATACTAATAAATAAATAAAGATATACTTATTTCGGCATGTTTAATTATTCGATTCACGTAATGAGAGCTACATAATTGCCAAAAATTAAACCCGAAGTCCTTGGACATTACAGACTCATATTTATACATAATATTTAATTACTGAAACGTTAATTCTAACTATTTATATATATGTAATCGATTCTATATAGGTTGAGCCGACATTTCCGTCAGTATACAAAAGCGGCAAATTTGAAAATTTTGTTTCAATTACAGATCTACGATGACGCTTAAAGAATAGCTAAAGTACGCAAAAGGGAAGTCATCACGTATATGAACACACCATGAGTATGATATTGATAGTGATAGGTATTTTGTTAAATTATGAATTATGAAGAGCATAAATAGTGTAGAATGCCGGTTTACACAGTTAAATGTAAGTTTTTATTTCGTCGTGTGCTAATATTTTATCATTTTAGTCAATAATCAAGATAATTTCGTGTAAAAACATAAATTGTTACGCTACGCTAGGGCTTGACAAAATGACTAGTATCGATAACCAGTGGGCATAGTAATAATATAAATTTATTTGCGTTGCAAGTGTTGAAAGTAGGAATTAAATTCGCAACGAGTGGTGATAAATTAAAACACGACCGAAGGCAGCGTTTTTAATCGATACGATTTGCGAATTACCAAGTACAACTACAACGTTTTACCCGACCCTGAATATCTGTCTCGCTCTCTCTTATAGCTGTCTTTGATAGAAATAAATAGAAATAGAAAATATTTATTTGGCGTAAAAAACATACCTAGATTACGGTAAGTACAACATAAAGTTAAGAATAAGGTAAACATACACCAAATAGGATGCCGCTCAGCATAAGCAGTGTCTGTAAGACACTACGCTGGTTTTCACCCAATACGTACGATGGACGTACGGCGGACCACCTTCCTCACAATCAACCATGATCGCATTGATCGCGATCCAATACGCCCATCCCATCTGTAACAGCTTTTATAACTTTATAACTACTAAATTAAGTAAGGTTGTGTGAAGCGTTTTACAGAAGAGAAAAAAACTTTATCCATCTCTTTTCTGGGGCAATTATACTAGCATAGGGAAAATACAGTATGTTTCTCTCTGATTATGCACGAATGAGAAAAGATCCTGGCCAAACTATACATTCCATCTTATGCTAATATCCCACATTCATATGACTTATGGTCACCCTAATTAGAAAGAGATGGAGGGCTCAGGTTTGACATCTCATGTGGACACACTTTTTGGCCAGTGTACACTATCCAGTTTACTCTCTACGTCCGTGCTTTAAACAGTTTGATCTACTTCTATTTCTGTGTCTATGGCACATGACACTTGTCAAGTTGACAATGTAAGCCCGTCAGCCGAACCCCGAACCGCATGTGGTTTCTGTTGTAAATAATAAAAGTTTAGTATTTGTATAAAAAGTGATTCATATCACTAGCATCCAAGCGGGCTAATTTATCCACAAACATGGAGGATATTCTCGATAAGTTCAACACGTTCACTGAAAAGCCGGTCAAGTTTTTGACCGTTCAAAAAGATGTTAAAGACGACATCACGAGTTTGGTTAAATCTCTGTACGATTTTACAAAATCGGAAGAATTTAGTGATGGAAAGAAGAGAAAAGGCTCTGCTCTGCCTAAATTAATAGTGAAAGATTTCGATGAAGAGCAGATATGGCAGCAAATCGATCTGCAAAACGCGCAGTGCTGGGATCAACTGGTATGGGACGTCGCTAACAGCATATCAACAAAGAAAGATCTTAGCTTCCCTGTGAAGATTAAAGACGAAGAAGATGAGTCACGAGATGAAATAATGGAGACCAAAAGTCAATCAGAGGAAGAAGAAATAGAAGAAAGGAAAGAAAAACCTAAGACTAAAAATAAAAAGTCACAGAAGTCTAATCTAAACAAGAAGTCTAAAGGTTCAATAGTTGACGATAAATTTTTCAAATTAAATGAAATGGAGCAGTTCCTTCTTCAGGAAGAAAAGGAGAAGAAAGCGGCATCTGACTCGGGAGATTCAATAGATTTATTTGAGGATGTTGATGATGAATCTGGTGAAGAAGATGCTCAAGGCATGTATAATGACTTCTTTGATAATGAAGATGGGGACGATGCTGAAGGTGATCAAGATGACAGTGGAAATGATGAAGACAGAGACCATGAAGAAGAAAAATATGAAGTTAAAGATAAAAAGTCTAAGAAAAAGGATAAGAAAGTCAGGTTTGCTGCTATGGAAGATAGCGAGTCTGATGATGAGAGCGCTGTTGAAAATGATGAGCCAAACACTAAAAAGGATAACAATATGGATGAGCATAAGTCAGATTTTGAGCATAGACAAGACCGTCTAAAGCAAACTATTAATAGACTTGAAGAAAAAATGCTTAAAGAAGCACCCTGGCAGTTAAAAGGAGAAGTAGATGCAGTGAAAAGACCACAAAACTCCTTATTAGAGGAGGTTGTAGATTTTGATTTAACGTCTCGACCACCACCTATCATTACTGAACAGACTACAGTTACCCTAGAAGATATCATAAGGCAAAGAATCAAAGATAAAGCGTGGGATGATGTAGAAAAGAAAGAGAAACCGGTTGATGACCAGCTACAATTCCGTAAAACGGAAATCATTGATCAGTCAAAGAGTAAGCTGAGTCTCGCTCAAGTTTACGAAGCGGAGTATTTAAAGCAGAAGCAAGCAGCATCAGGAGAAAAGGAAGAAGAAGAAGAACCGGAAGCGCATAAAGAAGTTAAAGAAGCAATGAAGAAATTGTTTGCTAAACTCGATGCTCTCTGCCATTACCATTACACACCTAGAGCTCCACAAGCAGAAGTTAAGATAGTTAGTAACACTCCAGCTATATCCATGGAAGAGGTTGCTCCGGTAGCTACCAGTGATGCGGCCTTACTTGCTCCAGAAGAAGTCAAGAAGAAGCGTAGAGGCGACTTAATGAGTAAAGAAGAGAGGAGCTCAACAGACAAGAAGAGGGAACGAAGGAAGAAAAAGCAACTGCAGCGTAAGAAGGGCACCATTGCTAAGGTTACGGAGCATAGGAATACTACGAAGGGAGTGGAAGCGAATGATAAGTCTTTGAAGACTTCGAAGGCATTCTTCCAGCAGTTGAATGATGAAGCAACGAGTATAATTAAGAAAAAACGTAAAAATAAAGGACAATAATGAGTGTTTGTTAGATAATTTGTATTTGTATTAAATGTGAAAGACTATGTCTTGTTGATAATTTGTATTTATTTTATTACTAATCATTTACATGACCTCCTTTTTACAAATCAAATAAATTTCTTCAGATTCTTCCTATGTACTAAATTAGGTAATACCAAGTAATACTAATACCAGGTATATGAGGTAATAGATATGATAAAAAACCTATATACCTAAAATATATATTCGTGGCTTTATGTCATGTAATGTTATGTGTGGTTATGGTTGTGTTGTATGTATGTTTTTTTGTGCTTTTTAGGGTTCCGTAGTTTATTACCTGCATTTTCTTTTACTTATTTGTTGCTTGAATGTTTGCCACAAATAAACGGTTTCTATTTCTATATTATTACATTGTTAAATACACGGGTTAAATGGTTTGAAATGAACATTCCCAGAAAAATAAGATGCACTTACCTAAGTTTAAAATGCAATTTATTAAAAACTAGGTATTAAAAAATATACATGGTTAAATAACTTAAATACCACGTTTTTAACAGTACAAATAATGTAAATGACTATGTATAATGCCATGTTAAAAAAAAACAGGAATTGTTTTACATAGCTTCATAGATAGGTTAAAAAAATCTGCCTTAATTAAATATTGCGTCAAAGCGCCTGCAAAAAAACTAACAGCAATGTCAGCACAAACGCATAGTTTGCAGTTCTCTGCATGCCACAATACAACAGGCGTTACAACAAAGTAAGAACACAAATTGAACCTTGTCTTGTCGACATAAGGTCGATTATAGCCCAAAATGAGACTCAAAATTAAAATTACGAAATTTCAGAAAATGGTTCAAGGCGACACGCTATATTACGGTTAGTTCAATATTCACCGGATCCTTGTTTCCGCGGATTCTCTTATACTCGGATTGTGACGTCCTAAGGTAAATCCGGCGAAACAGGAACCCGGTTAATCGGTAACTATAGTTCGTTTTTTAGCATTAGAAAAAAGGTAAACAATCTTTACGTGTCTTTTTATTGAAAAACACTTTTTAAAAATAAGTCACGGTAAATATGTAACAATTATGAATTATATACGATAATTTACTTTCTTTTGCTTTCATAAGTAATAGTTACTGATTTTTAAATAGCGTTTTTCAATTAAAAGACACGTCTAGATCGCGTAGTCTTTTTTTAATGCTAAATAAAACGAACTATATTACAGCGAGTCCCATCAGTTTACATGGAGCCTAGTTTTAGCACAACACTTTACATCACGTTTACAGTTAGCTGCGTAAAACATATACTCGTACAGTCGGAATCAAAAGTAGCGATCAGACTATGCGTCAGAGTAGACATCTGACGCATAGTCTGATCGCTACTGACGCTACTTTTGATTATATTCGCTACATTCGAGATCAAGAGATACGCTTCTACGATAATTAAGTTAAGCGATTCTTTTGAACTTATTTTAAAACCTTAAAGACCTCCTACGCTGATTGGTGCATACTAAATGAAGTTGTGCGTGAGACGCGCGTTGATTACCAAAACTATCGTCAAAGTCTTATCAAAACCATATCAAAATGTTAATTGGAATCGACTTCCTGGTCGCTACAAACACAATTTTCAAGAAAAAACGTTTAGTACTTCTACAAAACTCATTCGGCATAATTGGTGCCGCAGATGCCACGAACTTTGTCCATGTTTTTTTTTAATAATCTCTATCAGTGCTTGCTGTCCGGTATTAGGTCCGGTGGAATGTTCCAATTCGGCCAGCTATGTTTATATTGTTTTTTTTTTCAAATATACTTACTCTGGGAAACTCACTTTGTCAGTAGAAAAAAGCTTTGACATTCATGAAATATTCATAGACGTTTTAGCCTTCCTGCTGGTGGCTTAGCGGTAAGAGCGTGCGACTTATTGCAACCCGGAGGTCGCGGGTTCAAACCCCGGCTCGTACCAATGAGTTTTTCGGAATATCATCTGATATTTACCAGTCGCTTTTCGGTGAAGGAAAACATCGTGAGGAAACCGGACTCATCCCAATAAGTCCTTGTTACCGCTTTGGGTTGGAAGGTCAGATGGCAGTCGCTTTCGTAAAAACTAGTACCTACGTCAATTCTTGGGATTAGTTGTCAAGCAGCCCCAGGCTCCCATGAGCCGTGTCAAAAATACCGAGATAACGCGAGGAAGAAGAAGAAGTTTTGGCCTCCCTATTGCACACTTCCATTATATTTTAAATGCAAGTAAGATCTATGTGGTTATCTAACCATACCCAACCATCAAAACAAACACACCGCAAGCCGGTTAAACTCCAAATCCCCATTACAACGGGCTTGACAATAAAAGTAACAATACAAGAAGTAAATCTTACATATTACGGGACTAACTCGGAGCCGAGTAATTAGCGGGGGAAAAACGCGCGATATGGCGCGAGACGAATCAGTCTCACTGGAGGTACGAAGTTTGGAGACAGTTGCCATTTTAAAGCCAAAGCCAAAGTTCATCTTCTGGGGAGAGAGCGGTCACCACGATACAGGCCTAGCCTATAGTTCGTTTTTTTTTGCATTAGAAAGAAGGTAAGCGATCTTGACATGTCTTTATAATTGAAAAACACATCTTAAAAATCAGTAACTATTACTCATGAAAGCAGAAGAATATTATTCGTATATATTCGTATTAGATTCATAATTGTTACATATTTGCCGTGACTTATTTTTAAAACGTGTTTTTCAATTAAAAGACGCATCAAGATTGTTTACCTTATTTCTAATGCTAAAAAACCGGGCAAGTGCGAGTCGGACTCGCGCACGAAGGGTTCCGTACCATAATGCAAAAAAAAAAAAACAAAAAAAAAGCAAAAAAAAAACGGTCACCCATCCAAATACTGACCACTCCCGACGTTGCTTAACTTTGGTCAAAAATCACGTTTGTTGTATGGGAGCCCCATTTAAATCTTTATTTTATTCTGTTTTTAGTATTTGTTGTTATAGCGGCAACAGAAATACATCATCTGTGAAAATTTCAACTGTCTAGCTATCACGGTTCGTGAGATACAGCCTGGTGACAGACGGACGGACGGACGGACGGACGGACGGACGGACAGCGAAGTCTTAGTAATAGGGTCCCGTTTTACCCTTTGGGTACGGAACCCTAAAAAACGAACTATAGTGTGGGACCAATGAGCTAGTTATGTAATTTTATCTTCTTTCTTTAATAACGAGCTAGTTATGTAATTTTATCTTCTTTCTTTAATAAACGAGTTTTTTTTGTTCATCTAGAGCAGGGGTCTCCAAACTTTTGAACCATATTGCCCCTCAGAAACTTTCGCGCGGGCCACCGTCGGTTTTTGCGCCAGAGGAGGGTGTCTGGTTGCTGCTGTTAGGAACAGTTCCACTCTCAATGAATGCTGAACCCCTGGAGCCTGGGTCCCGCGGGCCGGACAGTGGGCACTCGCTTTGGGTGTCGGCGGGCCGGATTGGAACGCGTCGCGGGCCGGATATGGCCCGCGGGCCGGGGTTTGGAGACCCCTGATCTAGAGCGTAGGTATTTGTGTGGGAGTGCTGTGAGGTGATGGCAGGAACATTAAATAACGACCGTGTTGTGTTGAATACTATTCAACACAACACGGTCGTTCAATGAATAGGTTTTTTTTTTTTTTTTATTTATCCAAAATAACTCTTACGTACTAATTTAACATGGTGACACAGCGAACGAAAACCGCGTACGGTTTATCTGCCGCCCTTGTCGCTCGTTTACATTCCGGTTAGTAGCTATATCTAAATGTATAATAAGGAAATAATGGTTAGTACAAATTAGACATGAGCGCCGATAGGCATTTAGCCGGCGGCGGCGCGCCGGTCAAAATCGGTCGGCGGCGGCGGCGAATCGGCGGCGTGGCCTTGAAACACCTTTGATTAATGAAAAACGAATTCAAACCAAAATTTTACCCGTTAACATGTTTTTGCTGTAAGGAAGTTATAAAATAAGTGCATTTTTCAATTTCAAGCAAAATTTATTCAATAAAGGTACGAAAAGAGTTTTATAAAGTATGAACAGTATCGCGCGGCATCAGAGGCGGTCTTAATCTTGGCGAGGCCCTGGCCGGAAGATCTTTGCGAGGCCCTTATCTTTTGTGCTTAGTAAAAAGTAGCGGATTGACTGTATCAGGGAAACGTCTGGTCGACAGTCCAAAGAGCCGAAGTGAGGAAAATCAAGCTCCGTCATTAACCAATTACGACCCAAAAAACAGATTTATGTCAAAAAGTGAGGTCCAGGGCCGAGCTCCACCTAACACCGAAGACCTGTTTCCGACGCCTTCCCATGCGAGGCCAGAAGCTGCAGGTAATGCCAAGTGTGAGCTTGGCTGACGGCCGAATGCCCGGAGCGCCGATTACGGCGCGCCTCTGTGCGAGGCCGAAGGCCGAGCTGCAAGAGAGCAGAGCTTGGAATTGAACTATAGGTCCAGTGTAAGCAAGTCCGAAGGCCGATAAAGACCGATGCCATAGTGTTAAAGACCTGGAGCTTTCCTGCAGGTGCATTGGTGCGAGGTTAAAGGCCGTGCTGCAGTGAAGCTAAGATCGGAGAAGATCTAATGACCAAGCATTTATTTTAAAAGTTAGGCTCCAAACAGGGCCGGAAACTTGGAGGTTCAGATAGCGTTTTACTTCTATGCGAGCGATGCTAGGCCAAAGATTGGGCTGCGAGAAAGCAAAGCTTGAAATTTGAACAATGGCCAAGCTTATATGAGACCAGATTCCGTTTCCGAGGCCCTTCCGTGATTCCGTGCGAAGCCAACGGCCGGACCTTTGGGCGTGAAAACACTTAATATCTGAAATTAACCCCTTTTAAAGACATTCAATCCATGCTTGCAATGATTAAATTCGCGGTGAATGACGGATGAGCACGCAGAGAAGATGGCCGATGGGGTCGAAAAGTGCTCGAGTGGAGACCACGGACTAGCAAGCGCAGCGTAGGACGTCCACCCACCGGACCGTGTCGCCGGAAGACGCTGGATGCGGGTCGCTTCCAACCGGTACGTATGGAGGTCCAAGGGGGAGGCCTATGTTCAGCAGTGGACGTCTTATGGCCGAGATGATGACGGATGAGCTAGCCAGCTGGCAAAATTAGTCATTTCGTTGCCCTAACAGTACTTATCGCGGTTACCAAACAGAAAAGTTTGAATTTACCATCAATATTTTTTAATTATATGGACCTATAATTATTTATTTAGTTATTTATTATACAATAAGTTACAACTTACAATACCTTTTGAATGTCTATAAGCTATTCAGACTGGCGCTGTTAAAGATCTAAACTAAATAAAATATATATTTCTGATTCTGAAAGTAGTACTATCTAACAAGGTCACGCCGATGCCACGCCGATAGCGCAGCGTCGGCGGCGGCGGCGCGAAAATTTTGTCGGCGGCGGCGGCGCGCCGGCGCGGCGCTCATATCTAGTACAAATATCGTTTTAGGTTACCTGAGTTGTTGATAAACAACTCGAGCGCGCACCTGTACTTGATAACAACATATTTTTTATAATTGTTTTGGTCTTATGTGTGTTATTAAGTATATTTTGATTTACATCATCAGTCCATGAGTTTAGTGTATAGGGTAACATATATTGCCATATTCTTTTTCCATAGGTATATGGTCTTATAAGGTGGTAGTACATACATAGGTATACTGATATTTCTCAATTTTTGTGACCTTGATCTATTTTTAAGGTTAGGTAAGTTAGCGATTTCATCACATACTAGCATCATTTTAAACTTATCATATACATTAATTATATTACAGTATTCAAATAGCTTTGTTTCGTTATTTCTATAGGTATAATGTTTATTAGTTACATATAATTCTCTTATCTTATACACGTGTAAGTAGTTTCCCGGCTTTTTCTCTGTCTGTCGTCAAGTGTCAACATGACAGCCTAGTGCTGCCACATTTGCATTGTCCGTCCCGATATCGGATGTAGGATCCTATATCCACAATGTCGGGCTGCGGGATGTATTGGGGCGCGCCGTCCCTGTTTCAGCGGTCACTACACTAGGTACCTATCGCTCACACTGCTAACTGTACATCGGTGGACGGTGGGCCTTTTATAATAAGGTCCACCGCTGTACAGTTAGGAGTATTGCTGTTTGTACAGCAAAAATTATGCCAACACATATACGCACACAAACAAAAATGATCGGTCTGGCAGCTGACTGACGGGCGTTACGGGGGGTCCGATATGGGCGATATGTCTGAAATTATCGGAAGTGTCTATCCGATATCGGATGTCGGGTGGCCCCTATGGAAAGATGTTAGACAGTGCCCTACAGGGCAAAAAATCATTTTTTTTAATAAATACAGAAAAAACATATGTCATAAATTTTACCTACCTACCTTCCCTACACAATAAAGTGGGTAGAGTCAGACCAAGAATAGTCTGCTGAGGATTTGATAGCCCACGTAGTGAAAGTGTTATTTTAAACGTCAAATTTCTATGAAATTATGACGTATAAATGACACTTGCACTTCGAGGGAAGCCAGTGCTGTCAAACTGGTTTAACTTGACAGACATTCAGACGTACTCTATGAGAGTAACCACTGATGAAACTCACCGTACAAATCCGCTGCAGACTTTTTTTGGTCCGACTTTAGGGTTTTCGCTTTAACCCTATGTGTGATTGTTGAATAGGTCTTAGGATTGTAAGTAGTTATTTGTTTTAGGTACAAGGATGCAAAGTTGTTGTTTAACCGCTCGTGCTAATATTTTCAAAGCACAGGGTTAAACAAAATTTGCCCCCGAGTGAAACACAAAATTTTTCACCACACCAACCCGAAGCAAATATTTAAATGTAAAATATCAAACCAAATCAAATCCAAATGAATGTTATTAAATATTTAAGTATCATCCAAAATCATAATTTAAAAGTCAATTCTACCAGCAACCATAAGAAAACAACTCTAAAGCATTTGATTACTTTGCCTCGCATGTGAATAAAATGCAACTTTGCTATCAGTTTTTGAAGTGCAAAGTAAGCCTTTCCGAGCTGGTGTGGTGAAAAAATCTTATCATCTAGCCTAGCACCTACCAGTATTCACGCCTCCATGTGCCCTATGGCAGTTAGCTCGCGCCCGAAGTTACGGAATGGGGCCGTTACAATTTAGCCGGGTTCAAATGTTAAATACCTAACCTAACTGCACTTTTTGTGTGCACTTTACTTTATTATTGTTATTAGTTTTGGAGGCTTTTAGACCATATACCTACCTAACCAGATATGGGTAGTGTTGGTAGGAACTCGAGTCTTTTGAGTTTGAATTTGAAATAGTCGTCTCAGTTTTACGAGACCCAGCGATTAAAAAGCTTCTGATCTGAGTCTTTCAAGTCCAGAGTTGTGTTCTTGATTGAGTCTTTTTTAAGAACAGGTCGAAAGTACTCGAGCCTCCGAATAGATTCCGTCAACAAATATGTAGGTTTATCTAAAGCGCTATGAGTAGGTACTTAAATGCTTAGCTTAGTTTAGTAGTACTTAAACGTATTAACAAGTTCTACGCAGACCTCACAACGCTACTGCCTTATCATTAAAATATACGTAGTTACAACGTAGCGCTACGAGCTTAGCTTAGTAGTAAATGTTACAAGTTCTACGTAGACTTCACAAGACCCCCTCCCTACAGATCGGTTACTCCTTAAGGCGTAAAGCCGGGAAATTAAAAGGAAACAAAAAATATAATGCGCCTCGCGAAACTTGCGACGGAAGATACGACCATTGCGCGGGTTTCAGCGTTTCCCCCGTGCGAATTTTATCATGAGCAAACCCTTGGAAAACGTGTAAAAATTGAATATAAAGCCTAGAATTTTGTTTTACTTTAAAATATACACGTAGAATAGAAACCTTATGGCTATGACATCATAGCGGGAGTCTTCGCAAACACGTGACCCTTTCTCCCGTCTGATTTATTTTGCTCCAGGAAAACTATACCAGCTACAACCAGTGGGGAGACACTCCTCCTTTCGTGCATTCTCCAACCATGATTTAATATACGCTGCTTTTAAAATCCGTCCTCCAAAGCGTAAGCACAAAATTATAATGCGGCGAAACCTGCGGGACTTAAATTTACAAGCCTTTTATGCCGACTTATCTAATGCGGATTGGCAAGGGTTGGAGAGTCTTGCAGATATCGACATGAGGGTAAGGGCTTTCAATGATATACTGCTTGCGATTTTTGACAGACACGCGCCATTGAAACCTACGCGCGTCAAACACCTTCCTGCGCCGTGGCTCACGCCGGATATTAAGACACAGATGGCCAAGCGTGACCGAGCTCGCGTAAAATTTCGACAAAGCCCTTCAGATAGTAATCGTCAGAAGTATCTATCGTTACGTAACCGCTGCAATAAGGTCTGCAGGGAGTCAAAGCGTCGATACATCCACAGTTCCATTGATGAATGTCCCCCTGCTAAATTATGGAAGTTTTTAAAATCACTCGGGGTGGGCAAATCTCAATCTAGTTCATCCAGTATCCTTGATATAAATGGTATTAACCAATACTTCAGTACTTCACCAGTTACTCTAGACCCTTCCCTTAAACATTCTACCTTGTCACTTCTTGCAGCTTCTACAACCAACTCCAGCTTAGATCCTTTTGAACTCGGCTGTATTTCTGCACAAGAGACACAAGCAATCCTCAAAGCTATTAAAACGAAAGCCGTCGGTGACGATAACCTTAGTGTAGATATGCTCATGCTCGTGGCGGATTTTATTTCTCCTACCATTTCTAACATTATTAATTTCTCCCTTTCCAGTGGCACGTTTCCGGCATCCTGGAAGTATGCACATGTCATTCCTCTCCCAAAAACTTCCAATCCTGCATCTTTCTCCCAATATCGTCCTATCTCCATTCTTCCTATACTATCAAAAATTATTGAACATTTCGTTAACCGTCGCCTGCAATCCCATCTTAATAAAAATTCATTGTTTAACCCTCTCCAATCTGGGTTTCGCCCCGGGCATAGCACAGTCACCGCTTTGGTTAAAGTCACCGACGACATTCGTTTTAATATAGAGTGCAAAAAGCTAACTGTCCTTGTTCTTCTTGATTTTAGTAGTGCCTTCAACACTGTAGACTTTGACATCCTTCTAGGGACACTCAGCACTCTAAGAATCTCACAAACTTCTCTCTCGTGGTTTCATAGCTACCTTTCTGGCAGACGCCAGCGGGTCAGAGTAGATGACAAGCTGTCCGACTGGTGTGAGCTCACCGCTGGCGTCCCACAAGGAGGAGTGCTTTCTCCCCTTCTTTTCTCTATTTTTATTAATGGCATCACCGAAGCACTTACATCATCATACCATCTTTACGCAGACGATCTACAGATTTATGCAGCGGCCAGTATAGATGATCTTTCTTCATTGATTACTCAAATCAACCTTGATTTGGAATCCATACGGGACTGGGCGTGCAAATTTGGTTTGAAAATCAATGCTAGGAAGTCGCAGGCGATTATCATTGGTAGTCCTTATTATGTAGGCAAGCTTTCGGACATGGTGGTACCCGACATTTTGTTTGATGGGACTAATATCCCTTTCTCCTCTACTGTCCGAAATTTGGGTATCACCATGGATCAGACGCTTTCTTGGTCTCCCCATGTTGCTGAGGTGAGTAAAAAAGTTTTTGGATCCCTCCACTCTCTTCGACGGCTGCAGAATTTTCTCCCTCTTCATACTAAACTGACTCTTGCCCGTTCTCTCTTGCTCCCTCTTCTGGACTATGGTGACGTTGCGTATCTGGACCTTAATGAGGAATTGCTGGATAAACTTGAGCGTTTACAAAATGTTTGCATCAAGTATATATTTGGCCTCCGTAAATATGATCACGTCTCCAACTTTCGCTCCCAGCTCGAGTGGTTACCGATCCGCCGACGCAGAGATGTGCATGTCGTGTCGTTGCTGTTCAATATACTCTTCAACCCCCGTTCCCCATCTTACCTAACGGAAAGATTTAACTATCTGGCTGAAGGAAGTGATCACCGTTTACGATCTAGCTGTAATCTCACGCTTACTATTCCGCCTAATAAGACGCGAACATATGCAAATTCTTTTACGGTGCGCGCTGTGAAGTTGTGGAACGAGTTGCCCCTGTCGCTCAGGCGGTCCCAGTCTGTGGCGTCACTCAAGGCTAATCTGAAGAAGCTTTGGCTTTCCAATCAGCGTGATCTGGTTAAGTACTAAACCTTTATTTCTACTTTAAACTTGTATATATATATATATATATATATATATATATATATATATATATATATATTGTATTGTATGTATGTATGCTAGTATGTATTTTATGTATTTTTATTCTATAATATTATTTATGTATTTTATGAGTTGACAATACGTTAGTTTACTTTTTCTAAATATTACTGTACATCCCGTAAGTTTGTCTATCTGACCTGACTGGAGTTTTCCTCTCATCTAATCGAAGGTTAGCTGGAAGAGATCCCTTATAGGGATAAGTTCGCCTTTGTACTTCCATTACTGTAATTTATTTTTGTAAACCTGTGTTGTGTACAATAAAGTGATTACTACTACTACTACTACTACATTCTCGGCTCCGTTCGGCTCTGCATCGCTCCGAGCAATTATTAGGGTTGGCACCACTTAGGTAACCTCCTTTTGCGTGCACGACCACAAAAGATAATGACTTGAATTTTGACAACCCTAAATAGCCGAAAGGGATAGTGCCAGACATTAGAAAAGGATAGCAGATTCGTCCCTGAATCGCTGTCAAACTTCGGTTTTGTAGGAAATGTCCTCTCTGTACGGTAGTACTATTAATTCAGTGCTACAACGTAGCTCTACGAGCGTAGCTTAGTAGTAAATGTATTAACAAGTTGTACCTACGCAGAGATTATAAAAGCTCACGTTACAATAGAAACCTTATGGCAATGACATCATAGCGGGAGTCTTCGCAAACACATGACCCTTTTTCCCGTCTGATTTATACAGCGCTTATCGCGGCTGAATTTATTTGTCTGCCGCCGCTCCTGCCTGCGATGCTGTCCTGGTATTGGTCTGTGGAAAGTTATAGACACGACTTTATTTTTAAAATGGCTCATTCCTAGGTCAACGAATAGGCATAGCCATCCAGCGGGGTAATGTAGCCAGCTGCCAGCCTCATGGGCACCCTTCCGCAGGGCACACACTTGGGGGACCTTTCATAGGTGGGTATTTTTTAAAACGAATTCTTGAGTGGTTGAAAGTAGAGTACCGTAAAATGGGGTGAGTAGGGTCAAAACTGAAATTCAAACCTCGATAACATTTTATTTTTACGTATGAAAACTGAATGGTGTATATAATAAGTGTTCCGGACGTTTGTATTTTAGTTTTTATTTTATTTTAGGTAGTTCCATTTCATAACTTTGACGATAAAGAGGAAAACCCGACTCACCCCGTAGTGCCTCATATTTGGGGTGAGAGGGGTTTTCATACAAAGGTGATTTTGGAAGATTGTTGGATAGATTTTATTTATTATGCGTATTACTATAGCTCCATTTTAAATTGGAATACATTATTTTTGTAGCAGTAGCCTTAAAATCCCTTCTCACCCCCCTCTCAAACCTTCTCTCCCCATTCATAACCCACCTCTCCCCACGAAACCTACTCACCCCGTTTTAGGGTACCTATGTGTTTTATTTTGTACCTGCGATGCTACGTAATTTACAATTTACCTACAACAAACGCTAAACGAAGGTCACAATCCTAGAAAGCCGGCCTTCTTGTGCAAAGATTGGCCATCTCGATTCAGTGTGGGAATGTCGCTTGCATGATGGGCACCTTGCCTAGGGGACATTTAGAAAGTCAATAACATAGGGAAATCCATATGTAGCGAAAAGCGCCTACGACCGGAACCCTGACACAATCACGAATGTTAGGGTTCTGGTAAGCTGTTTTCTACGAAAATCCAACTCGCAATTAACTCGTGAATGTTCTGAGTGAGCTCTAGAAGTGTCGAGTGAAGGTTTTAGTATTATGCTTTAAGCTCAAGTGATGATGATGATGATTAATAAAACTCATGTGCTTCCTCGAGCCTTCAACTATTTCTATACCAAATTTCATCTAGTTAAAAGGTGACTGAAAGGTAAGTCGTGAAAAACAGATTGACAGACAGAGTTCTTTACTTTCGCATTCATAATTTTAAGGTTTTTATTATTGTATATTATAATTATGTTAGTTTGTAAGGTATGTATCTATGGGTCTTAGTTGTCTGAAAATAATGATTTGATTGATTGAAAGTAGGGATTGCCAATCCAATTTACTTACTTACATACCTACTGCTGTGGCGCAACGACCCGAAGTGGATCTTGGCCTCCGACACCAAGGACCGCCATGCTACTCTGTCCAAAGCCGTTTCTGTCCAGCCGGCCTAGCCAAGGTTACAATCGGTATCGCTTCGACAACGAAACGCTTTGTTTCTCTCTATCACTCTTCCATATTAGTACGATAGTAACAGTTGCGTTTCGATAGCTACGGAGCGTAAGCGATTGGCATGTTGGCTACGTGGCCAGTCGACGGCGCCGAGTTCGCTAAGGTCTTCAGAATCAAATTTAAACATTCTTAATTTCGGAAAATTCTATAGAGTTGTAAGTCTATGGGCGACGATGTCTCGGGCGGGTAATTGTGCGAAATTATAAATTTGCGGCGGAGGGGCTGCGTTGTCGCCGCTGCACCATAGACGATAATGCTGGACAACGATTATACATAGTACACACACACACACATACACACACACACACACACACACAAAGAAATTATAAATTTGCGGCGGAGGGGCTGCGTTGTCGCCGCTGCACCATAGACGATAATGCTGGACAACGATTATACATAGTACACACACACACACACATACACACACACACACACACAAAGAAATTATAAATTTGCGGCGGAGGGGCTGCGTTGTCGCCGCTGCACCATAGACGATAATGCTGGACAACGATTATACATAGTATACACACACACACACACACACACACACACACACACTCATGCATATAAATAAATATATAAATATAAATATTAGGGGATAACTTACACAGCTTGTACTATGGGTGCTAGCGACGATATACAGGGTGTTTGGTACATCGTTTGCCAAATTAAAACGGCAGATAGGTTGAGTCATTTGCTATCTTCTCAGGCCTAGAAATTTTTAATTTTGGATACTTTTTATTTTTCAGTTCTATGCCAATTTTACGTAAATTACAAATTTTTACTTGCGCAGTAGTAAAAAAAACCATGGCCAATTTTTTTTTCTAGGCATGAGAAGATAGCAAATGACTGAACCTATCTACCGTTTTAATTTGGCAAACGATGTACCAAACACCCTGTATATAATTACATACCTACTGATATAGATAAATACATATTTATATACATAGAAAACACCCATGACTCAGGAACAAATATTTGTGTTCATCACACAATACTAATGCTCTTACCGGGATTTGAACCCAGGACCATTGGCATCACAGGCAGGGTATAATACATTCAACATTTCCATCTTCAATGAAATGGTTGGTAGTCCTAACTAAACTTGTGCGTTTCTCCAGAAAAGGTCAGATGTCAGTTCCAAAACTAGTGCCTACGCCAATTCTTGGGATTAGTTGCAAAAGCGGACTCCAGGCTCCCATGACCCGTGGCAAAGCGTGGGATTCGAACCCGGGACCTCCTGCTTCGTAGGCAAGGTCACTACCGACTTGGCTAGGAGGCCGTTAATAATATTTTAAGCTTTTTTTGCGCTTACTTAAAACTCTACTAAATTTACTATACTGTAAAATCTATTGACAAAGGAAATTACTAGCAATAAGTTAAAGTGAAACAATTGCGCGGGGTTGTAGGTATATTACATAAGCCGTGTCTACAAAAATCAGAGTAGGAGCCGCGGCGGCGCGCTGTATTAGATTTACTACGGCCTGATTGTGTCCAGGGTACAACAAGACAGAGAGATCAGGGACTAAATACTCTCATTTGTGCAAAGGGCTTCTTTGGCAAAATAATATTGTTGCCAATGCAATTTATTATTGCATAAAATATTCCTTATGACGACCAACTACCTGGATAGGGATCATTTTCCAAAGACATGAAGACTATGGATTTAAAACCAGAGATGACACCGAAACGCCCAGAGTGGCGTTTACGGACTAGGAGGGCCGATCCCAAGAGACAAGGGAAATAGGCTCAGGAGAAGAAGAAGAAGAAAATATTCCTTATGCTGTAGCTAAATGCAGTCGTCGGGCTCGGCTAGTATTCGGAGGCTTTTTCCAATAGCAACGCTCCGCATATGTTGTATCGCGGCCATTAGAGACACCTAAAGTTCAACCATTTTTGTACTGTTCAAAATCTTGCAAATCACTCTTTCATTAACCTCCATGCAAACAATCACCACTTCTGCACTTGACCATTTTGGCACGAACCCTTTTAAACCAGGGGCCTTACCATGATGTCCTTATTGCGATTCTGTTTAGGACCTAAACTTGCGACTTATATAGCTCCGTCTTTTAGCAATTCAGTTTTGGTCCTAAACAGAATCGCAATAATTATTGGCGCAGTCAGTAGTTTTTTTGTCTAAACATGCGGTTACTGATATACTTGTATGTAATAGTGTGAATGTAAAAAAAACCGTTAAGTACCTACTTTTAAATCCTCTCTGTTGGTAGGTGATGACTTTGATGTGTAGAAGCGTTATTAATTTGAATTATTTGTAGCATACGATGTGCATCAAACTAAGAACAATACCGTAAAACGGGGTGAGTAGGTTTCGCGGGGAGAGGTGGGTTATGAATGGGGAGAGAAGGTTTGAGAGGGGGGTGAGAAGGGATTTTAAGGCTACTGCTACAAAAATAATGTATTCCAATTTAAAATGGAGCTATAGTGATACGCATAATAAAAAAAATCGATCCAACAATCTTCCAAAATCACCTTTGTATGAAAACCCCTCTCACCTCAAATACGAGGCACTACGGGGTGAGGTGGGTTTTCCTCTTTGTCGTTAAAGTTATGAAATGGAACTATCCAAAATAAAATTTAAACTAAAATACAAACGTCCGGAACACTTATATTATACACCATTCAGTTTTCATATGTAAAAATAAAATGTTATCGAGGTTTGAATTTCAGTTTTGACCCTAATCACCCCATTTTACGGTACGTCTAGGACATGCCATCTCTTTGTTGGTATGCCTGAAAAAAAAATGTTGATTAAAGGATGACACGCTAAACCAGGCCGGGCCCTGGCCGAGACGTCCGACATGTGTTTTTCTATGACGGCTGATCGGTGATCACATGGTGTTTTAAATAGAAAACGATGCGCCGGAACCTCCGGGCCAGCCCCGGCCCGGTCTAGCGTGAGACATCCTAAGAGTTGATTTTTAATAAAGGGGTCTCTCACTACGTTGTATTTACAATATACAATATAATACTTGTAACGTTTATGAAATGGGGTTTATTGTGCTAAATCATCCAAGTTATTTCAATGGAAGTAATTTCCTGTCTCTGTCTTTAAGTACCCTACACGCTGCACCCGCGTCACATATAGCTCTGATAATAAGTTCACATAAATTATAGCGGCGCAGCCAGGCTAATGAACCGGCTCCATACGTCTGAAAACTGCTTTATACTGTGCAGTTTAGGCGGTATATTATATAACTGTTAGATTAAAGTTCATTATATAACTATTACTTAATAAGTTCACATAAATTAAGCGGCGCAGCCAGGCTAATGATGCGGCTCCATACGTCTGAAAACTGCTTTATACTGTGCAGTTTAGGCGGTATATTATATAACTGTTAGATTAAAGTTCATTATATAACTATTACTTAATAAGTTCACATAAATTATAGCGGCGCAGCCAGGCTAATGATGCGGCTCCATACGTCTGAAAACTGCTTTATACTGTGTAGTTTAGGCGGTATATTATATAACTGTTAGATTAAAGTTCATTATATAACTATTACTTAATAAGTTCACATAAATTATAGCGCCGCAGCCAGGCTAATGATGCGGCTCCATACGTCTGAAAACTGCTTTATACTGTGTAGTTTAGGCGGTATATTATATAACTGTTAGATTAAAGTTCATTATATAACTATTACTTAATAAGTTCACATAAATTATAGCGGCGCAGCCAGGCTAATGAACCGGCTCCATACGTCTGAAAACTGCTTTATACTGTGCAGTTTAGGCGGTATATTATATAACTGTTAGATTAAAGTTCATTATATAACTATTACTTAATAAGTTCCCATAAATTATAGCGGCGCAGCCAGGCTAATGAACCGGCTCCATACGTCTGAAAACTGCTTTATACTGTGCAGTTTAGGCGGTATATTATATAACTGTTAGATTAAAGTTCATTATATAACTATTACTTAATAAGTTCACATAAATTATAGCGGCGCAGCCAGGCTAATGAAGCGGCTCCATACGTCTAGAAACTGCTTTATACTGTGTAGTTTAGGCGGTATATTATATAACTGTTAGATTAAAGTTCATTATATAACTATTACTTAATAAGTTCCCATGAATTATAGCGGCGCAGCCAGGCTAATGAACCGGCTCCATACGTCTGAAAACTGCTTTAGACTATGCAGTTTAGGCGGTATATTATATAACTGTTAGATTAAAGTTCATTATATAACTGTTACATAATAAGTTCACATAAATTATAGCGGCGCAGCCAGGCTAATGAACCGTCTCCATAAGTCTGAAAACTGCTTTATACTGTGCAGTTTATTAAGCGATATATTATATAACTGTTAGATTAAATTTCATTATATAACTGTTACATAATAATTTCACATTAATTATAGCGGCGCAGCCAGGCTAATGAACCGAATCCATACGTCTGAAAACTGCTTTATACTGTGCAGTTTAGGCGGTACATAGTTGTAGATTATATAAAGGTTAGATAAATATTTATTATATAACAACCGCTGCTAGCGCTGGTAGCGCGTGCGGTTTCAAAATTAGGAGAGGTTGTGGGTTCATAATGTTCATATCCTCATATCATATCCTGCTAGGTACCAGTGAATATGATTCTGGTAGGTAAAGTACGGACGCTAAGGACGAAGAATTGACGGTACAAAAAGTACTGAGGTTGACTGAAGTAGCATGACAAATACGAACGTTTCCGAGATAATACGATGGCAAACAATTATATGCACTACATCTGTATATTCGACCCAATATACAGGTTGGTTGGTTGGTTCATGAGGCGTGAGCAGTACGGTTACCATCAGTTTGTCACTGACGTAAACGCCGTCGAGAACGTAATTTACTTTCTATACGTCCCGTTTGCACTAATATGCGAGTGCGAGAGAGATGTATAGAAAGTAAATTACGTTCTCGACGGCGTTTATGTCAGTGTCAAACTGATGGTAACCGTACAGGACTATTCCTGCACACTCAGTAACTGATAATTGATCGATCACCGTCCTATTTAGGTGAAACAACCACACTTTTTCCTATTTTTAAACTTTTTGGTGAGGGCAAATTTAATTCTCTACAATCATGGTCACCCTACAAGACCTAATTAATAAACATAAAACTTCTTTAACCGTAATGACAGCAATTTGATTACGAAGAAAATAAACTGTCAAACTTGAGTGAAATACGAGTTTTCAAAAGTAACCAGACCGTGATGACAGTGATAACCTGATGACATTCAATTTGACACAGAATATCGGTACCTAGTTTAGTATTCTAATTTTAGGGTGACCATGCATGTCGTAAATAAATTAATAACTGTTTTTTTTCAATACTACTAGAAAATTAACGTTAACCTCACTAATACTGACACGAAGCAGTTGCTTATAATTTACGAAATGCGCAGTGTTAGTCCTGCTCACGTCTCCTGAATCACCCTGTATATTTCCCTCTTAGCATGCATACACATTCTCGAACATCACCCTCCCTTCTGCATTCCTATAATTACTAGTTAATGTAAACATTGTAAATATCACTGATAGCGTCGCCCGTTAAAAACCAACGCTAAATGTCTATGGCCATTGGCGGCCATAAAACGATATGGCAATATTGCTAGTTCGTATATAGGTGGCTCGAATATTGCTACTGATACTGATACCGCCAGAGATGAACGAAATGTATGGACTCGTAATTCGGGGTCAAAAACGTTCGGGAAAACCGGAGTCTTTTATATGGACATTGAACATCATAAAAGTAAACCATTTGATTGCTTTTTTCTAAGATTTTCATCATACAGATGTAAATAGGTAGATGGTTTAACATGCCGATAAGGATTAAGTACGATAGGCTTTAAGGTCCAAAAACAGGTAATACAAGCACGCCAATTAAAAACACATTACAAAATTACGTGTCAATGGACGATTGGCAGCAACTTCCAGACACAGACTCAGATGACTCCAATGTAACAATACGGAATAAAGGTCACACATTACACAGCCTTGACGACAGTTTGTTAATAATCTCCCGTAAAGACCCGGATCTAAGCCTAAAAAAGAACAATGAAGTATTGTCTGATATCATACTTACCGAATTAAGAAGCTTCAGATCTCAAATGACCCTCCAGCTTGAACAACAAGAGCAACGCTTTACCAACCTAGCTGATAAAATAGAAACAAATATATCTGACCTCTTTCAAAAATATGCTACATTAAAAACGGAATTAAATAACATAAAGCTAACAGTCGATGCTAAAAATATACAAACAGATAAAATTTTAAGATCATCAAACTCAAATTTCCAACGTATTGACGAAACAAACAGGAAAATCTTAACTCTTGAACATGAAATGGCGGCCTTAAAATATCAAACTCAATTATTAGAAACTAAATTAAAATCCTCAGGCTCGGACCGAATAGTGCCTTCGAATAAAATCGAACAACACAACAACAATAACTATGTACGAGATAGCTCAAATCATAATTTCACTGGACCAAGTCATGCTGAATACACGAGGAGGCTGGTGCTCTATGGTTTAAATGAATATGACCGTGAATCCGAACCCGTACTGATAAATAAAGTACTTCGTCTATTGTATGACATCTCTAACATCGATCTAACAGGGCAAATCGAGGAGATCTGGCGAATGGGGCGTAGAGGTTTCAGGCGCCCTATTGTAATAGAACTCCTAAGCAAGAGGATGACGAAGTATATTATAGAAAACGCCTCATACTGTAAATACACAGGAGTCTTTGTGTCAGAGTTTCTTGATCGTGACAGCCTTCGAACCAGAAAATTACTCAGAGAGAAACTACGAGAGGTTAGAGAAACCGGACAAAGCGCAGTGATACGCAATAACAAGTTATTTGTAAATGGGAAAGAGATGCCCCTCCTAGAAGTATACCCCGATAACGAAGATAGAAACAAGACTATACCCGCAACGACCTTAAACTCAGAAACGTTACCTAGGCGCCTCACCGGAGATGAACCACAACAGAAGTCATCAAGAAACCATCCGCCGATTCCCAGAAAGCCTTAAAATCTCACTAATAAAACCGATATTTAAAAAGGGAGACCTTTCAGACACCCAAAATTATCGACCCATTGCTTTGCTCAATACCTTTTCGAAGATCTTTGAATCCATTATGACTAACCGACTTACATTCTTTTGCAACAAATTTAATGTGTTTGATGACCGACAATACGGATTTAGGAAACAAAGATCTACCACACTAACAGTATATAAATTTGTTCAAGAAGCGTTAAAATTAATAGATAATAAGAAATACGCGTTCGGGTTGCTCCTAGACATGAGCAAAGCGTACGATCGAGTTCGACATGACATACTCCTAAATAAACTATACGGAATTGGTATTCGTGGTACTGCGCATAAATGGTTTACCTCTTACCTAATGAACCGCCAGCAAATAGTCGAAATAGAATACTACAATGACAATACTAAAACATTATCTAAAGTTCGGTCTTCCACAATAAATACAACTTGTTCTATCCCACAAGGTAGCGTGTTGGGCTGCATTTTTTTTATACTCTATATTAATGACTTGCCAAAATTACTTAATACTAATATCAAATCCCTACTCTATGCCGATGATATTTCTATCATATTTCCCAGCGCGAACACCACTGAAGTTACGAACACCTTAAACACAATATTTAATACAATTTTACCTTGGCTTGAAGAACATAATCTAATTATAAATCTGCAGAAAACGAACTTAATTCAATTTAGACCCTACCAAAGATTGGCTTTACAAATAAATTATTCATACCTATCACAAAATCTAGAACTTACCAACACTTGCCCACTACTTGGCCTGACAATCGACGAAAACTTTAACTGGAAAGCCCACGTTGATAAAATATCCGTCAAATTATCCAGATTTGCTTATGCTCTCAAACAAATATTAATAAATACCAACTTAAAAACTGCTGTATGTGCTTATCATGCTTTTGCCCAGTCATGGCTGCAATATGGTATCATTTTATGGGGCAATAGTGTAAATGCTAAAGACCTATTTTTACTACAAAAAAGATGCATACGAGTTCTAACCAAGATAAGTAATGAAGAAAGTTGCAAACCACATTTTACGAAATTAAATATTCTCACCCTTACATCCTTATACATCATGGAAACCTGCAAATTTGTCCGAAAACACGAAAACTTATTTGTAAAACCCCAAAATCCCAAACCACAACTACATAACTTACGTAAGTTATGTAGTTGTGGTTTGGGATTTTGGGGTACGTACTATATTGCGTATACGTACGCAATAAACTTGTACAAGCAGTTCCCGCCAACCTACATTTCTTCAACAAAGGTCCTTACTCGATGTCCATTCGAATATATAACCACATCCCCCAGTATATAAAAAATGAAAATAAATATTATAGCTTTGTAAATAAGCTGAAGACTTACCTTTTAACCGAATGCCCATACACTCTGCAAGAGTTTATGGACAATTAAATAGATAAGATAATATAATTTTAATTTAATTAGTTAGTTTAATTACCCAATAGAATATAAAGTATGTACCCTAAGTACTACGTATAATATGTTGCCACGCCCTTGTAGGGTCCATGCTGTACCCAATTATTTTTTTTAACACCTTTTGTAAACCATGGATGCAATAAATGATTATGAATATGAATATGAATATGAATATTTTGTGATATCCATAGGAAAGTCGCAAAAACTTAACTCATATACTAAAAAGTTTCTTGACCTAACTAAAATGCTTTTGTCCGCCAACAACAGACAACCATGTAAACGAAATATTAAACAGTAATATATTTAGTAGTAGCCTAATATTTTACGGGTCTGTTGAAAATAATTTAGTGGAATTAATAATAACTAGGCTATTAGTCCAAAACATATTTAAATAAAGTATTTTTTGTATTAAGTTAGTCGAAAGAAATGTTTTTTTGGCATATTTACTAATATGAATACCTACATTCCTTTTAGTATATGCTTTTAAATGAGACCAAATAAAGCACAAACGAAGTGACCGGCATTTGTAAATTAATTTCTGCTACCTAAAGGTTTTTTAGAGGAGATCGCTTTTTAGCTATAATTAAGTCCGCCTGTTAACTTCTAATTGAGTTACTGTTTTCTTTCTGTATTATTTTATTCGTTTTATTGAGGTGTGCAATAAAAACGTATTGTATTGTGTTATAATGCACTAAATATAAGTAAATAAATAAATACCTACCGCAGAAACTAAGAAATATTTCAGAACAAAGTGTGTAAAGGTACTTTTTTTTGTTCGACGGAGCCGGAAAGCGGCAACTTCGTTTAGCTCAGCGGGCCGGAAGTTGACGCTTTCCGGACGGAGGGAAGAAATAGTGCATTACGATACAAGTGCGAAAAGTAGGAAATTCGCAACGAGTGGCGATAAATTAAAACACGACCGAGGGGAGTGTTAGTAACCGCACTAGGGCGGTAAATTAACACATGTACTGTTAAAAATATTTTTGACTTCTCTGTTCATAAGTCGCAGGTCGTTGGCCACCGCGGCATAAAGTGCGACGCGAATTAAAAAGAGTTACTGTTGCCCCGGGTCGCTACGGTGCATGCCTGTATATACGTTGGAGTATACACTTATACAGGGTGACTTCGGAATAGTGACAAATCACGAAGTTCCGATGCTACTGCACGTAGTGAGATTCAATAAAAAAGCCTTTTATTACCTCTAAGTTCACATACTACCATGTATAGTGCGACATAAAATAGTAGAAACTAAAAAAAATCTATACTAAATTGTTACCACGTTTTAGCATTTTACGTCAAAAAACTGACAGTTATGTAGGTAGTGGCGCCTTCAATAATTTTCTACAATTTCTTGTCGGACTATATATTATACAGGATGACTTCGGAATAATGACAAATCACGAGGTTCCGACGCTACTCCACGTAGTGCAATTTTATAAAAAAAAGGGTTGTCTGTAAAGTCGGTTTACGGACGATAATTTTGCGTGATAACGTCATAAGAAAACATTACCATTACATTACGTAACGTTACCACGGAGATTTGTCCACAACGTTACCATGGAGATCCGTCCACATCGTGCATGCTACCGGCAAAGAGAATAGATAGTATAGAGGGCTATTGCCATAGTAAATTTTGTAGTCACGGTACATTTACTGCCATCTATCGACACTCGATTAAAACTTAAAATAAAATTAAAAAATGTATAAATTAATCAAAATATGTATACGGATAAATGATTTTTAATTTTTATTGTTCCATACTGACCCATGTTCTCTCACTGATATGTGTTAAAATTGTTAAATATCAAACGGCGTCGTCAACGCCATCTAGCCGAGAATAGGCCAAAGGTATATGGCGCCATCTATTCGAGAATGACTTTTTCTTGATTTCCGAGGCACGTTTTTAGGGTTCCGTACCCAAAGGGTAAAACGGGACCCTATTACTAAGACTTCGCTGTCCGTCCGTCCGTCCTTCCGTCCGTCCTTCCGTCCGTCCGTCCGTCTGTCACCAGGCTGTATCTCACGAACCGTGATAGCTAGACAGTTGAAATTTTCACAGATGATGTATTTCTGTTGCCGCTATAACAACAAATACTAAAAACAGAATAAAATAAAGATTTAAATGGGGCTCCCATACAACACACGTGATTTTTGACCAAAGTTAAGCAACGTCGGGAGTGGTCAGTACTTGGATGGGTGACCGTTTTTTTTTTGTTTTTTTTCGTTTTTTAGGGTTCCGTACCCAAAGGGTAAAACGGGACCCTATTACTAAGACTTCGCTGTCCGTCCGTCCGTCCGTCCGTCCGTCCGTCCGTCCGTCCGTCCGTCTGTCACCAGGCTGTATCTCACGAACCGTGATAGCTAGACAGTTGAAATTTTCACAGATGATGTATTTCTGTTGCCGCTATAACAACAAATACTAAAAACAGAATAAAATAAAGATTTAAATGGGGCTCCCATACAACAAACGTGATTTTTGACCAAAGTTAAGCAACGTCGGGAGTGGTCAGTACTTGGATGGGTGACCGTTTTTTTTTGCTTTTTTTTCGTTTTTTTTTTTTGCATTATGGTACGGAACCCTTCGTGCGCGAGTCCGACTCGCACTTGCCCGGTTTTTTTTTTTGCATTATGGTTCGGAACCCTTCGTGCGCGAGTCCGACTCGCACTTGCCCGGTTTTTATTTTCTTAGACTTTATTTATCTTATACGGAGTTACATATATCTTTGCTACCGGTGTTCATCGATTTATAAGACATTGTCACGTCAAAGGGCGTTTTATTGAGTGCATATGGGGTCAAACTGCTCTACATTAACTGCTATCCATAAGATGAACAAGTTTTGTTTTACAATCTGTGTAATACCAATACCTTTTCTGATTTTTAGGGTTCCGTACCCAAAGGGTAAAACGGGACCCTATTACTAAGACTCCGCTGTCCGTCCGTCCGTCCGTCCGTCCGTCTGTCACCAGGCTGTATCTCACGAACCGTGATAGCTAGGCAGTTGAAATTTTCACAGATGATGTATTTCTGTTGCCGCTATAACAACAAATACTAAGAAGTACTTACGGAACCCTCGGTGGGCGAGTCCGACTCGCACTTGTCCGGTTTTTTAAAATACGTTAACAATAATATTATAGTTACCTTTATGTGTCGATGCTTTTGTATGAATGTAATGTACACCCAACTGCAAAAGTGCATAACCATTTTTTCAATAAATTCCATTCATAATGTGTCCATGCAATTTTGCAGCTCGCTATACATTCTGGCCTGAAGGCGTGTTAAGATCGCAAAAACAACATATTATTGTGCCCGATTCGAACTTTAAGTTACATCACATATTACGTCTATACGATATGCAATTAGATAATTTAGATAGGTATGTCAGTGTCAAAACTGACGTTTTTGTTTGAAGAAACGTCACTTTTGACACTGACATGTCTAATCCATATCGTATCTAGACGTTAATATATGACGTATCTTAAAGGTCGAATCGGGCCGATAGACAATATCAAGCACTCCCGTAGAGCCTAGCGTAGAGCTCTACGGCGTAGCGAGGTCGTAGCGATCGTAGCTAGGACCGCGTAGTGCGGGCTCCACGTGCTCATAGAGGGAGCAATGCGATATTGCGGCGTATACAGAAACCCTATGGCCCGATTCAAACATTAAGACGAAACAGGAGCTGAGTTTTAAATATTTTAGGTAAATATACCCGTCTCGCTAACGGAAGCGGCACCTAAAAGTAGTGCGATAAGGACAAGGCGAAAAATCCTGCGTAAAAATCTCAAAAATCGAGGTTTCGTACTCCTCTGTTTCCTCCTCCAAAACTTAACCAATCGTAACCAAATTTGAAAATCTAAATGACTATGAAATTATCTGTGTCGGACCGTTTTGCTTTTTTGGCTAATTGATATCAGTTTTGAATGCCACGCCTCTCATTGCGGCATAGTCAATTAGGCCATTTTGGCCATTTTTGAAGGGCTCTAGCGCCTTAAAAAACAAAAATATCAAAAAAAGCAAAACGGTCCGACACAGATATTGACAATATTAATCTGTGTTGAAAAAATCATTGCTCTAGCTTCAAAAACCAAGGAGGAAAACGAGGAGTACGTTTGTATGGAGAAATGACCACTCCCGTTGGCTCTTAAGATACGTCAAATATTACGTCTATAGTCTGTACAGTCGCCATCAGATATATCGGAGCGGCCAAGGTGTTCACAATATCTGAACACGCGCTCTAACGCCCTGACAATAGAGGCGTGTTCCGATATTTGTGAGCACCTTGGCCGCTCCGATATATCTGATGGCGACTGTACCTTTAGGTACGTTTTCGGGTAGTTATAACATTTATTGGTTAACCGACCAATTACAATACCGCCTGGATCTCTAACTGAACGACCTGACTTTAGCCTACATTATTTGATCGTGTAATGTTTTCATCTACCCTCAACTAGCTCAAGGAGCCATTTGAGGGTAGATTTTGTTTACTTTTATTTAAATACTTAAAGATACAGAGTATAGACTGATACGATATGGATTATATATGTTAGTGTCAAAAGTTACATTTTTGTTTGAAGAAAGGTTGGTTTCGACAGTGACAATATCTAATCCATATCGTATCTAGTATGTAATATTTGACGTATCTTAAATTCGAATCGGGCCGCTTGTGTAAATTTCATTCGGTAGCGTGACGAGTGTTCGCGTTTGCGTTATGTCGGTTTTTGTATGGGATTTTGAACAGCGCGCCAAGCGGGACGTTTTGGAAACTCAAATCCCATACATAATGACACTTAACGCAAACGCGTACGTCACGCTTACGAATGAAATGTACACTAGTCCCCTAGTTACTGACATAAACGCCGTCGAGAACGTAATTTACTTTCTATACGTCCCGTTTGCACTAATATGCGAGTGCGAGCGAGATGTATAGAAAGTAAATTACGTCCTCGACGGCGTTTATGTCAGTGACAAACTGATGGTAACCGTACAGACATACAGAGCCCACACCGCATAGTAGTAGTAGGTAGTAAACTCTATTGTACAAAACACATAATATAAGTACCGTATAATGGGGTGAGTAGGGACAAAACTGACGTTCAAACCTCGATAACCTCGATAATTTTATTTTTACATTTTATGCAAACTTAATTTTATTAATAAATGTTCCGGCCGTTTGTATTTTAGTTTTTGTTTGATTTTAGGTAGGTCCATTTCATAACTCTAACGATAAACACAAAATCCCTCGTAGTTGGGGTGAGATGGGATTTCATACAAAAGGTGATTTTGAAACGTTGTTGAATCGATTTTTTTTATTATGAATATTACTATAGCTCCATTTGTAATAGGAATACATTATTTAGGTAGCAGTAGCCTTAAAAAACCATCTCAAGCCCCTGTCATTCCTTCTCTCCCCATTCATAACCCGACTCTCCTCGCAATCCCTACTCAGCCCATTTTATGATAGGTAACTTACAATTGGGAAAAGCTAAGTACAAAAAAAACCGGTCAAGTGCGAGTCGGACTCGCGTTCCAAAGGTTCCGTACATTACCACACTTTTAAGAATGTATTTTTTTATGTGGAACATGAATGAAATGTGTTTAAAAACCCGTTGGGGTCGGATCAAAAACTAGGTAATTAAGTCCGACTCACGCTTGACTGCACGTTTCTAGTGTTCCTGTCATCTATAGGTAAAAAACTATTTTTTGTATTTTTTTCAAAATTTTACACCCATTAGTTTCGGAGATAAAGGGGGGGGACATACAGACAGACAAACGCACGAGTGATCCTATAAGGGTTCCGTTTTTTCCTTTTGAGGTAAGAAACCCTAAAAAGCGAACTTAACCCTTTGAAGCATCTCTTCCAGTTAACCTTTGAGTGCACATGCCATACAACCCTTAAATTTTGATGGTAATTTCGTACCGTCACTAACCCGCCGCGAAAGATTGCAATTTGCCCAACGCCATTAAAATGCGCCGCGGAAATTTGTGAATATTGGATAGGAATTTATATTACGAGCAACGTCGCGGGAGGTAGCATTAGGAATTTACAGAAAGGACATAATTATATTAATTTGATTTGGATTTGTTATGGATATGATCTCTCACGGCCGATTAGAATTTTAAGATACGTCAAATATTTCAGCTAGATACGATATGGATTAGATATGTCAGTGTCAATCAAACAAAAATGCCACTTTTGACACTGACATATCTAATCCATATCGTATCTAGCCGTAATATTTGACGTATCTTTAATTCAGTCAGTATCTATTGTGACTATTCTTCATCGGGTAACGTAACTTTGGTCAATGACAATAGAATTACGATTCATAAGAGCTTGTTGCTAGGCCTACATGAATAAAGTATATTTTTGTTTTTTTTTTTGAATGTAGATCAAAGGACGCAGTAACGGAACCAATTGTTATAGTGTTTAAAGTAAAGCCTGACCAGGAATGAAAAAAAAAAGCGCTGGTGGCCTAGCGGTAAGAGCGTGCGACTTTCAATCCGGAGGTCGCGGGTTCCAACCCCGGCTCGTACCAATGAGTTTTTCGAAAATTATGTACGAAATATCATTTGCCAGTCGCTTTTCGGTGAAGGAAAACATCGTGAGGAAACCGGACTAATCCCAATAAGGCCTAGTTTCCCCTCTGGGTTGGAAGGTCAGATGACAGTCGATTTCGTAAAAACTAGTGCCTATGTCAAATCATGGGATTAGTTGTCAAGCGGACCCCAGGCTCCCATGAACCGTGGCAAAATGCCGGGATAACGCGAGGAAGAGGGATTGAACTGTCACCTTATACATGAAAATAACAGCGCCCTCTTGATAATGATCGTATACTTATTACTGGCAAAGACATATGTAACTTCGTATAAGACGAATAAAGTCTAAGGAAAAAACGTGCCAGGGAATTCAAGCAAAAGTCATTCTCGAATAGATGGCGCACACACCTTTAGCCTATCCTCGGCTAGATGGCGTGACGACACCGTTTCATATTTAACAATTTTAACACATAGATATCAGTGAATGAACATGGATCAAAATGATATAAAAATAATAAAATCATTTATCCATATATATACATTTTTTGATAACTTTATACGTTTTCATTTTGAGTTTTAGTCGTGTGTCGATAGATGGCAGTAAATTTACAGTGACTACAAAATTTACAATGACAGGACCCCTTCTATACTATCTATTCTTTTTGTTACTGGTCAGTCTTTATATTATTTGATCTGGATTTGTTATAGATATGATCTCTCAGTGTCAAAAGTGACATTTCATCATCCAGTAACGTAACATTTGTCACTGACAGTAGATCACATGTAAAGCCTAACCAGTAATATTATACTATGTAGTAGTAGTAATATACTATGTACTGTTCCGATTGTTTGTGCTTACGAATAAATCTATTCTATTCTATTCTATTCTATTCTATTAATATATGATCATTGTCAAGAGGGCGCCTCTATTACCATGTATAGTGTATTCAGTATATGTAATATGAAAAAAATTGTTCCAGTGAAATTGTCCATATTGTCCTCTCCTACTGCGTTTCTGCATGCATCGGCTCGATGTTAAATTGTCAGTACATACCTATAGTTAGTTTTTTTAACATTTAGTAAAAAGGTAAACAATCTTGACGTGTCTTTTTATAGAAAAACACATTTGAAAAATAAGTCACGGCAAATATGTAACAATTATGAATCATGTTCGATTATTTACATTCTTTTGCTTTCATAAGTAATAGTTACTGATTTTTAAAAAGCGTTTTTCAATTAAAAGACACGTCAAGATCGCGTAGTATTTTTCTAATGCTAAAAAAAACTATACATATTGGCATTGCCGTGTAGCTTTCCTTAGTACGAGTAATATCCCTTTCTACATAACGTAAGTCTGTTAAATTCCTAATAATTTCCAACCGAAATTCTATTTTTTAACCGACTTCCATTTCATAGAAGGAGGAGGTTCTGTATTCGGTTGTGGCTATGTTTTTTTTTTTATGTATGTTCAACATCGATTACTCCGAGACCCGTGGGCCGATTTGAGTAATTCTTTTTTTATTCGAAAGGAAGTACTTCCAAGGTGGTCCCACATTAATCTGGTGCTGTTCTGATGATGGGATCCATGAGGAATTGAGGGAACTCCTCAATTTTTAAATGCACATGTAGGGTGATTTGGGTGTTTTCTTAAGCAACTCGAGCATTTTCTCTCGAAAACCACCAATTTGATGAAGTGGACCTGATGATGATGATTGTTTTGATGATAATCATGACGATTTCTTAAAATGTACGACGTTCAGCGATTATTCCGAGACCCGTGGTCCGATTTGAGCAATTCTTTTTTTGTTTGCAGGGAACTGCCTCCAAGAGCGTCCCACATTAATCTGGTGCTGTTATGATGATGGGATCCGTGAAGAATTGAGGGAACTCCTCAATTTTTAAAGGCACATGTATGGTGATTTGGGTATTGTTTTAAGCAAATCAAGCATTTCCTCTTAAAAATCACTAATTTGATGGAGTGGACCTGATGATGATGATTGTTGATGATAAATGATGATGATTTTATAAGTGTAGATTACTCCGGAACCCGTGGTCCGATTTGAGTAGGTAATATTTTTTTTGTTTGAACGAAGTTACCTCCAAGGTGTTCCCATAATATTGTTGGTTATAATCTGGTGACGGAATTCATAAGGAAATGAGGGAACTCCTCAATTTTTAAAGGTACGAGTATGGCGACATCGTTGTTTTTTATAGTAACTCAAACATTTCTTCCCGTTAATAACCCATTTGATGAAGTACAACGCCTTACCACGAGTTTGACACTACATCTTCACTTCACATCTTGACGACCGGTCTGGCCTAGTGGGTAGTGACCCTGCCTATGAAGCCGATGGTCCCGGGTTCGAATCCTGTTAAGGGCATTTATTTGTATGATGATACAAATATTTGTTCCTGAGTCATGGCTGTTTTCTATGTATTTAAGTATTTATATATTACATATATATATCGTTCTCTGAGTACCCACAACACAAGCCTTCTTGAGCTTACCGTGGGGCTTAGTCAATTTGTGTAATAATGTCCTATAATCCTATATATAATCCTATATATTTCCTATATATATATCATCTTCGTAACTTACTTTCTATACATCTCGCTCGCACTAATAGGATGCCAGTACGAGCGAGACGCATAGAAAGTAAGTTACGCACTCGCTAAGCTAATATGTCAGTGTTAGACTTATGGTAAGGCTACTGAGGAGTTGGGAAATGGCGGTTGAAGGGTTGGTGGTTCAGGCTTCAGGGTCGAGGGGTTCCGTGATCAGGGGTTGATGTGCTGTGAGGTTAAGTGATCTGGGGGTTGAGGGATTGGGTCAGTGGCGGGGCGGAGGATGGATTTTGTGTTTGTGCACTGTAGTGACAGGAATGATTACGAATTTAGTGATACGCATCATTATTATTTTCATTCATGCGTCACGCGTCACTCATAAGCTGTTAACAATGCCTTACAATTAAAAATGGAGAAATAAAAACTTTTACAAAAAAAAACAAAACCGACTTCAAAAAGGATAAAATAAAATATAATCCGTTTTTAAGTATATGCGTTACTAACTGATATGTTTGAAGTCCGTGCCAAGAAAAATATTTCCACATAAAATTAAATTAAATTAGTATTAGTCTTAAAAAATGTTGGTTCTTTATCTAAACTCTTATTTTTGGACAAATGGGAGAACCTCAGAAAATACTCTGACTTAACGAGAGCATATGCATCGGGGCTCGAAGTCTAGTAATTGTTAGGTCTGTGGTCTAGGATTATCATTTGATGTAAGCGGCGAGTTAGCACTTTTATAGGCCACCGCGGCCCAGGGCGCTAGCTCACAGTCAACACCATCTTTTACACAAAAATACGGGTGCACTTTGGTTAAATTTTACTAAAATTTACTAAAATTATTAACTACATAAATACACTACAAATTCGCTACGATTTTTCAAAAATCTGAACCTACTCCACCTTAAACATGAACTGTATCCACACGAAAAGACATTTGTATATGTATGTTAGGTACCTAATCTTTATTAAAAAAAACAGAATTATTGTTATATAACATTATTTATCAGTTAACCTTTAAATAATATATCTGTTGTTAAGATATATTTATTAACATACCTATTATGTTTGATCGAAAACTAACAGTTACGCTAAACGTTAAGTTGACTTTTCCTAAGAAAGCATAAGGGAGTGCCTCTACCAACAAAAACTGTTAGTAGTAGTTCATTCTTTGCTCTTTAAAAAAAAATCAATTCCAATTTTAAAATATTAGTATTCAACTCAAAAAGTCCGCCTAAACCATTCGAATCGCACGCACACATGCACAACACACGCGAACGCGACATTTATAAACGCGTCAGCTGAAAACCATAATTAGACAAATTTGAACTTAACCCCAAAGCGATAAAGTCGAAAACGATTACCGCTTATGCAATAAAATTAGGATATTTCAAAAGTCAAATACAACACTTGAAATAATCAATCGACAACCGAATTTCAACCTAGAGAGTATACAACTAAGGTTGAAATTCGATTGAGTATTGGATACAGATATGTCATGACTGTGTTCCGAATTTGAAAGAGCTTTCCGAGGGGAGCCGAACGCGTACCGATCGGGTCCGAGAGGCGCCGAGACGCAGCCACTGCCGCGAATGCATTACGACGTAGTGGCGTAGGGTTGGCGATAAGGAAAAACTCGGGATAATTTTTGCGAGTTTTCTTGAAAAATAAGTTAATAACGTGTATTTTTTTTGTTTATTTTTTAACATTTAGTAGTTTTAGTTATAGTATTAAATGCCTAAATAAATAAGCTACATGTTTTAAGTGTATTAGTGTTTATTGTCTTGTAAATGGCGTACAAAGATTGAGCGTATATTAATATGACTTCACTTAGACATTTCAGACAAACCTAAGTATAATTATAATAAGGTTTAACTATTCAATGTGCCAAAAAATTAAAAACTGTTTAATTTATTTAGCTATAAGAATCAAAATCCTCAAATAAAAAGCTTTCCCAACCAACCCGCCTTCTAAAACCTTCGAAGAATTTGCCACCCAGTTAATAGTTTTTGAAGGTTATGTTGCAGTAAGCAAGAATGTTATACATAAACAGTATCAACATTTCGGTACAAAGCTTTTAATTTCTTTTAAGGGTATAGCAAAAGTCCTAGGTCGATGAACGAATAAAATATCCTTTAAATATATGTAAATTAGATAACAGTGTGGTTTAAATATAAACCACAATAAAACTCTCTAAATATTAAAGCTTTCAACTCTAAATTAAAACAAATCAACCAATAAGCTACAATAATGAAAAATCCCAATACATTTCCCGCCGCAGCCCTACCCTCGGGGCGGGGCGTCCCGATCCCTCTCGCCAGTCTGTCGCGGCCCGCCGCGGAGGCAGCACGCGATGCCTTAGCGTATTATGTTCCTCCCCGACCTACCGCGAGCCTGTATGGTTGACGACGTAGCTACCTACCTCCAGGCGCCCTCCTCGGGACAGGTGGCTACATTTTAACAACAACATATGTAATTAACAATCATATTAACAGATGTTGTGGCTAAATGTCGCTTACGCGCCGCCGCCGGGGTATTTTTGCGAGTGGATTTTGAATTTGAGTGTTGTACAGTGATGGTAAACAGATCGATCGCAGGAGATGTTGAATTGCACGTGAAATAGTTTTCCGTTAGATCTGATATGATGTTCGTTGGAAAATCGAAAATATCGGTATTAACAACGTGGTTAAATTAAAAACATTCTAACTAAATCTTATAATAAAACGCAATTAAACTGAATATTCTTAACAAATACTCTCAATAAAATATCCACATAGAAATGAGAAATCTAAATCAAAATGTTTCGCAATATTAACTAAATATAAAAAAAATAACCGTTTGTACAACCCTGACATAACTCAATCAAATTTCGAAAGTATAATCTAATTCTATAAAGAATTCGATTTTCAAATATCCAAATGTTGATAAACATCATTTCTCTTGCTACAAAACTATTCTAAAACCGGCCAGTTACATTTCATCCGAACAGCGAACGCTGGCCGAAAATAAAACTGAAACTGTTAAAGCATTCCTCCGCAAAAAAAGAAAAAAGAATCAGCGTATTGTCAACTGAAAAACACGTGTTTATAAAATGAATGACGGATCAAAATTTACAATTACACAAAACAACAAGGTGTAGTACCTAGTGTCTTACTAAACTATAGTTATTTCTAAATAAACAAATGAAGAAAATAATAAATAAAAGGTTAGATTTGTGGGATAGGTTGGTGGATGGTAAATCGATATGGTGTGGAGATGTGAACTGCAGGCGAAATACGGCATAGAGTAGCATAACGCCCATTCATGTCTGCTGCGGGTACGACCACGTGATTTCATTTCAGATTTTTTTTCTAAGATCGACATTTATCTAGTCTATGGTATGATTATCTTTTAAATGGTTCACTGGACTGTGTGTGTTATGTTAAAGCTGCCAGCTTTTCAAGTTTTTAAGAGATCGGCAGAATTAATATGAAGTTTTTGGAAAAGGATTAAAATACATTAGTATTTAAAAACATAGTGGTAAAATTATCGAAACTATCGTTGATAATGGAAATAGTTGATACAGACTAATATTTAAGTTTTCAAAAACACAGAATAAAGTACCAATTGGATGTTTAAAAAAAAAAAATAGTGAAGTGAAAAGAAAACGTGCTATACCATAAAATATAACATATTATAAACAAATTATATTTACATATCAACATAGGTTATAAACGACTTTCAAAATAGTATAATTGCGAAATAGGAATGTAACGAATGATATTAACCTAAAAACAAAATTAATTGGACACTTTTAAAAACGTGGATCCAGGAATTCCGTATAGATTGTAAAATCTGTTTGGTTTTAAGACTTTTAAGCAAGGTATGTCAAAAAGTTTTAGTCATCTGTAACATAATATTGATCTAAGAAAAACGGATAATCGGATAAAATTTATAGGTAACAATGTTAAACAAACGAAATTATTGCATTTATCAACTAGAGTTATATTTTTTTTATTTAATGTAAAATAATAAAGTTACCGACTACCGAAAGCTTGCGAAGAAAACGTGGTCATAAAGTTTGTCTTCAAAATCAACCTTCAACATATTCGATAACATATATAAAAAAGCAGACCAATGTTATTTATTAAACTCAATAATATCCAAAGATAAAGGTACACATTTATGCAATTAATCGGGTCCTCACGTTGCATTGTGAACAAAATTACCTAAAGTGCACGAAAACACCTTTAGCAAGTCTAAACAGAATCTACCCAAACCTAAGTACTCCTAATTTCAACCTTACTCAAATCTACTCAAAGTTCATAATCCAAAAAAACAATCCTAATAAGACTTTGCACAAGTTACACAAAATGCAAAGGAAATAGTAACACATCTAAGTTCAAAATGCGACTTTAGGCGTTGTTAATAAAGTTCAAAATTCAAAGTATCTAAACGCATAGATGCAGGTCTCAGCTGCAGAGTCAGCAGTATGTCCGATTGTGGAAATGGAGACACTTTAAGTGGAGATTAGCGGACCTTATCCTTAGAGCAACGAGAATTAAAGTTAGTCGTTAAGTGTTGGTAGCAACTTGAGTCTATTGAGTCTAAATTTGAAGAACTCGACTCGGTTTTACTCGAGACTCTTAATCTGAAAATTTTATAAAATTAAGATGAGTTAAACGTTATACACATGAACTAAGAGCATTTAGTAACTGGAGACGTCTTGGCTGTCATTTTCTGTACGAAACAGTCTGCCGATTTTTGCGGGGGAGGGGACGTCAAATGTATTGCTATTTCTACATGATTTGTACGTAACGTAAGTACAAATAGCCATGTCAGTCCATACACAAGTTTGCACAATTGTGCAAGTTTTTCGGCAGAGGGGTAAGCTCTTAAAGGCGACTCCAGTTAATGAATGCTCTAAGCAGATGAAGTACTTAATTGAGGTATCAAAGCTACTGAAAAGAAGGGAAGTTTTTAGAATCTACAAAAAAATATGTTCCATTAACAAATTTAACCATTGATAGTGTAATCAAATATTAATTAACGTTAATGAAATAAGAAATCATATCTAGATTTTAACAACATTATAAAAAAAAGAAATCACTATGATCTTGATCCACTCATCAGATTCAACGGCAAAAGGTCTAAAGTGGAATAATTATCTGGAAAAATTTATAATTTTTCGGTACCTAGGATTATCTACAATGGACTAAATAAATCCTAATTAGATGTATCAACTATTGATTTAACTTTAAGAGAATAAATGAAATATAACATATGTTAAATAATATCAAAAAATATCATTATGTCATAGATCAATTAACTTAAATGATATATATGGGCCTCAAAACAACATGTACTGTCTCGGTGCTAATATCGGCAGTATCAGCATTGCCTTTGCTCTATAAAACGCTGAAACAAATAAAAAAAAACAACATCTAGTCTATTCTGAAGAACAAAACCGGTACATCTGGGCCTAGTGCGGCATTCAACTTTAAAAAGCCGATCTTGATCTGATATTGATTTGACACTTAATTTTACCTTTTATTAGATTATAAAATCTTAATTTGAGAACTGTTCCAATTGTTATATTCCAACAATAATATAGTGTTAGTTTATACTTGATATACGTAACACAGTTTTGCATGTAAGGATTTTGTCAATATACTTTAACCTTTACAAGACCTTTACTACTCCTCACTGGGCTTTATCTGCCTTGAGTTCTGCAAAAAAATGGAACATGTACAATTAATTCCTCAAAAAAATACATGCAACGCATCTTGTTCGTTTACTATATGCTTAATTGCCTATACAGAATTTATTTTAGTAGTACCACTGTATATATCTTTTATGTAAATAAATGGTTAATTTAATGAATTAATATGGATAGATGATTGATTAATATGAAAAAATAATAGGCAGAAAGTTCTCGCACCAACTATTTCGACAATGACATATAATTGAAGACTTATAATTAAGTTGGTGTTATATTCATATACCTATGAGTCAATATCGAATCAAGATAAGGTTTTGAACATGAGAAAGCGCCTCCTGGCGTCGGCTCCAGGCGGAACGAATGAATGCTGACTGAAGAAAACTAAACGATTTGGTTACGGAGTAATCCAGGAAAGATCTGAATCTATACATCTCTATCTATGTTATAAAATGAATATAAAACTAAAATTAACTACAATTGAGATAAATATACCTATCAAAATTTTGCGCCTTTGGTAGGGCGCTCATCACGCAGGTAGCGTCTACCTATGTTTATTTGTGTGATGGAAATTTGTTACAGAAGTCATATTAAGTATCACAGATTTTTGGTAATACAAAAAATAATTGAGGTAAGGCGGGGTAAAACTAACATAGTTTATTTTGCTCGGGACAAGACAAACAGTATGAGGATTCCATACAAGTGATAGTCTTACCCCGATGATTACTCCTACATTACCTTAATTAAATTAATTTTGGTGAAAAATTAAAGCAACTTGTTTGAATTAAAATAAAAAACCTACTTACAAATTAGGAAAAACTACTTATAAAATTAACAACAAAATATGATTTCAACGGTAGTGACTGAACCAATAATCAATACTTACTCAAATAGTACAATAACGTTACGTTTTGGAGACGTAACAATTAATTACACCTGTCAAATAAAGCTGGAAGATTTGCTAGGAAACAAATAAAATAACTCTAATCTTACAATCTCAAATGATGATAGTTTATCTTATAATTATTTAATAATATTATATTAGCAAAACAGTATTAACAATATAAATAAATAAACAAAACATTAAAATTAAAACTAAAACTAAACTATGACGAATGACGAATTAAATATATGTGGTGGAACGAAAGGATTTCCTTTATTGCTAAAAGTTAAAAATGGGTAAAATGATCAAAAAGAAACAAAACCAATTAGACCACAGATAATCATATTAATGATTTTAATGATAATGTTTTATTCAGCAAAAATAATACAGTCTAATGAGTAACGTCAAAAAGATTAAAAACTAAAATTAAAAAACAGAAATTAAAAACTAAACTAATCTAAATTAAAATAAATCTAGAAAAGGCCTCCGCGGCATTGTGCCAATGAATGATTAGATCTATTTTTATTTTATTACGCTAAGTATAACAAAATCGTTAAACGGTCGATGGCGTTCTGAAATTAACAATAACCACCCGACCATACCTACTATTTTATCTAAAACACAATTTCGAGTATATTAATAAAATTATTGTTTAGGTTATAAAAACAAGAAAATAACTAACCTAACCTAACCAAACTAATATAAATTAGAAAATAAATAAATTTCGATAACACCAAAGCGTTTTCGGGAGAAATAGAAAAAGCAATAAAGCAAAATTAGTTCATACAGAAAAATACGAAACACTTGTAAATGTAAACAACATAAGAAACAATAAAAAAAAAACAAAGAATAATAACATTAATTAACACAAATAAAATGACACTGTGATAAACTCATATTAAACCATAACATGCTCTGAAATGAAAAACAAATGAAAATCGGTAACCGCTAGAGCACTGCTAGATGAATTCAAAATAAGAACAATGAAAAAAGAAAAAAAAAAACAAGAATACCCGGCGGCTGTTGCCGCGTCGCATCGATGTCTTACAATATACTCGATGTTACCTCATGTCGTTTCTTCTTTCTCACTCTTTCTTGCCACTCTCGGTGTTGAATGTTTTTCACTAACTGTTAATGTTGATATTCTAACCCCTATTCTATGTTAATGTTTATTGTAGACCTTCTGATTTGAAAAAAAAATTGAATTGTTTGTGGTCAGATCAGATTGTCTATAAGTCAAATGCATACACTCAAAATATGTATATAATTTGCCTATTTATGCGATGTATAAAGTTTACTACATGAGTATATGCATTTAGACTTGTTATGTGAATCAATATCTGTTTTGTCTATGGTAGATTTGTGCGTAGAATATTAAAAACAAACTGTCGCAAGAGTTCTGTCACACGCTACGTTGAGTGCTGTCAAATTGCCGCTCACACTTCAAAGAAAAGTTAATTTTAACATTGTTATAACCTACAAATAAGCAGAATAGATTTTATATAGGTTATATATTTTTATGGTTGCGCGATATCTGAGGTTATCCCGTATAAACTTGTATCAGTTCAGCCGTTTCTATTTTTAAAAGCCACTTTAACTGAAGTGAATTCGACCAACCATAGCATAAAATGTCGGAACTAGATTGAATTTTTAGTATCGAAACATAAAGGTGCGTTCAGTTTAATTTGGACTGCATATTGATTCACATAACATTTTTTGTTTTAATATCTTAATGTTAGTTATTAAATTTGTAAGTGCATGATTCCCGAATGCACTAACCCCAGGAATGTGTTGCACGTTTTTATTTTTTAATCTTTTTTTTTAACAGAAGGCAAAGGCTCCATTTGCGGGATTGGATTGATTTGATTTGCGGCTGCAAGGCGAACGTCCGTTGGTTCTAAAGTTTAAAAATGTAAAATACGGACGACTTTTAAAAAATTTGAACATCGATATTTAAAATTCGAACGTCGATAGCGTTTTGTTTTTGCTAAAAGCGTATTGCGATATCGGAAGTAGGGACAGCGGAAAATATTTTTCTTCAGCAGATATAAATAATAATGTTGTCGTCTCGTTCACTTGACCCTCCTGATCTTTTATTTATTACGTCGCCAGCGGCATTCTTATCAATTTGTGATCTTTATTTCACGGAGAGATGACTGCAAGGTATGTACAATAAACATTTTATTAGATTTAAGAAATTGATTCATATAAAAACCTACAGATTGATTGAAAATTTTTGTGAGGGCGTTTTGGAATACTGTGTAGGTAACAGCATTTTTTATAGCATCACTTAAACCAAATGCCCGATTCAAAAATATTGTAACTTGTAATATGTACAGTCACCTGCAATAATATGTTACACAAGGAAGGTTGCAAAAATATCTGACACAATCTATTCATATCAATTCGTAGAGCCATAAGAGCGTGTACATATTTTTGCGGCCTTCGAAGGGTAACATATTATTGCAGGTGACTGTACTAGCAGGTCTTTTAAATAAATACCTTAAATGGTTTATTAATCGTTTTAAAGCAAATAACCATTCATTTCTTAACAAGCTACTTTTCACAACAATTCCCACCGTCGACAACTTTCCTCGCAAGTCAAAATGTATGTAAACGCTAAACAAACCTGATCCGATGATCCCCATTCTCCCCAAGCCCGGGCTTACAAGTTGGGGAAAGTTGGGCAACGTTCGACACTTAAGATATAAGTTGGTTAAGTTACGTAAGGTCGTAACCGACGTTGTATTTGTTAGGGTGTATCCTTTTGCGAATTGTGTTAAGTGTTAGCACGTGTATGACGTATTAGGTGTTAACGTGGAAAGTTCTAGAGAATCTAGATTTGGTTTTGAATTGTGCTTTAAAATCTGTCATTTAACTAGTTTCTTAATCACTAGTTTTTTTAATTGAGGGGTATAAAGCTAGTGTGGAAAGCTGAATAAGTGTTAATTTTGAATGTGGATTTCTGTTCACCAGTGCGCCGTAGATTCAGATTCAGATTCAGATTCATATTTATTTGCAGAAAAAGGGTTAGTTACAGGTCTTAACTTTAGGTTAGTAATGATCCACCTTAATCCGCTATCTCATGACAGCATGCAAATTATTCTTAAAACTATATTCTACAGCATTCATATATATAGGTATTTACAAAGTATTACATTAATTAGCTATATACACTTATACACAATACATTTACACTAATTTATAAACAATGTCAAGTTAAAATTATGCCAAATAATAAGAAAACCTAAAATTAAAAATCAATACATATTTCATGTCATCATGTTTTTATAATTCAAAAATTCTTTCATGTTGTAAAAACAATGATCTTGGAGCCAAATTCTAAGGGTACAATTGAAATCCTTGCGTTCAAGATTCCTAATTTCTGATGGTAGATTGTTGTAAATGACAATACACATATAATACGCATTCCGTTTGTAAATTTCAGTCCTACAGCGTGGCTGGTCTAAAAGATCTCTGTAAGGTTCCCTCAAGATACCTGTAAATACCTCAGACCTTTTCTTAAAATAATTTGGAAATTTGTTAATAAACAAACATATTTTGTAAATGTACATACAAGTTAATGGAAGAATGTTAAGTACTTTAAAGATAGGCTTACAGCTACATCTTGTCCAGGCATTTGCAATTGCGCGTATACATCGTTTTTGTATCTTGAATACTCTATCGACATCCACAGAATTGCCCCATAGGATGAGGCCATAATTGAGGACGGATGAAACATAGCCATGGTAGGCCGTGAGTGCTGCTTCAACGGATACACTCTGCCTTAACCTTCTCAATGCGAAGACAAACCGGTCAAGTCTACTACAAATAGAGCCAATATGATTCTTCCAGTCAAGAAAGGAATCCATATGAATGCCCAGAAATTTTACTTTTTTGGTTTCCATTAGAGCAATACTATTAATGGTAATATTTATTGTTTATTGTTTATTGTCATTTATTGCATACATGTACATTGATGCATAGAAATACATGATGTTAAATTTAATTGAGTAGGAGTTGACCTAGATGAGTGAAATTGCATATAATGTGTTTTAGAAAAATTAAGAAGAAGATTATTATTGTCTATCCAATTATTTATGTCAGTTAAGGCGTCACCTATGTCAGCTTCATATTTACATATATTGTCATTATCACTCTTAATTATTATTGTTGTATCGTCAGCAAAAAGTATAGATTTGGGTTTCACGGCTTTGGGAAGGTCATTTATGAACAATAGGAAAAGTAATGGCCCCAAATTACTGCCCTGAGGTACTCCCGAGACAACAGTGCGGAATGTCGATCGATACACTTCTTTGTGAATCTGGTTATCCACCTCTTCCAGTCTTGTGATCTCAGTACATTGATTCCGATTCGATAGATAGGATTTAAGCCAGTCATTCGCTACACCTCTAACGCCATATGCATTTAGTTTTGCCAATAGCCTTGAGTGTTCCACAAGATCAAATGCTTTGGTCATGTCAAGGAATATTGACATAACTGGTGACTTGTTATTGATTGCTCCAGTCACATATTTAATAAAGTCAAGGCAAGCTAGTTCTGTATTACGATCCTGTCTAAAACCATATTGATCGGGATGTAGGATATCAAATTTGGTTAAAAAGTTATTTAATCTAACACAAAAGGCCTTTTCAACGACTTTTGAAATGACTGGAACTATGGTAATTGGCCTGTAGTTACTTGGGTCATCACGTTCACCTTTTTTGAACAACGGTTTTACTATGGACATTTTTAGCTGCTCAGGGAAATGGCCTTGACTAAAAGATAAATTTATTATATGTGCAAGTGGCTGACAGAGAAATATTCCAGCTTCCTTTATTATTCTAGTTGAAATACCATCAGTCCCACAAGTATTGCTATTTTTTAATGATTTTATAAGTTTGTGGACTTCAATATCATTAACAGGCATAAGGAACATTGTAGATTGATGGCTGTCTACATTAATTGTTGCCCCAGTGTTCCTGGTTATCTTAACATTACTTGCTTCTATAAAATGATTATTTAATATAGTGCAGATATCTATTGGGTTAGAGTATGTTACGTCATTGACTTTCAAATTATTTATATTAGTAGTATAATCAAAATTACATGTCTGAGAATTAATAATATTCCAGGTCGCTTTACACTTATTACTATTAGTAGAAATATATTTACTATTGCTAATTTGTTGTGACCTATATATGCACTTCCTAAGTAGTGAGCTATATTTTTTCAAAAACATTTTATTCTTAATCGACTTACTTCTACTATTTCTGAACTGATAAAACAATTGACGTTTCACCTGACATGACTTACGTATTCCTCTTGACAGCCAGATATTTTTTTGTTGGTTATTTACTTTAAATCTAATCAGAGGAAAACATAAATCATAGAAAAGACATATTAAGTCATAAAAGTAGTTAAACGCGTCTTGAGAATTATTAGAGCTAAATACTTCACAAAAAGATAAGGCCTTGATGCTGTCATAAAATTTCCGCACGTTGTCACTACAATAGTCTCTCCTAAACTCATACCATGTCGCATAAGTTTTGATCTTGTTGATGTTTAAGATAATAGACTGTGCCATTTCATGATCGGATAGATTGAGCCTGTGGGTGTCAGATTTAACTTGGACCATGTTACTGGCGATCTGGTCAATACAGGCGTTAATTCTAGTTGGTGTTTTTATGTGCAGTGTAAAGTTATGGGTCCTTAGTAGACTAACCAGCTCATTTGTAACTGAGCTGTGTTTTAATGTGTCTAAGTTCCAGTCACCACAAACCACAATCCTTTTCTTAGGAAACTTTAAAGCTAAGTAATGTAACAAATTTTCAAGTTTATAGAGGAAAAGATTAATATGAGATTGCACTTGCTTTGGTATTCTGTAAATTGTAATGACCAGTAGATTCGCACTTTTAATTTCCACACCACAACACTCAAAATAGTAGTCAGTTGCTAACTTTGCCGGAAACTCAATTGATTTTGCTTCCAGTCTCTTTCTGACCAAAATTGCTGTGCCACCTCTGCTATTAATTCTGCAATAAGATGATGCTAATTTAAAATTACTGAGTCTTACATTTTGTTCACAACCTATTTTAACAAAAGTTTCACTAAAACAGATGACATCAATGTCTTGATTCTTACTTTGAAATTCATCCAGTGTAATTTCAAGAATATTAAGCTTACTCAATAGACCACATATGTTTTGATGAAACACCATACATTTATTAGAAGAATTTCCATTACTTGTAGTTGTTACGAAAAAAATCAGCCGGTGTTGAATGAACTAATGAATCAGATTTAGTTTTATTATTATTTGGCGTTAGCATAAGATGATTTTCTTTATTAGATGTCAACATTTCATATAGATCATGGAATATTGTTCTCATTCCCTTATTATTTAGACGACCAGAGTGACTCAAAAACATATCAGAGTCATAGGATAAGTTACAATTACTATCAAAAATAAATGCATAGTTATATCTATTTATGTCAGAGTACATTAGATTATTAAAAATTTCAATTCTTTGGTTGAATATACTAGAATAATTATTACATTTAAAAGTAGGGGCACATATAATTATATTGGTATGGCAAATTTTTTCTAGGCATGTTCTGATGTAAGAAACCAAGGTTGAATAATTTTGAGAATTTTTAATATCCTCCTCACCTATGAAAATAACACAATAGTCACTCAATGTGTAACGTTGTAACTTTTTGTCAAGATCTTTTAGTAAAACTTTGATGCCAACCCCCTTTGTAAGGTAATGACAAATTTTATACAAATCGCCTAAGTAAAAATTTGCTATATTAAGTAACTTATTAAAGCCATTTGAGCTGTAAAATTCACACATAGACTACCGTGTACAACAAAGGATCTGCATATTAAGTTTATTTTACATTTATATTAAGTATTTCTTATACCAAGCGTCTTAACACATGTAAATACCTATAAGATTAATTTATAAGGGTCGATAAAAATAATACAGTATAATGAGTAACATAAAAATATTAAAAACTAAATTTATAACTAAAATTAAAAACTACCTAAAATTAAAAATTAACTAAAATTAAAAACTACCTAAAATTAAAAACTAAACTAATCTAAACTAAAGTAAATCTAAAAAAGGCCCCCGCGGCATTGGGCCAAAGATGCTCGCAGCATTCCCTCGCTGAATGGCAATACTAATGCGTTGCGAGAGAAAGCTGCCAGCTCTCTGGTCACCGGTGGTATCGGCCAGCTTTTTCGACAGTTCTTTAAAAAGAACATGAGCGCTTGGACCCCACGGCCCCAGTGTCTCGACACCGAATGCCACAAAATGGTATTGGGGGCCGAGACCTTGATACTTTGAAAACTTTTTGTTTTCAGCCGCCTCGGCAGCCGCCCCAGCCCTGGTCGAAGTTCTTGGTAGATGGGACGGTGCCAGTGTATCGACGCATGTGGCGTCCCAGACTAGCACCCGTCCCATCTTCCACGGGACCAGGGACATACCGTCCGGTCTCTTGCCGTCGTCCCTCAAAACGCCGTTAGGTTCGAGGATAGCTGGCGCATTGAAGGTGGCAAGAGACCGGCGGATGATATCATTTAGGGCAGCGTGCCTGGAGAGGCGAATAGACAAATCTTATTATGCTTAGTTTCTTGCTCATTAAATTCTGCAGTCGTGAGACTCGTGAGGTCGGCTGCAGTCGTCGGCATCTCCGGGTGGCTATCCGGAACAGGTGTACTCTTGAGACAAGTTCCAGGATCTATGCAATGGTTAATATGGTTATTTACTTTTTCATGCTCTTGATTACAACCATTTTCGCTGGCATCTAGACTCAAGTTAATTTTAGTTGATTTCAAACTTTTTTTCCCATTTTTTCCAGAACTTAGGGTACTATTTGACTGACAGATGTGTGTAAGTGTGTTGATTTTTTTAGTACACTCGTCAATATTAGTAAGCCCTTAAGAGATGCATATAGGGTTATTGCGTCAGTTTACCGTCCAGTGCATTGACATAGATATCTAGGGACTGGCTTTACGGGCAATAATAATAGCCACAGGGGCCAGTACAGCGGTGTGAAACCGCTACAACGCGATTGGTTGATGAGTTCGCATCACGCGCGCGATTGGTTGACGAGTTCGCATTACGCGCGCTATTGGTCGCAACTAGTTGCGTTAGACTGCACGATTGGCTGGAATTCGTGAGTAACACCGCTGGACTAGTACCATTTTGAGTGCCCCATTAGCCCGCCCTCAGATATTATACGTCAATGGTCCAGTGCCTTTGGCGTAGTTGCTACAGAATTGCGTATAATTTGAATATATGCCTATATATTCAAGAAATGCGTATAATTTGAATATATACCTGTATATTCAAATGATACGCAATTCTTTAGCGACTACGCCAAGTGGACGGAAACAGGCACTGGACGGTGAACTGACGCAATGACCCTACTTACTTGAGAAAAGTTGACTCATGCTGCCGTGTTCGAACTTCAAGATATTCACAAGAGACGACACGTACTAGATCCATTCTAGATACGTTATAGTTTAGATATCAACTAGTTCACTTTTGCAGCGCAATTCGGGCTACCAATGTCACTTTTACGTTAGATAGAGTAAGATATCTATTAGATGTGAATTGGATGTCTAAGTCATATCCTGTGGAAATCGTTCAACAGTATCTCCAGAAACGCGCAAATGTCAAATTTGACAGGTTAGATCTTAAACATATCGTTATCGTATCTTGGTGATGTCTAATATGTCTATTTCAAAATCCGAATCGGGCCCATGTTATCGTGTTCGAGTGGTCTAGGCATCTGCCGCGAATGCAGAGGACGCTGGTTCGATTTCAGCCATCAGGCGAGCCGTATGCTTGTTTTAGACCGAATAGTATTAACTTAGTGAAATGAGTGCATTTTTGTGGATGTCCTATCCCACCAGATTAAACCTCCCCGTGATATGGAGCAGATGTCAAGGCCGCAGATGGGCTGGCACCGCCTCAACACGGTTTGGCACACGGGCCTAACGTTTATTTGTCACATTTAAACTTGCCGTTTTACTTTTTACGGCAGTTGCCTGGTTAGTAATGAGATGAGGTTGTGCTGGTTTTGTTGAGCTTTGGTTGACTGTTGTATTAGTGAGAAGTGCTTTAAGCAACGTACACATGGCCACTTTCAACTAAAGTAAGCCCCTAAGCAAACAAGGTATTTACAAATACTAGTAGGTTTACATTGAGATATTATTAGTAAGTATAGAGATTGTAGAGAAGCCATACCAAATAATCAAATCGTCGCAACCACAACCTGTACCACGTGACTAAAACGTAAGTGCCGTAAAATTCATGGCGCTTACGCGTTTAGGTCGCGAGATCCACGCTCCGCTTCTATGGATTTTTGTCAAAAAAACAATAACTCGTGGGCAAAAATACTGGTTGTCTATGCCGGTTCCATACGTAGTAAATAGTTCAATGAATCGACCAAGACGTGACGTTAGTAGCTACTAGATGAGTACCGTCTAGCTGCTCACCTTATAAAAAATTGGCCACGAAATGTGAATCTATAGTACCTATTAGCATTCTCAGCCAGTAAACCATTAGGTTAAATAGAAATAGTTAAATGGTTTTAGTTTCTAAAACCAATCAAAAATTTATTGCTTGGTTGGTGTAGGTAAATATTTCTCAGTTTTTTTTATTAGCCTACTTTGGTGTCCCCTTGCTGGGCAAAGGCCCCTCGTTGTCTCCACTCGACCCTGTCATCGGCATTTTCTCACCATTTGGGGTAGAATGCGTCCAAGTCGTCCCGCCATCTCCTTTTCGGTCTGCCTGAACCCCGGTCTGCACCGTATATGGTGTCCCGTGGGTCATTCTCTGTAACCATTTTGGCCCACCTTTCTGGGAGTATGAGACAGACATGTTCAGCCCAGTCCCACTTAAGCTAAGCGGTCTTGACTCCTACATCATCATCATTTCTCAGTTTTAATGTTATTTTGTAGCTGTTACGAAAGCGTCGCAAATTGTGGTGTCACATATATATTTCAGTAGGAATCGTACAGAGGCCCAAAGAGGTTTAAAAGAGGCCATTTAAAACATCTACAGTCACCTACAATAATATGTTACTCTTCGACCGCAAAAATATATGACACGCTCTTCTTGGTCGTGACCTCATGTCTGAGGGACGTGACTCCTATGTGGTATTCTTCCTATCACTGCTCTCCAGGCCTCTCGATCTTCGGCCATCTGCATCGTTGCCTGGAGCGAAACCTGGGTAATATTTTGGACCTCATCTGACCATCTACTGGGTCCTGACCCTCTACTCCTTCGTCCGTCGACACTCCCGGTAATAATGCGCCTTTCTAGCGTGTCCGCTCTTATGGCTCTACAAATAAGATTGTGTCAGATATTTTTGCGGCCTCCGTTGTGTAATTATTATTGCAGGTGACTGTACATCGATGAAAGACGACTTGTCGTTCGTTGACAAACATTAACAACGAATTAGTTCTCACTGTAGGCGTTCCTACTTAGTCACAGATATTTATATCTGTCAAAAACACAATGACATTGACAGTGTACGCGGTGTCAAGGCCGGGCTACTGACATATGACAGTTGGCAGTGGAAATCTGCCAGTTGCCAAGTTGGTTGAATCGTTTTTGTTTCGTCTAGATTCACGGAAATCCTTAAATAACACCATTCATTTATAGTACACTTAAGAGTAATGATAAATAGGTCGCTTTTTATAAAAATAACACGTTTATGCAGTGGTGTTTGTGTCTAGGACAGGACTACTAATTTCAGAGGGCCTCCCGCGAACATTAAAGTTCGCATAATTCGGGCATCTTTCTGTTTTATTCCAATAAAGGAGTAGGTACTTAGATTGACAGAGATATTCGAAATTTACTAACCTCGATTTTCGCGTTTATAGCCCTGGCAGCCGATTTTGGGATCAATTCGGTCTTGCAAATCAGTTAAATGCGTATTTCTCAGAGACCGTTTGACTAGATACCTAAAATTTGGAACAGTTATTGAATATCATTTCGCTGTTTTCCACAGATTTACGAGTGACAAAATCGAGCGCTAAAATTCAAAAATTTGCCCTCAGAACACCTAGTGTAAATTTCATTTGATAGCATGACGTAACATACGTGTCATGTATGGGATTTTGAGTTTCCAAAACCTCCCGCTTGGTGCGCTGTTCTAAATCCCATACAAAAATAGACATAACGCAAACGCGAACGCTCGTCACACTATACGATATACAGTCACTAGGGGTTCTTGGTACCGATAGTAACATCATAAAGAAAGCACTATGGTTTCTAAATTGCCACGTAGCAATGTCAATACCAGACGTCTTGAAGCAGGTACGATAATTCCTATCTTCGCCTGTGTCTGACGGCCCGGTATCATCGATTACATCGAATGTGGCTTTTGCGGTGTTTTTAGAAAACCGCCCAAGTACGAGTCGGACTTGCGCACGAAGGGTTCCGCACCATTAGGCAAAAAACGGCAAAAAAACACGTTTGTTGTATGGGAGCCCCACTAAAATATTCATTTTAGGTATACCATAGTCTAATAAAACATGGTCTTCTATTCCCAGAGTGACACAGGCCTACGTCACAATAACATGGCCGCTATATATAGCGCTATCGCATATTATCATATAGCGCTGTCGCATGATGACGTAGGCTTGTGTCAGTTAGGTGACCTAGAAAAGACGGGAGTGGAGTACCAGGCGGAGTATATTATTATACCATGAGGTATACTGTTTTTAGTATTTGTTGTTATAGCGGCAACAGAAATACATCATCTGCGAAATTTTCAACTGCCTGGCTATCACGGTTCATGAGATACAGCCTGGTGACAAACAGACGGAACGGAACCTTAAAAAAGTAACGCTTTAGTATACATTTGTGTAATATAATTATGCGCGTGCATATGAGATAGAAACAAGCGGGTCAGTGTACGGAATTCCTAGTGCGAAACGTCTCTTCTTTAAGCCCCCTGATGCTAGAGTATGGTCCTCCCTCCTCGCGTCGTGTTCCTCATTGCTGAGGCTCGTCAAATCCCCGTGGAAGCAGCTTCTCTTTAACGGTGTCCTGCCATCTGTGCCTGTTCTTGGCATCGTGAAGCGCGACATGCAGTTGGGTGTCCAGGGTAGAACGGACTTGATCTGCCCACCTTGTTGGGCTACGGCCTCTAGGGGCCCGATTTGGATTTTGAAATAGACATCTATTAGATATGTTGTAGACATCACCAAGATACGATAACGATATGTTTAAGATCTAACCTGTCAAATATGACATTTGCGCGATTCTGGAGATACTCTTGAACGCTTTCCTCAGGATATGACTTAGAGATCCAATTCACATCTAATAGATATCTTACGCTATCTAACGTAAAAGTGACATTGGTTGCCCGAATTGCGCTGCAAAAGAGAACTAGTTGATATCTACACTATAACGTATCTAGCATGGATCTAGTACGTGTCGTCTCTTGTGAATATCTTGAAGTTCGAATACGCCAGTAGGTCGTTTGCCATCAACCTTGAAGATTATGACCTTCTTGGCTATGTGATCGAAAAACTCAAGTATCCTCCAACATATGGCTGAGAGTCTGGTTTTGATGTTGAGTTCGCTTAATATCGACCTATTTGTGCGGAAAGCAGACCAAGGTATCTGCAGCATCTTCCTTCAGCATCACACCTCGAAAGTATCTATGTGTAGAGTATGGTAGAAGTAGCTAATACCACACTTCACCTTTGCTGCATTCTATTTATGATAGCAATGATGCAATGTTAAGTGCATTACCATTCAGACGTGCACAAGAATTCCCAGTTTGCGTGAAATTCTAATAGATCAGGTCCGTCTCAATAATGGACTGTGTGGAATGAATAAATAACTAACACTGTGATTATTTTACTAACGATGACTTAACGCATTCACTGCCAACGTTTTCGTAGCGCTACGCTTGTAGTAGATTCTAGCGTTTTCCCGCTTTGTAAAGGAAAGCGACTTATGAACAGAGAACTCGCGGGTTCCCACAGCACTCAATGTATTGAGAAACAGTCTTAAGAGGATAGTGGAGATATTGACATTATTGATAATATTTTTACATATAATTTCATGTATATTAAATAACCACAGTCCCTTCGTTTGATTTTTCGATTTTTTTATCCATTTAGTTCCATAGACTTGTATAGTTCTGGAAGGGGTGCAAAGTTTCAAGAAACAAGTGCGAGTCGGACTCGCGCACGAAGGGTTCCGTACCATAATGCAAAAAAAAAAAACAAAAAAAAGCAAAAAAAAAAACGGTCACCCATCCAAATACTGACCACTCCCGACGTTGCTTAACTTTGGTCAAAAATCACGTTTGTTGTATGGGAGCCCCATTTAAATCTTTATTTTATTCTGTTTTTAGTATTTGTTGTTATAGCGGCAACAGAAATACATCATCTGTGAAAATTTCAACTGTCTAGCTATCACGGTTCGTGAGATACAGCCTGGTGACAGACGGACGGACGGACGGACGGACGGACAGCGAAGTCTTAGTAATAGGGTCCCGTTTTACCCTTTGGGTACGGAACCCTAAAAACCGTCACCGCTAGTTTGACAGCTGAAATAAATGGCGCTATAGTTGGCTGTGGCGTATGCGTTGCGGTCATTGGATTGCCAAAAGTCAACTCTTCACAACCAGAATTGTCGCATAATGTACAGAGCTGTCACCATCTACATCAGCGGTCAAATACGAAGCGCGAATTTTCCTCAAACTTACCCATCTTATATAGTTTTAGTTTTACGAATAGGACATTGCGATTTGTACGAAATACTAAAATCACCCAAAAGCTCCAAAGATAATGTATATTTTGTTTTCACGTTTATTTTCGGCCAGTCGCGAGGCAAAAAATAAATAGAGGAAAACGTTAGGTTAGATACCTCTGATCTCAAACTTTCACGTTATTTAAAAACACTCTACACACGTATAAATACGGTTTAAATTTGGTATACATTTGTAGTAGTTATAAGAGTTTGCTGAAGTTAAGCGTCAAATGAGTTTGAAATTCGAATAAGCTGCCAGTCTTGAATGTAACGGAACGTTGACAACATTCTATTTTTGGAAATGTTTTTATTTTAACGGTGATATTGTTTATGACATTAATAATTCGTGGCAGGTATAATTTGAATATGTTGTACCCTGACTTAGCATAGTCGCGCTACCCCCTCTGCGGTATACGCATACGGTAATTTTACTCCATGTTCGAGTCGAAAGTGTCTTTGTGTGACGTCCGTGTCTTTGAACGGACCAATCACGGCACGGGACTTCGCTCACTTCGTCCCGCGCACCCCCGCATTTTTGGCATCATCGGTTGCATGAAATAATTGGTCTAAACTCGGTCTAGAGGATTCCTAGTCTATGGTTGTATCAAACCGGACAAGTGCGAGTCGGACTCGCCCGCCGAGGGTTCCGTACTTTTTTAGTATTTGTTGTTATAGCGGCAACATAAATACATCATCTGTGAAAATTTCAACTGTCTATCACGGTTCATGAGATACAGCCTGGTGACAGACATACAGACAGTGGAGTTGGAGTTGAGACGGACGGTGAGTGGAGAGTGTGCTAGTGCTTCTTCACTGAAAAACTAATGTCTCAAACGGTTTGTCAAATCTAACAAATCCTTAATAATCGTTTGTTCCTATCTGTCATTTCGACATTTCGTTTTGTAGGAGGTCGCCAAATTTAAGGGGCTACCCCACGCCAATGACCTTCGATCTGAATCTCTTAGTTTTGTAATATTTTTTGTAGCTTATTATATTAACAGCAACGGCTTTAAGCAATATAGTATCCCATATTTACTTCAAAGTTCATTGTCTTCGATATATTTGGCGTCAAAGTTGAAAAATTTTAGGCTAAAAAACTGGTTTTCTGGCCATAACTTTTGTGTTAATCAGTTTAAAATTAAAACCCTGGACACGTTTTTCGAGACGTCAAAGACGAACCCAAATATATAGATTTCGTACATAAAAGATCCTTCACTGCAAACTAGATACGAAAAAAGTGTTTTTTTAGACAATGTTTAAAAAAATCATAAAAAAATAAGTATTCATTTCTTTCAAAATTCGGTGGACAGAACCGGAGATAAAAGATTGAAAAACCGATAACCGTTTGTCTTATAATTCTATCTGTAGTGCAAAAAAAGGAGATACGATTCAAAACATGTCAAAAATCGATGAAAACTTCGGGGCTACCCCCTTAATGAATAAGGGGGGTAATTGCCGAGAAACTCATTCATATGGGCCAAGATTCAATCTTATACATAAAAGGTAAAACTACGAAGAAACACCTATGAGGTACTTATTCTCGCTCGAAATCCTAATAACGATAACGCCTCCTAGCGTAGTCGGTAGTGACCCTGCTTTACGAAGCAGGAGGTCCCGGGTTCGAATCCTGGTAAGGGCATTTATTTGTGTGTTCATCACAAATATTTGTTCCTTAGCTATGGATGTTTTATATGTTTATAAGTATTTATTTATATGTGTATATTATATATATCGTCGTCTAGTACCCACAACACAAGCCTTATTGAGTTTACTGTGGGACTAGGCCGATCTCTGTAAAATTGTCCTAAAAACAAAAAAAAATGCTAATGCCCAATAGATGACACTGTGCTTTATGTATTGGGACAAAGACGAGCATACGTACGTCTATCTTAAATACCTAAAATCATGAAGCTAAGACGCCGGCACCCTTTATACGTATGTCTTATAGACTAATAATGCGTCGTCATCACTACATTTCAAACATAATTTCTGCTTTTCCATTACACAATTTACAGTAAAGGGCCATAAAGTTTGCACATCGGAATTTCGGCTTCGTAGAGCGTTGTCTCTTTCATTCTCGTTGCCTCCAATATTCTCTTTCTAAATACCGATGTGCAAACTTTATGGCCCTTTACTGTACACAAGTTTATACTATGCGCAGCCTAAAACCGCAGCTTAAACGCACCCTGCGCCCTTACAATACATATTTATCTAACAGGCCATCGAAAACTAATCGTATATCTCCCGCGTTAAGCGCAGCAGATGCCCTGACCAAAATTGCCGGCCGAGCTATCAATATCCAGCTAATTGAATATTATACAGTATGTGCCGAAAATCTGCCGTAATATGTGGTTTCCCTGCTAGCGCAGGACAGCCAGTGCAGTTGCAGAACTAAATATAGTGTGCCTGTTTTAGCCGCGAGCTCGCGCAACGTCGCGTTAGAGGGAGACGGGTGTTCTATTATCGGAAAAATTGTGGCGCGCTCTAGACGCTGAGGGCTTGGACGAAAAAGCGTTGCGTCACGGTTGCCGTTTTCTTTGGGTGTTTTTTTAATTGTGTTCTTATTGAACTATAGTTCGTTTTTTTGCATTAGAAAAAGACTACGCGATCTTGACGAGTCTTTTAATTCAAACACGCTTTTTTTAAATCAGTAACTATTACTTATGAAAGCAAAATAATGTAAATAATCGTATATGATTCATAATTGTTACATATTTTATCAATGTCTATGATGGGTTAGTGTAAAATCAGGATGCAATTTCAAGATTGATGTAAAACGCGTTGTATTGGGTTGTCGCTACGCGTGTTTTCTTTGGAATGTTTTTAACCGACTTTAATTCAAGAAGAAGGAGGTTTTGTATTCGGATGTGGCTATTTGTTTATATTCATCGCTTATTTTGAGCCCCGAGCACCGTGGCCCGATTCGATTTTTTTTATTCGGGAATTTTTGGTTTGTTCTCGACGCGAGCTCTTTCCTCAATTATTGGTTATGTGAGCGTTTCTTTTTTTTTGCCATTATTATATATTGTGAGCTTTTTTGCCACTTTTGTGTTATTTCTAGTCAAGATCGCGAGCCCTTTCATCTTTATAGGAGAAAAAAAAAATGGTGTCCTAAAGTTTCCATACATTTTTCAAACTTTCCTTTTTGTTACCGCCATACAAAGTATGTATATGGGGAAATGGTAACACAATAGGAAAAAACTCTGGGACATTTTAGAAGTGAAAACTTCTTTAGCGGCGCTGTGCACTTTTTGTGATGGGAAAAAAATGTTAAACTCGCGACAGGTCACGTGACCGTAAGATTCGTAAGACGTAAGACGGACACGTGACCTGAACAATGTCATTGAGTTTTCACTTCTGCCGGCACTCCCGCAGTGCAACCCGTTGTTTTTTTATCCCATTAGGATCGAAAGGGCTCGTGAGTCTGAGTAGAAATAACACAAAAGTGGCAAAAAGGTCACAATATACAAAAATGGCAAAAAATAAAAGAAACGCTCATGTAGGATAGGACAAAATGCGTTGTCATTGTGTCCAACGTTGTCGCATCACAAGTTTGTTTGTCATTGGATATTTTTTTTAATGAGGAATTATACATTTGTTTTCAATGTGAGAAGATAAAATTAATCTCGTATGATGATTAGTTAAAAATCGAGACGCGTTTTTTCTTCATTCATAGCCTTCATAGGACAAGTAGGTACCTATACAATAGTTATTTGTTTTACAAGGGGGCAACGTTGTTGTTTAACCGCTCGTGCTAATATTGATACCCGAGCAAACATAAGAAAACAACTCAAATTTTGCATTTGATTACTTTGCCTCACATGTGAATAAAATACAACTTTGCTATCAGTTTTTGAAGTGCAAAGTAAGCCTTTCCGAGCTGGTGTGGTGAAAAATTAATTGTTCCATGCATTTTTTTTTGCGCGTTTATTGGGGTTGTAGGTACAGCATCTTTAAAACATGCAGAAATAATATATTGAAAAAGTTAGTTTTCCGAATAATAGAGAATTATCACTGAAAGGACGAAAATTGGAGAAAAAGTCCGGCGTGTCAGATACGGGGGCAGCGAAGCGCACCGCGTCAGTTCAAGTTTTCGTTAGTTTACTCGTAGCAGTCCCTTTATAGCTATAATATACGAATTTTTCGGGAGGAAAATTTATAAATTGTACACTGTACAGTCTAGCTTAGTTAACAAGCGAAATGGAAAAGACAGGTTATACATACCGTATAATATTTTGTCACACAAATCAAGCATCTTTGAAAACATGAAAGAAATGATTTAATATATAAGTATTTATTTCTGAAAATTATCATTGAAAGGACAAAACACACCTCGTCATCGATGTGACTAGCGCTGGGACAGCTGACATATAATTCCATATGCATAAAGGGGCCCACTGATTAACAGTCCGCCGGACGGTATCGGCCTGTCAGTTAGAACAAAATTTTGACAGCTCCGAACAACTGACAGGCCGATAACGTCCGGCGGACTGTTAATCAGTGGGCCCCTTTACATTGTGCGTTGCGTTTAGGTAGAGGACTGGCGATGGCGTCGCGATTCGGGAAATGAATTAGAGATTCACCAGATATGAAATAGTAAAGATATGTGACGCTCCACGGCACAAGGTACCTTATGGCGGTTGGCGCTTACGCTATTATTAACACCGCTCCAATATTATTGTGGCCGCCATAAGGTACCTTTTGCCGTGGAACGTCACATAACTTTACTATTTCATATCTAGTGAATATCTTATTCATTTTCCGAATCGCGCCGTGGAGCCGTTGAATGCCGTGATGCATACGCTGGTGTGATTTGCCCTTAAATATTTTCAACATTAACCTATGTAATCTATTAAATGCTAGCGAGTAATAATAGACACAGCAGCGCAAACTATTACTGACAATGTTGCACTGTCAGATAATGTAGGTACAAGATTTATTGTACCAACATTCTCGAGACTCATAACTTAATATTATATTTGGATTTATAATTTAAAACAACGCAGATAAATAAAAATGGTTTTTAATTACTGTCGTAAAAAAACGTACCACGTGAAGGATAGTCGAAAAAAAAGAATTTTTATGAGCTAGTTACTTTACAAACGGTAAATCACAATACAATTAAAACATACCTACACTTACATCAAAAGAAACCTTCCCTATTCCCGGTTAAAGGATGACTCACGCTAGTACTGTACGGGTCCGGTCTGAGGCATCCAACACTTCAGTTTTATAGAAAGCATCACGATCACCCGTCATAGAAAACGTCGGAAGTCTCGGCCCGGACCCGGATCGTTCTGGCGTGAGTCGTTAAAGGCTGTGAAAAACAAACTTAACCATAGAGAAGCAATGAAAGACAACGAATTGCCGTCAATAAATAGACTACTCTACTTATCACTCGAACGAAAACTTTTATGACTGTGACATTCTATTGACTCATAAATTATGAGTCAATAGAATGATATGATATTATACCATCGATAGACTTGCTATTTTAAGCAAACTATTGTAATTTTGTCCTTAATACCTAACGCAGTTTTGAAGGTCGAGTATGTTTGGCCAAGGACTATCTTATTTCAAATATAGAGAAAATCATACTGTCTTTGTTTTAATCTAGTACTAGCACCAAAAAGAAAGGGAAGAGTATAGTTTTTTGTTCTTATTTACTGACAATTTTTTTTTTTTTTGGGTTTCCGAGACTATACACACTTTTATAAATAAACATTTTATAATTGACTTTATTGAATTAAACTAGGATCTAGTTAGGTGCTGAATTGTTGAGATGTAAATTGAAATAAGTGAAAATCCTGCCATTAGGTATAAGCTTTAGATAAAAATATGTAGTGTGAACCCCAATAAGCGAATCAACTTTAACCGTAGACTCTGATGTCTATTTGGAAGAAATAAGTGAAAGCTTATCTATTTATATATTGGCGAGTAGTTAGATACTTTAAAGAAAGGGCGATAGAAGTAGTTAGTTCGTTACAGATATTCTCGTAGAATCCGGGCGTCCGCTGTCCCTCAAGGTGCGTGGCGGGGACACGACTAAGAATAACCCAGCACGCGCGCTTTTTACCACTCGCACCACGGCACCCGGCAATCTGCCAAACACACGTCACACATTACCTCATAAAACTAAACTTGGGAAAGGACTCCTAAATTAGCAAGGACGCACATCCCTATCATCTTTGCTCAACCAAAATGGCCGACGAGAGCTGTCAAGATATATTTATGAAATCAGAAATAGACGCAACAGAAGCTCGCGAGTCACCTTGAGATTATATAACGGTTATCCGTTATTCATATTTGGAATTTTCGAAAAGCGTGACGTAGGAGTGACGTGGCGTGACGGTAAGCCACTCCTTCTAATAAATTTATTGTTTGGCATGTATACGGATGCGTTCGAGCCAAGAAATTACAACGTTCGGTAAAAAAAATATTGAATGAAGCTCCTGCAGCTGCCAACGCCGTGTTTACGAGTAAACGGTTGCACAATTTGACGGTGATTTTGGAATGTACGCGCTGGTTGGCGGCGTTGCCGGGATTTTTAACGGTTTTCATGGGTGGTTTAGGACTGTTTTGACCAAAATGGAACACATAATCTCGATGATTCAGTCAATGGGCAGAACTAAATGTAGTTATGTCATAACGTGTGTAAAATTGATAGGGCAAAATGGAGGAGAAATTATCGGAAAGCGGTTTTTGGCGGTAGGTTCAGATCATACACATTTATTGTATGCTTAACTCGTCCGCGACTTTCATGTAGACATTGCAAAGTTAAGAGAATCAAAAGGACATTTTTGAACTACACTCTACAGCTTGGCAAAAAAGAGTAGAAATTAAAAAGTGGCAACACTGTAGTGTCCCTTTCAAATCAATTTGTATGTATAAGAAAACGGGACACTACAGTGTTGCCAGTTTTTAATTTCTACTCTTTTATGCCAAGCTGTACAAATGGAATACATTTTTAGGGTTCCGTACCTCAAAAGGAAAAAACGGAACCCTTATAGGATCACTCGTGCGTCTGACTGTCTGTCCGTCTGTCACAGCCTATTTTGTCGGAAACTACTGGACCAATTAAGTTGAAATTTGGTACACATATGTAAATTAGTAACCCAAAGATGGCCATGTTTTTTTATAATTTTAAAATACATAGGTTTGAAGTTATTTAAGAATTATTATGAGCCCATATTGTCCCACTGTTGGGCAACCTATTAGAAATGTGCAGTCAAGCGTGAGTCGGACTTATGTACGGAACCCTAGAAACGCGAGTCCGACTCGCACTTGGCCGGTTTTTTCAGTAGGTACAGGTAGGTAGGGGTCGTTAAGTTTTGATGTTTGTCCACAGGAGATTGACTCGTTTAGGATTGTTTTGACCATGGTATAATAATATACTCCGCCTGGTACTCCATTCCGAGATTCGCGTATGACCTAACTGACACGCGCCTACGTCATCATGCTGTTTACAGGTTCTCAAACTTTGAAATGTGGGAGAATTTTAACCAACGGTGAAAATTATTTTAACGGCATTAATTTTAAGTTATTCATGTAGAAACAGTAAAATAAAACAAATCTAATGTATTAAATTAAACTTTATTTATCTATACAAGACAAACGTTTCAAAAACTAATTCACAGTTACACATTAATTACCAAGCTTACGACGTGAAAAGTTTGGAAAACACTGCGACTGCTGACACTGAGCGAGAAGGAAATAACAATTAACACGCGTTCGACAAGGATGACGGTCAGGGCATGAAGTTATCTAGATCCGAATTGTCAAATGTGAACAGCGCTATCCTGTGTTGCCAGTAGTATAAACAGAATTACCCGAAAGTCTGAAATTTCTTTCGTGAATCGGAAGATATTGCTAACGAGTAATTATAAAGAAATATTTTAACTTATTAACCATAGGTATAATGTACGCATGTAACATGTTATGTTGAAATAAAGTGGCAATGTTATTGTGACGTAGGCCCGTGTCACTCTGGGAATGGAAGACCATGTTTTATTAGACCATGGTTTTGACCAAATTGGAACACAATCTCAGTATAACGATGAAGTTAATGGACTGAACTAAATGTTGTTTAGGTGAAAATTTGCTTACGAGTATTATGTTATAAATCGCTGGCCCAGTATTACAGGGTTCTATGCTACATTTTCAAGATAGTTGAAATTCGACTTAATGTCAATATGACAATGTACAAATTTCAGTTCGATAAAAGTGAAACATAGAACCCTGTAATATTGGGCCAGCGAAATGTTATGATATATTGTGTATAAAATAGATCGGGCAAAGTGGAGGAGAAAAGCGGTCCTTGGACTCAAAAGCGGTAGCTAGAGACCAGGATAAACGATAAACTGAGATAGATTGTATTAAACATAGAGTTAGACCAACATAAAATAAAATATACCTACCTGTTTGAACTTGTAGAAAGTTATTTTAAAACTAACATCTAATTGTCGTTTTCTAAAATTAAATTAAATTTATCTAAACTATTGGTTAAAGACAAGATAAAATTAGCTAAGTACATAATCAATTATAGGGATAGGAACTAATTACTATGCAAAGCGAGAGATACCTTTTTACAGTGAACTAGGTAATTCTTTTTTTGGAATCCTTACTGCAACGCGGACTGAACAGTTTTTCTTTTAATTACTTCAGCCTAACGAATTTGAACGAACTCTAGGGTGTAGACGTGACTTTCCTTTCTTTCCTAGTTTCTTACGGACACTACAGAAGAAAAATCCTTTGGGTACTTACAGGACTATTAACTTGTTTGTAATTGTATTTTTAACAAGTTTTTTGACTAAATAACATTTATGATACAAGCTTTTATCGTAGACTTTTTTTTTAACAGGGGCCTTACCATGATGTCCTTATAGCGATTCTGTTTAGGACCTAAACTGAATCGCTAAGGAACTGTGTTATGCGACTTATATAGCTCCGTCCTTTAGCAATTCAGTTTAGGTCCTAAACAGAATCGCAATAAGGACATCATAGTAAGGCCCCAGGTAACTAATACTCATCGAGATTTTTGTAACAATCCGAAATATAATTAGGTTGCGTAGTTTTATTAAAGAGTTCCTAGAGGCACCTCCTGTGTCGAGTTCGATGGTACCATAATATTGCATTGTCACCCACTTTACATAATAATATGTATGTGAAGTTTCGGCTCGATCGAATAATGGGAAGTGGGTCTATTAAGCTTGCAAGATTTACACACACATACTAACATTGCAAATTAAATAAAAGCTTGTAAACATGGATAACAGATAAAGGAGTCAACGGTTCAATGGTCAAGCGCGACACATTTTATCGGAGCTTTTGATAAAAAAAAGTTGAACTATAACTATCAAGTCGCCTTCGCAGTACCTATTATCTAATTTACGTATTGCTAAAAAACAAACCCTTTTTTTCGTGAAAATAACAATTACTTACTGAATAATTACTCATTACTAATTATATCTTCTTCCCAGACTTAAGCATTCTTTTTCTTCGCAGACGCATTTACATTTTTTAAAGATATTCCAAATTTAAAATCGGACTTTGACTCACAATGTGACTGCAGTAACTGACAAAACTGTTCATTTGTTTACAACTTTACACAACTGCATACAAAATTCTGCGCCAATCTTGCAATAAAATATGCACTTAGTATTCTGCGTGTATCGGAACAGGTAGCCGATTCTGTTGTAGGATTTTGATATGGTTTCCATCGTTTGATACGACCTTGATCACTAAACAAATATTTATAATAAATATTTCCTTATATGATCAACACTTTATCAAATAGTTAAAACATTATCAGCTTTCAAAGTTGCATTTAAAGTGTTTTCTCTAAGTGATGAATTGATTTGTATGGGCGGCGTGCGGTTTACGGCATTGTTTATGATAAACTTTATCATTCTGATAGCCATCGGTGGCATTCCTGTCTTGTCAATTGTATTGAGTTAGTACATGTACATGCATTGTCGATAGGATTTCAAATTACATTTATTTTAAAATATTCAAACATTCACACAGGCCAATTCGAACGTACACTGATATCAGAATATATTTGAATCGTGTTGTTTAGTCTCCCCCGGCGCCAATACATGTACATGCATGAACAAGTAAGAGCGAAATACACAATTCAAATATAATTCTGATGTCGGTGTTCGAATTGGCCTGATAGATAAAATCCAGTGCGATATACAGGTTATATCGCGCAAGACATGACATGCACGGCTAGCACATGATGCGCGACAGTCGACAGGCGAGAAAACGCCGCGACATAGAGCTTTCTCGCGAATCGGTAGCATAAGACCTAGCACTTAACTTTAATAAAGCGCCATGAGCCATGACAGAAAAAGTGACATGTGTAGTGTATCGTGCGTGATTATCAAACAGGCCTATTCGGATTTCGAGATAATCACAAGATCTTGAGACGATTTAGAGATCAACTAGATCTACATTAGATATCGACTAGATGTGACTTGGATATCTAAGTCATAACTTGTGGAAATCGTTCAAGAGGACCTCCAGAATCGCGGAAACGTCAAATTTGACATAGGTATCTATCTTACAAATATCTTTAAATTATCCGTATCGTAACTTGTTGAAGTCTAGTAGAAATCTAATTCATTTTCCGAATCGAGCCGAAAGATTCGAAGATTTATTTGTTCAACATAGGTAAGTTACAAGATGTTATTTAACTAACCTGCAACTATATATATGACGCCCAATAAGTTAGTAGAGGGAAGGCGCAGCACAAAAACCACAAGTAAAATTGGTCGATGCGTCTTGAATATAAATAGGTGGATATGCTCATTTTCATAAAAAAACATATAAACAGCCTTTTATTTTAGGCGCCCAAAGGAAAATAATATGTTTATCAATTCGTCAAAAATATAATTTGGGTATATTTTACTAAGATATTATAAAATAAATAAGTAGATAAATATGTGGGACAATCATACACAGACTGACCTAGCCTCTAGCAAACTTGTACTATAGGTATTAGGAGATAAATATATTATTATACTTAGATACATAGATAACAGCCACAACTGTGGAGCAAATATTCGTGATATTTCAACACACAAATAAATGCTCTTACCGGGATTCAAACCGGGGATCTCATGTTAAGTACTAGGCAGGGTCACTACCGACTATAGTACTATATTTTTTTTTACTCAAGTGTGAGTTATTAATTATTCGTAAGTGCTATGTAATGACATAAGTGCACTAGTCAAGTACTTACAATGTGTACTATGTGTCAGTTACCCATTGGACTCCTAACTTAGCACGACGCATGGTCTTACGTGACCACGATCGAAGACAATGACCGTCGATTTGACTACGTCAAACGACAAGACATACTGTCCATTATGTCGGTACGATAAAAAAAATGATAAATTTTTTAGTTAAAGTTCAATCTGTATGGAATTAATAAAGCTTTATTTATTCATTCATTCTTCATTTCTGTTCAGTTTCTGAAATTGTGAAACTTTTTACATGGAAAGTTCTGTGATATTTCTCATGTCCTTTTAGTATTTTTGCTATTTTTTTTTTATATGTTGAAGTACTCTGACATACCCTACAGATCTAGGATCCTAGCCAAGATAAGAATCATTGATAGAAAACGCTAATCGGACCTAACTTAAATAAACGCCTTAAGCAGCTTTTAAGAAAATGATGGTACGGCTGTGCCTTTACTTTTTGCTCAACTTAGGGAAGGCATTGCCTAGCCCCGAAACAAAGTGGTCCCTTTTCATTGCTCGTAAGTGTACACAAACACGATAACCCGAGCAATTACGAGAAGACGTCGATTCCCGGACGGTTACGGTCGCCGTATGCAAATGTGAGGATTAACAGAACCTTAAGCTCGATGCTAGAATCCCTGCTCCCCTACCAGTATACGTACGCTAAAGCAGTAGGTCAGCTCTGTGATCTAGCCATTTTTAACCTCACGTCTTTGTATAAATAAATAAATAAATAAATATTAGGGGACATCTTACACAGATCAAACCTAGCCCCAAACTAAGCAAAGCTTGTACTATTGGTACTAAGCGACGATATACATACTTGTATAGATAAATACATACTTATATACATAGAAAACAACCATGACTCAGGAACAAATATTAGTGTTCATCACACAAATAAATGCCCTTACTGGGATTCGAACCCAGGACCATCGGCTTAGCAGACAGGGTCACTATCCACTAGACCAGACCGGTCGTCATGAGATATCATACTGGCCAAAAAATAAGTGCATTCCCGTTGCCGGGAGGTTTCGGGATTATACTGAGCAAATTTTGCTATGGGAAAAAAATTTACCCTCCCATAGAAAATGGACCAGCAAAAATGTATGAAACAACCAAATTTTTTTTTCGCGATTTCGGGGTTAGTCCCATAGTAAAAGTTGCTCAGCAAGCCTAAAACCTCCCTGGCAACGGGAATGCGGTTCTTTTTTGGCCATCCTGTATACGATCCTTAGATCACTGAATTTTTTGTCATCTTTTTGCATGTTTTTCGTGAACAATTCTGTCTGCCCTATTCGGTACCACCGAGATTTGAATTTACGGTTTTTGAGCACCAACACATACGAAAGGTTAAAAGGTTTAGTGATGAAAGCGCTTTGGATTATTCAAAGGTAGTTTTGTGGAAAAGTTAATGCCTTGATTTTGTAAGATGACGCTTATTGCCCAGCTGTGAAAATTAAGGGTTTACTATGATACATCATCACTACACTTTATAAAACAAACTCCCCCGCCGCGTCTGTCTGTTGTGTGTTTGTATGTTCTCGATAAACTCAAAAACTACTGAACGGATTTTCATGCGGTTTTCATCTACCGATAGAGTGATTCTTGAGGAAGGTATAGGTATATAATTTGCTATAGTGTAACCCGTGCGAAGCAGGGACGGGTAGCTAGTATTTAAATAAAAAAATATAACTTTGTCATTACAGATATTTTCTATTTGTGTTTTAAGGATTTTTTGTACAAGTTTAAGTTTCTTTGCTCACGTAGTTAATATCATGCCTCGAACGTCTAAGTTGAACTACTGCTTTACCACATGTATATCCTGAGTTAAGCTGGAAAGCCCCCCCAAGTTAGTGTGTCGTCGGCTTAGGTAAGATATAGGCAAACATGTTAGTACGCTATTGGCAGGAGTTAGTCATATTAATGGCTCAGAATTTATTGGGTGCAGCTCGCCTTAAGTTTACGAGGTGGGGAAAGGAGAAGTGCATAAGATAGTACATTACATAACTAGTTATACTAGTAGCATGATTATATTGCCTACAATATGAATACGCCATACGCTTAAATAAATAAACATAACTCAAACATTTATTCAATAATAGGGGGCTGTCCATAAATTACGTCATCGATTTTTGACGATTTTTGACCTCCCCCCCCCTATAATCATCCAAAAATCATGCTTCAAATGACCCCATTTCCTCCTACTTCATGCTACCGTCATCCGATGTCCAGACCCCCCCCCCCCCTAATTTGAAATGACGTAATTTATGAATAGCCCCTAGGGCACAAGGGCACTTTCACATGTCAAGTTGTTTTACAAGATTAGTAATAAAAGTAAATCACCAACAATTATGAAATACAATTATAAATATAAATTCAATGGAAAATTAGATAATTACTTAGATATGTGTACAGTCTCTAGATGTCGAGTTACACAAAAAAACTATAACTAAAAAATAACAAAGAAACACTAAATTATACAAAAAAAAAACTTAGAGATGTAAAATTCTCTTAAATCAGAGCAAAAAGAGAGATTCTATGAATATGCTCAGTAGATAACAAATAATGAATTTGGAATACAGAATTTCATAAAAAAGTTTCGTTGGTACCTAAATTAAAATCCTATTAAAACCATGATATTAAAGAGTGACTTTAAGAGCGTGTTCCTTCCAGAAAATGATCAATTTCTATGACAAGAATGTGACCAAATATGTTCATTCAATTGCACACTTTTGCAGCAAAAATGTCACAGTCACACTATTGCACCAAAAATTCCGATGTCTGGTTTTTCTGGCTACGAAAATTATGCAACAGAACAATAAATAACGATTAACAACTTATACATGCGTCACTGTAAATAAATATCGGCACTTGAGTTAAATGTCTTTAGCATATTTGCAAATAATCCTAGTATATCGGCCGCGTCTACTAAAAATACATGTATACAAGTGAAAATACTTAAATATCAAAAGGATTAAAAAAAATAACAGAACCGAGAACACGATGTTGTGCGTAAGATAGGCATTTGTTATCACCAAAAACTGTTTTTTTTTTTTTACCCGAAATAGTCGCATTTTTGCACTAAAGATGATCACACTTTTGCACCAACAATTTAAAAGATTTGCACCAAAAATTTCGATATCTAGTTGTTACGCAATAGAATAATAACAATTAACAAGCTAATTCATGCGTCAGGCATTGTAAAAATCGGCGCGTGAGTCGAATGCCTTTGGCGTATTTGCAAATAATGCTGGTGCATCGTCCGCCGCTCACCTTGCGTGGCGTGTGGTGAATAGCAAATAGTGCACTTGGTATTGTTGGTGCGTTGTGGATCAACGTAATCGGGTTCGGTGTTCTCACATTTAATTGTAAAAATGTTTCTCGGTTTGAGAAGTAAAAATAAGTAAGAAAAGATAATTTTGTTAGAAAAAACAGTTTTTGTTTATTTGTAATTTTTTACAATATTCTAATTGAATTCTTTTTACTTGTGGCAAGAGATTGGCCCTGAGTTCATCTAGGTGAGTGATACAATATTCTGGGGCAAATAAGACAGAAAATCTTAGGTTAGAGTGTGAAGTTTAGAATAATAGATTTTATTTCGTTTTGGTCCCATAAGTAAAGTTTTAATATGCTCTACATAATTAATTGGTAGAATGAATAAACTTGAAAAAACTCAATATGTAAAGCGGAGTTCAATAGGAGTGGCAAAAAATGTAAACATATATGACAGATTTTATTAGAATTTGACGTATCTATAACCTAAAAGTTTTACGATGGTTGCTTTGTATCTAATCTAATAACTTTAAACGAGCAATTCTTGTTGGTTTATTTTTATTAGGTATATATTTCGGGGATCTCGGAAACGGCTCTAACGATTTCGATGAAATTTGCTATATGGGGGTTTTCGGCGGCAATAGATCGATCTAGCTAGGTATTATCTCTGGGAAAACGCGCATTTTTGAGTTTTTATATGTTTCCCACATATTTAATAATTATTTAACATATATGTTTTAGGGTGGTTCACGTTTGTATGGGAAAAATTCTAACTCTAGCTAGAAGAAGCGGCACCCTCTCATGTTGTTACACTTGTTCTGTTGACTAAATATGCCAAGTTTTGTAATCTTATCTCAACTACAAGGGGGTGCTCAAACACTTTGAAATTTTTCAAAGTTGTATGAAATCCAAAAAAATCAAGTTATTATTTTTTTGAGTTTTATGTAAGCAGTAGTTTTCACATTATTTGAAAGTGTGATTTAAAAGTTTTTTGGTGAAAAACCATTTTTATTTCTATTTTTTATGATTTTTTAGGTGAAATTCTAAAAATCTTACTTTTGAAAAATTATAAAAAATTGAAATAAAAATGTTTTTCTGCTTAAAAACTTATAAATCACATGTGCAAATAATGTGAAAATAGATACTTAAATAAAATTCTGAATAATAAATACTTGTTTTTTTTTGGTTTTCATACAACATACAAAATTTCAAAGTGGTTGAGCATCCCCTTGTAGTCGAGATAAAATTACGAAACTTGGTGTATTTTATCAGCAAAATAAGTGTAACAAAATAAAGGGGTTCCCCGTCGGAAAATAAAAAAAATGTTTTTTGAACCACCCTAATATGTTTTAACTAGTAATTGATACAAATAAAAGATTTCAGTATATAACTATTAATAAAATCAAGGTTGTCCGCAAAAAGTGCCAGATTACGAAGAAATGAAGGTAAATTGGTTTGTTTACATTGTTTGCCATTTCTATTGACCTCCACTTAAGATCAAGCCAGTCGTTGTAACTTTTAAACTACATCCCTAAGCGCCACTTGAACCATCCCACTAACCCGAGGTTAAGCGGTTAAACCATTAATCCAGTGTAAAATTGTACTGGTACCCATGTTAACTCCAGGTTTAACCGGTTAACCCCGGGTAAGTGAATGGTGCAAGTGGCGCTAAGGGTCTCCCCAGATATATCGACGCGCATTCGGCAAAAGCCGATAGGAAAAAGCTTTATGTCCACGCAATAAGAGCGAAAAAGCCGTCGACGCGTCGGCAGGCGCCGGCCGATGCGAGCCGAGCCGAACGACGACTTTTCGCTCTTATTGAAAGCTTTTTCCTATCGGCTTTTGCCGAATGCGCGTCGATATATCTGGGGAGACCCTAAGAGTCACGTCAATAAAATATATTTATCGCGTATCGCCGCGATAAGCGCCATGTTTGAATCGATACGCGACTGCCTAACTTTCCCAATTAATTCTTATAACAAAACATGTTGCGGAGACGCCGCTGCAATAATAATGAGTTTTGAAGGGATCGAGGAAAATGGGATAAGTGTTATATGTAAGTTGGGTGATTCGGACGAAAATTTAATAGGTAGTGTTTAAGATAAGATAAGATAAGATAATCTTTATTGGTACAATACAGGTACACGACGGATACAGTTTTGTACAACATACAAAATACAAAAATATACATTAAAGAGTATTTAGACAGAAATATATACAACATAGTATAGTAATGTCATTGATTCATAATAGGAGAAATCAAGGATTACCGTAAAACGGGGTCAACAGAAATCGCGGGGTGAATAGAGAAATTTTGAACTTTTTCTTTCAAGTTGTTATATTTAAAAACGTACATCTCTAAAATTAGATTTTTTGGAATGCGTATATAGTAGACTATTTATTCTCTACATTGATACTAAAAGAACTTAATCAAACTGCCTAAAAGTTAAATTTTTTTGACTCTAAAGTAAGGTCTCGCCGGGGTAAGAAATGAAGCCTGTCTGAACTTTGTTCTAGCGGTAAATGTTTTGACATTAACTAAGTAAAAGTTAGCTAACCTGGTAATATAGTATCTGTAGTACCTACATAATAAATAATATCACTAATTTTCTCTATAATAAAGCATTTTTTTGCAAAAAACCAATAACAAGCAAATTTACGTGATAAAGGGGTCAGTGGACACGCATATGGGGTGAACAGTTACGCCATAGGGGGTGATTAGATACAACAAAGGGGTATAAAGACACGCCTTGGGGGTTAAAAGACACGAAAAAATAATTTTGTGTCAAATAGCTGTTTAACAGATATATATACCATACCATTTGCCAATAGAGTATCCACATAATAATGACCAAATTCGATGCCTATGACAACTAAAACTTAATATTTCTATTCACCCCTTTCTTGTGTCTATCGACCCCGTTTTAAGGATATGGTGAAAACAGGTCGTTTTCTTCCATTTTCTCTGAATTGGGTTGGTAAAATTTATTTCACAAATGCAAAATTGAAGAACTAACCAAGACTTAAAAAATGATATCAAAATTATTACTTTTATCATTTGGATTATTGGCGAAAATCGTCCTTGAAGTTGAAAATCGTGTCTTTTCACCCCGTTTTACAGTAAATCAAGATATACAATTATATTATATTACATTGTCATTGGTAATTCCATCTTTTCTAAACGACTGTAATTAAAGGCGCTGGTTTTCGGAGGTAAACAAAATGTAATCTGACAGTAATAAATAGACTAAAATAGTAGTAAAAACCATAAACAATATATGTAAAAAAGATAAAATTATAAAAAGGTTGTGCAGTCTTGCACACCATCATTTCATTAAAAGTGTAAAAACTTTTTGAGAGCAGCCACGATTCTAACCTCTTTTTAAAGGATTTGTGGGACGGGGCATCTTATATGCTATTTGGGAGGCGGTTGTATATAGTTTCATAGCATGTTCACTGAGTGTCCGATATCCCCCATAGGCCATATTATACAAGAGTATAGTTTCTTTTTAAATTACTGTAGATACCTACCTATACGGACTATAGATTGGACCAAGTTTGTTGTGGATGCCGTTTAGTAGGTACGCTTTTGTCGAAACCTGCGCTGTGGATTTAGTAACATTAATACTTTACATAATTAAAGATTGTCGGGTTATTGGGGTGTGTATCTCCCGCCCGCGAAAACTATATGCCCCATTTACTAAATTTGCGGGACGGTTTGACTTGTTATGCATTCTCACGATTTACGACATACATAAAATTGAATTGTAAGCCATAAACTAAATAAGAAGGAGCGTATTCGGTTCTAATAAAATGCAAATTTGATTCCAGACTCCACTGAGCTTGGAATCAAGTAGATGGTCTCTCCAGATTGACTTTAGTTAGGTATGTCCTGGTAACTTCCTAGATCATTACTATCGTAAGGGATCAAAATATGTTAAATCATTGTCAAATGATATTCGACCTACCTAGATTTGGACGTTGACTCAGAAAGGGGAGGGCCCCCGCTCCGAGTCGTCCCTTGTGCAAAGGCTGTCCGTGGTGATCCAGCGTGGACACGCTGCGAGCATCATGGGCACCTTTGCACCGGTCACGGCAGAGAGTGGTTTGTTTTTTTTAAATATAAATTACAAAGTTACTATTACTAGTTAGTATTACTATAAAGTTTATATTTTATTTGTAAGTGTTAGTTGTAATTTGTATCCACTAATATAATACCTACCTAAATTATTTGAATGACCCATTTTGAATAGCATTAACCGGGTTCTCTTTGACATTATTTTTTTGATTTAATCATCAATGCTCTTTTTTTCACTCAATATTTTCCCAGACATTTTCTTTTCTTTCTATTCTTAAATACACAACAAACAGAGAACAAAACCCTCACCGTAACCTTGAGGTAGCCATTATTTAGAATATTTTCACGCGATTTTGAATCTTATTTCTTTAAAGTTTAGCCCTATGGGTAACCTTGGAGAGTTGACCGCGCGCCAAATAAAATATTACCCGGTATCAGGTTCGCTCGAAAGTTATGAATCATAAAGTTTGGGTAGCAATTTTCCAGTGATTGGTTGTTGCGAATTGGGAAATTGGGAGGCTGATTAGATGACAGGAAGTTATCAGAGACCAGGGGCCCATTTCTCGAAGAGTATTAGACTAATATTATTAGTCCACGAACTGTCAAGTCGTATGGGTTACCATGGCAACACACTAATAATATTAGACTAATACCGTTCGAGGAATGGGCCCTAGGATCTTAAATATTAGTCTGGGGTATTTGACAAGTCTCTTAAAAGGTGGCACATTAAAAAAAAACCCGGCCGAGTCAAACTCCTATTTTTTTAAGTCAGACTTACGCTTGATTGCAGACTTTTTAAAGGTTTTCCTGTAATCTATAGGTAAACAACTATTTTCTGTGCTTTTTCCAAAATTATAGGCCCAGTAGTAACGGATATAAAGGGATGGTCATTTAATTGGCGTTTTTTCTTAAACATCTTCTATATAGAAGCTTTTCTACGAAAATGATTCGCCTAACTAAATGACTTAATATGTTCTGAAACCAAAAAAAATGCAGATACACATTTCCTATGGAAAAAGAATTAGGAATTACCATTGTTACTCGTATGCTAGTTTTTTCTGGACAAATAAGATTTATTATCTGTGGGTTCGGTATCGGCTTTTTGTGTATTTCATTGTGATAATAAAGTTGTTAATTCTCCATATAACAGTATAATTAATAAATACTCAACATTTTTTTTATTCCATGCAAGCTCTACAAACAGACATTAACACGTAGCCTAAATTCTAGTTCAAACTTCATCAACATACCGGAGTCCTGAGATACCGTTGTGAACTTGCACGCGCTCCCGGATGTTTGTTTGTATGTATGTATGTATGTATGTATGTACACGTAATCGGCTAATACGTGAACAAGCGCCATTATAATAATAAGGCGGATTCTGAATACTGAGTGTGGAAGGGATTTGAGGTAAGAAGCAAGGGTTAAATAATTAAAGTTAATGAAAAATTATTGACATTTGAAACGTATTATGTAGATGTACGTAATAACAATGCATAGGTATGGGTAGATGTCTTGTAGATGTACGTAATAACCATGCTTAGGTACCTATATCTACATAAGAGATTATGTAGTTAGGTGTACCTATTACACCTAAGCATGAACTAAAATCAAATCGTTAAAAATCTCCAGCCCAACACCGCTTTAGATTTTAGGTTGTAGTTAATGATTATCGGATTATATTTGAGCGCATTTTTCTAGAGAAAAAGGATTGCCTGCCTCGTATCTTTTAACGAACTCGCTGCGCTCGGCCATATAAGTACTCGCCCTCCAATCCCTAATTTCCAGGCCACTGTGCTTAAGTTCTACGAATTGCAGATCGTACTACGATTTCATTAAAGCTACCAGAATAAGCTCCCACGTTACGTGCAACTTTGCATACGTCACGTTATCTTGGGAGCTCCGTGCATCCGTATTGGTAGATATATCACCGAGAAACACACCTGTTGTTTTGATGAGTAAGGACGGGTATTAAAATGTTTATAGCTGGTTTTATAGTATATTTAACGCTATATTTAAAGCGGTGCCTTGTTAAGTAAGTGATGAGCTCAAATATGATTTACAAAATATAAATATTTAAGTACTCCTGTCGTCTTGTACATACTGTAACCAGTACCGTTTCACATGCATCAATCTCGTGTTGTATACTGTAGGTACATAGTTGATGTTATAAAACTAATAATAAAAATGTTTATTGACAAAAACTGTAAAACATATAGCTTGTATAAATATTCTCTTCACACCTTTACCAGGTGTAGCTCACTCCGCGATTTCGTCGCGTCGCTACAAGTAGGTACATGCGGCCCACACCAATTTTGGTGTCTATCAGTAGTTAGGTACCGCGCACCGCTACGGAACGGACGCCTGCTCACGCTTGCGCCACCTTGCGGTCATATATGTCGTAATAGACGAGTTTTGTTAGAGAGTGCCTAGAACTATTATTTATTCTGTGCCTATACATTCATTCAGTCATTTTTAGTGTTCCGTACAAAACTTTGTTCACGGAACACTTATGGGATCACTTCGGTCTTGTTCTAGAATACCTAAGGGTTGCGATTGCTCCGAAAGTGAAGAAAAATCTCCCCCGTTCTAACTGTAGAGGACCAAAACAACTGTATTTTGCGTATATTTATTGATATTTTTAATTAGTAAGATCATTTTCTTGCTAAAAACTGATAAATAAAAAAAATTACCTAAGTCGTAGTCGCTCGGTAGGGTGCCCAGAAAGCTGGCCGCATTGCCCCGCTGGATGGCAATGCTAATCCGTTGGGCAAAATATTTCTTGTTCACGTATGTTTGAGTGATGTTCGGGACCAGAAGTAGAATTGCATTAGAGGAAGTTCTTCGATTAGTTAGATGTAAGCTCGAGGCCGCTGCAGCGGGTAAAGCGCCAGTTTTAGTTGTGGCTATCAGCGTCATGCGTAGCGTTTATTAACCCCCGACGCAAAAAACTGGGCGTTATACGTTTGACGCCAATGTCTGTCTGTCTGTGGCATCGTAGCTCTCCAACGGTTGTACCGATTTCGATGCGGTTTCTTACGTGAAAGCGAGTTTCAGTGCGGTGGTTCTTAGCTGTTTGATAAAAATCGAGCCAGTAGTTGGATGAGTATTAGCTCTTTTCCAAAATGAAATAATGCATACATATAAGATGATTTTTTTGTTATCTACTACAGCACTTCAATTTGTCAATTAAATGACTGACACTGAAATCTAAATTTTTGTGTCGACACGCATATGAACCACTAGGTAGGTTATTTATAAATTAACGTATGATAACAAAATTTCAAAAACCCTTGAAATGATCTCATTTGTCATTAGTAATGACAAATGAGATCAGACTCATTACTCACCTTAAAAATAAGTTTTTGGCAAAAATTTCATTTTTGGTACAAGCTTTTATCGCTGACTGTACTTTTCTTTCCACAGGCAACTAATGCTCACACTTCACAATTCTAAACACCCCAAACACAATTAGGTTTCGTTGTTTTATCACATAGTTCCTATGGCCACCTCCGGTCTCCATCATCAGATCAGCTCGATGACACCATAATATTGCATTGTCATCCGATTTATACATGCATGCAAAATTTCAGCTCAATCGGAAACCGGGAAGTGGGTCAAATTTAACTTGCAAGATTTGATTACAGACAGACAACGATCAGCCCCCAATTTCACCACGGTGACAGGTGCGACAATTGTAAAATCACTGTTGCTGACGTCACAGGCATCCATGGGCTACGGTTACCACTTACCATCGGGCGGGCCGTATTCCTGTTTGCCACCATCATTGTTTTATTAAAAAAAACTTTATTATATCGGAAATAAAGAGATATTTCTTTTACGAAGTTTCTGACAATTGTCAAGATTTAGAAGAATTGTAGGTAATTCTTGACAGGTAATGAGTTATATGTCGGAATTTCGTGACAATTGTAGTGTTTCTTGTGACAATTGTCATAAACTTAGCAAGAGAAATATCTGTATTTTTCCGATGTAATAAAGTTTTTTTAAATAAAACAATGATGGTGGCAAACAGGAATACGGCCCGCCCGATGGTAAGCGGTAACCGTAGCCCATGGATGCCTGTGACGTCAGCAACAGTGATGTTTTACAATTGTCGCACCTGTCACCGTGGTGAAATTGGAGCCAGGTGAAAGTAAATAAAAGCTTGTAAAAAAACACATTTCCGATAACCGCTGTTGCTTATAAAAGTCACGTGACTCTCTGAACCGCTGCCACACCGGCCGCAGCCTTTGTTCTTGAAACTATTTTCTATCACAGCGTTCAGCTGGCGGTACGGACAGCAACACTCCTAACTGTACATCGGTGGACCTTATTACCTAAGGCATAAGGTCCACAGATGGATAGTTAACAGTATGGGCGGTTGTACGGTATAAATACGCGCTGCTAAAATATGGCGGCCCGTGATTGATTCGACGATTTCGACGGCGAACGGCGATCGCGATTAGGCGAAATAGCATACGGATAAGCTTAGGCGATTTTGGTAGTAGATTTTTATCGCGTGACAAGTTTGTCTCTTTCTGTCAATATTTGTCTTTATCGCGTGATAGTATTAATTTTTTGTCACAATTTGATTATTTTATCGCGCTTTCTGACAGCGCTCATTCCTATCTGTCCTATTTCCAGGGGTCACTACTCGATATCGTAGCGCCAAACTCCTCGATTGTCACCATTTGTTACCACCAATAGCTTGCCGAACTTCTTCCAAGGTTCATTTATTTTGATTTGACTACATGAGCAAGTGAACTTAGTTAAAAATAGTTAATGGGATATGACTGAAATATTCAGAGAATCATTGAAATATTTTTTAACTTGACTTTGCACATATGTACAGGCCAATTCGAAGCTACATTACAGTACGAGTGAGATTCGTGATAATTGAATGACAACAGTTAGATGTTACTGATATCAGTGTAGGTACGTTTGAATTAGCCTGCAAATTATGGAACTATTTGAGGTATCAGCATAGGTTTGATTTTCGCGCCTTCGGGAGTTTGATCTATTCAATATTGTATCTCGTATAATGGCTTTGCAAAAGTTGTCTCTCGTTAATCAAGAAAATTGAATCACACTCGGAAATCGCGGTAATCCCCAAAACCCAAAATCACAAAAGCTACAAACGTCAAACGGTCGCCTGAAAAAACAGTTGCGAAACTAGGTGAGCGACTCGAGTCAAAAATATGCATGCATTTGTCGCCTTATTACAATGGCATAAAGTACAGAATTGTGTACATGTTTCTGGTGGTCGGATGACGGTTTACGACTGCTACGAAACGGCTATCAAACGTTCAGTCGGTTTGTTCGCGACGGTTATCTTTTACTTCCAAATTCTTCTCTCCGATTGAAGTTTTCAGAATGTAGTTTTTTTTAGTTTTTCATAATAATTGTAAGTCAATTTACGTCAACGAATTTTTTATCGTATGGTATAGTACCTAACTATCTAACTAGACCGGGCAAAGTGGAGAAGATTAAGTAGGAAATCGGACCCTGGCACTAGGTTGGGGAAACGCTAAGTTAGGAAGAAGAAGAGTATGTAAGGTACCTTAAATTAATTTTTCACCACACCAGCTCGGAAAGGCTTACTTTGCACTTTAAAAACTGATAGCAAAGTTGCATTTTATTCACATGTGAGACAAAGTAATCAAATGCAAATTTTGAGTTGGTTTCTTATGTTTGCTGGTAGAAATGACTTTTAAATGATGATTTTGGATGATAAATTTTTAATTACATTCATTTGGATTTGATTTGGTTTGATTTTGTTTGATATTTTACATTTAATATTTGCTTCAGGGCACTCGGGGGCAAATTTTGTTTAACCCTCGTGCTTTGAAACCCTCGCAACGCTCAAGATTCCATTTTTCGAACCACTCGCTATGCTCGTGGTTCAATATTGGAATCTTTCGCTTGCTCGGGTATCAATATTAGCACGAGCAGTTAAACAACAACTTTGCCCCCTTGTAAAACAAATAACTATTGTATAGCAGAAAAGTCAGCAAACGATATGAGTCCTAAGGCGTATATGGGTGTTATGGTGGAAATATTCGCTGTCATCGAGTGAAGTCTAGGTACCTTAGTTGGTAGAGCTATGGGCTAGTGATCCAGACTCGCAGGTTCGAATCTCGCCCGAAACAGTTAAGTTAGAATTTCTACACTTTTCAATTATTTCTAAGCTTTGTAAAGTAGGTTACCTTGCTCTATTTTCCTAAATGGTTGTTTTTATCTCGGACATAATATTGTATTTAATGAAAACAATGATCACAGCACACGTACCCCATCCATCAAGTTCCTAGAAAGTTGACAGGGCGCACCCGGACTTTTCCATCTTTGGAAATTCTAAATATCCACGCATATTCTTCGTGCGTACGCGCAGAGCTTAGTTACAGTCGCTTAGCGCCACTTGCACCATTCCACTAACCTGGGTTAACCGGTTAAACCTAGAGTTACCATGGTTACCAGTACAATTTAACACTGGGTTAACGGTTTAACCGCTTAACCCCGGGTTTGTGGGATAGTGCAAGTGGCCTTTAGCGACCACGGGTCAATTTGGAATCTCAGATAAAACCGATATAAATAAGCTTTCCATACCTTATCTTCAACATGGTGGATACTTTTAGGATAAAGATATAACTTAAGACAAGTTATAGGGGCCTATTATGTCTCCTTAAGCGCCATAAAAATGATTGTTACATTTAAGCGCAATTTTAAAATATTTTAAAAAATACGTTTAACTTACGTACCTAATTATTCGTCGTTATTAGCGACATCTTTCGAACCCCACGGGGGTCCTTCCTCAGGCTTGAGTGCTCACGACGGCTGCACTCCTTGTGGAGTTCTCAGGCCAGGCTGAGTTAAACCGTACTTGTTTAAATATTTTAAAATATGTCTCACGAGAGTTTAACTTCGATTAAGAGCAATTTTAACTGGTTTTGCTCATGGTCTAATAAAACATGGTCTTCCATTCCCAGAGTGACACGGGCCTACGTCACAATAACATTGCCACTTTATTTCAACATAACATGTTACATGGGTACATTATACCTATGGTTAATAAGTTAAAATATTTCTTTATAATTTTATAATTTTCATTTATATGTATTTTAGCTTAAATTTTACAATAACACGTCATTTTTAATTACTCGTTAGCAATATCTTCCGATTCACGAAAGAAATTTCAGACTTTCGGGTAATTCTGTTTATACTACTGGCAACACAGGATAGCGCTGTGCACATTTGACAATTCGGATCTAGATAACTTCATGCCCTGACCGTCATCCTTGTCGAACGCGTGTTAATTGTTATTTCCTTCTCGCTCAGTGTCAGCAGTCGCAGTGTTTTCCAAACTTTTCACGTCGTAAGCTTGGTAATTAATGTGTAACTGTGAATTAGTTTTTTAAACGTTTGTCTTGTATAGATAAATAAAGTTTAATTTAATACATTAGATTTGTTTTATTTTACTATGTTTCTACATGAATAACTTAAAATTAATGCCGTTAAAATAATTTTCACCGTTGGTTAAAATTCTCCCACATTTCAAAGTTTGAGAACCTGTAAACAGCATGATGACGTAGGCGCGTGTCAGTTAGGTCATACGCGAATCTCGGAATGGAGTACCAGGCGGAGTATATTATTATACCATGGTTTTGCTCGAGTCCTGCGCTAGTGCATGCAATGAGAACGAACGGCCCGGCCTTTGCATTCCGGTAACCGATGGATTTATTGTAGAAGTACGTGCAATGCGTTAACGCATGCTGGTGATGCGCCAAAACGGCGCGTGGCGCGCTGGTGCATTAGGTACGGTCGCCATCAAATATATCGGAGCGGCTATGGCGCTCACAAATATCTGAACACGCCTCTATTGTCAGGGCGTTAGAGTGCGTGCTCAGATATTGTGAACACTTTGGCCGCTCCGATATATCAGATGGCGACATAACCTACGCGGACTGAAATTATAAGCTCCGTTATGCGTGTTTGATGGATTATATTATGCTATAAAGATGTTTTTATAATATTTAGAGAAGCTAAAGGTAATTGTGGTAAATCGTAGCGTGGTTGTGCGTTACGCAGACCAAAATTATAAAGTCCGTTATGTGAGTTTGATGGCTTATTTGCGCCATTAATATTTTTATAGGTAATATTTTGAGAATCCAAAGATTATTGTGATTAAAAACATTAAGAAACTGTCTCCTTAAACAGTGGACGCTTTAGACAATTCATTTTTTTAGTAAACACTTAAAAGGCTAGTGTTTTTATTTCTTCTTGATACTTAGGTTATGAGTAATTTCGTTAATCTAGGGAAGAATTTAAATATTGAGAAGGTGGGTTATATTGTATTTTGTATGAAATCTGCACGTCACAGTTAGGTATTGAAAACAAGTTTAATTTAGTTTAACATGCCGTTAGTGTTTCTATGTGCACACCCATTTTACTAAACACCGCATTGTTTGATACCTACTGAAAATTCTTTAGAAAACCATTGAAAAGCATGACCTCGATCTATCGAGCTCTGATGCGTTCCAATTATAAATCTACGCAGCACGCATCATCTGTTGCGCCACGCTTCAAAATGGCGGATTTTTTCACGGCATTTCCTCATTGCCGTGTTTTTGGCCAGAGCCCCGGTGACGCGGCGTCCCAGTTAGGCTCGCCAACCGATGCCAGGGCCAAGTCCAGGGCATCCCCGATGAACCAGAGCCAATATCTATAAAATAAATTTGACCGCGAAAAAAAATAATGAAGTAAAACGTCATAGATTTCCCGCCAAAATTGCGGGTTGAACGCACTGGAGTTTGGCTTGGCGCTCTTGGAACTGGTCCTAATAGTTTGATTTGATAAGGGAATATAGTAATAGTTTGTTTGTAAACAAAGTTTGTTCGGTTCTACCTTTGAGTTTGATTGCGGAGTTGATGTTTAAATGTGCGTAGTTTTAATGAGTTTACATTTGCACAGTTGCCGTTGCAGTGTTAAAATATTTTCATGGATGTTTTTATGAAGTCTTTAGACTTTCGGTTAAGTTCACGTTACCTGTTTCCGTTTATGATATTCAAATTTTATATTTTAACTACTATTTCATCGTTGCAAATGCACTAGTTCGGGCTGCAAACAACTGCAGCCCGCACTAGTGCATAGTGCATAGGTGCCTATGAGTACATCTTAGTGAGTTGGTCCAACTTCCTCTGCTAAGGACATTAAAATAAATTGGTATAGATACTTATACACAAACAATTTTGACTAAAAACTTCTGATCAATAAAAGGCTAGAAAAGTTAGATCTGAGATCATATATTTCGTACAGAATATTTATTTTGTCAATCTCTCAAGTTGTTATGATGTTTAATAGACAAGTACTGCACTATAAGAGTATATACCTTGTTTTACCTACATTGTAATACAATGTAAATGACTAGACAATCATAACGTATAGGATACATATAGATATACTCGATAAGCGATCGAGTGATATCACCGTTCCGGCAGTTGTGCCAACTATCACTATTCAGCTGTTCTCTTTTGCCAAATATTCGCTTATTTTATGATATTATTTTGTATTTTCTCATCATCATCATCATCCTCCTAGCGTTTGTCCCGTACTGTAATGTGACGGAGTCCGCTTTCCAACTTTTCTCCTTCCACTTCGCTCTATCCTGCGGGCTCAGCACGGTTCCATTTTTATCGACTATCACTATGCGCGTCCCTTTCGCACTTACATACTTGTTAGAACGTGACAGGCATGGTGACAAGGGATAAAAACGCGACCGTGCTAAGCCGCCTGGACATCGGTTTCCGCTAACCCACGTTTGAATCTTTGGTGATGACATTACGCCACCGCTGCCTTGGTTTGCCCCTCCTGTTTGGGCCTGGTAAGGCGAAGCTAAGGGCTCTGTTGCCTACGTACGGTAATTTGTCTTTTGTGATAGGTGAAATTAGTTGAAATAATTTTTTCACCTCAGCAGCTCGAACAAGGGTACTTTGCTTCTTAAAAACAGTGAGCAAAATGCGATTTTGCTCACTGAGTCATTTTGTCTCACTCAGTGAGCAAAATCGCATTTTGACACAAAATGACATTCAAGTGACCGTTATAGTCATTTCAACATGCCGGGTCTAATACAAGTTCGATATACTTGGGTTCTATTATCTCTGTCCCTCTAGGTATGTTCTCACTGCTTAGGGTGAAAAATGTTGTGTACTACACGAGATCAAAGTTATTTACATCTCGTGCGCTTTTGAGTCGCTACGCTCGTGAATCTATTATAGAATCTTTCGCTTGCACGGGACTCAAAATAAGCACTCGAAGAAATATCAAACTTTGATCTCTTGTTGTACAAATAACTATAGACTTGATGAACACAAAGTGTAGTCAATCAAGGACGCTGGGAACTAAAGTTAGATATACATATTAGAATATAATAAATAAACTACTTCTATTGATCACAGTGTTTTTCAACGGTGTGTGGGGTATCGAGCCCCAGAGGGGTCACAAAGCTTCAGTAAAAAACACTAAACAGGGTATAGACAGCGGATGATAAATGCCGTGAAAAATACTGTTTCTGCCGCACCGCGGAGTAAGTTGAAAAACATTGCTGTAAATTGTAAAATGGTAACAAGGTCAAATACATAGTAAGTACTCGAAAACGGGCTTTGAGATCTATGAACTGCAAATATTTATGTAATCAACTTTATAGTTTAAGAACTTCTGCATTTGACGCATAATGCAGAAGTTTGTTCTCACATTCAATCACAAAGGTGTCATAATCCCTGCTTAACTGTTTATATGTTGGTACATTATTGATGTAAGTGTTTAAAATCCTACGATATTCAAAATGCATGAACTGCACAGTTCACTACAGTTAAAGCACACAATGAAATTTGCCGTTCGCCCTTCGGTATCATTAATGCACCTCGAAATAATCCTATCTCAATAAATTTTCGAAAAAAACCACTTACGTTTTAAAATACACCCTAATTTTCTTTTCAAGCTCCTGAATAACATTTTTGTTTGAACTGGAAACCGCTCTATTGCCAAATATTCGCACCGTATCGCGTTTTCTGATATTTTTACGACTCCATTTTGCATTTGCCGCGTCTGGAGTGCTTTGGGGATTTATTTTTATTTCGCAAATTGAGTTAGGAAGGTCATTGCAATATCAAGGTATTTTAATTTCGTTTACGTTGGTGTTATTGACAAATAAATTTGAAGATATAGCGGACATTTTGAGTATTCTAAAGATAATCCTGGAAAATAAACCTGTGCAAGAAGTAGTATTTTTAGGGTTCCGTACCCAAAGGGTAAAATGGGAACCTATTACTAAGACTCCGCTGTCCGTCCGTCCGTCTGTCACCAGGCTATACAGCCTCTCGATCTGTGATAGCTAGACAGCTGAAATTTTCACAGATGATGTATTTCTGTTGCCGCTATAACAACAAATACTAAAAACAATAAAATAAAGATTTATGTGGGGCTCCCATACAACAAACGTGATTTTTGACAGAAGTTAAGCAACGTCGGGCGGGGTCAGTACTTGGATGGGTGACCGTTTTTATAGATAATGGTACGGAGGCCTTCGTGTGCGAGTCCGACTCGCACTTTCCCGGTTTTTTTAATGATATAGGAGGCAAACGAGCCTAATGGCAAGCAATTACCGTAGCTCATGGACACCTGCAAAGAGTGGTTGCAAGTGCGTTACCGGTTGCCGGCCTTTAAGATAAGAGGATGCTCTACTCTGTAAATATTTATAAAGGGAATTAATAATTGTCCCTCTAAGGGCCACTTGCACCATTTACTAACCCGGGGTTAACCGGTTAAACCTGGAGTTACCATGGTTACAATTTGACACTGGGTTAACGGTTTAATCGGTTAACCCCGGGTTAGTGGGATGGTGCAAGTGGCGCTTACCTAATCTAACGTTAGAAGGGGTAAGGAATGAAGTTTTTCTTCACTACTGTCAAAACAGTAAATCTGGGGCATTATCTATGAAAAGGGACCTTATTGTCGATGGCGCTTACGCCGCACAGCGTCGCGCGGCATAGTATTCATATCGGAGCTTCGTTAACAATGGCGTAAGCGCCATCGACAATAAGGTCCCTTTTCATAGAAAACGTCACATAACGGGTCTAACTTATAGTCTGTATCTTTAGGTATTAAAAAAGAGTAAACAAAATCTACCCTCAAATGGCTTCTTAAGCCAGTTGAGGGTAGATGAAAACATCACATGATTTAGGTTAAAATCACGTTAAAATTACTGCTTCACGTGGTTTTATATTTGGTTGGTTAATCAATAAATATTATAACTACCCGAAATTTACAAATTGTTTGTTTACTTTAAGTAGAGTTATAGGGTAGGTACCTATAACATAAGGTTTGGCAATGTTGTGGTGTAAAGCCTTTTGATTCTTGGCAAAACTACGATAGTACGAGTAACGCTGTACCTATGCGGAATACCTACCTAAATATTTGTCAGAGATTTTTATCAGTTCATGATTCATTTTAAATATAAAAAACTGTGGAGTTTCTCTCACTTCTGTATAAACTATGACGTAACTTCAATTTGTGATCAATATTGAGAGGATGTTTATCCAATAGTTATTGACTGCAAACTTTGTGTGTGTGCGTGGTTTGAAGTTGACATTTTATTTTTAATGTTTGAAGGATATTTAATTGTTAATCTACATTTTGTTTATCAATAGGCGAACTTATTTGCATCGAATATAATTTCTGTCTGCACAGCATTACCTATAATACAGATTCATCGACATGAACTAAAAGTTGTCAATTTAATGAATCATAATGACATAATTGTTTCAACACTTTCAACATGTTTTTTTTTGCGCTTAAGAGGCTCACTGATATCGGCCTGTCAGTTAAACGCAAAAGTTGACAGTTACGAACAACTGACAGGCTGATATCGTCCGGCGAACTGGTAATCTGTGGGCCCCTTTACTCGTTTGGTATATACAACAGGTTTTTAGGGGGGTAGCTTCAGACCATAGCTCATATTCCAGAGAATACCACAGCCTGTCAATCTGTCACTCATTTTTGAACCCCATCTTATCGGTCACCGATCTCCGCATACTAAACAGGGAAACCCCAAAAATATTGCCAAAACGCTATTATTGGCCGGTTCACGAGTTCACCGAGTGCCAGGAGAATCCGTGACGTCACACGGGGTCCTGCCAACTGTCTGAGGCGTTAGCCAACTGAATGTTTTGACTGTTCTCTGTTGGCCGGTTCTTGGTTTATTGTGACGGTGGGTCGTAAAAGGTGTGAGTTTCGTAGGCCGTTTTTATAAGCTTTTATTTCACTTACCCTGTTAGTATGTATGTTAGTGTGGGTCAAATCTTGGAAGTTTAATTTGACCCACTTCCCGATTTCAGATTGAGCTGAAATTTTGCATACATATGTAAATCGGATGACAATGCAATATAAAGGATGGCTCACGTTAGACCGGGCCGGAGCTTCCGGAGCTTCGTTTTCTACGGAAAGCACCACGTGTTCACCGATCAGCCGTCATAGAAAACTACATGTCGGACGCCTCGATCCGGGCACGGCCCGGTCTAGCGTGAGTCAACCTTTATAGTGACTTGGATCTATTGGAGGTGATCTGATGATGGAGACAGGAGGTGGCCATAGGAACTCTGTGATAAAACAACGCAAACGTGTTTAGGGTGGCACGCCTGTATGTGTCGAAAATGAATCTATCGAGTATTTTTTCGTATTTTGGACTAGGTGGATTTGTGTAAGATTTAATTATTTTATTTTTTCTTAAAGTCCGTCAACTGTGAGCTTGCTCCGACTTCACAATGTAGCACTTTGCGCGTAGACTTTTCACAAAACATGGACTCTATTTATCTGCCTTAAGCCTACCTTTCTACTGAGGTGGAGATGAGCGGAGATGAGAAAAGACGGGTTGTGCATATTGGTTGATATCAGCACGTCTCCTCTCATCTCATCAGTGGAAAGGCAGCCTTAGTATCTATATTGACTTAACCTTGCCCATTATATTTTACTAAAATAATTACAATTTTATTCTTAATCGTAAGCTACTTTAAAAAAAGATCAGCAAACATGACAAATACAATATTTTATGCATGTATCACTTATACGGAATAATTTTATAAACAATTGAAAGATGTTTGACATACAAAATGAATGAATAAATAATATCTTAAATACCGTTAAGCAAAAAGCAGGACTTTAGAAAATCTTACAAGACTCGGTTCGTTGGACCTTTAACAATGGACGAAGGTCAGTGACCCCGTTTTTTATGGTTTGCAAATACGTCGCATTGATTTTCTTTCAAGTCCTTAAACGGGGGAAATTAATTGTGTTTATTCATTGAGTAGCTTAAGGTAGAGTTGTGTACTTTATAATTAAATGGTGAACGAGCATTCCACCGTTACGTTATCGACATTTGCACTCATTTTTTGACTTTCCAAGCCTGGTAAAGTCACCTGCAATAATATGTTACTCTTTGAAGGCTGCAAAAATATGTGACACGCTCTTATGGCTCTACTAATAAGGTCGTGTCAGATATTTTTTCGGCCTTCGTTGTGCAACATAATATTGCAGGTGACTGTACTCTTTTGGCTTGTCGCTTTTTATCGTGTATAATAAATCATTATAAAGCCGCTTTTGTTCTTAAAAAACTTTATAGCCTACTTTTACTATGTATAATACGTAAGTTGACAAAGAAATTCGTCATTAAAGCAAACGTTACGTAAGCGACTCGTACTCATAATTACGCCAATACTTTAAGCTTCAATTAAAGATGACTCACGTTAGACCGGGCCGGATCCGGACCGGAGTTTCCGGCGGCGAATAATGTGATTTAAGCCATTCAAACTTCACATTTAAGGATGACTGGGTACGGGGCCGGGCCGGAGCTTCCGGCGCTTCTATTTCTATGGAAAGAACCACGTGATTACCGATTAGCCGTCATAGAAAGTGACATGTCGGACACCTCGGCCCGGTCCAGCGTGGGTCATCCTGCGGCCAGAGGCTACACGACAAAACCGTTTTTTACGCCCTCATAAAAAAAGTGAAGTATAACTGTAGATACTTTATTTATGGTATTATGCAAATGCTGATAAACTTATTTTCTTCCTAAAACCCTCCCCTTAAGGATAAACCCCTGACCCCGTTTCCAACATACAAATACATGTGTCATATCAACATACAATTAATTGCGTATTCGACGCATGCGCATGTATTGTGACGGTTTGAATCATAACGTAATGTATGCAAATGCCTCATGTTTATTATGTGAGGAATTCAGGATTTACCTAACTGTTGTGAATGCGTTTACGATTTGTCGTTAAGTTTAATCGTGTGCGGTATATATGTGGCTGATGTGTATGGGGTAAAATGGGAAATAGTATGCGGTAAAAACTTCCATCCTGGTTATTTACGAAAGAGATTCAAACCATCTCAATATCATTGCTTCAACTGGCATCGTCTAAACATTTTGCAATATTTTCCTACGTATACTCAGATAAACCCACTGTCAGTTAGAAAAATTCGGATTTATATGGCAGGAATACTCTTTGCGCCTACATTTTTTTAAATTTGCCACCTTTTCTACTACTGACGGAAATGGCTATTATTAATGGGTCTAACTAAGTACACCTTTCGAATCTGAATTGTTATAAGCATTTGGTTTGGGCAATGAAAACTTTAGCTCATCAACGTGGTCTCAGTTGAACTCCTTAACCATTGCTAAGGCCTATAAGTTTTTGGAGTACCGTAAAATGGGGTGAGTAGGTGCAAAACTGACATTCAAACCTCGATAACATTTTATGTTTACATATGCAAACTGAATGGTCTATATACTAAGTGTTCCGGATGTTTATATTTTAGTTTTTATTTTATTTTGGATAGTTCCATTTCATAACTTTGACGATAAACAGGAAATCCCACCTCACCCCGTAGTCCCTCGTATTTGGGGTGAGTTGGGTTTTCATACAAAGGTGATTTTGGAAGATTGTTGGTTCGATTTTTTTTATTATGAGTATTACCTATACTATAGCTCCATTTTAAATTGGAATACATTCTTTTTGTAGCAGTAACCTTAAAATCCCATCTCACCCCCCTTTCATTCCTTCTCTCCCCATTCATAACCCAACTCTCCCCGCGAACCCTACTCACGCCATTTTACGGTATCTTTCAAAAATGAAATATTTTTTTTGTTTATTCATAAATTCAAACCTGGTCTAATAATAAAAGCTTTCAAAAGCCCGTGGGTTATGATATTGTCAGTTTATTCGGTAAACACCTATCATGGGTCACCTGTTGCTTATCAATCGAGCTTACCTACAGAGGTGTATACCTTTGTAGGATTAACATATTCGTTCAGGTAAAAATATGATAAGTACCTGTAAACTGGGGTTACTTTGAATTGCGAAAAAACAATGATCATTGATTTTGAACAAGGAATTAGTTTTTGAATGCTTTCATCATTTTACGTTAAGGTTGTCAACCACAACATAGAACTTTCTTAAAAAGATAAAAAAATCAATTCAATTATCAACTAAGAGTGTTAGGCTGCCTTTCCACTGAGGTAGAGACCAGCAGAGATGAGAGGAATCAACAGATAATGTTTATCACAATCAAAACCTATTGGTTGATAACCCTCATCTTTGCTTTTCTCCGCCTCAGTGGAATGACGCCTAAACGACAGTACACTACATGCGTATGCAGACACATTACGGCCGTTACGGGCACGTAAGGCAGTCAGTACTTACACCACATGCGTAAGGCACGTAAGGCAGTGTGTCATCAATTTATTATTACGTACTACGTTAATCGTACAATGGAATATTTTTACTGAATTTTTTTAGATACCTAAGCCAAAACCATTTCTTTTAATTATAGTTCAAGACGTTCGCCTTGCAGCTTTTTGTCTTCCGTTTTAAAAGCCTATGTTTACTTATGATTGTTTTGAGAATATATTACAATAATATATCATCAAAACACTCCCATGTATGTACTATGTTAATAATGTCAATCCCTTTGTACTCGTTTAGAAAAATGTTTGTATGCCATGATTAACGAATGTTTCCATTCCACAGCTATTTAAGTTATAAATTAAGTAAATTGTGATTAACTTAAGAATAAGAATTGCATTTGATCTACGTTCCATTGTCTTCAAGTTTCCTGAAAGCAGCAATATTTCACAGCTAACTGCTTGTAAAAACTTGAGAAGTTTTTTGGAGTTCTCGTCGCCAAAATATAGTCCCACGTTGGGCGCCAGTTTAAAAAAAAGTCTCGGGTTCGAGTCCCGGTCATGGAAGATTGTAAAATATTCTTATGTATTGATATTTTTGTTTAATTGACCGTTTAAACAGATCTAAGTATATTAAAAAAACGAAGCAATGTCTCTAAGATCCTGTCATAAAAACATCCCCACCAAATATTATCGCTAACAATATTTAAGAAAGGATATTCTTTGAAATTAAAATGAATATGATTATGAAAAGACAAATCAGGCAAAATTTTAAAGGTTGTTTTTATTGGCCCGGAATATTATCGATGTTAGGATCTTCAAATAAATATCGGGATCTGATATTGAAAATCCGTTTATATTTTAGTTCTAACTAGTTTCTGGTTATTGGAATGTTCACAGGACGAGTTCCATCCGTTCATAGAGGCCCTGATGCCCTTCGTAAAGTCCTTTTCGTACACATGGTTCAATCTGCAAGCGGCGAAGCGGAAATATTATAAGAAACACGAAAAACGGATGAGTCTTGAAGAGGAGCGGCATACAAAGTATGAATTACAGGTAATTTTTAATGTTTATCTACAAATAGTTCTACATGTAAAGGTAAAAAGGAAATTTATGTTAACACATAAGGTAAACGTACTAGTGCGCGACATGCTAATACCCAATAGATGACACCTTGCTGTCACCTCTATTTACGGGGTGAATACCTAAGGGTCGGTTGCACCAAACTGTTCGTATCGTTAAAGAGTTCGCTGAATTTTTATGTATGGAAAGTTTCATAGTAAAGTGCCGGGGGGCGCCGGCTTACGTTGATCAGTCTGTGGTTGGTGCAACTGGCCCTAAGTCATCTTACTGAGCACCTTTTACTATGGGACCAAGCAATATGGGAGCAACTTTTAGTACCCCGTAAATGATTGCAGATGACTAAAAAAACAGCCTGTATTGAGGCCACTTCTACCGTTGAATTTGATGGTTCTGTATTTATTTACTTACCCAACGTAATAGCGTAGAACAGTGCTACAGTTGTCGAATTCCCGGCCACAATATTTTATCTAAGTATAGTCCTTTTCTATCCTCCGGGAATAGTACAGACAATTTGAAATTAAATTTAACCTAAAATGGTTTCAGAACGAAAAGGCAGAAGTAAAACAAAAATGGGCGTCGCGGCTGTTAGGAAAGTTGAGAAAAGACATCACACAGGATTGTCGGGAGGATTTCGTCCTCAGCATCACGGGGAAAAGGCCGGCTGTGTGTGTGCTCTCCAACCCAGATCAGAAAGGCAAGATGAGGAGAATAGACTGCTTGAGACAGGCTGATAAGGTGAGACAGATATATCTTTGTATATAACTATAGATTTCGTCCTGAGCATCACGGGGAAAAGGCCCGCTGTGTGTGTGCTCTCCAACCCAGATCAGAAGGGCAAGATGAGGAGGATAGACTGCTTGAGACAGGCTGATAAGGTGAGACAGATATATGTTTGTATATGACTATAGATTTCGTCCTGAGCATCACCGGGAAAAGGCAGGCCGTGTGTGTGCTCTCCAACCCAGATCAGAAGGGCAAAATGAGGAGGATAGACTGCTTGAGACAGGCTGATAAGGTGAGACAGATATATGTTTGTATATAACTATAGAATAGACAATGTTGAAAGATTTTCGTCATGAGTATCATCTGGGTAAGGCAGGCCGTGTGTGTGCTGACAAACCAAAATAAAAAGGGCAAGATGAGGAGGATAGACTGCTTGAGGCAGGCTGGTGTTAAGACGAGAAAGACATAGTTACATAATTTTTGTATGCTTACATGTTTTTTTTATACCACATCAGTAGCAAACAAGCATACGGCCCGCCTGATGGTAAGCACTCACCATAGCCTATGGACGCCTGCAACTCCAGAGGTGCTACATGCGCGTTGCCGATCTTTTAAAAACCTGTACACTCCTTTTTTGAAGAACCCCATACTGTATACCCTCGGGAAAACCTCGGAAGGGATGTATTGTTATCAGTAAAATTTAAACAGATACTATCATATACCATCGTATCCACGCGGCCCAAAAAAAAATCTAATTGCTGCCACGGCTTTAAGACGCCGTGGATTTAAGCAATGTGTCGAATCGAGCAGACGTAGATGTAGATAGTAATTGTAAAATCACCAAAACCTTAAACACCCAACTCTATTTTCCAGGTGTGGCGCCTAGACCTAGTAATGGTAATACTATTCAAAGCGATACCCCTCGAGAGCACAGACGGGGAACGCTTAGAGAAGCACCCGGAATGCGCGCAGCCCGGCCTCTGCGTCAACCCGTACCACATCAACGTGTCCGTGAGGGAATTAGACCTGTACCTGGCCAACTTCATCAACAGCTATGGTAATGGGAGCGACGGTCTGCCAGGTCTTTCGCTCACTTATCTAACTTGTAGATGTAGATAGCTTGAGCATGGTGGCTAGTGGCAGCGGGGCGTCCAGCGCGTCTATATTATGGCTCCTTTACACTATCGGCGATGATCGTTGATAGTATCATCGTCTATCATCGGCAAGATACTCGTGCAAGCATCCACATGATCGCCTGTACAACGCAACAACCCGGCTTTCCCTTTGATGCGTGCCCGTCAACTCACGGGTCGCACGGATGATAGACGATGACTGGCGGGGACTGCCGAATGTGCCCTCTACACTATCTTCCACGCCAGTCATCGTCTATCTTTGCCGATAGTGTAGGTAGAGGAGCCATTAAAGAAATATATGAAAACATAATATGCGATGCCTCAGTGACGCTCGACGCAACGCTGCACGCCCCGCTGAACTCTGAGGCCCTACCGCGCGTTCGAAGAGTTGCCTCCCTGTCACACTTACGCACGAATTTACAAGTGCGACAGAGGGGCAACAGGTCGAACGTGGTTAGTGGTAGGCCCTCTGCTCGCTCGCCACTGAAGTACATGGTGCATGGAGAGATGGAGAGGCGGGCGGTGTTTCATGTTTGCTTAGATCAAACCTCATCATACGTGAATAAGTCAAACCTACCATCCATGAATAAGTAGTATACAGAACTCCATAATCACATAAAAATGAGGTCCATCAAATTTAAAATTTTCTTTGTAAATAGACAATGGTTAGTAATGGACAATTCACTGGATTTAGTTTTTAACAGCATTGCATATTTTTTTGCTTTTAATTGCATTCCTTAAAAAGGATTAATTTACATATTTTACATATTACTGGAGTTGTATAGATGATCAAGCAAATCTTGTTACTCGAAAGAGGCACGAAATTCAAATTTTCTATGAGACGATATCCTTTCGCGCCCCTCTCTTCAGTCGTTCCCTCATTCCTGAGGATCGTGATCACTATGTTTCACATCCTTGATCAGCTGTCTCCATCGGTCTCGATCCATTGTTGCCTTCACTGCTTGATGGAATTTGCTCGAGGAAGTGGCTTCTCTGACTTGGTCAGTCCGCCTGTTTGGCGAGCGACCGCGACCTCTCTTGCCTTCCACACCACCGATCACAACCAGTTTCTCGAGACTCTCAGCTCCTCTTCGCATTACATGGCCAAAGTATGCCAGCAACCCATGTCGGCAGATGGTGGACAAACGTGTTTTGATGCCCACGCGTGCGCATGCGTGTTTGGGTGAGAGAGTCTACATTCGCGCCTACATTTTTCAAACTTGCCGCCTTTTTCTACTGACAAGATCTGCTTGACCAACTTTATATAATCAATCGTGCGCTGATTTCCTTTAAACCGCTTGTCAATTGTTGTGCTAAAGCTAGAGGCATGAAAATAAAGAGAGATAACGTGCTCCGACATTAATTTAAATGTGTCATTATGACATAACTGTCATTGGATCAGAGTTTCCAAACATTTTGATCTGAGGGTCACAGGCCTTTGGGTCTTCATCTGCCTTTTTGGGGGCCGGATTACCTTTGGATTTATAAAGGCCAGTCCAGATGGGACAATTTTCTTAAATTGTCCCATCTGTTGCCCAATCTGATTAAATTGTCTGATCAAATCAGACGGACGAAGAAATGAAACTGGCTCGCCGATTCCCCTTGATTCGATTTAAGATTTTGACCGATCAAATGGAGATGCGGACGTAACAATGCCAATTTTCGATACTATTATGCGCGTTTTTTAATTTCGAGCTCTCAAATGTCACTACAAATCTAAAATTGGCGATTGAATTGTGTATGTGTCGACGCTGGATGAGATTGATGATAATTTTTGTCCTGATCGAATTGGTCGATTTGATCCTCTCGTCTGGACGGGCCTTAAGAGCTTACGGGTCATAACTTGGTGACCTTTGCACTAAACCGTAAAATAAGTTCATCATATCCTTTAACAGCTAATGTGTTTCAGATATCCTAAGTGGCTCTCTCTCACCCAACCCGCGGGAGAAAGAGAACGAACATGACGCCAAGAGCAAAGGTAACGCCGGCGCTGTCGGTGTGCGGTGTGTTGTTTCTTTATGGTGGTCGGTCTACGAATTTCGTCTTTAATGCCTATGAAATAGAGACTAAATTATAAAAAAAAATTGCAAAATACCCAAACCATTGTCTGAAACTTGCTAAAAGATATAGTCTGTCAAACAACGTTGTCAGTAGAAAAAGGTGTAAAATTCATTTTTTTTAAAGAGACGATAACCTTTCGCATCTACATTCTTTCTACTGACGAAAATGGCTTGACAGACTATAAATAGTAAATTGATATACCTTGACAACGACAATAGCGCCATCTGTAATAAAATCTAAACCTAAAAACCATCCCAACAGAAAGTCGCATTAATTTTTTTCATTTCGTTAAACGGGACGACTAGATTAGATAGATTTGAAAAGTAGGTACTAGTCATGGTATAATAATATACTCCGCCTGGTACTCCATTCCCGTCTTTTCTAGGTCACCTAACTGACACGGGCTTACGTCATCATGCGACAGCGCTATATGATAATATGCGATAGCGCTATATATAGCGGCCATGTTGTTGTGACGTAGCCCCGTGTCACTCTGGGAATGAAAGACCATGTTTTATTAGACTATGGGTACTAGTAAATGATAACTATGTTAAAAGTGAAAATAAGTCTAGGTAATAGAAGGAAACCAAATACCTTAATTCAATCTGAATCATACTCTGATTATGATTTTACTACATAATTAATTTCTTCAAGATTTAAACCTGACATAAAAGTTAGTTCCTAACTATTGTGTGAGAGAGGATATGAGAAAGAAAGGAGTGAGTGCTGAGGTGACGAAAGACAGAGGAGAATGGAAGAGAAAAACATGTTGTGCCGACCCCACATAACGTGGGATAAGGGCAGGGAAAAGAAGAAGACCTACTGAAGCTCATTGAGTATCTCGTCAGATAGCAAGTGCATGCACAAAAATACCTACTACTACTAGATTGTTAGTCTAAACTCGTTCGTTGTAAGTATTTTAAGTCAGTCACCGATGACACCCGAACTTGTTAAATTTAAAAATAGTTGTTATAATTAGATGGTTCCATTTTTGAAACCAAACGACACAGCGGGGGGCTTAATAATCACTACTATAGGGACCGTGCGCGTTGGAGGTGCTGTCATCTTGTGGCTTGAATCGGAAACATATGTGCACATCTACATTGCCAAAGCAAGTGCTACCATCTACCGTTCTCGTTGGTACGTTTCCTTGTGCATAGTAGGTTCTGCCATCTTGTGGGCTACATTGGAAGCATAAACGTCACATTTACGCCTCGCGCCACAAATCTGACGGCTCCTATGCTGCCCCCTATAGTTCACGCACGCCCCCTATTCTAAACTAACCGATAACCTTCCAAATGGTAAGATAACTGGAATTTTTGTGAACAAAATATTTTCTTTCATTAATTTATGCAAGTTACAATGCACTTATGAGTGTAAAAAAACAACCAACTTCCGTAAAGACCTTAATTTGTAACAATAACCCCGAGAAGTTACCGTTGCAAAAACTCTGTGACTAGTTTTTTTCAAACCAGTAAATATTACATTTTTAAAAACATTCAGATGCTGAGTTCTATCACAAAACATGAAAAAATCACAATTTACAGTAAATATCATAGAAGGTAGCATCCTATAGAAGTGGTATACCTCCACTCTGGTGGTGGTGGCGTGCCTCCGACAGGGACAAAACATACGCAATGCGATACTATGATTGGTCGAATTTATTTGTTGCCCACCATAATCTACACTAAATCAACGGTCGGGAACAAAAAAATATGTGACAAGGACAAACAATAATAGCGCTTTCGCTGCTACTCCTACTGAAAGATACATAAGACTATCCCGTTCTGTCAGTTATCCCCGCCACTCATGCGCAATCCAGTTTAATACTAGATTCATGGTAAATATAAATTATATGAAACAAGAGAATAAAATAAACATGCAAAATTGGTTAACTCCACCCATACCGTAACAGATTTTTTTATTAAAGAGTAAATGTAAAATTACTGATTTTATATAGGTTTTGTTATACCTCGTCACAAATTCTGTTTGTATTTAAATTGTTTACATTGTAAACTGACCACCACATTTACTTCCAAAGAAACAACATGACCAGTGATTGGTGTTGCACAGTGTCTTTCAAATTTTCTTTAATTTTCTCTAGTAATTTGTGGATTTTAAATTTTTTAATCCCGCATTGGCTTGCTCTCACACCTTTCATGCTTTTTGGTTTCAAAATTATTTTCTGATTTGGACGTATTTTTGTCTTTACATCTTTACTGTGAGCGAAAGTTTTGGTTATTTAGGTCTGTGTATATGTGTGTGAAATTACAATGCACTATGATTTATTTACTGAGTAAACAGATACGTTTTGTAGTTTTATTAGATATATAACTGTGGTAAGGATTATTTTATCTCTAAAATGTCTTGCATCGTTTCTATAATTATGGGTTACGGGTACGGAAGATTGTCTGGAAGAGTTTGCTATTTGTTGTTAAATAGTATTTAATTGTTTTTAAGAATCATTTTCATTAATTATTTAAGATTGGGTTTTTGTGTTAAATTTGGTTAAATATAGCTATTTCTTCAATATGTACTGCCCAATCGATTTAGCTAGAATTGATTTCAACAATTTTCGCTCACTAGTATAGATTTTGATCATGCTCGTTTGTTGTTATTTGTACATGTAGTCGGTGTTCTTTCTCTTTCACTCTTTTTATCTTTGTATACGTCGATGCTTTTCTAACGTATACTTCATTTTAGTTACAGAAAAGCATTGACTATTTTCAGTTTAAATGATAATGGACGATGAGTCGATGCAGCCAAAAATTTCAATTGTTTCAACGACGATATACATATAGGATATATATATAGCTACAGATGAAGTGCATAATTATTTTCCATCGTACTTTCACGGAAACGTCTTGCTATTTCAGTCAGTCTCTGTACAAAAAGTACTGAGGTTGACTGAAGCAGCATGACAAATACGAACGTTTCCGAGAAAATACGATGGTAAACAACTATGCACTACATCGTAGTGCGCTTTAGAATGTGAATTCTATTAAAGATTCACTGAAAATAGAGATTATAAATACAGCACTAAATACGGTGCTTAAGACCTTTTTGTTCTTTGGCTTCTATGACTTATTTGACTTGAAATATCCGTCACATCTTATTATAAATAGACTTGATATTTTTGGTATGCGATGTCTCATCCAGAGGAATGTATATGTGGCTTCCTGTAAATATGCCCCCTGTTGTATGGAAAATTATAGACCATTCAATATAGTGTTAGATATAGGTAGTTTTAGCGTTCATACTCGTACAGTTTGTATGGATGCTGAAACTGCATAGTTTAGTTGGTCCATTTCAGCAATATTAAGGGATTCCATGTTTAAATTCAAGTTATTATAGAGTTATACCAAGAAAAGTCTGCAGTGATTTTGATAGCCCACGCAGTGCAAGTGTTACTTATACGTCATAATTTCATAGAAGTTTGACGTTTAAAATAACACTTGCACTGCGTGGGCTATCAAAATCGCTGTAGATTTTCTAGGTCTAACTCTAGTATGTTTTTTGTTTTAGTCTTGAAAAATTAATTAAGTCTTCGTACCTTCGTGTCGTTTCGTATCTCCTATGCACTGTTATCTATTTTATTTTGCGAAATGACCGCGATATATTTTACCTATGAATCATGAAGTTAATAAAAAAACTAAATCTTCTGTGTTTTACAATTTTCACAGTTAACATTTTTGTAGATATATATAATAATGTTTTTCATTCGTACAATTATTGTTCATCACAATTGCACGTTAACATGCAATTTTTTATTTAAATATATGAAAGATATTTGTGGTTATATTATAGACGAATCTCACAACGTTAACAGAATAAGCAACAGCTCTAAAAACTCTAAGTTTTAGAGTAGAATCTGTGCGGAAAGAGAAGAGTGGTGAAATGTATGGGCTCCCTTACATTTCACGACACTTCTCTTTCCTCACAGATTTGACATGTTAAATTTATTAAAGCGGGTACCTCACGTATTTTAAGTTAAAAATTACATGACATATTTCACTCTCACAGTCTGAGGGCGTACCGCGAACCAGGTTCGACGTGTTGCCTCTCTGTCGTACTTGTAAATTAGTACGTAAGTGTGACAGGGAGGCAACACGTCGAACGTATTCGCGGTAGACCCTCTGCAGCCCGTAGTCAGCGTCGGTACGCCAATGCTGATGCTCCTCCGTACGAATTGAAATATGTCGAGCAATTTTCGACTCGTTTTAATATATTGGACATGTCACGACATTGCTGAAATGACCCCCTAGTTTACAGCGATGTCACGACTGAACGTATCTGGGAACTTTCAGGCTATAGCCACAATCCGTACAACGGAGTAATTTGCAACGATATTATTCTAGCGACCGGCGTCTTCTCGTCAAAGGAACTCTGGAAGCTGTCCAAAGGTAATCTTTACAACTCTATTATTTCGATATAAGAAGTTCTTCTAAAGGTTTACACTAAGTTCTTAAATGTGGACTTTTTTGCTTGATTCCTCATAAGACCCATGGCCCTACCCATGGACACGTAATTTAAACAATTTCCATTTTCAATTCGTTCGATTTCAAAACAAAAGAAATTCAACCATATTTGCTTCACTATTTAATTGATATCAAAATGTTATTTTTTGTATGGTGCGCCTTAGGAGATTATTCTGACAATTTAACGCTGCTGTGCCAAAGTGTGCCATCATTTGTGTCAAATTTCTATGATGAAGAGAGAGACAGATAATTATTTCGTAGTCGACATCTAACGTCAAGTAGTGGAACTATTAGTAGGTACCGCTACTTGACACCAGATGTCATAACTATCGCTACTGACGAAAATGTACTACTAAAACAATTTACAACTAATATTATTAGCAGAATGAGTTGAAAATAGATTTCCTGTTAATCCGGTCGTAATATTAGCTGAAAATTGTTGAGCATTAGAGTTTTCGTTCGTCGCGACATCTATTGTCAACTAGCACTGATAAATTCCGCTACTTGACGCTAGATGTCGACTACGAAATAACTCGCATTTTGGTAAGAAAACTAATGGAGTTACCACTCTTTCTTTTATACTTATATTTCTCTATGTTTCTATGAAAATATGGATTTAAAATATTGAAAATATTGATGACAGTCCCTCGCTTTGTTATTACTTACTAAATGTAAAAAAAAAAACAACGGGTTGCACTCCGGGAGTGCCGACAGAAGTGAAAACTCAATGACTAGTCCAAAATGTCTGCAGCACTATGTATAATTGACCCATCCTCCTTTCTATTGAAAAACTTTAGTTCCGAAATTGCTGGTCAGTGATCTTGTTTAAAATTCGAAATTCAAATTAGTAGCGTTAATTGTTTAAAACTCGAATAGAAATTTTAAAGTTACCTTGCAGACCTCGCATCTAAATATATTTGGTCATGATATTTTGAGTTTTATTCACCAGTACTAGAGTTCAATTTTATTAGCGATTTCATCAAGATGTAGCTTTATTGAATTATATTTGAGGGATATAAAGTTAGAATGTAACTGTGAGATCCTCGTATTTCAGCCCGTACAAGATTAGAACATTGAGCTTTATTGACCTGATTATGATACGTTATGACTGAAGTTATAAATTGTGAATAACATTGTCCGTGACACATGACGTCAGCGTTACGTTACGCGTTACGCTGATTCGAGTTTATCATTTTTTCCCCACCTCAAAAAGTGCTCAGCGCCACTAAAGAAGTTTTCACTTCAAAAAATAAGTTTTACACTTCACGAGTACCTACTCTATCAGTGTCGCTTACGTACGTTACTCTTTTGCTTTTTCTGAGAGTTAAGAAGTGTTAGGTGTGAGCTAGGAAGCCGAGTCTTTGTTTGAAACTGATAGTTATATTTTCTAACTAAGGGCCAGTTGCACCAACCACATTTGACAGACTGATCAACGTCAGCCGGCCCCCGGGCGCTTTACTATGAAACTTTCCATACATAAAAATTTAGCGAACTCTTTAACGATACGAACAGTTTGGTGCAACCGACCCTTAGTCTTTCACAAAAGTAGGATAGCGACATCCACGTCATACTACTTTAATAACCTATTATTATTAAACTCCAGCCTCAATCCTCCAAGAAACGGGCTCAGAGTCCCCAAGCGGCTCAGGCGGCATAAAGCTCGAGTCGGGGTACTACTGCGGGTACAATAGCCCCGCACCACCTGCCTTCGAGCCTCCAGCTGAGCGTGCCACGCCATCTATGCTTGTAGGACAATGTTTCAGTAAGTGATCTTGATCGGTATACTCCAGTCTTCAAGAGACAGGTTATTTTCCGTATAAAGCTCGAGGACTATTACGGGTACAATAGCCCCGCGCCACCCGCCTTAGAACCTTTGGCAGAAAGCGCCATGCCTTCTATGCTCGTAGGACAATGTTTCAGTATGTATCCCGCATTAAAGACCTTTCATCTACTGAAGATATTCCAGTCTTCTTCAAGAGGCAGGTATAAAGCTGGTGTCAGGGCAGAGCAAGCCACAGTAGAGCATAAAGATTCTTCACCTTACTTGAAGAGTTCTGAATCCCTGGTATAAAGCTCAAGTTGGGGTACTACTGCGGGTACAATAGCCCCGCGCCACCTGCCTTCGAGCCTCCAGCTGAGCGTGCCACGCCATCTATGCTGGTTGGACAATGTTTCAGTAAGTGATCTTGATCGGTATACTCCAGTATTCAAGAGACAGGTTATTTTCCGTATAAAGCTCGAGGACTATTACGGGTACAATAGCCCCGCGCCACCCGCCTTAGAACCTTTGGCAGAAAGCGCTACGCCTTCTACCTTGTAGAACAATGCTTTAGTAAGTATCCTGCATTAAATACCTTTCATCTACTGAAAATCTTCAGCCTTCTTCAAGAGACAGGTATAAAGCAAGCTGTCAGGACAGAGCGAGCGACAGCAAAGCATGAAGATTCTTCACCTTACTTCAAGAGTTCTGAATCCGTGGTATAACGCTCGAGTTGGGGTACTACTGCGGGTATAATAGTCCCGCACCGCCCGCGTTCGAGTCTCCAGCTGAGCGTGCCATGCCTTCTATGCTTGTAGGACAATGGTTCAGTAAGTATCCTGCATTAAATACCTTTCATCTACTGAAAATCTTCAGCCTTCTTCAAGAGACAGGTATAAAGCAAGCTGTCAGGACAGAGCGAGCCACAGCAAAGCATGAAGATTCTTCACCTTACTTCAAGAGTTCTGAATCCGTGGTATAACGCTCGAGTTGGGGTACTACTGCGGGTATAATAGTCCCGCACCGCCCGCGTTCGAGTCTCCAGCTGAGCGTGCCACGCCATCTATGCTTGTAGGACAATGTTTCAGTAAGTGATCTTGATCGGTATACTCCAGTCTTCAAGAGACAGGTTATTTTCCGTATAAAGCTCGAGGACTATTACGGGTACAATAGCCCCGCGCCACCCGCCTTAGAACCTTTGGCAGAAAGCGCTACGCCTTCTACCTTGTAGAACAATGCTTTAGTAAGTATCCTGCATTAAATACCTTTCATCTACTGAAAATCTTCAGCCTTCTTCAAGAGACAGGTATAAAGCAAGCTGTCAGGACAGAGCGAGCCACAGCAAAGCATGAAGATTTTTCACCTTACTTCAAGAGTTCTGAATCCGTGGTATAACGCTCGAGTTGGGGTACTACTGCGGGTATAATAGTCCCGCACCGCCCACGTTCGAGTCTCCAGCTGAGCGTGCCATGCCTTCTATGCTTGTAGGACAATGGTTCAGTAAGTATCCTGCATTAAATACCTTTCATCTACTGAAGATATTCCAGTCTTCTTCAAGAGGTATGTATAAAGCTGGTGTCAGGGCAGAGCGTGCCACAGTAAAGCATGAAGATTCTTCACCTTACTTCAAGAGTTCTGAATCCCTGGTATAACGCTCGAGTAGGGGTACTACTGCAGGTATACTAATCCCGTCCCGCGCCGACCGCGTTCGATCCTCCGCGAACCACGCCATCTATTATGCTCGTAGGACAATGTTTTAGTAAGTTATCTGTATACTCCAGCCTTAAAAAGTTATCTTCGATATAAACCTAGAGGATTATTGCGGACTTCTGGCAGAGAGCGCCCGCCAACAATGTTTCAGTAAGTAACAGATATATCCAGGCTCGATCCTTTTTTTTATGATATACGAGGCAAATGAGCAGACAAATCACCTGATGGTAAGCGATTACCGTCGCCCATGGACACCCATAGGGGTTGTAAGTGCGTTGCCGGCTTTAAAGCATCGGTCTCGGCCCTCTTGGTCTTTTCGCGCATGCCTTTAATTAAAGATAAAAGATAAAGATAAAAAATAGTTTATTCAAGTAGGCATATTACAATGCGCTTATGAACGTCAAATAAACCTTTACCGGCTCCAACCGTACACCTCTGCCCCGAGAAGATTTAAATCCCCCCTCAATTGCTTCTATTTTTTATTTCAGGTATCCCTCCCAGTTCAGCAGGTCTCAGCCAAGCCCCGCTGGTGTCATCCAACACTATATTCTATCAGCACCCACCGCCGCCCACCGACACACATCCAACGGGTGAGTGACTTAAAGTATGCAGAGACAATTTGAAAGGTGCCGTCAGCCTTTCCTGCTTGTATTAAGAAATTTTCCCAGTTCGCTAAGCAAATAAACTGGTCATCATCAGCATTTTAGCCTCCTGTCGCTCATTGCTGAACACCGCACACGAAGAGAGGACTATGCTTCTCTTCGTGTACGGCACTTATCCCAGTTCTGGGCTAGTTTCACCCAGAAGTGTCCCGCGATCTTCCGAATGTCGTCCACCCAACGAGCTTACCTTAGTGATGGTAGTCTTATAAGGATACCCTGATTAAATCAAGGCCGCAATGAATTGATTCTAATAAGCGCCATTTGCACCATTCCACTTACAAGGCGTTATCCGGTTAAACCTGGAGTTACCATGGTTACCAGTACAATTAGACACTGGGTTAACGGGCTAACCCCGGGTTAGTGGGATGGTGCAAGTGGCTCCTAAGGAACAAAATGGCACCGAATCGTAAAATTTGCAACTCACAACATGATGGACAGGGCCACGACCACTTAGAAGAATCATAAGTTTCATATGCCTCTTGATTATGACTTGTGCTTAGGGGTTGTTAGGCAACTTTACCATTTTCTCTTTCCTCATTCACCATACAAGTAAATAATAAGTAGATTTTTGCCTTCCAGCGTCAGACGCGTTGAGCAGCCACCACTCCGGCGCCAAATACGACGGGACACCGCAGGACTCACTCGGGGACTTCGTGACCTTCGTCTGTCAGGAGCCTACGGATGTTCAGCAACTACAGGTAACATTCATTTACCATTTGACGTGTTGCTGTCCGAGGGCATCTTCGAGGTGCAGAGTAAGCCTTCCTATCTTCAGAAACACCTGAGGCCTCGATCCAGCTCAGTCCAACTTACAGTTGTGCAAATTGCGGTACCTAAGTTTTCAAAAAGTTGATAGAGTTTTTGGAAATTTCTGAAGTTTGTTTTGTTTTTAGGGTTCCGTACCCAAAGGGTAAAAACGGGACCCTATTACTAAGACTCCGCTGCCCGTCCGTCCGTCCGTCTGTCACCAGGCTGTATCTCATGAATCGCTATAACAACAAATACTAAAAAGTACGGAACCCTCGGTGGGCGAGTCCGACTCGCACTTGTCCGGTTTTTTGAAATGTTTCCATGTTGAAAATGTAATATTCATTGGTTTGCCGTAACCAGGACTTTTCGTCTCTCCTCCACCCGCCCTCAGGCGACATACGTGATTTTTGAACGTTAGAACGATAACTTTGAATCAATTAATTAAGGTTAACCTACCGCCATATTTGAGTAAACGTATGCAGAAGCAGACGATTCTGTATTACGCTTGAATGAATCGTTCTGCCTCTTTCTAGGTTCACGGCCTCTCCCGAAGTCCGAAGCCAGCATACTTCAGCAGCTCGATGCTGCCGCCGGCGCCGCTGCCGCCCATGGCGCGGCCCGTGGCCATCATACGGTCCACAGGTAATTGTTGTAAGTCACACCACTACACACTTCATTCACTAATTTCTCTACCTCTCTAGTCTCCTAAGGCCCAAGGTCCTACCTATGGTACTGCTTCGGTTCGATGAATTTTAAAACCTATGCAATTGGAACAGAGTTGCATTTCTTTTGTTTCGTTAAATTTTCAAACAAATCAAAATCAACTCTATGCCCTGTAGGTTCATATTTCAGTGGCAATTTTTGTATTTTTCATTTGTATGGCTGCGCCTTAGGAGGCTAGTGTTAGCGTTTATCGCGTTTGCATCTCCACTGTTACTTCGGAGCCCAGGGTCTGCTTTCCTACTTTTTCTGCTTCACTTCCCACGATTTCCGGCATCATCTTTAGTAAGACCATTAGTACTCTTGTCATCATTCGCAACATTCAGACCTCCACGGCCTTCCCTTTTTCTTGACTTTAAGACTTCATTCTACTCTGTCTACACAGTATCACACGTTGAGGCAGTGAGGAGATTTTTTTTTTGGTCAAACAAAGGAGAATGATGATATAGTCAAAGTAGTCAAACCCGCGTGGAAGGGTTGAATTACTCAACAAAAAATTCAACCAATTTCGGTCATTAGTAAGAAAAAAGTTAGGGTTATGAAATACTTGAGATAGGCAATTAATATAATTATTATTTAAATAATTAATCATATTACAGCGGCCCGCGAGGATTACATGGCGCTATCCTCCCTCCCAGCGAGCGAGCTAAGTTCCCCGCCGTCACCGGAGCGATCCCCTTCGACCTCCCCTCGCCGGCGCTCGCCGCACTACCGCACCGACTGTCCGCCGATATCACACTACAACCACTTCTCACAGCCACAGCAGGTACTATCGTCTTTCTTCTTTTTCGTTCCTGATCTATTGTGATTGCCACCTATTACAGTTTTTGCTCAAGCTTCGAACAGCTGTAGGATTTTTTTGATTTTAAATAACGTTTACTCCTCCGGGTGTAATATGTCTACCCGAAAGTGAGTCACGAGTGCGCAATAAAATAGATCAATCTGTGAGCATATGCAAGAGTATACCAGCAAAGGAAGCAGGTATATACAGCGAGGGAATTAAGTTCCCCGCCGTCCCTGGAGCGCTCCCCGTTAATCTCCCCCCGCTGCCGCTCGCCGCACTACCGCGCCGACTGCCCGCCGATATCGCACTACAACCACTTTTCACATCCTCAACAGGTGATGAAAGATTCCATAACATTCTGCCTCTACACTGCACAACTGCACTAGCACTTGGAATTTTGGCAGTCAGGGGTCTGTTTGGCGTGACATTCAGATTGTGATCGCCTAGATAAACTCTGCTGTAATGTTTTTGCAATGTAAAATAAAACATTAACTTCTCATTGTGTGCCACATGCTTAGACCACATGGTTCTTTCTTACACTTAGATAGGTAGAGATAGACCAAGAGAAGTGCGCAACGATTTTGAAAGCACACGCAGTGCAAGTGTCATTTATACGTCATAATTTCATAGAAGTTTGAGGTTTAAACTAACACTTTCACTACGTATGCTATGAAAATCGTTGCAGACTTTTCTTGGTTCAACTCTGCTATTTGCATTATCATCTGAATTGATTATGACATTTATGAGCTATTAAAAGTAAGTACTTAGGACAGTCATAATCATTGCAATTTTTAATGACGCCGGCAGTATACCAATCCACATTTAAAATCCCAATGGAACACGACATATGCATAATTTCTAACTACTATTTAAAATCATCGAGTTGGTCGGTCTATCGAGAGATTAAAAATAAATATAAATCTGACACGCGCCGCTATTAGTTTCAAGTAACGCGCTCCGTACAAATGTCTAATTATAGATATAGAGCAATTAAATAATGTAGAGTAAAAATAATTCCCCGATGTATTGTGTATATATATATATAATTATATATAAATACTTATATACATAGAAAGCATCCATAACTCAGGAACAAATATTTGTGATAAACGGGGTCCCTTTGTTTCCCATAAAGTTTTAAGCTATATTGTATTGTTTGTCATATTATCGTTAGTCATAAAACTGAAACTGTTAACTTTTCAGGATTTTCGTAAGGTTATTCTGTAGATAAGTTAGGTTAGGTTAGGTTTGTTTTATGGCAATCCTGAAAAGTTACGCGTTTCTGAGAAAAACCAATTATGACTAGCGAAAATTCGGACAAACAATACATTATGACTAAAAACTTTTTGGGAAACAATAGAGACGCGTGATAAACACACAAATAAATGCCCTTACCAGGATTCGAACCCGGGACCTCCTGCTTCGTAGGCAGGGTCACTATCGACTAGGATAGGAGGCCGTCAACTATGTGTTTCTATATTATGTTTAAACTAGCACTACTTACTAATATGTATTGTACATGTTCCAGGTGTTCAGCTACGGGCCGCTGAGCAGCGTGGGGCTGGGCGGCGGCGCGGTGTGCGCGGGCGGCGGCGCCGTGTCCCCGCCCGGCGGGCTCGGGCTGTACGCGCCGCGCGCGCCGCCGAGGGCCGCCGTCAGGTACTCCTACTCGTATGTACCTATATAGTACAGCGTACCTACAGTCACCTGCAATGTTATTTTTTGAAGGCTGCAATAGTAGTTTGTGTTACAAGGGATCAAAATGATATATATCCGTCAAGGGCGTACATTGAATCCTGAATGAAGCGATGGATTCTACAATATAATCCTGAGCGTAATGAGGGATTCAAGTATTAACGCCCAAGACGAAATAATTTTGATACCGTGTGACACATACTGCTTTTCTCATCAATGACATCAACTATGAGGAAAATAAAAAAATCTTAGCGTTGACACAATCTGATGCTTAAACAGATTATTAAACAAAAAAAATAATGTAAAAAAAAAAATTAAAAAATAGTGTGGTAGAACAGAAAAGTGTTACTTTGATCCCTCCTAGCAGGGAAGAAAAAGCTCTTTTCCGAATAGGTGGTGTGAAAAATATATGCCACGCTCTTATGGCTCTAGATACTAATAAGATCGTGTCAGATATTTTTGCGGCCTTCGTTATGTAACATAATATTGCAGGTGACTGTACGATGCGGGACTTTTTGGCGTTCTTATTCAAAAACAGCGGCAGTAGGCCGACTAGAGTTAGACCAAGAAAAGTCTGCAGAGATTTTGATAGCAAGTGTTATTTTAAACGTCAAACTTCTATGAAATTATGACGTATTAATAACACTTGCACTGCATGGGCTATCAAAATCGCTGCAGGCTTTTCTTGGCCTCACTCTAGCTCTAAGCCGGTGGTGCGACTATTATGCATCTCGTGCGCCATCCTAGGGCAGCCCCAATGTAAATTTATGAATTTGGACGCCGTCGGCGTTATAAGTTTATAAAATCGGCTGTAGGTCTGTATTCAGTGTCCACAGAAACAATGACAATTGTGTTTTGTCTTTTGTTTATCTTATACCTTTAAAGTTTAAAGGAACAATTCTTGTATATTTATTTATATATATATTTCGGGGATCTCGGAAACGGCTCTAACGATTTCGATGAAATTTGCTAGGTATATGGGGGTTTTCGGGGAAGAAAAATCGATCTAGTTAGGTTTTAGCTTATCTCTGGGAAAACACGCATTATTGAGTTTTTATATTGTTTCCGAGCAAAGCTCTGTCTCCCAGATATTTTAACTAATTCTAGGATAGGCGTCAATAAGACTTCCGTTGACAGCTTCGCTTGAACACGAAAGGCTCCCTTTGTTTTGTTTTTGTAAAATGTTCTCATATAATAATTTCAGATGGAACGCGCCATTCCCGACTTTGGAGGAGGAATTCAACATTATGACTGCGCCCGCGGGGCCCGACCATGTCGTTCTATTGGACGATGGTAAATAATGATAACTTTGTCATTAGTAATGGTAGTACTTTACAAAACTTTTTCTATGTCAATTATCTTTGGCTTCACCTCCTTTGATAATTCCCCCATCAAGAGATCTTTGGTTGTCCTATAGTTTGGCACCACAGAAATATGATGTTTGGCACAATATGTTTCCTGCAGAACATTTATCCTTTATGTAATCGCATATCACTGCGAATTGAGTGCTTGGTACTAGATAATTATCATTCTCTTTCAGAACGCTTCTTCCAATCCAACGTGATAACCTCCGAAGCGACGGCGATGGACACGGCCGCCGTCGCCGTAGACTCCGAGGACATCGCGCCGGACAAAGCGCCGGACCTGCGCTCGCCGTGATCCGGCGCGTCGGCGGCGCACGCCGCGCCCGCGCCCGCGCCGGCGCCGTGCGCGCGCGCCGCCGCCGAGCTCGACGCGCACACCGTGCTGCGCTGGACGCCCGCGCCGCCGCCGCATTGGCGACCTGTACTGCACAGAGCCAATTAAACACGTGAATATACCTACACAGTTCTAAAACACTTTAAACTTTCGCGTTTTATACACATATTTAGTAATTAGAATGGGATATGGTGGCATTTTTACCTTATCAGACGTTTCAGCTGGTGCAAACCACGGATGACTGACGTCCCATCAAAATGTCAACGGAGATATGGAAAGATTAAACTACCCGAAAATAGTTTATAGAACATTTTTATAAACTATTTTCGGGTATAGTGTTCGAGTTAGACCCGTTCTTATCACTAAATATATAATATATAGACAGTTCTTAAAAAAAATCTATTAATCTGAAGAACCAATGAAGAAAATAACTATCTCTATCAAATTTCAAGTTAATATGGTCATTTGCAATTTATATTATAACTACCCTTAAAGTAACTTGCGAGGAAGTGTTTTTGCGAGTGTCCGATGATTCAGCACTGAAACTACCGTGGTCATAGAAATTTTCCTTTTTGTGGTAAATACAAAACCGCGTTTTTAATGGGAGTTAGAATATAGATACACAATTAATTCATCTTCAATGAAAAAATGTGCGACAAGGCTACGTCAAATAAAACAAAAACATAACATTATAAAATATGACAAAAAAACTGTTTGGTGACCACGCCCCATGCATTTGATTATTTCACTGTAAAATGTATATGATTAATTTGACAAACTGTAACATCTAGTACATACGGGAGTACAGATGTAGTGAACAATCCTTTGCCATCGTATTTTCTCGGAAACGTTCGTATTTGTCATGCTACTTCAGTAAACTTTAGTACTTTTTGTACTGAGACTGAAATAGTATAACACGTTTGTGCGTGTCCATGAAAATACGGTGGTAAAGTTTTCTGAGTCCCTGTCGCGGCACAGCCGGTATAGATGAAAAAAAAGTTTAAATATGTTGATCGACCATCAACTTAATAAAACTTAACACGCATTTTACCATCTACAGTTTGTTTACCGTGTAAAATAAATCGAAAGATTAGTTCCATTTCACCATCCATACTGTTAAGTTATGGAAACTAAAAGCAATAATAATCCAGGGCAAAGACGTTTAGTGTAAATATTTATTATAATGGTTGTAGTTGAAATTTAGATTTTACTTTGCGGCGTCGCCTGTCTGTATTAAAGCTAGTCTTTATAATAAAAATGTTAAATTAATTTGCCTATAGGATAATCTACGTATAAGTAGTAAATTTCGGTACGCAGTGACTTTGTTATGGCGTCTTTTGGGAATTGAGAACAGTGCCATCTAGCGGACGTTGCCGGCAACTGATAGAGACAGGCGGCGCTATGTTCATTATACTCATTAAGGCGAACAAAATACAATACTCCAACGATGTAAAAATAGCTACGGAAAAACATTATATATTCTAATATTTTTATAGAATACGAAAACGAGTATGATATGATCAAGCCTTCCAGTAATTTAGTGAAATAAAAGTTAAATGCAGCTTATAATTCGTTTGCTAAGCTGTGAAACAGTTAAGGACAAGCTATACTCAACTTGATTAGGTATTTAAGTAAAAAAAAAATCTACTTAAATACCCGGGCAAAAGTATAAATATGAAATCAAATGCTTCCAAGTAAAAACACGTTTATTATTGACAAAAGTGTGATATTATAATTTGTTTTTTGTTTCGTTGTTGTGTGTTTTGTATTGAAGGTTAGAATAAGTGTGTAGTTTACGAATTTGTTTTAATTTATTGAACGAATATTTATGAAAGACGAGCCTTGCTTAAGATTAGTTTAGTGATTAGTAGCAAAGACTAGGGTCGAGTTGTTGTTTCGATTCGAGAAATAAGTTATTAAACTACTATTTAAGCATTAGAATAAAATGTTACCATTGTTTACTGCAACAGTTATGAGATGCCGGTCGGTTATGTCACTATTGACTACTGAATTATTAAAAAAAAAGTTTTTTTTTGTAATTGGCTCCCGATAAACGAAAATGTATATAAATATTTGTTACCAAAATAATAACGTGAAAATATCTTTATTTAAGGCATCTCAAACTCTTGGAGTTTTTGAAAATAAAAAGCAATAAAAACATCGAATAATTCCGAATCGAAATGACAATAAGCAATAATTGTAGTTGGACATTCGTCTGGAAAGTTTATAGGTGCCTTTCACGAATAAAAACGTATAATAATATAGCTTACTTATGGTAACTTGTACATTGTAGTGATCTTTTAAAATCCATCCGCTCATACCTGTAATGTGGACAATTCATACCTATTTATCTTAAGACGATCATATTTGGATATTAAAAAAAACATTACTTTATTTGCAGGTACTGTAAATAATTAATATACATGTCCAGTTTTGTTACTATCTACATAAAAAAAAAAGGTGGATACCATCAATGAATTGCATAGAAAAATAAATTTTAATTTACATTTATTGCAGTTTTACTTCAAAGTTTATATAAATTTGGGGCAATTTTTTAAATATCCAAATATGATAACTAATGTTTACCTATAGCCTTAATCCTCTTATTATAGAACCTAGTTTTTTTCTCACCCTGTTCATTGTATACTTAAGAAACCTTTTTTTAATCGTTAAGTGCCATTCCTGATGGCCATCGTTGACTCTGAACGGGGTTTTTTTTCGAGCCCCTCGAGAAAAGCTAGTCATTAGAAATACAATGTAAATTGAATGTTTAAAATTTAAATTATATTTACATACGCCCCTTACGCTTATTAGTAAGGGGTAGAAACTAAATTGTGGCCAAATTACACTTAACGAAATCCAAATATATATACATTTTATTAGTGTAGGGATACGTAAGTATGGGTAAGATTTTTTGCATATTTATTTCTTGGTTGATGACTATTCAAAGAGGATTCTGCGATTTTGGCGAAGTTACTAAATTCGCAAGCTTGTATTAGTACATTATAAAATACAATAAAAGTATTAAGTGTATTCTGATAAAAATTGAGATATTTCTCACATCTACTCTTCCTAGGCACTTTCATAAAACAATAATAAAAAAGTATGTTTTGAGTACATATTGACATAACAAAGAGCTTGCGAATGTTCTTAATTTTTTTTTAAATATACTCGTTCGAAAAAATCCTACTTGCTTGGTCACCAACCGCCTGCTGGTAGTTAGAACATATAGCATTTTCAGTAAGTACTTAATCATTTCGATGAAATTTAAACGATATTAAAATGGGAATAGAGTTGCAATTGTTTTGTCTCGTTCAATTTTCAAACAAAACAATATCAACTCTATTCCCTGCGTTATAGGTTCAAATTTCTGTGGCAAATTTTGGATTTTTCATTTGTATGGCTGGGCCTTAGGAGGATATGTGTGTGGTGGTCAAAAATCGCGGGTTCACAACTCGGTTGTGCTATACTAAAAAATAGGTCAATCTTTAAAGTTATGAAAAGTTTGACTCGTTCTACGAAATATTGAAGGAATTATCTTTTTAACCTGTTTTTTAGGAAGGCACGTGACACATGAAACAGGGCTGTGTGTCAGCATTGACCTGTAAATCACACAAACAGACTTAGTAGAGCATCTTATGCAAAAATACTTATGATACTGACAATATAAAGTATGCTTTTCCTCACTCTTTGTTTTTAGGATTTTTGTACAAATGAACATAAAATTATACCAATATATGTATATCTAAGACTAAATGCTATATGTTCTGAGCTATCGCTTCAATGTATTTTATATAATTTTTGGATGCATTATGTATACTTACTAATTTTGATCAAATTTACTTTCTCTCGCCACCATTTTAAAGTACATGCTTTGAATTTAAATAGTAAAACTAGCCTAATAGGGAAACTTAGCAATATTGACAAGCAATAGATAAAGTATATTATAAAAATCAGCTTTAGGGAAGCTAGATATTGGTACTGAAGTAGAAACATCCTATATTATAACGGTTGCAAAACATATTTTTTCAATAGAAACTGGCTATAAAGCGTGTTCATAAGAAAGAAGTACACTGTCAGTATTATTGACCATACGAATTAGGCGGCTGTATTTTTTGTGTACAGGTACTTTTTTCATATATATTCAGATTGGTAGAAAGCCTATCACTTGCTTTAGTATTATATGCATTCTAATAATAACATTAAAAATTATACACACCAAAAAATATATAGCTTGAGCAAGTATGAAAAACCGAAATAAAAATGAAAATGATTGTACATATACATATATAAGAAAAGGCTATAAAAAGATATAAAAATACTGACAGTGTGCCGCTAAAAATAAAGTTGGATTTGATGTAGATTTCGGTACAATTAAATAGCTGGTACACAAACATAGTCAGCTGATAGTTGAACTAGGCAGAAAGGCCAGAATTAGTCAATTGCTAGCTATAGACATTATTAGACGATAAAAAAAACAATTATAAGGAATAAATAGTTACTTAAATGTCACTTAAGGCTTGTCGATTGCAATTGGTCTCGTGGTCTGTAAGGAATGACATTGAAAAGTATGGCAATAATGGTCCTGTATTTTACCGAGCAAATTTTATGAAATCCGAAAACTTTCAATGTATACTGTATAGAAAACAAATTAAAAAAGTTACACTTTTCAAAGAAATTTCGTGAAATTTGTTTGGCAAAATGTCAGGATAACCAATAAAATAAAATGGTGACGAATTTAAAAGCTCATTGGTGCCGAAAATTCTAGACTGTGATTCAACTGTTCATGCTGAACGTGTCTTATATTGAAATAGTTGTTTTTGTATGATTGGCGATTAATAATAATGCATACGGTACGGACATGTTGTATGAAATGCATTTGTTAGAGAACCGAAAGCGGATACGGTCCATTTTCCTAAGCGTGTTACCAATTTCACAATCTACGAGTAACTTTGATGTTGTGTCAAGGTAATATTATGAAAATTAAAGCCTAAGCCATCATAATATTAGTTGTCAAGTTGAACAGTAAGAGGTTGATCTTGATTTTATTAAGTAAGTACATAGTGGTACATAGTGTCACATTGACATATTGACATTGTTTCATGGTGACCCAGGCTTTTGATTTGAATGCCCTTGTAAATTAAGTTACATTAAGATATGGTATATGGTAGCACGTTTAGGGGAAAAAATAACTAAAAAAAAACATTTTATTAAGACAAATGTCAGTAGTTTCGATAGATTTTAATTTCTTAGTAGCTTTGCATTGTTTTTATGCGTGACAAACACAGGAGAACGTGTAAGTAATATTTAGACCGAGCAAAATTAATGCTGTGCCGTATATTAATTATGATGAAGAAAAGAAAAATCTTATGACAGAAGCCTATTGAATATGGAGAATATGAAGATATAAATTATTCATGCCAAAGCTCCAATATAATTGACAATTTGAGACCTACAATGTACTAAAATGAAAAAAATAATGTGGCTGCAAAGACACATTTTTTGAAAACTGTCGTTACTGAATACTCTCTTGCGTGTTTGTCACAGTAAATTTATTTCATTTTCATAGCACCAGTGTACGATAATGGAGTAATGAAAGCCTAAACATTATGTGCCTTAGATACAACAATATTGTATGATATTTATGATGCGTTCTATACAACGTGCTAAATAGAATAAATGATAAACATTATTTTAAATGCCTGAGTGACTGTCATTGTAAGTGTTCCTTTCAGCCGCTTGTGTGATCTCTTCTGGGACTGCGACACCCTTTTACCTAAAGGTTCCAAAAAGATCGGTCAACTATTGACCCAGGGCTTGGTATTGTACTTACTAATCTCCAAGGTGTTTTCTCCTTTTTTTTAAGTCTAATGCTATCAATCAATGATAACAGTATCGCGTATGCGAAATATTGTCATTCATTATTGATTGTCTGTAGCCTCTTTAATCCCAATATTTCTTATTAAAATTATTACCAAAAGTGTAACTAGACACCAGTCTGGAGTTAATTTCGAATCCAGTACATTTGTAACCCTCTTGTAATGTTATTCTACTATTAAGTAACGCTTCGAAGCGTAGTTTTGCTGACATATAAATACTTCTACTATATTGTATAATTTTAGTATACCTACATTATACCCATTTAAGTACCTAATTGTATATTTTACTGGAATATATCTTAATCCAAGCAAAATTTGAATTAGCGTCGCTTTTTGTTTAAAAAAAGTAGTAATCGCATGGCTTATTAAAACTATTTCTATATATTTGGAACCACACCTATTCTATAAAAATCGCACATAATTTTCTTATTTATTTTCAAACTGATTATTGAAAGTGAATACAAACAGATCCGTCTTATTATTAGAGTTGTACACACGTTCAGTAATAATGACGGCACTTGGTTCGTAAAACACAAATGGGAAATTATTGGAAATACTCAAATGACGCCGTCAATATTTACTGACAGTGTGTAATATTATTAATTTTCGTGGATTTCTGAAAGTAAATAACACATACGTAAATAGTAATAATGTTAAGAATAATTAACCAATAGAGACTCGTAGCGACGATTTATTTCGTTTAAATGCAATTATGTTTTTTTAGCAAATTTAATTAAAACCTAGGTTTATTCTAATTGTGTGTAAATATGTTACAATTGTATTTAATTGATTTAAAATTTAGTTTTTACTGAGAGTACAGTGTTTGTTACGATCCATTATCAAAGCTTTCATATTTTACATTATCTCCCATTGTTTTTAGTTTTGTATACCTAAGAAAATCGGTTAAATAGCATTTGCTTTCTCGAAAATAACTAGGAATCTGGATAGGTCATATGTTTCACTAATGATAGACTTGTAAAAATGTTATAACTTGTATTTTTAACCTATACATAGTAAGATATTTATAGAATTTTAGTCGTTTAAATATTTCGAACGACTTGTTATAAAAAACATTGGTGCTTAAAGCTTAAACAAAATATGGAGGCACTTCGTGTCAAGTGTGTATTGTCATGGGAGGTTAAGAGCATATGACATAGCATGCGTTGTTACGCTCGTCAGTCGCGTTCACTTGTTTCTTATAAAAATTTTTTTTCTTATGTTGTACGTTCAGCTATTTCCAGCATGTATTCCAAAGTGCGCATAACTGATTGCTGTTCAAAAAGTCGTTATCGTTTAGACAACGTTGGTAGTTAAATAATGATTACAATTCGAAGGTCATTATAATGACAGTAAATCTGAGGGGCTACGCCCTGAAATCCTTTTTCAAGTAGGTATCTTTGTTTACTCACTATATTACCTATTTTGTCCATCAGAAATATTTACCCCACAACAAGGTTGCAGCGTGCAGTTTCGCTATACCTATTTGCACTTAAAAACTACCTTATTACATTAAGTTTAAAGTTCAAATTCTAAAGAATACAATAGTGAGAACATGGGAAAGCTTGTTCAGTTATTTTGGATTATTTTCTTCCAATTTGGGCTCATTTTTAAATAACTATATGAAGAGCGTATTTAATTTTAGCGCCATCTTCATTTCTATGTAAGAACTGCGCGAGTTAAGTCTTTTTACGAAGTCTTTTGTTATTAAGTATACAATACAATTTGACAATTGTAATGATTAAACAGAATAATATTTTTTTTGTCTGAAACGATACGTTTTTTGTATGAATCAAAACATTATTGTACGAAATAAATGAGTGAACGTGACCATGAGCAGTTATAATAATGTAGGTAAACTTTGCTCAAATATCGATGAATCTGAAAGTGTTACAGTTGACGCAATACAAACAAACAAACACAATAGTTGTCTTTTATTTATATATTACCCTTTACTCAGGGGCGTATTTACCCTAGGGCCATCCGGGCCATGGCCCGGGGCGCCAACCCCCAGGGGTGGCATATGCCGCCCCTGGCGAATTGCATTTTGTTTTTCTTCCTTGACGTCTGGGGCGGCGAAACGTATTGGCCCGGGGCGCCAAATTTCAAAATACGCCCCTGGGCTTTAGTACAGAATAAGTAATAGTATTATCATACACGCGACTCGCTGTCTCGCTGGTTCGAAGAATGGAATCTTGAGCGTTAAATAAAATTTGCCCCCTAGTGAAACACAAATTTTTTACCACACCAACCCGAAGCAAATATTAAATGTAAAATATCAAACAAAATCAAATCCAAATGAATATAAATGATCATTTAAAAAGTCAATTCTACCAGCAAACATAAGAAAACAACTAAAAATTTGCATTTGATTACTTTGCCTCACATGTGAATAAAATACAACTTTGCTATCAGTTTTTGAAGTGCAAAGTAAGCCTTTCCGAGCTGGTGTGGTGAAACGCGACTGGCCGCGACATGAATCTGGCGGACTTCTGGCGTCCTCTCAGTAAAGCGACTTACCCACACATACACAATGAATGACGCGTGTACAGATGTGCCGCGCACACATATAAACGAAAATTATTTTTGATGTATGGCGTGTCCGCCCTATACCTTTACAGCCTTGGCGGATATAACCAAACGGAGTAGCCATTAACAGGCGTTCCCCTCTGTCGAAACTCTATGACCAATGGTCATACATATTGTATGGACTGACGTTTATCTGACATGGCTATTTTTACGTTACGTATACATTTGACGTGCCCCTCCCCCAAAAATCAACAGACTGTTTTGTACAGAAAATTACATACAAGGCGTCTGCATTTGGTTATATATATCCTCTAAGTTTACAGCAGTGTTAGGTAGAGCGCTGGTGGCCTAGCGGTAAGAGTGTGCGACTTTAATCCGGAGTCGCGGGTTCAAACCCCGGCTTGTACCAATGAGTTTTTCTGAACTTATGTACGAAATATCATTTGATATTTACCAGTCGCTTTTCGGTGAAGGAAAACATGAAGAAACCGGACTAAACCCAACAAGGCCTAGTTTCTCCTCTGGGTTGGAAGGTCAGATGGCAGTCGCTTAAGAATTAGTGCATACGCCAATTCTCGGGATTAGTTGCCAAACGGACCCCAAGCTCCAATGAGCCGTGGCAAAAATCCGGGATAACGCGAGGAAAATGATGCCAGCAGTGACAGATAAATAGTAACGATTGTCAATCTCCACATGAAACTGATTAGCACTTATCGTCTCGATGAGATGTAGATTGTCAACTCAGCGGTACAGTCACCTGCAATAATAATGTTACTCTTCGAAGGCTGCAAAAATATGTGTCGTGATATAGATCGTGTCAGATATTTATTGCGGCCTTCGTTGTGCAACATATTATTGCAGGTGACTGTACGCTTATTTTCTTATTCACTAATAAGTAGAAAACCGACTTAGTGCGAGTCGGACTCGCGCACGAAGGGTTCCGAAACGCAAAAAACGGCAAAAAAATCACGTTTGTTGTATGGGAGTCCCACTTAAATATTTATTTTATTTGTTTTTTAGTATTTTTTGTTATAGCGGCAAAAGAAATACAATCATCATCTGTCAAAATTTCAACCGTCCATCACGGTTCATGAGTTTCAGCCTGGTGATAGATAGACGGACGGACAGACGGACAGACGGACAGCGGAGTCTTAGTAATACTTGGTAATACGGTCCCGTTTTTATTACCCTTTGGATACGGAACCCTAAAAACTATCGATTTGTTGTTTACCCAGACATTCTAGTACACAATAGAATCTTTATTTTTGATATCGGTGAGCTTATTGAAATCTAGGACAATAATATTATCGTCACATAATAACACATAATGACACAGTTATTTTATTCGTAATGTATAAATGTGTTATGCCCTGGCAGTGTGCTTACCTATTCTAAGCCTTACTGCTTTTACATTAAGACATAGTATTTAAAACCTTGAATGCTAGATTATTTAGGTTTATTTAAAACTATACTGTCGTATTGTATTGTGATGGTATCTAATTGTCTTATACATAGATACATTTACAAGCATTTCTTCAATCGTATTTATTTTCTACAATAATTGTACGACAAATGTCTGTGTCATCGTAATTGCTTTAAAAAAAATCACAGGCGTTTGATCTCTTTTAATGCGTGAAAGTTCGAAAAAATCGAAAAATTTAATAGGTACTACATAATACAATAAAATAAAATTATTATTTAATACAGTATTAGTATTAAATAATAATTTAATTTTACTCCCCTTTAAGGAGAAACGTAGGTACCTATATCCAAATTTAGAATCTAGATTAGATTATAGGTTATAAACCCGGTATCTAGGAACTGAATTTTCACTAGTTCTTTCAGTAGGTTTTATATGAGGTACAGCCAAGTGTAAAAATATGGGTGCACAAATCATACCCAAAAATACCTATCTTATGTCAGCGAATTAAGAACTATGGGACATATTTTTGAAAAGTTGTCTACACCCATATTTTTACACTTGACTGTAGGTACAGTCAGATACTATCAGTGTTCTCGCTTATTCATTCAATAGTGTGAGAGCAACACATAGCATAATATAGGTAGCATTATTACCTAACACATTACACCTCTGACCAGAGATGACACCGGTGCAAGAATCACGGCGAGTTTTTTTTTCAATACAGTACTTATAAATTTTATAGATAACATGTATAACATTATTTATGTAAGGGTAAGGTTTAAAGGTAAATACTGAATACATACCTACTGCAAACTATATATAACTTACTTGTTTCTTATGACTACAAAGTTCGTAACTACGTTTGAAGCAGGTAAAATATTTACCTACACTACATTGAATTATACCGAGATACCGACCGACACTTGAATTAATTGCGTAGTTATAGCTGGTCAAGCAAATCTTGTCAGTAAAAAAAGGCGCGAAATTTAAATTTTCTATGGGACGATATCCCTTCGCGCCTACATTTTTCAAATTTGCCGCCTTTTTCTACTGACAAGATCTGCTTGACCAAGTTATAGTAGGTACTACCTACATATAAGTAATACCTCTACCTCAGGCATACTTTTTTTCGTGCCATGAAAACATCGCATTGCGCCTTTGCCACCCAACTGAAAAAAAAAAGTTTTAGAATAGGTACCTACTTATTAGAATTCTCACCATTCGTTAAGTTTACTTTGAGAAAAAGACTTGATATTAACTCATTCTTTAAAAAACATAATACGAAATAACTACCTATGAACGTTAATTATGTATTAGCAAATAAGTAGAAAACGAAACATAATCCAATAAATCGAAGTTATTTGCAATCCTAGCCCGGCATCGAAAAATCAATACTCAGTCGATGTGACACGCAAAACGCCTGCCGAGACCGCTTAAAACGACAAAATCCTTCCACACATTCACCGTCACTCTAAAACGTAATTTACTAGTATAAAAATAGGGTTGAGTTTAGTTTGGAAGCTAAGCGTTATTGCGACTCTGTCGCTCTCATGTTTGGAAGAACGGATAATCGACAACTAGCCTTGTGCGATATCGATTTTACTAGGGGCTACTTCCACTGAAGACGAATCACGAAACTACTGTCATCTCTTTTTCGCTTGCGTGGAAAATTTGCAAGCAGGAGAGGGATAGATGTATGTTGTATGTGTGTCGCGACTGGGACCGCTGGAAGGGGTTGCTATGGCAACGGTGGTACGAGGGTTAGATTTCCGATACTGCGGATCGGAATTATCAATAAAATTTTCGATATTCTTATTTGATTATGGCGGAAATCGTTATAAATGTTACTGTTAGTAATGGTAACGTTACTTTACGCATAGATGATGAGAATTTGGAGGTTGATAACGATTGTAATATTGATTTGGTAAGAATTTTATTGATTTAAATTTTGTTCAAAATGGCGTCTTGTTGGAATTTAGTTTTGTATTAGGTAATTTTGTACTAAGTATTTTATAGAATGAAATAATAACGTTTCTGTATTTAGTTAGTAGGTAGGTACTAAAGCTTATTTTCATTTTCAATCATATTTAGGTAGATAAGTAAGTAGGTATACTAAAAACTAAAAATACCTAATAAAAATCGGGCAAGTGCGAGTCGGACTCGCGCACGAAGGGTTCCGTACCATATAAAAAAAACGAAAAAAAAAGCAAAAAAAAACGGTCACCCATCCAAGTACTGACCACTCCCGACGTTGCTTAACTTTGGTCAAAAATCACGTTTGTTGTATGGGAGCCCCATTTAAATCTTTATTTTATTCTGTTTTTAGTATTTGTTGTTATAGCGGCAACAGAAATACATCATCTGTGAAAATTTCAACTGTCTAGCTATCACGGTTCGTGAGATACAGCCTGGTGACAGACGGACGGACGGACGGACGGACGGACGGACAGCGAAGTCTTAGTAATAGGGTCCCGTTTTACCCTTTGGGTAGTACGGAACCCTAAAAATGTCTAGTTAGGGAGCTATCATGCAGGCAACCCATGTAGAGTTCCGTGTACAATATTTTTCCACCATCCACCATTAAATCAAGTTTTATTTTATATGTTATCTTTTCTTACCTCTTTATCAAATCTTTCTACAAATTTAATGTTAAATTGAAACAGTAACCCTAGAGCCAGACCAAGCTAACTCTGCAGCAATTTTGATAGCACAGACTGTGCGAATGTCATTTTAAATATTTTAATTTCATAGAAGTATAATTACGTAAGTAAAGAGTAAAAATATTAAAAAAGCCTAAAAAGTCTATAAAAAAAAACCGGAGTCGGACTCGCCCACCGAGGGTTCCGTACTTTTTAGTATTTGTTGTTATAGCGGCAACAGAAATACATCATCTGTGAAAATTTCAACTGTCTAGCTATCACGGTTCGTGAGATACAGCCTGGTGACAGACGGACGGACGGACGGACGGACAGCGGAGTCTTAGTATTAGGGTCCCGTTTTACCCTTTGGGTACGGAACCCTAAAAATGCAGAGCAATAATTAATTAATCCATCAAGCGTAGGTACCTAGAGTTAGACCTAGAAAAGTCAGCAGCGATTTTGATAGCCCACGCAGTGCAAGTGTTATTTTAAACGTAAAACTTCTATGAAATTATGACGTATAAATAACACTTGCACTGCGTGGGCTATCAAAATCGCTGCAGACTTTTCTTGGTCTAACTCTACAACTCTAGGTACCGTTTAGGTTGTAAAGTGTTAGTGTTGTATATGTGTCTCCTTCTTAGGTACCTAAGAAGGAGACACATATACAAACTTATTCTGTTTAAAGCACCCAAAACACCTTAACCTTCCTTACACATTATCTGCCGTTCAATTATGTAATCGATATTCATCGGAAATTAAACAAAATCAAAGTAACAATAAACCACAGCAAACTGACACTTCCTTAAAGAACCCCCACAACATCCTGTGATTCCTGTGCCACAATCATTTTAAAATTAAAAAAAATAAAGGTCAACGCACCCGGAAGGCACGAGCCACACAGGTGTTCGATAAATATCGATTTTTTAAAGAAATCGATGCGTGACGTCACGCGACAAAATGGCTGCCGCGCGCAGCTGGCGCCAAATAATACAATATTGTATTAGCGCGTGGTCAAATATGGAACTAACAAGCTCACGTACAGAGCTTATAAAAGTGTTGTTTGACAGTGACATTAATAACCGCAAAATTAATTTTGTTATAGTAAAATAGGGTGCAATAGTTTTGGGGTGGTTATGAGTTTGGTACGCAAATGTATTTTTTTTACAAAGCATTGTTATTATGAATGTGTATTTTTTTGCAGTTTTCTTTATAATACAGGTTTAGAGTAAGAATTGGACAATAGCTTGTCGTATTTATTCAAAAGATTACAGTTACCCTTTCATAATGTTAGAAATGTATTTCTTTGTCCGCTTGTCACGTCACACTGTAATCGTAAATACATTAGAAAAAAACCTTCTTCAGTAATAGAACAAAAAATATTGAAGTTACAGAACTAAACTGCTTTAATTTGTCACATTTCTTATTACAACGTTACTTTTTTGTTGAAAAATGACAAGCAATTGACCCCAAAACGCACCCCATGTCTCAGCTCATTCCCAATATCTCATCCCCCCATCTCCTTAACGCTTTATCAATTTATCGACTATCGTTTGATGTCAATCAATCATCGATCGGTTTCTGTGCAAAGGTTTCTTTATAAAGAGATATATTTCTATCGTTCGATGACAAGTTGACAAAAATTATTGTCATACGACAAAATTGACACTGTTTCTAAAAGGCACAGTCGCCACCAGAATTCAGATATCAGCTAAAGTGGTCACTAATATCTGAACACGCCTCTTACGTATTCTCAAGGCGTTAATACATAGAGTCCGTTTACCTAACTTGGCACCGACTTGATAGAAATTTCATAGAAATAGAGATAAATTTGAGATTTATATTCCCTCAGTAAGTAAATAAAAAAATAATTGCACTTACAGGTTAGACAACTCTTTATCATTGTGGTCTGTCGCCGATAGATAGTGATGTAACTTGAACGCAGGACGTGCTATAGGGGCGCCGGTAGTGATGGAGCGTGTCGATACCTTAACAAAAAACTCTACATATTTCGAAAAATTTAAATTACTTAACATTGACAACTATTTATGCTTAATCTTAATGCCAGATAAATTTATAAGCGAAGAGGACTACTTAATACATTTTCTTAGCTAAGGAAATAATACGCGTGTCTTATTACAAATGACAAAATAATATGGATTATCTATCCTAAAACTTCACTACCTACTACACTACTACATATAAGAAAGGGCTTTACTTATTTTTTTTTATATTGAATAAATTGTTTTTCCACTCAGGACTAACCGGATTGACCGATAAATAATATCCCCATTTACATACAATATATATACAGTGGTACTACTAAACTAAATTAATAACTAGCTTAAATCTAAAATAGGCCCTTGGGGCATTGTACCAAGGATGCTGGCGGCATTTCCTCGCTGTATCGCAATGCTGATACGTTGTGCGAGGTAGCCGCCAGCTCTTCGGTCACCAGTTACGTCAACCAGACGCTTCGCGATTTCTGCGAACAACTTATGCGCGCTGGGACCCCATGGACCTAGAGTTTCAACTCCAAATGGTACAAAAAGTTAGATTTCTAGATTTAGATTTAAGATTTCATTTATTTGCATTAAACAAGGTACAATGGTTCTTAAGCTATTGTTATTGGGTAAAACATTAACTACACAGTAGCATGCAAATTTACACCTTAAACTTTAGGGCATACAACCTCGGAGCATACAACGCATTAAACAAAATAGACAGGTATATATTACACAACATAATTCAAATGTATAATACTAAGACTAAGAACAATTTAATGAATTAAATGAACCGTCAATTTAAATTTCAATTAGCCATTTATATGTAGAGTCTTGGTTTTAGTGCTTTGGCATTCAACTCTTCAACTAATTACTCTTTTATCGACATAATTAAATGTCCCATCCCTAGAGCCCACCCCTACTAGTCCATTGTCGGCGGCCAGGTGTCGGGGTCATTGCGTATGTATGTATGTATGTGTGTGTGCTGCTACCTATTTTATGACAGGGAAAGTGCGAGGGAACATTACTTGTGTTGTTTAGTCATAGTTTTGCTTAGTCATAGCTCTCTTCTGAAATAATGGTCTTTTATAGGTATTTTATACCTAGATATGTGCAATACAGTACCTATTTTTTTACAAGCTTTTATTTAGTTTCACCTGTCCGTTGTCTGTCTGTCTGTCGGTCTGTAAGCAAATCTTGCAAGTTAAATTTGATCCACTTCCCGGTTTCCGATTGAGACAGGAGGTGGCCATAGGAACTCTGAGATGACTGATGAAACAACGCAACCTAATTGTGTTAGGGGTTTTTAGAATAGGCCTGTTGCAAGTAACAAAGAATCATGGAAATAATGGTTTCAAAGAAACATATATGTTAATATGATTCTAAAAAATGGCCTAATCTCAGTATAAACTGAAGGATTATTAAGATATTCAATAAAATAAAAGTGCAAAATTCTCCAATCGGCCATTATTACTGAAACGCCAATCAGAAGCGTTCCAAACAGTGACGTCATCAATCCATAACATATTTCTTAGAGCAACATAGACAACCTCATTGACCGAAATCTATACGTCCTCACCAAAGAGTTCGAAAGGTGCAAAAAAAATATTATTTCGCCACTAAACATTTATTACGTACAATAAATATTATTACACGATATAAAATAGATATCTATTTGTTATTATTTAAATAAAATGCTAAATAATACGATATTTCAACAACAAACTTTTAATTATTTGGCTGAATGGAACTATCATTGCCTTGTTGGCTGTCGTAATTAGAAAAAATGAAAAATTAAAAAGTAAAACCGGCGCTCGGTGATTTTCACTCAAAATTTACATGTATCTAAATAATTCATCTTAAACTGCAACCGTGTGAGAGTTTTTGTGTAAAATGAGTTATTGTGATAAATTGTTGTAATGTATTTATCATCCCTAATCGTAATATATGGTGCTGAATTAACAATATCATTCGGATTCAAGGGAAATTCGTAACTGTAAGTATGTAAACAATGTCTACCACCCTACCACCAACTAAATAATGACGTCACAAATGGCATGCGAGGCGTTTTCGCGCGAAGTTTAAACTAGCTATAATAAAATGCAATTATCTATGTTAAATCTTATGAGTATAGCTGAAATATTGTGTTTTTCGGAACCAATACAAGTGTACCGACAATAATAAAAGGGATTTCAAAATTTGTCATCAGGCCTATTGTCTCGATGAGTATTAGTTGTATGTCTTAAGAAAAGTACAGTCAGCTATAAAAGCTTGTACCAAAAATGAAATTTTTGCCAAAAACTTATTTACTGGTCAGATTAGACAACATTTGAGCAGGTACTTTTGTATGAATTCATATATATCATCCCATAGTTTTAATTTCAACATTAGCCCCAGTGTTTATCAAATTCCAAACCAATACAAGACAAAACACAAACTACCAGGGCTGGGAGTTGATCCCGGGCACAGAACACCGCCTCTAGAAACCTAATATTGGCCATTTTGTTCCCGACGCAAATCACCAAACTGTGAGGTGCGGGAGGGGTGCTCACGGCGTTGCGATTGGTCGTTCCAAACACGGCGCGCTGACACGTGTAAGCGTAGGGATGGGACATGTTCATTACAGGTAGTGGGTACTGTTACCAGTGGTACCGAAATTTATTGTAGTAAAATTGTTACCAATTTAGTATACTTAGAGTAAACTTACTTAATAATTATATTGATTAATTTAATATTTCAATAAGTAATTTAACAATGTAACTGAAATGTTTACTTAACATATTAGGGCATTTCTGTTTAAAGTTTAGAATTTTTATATTATTTCCACTCAGAATCGCAATCTCTTTCGATACGAGAAAAAAGTGTCACCAAAATCTCATACAATTATTTTCTTTTGTCCGTTTTATTAAGGTCATAGAAGGTTGTATTGAAAACATATTCAAATGGACCAATAACATATGCCTATTACAAATCAACTCAGAGTTCTCTCGCACTTCTTTGAAGTTCATCATCAGGTCCATCTCGTGACATGAGACCTAACTGCTCACCTAGAGGATTCTAAAAAACCCATACAACATATGTCTATCACATACCAACACCGAGTTCCCTCGCACTTCTTTGAAGTTCATCATCAGGTCCATCTCGTGACCTGAGACCTAACTGCTCACCTAGAGGATTCTAAAAAACCCATACAACAATGTCTATCACAAACCAACACCGAGATCCCTCGCACTTCTTTGGAGTTCATCATCAGGTCCATCTCGTGACATGAGACCTAACTGCTCACCTAGAAGATTCTAAAAAACCCATACAACATATGTCTATCACAAACCAACACCGAGTTCCCTCGCACTTCTTTGAAGTTCATCATCAGGTCCATCTCGTGACACGAGACCTAACTGCTCACCTAGAGGATTCCAAAAAACCCATACAACAATGTCTATCACAAACCAACACCGAGATCCCTCGCACTTCTTTGGAGTTCATCATCAGGTCCATCTCGTGACATGAGACCTAACTGCTCACCTAGAGGATTCTAAAAAACCCATACAACATATGTCTATCACAAACCAACACCGAGTTCCCTCGCACTTCTTTGAAGTTCATCATCAGGTCCATCTCGTGACATGCGGCCTAACTGCTCCGCTGGCCTAGAGGATTCTAAAAAACTTACACAACATATTACCTATATATTATGTCTATTGTACCAACAATACGGTATGACGAAGCACGAAGTTTCCGCAACTGAAAAACCATCATCGTCACATCACTAGTCGAAAGGGAAAGGGATAGCGCATTGCATTTTCAAGTTGACGAAAAGGGACGGACATACTTCGCCTCTGCTTACGACCAGTATAAAATGAACCCCGCGGACAAGAAACATTATTCAATGAAATAATGAATTTGACTTTCCTGTGGGATGTTATTCCATCTGTTTCGTAAGTAGATGTCTTAGATGACTTGCCACACCATTTACGCTGCAATATCCCATGATTTCCCAATGAATTCAATACTTTACGATTTATTTTCTTAGACTCGTGCACACTGCCAACAGGTCGTAACCTTGGGCGCAACTGATCGGAGCGGCGCGCGAACAATCTTATATTTGACCTATACACCATACGGGCAGTGACCGCGAGTCGTCCTATAAGCTCGGTCTATAGGGGTTGGTCTGTGATCCCGGGACATTACACTGCGAAAACTAAGTAGAATTTCAAACAGCATGGCATACATGTCCGACAAATACGAATTCTCGTATCTGCATAAATTTAAAGGAATATACGTCTAAGATATATATGTCGTGTCAAATATTATGCTACAATTATTCCAGTACCTTCTCGTATTTAGGTATAGACCTAACCTTAATTTTAGATCTTAAACAATACAACGTGCTCGGTCATGTTAGGGCTATAATTCAAATCACCTTTTATTACTACAAATCTAGATGCAGGTGGACTTTTGTATGAAATATGGTTCGTAAAACAGTAGGATTTCCACCATGAGGTACGCTGGTACAGTAAGTACGCTGACAGTCAAACGAGGGCATCTCTTACCACGATACCTAATTAACGCAATAAAAAACCTAGCTAATCGCAATGCTCCATATACATTGACGCTTTTGAGGAGACTTAATAAAATAACGCGTATGCAAACGCAGCAGTGAATTGAGAGTAGTAATAAAGTAACGAGAAGCAGCGATGTATAGCTTCAGGCTAGGATAAGGGTGCATTGTTGAACAACGTTACTAACCGTCCGACAAGGCGCCACTTCTCAATCAAAATTCAACCCAAAATCTTCACAATAGAGTTGGGTTTTCATTGGGGAAGTATGTTGTTATGATGTTTTACAATTGTTGATAGTATAGGGGTTTGCAGGGCGCGCGACGGACCGAAGGGGGGGCTAGGGTGCGTCGCGCAGGCGTCGTTCAGTCGCTCGGTCGGGCGCGCCGACGCCACACGCGCGCCATGGACGACACGCGAGCGCGTGACCGGGCACCTCTCACCGTCATCGTCGCCCCAAGCAACGCTTCTCCCCCTCGACTGTCCCCAGCCGACTTGCTACCAGACGGAGACGCCGCGTTCCATCCTCTATCCGTCGTCAATGGACGGCTAACTCCGCCCGGCCTAGAGCCCGCTTCCTACGCCACTCTAACACCGCTATTACCTTTACCACCTATCAGTACAGTCTCGGATAAGTTCGCGTATCATGCAGGCGGCACGTTCACAGTCATACAACAGCAACAATCTTATGCGTCGTTATCACCAGCGCCGTATAATGAGCCGCTGTCTCCCCAATCCGCTTACAGTAGAAGAAGCGCGTCGCCGAATTCTTTTGAAAGACGCTCACCGACACCGCCTTTACCAAGTCCAGGACTAGACTTAAACGCTGCCTTATTAGCGAGAGAAGAGCAGCAAGCGGCCCAACAGCAGCAAGCACAAAATGACACAGAGGAAATCAACACTAAAGAGCTAGCTCAACGAATAAGTGGCGAACTGAAGCGCTACTCAATCCCTCAAGCGATCTTCGCTCAGAGAGTCCTATGCAGATCACAGGGGACTTTAAGTGATCTTTTAAGAAACCCAAAGCCTTGGTCGAAGTTGAAATCAGGACGGGAGACGTTCAGGAGGATGTGGAAATGGCTGCAGGAGCCGGAGTTCCAGAGAATGTCAGCGCTTAGGCTCGCAGGTGAGGATGCATGATGCTTTTAATTGTTGGGTAGATTAGTTAGCTGTACAGGGATTTGATAATACATAATATATAAAAGGTGATCGTAAAATCTTCCAACCGTAGTTCAGAAGTAAAGTACTTAATTAGGAGCCTGAAGTATGGTCTTAAATGTGTACTCATTTATGTAGATGTGATTACCTAAAGCAAAATATTTTCATAATAAAAAAAAACAACAGATAAAAACATAAAGAACATTAAGTATTAAAGAAGAATTATGTATAATGATACCTACTTTTGTTAGGTATCCTAATGCCTGGTATAAAAGGTATTAGTAGTCCTTCTGAACTATTGTTGATTGGATTTAGCGCCACATTATGTAGAAATGTTACCTACTGTCTTCTCATACAATGTGAATGTGACGTTGTATGCATCGTATGGCGTCAACTGGAGACCAAGGCCTGAAAGGTTTAGATTTAAGCTTTAATCTTCTTCCTCGCGTTATCCCGGCATTTTGCCACGGCTCATGGGAGCATGGGGTCTGCTTGACAACTAATCCCAAGAATTGACGTAGGACCTAGTTTTTACGAAAGCGACTGCCATCAGACCTTCCAACCCAGAGAGGAAACTAGGCCTTATTGGGATTAGTCCGGTTTCCACACGATGTTTTCCTTCACCGATAAGCGACGTAAATATCAAATGATATTTCGTACATAAGTTCCATTTAAGCTTTAATACTCGTATAAAACACGACCTAGAGGTCCGGTTGTGGATAGGTAATACAAGACATAAACAAGTAGGGTGACTGATATAGTAATTGGCCACTACACAGTAATTGGCCACTCTTAGCAATAACACTTTTTTTGGCTTGTTTCTTTCTGATTTATTAGGAATGGCCAATTACTATTATTTTATTTTATTTATTAAAAACTTTACACATAAGTTTACAGTATTAGCATACTATACTGTAAGTGTTGGCCAATAACTATAGCACCTACCAGCCCTACCAGCGTTCACACAGTCTACTGCTTAACTCAGACGGTTGACTACTGTGTTGACATTGGTTTCGCTACATACAGGTTGTTTGGTACATCGTTTGCCAAATTATAACGGCAGATAGGTTGAGTCATTTGCTATCTTCTCAGGCCTAGAAATTTTTAATTTTGCGCGCGTTTTTGTTTTCAGCTCTATACCAGTTTTTCGTAAATTTCAATTTTTTACTTGCGCTGTAAAAACCATGGCCAATTTTTTTTCAACCTATCTGCCGTTTTAATTTGGCAAACGATGTACCAATCATCCTGTATATGTATAGGTCTATTATATAGGCTGATAGAAAAGGAATACCTCTGTATGAGGAGGGCTCAATCAGAAAATAAGACTTTATAGCATATTATTTTATATATAATTTTCCAATTAAACATTAAACATTGCCCCTTCCACGTCACAAACTGGTAAAAATACAATGATCTGAGTTTTTCGCCAATAAGTACGATTTTTAACCATTCGTATTTTTGTTTAGCTACCAAAATTCAAAAACACAAAATAAAAACTACAAAGAAATCTAGGTCTATTTGCCACTGTTTTCGTCTGCGTTAGTCTCTCCCTGTCACATTCTAACACGTAAAAGGGACACATATAGCGATGCCATATATTTTTCCAACGTGTGAAAGGGACCCAGATAGCGCAGACATATATTTCCCCAAGTTACCAGTAGGAACGTATTTTTCCTTTTCCCGGGTCTCGGGAGCCGATTTATTTTCCTTACCTCGATGTTATATGGCTCGCCTTCGACCTTAATACGAATTTAATGGGAATACTTTTGCAATTTCAAAATAGACTACATTTAGATAAAAACACATCACTATACCTTATATATAAAACAAAGTCATTCGCCGCGTTTGTCTGTATGTTTGTACGAGTATGTTCGTGATAAACTTAAAAACTCCTGAACGGATTTTCATGTGATTTTCATCTATCAATAGAGTGATTCTTGAGGAAGGTTTAGGTCTATAATTTGTTTAGGTTTTGTGTAACCCGTGTGAAGTAGTTTATGTAAAATACTTTTTACATACCTACCTACACTACACTACGTATACCTATTTCCATTACAAAATCTTGCTAAATCGTAATCGTAATATAAAAAAAAAATATTGACAAAAACCAAAAACCAATATTACAGGTTGTTCTAAAAATACGTCCACAAACATTTTTTGTGCCATATAATAATATATACCTATTAATATTATTATATATTATATTATTATTGTGCCATATTGTTGGAAAAATTAACACACGTTTGCATTTGTGTATCAAAGCTAGAGAAACGTTTTGTTTTAGTTAAATAATTGTTGTTCTTATTTTTAATGTCATTTTGTAACATGTGTAGGCAAGTAAGAAAAATATTAGGTAGTAAAAATTATTTGTAAACGTATTTTTGGGTCACCTGTATAAATGTTAAAAAGAAGGTTACTGCCTTTGTCAGTACGTTAAACAGCATTTATCAAAATCAATTCAGTAGTTTTGATCCTACCGTATGGACACACTAATACGACACAAACGTACCTACCTACTCACCTACAGACATACATAGATTGCAAAAATCATAACCCTTACTTTTGAATTTGCTCAGATAAAAAAAAAAACTTGTATTTAAACAGCTTGGGTTTGATTTCCCAAGTCGATAAAAAACGTCGATAACTTAGTAAACAAACGTCATCTGCTCATCGATTTTAGAAAATCGATAGAACGGTACCTACATAACAGTTTTATCGATAAAAGCGTAAATACACGTGGAAGTTTTGGCGCATTGCACTTAAATCTGTAAATTGTACCTACTCGTATGCTAATACGTGATAAGATAGTCCCATATTATCTTGTTGTGTTTGTTTGTTATATTACTACTGTTATTTTTACAGTTAATTTTAGGGATTCGTGTTTTAAAGCAGTTATTTATTAAAAGTCTAGATAATTAATTCATTCAAAATAAAAAATGTAGAAGTTCATATGGTTACATATCGTCGGCCTAAGTCACAAACCTCGTAACTCCATTTCAAGGAAATTAGTAGGTAATTGCTACCTTGGACAACAATACTTATAGTCGCAAACCTCGTAACTCCCCCGGAGGAGTTACGAGGTTTGCGACTTAGGCCGACGATATGACAGTATAAATCTATAGTTCGTTTTTTTAGCATTAGACAAAAGGTAAACAATCTTGACGTGTCTTTTTATTGACAAACACTTTCGAAAAATAAGTCACGACAAAAAATGTAACAATTATATTATACGATTATTTCCTTTATTCTTTGGCTTTCATAAATTAGTAACTGATTTTTAAAAAGCGTTTTTCAATTAAAAGACACGTCAAGGTCGCGTAGTCTTTTTCTAATGCTAAAAAAACGAACTATAGTTGAAGTATTTTGAGTGCAGTATTTGCAACTATAGATAGCGAAAATATGGCGAAATGTTTTTTTTTTATATCATAAATAAACAGTGGCAAGCAGAACATTCAGCAATTACGCTTTAATCACAATTCTACTCATTAAAAGTTTCAATCACAACGTAGCTTGTTGTTACTAGAGTCTGGCTACTGAAATATTACACAAAGATTTGGCGGGAAATTCAAAAAATCTTGGGCTGGTCACACTTTCTGTAATAGGAATTATAGTTTTGATACTAGAAAATATTTCTGATTTTCTGTGCACACGTAAGGTACCTGAGGAAATAAATTAAACATACGTTGACGTGCACTCAAAGTTAGCGCACATAATTTTTACCACTACGTAAAGTACAGTCAACGACAAACACATGTTTACGTTCCAATGTTTTGATTTTATTGATATTTTTCAGAACTTCTAGTTAATCCGTTTCTTTACACACTTGTCCTGTTTATGAGACGTGTTAATACCTGAAATTAATAAATTCACGTACTTAATCAAAGTTATAGGCAAATGTTAGAACTAGTACTTAAAGTATCAAAATGTATATAGAGCACCAACCTACTAAATTGTTTACGACTTGTAAACATTGCAGTTTTTCATTATACCACGCTTCATTTCGACTTCGCACATTGTCGTAATTATTTACGAGCTTAAATACAAGTTTGTGGACCTCACTCGGTATAGTCATTATTAATATTATTTAAAATAAACACGTTATAAACCGCGAACAATTTGAATGATTGACATATATTGACAACAGACTTTTAACTTTTTTTTAAATCATAGACAATTAGAATAGAATAGAATAGAATAGATTTATTCGTAAGCACAAACAATCGGAACAGTACATAGTATAAAAGAAAACACAAAATAAGATTAAAGTGCCACGAAATGGCCCCATCTCAGCATGTTGCTGGTGGCTTCCAGCGCTGATCTTCCGATGAGACCATCAAGTGAGAAGAATCACGGAAGGTAACAGACAAGAAGAAAAAAGACAGAAATAACATACAGTAAACAGTTAGTTAAATAAGAAAAAAGTTACACAGCAAGAAGATACAACATAACGACTATTTACAATTAAGATTAATTAATACAAAAACAAGCATCGTGCTCTAAATCGCTGTATCGATCCGGTCCGACCATATCTTGGCTGAGCATTACAGCTGTATATACTACTAGCGCCAACGGTGGCTACACTAACTAAAAAGCAATGTCAGACCAAACCAATATCGAGCGTTCATGAAATCTACGTTAAAAAATCTTGTAAGATTAGCTTATTAGCAAAACAGCATTGTAGGATGACGAATTTACGAAAATGTACGAAATACTAACATAACAGCACTCTACTAAGTATGGCGTAAAGGAATGATGAACCCTTGTCAGGCCAAAGGAACAAAACACTTGAGGTAAGCATAAGTAAAATTACAAACTACAGGCAGCTGGTATCAAGTCTGTAGGCTTCTTGGCTACGTTGGTGATTAAGTAAATACAGTTTAATCTTTGACTTAAAGCTATGAATACTTTGCAGGTTTCTCAAAGGCGGAGGTATATTGTTCCAGACTTTCGACGCGGCATAGCGAAAACTTCCCCGAAACGCTGCTGTGGCATGGCGTGGCATTAACAATTGAATTCCACAGTTACGGCGTTCGCGGAGCTTAATACAAGAAAGCTTATTGAAGAGATAAGGCGGAGTACCATATTTAAGCACACCAAAGAGCAGACAAGCCAAATGAAGTTTACGACGGTGTTGCATCTTGAGGATCTTATGGCTGTTCAGAAATGGTGTCACGTGAGCTCTCAACGGAATATTGAAACAGAAGCGAGCACAGGCATTTTGAACACGTTGAATGAGTCTCTTTGTCTTTGCAAGAAGTCTAGGCCCAAACACTACATCCACATAGTTTAATTTTGATAGGACATGTGATTCAACTAGTTGACAGCGGAGGTTTTCGCTTAAATATGGCCGAATTTTATATAAAACTTTAAGCTTGTAAAAACAACTCCTAATGGCCTCGGAGACATGCTTCTCATAACGTAGTCCACAATCCATTATGAGACCTAAATTACGCGCTTCATACACCCTCTCAACCGGTGTATTCATTAGCGTAACATCCGTTGATATACTGACACCAGCCAGTTGTTGCCTGCTGCCAAATACTAGGTATTTAGTTTTATTTGGATTAAGCAACAGGCAGTTTTCTGTGGCCCATGATGCTATTGAGGTGAGATCTTGGTTTAATTTTTCTATAGCACTGTCAATGTCAGCTGGCTTACATGATATATACACTTGTATGTCGTCTGCATATATATGGTATTTGCAATGCGTGATGTGGGACCCTATATCTGCGGAGTATAATATGAACAGGAGTGGGCCGATCACCGATCCCTGTGGAACTCCTCTTGTTATATCAGCTTTTTCGGATAAAAATGAAGATCCGTCACTGCAACATACTTTCACAATTTGTGATCGATTATGTAAATAGCTTTCAAACCACTTTACAGTTTTGTGATCAAATCCGTAAAAACTCAATTTGGAAAGAAGCAGATTTATATTCAGACAATCAAATGCTCTTGAGAAATCGAGGAGGACTAAAATAGTGCACATTCCTTTGTCTTGAGCATCCAAAATGTTATCAGAGACATCGAGTAATGCGGTCACAGTGCTACGTCCCTTCCGAAAACCTGATTGGACATCTGGTAGGATATTATTGTTTTCTAAGTAGGCGGTTAGCTGTAAGCATACTACTTTTTCCATTATTTTGGACAGACAAGGTAGTATACTTATAGGCCTAAGGTCTGAAAGCACAGATGGGTTCGATACTTTAGGCAAGGGAGTCACGACTGCTAACTTCCAGATATCTGGAAAGGTGGATGTAAGAATGGAGGTATTTATTAGGCTCGTAATGAAATCAATTGTGTGTGGAAAAGTCATAGTAAGCATGTTTAGATTTATCCCGTCAATACCCTCAGCATTCGATTTTAAACATTTAATTACTTTAATTATTTGATAAGAACTAACAGTATCTAAATGGAAAACAGAATCATTGAACTTATGAAATTCAAAATAGGTCAGCTGTGATATAGTGACACTTGAAGTTCCAGGTAGATCTAGGAAGTGTTTGTTCAAGGTATCAGGATTATTAAATATATTAGGTAATTCATTATTCTTTTTAGGCAACACTGTATTTTTTAAATTTTTCCATAAAGTTTTGGGCTCATTAATTTTATTATTAATACTATGTTTGAAATATGCTACCTTTTCAAAATACAGAGCTTTATTTACAATAGACTTAAGGTCTTTGTAGTATATCTTTTTGACTTCGCTCTGGCTTTTGTGAAAATCTGCCGCAGCACTGTCACGCAACCTCATCATCAATTTGACGGTGTCCGTAATCCAGGGGTATGATTGAGCTTTAATCAAGGATGTCTTAAGAGGAGCATGCAAATCAAATAGATTAAGAACTTGTTGATTAAAGGCTGTTACCATGTCATTGACATTTCCAAGGTTTGTTATCAAGTCCCACCTCACGCTCTGCAAGTCCACATCTAGATCTTTTTCGCAGATGTTTTTAAGAGGCCTATAGGTAACGCGGTAAGGCTTGTGTTTCTCACGCTTAACATTGAAATTACAGACAACAAGGCAATGACCATACAGGGAGCCCACATGATCAATTGCTGTAGTATTGGCCTGCATGTCCGTACAGACAACATCGATCAGCGTCTGGCTGGTGTCAGTGAAATGTGTTGGCTGCGACACTAATTGTGTTAAACCAAAGCAAGTTATAAAATTATTAAATTGAGTAGTTTTTGTGTCGGTGCCATTCAATAAATTTATATTAAAATCACCTAGTAAAACTAAGTTGTCGTAGCTACGCATTGAACTAATTGAATCACTTACAGCATCTAAAAACAGTTGGAGATCCATCCAAGGTGGACGGTATGCCGTACCAATTGCTAGCTTCCTTCCGTTGAGAGCAAAAGTGATCCACATCTGCTCCACCAGCTTATGCAGCGGGTCAACTGGATGAGGCCAGGTCCGAGCCCTGAGATGACGCTTAATATAAAATCCTACGCCCCCACCACGGGACCGGTCGCCCTGCGGCCTAGGAATATGCCGGAAGCTGTATCCAGGAAGTGTCGGTGCCCGCCCTTCTTCGCCCGCCCTTAACCATGATTCGTTAATCGCCAGCACATCAACATCTTGTCGAGTAGCAGCCGCTATGAAATTGTCATGATTTGTGCCAAGAGAACCCGCATTGTACAAACCAATTCTAAGTGTTTTATTTACTATAACAACAGATGTATGTACCAGACCACCCGACAGTTGACACCACGCTGACAGACCTAATAATAACAGTACCAGACTGACATCGATAACATATGCTGCAAATTATAAACGACTTATGTATCATATTCATATACCAACAATAATTATCTGAGATGATTAAACATGCATTGGTGTGCCACAGTGCAGATACGAAACAAGAAAACATTAAACTAATAAAAGCTAAACTACACACGGCCGCCCGGACCTCAAACGGAGCTGGCTCCAAAAACACGCGCTAAGTCAGCTTCTGAGCGAATAGGAAAAGCCGACTTTCCTTCTCCTTCTCGGGCATAGATTCTTCCTCGCCTTGTCCACGAGAACCTCCACTGGTGTTGCCTACACAACTCACGAAGTTTGTGAAACAACAGGCGGTTCGTGCGTGTGAGTCGCTCGTTGACAAAGACCCGACGCGGGGGGCCCGGCAGGTTGTCAACTGAAAAGGTGAAGTTTCGCCGTACCCGGGCGGCCTGCAGCAGTTCGTCCCGCAACTGTCGCCGCGCCAGCCTAACGACGACGCGACGCGGCCGGCCGCCGGCCTCACTGTCGGCCCCTTCCCCGCCCCGGTCCACCGCACCGACTCGCTCGGCGAACACGATGTCACGCTGCTCCAAGGGGACACCTAACTTGGCCGCGAGGACGGTGATCGTGTGGACAACGTTCTCGCCCTTCGTCTCCGGAACGTGGCCAATGTCGAGGTCCGAGAGCAACGCGTCCTGGTCGCGGTCATTCAGCTCCAGCTGAAGGCGCGCCACTGTCTGCTGCAGCTCCACCGTTGCTCCTGACGGCGATCTGTCTTCTGGCTCACCGTCGACGGGCTCCACGGGCCGCTCCTCCAGGCGCCTAACCTTCTCCTCCAGGACATCCAGACGGCCAGTGAGACCACCAAAGAGATCATTAAAGCGCGCCACCTCTTGGCGCAGGCCCGCAACTTCGTCGCGCACAGAGCCGAAGTCCGCACGAAGCAAGCGCAGCTGCTCAGCGACGTCGGGCTGCTGATCCAACGACGCATCCTCCTCGCCGGCCCCACTCGGCTTCACCGGCGTATTGTCGGAGTTGTCACGCCGAGGGGTCGTGGCTTTGCACGCCGGGCACGCCCATGTACTCGCGACACGCGCATTTTGTCCCATGCCTACACAAGCTTTATTTGTGATACAACAAGGAAATATCTGTCAACAAAATTTGGCTACCCAGACTCTATAGTTCGTTTTTTTAGCATTACAATTAGAAAGAAGGTAAGCGATCTTGACATGTCTTTTAATTGAAAAATGCTTTTTAAAAATCAGTAACTATTACTTATGAAAGCAGAAGAATATAAATGATCGTATTAGATTCATAATTGTTACATATTTGCCGTGACTTATTTTTAAAAGAATACAAGAAAACAACAAAAAAAAGCTATAAGTAAAAACCAAAGACAAATTAAACATTAGATTTACTATATATACTACATAAGTACGTCAACTACCTTTAGGGTTTTATCTACTTCTGTTTAAAAAAAAATCTCGTGACATCGCGCGATTCTACCATTAGTTATTATATACTAAAAATTACACTGCTATGGAGTGTTAGGATAATAATATACGTACAAATTTTATTAAATGAAAATTAGACATATTTTAGTTTTTTTTTTCTATCTAGCCAACTATTCTATAATCAAATTTCCTTTTGATTTCATGGTATTTACCCTAAACATTTAACAATTTATTGTATAAACTACAATTTTAAGTTACTCCCTCTTAAACTGTGCTACACCGCGCCTCCTCACGGTAGTCGATAAGTTGGTAAACAGCGTCAGCTGCAGCATCGATTGTCGAGAATCGATGCCGCGCGGTCGATGCGGCGCGTCACTAGTGCGGGGGCTCGTGCGAGTGGGTTTTAAGGTGTGCGCTATGCCAGTTATAGTGCTGCATGCGTTTTTATCGACGCGTTATACAAACGTCATTGTTTTCACCCGTTGGTTGAAAGATACGCTTTTGAATTGATAAATGTGGCCATCATATCCGTTAAGTACGCATTTATGCGATGAAATCAGATGAACAAATCTGCGACTTTGGCAAAGCCTGTAGATGTGTCAAGTGGCTCCCGATACGTTTGCGACGCAATTCTCACATTCTTGCTCACCTGTACGGTATTCTCTTCAACCCCTCTACCTCTATCTACCTGAAGGAGCGTTTCAAATACCTCTCTTCTTTAAGATGCTCCCAGAACTATCTGCTTGCCCAAATTTCTTCTTCTTCTAAATTCTATAACGGTTCTTTTACCTTCCAAGCGATTCGGTTGTGGAATGCTCTGCCGTCTGAGCTAAGACATGCTAAATCGCTTCCCATTTTTAAGGCTCAACTCAAAATTCACTATCTGTCACTTCCTCAAACTCGCTAATAATTAGATTCTGTCTGTCTGTCTGATTCTGTGTTGTGTGATATATGTATGTATATATGTATTTATTTATTTATATATTTATTTATTTATATATCTCTTTAATGTATGTATTCATATTGTTATATATTTAGTTGTGCTGTTTTTTTTTTCCTGATCTTGCACTTCATTTATTTTTGCTACCCTTATACTTATTTCTTCCCTTCGATAATTTCTACTACCTGAAGGTTGTCTGGAAGAGATCGCTCTTTAGCGATAAGACCGCCTGTTGTTGCTTAGTTTTTTATTTATGTTAATTTGCTGTATTTAATCATGTTTTCATTGTGCACAATAAAGAATATTATTATTATTCTCTTTATTCATTTCTCATCTTAAGTTAGGTTATTTTATAATATGAATATAAAAGTAAAATATAAAAACACTTACAAAACAATAAAAATTAATATAAACACATTATAAAAAACCTAACCTAGGGTGCCGCCAGCAGCGGGGCAAGGCCCAAGCTACCGGTGGTCAGGGCTGCAGAGAGAGGAACCGGCGGACTATCCGCGCCGTGTCCAAGATCACCGCCTTCTGCATCTGACCCTTGATCCAACCACCTAGCGAGAGTCTCTCAAGGTGTTGGTCGAGACTCTTCGCTATTAGACCGTTTACTGAAACGACTATCGGGACGATGATCGTCGAATCAACATCCCACATGGCGGTTATCTCGTGAGCCAAGTCTAGGTACTTACTGGACTTGTCCTTCTCGGCCTTCACGAGATTCTCATCATGGGGGATGGTGATGTCAACGAGCACGGCCCGACGTTGCGATCGATCTATTATCACAATATCAGGCTTATTGGCTACAATAGTCCTGTCAGTGATGATAGATCGATCCCAATAGAGCGTGGCACGACCATTCTCGAGAACAGGCGCAGGTAAGTACTTGTAGTACGGTACTTCGCGGTCCACAAGGTCATATAGAAGAGCAAGTTGCTGGTGAATAATCCTGGCTACGAGATTATGTCTGTGCAAGTACTCGCCGTTAGCAAGATGAGAGCAACCGGAAATGATATGCCTGAGTGACTCTCCGGGACGGCGGCATGCCCGACAGATGTCGACCGTACCGTCCTTCAGGATATATTTCCGATAGTTGTTCGTCATCATCACTTCGTCCGCAATTGCACAGGCAAAACCCTCGGTTTCTCCGAAGAGGTCCCCGAATCGTAACCAGTTCACCGACGCGAGCAGGTCCACATCGGGTCCCGTGAGGGCCTTGTAGAACCGCCCGTGTAGCACCTTACTCTCCCATTATTATTATGTAACCTTATAAAATTGTACAAAAATGATCAAAATGGTAAAAATGACTATCAGTTTGACTGGATAGTATTAAGCTAGGTATTAGGTATAATTAAAACTGTGTTTGTCAACGACGAGTTATTAAGTTGTTTATTGTTCTACAAAATATAACATTTTGAATACTTTATAATATTACGTAAAACACACACCTATTAATAATATAAGTAGGGTTCAGTTAAGCTTTTCCCGCCACTTCGTATCAAGTCGATAAGTTGGTAAACAGCGTCAGCTGCAGCATCGATTGTCGAGAATCGATGCGGCGCGTCACTAGTGCAGGGGCACGTGCGAATAGATTTTAAGGTGTGGGCTCCGCAAGTTTTAGGAATACGGGACGCACTTATGGGATGGAATTAATTGTCTGGCTTGCTATAGTATGGTAGACCTATAAGCCTTGGGCTGTGTTTAGTGTGTTTGGTGGCGACGAGTTTTTAATGTATATTCATTTTACTAACGTACTTAATTAATTAACTGTAAGGTCAGCTGGTATAAGAGAATGTAGTTTATTTTGCTCAGTACAAGACAGTATGAGGAAAGTTTTCTACCTAAGTATTTTTAAGTTAATTTTATTTATGCATTTAGTGTAGTTAAGTGTTTATTTTCCCTACAAGTGTTTTTCTTGACCCAACTAACCTTAACACAATTTTTACCTGTATGTTACATAAAACACACACGTAGTCAAAACGTTAGTACGGTTATTCTTATTCTTATTTCCCGCCACTTCGCATAAAGTCGATAAGTTGGTAAACAGGGTCAGTCGCATCGATTGCGTACAATCGATGAGGCGCGTCACTACGCCGTGCGTTGCCGTAGGTACTAAAAAAAATACGTCCCAGACATTTTATACTACAATTTTAAAATTGACAATGTACGACTTATCACAAAAATGCGACAGTTAATGACAGTATTTTCATAAAAAAATTATAAAATTTGGAATTTTAATAAGAGAAACGCTTCTAGTTTCATATATTTCTATAATTTGCTGAAAAAGGTCTTATCTCATTCACTTGTGTTAGATTAATGTGAAACATACATTTTAGAAGTTATGCAACGTAGATCAGTAAAGAGATATACTCTTTTCCCGCGTTGTCGCCAAGTCGATAGTAAACGGGGTCAGCAGCCGCATCGATTGTACGCAATCGATGCCGCGCGGTCGATGCGGCGCGTCCCTAGTGTCATTACGAGCGTTGCCGCACCGGAGTAGGTGGGATACAGAGTGAAAACACATTTGACATAGACTAGACTTAGAGCTGATTTAGACAGCGCGCGAACTCGCGTGCGATTTTAGTTACATTGCGAACTGTTGGTTACGTCCAATTCAACCGACCGATCAAAACCCGCAATGGTATGAAACTCGCATCGTCCAAATCAGCCCTCAGGGTTCTGCGCCTTCACAATAGGGTTCAATAAATTAGCTACTAGAGTCTGGCTAGCCAAAAATTGTTGACAGATATTTCGTTGTTGTATCACTAATTGTCTATGATTTAAAAAAAAGCTAAAATTCAGTTGTCAATTTATGTCATTCATTCAAATTATTTTCGGTTTATAAGGGGTTTATTTTAAATAATATTAATAATGTCTATACTGAGTGAGGTTCGCAAACTATTATTTAAGCCCGTAAATAATTACGGCAATGTGCGAATGTGCGAACTCTTAAAGAAATGTAAACAAATTAGGAGGTTGGTGCTCTATAAATATTTTGATACTTAGCATTTAGCATATTTGGCATAGTACTTATGTATTTTTTTGGTGATGGAGTAATATTACGGTATTATCGAGCTAGGTCTTATTTACACCACATTTCATTTTTCGCCTTGTTACAATGGTATATGGTGAGAAAGTGTTAAGATATGTGTTTATCGTTGACTGTACTTTACATAGTGGTAGAAATTATGTGAGCTGACTTTGAGTGCACGTCAACGTATAAAAACTTATATCCTTAGGTACCTTACGTGTGCACAGAAAATCAAAAATATTTTCTAGTATCAAAACTATAATTCCTACTACACAAAGTGTGACCAGCCGAAGATTTTTTGAATTTCCCGCCAAACATTTGTGTAATATTTCAGTAGCCAGACTTTAATTTAATTAATAATTTAAGATTACACATTACACGGGACGGAACTATTCTCAAAAAAGCGAAATTATATAGTTGTTAGCATTTTGGATAATTGTTACGAATATACTAGAATTTCTAGAAAACAATGAATAAAATTCGTTCGTATATATCGCATGCTTAATGAAAGTGAAGGAAGCGAAAGAGATATGTCAGGATCGTAGCAAGTGGAAATCCGTGGTCTCTGCCTACCCCTCCGGGAAATAGGCGTGATTATATGTATATGTATGTATGTATGTATGTTAGCATTTTGGATAATTGTTACGAATATACTAGAATTTCCAGAAAACAATGAATAAAATTCGTTCGTAGATATCGCATGCTTAATGAAATACTCTTTTCCCGCGTTATCATGAAGTCGATAAACGGGGTCAGCAGCCGCATCGATTGTACGCAATCGATGCCGCGCGGTCGATGCGGCGCGTCACTAGTGTCATTACGAGCGTTGCCGCACCGGAGTAGGTGGGATACAGAGTGAAATCAAATTTGAGGTAGATTCAGGGTTCTGCGCCATCACAATAGGGTCCAACAAATTAACTACTAATTTAATTAAAAATTTAAGATGTTAGAAACTGCACGGGACGGGACTTTTCTCAAAAAAACGATTTTTTTTAGCTATTAGCATTTTGAACATTTGCTTCGAATATACTATATTTATCCAGAAAATAATGAATACAATTCGTTCGTATATATCGCATGCTTAGTGAAATATTCATTTCCCGCGTTGTCGTGAAGTCGATGAACGGGGTCAGCACAGCAGCCGCATCGATTGTACGCAATCGATGCCGCGCGGTCGATGCGGCGCGTCACTACGAGCGTTGCCGCACCGGAGTAGGTGGGATACAGGGTGAAAACAAATTAGACGTATCGTTTTGAATAATGTAAGAGGCAAACGAGAAGACGCCTGATGGTAAGCGGCTGCCGTTAGCCAATGGACGCCCATTTATTTAAAAATTTAAGATATCAGGCATATTACACGGGCCTATTCAAAAATGCGTTAAAATGTAGCTGTTGGCGTACATTTTGGTTACTTTCTGACGAATATACTAGAATTATTCAGAAAGTAATTAATAAATTAATGAAACACTCATCTTTTCCCACGTTGTTGTTGCTAATTACTTAATTAACAACTTAAATAGGTCCCTAAAAATTCAAGATAATTTTCAATCAATCAATCAAACAAACTGTTTATTTCAGGCAAAAATACCCATAGATAAAATATAACAATGTGACATTAAAATTTAAAATTAAACTTAAAACTACCTGTCAACATTTTAAAATTTAAATTTTAAATACAAATAATTATAAATAAATCAGGATAAAATAAACAGATAAAATCTCAACGGGTTTTAGACGGGACAAATTCAATTAAGACTTCCCAGATAACTTACCATACCTTAGAAGTATTAGAAAGCGATTCAATTATTTAAAAAAGTGTGATATTTTCTATATTTTTATAGAATTCATAAAAATATTAGAAATATCACATTTAAATAATTGAATCGTTTTCAAATCCTTCTGAGGTTTAGCCACTGGCAAGCGTATTATTAGTTTTAAATTCTCAATATTTTTACAAAAATGATTTAAATGATTGTCCTTAAAGCCAATAGTTCAAAATTTAAAATTTATACAGTTAATTTTGACTAGTTTTGAGTATTAAAGAATATTCTGTTTTGGAAATGGAATAAATTAATACTCTTACTGAAGTATCAGATAGTACCTTCTACGGTCGAGATAGTAATGCCATCAGATATATCGGAGCGGCCAAGGCGCTCACAAATATCTGAACACGCCTCTATTAGAGTTAGAGTGCGTGTTCAGATATTGTGAACACCTTGGCCGCTCCGATATATCTGATGACAACTGTACCTACATACATTTTTGATGGTGATTCTACGGAGAAAATAGGGAGTATTACTGCAATGTTCTGCCGCCAGAGTGCAGGACTAATTTGTTTAGTAAACCATAGAGTAACTTATACATACTAGGCCTTAAACAGGTTTTTGATAAGTTTTCACTATGACATTGATGCAACAAGGCGGTTTGTTTACAGGTCGCCTACCGCGAAACGCGAAAATCGAAATTTCTTTATCGATCAAATAGGCAAGAGTGATAGAGAGGCAGAAATCGAATTTTCGATTGTCGTGTTTCTAGGTAGGCCATGTGATTGACCTATAGTTCGTTTTTTTTAGCATTAGAAAGAAGGGAAGCGATATATAGTGACGCCCTCTACGCAGACTTTTGCGTAATATTCCCTATTGACACACTGAATAAGTCCTACGTCCATGTACCCTATTCACCAATGTGACAATTGTGACATCTGAAAAGTGACATAGGTGCAGATAAAGCGAGAAAAGATACGGCCTGTCACAACCTTTTGTCAATTATATCGGCAGATATAATATAGGTAACCTCTAGCGGCTCACTATACTAAAGAATTTATTATATATTATATTATATATATTACATACTAAGAAAAACCGGACAAGTTCGAGTCGGACTCGCCCACCGAGGGCTCCGTACTTTTTATTTGTATTTTTTGTTACAGCGTAACACATCATCTGTGAAAATTTCAACTGTATCACGGTTCATGAGATACAGCCTGGTTACAGACAGACAGACGGACAGACGGACAGTGGAGTCGCAATAGTGTCCCGTGTTTACCCTTTGGGTACGGAGCCCTAAAAATTGGCAGTAAAATTTAAATCAATGGTATTAGAAAATATAATTGAATTTGTTTTGTTTTAATATCGAGCGAAATAAAACAAAAGAAACTCTGGTCCATTTAATAATTATTCAAATTTTATGAATACTATTATTCTCTTTATTCAATACTATTATTATTATTATTTGTACTCCATTTCGGGTTTCACGGGCCTATAAATCCCGGTCTTTTGATAGGCTTGCGTGGGGATATAGATCCAACACGTAGAGGCCCCTTGGAGAGCTTTAATGTCATGTAGAACGCCTGCTGGAACCCGTTCACAGGCGCAACAATAGACACCCATGAACCGGTCGCAGCAGGCATTGGGACAATTATTATTATTATTATTGGGACGATGGGACGCTAGAGGATAATTTAATAGTAATACAGAGCCACAATTCGAATCAGTAAGAGTTAGACCAAGAAAAGTCGGCATTCAAAAACAATTAAACCCAACTTGTAAAGGTCCAAGCCTTATCACAATGGTTCCTATCCTTTTCAGTCCGGTCACCCCTATGACTAACTAGGGAACCTGATTTTACCCCTCCTCCCAATGGTAATAAAAAATTAAACGTGTACGTTTGTTGTATTCATGGTCTAATAAAACATGGTCTTCTATTCCCAGAGTGACACGGGCCTACGTCACAATAACATTGCCACTTTATTTCAACATAACATGTTACATGGGTACATTATACCTATGGTTAATAAGTTAAAATATTTCTTTATAATTTTATAATTTTCATTTATATGTATTTTAGCTTAAATTTTACAATAACACGTCATTTTTATTAATTATTCGTTAGCAATATCTTCCGATTCACGAAAGAAATTTCAGACGTTCGGGTAATTCTGTTTACATTACTGGCAACACAGTATAGCGCTGTCACATTTGACAATTCGGATCTAGATAACTTCATGCCCTGACCGTCATCCTTGTCGAACGCGTGTTAATTTTTATTTCCTTCTCGCTCAGTGTCAGCAGTCGCAGTGTTTTCCAAACTTTTCACGGCGTAAGCTTGGTAATTAACGTGTAACTGTGAATTAGTTTTTCAAACGTTTGTCTTGTTTAGATAAATAAAGTTTAATTTAATACATTAGATTTGTTTTAGTTTACTATGTTTCTACATGAATAACTTAAAATTAATGCCGTTAAAATAATTTTCACCGTTGGTTAAAATTCTCCCACATTTTAAAGTTTGAGAACCTGTAAACAGCATGATGACGTAGGCCCGTGTCAGTTAGGTCATACGCGAATCTCGGAATAGAGTACCAGGCGGAGTATATTATTATACCATGGTTGTATTGTTATATTAGGTTAGCTTATTACCCCCGTAAAATACCAGTTTTACCCCCACGGAACCCCCGTTACGTTACGTTAGGAACCACTGGGCTTATCTATCACAATTGCCTTAGTAGTGTCAAATGACATATTCGCTAACGTCTGCGTAACTTACTTATATGCATCTCGCTCGTACTCGTATATTAGAGCGAGCGAGATGTGAAATCATTTATACAGGTGAGAAAAATAGGTCATAATTGAAAACAGAATTGATTTGCTGAAATGAAGAAAACAACGCTTTTACTTTATTAAAAATAAACTTGAGATTGCTTAGAAAAATATTTTATTAAGAATATTTTAGTCTTAAAAAGTTCAGGCTGTCTAAAAACAAAACAATACCTCTCCGCCAGTACCTCAGTCAGAATAGAAAATAGAATTGCTTTAATTAAAATATATTTAACAGGTTGCTAAAGAAATATTTAAATCTTATAAAAACCGGCTGTTTACAAAAAAAATGTCGATAAAATTAAAAACAAAACATTAAAAATTCAAAAAGAGAATTTCGATTGCCTCGCCACAATCCGGCACCACATGGCAGCGTGACGTCACGCCCCTCCCCTGCTCGCTATCGATCCGTGCCCCCCTCCCCTCCGCGCCGCCCCCTCACCGTCCAGGACGGTTTTCGTAATTATACCGCTGTGACTCCCTTTTTATTTGTAGGGCTTGTGGGTTGTGCTTTTTGAGGGATCAAGTTTTGACTGTTTGGAGTAGATAAAGCTGAAAATTTTTCATGAGTCAAAATTTTCCAACAAGAAATTATAATGCCATGGCGTCCTTTTTTGGGACTTAATGGCTTTATGCGCTCTGAGGATTTGTTGAATCATTCAATGTTTGAAAACAAAAGTTTTACTATGAAACATTTTTTCTCACATTGCGTTTCTTTTGACCTTTTAAATATTTGAGTCCCGACAATAAAACATATTTTCCCAGTTTTTCATGGAAAATTGTTTGGATTGAGAGTCACTTTGACGATGATGAGTAAGAAATGACCTAAGCAGATGTTTACCAACTGTATGACCCTGGGTTGGGGGCAGTCCAATGCCCCCAATCGTTGGGGGCAAAGCAATCTAAAAAGGTCTACTTTGACGGGGAATAACCTATAGAAATCAGTATTATATACATATACAGTTGAATTTAAAGCTATAGTTATCAAACGTTATTATGCCATCCTGGTGATTATATCACAAATATAGGCACACCAATGGCAACGGGTGCACGATTGGGGTCGCATCCTCACACTGCTTCGCAACCTCGCAAGATATATCTATATAATATCTCAGAGGTTTTTCCTCTGGTGATTGCGCTCATTCTTACATACACAGTTTGGTATGGACATACATGTATAAAATTTACATCACTAAATTCTGCGTACGGATGTAGTGCATAATTATGTTCCATCGTATTTTCACGGAAACTTACGAGCGCGTCTTACTATGTCAGCCAGTCTCTTTACAAAAAGTAATACGAACGTTTTCGGGAAACATTCCATTCAATTCAATCAATTCAAAAATCATTCTATTTTTCATTGTTTTCCATTCTATATTCTAGGGAATATACGATGGAAAACAATTATGCACAATATCTGCGCATCTGCTGCTATTGCGTCTGAATACTATGACGAACATCTTAACGTACAAATAATATTACTGATGTGTAATCGGAAAGTTACATTTTACCATGGCTACAAATATAATGACCACCAAAAAATACTTTGGTACCCTAAATAAAAAAAACATGCTTGCCAATAAAAATTACTGAACACCAAACAAATAACGCCTAAAATTACAAAAGTACCACCGTTTTAATAACGACTGCACTTCAAATTGTATTCGAATACCAAATATATTGAATGATCGCCAAAAATCATTAATGATCACCAAATCTTGAAGACCAAATGAATGCGATATTTTCACCTAAATAAACCACTATGATTACCAAAAAATGAAAACATATTACCAAATAAAGTAAAATGATGCCAAAATTACTAGCCCCTCCCGCTCAACCCCCCGTACCCCGCCTAACCTAACCTACTTTTTTAGTAGCACACTGAAATGCTACTAGAAAAGTAGGTTAGGTTAGGGTTGAACTACTATCTGTTAAGTGGGTTAGGTTAGCACTGCGACCCTTACAGAAACGAAATGCTACTAGATAAGTGGGTTAGGTTAGGTTTGAACTGCGACCCTTACAGAAAAGAAATGCTACTAGAAAAGTGGGTTAGGTTAGGTTTGAACTGCGACCCTTACAGAAAAGAAATGCTACTAGAAAAGTGGGTTAGGTTAGGTTTGAACTGCGACCCGTACAGAAACGAATTGCTACTAGAAAAGTGGGTTAGGTTAGGTTTGAACTACGACGCATACTGAAACGAAATGCTAATAGAAACGTGGGTTAGGTTAGGTTTGAACTGCGACCCACACAGAAACGAAACGCTACTAGAAAAGTGGGTTAGGTTCGGTTTGAATTGCGACCCTTACAGAAAAGAAATGCTACTAGAAAAGTGGGTTAGGTTAGGTTTGAACTGCGACCCTTACAGAAACGAAATGCTACTAGAAAAGTGGGTTAGATTAGGTTAGAACTGCGACTGTTACAGAAATGAAATGCTACAATGGTTACAATTTTGGTGGTCATTTACTATTTTTGGGTTTACAATGATTATTGTGGAGTCATTTGCTTTCAAAGGATAGCGAGATTTAAAAAATTGGTTATAATTTTACATTAAAATGGAGTTCTAATTTTGGTGGTCATTTACTATTTTTGGGTTTACAATGATTATTTTGGTGTCATTTTCTTTAATAGGATAACAAGATGTAAAAATTTGGCTATCATTTCACATTAAAATGGGGTTTGAAATTTGGTGATCATTTACTATTTTTGGGTTAATAATGATTAGTTTGGTGTCATTTCCTTTAATAGTATAGCAAAATGTAATAAAATTGGTAATCATTTCACATTAAAATGGAGGTATAATTTTGGTGATCATTTATTATTTTAGGGTGGTAAAATAGATTTTTTTGGTGTTAAATTTTACTATATCTGGTGATCAGTTAAATAGCAGCCTTTTAACATTGCGAAATTTACACATTTTCAAAGTTTCGGTAACTTCTCAAATTTTTTGAATGGGAATCGAAGTATTCCATTTCTAAAATGAAAGTTCCCTTTGTTTCATGTGAAATTTTCCTGAAATTTCCGATAAATTTTTAACTTTTTGGAAACTTTTCGCAACATGCATATATGTAATATTTTTGAATATCATACTCCGTTCAAGTTTTCCGAATTACGTTCATTAAATTTTTTTCACTATTTGTTTTAAGTATGATACCTATGTACTAAACCTTTGGGTTGGGTATGATATTAATTAATTGGTATTCCATAGATTTACAAATATTATCTATCAAAAAGTTTAACCAAGTTCTCTAACCAAGCCAGAGCCACAGATTTCCAATTTACATTTCCAGATACACCACAGCAGGCGACGAAAGGCGACAATGTAAACAACATACAGCCATACTGCCCGCCCCGGGAATTCCAGGGGTCCCAGGGGCCCCAGGGGCCCAGCCCGGGGTACCAGCCCCAATCCTGGGACACGGCTGGATATGAACCAGCTGGGGATGTTTCGTGCTTGTGAGTCCTGTCCTGATTTATCCACAACCAAAAATCCTTCATTCCTCTTTTGTTTGTTTTTCCTTTATTTTAATGAAGCGTGGATACCCTGTAAAAGGGAAAAAAAGTTTTTTTTAGTTTTGTTGAGTTTTGTCTATCCCAATCCCTTTTTTGTGGCTGCGTAGCAGTGGACTTGGTTTCTTATAGGTATTATAAAATATATAGCTTGCAAGGTAACATATATACATATAAAACATATATTTTTGATTAAGTGTTTTGATTTAACAGGTCGCTTTTAGACAAAAAATGTCTAAGTTTATTTTTTATTTTTATTTACATCGATCTCATACAAGTAAATGTGTAAAATGTATAGAGATTTGCTCGTTTAGATGTTTGTTTTTGGATTGGCAGTATCTTTACCTTAGTTTTAGTTTAGACAAGCTACAAATGCTTCTGATGGGAACGATACTGCCTTTTCAAGCCAAAACTGTCCGTCATAGAGGATGTTTTTGAAATAATTTTAGCAATAAGTGTATTTGTTAGCTTCAAGAAGCCAAGATGAATGTTAGACTGCTATCGCTGCCCCGGTCCCTCCCTTTTTGTTTTCCCCTGCGTCGGCTGCAATAGTTTTGAATATTATTTTATAGGTGCCTGAAGGTCAGAACCCTTTATTAATGTTGTTTACATTGTCGCCAGGTATGCCTTTTAATTAATACGTTTGGTGTTTAACATTATCTGACATATAGGAAATATCTACTCTTACTTCTTTCTCATTGTTTTATTCTTCAAATTTATTGTCTACTATATTTAATGTTAATTTTTATCAGTAATTTCAGTATTTTTTCCATTATGTCAGATGTATAGTGAAATAGATGAAAACGAAATATGATATCGTTTTTAAAAATGGCCCCACGTTTGGGCGCCACTTAGAATTATAGAATTATAAGGAAAACTAGATCAAAGTAGTCTTTACTCGCACTTTTACGTAAAGCATTTGTTTTTACTTTCTTTTTCGTGAAGTAGAGTGCGTATGAAGACAGCTTAGTTAATGTCTTAGCGGCATGTTTGTTGTTACCTATAAGTGATCTGCATTTCTTAAAAAGGACAGTTCATGTGTACGACGTATCGCTCTAAGAAAAGACAAGTGTTCAACTCTTTCTAGCACTACTTGATGAAAAGAGATGGATTCTTTATCAATTGATAAACACATACTAGTAAAAAAATACATACTATTAAGTCCTTTTGTGAAGATGCAGTGTTAGGTAATCAATAAACCAGGAATATTGAGCCCTCTCAACTGTGATAACTGCAGTTATGAGAGTTCTTTTATTTCTGGTCCTTTTTTAACTTTGTTATTTAATTTTAAATTAACATGGTTTTTATTTTCTTGTTTCAGCGGCCCAGATTCCTCAGAGAGGCAGTAAGTATCAGGAAACATCGCATTCAATTAATTAAAAAATCTATTCTGTACTATTGTATTAGTTTAAAGCGAAATAAAGCCTATATGATCGGATAAATTAGTAAGCAAATTGACTTTTGCTAAATTATTTAAAATCGAACGTTATGCTATTGTGCGAGGAAAACAACTTCCTTTAGTTCATGATTTACTTCATAAAACGGAAATTAGACGTGCCATGTGCACAGAGTTTGCAATCGGTTGGGTGTCGTGTCTCAAAACTAGTGTATTCTGCATACTTTTACTCCAATATAGCATACGGCTCACTTCTCTGGGGTAATTGTAACAGTAGCATTTAAAAAAAGATGACAATAATTACAAATATACTTCTATCTTGAGAATTGTTTTATTTGCTGATCAATGATCATACAAAGAAAGTATGTTTCATTATCCAGTAATAAACAGAGATGTACGATTACGAGCAACTAAAATCCCTCTAGAAAGTAGAAATCTATTACCTGTACTCATACTCAACCACTCCATGATTATATCCTCTTAAGGCTCAAGTTCCTATCTATAGAACTTATTCAGTTTGATGAAATTTAAATCATATTCAATTGGATCATATTCATCCCATTTTCAAACAAAACAAAATCAACTCTATTCCCTACACTTTTTTCGTTTAATAGCTTATTTTGTGTCCCACTGCTGAGCAAAGGCCTCCCGTTTTTTTCACCGCTCATCACGGTTTGGTGCATGCTCCCGCCAGTCGCTGCAAAAAGCGTCGAGTTCATCCTGCCATCTATTTTTGGTCTGCCTCTGCCCAGGCTGGTGTATGCTGCGGCGGACATTCGCTAGCCAATGTGGCCCACCGATCCGGGTGCATACGGCAGACATGTCCCGCCCAATCCCACTTAAGCTACACTATAGGTTCAAATTAGTGGCAAATTTTGGATTTTTCATTTGTATGGCTAGGGCTTGTAGGCTATGTATGTATATGAGGAAAGAACACAATCTAATAATAATCTCAAGGTGTGTTTGTCACGTCGTCAGGCTGCAAGCGCAAGGAGGAGCTGGTGTCGGATACGCTGCCTTCCCCGAAGAAGCCCCGTTTGGTTTTCACAGACCTCCAGCGGCGTACTCTACAGGCTATTTTTAAGGTACCTATGCGCCTGATTCGGATTTTGAAATAGACATCTATTAGATATCTTTTAGACTACACCAAGATACGATAACGATATGTTTAAGATCTAACCTGTCAAATTTGACATTTGCGCGATTCTGGAGATACTCTTGAACGATTTCCTCAGGATATGACTTAGAGATCCAATTCACATCTAATAGATATCTTACTCTATCTAACGTAAAAGTGACATTGGTTGCCCGAATTGCGCTGCAAAAGAGAACTAGTTGATATCTAAACTATAACGTATCTAGTACGTGTCGTCTCTTGTGAATATCTTGAAGTTCGAATACGGCAGTTAATCTTCGTAAATTATTATCAATTTATAATACTAATCCCTTGAGTCCCACGAGCGCGATATCGGGCCAGCAATAATAACAGTTTTGAATAATTCACGGTTAGTTACGCTAGACTTATACCCATTCTTCAGTTACCCGTGAACAAGATGCATGTAACTGCAAAAGGTAATCACGGTCGATATAATTCCAGCAATGACGAGACGCTTGATGGTATATTTCTTAGGGCATACTGAAAATTCCTGGAGTGGCCACTTAGAAAAAATAAGTCTTCTCATATATCAGAATCCAGAAACTTTCAGTATGGCATTTGCAGTATGGCAGTTAGAGTTAGACCAAGAAAAGTCTCCAGCGAATTTGATAGCCTACGCAGTGCAAGTGTTATTTACACGTCATAATTTCATCGAAGTTTGACGTTTAAAATGACACTTGCACTGCGTGGGCTACCAAAATCGCTGCAGACTTTTCTCGGTCTGTCTACTAAATAAGTAATCTGTAGCCATAACTAACAACACTCAATCTCAATTCCAGGAAACAAAGCGGCCCTCAAAAGAGATGCAGGTGACAATAGCGCGCCAACTCGGCTTGGAGCCCACCACCGTCGGCAATTTCTTCATGAACGCGCGCCGGAGATCAATGGACAAGTGGAAAGACGACGACGCACCATCAACAGACCTAGACCAGCAGCTGGACCACGATATGGATCATGTTCCAAGTCTAGATTCGGCGGAATCCGATGACGAGCATGACGAACAGGACGATCACCTCTTGTGACGCCGTATTCCTCAGCAGCATCTGTTAGTGCTATGAAAGTTTGGAGTTGTCTTTGATTTCGAAGCTGCGAGTGCAGGGTAGGGTTGTTTGGGATTCTACACACGATATTAATTTGGTAGAATCTGCTGATATGATTATCAACAAAATTCATAGTTTTTTTTTGTACCTAATCTACTGGAAAGGTTACGTAATATAACTTTTACTTCTGCTAAAACGAAATCGTTCACATTTTATTATTTCCAAATATTTATCAGATGGTTGTAAAGTTTAAACACTATTTTTACCTGGCGTTTAACTATGATTATCTTTTTCTGGATAAATAATGCCGTGTGCAAGAATTACTTATGATCGTTTTTCAAGACTCAAAACGAGATGAGTGGCCACCGTGACTTAAATAGGTTAAAAGCCATTGTTAAATCAGTGTTTCATGATAATAAGCGCAAAAAAAGTTGTGAAGGTAACTATTATACACTATGGTAAATGGAAAATAAGATAGTCCTAAAAAGTATTTCGCCGTTGAACATTTTTGTTATTTTCAAAACCCAAATTTGGGTTATTAAAGCAGCTATCGCATCTTCGACAACTTCAAACCGAAAATGTACAGTTAAAGCTAAGAACATTACGACGTGAATTTAGTTAAAGGTGTTGGTTTTCTTTAGGCGATCACAAATCATTGAGTTATTATTACTATAGAGACGACATACCAAACAATGGAATTGTTGTAATTGCAACATGTACGCGACAAAAACGTCGTAAGCGCCGTAAAATTCATGGCGCTTACGCGATTAGGTTGCGAGATTTACTCTCCGCTTCTATGGTTTGTTGTCAAAACAACAACTCATGGCGCAAAATACTGGTTCTCGGTGCAGGTTCTATACGTTAGTAATCATAGTTCAATGTGAATAACGGCATTTATTTCACTTTAAGGTTGAAATGAATTCCAGTACTTGCCTTTCGGTCTGAATACCGCACCATTATAAAAACTTGTTAGTTTATCCTTCTAAGGCCCAATGTCCTACCTACAGTACGTCATCAATTCGATGAAATTTAAACCATATTCAATTGGAAAAGAGTTGCATTTCCTGTTACGTTAAATTTTCAAACAAATAAAAATTAACTCTATTCCTCTATTCACTATAGCCTCTAGCCGAGCAGATGTCAAAACTTGCCAAGGAAAATGCAATTTTGTTTTGTCTCACAAAGATTCAAATTAGAATAGAACAGGAGACCTTTATATAGGTCTTTGGGCGACTAGATGATAGGTTCAAATTTCAGTGGCAAATTTATGGTTTTTCATTTGTATTGACTGGGCCTTAGGAGGTTTTTGGTTTCGAACGAGTTTAAAGTCAAGTTATAGCAATATTACCTGGTAGATAGGATAGTAAAGGGTTCCGCGACAGGTCGCCTAAAGAACGCAAAGGATAGATGATGATCTCTAATGTCGAACGTTTCTAGTCAAACGTATTCAAATAGTTATTATAAGTTCTAAATATAATTGTTCTACAGTAATTTTAGCCGAAATGTGTATTTTTATTTATGTTGTAGAAACAAACTTAGTCACTTGGATACACTACAGAATACCGTGTTTTTTATTGTAAGAATATGTTGATTTCGTTATTATGGAGAATAAGTGAGTCGCTTAACTTCAAACTCGGGTAAATCCATCTGTCAGATTATGCGATTTTGGTATTAAGAAAAGGTAATAGGGTAGAGATTTGCTGAGAGGGTCAAATGGATTTACCCGAGTTTGAATTTAAGCGACACAAGTATATGAAGCCAATTAAAACAAAATTCAATTTTATACAAAAATGTTTCTTATTAAAGTCATGAGAAGCCTTCTTATTTATTTAATAATTGAAAATAATAGTGTGTTCAAGTGACATACTAAGCTTCAAATAGTTAATAGGAACAATACGCAAAAACTACAGCAAAAGTATGGAGCTAGTATTTTTGTAGTGTACAGCGACATCTAAATACAATTAGCAAAAATATCCGATTAAATCGGATTTGAATAGAAAAAACACTTAATTTATTTAGTATAAATGATGACACTCGCATTTTATCGCAAAGTATACCTAATTATGTTTTAAAAAATAGGCAAAGTTACTTTTTTTATTCAATAGGAGTTCACATGGAAGTTATTTACGGAAAGGGATCAAAACTGCAAAAAATTGTCAGTAAAATTCCATCTGTCTGTAAATGAAAAAAACAAAACAACGGGTTGCACTCCGGAAGTGCCGACAGAAGTGAAAACTCAATGACATGGTAACAATGGCAATGAGTTTTTCGATCAGGTCACGTGTCCGTCTTACGTCTTACGAATCTTACGGTCACGTGACCTGTCGCGAGTTAAACATTTTTCCCCATCACAAAAAGTGCATAGCGCCGCTAAAGAAGTTTTCCCTTCAAAAAACATTCTTTAAACTGACAATTTTTGAGGATGGATCCTTTTCGCTAAACTGCGTCAATAGTAGGTAAAGTATACGATTTCTATGAAGTTGATTCATCGCATAATAAAAATACAATATATCTTATGACAAAAACGTTTTTGTACAATCAAGTGTAAAAATATGGGTGCACAAATCATACCCAAAAAATTGTCCCATAGCTCTTACATCAGCGAATTAAGAACTATGAACATATTTTTGAATAAGTTGTCTACACCCATATTTTTACACTTGACTGTACCTCTAATAAAAACTTAACCGCGCTAGTTTTTCTTTGATGAATGCGAGTGTCAAAAAGCTCATTATTAATAATTGTTTCTCTAGTCACGAGATCTCAATCGACACATTCCACTGCGTCAGAACGTCGGGCAGCGTGATATTACTTAAATTATAAAAATAACTAGTCATAAACAATCGTGTAAGAAAAGCTTCTCTAACCTCCTCAGTCCCAATGTCCTTTTAAAAGGACATTATCAATTCGAATTTGGACCATAATGGAATGAAAGAAGGTTCCAAGTTCAAAACTGCAAAAATGAGTCTGGGACTTGGGAGGCTAAAACTAAAGAGAAATTGAACCTAGTCCGAGTTGTGCAAAGTAGGAAATAGATAAATAAATATCAGTAAAGCTTAATGTATGTTTTGTAACAAGATAAGACTCTTATGACGTACTTAAACATCTTTTCAAAATAATAAAACTTATTGCAATAATAATGTTGCAAAAAACATCTTTTCAAAATAATAAAACAACTTGTTGCAATAATAATGTTGCAAAAAGTAATTTTAAGATTATTTACATCGTTTAATTTAAGTAATTTAATTTTAAATAACTTATTTATTTGATTAAGCTAGTCGACCTTTTACCTTACCACCAAAGATATAGTGATGTGCAATTCATGTTATTATTAAAAGAGAAATAATTTGTTTAAAAGATGTTCGAAGATGAGTAGAAAAATAATAATATGATGTCTTTATAGACAAATTGTGTCTCGAAACACTTATAAATAAACATTATTATTTTATTTATCATAGTAATAATAAACGCGCATTTTTTGTTTTGTATTTAATGAAATGCGCACAATAAGTATTATTAATAATTATTGTAATGAAAAGAACTGTTTCAGCTAGTGTTTTCTGGATTATTTCGGTACAGAATGGATATTTTTGTCGATATATAGTGCGCTTTCAAATGTACATAGTACGTGAACATAATGTTAAGATTAAATGTACATTTTACAAAGAGTCCTGTTGTTTCTATTCATCTCATTTCCACAAGGAACTGTGTTGATTTTGTTATGGCATTTAATAAATAAAAGTAGAATATTCTATCCCTCTAAACGACTCTAAAGCTTCATCCTACGTATTTCACTTCACATTATAGTCGCACCAATAAAAGTCTGCAGCGGATTTGATAGCCCACGCAGCGTAAGTGTTATTTATACGTCATAATTTCATAGAAGTTTGACGTTTAAAATGACACTTGCACTGCGTGGGCTATCAAAATCGCTGCAGACTTTTTACGGTCTTACTATACGTATTTTACGGTTTACTAATGTGTTGCAGAAAGATTTTTGACCTATTTTTGTATTGCATAATGTTACTTGGCAGAAATGTCGTTTGGCAGAATTACTTTTCCCATATATCATTTAGCATACAATCATTTCGCAGAGTTTTAAAATCCAGAACCATATTTTGGCATACTGTTGATGATCATAATAGTCTTTTAAACGAGTATTAATTTCGCAGATAAATGTATTGCTTAATATTTCGGTCGCATAAAGTTATCAAGATGCATTAAAGTTAATCAGATGAATTACTTCAATCACTTGCATTATTGTGTGACACATACAAGAGATAGCATAATTGCTTTGAAATTTTTGTACTTAGGTGTTTTTTTTATTTTTTGAATTTATAATAGCCAGTATGTATATCAATATTATGCTCTAACCTAATCAATTCTTCTGGCAGTTGTTCGTTTTTGTAGGAGGTCACAGCTCTAACGTAACCTAACCCACTTTTCTGGTGGCCATTCGTTTTGTATGAGGTCGCAGTTCTAACCTAACCTAACCCACTTTTCTGGTGGCCGTTCGTTTTGTATGAGGTCGCAGTTCTAACCTAACCTAACCCACTTGTCTGGGAGCCGTTCGTTTTATACAGGAGGCCGCAGTTATTTATTTTTATTTATTTTATTGTGAAAACCAACAGCGATACAGAGTTTTTTATTTCCTTATGCTAATTTATACAATAGTATGGCCAATTACAGGTTACAAAACATTATGCCATAATGAAAGTATGCTGCAGGATGATTATGGTACATAAAATTATGCTAAACCAAAATCTGCAAAACTAATCTTCTGCTAAATAAAATGCTGCAAAATGTATAGTATGCTTAGTAATAATAATGCAAAGTAATATTTATGGCTAATTATCATTCTACTAAAAGTGTTTCTGCGATAGATGTTATGCGAAGTGTATTTCTGACAAACAATATTATGCCAGAAGAGGGGAACCCGTATTTTACGTATAGATGTATTGCATATTTATTTTCCATCGTATTTTCACGGAAACGTACGAACTTGTCTTGCTATTTCAGTCGGTCTCGGTACAAAAAGTACTGAGGTTGACCGAAGTAGCATGACAAATACGAACGTTTCCGAGAAAATATGATGGAAAACAATTATGAACTACATCTGTACGTTTCTGGTTGAAGAAATATCACTTTTGACACTGACAGATCATATCCACAACTAATCCAAATCTAATTCAGAACCTATTATTAAAATCAATTACGCCTGGATTGTGTTTAAAATATTTTTTACTTATTCTTCGCTTAACATCTTGTCTGGGTTGATAAGAACCTGGCAGTATTTTTAGTCATCTTTTTGATTTTTTTCGAGAACGATATTTTTTTGCTCTATACAGCACAACCGAGTTTTGAACCCAAGATTTTTGATCACCACACATGCAGAAAGGTTATGCTGTGTGGCGCTCCCCTTATGTTTTCATATTGAAAACGACAATTAGTTTTAGGAGAAAGTGAAACCCTGTTGATAAATGTATTAATATCCGGTACCTAAATGTTACAATCACAGGACGATCGCCTTGTCAAAATGTTGCCTTAAGAAATGATTATGGACGCCATCTGACGTTTAGTTTGGCAAGCATTAACTATCTGTCGTACGCTGAAACGACTAGATAGCGCTACTAAAATCCAAATATTATTTATAGCGCCATCTATCAGCTGTCTGGGAAACTAAATTGTTACTAACCAAAGTACCTGGTGCAATAGTAACTATTGGGCTCATTATCTGTATTCCAAACACAATATTTGAATTTGTTCCGAATATACAGGGTGCCCAGAAAATGCACTTACTGTCTGCACTTTTCTGTCTAGTGAAACACGGAACCAAAATTAGAAAAGTGCGATTATCTCGAATACCACGAAACTTTTACTAGACCTATATGTGCATTTTCTGGACCAGCTTAAGGTGCCCTGTCGGTGGTTAGAAGGTTATCCATTAATTACTGGGCACCCTGTATAGATTTTTTGAATTTTTTGACGTAGGTGCCTATGCATTAAGCAGGCCATGTGCTTATTTTATACTATGTGACATTCCTATTCAAACGGTAGTTACCACACTTTGAGTTTCCACTATATTTATTACTAGCTTTTGCCCGCGACTGTGTCAGCGTGGAACTATTAATAGGTAGGTAGCTATTATTTTATTCAATCTGCGTTTTGTTGATTCCCCATACAAACGTCAACCCCCCTTTTCACCCCCTTAAAGGGTGATTTCTTGAATGAAAACTACCCTTTGAACAAAATACAAAATAGTTACAAAATTTCAACTAAATCGTGCACCAGCGCCGGTGCTAAACCGCGCGGGCGGGACAGTTCCTATTGACAAAGTTTGTTGTGCAGTTGTTGTTAAGTCCCTATACAAAATTTCACCCCTTTAAGGGATGATTTCTGGGATAAAAGCTGTCCTATGTCCTTCCTCGTGGCTCAAACAATCTCTATACCAAATTTCATCTAAATCGGGTTAGCGATTTAAGCGTGAAGAGGTAACAGACAGACAGACAGACTTCCTTTTATAATATTAATTAGTATGGATTTAGCTACTTAATATAATTTTATCATTACCCTAATGTACAGAGTCGCCATCAGATATATCGGAGCGGCCAAGGCGGTCACAATATCTAAACACGCACTCTAACGCCCTGACAATAGAGGCGTGTTCAGATATTTGTGGCCACCTCGGCCGCTCAGATATATCTGATGGCGACTGTACACTGTATTATATTTACCAATATAATTGACATTGATTTTGTGTTGTTTCTTTAAGGCAGTATCGTTTTCTTCACAAGCAACAATAACTACATGTTTTGCATAAAAACCGGGCAAGTGCGAGTCGGACTCGCGCACGAAGGGTTCCGTACCATAATGCAAAAAAAAAAAACAAAAAAAAAAAGCAAAAAAAACGGTCACCCATCCAAGTACTGACCACTCCCGACGTTGCTTAACTTTGGTCAAAAATCACGTTTGTTGTATGGGAGCCCCATTTAAATCTTTATTTTATTCTGTTTTTAGTATTTGTTGTTATAGCGGCAACATAAATACATCATCTGTGAAAATTTCAACTGTCTAGCTATCACGGTTCGTGAGATACAGCCTGGTGGCAGACGGACGGACGGACGGACGGACGGACGGACAGCGAAGTCTTAGTAATAGGGTCCCGTTTTACCCTTTGGGTACGGAACCCTAAAAACTAGGTTTAAATTATGTTCAGTCTAATTCTACGAAGTTCTTTACCTAAGGGTGGTATTCCATCTGTCCAATATATTGGTCCAATGTGTATTGCGACTCACATTTTTGCTTAATGAGAGAGTGAGACGCATTTACATTGGACCAAGATATTGGACATGGAATACCACCCTAACTCAGAAATCTCAGAAAATAGCGCTTCGTCGGGACCAATATAAAATATTGCCTTATGTAAATTGCACATCGCATTATAAAATGAACTTTAAGCTATTGTGTTAATGTTGCATTTACATTGTAAAACTATGCAAGATATGAGCTTTAGAAATTAAGTTAAACGCAAGAAAATCGCGCTACGAGGAAGGACAAAGATCGTTTTACTCGCTGATAGGACCTCATCTTTATGTTGCATTGAAAATTGAACGCTAAACAAAACTAGATAAAGTTGATTTTAATTCGTACAATGCATAAAGATAAGAGGTTGTCAAATTAAGCTAGAATCAAATGAACATCGCTGTGCGCCGATAACGCTTTTAAATTTGAACGTTAATGTAAACGCAATAAGGTTGATTTTAAATTGTAAAATACAGTAAGGTACGAGTTAAAAAATCTAAGGTGAAGTAACAAGTCGCATTTTAGTTTTATTTCAAAAGGTATTAAGTGCCATAGAATCTTGAAGATACTTAGGACTTTTTTGTACATTTTAGAGTTGAGTTGAAATCGATAGCCTACATTTATATTTTAGAGGTAAGTGATTTGTTAACTGCAGGTCTATTAGATTTAATTTGTTACACTTTGAGAAGACGAGGAAGAAAGGAGTGTCGTTGTGAAGGTCCTTGAAGGCTGTTATTCTAGTAGTTAATGTCTTTCGATAAATAAGGTTACATCAAACCCCATTGATAATGTTGCAGTTTATTGAATTTGTCCTTGCTAACGGTAACCATAATAAGGCGTGGCTCACTCCGCAATTTCGTCGCGTCGGTACAAGTACATGCGGCCCACACCAATTTTGGTGTCTAGCTATAGTAGTTGCCGCGCACCGCTACGGAACGGACGCCTGCTCGCGCTTGCGCCACCTAGCGGTCATATCTGTCGTAGATGCGTTTTGTTAGAGAGTGAACCTAGTACCTTACCCAGTACTATTATTAATTCTGTGCCATAATATTAAGGTAGTGTATACAAAGTGTAAAAAATATGTATTCACTACCTTATTGCCCCATTACCCATATAATTATTAAGGTGGTGTATACACATTATTGGCATTTTGTCCGTATCTATAATTTCAGACGTGACTCTACAATTTATAGTGGAATTATGATTGAATGCTAGAGTTTGTGCGGAAAGAGAAGAGTTGTGGAATGTATGGGGCCCAATACATTCCACGACTTTTCTCTATCCGAACAGATGTAACATGGCAAACCTGCATGTACAGCCACCGCGCGCACTGGCCGGTTGGAAATAAAAAACTAAGGGTTTCGCCGTCTTTTGTTTTTTCTTCGTAAATTTTTCCTTTGGAAATGTTGTCGGATATAGCACAATTCTGTAATTATTATTTTAATGCGACTGTATGGTTATAATTAGTGATAAAGTTTAATACTAGGGCTGCCACTAATGCAGGTAAAGTTTGTATAATTGTATATATAGCATTAAGTTTAGGTTTATGTTGAAATTAAACCTAATCCAAGTCTTATTTGTACGAAATGTACGTCACTGGTTCTCGTAACGGAATAAGGCTTGGGTTAGGTTTCGACTACAAGTCTAAGAACGTACGATTGTTCCAGCCCTTCCTTCTACCTTTAAATTGAAGAGCTACTTATTACTGTTGCTGCTTATTATTTGGACGTTTGCTGCTGAAGCTTTTCTTTACCCACGGACCTCGCTGAGCCTGCGTTGCCAAAGCTGATTCCCGCACCCGCGGCCTAAGTTGATCGTACGGTTCGACAAAGAATGGGATTCAAGAACGTTAAGGCCAGTGACGATATTTTATTGGTTTAGATTCAAGTACTGACAGAAATTAGTTTATTTTATTGTACATATTTTTCATATTATATTATTTACTATAAAGAACCTAGTTTTCATTTACCGCTCTAGCTAGCCGGTTACACAGACTAGATGAGACGAAGTTATGTACAGTCAGCAGCAAAAGTTGCTAAGCGGGCGAGGTGTTCAAAATTACATTGACGCGCTCTTATTCTCTTAACAATAAAGTCGCGTCAAGATCATTTTGAACACCTCGCCCGCTCAGCAACTATTGCTGCTGACTGTGCTAAAGTACTGTACTGTACCTATTTTTGCCGACCCTTATTTTCAAAGACCTGACAGGACATTAAAAACGGGGTTTGTTCATTTCATTACACTACATGAAATACTGCCCGATTCGAACTTTAAGATACGTCAGTTAATAGATCTAGAAACGATATGGATTAGATGTGTCAGTGTCAAAAGTGACGTTTTTGTTTGAAGAAACGTCACATTTGACACTGACACATCTAATCCATATCGTTTCTAGATCTATTAACTAACGTATCTTAAAGTTCGAATCGGGCCGATATTGTAGTGTGCCTGACGAAAAAAATCAAAATAATAAACGTGAGGTTATGTGGGAGAGGGGGGTAGCCAAAAAACCTCACCAAATATCACCATGGGTGAGGGGGGGTCAAAAAGTAGCCGAAAACGGCTCGCGTGATTTGTGCACAACCCCTAAGTATGAGTTGTGAGAACAACTAGTCGACGATATATCTAACAGACATATTATCTGGGAGACCGACCATACTTATAATATCTGGGAGACCGAGCTTTGCTCGGAAAACATATAAAAACTCAAAATGCGCGTTTTCCCAGAGATAAGACCTAGCTAGATCGATTTTTCGCCCCCGAAAACCCCCATACAGCAAATTTCATCGAAATTGTTAGAGCCGTTTCCGAGATCCCCGAAATATATATATAAATCAATATACAAGAATTGCTCGTTTAAAGGTATGTATTATGGGATAGTTTTACACTAATCGACTTAGCCCCACAGTAGCTCAATAAGGCACTTTGCATGGTAATTTGTATTAAAATTTGATTTAGTTTTTAATTTAAAGTATCTTACCTTATATTAAGTATAAGCTTAAGACTTAAGATAATTATGATAACCTTGTACTTAAGAGCCAACGGGAGTGGTCATTTCTCCATACAAACGTACTCCTCGTTTTCCTCCGTGGGTTTTGAAGCTAGAGCAATGATTTTTTCAACACAGATTAATATTGTCAATATCTGTGTCGGACCGTTTTGCTTTATTTGATATTTTTGTTTTTTAAGGCGCTAGAGCCCTTCAAAAATGGCCAAAATGGCCTAATTGACTATGCCGCAATGAGAGGCGTGGCATTCAAAACTGATATCAATTAGCCAAAAAAAGCAAAACGGTCCGACACAGATAATTTCATAATCATTTAGATTTCCAAATTTGGTTACGATTGGTTAAGTTTTGGAGGAGAAAACAGAGGAGTACGAAACCTCGATTTATGAGATTTTTACGCAGGATTTTTCGCCTTGTCCTTATCGCACTACTTTTAGGTGCCGCTTCCGTTAGCGAGACGGGTATATTTACCTAAAATATTTAAAACTCAGCTCCTGTTTCGTCTTAATGGAAGGGCGGAGCCTTCTGGCAGTAATTGTTTACTTAAAAGAAGGTTCTTGTTTTAGTTCTAGTTAAAACGTATTATTGTGTAACCAATAAATCATTTTTCATTTTCATTTTCATTTTTTCATTAGTGTGAGTACATTTGCCACTTTTTTTTTTTTTACTATTATTATAGTTGTAGGTCATCGCTTTCAATATTATATAAATTATTTTACTTATGAATTTTTCGAACGATGTTTTTGTTATTTCTTTTTCTATTATTTTACATTTGCCACTAAACGCAAGTAGCAAGGAGCAAATGCATGAACTCGCAATACACACTAATCAATGTGTGTGTAAACAGCCCCCATTGTGAAGGCCAGACACACTTACGTATTGACCTTACCGTATTCTCAAGTTGAAACAGATTTTACAATGTCACTTACGGTTGTTACACGTGGTGGGGCAGGAGGTAGGTATTACGATATATAATACGAATATAAGTACTATTAAGGCAATTGTAACTATTGTACGCGGAGATAAAGTAGAAGAGAGTAGGTAAATACATGGCATTTATGATAGCAGGGTTTCCCTGCGAAGTTTATGATAGCGAGGTTTCCCTGCGAACTATAATTTTATTCATTGGTGCAATCTGATTTTCTACTAGTTTTAAGAACATCTGAATTTTCATAATATATTTTTTTTTATAAGATATGATATTTATATACTACTATTACCATACGGAGCAAATGTAATGTTACTAGATGTCAATTTTTATATCCAACACCCAATGACTCAGGAAAAAATATATCTGTGATAAACGCACAACTAAATGCCATTGCCGGGATTCGAACCCGGGACCTCCGGCTTCGTAGGCAGGGTCACTACCGACTATGCTAGGATCGTATATAAATATTTACGCTATTTGTTTATTAACCCGGAACCTCTAGCATTTAAGTTATTCGCTATTTTTATTGTGCCAAATTAATACGTGTCCTTGAGGAGTCCGAAAATAAACATTCTAAGTTTATCAATATAAAACCAACCCTTCTCCCAGTTGAATAAGTCGACCTTCGAAAAAAAAACAATTAAAAAATAAACATTTGTATTTATTATGACATTTATGACCCGAAAAAATTTGGGCAACACTTAAAAAAATCAGTGTGGCCTCCGGCAACGGCCTTTACAGACCAAACAAAAAGCCTTTTCAGACTTTAAAGCAGTGAAAAATATACAAAAGGTCAGTGGAGCTTTGAGGTGTATGAGCGAGATGGGGTATTGGGAGACAGCGGTGTGAGAGAGAGATGGGTAGCTGAAAATCAATTTATTAGGCAGTGACGTAGCGCGCGGCGCATGCGTGGTGCGAGAGTTCCCGGGCGTGGGTTGCCAGCGGTGGAGAAAATGGTGGGAATTCGATTAAAAAAAGAATAATATAAAATTAAATATTTTTTTTTGAAGTGATTGTTACATTGCGACTTTAGCCATAGAGAAATAATTAAGCTTAGAAAGCTCACTTCTTATATTTAGTTTTACTTATTCTTAGATTAATTTTTAATTTTAATTTATAAGTAATTTGTCTGTTTATTTGTTAAATACTATCTGTTTTACTACTACTACTACTACCTACTACTATATATTTTACTTCATAAATAGATAAAAATCTCATTTATAATAAGTTTATAGCGATTTTTGCGAAAACTTATTTGTAATAAAACTTAAACTTATAGTTAGTATTCATTTTTAAAAGAAGTATAAACGTATTAATACGTATAGGTTATACGTTTTATCATACCTACATTACCTAACTTATTATAATGATATGAAATCCGCCGAAGCCGATCTAATACTTCCCTTGTTATGATTAAAAGTTGTTATTTTATGATTGTTATAATATAGGCAGCTAGTGTTAAGCACTGGGACATTTACTTTACCTTCATTTCCGAATATTAGCTTTTTTGAGCATGTATTAATTTTTATTATATATTTGATATGAAATATGAAGTAAGGAATCTGCTGTATGGAGTGAGAGCTACTTATTTCTTTATGCTTTAAGGCAAAACACATCCACAATTCCACATACATAAAAAATCTCACTCCGTATTATTTTAATCTCAGCTGTAGCAACCCTGATCTGGGCGGGCGGCCCGAAATAGACGTGGGGGGCTTCAGTAGCCACGCCGCCTCGGCCGCGACCAGCGAGCCATGGCGTCGGTCGCCGCGTGGTTGCCCTTCGCTCGCGCCGCCGCGATCGGCTGGGTGCCCATCGCCACGCACCCCCTCCCGCCCCCACCCGTCCCCAAAGACCGACGGCGGGCAGAAGACGAAAAACTCCTCATTAACGTCTCCGGAAGACGGTTCGAAACCTGGAGAAACACACTCGAAAAATACCCTGATTCCTTGTTGGGATCCACAGAAAGGGAGTTTTTCTACGATGAAGACAGCAGGGAATACTTCTTCGATAGAGACCCTGATATATTCAGACATATACTTAATTATTATAGGACAGGGAAGCTCCATTATCCAAAACATGAATGCCTCACAGGTTACGATGAGGAGCTAGCGTTCTTTGGAATACTACCTGATGTGATAGGCGATTGTTGCTATGAGGACTATAGAGATAGGAAACGTGAGAATGCCGAACGGCTGATGGATGATAAGCTGAGTGAGGCAGGGGACCAGAGTTTGCCGCAGTTGACGGATTTGAGGCAGAAGATGTGGAGGGCGTTCGAGAACCCTCACACGTCGACTGCCGCTTTAGTATTTTATTATGTGACCGGGTTTTTCATCGCGGTGTCCGTGATGGCTAACGTGGTTGAGACAGTACCTTGTGGGCATCGGCCGGGGCGCGCGGGGACTCTTCCGTGCGGGGAGCGATATAAGATTGTGTTCTTCTGCTTGGACACGGCTTGTGTCATGATATTCACGGCTGAATATCTTCTCCGCCTGTTTGCAGCGCCGGACCGTTGCAAATTCGTGCGTTCCGTCATGTCAATCATTGACGTCGTAGCCATCTTGCCATACTACATTGGCTTGGGTATCACTGACAACGACGACGTGTCTGGAGCGTTTGTGACCCTCAGAGTGTTCAGGGTGTTCCGTATATTCAAGTTCTCTAGGCACTCCCAGGGTCTCAGGATCCTTGGTTACACCCTGAAAAGCTGTGCCAGCGAGCTGGGTTTCCTGGTATTCTCGCTGGCCATGGCCATCATCATCTTCGCCACGGTTATGTTCTACGCGGAGAAGAATGAGCAAGACACGAATTTCACTTCCATTCCTGCTGCCTTCTGGTACACCATTGTCACCATGACGACGCTGGGGTGAGTTTTTTCTTTGTTCTGATACACATTGGTGAATATAGAAACACAGTATACATTTCAATAAAATTGTAAATAAATAAATATTGGGGACATCTTACACAGATCGACCTAGCCCTGAACTAAGCATAGCTTGTACTATAGGTACTAGGCGACGATATAAGCATACTTATATAGATAAATACATACTTATATACATAGAAAACACCCATGACTCAGCAACAAAATAAATATCTGTGTTCATCACACAAATAAATGCCCTTACCGGGATTCGAAACCAGGACCATCGGCTTCGCAGGCAGGTTCACTACCCACTAGGCCAGACCGGTAGGCAAATTGTTGCTTGATAAAGACCTATTTTGAAGAAGCTACCAATAGGTAGCTAGTCAATAGCTATTGTCAATAGACTAGCTATACAATTCTTTCTCTACGTCTATTTTTTTTACATTCAACAAAGCAATTTAAGACAGTAATGTCGATATTGGTGCAAAGTACAAAGCACTTCTAAGTCAGGTTATAATAAAATTCTGCTTCTTTTCTCACATTAAAAGTCATTCTCACAATCTTAACCTCCTAAGTCCCTGCGTACAATTTTTTGTACATATTCCAAAATCTATTTTGAACTTTTATTGTGTAATTAAGGGTTCCAATTTCAAAAACAAAACAATTGCTTCTGAGTCTCAGGAGGTTAAAAGGATTATTCTGTTTTGATGAAATTGAAATTGCATATAAAGATCGGTACTGTCAGATCTGGCAAATAATATGTGATGTTTTCACTTTTACTTTTCATGCGATTATAATTATAATTTATAATTACCTATAGTAATATTTATATTATAATACAGTTTCTAATCAGCGATGAGCAATAAAACGGGTACCGTAACGTACTTTAGCCCTTACAAGGTTACTTTGTCCACCCATGAAACCCCATTTAATGAAATAATCAAGTCTTAAAACGCCACTAAACGCTTACACAAAAACAGATTAAACACATGTCATTTTTAAGAATTTATCGATTCAATAAAATAGGCTTTGATGGTGAATAAAGTAACCTTGGGGAGCACAGTCACCTACAATAATATGTTACACAACGAAGGCAGCAAAAATATCCGACACGATCTTATTTGTAAGAGCCATAAGAGCGTGTCACATATTTTTGCGGCCTTCGAAGAGTAACATATTTATGCAGGTGACTGTACACTCGTGTACCCAGACCTTACAGTAGGTATAATCTACTGGGGCTGGCTGTACCTAGCCAAAATGACAATCGATTGTCGAAAAACGCCAATCGAAAAGTAAATAATCGGCCATAGAGCATATCGGGCCATGCTCAGTGTAGGGTTTCGTATTTACCATTCTGTCAAAATAGGCCAAACGGGGGCAATTAGTAAGCATCTTAAAGGGAGTACCTTTGCAGCGCTTTGTACTTACGTCCTTTTACTAAGAAAAGAAGATTTTTTGCAATAACTCACAAACGACTAAACCGATCACGTTCCCTATAGTTTTCATTGAAAGTATTTATTAAGCTCTTGTTTCACGTTTTTTTTCATATTGTTTGGACCTGTAGTTCAAGAGTTAGAGGGGGGGGGGGACACATATTTTTTTCTTTCGGAGCGCATATTTTCGAAAATATTAACCATATCAAAAAATCCCACACTATCGGGACAAAGCAAAAAAAACATTTCATAAAAACTTTTTGTATGTATGTATTTATATTGTACCCTAAAAATACTTTTTTGTACTTTTTATTTTACCGTTCTGTCGCATGCCTTATGTTTTATGTTTCCGGGCCAAATTGCAGCTTTCTAGCACTAACGATCACGAAGCAAAGCCTCGGACAGACAGACAGACAGACAGACAGACAGACTTGGCGAAACTATAAGGAGGTGACTACGAAACCCTAAAAATGATGACAGACGCGACAAAAAGTCACCATTTCCATTCGTTGGATTTTAAGATTCTAAAGTTAAATAGTAGATATCCCTGTTAGTAAAACTTTGTTTTATACAGAAATAACGCAAAAAACGTTATATTGGTAAAAAATAAAACGTTTTTTTGCGCGATTTCTGTATAAAACAAAGTTGTACTATCAATTTAGCGCAAATAAACATTCGAAAGTAGAAAGATTATGTAGTAATAATGTGTTATTACTTAATAACTTAATATAACGCAATTGTTTTTGTATGGAAAGCGAACCACCTTAATTTAGCAAACAAATTTACCCAAACATAAAACCTGGACACTAAACCATTGTAAACACCTGTCGCCTTTAAAAATGGACGTTCACTGTCGCGCTGATTGCCTCCATGTAACCTCGAATAATTGATGCTTACACTTTTACCATTGCTCGACCTTATTGTCCTTAGAATAGGGTTTACAATATGTCAGTTAACTGTGTGGACGATGTTACACGATTTTTTGACCAAATTTAGACCTTAAGTCTGGGTAGTAAAGATTACAAATAGTAAATTTGTGTGTGCACGCTTTTAATTTCATTCGCTGCAGCGTGAAGCATAAAATGTTTGTAACATATGGTGCCGTTTTGGATTTAATGGTACTGCGTATTTGTGTGTAACAGTAAAAGTGTTGTTTTCAAAAGGTACAATTGTGTGAATCTATTATTAACTGACTTTGATTCGAGCTAAGGAAAGCATGATTTGAGTAAATTGCTAACCAAGGGATGAAAGGCACCCATTTCAATCGAGGTAGCTTAGCGCTCGAACGCAGTGAGAACGCCAATAGTCTGAGACTGAAATTATGTGTTTCACCCGAGTTAAGCACTCTACGCATTTCGAATACGAGGAATGTAAAATACATGCGTATTAAAAAAAGCCTAAGTATAAACTTTTATATTTTGAGGGTACAGTCACCTGCAATAATATGTTACTCTTCGAACGCCGCGCCGCAAAAATATGTGATATGCTCTTATGGCTCTACAAGTAAGATCGTGTCAGATATTTTTGCTGCCTTCGTTGTGTAACATATGCAATAATATGTTACACAACTGACTAACAATTTAGGTAAAAGTATCGTTATTGATGGAATGGGTAGTTAAATATCAGAATGGAAATTGTAAATAATTTAAATACATATCGTAAAAAAATTAAATAATGATATTAGAAATTTTTATTTATACACCAATTTATCTTCATAAGCGGTTATAATAATATACTCGTAGGTAGTAATTTATTATTGCATACGATCCCATATCAGTCCCTTGTGATGGATAAGAACCCCTATTCTTCCCCTCGGGGGTTGTAAAGACGATTAGGGGTTTTGGGGTAGTGTTCGTTGGAAAGTTGAGATGTGCTATAGTCGGACCAAGTTAATTCTTCGTGGCAATGGTCAAATTTCTATGAAAATAAGACCTTTATAATGAGACATCCTCACTTTGTTCTGTTCAAGTTAATCTAATCTAATACCTTTAAACGAGTAATTCTTGTATATTTATATATTTATATTTCGGGGATCTCGTAAACGGCTGTAACGATTTCGATGAAATTTGCTATATGAGGGTTTTTGGGGGCGATAAAGTCTTATCTCTGGGAAAACGCAAATTTTTGAGTTATTATGTTTTTCGAGCAAAGCTCGGTCTCCCAGATATTATTTACTAACTTTCAACACATATTTTCTACTCTGGATAGTTTACTTTCGATAGGTGGAGATATAAATAAATAAAAATAAAATAAAAAGCCTTTTATCTCGTTGCAGATTACAAAAATTTAAAAACAAAAAAAGTTAAATCTAATAAGTTAGTAATTCATTTTGTTAGTAATAGAGTTATTAGTGATTTAAAATTTAGTTTTTATTTAAATGTTGGTATTATTTGATACAATTTTAATACAATTTTAATCTGCAAGAACCCCTCTGCAGGTGAAGGCCTCCTCCAAAGATAGCCAGTCCTCTCTAGATTGGGCTACTTGAATCCAGTTGGGGCCGGCTGTTTTTTTCAGCTCGTCTTCCCATCTATCTACCGGTCTTCCTTCCCTTCTTTTGCCTTGAGGACCTGCCCATGTAGTCACCCTTTTAGTCCATCTCTGGTCTTGTATGCGTGCCACATGTCCGGCCCACTTCCATTTCAATGATTGAGCGTGTATCAATCCATCCTTTGCCTTCGTGGTGGAGGTGGAGATACTTACCAGTTAACTAGACAGGTTCACGCGGCGCGATTCGGGAAATGAATTAGAGGTTAACTAGATACGATATAGTAAAGATATGTGACGTCCCACGGGTAAAGGTACCTTATGGCGGTTGGCGCTTACGCTATTATTAACGCCGCTCCAATATTATTGCGGCGCTATGCGACGTAAGCGCCAGCCGCCATAAGGTACCTTTTGCCGTGGATACTATTGCATATCTAGTGAATCTCTAATTCATTTCCCGAATCGCGGCGCTAGCCGCTATAAGGTACCTTTTTCCGTGGAACGCCACATATCTTCACTATATCGTATCTAGTTAATCTCTAATTCATTTCCCGAATCGAGCCGACGGTACCTACCTTAATACAAAGTTCTCATACTATGAAGGTGTACGGAACTTGGCCATTAGCCGCCATGTCACGCCCGATTCATCAAGTTATTGGAAACTTCTATTAGTCTTCATTGGAGCCATTACTTACTGACACGAGAGAAATGTTAAATATACGTACAGTCACCTGCAATAATATGTTACACAACGAAGGCCGCAAAAATATCTGATAGCCATAAGAGCGTGTCACATATTTTTGCGGCCTTCGTTGTGTAACATAATATGTGACGTTCCACGGGAAAAGGTACCTTATGAGGGTTTCTAGTTTCGGAGATATGAAATGTTTTGTAAAGAGGTGAAAAAATGCTCAATTTTTTTTTATTGTGTGATCTGAAACCTTAATGCGTAACGTTTGTTTACCTGTTTTTATTTTTGTTATAAGTTAGTTATAAGCCTAGTAATGTCGTCTCAAAGTTTAGTAGAAAAGGTACCTTATGGAAAAAAGATTGAAAATTCCCAAAAAAACTAGTCAATACGGGAAAAGAAGTTTGGTAGAGAACTGTATTAGCATTCTGCAAAACTAATTTGATAATTTCAGTTCTGGTTGGGGCGCCTCGCAAATATTATAACCGTACATCGACCGACATTACAAATCCAAGTAGCCTGCTATTATACCAAAGTTACTCTCGTCAAGTCTTTCTTAACTAGAATAATCTTCATTTGGTTTGGTCGCATGCAGTAAATCAGCCATTGGTTGGTGCTGAAAAATGCCAATATCCGACGCATTACCTTATGGAATATCTGAGGTCATTGAACCTCAATGCCGCTTATCTTCAATAGCAACCGAAATATATTATTGATAGGAAATAGACGATTTATACCATCTTAACCCCAAAATATTATTAGTTTATCCTAACTGTTCCATCATCATCATGCCTCATCATGTAACTTAATCACAAGGTACCTTTTCATTACATACAAATTATTGGTCTTTTTTAAGATTATTATGACGAAGAACTAATTAAATTTGGGGCAGTTTAATGTAAATTAATATTTTCTATTCATAAAAGATAAACTGTAATATGATTGATATTTTGTAGTGATGTATTATTAGATTTATTTCCATAAGGTACCTTTTCGTAAATGTATGGAGCAAATACTGTTATTGTTATGTAAGTTTAAAGTGGCATAAGGGGTTTAATATAGTATTTAGTTGCGGTTTTAGGATTTATTTCATTTGAATGACATAATTTCTTTCATATGTGCTCAGAAAAATTGATTGTGTGTCACATTAAAAGTAAAAATATTCAATTTTGTGATTTTATATGAAAAAGTCAGAAAATACATTTTCATCTCTAAATCGGTATTGTTTTTTGCTTAAACTGTCTGTCAGTGTCGTTTTCTAATAGATAAAATTTAAATCTTGAGAGCTCATTCCAATCAATCGTGAAAATTAAATAAAACTTTATTTTCAAGAGATTGGTTAGTATACACATAAATCAGTCGATATCAAAAGTTTCTATTTGCATTACAGAACAAGTCGCAATATTTTTTTAATCTCAGATATATAAGGTATTATTATTTGTAGTCAACTATGTAACTTACTTCAGGAACATAGTTTTTTAGGCGGCTAAACTTAAAACTTCTCTATCGTAAAGTTGCTCATTTCACAACATTATTTTCAAAAAATCATATCTCTGTAACTACGCAACCTAGAAGGTTGGTCTTTTGTGTTATCGATAGCTTATTTATTGTAGATTACTGGGGTATGCATAACTCCATACCCGCCATAAGGTACCTTTGACCGTGGGACGTCACATATTATTGCAGGTGACTGACCTGTAATACGTAATTGGTACGTGTAGGTATTTTGTGAGCTATAAAATTTCACCAATTTTTAGAATGCTTGCCTTAAGAGTCACACGAACTCGCTGGAAAAAGCCGCACCCATACATTCAAAATTACGCTGTCAGCATGTTGAAACGACATGCTTAACCACCGACTCGTACCGACTAGTTTTCCTTGGTAGAAATTGTAACTAAAAAAAATTAGAGCGAACAGAATTTTTACATTACAAAGCTACTCCTTCTATTTTACAAGCTTTTTAATAACTTGTAATGTACCTATGACTGTATGTTTGTACGGGTCAAATCTTGCAAATTAGAAAAGTACCTACTTACAGTCAACGATAAAAGCTGGTACCAAAAATGAAATTTTTGCCAAAAAGTTATTTAACATTGAAAATTAAAAACGCTGATTTTCTGGATTAATTTTGACCCAAAAAGCAAACAATTTATTACACACGCATACAATTAGATCAAATCACAAATTCCCTATAAAAACCTCTTCGTGCTAACCTTTTAGTCTGTAATTTCCAAATCAACCGTTATCTTCAGGTAAAGGGCAGATTACGCTTGGATAAGGATTTGGTTTAAGGCGACGGTAGCGGTGGGTAAAATATCAGATTCTGTCAATTTACCCCATTTCACACCAAGCGCACTTCACGCACACTACCTCACTTTACTGGGACAGGTCAGTGACCCATCATGTTTTTTTAAGATTGGACTTTTAGTTTAGTATTGACCACTAGCCTCCTTTGAGGGTAAAAGCATTCCATTTAAAGATGAAAGAGAAACAATGCATTTAATCTTGCTTTCCTTGTCTGTTCATGTCACACGTGACGTACCTATTTAATTCATTTGATTGTTGACTGTTTTACTACCTAATATTGCTTTGTCGAGATACGCGTTTTGTACAATGAAAGCGAATAAAACAAGATGTCATTAAGTCAGATGTAAAATGTTATCTACTACTCTATACGGTTTTTCATAAGGTGCAAAATCCATTCAATAGGAATTTAAATAAATAAAGTTTCAGCAGGGTGGCAATTCCATTTTGGCGGATAAAGCGAAACAGAATAGTTCTATCGAACCTGCTTACAAATTTTCACGAGAATCAGTTGAGAAATATGATGTGAAGGAGAACATACAAAAGCATTTTTGCCCAAGCTGAAACGGAGACCTTTGCTAACGCTCGGCCAATGATGGTTTAGGTACACCTATAAAAAATGGTTGTCCCTGCTGTAATTTCAATATCTTTATATTTCAACCGGTATAGTTTTACCTTCAAAAATAATCGGTATCGCTAAACAATAGCGGTACCTTACTACTTATACGTTCACGAAATCGGTATCTGCATAACTTGATTGTTAGTAAACTAACCTGGAAAATAATCTCAAAATCACCCATGGTCGAATAAAACATGGTCTTCTATTCCCAGAGTGACACGGGCCTACGTCACAATAACATGGCCGCTATATATAGCGCTATCGCATATTATCATATAGCGCTGTCGCATGATGACGTAGGCTTGTGTCAGTTAGGTGACCTAGAAAAGACGGGAATAGAGTACCAGGCGGAGTATATTATTATACCATGAAATCACCGAAACATTTGTGTACAGTCACCCGCAATAATATGTTACGTCATTAGCGCCAACTTTGCCTCCAGGGAAACTTTGCCCAAAACGACAATTTTAAACAAATTCGTTAATGTAGAAAAATGGATAATAGTTATGGCTACCCTGCTGTTTTTAGTAGAAAATTGGTTATATTTCTGACAAAGTATATGCCAAACTTGTGCATAACTTGACTTGGGAATTTTGAGCGTGTTGTCTAATATAGGGTATATTTCGGCGGGCAAAAAATTTATAAATAATCAATGCAAGTAGAAAAAATTGAGAACCCTTTGACAAATATTTCCGGGTTTCAGTTATAACACATGAAGCATAGATTATGTCTATTGAGATTTAAACTAAAAAGGCCTAAATACACAAACGTTTTAGCGGTGGGCAAAGTAATCTGGTAATTTGGCATCCATACCAACATTGCCCACCACCAAAAACGGATTAGGGTTGTCACTTTCATCTAATTTACCCAACTTCGCAAGTAAAAGAAGGTTATGTTTGTACACTAAAATAAGTTTATAAATATATACTGTATTTAATTTGTCTTATTATCCTTTAATTAGATGTTTTATCCCGTTAACGAATGAAAACACAACAAAAATCATATTTTTGGTCATTAAACTATTGTAACAGATTTTCTCAAAAGTGACAACCCTAGCCTTTGTAAAATGCTTAGGCGAGCCTTATTTGGAAATGGGCAAAAACGGGTAGGCAACATTGCCCAGCAAATTTATTTAAAAGTTTTTACACTTATCGCTAAGTTATTAACAGGGAATGGTAGGATTGCCCAAAACCTTTAAGTGATCCTTAGACATCATCATCATACGAGCTGTATTTGAATACCAAATTGAAGTGGGCAATGTTGGCGAAAACCCCGGATATTTTTTTATTTTATTTTTTTATTTGCTCGCCCTCTAAAACGCAAAAAAATGGGTAAAAACACGATAAAAAAATGTTTTCTTCACATAAACTGATGCGTTTGATCACAATGGACGTGCTGAGCAAAAATAAGTCATATGATGTGATTTCTTTTTGAGAACTTCGTGTTTTAAAAAAAAGCGGGCAAAGTTGGTGATAATGAGTAATGACGGTACCTACTCTTCGAAGGCCGCAAAAATATGTGACATGCTCTTATGGTTCTACAAATAAGATCGTGTCAGATATTTTTGCGGCCTTCGTTGTGTAACATAAATTGCAGGTGACTGTACATTTGGAATAATTATTTTATTTAGTTTCAACGAAAGTTTCAAGTTTAGTACGAAAATACTTCAGATATGCAATATGCACAAAATGTAGACCTAATCGAAATAAAACATTGCTTTTTATAGTAAATTTATAAAACATTCGATACATAGGTATACATAACAATAACCAGGCCACAACGTTATTGGCCTGTAAGCTTCATCTCGGTCTCCAAAGCCGCAAAAACTTGCTAGTACTTAGTGCTGGTCTAGCCGTTATTTTTTCTTGAAGATTTTCAGAGAACAGCACGTACACGCATTATACATATAGACGGAACGAACGGCATAATCATAATAATTTATTCGTCGCAATCCATGGTATTACAGATCTAGGTACAAGACTTTCAGGTATTACTTATACGAATTACATAACTCTTCCTGTTAATAGGCAATATTTTAATATAAAAGTTCTATAATATAATACAAGATTACAGTTGTCATCAAAATTCAATGACATACAGAAGTCAAATACGCTTTTAAAATGCCGCAAAATGATACCAGCATAATAAAAATTGATCCCAATCAGTTAAGATGAGTCTTTAAACTTTTTTTCATTTTAAGCGAGTTTTGAAGGAACATAATACTTAAATTCGACTGTAATCGTATTGTTTTAAGATAGTTTACTGCGGTTTTCAACAATAATGACCCGTAAATAACAGCAAATGAAATTTAAATGAGACGCGAGCTGATATTTATGTACCCTATTTTTTGAAATACATTTTATCTACTGGTATGCTTTCTCGCGTGCGTATATGATTTAATGTCAATATAATTGTCAAAAGCAAGAAAATCAAGCTGTCATTTTCATTTGAAGAAGTACACGTGTGCTCCGGTGTAGCCCCAACGGGCATCTGACTTGAAGAAGAATTTTGAGTGATGTCGTCAATGTATGGAAATTGTTCGCAAGTTTACATTTGAGATTGAATTTCTGTGTTGTCTTTGTGAGTAAAAATATAAATTGATAATAAATTGGTAGCTGAATTATCTAGCTTCCAAAATCATACAATAATTCAATTACTGTCAAAGACAAAATTGTTTTGCTTCTGTCTCAAACGGAACTCCATATTTTGATTTTTTGATACTTTTAGTGTCGATTTGTAGAGAATAACAGCAAATTAAAAATATAATGGCATGAAGAGCCGGTACTCGGTTTCGTCGTGAATAAATTTACGTGTAATTTAATGCAATTATCAAACATTTATTGAACAAATTATGGTTACAAAGTGAGGTCTAAATCGAAAACGTCATATACCGGCCCCTTAAGAGCCAACGGGAGTGGTCATTTCTCCATACAAACGTACTCCTCGTTATCCTCCGTGGTTTTTGAAGCTAGAGCAATGATTTTTTCAACACAGATTAATATTGTCAATATCTGTGTCGGACCGTTTTCCTTTTTTTGATATTTTTGTTTTTTAAGGCGCTAGAGCCCTTCAAAAATGGCCAAAATGGCCTAATTGACTATGCCGCAATGAGAGGCGTGGCATTCAAAACTGATATCAACTAGCCAAAAAAGCAAAACGGTCCGACACAGATAATTTCATAATCATTTAGATTTCCAAATTTGGTTACGATTGGTTAAGTTTTGGAGGAGGAAACAGAGGAGTACGAAACCTCGATTTAAGAGATTTTTACGCAGGATTTTTCGCCTTTCCTTATCGCACTACTTTTAGGTGCCGCTTCCGTTAGCGAGACGGGTATATTTAAAACTCAGCTCCTGTTTCGTCTTAAGAACCTGAGGGCCTACAGCGAACCACGTTCGACGAGTTGCCTCCCTGTCACACTTATGTACGAATTTACAAGTGCGACAGAGAGGCAATATGTCGAACATGTTTCGCGGTAGGCCCTCTGGCCGCCGCCATACAATCGAAATTACGATCTCATTTTAAAACATTCTGAAATGACATAAAATTTGACATGAACATTCAAGTAACATAAGTGTATAGGGACCGTTCGCGTTGTAGGGTCGGCCATCTTGTGAGCTACATCGGAAGCATAAACAACACATTTACGCCTCGCGCCAAAAATCTGACGGCTCCTATGCTGCCCCCTATAGTTCATGCACGGGACCTATAAGTGCCTATCTATGTCGTTTATATTTTATTTTTGCGACGAAGAAGACGACTTCTAACATTATTACTGATCTATTTACAGAAATTACTCAGCACGCCCTTACTGATTAAGTTAATATAGCAAAATGTCAAGGAACAAGATTCAAGGACATTTCTGACAACAAGTTATATAAAGGTCCTTATACAAATACCTATACAGCGTATACTATTATGATCATAGTAACTAGGGTTAGCAAATCACTGATCCTATTTTACGGGACAGTCTCGTTTAAAATTCGGGACTCGTAAGCTAAAATTCGAGATACATAATGCCTCTGGGCACCTTGCCCATTGACACCGATTTAGACCAAGTTGTTTACCTTTAGGTTAAGTACTTAGTAAGTTTATGTATGTTTGTTTATTTTTTCGTTGTCAATAAACGCCCAATATATTCATATTCATATTCATATTCATATTCATTTAATCCATTGTTCTCATGCTCATCAGTACAATAGGTCTTACATTTTAGTCTTCGTAGGTGCATGACACCCTGCTAGGGTATACAATACAGGACATGTTACTTAATAACTAAACTTAATAACTAAATAAAATTTACAATTACAGTAATTATAATAGCAAAGTAAATGATTTAAACTTTAAAGTAATTATCATGCAATACTAGGTTTAAACTAAATTCAAACACTAGATTACCTACTTGATGTCAATTAATTTTATACAAAAAAGAAAATGTAAATGTATATGTTATTAATAAATTGATTGATTGAAAAAAAAAAATAATAATAATGTTTTATGTCATGTCATCTTCTAAAAATTCGTCTATGGTATAATAACATTTCTCGATAAGCATCTTCCTTAATTTATTTTTAAATAACTTAATGTCGCTTAATTGTTTAACAGTCTCGGGGATTTTATTCATTATGTGGACACATCGATAGAAGGGACCATTTTTAACTATGGCAAGCTTGCTAGGCGGTAAGATGATTTGATTTTTTCGTCTACTCTCAGGTTTGAATACTTCCGTTCCGTTAAATAAATATGGGTGGTTCCTGACAAATACTGCTGCCTCCATAATATACATAGAGGGTAGTGTTAATATTTTATGGTCTCTAAAATGCTGTCGACAACTATTTGGAATGCGCGTATTGGTCAGAATGCGGACGCACTTTTTTTGCATAACAAATAGTTGGTGAGCATCGGTGCTCGCACCCCACAGGACTACGCCGTAACTCAGCCAGGCGTGCGCGTACGCATAATAAGCCGTCATAGCAGATTCTAAATTTGTATTTATTTTTAAAACACTAAGGGCATATACAAACTTTGCCAGTTTTGATTTTATATTTTGGATGTGCGATTTCCAGTTTATGCCGGAGTCTAGTTTAATGCCTAGTAATTTAAACTCAGTGACTTCTTCAATTGGGCTGTCATTGATATCTAAGTGCAACGGTTTCTTCTGAGTAGGTTTAAACTGAATTACTTTTGTCTTTGTTAGGTTAATGTCTAAATTGTGTTCATGTAGCCAGGTGGTGACCAGGCTAATGGTTTCTAGTAGGCGCGTGTTGCATTCTTGTATTAACAACATCATCAACATCTTTACTTAACATTATCACGTATCACTCATATGTATTTGCCTATTTGCGCTATTCGTAATCAAGAAAGTAAATTTCTCTATCATTTATGGAGTCTTTTTTTGGATATAGGAATTAATTTTTTGGGGTTCCGTACCCAAAGTGTAAAAACGGAACCCTATTACTAAGACTCCGCTGTCCGTCTGTCCGTCTGTCAATAGGCTGTATCTCATGAACCGTGATAGGTAGATAGTTGAAATTTTCACAGGTGAAGTATTTCTGTTGCCGCTACTATTAAAAACAGAATATAATAAATATATAAGTAATATATATATATCCCATACAACAAACGTGATTTTGCCGTTTTTTGCGTAATGGTACGGAACCCTTCGTGCGCGAGTCCGACTCGCACTTGGCCGGTTTGTTTATTTAGGTTTCGGTGCTTACTGATAACAATACGAGACACAGAACGTTCTCCTCCGAATCAGTTTTGTAAAATTTCGGGACATGACCAAATTCAGTAGCTGAAAATTGGGACGTTTCGGAAAATTCGGGACGTTTGGTCGCCCTAGCGTAGCTAACTGGCTAGTGGAGCAAACTTGATTAGCAGGTAATGGCTTCTGGAAACTATGTTTTACCCCTTGGTGTTTTGCCTCGTCGAGTAAGGACAGTCCGGATATGATGGTCGTTCTTATCTACGTGACAGCGTGATAAAACGGTATCCATCACTTTCATTCGCGCTCTGTTAAAAAGTGACGGATATTTTGTCACGTGGATAAATCCATCCATAATAGGCCTGCTGGAAATTTTGACACTTTCCTAAATGATATCACAGCTTTATTGACTTTACGGAACAATAAGGACTCATAAACGTAAGGGGATTTAGAGGCGGAGGGCCAATTCTTTGCGATTTTCAGCGTGTAAACAATTTTGTCCAAAAATGTTTACATATTTATTTTCAGTGTGTAAACAATTTTGTCCAAAAATGTTTACATATTCATTAAAGTTGATTGACGAAAGACGAATTTAAAGTCCTTCGTCAGTTTTACAATTTCATACAACCGTAATATATAGTGTACAGTGGCCATCAGATATATCGGAGCGGTCAAGGTGCTCACAAATATCTGAGCACGTCTCTATTGTTAAGGCGTTAGAGTGCGTGTTCGGATATTTTGAATACCTTGGCCGCTCGGATATATCTGATGGCGACTGTATATTTACACAATACAGCTTGGATGAAAGGGGTGATCCTGATGCTTTTAGTAAAATTGCATGCCTGATGAAATAGATAAACACGCATGGAAAATGCGGGTATTCTGGCTTATAGCAACAATAAGATACCTATAGCTTTAGGATGACTCACGCAAGACCGGGCCGGGGCCGGGCCGGAGCTTCAGCAAAAAACGGCAAAAAAATCACGTTTGTTGTATGGGAACCCCATTTAAATATTTAACTTATTCTGTTTTTAGTATTTGTTGTTATAGTGGCAACAGAAATACATCTTCTGTGAAAAATTCAACTGTCTAGCTATCACGGTTCATGAGATACAGCCTGGTGACAGACAGACAGACGGACAGAGGAGTCTTAGTAATAGAGTCCCGTTTTTACCCTTCGGGTACGGAACCCTAAAAATAAAATTCATACGCGCGTTTTTACTCATTTTTCACTTGAAATTTTCAGCTAACCCGAGTCAGTGATCAGTGCACACTCAGTGCAAACTCTTTTAAAAACAAACTCGATGAACACTTTCATATAGACTACAAAAAACCCGTGGGCATTGATGTGCACGTATCAGCTTTAAGCTGCCTGTGCGCTCAGACCGACGATGTTGCTCCTGGTCGTCTTCACGACGGCAGTTTCAGGGGCCCATCTAGTGGGCGGCAAGTCACCGCCTGCCTCGATAACTTGTGAAAACATTGTTATGGCATGTGTCCGGACGTCTTTGCAATAACCCAGTCTCATTGTCCACCCAAACTTCAATCCATAGACCGGCATACTGTTCACTTTTTCTACAATAGTCCCAAATTCCTAATGCCTGCTGAGACCGGTTCATGGGTGTCTATTGTTGCGCCTGTGAACAGGTTCCAGCAGGCGTTCTACATGACATTAAAGCTCTCCAAAGGGTCTCTACGTGTTGGATCTATATCCCCACGCAAGCCTATCAAAAGACGGGGATTTATAGGCCCGTGAAATCAAAGGAGATACATATAATAATAATTACGAAACAACTAAAAGGGTCCAAGATTCCAACCTCAGCTGACGTGCACTCAGGCATTGACCCACATGTTATTGGTGACACAAACAGACAGAAAAATGGATTTATGACATAATACTAATCGTCTTAGAGTGTTGGCACGCGCCGAGAGGCGATGATTGCTATGACGTTATGTTCGCTGGACATAATACGCATAAAAGCAGATTCAGCCATTGAAAAACTAGTTTGAATTTGGAATTTCAATTTTAAAGGATATCTTTAATCTTCAAAAACTGACGAGCAGTTGGATTTAATCCATAAGCGCCACTTGAACCATCCCACTAACCCGGGGTTAACTGGTTAAACCTAGAGTTACCATGTTTACCAGTACAAATTGACACTGGGTTACCGGTTTAACGGGATAACCCCGGGTTTGTGGGATGGTGCAAGTGGCTCTGAAAGTGACAAAGTATGTGATACAAATTTCGAGTTATTTCATGTTGGCTGGCAGAATTCGGAAATATTATTTATAATTTCAGCCTATATACGTCCCACTGCTGGGCACAGGCAGGCCTCCTCCCATGCGCGAGAGGGCTTGGCCTATAGTTCCCAGACTAGCCCAATGCGGATTGGGGATTTCCCCAGGTTTCCACACGATGTTTTTCTTCACCGAAAAGCTATTGGTAAATATCAAATGATATTTCGTACATAATTTCCGAAAAACTCATTGGTACGAGCCAGGATTTGAGCTCGCGACCTCCGGATTGAAAGTCGGACGTCATATCCACTCGGCCACCCCCGCTTTAATGTGTGTTAGTACAAATGGCGGAATAATTCCTGCGGGTTTTCTCCTTCTCCACCAATGTAGCCAAACCAGAAAGATTAACTATATATCCATAAAAGCCACAGCTCGGAAACTTAATGCAAATACCTTAGCCTCGGTATTAACCGTTTGTCCTGAGCGCTGTTTAATCTCGGATTATTTTGCGGTAATCCCGCTAAGTCCGCGCCCACTTGCCTCGATCGATGCTGAATTTGTACTATACACCCAATGATATTATAACTATGTACCTATACTATTGTATACAACCTTAAAGAGTCATACATGAACCTATTTAATTACACAAACGGGTCTACCGCGCGATATAATTTCATTGTTTTTACCTTAAATTCCGACGACGTTTCAGTTGACTGTCATGAAACTTGGCAAGGGCACAGTTTTCGTTGTTAAACAGAAGTTGTATTTAATACAAGAAAATTAGAGCGAGTAGAAATTTTACGTACAAATATAGTCGTATAATTTCGGTGAATCAGAGTAAATGTTTTCTATAAAACAGCTGACTTTTGAATGTGGAAGGTAGTACGAAGCACTTACTGCTACACTTTTACTTACTTACTGATGTGGCGCAGCGACCCGAAGTGGATCTTGGCCTCCGACACCAAAGACCGCCATGCTTTCCTGTCCAGTCGGAGGCGCCGAGTTCGCTAAGGTCTGCACTTCGTCTCTCCAGCGGTACCTACCATTTTGGTCAGTATGAAAGCCATATTTTAATAAAACGTTGGTAGGTATAAATTGTTTTGCTGACCCGTATTGCAGGTGCAACGTGCGACAGATGCTGCATTTTATTTTGTACTGCAGTACTTTTACGTGATATAGCGGTCACAGCTTTTTTTTGTCAGTAGTCCAACTTTTAATATGAAGTATAATCCTTTATATACGTCCCACTGCTGGGTTACAGGCCTCCTCTCATGCGCGAGAGGGCTTGGGCAGTCCTCACGCTGACCCGATGCGGGTTGGGGACGACAACATAGGTATATCTTTGAATTTCACGATATTTTCTCCTTCACGCAAAAGTAGTATTTAAATATCAAATGATATTCCGCACATAAGTTGTACCTACCCATTGGTACGAGCCAGGATTTGAAACCGCGATCGCTCGGCCACCAACAAATATATAATCCTTGGTTAACATCGTCTTCGGCATAAAATCGTGTTTTCGCCGTAGGCTCAGTTTCGATCGAAAGTAGAGCAAAACCATACCGTCGGTTTTGGTCGGACACTAATAATAATGTGGCGAAGGGAAATATAATTGCATACCGATAGGCAGGCGTTCGGTTTTTTATCCCATAGCTCAGTATTTAGTCAATCAAAAATGCAAAAATGCTTTAATTAAATGGTTGAAAAGTAAAATGTATGATGAGACGGAAAATTTACTGAAATGAAGCTCACGCTCGACACACACACACACACACACACACACACAGAAGCACCTCCTTTAAATTTAATTGTTATGAATCAAAATTTGCATAGATCTTAGCATTATATAGGTACCTACCTCCATAGGTACATAGACTTAGTTTTAGTTAGATAATAAAAGTAGTGCTTCTTTTGTATTTCCCTTGTTAAACTGTAATTTTGTGTTATTAGTTTAGTTTAGTTTAATTGTATACCTAAGTACATTACGTTACATAGGGAAGAGCGGTGTTATCCCACACGGGCATATTTTTGCTTACAGGGTAGCTCCATCCCTTGCATCATATTTTATGAGTATTTTTTGAAATAAAGAATTTTGTATTTGTATTTTGTAATCGCTTTCACTCAATAGCCAACTTTATTTTTAATTACATCAACTCGCAAAAGTCCTTACACCATGTCGGATGCTGCCTCTGTGTGCGTCCCATGACCTGAGCATGTAACTAGACGCACTAGCTGATCTAGTTAACATAAATAATGATTGACCCAGCTGATCGATCTATAATATTTTCATAAACTTTAAAACCTCAATTATTATGTACAAATGTTAATTAAAATAAATACATGTAAGTAACTATAATGTATGCATTCAGTAAATTAATTTTAAATAAAAGCAAAACTTTCTCACGAGAAATCCGAAACAACAAACAAAAAATTTAACAGAGTCAAGTTTCGTAGTGGGCCATTAATCAGAAAAAGTGATTCGCTGAAACCAAAGAGAATGGAAAGTGTATAGAGAATTACTGTCAGTGAATTTTGTAGTCGCGAAGGTTATGCTGCCATCTGTTGACGCAGTATTGAAATTAAAGATGAAAATGTGTAAAAATATCAATAAAACATACATATTTACATATAGACATAAATTATTTTGGATCGCCATGTGCTTTGATCCGTGTTTTTTTACATTGATGTGCGTTAGAATTGTTAAATATCAAGGGAGTGGCGCCATCTGTTAGAGAGTAACTTTGTCTTGATTTCCAAGGCAAGGGGTTTCTTTTGACTTTACTTGTCTTATGGGAATTACATCTCTTTGCTAAAACTACTCAAGATTGGTACTCGAGTTTAAAGGAAATAAATAACAAAGATCTTATATCGAAGTGCGTCTAACGCGTCAAATGCGTCAAACGCGTTTCGTTAATGTCTTTTATGGTTATAAATACTCCCACGCCAAGCTGGGAACTGATTATTCTATTTTTGTCCGTCGGATTGTCACGATCTCTGGCTCGCCCGTAGACGTTAAAACAAAGGTGTTATTTTGAGGATTGGATGTTTGACTTTACGTAGCTACTATGCTGCTTTTTGTCAGACTGTTCAATTGTTAGTTCAGTGTAAATACTTACGTGTGTTTTGGTGTTTTTTGTGTTTTAGAGCCAGATTAGTGTCTGATTGCACGGTCAATCAACCGGAAACGCCTAACCTAGCGGTGATATGCAGGCTTTTCCGGGAATCCAGTAGAGTGTTAGGTCCAGGTCGCGAGAGGGGCCTGGCGTCAACCTTTTTACCTACACAGGTGACGATTATACCTCTTACGTTCTCTTCAAGGTCTGATAGAGGGATGTGAGGATCTCACGTGTGGATCATTATGAGTAATCTTTACTCACTGAAATCTGTTGGTAATTGAAGAAGCGTGGTCTTGTTATATATATTTATATATTCACATTTTATATTTGAAATAGGGCGTCTTATTCGTCAGTACCCTTGGCTACGGCCTACACTGCGGAGGGAGGCAATCACACAGACACTAGGGTTTGCAATACCTCGGTTTTGTCGGCCGAACGTTTACAGCTTAAATTACGGGTCCCTCTCACACACACTCCTCCCTGTAAAGATAGAGGTTCGCCTCTAGATTTACACATTAGAATAGGGACATTGGGGTAGAGTTAGGGTAGAGTCATTATTTGGGTGTTAGGGTTATTTATTATTTCTTTCTTTATTATTATTTATTCTCTCACATATATTTTGGTTACACACAGTGTTAAAATCATTAGAGTGTTAACTGTTTTAAAATACATAATAAAATTAAAGTCTAGTTTCAGTAGCATATGGATGGGTTACTGATGCTCGTACATTAGATATGATTTAAAGGTAATACATTATTATATTGGGTGAGATAGGGGAACAAAGTTATTTGAGGACATACTAAATAATTTTGTTATAGGGAGCTAGTGACAGGCGAAGCAGTTCACTAGTGACAATTTGAGCTTTTCTATATCGGGGTAACTAAGGGTATTAAATCATGTTTAATAGACGATTGCTTCAGTATTCCATACATTTATAGTAAGAATATTCAGATGAGTTTCTTGGCGTTTCTTCTTGTCTGAAAATAGGTTCCGAAACGCAGATAAAAGTAAATATTACATAGTGCTTAGGAATATCTATTAAAAACAAAACAAAATTATTGTAGGTATTATTTAGTTTAGAGACCCGTCTTCATCCGAGGCGTGACAGTAGATAAAGTATGTTTGTACGTATTAATATTTGCATCATTTACATATAAATATTTTCCTTTAGCTAGCTAGGTTAGTGAAGGGATATAAAAGGAAAATTATGTTTAAATTACAAACAGCAAGGGCTTATACTACTGTTCACGGTAACTGGTCACGGTAGGGCTCGGTTGGAGATAAATTCTAAAAAATATAATTTATTATTTATTTTTCATATGATTTTATTTTTCATACGATAGTATTATAATATGGAAATATAGTAGCAATATTTACAATTACATAGGGTATTTTAGGGGTAATATTTCAAATCCAAATCTAATCAGTCTGCACATAAAAGACGATGGGTACTAAGGTTCACAACGTATTAATATCACTAGACGATCACATGGCCAAATTTATCTATTTTTATTTATTTATAATCAATTCTGGTTGAGTTTTATTAAAGTAGATTAGCTAGTAGAGGGTTAAGGTACAAGCAAAGGCAGCACTCACTCGGTGTACCCCTTGCATCTCATTAAAATATCAAAACTGCCTCTACGTGTTGGGTTTGGCTACGCGCATATGTCCCAAATGTCAAGAACATCATAGTTTCGTGTTGAATAAAATTGTGGCGTAGTAAATTTATCAAAACATAACTTTCTCAGTCGGTCATACAATTTCAACTCTCACCAAGTTCACCTAATTAAACCTTTGCCCTTTAATAAACATAAAATTACTCACGCATACGAACCCCAGAAACAAAACAGCCTTAAATACACATAAACTGTATAGCATATACTACCTTTTAGAATGGGAACCAATCGGTTGACATTGCGTGTTAAGTGTTAAGTATGTTGATTTCATCTCACGGCATTGAGATTATAATTTGATTTATAATTGCTAGTTTTTAACGCATTGCAGTGTTTAGCCGAATTTTCAAAGGGTCAAAGAGCACAGTGAAGGATGACACGTTAGATCGGGCCGTGTCCGGGCCGGAGCTTCCGGAGCTTCGTTTTCTATGGACAGCATCACGTGATCACCTGTCATAGAAAATTAAGCGCCGGAAGCTCTGGCCCGGACGCGGCCCGGTCGGCCCGGTCTAACGTGAGTCATCCTTGAAGCTAACTCATTTCGAAATTTATTTGATCTTAAATCATCGCAATATCAGACCAGACTTATAGTAACAGCACCAGTCATGGGACATTTAAGAGGAAATTTGAAGTATTTATGATATTTCCCTTGTACATGTAAACGGTCTTCCGCTTAGTGTGTTAAAAGATGAAAGTCCTATCCGCCTTTCATGTTTTAGGCGTGTTGTATCAAAGATACTGCAATGAGTTTCCACATAATTAACAAATTAAAACTATGCTTTTTTTCTCCAGTCATGGACACCAAAGCTCCAGTAATGGGCCCCCGGTAATGGACGTGGATCCAGTAATGGGCCCCCTATAATGGACATTGCTCTATCAGTATAAAATATTGAAATGGGGAATAAGTTACGGCAAAAAAAATCAATTTTTGGTATAAGCTTTTATCGCTGAATGTATTTTTCTTTCCACAGCCAATTATTATTGTATTAGATTCATCGAGACAATTCTAATATACCCAAACACAATTAGTTAGGGTTTATTGCGATAAAGTTCCCATGGCCACCTCCTGTCTCATCAGATCAAGTCCATGTTATCATAATGTTGCATTATCATCCGATTTGCATACTTAATTACGTACTTACACAAAATTTCAACTGAATCGGAAATCGAAAAGTGGGTCAAATTCAGCTACCAAGATTTGACCCACACTAACTAACAAGGCAAGTTAAATAAAAGTTTGGAAAAACGATATTAATTTATCCTAAGTCCGAGAATACCTCCTGGTTGACATATTTCGTAACTACATTTTACTTCTGTATTGTTTAAAACATGAAATTATGGCATGGCAAGCATCATTATGTCAATTGTCCCATCATAGGAGGTATGCAGTTTTACAGCTCCTATAATGGGATTGGGCCAAATACCACTATTTTTTTACATCTGTGGAGTCACAACATAGTGTGTTATATACCTTATCTCATGGTAAATGCAATTAACAAAACACATTCTAGTTTTCATCAAGTATTAATTAATTAAAATTTAATAAATTAACTCACCTCTCTTAGCGAAGTTGTTAAGAATTTTTAGTGATATTTTTTTTCAGTGGCACGACAACTTTTGGGTTGACGCACATTTCATAAAAAATAACCGAATTTAATAAAAATTCAAACATAATCAGCTCTAGGACTCTTATTTATGATAAAAATATATCCAGTGTTTATAAACTACTTTTATATACTTATTTTAGAGGAATTGTGTTTTTTGTCCCATTACTGGTTCCGTGTCCATTATAGGGTATACTACTATACTAGCATGAGTTCCGTTCTCGCGCGCGACTCCATACATCTAGCGCAACTTCAAGTACGGACTCGCGCGCGAAAACGCAACTCATGCTAGGAAGAAGGCATAATAGAATAACAGAAAAAAACTATCAACTTGAATTGTTAAAGTAATTCTTTTTACTGAAAAACAGCTTGACGTCAGAAACAGCGTGCTTGCAGCAAGAATGGCGTGAGTTACCCGGTAGAAACATATCCACAGCGGGACACTCAATCAATAAATTCAGCAATTGATTACATGCATTAGTGACCCGTTATAAATATATTTTAATAAATATTTATACGGATATAACTATGAAATGAATTGTTTCATTCTATTTTAAGTTTCATTAGGCACTTTTCAACGCTACTCTAACGACTTTAGAATGACGTTGGAATCGTGGAATGCATTTAGCTATATAGTAATGGCGTCTATTTATAAAATGTCGTTTCCCGAGTGTTACTAGTTTATTTACAAAGTAAAACGTAGTAAATTTTAATTAAAGGTTTTCTTGGAACTTATGTTTATTTGACTCTTGCGTTAATATTTCGACGCACTTCGTCAAAGTAAAGCTTCGTAAATAAACTAACTAGATTGAGAAATTCATGTTGCAATACATTGTGTTAAATCAGGGCTTTAATGACATTTGACAAAGTTGCGTAGTTTTATTGACCGAGCAAACGTGAAGTGCGAGCGAATGTCTCAGTTTCAACTTGGGAAAAATGCTTTCGAATGTAAATACCTATGGCTTTTCGATACCCGTCTTTTCCTCTACAGGGTGCATTTTTCAACCGATTTTTGGTATATTTTGTGACCAGGTTCGATAATTACATATAGGCATTTATTTGTCGATTGAGCTTTTGGAAAATGCAAATGGCGATGGCGGGCCATGGGTAGGTACAATACAATACAAATATTCTTTATTGCTCACAAATATGAAAATGAACATGACATACAAATTAACTTAAACTATGGTAGACAACAGGCGGTCTTATCGCTAAAGAGCGATCTCTTCCAGACAACCTTAGGTTAGTGGAGCCAAGCCAAAAAAAACAAGTAATGTAAAAACAAGTAGGTCCGTCGTTCGATAAAATGGATTTGTTAGTGTTTACAAATTCTGGGCATAATTCGCATCAGAATGACAACAGAATAACTAATTTACAAACAGTTTTGAAAGATTCACGGTTAATTTCTCTAGACTTATATCGACCGGGATATAACTTTGACACCCCGCTCTCATCAGTTACGCGTGAACAAGATGCATGTAACTGCGTCGAAATATCGGGAGCTCGAAAACAATACAAAATGTAATCACGGTCCATATCCCGGTCGATATTAGACTAATAGTTTACAAACGTTAACAACTAATTAAGATATTACCGAAGCATTTCCCCAGTTACCCGAATACCGGCTAATATCCAAAGATTTATTTTATTTCCACTTTTTAAACAGCTGCTGCTTTCTGGCACATCTCCAAATTGTCACACAAGTTCACTATTACTACATTTGTAAAACGTAGTAACATGGTTGTATTTTGGTGTGTTTAAGTCGTTTTGAATGGTTTGAAAGTGGGTTAAGGATTGAACAAGGTCGCTGCTATTTGGTGTGAAAATGCATACACGATTTTTGGTATATACTATTGCAGTTGCAACTTTAGTAGGTTAATCTTTGGGTAAAGTCGATAATGTTCCTTGGATTATTCACTCTTTTAAGGGGCCCACTGATTAACAGTCCGTCGGACGGTATCGGCCTGTTAGTTGTTCGGAGCTGTCAAAATTTTGTTCTAACTGACAGGCCGATACCGTCCGGCGGACTGTGAATCAGTGGGCCCCTTTAGCGAGGTAGGTCACATTTTTATTAGGGTTTCGTACCTAAAGGGTAAAAACGGGACCCTATTACGAAGACTCCACTGTCCGTCTGTTTGTCTGTCATCAGACTGTAACTCGAGAACCGTGATAGCTATACAGTTGAGATTTTCACAGATTATGTATTTCTGTTGCCGCTGTAACAACAAATACTAAAAATAGTAAAATTTTGACTCAAAAGCCACAAAATAAATAAAAAGCCAGAAAAGTTTTCGTAGCATCAGTTCTGGCATCCCGATACATTTTTTGGTGTTTGTCGATACAAGATTGTAATCTTGGCTAGACCTCCTGTTCAGAACAGTTACTAATTCTGTAGTAAATATTATAGTTTGTCAAATAACTTTAACAGTAGAAAATGGCGCGAAATCCAAATTTTCTATGGGACGATAACCCTTAGCGCCCTTCTTCTTCTTCCTCGCGTTATCCCGGCATTTTGCCACGGCTCATGGGAGCCTGGGGTCCGCTTGACAACCAATCCCTAGAATTGACGTAGGCACTAGTTTTTACGAAAGCGACTGCCATCTGACCTTCCAACCCAGAGGGGAAACTAGGCCTTATTGGGATTAGGCCGGTTTCCTCACGATGTTTTCCTTCACCGAAAAGCAACTGGTAAATATCAAATGATATTTCGTACATAAGTTCCGAAAAACTCATTGGTACGAACCGGGGCTTAACCCGCGACCTCGGGATTGAAAGTCGCACGCTCTTACCGCTAGGCCACCAACCTTTCGCGCCTACATTTTTTAGCCGCTTTTGTCTACTGACGGAACTCGCTTGACAGACTATAGTAGTAGTAAGTATACGTTCGACATAATGCATCTGCAGCCGACCGTCAGTTGTTTACCTCTCGCGTCTGCAGCTCGCAAACACGACGGTTTACGATCCAACCTAAATATTCACACAATAATGGACGCGAACGCGGCTATTTAGTCATACGGACGTCGGGAGAGTTGTTCGACATGTTTAATATCTTGTCGTGATATTGAATGCCATGTCACCAATTGGTGAGTGGCACTAAAACACATAAAAGATGGATGACGACCATGTTTATAAAAAACATGTCAGTCTTTGTCTAGAGGGCCGTAAAAAAGATAAAAAGCATTTAGGGACAACGCCAATCAAAATGTAAAAGTGAATAGAGTTAAGACCAAGACAAGTCTGCAACGATTCTCATAGCACACGCAGGTCAAGTGTTATTTTAAACGTCAAACTTCTATGAAATTATAACGTATAAAGTATAAATAGCACTTGCACTGCGTATGCTATCAAAATCGTTGCAGACTTTTCTTGGTCTAACTCAGAAAAAAAGGCACTGTACTGTAAGTGAAGGGCTATGAACAAAAAAAATGTAGTAGAATAATTAACTCTCCGAATCGCGCTTAAAGTGGTATGGCCATGTCATGAGGAGGCCAGAAGATCATATGACTAGACAAGACCTTAACATCAACATCGGTCCCAATAGATCGGGCAGAGGTAGACCCCCTACGACCTGGATGTCCGTCATAAACAAAGACCTCAAGAAAGCCCAAATAGATGTCTCGGCGACCCAGAACAGGTACGCCTGGCGAAGAATGACGAGGAGAGCCGAACCCAAATGATATGGGAAAAGGCTAGGCGAAGAAGAAGAATTAATAATTACACTTCATAAAATATCGTTTTTGACCCCACTTTCTAAACAATGCCTAAACTTTTCTTTGAACTTTTCTCGCTTGATTACGTTTATTATGTACCTTAGAAGCTGTGTTGCCTTTGAACATAAGTTGGACGTAACTTTTTATTTTGAAAGCGTCTCTCTCTATTTTGTACAGCAGTTTTAGCTATTATAGTCGACTAAACGATATTCCATTTCAACTATTATAGCCCTGTAGTATAGTATATATAAATTCTACCTTACAAGGCACATCTTGATAGAAGTTGCCAAATATATCTCACTCCATTGCAAGCGTAATATATCTCGTAACAAAATACAGTCAACTGTAAAAATATGGGTGTACAAATCATCTCAAAAATATGTCCCATAACTCTTATGTCAGTGAATTAAGAACTATGGGACATATTTTTGAGTAAGTTGTCTACACCCATATTTTTACAGTTGACTGTACCTACATAAGAAATAAAAGCATCTAAGGGTGCACGCAACCCCACCCAATATTATAAACTGAGAGTGTCATATACGAAAGAAAAAGTGACCAAGGCCGGACAATCCGGACATGGCATCCGAATCTGCCGCGAATGCCATGAGGCAGACTCGGTGACTCATTTGTGGGATTCGCTTTAGGTCATTCTATTGCGCAGCTGACTAGATTTCAGCTGAGAAAATTGGGAACAAAATTTTTTTTATTTAGGTATTTTAAACTTTATTGCACATTAAAAAAGGTACAAAGAGGGGGACTTAAGGCCTGTGCACACTGACTGCGTGTGGGTAGACGTCACGCTAGCGGTGTGTCGTCTCTCATAAGGATCTGTATACTACAACGAGCACGTGCACGTCTACGCACGCGGTGTGCACATGCCTTAAGTCCCCCTCTTTGTACCTTTTTTAATGTGCAATAAAGTTAAAAAAATAATTTTAGTTCCCAATTTTCTCAGCAGAAATCTAGTCAGCTGCGCAATAGAATGACCTAAAGCGAATCCCACAAATGAGTCACCGAACGTAAAAAAATTGTAAACATTGGCACGGCGCGCAGACGCTTCTACGAGATAATATTTAGGTTGTTCTGTAAACAATCGTATTTGCGATTCGTCTACAGCTAGTCTGTCGATTTCGGATGTGACATGGATTTGACACTGTTGTCGAGACGGATCGGTGGCCACTTTCGGATGAAAGAAGTGACTGGCGTCCGTTGGCTCGTTGGGTGGATGATATTCGAAAAATCGCGGGACACTTCTGGATGAGACTAGGACTAGGACCGGGATAAGTGGAGTACACTAAGATATGCCTATGCTCAGCAGTGGGCTACTGGAGGCTAAAATGTATAGGTATCTACGTGACCATAGCCATAAAGAAAAAAGTACATACTGATAGTTCCGCTACTCGATGCTAGATGTAGACTACGAAAATAATAGTCGTTCTGGTACCAAAATTGCTGTATGGAGTGAGCACTCTTTTATACTATATTTCTCTATGCCATAGCTAGTGCAACCTAGCAAAAACGTCGGAAAAAATTATGAAAAAAAAATTAGAGATGCTTGCAACATTTCTTCGATGGATTATTAGAATGATAAGTTATATAAATTTCACATTCAATTTAAATTTGCTCTAATAAAACGATGATACCCCGTCATTAATCACCTATTAAGGCCTTCGTTAAACTCAACTTTATTAAATTTTGAAACACGATTCAATTTTCAAACTCATTAATTTGTTTATATGTGTGCGTACTTACAGAACTGTTTCGGCGTACGAAATTTAAATTGTACTCAAACGTCAGGATTTTTGTAGTTTTTTAGTATTATTTGTAATGGTTATTGTCTTAATAAATATTTAGGATCTAAGCACTAATTTTAAAAATTAAAATTAGATTTATAATACAGTGGAAACTGGATAAGTGGAACCTGGGTTAGTGGAAAACCTCTTTAAGTGGACCCAAGTTCTCGGTTCCAGTCCCTTGGCAACGAATTACCTCTATAAGTGGAATTTTGGGACCTCTATAAGCGGAATCCATTTTTTCGAAAATTTCTTATTTTTACCTCTGTAACTGGAAGCAGCCGTCTCCGAAACCTCTATGAGTGGAATAGCTCGGCGTTATAAAATTTGTATTTTTAATAAACCGTCACAAGGAGGGTAGTTTGTTTCGTTAACATTATGGTTCGTGTTTTAACTACGTATTTTGTATGAGATCACACATCGTTCAGTTTTTTTTTGCATTAAAGTACAATCGGTACATTGATTTATTTAACCATACTGGTTTCTCTTGCATAAATAAATATTAGGAGTGATTTTGTTTTTGTAATTTTGAAAATTGTATACGAGTAGGTACTGTGGATTATTTACAGTATTGCTTTTTTTAAAGTCAGGATTACATACCTATTTTTGTTAATACATACATATCTACATACATATTAAATAAAAGATGATTATTTCAGTCTTGATCATACCATACGTGACCTCTATAAGCGACATTACTAGCATCCACAACCTCTGTTAGCGAGAGCCTCTGTAAGTGAGAAAATGTTTTATTTGAACCTGGTTTAGTGGAAAACTGGATAAATGGAAAACCTGGATAAGCGGATCTAAACAGCCGGTCCCTTGCGATTCCACTTATCCAGTTTCCACTGTAGCATAAACAACACACAAACAACAGAAATCTCCTTTGAGTAGACACATGTCCCGTGCACATGATGTATTTTCGTCACAATCGGCGGGATAAAAATAGCGGGCCAATATAGATTGAAATGCTATTGCTTTGCTACCGTTTGGGATGAAGCTTTGTTCGGCCTTTATTAGAATATATTACTGGGCTTTAATTATCACAAATTCTTATAAAAAAGTTCTAGTAACAAGTCGTAGTTGTAGCTTTAACAACCCAGATTTAAACTTTTGACATACGCACGGAAAGTGCGCTTTCCCGCACTGAAAGTAGGACCATATGTACTGTAAATATTATAAAATGTATCTTAAAATTAAACAATGGACTGACAGACACCCTTCAGCCAAAACTCTTCCTTGGTGGAAGCCACATGTACGACTGGAACTCACGACAACAGACTTTAATTTAAAAAAAACTAATTAAAATGTTCTAGCCAGACTAGCAAATCTTAGCCTGAAGCCCTGAATATTCATACAATTCTGGATTTAATTAATTCGCTGCATTCGAGCTATTCCAATATGGCCGCTGATTTCGTAAAACCGCATTTATTACAGCTTTTAAACGACATTCGAATATGAAACTAACAGCGTTGAGTTTAGAGCTATTTTTGAGTGTAGGGCAGTTTTGCTGCACTATTTTTGTTTACTTAAGAGTGGAAAGCTTAGTTACCTAAGCAAACGATTCGCAAGGCAAGTTTTTTTTTATTCTAAGTTTTAATTTTTTTAACTTCATATTTTCTGATTATTCTGGCACGCCCACTTTGTCAGCAAAAAATGGCGGCAAATTAAAAAAAAAGGCGCAAAGAGTTGACTTCCCATTAAAAAAATCGCTCATTTTCTACTTAAAAAGTGGGCGTGTTTGAGTATATCTATCTAATGGTGTTATTTTTATTTAAGGGATGATAGTGTTATTCATATTTACCTAACTAATCGACATGTTTCAATATCTGAAAGTTATTCATATGTGGAAAGAATTATACAGCACTGAATCACTAATAAAGATTTTTTTAATAACGACTGAAATATTTAAAAGATTGAAACTGAACAATATAGATTCAAATTTTTTTTTTACCTGTAGGTAGGTTAAGTTTGATAGTTTAGTTAATTTTATTCATATACTTGTATATTATGTATGGTACTTAAATAAACTTTAAGTAATATATTCAACAAAATTCCTAAGCCAATACAGGTGGAAACAAATATACATAAATTTAAATTGCAATAAAAGCGTTTTTTAATTAGTAATGCATATTATTGTATACAGGATTTTTTAAGTGAGAATTAGATGTTTTAGTTATTTAGAAATACCTACTGTTATCAATATTTAATTTGTTTTGGTAGTTTATGTTGCTATACCCTTGCAGGGTCCATGTTGAGACTGTACATATATTATAAGATCCTCTGTACACATGAAACGCAATAAAATATATGAGTATGAGTAATTCAAATTCTAAAATAGTGTAGAGCAGCGGTCGGCAACCTTTTAGCAGCCAAGGGCTAATAGTAGTTAACGGACGTGACGCGGGCCGTACTTTGTTAATATTTATGACTTTATGAGACATTGTCGTTTGTCACTATTACATACAAAATAGCCAAGGCGCCTCTCGGGCCGCAAGTGACAGTTTCGCGAGCCGCATGCGGCCCGCGGGCCGCAGGTTGCCGACCGCTGGTGTAGAAACACTTTGAATAGCGATATTCAAGAAAAATCTACAGAAAAACCCTAATATTTTGTAAAAAATCTTGTTAGAGTAATGAGATTAATATAACTCATAGAGATTCCTTACAGGCGTTAATTTTACCCTCTGAATGGACTTAAATATAAACGCGCGTATAATAGTACATTATTGTCGAGGCTCGGAAGTAGCTACTTGCAGGCTGAGGATTCGTTTCAAACGGACGACCTTGGGAGTCCGTTTAATTGAATCCGAAGCCAGCAAGTAGCCTTCCAGCCGAGTCATATATAGTGCTTTTCTCAAAAATGGTGCAATAAATATAAATATAATAGAAATATTTTACAAAAGCAACGTTCTTACGTATATATTTTCACAGAAAAAAGTAGAAACAATTGAAAAAGTTTGCTTTGCCGGCTTTTTATTTTTTAATTTTAAAATAGAAGTGTATTTTTCTGCCGAAAATACGCCAACCTATTTGAGACAGCTAAATAGTCGCGATACCAACATTATAATAATAAGTACTTATCATCTGTTTGGCTGTTTAATGGGCCTGTGCCTTTATTTGATATGGCCATTTAAACTTTTAAAAAGTTTGGAACTCGACAAATAATGGAATTTGTATGCAACATTGCAGTCCCAAAATCGGGACTGCAATGTTTTTAACTTTTTAATTTTTGACTGACCATAAACTCCACACTTCGCGACCTATTTTTTAAATGGCAAAGTCGACTTTTGAGAAAAAGACTTTAAACACATAAGGGGTTTCGTTAATGCTTGGAAAGGTGTCATTAAACAGCCATTCTGCGTTTGTGTCTAATTAGTGTAAAAAAATAACTAAATCAACTTTAATCATTCTAGAGCGAGCACAAAGAGCAGAGTTCTGAAGGTCTGCCTGGGACTCCCCCGTCGGTATTCTACGTCTGAACTTTTCAACAAAGCGCACGTCTTAAGTGTTCGTAAACTATTTTTACTGCGTGCTTCCCTTTACGTACACAATCAGATCTGTCATGATCCTAATCAAAAAGACATGATACTAAAAAGAGTCTATAAAATCCCTATACCCCTTGTTAAAACAACTTTTGCTATGAGATTCTCGTCTTATCTCTTTCCACATTTATATAATAAATTAGTAAAAATCTGCGATATAAGGCACTGTGATTTACCTGAAGCAAAAAAGCAAATCAAACCCCTACTATTTTCTTGGAGTTATGATGAGTCAGAGGACATTTTGAAATGACTATAGTTAGTTATAGACTTCAACATTATGTTGCGTCAGATCCCAAAAGATGAATAACATGCACGGCTACTCTTCTTCTCTTCTGTTTGTCGTAGGTAATACGTACATACATACATACTCACATATATACACACATACCTTCACATAAACACTTTCACTTCACAGTCATTTAATAAAAATTCTTAGTTTTTATTAATTTTAATGTACCTAGATTTAATAATAAATCGTATTTGGCTTAGATCCCCACGTCACAGGCTAAGCCTAGTGTGGGGATCACTGTACTTCACCTATGTAACATCCAAACTATGAAATAAATATGTTTTGAATTTTGAATTTTTTTTGAATTTTGAAATAAATATAAAGTGTATAGTCGTGGCAATTAGGTACAGACAAAACTGTAGCGGTATTAGACAATTAGGCTATCTGGGTGCCTAGCCAAGGTGACAATCGTTTGCTGTACGATAACGAAACGATTTGTGTGGCGGGTTAAATAATAGTTAAAAATAGGGAATATTACGCGAAACTCTGCGTAGGTAGGAGGCGCCACTTCCACTATCCGTCACAATCAGGGGGTCTCGTCATCTAACCTCTCTATCACTCTTGCTTATTCGAGCGATAAGAGGCAGATAACTAAATTTCGATCTTCGCATTTCCCGGTAGGCCCTTGTTAACAAACCGCCTTGATGCATGTCATATTTTATTGTTTGTGGACAACTTGTCAAAAAAAACAGTTTAAGGCACAGTGTGTATAAGTTACTCTATGGTTTAATAGAGCAGCCAGTGCTGCACTCTGGCGGCAGAACATTGCAGTAATACCCCCAATTGCAAGTGCGTCTGCTAAAGCCAAGGTGAAATGCATTCCAACCCTTACTAGTCTCACCGTTTTCCTTCATCTATATTCTCACGTCTAATAGTTTCCCTCGGGCCAAGAATAACTTGGGTCCAATTAAGTTGGCGCCTGCGAGGGCCCTCCAAAACTGGGTCGCTGTAAAATATGGCCGCTGAATACGGAGAAATGGAAGTTATTGGGCGTTGGAGGGATTTCTAGTATTCTAAAATATCTATTTCATACTTAACAAATAAATTCAACTTAGCTCTCTCATATCTCTAAAGGGGCCCACTGATTAACAGTCCGCCGGCCGGTATCGGCCTGTCAGTTGTTCGGAACTGTCAAAATTTTGTTCTTACTTACAGGCCGATACCGTCCGGCGGACTGTTAATCAGTGGGCCCCTTAAAACGCATTGCCCGATTCGAACTATAAGATACGTCAATTAATAGGTCTATAAACGATATGGATTAAATGTGTCAGTAGGGTGTGTAATGCTTAATATAATTATAGAAAAACTATCACACATTTGTTATAACGCCATTTGATATATTATTGTATGTTATAATGTAATTTTTAGTATATATGTTTCCTTTATTATATTGTGATTTCATCTAAACTGTCATTGATATAATGCCTAATATAATATAATTTTCAAATAGTATATAGAAATGTTTTATAATGACATTTGTTATATTATATTTTTGTATAACGTAATACTTCATACAATTTTATCAAGTATAAATACATATATTGTATAACATTTTTTGTCATATTTCATTTACTGATAACGTAAAGTATGTAACTTTTCATAACTAGTACGCAGGCCTACTGCTTTTACTAGCTATTTTATTCTAGGGAGGTCGCAGTTCTAACCTAACCTAACCAATTTTTTTACGGTTTTCGTTCTGCGGGGGCCGCAGTTCAAACCTAACCTAAACCACTTTTTTGCTAGAGTATTTTATTCTACGGAGTGTCAAAGTTCTAACCTAACCTAACCCTCCTTTTGTTAGGTAGTTATTCGTTTGTGCGGAGTCGCAGTTCCAACCTAACCTAACCCATTTATGTCATGCAACTATTATGCCACACAAATAATTATGTGATGTTACTTGTTCTAACAAATAATATGCTTTAGAATGTGTAATAATTATGGCAATGTATAGTAGACGAAGTTATGACCATAATTATATTATACCAATAATAATATTATGTATACCGTTAATTAGGTATTACGGTAGTATGCCATTTATTACGTTATTCAAAATAACGATACATCAAACTATAATATATGAAAAGTAATTATAACAAATGTAATGTACCCGTGTCAGTATCAAAAGTGACGTTATTGTTTGAAGAAACGTCACATTTAACACTGACATATCTAATCCATATCGTTTCAAGGTCTATTATTTGACGTATATTAAAGTTCGAATCGGGCCGGAAGTCGTCTCATAAGTGCACAAAATAGATAATGCCTATAAAAATAAGTATGTATTATAAATGGGTCTCTTTTGTTTCCCATAAAGTTTTAAGTCATAATGTATTGTTTGTCCGCATTTACGTTAGTCATAATTTGGGTTTTCTCAGAAACGCGTAACCTTGCAGGATTGCCATAAAACAAACCTAACCTAACCTAACCTTACTGTAGGATAACCTTACGAAAATCCCGAAAAGTTAACAGTTTCAGAATTATGACTAATGATAATCTGACAATCATTAGATTACGACTTTCAATAATTTATGTCAAACAATGGGATCCGATTATAAATATATCAAGGCTTCAATTACCTTACTGTCATGTGTCCTTAACTGACTTTAGTAACCTATTGATGTTCAAAAATATTAATTGCACGCGTAATTTGAAGTTTTGTGCAATTTTCATTTGTATTTAGGAATTTAATTTAGAATTAACCGACTGGTTTTTTCTCGTAACCTTCAGTGAGTGGCTTAAAATATTCTTCAATATAATGAAATAAAACCAGACAAGTGCGAGTCGGACTCGCCCACCGAGGGTTCCGTCCTTTTTTAGTATTTGTTGTTATAGCGGCAACAGAAATACATCATCTGTGAAAATTTCAACTGTCTAGCTATCACAGTTCGTGAGATACAGCCTGGTGACAGACGGACGGACGGACGGACGGACAGCGGAGTCTTAGTAATAGGGTCCCGTTTTACCCTTTGGGTACGGAACCCTAAAAAGGTTTCAATAATAAAGCCGAACTACACTAATAGTGGATTGTAGCTACACATGTTTTATTAAAGTGTATCATTAAAATACCCGTGTCGTATCATTTCCCACCGAACGAATAACGCGTAATATGTTATTGATTAATGATTAAACTGTCAATCGTTAGTCGCTGGTCAAGAAACACCGTGTCTAAATACGAATAAATTGTCGTGCCACCTTTTATTTTACTCACAACTTTCACTTCCATTTATACACGGGTCTATTCTTTATTCAAACAAACACTATATAACTAGGTACAGTAGGTACCGTAAAATGGGGTGAGTAGGGTCAAAACTTAAATTCAAACCTCGATAACATTTTATTTTTACATATGAAAACTGAATGGTGTATATAATAAGTGTTCCGGACGTTTGTATTTTAGTTTTTATTTTATTTTGGGTACCTAGTTCCACTTCATAACTTTGACGATAAAGAGGAAAACCCACCTCACCCCGTAGTGCCTCGTATTTGGGGTGAGAGGGGTATTCATACAAAGGTGATTTTGGAAGATTGTTGGATCTTTTTTTTTTATTATGCGAATTACTATAGCTCCATTTTAAATTGGAATACATTATTTTTGTAGCAGTAGCCTTAAAATCCCTTCTCACCCCATTCATAATCCACCTCTCCCCGCGAAACCAACTCACCCCGTTTTACGGTACTTACATATAAGTTTACAGCTGCAGGATGCCAAGTTATAAGTACTGTTAATACATATATTATATATAAATAAAGTAAATAAATATTATAGGACATTATTACACAAATTGACTAAGTCCCACGGTAAGCTCAATAAGGCTTGTATTGTGGGTACTTAGACAACGATATATATAATATATACATATTTATAAATATTTAAATACATAGAAAACACCCATGACTCGGGAACAAATATCTGTGTTCATCACACAAATAAATGCCCTTACCGGGATTCGAACCCAGGACCATCGGCTTCACAGGCAGGGTTCCTACCTACTAGGCCAGACCGGTCGTCAAAACAGACATATATCAGTCATATAGTCAGTATCATAAACATGTATACACTTTTCGAACTATCTCTAGAATCTTAAATTAAACATTATGTATTACTAAGGTACATAGGATAGGTATTAGAGATTTAAAAAAATCCTGATATTAAGTAACATAGGTAGAGTTAAAGAAAATCCTGATACTACGTTGTAGGGACGGCCACTTGTCTGCGAATATGTCTGCGTTTTGGACTGTAGCTATGAAGTTATTTAGTAATTCTATTGCTCGGTACGTGGGTGCGTTTGAACCGTGATAGGTCTATCGCGAATTTATTTTATTACCTTTATTTACCAACGTTTCGACACAGGTTTCACTGGTCTTCGCTGGTGGTGGTGGTCGTGGTTTGAAAATGTGATGTCTACCCCAAACTTTTTCATACACTTTTTGTCGGGTAGTTGCACAAATCTCTGTTTTGGCAGTTTGCTGGAATATCAGTTAGCCGCGACCACGACCAGTGAAACCTGTGTTGAAACCTCGAAACGTCGGTAAATAAAGGTAATAAAATAAATTCGCGATAGACCCGTCTATAATCTATCTAATACATTTAAACAGCAAAGCAAGTCTTGTTTATTTATATATATTTCGGGGATCTCGGAAACGGCTCTAACGATTTCGATGAAATTTGCTATAAGGGGGTTTTCGGGGGCGATAAATCGATCTAGCTAGGTCTTATCTCTGGAAAAAAACGCTTTTTTGAGTTTTTATATGTTTTCCGAGAAAAGTTCGCTCTCCCAGATATTGTGAGTTAATATGTGTTCGAAACGCGAAAGTTTAAAATATTACAACTTTCACGTCATTTCGCGTGCACCAATCAGCGGGAGCGATTTTCAAGGTCGTATCAAAATCGTAACAAGTTGTTAAATCTGAATCAGGAGAGCTGTGTCTGTTACCTCTTCACTAAATCGCTTAACCGATTTAGATGAAATGATTACGGAGATCGAGCGGCCCGGGACACAAGAGCAGCCGATGCAACGGAGCCACGCCGTTTTGTCGAGTAAATAGTGTTTAGTTTTAAGTTTATAAAATACATATGTATGTTAGTCTGTAAGGTATTTGTAATATGCCTCGTTGCCTGAATTAAATTTCTAAATAAATAAATAAAATAAATAGGACAAAGGATTTCACGCAAAATAGGCGAATGATTGTCGATTTGCGGAAAATGCCCAGTATAACCAACTAAGGACATAGGATAGTTCTATCAGTCATCATCATTCCACACAGACAAACTCGCAGGAAAAAGCTAGTCATTTATACATACATGGCACAGTCACCTGCAATAATATCTTACTCTTAGAAGGCCGCAAAAATATGTGACACGTTCTTACGAGTATGACTGTACAAATAAGATCGTGTCAGATATTTTTGCCGCCTCCGTTGTGTATCATATTATTGCAGGTGACTGTACCTCTTTTTTCCGGTATACTCATGACACCTGCTCCTTCCGTGCTTTTCCCGGTATATTTTTGCCCGTTGTTTTTAGGCGGTTTTTCCCGAGTCAATTAACTGCTGCATCTCTCACCGTTCCACCCCCTTCTCCCCTATATAAGGGTAATTAATGACATGTCGTTAGCAGTTTACGGTTCAGGGGCCGCAAAAGGGTGAAGCGGGGTTTGTGTGCCATTTCAAAATTAAGTAAAGGTTTTTTAACGAAATGTAAATTGAAAAGGGCCAGGAGATTTTTCGTACGGTCATCTGAGGGATAGGTACAAACAGCAACACTCCTAACTGTACATCGGTGGACCTTATTACAAGGCATAAGGTCCACCGATGTAGGTATATTACCTAGTTAACAGTGTGGACAATCGTATCTTGGGTAGCAATGTACAAATTGCAGAACATTCCCAAAAAGGGGAAACGTTCTCGAGAATGTTCTCAGAACATTCTGCAACATGGAAATTTATTGTTCCGCCATCTTGGATTTTTTCCAAAAAATTTTTTTTGTCATACGAATCTAGAGGCCTCTATCTCCCGCCATGCCAAATCTCAGCGCGCTCGGACCAACTTGAAAAAAAAAAAAGTCGGCTATTTTGTTTTTTATTAATGCAGTTTGTTTTGTCTCGGGGCCCTCTATGACATTTGGTCGAGGACCCTCCACCTATCGCGCACCGTTTAAAAGTTGCCATACAAAATAGAAGTGGCCAGTTATCCCGCAATAGTAACATTTAAAAAAAAAAAAATTTCATAGGTATCTAGGGGACCCCAAGATTCCGTGACCAAAATTTCAGCGCACTAGGACAAAGTTGAAAAAAAAAAAAGTCGGCCATATTGAAAAAAACATGGCCGCGTCAAAAACTGCCAGGGTCCCTCTATGACATTTGGTCGAGCACCCCCCACCTAGGTCTGACCGTTTGGCCGGGCCGTCATACATTTTTCTGACCGGAAGCGGTAGACCAAAAGTCGGAATTTTCTGGGGGTAAGGATACTACACCTAAACTATCGTGAATATTCATGGTATAAACTACGATAAATAAATAAATTCTCGTTCTCGAGAACATTCTCAGAAGTTACCGAGAAATTCTCATGTGACAAGTTTCGCAACTTTGGAAAGTTCTCGTGCGTGCATTGCTAATCTTGGGTTTTTCCGGTTTTTAGTGAAATATGTAAATATTCGGTCTGATTCGAACTTTAAAATACATCAAAAATTTGCTAAAGATGCGACATGGATCGGATATGTCAATGTTAAAAATGACGTTTCTTCAAACCAAAACGTCACTTTTGACACAGACCGAGCCCGATGGCTGCGTTTAGCTACTGTATTAAGATTTTATACAAATAAAGGATGCGTTCGCAGCAAAAACCATAACAAATCCAATCAATCACTTTATTTGCAATAAAACATACTTAAATGCATGCAAATACAATTATATGGTGCACAATAAATTCAACAAAAAGTATAATGAAACAATCACAACAATAGTAATTACAGATTTATAGAATGTCAGAGCGAAGAGTACCTATAATAATAAATATATGTGTCAGAGTCAGAATTACACGTAAGTACAGTATCGATGTCAACTAAGTATTCTTATTACAAATCATACATTTTAATCTAAAGCATTGCTCAATATGAATCGGTTCCCTATTCATTAATTACACATTACATTAGCTTGTCCGAACTCCAAACATTCAGGATTGTTAGATGCTTGACCTAAATACGGATAATTGTGGCTATTGTGCTCTGCCATGAAATTATATCCCCTATTGATGTCATTCATCATCATTAGCGTATTGGTTTTATTTAGATGTTTGCATTGACATCCAATATCATATGAATAAAAGTACCTATAATGAATGTATGATATTAATATTAAATAGCCGGCAAGTCTGCGTGTGATGATGATGATGATTGATAAAAATCTATCCTTTGTTCTTCACCGGGCCTCAAACAAAATTTCATCTTAATCAGTTCAGAGTTCAGACGTTTGGGTCATTTGCAATTTTTTTGTACCTTTGTCTAATTTTTTCTTAACATTCTCAGTTTCGTAACGAAAATTAACTATACAAAAATGCAAATTTGTATAGCTAACATTCGTAACGAAACTGAGAAAACTAACAAAACTTAATCTCATCTTTTCTTAATTTTCTCAGTTTCGTTACGAATGTTAGCTATACAAATTTGCATTTTTGTATGGTTAATTTTCGTTACGAAATTGAGAATGTTAAGAAAAAATTACAAAAAAATTGCAAATGACCCTTAAAAGCATAAAGAGATAGGATTATTTACTAAAACTATCCCTTCCCCGGGCCTTAGAGCCACCTCACACGAGCGTCTTTCGAGCGTCGGCGTCTAGCCAGCGCTATGGATATTACCTATTGCTGGCGTTGCTGCGCAGTTGCGTCAACGTTGCGTCGAGCAGCACCAATAGAGTTGACTACACGCTGACGCTCGAGAGACGCTAGTGTGGGGCCCTTAAACTATTTCATAACACCAAATTTCATCTTAATCGTTTCAGCAATTAATTTAGTAGCAATACGTACAGCCTTTTGTTAACAGTAATAAAACCGATTTTAATTTTATTTAAAACTTCCACACACTGTACCCCATTTCACTCCCAGTATCTCTCTTAAAAAAGGTCGTATAAGCCAACATTTTCTTAAACAGTTACGTCGTTTTGATTCCTAGGTAGTTGTAGACTCGTTTCAGCTGAAGAGGCATGGAGTGGCCATTATCTCGGCCCTTCATTTTCGCTGACGGCCCCGAAGGGGCCGGGGGCGATATCTTAGCTAGAAATGGGTGATTTTTGGTTAGATTTTTTATGCAATAATCTTTCTATACTTCGTTTTTTTTAGGATTATAAATAAGGTTTAAACAATCTTGACGTGTCTTATTTTCTGTGTCTTGTTTTATTGAAAAACGCTCTCCAAAAATTAGTTTCTATTAGATATGAACACATAAATCACATGAGCCGTGGCAAAATGCCCGGATAACGCGAGGAAGAAGAAGAGACAACCGGGTCTATGGCGAATTTATTTTATTACCTTATTTACCGACGTTTCCATAGGTTTCAAGAAATATTAAATGTTTTTTTTATATATCAAGATTGCATTTTTTGTTTTAAACCCGGAAATCCTTTTATGAAACAAGGTTGGTAGTATGTAAAATATGTGTTTTGCTTAAATCTGCATGATAACAGGATTTCACTGTCTTGTCATTATACGGCTTCTGCATAGTATAGAATGTATAGATCGACATTGTTGCTACGGCTGAACCGGAATCTTCAAGCTTCAAGTATTGTATGTTATTATATATATGCCTACATACATAAGTAGACACCATATTAACATACATAGTAGTAGTAGTAGTAATCACTTTATTGTACACAACACAGGTTTACAAAAATAAATTACAGTAATGGAAGTACAAAGGCGAACTTATCCCTATAAGGGATCTCTTCCAGCTAACCTTCGATTAGATGAGAGGAAAACTCCAGTCAGGTCAGATAGACAAACTTACGGGATGTACAGTAATATTTAGAAAAAGTAAACTAACGTATTGTCAACTCATAAAATACATAAATAATATTATAGAATAAAAATACATAAAATACATACTAGCATACATACATACAATACAATATATACAGGGTGATTTCGGGGTCGTGATCCAGAACCACTTTTTCTGACTCTGTAAATGATCCACATTATCATATGGTAGTATTTGATTAAAAGATAATTACTTGAGTTATTCTTATTTTTCAAGTAAAATTAATGTTATACTAAGTAATTATGGTCACCCTATGACTTTTGACATACGCTGTATGGAAAACGACAAGACGTCACATTGAGTAGGGTCACCAAATTGTATGCAAAAATGTTTTTTCCTACTTGTCATCTGGAAAATAATCATCATTATTGGTGATAAACAATAATTAACAACATCATTAGGCTCATCTTTGGATTCTGTATGATGACTGGCTCTCTTGCTCCACGACCCCGAAATCACCCTGTATATATATATATGTCGAGTACCGATGGTCTCAAAGGCGGTGGGCGCGTGGGGGTAGTACGATAATGTATTACTTCACAGCTAAACCAGTATGCTACCATTGCTACCAGTGCATGAAATAAACATTAGGACTCGTTAACCATACTAGTGCCTACTATACTTCAGTACTAAATGTTTAAAAGAACTAATTGCTATTTTTAACTCAAGGGAGCGATATGAAAGTAAAAAGAAACCGTTTAAATCTTTATTCAAGTCAAACTAGGCCGGCTTCAACCCTACATATCTGACTTGAGAAGATTTAGCCCTATATGGGACCGGCAACAAACTCAGAAGGACAAATCTTTTCAAAACAAGTTAAAACAACACATAACACATCATTTCTTTATTTCACAAAAGTAAGCTTCTAATGAAACATAAGAAATCAAAATAACACTTGAAATAAAACTAAATGGTTAAAGAACGCGGGATTCTATAAGCTATCAGAATAATCCTTCAGGTATAAACCTTCAAGAACGTAGCGAGTTAGGCACGAGGTTGGCTAACGAGTACGTCCGATCTCTAGCGCGGTCCGATCAAGAAGAACTACCAGCAGCGGAGCCTCTCCGCTCCCGCCTCAGTCAAGTAGGCAAACCTGCTCGACCAGTCTACCAACATACCGACAAAAACGCCAACTCGTGCCTACGCTCACTCGAGAGAAACCTCTCGACGTTCCAAAGCCTTCTAACTGTCATCTCAGTTCAACAACACGCCAATAGATGGCGTTACTCTCTACGCAAATTTATTACAACAATGCGCCAATAGACGGAGTTACTCTCTACACAACTTTATTTATTTTATTACAACCAAATAATACGTAGCTCAACATTGCTAATCGATTTTATACAGGCGTCTAAAATAATGAACTATAACGCTGCAATACGTCTTTCTGGTGTCAGGGTCCGACATATATATTGTTAGTTAGTTAGTCACCATTCTTTGAGGCTCTCTTTATTCTTTAAAAACTGATGAGAGATTTGCATTTTATCTACAAGATGGACAAAGTAAGTTGATGGAAAGGATCTAGCAGGATAAAGAAGGGGATGTCGCTCAAGAGTCAATCGGCGTTTCTTCAAACAAAAATGTCACTTTTGACATATCCATGTCGTGTCTTTAGTAAATTTTGACGTATTTTAAAGTTCGAATCAGGTCTCGGAGTAATTAACAATGGAGCCGCCATTAACAGGCGTTCCCCTCTGTCGAAAATAGGCGGCCAATGGTCAACCACATGTCAACCATATGTATGGACTGACGTTTATCTGACATGACGTACCTATACATTTGATGTGCCCCTCCCCCGCAAAAAACGGCAGACTATTTTGTACCGAATATTTTAGACATGGCGTCTCCGTTGGTTATATCCTCTAAGATTCAGGTCGAATATTCACATATTTCACTAAAAACCGGAATAACCCAATAAGATACAATTGGCAACTCTTAGTTTTCCTCGTAGTTTCAGGGCGCACTTAATATACAGGGTGATTCAGGAGACGTGAGCAGGACTAACACTGCGTATATCATTCATTATAAGCAACTGTTTCGTATCAGTATTAGTGAGGTTAACGTTAATTTTCTAAACGTGTTGAAAAAAAAAGTTATTAATTTTTTTACGACATGCATGGTTACCCTAAAATTAGAATACTAAACTACCGATATTCTGTGTCAAATTGAATTTCATTACTCGTATCTCACTCAAGTTTGACAGTTTATTTTCTTCGTAATCAAAATGCCATTGCGGTTAAAGAGGTTTTATGTTTATTAATTAGGTCCTGTAGGGTGACCATGTTTGTTGAGAATTAAATTTGCCCTCACCAAAAAGTAAAAAAATAGGAAAAAGTGTTGTTGTTTCTCCTAAATATGAAATGTACTGAATTAAGTTAATGTTACTGAGTGTGCAGGATAAGTCCTGCTCACGTCTCATGAATCATCCTGTATATATATATATATATATATATATATATATATATATATATATATATATATATTTAATATTCGCGACCCATAGTTTGGCCACAAAACATAACATAATGTAACGTAACGTTTGCTTTTACTTCCCATAAATTTTCATACCCCGGGCTTATATGAAAATTTTAACTATACTAAATAATTTAGAAGAATACAAAATTCAAGTCAAGTTCAGTCTTTGAGCAAATATTTCAACAAATGTGTACTATGTAAATTCACTAAACCTTGTCTCTATTAAAAGCTTTTTTTGTGCAGGCCTTAATTCCAGTTGACACAGTGATATATCACTCCGTTATTGGAAAGAAAAATGGCTGCCATTTTTAAAGCGCCATGTTGCGTGGCCGTATTTCTGCTGAGAGTGCTGGCCCTATTCTCATTGCTCACGAGAATCGAGATCTTGGGTTAATTTAGAAGCGTATTCTGATTACAAAAACTGGTTATGAATTTGATCTGGATTTTTTATTTAATAAATACCAAAATATTACTTTGCTTAATAATTAATTAATTGCATGTAATAAATATGCAAGTAAGTATAACGGATTAGCACTGAATGACTAGCACATTATCTTTTCACGGATAAGCAAAGTAATATTTAGGTATTAATTAATATGGATTTCCGCAAAGTAACGCCTAATTCTATTCATTATTTGGATTTGTTATGGTTATGATCTGCACACTGTGACTATTTCTAGTTGAAGAAATGTCACTGTTGACACTACTGTTTGCGTCGCTCGAAATCTTGTATTTCAAAGTTGTAAATCCACCTTCGCTCGTCAAGCGCTTGAAATAAGGCCCGGGTGCGGTTTTTAATGGCTTTGATTTAGTGCAAAGGGTCTTATTTAAATGAGGAAGGTCAATAGGTCAAAGCTTAAGTGTATGTGTTTTTGTTTGGGGCACAACTACGTGGGGCTGATTTGACTAAACTGAAATATTGTTATAAATAAATATGGGTATCTAGATATAAATTGCTTGAAAAAACATGTTTATTCAAACAATAATTATTTGTTTTCTTTTTCAGGTAAGATACCAGAAATTACATATCAACTTCTTAAGTCATTACAAGTGGCAAGTAAATTAGAAAATAACTAGTTACATTAACATGAAAATGGAGGACCCGCGCGAAATCGCCTATAAGTACATACAAACGTAGTCCTCATTTTCCTCTGGATATTATTCAAAATATTTTGACACAATTTGTTGTACATATATCAACCACAGCTATGCCCCTACGTTTCATGTTTTATAATTTTTAATTATTATAAGAGTTAGGACCATTTAAAAATTTGTATGAAAACTGTTTTTCGCTCCTAATTTTTACAAAACACTTGATATTTATACCTACAATTTATAAATTATTGAACACATAAGCCCCTAAGCCGCTCCGATATATCTGAGCGACTGTAATAAACTTGTTTAAAATATTTACCACATCCGTCGTCCACTTCCTATAATTAAATTCCTCACTGTATTATTTAATTACACAAGAAATAACATTAACATTAACAACTATTCCCAAGTAAAAACATATAAACACTCGAGATGTGTAATTATATTTTTAATGCGTACCGCTGGCACCGCGCCAATGGCTGTCGAATATATCGATCTAGGATAAATAAAAATCGGCCAAGTGCGAGTCGGACTCGCGCACGAAGGGTTCCGTACCATTACGCAAAAAACGGCAAAAAATCATCTTTGGTGTATGGGGAGCCCACTTAAATATTTATTTCATTCTGTTTTTAGTATTTGTTGTTATAGCAGGAACAGAAATACATCATCTGTGAAAATTTCAACTGTCTAGCTATCAAGTATCACGGTTCATGAGATACAGCCTGGTGACAGACAGACGGATAGACGGACAGACGGAGAGATGGACAGAAGTTTTTACCCTTTGGGTACGGAACCCTATAAACTATGCCAAGATTTAACTTCCTTTCCGAGGGTTCACGTTCCACCACCACGTTCGCCGTGTTGCCTCTCTATCGCACTTGTAAATTAGTACGTAAGTGTGGCAGGGAGGCAACACGTCGAACGTGGTTCACGATAGGCCCTCTGTTTGCAATGAAAAGCTGCGTTTGTTAGTTATGGCATCGAAAAGGTACAGTTCGGATTCGAACTGCACCAGTATTAGCCTATATACGTCCCACAGCTGGGCACAGGTCTCCTCTCAGGCATGAGAGGGTTTAGGCTAAAGTCCCCACGCTGGCCCAATGCGGGTTGGGGACTTCACATACACCTTTGAATTTATTCGGAGATGTATGCAGGTTTCCTCTCGATGTTTTCCTTCACCGAAAAGCTAGTGGTAAATATCAAATCATTGGTACAAGCCAGGATTTGAACCCCCGACCTCCAGATTGAAAGTCGGACTTCAGATCCACTCGGCCACCACCGCTCCTATTTTGCACCAGTATTACTGCAGCAGTATTGCAGCACGACATTACTGCATTGCTGCAATGTTAAAGATCCGGGCAGCGACATAGGTCTTGACAGTTGCGGCAGCAAAGCTGTTGCAGAGATGCTGCAGTAATACTGGTGCAAAATAGGAGCGGTGGTGGCCGAGTGGATCTAACGTCCGACTTTCAATACTGCTGCAGTGGTGCTGCCGGCTGAATTACTGCCGCAATTATCAAATTATATTATAAATTTCTTGATAAAATGATACGAAATGAGGATTGAGGTTCGCAATACAATTTTGACTATCCGTCACAACACGCTATTAAAAGTTACTCAAAATGAGTTCCTTCAAAGAATAAACTAATGCAATTGACAACAGGGGGCACATTTCGAACAACTGATAAGTTAGGATATACACAATTCGATTCAATTCAATTCTTTATTGATGAAAATATAATTTTACATTTTACACGGCACCATTCCGCAGGGGGATATTTTGTAATTATTTATTTTAAGTTTAGATTTATTTATTTTTAATTAGATTTAGTTTTCAAGTTTTGTAGGTTAGTTATTTAATTATGTTTTTTTTTTCCTAGTTATGTATATTAAGTTTGTATGCACTAATAAATTTCAGTAAGTAAGTAAGAAAAAAATTTACATGTCAGGTACATATATAATTCTTAAGGCTAAAGGTCTTATAATAAATTAATTATTAGATCACACATCATACACACACACATCATGTTTTTTTCTGTTAAATTAAAATAAGTTTTGATTTTATGATTTTCCTTTTATTAATGAACCATGTTTATTAAAGTGATTCGATCCTGATGATTGCCCTTATATCAATAAGGGCAATCATGAGATCGCCCTTCCCAAGTAACACAAAAGTAGCTGAATATTGTTTGAATAATAGAGCATTCCGTACTGTATGCTGAATAAAGTAGCTGTACTTATAACGTCTGTATAAGCGCTTATACTTAAGGTTTGGGCGCAAAGTGGGCTAGCCCACGCCGCTTATTACTGAATAACAGTAATGTAATAGCTGTATAAGTGTGTGCCCACACATTGAATCGCTGAATAACACTTGTATAGACGCTGTCAAAAGCTTCTATACCGCTTTTAAACCAAAGTTATCCAGCTTTGTATAGAATGACTCAGTTAGTCACACGTTATGCAGCTTTTGGTTCAAAAGTGCATTGTTACAGAAAATATATTCAGCTATTTGTGTATGATTTGTCTTCCATTTTAATTTGTGAACTCGTGTCAAAGTGTAATAGTGTCTGAAGTGAATACAAAATAAGGAGGACATTACCCATATATTGATTTGATGATTACATAACATCAATTTCATTGCGCATGCGACTTTACTGTTAATATATATATACATTTTATTTAAAATTTTAAAGCGCCGCGTAAATAATGCACTGTTTAAAAAGTAAATATAGAAAATTTACTACTCCACTTTTAAATTTGTACTTTTTTTGCGGTGTTTAGATGTTTTAGTGATAGAAAATGTACTTTAACAAGTTATGCTACGATAAAACTAGTTTTATAAATGAATAAAAATGGGATTTTCAGTTCATTTTCAATTCCTATATAATTGTAGAGGTTAGAATATGAGCAACCGTAATGGCGTCCGACTGTGCTGAATATAAGCTGCTGCCACAGGTATATTGTGCTAAATTTCTGAATAAGCATTCACATTATTCGCGTTACTAAGCTACATGTTAGATAATAATGGTTTTAGAACAACAAGTTTTGAATAACATCAGTATAATAGTAATTGTTTTCTCAATCTTAAAGCCTATTAGGGTTCTGTACACAAATAGTAAAAACCACATAGATCCTCACTAGTTTGATGAGAAACATTATAGGTATGTAACACGGGCAATATTCAATCCTACTTCCTACTAATATTATAAACACGATATAATATTTAAGTTATATGATAAATCTGGGGGCACGGCAGATTACACAGTTATTTTTTCCGTTATCAGTTCCGACAAATATGTAGTAGGTAAAGGTATACGCAAAGATGTACGAAGTGAGTACGAAGATGTGTATAGTATGAGTATGGTGTGGTTATGAGTATGGTATGAATATGAATATGGTATAGGTGCGAAGGTGCGGGTATATTAGTAGCGGGTATCACGGGTATGAGTACAAGTATAGTTTGGTATGGGCACTATTGTTTAGGTATGAGTACGAGTATAGTGTGGGATGGGTATGAGTAGACCCACTTGAAACCTAAAAACAGTCTGTTCAAAATCGATTGATCGATTGTGGAGAATCGATTTCGCTATATTTTAATGGGGGTGATTATTTAATTTTTCTCATACCCAGTCCAGTCTACAAGTTTTTAATGCAACAATATCAATAACTATCATTTGCCACCTTGTTTGCCAACTAGCAACAACCTTAAATGGCCATTGGTAAACTTTATCTCGTTGCAGTAAGGTATGCAAATGGTCAGTTAACAGTGTTTACGATGGTAGCTAGCAATTGTTTTACGTCGTTAAAACGACAATGCATCTTGTGTAAAATAACCAATCGAAGAGAATTGTTAAGAAAACTAAACCTCGATTTTTTAAATGTTGTTGTTGTTGTTGTTGTTGTCTGTCCTAGGGCACCCCGGAGGTGCATAGGGCCTCCACAAGATCCTTCCACGCCTTCCTGTCTAGAGCAACCGTCTTGGCCTCGTTCCAGCTCAGTCCTACGGCTGTCAGCTCGTTCTCTACGCTGCGCCTCCAGGTGTGTACAGGGCGTTTGCGGGCTCGCTTCCCGCCCTGAGGCCGCCACTCGAACGCGATACTGGCGTTGTTCGTATCCCCTCTTCGCAGGGTATGACCGATCCATCTCCACTTCCGCAGCGCTACTTCTTGGACGATCGGAGGTTGTCGGCACATACTCCACAAATCCTCATTTCTTATAGTCTTCGGCCAGAATATGCGGAGGATCGACCGGAGGGACTTATTGACAAACACTTGTAGCTTGTGTGTCAGCCCTTTTGTCACTCTCCACGTCTCACAGCCGAAGAGCAGCACGGACTTGACGATGGATTCGATGGATTTTTTAAATAATGGTTGGATTAAACAATAAATACGCAAGATGCGTTCAAAATAAAATAAAAACACGCTCAAGCTCAAAGCAAACAGGCTCAAGTAGCACTGTTGACCGTGTATAAACTTATAAAGCTACGGAACCCTCTCCACCGCGCATTTGTTGATACTAAGCAGTAGTTTGAATAGCGCAGCTCATTGCGTTCATTTTGCAGCTTTTAGCAAGAAAAGATAGTATATGTGTACTAAAATCGCTATAACTTAAGTATAAGTGTTGTTTAAGTATTTATTATTCAGACGTTTTGTCTATAAAAGCCATAACTAACCCATATATGCAGCTACTGAATAACAAATAATATGTGGATTTCATTACAGCTTCCAGTAATAGCGTCCACCTTTAAAACTAGCATTAAAACAGAAACTGCAACCGCTTTTATACAGTTGAAAGTCTTCACCGACGCTTCTTTTCAGCATTTAGTAGCCACTATCACATATTTCTTCATATTGTCTGCTTAATATCTCACGACACAAAATATATACAGCTAATTGCTGCTAATGCTGCTATTATGCAGCTTTTAGTAACCACAAATGCTTTAAGCTGAATAATGTCTGACTAACTGTGTAAGAAATAAGTATTATTCAGCTTTAATATGCAAAACCGATACTACGCAAAATTTATTCAGCATTTAGGCCCCACTAGGCCCACATATTTTCTTATTCCTAATTTAGTAATTTCCACCGCTTATACACAAAATGTATGCAATCTTAATTTGAATAAGATGATAATTTTACTCTATTATCCTGCTTGTGTGTTACTTGGGGGGTGTCGTTTTATAGGTTTAAGGGAGTGCCGGTTTCGAAAATCATTTTCGTCAGTTCATTCAGTCATCATTTTCGAGTTCTGCACTCCCTGAAACCTATAAAACGACACCCATGACGATTAGTGGTTCAACGTCACTCCTGGCCCCGAGACAGGGGAGCTGTTCTCGGTTTTAGGAGGATCCGGTTCGAAGGACCAAATGTACAATCGCCCTCGAGCAGGGAAATTGTATTTGGCGAGAAGTTAAACAATCTAATGCCAGTGAAAGCGAATCAATCGAAAGCCAACTCACCCCGTCTCTGCACGCCGAACTGCTGGTCGGTACCGACACTCTCCATGGGCGAGCTGATGCTGTAGTGGCTGGGGCGAGGGTTTTTAGCACACAAATCGACAGTTTTAGTGGTATTTTTGATTTATCACGACGAACGGGCTTGCGCATTCGGTCATGAGCAGCCATCAAATCGATCTACCTTCAACTGGCTTTTATAAACGTCAAAATATTCGAAAAAAAACTACCCTACCAAACTGTCGCTAATTTATGCGTTCCATTTTACTATATCGTCGTTGCGCTTACGAAATCTGATATGTGCGAGATTTTAATCAAATGAATTAATACCTTATGTATTTTGTTGCTAGGTGACTATTTGTCAATCAAAAATCGAGCACATATCAGCTTTGGAAAGCGCAACGACGATATATAGAAATGACATGTATCAAATAATAACAAATAAAACTAAACTAGATAGGTATGGTGTCCGGAACCATCAATCACCTTTTTTCTTAATATTGTCTGCTTAATATCTCACGACACAAAATATATACAGCTAATTGCTGCTAATGCTGCTATTATGCAGCTTTTAGTAACCACAAATGCTTTAAGCTAAATAATGTCTGACTAACTGTGTAAGAAATAAGTATTATTCAGCTTTAATATGCAAAACCGATACTATGCAAAATTTATTCAGCATTTATTGGTATATAGGCCCCACTAGGCCCACATATTTTCTTATTCCGAATTTAGTAATTTCCACCGCTTATACACAAAATTTATGCAATCTTAATTTGAATAAGATGATAATTTTACTCTATTATCCTGCTTGTGTGTTACTTGGGTTATTGATATAAGGGCCATATCGTGCCATAAAAGTACAAGTTTATTTTATTTAAGCCGGTTTTATACCCGGGTGAGGGAAGCGTATTTCTTAAAATATTTGAATGCAGTTTTGTTTCTTTTTGAAAATAAAGGAATGTTTCTTTTAAGTGAAATTTGCTATCTCCATTATTTAGAGTACTTTCCCTCCAGGTGGTATTAGAAAATGTCACCCTGTATAACACCTAGATCGAAGCTATGAGAGGAAAACCACGAGCAAGCTATTATACACAACAACTAAAGGCAAAAGCAAATGTCATGTCTTACAGGGACCTAAAGAACCTGGCCGAGGACCGCGAAAACTGGCGCATACTCCACCGACAAGAGCCATGCTCTTAAATTATGATGATGATATTAACTCACATTTATAGACGGCTCTAACGCGAAATTTATTCAATTACCTTTATTTACCGACGTTTTGAGGTTTCACTGGTCGTGGTCGCGGCTAACTGATGTCCCAGCAAAATGTCAAAACAGAGATTTGTGCAACCCGACGAAAAGTGTATGGAAAAAGTTTGGTCTTTAAATGTCAGTTAATATGTGTTCAAAACGCGGAAGTTTTAAATATTATGATGATGATGATAACACCTATGATAATAACCAAAGTAACCACGATCAAGATAGCCTTCTAAGCTCCTCTGAACTTTAATCAATCTGTCACGCAAGCCGGAGACTTCAATAATGATTGATGGCCGGGACGCGTCGAACTTTGTCAATCATACTGATGGGCTCAGAAAAACGTCTACAAAACCCTTGTGTTCGCTTGAAATGTAATTTTTTTGTGCATCTATGTATTAGATACAGGCGTATAGGTCTTATGTTATACCTATGATTACTTATAGCCAAAATAACTATCAAGATAACTTTCTAAGCTACTCTAAACTTCAACCAATCCTGTCACCTCGGCGTTAACCTTTCATATGTGTGTAGTGATCAAAAATCGTAGGTCGAAGAAAGAATATAAAGCTAAAAAACGTTCTCGGTTTTCAAAAAAAAAAAAAAAAAGATGACTTAAAATTCGGTCAGAGTCCTTTTAATACACAACCATGATGTTAAACAAATCTGTATGCCTATATATAGGTAGCGAATGCGTTCTAGACTTCGTTTTCTATAGAAAGCATCACGCATAATATATTCTGAAACTGATATAGTATTTTATTTATGACTGACTTATTTTATGCACAAAGACATGCATTTAGCTTTTCCGCAGACGACAGGGTAAAGAAAAAGCTCATAAGCTGCTTATAAGGTTATAGAGTTCATGTTCATGATTAGAGTTCATAATTAAAACAGTAGAAACTTTCAGTCACGTTAATGTTCGTTTGGACCTTATGAGTGTACGGATACTACACTCATAAGGTCTAAGTCCTCCGAAATATTTACGCAGTAAGTACTTTTTCGTTGTTTGCCCTTCGAGTAGAAGAGTCTTAATGGCGTATTTTTTTATTATGTTTATACAAAATGCATTGACAATATTACTTATGTATTCAACACAGTTTTGTACAAGTTTCGGATTCTCGGTTATTTATTTATTTATTTAGGAGATAAAACAGAAACAGTCACAGAAATACAGCGTATTGGTATGTTGGTAACATTACTTAGGTATAAAGGTTTTTTTAAACATATCTCAGTCATCATTATTTTCCTCGCGTTATCCCGGCATTTTGCCACGGCTCATGTCTTGGCAACTAATCCCAAGAATTGACGTAGGCTCTAGTTTTTACGAAAGCGACTGCCATCTGACCTTCCAACCCAGAGGGGAAAGTAGGCCTTGTTGGGATTAGTCCGGTTTCTTCACGATGTTTTCCTTCACCGAAAAGCGACTGGTAAATACTATGGACTGGTAATATGGTGGACTGGTGGTGGTTTAAACATATCTCACTATGAATACAAAATGTTTTACACGATTTAAGTACACGATGAATTACAGATAAATGATAAAATTAAACTAAACGCAATTTTTTATATATATTTCTTACAATAGCTTTAAACTGTGAGTGGGAGAATGAGAATAAATCTACTTCGTTTAGAATCATATTGTTCTATAATTTGGGACGCGTTTGCCCGATTGGTTTTAATTTGAGGAAGGTTGAAAAGGTTATTGGATCTTGTGCATCTTACAAGTGCTCGGAACTACGTGTGTATGACTAAATTGATTTGCACAATGTCTGTTAACCAACAGGAGATACAACTTTTCTCAATCTGTGACACATTACTATTTTAAAATATAAATAAATTTCACATTTCCACTAACAGTATTAATAGCGTCAGTAATTGCGAACATTTGCATCTAATTCAAGCGCACGTCCTAATGGTAACATGCAGTTTTAGTGCACTCGATTTATCGTCTGTCGCCGGCCTATGACGTCAATGCAGCTGTACAGTTTAGTGCAGTTTCGGAGAATATTTAATTATAGTGTAATCAAATGTGCTCGGCGAATACCAGTAATCGAATAGATTATAGTAGGTACCCAAGCTTAACTTATGTACGAAATATCATTTGATATTTACCAGTCGTTTTTCGGTGTAGGAAAACATCGTGAGGAAACCGGACTAATCCCAATAAGGCCGTTTAACCTCTGGGTAGGAAGGTCAGATGGCAGTCGCTTTCGTAAAAAGTAGTGCCTAAGCCATGTGATTAGTAGCCGTGGCAAAATGCCGAGACAACGCGAGGAAGATGATGAGGTAATAACCCAAGCACTGATGGTTTAAATTTTTACGATGTTTATGTCTTTACTCATAACGGAACAATGGTGTTCCGGATATTTGGGAGGCGTGCGCGGAGCCGAGCCCACACATGCACCGGTGTGAGGAATGAGGATAGAGAGGTGTCATTGGACTTTAAACATACCTACAGGGTGAAATTTTAACCCCAGCGGCATCACATCATCCGGAATGTATGAAACAGCCAAATTTTTTTTCGCGATTTCGGCATTGATCCCGTAATAACAGTTGTTCAGTATGACCCATAAATTCACTACGTAGAGTATGATCGGTGGTTAAAATTTCACCTTGTAAAACCAACTCACCACTTGCGTTTCTACATAACTTCATTTCGGAAAAGAGCTGATACTCGTCAAACTACTGGATCGATTTCTATCAAACATAGCTAAGAACCACCGCAATGAAACTCGCTTTAACGTAAAAAAAAACCGTATCGAAATCAGTCCATACGTTGGAGAGATAGGATGCTACAGACATACAGACAAACATACCCTTTTTTTGAGTCGGGGCTTAATAAAAAGGAATAGACAAAAAGATAAACACTTTACCATTGGCTAATAATAAGAATCCCGTTTTAGATTGTAATAATCATATATCGATATTCGTGTCCCAATTTTAGCTCACTAAATTTAACTATCGGCGCTGACGTCAGCATCGTACAGTCCGCTGCATTTAAAGTGCAGCAAATATCGGAAATAGTGGAATATTTTTAGAGTGCAGCTTTTGCTATTATTAAAATTGCGGTTTGATCAATTTTATTGCGATTTACCAAAACGTAGTGAGGTTAATGGTTGAGTTATATCTATCTATCATTTCATCTCTATTTTAACGTGTGTATTAATATCAATTAGTAGGTAGTTTGTACTTAAACTTAAAGGATGACTCACGCTTGAACGGTCCGGGACCGAGCCGAGGCGTCTGACACTTAGTTTTCTATAGAAAAGATCACGTGATCAACTGATCACCGATAACTCACCATAGAAAGCGAAGTGTCGGATGCCTCAGCCTGGACCTCAGATAATATTTTTAGGGCAGGTCTCTTTGTGACTACCTACCAAAGAGGAGGATGATTTTTTGATTTGACCTTATGAAGTGAAGTTTTGTTCAATTGAAAATAATACGCGTCATCAAAAATATCGCTCCGCTTTCATCGCATCAAGCTCACGCCTCACGCTGCGCTAACGCCGCGCTGACTGGCGACGGCGGCAGCGACAACCATAGGTGGGAACGAAAGGTTCGATTGCTGTGTCTTCCTCCAACCTATGGTTATCGCTGCCGCCGTTGCAAGTCGCTCAATGTCGTGACCGTGCCGAGACAGGGCATGGAGGCATTGAACTGTGCTTCTCAAACATTGTTCGACAAATCTTTTGTTAATTATATTTAATTACACAAACGGGTCTACCGCGATATAATTTCATTGTTTTTACCTTTAATTCCGACGTTTCAGCTGAGTTGCACCAGCTGTGGTCACGGAAAGACTGACGTCCCAACGAATGTCAACAGAGATATTAATAAAACACCACTAAACTACCCGAAATTAGTTTATAAAAATGTTTGGGGTAGACAAAGAAATTGCAGCTACCCGTTAAAGTTTAATGTTTATTGTCCACGGCACGACACGCAACACTCACAGTATCCGTACACTGGTCCGAAGATATATCTTTTGTTAATTTTTCTTGTCGTTCTGAAATAATGACATGCATCCCAATTATTACACACTGTCACGGCAGAAGTGACCTACAAACTTAACGGTTTACTGAAAACTAAATTCGATCGTCAACGGGCAGCGAAACTCATTATCGTCGTGTTACACTCATTAACTGGCAATAAACTAGTGTTTGCATTTTGCGCTCAAACGCAATGAAAGCGGGTCAATTTTTACGATAATTTCCGTAAGTATTGAAGGTCGTAGTCGTTGAGGTCATCAGGTCTTTTTTATTTATTTATACACTAGCGACCCGCCCCGGCTTCGCACGGGTTACACAAAACCGTAACAAATTATATACCTAAACCTTCCTCAAGAATCACTCTATTGATAGGTGAAAACAGCTTGAAAATCCGTTCAGAAGTTTTTGAGTTTATCGCGAACATACAAACAGACAGATGCAGCGGGGACTTTGTTTTATAAGGTGGAGTATACGAGTATACGTGCATAGAGCTGGTCCCTGCGGCGGTAGCACGGTCGTATATATATCGCTTGTCACCATGCCTGTCACGTTCTAACAAGTGAATGCGAAAGTGACAGGCGATAAAAATGGAACCATGCTGCGCCCGCTGAAGACGCCATATTGGGGATGAGCGTCCGCAGTGCGGTACAGAAGCGGCAGCAAAACATGTTTATTGAGCTCATAAATATGGCAACATATGTCGTTCGTACTTGTTTCGTCTGTGTACGTCTTGATACAAATATGCATTTATTTACATGGAAGCGCTGTGGTGGTAAGAGCGTGCGACTTTCAATCCGGAGGTCGCGGGTTCAAACCCCGGCGCGTACCAATGAGTTTAACCCATGATAACCCATGATAGGTAGGTAACTATATTAGCTCCAATGCATGAGGAAACGCTGGTGGCCTAGCGGTAAGAGCGTGCGACTTTCAATCTGGAGGTCGCGGGCTTGTACCAATGAGTTTTTCGGAACTTATGTACGAAATATCATTTGATATTTACCAGTTGCTTTTCGGTGAAGTAAAACATCGTGAGGAAACCGGACTAACCCCAATATGGCCTAGTTTCCCCCCTGGATTGGAAGGTCTGATGGCAGTCGCTTTCGTGAAAACTAGTGCCTACGTCAAATCATGGGATTAGTTGTCAAAGCGGACCCCAGGCTCCCATGAGCCGAGGCAAAATGCCGGGATAACGCGAGGAAGAAAAAGAAATGCATTTATTTACATAAAAGATGTATACAGTGGCACTATTAAACTAAATTAATAACTAGCTTTAATCTAAAATAGGTCCTTGAGGCATTGTAGGTACCAAGGATGCTGGCGGCATTTCCTCGTTGTATCGCAATGCTGATACGTTGTGCGAGGTAGCCGCCAGCTCTTCGGGCGCCAGTTAAGTCAACCAGACGCATCGCGATTTCTGCGAACAACTTGTGCGCGCTGGGACCTCATGGACCTAGAGTTTCAACTCCAAATAGTACAAAATGGTACTTTACAGGATTGCCATAAAACAAACCTAACCTAACCTAACCTATCTATAGAATAACCTTACGAAAATCCTGAAAAGTTAACGGTTTCAGTTTTATGACTAACAATAATATATGACAAACAATACACTTAAAACTTTATGGGAAACAAAGGGACCCCGAAAAGATGATGTTATAGGTGATCATTTTTGTTCTATAATGTACCATAATACCTAAAGGTTTAAATAAAAAAAGCTTATAAAATAGCAGATTGTTCCCCCATTAGGCCAGAACAATTAGTCCGCGTCAGGACACTGATTGATTGTTAATTGGCCAATTATTGATGGTCTGTGTGACCCGTGTTCCATTTACCCCAGTAATGGGGTAAAATTGACTGATTGCAAAGTGGACCTTTTTTGATTAAGCGTTTATTTTTACTTATTCCCGAATTTAGTTGAATGTTGTAGATTTAGAACTCTACATAAACTTCATACAGGATGTAACAAAAATACTGGGGATCCGTTTAAGGGCATATTCGGTATCGTGTTTTAATTATAAAAAAGTAGAATAAATATTTTTTGGTGCGAAAAATTTTTTCACTTTGTATGGAGGGTTAGCCGATTTGAACGACCTGCCCCACAGAAAAAAAATGTTTTCGTCTAATAAATTGTATAACTGTAGCTACAAAACGTTTTTGGATAAACAACGTATGGTGTCGATACATTTTATATACAGATGTATGTGTAAATGCGGTAGATAAATTATAATAGGTACCAAACATATACTACCCAACATACATAGCTCTATTAAGTGTCACGGCCCAATAATAAAAGGTAAAGAAAATGCGCCATTATACCTTAAACCTTTTCGCATAATTTATGCTCCCGTCAAGATCAAAAGGATATACAAAGTGTATCTTACAAGAGTAGGTATTTGTGATAATAAGTAGGTAGTTAAAATTATGGCATGCATAGTGAATTGAACGTTAAAACTTTTAACTAAACCAGATGTATTATCCAAAAAACAAAGTGAATCAAAAACTTTCGCGAAAACCGCGGCATCTTTCCTGTGGACACTATGAAATTTACATTTTACTGAGGCTTTCACCACCCTGATTAGGCATATTCAAATATTCTATTTTATGATGCTCTTAAGAAACACTAGACTTTTTGAACTAAACTTACTTACAAACTATAATAATATTTCGTTAATTTTTAGAAATCATATTTATTCAATAAAAATAACGTTTAAGAAATACATAGCAGATGTAAGAAACTAAAACCCGTTCTGAGCCATGCTGGGTCCAAAGGTCCCCATCACGCTAGCAGCGTTAATTGGCAAAATCAAAAACAAAATATCTTTATGAATTTAAATTCATGAGAGAAATCATACAAAAAGCAATACATAAAATATTGTGATGAAAATTGTCAGAGTAATCGACAATAATATTGCAAGCGTTCTGTTAGTTTCTTATAGTATAGTTTTCACCCTGTATACAATTTGGGACTGGCAACATGACATGCGAATAACCTCCATATATCGTCTATTGTGTTATAAATAATGCTTCTGCATAGTACGAAGGCTTGTCGGGCATTGAGAAATGGGTCGCTGTTTGTTCAAGATGTCCTATAACAACAGTTTCATGTTATTCTAGTTATTATGTTTTCATGAGATTGTGTTATTATAAGAAATACGCTATTCAACTATACTCCGAAAACCATTATGGATGGTAGGTATTCAGTTTATTTTGCCGGCGTTTTTTTTGTAAGTTTAATTTATTACCTACTTAATTTTTGCTTTGTTATTAATGTTTTTGATTCATATATTAATTTAATAATTTGTATATAACTTTATAGGTAGGTGCTTCAATATAATACCTACTGTTAACTTATGTGTAATTTTTAATATCTAAATAAAAAAAAATATTTTTACGAGTGACTGCAATATGCGGTCTTGACAAGTCAAACCAGCTTCTTTTTTGGAATGGTCAAATGGTAATCTTAGAACATACATAATATATACTTACCTATGTTTTTTAAGAGATGTAGTAAATAACCCTTCTGTCTGCGACATCACGGTCAAATTACCCACATACATATCTATTCTTTAAGTTCTCTCTGATTAACTAAATATATTTTTTTGTCCAGAAATGATTATAGTCTAAGTATTCCCATATATTTTATTGCGCTTTACTTCATATTGTGTGAAATTATTTATTATAACTAAAGTTTACATCTCATCTATTACACAGATACATAAAATCAATGAAAACCAGAACAAATAAATAAAACGCTAATTCCAAAAATATCATTCAATACATTTTCCCCTAGCATAAAGCGTGCAACGTAAAACACTGCCAAGTTAAGAAGTTTATTTAAAAATAGCTAACAAAGTTTGGCGGACGAAGTTCATTTTGATCGCAACTTTTGAATTGAAACTTTGGAGATAGGCGAGGGCCAAAATTGTTATAGTCCGATTTTACAAAACGTGGAAATTACGGAACGACATTTTGCAGGAATGATCTAGATTATTTAATTTATGTATGTGTATTTTAGGTTTTTTGGTAATACTTGGACAATACTGAAAGTTTCTGGATTCTGATATATGAGACGACTTATTTTTTTCTAAGTGGCCAGTCCAGGAATTTTCGTCTTCTTCTTCTTCCTCAGCGAGTATGCGCCCACTGTTGGGCATACGCCTCTCCAAATCTCCTCCAAGCAGCCCGATTTGCTGCTTCTCTCCTCCAGATTGGACCTGCAGCAATCTTTTTAATATCATCCTCCCATCTTGTTGGAGGTCTGTGATCTAGTCTTTTTGAACGAGGCCTCCACGCTAGGACACGCTTGCTCCATCTCATATCATCTCTGCGACATATGTGCCCGGCCCAGGCCCATTTAAAGGGGCCCACTGATTAACAGTCCGCCGGACGGTATCGGCCTGTCAGTTAGAACAAAATTTTGACAGTTCCGAACAACTGACAGGCCGATACCGTCCGGCGGACTGTTAATCAGTGGGCCCCTTAAGAGTAGCAATTCGTCGGCCGATGTCTACTACTTTGGTCCGTCGCCGGATCAGTATTGAGTCTGAGTAAGAATCTTAGAAAGAAAGTAACAGCTGATAAATAAAAATAAATGACTGAGGTGCATGAATATAAAATATTTATTACTGGTAAAAAGTAAAACCAAAGACATATGTAACTTCGTTTAAGACGAATAAAGTCTAAGGAAAAAACGTGCCTCGGAATTCCAGTAAAAGTCATTCTTGAATAGGTGGCGCACACACCTTTAGCCTATCCTCGGCTAGATGGCGTGACGACACCGTTTCATATTTAACAATTTTAACACATAGATATCAGTGAATGAACATGGATCAAAATGATATAAAAATAATAAAATCATTTATCCATATATATACATTTTTTGATAACTTTATACGTTTTCATTTTGAGTTTTAGTCGTGTGTCGATAGATGGCAGTAAATTTACAGTGACTACAAAATTTACAATGACAGGACCCCTCTATACTATCTATTCTTTTTGGTAAAACCAAAGACATATGTAACTTCGTATAAGACGAATAAAGTCTAAGGAAAAAACGTGCCTCGGAATTCAAGTAAAAGTCATTCTCGAATAGGTGGCGCAAACACCTTTAGCCTATCCTCGGCTAGATGGCGTGACGACACCGTTTCATATTTAACAATTTTAACACATAGATATCAGTGAATGAACATGGATCAAAATGATATAAAAATAATAAAATCATTTATCCATATATATACATTTTTTGATAACTTTATACGTTTTCATTTTGAGTTTTAGTCGTGTGTCGATAGATGGCAGTAAATTTACAGTGACTACACAGTTTACAATGACAGGACCCCTCTATACTATGTATTCTTTTTGGTAAAACTAAGAAAAACTACAACCAGACTTATCGTTAAAAAACGTTATTATGGAGCCAACTTTTGATTTTATCACCAATCAGTACATTTTTGTAGAATGTAGGAATAAAAACAAACTATTAATTAACATTTTGAATATTATAATTATACTTACTTCAATATTTTTTAAATCAATAAATTTTTCACGGCTATCAAGATATGATTTTGCTAAAATAAGACGCGTAATGTAAGAAAACATACAAAAACGAATATGTAGTACATACAGGCCATTTCGAACTTACCCTGACATCAAAATGACGTCTGAATGATATCATTTACTGACATCAATTAATGACGCGAGCGAGTGCGCCTCCTGGATGAGTGCGATACCTAAATGACAACATTCTGATGTCAGTGTACGTTCAAATTGACCTGTTGTACTACGTCTCGCTCGTGCCATGGCATCAATTAGATGTCATTATGATGTCAGTGTACGTTCGAATCGGTCTGTTAGTAGGGGGCCTGTCTGGATTGTGTCCAACGTCTTACCATCTAATCCTAATCACTACTCATCGAATTACAATGTCCGCCGGAGTTAGGGAGGTTGATTGATTCATTTAAGTGTGATTGAATATTTAAGGTCTACTAATCCTATATCCATCCTGTAATCTAATAATAGCTAGTGTAGATACAGATGTAGCCTGGCCAAGCCTGGTTTACTGCTTTAGATCAGCGGTCGGCAACCTATTTTTGCGTAGTTTTAGTAGCGTAGTTAACGATGAGTAAGTTGACGCGGGCCGCACTTTGTTAATATTTCTCAATATTACATAGCCAGAGAGGCTCACAGGCCGCAAGTGACAGTTTCACGAGCCGCATGCGGCCCGCGGGCCGCAGGTTGCCGACCGCCGCTTTAGATAGCAGAAGGTGTCGCAGAAAGCAAACCGGGACTGGAACCTCAGGCAGCATGAGCTTTCTCTGCCAAAAATGTGGGAGGTCGTGCCGCTCGCGCATCGGCCTCCGCAGTCACCAAACCCGTTGTCTAAATAGCAACATGCATAAATCGTCTGAAATAGACGGAAAGGGCTGTGATTACAGATGTAGTTGTTTACCATCGTATTTTCTTGGAAACGTTCGTTTTTGTCATGCTACTTTAGTCAACCTTAAAACTTTTTATTTTAATAATTATGCAATACAAAATCAAGGAGTCAAATAAATGTACAGTCAGCTGCAGAGAGAGGTGACCCCCCCCCCGCATATAAATAATTTGTTGGGAGGGGGGAGGGTGTCACCTCTCTCTGTCTGTAGCTCACTGTGCACAAAATGTAATCGTATATTATTATATATATTGCCAAAATTATTATCTACGCAATATACTGTATATATAACCTTCGTTGTAAAATAAAGCTTCTAACTTCTTATTAAATTTTAGCATTATGTAATCTGTCTAAGCTAATAATAATTACATTTTATTAAAACGCATCGTCCAAAAACAATATAGGCACGTGTGTTTCCTGATATTCCTCCCGTATTCCGTGTAAAGGAGAAACAGTCCAAGTTGCCTCACAGTTGCCCCGAAGTTGTCTCGAAGTTGCCCAGAAGTTGCCAAAAACTTTGTATCGTGCAGCAACTTATTGCCGCCGCTTTGAAATTGGGTTACGGTTTAGTTTTCTACCGTTATTGTATTGTATGATATTTGATATCATATAATTAACTTTATTTAAGACTCAGGGCAAAATAGGTTTATTTTACAAACATTGGTAATTGTATGCAAGTTTACCTATTTGCAGCAAACTTATTTTTCTCAAACATGCAATGAAATATTGATGTTATGTTCCTTATAATAGGCTGCGAAGTATGACGTTTCAGGTGCGGCTAGGACAAAAGGTCGTTAATGGAATTTCATACACATCTTGCAGGCCTAGGCCGGCAAAGTCCTCTTTTTTAATTTTCATTTTACAGATATTTGTGACACAGCATCGTGGCATTCATCCATTAAAAAAAACTAGAGGCAGTATTTGCTTTATGGTTCGTAATGGCACTCTGCCACTACGCCTATAAAAAAAAAAACAAAAAACAATGTTTGCTATAATTTGCAGTTTTATTTGTATAAAATCAACATGAACTTAATAAATAATACATTCTATAATTTTAAATTATAAATTTAACTACACAAATAAAAAGATTTAAAATATTTCATCTAAACGTTAGCGGTAAAAAGGTCTACTCAAACACGCGTAGTTATATTTTTTAAATTGTTATGGAGGTAAAGTTGAAAAATATTCATTCTGTTTTATTGGATTTATGGTGCGTCGTACTTTAATATGAGTTCCGACGAAATAATGAAATTAATATTAATTGTAATCGTAGGTATTGGAATTGGCAGCGTAAGCAGAATTGATTTTAATAACTTGCTGCCTCTGCCGCCAAGTCAAAGATGAAGGATGTATATGGTTGCTTATGGCAATTTTATTATTTGAGAAACTAAGAAAAATGGCTTACAGTTTATTAGAAACAGTTCTGTGGCATATTTTAAATGAATGTAACTACAAATTCGTCAACACTGTGGAAATTATACTTATTTACTCCATGCATAAAGCAACGATGTATGTGAAACATGATATCAACATGAAAGACTATGTAAATTTATGTGACGAAAACGACAGTCAGACGGATACAAGGCGAAAAAATCAAAGATACATGAAAATATACGGGTAGTAAAAATACACGACTCGTGTAAAACATACGCGTGATAATGATATAGGTACGTGTTGGTTATATTTTGGGTGTAGTTTACTTTTAGTTTTTTCTATAAATAAAACTTGGGTTTCGTGGATTTTTTATTTTATTTATTATATTTCATTGCATGTTTGAGAAAAGCACTATACATACCTCGGCGGGAAATGGGGTTGCCCGCGCTCAGACCTATCCGTCTATATGTCTTCGGCCGGCAACCCCTTTCGTCCCGGCCTCTGTAGTAATGTACTATTAAAATGTGTGTAGGTATTGTTAATTTTGTTATACCTATTATTTACCACTGTCGTACCTACGAACTTTTTCTCCGTAAAATTGTTTTTAACTAAATGTTTAGGGATACTACTTTCTCTACCAACATAGCCTTTATTATCAACAAAATACATAATCATCATCATCATCATCTCAGCCATAAGACGTCCACTGCTGAACATAGGCCTCCCCCTTGGACCTCCATACGTGCCGGTTGGAAGCGACCCGCATCCAGCGTCTTCCGGCGACCTTAACAAGATCGTCTGTCCATCTTGTGGGTGGACGTCCTACGCTGCGCTTGCTAGTCCGTGGTCTCCACTCGAGCACTTTTCGACCCCATCGGCCATCTTCTCTGCGTGCAATGTGCAAAATACATAATAAAACACTTAAAACTATAAACTTATAAAAAACATTTTTTTCAAGTCATGATCGCTTATTAGGGTGCCTTAAAGGCGAGCCGCATTACGGTAATGCCATTACCCCTCTGGTAAACAACATTAAATTTGGTTTGCAAGATACATTCTTCTTCTTCCTCGCGTTGTCCCGGCATCTTGCCACGGCTTATAGGAGCCTGGGGTCCGCTTGACAACTAATCCCATGATTTGACGTAAGCACTAGTTTGTACGAATGCGACTGCCATCTGAACTTCGAACCCAGAGGGAAAACTAGGCCTTATTGCGATTAGTCCGGTTTCCTCACGATGTTTTCCTTCACCAAAAAGCGAGTTTGCAAGATACATTATTACGCGAAAATTATACAGGGTGGCCTTAGCCATTGTACAAACCCTGAAATCCCACGTATGGTTACTTCTCAGAAATGATCTAACGGTAATATTTTTTAAATTAGAACAAAAGATAAAAAAAAAATTATCAAACAAATAGTTATTTCCAATAATCGACAACAAAAAGAAACATACTGTATTATTAATTATTGGCAGTGCTTTTGACAATTTGTTTGAAAATGTGCGGCAATGATGACATTTATCACGAGTTAGAATCTTATAAACGTCATAAATAAAAAAGATAATCAAAACGGTCGAAGAAGGTTTCATACTATTTATTACCTCAGGAGCTACTAACACACACAGGTTGCTCCAAAGTAAAAAAATCGTAATTTGCTAATTTCTTCGTAACCGTTACACCGATTGTTATGATACTTTGTATACTGGTTCTAAGTACCCTAATGCATATGTACATTTCGGCTTTGTCCAATGGCTAGGGACACCCTGTATAAATTATAGACTTGACTATTTCCGTTTAAATTTTTGCTTTATTTTAGGCCGAATCGTAAAATGAAATTAGTATGTCTGTAATACAGACTCTGTATACCTAGCAAATTAAAAGTACAAAAGATAAAGCACTGTAAAACAATAAAGAGAGAGAGAGTGTACATTAAAAATGCGTAAACAATTGTCTCTGTCTAATTATATACCTGTTTGTTCTTGTTTACGGCTGTTTTACGACTGGTCCGTCTATAACTAGAACTAAGCGCCACTGAGACTGCATGTTACGTGCATATAAACTTTCCATTGTCTGTGGAATACGGTCATACGGTTATAAATCTTGGGTTCCCTAGAAAGTTTTCACGTAGTAAATACACACATGACTTTAATCATTTTTTTGCAAATCGAAAGTTAAAAAAAATATAATTAGCCCGCTGTAAGATTTGTAATGTTACAAATCTTATCTCTCTTCCCTTCGACCTTTTTACCCGAAGACCTTTTAACCTTTTCGACGCCGTGTCAAATACAAAAGCTGTCACTCGGACGCCACGTCACCGAAGTGTCAAAACTGAAATTAAACTTTATGCATATGCACGTAGGTCTATGTTGCTTTGTGGTCTGTGACCGATTAATCCGTCTTTGGCGTTGAACCTGCGGTGCGGATATATCGGTCATTGGCGTCCAAAAGGTTAACTCCACCTTACCCTATTAATAGTCACGTTCTAATATTAAAAGTAGGTAGGCACTTACTTTAATGTAATTTTTACGAGTAAATTTAGTTAGTACGTACACGCACTCTCACTGCATACGTGTAAAAATACCGATTTAGCTTTTGGTTAGGTATAGTCTTCGATCAACACCGGCTTCCGACACGTCGGAAGGGAGGGGCCCAAACGATATCTCACCGTACAAATCTTTCTGCCATTTTTCGCGGGGGGAAAGGTGCACACAGTCGCACTTCTCACACACTTACATACAAAATCCAATCTGTCATGACGACACAAATACATAGAAAATGACCCTTCAAAGACAAATCTTGCCGAATCTTGCAAACCTCGATCTCTTTTTGTGTACGGACGAGTGACAAGTGTCACAACACGCACACTAACACATTTTCGTTGAAGTATGTTATTGTATTCTGAGAGATGAGAAGTCGGATTTGTCGCTCGACCGATCCGCAATTTGTACTGAGCGAGCAAAATCGATAAATACAACAATTACATGAGACTAAAATATAATAATTGTGTTTAAATGTAATTAAACGTATGATATGTAAAAAAAAATATTACATGCGAAATGTAACACTTTCTTTTTGTAAATTTGATGTCCCCGACCTCTTTTTATAACAAAAAACCGAGCAAACAGGCATTTTTGTCCAGCAGTGTACACGCGCGCGTCTGGACTCGGTCTAGTGAAAAATCCAAGTGCAACTAGTTTTATTACCCGCGATTGCATTAGATTGACGCGCTAATCTTGTACCTCGGCAGAGGGGAAATAGTGCGAATGCCGCCTCCCTTCCGTGTTGCTCGAAGGGTATAGTACTTATAGTAAAGCAGGCCACTGTCGAGCCTCGCAAATGGATGCCGTTACAATGGATTCATCCAAATGGACGGCATCCTAAAGCCGCGTATCCATTAGAGGCAGCCTCGGGTCGAGCGGCTGCCTCGCCTCGAGGCCGCGCAAGTGGAGACGCTTGCTCAAGCTGAGGCTCGCCGCGACACGAAGCAAATTCGTGGCCGCGAGCCGAGCCATATTTTGTCGATTTTTTTACCGTGCTCAAAGGAGCCTCAGTCCGAGCCGTGCATTTGATGGAGACGATCGACGCGTTTTGGCTTTAAACTGCACACGTTGCGGATCAAGCTGAGGCGATTCGCCTCGAGCTGATCACAACGTGCCTCGAGCATTTGCCTCAGAGCGAGCAGCCTCAAACTGAGGCTGTTTGCTTCAAGTTGAGGCTGCTCGACCTGAGTTTGCCTCTAGTGGATACGCAGCTTAATATTAAACATTGTTTTGGATTGCAGCCACGCTATTTGGACTGTTGGAAAGCTCGTCAGTGGCCACCTTTAGGGCCAATTGCACCATCGCACCACCACCAATTAAACCGTTAACCCAGTGTCAAATTCTACTGGTATGGGCCACTAGCACCATTCCACTAACCCGGGGTTAAGCAGTTAAACCGTTAACCCAGTGTCAAATGGTATTGGTAACCATGGTAACTCTAGGTTTAACCGGTTAACCCCGGGTTAGTGAATGGTGCAAGTGGCAGAAAGGGCCATTTGCGACATCCCACTTACCCGGCGTTAAGCAGTCAAACCGTTAACCCAGTGTTAAATTGTACTGGTAAACAAGGTAACTCTAGGTTAAACCGGTTAACCCGGGTTAGTGGAATGATGCAAGTGGCGGTTATTAAAACATTTCTTCATAGGTTAGGTAAGGGCCAGGGCCGGGCCGGGGCCATTTGTAATTTTATGAAGTTTAATTGTTTAATCGTTTAATTGTATGAAGTCACACTACGAGTAAACATTATATAGCTTATCAGAATTTAGTTGTAATGGTGGGTGTTTTCCCCATTAACTTATTGCGATATATGTACCTACTTATAGCGACCCAGATGGTTGTATATGAGTGAATTGCAAAAAAATGTACGTAATTAAGCGCAGTTAAGAAGCTGTGATTAGTCTTAACTTAATTGATTCATTTGTACTAAAGTATTTGAACAAATTAAATTATTTCAGAAAAATATTTTAATTTGCTTTTATCAAGTAGAAACACTACTATATAAATTATAAACTGAAATAAATGTCATATACTAAGAAAAAGTGACCAAGGCCTCCAGTGCCCCAGGCTGGAATCGAACCAGCGTCCTCTGCTATCGCGGCAGATGCCTAAACCACTCGGCCACCGGGTCACAGCGGCATCGGTCAAATTTTTCCAAGTATATGCACTTCTTACTGAAGGCTTATGGCGCCCCCTGGCCATCTCTAAGGTAGAACAATATGGTTCGAACCTTCTAACTAGATCACTCATGTGATACTGAGCTAGCGAGAGAGATGGCGCTGCCAACAATACTAAAGTATTTGAACAAATTAAATTATTTCAGAAAAATATTTTAATTTGTTTTTTTCTTTTCTTAGTATATGACATTTATTTCAGTTTATAATTTATATAGTAGTGTTTCTACTTGATAAAAACAAATTAAAATATTTTTCTGAAATAATTATGTTTGAATTTGATGTATAATAATTGTAACATTGTATAATAACATAACCTACATTGTAACATGCAACTGACACACGTAACGAATGCATGGAAATTATTTTTCACCACACTAGCTCGTAAAGGCTCTCTTTATTTTTCCAAAACGGATTAGAAAAGGGTTGCATTCTGCTGCAGATGTCCTTGGGCGACGGTGATGCTTACCATTAGGCAATTCCTCGTTTGCCTCCTATATCATAAATCATAATATAGTTACCAGATTTGTGATATATTCATTAGGGCCTACACTTACTACCTTCATAGTTAAGAGCCCATCAACGTGCACACTAGCGCCACTGCTAATTAATCGTGATTATTTAAATTTAACGAAAGATATTTAAAAAAGGGGGCCGCTGCGTACTGTTTTTTTGTATTTAAGTATCTTTTGAATACATCAAACTAGTTTTTATGTTGCTGAATTCGCCAATCTATGCGTCCAAAGTTAAAACGGCCGTTTTTCTTTTGAGTTCATAGATCGACGAATCCAGCAACATAAAAACTAGTTTGATGTATTCAAAAGGTACTTAAATACAAAAAACAGTGCGTAGCGGCTCCATTTTTTAGGGTTCCGTACCCAAAGGGTAAAAACGGGACCCTATTACTAAGACTCCGCTGTCCGTCCGTCCGTCCGTCCGTCTGTCACCAGGCTGTATGTATCTCATGAACCGTGATAGGCAGTTGAAATTTTCACAGATGATGTATTTCTGTTGCCGCTATAACAACAAATACTAAAAAGTACGGAACCCTCGGTGGGCGAGTCCGACTCGCACTTGTCCGGTTTTTAAATATCTTTCGTTAATAATCACGATTATTTTGCAGTGGCGCTAGTGTGCACGTTGATGGGCTCTTAAGCCAAATATACCAATATATGCCTGTTTATGTTTACAAACATCATATTTTGTGCGCTCAAAACAAAGCATCAGTTAATCAGAGCAGCAGCCGACGTGTTAATAATTAACCCGTTAAACATCGCGTAATTACCAATTTGCGAGTACACCCGCTGGCTTAATTACACGGCCTGGACAAAGTGTTTGCCGACTAGGCTGCGATGGCTGTTTACTGAACCGGTGTAAATTTTTAGCCAGATTTAAAATTTAAACCTTACAAGTCAGCCATTTTCGGGCGCACGAGCGCCGAGCTAACTAGGAGTCGAAGAGGTCGCCATGGCCGAAATCGGCCGGAAGGACCATCATCATCATCAGTTAGTTACATCTCATATTATCAGTTTTATGCAGCCAATCCTTCAACCAGCGGTCAATATTGGGTCACAGATGCAACGAAAAGTCACGTCATTTCCATACATTAGGTATTAAAATTTCGATTAGCGTTTTCTGTAAGCGGTCCCCAAGCCGCGTAGCTATCATGCCAATCGCTTACGCTCCATAGCGATCGAAACGCAACTGTCACTGTCGTACTAATATGAGAAAGACACAAAGCGTTTCGTTGTCGTTGCGATAGCGATTGTCACCTTGGCTAGGCCGGCTGGTTAATAACCTAAGCCTTAGGTAAGTAGGTATAGGTAAGTATATTAATTTCATTCATATTTACGTCACACATTGAATCCTTTGTCTCAAGAATACATTTTTGTGACATCGCAACGTTTCTGGGTCACACAAACAATGGAAGGCAAGATATTAGACGCACGTATTGCCAGGGGAGGGTTATGAAAAATCGGGGGCGGAGAGATGCGGGCCCAGATTGTGACAGCCACGTAGGCACCGTTCTGACATTCTTAAAACTTTGAGAAATGGCAGCGACTTCCCTGTACCTATTTACCCATTTTTAAACGACTTTTTGCGTAGGGACTTCATATTAAATTTATAATAAAACGGCCACAAAAACCAGCGAATGTCTTACGACTACGACTTATAAAATATTGTTAGTATTACACCCGGTTCAATATAATCGGTCATAATTTCATGTAAATAGGATTTATAGGTCATAGTAAGCGATTTGTGACTATAAGCTAAGTCATCTTATCCGAATTTGTCACAAAGAATTTTAACCGTATGAAAACCAAACTTCGCACAGTAATTACGTCATAGTAAGCGGTTGGTCAGTATCAACGGAGTCATAATAAACGGATTTCACTGTAATTAAAATATTTAAACTATTGCAAATAATTTTTGTAGAAGTAATTCAACTTATTATTTATTTTTATCGTGTGTTGTAATGTTTAGATAGTGTATGTAAAAATATTTTTATTCATTTAAAGTTAAGTACAATATATATTTACAATATTTACATAGGTACTTAATCAATTTTCGACGAACCCTAATGTCACCTGGGGCATAGTCCCCAGGACACTTGCCGCATTTCCCCGCTGTATGGTTAAGCTGAGCCTTTGGGCAAAAGTGTATGTTACATATCTCTTAAATTATATTTAAACTTAAAAGTGAAAGATCTTAAACGAAATGTTGGATAGAATAAAAGTTGCATTCAACTAAAAAACACTAATTTGCATTATGGATTTCTAAATGGCGAACAATTTCGTTGAAATATAAAATTCTTCGCTCGCTTGATTTTCTTGTGTAGGTACTATTTAACGAGTTCCTTAAATAACAGAATAACCTACCTAAATACAAATTTCAAAACAAAATAATAAGATACAAATGCAAAGTCAGTAAAATTTTTGTACTGTATGTTTTTATTAATAAATAAATAAATATTATAGGACATTATTAATTAAATTGACTAAGTCCCACAGTAAGCTCAATAAGGCTTGTGTTGTGGGTACTTAGACAACAATATATACGATTAATCTTACGAAAAACTAAAAAGCTACAGTTAAAATAAAAACTACATGTCAAAATGGTTGCCAAACGAAACAGTTGGCTGAAGATTTGTTGATCTAGTCACCGGATCCTGCTACTATTTTGCCGCAAAATATAATACACAGCGATGGATTTCTGGTCCACAAGAAATTTATATTGTATCTCATTTTTAAATGCATTTATTTTGATTACGTGCGAGAAGTTTTAATTGATCGAATTCAATTAAAATGTAGTAAAAAGAAAATGTTGCATCCACCAAATTGAGTAGTCGTATACATACTCGTAGAGGTAGAAACTAGACCTGTAGAGAATGTCTTAAAGCAGCAATAAGTCCACTTTTGCACTCTCATGTTTTGTGAAATAAACGTTAAACAAATCAATGAAGAACCATTAATTGTCAATTAAAGTTTAGCAAGGCAAGTGTCTACATTTCCAAGTATATTTGGTAATTCTATAGAGAAGAGTGCCATAATTCTAAACCTATTTAAATAGGTACAATCTTAGCTATAAAGTCTCTGTTTATATCTGTCAATTGATTGGTTAAAATATCCGGTCTTCGCCCCTAACGAGTCAACATCTCAATCATTCGGTCAGCTGTTGAATGAATGTCTAAATCCTACGCTCTTGTACACGTGTGCTCTTGTAGTGGATACGATCTAGACCGGTCTAGATATTGTCGTAGTTCGTGCCAACATATATTAAGAATCATTCGAAATTTGGTAGGATTACGACGGCTGGACTCATAAAAATAAATACGTAGATTGTATTAATATTATCTCCTTTATTCATTTAATATCTTGGGTTAGGTTATTTATAATATGAATATAAAAACACCTACAAAACAATAAAAAAATACATGAGTATAATTATATATTATTATCAAAAACAAAAAACCTAACCTAGGATGCCGCCAGCCGGGGCCAACTATGTCAGTAGAAAAGGCGCGAAATTCAAATTTAAACCGAAATACATAGTAGTGTCTACTAGAAAAAACGCAATTTATAATATTTTCATAGAAAGTAATTTAATTTGTTTTTAGAGGGGAAATTCAAATAAATTTTCTATAGGACGATAACCCTTCGCGCCTACATTTTTTAATTTGTCGCTTTTGTCTACTGACGGAAATTGCTTGACAGACTATATGTCAGGTTCAGAAGGTGTACGGCGAAACACGAAAATCGAAGTTCCGTTATCTGCCTCTATCACTCTTGTAGATTGCAGAGTCTTGCATCGTCGAATGAGGCTTGACCGATTTTAGACCACCACATTCATACGAAAGGATACTAGCGATGCTTTTTAGGGTTCCGTACCCAAAGGGTAAAAACGGGACCCCTATTACTAAGACTCTAGTGACCGTCTGTCCGTCTTTTCGTCTGTCCGTTAGGGTGCTTCAAAAAACATTTTTTTTTATCTTCCTACGGGGCACCCCCTTATTTTGTTACACTTATTATGCTGATAAAATACACCAAGCTTCGTAACTTCATCTCAACTACAAGGGGGTGCTCAACTACTTTGAAATTTTGTATGTTGTATGAAACCCAAAAAAAAAGTATTTATTATTCAGAATTTTATTTAAGTACCTGTTTTCAAAGTGATTGAGCCTTCTTGTAGTTGAGATAAGATTATAAAACTTGGCGTGTTTTGTCAATATAATAAGTGTAACAAAATGAAGGGGTGCCGCTTCTTCTAGCTAGAGTTTGAATTTTTCCCATACAAACGTGAACCACCCTACTGTCCGTCTGTCTGTCTGACCGCCTGACCGTCTGACCGTCTGTCCGTCTGTCCGTCTGTCTGTCACCAGACTGTATCTCATGAACCGTGATAGCAAGACAGTTGAAATTTTCACAGATGATATATTTCTGTTGCTGCTATAACAACAAATACTAATTACTACGGAACCCTCGTTGGGCGAGTCCGACTACACTTGTCCGGTTTTTCTTCATAAATCCAATAAACACACAGGAAAACGGAAAAATCACGTATTACAACATGGTCTCCGTCACAAAATGGTGTTTTCGTGAAGTGGCCATGTTTTATCCGCGACGATAAACTCCTTTGTTTATTGTTGCGTAGATTTAGTGCCGTATTTAACGGCCGGTGTAACGCTTTTGAGGTCGTCGTATCTATGTTTAATTTTTTCGTGTCGAACGTTGGTTACTTTCGCTTTCTGTGAGAAAATCTACTACAGAAAAACCACCCACCTATTTTCCAATACCTACTCCAACTAGGTATATGGTTCATAAATTAAATACGTAATTAAATATGTATAATAATTTTATTTTTAGGGTTCCGTACTCAAAGGGTAAAGACGGGACCCTATTACTAAGACTCCGCTGTCTGTCTGTCCGTCTGTCCGTCTGTTGGTCAGTCCGTCCGTCTGTCTGTCACCAGGCTGTATCTTATGAATCGTGATAGGTAGACAGTTGGCATTTTCACAGATAATGTATTTCTGTTGCCGCTTTAACAAGAAATAGAAAAAAGAAAATAAAAGAAATATTTAAGTGGGTCTGCCATACAACAAACGTGATTTTTTTGCCGCTTTTTGCGTAATAGTACGGAACCCTTCGTGCGTGACTCGCACTTTGCTGGTATTTTGATTTTATCTGGGTGTTCGCTAATTTGTCAGTAGGTAACGAAGCCTGTAACCTGTAGCCTGTAGCTGATTTGTTTTTGTAAGCACTTGGCGAAGCCTGCGTTGTTGACCACGAACTATGAATGGACTTGTTATCAAAAGTATCAAATAGGTAAAATATTTTTTTATAGTCACACTTCAACGATAATATTGGTTTTTTTCGTTCAGAATGCACACAAATAAATGCTCTTATACTATTCAACCCCGGAAGCTGATTTGTAGGCAGTCACTCCCGATCTAGGCTAAAAAGCCGCCACAGAGAGTTATTTTAACTGCTTTGCAATATTATTATTTAAAATTAAAAAAAAAACAACTCGGGGGAGAGCATTCATCTGTGACGTGAAGCTCCGGGCTTTAACTATATCAAATTCAGTTTAGTCACCTCTCGCCCCCGGGGGATCTTGACGCTGCCAACATCAACATTTTTCGACATCGATATGTTTGTCGTCCGTCACATAGACGCGACTATTTGTTTTTGTAAATTTTGGAGGTGTCGGGTTGTTTTTGATATATTTATGTATTTCGCAAAACTATCTGCTAATGTAAAATCTTGAAACCGTTCTTTAGTCAACACCCGGCAATCCATTGTGGCTATTTGCACCAATCACAGTTAACAGGCTGATCAACGTCACGCAGCAGACATCTATGAAACTTCCCATACAATAAAATTTTGCGAACGCTTTAACGGTGACAGACGGTTTGGTGCAACCGACCCAAAGTCTAGTATCCGTAACACGACATTGATACTGACATATGTATCACTGTATCTCCCTCGTACTGACATTGGTGCAAGTGAGATGCGCTGCGTTTGAGTTCGCCAACTGCACGCCGACTGCTCGCCAACTGCAACGTCGGAGTGCAGTTCCCATACAAGTTGCATTCGGGTTGCAGTCCGTCTGTATCGGCCCGTGCCCGCGTAAAATTCATGGTGAGGGTACAGCTATCATTTTAGTATAAGGTCTATAAGCAACACTTTCCACTACTTTTGGTATGTGCGAAAACATCATACATTTTACGGAAACCATTTTTTTTAAAGAAGAAGGACTTAAATGGACTTTTGCAAAGCCACTAGAAGCACTTCAGGCTACGGTGTCCATTATTATCACTCCCGTCAGGGGAGCTATACGCTTATTTGCGATTGTGGTTAAACAAGACTATCTGCCGTATTCGAACTTCAAGATATTCACAAGAGACGACACGTACTAGATCCATTCTAGATACGTTATAGTTTAGATATCAACTAGGTAGTTCTCTTTTGCAGCGCAATTCGGGCAACCAATGTCACTTTTACGTTAGATAGAGTAAGATATCTATTAGCTGTGAATTAGATCTCTAAGTCATATCCTGTGGAAATCGTTCAACAGTATCTCCAGAATCGAATGTCAAATTTGACAGGTTAGATCTTAAACATATCGTTATCGTATCTTGGTGATGTCTAATAGATGTCTATTTCAAAATCCGAATTGGGCATGGGAGAGGCTGAATATGGATTCAGCTTGTCATTTCTCGCCAACGTCAACATGTATTGTTTCGACACCGATACGTTCCGACAGTCATGTTAGCTACTATTTATTTTCACAGCACCTCGCTACGACGGGCTGTTTTAGAAATATTTATTACCCGATAGGTTGACGGTTTTTACGATTTAAAACGAGATTTGTAAAGACGTAAAAATGAAAGAATGAAAGTCTCGGAGACATAATTTATTTCAAAGGTTTTACATGCCTGACGGGGTCGTTAATTTGGTTTTCACTTCTCATGCTCAAAAAGTGCACCTTTATGTCGTGCGTAGACGAAATAAAATCGCATTTTATGCTCTAGAGCATAAAAGTAAAATCTTCTTCTAAGACTAAGGTAATCGGTCTCAACAGCCAAACAGTTAAAACATATTGCACAATTTTACTGAGCAATAAAATTGTGTAGATGACAAAACTTGTTATATTATTTTATTTTTGCTACAATTTATTAGAAATCCGTATTTTCTGTCATTCAATTTAGTAAATCACATAAAATAGGAGTCGATTATCGTTCAAAAATGCTCCGAAATGTTTGACTTGGCAGAAAACCAAGCGTCTGAAACTCTGATCACATGTAAAAAATTAAAAAAAAAAAATTAAAAAGTTAGTTGGCGGGAATTGGTTATGTACTATATATGTGGTTCTTTCGCTTTACGACAATTTCGTGGTGTAAATTGCCTCGGGTAAGAATGGGTCACTTTATGCCCTTGTTGTACAATCTACTATTATTAGGGTATTCAAAATAAATAAATATTAAAGGTCATTCTTACTTAAATTTACAAAGCTCCACTGTGGGTAATCAGACAACGATGTGATATATAATGTATAGATACTTAAATACATCAACTCATCACACAAATAAACGCCCTTACCGGGATTCGAACCCAGGACCAGCGGCTTCACAGGCAGGGTCATGATGAAATAAAACTAAGTAAATGGATCATTTGTTAGTTTCTTTTTGAAGTGAAAACTTCTTTAGCGGCGCTGTGTACTTTTTGTGATCGGGAAAAAATGTTAAACTCGCAACAGGTGTCACGTGACCGTAAGATTAGTAAGACGTAAGACGGACACGTGACCTGATCGAAAAACTTTTACAATGTCATTGAGTTTGAGTTTGTCATCTTTATTAATTTAAATGCTATCTAGTGAGTTTCCCTCTAACTGAAGCACTACCACCAGTTTTAACATTGACATATTCACTCACGTTTAAGTAACTTACTTTCTATGCATCTCGCTCGTACTCGCATATTAGTGCAAGCGAGATGTATAGAAAGTAATTTACGTAGACGCGAGTTAATCTGTCAATGTCAAAACTGGTGGTAGCCGTACTGGTATATGTAACTCGAGTAGGTACTAACAGTGATGTGCTTAGGGGTTTCAAGTAATGCGACGAAATAACGCTAGATGGCGTTAACCTCAATTATAACTAGTACATAGTGCTGCAGACATTTTGCACTAGATGGCGCTGTTATTAATATTTTGACGTAAGACGCTTCGTAAGACGGACACGTGACCTGATCGAAAAACTGTTACAATATCATTGAGTTTTCACTTCTGCCGGCACTCCCGGAGTGCAACCCGTTGTTTTTTATGTAACTACCTGAAACAGAAAATAAACCACCCATTTAAAAGAATTAAACGAATTATATTGCTTATAATAAATTTGAAAACGCTTTACAGTATTCGTGGTCAACGGGAGCCTAATCTATGGTCTTAAATAAATAAACAAACCAATAGACAGTCATACTAATACCCATATAATATACAATATTTTATTACCTATACCTATCTAAAACTTTCCTTTTTTTCTTTATCAGGAGGTCGCGGGTTCAAATCTCGGCTCGTACCAATGAGTTTTACGGAACTTATGTACGAAATATCATTTGATATTTACCAGTCGCTTTTCGGTGAAGGAAAACATCGTGAGGAAACCGGACTAATCTCAATAAGGCCTAGTTTACCCTCTGGGTTGGAAGGTCAGATGGCAGTCGCTTTCGTAATAACTAGTGCCTACGCCAATTCATGAGATTAGTTGCCAAGCGGAGCCCAGGCTCCCATGAGCCGTGGCAATATGCCGGGACAACGCGAGGAAGATGAACTTTTCTTCCTGAAACATTATTTTTTATGAAAGGTCCCCATTGTCCCCAAGAGAACGTGCCCCGATAAAAGTTATGATGGAAGTGATAAAAAGTAAAGTTTAGTAAGCCATCGATTTCACCCCCGTGTTAAGTACTTTAGTTATACAGTTTCTACAGATATGATATACATGGACGTACATACATATACTTCGTTTTTTTAGCATTAGAAAAAGACTACACGATCTTGGCGTGTATATTTATTGAATAAGACTTTTGAAAAATAAGTCACTGAATATTTTTACTGTTATGCTGTTTAATTTGTTTGAATGTAACAATAATACAGGAAGGCTAAAAAATAACTGCATTGCCGTTGCCAGGGAGGTTTTGGGATTATACTGAGCAACTTTTACTATAGGACCAACCCCGAAATCGAAAAAAATTTTGGCTGTTTTGATATATTTTGAGTGGTCTATTTTCTATGGGAGGGTAAATTTTTTTTTTCGCGTATTCAGTGTTGGTCCCATAGTGAAAGTTGCTCAGTATAATCCCAAAACCTCCCTGGCAACAAGAATGCAGTTATTTTCTAGCCACCGTGTATAGTATTATGTGCATTTATATTCTTTGGTTTCAAAATTAATAGTGGCCATAGGCTCTGTGATAAAACAACGCAACGTAATTGTGTTTCGGGTTTTTAGAATTGTTTCGATAAGTGGAAAGAAAAGTACCAACAGTCAGCGAAAAAAGCTAGTACCAAAAATGAAATTTTTGCAAAAAACTATTACAGTTAAGAAGCATTTCCCGCATTCTGACGAAACACAACAGGAAATGCTGGGGCTGGTCGGAGCGAGTGTAAACATCTGAAAAATGCGCGCACATAAACAAACTGGCTTATCGACTCATAACTGAGTGTGTATGTGTGCGGGCGATTAACGAAAGAGGAAAGATATGTTAACTTTACATATTATTAAGCCTTAAAGAAGAAAAAGGTTCATTAGAGGACGATTCACGCTAGACCGGGCCGGGGCCGAGCAGAAGCCAGTCATAATACACTCGTACTTAAAGATATATATATCTGTATCAAGTGCGTTCTTCATATGCAGACCCGTTGTTTGACTTTTCAATAGCCCACACATCCGCTGAAGCAAAGAGAATTTAGACTAGAGGAATATTGTCAAAGTAAATTATGTAGTCAGTACATTTACTGCCATCTTTCGACACAGATGACACTTTTAGAACGCCATTTGACTTTGATCCTTATTATTCTTTCACTGACATGTGTGTTAAATTTGTTAAATGTCAAAAAGTATCGCCATCTACTCGAGAGTAGGCCGAAGTTATGGCGCCATCGCTCCAAAAGATGGCACCATTACCTTTGGCCTATCGTCGAATATCTATCAGTGAAATAATAAGGATCAAAGTCAAATGGCGTCCTAAAAGTGTTAATCATTTGTGTCGAAAGATGGCAGTAACTGACTACATAATTTACTTTGACAATCGGCGCGATTCGGGAAATGAATTAGAAATTCACTAGATATCTCTAATTCATTTCCCGAATCGCGCCGAATGTTCCTCTATTTCAAATTCTCTTTGGCTGAAGTTTCAGCCATGACGCATGCAACTGCGTTTGTAGTATACGGTAAACAATATGCCATTTACGCTATAATTTATCCTAATTATCCGGCCTGGATAATTAAATGAAGAAACAATGTTGTTACGAGGGAGGAATGACATTTAGTGTTCTAAGAATTTCTGTACAGTTCAATTCTAGCACGCAGTTATATTTATTTAATTACACAAATGGGTCTACCGCGATATAATTTCATTGTGTTTACCATAAATTCCGACGTTTCAGCTGAGTTGCACCGGCTGTGGTCTCGGAAAGACTTCCGTGAAAACAATGAAATTATATCGCGGTACACCCGTTTGTGTAATTAAATATATGTACAAAACGCGAGTACAAAATACGTCAAAGACCAAAGGAGGATGTGGAGTCAGACCAAGATAACTTACAGCGATTTTTACAGTAAGTGCAAGTGTTATTTAAACGTCATAATTTCATAGAAGTTTGACGTTTGAAATATTTGTTAACCTTGCTCGAATTTGGAGCAGCCAACTCAAGTAGGGAAGTACATACCTCTACCTTATAAAAGACCACTTACATAATTACACTGCTATTTACTCTGTAGATACCTATGTAATACATGATGGCACAAAAACAAATTGATTTTTTTATGTTGATAATTTTCAGATCGGGAGTCGTGGAAATCAAGGGGAGAGGCTTTTGCTCAGCAGTGGGGCACTCAGATAGGCTAGGAAACAAAAAAATCAGGAAGTGTGCGTTTGTGTTTCAGAGCCAAAGCAGGATACTTCGAATATAATTCGTTTTTAGGGTTCCGTACCCAAGGGGTAAAACGGGACCCTATTACTAAGACTCCGCTGTCCGTCCGTCCGTCCGTCTGTCACCAGGCTGTATCTCGTGATCTGTGATAGCTAGACAGCTGAAATTTTCACAGATGATGTATTTCCGTTGCCGCTATAACAACAAATACTAAAAACAGAATAAAATAAAGACTTAAGTGGGGCTCCCATACAACAAACGTGATTTTTGACCGAAGTTAAGCAACGTCGGGCGGGGTCAGTACTTGGATGGGTGACCGTTTTTTTTTTGCCGTTTTTTGCATTATGGTACGGAACCCTTCGTGCGCGAGTCCGACTCGCACTTGCCCGGTTTTTTTTAGTTACTTAACTGATTGTAATTTTTTTTTTTTTTTTATGCCATTTTTGACGTATTTCTGAGCCATCCTTTATAATTTTCCAACGAGGTATAAAACCTTGGTTTAAAAGCGATTACCAAAAGTGTATCCGGTATGTATTAAAAGTTCTTACACTCAGTTCTTTAATTGAGTTCGTACCGTAAGGCTATTTATAAGAAGTTATTTCTTTTTGATCCGCTCTTGACGAGCGCCCTTGACTCCGCAGTAAACACTATAGGTATTCGTTATTAATACTGCTAAGGTGATGATCAAGGCTATTATTGACCGAGCGTTAGCGAAGGTCTCCCTTTCAGCTTGAGCAAAAATGCTTTCATATGTTTATTTCTTAAATGTGAATGATCAGTAAATAATAAATGAAATTGAGAGGAACACCTTTGATTTGAATTTTATATAATATGTTTATATTTAGGCATATTACATATTATATTTCTTATTGAAGCGGTACAAAAATTACAACCTGTAATAGGTACTACTTAGTTTATCATTTAGCCTGCCATTTGTACAATTCTTTTATTTGTAACGTCCCTTATTGGCTATCGCTATGTAAATCTGATTGAGGCTCAGTGAGCGGCCGCCAAGCCACTTTTTCCAACAAATTAATCTGTCTGTACCTTCTGCCCAAAGAAGTTCTTTAAACAACTAAATTATGGAGGGGGTAAAGACCCTACCAGAGTACAAAAAGAAAGAAATTAAGTCTTAACTAAAGGTTCGGGCGCCTGGCAGAAAGCACAGAATCAGATTAAATGACCAGATACCTCGTATGAGCAAAATAGACTTTAAATACTAGGGAGGGCTAGGAGAAAAAGGAAACAAACTTATTGCCTTATAAATTATATTGTATCGAAGATGCGGGTTACAATTAGGTTGACAAGTTATTGGTTTTGCAGCCCCACAGAAGGTGGTATCTAAATTTAAGCTAAATAATTCTAATAAGGTTTTTGAGACACATTGAATAAAGAAGGGTCACCGACCTGTGGGTGGGCACTACATAATACCCGTGGGAAGCCTTGGGCAGAGGTCCTCACGCGGCACGAGCTCCACTGCGCGGAGTCAAAGATCGTAGAGCCCGGAAAGGATGTTATCAGCGTTCCCGCAGGTGTAGGCGGTTAGAGCTGTTCCGTCATCGCCGACCCGGGCGAGCACGTGGGGTACGGAGGTTAGAAAAGCATCATGAGCTCATAGCCGGCGCATAGCGGCGGGAAAATGGAGGAGACGAAGGTTCTCTTTTTTCAAAAAAATTATAAGGGTTATAAGGGCTAACACGCCCCTTATCTGGAAAAGAAAAATGGCGCGAGTCAGCTAAAGTCGAACCGGAAAATTTAAAAGGAATCGCATTTTCCGAAAGACGATTGTGGAAATTGAGGAAAAACTTACGTTAGCCCTTCATTAGGTTGCCGGGGTTTGCCGTGGCGGCACTATTTTCGCCCCTAATCCATTCCTATAACAAAGGGGAATTCCATGTGAAATCTGGCGAGACCGAATTTTCATATAGAATGGAAATACTAATAGAAATCTACATACCTGAGGGACGGAGCAAACCTCCGGAACAAAACACTGCTGGTATTTCACCAAAATAATGGAAATTTACACTGATTTTCTCGGATCAAAATTTTATCTGTTTTCCCATGAGAAAGCTGCCAGTAAAAATGACAAGACGGAATTCACATCGAACCATCGATAAGAAGAAATGTTACCAGGTCCGAAATAAGAATGATTTTTGCTAACCAAAATGCTAAAATTGTAATAAATTTTGAACAATTTTTGACGAATATATTATTAAATATATTATCAAATATTGTCGGATCTATTTTTCCTAAAACAAAACTACCACTTGCGAAATTTAAACGAAAAGAAGAATTTATCAAATATGAAAACGTTTGAGACAATTTTAAAGACATTGGAATGAAAGTTACCGAATCTGTCAAAGACAACGAAACTCAAATAGTTCGCTGTCAAACGTCAAAGTGACAAGCGAATGGTTGTAAATAAAACAGGAATTGGAAATATTTTCTAATTTGGAAATAAATCTAAACAAATGTAGGCTAACTCATGAAGAACTTTATTAAATATGTGTTTAGTATGTGACGTGACTTATTGACACGTTACATTACCCCCTTTCTGTGAAAAAATAAAAAATAGGAACTATTTTTTATGGAAGAAAACAAAAGCTAACTCAAAAATAACCGCTAGACTAGAACTGAACTGCAGAGCTTAGAATTTATCAAGAAATACTATGGGCGGAGTACTAGAGTAAACTTATAAGAGTAATTATTGTAATTGTAGGACATAGAAAAACTAAAGTTGAAAATCCTGTAACTAACTTTAAAAACTTGCTATTATTTATGGTTCTACGGTACAAGAGGGAAAGAGTGAGAAACGACGGGCCTCGGCACCACCTATCAACAGTTCAATTCCGCTTCTACATTGATTTTAGGAGAATTGAAATTAAACAAACTTAAATTTAAGGGATGTAAAATGAAAACTAACCAATCAATTATACTCTACTCGTGCAGATGCAATGCATTAAGTTAACTAACAATTAGAGACAGTTGAGCCCCAAAGCCACTGTCTGGAATTACTAACATGCGAAAACGAGGTTACCACTAAATTTTATTATTTATGAAGAAACAAAATTTATAGTATACTAAGTTAAGGGAATTATAATACAGTTAGGCACCTCTGCCACTGTCTTATGCTAAGCTGACGTGCTGAACTATTTTAATTTAATTAGAGACCTAAGGTAATACAAAACGAGGAGACAATTAGTACAGTTAGGCACCCACGCCGCTGACTAGTTTCACTTTACATGCCAAAGTAACCTACAGTTAAAGAAGAATTTGCTATTAACTAACAAAGGGGGTAGTGCAGCTAGGCACCATCGCCGCTGACTAATTTGGAAATAAAAGGGAATTTAGAGTGCAGTTAGGTACTGTCACCACTGACTATTGAAAAAGAAAGGAAATGGAATGAGTGTACTGTGACAACTCAAATAAACCAATTGTGACTGGCACACCACCACCAGCTTTCCTTACACAATGGAAGGAAATGAAATAAAATGTAATGAGTGTACTGAGACAACTCAAATAAACCAATTGTGACTGGCACACCACCACCAGCTTTCCTTACACAATGGAAGGAAATGAAATAAAATGTAATGAGTGTACTGGGACAACTCAAATAAACCAATTGTGACTGGCACACCACCACCAGCTTTCCTTACACAATGGAAGGAAATGAAATAAAATGTAATGAGTGTACTGGGACAACTCAAATAAACCAATTGTGACTGGCACACCACCACCAGCTTTCCTTACACAATGGAAGGAAATGAAATAAAATGTAATGAGTGTACTGAGACAACTCAAATAAACCAATTGTGACTGGCACACCACCACCAGCTTTCCTTACACAATGGAAGGAAATGAAATAAAATGTAATGAGTGTACTGAGACAACTCAAATAAACCAATTGTGGCTGGCACACCACCACCAGCTTTCCTTACACAATGGAAGGAAATGAAATAAAATGTAATGAGTGTACTGAGACAACTCAAATAAACCAATTGTGACTGGCACACCACCACCAGCTTTCCTTACACAATGGAAGGAAATGAAATAAAATGTAATGAGTGTACTGAGACAACTCAAATAAACCAATTGTGGCTGGCACACCACCACCAGCTTTCCTTACACAATGGAAGGAAATGAAATAAAATGTAATGAGTGTACTGAGACAACTCAAATAAACCAATTGTGGCTGGCACAACACCACCAGCTTTCCGCACACAACGGAAGAAAAGGAACTAGCACTAAATAGTGTAGCCTTTTAAATGACCAACTTCGCTGAGGAAGTGGTGAGAGTAAAGTCCGAGTCCTTCCTCAGGGATCCAATGAGGGGAGGTAAAAGTCAAATCCGGGAAATATACTTATGCTAAATTTATACTAAACCGATCGGCCATCTAATTTTATAATTTTAATAACTACATCTTACTTGAACGAATAAATTAGGAATTTTTAGAGTTATCATGCGGAGAGATAAACTAAATTACAACAAAAGTTAAGAGAGAAAGGGAAAAGGATTTCTAAACTAGAATAGTTCCTTTTCTGAACTTAGGAACTGGTTTGCACAGTTAGACGCCTCTTACGTCACGCTTCTGGCTGCGGTAGGGAAACGTATTCTACAACCCATCCCTACATGGGGACTGGTTTGCACAGTTAGACGCCTCTTACGTCACGCTTCTGGCTGCGGTAAGGAAACGTATTCTACTACCCATCCCTACATGGGGAGAAATCCTAAAAAAGTACGAGAAAAAGAAAGTCCACAACATAACCAGAGAATTTACTGAGGAGAATCTTTACGAATGAAGTAATACTGTACGTTAGGTTCTAGATTATGGGGTAATTAATTTTGTAGATAACTAATGTATCAAATTTTAATTATATCTTTAACATGATAACGGCCGGAGGTACCTTTCGATAATTCTTTCAGAACATAAACATTTTCTGAGACCTTTTTGATAATTTCGCACTTCACAAATCTCGGTGCCAATTTGGCAGAAAAATAGTGAGCAGCACTAGACTGGACAAAATTCCTTCTCCACACAACATCTCCAATTTTAAAATGAACAGCTTTGCGACCTTTATTGTAATAAGCAGCATTACGTTTAAAAGCTTTCAAAAGGGAATTAGAAACTTGTTCATAAACTGTTTTAAGTATCTTAAAAGAATTTGCAAAGTCTTGTCGGTCAGCTATGTTCAGGTCATCTAAATTATCAACTGAATCACTAAATCGATGTAAAGAGGCATCTACTATAACTTCTCTACCGAACATGAGAAAGTTAGGGGTACAATCAGTAGCAAAATTAACAGAACTATTTAAAGCTAATTGGATATGAGAGAGATGCTTCGACCACAACCTATGATCGTCCTTTACAAAACAGGCAATGCATGTCTCCACCGTTTTATTATATCTTTCTACAGGGTTATTTTGAGGAGTGTAAAGAGTATTATAAAATATTTTATTAACATTAAAACCGGTCAAAAAGTCTACAAAATGTTTGGAGGTAAATTGGGTGCCGTTATCGCAAACTATAACTTTAGGGGTTCCAAATTTCAGAAATATATCTTTTTCAAGGTATTTACAGATACTACTAGTGGTGGCATTAGCCAAAGGGAATAACCAGACAAATTTTGAAAAGACATCAACGACTGACAGAATGAATCTGTGACCGGAGTACGTGCGGGGTAAGATTCCAATAATGTCCATCGACAGCATTATCATGGGAGCATCAACAACCTTAGGGTTCACCATCAGACCGTGAGGAGGAGCATTAGAGGATTTATAAGCTTTACAAATATCGCAACGGTTTATATAATCCTTTACATCCCCAAACATACCCTTCCAAAAATAATGAGTTTTTAACTTATGTAAGGTTTTATGTACACCTAAATGTCCAGAATTAATATTATCATGGTTGTCTCTAATAGTGTCCATTATGCTATCACGGGGTATAACAATTTTCCAATCCAAACGGGAATTGGTATTATATTTAGGTTTACAGTATTTATACAAGGTACCGTGCTCCACTCTGAAATTTTTATATTTAGCCGGACTTTTTTGACATTTCATAAACATACTTTTATACCATGGATCATCTATACCCTCATCGGGTAAGACCGGAACTGTAGGTGCGGTCAAAGCAGCAATCTCTATTCTAGAAAGGCAATCAGGGACCACGTGGAGTGCACCCTTTTTGTGAACTATATCAAAGGTATATTGAGATATCCTAGCAGCCCATCGAGCCAAACGCCCGCTAGGATTGGTAAGCCCTAGTAACCACTTAAGGCTAGCATGGTCTGTAACTACCGTGAACTTCATACCCTCTATATAAGGTCTAAAATGTTCTATGGAGTTTAAAACAGCAAGTAACTCGCGCTCGGTAGTACTATAATTTCTTTCACATTTAGACAGGGTCCTGGAATAATAAGCTAGTGGATGCTGAACACCGGTCTCGTCCTCCTGACAAAGAACGCTGCCCACTCCTACTGAACTAGCATCACAATGAAGGAAAAAAGGTTTGGAAAAATCGGTACATTGTAAAACAGGAGCGGACATTAGCGCGGATTTCAACTTAACAAAAGCCTGATCTGCATCTGCGTTCCAAACAACTGGCTTTTTAGAATTTTTACTACCACCCGTTAGACTCGATAAAGGAGCCGCGATATCAGCGAAATTGGCAATAAACCTACGGTAATACGAGCATAAACCTAGAAATCCTCTTAGTTGCTTAACAATTTGTGGTTTGGGAAAGTCTCTAATAGCTTCCAATTTTGACGGATCAGTATGTAGGCCTAAATTGTCTATAATATATCCGAGATAGCGGAGTCTTTCCTTGCAAAATTCACACTTTTTTAAGTTTACTGTCAATCCAGCCTCTTTCAAAATAATGCGAACCCTGCGCAGAAGGGTTACATGTTCGGAAAAGGTTTTAGAAATTAAAATCAAATCGTCCAAGTATTTAAACACGACATCATCGAACTCTGGTCCAAACAACCGGTCTACTAATCGCTGTAATTCAGCGGGAGCATTGGTAATTCCGAATGGCATTCGAACGAATTCAAATAAACCTTTGCCGGGGACAACAAAAGCCGTTTTCTCGCGAGAAGATTTCTCCAATGGTATTTGTAAAAAAGCCTTGGACAAATCGAGAGCGGAAATAAAACAAGCATCTTTAAGGTTGTCCAGTATCCTAGAAGTATAAGGTAAAGGATACGCATCCCTAACAGTAACAGAGTTCAAACGACGAGAATCCAAACACATCCTGATACTACCATCCTTCTTCTCTACAGCTAAAACAGGAGAGCACCATGGAGATTTAGAAGGCTGAATGATTCCTTCCTTTAACAACGATTCTACCTCCGCATATAATTCATTTTGTTTCGCAGGACTCAAAGGCCAATAACGCTGCTTTATAGGTTCACTAGTAGTAACTATTTTATGCTCTACCAAATGTGTAAGGCCTAGCCCCTTCTTTTCATACGAAATATCCTCAAATTCAGCTATAACCTTATCTAATTCTTCCCTTTCAGTTGGCGAAAGACGGACCGCCGATGTCACGGAACAAACAGAGGCTGATTTTTTGGACCTAAAAACTATTTGTTTAAGAAATTCTTCTGCTATACCAAAAATTAACCAGAAATCAAATCCAAGAATAATAGAAGGCTCAAAATTAGGGATTACCAAAAAAGGTACCAAATTAGTTACGCCGTCCACTGTAATAGGCAAGTCCATTACCCCCTTCACATCCGAGGCTGTACCGTCAGCGGTACTAGCACTGCCATACAAACGGTTAGGGTCTATAGTATAACCAGCTTCCAGAAAACGTCGATGTATATTGCAACCGAGAACACAAGTAGACGCACCACTATCCAACAAGCCGGAATGTTCTACCCCGTTCACATGGAAAGTCAAGAAAGGTCTAATGTCATCATCCTTTACAAACAACATAGGCGCTATCCTATGTAGGCCGGAATAAACTCTAATGAAATCTAAACACTTTTGAAGTTCTGACTTAATAACATCCGAGGAGGGTTTTAAACTGGGAATGGAATTGTTATCACGGCAGCCGAAACACGCCTCACTTCGGAACGAAATGGTGTTCGACCGCCGTCTACTCGTTTTTTGGAGACGCTACTTTCGTCGGTTCAGTTGTGCCCGACTTACAAATATCACAGGTTAGGGTGGTGACGTCCCTTTTTTTACACTTAAAGCAAATAGTGCCTCTTATTGTTTTACAATCCCTATAGTGGTGACCATTCTTTTCACATTTCAAACAGGTTAAGGGTTTAACAACGTCTATGGGATTGTATTTTCTAGTAGGCTTGTCCAAATTAGAGTTAGACGTACTTTGATGCTGTGAAGGTACAGTCATAGTATACGCATCAATTTCCTTACTAAGCCGCACAATAACATCCATATCATAAGTGGTTTTACCAACAAAGTGTACCATTAAAGACGGTAACATGTTATGTCTAAATATACCTAACAATACAGTTTCAGTTAATGGGAAGGTGAGTTGCCCATTCATATCCATGAGATCAATAATAAAATCCGAAAGTGACTCTTTAGGTCTCTGCTTACGTGTGCGAAGTTGATACTCAAGCTGATAATCAAAATCATTTTTATCAAACCGGCGTAGTAACGCGAGCTTTAATTCATACCAGGTAGTTACCCGGTGTCGAACAGTACGGAACCATTTCAAAGCAGAGTCTGATAGTAAACACGGAAATGCTCTCACTAAATAAGCCTCATCGATTCTCCGGGCATACTGAAGTTCTTCAACTTGAGTCAGAAACTCACGCACGCAAGTCCTACCATTGTAATTAATTTTACATTTTGTAAGGTCAGGCTGTTTGGTATAAGTATGGTTTATTCTATTGTCCATCAACATAGTCTGGTTAACAGGAGGTAGGTTGAGTGCAGTTGGAAGTCGCTGCGCACTGGTGTCCGTGCTGTTGTGACCAGCATCAGGGTATCCGGAGAGTGTTATTAAATCTCCCTGAGATGGTAAAAATTGAAATTGGTCACCCGCACCACTAATGTGTCGTTCACCGGTAGTCATCGACTCCATTGAAGGACGAGAAACCCCTGGGGCAGTCTCAGGTTCTCGATCCCCATTGACCGACATCTTGAAATTAAATCAAACCGACTACGTGGATGTACAACAAGACAAAGTTCAAAGTTAAAAATCTAAAAGTTCCTCCAAAATAAATCCGAATTTAAAATTCAATTAAAGTTTCTAAGTCGAAAAAATTTTTTAAAACCTTCACAAAAATTTAAACCACCCTGTATAACCAAAGGTCACAGTTGCCAAAATATTCTAAGTTCAAAATTTAATTTAATTTAATTACTATCAATCTCAATTTCAATCTCACCCTGTATATTCTTAAGCGAGTACCACCCTGTATATAAAAAAGTTGTTGACCTGAAGTAGGTATTATACCTAGTCACTAAGTTTATTTTAATTGCAAACGATTAACTATTTTTTATATCCCTGTATGTAAAACTTTAGTTTTTAAGTGGAAGATTTTTACAAAACAAGCTGTGGAACACACACAGAAATTCAAGAAAGATAAACACAGTATTAAACAATACAATAAACAATATACCACAGGTGTCTCAAACTTAAATTCAAAGGTACAATATTCTAATGAAAATTAAATTCCCGCTAAGGCAATAAGTTTGAAAAAGCAAGAAAAAGTCAAGTCCCTGTTCGCGACGACAAATTTGTAACGTCCCTTATTGGCTATCGCTATGTAAATCTGATTGAGGCTCAGTGAGCGGCCGCCAAGCCACTTTTTCCAACAAATTAATCTGTCTGTACCTTCTGCCCAAAGAAGTTCTTTAAACAACTAAATTATGGAGGGGGTAAAGACCCTACCAGAGTACAAAAAGAAAGAAATTAAGTCTTAACTAAAGGTTCGGGCGCCTGGCAGAAAGCACAGAATCAGATTAAATGACCAGATACCTCGTATGAGCAAAATAGACTTTAAATACTAGGGAGGGCTAGGAGAAAAAGGAAACAAACTTATTGCCTTATAAATTATATTGTATCGAAGATGCGGGTTACAATTAGGTTGACAAGTTATTGGTTTTGCAGCCCCACAGAAGGTGGTATCTAAATTTAAGCTAAATAATTCTAATAAGGTTTTTGAGACACATTGAATAAAGAAGGGTCACCGACCTGTGGGTGGGCACTACATAATACCCGTGGGAAGCCTTGGGCAGAGGTCCTCACGCGGCACGAGCTCCACTGCGCGGAGTCAAAGATCGTAGAGCCCGGAAAGGATGTTATCAGCGTTCCCGCAGGTGTAGGCGGTTAGAGCTGTTCCGTCATCGCCGACCCGGGCGAGCACGTGGGGTACGGAGGTTAGAAAAGCATCATGAGCTCATAGCCGGCGCATAGCGGCGGGAAAATGGAGGAGACGAAGGTTCTCTTTTTTCAAAAAAATTATAAGGGTTATAAGGGCTAACACGCCCCTTATCTGGAAAAGAAAAATGGCGCGAGTCAGCTAAAGTCGAACCGGAAAATTTAAAAGGAATCGCATTTTCCGAAAGACGATTGTGGAAATTGAGGAAAAACTTACGTTAGCCCTTCATTAGGTTGCCGGGGTTTGCCGTGGCGGCACTATTTTCGCCCCTAATCCATTCCTATAACAAAGGGGAATTCCATGTGAAATCTGGCGAGACCGAATTTTCATATAGAATGGAAATACTAATAGAAATCTACATACCTGAGGGACGGAGCAAACCTCCGGAACAAAACACTGCTGGTATTTCACCAAAATAATGGAAATTTACACTGATTTTCTCGGATCAAAATTTTATCTGTTTTCCCATGAGAAAGCTGCCAGTAAAAATGACAAGACGGAATTCACATCGAACCATCGATAAGAAGAAATGTTACCAGGTCCGAAATAAGAATGATTTTTGCTAACCAAAATGCTAAAATTGTAATAAATTTTGAACAATTTTTGACGAATATATTATTAAATATATTATCAAATATTGTCGGATCTATTTTTCCTAAAACAAAACTACCACTTGCGAAATTTAAACGAAAAGAAGAATTTATCAAATATGAAAACGTTTGAGACAATTTTAAAGACATTGGAATGAAAGTTACCGAATCTGTCAAAGACAACGAAACTCAAATAGTTCGCTGTCAAACGTCAAAGTGACAAGCGAATGGTTGTAAATAAAACAGGAATTGGAAATATTTTCTAATTTGGAAATAAATCTAAACAAATGTAGGCTAACTCATGAAGAACTTTATTAAATATGTGTTTAGTATGTGACGTGACTTATTGACACGTTACATATTGTTCAATAAAGTTTACAATTCTTTAATTTGGGTACAAAACTACAAACGTCCCTACAATATTGTAGGGCGATGATAATTAAAATAATTTTATTAACATCAATAAAATTAAAAACTAAAATTAAAAACTAAACTAATCTAAATCTAAAATAAATGAATATCAGATAGAGAGCGCTAAAACGTGCATTAAAACTTCTAAATTTATAGAAATTCACTAACGAAAGAGGAACTGTAATTTAAAACTGATAAATGATCTAGTAGATCCACAATCAGGCGCATTCGATTTAAAGTTATTCGATCTGAAAACTGAAACTATAGTCTGTATCTTTAGGTATTTAAATAAAATTAAACAAAATCTACCCTCAAATGGCTCCTTAAGCCAGTTGAGGGTAGATGAAAACATTACATGATCAAATAATGTAGATTAAAGTCAGGTCGTTCAATGACTAATCCAGGCGGTTTTGTATTTGGTTGGTTAACCAACAACTGTTCTAACTACCCGAAAATGTACAAATTATTTGTTTACTTTTATTGAAATACCTAAAGATACAGAGTTTTAAAATTCGAATACGCCTTAAAGTCATAGATTAATTAGTCAAACCAGTTCTACCTGCGTTAAACTTGACCTACAGACAGGAAGCCAACATATTACAGCATATGAAAATTCCTCGCCCAACTCCATCGTAACAATAAACATATCTCAAATCACATAAACAACATAATTCAAGCCACATATGTAAACAAATTTAACACTTTTACGTATTTAAATTTTGAACTCTATTGACATTGGATAAAGGTTGATTTTAGTGTGATTGGGAAAAGTTTAACCTTGGTAGGGTTGATCTGAAAATATACGGAACGATGAGATGTGTTATTTTTATATTATAAATTTAGCGGTCATTGTGTTTCAATTGAGTTATTTTAAGTGTGTGTTTAGTATATTTATTGTAGATATATTTTACTTGAACAAGAAGTTAATAAAAAGTTTGACAAGCCTCATGCAAAGCCACGTCACGCAAGCGGTGTGCCGTCTCTCATAAAGAACTGTATATTACAACGTGCACGTTTACGCACACGCACCTGGTGTGACCCACGCAACAATAATCAAGCAGATAAGAAGGTTACCAAAGCGAATAAAAATTATATATGGTTATCTATACCAAAGAGAATGGAGTGTAAGTATAAAGAGAGTTACTGACATGGTAAATTATGTAGCCACAGTACATTTACTGCCATCTTTCGACAGAAGATTAAAATTGTTAGAACGCCATTTGACTTTGATTCTTATTCTTTCACTGATATGTGTTAATGAATGAATGAATGAATGAAATTAATAATTAATTTGTTAAATATTAAAATTAACGCCATCTACTCGACCGTTGGCCAAAGGTTATGGCGCCATCGTTCGAAAAGCTGGCACCATACCTTTGGCTTACTGACGAGTAGATGGCGCTAATTTCAATATTTAACAAATTAACACATATTAGTGAAAGAATAAGGACCAAAGTCAAACGGCGTTCTAACAGTTTTAGTCTTCTGTCGAAAGATGGCAGTAGGTTTACTGTGGCTACATAAATTACTTTGACAATCCGCCTCTACTATCTATTTTATTTCTTTTTAACAGCTACATGCATTTTTTGAATCTTTTGGGTTTTCCCACACACATTTACATTATAGTTTCCATAAGTATTACTACTATTACAACCGTGGCCACGCTAAATAATGCATGGCCGATGACAGATCGAACTATAATGGACCTGATTACGATTGTACCGCAGTGCAATTGGTGCATTTATGCATTATCCGCAGTTGACGTAATGACATTGCTGCAAGAATGTTATTGATTACTATCGGAATGCAGTACACTTATTTTTTACAAGCTTTTTGTATGTATGTATGTTACGTATGTATGTATGTACAATTAGTTTTGATTCTCGGTGACAAGTTAATAATTGGTAGGTACAAGGTTAATAAAACTCATCTCTCACAAAAGAAATTCAGATTAATTTGGAAAAATTAACAACAATAAGAAGTTAATCAACTATGCTTTATATGGCATCCGCTTAGTATGACGTATTTGTCACTTCCCTTCGATGTCATTATAAACGGATTCTACTGTATGTATGTAATGACTAATGTATATAAGCTATCTAACGAACCATATAACCAAGGTTATTATGTATTACAAACGTGAAGCCCTTTGTAAATTGACGACGCCGTTTGTATCAAAACGGTGGATTCTTACCAAAGACATATGTAACTTCGTATAAGACGAATAAAGTCTAAGGAAAAAACGTGCCTCGGCATTCAAGTAAAAGTCATTCTCGAATAGATGCCGCACACACCTTTAGCCTATCCTCGGCTAGATGGCGTGACGACACCGTTTCATATTTAACAATTTTAACACATATATATATCAGTGAATGAACATGGATCAAAATGATATAAAAATAATAAAATCATTTATTCATATATACACATTTTTTGATAACTTTATACGTTTTCATTTTGAGTTTTAGTCGTGTGTCGATAGATGGCAGTAAATTTACAGTGACTACAAAATTTACAATGACAGGACCCCTCTATACTATCTATTCTTTTTGATTCTTACCAAATGCCTGCGACAAAGTTTATAATTTTGTTCCACTAACACTTAGTTTTTAATCATAATTGTTACTAAGCATTTTGGGCCATTGTTGTCTTTAAATAAATTAATTTAATTTAATTAAATTTGATAGTCATAATCAGTCATTTTGACTTTCGATCATCATATAAAAATGTTAAAATAAGTGACCAAGAAAAGATTCTTCAAAGTACCTAAAGAAAAACCTTCACATGCACTAAATTTACCGAAGCAATAAAAATCGTTCCTGATAAGAGATAACGAAATCCGTGAAGGCGAACCAAAATATACCCGGAAGCATCTTTTATCACCGATAAAAACTTTTACAGTATACCCAAAATCTTTTCCCATGTACCGTAGTACACAAAAAATACCATATTGAAGGATTTTACTACGTAAGTCTAAAGAAATAAGGAACAACATGGAGTTTTTAAGCGGCAAAAATAAGCTGGTAGATTTTAAGCTGTTGTAAGATTTTAGCTCCGAATGAGAATTTTTTTTAAATTTTAGTGCTTATGTCTTTAAGTTTGGGTAGGTTTTTGGCTGGCAAAGTTAGTTTTGTACTAATGTCGGATTATGTAAGGTCTGTAAGTATGTAAGGTCCGAGTTAGCAAACTAGAGGACTTTAAATCAAGGCTTTTAGGTAGTTTGGGTTAAACCAAATTAATAAGGGGCTCCAAGAATATAATAGCTCCTATTTATTCTCTCTCTCTTCGGTGGTTGGGTCAAACACATTTTAGAAAAAGGTCACTTCTGTGGACAATCCAATAAAAGTTAACGACTCTGGTACATAGCTATCCCGTTTTTAGGGTTCCATATCCAAAGGGTAAAAACGGGACCCTATTACTAAGACTCCGCTGTCCGTCTGTCTGTCTGTCTATCTGTCTGTCTGTCTGTCTGTCTGTCTGTCTGTCCGTCTGTCTGTCACCAGGCTGTATCTCATGAACCGTGATAGACAGTTGAAATTTTCACTGATTTTTGCCGTTTTTTGCGTAATGCTACGGAACTTTTCGTGCGCGAGTCCTACTCGCACTTGGCCGGTATTTTTATACCGTAGATAGCGTTTCTTTTATTTTTTGCCATTTTTATTTATTGTGACCTTTTTTCCCTTTTTTGTGTTATTTCTACTCAGAATCACGAGCTCTTTCGACCCTAATGGGATAAAAAATGTCCCAGAGTCCCATATTATACTTCCTATGGTGGTAGGTAACAAAAAGGAAAGTTTGACAAATGTATGGAAAATTTAGGCCACTTTTTTTCTCCTATAAGGATGAAAAGGGCTCGCGATCCTGACTAGAAATAACACAAAAGTGGCAAAAAAGGTCACAGTATATAAAAATGGCAAAAAAATACAAAAAACGCTCATATAGCCTACATTTTCAACCGACTTCGTAATAGAAGGATGATTTTTTACGAGAAACTTTTCAAATCATGTTGCTTTATTAAACCCCGTTGCGCAAATACTTGTTATTTTTGACGTTCTCAAATCTAGACCAGGTAAACACAATAACACCTTTACACCGTGAAATCGTAAATTCCTTGACGTCAATGAAATGTAAACAGTTGGAACGAACACTGTGGGAACGGAGGATTTGTTTACTAAGCAAATTGTAGTAAGTTAGCTTTAGGTAGAATTGTGAAATTATGAACTTAACATTGCTTTTTGTTACGACTTTTGGCGTTAGACGTTTTGTATTTATACATTTTTCCCTATTTATTTACTTAATTAAATATACAGAGGTACGACAATACAAATACTAGAAAAAACAACGGGTTGCACTCCGGGAGTGCCGACAGAAGTGAAAACTCAATGACATTGTAACAGTTTTTCGATCAGGTCACGTGTCCGTCTTACGAAGCGTCTTACGTCTTACGCTCTCGCGAGTTTAAAATTTTTTCCCCATCACAAAAAGTGCACAGTTTTCACTTAAATAAATAACAAGTGCGGGCGTGGATATTGTGAGTGTTGCGTGTTGGACTATTGACAATAATTAACATTATGTGTAGTGGGTGGTTTGAAAATGTGATGTCTACCCCAAACTTACCCGTACACTTTTCGTAGGGCACAAATCTCTGCTTTGACATTTTGCTGGGACATCAGTCAGCCGCGACCACGACCAATGAAACCTGTGTCGAAACGTCGGTAAATCAAGGTAATTGAATAAAATTCGCGTTAGACCCGTCTATAAATGTGAGTTAATAAATAACAAGCTTTAATTAAAATAGGCCCGTGAGGCTTTTACCAAGTATGCTGGCGGCATTTCCTCGCTGTATCGCAATGCTGATACGTTGTGCGAGGTAGCCGCCAGCTCTTCGGTCACCAGCGTCAACCAGACGAATCGCGATTTCTGCAAAAAACTTTTTACGCGCTGGGACCTCATTGACCTAGAGTTTAATGGATAGGTAGAGTTAGACCAAGGAAAGTCTGCAGCGATTTTTATAGCCCACGCAGTGCAAGTGTCAATTTAAACGTCAAACTTTTATGAAATTATTACGTATAAATAACACTTGTACTGCGTGGGCTGTCAGAATCGCTGCAGACTTTTCTTGGTCTAACTCTACATTGATAGATACAATTGATAAATATGATAACTGAGTCAATCTTAAAATAATATGCATGAAAATAATGATGTGTTGTACAAAATTTTTTCTTTAACCTAAACCGTCACTTTTGACACTCCAACCTGTTCTCATAATTTGAAGAGATCTCAAATTTTATAAAATAACTGTATACTTATGTCCTTTCAACATCAAAACATTCGAGACCGGACAACGCTCATGAAATGAGACTGGGCCTAAATTGGATGAGATCGAACTTATCTACATAAATGTTTAAAGGAGATTTGAGGGCTTACCACGACCACGTTCGATGTGTCGCCTCTCTATCGCACTTGTAAAGTCATACGTAAGTGTGACAGGGAGGCAACACGTCGAACGTGATTCGCGGTAGGCCCTTTGGATGCAATGTGGTTACTTTTAGAGCAGTCGAGAAAACGGCTCAGTGTTAGGAAAACAAAAAAGTTAGACTAGTTTTTCTAAATATAGTCTAACTAGTACTTGGCTAGCCGTGAATTCTTGCTGTTAATTAATTGAAAAGAGGTATAAAAACCATCTTCTTTATGTATTGTTTTGTGCATATTTCCATACTTGCTTAAAGGAAACTAGCGACCCGCCCCGGCTTCGCACGGGGTTCACAAAACCTTAACAAATGATATGTCTAAACTTTCATCAAGAATCACGCTATTGATAGGTGAAAACCGCATGTAAATCTGTTCCGTAGTTTTTTAGTTTATCGAGAACATACATACAATACAAACAGACAGACGCGGCGGGGGAATTTGTTTTATAAGGTGAAGAAAAAGTGATTTATTTACCTTTTATATGACATTATTACCGCGTTAAATACATAATGCGGAATTTTACGTGGCGATACAGACTGTCTTGAGCTGATAGGAAGAGTTGTTAGACTCGCTATTCCATTTGTGCCCAAAAATCTCCTTAGACCGCGAAGTCACAACCTTTTGGCAGTACCAATTACACGCACTGTAGCACATAAAAACTCACCAGCTGTGCGGGCTCTAAGGCTGTTGAACTCGCTTCTGTCATGGGCACCAGAAGGTGATATGTTTGCAAGTCGATGGATGGTTGTGTGTCAGATGTGTCTGCGGTACTGTGAGATGATGGACGAAAGTTGATTGTGATCTGATTTTCCTAAATTGTGTAAATACATTACGTATCTTGTAATCTGATGTGTAGGTACAGTGATTTTATTTGGACTGTAATGCTGTATATTATGTTTTCAGATAAATAATAAATAAAATAGTAAATCATAATGCTCTTTATAAGAAACTTTTCTTCAATAACAAACATAATATTAACAATCTGTCAGTTTCCGGAATGAAACGTAAAAGGGAAGTTCAATTCCGGATTCTGTTTCAAAGTAGGTACTAATCAACTATCTGGCAGACAGCCAAATGAACTCGCGATTGATGTGACAAGTTCTACAACTTCTGACATAGGCCAGTCAAATTAGATCCCAAAAAAGCGTTTTGAGGAATTCATTCCCAGCAAGCTGGATATCATTTTAATACCTTCGTCTGGTCCTAAATGCGTATAATCTGAGTTTGCTCCATCCTAGGAGGCGTGGATAAATTTTGGGAGCCTTGGGAGATACATTTTACCTTGGATTGACAAAACCACTCGATGTAGAAGGAACCAGCAAGGTGGTTGTAAATAAGACACCTGGTAAAAAAAATCGGAATTTAACACGATTTTTACCAAAAAAAAGAAATTCAAAGTGGCGGCCATTTGATACAATGTTTAAGTACGAATTCATATTAATGTACTTTTCGGAACCACAAATGTCAATTTTTATCATGATTAGAGCAAATTTTCCATCCGTTTCTGAACTAGAAGCAAAAAACTGAAAAAGAGCAAAATTTTTCTCCTGGAATGAAGCAAACTCGGATTACACTAATTTAGAACCAAATGAAGCTATTAAGGCGATTTCCAGTTCGCTGGGATAATTCCTGGAAAAAATCTAATTTGACTGGCCTAACAACACACGTGTAAAACTTACGAGATCGGACACAACACATGTTGGATAGGATACCTGATGAAATGTTGATGATTTGGACATGTTGATTACAGATTGGTAATCTCGTTGTATTTTACTGACAGCGTTGTTGAATAAGGGTCATTTGCAAATTGTACTTTTGTCTAATTTTTTCTTACTTTTTCAGTTTCGTAACGAAAATTAACCATACAAAAATGCAAATTTGTATAGCTAACACGTCGTCGTAACGAAACTGAAAATATTAAGAAAAGATGAGATTAAGTTTTCTTAATTTTCTCAGTTTCGTTACGAATGTTTGGTTAACTCGATTTGTTAGAGTAAATAACGTTTTTTGGTCTTAATGTAATTATTAAATTGTACAACTGCACTTAATCGCGTATTTAAGTTTTAAGATTTACTCCGACGTTTTGAGGACGGCATTGTTCCCACTGTACGGCTACCACCAGTTTTGACATTGACAGATTAACTCGCGTCTACGTAAATTACTTTCTATACATCTCGCTTGCACTAATATGCGAGTACGAGCGAGATGCATAGAAAGTAAGTTACTTAAACGTGAGTGAATATGTCAATGTTAAAACTGGTGGTAGTGCTTCTGGTCTCGGAGAAGACTCAGTCGCGTGTGACTGTGATTAAGTCCCGGTGTACAATTTAATAATGTGTAAAAATCGAGAAACTTAATGTAGTTGTCCATCTTTAAAAAAGTAGTACAAATTCAGGGAATCAGCATTTGTCTGCCAAATACACAAACAATGGATAACACTAATTAACAATAGACTTTTCAGAAACAACAAAAATCTCAGAAGATTCATAATTTGTAATAAAAGCGTCTTTAACGAGCTTACTGTCATAGTGGAGGTGAGATGAAGCTATAAATTTTGTGTAATACGCTCCCAAACATTTAAAACTCATATTAAAAGAAACAATTTCTTAATTTTTGATTTGATTGGCTACATTTTATGGATGATAATGCTATATAACTTTAATTATACTGTCAAAATATTTCGTATTCTTTTTTGACGTTAATCTCCGAGACATTAAAAGTCAGTATTAGCACAGTTGCGAAAACGCCAACGACTAGTTTCGAAATAATGTCATTTGTTTGTTTGATTGTCGTTTAAATGCTATTAGATTGTGAGTTGTATTACAGTTTATATGTATGTATATGAAATTAAAAAGTAGGCATCTTTTAGGATTTCGAAATTAGGCCTTCTATTATATAACTGACATATTGTCATATAGTTTCTCAACACTCATGTCTAGCAGTTTAAAGATACATAGTCTCAAGAATGCGATTAAAAATAAGTAACCATTGTTAGTTTATGGTCACTGTTAAAGTTCAAATCAAAAGCTATACAAATCTAACCATACCCCTTCTTTCCAGGTACGGCGACATGGTCCCAGGTACGATCGCGGGCAAGATCGTAGGCGGCGTATGCTCGCTGTCTGGAGTGCTCGTGATCGCCCTGCCTGTGCCGGTCATCGTCTCCAACTTCTCAAGGATCTACCATCAGAACCAGAGAGCTGATAAGAGGAAGGCGCAGCGGGTAAGACCCGCCATAATCGTGCGATTACCGTAGCCAGGCACACTTCAAAGTATGTTGTTAATAAGTTGGCGTATTGGTCAGGCCTATGGACATTTTATTTTTGAATTTCGTAATGCCCTTTGATTGTTCAACTGGAGTGGTTATTAGAAGTGAAATCCTTCATAATAATCTCCCTGTCAGTATGTCTACCTTCTCAAGGATCCATCATCAGAACCAGAGAGCTGATAAGAGGAAGGCGAGCGAGTAAGAACTGTCATAATCATCAGATTATATTCTGAGTCATTCTTATTGCAGCGCCGACGAAAGATTAACGAAATATTACCAAATAAATACATTATCTATCTATCTATAATGTCATTTATCAGTGGGCACACTCAAGGACAAGCTTTGAATTTCGTTACACCTACCCGTTTACTATTGCACTTGCATTAATGAATTAAGCTTCTAAATTAAGTGACACGACAGATACAAAATCCAACAAAATGTGATTCTTTAATATGTACATCAACTACCCTTTTGATATTTTTAGATCTACTTTTAATACTTAGTTACAATAACAATGCGCTGTGTGTGTGAACAATCGTAGGAAGATAAACATATCTTATAATTGTAAATACAGATGTCAATCACAATGAAAAAATCAACGATGATCAACTCTGACCAACGTGGGACTCGAACCCACATCCTAATACATTGTAATAATGTGGTACGTCCCACAATAAAAAGGAAAAATATATTAACATTCAAGATAAACTTATCTTCCTACGATTGTTCCCGTTTTGTCACCTATTTAGTTAAACGCTATACGAGTATTAACACAAAATGAAAATCAATTAATTTCGGCACGTATTTAACCGGTCAACTAAATATATTAATCGAATTTGGGTAGTTTAAAAAATAGAAATGGGTACTAAAATAGTTTGGCAACAAAACGGAGCCTTAAGATATATCAATATGAGTTGTATTTTAATGCAGTTACAGCTTTTGATTATTTTTAGGCAGGTACCAAGTATTTATTTGCCAACTGAATTATTATATTGGAGACCATTTATGAAGCACATTTTAAAAAGAAAATGGTTATCTATTAATTCAAAAATGAAGTTCTTTTAAAGTATTTTGTTTGGTCATTACACGGTCAACCTAACACGCTCCTCCTCGCTTTGCTCGTCGTCGCACCTATCTGTTGACTCTAGCAGAACACACGTGGTAACTATTGAAATTAGTAATTAAAAATTTAAAGATCTAATGGTATAATGGCCATTAGGCGTTTCATGATTAGAAATTTCGACTATAAGTATACTGACCATTACGTATTGGTAAATTAATTTGAGGTGTTTTGTGTAAAAAGTATTCAAATATTCCAATATTCATTAAATTTAACTGCTTTCGTGCTAAAATACTACCCAGCTGAAACGACATGCTCAGTTATGACTATAGTTGTGATGTTCCACGGCAAAAGGTACCTTATGGCGGCTGGCGCTTACGTCGCATAGCGCCGCAATAATATTGGAGCGGCGTTAATAATAGCGTAGGCGCCAACCGCCATAAGGTACCTTTACCCGTGGGACGTCACAGTTGATTACTTAGGTGTGAACAACTAGATGACAACTAAATTTTATGATCGCTTTACAATATTAGTTGCCACTTTATTATTTTAGTCACCAACCTATCACTTTAAGTTCCCTATGATTTTTTGGGTTGCTTGATTTTGCTGCCAGTTTTTTTTAATAATATGATGCTTATCTCTCTCTGTGGTCGCTCCCTCATGACTGAGGATCGTGGTCATCGGTGGATGTGGATGCTCCACACCTGGTCTTTATGATCTGCCTCCAACGGTGCCTGTTCATCGCGTCTCTGACAACCGAGCAAAAGTTGGTTGAGGATGGAGCCCCTTTTAATTGATCGCTCCATCTTGTTGGAGATCGTCCTCGGCTTCGTTTGCCCTCCGTGTTTCCAACAATGATCAGCTTTTCAAGGCTTTCATCTCCCCTCCTCATTATGTGGCCGAAGTAGGACAGTATGCGCTGCTGGCAGACTGTGGATAGGCGAGTCCGGACACGAAGCTGTGAAAGGATCGATACATTGGTGCGCATGGCGGTCCAAGGTATCCTCAACATACGCCTCCAGCACCCAGCACACCCAGCACATCTCGAATGCATCGATCCTTTGCCTTTCTCGGGCTCGTATCGTCCACGTTTCCACGCCATACAGAAATATGGGGAATACTAGAGCGCGTACTAGCTTGATGCCTATATTTGAGGCTAATATATATTTTTTTGGCGCTAAAATATTAATGCACAGCCAAATTATATTATTATATGCCCAATGAAAGCTCCTGTTTAATATTTTAGTTGCCTGGTTAATAATAAGCCATTAATTTCTACTTTATCAACTTCCAGAAAGCCCGCCTCGCCCGTATCCGCATCGCCAAGGCGTCTTCCGGCGCAGCCTTCGTCTCCAAGAAGAAAGCCGCCGAGGCTCGCCTGGCTGCGCAGGAGTCTGGCGTCGAACTGGACGACGCTGGACGAGATGAAGACATCTTCGAGTTGCAGCATCATCATCTGCTGCGGTGCTTGGAGCGCACCACGGTGAGTATTGTCTGGGCAAGTGCTAGCTTTGCCATTCTGGGCATATGATATCAATGACCGAGTTGTGTATAGCCACCCCACACTAGCGTCATCCGAGCGTCGGCGTCTAACTAGTGAACGCTATGGCTGCTGCTCGACGCAACGTTGGCGCTACTGCGCCGCGACGCCATTTTCCATAGCGCTGACTAGACGACGACGCTCAAAAGATGTTAGTGTGGGGTGGCCTTAAAAGCCAAAACGTGGTGGAAGATAAGCTAGGCAAAGGTGATTTAGACTGTCTTTCTACTGAGAAGGAGATGTGCGGGATTCAACCAATAGGTTGTAACATTGGTAATGCAGCGGAGCGGAGAAGATAACCAATGCTATTTTTTTTTATTGGTTGATTCGCAAACGTCTCCCGTCATCTCCGCTCACGGGCAGTGGAAAGACAGGCGAAATAAGCATGCTTAATGAAGATGCATCATGATTTTGCAATGGATGAGCGCTCTTCAGTGAGAGGGTTCCAAATGTAAATATTTGACAATTCTAAAGGTAATTATGAAAATGACACAGATAACATATTCATATATGCCTAATCCATCACACAGCTTTCTACATCATAATTTAACACAAATTTTAGACTACAATATAATTTGTCACACGAGCCACAAAATACGCTCTATTTTGCTTTGTTAATATCATAGAGAAATATAAGTAAAGAAAGAGTGAATGGTAACTCCATACGTCAGTTTTCTTACCAAAACGCGAGTTATTTCGTAGTCGACATCTAGCGTCAAGTAGCGGAATTTATCAGTACTTGACAATAGATGTCGCGACGAACGAAAGCTCTAATGCTCAACAATTTTCAGCTAATATTATAACTGGATTATCCGGAACTGTATTTTCAACTCCTTCTGCTTATAATATTAGTTGTAAATTGTTTTTGCAGTACATTTTTCGTCAGTAGCGACACTAGCGACACTTGTTACATCTGGTGTCAAGTAGCGGTATTGATAATACCACTACTTGACGTTAGATGTCGACTACGAAATAACTCGCATTTTGGTATGAAAACTGATGTATGGAGTGGTCCACTCTTTTTTTACTTATATGTATTTCTCTATGGTTAATATGAATGTATAGTTATACTTACAAATAATTAGATAATTAAATAATGTGTCGTCAAGGAAATTGAAATATGCACCTAATACAAAATCTCAAAGGGCTCATGGTTCTGTATAGTTCTGTAGTTTTATTCAGTTTAACGGAGTTGAAATCATATTCGAATGCAATAGAGTCGCATTTGGGTCGTGTCGTTCAATTTCAAACAAAACAATAGGTAAACTCTATATTATTTCTACACTAAAAAATTTAGCAGCAAAGTTTTGGTTTTTTCAGCGAAAATGACGTCAAAAGGTGCATATTTCAGATTCCTCGTCCACACCTGTTTCAAAATTGTCTGTTTTATATTACACATGTATTCACACCATTTTCATTTTCCCAAAGGTTAGCTGGTAGAGAACGTCTTACGCAATAGGTCCGCCCCTTGCACTGTAAGTTTTATGTGCAATGCTCGTAAAATTGGTGTTGTTTTCAATATTCATACATATCTAAAACTTATGTTAACATAAGTTTGCATCATTATTGTAATCACTGTAATGACACTTATTTTTTTAAACACACAAATATAAATAACCAAACATTAGCCGGGTCCACACAGAGCGAGCATACGCGCGAGGCCATTTCTTCGAGCACAAAACGGCCAATGTAGACGTGCCTCGCGCGCGCCGCCTCGGCCGTTTTGTGCGCGAGGAAATTGCCTCGCACGTATGCTCGCTCTGTGTGGACCCCGCTATTAGCGTAGTAAATATATGGAAAGGGATGAGCACACATAATAAAAAAAACAAATTTGCCATACACTTATCGAATCTTTATGTTATAACGTCAAAGTACAAGACTATTTTGAAGGCCCGGCAACTCTTTTCATGTGTTTTCAAGCGAAGCAATGTTCAGCTATACATCATAATAAAAAAATGCGTTACTCTAAATTATATTTTGAGCGCGACGCGAAAAGGGGCCTAGAAGAGTTACCTATCATATACACTACACTACCTATCAATATCATGACACTACATCAGTCTCTACACATTTCATTCCTTTCAATTTATGGTTTCCGTATCTTAATATTTTAATTGATGTCAACAAATCGGATTGGTAGTTTATAGTTCTTAGATCATGCCAATATATATTGTACATATTTGTGTGTTATTAATGATAATGACAACGAGATGTAGATCGCAATGCATGATAAATTAAGTAAATGTCAACTACTTTGTTGTTTGTGATATAACTAAAATACCTGCCCTGTTACTTAATTGTTCAAATCATATCCCCAATATTATAACAAAATAAATATAATTATAAATATTCATAGGTATTAGGTATCTATCATATCTAATACGAGGATCATTATGTAAAGCCGTTCGCTGGGCTTTACAGCCACCTTTCACTAGCGTCTCCAGAGCGTCAGCGTCTAGTCAACTCTATGGCTGCTGTTCAACGCAACGTTGTCGCAACTACGCAGCGACGCCATTTTCCATAACGCTGACATGACGCCGACGTTCAAAAGACGCTAGTGTGGGGTGGCCCTTATATGTACAGCAACATGTCAAGTCTCACTATATCAATGAAAAATAAAGTCTAAAGGTAACATTCCATTTTTGACCACAGCGGCACTACTGCTCCGACACGTCGACGTTATTGTCAATTTCCATAGTAAAATGAATGACAAGACAATGAATGACAGTAACGTCGCAACAGTAGTGCAGCTGTCGTTGGAAATTAACTGTCAACATAATCCAGATTCGCACGTTTTCCATATTCAAAATTCATTAAAAATTCCCTGTTCCAGGATCGCGAGTTCGTGGAGATGGAGAATCCATTCAACGGGGCGGTGAAGCGGCCCGGGTCGCCGTCGCCGCTCGCGTCGCCGGCGCACTCCAGCCGCGCGCCTGCGCTGTTAGCCTGCTGTGCGCGCTGCGGCTGCTGTCCGCAGAAATACCAGGTGATTCATGGAAAAACAATAACACTTTAAATACTGCGGGAGAAATATCTAAGAATAAGAATAATATTTATTTGAAACGAACCTTGTTATCAAATATCAATATCTTGCTAACTAAATTTTATAAAAATGAAAAAGACATTTAAAAAGGACAATTTAAATAATGTTGCACTAATAATATTGAAAAATAAAGTTAAAGTTGAATTAGTACCTATTGTGGCAATTGTCTATAGAAAGATACAGTAGATGCTGTCTAAGTATCACGAATTTATTGCCATTCATATATTTTGGTACAAGTTTGTACACTAAATTAAATATTCAAGAAAATGATGAATTATTTTGTATGAAACTAAAAAAGAGAAAAGTGATTTAAGTAGATTCTACTTACACTAGTAAATAAATTACGTGTCATATAATAGAACACATGTAAAAATGTAAATGAATATAAAAAAATATGTCAAGAACTTATTAAACAGCTAACAAACTGATCTCTGGAGACATTAAAAATAATGTAAAATAACGTTACACTAAAAAATACATAAAACATTAAAAACCTTATAAATTATAAGCTATAATAAAAAAGCACTATTTCTGATTCATATTCATATATTTTATTGGTAATGAGTGATTACATGTCAACAGTATAAAATTTAAATACAATTAATTGTAAATAACATTCTGAGTAGAAATAACAAAAAAAAACTAAGTATAAAAAAACATAAATGATTTGAGATGAAAGATACAACGGTTTTTCAGCGAAACCAGATTTCTTATCAAATACAATTTTATAAGAAGTCTGGTTTCACTGCAGTTGCAACCTGGTAAATTATACATTCCAGTACTGGAATGTTCCTAGACTTGCAACCCACATGGGCACCATACTAGCGTCTTTTCAGCGCCGGCGTTCAGTCAGTGCTATGGAAAATAGCGTCGTTGAGCAGTTACGCTAACGTCGCTTCGAGCAGCAGCCAGAGTTGACTTGACGCTGACTCTCGGGAGACGCTAGTGTGCGGTGGCCCATACTCGTAGTTCCCTAGTAAAACACAAAAGTTGATTATTAACAATATTAAATACTAACTTATTTTACTAAGTTATTATTTACTTCACTTTTTATATATATTAGTCGGTAGTTTGTAGAATTATACACCAAATGAATTCCTGAAATGAATTTAATTAGTCTAATGTATAAGTATTAACCTGCATTTTAATTATACTACTCACCATTCGACAAATACAGTATACACAAACAAATATCATTTATACATAAGTTGGTATTTTCAGTAATATTTTCAGATTAACTTTAATGAGCATTCTTGATTCGTTTATAAGTCACTTAGTTGATCTACATATATTATAATATAATGTCAGTTTTGCACCTACTCACCTCATTTTACGGTACTTAACAAATAATACAAATACATTCGTCTTATAATTATAAGATAAACCGTACTCTCGTACATGTCTGATCCGACATTGTATTGCGGATGACCTTGACCCTTCCAGAAAAACAGCGGCTAGAGAGTGCCTTAGATATGGCATGAAGTCCTTTTATTTTTGCAATGGCTTCTTTTGAACAACAAACAATTTTTCAGTGAATATTATATAAAAAGGCATTTAATTGTAATTATTTCTTCTTTATGGTAGTGTCCCCGTATGACACATGGAAAAAAACAGCCACTAGAGAGTGCCCTATGGTGTAAAGTATTTTTTTTTGTATTGACGCATTATTTTGAACAATAATTATTACATAACTAAATATTATAGGCATATTAAGGCACTTTATAAATTTTACTTTTTTGTGGTCGTATTCGACATCCGATATCGGATCGGGCCAAGTGAAAACGCTCTTATTTTAATATTTTGACGGCAGAAGCGCTGCCGCTCGGTGCGCTGCGTCAGTCCTATCGGACTCGGCTCTTGCCGTCGTCGTGAGGTACTATCTGTTGCCTTAATGAGCACTATGTGGACCCTTTTGTTTGCCGTACCTTTATGTTTCTATGACCGACTTTGATAGACTACTACATGTTTCTTGATTATTTGGATTGAAATGCATAGAAATATTGATTAAAATTAAAATTATAACTAATAGTATTCTATGCAACCGTTACACAATAAGAGTCGGAGTTACAAAACAAGGTCTGGCTAAGTTTTGTGATAACACACAATTTGTTAATAAAAATACAAAAAACGCCAGCAAAATAATTGCCTATCAATTTTTTTCCTTATTATTATTTTTTTCCTATCAATATTTTCATTTTTTTTTATAGCCTATTTTGTATCCTACTGCTGGTGCTGGGCAAAGGCATGCTCTCGCCAGTCGCTGCAAAAAGCATCGAGGTCATCCCAACCTCTGCCCCGTCTAATCTGCGGTGTCCATTCGGTAGCCAAGCCAATTTCAGCCCACCGATCCGGGTCTTCATTTATAAATTGAAAATTAGATAAAATAGTTAGGTACACAATGCTGTGTATTATGTGTATAAATTAACAACATTTACCATAAATAACATATGCTTTGATATTTTCTTTTCTCGGCCATAGAAACATAAAATTGCTCGTTCACAAAACCCTTAAAACTTGGGGTCTTGTCGCTTGCCCCGTCATGTTGTCGCCATGCTAGGTGTATCTCGTGCTGCAATATTGTGTATAAGTAACAATAATCATGCTAGATATAATATAGAGACTCCCACTAGTGCTTTTAGAGCGTCGGCGTCTAGTCAGCGCTATGGAAAATGGCGTCGTTGTGCAGTTGCGCGAACGTTGCGTCGAGCAACGAGTAGCAGTCAAAGAGTTGACTAGACGCTGACGCTCGGGAGTCGCTAGTGGGGTGTCTCATAAAGAGGTGTTTTTAAAATATCTTTGAATAGGTTTGCACTTGTAAGCACTGGATGAAATGGAGATAGTTAAAATATTTATTATTTTACAGATAAGACATTTAAAAATTTTGAATTACCTTAACAAACAATAAAAAAAACTTAAACAAAAGGTGTTATTGTACTCATATCATGGCGATATGTGACTATCTTTAATTATTCAAACATAAGTATCTTTTAATGAGATGCTTTGGTAGAAAGTTTGAATTATACTGTTATTTAATCGATACAATAGCATCTTTTGTGATACAACGAAATAAGACATCATACAAAATAAAGCTACATTTGCAATTTTCCGAACGCAAAGTATTTTATAGATATTTTAGCTTATCAAAGGACTTAAATGGTAAGTATTGGCTTGAAAATATTTGGCCAAATAAAACTATATATTACTTAATTTATGTATTTTCAAATTATCATCATAAATGCATACATTTAAAGGTAAAAACGAGTCCATTTACCGAAAGCATTTCGATTTTAATATCAACATTAAATTATAGTATTAATATTTAAGTATATTGTATCTACAATTGCACACAACAATACTAGTACTTTGTATACTTATATGTTATGCTCAACTTAATTAAATACAAGGTTTTTATACATAATATGCTCTTTGCCTTAGTGTCTTTATTGCCTTTGTTTGTTATAATTTTCGCTAATTTATGTCTGTCTATAATTTTAAGACTTTTTATTATTCTTAAACTTAAATTTATTCTCATTTTGTTCTGTATCCCTTCACTCACACGACATACAAATTGTCATTAAATTGACTACAATTATATTAAAATTTATCTTTTTGCAACTGTATACCTACTTTAAATTCTATTTCAACACTCATTGTTCGTTTTAATCTATGTTTAAACAATTTTGCAACTGAATTGCAATTTTTAAATGTACTTTTATTATGAATATGTAAGTATTGCAAGATTTGTAAGTATCCAAAGACATTTTGCTCAATTTATACCAAGTATTAAACGCCATTTTACCGTTTATTTATATCAATACCGGATACTAATAAGAATAATAAAATTCCCGTGAGACTAAAACATATAAAACAATATTATAAAACGGGTTACTCATACAATAATAGTCGACATGTTTCGAAGCACGCTCTACGCACTCGCTGCAGGTGTCAAGGCCACCCCGCACTAGCGTCTTTTAAGCGTCAGTTGCGCCTACGTTGCGTCGACCAGCATCCATGGAGTTGACTAGACGCCGACGCGCAAAAAACTCTACGGTCTGACGGGGGCAATTTTGGTTGATGATCCTCGAAACGGAACGAAATTATATCGAGCGATAATCGAAAAAAATACTTGAGTAGCCCGTTATAAGAAATACAAATTCATAACGTACAATGAGTGTTTTTACCGTTTATAATTTCGACTCCAAGCATCACAGTACATTTTTTTCCAAAAACTCAAAGCTCCAATTGGCTGACAGGTACTGCTCTTAGATTCGAGCAGGAAGGGCAGGAGGGGCACCCGGAGGTACACTGCGACCTCCAGACCGAGCGATACTTCGGTGTCCGCCGCGGCCAGCGAAGACCCTTTACCAGTACGTGAGCGGTGTTACCACGCAGCGAAGTTAGGCTAGTTATGAGTAGGGGTGTGGGTGAAGCTAGGTATAATAGGTATACGTAGGTCTGACGTAGTGTTGACGTTTCCAATAGCTGACAAAAGGAAATGATGACATGATTGGTCCCAGATGCTAATAGGTATGTAGATCAGATAGAATCTGTTCAATTGATTTTTCATTTTAGAACAGACTGGTAATTTAGCTATTAAACTGTAACTTTAATATGTGAGATCTAGGTAAAAAGAAAGATTAAATGGCATCGAGTCTTTGTTAGAGTTATTTTAATTTGTAACTGCTACAAATAAGACAGAAATTGAGTGTTAGATATGTAGGTAAGTACAAAATGTTACACATTAATCGATTTTTATTTTGAATTGTACTATAATATTATAAGATCTGGTTAGTTAGAAAGTAACAGTCGTTTTAAGATTTTTTAAATACAGGTTAGATTTTTCCCCATAAGGTTTATGATCGCTGTGTGGTAATAACCGGTAAATTGTATAAAAAACGGCTTTTAATGTCTGCAGGGTGTTGGCTGCTATAAAACTTGTCGCTTCATATAATATTGTACACGGTATCACTTTAAGGGCCACACCACATTACATCTTTTGAGCGTCAGCGTCTAGTCGCTGCGCAAATGGCGTCGCTACGCAGTTGCGCCAACGTTGCGTCGAACTGCAGCCATTGAGTGGAAGCCGACGCTCGGGAGACGCTAGTGTGGGGTTGCCTTTAAGTATGGATTTAATGAAGGCCAATGATAGAGGACCCCTTATTACCCCTGAGGAGGAGGAGGATCCCTTATTTCAGTTCAGCGAAAATTAATGCCTTCAAAGCATTGACGTATATATCTCAGGACGGGCTTACGGGCAATAAGAATGGGGCATGAATGGGGCCAGTACAGCGGTGTGACATCGCTACAACGCGATTGGTTGATGAGTTCGCATCACGCACGCGATTGGTCGATGAGTTCGCATCACGTGCGCGATTGGTCGCAACTAGTTGCGTTTGGCCCACTTGCACCATCCCACTAACCCGGGGTTAAACGGTTAAACCATTAACCTAGTGTCAAATTCTAACCTTGGCAACTCCAGGTTTAACTGGTTAACCCCGGGTTAGTGGAATGGTGCAAGTGGGCGTTAGGCTGCACGATTGGCTCGAATTCGTGAGTGACACCGCTAAACTAATACCATTTAGGCCCACTTGCACCATTCCACTAACCCGGGGTTAATCGGTTAAACCTGGAGTTACCATGGTAACCAGTACAATTTGACACTGGATTGACGGTTAAACCGCTTAACCCCGGGTTAGTGGGATGGTGCAAGTGGGCCTTATAGTGCCCGTAAAGCCAGTACTTAGATATAATACATCAATGCTTCAAGACCAATCGGCCAACTTTTAAGGTTATTTATTATAGGCCTTCATTTAATCCGTACTAAGAGTGATACCCAGTGTTTTTCAGTACAAGGTATCCTGTATTAAATGTTGTATTTAATGTGATTTTTGTTTACGGGCTTGCTGCTGTGCTAAGATGTTGTAAAAAGCAAGTTTTTGTTTCAGTATCGTGAAGTGTACTCGTAAAATGTATTTATTGTGTATTTCAGTATTATTATGATGTTATTGTTGTTATAAGATCGTCTTATTCTTGAGCCATTTTAAGAAACAATACCATAAATTTGCGGTAGCAAAATTGACTGTTTTAATAATTTTATAAAAGATATATAATTTTTTTTCTGGCTACGGTATATATTTTATATGAGCATATCGTTAAAAATAAACGTTAGAAAAATAATCGTCGCTAATTTTAATAATTTATTTTGCTGACTTACGCTGCGCGAGACGTGCAAAGGTAATCTTTGTGTCTGTGTAAAATCTGTATTTTTTATTACAAGCAAGAGGATATAAGGTAAACGTACTGGTGCTCGACGCGGTCCGAGTACATGTCATCTTGAAACTTAAGTCATGTCAATAGAGGTCACAGCACTGGTACGTTTACCTACTACGAGATGTTTTCTTTTTTTTCGCTCGTGTTCGTTAAATACTCGTAAATGTTTATCTTTTTAGGGTTATGTACCCAAAGGGTAAAACGGGACCCTATTACTAAGACTCCGCTGTCCGTCCGTCCGTCCGTCCCTCCGTCTGTCACCAGGCTGTATCTCACGAACCGTGATAGCTAGACAGTTGAAATTTTCACAGATGCTGTATTTCTGTTGCCGCTATAACAACAAATACTAAAAAGTACGGAACCCTCGGTGGGCGAGTCCGACTCGAACTTGTCCGGTTTTTTTTATCGGGAGAGTAGGATTTTGTACCACCTGTTTGTACCTGTACATACAACAACGCAGAAATTTGTGTAGAAAAAAGGCTACCGCAATCTTGGATGATATTAATTTTAAATTTTTAAGTTTAATAAGTTTTAAACAGCAAGAATGAGACGAGGTTTCAAGTAGATCCAGGAGTGTTGTAAATGTATTTAAAATCGGATGTCCTTCAATGTTTGTAAATTATTTGCTAGTTATGTTGAAACTCCCAACCGTGACAAAGGTTTCAACAGGAATGCCAACACACCGCACACATTATATATAAAATGGCGTTAACATATAGCCATTTTATAAGCAGTGTTATATGTTAATCGTAGTAGAAACATATCAGTAGAATTAAAAGTAAATTCTTCAAAAAATGTTGGTTACCCCTGACCATTTTATGCAGTATCATCTTTAACATAGTTTACTAACTTATAGTAATGAAATAGAGTATATCATTAGTCAGTCCAAAGTAACACAGTATTGCATCTAAAGTAAGAACGCTAAGCGCGAAGAATTTCGTACATTGACCTGCCGTTTCCTATCTCTATCGCACGCGCACAATTATATTGCTGGCCCGCTCTCACGATGGCATTGACCTCTGGCAGCATCGGTGAGACAACAATATAATTGGCTACTTTCCTACTAGTCAAATCAGCTTCTTTTTTAGAACTGTCAAAACGATTTGCTAATATGGAATTTATATGAAAACGTGTGTAGTGACGTCACAGTCAACTCGCCTACTTTTTATACTTCCATCCTATTTATTAAATAGAAATTGTTTAAAAATAACTGCCTATGTTTTTCTAATAATGATCTGGTGCTTTATTTCGTGCACGGTGTGAAATAATTTATTTTAAGTAGAGGAAAGTACCAAATTGATAGAGACATGAAATGGCGGGTCAAATTACGAAATTCTGCGCGCTTTCAACGCAAAGGAACATGACAATTGTTGGTTGGTCAGAGGTCCACAACCTTGTGTTAATTTGTAAAATTTACAAATTAAAACCTTGACATCCAACGCACACATTTATTGACAGGAACATATTTTGACACGTTACACGCTATTGGGTCTACATAATTAAACTATTTATCTCTAATTGGCATGGCTACACCAAAATTCTCACTCATACACACAACAATTTTACTGCTACTTGCCACTTTCCATTTTTTTTTGTATTTTACACTTTAATTTTTTAAGCTTGAGCATTATGTCGTGTCGATTGAGTATTTAAGGTAGATAAAAACGTAGTTAGGTCGAAAGTAATGTGTATTTAAATGTAAGCGCTTAAATAAAACAGATTTATATTCAGATTAAATAAAACTATGTTTTAAATCTACATCTAAGCCTCATTTTTACACTGACAATGAAATGTACAAACAAATATATTTATATTTTTTTACTAATTATAATAATGTCCCTACTTTATTTTATTTTTTATATATTTTAATTTTATGATGCAGTGAAATAAATAAGTCATAAATGTTTTTTTGTACTTATAAGTTAATAATACCTATATTGTTATTTATTAAAAAGTCATAAGTATTTTAGGATTCGACATATATACAGGTACATAAGTCCAAATCTGTCAAATATGTGGCTAGCGCTTCATTTGCGATGTAAGATGGTGGATGGTGGTACTGGTGCTCGACGCGGTCCCAGTACATGTCATCTTGAAACTTAAGTCATTGTCAATAGAGGTGAAGCAGGGTGTCATCTATTGGGCATTAGCATGTCGAGCACTAGTACCACCAACTTACGTGACTTAACGAGCATTTCTCAAACGGGTTCATTCGCAGCGTATTTGCCATATATGGACACACCTTAACACCTGTATTGAAAAGCCAAAACTATATTTTAACACGAAAATTTCTCTCTCGTTCCAGCAAGCATGTGGTAAATACATTCCTGCGGGGAGCACTGTTCAGGGAAACCAGACGGGCGTAGCGATGGACGGCACATATTTAGTGGAGGCGTCGTTTTAGGGTCCGTCCACCAGCCAGATGGAGAGCTACGTATAGTCCGCACGGACCCCCGTACGGACCCTGTACGGACCCTGTACGGACCCCCGTACGGACCCTGTACGGACCCCTTTACGGACCCCCGTACGGATCCCCGTACGAACCGTCGTATGAACCCTCGTACGGAACTCCATATGGACCCCCGTACGGACCCCTGTACGGACTCCTGTACGGAACCCCGTACGGACCCCGTGATCAGTGAGGGTGGAAAGAATATTAACAACAATTATTAGATGTATGTGTAATTTACGTCTTTATCTAACATGATACTGCCTATGAATTATCAAGTTTTTATCGATGTGTAGGTACTTGACCTTGGGTGTATTGCTTAAATATACGAATTTAATATTATTTACAAAAAAAATAAAAATATTAATTCTTTGTGTTCATCAAGACGCGTCGGTTTTTTTTACATAGTTAGTTAGGTATCTTTAATTAATTTGTTTTTTATCATGCACTGGAATTTTTTCGATTTCCACGTTAATATGTTAATACACAAAGTATTAACAATATATTTAATACTTGACAGCTGAAAAGAAATTTACTGTAATTGAATATTGCCTATACGCCTATACGTATGAAATTTCACTGCATTATATTTTATAAATACTCTAGACGCCATTGTACACTTTTCGTATTAAATTCGTATATTTAAGTAACATACATTTCAAAAAATATATTTCCGATTCAGAATGTTAAATGAATTTTCTGAAAGCAGTGTTTCAGGAAATGGTACAAACTCCTTAAAATGTTATCTTATCTTTTAACAGATATAATACTAAGCAAATTTTTTAGCTGCAAGTATTTTCAGATTCACAATTTTGTCAATGTTACATATGTCACATATGTCACTATAATAATAGCAAGCATAATTTTATAAAACAGAATAAAAAGTCTACTCGTTTATTACGAAAATAATAACTTTTTTTAAATTATTTGCTTTCCAACCAGAAAATATTTAGTCTAAAATACAATAATATTTTGTTATAAAATTAACCTTAACTAAGGCATAGTGCCGAAGATGCTGGCAGCATTTCCTCGCTGAATCGCAATGCTTATTCGTTGAGCGAGGAAGCTGCCAGCTCTTTTGTCCCAGGTGATGTCAACCAGCTGGTTTAGCCCAATCTGCAAATTATTTACTAAATGTTGTTTGTTAAGAAGAAAAAGTTGTCCAGTTTAAGGAGTTTGTACAATATGCTATGTATTTCAGACACTTCTGATTACTAAACACGTTGAAATGGATATTTGAAATAATTATCAACTTTAGAGGCTGGTTTAGATTTAGTCATCTCAAATAAGACAGTTCTACATGGGATAATTATAGCACAAGAGATAGTGTCGGGTTTCTATACCAAAAATATTTATAGAAAGCAAATATCGTGCTAGAGTTGGACCAAGAAAAGTCTGCAACGATTTTGATAGCACACGCATTATTTTAAACGACAAATTTCTATGACATTATGACGTATAAATAAAACTTGCACTGCGTGGGCTATCAAAATCGCTGCAGACTTTTCTAGGTCTAACTCTAGCTATTGTAAATTGATTTACTTTCTATTGTGTCACGTTTATCGTTTGGAACAAAATATGTAAAGAACGACAATTGTTGTACAGTAATAACAATTTTAAATCTTTGCGTAAAAGTATCTACCACCACCTCAAATAGCTGAAATGTGGGGAAGACCGGCATATAACATTTTTGGTTGAGAAGACCGTCATAAAGCAAAAACTCTCGTATTTGTATACGTACTTCGCTCAGACACAGTAGACGCTCAGCTTGTAGACGGTCTTACCCTGATAGACGCTCTCCACATTGTCCTAATCTAAAATCAGTCTCTAATAACCAATTTCCTATCAGTGTGTTACCGAGTAGTGATACATGACAGTATTATAAGGTTTTAATGTTGTAATGGTGACTGAAACAGTCTTGTTCTGACTCGATTACTACAACGTGTATTCTCAAATGTTGTAAGCGTCAATGGAATAAGTTTTTGCAAATTACGGTATATGAAAAACGTTGTAAATGAAGGTCAAGATGTATCAGTATTAAAAAAAATTCAACATCTACTAAAAAAGGATTGATACAGTGTAAAACATTCTTTGTTTATGGCATCAAACAAAAAAAATCTGTTCTTATTAAGAACTATTTCTAATGGATCTTAACCATTTCTATTTACATTCTATATAATAAATATCGAATGCCGCTTACCACAACTGAGATAAGTTTGGATTTGGACATAGATGAATTCGCTCATCGCTGATATGGATTAGTAACGAAAGATTTCAAATTTTGGTCTAGTCAATAGTTATTGAAATCATATCAATATTAGCTGGTTAGGTTACTGATAATTTTTTAAGTACATTTTTAACTTTTATCGATTAACGTATGATGCCAATGCCGCTGCTGGATTAAGAGCTGACTCCGGAAAATCAGCTGTTCATCGGTAGAAGTCAAAATGATGGGCTAACAAAACTTTTCTGGGGCTGGCTCTTAGTCTATGTTAAGCAATTGTATGTGTCGGGTGGCGTTTACGCCATATTAGTTGGCAGATAAAAGTTTTATGTAACTGAAATACGTAAATTTCAAATACAACGTTAGCCTTTGCAAAGCGATATATTTAAATATTTCAACAATGATCACAAGTTTCCGTTTTGGAACAATTTTATTATGTTCCAAAAACTAGTATATAAGTTTATCGGATGGACTAGATAATAATTATAAATATTAGTAATAGTGTTCAGTTGACGTGTTCCTAATCTATCTAAATATTCAATTATATTGTTCACATAAAAATCCAAATGCAAACTCGATTTCAATAAAAGGCTTTGCAAAGGATTTATAATGGCATTGGACATAGAATAAACTATTTAACTACTACGGTTAAATTCATAAGTTCAAATTTCGTGCAGTTCGGGAGTCCTTCTTCAGGTTGAATATTCTTCACGGCTACGACGCGACGCATAAGAGAGACCCAACACTAGCATCTCCCAAGCGTCGGCTTCTAGTCACCTGTGTGGCTGCTGCTCGATGCAACGTTGGCGCAACTGGGCAGCGACACCATTTACCAGAGCACAAACTAGACGCTGACGCTCAAAATACGCTATGGTGGGGCCTCTTTAATGTATACCAAGCCTCCTAAGGGCCACCTCACAGAAGTAGTGTCTTTTCAGCATCAAAGTTGCGTCGAGCAGCAGCCATAGAGTTGACTAGACGCCGACGCTAGGGTGACGCTAGTGTGGGCTGACCCTAAAGTAAAAGTAAAATTTAACCGTAGTATTTAAATATTGTAAAATAAGCGCGTTTCAACTTCCTGATTAAAATTTGTTTTGAATTCACTAGCGATCTAGTGCCTTCGAAGATTATTTCGGAATAATTAATGTCGCTCTGTGTTAGTGAGTATAGAGATTTAGATAACTGGCTCGAGGTACATTGCCACGTTATAGGTAAATTCCGTGATATTAAGTAGAATCTGGGTGCATCACCCAGGTATAACCGCCCACTAGCTCTTGCTAAACAAAACGCCATAAGGATCCCTTGAGGGATCCCATGATATTTTAGGCTACTATCACCCGGGTGATCCACTCAGTGGATCCTACTGGATATCACACTCTGTTTTGATGGAGAAGGTGGTAATGCAATGAATATTGTACAATGAATAAGAAATTCGAATGGTAGCGGTCCCTTGTATGATAGTGATTCTAGTTAAACGTTAAGGGCTGAAATGTCCACATTTTGTACCAAAAATTAAAGCTACAAAATGTGACATTACGGACTCGTTATGGACTCTTATGAATGCAATAGTTCGAAAATGTTAAATAGATAGATGAATTTATGTGGTTATTCTAGAGATTTATTTAAATTATATGTTAAATTTAGTATTAAGACGAGATGTATAATGACGGCGTTGCATTGGATGCATTTTAAGGTTAGATGTAGGTTTTATTTTGTAGTTATTATTATACCGAATTCGATGTTGAAAATTTCTTCCATAAAATTGCCACAATTTCTACTAAAACTAATCTATTTAAAGTGGTGTAGGTAAGTGTTTAAAATCGATAAAGAAGTAAATAAATTCTCAACTTTTTTCCAATGTTTTTTAACTTTCGGTGTTTAAAATATATTTATGTTTTTAATAAAAATGGCGGGCGCCTATTTGTATACTCAAATTCGCTAACCTAACCTGACAGGTATTTTTAAATATTCCAGTATAAATACAATATCTGGGTATACGTTATTTGTATTTGAGTGAATTGCAAAAAAATTGTACGTAATTAAGCGCAGTTAAGAAGCTGTGATTAGTCTTAACTTAATTGATACATTTGTGTTACGAAAATTAACTATGTAAATTGTATTGTATTGTATTTATTGTACTTAATTCGTACACATATAAGTCTATAGCATACGCTAACACACTTTCATGCATCTAACTTAAATGGCTTAACTGTGGTAACACAATGGAATCAATTAACTTTAGACTAATTACAGGTGCTTAACTACATATGTACCTACAATTTTTTTGCAATTCACTCAAATACAAATATTAATATCCTAAATAGCGCTTTGCCATTTTCTTGGTCTGTCAAAATGTGTCCCTGTGATTTTTAAGGCTGTTGAGTTTCTCTTTACAAGAAGTGCTTTAATAAGAGCCTCCCCACACTACGCAACGTTGACGCTGCGCAGCGGCGCTATTTTCCATAGCGCTGACTAGACGCCGACGCTGAAAATACACTATAGACCGACCGCTTAAATGAGTCCTCGCCTGCGCGGTACGGGGGCGACGGGGTAGGACGACTAAGGGTGGCGGAGAAGGTGCGGGCGATAAGCGTACGGCGCCCGCACCTTCCCCCCGCCCTGAGTCGTCCTACCCCGTCGCCCCCGTACCGCGCAGGCGAGGACTCATTTAAGTGGTCGGACTATAGTGTGGCGTGGCCCATATATATAATTGTTTGTTTGTTATAAGACAATACAAGAATAAAGGCCTAAGCGCTCAGATTGACATTGGTGCCAAAACGGTACCAAACTTAGATTCGAACCAATTCTGCGGAATACATTTTATTCATCTCTAAAATATTTGGATGAGAGACACGTCGAATATTACCTAAAATAAGATGAATAAGAATAATTTTCTATTAAAGTTAATATGCATATAAATAATATATTTATATACAAAACAAATGTAAAATTATATTAAACTATAAAAGAGCTCACAGTAATGTATAAAGTATAAAATAATATAAAATTAATTTGAAGTGCGTAATATTTTATTTTGTGTATTTTAACATTTTAAAAGTACATATTTTAATTCTTACAAAATATTCTTAATAATTCGTCTCATTTTAAAATTTTCGCAGAATTGGTTTTTGCATGCATGCAATGGATATATTTTCTTGAACTCAGAACTCGATCAAAATGTGACGATTGACTTAAGGGCTGTGTTTTTAACCAATTCAGAGGGCTACCGCGAACAACGTTCGAGTTGCCCCTCTGTCGCACTTGTAGATTTGTACGTAAGTGTGACAAGGAGGCAACACGTCGAACGTGGCTCGCGGTAGGCGGTTTATACTGTAATTTCAAGGGAATATTTCCGATATACATGCGACAATTATTGGGAAATTGAGTTCCACAAATCTTTATTCTTATATTAAATTCTTTGAGTACACAATCCGATAGCACCACAAATAATTAGGTACTAGGTATCATTATGTAACTGTTGCATTATAAAGAAGACTTCCAGAAAAGTCTCGTTTATAATACAACAGTGTTTTATATGACAGTTACATAATACGATTTTTGTTCGAAATTAAATGACAAAAAATGTGAAAATATGAAAATTTTAAATGAAATTAAACATTTTATATAGACGTAATATGGACGTTTTTACATGTCTATTACAATATTTGTAGTACTTATTATGAAACTGTAAACAGGTATACAATGAATTGTTTACTGAACAACAAAATATTACTAACAAAATCATCTTTTATATTTTGACTTATTTTTGTTGGATGCTTTTGGTATTGTGGCTTAATGAAATATGCTGATATCCTGTTGCAATTTTATTTTACATATCTATCCCTAGACTTGTATAAATTAATTATAACATCTGCTCTACCAGAACTTTTAAATATAGATAATTCAACCGTAAATAATTTTATAGTGTTTCCAGGGGGTAATTCTTGTATCGCCGATTTTTTTGATAAATTAATGTAATATTTAAGTCTATTTTTTTGTCATGGGATAAATTAAACCACTTGTAACTATCCATAGCTGTTTTATAAGTTACGAGTTACGTATGTTTTTGTAAAACTCGCTTACAGCTCGTTTCTTAAATTCGCGCCGTATTTTAATGCCTTTCATTATCTATGTAGCAGGTACGTAAAAATATTTCTGACGATCGCGTTAAGAATCTTTACAAGTAGGTACCGACTAACTAAAACATAAAATATGACCATGAAATGTAAAAAGCAGTACTTTTATGATAATAAATACTGGCGTATATTATTATTTGAAGATTATCGATAAAAATCTTCGATTCAAGAATATACAGGGTGTCCCAGAACTACCACGTCACAGTGACACCGAAGGTAGGATAACTCAAGAGGAACCTAACCAGCCTAACATGACCCCAGTAAAAGTTGCATAGTTTTCGAGTTATTAGAGAATTTTCCCCTTTGTTTTAACATTTTTAGAACGAACGGGAAAATTCAAATTTGTTTTTTCGGGTATAACTCGAAAAAACCGAACCGTGCTACTTTTACTAGGGTCATGTTAGGCTGGTTAGGTTCCTCTTGAGTTGACCTACCTCCAGTGTCACTGTGGCGTAGTAGTTCTGGGACACCGTGTATAGGTACCCTCTTTGTCGATATCGACAATTGTATAGTGTTGTCGGGATGTCGGACCAATCTCGGGCCCTGCCCGTAACTTCATGGTACTAAATGGACCCAGTGCTACAAGTCGTGAGTCCGAAAATGGACCTTATTAATGCTGTCACAGGGCTTATAGTCGAATGTCGTGGGATATGACTTACGACTTTTAAAGCTAGAGAATCAAATGTCCATATTATGTATGCGTTTGTGTAGCAATATGTTACAGTTAATGTTTTTAGTGAACATTGGTTTACTGTGGTTACTATTGGTTAACCCTGATTATGATTGGTTAATATATACACTCACGACCAATAAAAGCAGGCCACTTGGTATAGGAAAAATCACTCGTGTACTAAATGTATTTTCTTGATTACCTGATGTGTAGTTTCTAGCTGGTAAAATTATTTAATTTATTTGTCTATTCTACTAAAATCACAGCACTCAGAAGATCACCTTTTTACTTGAAGCTACTTTACATAAAATAACAACAAAATGTTACACGCGTATATAAAATATGGATTACGGCCCCGTTTTAAAAATAAGATTTTTGACATTAGGCACCTACCATCAAATGCAATGGTAATATGGCAGAACAAATGTAATGGTCACAGGAGAAAAGAATATCACAACGATCCAATATTTGTCAAAATGTAAACCAAACCATTCTAAGAATACATGAATTGTAAAAAAAGCGTCCACAATTTATTTCTTATAATTGTTATGGATGGATATTTAATTTGTTGTTGAATTATTTTCGTCAGATTTCGAAAAATTTTGGTGGAGTGTTCCCTATTCTATACAATATTTATTTATATAAGATCAAGCTTATAAGCTCAATTTCATTTAATCCTAAAAACCCTTCCTCTGAGCTACGAAAACTTATGGAATTTTCGTAATTCAACGGAAAATTAGAAAAACTTTTTTGGGATAAATTTGAATTTCGTATTTATTCCGGCCAGATGGCGCCAACCACGTTCGACGTGTTGCCTTCCTGTCACACTTACGTACGAACAAGTGCGACAGAGAGGCTACACGTCCAACGTGGTTCGCGATAGACCCTCAGAATAAGGAGCTCTTCAAACCAGCCAAATTTTATTCAAAATTTAACGAAAAATAAATCGGCAACAATATATAATCGGGTCTTATACGGAGTGACTCAAAAAACGGGGCCCAGATAGACAAAATGAGTTGATAGAGTTGTTCAGAATGTGGTTTAGTGTAAGGTCCTCGGTTATGAACCTCTAGCTTAACGATTCTTTGTTATTTTGAGAAAAAATAAACTTGATTGTATATAACGAATAATGTTGTTGTTTTATTCACCATTTAGATGGTTGGCAATTTGGCAGACCTCAACTACAGTGTAAAAAGTAACAGTGGACCGACGCCTTATTTGATGTTTTCGTAAGAACACAGTGCACAACTGCTCAAGTCTTACACTTGATTTACTTTAAGACACGCTAGCCCTGCAAGTAGTACCGAGCTACTAACAATGGCGATGTATGCAGCTCAGGTGCGCGCAACCCACACTTCGCCCCTCGCACCCTGCATGATTGCCCTGTCTAATAGGCTTTGTCGAATGACTGTATTGATTTATTGCCTTAATTGTGCGTTTCTCCAGAAACTTCATGCCTCGCACAGCTCAACTGTGGAATGAACTGTCGCTCGCGGCATTTCCGTACCGATACGACTTTCAAGCCTTCAAGAAAAGACCGTACTCCCATCTTAAAGGCCGGCAATGTCTCTGGTGTTGCAGGTGTCCAATTGTCCTTGGGCAACGGTAATTGCTTACCATCAGGCGATTTGACTGCTCGCTGACCTCCTTTATCATAAAAAAACCCTTTTATTGTGAGGTATAAACCCAGACTCCAATGATATTTACTTTGACATTTGTCACAAATGCACAATTTTTTAAACGTTAGTCAGACTTATAATGGTAAAAAAAAACAGTAGTTTATCATCTACTATGCATAGGGTTGATCCTGCTCGCGTCTCCTGAATCACCCTGTATTCAATGAATCGTTGGTCAAATGAAAACTATACCGCCATCTATCGGTGAACGTAGTAACTAGCGAAACATCAGCGGATGTTTGAGTAGGGCGCTACGCTTTACTACGAGTAAAGGTTCACGTATTCTACTAATAACAGAGACGCCCTAATAGATGGCAGCGCGCAATGAAATAGAAGTTCATTTTTAATTCGATAGATGGCGTTACAATGTTGTATAATTTGTTTATTGTTGGACTTTGTCAACTTAATATTTAGAAAAGAAAAATCTATTACCTACGTGACTACAAGTTTCTTAAAATAGATGAGGAAGCGAGGGGATTTTTACACCAAACAAAATTATATTTTATATCGGTTAAAATGTACTAACTCTGATAGTTGAATCAAAAATTTCATATAATATTTTGACTCGGTCCACCTTGTATATGTCTAATATATCGATGACATGAGAAAGTCGAAGGTATTTTTGATGCTTATTTGATGGCAAAAGTAAGTAGGTAGAGTTAAACCAAGAAAAGTCTGCAGTGATTTTGACAGCGCACGCAGTGCAGGTGTTATTTTAAACTTCAAACTTCTATGAAATTATGTCGTATAAATAACACTGGCACTGTGCTTTCAAAATCGCTGCAGACTTTTCTTGGTCTGACTCTACTTATCCATAATAAAATCATATCATTACATACATACACTTTTTAGAATCTACCGACTAGGCAACTCAGTATGTTTCAAAATATACCAACATACATTTTATTCAGCGTATATTAAACTACTATACATCATATACTAACGGACTATAACTCAACAATATCTCCCGGATACAGCTCATAATAAAATTATAATTGATTCTTCTAGAACAAGACACAATATAATTATTACCTACCGTATTTTAACACAGCACAACATAAAACACAATTTCTAGAAAAGATGCCATGAAAAAAAAACTAGACTATATTTTTAAGGGCAGACTTTATAAAGGATAAAGACTAAACGGAAAATAAATCACAAAAACTGGTATACTTTCCATTTTTTTAAAGAAAGAAAGAATAGTTATTTACGATACAAGTGCGGAAAAGAGGAAATTACCTATTCGCATGTGTATCGTACAACGTTTTATAGTACATATGGCCCTTTAAACTTTTGACATACACACGAAAAGTGCTATTTTACGCACTAGTGCGGGAAAATAGAGCCATAATGTACTGTAGTTGGGTTTAAGCCCCCTTAAACCTGAATTGTACATCATCAGTTTGATGCCATAACGCTTAACTAGCAGCTCATTAGTATCAATCTTTTGACATTGGAAATGTCTTTTCGTTCGCTCCAGTATACGGTCCGATTTCACGAAAAAGTGCGATCCCCTTATATCTCGGAAAGTTGTGAAGATATGATATTAAAAAATAGGCTCAAAAGACGCACAATCACGAGAGCTGTAAGGTGCAAAAATAATTATTCGAGAAGGTCAAAAACAAAAAAAAATTATGGTCGAAATAGTGAAAATAAAATTCAATTTTTTCCGAATTTTTGATTTTGGTGCTCGATAATTTGGAAACGAAGAATGATATCAAAAATTTGAGAAAAACGGCTCTGGACAATTTAGTCAGCTACAATTTGAGCCTAAAACAAAGACGATCGGGTTAAGGGTTTGCCCTGTAGCCTAACCTTAAAATAGTCAAAAAGTCAGAACGACATTTTTCACAGGACATTTATGACTTCATGTTTCGCAGAGTTCGTTATCGGTGTTTGTTGTGAATTATCGGGATTATGACGGCAGAATAACACTTGCACTGCGTGGGCTTTCAAAATCGCTGCAGATTTTTCTTGGTCTAACTCTATCTATCCTGTTTGAGACGGGCGTAGATAACGCACTATTCGACAATCTATGCATTCTTGTGGTGGTGGAAATAGAAATAGAGATAGAGGCAGAGGGAGAGGGAGAGGGAGAGGGAGAGGGAGAGGGAGAGGGAGAGGGAGAGGGAGAGGGAGAGGGAGAGGGAGAGGGAGAGGGAGAGGGAGAGGGAGAGGGAGAGGGAGAGGGAGAGGGAGAGGGAGAGGGAGAGGGAGAGGGAGAGGGAGAGGGAGAGGGAGAGGGAGAGGGAGAGGGAGAGGGAGAGGGAGAGGGAGAGGGAGAGGGAGAGGGAGAGGGAGAGGGAGAGGGAGAGGGAGAGGGAGAGGGAGAGGGAGAGGGAGAGGGAGAGGGAGAGGGAGAGGGAGAGGGAGAGGGAGAGGGAGAGGGAGAGGGAGAGGGAGAGGGAGAGGGAGAGGGAGAGGGAGAGGGAGAGGGAGAGGGAGAGGGAGAGGGAGAGGGAGAGGGAGAGGGAGAGGGAGAGGGAGAGGGAGAGGGAGAGGGAGAGGGAGAGGGAGAGGGAGAGGGAGAGGGAGAGGGAGAGGGAGAGGGAGAGGGAGAGGGAGAGGGAGAGGGAGAGGGAGAGGGAGAGGGAGAGGGAGAGGGAGAGGGAGAGGGAGAGGGAGAGGGAGAGGGAGAGGGAGAGGGAGAGGGAGAGGGAGAGGGAGAGGGAGAGGGAGAGGGAGAGGGAGAGGGAGAGGGAGAGGGAGAGGGAGAGGGAGAGGGAGAGGGAGAGGGAGAGGGAGAGGGAGAGGGAGAGGGAGAGGGAGAGGGAGAGGGAGAGGGAGAGGGAGAGGGAGAGGGAGAGGGAGAGGGAGAGGGAGAGGGAGAGGGAGAGGGAGAGGGAGAGGGAGAGGGAGAGGGAGAGGGAGAGGGAGAGGGAGAGGGAGAGGGAGAGGGAGAGGGAGAGGGAGAGGGAGAGGGAGAGGGAGAGGGAGAGGGAGAGGGAGAGGGAGAGGGAGAGGGAGAGGGAGAGGGAGAGGGAGAGGGAGAGGGAGAGGGAGAGGGAGAGGGAGAGGGAGAGGGAGAGGGAGAGGGAGAGGGAGAGGGAGAGGGAGAGGGAGAGGGAGAGGGAGAGGGAGAGGGAGAGGGAGAGGGAGAGGGAGAGGGAGAGACACAAAATAAAAACTTATACAGAGAAACATAAAAAAGAAAAAGTGCCACGAAATGGTCTCACCTCAGCATGTTGCTGGCGGCTGCTAGCAGATAGCTGATGCTGAACCCTGGCAGTACCTAGTGGAGCTCGGGTTTAATACAACATAAACACACGCTGTTTTGGTCATCGGACTCGTCTCGATGAGCACTTAGGAGAGTAGTACCCAAGATAGAGCTGATGCTGAACCCTGGCTGTACCTAAAGGAACTCAGGTTTGTTGCAACATAGGCACACGCTGTTTTGGTCATCCGACTCGTCTTGATGAGCACTTAGGAGAGTAGTACCCAAGATAGAGCTGATGCTGAACCCTGGTTGTACCTAGCGGAACTCAGGTTTGGTGCAACATAGGCACACGCTGTTTTGGACACCCGATTCGTCATGATGAGCACATGGTAGAGCATTACCCAAGATAGCTGATGCTGAACCCTGGTAGTACCTATTGGAACTCAGGTTTGGTGCAACATAGACAAACGCTGTTATGGTCATCTCTCGTCGCGTCAAACTGCTGTCAAGAAAATTTCATATCTTGCAGCAAATGGGCCGCTGCCGATCACCACTTCTCGAGTTGACTACGGATTTGCCGTGTAATAATTTTCTTGTACTTTGAACATTAATATATCCTGCTTATTAATCGAAAAATGAAATATGTACCTATACTTATGCGCCACGGCGACAATTATTCAAACTTGGATACGCGTGTGGAAATTTTGCAATTTGTTTGTTCACATGCGTTATGTCCAGGATACTTGTGTTAGTCTAAGAATAAAATAATTATCATTCAACGTTGTAGTTTTATTTTGTAACTTTTTCCTTATCCAGACTTTCTCGTCGCTCAGCTACAATATTTTTTCGAATTCCGTAGATTCATTTCCAATGTGCTCGATAGTCGTGTGAGGCACGAAATCTGTGAATTTTTATTTATTTTTTATTTGAACTTTTTATTACCTACTTTTTAAAACTAGAGCCTACTTCAGTTCTTGGGATTAGTTGCCAATCGGACCCCAGGCTCCCATGAGCCGTGGCAAAAATGCCGGGACAACGCGAGGAAGAAGAACTGTTTATTACTTTTAATTGATAGGTATGTATATACCGACCGCCGTACGCCTGCCGCCCGCACCTTCCCCGCCGCCCTTAGTCGTCCTACCCCGGCGCCCCCTTACCGCGCAGGCGAGGACTCATTTAAGCGTTCAGTCTATAGATCAAGATACTGTACAACTAGCTTGTGATGGAATGGAAAGAAATGGCCTACAATGCATATTAACAGGCTGATTTTCCACTTGGCCGGGCTCTGTGGCCAAAATAGGAAACACACTGGTCTTCATATCAGTGCTCCGTTTATCGTTATTTGATCATTATGCTTTACACGGTGGCCAAAACATAAGTGCATTCCCGTTGTCAGGGAGGTTTTGGGATTATACTGAGCAACTTTTACTATGGGACCAACACCGAAATCGCGAAAAAAATGTTTGGCTGTTTCATACATTTTGGCTGGTCCATTTTATATGGGAGGGTGTATTTTGTACTTTACACGGTGGCCAAAAAATAAGTGCATTCCCGTTACCAGGGAGGTTTTGGGATTATACTGAGCAACTTTTACTATGGGACAAACCCGGAAATCGCGAAAAAAAATTTACCCTCCCATAGAAAATGGACCAGCCAAAATGTATGAAACAGCCAAATTTTTTATTCGCGATTTCGGGGTAGGTCTTATAGTAAAACTTGCTCAGTATAATCCCAAAACCTTCCTGGCAACGGGAGTGCACTTATTTTTTGGTCACCGTGTATATTTGCAGTAAATTAGCACCTGTGTGCCTGAAATAACATATTTTATTGTCTGTGAAAAGTTGTCAAAACAGTATGTATAAGTTACTCTATGGTTTACTAGCTAGCTTAGTGCTGCACTCTGGCGGCAGAACATTGCAGTCATACCACCTATTGTATATAATACGTTTAGTCGATATAACCTGAATTAGCTAACCAACCGTACAAGCACATTATTTATCGTCCACACAAATTGACAATTCATAACCCTTAATCCAACGACATAAGAACCACCTCTGGTCAGTGAAAACTATAATAATGCATTAGTCAGCTAGGAGCGCTTGACGCCATTTTTAATTCGCTTGCATCATACGCTCAATCAGAATTTGGTTGAGCAACTACATACTGGGTTGTGCATTACAATGTGCTGTAATTTATAAAACTACCCAAATTCTAATATTTGTTGCTATGAAAAAGCATTGAAATGTATGCATCAATGGCAGGAAAATTATTTAAAACAAGGGAGCCATTGCTTTAGCGTTCATAAAACGATTTGCGGACGCAAAATTGACCTTCAGATTTCAGATTTCATGTAGAGTCTGTGTTGAAAGAGAAGAGTCGTAGAATGTATGGGCTCCCTAACATTCCACGACTCTTCTCTTTCCGCACAGGCTCTACTAAAACGCCTTACACAACTTTTTGAAACTTATAATTTGATGACCCGAATTTGTATTTTTGTATCACTTCCAACTCTTCCAAGCCAAGTTTGCCTGTCAAGGGGACGTCATCCTCTCCCTGTACCCATAATGCTCGTAGGTATTAGGAGTAACTATGTAGGTATACTTAGTATTACTTAGTCTGTCCACTTTTCTAAGTACCTACGCCATAGTAAATCTATGGCGAACTTGATCTTAGAAGTCGGACAGGCCTCACAAGGTGTGAACCTTTCTGGCTCCATAAATCACCGTTAGCTGCATAAAAGTGGCCCGGAGCACGTATCTCGCTCGTATTTATTTATCAAATTATCAACTACTAAATTAGAATAAAATTATTATATGCTCTTGTAAGGTTGACGATATATAAAGTGAGCCGATCTTGTTTAAACTTTTTTGAGAGATCGGCTCACTTTATATTTCGTCAACCTTACCGATAAATTTTGGAGTAACTCAAGGATCACACATGGGGCTGTTGATGTTTAATATCTCTCTTAAGCTTGCGCAAATTAAGTACTTTTTTGTGGAAACTCAGAATAAAACTATAAAATAAAAAGTTTATATGCTACCATAAAGCACCGTAGCTGCATACAAGTTGTTGACCCGGGCACGTGCCTCGTATTTATTTATCAATTACCGCGAGATTTGAACTTCGCGCTCTGCCGGCCAACTGTGGCCAGTCGGAACGGGCCGCTACGTACACTCGCACGGGGATATGTTCGTCTATGCGCGATTTGTATGTATTAGTAGAAGAGCCGGCCGCAAATTTTCTAACCGACTTGATACCACGATGAAATGCACAATGGTTTCCCATAAAAGTGATGCTAAGACCGAATTCAACAACAACAACAACAAAATTTACTTTATTCATGTAGGCCTAGCAACAAGCTCTTATGAATAGTCTCTCTCGATAGTCTGCCACGGCGGAACTTGCCGAAAGTACGAAAAAGAAGGCCACTTCCGGTGCGAAAAAAGGGGGCTGATTTAATCCATCTGATACCGAAATAATAGTAATGGCAGCAGTTAGAAATTTACATGTAGACACAGAAGCGAGGTCTGCCAGTATTTTTTTTGCCGGAAGTGCTTGGCAGATGCTCTCAAAGGTGGCCACCAGGACCCCTAATTTAACCCATCTGATACCACCATGAAACCAATTCCAGTCGGTAGGTATGAACCCTCATGTCAGGAATATATAAGTCTGCCAAGGCTTTTCCTGCCGAAACACCTTGGCAGACGAGATTATGTGAGCAAGGTAACCATCGGTTACCCTACACTAACCCATCTGATACCACCATGAAACCAATTCCAGTCGGTAGGTATGAACCCTCATTTCAGGAATATATTAGTCTGCCAAGGCCTTTCCTGCCGAAACACCTTGGTAGACGAGATTATGTTAGCAAGATGTACATCAGTTACATGAAACCAATTCCAGTCAGTAGGTATGAACCCGTATTTCAGGAATATATAAGTCTGCATGGCCACCTTTGAGAGCGTCTGCCAAGCACTTCCGGCAAAAAAAATACTGGCAGACTTCGCTTTTCTGTGTCTACATGTAAATTTCTAACTGCTGCCATTACTATTATTTCGGTATCAGATGGGTTAAATCAGCCCCCTTTTTTCGCACCGGAAGTGGCCTTCTTTTTCGTACTTTCGGCAAGTTCCGCCGTGGCAGACTATCGAAGTCGGTCTTAGCATCACTTTTATGGGAAACCATTGTGCATTTCATCGTGGTATCAAGTCGGTTAGAAAATTTGCGGCCGGCTCTTCTACTATATGTGCTGTATTACAATAATGCTGATGCTGTTGAGACTGCTGCGTTTCTGCAGCGCATCGCCCATGTCGTCATGATGCCGCGTGGCGCAAGAAAACTGCCTTACTGCTGGACAGAGCGCGCGGGAGTAGCAACAGCATTTATTTATTTTATTTAATCTTTATTGAACATAAGAAAACACACTGTACAAAAGGCGAACTTAATGCCATAAGGCATTCTCTACCAGTCAACCTGCCAACAAACCCGCAAAAACATGTGGTAATTGTAGCATTCTAAGCATGATAGCTAATAAGCTAAATTGTCTGCTGTTCTGGGCAGTGTGTCAGCGGACAAAGTCACTTGTTTTTATTTTATTAAATATTTTATTAGGCTACTAATGTTACTAAAAAAATGATAAGCTATAATAACTAACGTGCCAAATATTTTTGATATGGATACTGGTTACAGGCTGCTTGAAACCTAAGAATTGTAAAATATCTTATGTCCTATATAACATCGTCGATCTACAATGACGCTTACGCTTAAAGAGAATTAAAGTGTTGAAAAAGGAAGCCATTACGTATATGAATATTTCATTAGTACGAAAGAGGCAGACTAGAAAACGTGAGCACTTTTGAGCTTCATAGCGGCCGCTAACGGCCGCTTGTACGTACCAAATTGTAAGGTTAGCAGATTGCAAAATACGTATTAAGTACATCTTGGAGTACCTATTAATAAAGCAAATAATTTAGATACGCAATCACATAATAATTTCTTAATTCAATAATTCTATCTAAGATAATAGACAATAGAAGTTACATATGTCTTTGCTTCTATTTCATGACCCTGGTGACTGAAGAGCTGGCGGCTATCTCGCGCAACGTATCAGCATTGCGATACAGCGAGGAAATGCCGCCAGCATCCTTGGTACAATGCCTCAAGGGCCTATTTTAGATTTAAGCTAGTTATTAATTTCTTTTAGTAATATCACTGTAATATATATCTTGTTTGTAAATAAATAATTTGACTATGACCCTTGGCATCTTTCCAATTTTGGTCGCATTTTTGATATTTGACAGGCAATCTTGTGCCCACTTCATAGAATGTGCGCTTAAAACCACAAACCCGTTCGAGTGTACGCGCCTCAGCGCGCGCAAGTAAGCCACACTTAGCGCATTTTTTATTCTCTCCACAATTACCACGCATGTGTGTATCATGTATGTATATACTTACATGTATGTGTGCGTGCGTTACCGGGCTAACTGTTTTTGAAGAAATTACTCTTTACTTTTAAGTTTATTGTAAGTTTTAAGTAGAATTCAGTACCGTTGGAATTAATTGCGATCTTGTTTTTAGTTTAAATAAATTAGACTAAGTTATTTGCTTCCAGTGGCAGTCAAGAGGTACTTAACTAACTGTTGTACAGAACCCATACAGCCGTATTTGAACAATGAGATACGTCAAATATTGAAACGATATGAATCGGAATACGGCTGCTAGTGTAAATATAATTCGATAGCGTGACTTTCGCGTTTGCGTTATGTCTATTTTTGTATGGGATTTTGAACAGCGCGCTAAGCGGGGCGTTTTGAAAACGCAATATCCCATACAAAATGACACTTAAAACGCAAACGCGTATGTACGTCACGTCACGCTATGGAATGAAATTTATACTCAGAGTACAGTGTCTCTCAGAAGTCTGTCAGAAGGTTTATGAGTTCATTGGCCACAGCATCTTGACAGATGATTGTTGCAGCGACAGTTTATTAAGAAAAAGAGGTCATCTTTTCCTGTGGCTGTACCTAAATTCCAATCGCAGCACGGCACTTCCGCCACAAAGATCGCAGGTGAAGCGCGAATCTGTTGATGGGTCCTCAAAGTTTTGTGACTCAAAATGTTCGCATGTCATGCTTCGGCCGAGAGAGAGGCCAAAATCAGGGACCGGTTCGGTATCCCCTTCGAGGGTTTTGGAAGGGGTATTTCGTAAGGCTTTGCTTACCAAAGCCGTTACTAACTAAAATCCTTTCATTGCGCTTCATAATACGGGTAACCCTTTCTTAAGCGCTAACCTCTTGAATGTAAGTATCGATTATAAATATTAACGCTTATTCCATTTTAAACTTTCTCTTCGTAAAAATAGAATCGAATATTGCTCGTTTATGTTTAAATTGAAGGACTGGGTGTCTATCGCGTTGACAGCACAGGTGTCATATTTTTTTGGATTAGGAAAAGGATTCATTTTAGCGATATCTCTGAAAGGGAAACCTCTTTCTAGAGCTAAGTCAAATGAACGGGTAAGCAATTCAAAGCGAAAGCCAATCGTGGGGGCTATTCGATGAACGACTAAGCCATTTAAAGGCTTTTTTCTGGGTAGGGGTGGACGGGTACCTGGCCAAAACCACTATTCGGGGCATCTCTTTATTTCCCTTATTGGACAGTTTACATTTTTATGATGTTTATCTTGCTTAGGAATATAATAAATAATCCACATCATCCATTATAAGAAAGATAATATCCAACTCACATACGAGTACAAAAATCACAAGCACCTAGAAACGGAACAAGGCGGTATAGCATAATAAATTACATTACACCTTCCCTAAGTGCGAGCGAGACAGCAACAACCAATCCACGCATGCGCAAACAAGACAGCAACACTCATATGTTATGTGCGCTTGAGTTTTTATTGCACGCACACATGAGTTAAGCGAGTGTGCGTTTTGTTCGTGTGCGTTATGTTTCAACGGAAATTTCTAGTACTTATAACTGACCATCTCTGGACTTCCTTTGAAATAAGGTTGAAAATGGACAGTTTGAAAGTTACTGGTACATTATGGAATGATGGTTATCTCGAAATTGCTTTTGAGATAAAAGAAAAGAATAATGTTGCGTATGGTTTCAGATGAGTTTTGGTGAAGACACGATTTGATGTGACATCATCTTGCTATACAGGGTATTTAGTCACCTGTGAAAATTTACGGGCTGAATATATACGTCATACTTCGCAAAAGGACAAGAACACTCGAAAGCTCTAAGCAAAGGGTTCAACAGCAAAACTGCTAAAGAGCTTCTAGGGCTCAAAAGACACAAAACTGCTAAAGAGCTTCTAGGGCTCAAAAGACACAAAACTGCTAAAGAGCTTCTAGGGCTCAAAAGACACAAAACTGCCAAAGAGCTTCTAGGGCTCAAAAGACACAAAACTGCTAAAGAGCTTCTAGGGCTCAAAAGACACAAAACTTGCGCGGTGACTAGAATTTTGACTGGACACTGTAAGTTGAACAAACACATGTTCCAAATAGGGAAAAAAAAAGATGCGACATGCAGGTTCTGCCAGGAGTCAGAGGAGACTGCTATGCACATTTTCTGTTCCTGCGGACTACTAATGTCCAAAAGAAGTACCTACCTAGGGCGACACAGACTGGAACCCTATGAAGTAAGTACAGAGCATTGCGGCCCAAAGAATTTGGAATTTCCTGGATTCAACGGGCATTAGTGTGAACTTTAAAGGGCCGTCACAATAGATCACAGCTTGGTCGAAGTGGCACTCAAAGGCCCACAACACCCCAATAATAATAAATTAAATAGGTCAAAGCGAGCAACTTTTACTATGGAACCAACCCCGAAATCGCGAAAAAAAATTACTCAAGTCAAATGTCAAGGTCAGACAGCCAAAATGTATGAAACAGACAATTTATTTCGCGATTTCGGGGTTGGTCCTATAAAAGTTGCTCAGTATGACCTATATACTCACCCAGTAAACTATTTATTGCAGGTTACTAAATAAACATCCCGTAGAGAATGTTTAAAAATAATTGTTTTTATTGGTGACATTGCCGTACTTTGTTATTGCAAAGGCCATGCAGAATTATCTTGGTCTGACTGTAGAAAAAATGTCGGCCAACCATAGGTATATCTAACGTTTGCCTGGGTGCGTAGCCAACGTGCTAATCGTTAACGCTCCGTAGCGATAACGCAACTGTCATTATCGCACTAATATGGAAGAGTGATAGAGAGATGACTACAATACGCAACGGAGCGTTAACGATTAGCACGTTGGCTACGCACCCTGAGGTCTCTTAAGTTTCTGATATTTCGGCAATGTATGTGTATGTATGTGTTTTGTTTTGAAGACTGGTAGATAGAGTTTAAGTAGGTATGGCTCATGTTTTCATTACCTTTCTGTGGTTATTATGTATGTTAACATTTTTTACTTAATAATGAACCTCCAGGTCTATTATTTTAAGTACACTACATTGTACTACACACCCATTTGTATTATGTGACTGTTTGGGTTCTAAATAAATAAATAAAAACGTTACGAGTAAAAGCGCTATGTTCAGTTATATTTAAAGTTTATTAATCACCCAAATTGAAACTACGTGCCTTTATCAAATTATCCAATTTTTAATCATAGTTTTCTAACTTATGTAATTCGGACAGTTTCCGATATGCCCGACATGTAAAAAATAACGACTGCCAACCTAAACCTTGCTAAAGGTTCTCTGTAGATAGAGTTAGACCAAGAAAAGTCTGCAGCGATTTTGATAGCCCACGCAGTGCAAGTGTTATTTTAAACGTCAAAATTCTATGAAATTATGACGTATACTTAAATAACACTTGCATGGCGTGGGCTATCAAAATCGCTGTAGACTTTTCTTGGTCTAACTCTAACCCATCCTGAGGTACTCGTAGAACAGAATAAATAATAGTACTAGGTACAGAAGACTCACTCTCTAACAAAACGCGTCTGTTACGATCAGGACAGATATGGCCGCTAGGTGGTGACAGCGCCACGCGCGGCTTATGGCTAGCCACCAAAATTGGTGTGGAACGGATGTAGTACTTGTAGCTACCTGTTGCAAAGCGACGAAATCGCGGAGTGAGCCACGCCTGCTCGTAGTAACAATTCTTGGGCAACCTAATGCCAAACGGACCTTAGGTTTCTTAATTGAGCCGTGGTAAAATGGCAGAACAACGCAAGGAAGATAATGATGAAATCACTTCATTAAAACAGATTTCTGCATTTATTCTATCGAGAGAGAGAGAGAGAGCGAGAGAGAGAGAGAGAGACAGAGAGAGATAGAGAGAGAGAGAGAGAGAGAAAAGAGACACGTACGCGAAGGTACTTATGTTTTAAGTGCCATAAAAACATATTCCGACCAAAAGAGTATACATTTTTTTATGTTTGACGATCTTTTTGTGAAATTCTTAGTATTAAATTTGACCTGTATAATAATCCAATATTACTATGGAATAATATTAACATCAATAAATTGCTCTGATAATTAGCTTAAGTTAATATATTATGTAAAACGTTCATAAGTGCTTGTTGCTAGGCCCACATGAATAAAGTATATTTGACTTTGACTTTGACTTTAGAGGCTTGAAGGAACTGTCATAGGGACCATCATTTGACGCGAGGGATGTAGTCAATGACCTTTTATTTATGTAGACGTGTGACGTTCATAGTTGACAAAACTAAAATTTGATCCAACGATTTTGACAACTTGACAGGTTGGCGTCACCCATACGACTAACTAAATATAGGTTCCGGAACCTATATTTAATGGCTCACGATCGTGCGCCTGGTACCATATCTACCTCAATTTATTTACATCTATGGATGTAGTCCGTGTAGTATAATCGAAATGCAGTCTATATTATTTAATAGTCCATGCCGATATGCAGACAATTAGTTACCGTCTGATTACGCTACGTTATATAACGATATAGCCGCACCAAGTGTACCAACCCTTTTGCGTTTGCGCATACAACTAGTTTACTTTAAATTTTAACTACGTTATACATAACGTTTTAAAATATTAACCAAAATATAAGTAGGGGAGAAGTGGCATGAAGAATGTAGCGGCTCGATTCGGAAAATGAATTAGATTTCTACTAGACTTCAACAAGTTACAATACGGATAATTTAAAGATATTTGTAAGATAGATATGTCAAATTTGACGTTTCCGCGATTCTGGAGGTCCTTTTGAACGATTTCGACAAGTTATGACTTAGATATCCAAGTCACATCTAGTCGATATCTAATGTAGATCTAGTTGATCTCTAAATCGTCTCAAGATCTTGTGATTATCTCGAAATCCGAATAGGCCTGTAGGTTTTGAAAGACCCTCGCATAGTTTCGGTATTCATAGAGCGAATTTTGTATTAAGTCAAATGTTTGTATATAATTGGAAATCAGTGTTTTGATTTCAAATATAATTACTCGTACTTACAACACAATATTGATATTAAGTACTACACATAGGTACTTATATAATGTACTAATTTTAGTGCCTTCTGTACCGAAAACCCTTCGCATAACTTCTAACATTTATACATATTTAAAACATATTATGAAACACGAAGCATCGTGATCATGTTATATGATTTTTAATGTACAAATAACTAATTTAACTATGGATAAGATCTGAGCAAAGGGAAAATGTGTTCGGAATACGTTGGTGCGAAGGTTTCATAATTTATTGAGGTTACACCTTGTATAAGTACAGTCAAAAGCATTCAAGATGTACAGTAAGATATATATTTTTTTGGCTTTCCTTTCTTGTGTGTATTGGCAATTTAGAAGAGGGATTTTGCCAATGACGACGTTTTGAGACGTACCACGCACGATAAGAATGTTCGGTGAATAATTTTGTTCGTCAAAGAATTTAATCTCCAACTCGTTTCGTACCTTGTCACAGTGACAATGACAATCCCACCAAAAACATTTTCATGTAAAATGTTGCCAAGACGAGACCATAAGGCTGGCACTGTCAAAAAGTTATCAGATCTCTCGTAGAGCCAAGCTTCTAACTCTACAAGTTTACAAAATCTACACCTTAGTCAAAATATGTGGCTTGGCCGTTTCGCTACCGTCACATGAGCGTAAGGTGAAATATTTATTCACTTTTTAGGGTTCCGTACCCAAAGGGTAAAACGGGACCCTATTACTAAGACTTCGCTGTCCGTCCGTCCGTCCGTCCGTCCGTCCGTCCGTCCGTCTGTCACCAGGCTGTATCTCACGAACCGTGATAGCTAGACAGTTGAAATTTTCACAGATGATGTATTTCTGTTGCCGCTATAACAACAAATACTAAAAACAGAATAAAATAAAGATTTAAATGGGGCTCCCATACAACAAACGTGATTTTTGACCAAAGTTAAGCAACGTCGGGAGTGGTCAGTACTTGGATGGGTGACCGTTTCTTTTTTTGCTTTTTTTTTGTTTTTTTTTTTATATGGTACGGAACCCTTCGTGCGCGAGTCCGACTCGCACTTGCCCGATTTTTTTATTATACAATAGTTCTTGTAGTTAACAAAACGGCCAAGCCACATATTTTGACAAAGGTTTGTGAAGTTAGGGCTTGTAGAGTTAGAAACTTGGCTCTACAAGAGATCTGATAACTTTTTGACAGTGCGAGCCTTATGGTTTCGTCTTGGCAACCCTGATGATCATCAGTGAGTGAGTGAGTGAGTCGGTGACGAAATCGGGGTTTTGTAGATATAAATATAATAATAATAATAATAATAGGCGTAGGGATGTGACGACCCCATCGCCCGCTGGTTTTACCAGTGCAATCAGTCAACGCAGGGCAGCTTGTGACAGACGTCTCGTAAATTTTATTTGTTATAATTATATTTTTATACGTTTTTATTGTTAAAACTATTGTGTATTTTGCCATCAAATGAACCTTCGACCTGGCTGAATATGTGGAAACATAAAATATCGGAGTATAATACGTGTGACTCAAATTTTATACACACGCCACGGACATGACGTTTGTTTGACAAAACGGTCAACACAATATTACGGTAAAACGTATAACGTATGAAAACAATGATTACGAGGAGTCAAAGACGTGCAGCGGAGTCGACTAACAACGCACGACCACCACCCCCGCCCGCCCCGTCCAGTTCCTCGTCCACATCGTCGTCAGGCGACGAGTTCGCAACGCCGCCTGACACTGACGGGTTCAGTGACGAGGGCGGGCCGCCGCCGCCGCCGCCACGACCACCTGCGCGACGAGGGCGGCCACCGCTGCCGGCACGCTTGGGGCCTGCGGGACATCCTGCCCCGCCCACGGCTCCCGCTACCGGTGGTATAGTGCGACGCATGCGATGGACTCGAACCATGAACGAGAATGTCATGCGCGCCTATTATGGGGCTACAGAGGGGGGAACACAGCTATCCGCCTATCGTTCAAGAATTCTGCCTCTGTTTCAGGCTCTTGAACCCACCATCACCGTGTCGGAGCAGCGATTATCGGATCAGGTGCGCGTCATTCAGCGGCTAAAGCGCTTGGATGACGCGACACTTGATCGGCTTCGCCAGGAGGCTCTCTCTGCTCGCGCGGACTCCACCTCGGTGCGAGATCTACCCGCCACGTCGCCGGATCCGGTGCCCGCACCCGACCTGGCACCGGCGGCGCCACGGGTTGATTTCTGTACCGACGAGGGGGACTTCGCGAATCAGAATGTGAGTACGACTGCTAATGAGCAACTGAGGAGGACTTTGGAAGAGGCGATTACGCAGTATCGCGCCACAACCAACTCTAGGCCACGATTACCACGTCTGCCTATGAATAGACGCAATCTAGCGCTAATGGGAGCCCTAAACGCTTTACTAGAGCCATATTTACGGACTAGTAAAGATTTAGATGATACGCACTCGTTCATGTACTGCGGAGCCATCGCGGCGTGCCGTGTTGCTCGCGTCAAGTTTCCGGACGCTGAACGTGCACCTAGGATCGTCGGAGGTGTCCCTGCATGGCAAGCGCGGATCGAGCGACGTATCAGCTCGTTTAGGACTCTCATCGCAAAGCTGATCTGCTTCAGGGGGGGCAACAATCGCCCCCGAGTAATGCGCTTTGTGAACCAGGCGTTCGCGGGGACGGATATCAGGCCCCGCGACTACATGGCCAATGTCACAGAGCGCATCGACTTTCTAAAGCAGAAAGTCTATGCATGGGCAAACCGTATTCGCCGCTACAGAGAGCGTGTGGATCGATTCCAGCAGAATCGCCTTTTTCAAAGTGACCAAAGGAAGGTGTACCGAAAGTGGGAGGAAACCAACCTTCGTACGCCCGACACGCAGCCGCCGGATGCTACTGCCATGACTGAGTTCTGGCGTAGCATCTGGTCGGTGCCTGTCGGACACACCGAGGGGAGTTGGATGAGTGTTGTCGAGCGTGAGTGCGAGTCCATCGAACCTATGGGGGCAGTCACCATCAGCCCCGATGACGTGAGTTGTGCCATCCGCACGGCCCAGAACTGGAAAAGTCCTGGGCCGGATGGATTGCACAACTTCTGGCTAAAGTGGTTCCGATGCTCGCACTCGCGCTTGGCAGCACAATTTCAACAAGCCCTCGAGCTTGGTTCTCTCCCACCTTCCTTAACAACTGGTGTCACCTTCCTGCTCTATAAGTCCGGTAGTACCACGGAAGCGAAGAACTACAGACCCATCACATGCTTGCCTACACTATACAAGCTCCTTACATCCATCTTGAGAGCAAAAATCAACGCGCACATTGTTGCAAACAATATTCTGGCTTCCGCTCAAAATGGATGTAGGGTTGGGTCCCGTGGTACTAAAGAGCTCCTCCTCATAGACATGACCATCTGCCAACAAATCCGGCGGAACAAGGGGGCCCTCTCAGCCGCTTGGATTGACTACAAGAAGGCCTATGATTCGGTGCCTCATTCATGGTTGGGGAGGGTCTTAGAGTTGTATAAAGTTGATGCAGCTTTGAGAGCCTTCCTAAGCACGTGTATGGGGCAGTGGACCACAGTCCTTCGTCAACCAGGAGGCGGGGATGACCGCCTTGGCCCGCAAGATTTTATAAGGATTGAGCGGGGAATCTTTCAGGGCGACAGTCTGAGTCCCCTGTGGTTCTGCCTAGCTCTGAATCCCCTCAGCACCCTGCTGAAGGATTTGGGACTAGGTTGCCGGCTTCAGAGAGAGGGTGAAGTCATTTCTCACCTCCTGTACATGGATGACCTCAAATTATTTGCACCAAATAGCCAAGACTTGTTGGAGCTACTGAAAACCACCGAAGTCTTCAGTAGTGCCATCAACATGGAATTTGGTGTCGATAAATGTGCGGTTATGCATGTACAGCGGGGGAGGGTTGTAAATTCAAGAAATTTACAACTCTCTGAGACAATGTCTTTCAGATCTATCTCTGAATCAGAAACCTATAAATACCTTGGTATGTCACAGTCGTTGGGTATTGAGGACGAGGGTATTAGACGGTCGGTGAAGGAGCGCTTTTTCAGTCGGCTTACAAAAGTCCTTAACAGTCTTTTGTCAGGAGGCAACAAAGTGCGCGCCTTCAACGCCTGGGTAATGCCCTTACTCACATACTCCTTTGGCATACTAAGGTGGACTCAGACCGAGCTGGACGCCCTGGATCGGAGGGTCCGATCACTGCTCACCACACATCGCATGCTACACCCACGCTCGTCAGTTATGAGATTGTACATCCCACGGAAGTGTGGAGGCCGAGGCTTCCTAAATGCCAAGGATCTCCACAACCGCGAGGTGTACAATCTCAGGAATTATTTCCTTAACAACGAGTGTGGGATGCATCGTGATGTGGTGGCAGTAGACAGGAACCTAACGCTGCTCTCCTTGGCAAACGAGAACTGGCGCAAACCTGTGGTACTAAGTACTGCGGATCGCAAGGCGGCATGGGAGAGTAAGGTGCTACACGGGCGGTTCTACAAGGCCCTCACGGGACCCGACGTGGACCTGCTCGCGTCGGTGAACTGGTTACGATTCGGGGACCTCTTCGGAGAAACCGAGGGTTTTGCCTGTGCAATTGCGGACGAAGTGATGATGACGAACAACTATCGGAAATATATCCTGAAGGACGGTACGGTCGACATTTGTCGGGCATGCCGCCGTCCCGGAGAGTCACTCAGGCATATCATTTCCGGTTGTTCTCATCTTGCTAACGGCGAGTACTTGCACAGACATAATCTCGTAGCCAGGATTATTCACCAGCAACTTGCTCTTCTATACGGCCTTGTGGACCGCGAAGTACCGTACTACAAGTACTTACCTGCGCCTGTTCTCGAGAATGGTCGTGCCACGCTCTATTGGGATCGATCTATCATCACTGACAGGACTATTGTAGCCAATAAGCCTGACATCGTGATAATAGATCGATCGCAACGTCGGGCCGTGCTCGTTGACATCACCATCCCCCATGATGAGAATCTCGTGAAAGCCGAGAAGGACAAGTCCAGTAAGTACCTAGACTTGGCTCACGAGATAACCGCCATGTGGGATGTTGATTCGACGATCATTGTCCCGATAGTCGTTTCAGTGAACGGTCTAATAGCGAAGAGTCTCGACCAACATCTTGAGAGACTCTCGCTAGGTGGTTGGATCAAGGGTCAGATGCAGAAGGCGGTGATCTTGGACACGGCGCGGATAGTCCGCCGGTTCCTCTCTCTGCGGCCCTGACCACCGGTAGCTTGGGCCCTGCCCCGCTGCTGGCGGCACCCTAGGTTAGGTTTTTTATAATGTGTTTATATTAATTTTTATTGTTTTGTAAGTGTTTTTATATTTTACTTTTATACTCATATTATAAATAACCTAACTTAAGATGAGAAATGAATAAAGAGAATAATAATAATAGGCGTAGGGATGTGACGACCCCATCGCCCGCTGGTTTTACCAGTGCAATCAGTCAACGCAGGGCAGCTTGTGGCGAGCTGTTGGGGATTAGCGACCTCACGTACCCGAGTGCTCCTGGGGAGTTCTGTTACCCGCAAGGAGGGTGGGTGGGACAGGATTCTCTGCCTCTGGCTTGCCTTAGCCGGCCGACCAGAGTGGAGTCGTTAGAGCTATAAGCTCCAGGGGTGGAAGTGAAATATGCATAAGACGCGAGTTGGCACAGTGGCTGTTAACAACCACTGGGTAGAAAGCGGCGCACACCTCTCGACACCCCTGAGCCGCTCACACCGGTGTTGCCCTTGAGCCATCCTAGATGTCGCTTTTTGTGGGGGCCCATCTTGTGAGGGCGAGTCACCGTCTGCCGGAAATAAAATTGCATACCGTTTTATTAGGCAGGCGTCCGGTTTTTTACCCCATAGCCCATAGCTCAGTACTTAGTCCATCGCTTTCACCTAATAACCTAGTTCATTTTCGATACCATCAACTCTCAATAGCCCTTACACCCTGGCGGGTGCTGCCTCTGCGTGCGTCCCATGACACGGGTAAGGGCAGCATCCGCTCGGTGTACCCCTTACATTTCATTAAAGTGTCAAAAGGGCCTCTAGGGTGTTGGCTTCGGCTCCGCGCACGCCTCCCAAAGGTCCGGAACACCATTGTTCCGTGATGGGAAAGACATACAATAATAATAAATAAATAATAAATATTATAGGGACATTCTTACACAAATTGACTAAGCCCCACGGTAAGCTCAAGAAGGCTTGTGTTGTGGGTACTCAGACAACGATATATATAATATATAAATACTTAAATACATAGAAAACAACCATGACTCAGGAACAAATATCTGTATCATCATACAAATAAATGCCCTTACCAGGATTCGAACCCGGGACCATCGGCTTCATAGGCAGGGTCACTACCCACTAGGCCAGACCGGTCGTCAATGATATGATATGAAGATATGAATAAATTCTAATATAAGAGTAGGTATAAGAGCTATGAAAGTATATTTAAGAGCTATGATAGTATAAGAGCTATGAAACTGAATTTTTTTATGCTTAACAAGTCCACTATTGACATCATATCCCAAGAGTTTTGTTTATATGGTATAATTCAAATTCAAGTTATGAGGGTTCAAAAAAACGACGAAGCGTTTCGAAAAAAGGTAGGTAGTGTGCCCTTGCGCTTCGCTTTGCTCGTCTTGCAGATAAATGTCATATACTTATTTGAGTAAATGGAAATTTATTATCATAAAATTACATCTAAAAACAATACAACAAAAACTTATGAAGTTATGACTAACAAAAATAAATGAAACTAAGCAAATTCATTATTAGTTACTTTACTAGGAATTTATGGTTGACCAGCCGGCGTATTATGGATGGCTTTATCCATCTTTATCCACGTGATAAAATAACTGTCTCTTAATAACACCGTGGGATAGAAAGTGACGGACAGCGTTTTATCACGCTGTCACGTAGACAAGAACGACCATCATATCCGTACAGGTGTAAATAACTGTCTCTTATTAACACCGTGGGATAGAAAGTGACGGACAACGTTTTATCACGCTGTCACGTAGACAAGAACGACCATCATATCCGTACAGGTGTAAATAACTGTCTCTTATTAACACCGTGGGATAGAAAGTGACGGACAGCGTTTTATCACGCTGTCACGTAGACAAGAACGACCATCATATCCGTACAGGTGTAAATTGTAGTGTTCAAAATCCCATACAAAAATAGACATAACGCAAGCGCGAACGCACGTCACGCTATTGAATGGAATTTTAGGGGTTCTCGTGTAGACTTCAGTGTGTCTTGGCCTACATCATGTCGTACGTAGCATAAGGACAGGATTTGTTATTATTACCTTTAAAGTCATTTTGTAACTCAACTCAACTCCCCTTCCTCCTATACAAAGTGACTTTAAATGACACTTAACGCAAACGTCACGTACGTCACGTCACGCAATGAATGAAATTTACACTATCCAAGCAAGAACTTCAAATTCACTAGTTGTTTAACTAGGAAATTATGACTGACCAGGTGTAAAATTTGCCTCTTTGCCTAGATCATGTCATATATACCTACAAAGCCTAGCATAAGGACAGGATTTGTTATTATTACCTTAGAGAACGTCCTGACATTTGCGGGGTGCGCAGGAGTGGCCGTTAAGGCGGTTGTACTTTCTTCGTCGCGCTCCGCCGACCGGGGTGGCGGTAGGGATGGGAAATTACTTATACACAGGTGTTTATAAATTCGATAAAGTAAACTAACAGCCATATTCGAACTTTAAGATACGTCAAATAATAGATATGGAAACGATATGGATCGGATATGTCAGTGTCAAAAGTGAGGTTTCTACAAACATAAACGTCACTTTTGACACTTGTTTGACACTGACATATTCAATCTATATCGTTTCCATATCTATTATTTGACGTACTTATCTTAAAGTTCGAATATGGCTGTAAGCGTTCTGGAAAAAAAAATTAAATTAAGAAACTAATTGTGGGTAATTATAATTCAAAAAATTGTAAGATATTGAACCATAATGCCATTTCTTTTCTCATATAATGCCTGCCAAGTCAATAACTTATATACCTAAAAACTTAGTAATATAAATAAAATTTGATTATAAGTAACAACTGATTTTTTTTTATTATAAGAACTTCAAAGACAGTTAGTAAAGGACAATCGTTAAATGGGCATTTCTATTTAATGTTGTACCCCAACTTGCATTTTAGATTTTGGAATTATTATATTAGTTCCACTCAGAATCACGAGCTCTTTCGATCCTAATGCAAAAAAAGTGACCCCAAAATTTCATACAAATTTTTGTTGTCCGTTTTGTTACGGTCATAGAAGGTTGTATTGAAAACCGTAACCAAACGGACCAAAAATTTTGGGGACATGTTTTTTCTCAGTAAAAATGTATTGCATTGTAAGACAATTTTTAGATCAATAAAACATTAGTAAGGCTTAAGTGAAATATGCAATTTAATTAAAATGAGACAAAACATATCAAAGAATTCAGTAGCTACAAGACTCTCGACTCGATAAACTGACGTATAATCAACGGATACGTACGATGAAGTCTATCGATAACGGTGTAACCGCAGCCCTAGAACGGAAGTACAAATAATTGTGGCTCTTCCCCCATCGTCCCGCAAATGACCGCTTTTTATTCCGACTGTACGCCGCTGAGTGTACCGGCTTTTTGTGCACTTGTTGTTTATGTTGATTGTACTTAGTTTATAATGACGGAGAAATGGCATTGTAGAGTTCTAATATATCCATACTAATATTATAAATGCGAAAGTGTGTCTGTCTGTCTGTTAACTCTTCACGCTTAAACCGCTGAACGGATTTAATTTAAATTTGGCATATATATAGCTTGTGTCCCGGGGAAGGACTTACGGCTCGATTCGGAAAATGAATTAGATTTCTACTAGACTTCAACAAGTTACGATACGGATAATTTAAAGATATTTGTAAGATAGACATGTCAAATTTGACGTTTCCGCGATTCTGGAGGTCCTCTTGAACGATTTCGACAAGTTATGACTTAGATATCCAAGTCACATCTAGTCGATATCTAATGTAGATCTAGTTGATCTCTAAATCGTCTCAAGATCTTGTTAGTATCTCGAAATCCGAATAGGCCTGATAGAATAGAATATAATAGTTTTTTATTCGTAAACACACAGACAACAGACATACATTGAAAAAACATAGTGAAAAATAAAGTGTCACGAAATGGTCCCATCTCAGCATGTTGCTGGCAGCAGCATGATAGGATAGTTTTTGTGCTGGAAATCATCCCTGAAGAGAGTGAAAAGGGGTGGAATTGAAAGAATTAATGCATTGCCTATTAATTGAAATAAGCAATGCGCGAATTGAATGATTGCTATTAGCATTATCCAGGCGCTATACCTACTTTAGCTGCTGTCACTAATTCCACGCAGACGAAGTCGCGGGAAAAAGCGAGTTGTTTATAATGACGTAGAAATGGCATTGTAGAGTTCTAATAATGTTACTTTCTTAGTAATTAGTGTGGTTTCTTGGCAACTGGAAGATATCCCTTAAAGGGATAAGTTCGCATTTGTACCGTCTATCCTGGGCCATAAGTTTGTATTTTGTGTTTTGTACAATAAAGAGTTTATACATACATACATACAATATATGAACACTTGAATAATTGAAATAAACTTGCTTTATATATAGAGTTAGACCAACAAAAGTCTGCAACGATTTTGATAGCACATGCAGTGCCAGTGTTATTGTTTTTTTTTTTATTAGTCTATAGGAGTGTCCCACTGCTGGGCAAAGGCAGCCTCTTTCACGGGTAAAATCGGATGGAGGGTAAGATCGTATGATCGTAATCTACCAATATACATAGTTATTTAACATCACTAGCAGTACAATGTGTGACTTTTAATACTTATAATAAATGCCAAAGTAACTCTACTGTCTGTCTGTCTATTATTACCTCTTCACGCTTAAACCGCTGCACCAATTCATGTACCTATGTATGACACTTTACTGCACATAAACAGGTTTACATAAAACGGACAAAACAAAACAAAAGTAAAAATGTTATGCAGAAAGGCGAACTTATCCCTAAAAGGGATCTCTACCAGCTAACCTTTGAGAAAATGCGAAAGGATCAAACACTAACAGGTGAAAGACAATTTAATATTGACAATTAGCAATATGAGAATGTATATATAATTTAGATGAAAGATATAGAAGAGTATGGGGAATGGGGATAATTTGAGGCTCAGGGCAAGTTAGTTATAACGTTAAGACGAAAGTGAAGGGCTCGCGCGAAATCGCTTTTACATACAAACGTAGTCCTCATTTTCCTATCTGGATATTAACATTATTGAAAATATTTTGAGATAAGTTGTTGTAGATTAGCTACAGCTATGCTCCTACGTTTGATTTTTTCGAATTTTTAACTATTATAAGAGTTAGGAGCATTTAAAAATTTGCATGAAATCTGTTTTTCGCTCCTAATTTTTACAATAAGTAGGTAATCAAAAATCGAAAAAAGTCAAACCTAGGGACATATAAAAAAATCCAATTTAATCTATAGCTATGGTTAATACTTAATACCTATACATCAAATTATGTATAAATATTTTCCACCATGTCAATTTCCAGAGAGGAAAATGGGGATTGCGTTTCTATGAAGAACTGGCCATCCCCTCTCCTCTTAAGATCATCATCATCATCATATCAGCCAGAGAACGTCCACTGCTGGACATAGGCCTCCCCCAAAGGGTGCCACAATGACCGGTCTTGCGCCACCCGCATCCAGCGGCCTGCCGCGACCTTTACCAGGTTGTCAGTCCACCTTGTGGGGTCTACCCACGCTGCGCCTTCCGGCTGCGCTTTCCTCTTAAGATAATATCGATAAAATATATGTCGATTTGTCGATATTTCATTTTGTCAATCCGTGGAAAATTCTCGGCGCGATTCGGAAAATGAATTAGAGATTAACTAGATACGATATAGTAAAGATATGTGACGTCCCACGGGTAAAGGTACCTTATGGCGGTTGGCGCTTACGCTATTATTAACGCCGCTTTAATATTATTGCTGCGCTATGCGACGTAAGCGCCAGCCGCCATAAGGTACCCTTTGCCGTGGAACGTCACATATCTTTATTATTTCATATCTAGTGAATCTCTAATTCATTTCCCGAATCGAGCCGTCAGTCCGTGGAAAAGATGTCTGTTGATGATGACAGAAGTTAAAGAAAACAGAACAAAAAGATCTGACCTAAGAGAAGTCAGGAAACATGGTAGTGTGAAAAGCTATTAGTAATTAGACTAACAATCTGCGCTGCGCGTGCGCTCGCGTTACAGCGGCCAGTGGCACCCAAACTTTACCCGACGGACTTTTTTTAAATAGTAGCTGGGGCCATTTTATTCAACACATTCAAAATAATCAAACGTAGAGGTTTGATTTTTTCGAATGTTTAATTATTAATCTTTGCTCGGAGAACATATAAAAACTCAAAAATGCGTTTTTTTCCAGAGATAAGACCTAGCTAGATCGATTTATCTGCCCCGAAAACCTCGATATAGTAAATTTCATCGAAATAGAGCCTTTTCCGAGATCCATAATATATATAAATAAACAAGAATTGCTCGTTTAAATGTATTAAATAGATAAGAGTTAGGAGCATTTAAATTTTTTGTATAGAGAAGCGGCCGTCGATAAAATACATATCGATATTTCATTTTGTCAATCCGTTCCTGACAGGAAAAGTTCTGTTTGTTGATGACACAGTAAAGGATAACTTACGTTAGACCGGACCGTGTCCGAGCCGGAGCTTCCGGCGCATCGTTTTCTATGGAAAGCATCACGTGATCGCCTGTCATGTCATAGAAAAGTAAGCTCCGGAAGGTCCGGTCTAACGTGAGTCATCCTTAAAGCTAAAGAAAACAGAACAAAAAGATCTGACCTAAGAGAAGTCAGGAAACATGGTAGTGTAAAAAGCTATTAGTAATTAGACTAACAATCTGCGCTGCGCGTGCGCTCGCGTTACAGCGGCCAGTGGCACCCAAACTTTACCCGACGGACTTTTCTTGAATAGCCTCCTCAGGCCCAGCCATATAAATGACAAAATCCAGAATTTGTCACTGAAATTTGAACCTATAGTGCAGGGAATAGAGTTGATTTTGTTTGAAAATTGAACGAAACAAAACAAATGCGACTCTATTCCAATTGAATATGATTTAAATTTCATCGAACTGAATAAGTACTATAGGTGGACCTTGGGCCTTCGGAGGATAGGTGCTGGGGCCATTGGGGACGTTGGGATTTTTTTTATCTTATTTCTATTCAGAATTCAAAATCTTTAGATCCTAATAACAGAAAAAAGTGTGTAAATTTCCATACATGTTTGTTTCTTCCATTCCGGTTTTTTTATGAAGAATTTTTAGGACTTTACGGAGGCGATGAGGCTCGAGACGTGTATTTTTTTATCTTGGCCCTTATGGTTACGGTTATTTGAGCCCCTCGTAGGATTAGCAAAAATGAATGTTTGTTAATATCAGAAAAGTTTTGAATACGTACTTAAATGTATGTGGATATCAAATCTGCCAATTTAAAAATAAAAACAGGCATATCATTTCTAATTCCGATAACCTGGAAAGCTGATTCTGTCATCCCACTTTTAGTGTCACTTAGCAGGACATACATGTAATGCTTATTCTATAATAATCACTCCGGTTTTTTAATAAATATGTAGCTTCAAATGTTACACGCCTATTAGAATGTCTTGTACTTGTACATTGCCTTTCAAAAATATGTAGTTGATTATTTCGAAAACTTAGTATACCTTAGTATCTTTTTAAGCTCACAATTTACGTTTATTAATAAATAAAAAAAATATATAAAATAAAAAAGCCTTATTCTTGCTTGCATTTGAATCTCCAGTTTTCATATTATCTTATGTATTACTATTTTCTAATGTTAGTATATTTTCTCCTTATATTTTTATTCTAACTTCTATTTGTATAATAAAAAATAATCTAAGTTTATAAAAATAATTCTAAGTGTTAAAAGTAATGCTAAGTCTAAATGTTTGTGTATGTACATTAGTTGTTTTTTACTATGGTTCTGTTGCAAAAACCCCTGTTTGGGTATATATGCCTCCTCCAAACGGTTCCATTTCTCTTACGTTTATTATGATTTCATAAGTAAATAAGTAAAACAAAATACCAATTTAAATTGATATCCCTCAACAATTTAAATTAATTATACTACTTTAAAATAAAAAAGACAAAACTTTGAGAACCGCTCCCACAAAAGTCAGTTACAACAGGCCGTTACAGTTTATCCGTCGTCCGGCAGACAGAGATAGCGCTACACGCCCCCCACGCGTCAGAGCGAGACGCACGCGCACCTGTGTCTTGTTCTATTTGTCTGGATTAATTACGTGATGGTGAAATATTGGCTTTTGTAATTCTGTTGTAAGTTTTTTTGGTAATTTTGCATTTTATTTTGTAATTTGCTGTTTTGCGTTTCATAGACGTTTCAATTCAATTCTCATATCTAAAATGTCTTTAGGAAAATCTCTAAGCGCCACTTGCTCCCCACTAACCCGGGGTTAGCCGGTTAAAGGGTTAAACCGCTAACCCAGTGACAAATTGTACTAGTAACCATGATAACTCCAGGTTTAGCCGGTTAATCCCGTGTTAGTGAATGGTGAAAGTGGCACTAAGAGTTCAGGAATACATACCAGTCGAAATTCTAAATTTATTTTATTTCATGAGGTACGTAGTCAATTAAATTATTTCGCATAGCTTCAAGTAATTTTGAAAGATTTCTTTATGATCTGATACTCATCTCAGAATACAATAACATACTTCAACGAAAATGTGTTAGTGTGCGTGTTGTGACACTTGTCACTCGTCCGTACACAAAAAGAGATCGAGGTTTGCAAGATTTGTCTCTGACGTGTGTCATTTTCTATGTATTTGTGTCGTCATTACAGATTGGATTTTGTATGTAAGTGTGTGAGAAGTGCGACTGTGTGCACCTTTCCCCCCGCGAAAAATGGCAGAAAGATTTGTACGGTGAGATATCGCTTGGGCCCCTCCCTTCCGATGTGTCGGAAGCCGGTGTTGCTCGAAGATTTTTTTATATTAAATTATTTGATTCTTCGAAAGACGGAGACTTTAATTTTGTAATTTGTGCTTAGGTATTTTTTCAAAGTGTCAATGTTTTTATTTTTAGACTCATTTGATATACTTGGTCAAGCAGATCTTGTCAGTAGAAAAGGGCGCGAAATTCAAATTTTCTATGAGACGATATCCCTTCGCGCCTACATTTTCCAAATTTGCCGCCTTTTTCTACTGACAAGATCTGCTTGACCATCTATACCTAAACAAATACAATAGCTTCTATAGAAGGGTAACGTTCTTACCCTCAGGGTTCAGAGGGCCTAAGACCTACCGCGTACCAGGTTCGACGTGTTGCCTCCCTGTCACGCTTACGTACGAATTTACAGGTGCAACAGAGAGACAATACGTCAAATGCGGTTCGCGGTAGGCCCTCTGAACCCTCAGTAATAAACGTGGCTACCGGCGTGATTCGGGAAATGAATTAGATATTCACTAGATATGAAATAGTAAAGATATGTGACGTTCCACGGCAAAAGGTACCATTGCCCCGGCTGAATATTGGAGCGGCGTTAATAATAGCGTAAGCGCCAGCCGCCAGGTACCTTTTGCCGTGGAACGTCACATATCTTTACTATTTCATATCTAGTGAATATCTAATTAATTTCCCGAATCGGGCCGTACAATACAACGAAGAAAGTAGCCGGACGCCCGTTGATGTCTTTTACGAGGAAAGTTTTCTTTCGAATTGTATTTGTTACCAACTGACGATGCTTTTTGTGTTTCTTTTGTACATATGGTTTATTATAAATAATATAGGCAAAACAAAATTGTATGATTTAGCCTCTGGTCTGTATACGATGGGGATTTTGACCGAATTTTAGTAATTTTTACAAGCTTTTATTTAGTTGCAAAATCTTTAAAAAAATGAAAAAAAAAATGTTTTAATAAACAGTTTGTGTGGATTAAGTATTGTATTTCACTATTAGTTATGCTTGGAATCTCCTAGTAAAGGATGACTCACGTTAGACCGGGCCGTGTCCGGGCCGGAGCTTCCGGAGCTTACTTTTCTATGACAGACAGGCGATCACGTGATGCTTTCCATAGAAAACGATGCTCCGGAAGCTCCGGCCCGGACACGGCCCGGTCTAATGTGAGTCATCCTTAAGTATTGTAAATACTTTTGTGGCTTAAGGCTATAAATAGTAACCGAACATATCATTAGAAAATATTTAGGTGAAGATAATATTAAGTATACATACCATACCATTTCTATTATAATTAAAATGTAATTTAAATTATTCTTATTTTGCATTTTTTTCGAGAACTATGGGCCCGATTCGGATTTTGAAATAGACATCTATTAGACATCACCTAGATACGATAACGATATGCTTAAGATCCAACCTGTCAAATTTGACATTTGCGCGATTCTGGAGATACTGTTGAACGATTGCCACAGGATATGACTTAGAGATCCAATTCACATCTAATAGATATCTTACTCTATCTAACGTAAAAGTGACATTGGTTGCCCGAATTGCGCTGCAAAAGAGAACTAGTTGATATCTAAACTATAACGTATCTAGAATGGATCTAGTACGTGTCGTCTCTTGTGAATATCTTGAAGTTCGAATACGGCAGTATTTCTCCTGCTCTATACACATCAAGGTTTTTAACACCACACACATTTGAAAGGTTAAAGAAAGTAAATAAAATATATCTGTCCCACACGCAACAACCTAACGATGCACGATGCCAGCCGTTATGGCTCAGTGGCTCACACCCCAGTCCCGGGTTCGAGTCTGGACGTAAACATTACCTTTTAAAGACTTTCTTGAAGGGCTGGGGTGAGCACCTGAGCAGGTGCAAGACATGCGGAAGATGGTAGAATGTTAAAAGTAACTAAATATTATTAGCATTTGAAAACAGTAGCAATAATAGTTACAAGTAAAAGACACAGGTCTTTACTTGGTCTACAAATAAAAAAAAAACATTTTCATACTTTTAAGAGTTTACTTAAATCTTCTTATTGACGGTACAGTTAACATTTATACATATGTAAATAATAAATAATAATAATTCAGCCTATATACGTCCCACTGCTGGGCACAGGCCTCCTCTCACTCGCGAGCTGGGCTACAGTCCCCACTCTAGCCCAATGCGGATTGGGGACTTCACATACTTCACATACACCTTTGAATTTCTTCGCAGAAGTATGCACTCACGATGTTTTCCTTTCCTTCACCCAAAAACAAATGGTAAATATCAAATGATATTCCGTATATAAGTTCCGAAAAACTCATTGGTACGAGCCAGGATTTGAACCCGCGACCTCATATTGAAAGTCGGAGGTCATAATATCCACTCCGCCACCACCGCTTTTTAACATTTATACATACATTATTTTAAAAATATCAAGATGCAGGCTGAGTGTTGTCTGTCAGTATGTAAGTAACGCAATTTAAGAAAACTATATGTTCAGAAATAATTGCAATACTCAAGTGACTTGCATTAACTATAATTATTTATTATTTATCCTAAAGGTAATTAAATTCAAAAACATTACGCACAGCCACTCACCTCGTATTCTAATATTCTTTATAACCCAAACTTATCACCGTTTTACATAACGATGTGCAGACTCAAATATGTTGCTAGAAACCTTAAATTATAACTAAATGATGTTAATTTACGATACAAGTGCGGAAAAGAGGAATTTTGAAACGAGTGGCGATAAATTAAAACACGACCGAGGGGAGTGTTTTGAATCGACACGAGCTGCGAATAACCTATTCGCACGTGTATCGTACAACGTTTTACAGTACATATGGCTCTTTAAACTTTCGAGATCGCACGAAAAGTGCTATTTTACGCACTAGTGCGGGAAAATAGGACCATATTATGTACTGTAAAATAACTTTTCTAATATATCCAATTACATTTTAAAAATTCAAACACTGAAATAGTGATTATATGTTCCCTAGTTGTATCATAACTTATAATACTAGTCTTACAATTTTTAAGACTCAGTTACACCCAGATAACCAACACACACACACACTTTTTAGGGTTCCGTACCCAAAGGGTAAAAACGGGACCCTATTACTAAGACTCCACTGTCCGTCCGTCCGTCTGTCACCAGGCTGTATCTCATGAACCGTGATAGCTAGACAGTTGAAAATTTCACAGATGATGTATTTCTGTTGCCTCTATAACAACAAAAGTACGGAACCCTCGGTGGGCGAGTCCAACTCGCACTTGTCCGGTTTTTACTTTAGGCTACATAACGAGCTTATTAGGTTACTGAGATTGTTACTAAATATTTCCCTTTATTTAAATTGTACAAGATTCTTAAGTTATCCATAATATTTAAAAATAAAATAATTTATCTTGTTCTCTCGTATTACAATACTCAATTAAATTCAGTAAGTACACACACACATTTGTACATAAGGCTTTACTGCGCTAATAAGTAGCCTGCAGTAATAAATATACTTTTCACCACACGAGCTCGGAAACGCTTACTTTGCACTTCAAAAACTGATAGCAAAGTTGCATTTTATTCACATGTGAGGCAAAGTAATCAAATGAAAATATTTAGTTGTTTTCTTATGTTTGCTGGTATAGAACTGACTTTTAAATGATGATTTTGGATGATAAATATTTAATAACATTCATTTGGATTTGATTTGGTTTGATTTTGTTTGATATTTTACATTTAATATTCGCTTCGGGTTGGTGTGGTGAAAAATTTTGTGTTTCACTCGGGGGCAAATTTTGTTTAACCCTCGTGCTTTGAAACCCTCGCAACGCTCAAGATTCCACTTTCGAACCACTATTAACACAAACACATATTAGCAGGAGCGGTTAAACAACAACTTCGCCCCCTTGTCTAACAAATAACTATATTTTTTTCCTGTATTTCAGACACAGGTATGTAGTACTAGAATTATAATCTAAAAAGACGTCAAAATTGTATTACAATACTCTCCAGTAATATCTATCCTTAGGGAACAGCCGTAGGTAGAGGCACACATTTTACATAAGGCCTTACATTATGCGCTAATTAGGTTAGGTTCTGAAAATCTTACCAAATCTGAAAAGAGTCAGAAACTATTCAGATGCAAAAAAAAATGTTTTGTTACCTAGTATTACAATACTTAACTGAATCCAGTATCCTTAAGGAACAGCCGTAGAGGCACACACATTTTACATAAGGCCCTACATAACCTGCGCGGGCGCTCCGTGTTCCACTCAACCGCATTTGAACGCCCGAGTGCGGCCCGCGCGCACGTCCCGTCCGCCATCTTGGAATCAGACTCTGTGACAGTGTTTGTGTGTGTTTGTGTTTGTGTGTTTTGTTTTGGGTAAGTGTCTAATACTTTTTATGTAGCGGAATAAGTTTTTTAACAGTTTTATATAGCGATGTGGATTATTTTAGGTACATGAGGTGATTTTTTACTGCCGAATTATTTTAGTAATTTTGGTATTTACCTACATGTAATATAAAATAAAGTGGCAAAAGAATTACAGAATTCAGAGATATTGAAAGGTGGGTTTGAAAGTTTTGTACAAAAAAAAACATGAAAATTTTTAATATCGGAAGGAATAGAACCTTTAAAGAATTCCTGAAAAGCTGCCATTTTTCAGTACATTCGGCATTGGAATTTACAGACAGTGTGACAAGGAAATACCTATCCAAGAATAGGCTTTCCTTTCGGTTATAAGTGAAAATAGCACAATTGGATTCTTATAAGAAACTAATAAAGATGCTTAACTCAAGATTTCCTTAGTAATACAGGATGATTTGGTGTGGTTATATGCTTCAAGCTTTATGAAATATATTTCTTAATAATGTGTTGAATGATAACTTGAGGTACCTCTTACACTAAGTATTGAATGATAACCTGAGGTACGTCTTTGCACCCCTAGGATACATAAAACATAATAACTTTATGATTAAGTTCTTCAATAAGAGATAAACCTGTTACAATTCTTTTTGATGTCCAAAATTGTAACTTGATATGAAAGTACAAGCTATGATTGAAAGCAACATTTTCTTATTTTTAATTGCATTCTGTATACACCATGTAGATGCCTATATATAGGTACCTACATAGGTAGGTATTTAAAGTACTTAAGGTGTTCAAATCTTGTTCGGTGTCGGTCAGAAACGTTTTTACGTAAGCCGACGGAAAGTGGAGCGACTTAAGTAACAAGTCGATGAATTAGTGAAAAAATATTACAATTACCTGGTCTGAGGAAAAACTACGGAATAACAAGCACTAAGGAAAACTACAACGCTTTTCAATGGTCTCTTCAAATATTTCTTCATCGAAAGGGATTAAATAATAAAGTTACATAGATTTTAATAGAATTATTATAGTTCTCTCTCAGTAACTAATAGAGCTACAATAATCAGCAGACGGACTGAAATTCATTCCCAATTCAAAGAATCAAATGGTTTGATCTTGCGGTATTTTTAAAATCACTTTAAAATTAAAATATAAAATATATTTAAAATAATCACACACTTTAAAACACAAAATTAATGAATAATAATATCATTTTCACGAATAGCACTATTTGGAGTCAGACTTCTAATGCTTGTCTTCGTTAATCGTTAGTCATTTTACTTTTTAATTCGCATAGGTACCTATTTACCTACTAAAAACTTGAGGGAAGGCGCATCCCAAGCAATGGAATTAGAGTTAGATCAAGAAAAGTCTGCAGCGATTTTGATAGCATACGCACTGCAAGAGTTATTTATACGTCACAATTTCATTTGATGTTTAAAATAATACGTGCACTGCGTTGGCTATCAAAATCTCTGCAAACTTTTCTTGGTCTAACTCTAGATCATAATTATTATTTTGAACACTGGCTGTTATGACCAAATAATTTAAAATATTGCCATTTAAAATTACAAGCGCGTCTAATTCAACCTTCCAATTAGTCAAATAAAAACCTGCAAATCGTAAACCTTCCAATACCCAGTCGTAGTTAAAATGACATAAAACTCATCATAGCCGTGGGAGCGCGTGTAACCTAGACCCGGTAGACCCGGCACAATGGGTCCCACACTTGGGCTTGGTTAGATAAAGTTTTTGCGGAGGTTATGTCAGCGGGTTTAGGACTCTTTGGTTATTGTTTGAGATATCATGTTAATATGTTTCCTTATCTTTGCCGCCGTCGGCTCACATGTCTGGTAGGTATATATAGTAATATCAGACCCATGCGCGTTGGAGGGTCTGCCATCTTGTGACCTGAATCGGAAACAAAAACAGTACATTGCCAAAGCAAGTACCATCTACCGTTCTCGTACGTTTTCTTGTGCATAGTACGTTCTGCCAGCTTGTGGGTTACATCAAAAGCGTAAATTTCACATTTACGCCTCGCGCTAAAAAATCTGACGGCTCGCCTCCTATGCTGCCCCCTATAGTCCATGCACGCCCCCTATAGTGACAGCTAAAGAAATGAACTTTAGCACAACTTTGTTACGTACTTACCACAAAAATAAGGACTTGTTCTTATATATTTGGCCACTTTGAACGTCACTATCTATTTGATGCTGACTGTAGTCGAAAAAAATGTCAAAGATTCATGCCAAAATGCCACACATACCTAGAGTTAGATCAAGAAAAGTCTGCAACGATTTTGATTGTACACGCTGTGTTATTTTAAACGTCAAACTTCTATGAAATTATGACGTATAAATGACACTTGCACTGCGTGTGCTATCAAAATCGTTGCAGACTTTTCTTGGTCTAACTCTTCAAATAATAAGTTAAATGTTTAACAAGACATAAATAAGGGCTTAGTGCAGCCTGGAAAGATAACTAGCCCATCATTATCATGGTAATATCAGAAGTTTCGCTAAATCCCTAGATCCCAGCGCGCGGCGTTTTAGAAAGTGGCGGCCATTGTGGTTTTTTGTCTCGATTTTTCGTTCGACAAAAAGTAATCGAAAGGTGTCGCTACTGAGTGAGAAGTGTTAGGTTATGAATGGTGTAGAGAGACCAGTATAGCACAAGTCAAAACTTATAAGTAAACCAATAAATTATCAATAACTAGCGCTTTGCCCGTGACTTCGTCCATGCAGAAATCGTTAAATTAAATTGAATTAAGTTAATTCTCATTTATTATCAGGCAACTAAGGCCCATTACATAGATACATACCTTACAAACTAACATATATACCTACAAATAATAAAAATCTGTATCCCCACGCACAGAATAAATAATAGTACTAAGTACAGAAGACTCACTCTCTAACAAAACGCGTCTGTTACGATCAGCACAGATATGGCCGCTAGGTGGCGACAGCGCCACGCGCGGCTTATGGCAAACCCCAAAATTGGGGCCGAACGGATGTACTTTTAGCTACCTGTAGCAAAGCGACGAAATCGCGGAGTGAGCCACGCCTGACGCAAGCCTGACCGGGATTTATAGGCCCGTGAAATCCAAAATGGAGAAACAAAATCTTACAAGTTAAAAATGATTTCGACTGATTTGGTATGATTTTGTTAAACTGTTCCCCTGGTGTAAATTTAATTCGATAGCGTGACGTGCCGTACGCGTTTGCGTTAAGTGTCATTTTGTATGGGATTTTGAGTTTCCAAAACGGTCCGCTTGGCGCGCTGTTCAAAATCCCATACAAAATAAGACTTAACGCAAACGCGTAAGGTAAACGTACTAGTGCTCGACATGCTAATGCCCAATAAATGACACCTTGCTGTCACCTCTACAGGGTGATTCATGAGACGTGAGCAGAACTAATCCTGCACACTCAGTAACTGATAATTGATCGATCACCGTCGTATTTAGGGGAAACAACCACACTTTTTCCTATTTTTTAACTTTTTGGTGAGGGCAAATTTAATCCTCTACAATCATGGTCACCCTACAAGACCTAATTAATAAGCATAAAACCTCTTTAATTTTTGATTACGAAGAAAATAAACTGTCAAACTTGAGTGAGATACGAGTTTTCAAAAGTAACCAGACCGCGATGACAGTTGTGACATTCAATTTGACACAGAATATCGGTAGTTTAGTATTCTAATTTTAGGGTGACCACGCATGTCGTAAATAAATTAATAACTTTTTATTTCAACGTGACTAGAAAATTAACGTTAACCTCACTAATACTGATACGAAAGTGTTGCTTATAATCTACGAAATGCGCAGTATTAGTCCTGCTCACGTCTCCTGAATCACCCTGTATTGACAATGACTTAAGTTTCAAGATGACATGTACTAGGACCGCGTCGAGCACCAGTACGTTTACCTTACGGCAGTCACGCTATCGCATGAAATTTACGGGGTCCCTTTGTTTCCCATAAAGTTTTAAGTCATAATGTATTTTTTGTATTTTCGTAATGTATTTTTCCCTTTAGGTTTTAAGGTTTTATCATCCCTGCTTTGTGTTTGTGTGTATTATGTATTTTAGTGACAAATGAATATTACAACCGTATTTGCATGATTCAGTAATGTATTTTTTGTCATATTATCATTAGTCCTAAAACTGAAACCGTTAACTTTTCAGGATTTTCGTAAGGTTATCCTATAGTTAGGTTAGGTTAGGTTTGTTTTACGTCAATTCTGAAAAATTACGCGTTTCTGAACCAAACAAATTACGACTAACGAAAATGCGGCCAAACACTACATGATGTTTCATGATAACATGTTGTTTATTTAATAGATTAATAATATAAAAATTACTGTGCAAATGCTGTACCAACCTACCTACTACTATTACTCACGGTATAATAATATACTCCGCCTGGTACTCCATTCCCGTCTTTTCTAGGTCACCTAACTGACACGGGCTTACGTCATCATGCGACAGCGCTATATGATAATATGCGATAGCGCTATATATAGCGGACATGTTGTTGTGACGTAGGCCCGTGTCACTCTGGGAATGGAAGACCATGTTTCATTAGACTATGCTATTACTTATTTATTATGTACCTACTGACTTGTAAAACATTGACTTTTACCAATAAATATCTTGTATCTTGTATCTTGATGACTTAAAACTTTTTGGGAATTATATAGACCCTTGTATGCCTTATAACTATCATCATCATATGTCATAAATTATCTAAATGCCAAGTTTCATGTAAATTAGTCGACTTTTTGCGTAATCGACCAATAAACATGCAACCTTTGTATGAAATTCAGTTATTCAGAAATGAATAAACGTCAAATTAGTATTAGTAATGTAAGTTATTTTAAAGATGCATTGTGACTGGTTTACTTTTGCTTCCTATACCTAACTAGTTCATTATAAACTAACCTGAAATATTCGTTTTTAGGGCTCCGTATCCAAAGAGTAAAAACGACCCTATTACTAAGACTCCACTGTCTGTCTGTCTGTCATCAGACTGTAGGTATCCCATGAACCGTGATAGCTAAACAGTTGAAATTTTCACAGATGATGTAGGTATTTCTGTTGCCGCTATAACAACAAATAGGAATACGGAACCCTCGGTGGGCGAGTCTCGGACTTGTCCGGTTTTTATCTTCATTATACCTTTGGCTAGTAAATATGGCGTCCCAACTGCCTATTCTACTGTATCTTTTGTCGTCGAAAGAGAAATTCGCAGTAAGCACGTGTCGCTTTATGTAACTAGTTTTTGTCGCCGTCGTTTTAAAGTGAATGTTTATCTAAAAAACCGGGCAAGTGCGAGTCGGACTCGCGCACGAAGGGTTCCGTACCATAATGCAAAAAAAAAAAACAAAAAAAAGCAAAAAAAAAACGGTCACCCATCCAAATACTGACCACTCCCGACGTTGCTTAACTTTGGTCAAAAATCACGTTTGTTGTATGGGAGCCCCATTTAAATCTTTATTTTATTCTGTTTTTAGTATTTGTTGTTATAGCGGCAACAGAAATACATCATCTGTGAAAATTTCAACTGTCTAGCTATCACGGTTCGTGAGATACAGCCTGGTGACAGACGGACGGACGGACGGACGGACAGCGAAGTCTTAGTAATAGGGTCCCGTTTTACCCTTTGGGTACGGAACCCTAAAAACTTGGCAATTATTGAACAACAAGTTGTCACAAGTTTAACTAAATTAAGTATAAGTTTTACTAGAAAAGTAAACTCTAAAAATAACCTCTACCTAGGTCCCATATTTTTTTATTTAGTCTCTTATATTTTTTTAAAGAGATAGATTTATTATGAATAGGAAATAAATATATACTTACATCATCATCTTCATCGCGTTGTCCCGGCATTTTGAGACGGCTCATGGCATGGGAGCCTGAGGTCCGCTTGGCAACTAATCCCAAGAATTGGCGTAGGTTAATATATATGTATAAGGTGCAGGGGGACAATTTCGACTGCGAGGTAATTTCAACTAATCGAAATATCTTCCATGTTTTACATTATTAACTAGAGTCACACACAATACATCTTTTTCGCTTTCTGGACACATATGGTACTCTAGTTAATAATAAAAAACATGGAAGATATTTCGATTACTTGAAATTACACCGCAGTCAAAATTGTCCCCCCTGCACCTTAATATGAAATATATACAGTGTGGAAGAAAATAATTAGAAAATCTGGGAATCTGTCTTGTTTATTTTGATCATGGAACAAATTAGGTAACAAGAATTGGATCATAAAATCGACACTGACCACATTGCTCACGCTGGTTGAATCCGCATGACAACTGTACTTCCAGTGCTTACTCGACTCGGCACAGTTCTGCCGCGTAGGCGCAAGCCGGGCGTTACTTTGCGCATGCTCGGATTCGAGCGAAGTAGGGCGCGGTGTTGTGGGGAAAACTGGGACTATGATAAAATAAGGTGTACGATAATAAGGTGTACGATAATAATCTTTATTCACTTAAAACCTAACATAGTACAGAGTGTCAATATTATGCTAGATACAGAAAGCTTATAATTAGGTTTGTGACAGTTTCACCAAGGTCGAGCCTCTGTCTCCCGAACTAGGTCAGAGCCTGTGACTCGGGAGTCAGCGATTCCTCCGCTAAAGGTTACATAGTAGTGGTAGCAAAAATAAAAGCTATTTCAACAAAAGTTTCACGATACAATCTACAATATGTATAAGAAAGAAAAAAAAAAGAATACAATATTTCAGTTGTAATATGTAACAATAAGAGAAGTTCAATCTACTTAACAAAAGTAACAAACAATAATAAGGTACTAAATCGCATGATATTTAAAAGTTAGGCAAGTTTATTGTACTACAAATCATCTAAACTTAATGAAATAATGAACCATAAGCATATACAGATGTAGTGCATATGTAATTGTTTTCCTTCGTATTTTCTCGGAGGCGTTCGTATTTGTTATGCTACTTCAGTCAACCTCATTACTTTTTGTACCGAGACTGGCTGAAATAGCATGACACGTTCGTACCTTTCCGTGAAAAAACTTATGCACTTCATCTGTAGCAAAGCAATATTTAAATAAGACATCTTAGCCAAAATAACAATGGGTTCATTATCAACAAATTATGCGTAATGAAGTTATTAGGGTGAAGAACAAAACCACATTTTCTAGTGTAAAAAACACCACATCAAGTGCCCCCTGTCAAGCATTAAACAAAATTAATATCTAAGAAAATAACATGTTTTACCTATGGTACCTACTTTCAAACATGATTTTAAGAAGCTTATTCAAATGCTCCTCATGAAAGGAAAAGAATCAGCGATATCAATAGGTCAATGTGACTATTCATGACAAAATACCATGACCAGCCACTCCTACAGAACTATACAAGAAACAAACCGCCAGACCGAAACACATGACCCAAACATCTTCGATGCACAAAATCACTACCAGAACCCACTGACGTCAGTTCGCAGTCCAATGCGTACTGGTCAATGAGTGCACGAAACCGGCAGAACTGAGCCGTCAATGGATGCATGACCTATACGCTCGACAGATTGAGTAAAAACATCAGCTGATGCCAGCAGTGCATAACTGGAACTGTGGACCATGTAGCATAACGTGAGGGCTGGCAGATTCGTTGTGGATGGTTCATTCACTGAAGCCATTGATATGTCGGCGGCCGATCGTGAAATTCCTAGGCATGTCGTGAAACATGAAAATATTTGACTCGTTCCTTGAGTGGACGTTTGTCGACAGTTTTCCCTTGCAGAAACCTAACAAACCTATGCTACGTATCTATCGGTTTAATGCGACTACCGTCAAAACATTACACAGGAACATTACGATCTGCCTGATCATACTAACGGCCGCCGACAGATACTCGTATAATATATACCTCATATTAGTTACAGTTTACAATTTTTGTAATTTTGACATAATGGTTGACTTTTCAAAAGCTTGTTCACTTTCTTTTAGAAGTCTCCAATACTTTGGTCGTCTGTGAAATCAAAAGATAAACTTCGCGGGAGGAAGTTCCTCCGCATTAGTACAAATTATTCACTGAAGCAATGCAGGACTGGCCACGGAGGATGCGGCCACGTGGGCTATGCTCCAGTGGAGGATGATGTTTGATTCGCACAGTGGCTACCTCAGTGGACGCTCAGCTGAGTCTGATGCAGAACCGTTGGGTCAAAACATTCGGGAAAACCGTTGTATTTTCTGTAGACAATGATCCAGTTTATCTCTAAAGCGATGAATATGTGTTTAAATTGTTGAATTATGTCCTATTTATAACATTATAACTGACCAACTTTTTTCATAGTATTATGCTCTTGTTCCGTCTAAAACCACGTGGGGCATGCTCCACTGGACTAGGACGATGTTTGATTCGCACGATGACCGCGCATGCATCCGAAAATTGACGCTCAGTTGAACGCGGCGTGACGTATCGACGGACGGTTGACTGTCTATTCAAAAGGGATTATGTGTCTTTGTTATTATGTAATAGTTAAGTTCTTTTATCGAGTATATCTATTTCAAGTGGACGTAGAATGGACGAACGGTTGATGAGTTCATGTTCGAAAGGGGTGAAGACACTACATTTATGCAAGTTTTGCCCTTTAAGTTTCACTGTACAGAAGCCTTGAATTAGGTCGCTGGCCAAATCTCGAAATAGAGGTCATGAAATGTGATTTGTGTTTAACTATAGTTTTTAGTTTGATTTCGAAATAAGTGGTCCTTTTTCTATGTTTTATTCCCATTTGGAGTTTGGGGCATTTGGGATCGGCTCTCCTCGTTATCGTGCGCGCCTGTCCTGATTTTTATTTGAGGTAAGGTAGGCTCCAATTCGCGGGTCACTGTATACCATCACTATGTGGCTTTTGGTCCTACTTGCCTGCTTGCTTTCCTATTCGGTAATGCCGAGGCTCCCCGCACTACGTGGTCTTTGGGGCGTCTCATCACGTGGCCGTCTCAGTGAAGCCTTACTCTTTGTAACTTTGTAATGTATTTTACCTGTGATGTATTCTTTTTTTTAAGTTTCGTTTAACGTTTTCTTTAAACGATTCTCACTTTTCTAGGCCCCCTAGGGCTGGGAGTTTTCTACTTCTATTTGAAGTCGCAGATAGAAGAAACAATACAAATATTTAAAACCGTAATTTCTTTGATTTTCATCGTAATGATAAAAATAATGACGACGATTAGATAACAATATCGACAAATTCATCCGTAACAACCTTAGGCCGAAGCATTGATAATTGTCAACAGGGCTAGTAAACAAATTACGAAACTAACTTTTTATATACAAAAAGACTTAATTTATATAAAAATACTTGTCGCTTAATGCATTTTGAAGACTTTGTACTACTTTTGTGACGTTTATTTCGGTCAATGCAATCGAATCGTGATGGATAGATGAAGTAACAATTAAATGGTGGATTAACCAAATTTAACTTATAATTTATAAAGATCATTAGCGATTAGGTATTTTAATGTAAATACAATGTTTTTATACAGGGTGAAATTTTAACCACCGTTCATACTCTACATAACTTTATAGGTCATACTGAATAATGTTTATTATGGCACCAATGCCGAAATCGCGAAAAAATTATAGTAATAAATTTTACATCAATCTACCAAATATAAATAAAAATTTCCTTAAATACCTACCCATTAGGTACGTTTGACATACGTATCACAAAGCCTGAAAATTTAACTAGGTGTATGTTGGATCAAGTAAAAAAATCTAGTCCACTAATACTAGGTAGTCTACTTTACTATCATTATTAATTCAGGGCGTCAACAAAAAAAAACCCGCGACCTCGCACCAACAAAAAACCGTCTTAGCCAACCGACCTTTATTTTTTGCCCACTGCTGGGATGCTCCGCGATGGCCTTTTGGGGTCAGCATTAGGAGGGCAAGACCATGACTTAGTTTAAATTTGGGTTTGTGCAACTCTTCCTAAATTTTAGGGAAACTGGAGTAGGGTGAAGCGAAAAAAAATGTTAGTGTCAAAACTTTTTGAGATTTAAAATAAAATTCATTTACTCTAAAGATATATACAGTGGTACTACTAAACTAAATTAATAACTAGCTTAAATCTAAAATAGGCCCGAGAGACATTGTACCAAGGATGCTAGCGGCATTTCCTCATAAGTTGTACGAGGAAGCCGTGAGCTCTTTGGTCACCAGTTACGTCAACCAGTTGCTTCGCGATTTCTTCAAACAACTTTACTCTAAAATAGATTTTAAAATATTAGATATTAATCTCAGATTTTTTCATATATGCTACCTATACAAGGGTAGTATGACCCGTCTGATGCTAAAAAAATGAAAAAAAAAAGAATATTAAATAAATATTATAGGGACATTCTTACACAAATTGACTAAGCCCCACGGTAAGCTCAAGAAGGCTTGTGTTGTGGGTACTCAGACAACGATATATATAATATATAAATACTTAAATACATAGAGAAAACAACCATGAATCAGGAACAAATATCTGTATCATCATACAAATAAATGCCCTTACCAGGATTCGAACCCGGGACCATCGGCTTCATAGGCAGGGTCACTACCCACTAGGCCAGACCGGTCGTCAAGTTGACACCTATAGCAGTTCAGCTCAGAAGCACAATGATACCAACTAATTATCACAATAGTAAACTACATAATCAGTCTGTGAATCAAATAACCGGGTATTTTAGTGGTAACCGATAGTTATTTTTTTGACACAAATAATCATTTTAGCCTCCAGTCGCCCACTGCTGAGCATAGGCATCTCTTCGTCTCCCGGTCCTGGGCTAGTCTCATCCAGAAATGTCCCGAGATTTTTCGAATGTCATCCACCCAACGGGCCAATGGGCGCCAGGTGCTTCTTTCATCCAACGGCCACCAATCCAGAATCAGAATCAAGCATTTTATTCGTGATAAACTTAAAAGTAAGATTACATACAAGAGTACTAGTGGCTCTGTGAGCTGTAGACCTCGCGAGCAGAGCTTGAAATAACATGGTGCTAAGAGCTTTAAATACACCGTGTTTTTTTTGATTTCCGTTAATTTCAAGGGTGCATTCCTGAGCTGAAATCAAGTAACTTTCTCAAAGACACCGATGTTCTAATTAAGTCCATTTCGGAGATAATCCATAATTTATTTTTTTACTATAAGGCCTCTACAAGCGTGTACACTTGCCTTAGGGCCGGCTTACATATTGATTAGTGTTTAGAATGAGTTCATACATTTGCTACTAAACTTAAGTACAATCTCGGTCGATTGATGTACGAAATGACATTGATATGTCACAGATTTCAATTGTTTGGTTGAGTTAAATGTAATGCCCGTGTTACAACAACGCTATATGCTACATTTAATTACTTTTTAAACAAAAAAAAAAACAAAAAAGAAAACAAAAAATTTTTTTTTTTTTAATTAACTATGCCATTTAGTTCTTATAAACGTACTTAACTATACCCCGAAGTTAACGGAATTCAATAAAAACACGGTGTATAGTAAATTAAAGATAAACAATACGAAATTTATGTGTAAAAAAATACAAAAAGTTATAATATCCCAACATACAATTACTGGGGATCGAACCCAGACCCTCTGTGCAAACAGAAAAAGCGAACGTTTACAAACTGAGCCAAATAGTTCTTAGATGGGTTGACGAAATTTAGCTACTCCTTCTCAAATTAAAATTAGTTAAAATTAAATATCTAAATACCGCCTAAACCAGCGATAATTTTTTTCTGCATTTTTTGCTATTAACTCTGTAAACATGTTTCAAAAAGAAAAAAGTCTTATGATATCGATACGACTATTTGTTTAGGCGCCAGGTATCACGACTCCGCCATTTTTAAAAATTTCCAAAAACCGGATTGACAAAAAAATTTTATTTAGTCATAAAATTCGGTCACAAAATTTCACGAGAATCGGTTAAGAATTGCGACCTGTAGAGGAGAACATCCGGACATACGAAAGCAAAATGCCCGAGTCAAAACGTAGACCTTCGCTTCGCTTCGGTCAATAAAACTACAAATATTAATAAAATTGGTAAGCGTTAAAGTCTACCACGAAATGTCCGTCAACATTTTGGCCCACCTGCCATCATTCTGCCTAGACACAAATAAGAACATTAAATTTGTTTAAGAATCACGAAGCAATCAGAACCATTATACTATTGAGTGTGAAAAAACGTAAACATTTATAATTACTTTTGAATCTCCACAAAATTACCTAAAATCCTAATTAAATCTATGTTAATGACTTGAGCTCATCTCGAATGTTTCAATGATTTAATCATTAGCCACAGCGATTAGATTGGCCAATCGATCACAGGCCAAGTTCGAACCAAGGCCATTCTGTCAAAGGTTTTTACAGAAATCTGTCATTTATGTAGTTCATGGAGGCTGTTGAATTTGTTGCGTTAGTTTCCATCATAGTTTTTTTGTAACCAAATAATTATACCTAATCTTTTAAGTAAGATCGAAATAGTTATCTTTTTATGACATTAAATCTTATTAATTTTTTACGCAGATATTTTCTTTATTACATATAACTCAAAGAACAAAGAGAAAATACATAAAACGTGCTTTTATACTCGGTAAAATGACCCTAAACCAACCCATAAACTTAAAATTCCTACGGGAACCGATTCCCTTTTTCCCATACAACAATGAGACTTTAAATTATTACTATCGCATACGCGCGTTTACGTTCAAACCAGTATAATTTTAAAACTATAAGTACTACAACAACATATTTCAAAGACAATTTATGGTAGATAATATAATGGAAAGTATTTTGTTTATTGACAGATTTGTTCTAACTTCAACCGATTTTCCAAAATCAATGAAAAACTGCAAAGTGGGACACAAAAGTATGGGAAAGGGGAAGATTCACAATACAAGTTCTTTTCACTTTTTTTTCATAGTTACACGCATGCCAAGATGCATGCTTTCTTCCAGATGGGACTATACTCTTGAAATATGTTAGGAAAATGACCCGTATTATATTTTGGTAGGACCCGATTATACTGGATGGCCGAATGTAAGCGTTCAGAACTCCAGGATTCAAAATGGCTGCGCTGACGTCACGCCGGAAACGGCTCCGTTTTGAATTTGGAACGGTCGAGCGCGCAATGGCGGAACATCCGGTGAAGACGTTACAATGACTGCGCCGTAGATCGGTGACTATTGATTGGATATTGTTTGAAACGGATGCTACAGTTAGGGAAAGGCTTTCTAAAAGTAAATAAGACGGTAAAGTACAAAGGGCGCTTAATTTTCAAGCGCATTGATAATAATCGAATCGAAGATCACTAACTCACAAGCTATATTAAACCTTTAAGTCTATGGAGAGACTGCCATCTTGTGTATGTTCTACCGCTAGTGCAGTGCTACCTACAAGCCATTTAAATATATACGTAATACCCGACCTTTATAATTTACCTACCTGCTATTTTCAGAAAACTCCTATTCTGTCCTAATTTAATTATTGAGATTTTAATGTAACCACAATAACCCATGATAGTTAGGTAGGTAACTATATTAGCTCCAATGCATGAGGAAGCGCTAGTGGCCTAGCGGTAAGAGCGTGCGACTTTCAATCTGGAGGTCGCGGGCTCGTACCAATGAGTTTTTCGGAATTCATGTGAAATATCATTTGATATTTAATTTACCAGTCGCTTTTCGGTGAAGGAAAACATCGTGAGGAAACCGGACTAATCCCAATAAGGCATAGTTTACCCTCTGGGTTGGAAGGTCAGATGGCAGTCGCTTTCGTAAAAACTAGTGCCTACGCCAATTCTTGGGATTAGTTGCCAAGCGGACCCCAGGCTCCCAAGAGCCGTGGCAAAATGCCGGGACAACGCGAGGAAGGTGATAATGCATGTGGATATTGGGTCCATTGCAAGTATTTAAAAGCAACTACATAGTCTTCTTTCATTTGGATTCGGGTCGTTTAAATCCAAGTTTTTTACCCCCAATTCTTTAGAACAAAGAAGTGGGTTACAAAGAATTGGATTTCTGGGTCAATAAGTAAACTGAGATTATCTTAGCATATACAAACTTATAAGTTTTATCCCAGTACCACAGTAGCGGTGATTATGCTACTGAACGATTGGAAGTATGACCGCAGTCGGGATTGTAATGGGCCGCTAATTGTGCGGTCGGCTAGGGAGGGGAAAGGGTTGTCGATTAATATCATATTTAAAGGAAACAAGTGCGAGTCGGACTCGCCCACCGAGGGTTCCGTACTTTTTAGTATGTATTTGTTATAGTGGCAACAGAAATATTATACATCATCTGTGAAAATTTCAACTGTCTAGCCTAATACCTATCACAGTTCATGAGATACAGTCTCGTGACGGACAGTGGAGACTTAGTAATAGGGTCCCGTTTTTACTCTTTGGGTACGGAACGGTTTCTTCTACATCTTGATAAAAAATAGTTTTTACCACACCAACTGGTAACTAGGCTCTCTTGATTGTTCAAAAACTGATGACAAAATTGCATTTTATCCACGTGTTTTATGCAAATTTTGATTTGTTTCCTTATGTTGGCTGGTAGAATTGACTTTTAAATGATGATTTTGAATGATAAATATTAAATAGCATTCAACAATTGATAATTTTGCTTTGATTTTGTTTGATATTTTACTTAGTTATAGTATTTTCCTGTGGCAAACTCGGTGGCAAAATTTGTTTAACCCTCGCTACGCTCGTCGTTCAATTTTAGAATCTTTCACTTCCTTGGATATCAATATTAGCACAAGGAGTCAAACAACAACTTTGTTCCCTTGTAAAACGTTCGCGAAATATAGGTAAATAATAAATCAGTAGGACTAATATGGTCGGCTTTTTATCATTTCTCACCATGTCTGTCACGTTCTAACAAATATATAAGTGCCAAAGTGACGCATGGAATGACTGGTGATAAAAATGAGACTATACAGGGTGTCCCTAGCCATTGGACAAAGCCGAAATGTACATATGCGCATTAGGGTATTTAGAACCAGTATACAAAGTATCATAACAATCGGTGTAGCGGTTACGAAGAAATTAACAAATTATGATTATTTACTTTGGAGCAACCTGTATGTGTTAGAAACTCCTGAGGTAATAAATAGTATGTAACCTTCTTCGACCGTTTTGATTATCTGTTTTATTTATGACTTTAATAAGATTCTGACTTTTGACAAAATGTCATCATTGCCGCACATTTTCAAACAATTTGTCAAAAGCACTGCCAATGATTCATACAGTATGTTTCTTTTTTTGTCGATTATTGGAAATAACTTTTGTTCGATAATTTATTTTTTTATCTTTTGTTCTAATTAAACAAATATTTCCGTTAGAGCATTTCTGAGAAGTAACCCTACGTGGGATTTGTCCAATGGCTAAGGTCACCCTGTATACCGCTATTACCGCTGCAGGTCAAAGTCTGCTTCTAGCAGTTGTTATCGATACTTTAATCCCATCCCTACCGGGTAACAAATAACAGCAATCGGTGGCTACCGGCTAGATTCAATATTGAGTTTCGATCCGATTCTCGAAATTGAAAAAATTACTTCCGATTGTAATAAAGAAATTATCGATCGTTGTTTATATTTTACAAATAACGTTATTATAGATCCCTTAATCATAGGCAAGGTGCAGACTCTGTAAAGTACAGTCACCTGAAATATGTTACTCTTCGAAGGCCGCAAAAATATGTGACACGCTTTTATGGCTCTACAAATAAGATCGTGTCAGATATTTTTGCGGCCTTCGTTGTGTAACATATTATTGCAGGTGACTGTACCATAACGTTTTCAAAAATTGGTCCAGTAAAAATAAAACCAAGTTAACAATGCTTTTAATCTTTCATATGCTCCTGTCAAAATTGGCTATTTATTTAGCAATCATGACAACTTAGCGCTGATTTAGACGATGCGAGAACTCGCATGCGAGTTTCATACCATTGCGGGTTTTGATCGGTCGGTTGAATTGGACGTAACCAACAGTCCGCAATGTAACTAAAATCGCATGAGAGTTCGCGCGCCATCTAAATCAGCCCTTATTGTTTAATAAGTAAAATAAATGTATAAATATATAATATATAAATAAGTATGGAGCAGATCTGCTCCTAAGCATACCATAGGTTAATCTAGAGATGCCACGAATACTCGGCAACTATTCGGTATTCGGCCTATTCGGCCACTTTGCCGAATATTCGGAATTCGGCTGAATGTTGCCTACTGTTCGGCTGAATACCGAATATCTGTTGCACCTACCTAGAAAGAAAATTACACAAAAAAATAACCAAAAACTATTTATATTTAATATTTAAAATGTATTCTTGGAAAGTAGTTAAATACGAAGGCACGTTTTTGAGCATTTGTTGATTACTAAATATTTTATTTTTATCATGGGTCTGATTGGATTGATACTAACTACATTCATTAATTCCGTTCAACATAAAATATATATCTTAGCAAACGTTGTGTTTGGTTGGCGAACAGTTTTCATAATAATTGTGACTCAAAATGTTCGCATGTCATGCCGAATATTCGGTATTCGGCCGAGAGAGGGGCCGAATATTTAGTATTCGGTATTCGGCCAAATTCACTATTCGGGGCATCTCTATGTTAATCTACAGAATTTTGAACTTTGTTTCTATAACCTTAAGGTCGTTAGTGGATGTTCTCTAGCAGGCCAATTCGAATTCTAGTTATTCGATCTGTTTCCAATATAATACTCTCTCAGTGTAAAAAGTAACATTTCTTCAACCAAAAACGTCCCTTTGACACTGACAGATCATATCGGTAACAGATCGAAGTAAAACTCGAATCGGCCTGTAGGTCGCGGAAGTGGTCGCGGTCTCAGCTGCCTTGATGACGAAGACCGCATTCGGACGCTTCCTGCTTGTTTGAGCTGTGATTTATTCAGAATAATTCAGGTCAGGTCGTATTTGACACATTTGCAGACCGAAAACGGTAATATATCACTCAATTTTACGAGCCCGTTCGGCTCAGGGTGCCTAACCAAGATGCCAATCGTTTATGCTCCGTAGTGAACGAAACGCAACTGTCTCTGTCGCACTAATATTGGAGTGTGACAGAGAGAGATTACCGTATCGTTCGCTACGGAGCGAACGATTGGCACCTTGGCTGGGCACCCTGGACCGATAGGAGCGCGGAAAAAAGACACATTCGAGAAAGAGAATGTATGATATCACATGTGGTTATATTATCACACTGGATGCAATACGCACGTCACTCCGATGTTTGAGCGAGACAACGCTATGCGCGTATTATAACGGCATCCCGCTCGCACATCGGAGCGACGTGCGAATCGCATCCAGTGTGATAGAGATAGAGATAGTGATCTTCCGCCATCAGATATCGGTTAGACAGTCATAAATATGTACGTACGACAACAGTAGAGCCTCGCTAATCCGGACGTTAGCTAATCCCATAATCCGGACGGTCTCAGGCTGAACAGAACTACTTTGAAAGTAGAGTTAGACCAAGAAAAGTCTGCAACGATTTTGATAGCACACGCATATGACGTTAAATAACACTTGCACTGTGTGTGCTATCAAAATCGTTGCAGACTTGTCTTGGTTTAGCTCTAACAAAAATTTAAAATTTTTGCCCCACTAAGAGTGCTTTTAAATAGAAATACGAAAATATACAGGAAAATTGTATTCTTAAATATTCATCAAAGTAATATTACAATACTTATGTTTGACATAAATCATTCATTTCTAACTCTATCTAACTACCACAAGTACCACACAACAAAGTATCTAAAATCTAATCCTAACAACTCTTTTCTTTCGTGTGAATTTCCCATTAACACTTTCAAATCTGTAAAATTTCTTCAGATCGTCTAGAATTCTAGATGTTTCCGTAGAAATCTTTTATCATCGAAGTGGGTTACTGTCTATTCTGTTTATACATTAAGAACATCAAATACAGCCATCCTTCCGTTATAACAAGTAGGATGTTCGCGTAAGGGCGAGTCCATAATGGAGCTTAATAGTTATTCGTTTTACAAGGGGGCAAAGTTGTTGTTTAAGACGAAACAGGAGCTGAGTTTTAAATATTTTAGGTAAATATACCCGTCTCGCTAACGGAAGCGGCACCTAAAAGTAGTTCGATAAGGACAAGGCGAAAAATCCTGCGTAAAAATCCCAAAAATCGAGGTTTCGTACTCCTCTGTTTCCTCCTCCAAAACTTAACCAATCGTAACCAAATTTGGAAATCTAAATGATTATGAAATTATCTGTGTCGGACCGTTTTGATTTATTGGCTAATTGATATCAGTTTTGAATGCCACGCCTCTCATTGCGGCATAGTCAATTAGGCCATTTTGGCCATTTTTGAAGGGCTCTAGCGCCGTAAAAAATAAAAATATCAAAAAAAGCAAAACGGTCCGACACAGATATTGACAATATTAATCTGTGTTGAAAAAATCATTGCTCTAGCTTCAAAAACCACGTAAGAAAACGAGGAATACGTTTGTATGGAGAAATGACCACTCCCGTTGGCTCTATTGATACCTGAGCAAGCGAAAGTTTCCAAAAAACCACGACGTAGTTAGTGGTTCTAAAAAAGGAATCTTGAGCGGTGCGAACCTTTCAAAGCACAAGGGTTAAACACAATTTGCCCCCGAGTGAAACACAAAATTTTTAACACATCAACCAGAAGAAAATATTAAAAGTAAGATATCAAACAAAAACAAACCAAATCAAATCCAAATGAATGTTATTCAATATTTATCACTCAAAATCATCATTTAAAAGTCAATTGAACCAGCCAACATAAGAAAATAACTCAAAATTTGCATTTACATAATTACTTTGCCTCACATGTGAATAAAATGCAACTTTGCTATCGGTTTTTGAACAATCAAGACAAAGTTAATGTACCTACTGTTTCTCAATTACACTACAAGTAAACATATTGCAACACATTTCCTTTAAATTGTTTTGATTTATATAAATAAAACAACAATTCTGTTCAATTGAAAAAAAAAATAGACTCATACTCCTTCGACGATTTTTAAACTTTCACTACTTATCATAAAACTTGTAAAACCAAAATCTCAGCCTTACAAAAGAAAGCCAGCCTCAGGCTCCGTATTTATTTAAGCTCAACCTGTAATCCTACAAAGCTCTCCGAAGCTCTAGTTAGGTCTAGCCTTGGGCTATATTGTCTAAACCTAACTAAACAACCGACGGTGGGTGTTCTAACATTGACAGTGATATAATGTTTATAATAATATCAAAATAATATATACACTAATGACCTACTGCCGTATTCGAACTTTAAGATATTCACAAGAGACGACACGTACTAGATCCATTCTAGATACGTTATAGTTTAGATATCAACTAGTTCTCTTTTGCAGCGCAATTCGGGCAACCAATGTCACTTTTACGTTAGATAGCGTAACATATCTATTAGATGTGAATTGGATCTCTAAGTCATATCCTGAGGAAATCGTTCAAGAGTATCTCCAGAATCGCGCAAATGTCATATTTGACAGGTTAGATCATAAACATATCGTTATCGTATCTTGGTGATGTCTGAAAGATATCTAATAGATGTCTATTTCAAAATCCGAATCGGGCCCCTAGTGTTAGACCAAGATAAGTCTGCAACGATTTTGATAGCACACGCAGTGCAAGTTTTATTTATACTTACATTACGACCCCCTGTGTTATAATAAGCACATTACGCAACTATGTCGAAAAATGTAAGGGCCATATCGCCCTTAAATTTTTATAGTTATTTAGAGTGTACCTACTCTAAATAACTATAAATTCATAGAATCGATTGGTTTAAGCCTCTTTCTCCATCACAAAACAGAAAATGAAAGTAAAGGCCAAGTATTCAAGAATATGCATTTTACGAAAAAGTTTCAAAAACTTATGTACTTACAAGAAAAAGTACAATGGCCGTTTTATAGGTATAGATGGTCAAGCAAATCTTGTCAGTAGAAAAAGGCGCGAAATTATAATTTTCTATGAGACGATATCCCTTCACGCCTACATTTTTCAAATTTGCCGCCTTTTTCTACTGACAAGATCTGCTTGACCAAGTATAGTTCCTCTAGAAGCCAAAAAAGTAATTAATTCTCAATCTTATCCTCTATTTACATGAATAGGGTATTTGACTGTATTTAAAATAAATTACTTTACACCATTCATGAAATAAAGCATCAGAAGATTAATAGAGAAACGTAGACAGCAGTTATTTTTAGACACAATTTCTATTTTAAAACCCGCATAAAACTATAAAGAGTAGGTAATTTGATCGTGACGTCACAGACGAGTGTTTCCTATAAATTCCACAGTAGCAAAATCGTTTTGACAGTTCGAAAAAAGAGACTGATTTGACTAGTAGTCAAATACCCTATTGTAATTGGGTACATTCCTCTACTTAAAATAAATTATTTCACACCGTGCACGAAATAAAGCACCAGATCATTATTAGAAAAACATAGATAGCAGTTATTTTTAAACACAATTTCTATTTAATAAATCGAATGGAAGTATAAAAAGTAGGTGAATTGACTGTGACGTCACTACACACGATTTCATATAAATTCCATATTAGCAAATCGTTTTGACAGTTCTAAAAAAGAAGCTGATTTGACTAGTAGGAAAGTAGCCAATTGTCTAACAGCTGATGTTAGTAGTTTAGTGTACTTACGCCCTTTTTGAGGGGTTGAAATAATTGTGTTTTTATAGGTAGTTCCTCAAGGAAACGCAACGGTTGTAAGTAACGGACGTATTACACCTGTCTTAGGTCAGTGGGGTTGATCGACCTGGGTTAGAAATTGTAGAAATTACTGATAATAGGGCATTGAAATTTCGTGGGTCATATTTTATTGAAGTTGGATATCCGTCTTTTGAGGTTTGTGATGGACCTTTATAGAGTCTGGCTAGCCAAAAATTGTTGACAGATATTTCGTTGTTGTATCACCAATTGTCTATGATTAAAAAAAAAGCTAAAAGTCAGTTGTCAATTTATGTCATTCATTCTAATTATATGCGGTTTATAAGGGATTTATTTTAAATAATATTAATAATGTATATACTGAGTGAGGTTCTCAAACTATTATTTAAACTCGTAAATAATTACGACAGTGTGCAAAGTCGACGTGTAGCGTTGTATAACAAAAAACTGCAATGTTTACAACTCCTAAACAAATGTAAACAAATTAGGAGGTTGGTGCTCTATAAATATTTTTATACTTTGCATTTAGCATATTTGGCATAGGACTTATGTAATTTTTTTTTGGTGATGGATTAATATTACGGTATTATCGAGCTAGGTCTTATTTACACTACATTTCATTTTTCGCCTTGTTACAATGGTATATGGTGGGAAAGTGTTAACATATGTGTTTATCGTTGACTGTACTTCACATAGTGGTAGAAATTATGTGAGCTGACTTTGAGTGCACGTCAACGTATATTTAACTTATATCCTTAGGTACCCTACGTGTGCACATAAAATCAAAAATATTTTCTACTATCAAAACTATAATTCCTACTACAAAAAGTGTGACCAGCCCAAGATTTTTTGAATTTACCTCCAAACATGTGTGTAATATTTCAGTAGCCAGACTCTACCTATATACGTTAATTTTGTTACAGTTAGACCACGAAAAGTCTGCAGCGATTTTGATAGCCCACGCTGCAAGTGTGTGCATAAACGTCAAACGTCTATGAAATTATGACGTATAAATAACACTTGCATTGCGAGGGCTATCAAAATCCCTGCAGACTTTTCTTGGTCTAACTCTATATTGAACATACATTCACGGGTAAACTGAATACGTACCTAAGTAATATATTCTTATACTAAACAAGTTTTTATTTAAAACCAACCATGAAATCTCGAAATATAAATCATTTTTCATGAAAGAATCATAATTCGTCGTATTTTATGAAACCCCTAATTTTTGTTTCAAATTTTCAGGCTTGTCCTTATAGTAAAAGCAAGTAAAAGTTATTGAGTATGACCTTTATATTATAGGTACCTATAATAATATCTATTTACGTATTTAATATCAATTCGACCGTCAAAACCTGTCTGTCAAATAGACATTCTGTCAATTATTGCACTAATAGTGTTATGTTCGACCTCAGCGTTTATTATTTAAACATAAATAAATATAATCTATTACGCCAAATCACGGAGTAGACAATAAAAATGTCAAAAGTCAAGTGAGCTGTCAGAGCCATTCAAATCCATTCACCGCGTTTCCCGCCAAACCGAAATTCCGTTACAACCGACATAATTAGACAGGAGGTATTTTTTCCGAAACACTTTCCGTATCTTTGTCATCGCAGGAAATGACTTCACCCTCTATAATCGAACGAAACTCACCCAAAACCAAAAAGGCGTAAGTACATTCGGGATTCATACATTTATACGCCGTTTTTGTATAGAGCCTTTTAATAGTACACGCGCCGAGAAATTTGAATAAAAAAGAACCTAATAGCTGGCAACATGTGGCGTTTTATTCTAAATTCGAATTTTAAAAATAGTTCGCGTTCATTGTTATCTATCGAATTGACGATTTGTATTTTATTGGAAGCGTGTCATTAGTTTTTATCCACGACGCATTTTTAATTCTAATGTTGAGAGAATAGAGTTGAATTTTGAATGTAAAGACTAAATTACTACAGTAGCTTACATCAAGATTATGTATATTTACAAATTTGAACTGTATGCTTTTGTTATAAGGTTTAAATAAGCATACCATTGATTTCGCTAGTGTGACAGTGAGCGCTTGAAATTGATAATTGTTGCAATTTCGCATCATTTGGCGTTTGATAACTTCCTTTGACGACAGACGTTGTATTCTATTTGTGTCTACAAATATTTAGTTTTTATTTGTTTAGTTGGGTAATAATTTAGTATAAGGATTAGAGATGCCCCGAATAGTGAATTTGGCCGAATACCGAATATTCGGCTCGCCTCTCGGCCGAATACCGAATATTCGGCGACCGAATATTCGGCATGAAATGCGTACATTTTGAGTCACAATTACTATGAAAACTGTTCGCACAACGTTTGCTAAGATATATTTTCATGTTGAACTGAATTAATGAATTTAGTTAGAGTCAATCAAATCAGACCCATGATAAAAATAAAATATTTTGGAATCAATAAATGCTCAAATATATGCCTTCGTATTTAATCACTTTCCAAGAATACATTTTAAATATTAAATATACCTTGTTTTTGGTTATTTTTTAGTGATTTTTTTCTTTTTAGGTAGGTGCAATAGATATTCGGTATTCGGCCGAATTAGTAGGCAACATTCGGCTGAATACCGAATAGGCCGAATACCGAATAGTTGCCGAATATTCGTGGCATCTCTAATAAGGATTCAATAACTGGCTACCTTATACTAAAATTTATTCTATTTATAGGTGAATAGAATTCATTTTTAGTTTAGGGCGGCCAGTTACTAAAACCGGCAAGTTACTGGCGAATTAACTTACTACTTACTAACTACCTATACATTACAGATTAATTTTTAGTTTTATGATGCATACTATAACGTTTTGTTTGGAAATATAAAATTAAGTTAAAATGTATATAACATGTAATGTATAGTGTACATTTGATAACCTGACATAAATTTTACCAAAGCAAATTCTTTCGAAAGATTTAATTGTAGTAAATACAACCCTCTTATTCATAAAACTTTACGGACCTGATTTTGTTAAATTATGTTTTATCCCTTTCTTACAAATACATAAGTCAAAATGACAGATAAGGACAAACGATTATTAGCCAATTGAGGTTTGTAGCGCGTTTATGAATATAAATGGTAAGTATTTTTAAATCAAAAATCTAACCCAAAGTCAACCCGAGTCAGATTTTTCGTACTCCATATATTCTATAATTAAATTATACTAAATTTTTTTGAGTACCTACCTATAACGTTCTAAAGTTTTGTTCCAAATTAAAAAACAAAACAACTACGTCTAGATCTCAAGAGGAAAGAGAAGATAAACAGAGATAAACTCCACTTACCATACGAATATCAATTCTATCAAAACGAAAATAAAGTTCAAATTCCAATACACGCCCTAAAGGGAACTCGCGGTCACGCAACTCTAACCCTTTATGAATGAACCTACAGTTTGCCGACCCCTGCGGGTTGCTAGTGCAAAAAATCACTTGGCACCACACCTGTGCGCACGCGACGGTAAGGCTGCGGATACACTGGCTGCTATAAAGTCTGTCAAGCCGGATATGTCAGTAGCAATGTAAAGGAAACTAAAGTATGGTATCCCGAGGAAACGATCAAAAAGCAGCAATGTACCTACATCGAAAAACGATGAAATGTAAACAAAACAGTTCCACAGACAAGATATAAATGACACGCGATTTTCGAACAATTCAAAGGTAGTGTTGCTAACCCGCGATTTTTCAAATTTGCCGCCTTTTTCTACTGACGAGATTTGCTTGACCTAGTATAGTTGGTCAAACCAATTTGTCAGTCAGTAAGAACCGGGAAAACTATACTCATCCTTTTCTTTTGGGTGCTAGTACTAGTGTAAGACAAAATTAGTATGATTCTCTCTGTCTATGATTGACAGACAGTCCTTTGACAAACTATAGCTAGATACCAGTGAGGTCTGTTCAGATAAATAAAATTAAATACATCCTTGAGAGACCCTGTGTAACTAATTGTACAAATGCACATATGTATTTAAAATTGTTTTTATTAGTATTGACAAAGATATATGTAACTTCGTTTAAGATAAGTCTTCTAACAAAAAAACCGGGCAAGTGCGAGTCGGACTCGCGCACGAAGGGTTCCGTACCATAATGCAAAAAAAAAAAAACAAAAAAAAGCAAAATAAAAAAACGGTCACCCATCCAAATACTGACCACTCCCGACGTTGCTTAACTTTGGTCAAAAATCACGTTTGTTGTATGGGAGCCCCATTTAAATCTTTATTTTATTCTGTTTTTAGTATTTGTTGTTATAGCGGCAACAGAAATACATCATCTGTGAAAATTTCAACTGTCTAGCTATCACGGTTCGTGAGATACAGCCTGGTGACAGACGGACGGACGGACGGACGGACGGACGGACAGCGAAGTCTTAGTAATAGGGTCCCGTTTTACCCTTTGGGTACGGAACCCTAAAAACGTGCCTCGGAAGATCAAGAAAAAATTATGCTCGAAAAGATGGCGCCGTACTTTTGGCCTATGTATACCGTGTAGATGGCGACACCGTATATTTAACAATTTTAACACATAATTATCAATCAGTGAAAAAACATGAGTTAAAGTCATATGGCGTTCTAAAAGTTTTAATCCTGTGTCGAAAGATGACAGTATATTTACTGTGACTAAAAAAATTACTATGACAATAAGCCTCTACACACTCAATTCTCTTTGACAGAGCTATGAAGTATACATAACTTTATCAAGATGCTTTTATTTAATTATAAAATATTTTTTAAACTTTAGAGTTTAGACTATACTTTTAAGATCTGCACCCATTGCTATGGGTGCTTCTCATACACACCTGCATACGTTGGGTACAAGTAATTAAATAAATTTTTTTGAAGTGAAAACTTCTTTAGCGGCGCTATGCACTTTTTGTGACGGGGAAAAAATGTTAAACTCGTAACAGGTGTCACGTGACCGTAAGACGTAAGACGGACACGTGACCTGATCGAAAAACTGTTACAATGAGTTTTTCTTTATTGGTTTAAATGCCATCTAGTGAGTTTCCCTCTAACTGGTACTAATATATAACTGGAGTACTAACAGTGATGTGCTTAGGGGTTTCAAGTAATGCGACGAAATAACGCTAGATGGCCTTAACCTCAATTATACATAGTGCTGCAGACATTCATTGAGTTTTCAGTTCTGCCCGCACTCCCGGAGTGCAACCCGTTGTTTTTTTTTTACATCTCCACCTAACAGTTCGCAATGTCACAGCTGTCTTTAGCCCTTATCACGATTACGACACAGGTTAACAAACCCACCCGACCTCTGACTGCAAAAAATCCTTTGGCACACCTGTTCCTATTTTCCCTCTTCATTGACCATTATTAGTCATTATGTCCAGGCAATACGGTTTACGAACCATCATCCAATTATTTGGACTTAATTTTGCAAACGTATAAAAACCAGTATATCGAGATCTTTAGATCAGTAAAGACTATGCAATCGAAGAGCTCTTTTATACTGGTCGTTTCCCTGAGCTTTGAAAACACCCTTATTGTGTCAATACATTGTAACAGCTTGCTGTCTCGCATTATTCAAAATTGGAATCAATGTAATGGATTTTACGATTGGTATTTGAATAAAACAAGAAAACTAGATACGTCGTCGCGATAGTTAGCTTTTGATCCTTTGCTTGCACGTTTCATTCTATTTTGAAACTTTAGCTTGTTGACTTAAGGTTGAACTTTCAATGATATGTTAACGGTAGATATGACGTTTTGTTTAGATATATGCGCGTGAGTTTATTTTCGAGTTTAGCGCCCTTTAAGTGGCGTAATGTGGTAGTTAAACGTATTAATTAAGGGTAAGATGCAGTTATGATTGATATAAACGGGTTTGAGAGTTGAACTACGCCCGTGTATTTGAACTTTTTGTCCCTAAGTTGGTATGTCTTAATAGGGATTATTGATATCTTTATAACTAAGCCGCCACGAATAAAATTATTATTGATATTTTCGCGCGCACCCGAGCTGCATACATCGCCATTGTTAGTAGCTCGGTACTACTTACAGGGCTAGCGTGTCTTATTTTAAATGTTTGGTGTCGGAATTTACGCAAACATCAAAGCCGTCGGTCCACTGTTACTTTTTAGGGTTCCGTACCCAAAGGGTAAAACGGGACCCTATTATTAGGGTTCCGTACCCAAAGGGTAAAACGGGACCCTATTACTAAGACTCCGCTGTCCGTCCGTCCGTCTGTCTGTCACCAGGCTGTATCTCACGAACCGTGATAGCTAGACAGTTGAAATTTTCACAGATGATGTATTTCTGTTGCCGCTATAACAACAAATACTAAAAATAGAATAAAATAAAGATTTAAGTGGGGCTCCCATACAACAAACGTGATTTTTGACCGAAGTTAAGCAACGTCGGGCGGGGTCAGTACTTGGATGGGTGACCGTTTTTTTTTTGCCGTTTTTTGCATTATGGTACGGAACCCTTCATGCGCGAGTCCGACTCGCACTTGCCCGGTTTTTTACTCTGTGCTTATACTCTTATAGGTACAAGCATATGCGTAGTCAAAACGTATATCAAACACATCTCCTACGAAGTGAATTGTCTATATTGTCATTGACGTTTTAATTGCGTCGTCACTTGTTTTTGCCCATTGTATTATAATCAGCCAATTACATGGGGGGTTAATGAACCTTTGTCATTACTGATAGTGATAATTCTTTCCTTGTTTCTTACTATTATAACACGGTGATCGGTGATATAACTTGTCTGACGCTTCCTATTCAATTTGGTGAATTGTGAAATAGTATTTTATACAATCGTGATATTCGTGATATAATAGAGAGTTTTTCAGTCGAGTACCGTGTTTAGGCAACGAAGCTTGCTGAGTTGCCTAAGTAAGGTACGAGATTGAAAAGCTTGATTATATCACTATTGTATACAATTATTTTTCTACTAGTCAACAAAAATAATACTTTAAACTAGTAGAATCATACAAACAAACCAAACCAAAAGTATACAGCTAAGATTCGCGAGCATCCGCGATACCTTCATACTGGAACGCGACCCGGCCGCCGCGCCCCGCGCCCTACGGCGGGCTGTTCAACGACACCTTCTCGTAACTCATGAGGCCCTGGTACTTGCTCCGCGCTAAATTAAATTTTTAGACAGTTGTTTTCTCGATTTTGGCCACCGTAGCCTATGGAGACTAACAAGCAATACTAAGTGGTTTTCGTAGTCTATGGATGTTGCTATATTAAGGGTGTCACATGCGTATTTCTGACTTATGAACCAATTGTTTCTACTATACAACCTAAACTAATTAATTTGAGATATGTTTTGTTTCATCCTCTTGATCGCGGCGAGCTGTGATTGGTCAATTTCATTATAGTTGACTAAACTGTATCGAAATGAATATTATAGTTCGAGTTGGGAACCCATACATTAAAAATACCCATACAGGTACGTTTAGTATTGGTAGGAATAGGAGTAAGACAGGAGACGAGGATCTGGTAGGCCCAGACGGAGATGGCGGGACGACCTGGACGCATATCTTAACGACTGGCCGGAGATTGCTCAAAACCGAGATGACTGGAAATCGAGGGGGAAGGCCTTTGCCTGGGCTGCCACTGCTGGCAGTGGGACACCGTATAGGCTTATATAATAAATAATAATAATAAAGGAATAGGAACTCGAATCTTTTGAGTCTGAATTTGAAGAATTTAACCCACTACTTGTTTTTTTAAGAAACTGCGGTAAAATAAATTCCAAGTCTTTAGTCCCGAGCCGAGTCCGTTATTAAGTATTTTCAAGCGCAACTCATAGTCTCGAGCCTCCGAATAAAGACTCTGTCAACGATTTCGAAGGTTTAATCTATTTAGATTAACTTTAGATTAACTATAATGTAGTAGTAAAGAAAACAAGCTAGCGTGATATGGTGTCATGAATTTTACATGAAGTTAGTGCATTTTTAATGTTTTTGTATAGAAAAGGAGAGTTTTCTGAAAGAATTCAAGTCACTAGATTCTAAGTACAAAAAACTTGGGTCTCTAACAAGTTGAAAAGGACTCAAGCTTTGACGTTTGAAGTCTCAAGTTAACTTCCTTGGAGAAAATTTTGCAAATATGTATTACTGCAATGTTTCGCCGCCAGAGTGCAGCACTAAGCTAGCTAGTAAACCATAGAGTAACTTATACATACTGTGCCTTAAACTGTTTCTTGACAAATTTTCACAGACAATAAAATATGACATTGATGGATCAAGGCGGTTTAGGCCCTTGTTACCTACCGGGAAACACGAAAATCGAAATTTAGTTATCTACCTCTGTATCGCTCGAATATGCAAGAGTGATAGAGAGGTTAGGTAACGAAATTTCGATTTTCGTTTTTCCCGGTAGTTAACAAGGGCCTACAAACCGCCTTGATCCATCAATGTCATATTTTATTGTCTGTGAAAACTTGTCGTAAAACAGTTTATGGCACAGTATGTATAAGTTACTTTATGGTTTTTATTTTCTTGTTTCGCAGTAGACCCCCAGATTGTGATGGATTGTGGTAGTGGCGACCCCTACGCAGAGTTTCGCGTAATATTCCCTTTTAAAAGAGAAAAGGTGATAACTTAAATCTTCTCAACCACGGCCCTTGACACGCTTCGAACTCCTTAAAACAAAACCGTTGGCCCATTAAAAGAAAACAATCCATTCATTATCCTAATCCAAGACAGCCGTTTAAAAAAAAACGTAACGTTCCAAATCCAACCTGCTAGGGTGACTACCCTAAGGTCATTATACCCACCTGCTGAGGGGTGCGGGGGTGAGGGTGCACCTGACGCAACGGCGCACGCGCTGCGCGGGAAAATAGGCAGGGTTGGCACTAGGATCTATTTTGAAACACTTTATACATATGTTACTTAGTGCTTAAGTAATTTTTATCAAGCAAACACGTCTGGGAGCAATAATTTAAATTTTAATCCAAAAGGAATCATTTTTTCCTTTAAAAAAATCAGTGCTTACTAAAATTTTATAGTAAATTTTATGTACTATGGCAAAATTCTTTAATATTTTTTGTAAGAAATTAGTGATTCTGTAGGTATGACTATTTAATTAAAAAAAAATGTTCGTTATTTCGTAATCGGTAAATATAAATAATAATATCGACGAAAACACAGTTCGAGGCAGATTAGTTTACCCATTAAACTGTATATACCTACATAATACAAATTCCTGTATATACCTACATAATACTGCAGTCTTGTTGTCATTATTTTAGCCTATTGATAAACTATGATTCACAGCTATGAAATGCAACTTTAGATGTCAAAGGAGCAAAATAAAGTTCATGAAATTTTTAAAACCTACCTATTTCATAAAACACAAATATATTTTATATTAGGTACAGCATATAAAAATATTAAAAATGTATCCTGAATCAAATTACATAATCATAACCCCAATAAAATTTAAAAACAACGAACTTTACATTACTAATATTACTATGTGACATTACTCGGAAGTGCTAAACAATTGCACCATATTTAAATGACCAAAGATGGCCGATATGCAAATACCAACGTTCCCACACAGCGCCACCTGTTATTTTATAATTCGAATTTAAAATTCAAATGTGACAACCCTGGTGGGGGTGAGAAAAAATAGATTTGAGAGCGATTTGTTAACATCGGATCATTTTGTATCTGGTCTTTTGGCTTGACCACTCTCACGCTGGCCCAATGCGAGTTGGAGATCTCACATACCTACACCTTTGAAATTCTTCGTATGCGGGTTTCCTCACGATGTTTTCACTGAAAAGCTAGTGGTGATAATTGAATGGTATTCTGTACATAACATCCGTGAAACTCATTGGTCCTCAAGAACCCTCGACTTCCGAATTAAAAGTCAGGCGTCATATCCACCAGGCCACCGCTCAGGATGTCAAGTACCCGAAGTAAATGCGCCAAACATGCTGCTTGCGATTCCTCACCAATGCTATAATATTTGCTGCACCCCAACCCAAAGAGGTCAAATATCAAGTTCAAAGCCATGTGCACTACTCTTGCACTAGTTTACACGTAAGACTTGACAATGAAACTAGTGCAGCCAAAGTGTTCGCACGGGCGTGTGAACGAGCTTACAAAAACAATGGCGGTTATGTCAGGTCGAAAGGAAAATGCTTTTACTTGTTACATAAGTGACCCGTGGATAGGTAATCGGGGTAATTGTGCGCATGGGATAGATGGGTAATAGAAGAGCAACACTGATATAACACCTGCTGAATGTGATCGCACGACTTAACTATAGTATGTATCTTTAGGTATTAAAATAAAAGTAAACAAAATCTACCCTCCAATGGCTCCTTAAGCCAGTTGAGGGTAGATGAAAATATTACATGTTCAAATAATGTAGGTTAAAGCAGTGGGGAGACACTCCTGACTTTGGGCAAACTCGACTCCGTTCGGCTCAGCATTGCTCCGAGCAATTATTAGGGTTGACACAACTTGACGTCCCTTTGCGTGCTTGACCACAGATTAGATAATTAGGTACTTGAATTTTGACAACCCTAAATAGTCGAAAGGGATAGTGTCATAAGTTAGAAAGGGATATCGTAATTCGATTCTGAATCGCTGTCAAACTTCGGTTTTGTAGGAAGTGTGCTTTCTGTACGGTAGTACTATTACTGCCATGTGTATTTAAAAGAAATAAATAATTTTGTGTTTATATTTGTATTTAGTATTACTTATTCTGTGGTTAAAGTCAGGTCGTTCAATGACAGATCCAGACGGTTTTGTATTTGGTTGGTTGACCAATAAATGTTATAACTACCCGGAAATGTACAAATAGTTTGTTTACTTCTTTATTTACCTAAAGATACAGAATATAGTTAGACTCCTTTTAGTAGGTAGCTGATTATAATCATGATGAACATGAAGGAACTTTTATTAAATAAAACCCTCTATTCTGTCAAAGAATATAAAGAATAAAATCTTGACTATTTAATTTTTTAATAAGTATATTTTAAAATTTTTATAAATTAGTAACAATTGACATACATTTCCTATTATTGTAATATATTAATTTTGACCTTTAGACATTACCTAGGCTAGTCGTATATTTTAAATATTTTTATTATTATTTTTGGACATTTTAATTTTTTATATTCTTTATAATTTGACTGATTTTTACATTTTACCTACTCTTTTCTATTTTATAGAAAGTCGTTTTATATTGTATTACTGATATTTTATTGTTTTTAGATTATTATTATTGATATTTTTTGTTGTGACGATCTTTTTGTGAAATGCATTCTATTTTGACGTGTGAAATTTAATGTATATTTACAACAAGAAATAAATGAATCTAATCTAATCTAATCTGATAAATAGAAATACGGGCATATCTGACCCACAACAGGTACATAACGCATTTCATGTCCAACGGTCTTCCTTCCCTATTACACTGCATAACCAACAAACCTGTAAAATGATCATTAACACGATTAATTTAAACAATTACTAACTGCAGTCACGCGATCACTGTTGGAATGTGGGGGTGGAATTACCTATTACCGGTTTTTAGGGTAATTTTTTGGGGTTACTATTGGTTATTAGGGTTGAGTGTGTGCTCACCTTAGCGAGTGCGGGATGAGTTTTAAGTGAGATACCGTTTACATTATATTTAAATAGGTAATACAAATTATTACCTATTATAATGTACCTAAAACGGTACCTCACTGTATTATACAATAAAGTATATTCGGGTAGTTCCTAAAGGAAAAAACACAAAAAAGTGGTGGATAATTTTGAAAACGGACTCTTATTACAACGTAATATGAGTAATTATTAAATGAATTACCCAATTTTCAAAATGACCCGAAAACACCTTACCTGAAAGATAGGTAAAACTTTTCGTTTTTATTTTTAAGTGATTAAAAAAAGTGACATTTGCTGATATACTTTCTAGTTTTAACTTACCTACATATAAATATCTTAACATCTCTATCACACCATCATATCTGGTCGTCTTTAATCTAGCGTTTTCCCGGCCTAGCGCCAGGGTCCGCTTTCCTACTCAATCTTCTCCACTTTGCCCGCTTTGGTAATCAAGGAAAAACTTTAAACTAAACAATAACTCACACAACTGTTACCTGTTTATCGAGAATCGTTAGTAGCGCTACAGGGGTTAAACAAAAGGGCAACCCCAATTAACCCTGCGTCCGCGCAGGGCGTAAATGTACCGGAAAATTGGTATTGTTTACAAAATAAGTCATTTCTACCGTCACGGTTGGCTGACGACCGACTATGACTATTTGACTGTATTGCCAATCTGGAGTGTTAATGGTTTTTCAATTGGAATTTTTTCTAATATTGGAAATATTTTGAGGTAGGTATTCTTTATAGACTAAAATAGACCTAAGTGAAGTAATTAAATTATACAGGATATAAATTTAGTTACCTGCAATAATTTACGGGGTGAATTATATAGGTCATACTATGCAACTTTTACTATGGACCCACCCCGAAATCGCGAAAAAAAATTGACTCTCCCATTCAAAATATCAACCAGCCAGCCAAAATGTATGTGGGACAGTCAATTTATTTTTCGTGACTTCGGGCTTGGTCCCATAGTAAAAGTTCATCAGTATGATCTTTGTAACTATTCACCCCATACATGAATGCAGGTGACTAAATTTACACCCTGTACCACAGAATAAATAATAGAACTAGGTTTCTTCCCAGAACGTGCAGAATGTGGAATGACTTGCCTCCTGAGGTAGGTATTTCCTTTGCGCTACGACATGGGATTCTTCAAGAAGCGAGTATTTAGGGTTCTCAAGGGTCGGCAACGCTTAAGTGGCTCCTGTGGTGTTGCTTATGTCCATGGGCGACGATGACCGCTTCCCATCAGGCGGCTCGTCTGCTCGTTTGCTGACTATAACATAAAAAAAAAAGGTACAGAAGATGCACTCTAACAAAACGCGTCTGTTACGATTAGGACAGATATGGCCGCTAGGTGGCGTAAGCAAAATTGGTGTGGAACGGATGTACTATAGCTACTTGTTGCGACGCGCCGAAATCGCGATGAGCCACGCCTGCCTGTACGAGTATGTGTCTTTTTGTGTAGCTGAATACTAAATGAATTATGAGGTTTCATACATTAGGTACTTTTGAGGTTTTGACACTGACAGATCAAATCCTCAAATCCAGGTCAAATTTATAACCTGTAATTACAATAGGAATACGGCTCGAGTCTTAGTGGATATAACCAACGGAGACGCCATGTCTATAATTTTCGGTACAAAATACGGCCCGATTAGAACTTTAAGATACGTCAAATATTACGGCTAGATACGATATAGATTAGATATGTCAGTGTCAAAAGTGACTTTTCTTCAAACAAAAACGTCACTTTTGACACTGACATAATATATCTAATATATGGGCCCGATTCGGATTTTGAAATAGACATCTATTAGACATCTTTTAGACATCACCAAGATACGATAACGATATGTTTAAGATCTAACCTGTCAAATTTGACATTTGCGCGATTCTGGAGATAATCTTTAGCGATTCTGGAGATACTGTTGAATGATTTCCACAGGATATGACTTAGGGATCCAATTCACATCTAATAGATATCTTACTCTATCTAACGTAAAAGTGACATTGGTTGCCCGAATTGCGCTGCAAAAGAGAACTAGTTGATATCTAAACTATAACGTATCTAGAATGGATCTAGTACATGTCGTCTCTGGTGAATATCTTGAAGTTCGAATACGGCAGTATATCGTATCTAGCCGTAATATTTGACGTATCTTAAAGTTCGAATCGGGCCGTACGTATGCCATTTTTTGCGGGGGAGGGGCACATCAAATGTATACGTAACGTAAACATAGCCATGTCAGATAAACGTCAGTCCATACATGTGGTTGACATGTCGTTGACCATTGGCCGCCTATTTTCGACAGAGGGGAACGCCTGTTAATGACCACTCCGTTGGTTATATTCTCTAAGCCCCGAGTTGACGTCAAATACACATTTGACTTAACTTCTTAACTTAACTTCAAACTCGGGTAAATCCATACGACCCTCTCAGCAAATATCTACTCTATTACCTTCTCTTAATACTATAATCGCATAATCTGACATATGGATTTACCCGAGTTTGAAGTTAAGCGACTCAAATATACTTGTACGTTGTATATACGCCTCCTCTACGTAACTTGATACAACAACACTCACAATGGTTGTTAAAAAATATAGAGTCCTTGAAGTTGTGTCTAATATACTCGTACCTAACCGGCGTCCGTGCTTGTAGCGACGTGTTATCGGCTCTACCTAACTGTGTAGGGTGACCACTTTAGCGCGGAATGAGAGACTGTTTTAAAAATTTGATGTAGAGTCCTTGGAAAAGCAGTTGTGTCTAATATACTCGTACCTAACCGGCGTCCGTACTTGTAGCGACGTGTTATCGGCTCTACCTAACTGTGTAGGGTGACCACTATATCTAAGAACAAAAGACTGTCCTTAATAAATCTTAACTTGTTTTTGAAACATTTGTGTCAGATATACTTAATCGGCGTCCATGTTTGTAGCGACGTGTTTGCTATCTTATTTAGTAGAGTGACTATCCGGCCAATTCGAAAGTACACGTCAATTTTATTAGCTATCGTGCGTTTCGCTCGCGCCAATACTTGCATGGACAAGTACTGGCGAAATGAACGATAACTGAATGACATCAGTTAGATTAGACGTCATTCTGATATCAGTGTTGGAATTGGCCTGTATGTTTACGACGAACTGAGAGATTTTACTTCATTAATTTGCAAATAATTATCCCCATTACTATTGTCATGATAAAAACTATTATTTGTCTATTTACGGGCCTCAAACTACATTTAAACCAAATTTCATATAAATCTGCTCAGCAAATTAAGCGTAAAGGAAGAGGTAACAGACAGACAGATAGAGTTACCTTCGCATTTATATAACATTAAAATTACATACTGAACTTATAAACCATAGTTGTATTACTGTACTGTAGTTGGGTGTTTTTAGTAATAGAAATAGAAATTTTTATTAGCCAGAATACGTTACAATTAGTTCGTAAATGTTTGGGAGACCGAGCTTTGCTCGAAAAACGTATAAAAACTCAAAAATGCGCGGTTTCTCAGAGATAAGACCTAGCTAGATCGATTTTTCGCCCCCGAAATAATATGGGGGCATACTGGTATAGCAAATTTCATCGAAATCGTTAGAACCGTTTCCGAGATCCCCGAAATATATAAATAAATATATTTACAAGAATTGCTCGTTCAAAGGTATAAGATATAGTTTACGTTACTGTCCTATATTTTTCAGGAGCAACGTGGTCACCCTAACCCTAATTAACAATTCCTTTGTGAATCATTTTGTCTGGTACCAGAACGATTGTTTTAACTTGTCTGAAGTTTTTTCTTGTATTTTAACGCGAAATATTCCGTAACGTCCATTTTGGATTTCAATTTAAGTCGATTTGAGGTGAATTGACTGCCAAGGTCATGACGATGATTACAATTTATAGGTTCGTACTGAATACAAATTGTATTGACTGTTATTTAATCTATTTATACAGTAAAATAACAAGACTCTTACGCTCTCTCTCTCTCATCTCTCACACAGGCTTCGGTCCGGTCACATTCCATTAAATAAGTTTGCTCATCTGATGAGGAAAGCGGAGTCGCCCAACTGCGACATCTGCGACTCCATCGAGGATGTACACACTTCCTAATAAAAAAAAACCTATTACAAATTAAAACTTATACCTAAACACACTCGATCAATTAATAAATTAACTCTAAATTAAACTAAATTAAAACTAAGCTACATAAAGCCACAACCGAGAACTCAATCAAACAACCCGTCCCGCGCCCTTCCAGATGCAAAGGTGCCCATCACGCTCGCCGCGTTGCCACGCTGGACCGCGATAGACAGCCTCTGCATCAGGAATGACCCGGAACGAGGGTCATGACCTCCCTCCCTCAAACGTTCCTAATAGAATGTGTCCGGACTTGAGACAAGTGGGCACAATTATTTGAAGCTAGGGGGCTGTCCATAAATTACGTCATCGATTTTTGACGATTTTTGCCCCCCCCCCCCCCCCCCCCTATAATCATCCAAAAAGCATGCTTCAAATGACCCCATTTCCTCCTACTTCATGCTACCGTCATTCGATGTCCAGACCCCCCCGGAGCCGACACGTCTCATTGATAAAGGCTCCTTTTAAATACGTAGATAAAAAAAATTACAGGACTCTACCACAAACAAATAACAGGATTCAACATCAAACTATCACTGTAACAGTCACATAAACTACTATTATTGGTTAACCAACCAAATACAAAACCACCTGGATCTGTCACTGAACGACCTGACTTTAACCTACATACATTATTAAATTTGATCATGTAATGTTTTTACATTTTTACATTTACCCTCAACTGGCTTATGGAGCCATTTGAATACATTTTGTTTACTTTTATTTAAATACCTAAAGATACAGAGTATAGGACAAGGCATAGTATCCAAAAATATCTAAACAAGCACATTAACAGATGAGTTCAGATATTTGTGCGATCGTAAAAAAACTAAAAATAATGTAAAAGAAATTAACACTTTTTTTAAATGTAAACAAAATGTACCCTCAAATGGAGAATAGGACAAAGCATAGTATCCAAGCATATCTAAACAAGCACATTTAACAGATGCGTTCAGATATTTGTAAGTTCGTAAAAAAGAACTAAAAATAATGTAAAAGAAATTAACACTTTTTTCCAAATCCTGCAGTAGCGTCTTCCCAACCTATTTGACCGCTAATATATAATCATAATATACTTAGTGTGGGTGTCATGTCCGTCCGTCGTTCACACGTTTAATGGCTCGTTATATGGTTGTTTTGTATGGAATATAATTAAATAATACGAGCGATAGAAAGATGAGAACAAAATGTTTTAATTTTTTAATGTGTTTTTTTTGTTGTGAACTTGATTTTTTGCGGACTAAAATATCGTATAGGAAACTAAAGAAAAAATTACCAATTCCTCCGTCGGCCAAGTTAAATTTTATGAATAAAGTTTATCAATAAACAATTAATTATTTTTTTCTACCTACATCCTGCATACATCTACGTAGAAATTCAAAGGTGTACGTGAAGTCCCCAATCCGCATTAGGCTAGCGTGGGGACTATAGCCCAAGCCATCTCGCGCATGAGAGGAGGCTTGTGCCCAGCAGTGGGACGTATATAGGCTGAATTATTTTTATTTTTTCCATGGCTAATGTATGAAAACTGTAAGGCGGAAATTCTAGGGGCTGGTGGGGGTAACTCCACCAGTTTTCAGCCTGGCAACATCATGTTTCTTGAAGACTAGGAACATAAGTTAAACATAAAAGATATATGTACCTACATTGGTACTAGTAAAACTAAATTTATAACTAGCTTAAATCTAAAATAGGCCCTTGAGGCATTGTACCGAGAATGCTGGCGGCATTTCCTTGTTTTATCGCAATGCTGATACGTTTTTCGAGGAAGCCGCCAGCTCTTCGGTCACCAGTTACGTCAACCAGACGCTTCGCGATTTCTGCAAACAACCTGTGCGCGCTGGGACCCCACGGACCTAAAGGGTCAACGCCAAAGTTAAACTACAAGGAGAAGTCAAACTGCGGTCTAATTATTAATTATACCCGGTTTTAATACAATGTGTGCATTGCTAATAGGTATAGGAACAGTGATATAAACCCTGTAATCCCCGGGCAGTGACCAGCGAGCATTCGTACCACAAAACCTTACAAAAAGGCCCAAGGCCATGGGAATTGGAAACAATGGGGGTACAGATGAGATCACTGCGATGCCGGTCTGGAGATATCGATGCTTTTTGAAATTGATATAAAAGGTTTTTTAATCATTTTATTTGTTTTGTTATATGTAGTACGTAGTGTTTTTAAATTTAGAAAATACAATATAACCAGCTTAAAGAATGACTCGCTCTAGACCGGGCCGTGCCCGGGCCGAGGCGTCTGATATGTAATTTTCTACGACGGCTGATCGATGATCAGGATCACGTGGTGCTTTCCGTAGAAAACGAAGCCCCGGAAGCCCCGGCCCGGTCTAGCGTGAGTCATCCGTAATACGTACACGTTTAATGCAAATTCTAAAATAAAAATTGTTGTAACCTCTTTCATAATATTTATTATTAGCGCAAATAAACCACTTGAAATCAATGAATAAAAATACCATTTTCCGGTCTTTTATCTTGTCAATATGTGAAAATATACTTAAGTATAGAAAAATCAAAATTGTTAGCAATAACTCCATTTTTATATATTAGGCACTTTACCCTAAACTTAACCCAGAACTCCCAAATTTTGTAATTTGTAAAGATCTGTATTTAAATAAAATACTTTAACGTAAAAAAAAACATTCTAAAAATAACAAAGCCCCTTTCAAATATACAAGAACAATATTAATCACATTAACAAACACCATTTGACCATATCTCCGCATTTACGATCCGCCATCGCGTTCATGTGTGTCGGTTTCCCACACAGTTTTCACACGTATCCGCCGATGTCTATCTCTTGTATACCTCGTTTTAACAAATGCGAGCGCTCTGACTCTTATTCGTTTGAAATTAAAGTTCAATCTTGCTTGACATAGTTGCAAAAAGAAAATTCTATATAATCATTGCTTACGTATTATGTTTATGTATATGTTTATGTGTAAGATTATGATTTTCAAGGATTAGAATTATGAATAAGTATTGTTAAGTTTATCTGAGCGGACAAGGTGACATGATCTATGAATTAAGTACTATCTAGTTGTTTTATATTGTGTTTTACAGCGAAACCTTCAATTTATCTCGTATAAATATAATAGATCTATGACTATAAAACTAACCTAAGTAATTACTGTAATGCTGTGTAGTGTATTCAATATTTTGATGTAGGACGGAGGCCGATAGGACGTCCCAGGTATCGCTGGGGCGATGCGGGTGAAGCGGACTTGCGCGATCTCCAGGCCGATAACTGGCAGGAGATGGCACAGGATCGAGACAACTGGCGTTTACTCGTGTCGGAGGCCAAGACTCATTTTGGGTCGCTGCGCCATTAAGTAGTAGTTCTATTATGTTACCTATTGGAGTGTATTCTTACTGGTTCAAAGTTTTATTTACAATTTGATCTAACTTTCAGCATTTGATTTCAGCACGACTTTTTTGTTATGGAAATAAGAGCGTGTGTAGATAATTTTAAACACCTGCTTAGCTAGTTCTGCACACTGTAGAGTCAGCATCAAAAATGACGGCTTAGAATACGCGTCAAAAATATCTACCATTCCCTAGCTTAACCAAAATATGAACCAACCGACAAAAAGTGCCTGTCTATAGAACAATTTAGACTGTGACATAATATACTTTAGAATACTTACAAATAGATGTACCTATCCATTTTTTCACTTTATTACAATGCAGTAAGGTGAAAAAGTGGATACATCTCTTTGTAGTCGACTGTACCTGTATCTGAAAAATAATTCCAGGTTGACAGATGCTTTTGGAGCGTTGTTTCATCCGCTACTTTTGACGCTGACTGTACCTGTTACTAAAATACAGATCATTATTTCGCTAAACCCACAGTAGCTTTGACAGTAAAAACCGTAGCATTGTGCACAAAGCGCTGGCGCACTAAATCAAGGCTTCTGCGGAAATGTATGTATTATTTAAACTCGGTCCGAGGTTCGTGCCCTGAGCTGCCCATTGTTTGATACACGTGAAGTTAGCTGCGATAGGATGAGGCATTTGACTTATGATATTCGAACACAACTGATCTTGTTTTTGTTTTGGATGCTTTTGGATCTTTATAGTACATGACGTCACTACTTAGAAAAAGAACTTGTATCTTGTTCTGTTGATCAAAAGAAAACTGTAGTAGCTATGTATGGGATGCATGTACTGCACCTACTGCATTCCAACTTTGAGTAGCTTTGAGATACGAGATTTTTTCAAAATAGTGAGAATATATCGTCGTGTAGTACCCACAACATAAGCTTGATTGAACTTACTGAAGTACTAGGTCGGTTTATGTAAGGTTTTCCTTTAATATTTAATTATTTATAAATTATTTCTGGTACCGGTGATAATAATAATGGCTTGAGAAGGCGGTCTATTGCTATGTGATTTTTGTTGTTTTATCCACTGGATAATAAATGGAATATTATGGGATAAACTGACACAAATAAACTTAGTTTCACAGTAAGCTCAATAAGCTAAAAAAGTGCATTTAATATTGCTGTGATGGACACATACATGAAAGTAAATAGTATTCATACCATTAATTTTATTAATAAATAAATCCTCTTGAGTAATACCAATAAATAATGATCATTTATCAACGGAAATAGGTTAATAATCAGTAGGTACAATTCATAGCAATGTTTTTTTTATAGCATCTTGCGTTTATCCCTTCGGGTGGCAGCACCTCCGGTTGAACGGTAGGAGAAATGGCGCGGCCATTTTTTTAAATATGCCTCGGCGTGGCAGAGGCCGCGAGAAGGTTCGGTCATAACAAGCCCGTAATTGGCAGAGACCGTCTCGCGGCCTCTGTGCGACGCTGCATTTCGCGCCTTAAATAAAATCGTTAAAACTATGCCTTGCTTGCTCACTCTTGCAAGATGCATTCGTCAATAAACAAGGATGGTATTCCCTAACGGTCGAATTCCCGCGGAAACCAAAGTTTGTTAAAAATGACGTGATGTTCCTGCTCCACCTCGCCCATTACGCGCCGACTGTCGTCGAGCCGCGAACATTCAAACGGAATACGCACTGATAAAAAGTGAAATAAACTGTGTGAATCGTGTTAAATGTATTGTTTTGTCATAAAGACTGCTTTTTCTACAATCAATTGTTTTATTTCGTAATTATACGTATTATTACATGAAAGTAGAAAAAAAATGGTAATAAGAGATTAGAACAAGTCTAGCATAATTGACATTAAATAGAATAGAATTCATTGGTATACAATCAAATAATCCATTTTATGCTGAATTCAGTGATATATAGTTTGTATATACCATTCATAGATTTTTTTTGGGAAACGGACATATTTCTAACACGCGCCAAATTCGCGATGATCACCCGTTGAGGCCCCGCCACTTGACGTATAGTTTTCCTAAATGGCTGCGCCACTCAACCGGCTTGTTATGTCTGTCCGTCTCGCGGCCACCGCCACTTACCGTAGAGACCTCGAGGAGGACAATGCCACTCGAAGGGTTAAGCAAGCAGCATTGGCAGGTTTATTATAACTTCAACCGGCTTTATAATTATACTTTTCGGGTAAATTGGGGGTAAGGAGGGGGCAGAAACATTTTCTTTTCTGCCCCCTCCCTTCGCCTAATTTACCTAAAAAGTAAAACGAACGTGGCAGAAGTTGGAAGTCGGACGTCACATTCACTTGACCACTTTTCTCACAATTAAAGCATTGTAAAACAGAAAGCCCTCTCCAATCTTTCCCAGTTCCGACTTGACCTATCCCAAGCTTCCTTGAGCATTTGTTTGCATATTCAAACCCGCTGTCCGACACACTACTACAGATATGACCATATACTTACGGTTAAAATTATATGCAGAGCATATTTTGTAATTTTAAAAAGGGAGCAGTATAGTCTTTGCAACAAAAGCCAATGTATTTTAGATAATTCTGAAAGCGAATGATTTTTCTATTTAGGCAAATTAAATACAATCTAAAAAAACCGGGCAAGTGCGAGTCGGACTCGCGCACGAAGGGTTCCGTACCATAATGAAAAAAAAAAACAAAAAAAAAGCAAAAAAAAAAACGGTCACCCATCCAAATACTGACCACTCCCGACGTTGCTTAACTTTGGTCAAAAATCACGTTTGTTGTATGGGAGCCCCATTTAAATCTTTATTTTATTCTGTTTTTAGTATTTGCTGTTATAGCGGCAACAGAAATACATCATCTGTGAAAATTTCAACTGTCTAGCTATCACGGTTCGTGAGATACAGCCTGGTGACAGACGGACGGACGGACGGACGGACGGACGGACGGACGGACGGACAGCGAAGTCTTAGTAATAGGGTCCCGTTTTACCCTTTGGGTACGGAACCCTAAAAAGCACTAGAACTTTTGGTAGTTTCATAAGTGCCCTACAACACAGCGCTCCGAAAGACATCGCCCGGTAAAAAAATTGAGTGTAGTTACTGTAATTAAAGTTAGACCAAGAAAAGTCTGCAGCGATTTTGATAGCCCACGTAGGGCAAGTGTTATTTTAAACGTCAAACTTCTATGAAATTATGACGTATAAATAACACTTGCACTGCGTGTGCTATCAAATCCGCTGCAGACTTTTCTTGGTCTGCCTCTAGCAATCTTGAACAGTAAAAAAAAACATTTTAGATAGGTACTTACCTCATTTTTATCGAACTTCCGAGAATCTGAAGTAAATCTATTTTCTAATTTATAAGTTCTTGCATTATGCACAAAAAAGTGAGAGCGCTTAAAGTTAAATTTCACCGCCTAACTTCTTTTTTTTTTGTTACAGAAACGCAAAATGCTGAAACAGAAGATCCGCAAGAAACGGTGACGAATGTTGCCATGTGCAAAATAAAATACTCCGCAAAAGTACTCGTTAGTTTGAAGTGGGTTGCAAAAGTGTAGAAGTGACCAACGAACTTTTTGGACAACGAAGTGTGATAATTGAAACTATAAAAAAACTGTGTAGTGTGATAAGTGACAGACAGAAAATTTGTGTCAAACAGTGTTGACAAAATTTAAAGTGCCCAGAAAAAAAACATTGTGTAGTGTCACCGACTATGTGTTAAGTGTGTTTGGATTTGAGTGTACGCAATGGATCTTCACCCGCCTCCCCTGATTGTTCATGGATATGAGCCCCATGCTCCCCTTTTGGAGGTTGAGGGTCTGGACCCTCATAGTCCTCAGCAGAAGGTGCTTATCCATGCGCCGACGCTGCAGAGTCAGGATTTGATGGGTGACCATAGGAATGGAGGTGCGTATATTACTTAATAATTTGTGTAGAATTTGTTAACTTCAGTCTAAGTCAAAAAATTGCAAAATTCCAGGACATTTAACTGAAACAACATTTTCCATAATTTAGGCCCGGGGTCCTAACTTAACTTTTTTTAATCCCAATAGTTAATAGTTATAAACTGGTCACACATAATTTAGAGGGTATACTTAACCACATGATTAAATGATACGATTTAGGGTGCAATTTGTCAATCGTTTTTTTTTTTCGACTCTTTTTTTATTTTAATTAATACTCACGACAATTTAAATTCAATCTCTTTTAGGTCAATGTGGAGAAGACCGTATATCAAGTAAGACCATTATCTAAACTAAAAGCTCTCTCGTCGCTTCTAACTATTGCGTTTGTACAAAATAGTGTCAGCTCATCCTTTGTGTGTCTGAGCGAAGTACATATTCAAATACGGGAGTTCTTATAACACTTTAAACTCTCGCGTTTTGTACACATATTTAATTACACAATCGGGTCTACCGCGATATAATTTCATTGTTTTTAGCTTAAATTCCAACGTTTCAGCTGAGTTGCACCAGCTGTGGTCACGGAAAGACTTCCGTCTTAAAAACAGCAATATAAAACAATGAAATTACATCGCGGTAGACCCGTTTGTGTAGTTAAATACGGGTGTTCTTGGCCTATAACGATCTTCCCTAATAGAAATTGTATATACCGGTCTTCTCCATATTGTCCTTACTTTACTGTATTCTATCACCTGTACCATCAACGATCCATTCGTATGAGTAGAGAACAGATGGTCTGACCTGACGTAGAGTACGACTTTTCAGATGAGCAGTATCACGCGCACAGCAGCAACCAGAGCGGAGACGGTGAGTACACTTGTATTTATAAACATTAATGAGGGTTTCTGCGATCGAGATGTTCACTAGATGGCAGCACCGTGACGTGAGGACTTTTTGACAGCTGCTGTCAAAATCCACCAATAAAAAAACATGATTGGTAGATTGTGACAGCTAGACCTCTCGCTACGGTGCTGTCATCTAGTGAAAAACTCGCGGAAACCCTCATTCATCCTTTAACGGCCATCCCACAGTAGAGCCACCGCGCCAGCACACTAGCGTCTCCCGAGCGTCGGCGTGTAGTCAACTCTATGGCTGCTGCTCGACGCAACGTTGGCGCACCTACCGGCCTAGCCAAGTTTACAATCGCTATCGGTTCGACAACGAAAAGCATTATGTCTCTCTATAACTCTTCCATATAAGTGTGACAGTGACAGAGTTGCGTTTCGATCGCTACGGAGCGTAATCGATTGGCATGTTGGCTACGCGGCCTGCGCAGCGATGCCATATTCCATAGCGCTGACTAGACGCTGCCGAAAAGACGCTAGTTTTGGGTGGCCCTTACACTCTCATTTTCAAAAATTGACATAATGTGAAATTTAAAATAACAGGAGTTTTGGCGTGTTAACAACGTGACGACTAGAATATAAATTAAGGCTAATATTTAAAGATATATTTCGTTATCATAATTTTTCGTCAACCATAGAATCAAATAAAAATACATTTTAACACATACCTTATTGAAAAAATTGGCATATTTAGTTATTTGAATACCTACAATAAAAAAAGTCTACATTATTTAGTTTTCACGTAAATTAAATTGTAAAACTGAAACATTCGAATGAAGCATAATTAATGAAGAAATATTCTATTGATAGGTAAAATATGAAAAGTAAATTTACAAGATGACAAGCAAAAACTTTAAAAACCTAAAGTTGCCTGGGGCCCCCAGAGCGTCCCCAGACCCAAGACGCTTGCTGCCTCGCTGTATTGCCAGACTTAGCCGCTGAGCGAAATATTCGCCCGCTCGAAAGTCGACACCCAGACAAGTTTATTTGAAATTTCTTTCACAACTTGTCTGGTGTCTGATGACCAATGATGTCTGAAGTATAATGCAATAAGAGCATTTCATAAATCCATTTATAATCAAACCTCCCACGTCTGTCCATTCATAGCTCTGCACTTCTGCAGTAATTAGATCAATACAATGGAGAGAAGTAATTACGTAACAATTGTGATTTGCTCGTAATTGCTTCTGTTTCCAAGTTTTTTCAACTTCCGTTCACTATGGATAGTTCGTTATTGTTTCATTTAATACGGGTAATATTTAGATTATGGTGTATTCGGGTAAATTCGGAAATTCTGTACCCGCGAAAATTATTTACAAATGACTCATATTCTCAGAGTCCCTTTTCGGAATTATCCGCGTAATACACCTTAGGTATTTATTTTTTATAGGCTTGAAGCAACGTAAAGGTAGAGGTAGTTTACTTTGCATGGCATTTGTAATGACAAAGTGTGACAATGTCATCATTAATGTCAAATTTCTATGAAGATATAACGTTTATAATGGTAAACCCTCACTATGTATCTCGCTTGCACCAATTTATACCAAGTGATGTCAAAAAGACATCAATCATCAATTATTAACTTTGTATTGGTTTACTGTACCCCTAGTGACGTGACGTACGCGTTTACGTCAAGTGACATTTTATATGGGATTTTGATTTTCCAAAATGTCAAAATAGACAACGCAAACGCGAACGCTCGTTACGTTATCGTATTAAATTTACACTAGGAGTTCTTGCTTATATTTGAATACTGTCGTTTGATCATTAGACTTGTTACAAAGTGCTTTTAAAGTGTCATTCTATGGAACTTGCTGACTATGTAAACAAACCGCCATATTGAAATTGTCTCTGAATGATGAATTTACTAGTGACTTGTTTACATAGCAAGTTCCATATAATGACACTTTACAAGCGGGGGTTTGAATCCACGATCATCCTTAAACCTCAAGCTTTCTCTCAGCTACCAGCATCATAGCCCTTTTTCTCACTATAATCACCAAAACGCCGCACACTAAGCGACACGCCGTAAGGGATAGAACCGGTCCACAAATATCGAGATTCATTCACTTTCCAGCGACGGTGAATGGACAGTTTTTGTGCGAGTACACTTGCTCTAATCGCTGTGAAATTAGTTCGGCGGGCGAGTCAGGTGCTAGTGCTAGCGGGTATAAATGCATCTGTATCCAATATTCAGGCAATAACGTAAAGCCTGAGCAGTAATATATGATTATTGTCAAGAGGGCGCTGTTATTCTCATGTAAAGACGAGACAAAGGGTGTAAAGATGACAGCTCAGTAAAGAATGAAAAACTTTGTTCCAGTGAAATTCCGCAACATGGCGCGTGTAATGATTTATGCCTGCTTATATACTAAAGCTTATTATGACGTAATTACTATGCAAAGTTTGGTTTTCATAAAAAATTAGCTTACTATTATATAACTATAAAGCATATTTTCACGAAATTACGACCTTATACTGACACATTCGCTGGCTTTCGTGGCCGTCCCCACGTCTTTGTCTCAGAGGACTTTTGGCACGTGCGTGGTGTGCAAGTTAATTTAGTTTTGATTCTCAGAGACTAGTTGATCTACCACAAAGGAATTTGAGATTAATTTGGAAAACTTGACATATGAGAAGTTGATCAACTATGTCTTAATATGATTGTATTGTATGATTGATATGCTGTGCTTAAACAGCATCCATGTGAGACATTGTATACTATATTTTGACCCCCCCCACCCCCTAAAATCATCCAAAAATCATGCTTCGAATGACCCCGTTTCCTCCTACGTCATGCTACCATCATGTCCAGACCCCCTAATTTGAAATGACGTAATTTATGAATAGCCCCCTTTGACATCCGCTTCGTATGTCGCTTCGATGTCTTTATAATAGTTATAATACGCGGATTCTACTGCAGGTTATGTCAGATTATGCAGAAAATATAACAAAAACAACATAATAAATATAAGTGGAACAGTGTTTGGCATTCAGAGCCAGTATATTAAGTATTAAGTAAGATCGATTAATTATTAAGTACATACATATATGTATTAGTTAGTAAGTCTTTTTTGTGGCAATAAATATTTGAAATTTGAATTTGAAATTTATTAACATGCAAATAATTTAGATACCAACTACGCAACATGACTGACAAGTCCATCAAATTATAATATACACACTATTATGCTCTATGCAACAAATATTAGTGCTGCCATCTATTGGCTACAACCCTAAACTGTTCCCGCTGTCACTGGCGCCCCAACTTTACTGACATTTACACTCAATAATAAAAAGTTGTATAACAAAATAACGCGCTGACAACAATGTTCGATATTACAACGCTACCGGTTTTGGTTTGACAGTCGCTGGGAGACGAGAGAGAGTTTAGTCTGTGAGTTTACTCCAGAGTAAATATACTTTTCATCACACTCGCTCAGTAAATGTGGAATTGCACGCAGGTTTAGCGGGAGTTATAGAAAAAGCGTTCTCCCTAGGGAGTTATGAAGTTTCTAGTGCCATAATTAACAGATTTTTGTCTTTATACTTAATTTTTGTATCGCAAGTGTGATGAAAAACATTGTGTGTTACTCGGGGCGTAATAATATTGCAAACTCGAGTCTAAAATCGCTCCGGCAAGCCGTCGCGATTTAACTTACTCTCGTTTGCAATATTCAACTTACGCCACATGTTGCACAATGTACTATTATTTTAAGCTCTTAATTGCATTGGATATAGCCTTTATTATTGTAGAAGGTTATAAACAAAACGCCTAAAAATTTGGCATCTTAAAATTGCAGGCAAAAGCTTAACAAGATACTGTCAAAAAATAAAAAAAATGTGACGCATACCTAACACATTTATTCCTGACTGTATTTCTCATAGGTATGCATGTCTACTTCGCGAGACCTTTCCAATGAGCCTAAACTCGATGTGTTTGTTCTTCCATTGAGGATTTCCTCTGGCTACATTCTGACTGCATCAGATCAGCTTCATGTTATCATATTATTTCAATGCCATCAGAATTACCTACGTTATTAGTACCTACTCCAAATAAGATCGAGTCAGATATTTTTGCGGCCTTCGTTGTGTAATAAATTATAGCATGTAACTGTACCTACCCATTGCCTATACTTACCACAAAATCACAAACCTAATACCTACCTAGATGTAGTTTACTGTTCGATTTTTTGTGCAGGTTTTGTATAATGTTTTTATGCAATGAAGTGTATGATCTTGTATTTTGTCGTGCAATTTTTTTGGTAGTTGTGGCAATAAAACATATTTTTAATTTTTGTCGAATATTATCTCCTAAATACCAGAAAATCTCAGCAAAATCACCAAAAATATAAAATAGTAAGTAGGATCAATGTTGACTAGAGTGGCACATGGAAAAGTCTGCAGCGATTTTGATAGCCCACGCAGTGCAAATGTTATTTATACGTCAAGATTAGATAGAAGTTTGACGTTTAAAATAACACTTGCACTGCGTGGGCTATAAAAACCGCTGCAGACTTTTCTTGGTCTAACTCTAGACGACTTTACATGAGAACCACCGTTAACGCTTAACTGTCCACTTGTAATCCTTATTACAAATACATAAGGCCCACCTATGGTCAACTATTTAATTTTACAAATCGTGCGTCAATGAAGTCGCGGTGGTCACGCGCATCGAAAGGGAAACCGGCAGTCCGAAAAAAACGAGACGTGCCCCGAAAATTATGCTAAAATGTACTTTATTGCAATAGTATAGGGTTTAATACTGATTGATCTAGACGTGCCTCCGACGAGGCTGGAGATTAAACTGAGAATATTGGTAAAATGAGCCTTATTGGATTGGTTTAGGGTTTGATTCTGATTGAGCATGTGAGACATGATGTAGTGACGTTTGAGTTTGATATTATTATGATTCATTGGGTCAGCAGTGACAATACGTCTGATACTTTGAATCAGTCTTGTGAGTTTGAGTATTTTGCCGTAAATTTTGTTATTTTTACGTCTATAAAATCAGTACTTCCCTACTATTTTTAGAATACCTAACGAAGTTCTTTATCTAAATTTGGAGCTTAACTTTTACATTGGTTTTCATCAGTTTGAGATTGTATGGGAGCGGCTTTTTGGAATCGAAAAATGGAATCTTGAGCATTGCGAGGGTTTCAAAGCATACGAGGGTTTTGAAACCCTCGCACATGAGGGTTAAACAAAATTTGCCCCCGAGTGAAACACAAAATTTTTCACCACACCAACCCGAAACAAATATTAAATGTAAAATATCAAACCAAATCAAATCCAAATGAATGTTATTAAATATCTATCATCCAGAATCAACATTTAAAAGTAAATTCTACAAAACAACTCATAATTTGCATTTGATTTGCCTCACATGTGAATAAAATGCAACTTTGCTATCACTTGATGAAGTGCAAAGTAAGCCTTTCCGAGCTGGTGTGGTAAAAAACAATTATACTATTGACCAAATAATAATACTATCCATACTTTATCAAGTTAACAAGTTACAAAACTTACAAATGTCTGCCCACCCTCACATTACCCGTAAGCATATTAAGTTGCCAGGTGATACACTTGACACTGATACAGCGACCGCAACTTCCCTGGGAACCTGACTTTAACCAAACTTATTGTTTCTTATTGTAGGTACAGTAAGCAGCAGAAGTTGCTAAGCGGGCGAGGTGTTCAAAATTACCTTGACACGCTCTTATTCTCTTAGATTTTTTAAAAATTTATAATTCTTTATTTACATACAATATATATACAGTGGTACTACTAAACGAAATTAATAACTAGCTTAAATCTAAAATAGGCCCTTGAGGCATTGTACCAAGGATTCTCTTAAATTAGATTAGATGATTTATTTCACGAAAGACAATTACATAATAAGTTTGCATTGATGTCAAAAATATAACAATTTCTATCATGATCGTCAAAGTAAAATAAAATAAAAATGAAAATAATAACAATAATAATGAAATAAGATTATAGCTCCAATAAGGATTGTCAACACAATTAGAATAAGAGTAAGTAGGTAAATACTTACAAATCCAAAATATAAATTCACAAACAAAATACAAATACCTAATATCTCCCAATAAGAATCGTCAACACATAACAATATAAAAACAATAACATATATATGTAGTATCTCCCAATAAGGATCGTCTTTATGATAAAGAAAACAATGTCAATAACAAACAATAAGAATAAAACAATTTCTGAATCAAAATGTCATTTCCATGAACTCCTTTACTGAGTACATGGGGTTTTCCAACAAAAGGTTTCTCAATTTACGCCTGAATATTTCGTCGCATTGCTCGTTTCTTATCTCGGCAGGTAGGTGCTCGAAATAAGTAGGTCCGATGATTCGTGGGTTCCTTTTTGAAAGCACCAAGCGACGAGGAACTGTCCTAAGACGATCTGTGTTACGCAGTTGTTTACCTGGACTTAACAATAAAGTCGCGTCAAAATCATTTTGAACACCTCGTCCGCTTAGCAACTTCTGCTGCAGACTGTACACGAGGTTAAATATACACAATTGTAGGCGAAGAGTATGGTGTAGTTTTATAATTCTGTACCCCTAGCACAGAATAAATAATAGTACTTTCGTACAGAAAGGAAACTTCCTACAAAACCGAAGTTTGACAGCGGTTCAGGGTCGAATCATGCTATCCCTTTCTAATATATGGCACTATCCCTTTCGGCTATTTAGGGTTGTCAAAATTCAAGTGATTATCTTATCTATGGTCGTGCACGCAAAAGGAAGTCAAGTGGTGCCAACCCTAATAATTGCTCGGAGCAATGCTGAGCCGAGCGGAGCCGAGTTTGGCCGAAGTCAGGAGTTTCGCACCCCTGCCCCTAGTGTACATTTCATTTCTATAGCGTGACGTGAGGTACGCCTTTGCGTTAAGTGTCATTTTGTATGAGATTTAGAGTTTCCAAAACGTCTCGCATGGCGCGCTGTTTAATATTCCATACAAAAATAGACAACGCAAACGCGAACGCACGTCACGTTATCGAATGAAATGTACACTAGAGACCCACTGCCCGATTCCAACTTTAAGATACATCACTTAATAGATCTAGAAACGATATGGATTAGGATATGTCAGTGTCAAATGTGACGTTTCTTCAAACAAAAACGTCACTTTCGACACTGGCACATCTAATCCATATCGTTTCTAGATCTATTAACTGACGTATCTTAACGTTCGAATCGGACCACCAGTCTTTCCGTCGGAATTTAGGTAAAATCAATGAAATTATATCGCGGTAGACCCGTTTGTGTAATTAAATATGTATGTGTACAAAACCCGAGAGTTTAAAGTGTTAATGTATCATATTTATTCTTGAGTCGAACGTCAAAATATAATTTTAACCCAGCTTTCACTAACCTATTTTATTCTATTAAAATAATACAAATTACAATAGATTTAGATTTATTTATTTCATAATATTAAATTACAATATAAATTATTTTACACTAATCTATACGAATTTATATTATGATCGTCAAGTAGGAAAATAACAATTGATTATAGTTAGGTATACAAAATGTCAAGCAATACACAATTTAAAACAATTAAACAATCAAATAATAAACAATTTTTTTTAACAATGTCAAATAATATAAAATGAAAAAACAATGTCAATACATTAAAGATCCCCCAAACTTTAGCTCCCGAAGGTCGCAGGTTCGTTCCCGGAGCGTGACTAATTGCGTCGGCGCATGGGAACTTTTACTTTATCCTGGTCAAGTTTATTGGTTTGACATCCTCCAGACTGAGCATAGTAGCGCTACCCCCTCTGCCACAAATATACGGCAGTTTTACTCCATTTTCGAGTCAAAGTGTCTTTGTGTGACGTCCGTGTCTTTGAACGGACCAATCACGGCACGGGACTCGCTCACCTCGTCCCCCGCACCCCCGTATTTTTGGCAGCATCGGTTTCATTAAATAATTGCTCTAAACTCCGTCTAGAGGATTCCTAGTCTATGGTTTGATCGCTTTTGAATTTTTTTAATAATTTTAGAAGTTACTGTCAAAGTAGACATAAGTCAGCCAGCCACGTCTGTCAGTTTGTGTGTATGTAGGTATGTTCGCGATAAACTCGAATACTACTGAACGGATTTTCATGCGGTTTTCACCTATCAATAGCAATTCTTGAGGAGGAGAAAATCATACACCTAAATATGATTTTTTATGGTTTTGTATGATATGGTAACAACACAAAAACTGATTTGATATTTCAAAATTCAGAAAAAGGAAAAAAATGGGTCGTTATGACTTTGTTATTTTGTGTGTAATTTAAAATGCAATTGTTAAAGTTTTACTTGAATAATAATATCATATGAGAAATATATGTATCAAAGCTTCCATTAAATCCTAATGAAGGGTAGCAGATGTATTAACATAACATATAACATAACAATATATCATCCATTACCCCAATATATTATATAAGATAATTAATTTCAACCATTTAGTCTAATGAAGCAAAACTATACAATTGTAAATATTCAAGCTAATGTATACCGTAATGTGGTTGTATTAAGGTTCAATTTGGAAGGGTTGCGTTGTAGTACATCAAAATCCATAATCGAATAGTCAAACCTTACCGCAGTGGTGGGGGACTACTGTGTGTGAGAACTTGGGAAGTTTTCAGTCATGGTTGGTCCATCTACATGTTTTGCAGCAACAAAAAATTAATGTTCTCGTTTAGAAAAATAAAATTTGCTTTTTACCTAAATGGCATATGCTATGTATTTAAATGGGATCAATAAAATTAAAATAACAACACTCGTTTTTAGTAATTACTTTTATTGGGATTAGATTTTTAGGCTTTTTAACACAGGAAGGCAACTATGTATTAATAAAAAAAAGTTTTTTTATTTAAAACAATGACAAATCTAACAGTGCAGGGGTGTAATGCTGCTAGTTGAAAAATATTTTGCACATTTGTTCATAGTTTTTGTTTTGTGAGATAGGTTCTTATATAGGTAATTGTTTGGTACACTTGACAGATACGTAGCGTGTTTGAACTGTTGGGAGCAGAGAGCACATAGGGCTGGTATTAAAGAAGCCGTAATATCATTCCAACCGAGCAAAGATCCTAAGTTAAATATGTACAGTTTTAACGACGCAATGAATGATTTTAACTTTAAAATCTAATCTTTCAGCGATTTTTAATTGGTGATCATATCACACACATCATTTTATGTATGGTACAAGATTGCAATTTAGTCAAATATAAATAAACATCGAGTTCCGCTCCTGTGGCTAATAATGTAAAGTGAACAATCGATATATTATGACGTTCGTAAGTCTGTAAGCAAAACTTTTGCTAGGAACTGTTGTATAAAAAACTGGTGATTTTCTACAATTTCTTGTCGGACTATATACTTCTACGATTTCTTGAAGAAATTGTCGAGAAAAGCATCGAAACCGATATCGATCGATCCATATTAAGCGATATTATGAAAATTATTGAGGGCGCCACATCCTCCGTAACTTTCATATTTTTGACGTAAAATGCATGAACTCTTCTCTTTCTTGCCTTATCCTACATTAGGTGGGGTCGGCTCGGACGGTCGACGTAAAATGCTTGAACAAGACAAAAATTTAGTATGGATTTTTTTTAGTTCCATTTTATTTAATTACTACTATTTTTTGTCGCACTAAAATTATAAATAAGAGTTCGCGTTGTTTATAAATTTACATACATACTCAGTCATGCTCCTAATTACTCATTTGAGTTATCATTAACTTAATATACATACCCTATTACCCTATTGTACTAGAAATAGTTTTAAAAGTAAATAAATAAAGGTAGTAGCAGGTGAATTTATTACCTTGTAACGATATCTTCCAGACAGCTATATTTTATCGAGCAGGAGAGAAAATAAAATGTTTTAAGGATGCATTACAGATCAATCAAATAATTGTCCCATGTCCCCACTGTCAGTGGTCCATTATCTCCAATCTGTACACAGCCGCCAATTTGTCAAACAGAGCACTTACCGCGCATTAGCGATGTCTTTGTGCCAACCAGAGAGCTATTGTGGCTTTTACGTATATAGGTACCCTATACATGCGCTAATGGTATCTTCTAATAGATATTTAGGTACATATTTGATCATATATAGATGACACAATCGAAATAGATAGGTAGAATACTTAGAGTTAGACCAAGAAAAGTCTGCAGTGATTTTGATAGCCCATGCAGTGGAAGTGTTATTTTAAACGTCAAACTTCTATGAAATTATGACGTATAAATAACACGTGGACTGCGTGGGCTATCAAAATCGCTGCAGACTATTCTTGGTCTAACTCTAAGAAGTGGGTATATCTTATATACAGATATCGGAATTTTAGGGGCAAAATTGACAGGTAGAGGGAGTTCCTATATCGATACACTGAATTATCGACACTTCTCTCATATAGGTACTAGTGATCTCTCCATGTTTAGTTTGTTTGTAATAAATAATAATATTAGTAACTTATATAATAAAATTTAATATTTTATTTTATTTTATTGAAAGTTAATAATAAAAACCTGATTCACACAAATCCGGATATTCTTGGACTATTATACTCTGAATCGACAGCATGCAGCATGCAAGTCAGTGGAATGTTTAAATTGTTTAAAAATAATAAACAACTGACTATGACCGTGTCTGTTTCTTAAATCCAATTTGTTTACTCCAAAATCAAGCCATGTTACTATCCGGTATCCGGCCGGATAGTAGGTCACTATCCGGTATCCGGCCGGATAGTAAATTAATGGCCGGATAGGCTGGATACCGGATAGTAACCGAATATCCGGTGCATATCTAGTGTACATTGTAATGCACATTGGGCCTTACGAGGATAGGGAAAATTTTCTATAATTTAATTTATCGACAGTTTTGACGCTGCAAAATTGTCAAATTAACGGTTCAAAATAGAATGGAATGTTTTTTATAGGCCTCTGGGTCTGGGCGGCTAGAGGCTGGACAAAGATAAATAATTATATTTTCACCACACCAGCTCGGAAAGGCTTACTTTGCACTTCAAAAACTGATAGCAAAGTTGCATTTTATTCACATGTGAGGCAAAGTAATCAAATGCAAATTTTGAGTTGTTTTCTTATGTTTGCTGGTAGAATTGACTTTTAAATGATGATTTTGGATGATAAATATTTAAACACATTCATTTGGATTTGATTCGGTTTGATTTTGTTTGATATTTTACATTAAATATTTGCTTCGGGTTGGTGTGGTGAAAAATGTTGTGTTTCACTCGGAGGCAAATTTTGTTTAACCCTCGTGCTTTGAAACCCTCGCAACGCTCAAGATTCCATTTTCGAACCACTCGCTACGCTTGTGGTTCAACTTTGGGATCTTTCGCTTGCTCGGGTATCAATATTAGCACGAGCGGTTAAACAACAACTTTGCCCCCTTGTAAAACAAATAACTATTTTACAAACAAAACTTGGACCGATAACTAAAGCATCGATAATTAATTTTATCGATGTAGGAATTCCCTACATGTCATTAAATTTTGGCCGCAAAAACGATCAAAGTAGACCAAGAAAAGTCTGCAGCGAATTTGATAGCCCACGCAGTGCAAGTGTTATTTATACGTCGTAATTTCATAGAAGTATGACGTTTAAAATGACACTTGCACTGCGTGGGCTATCAAAATCGCTGCAGACTTTTCTCGGTCTGACTCTATAACCTCTTCTTCTTCCTCGCGTTATCCCGGCATTTCGCCACGGCTCATGAGAGCCTGGGGTCCGCTTGACAACTAATCCCATGATTTGACGTAGGCACTAGTTTTTACGAAAGCGACTGCCATCTGACCTTCCAACCCAGAGGGGAAACTAGGCCTTATTGGGATTAGTCCGGTTTCCTCACGATGTTTTCCTTCACCGAAAAGCGACTGGTAAATATCAAATGATATTTCGTACATAAGTTCCGAAAAACTCATTGGTACGAGCCGGGGTTTGAACCCGCGACCTCCGGATTGCAAGTCGCACGCTCTTACCGCTAGGCCACCAGCGCTTCTTCTCGTCGTCTGACTCTATAACCGTAGTGGCGTAAAAATTAGTAAAATTAGTATCATACTTAACTATACTTATCTAACACTTATCTATATCACGCAGATAACGATGATCATCGCAAGGGTTGTCAGATCGTGCGAGAGAGATAGCAGCTAGGGCGGGCGGAGCGTGACGTCACGCGTTCGGATACTCTCTCTGCAGAAAATTTGGGATTTTTTTGCCGAATTAAAAAATTGGTGTTTTTTTTTGTTATTCTTTCCCGATGTTTATTATAAACATAATTTATTTAAAAACACGTATTGCAAGGTTACATTTAATATAAAACAAAGACTTAAAAAGTAGTGATTATAAATTATTGTAAATTAAATTTGATTCAATCCGTGATGCCATAGAGCTGAAACTGACATTTACATACGTGACCTCAGTAATACAATATAATGGTGCCATCAAACTTATGTGATAATAATATTTATTCACGATTTGCTTTTACTGCATATAACCCATAAACTATCTGTGTGCCAAATCTACTGGAAATCCATTCAGCCATTTATGGAGGAAAACACACTGAATTATATAAATATTCAAACACACAAACTTCCACTCCACATTTATTTTATAATTTTAGTAGGATAAAAACTACACATTGACAAGAGTGAAACATGTACCGAAGCTTACGTCGAAGAGATTGTAGATTTGTATGGGAATTGGATACTTGGCGTCTACATTTTTCAAATTTGCCGCCCTTTACTTAATTGCAAAGCGTAATTAAATTAGTAACAATCAATCATGTGCTCCTAGTCCTAAGGATGTAATTATTTCTTTGTACAAAAATGACTGAACGGATTTAGATAAATATTAGCATACAGATTGTTTATAATAAGTATATCTTTTAAATGGACATAGGATAATCATGATGAGGATAGTAAAACGACTAAATACGAAGATGAAATGAGGCTAGTAGGTACTAGGTAGGTACTGTTTAAAAATTGGTTCATAACTGAAAGAAAAAATTAAATAATCTAGCCCTCTGATGGCCGGAATCTAACTGAAGACACTTCAGCTTATGCATCTAATATTTTGGCCGCTAGACCACTCGGCCACGATGGTTCCCGTCCCAAATATTTCTAGTACATAATTATGTATAATATATGCAATCTGTGATGGTCTAGGCACCTTTGATTACCTACTTAAAAACCCATAAAAATATTTTGTGTCCTAGTTGGATTGGTTCATAATCAAATATTTACTACACACTGGTAATCAAATTATACCTAATTACTTGCATTGATATTGAAATTCCCAAGCTCAGGAAATACGTCATATTAAAAATAATATAATAAATAATAATAATTTAGCCTATATACGTCACACTGCTGGGCACAGGCCTCCTCTCATGTGCAAGAGGACTTGGGCTATAGTCCTCACGCTAGCCCAATGCGGATTGGGGACTTCACATACACCTTTGAATTTCTTCGCAGACGTGGGTATGCAGGTTTCCTAACGATGTTTTCCTTCACCCAAAAGCTAGTGGTAAATATCAAATGATATTTCGTACATAAGGTCCGAAAAACTCATTGGTACGAGCCAGGATTTGAACCGGCGACCTCCGGATTGAAAGTCGGACGTCAAATCCACTCGACCACCACCCCTTATTTTTAATATCATATTTAAAAAAATCTCTAAACCCATAACCTCCCCATTCCACCCTCTCTCGCCCTAAGTATCCGAACGCACCCCTCGCTCACGTGCGGCTAGAGAGTGTTTTGGCGCCCCCGCGCGCGGTCGACCGAATCGCCAGTGACGTGCCAAGTGCCAATACTGTCAAATGTGCCAATCTGTCATTAGACATGTCATTGTAGTGTGATATGGTGAAATGGTAAAAACGTTGAAGTGGTTGTGTGGAATTATTTTGGATTTTTTTTTTATTTCTTGGAAGAAAAAATATGGCATTGAAAAAAAAGTGATTTTGTAAAAAAAATTAGGAGGATCAGGATTAGGTATTTGACGACTTATTTCGTCATTAGATATGGTAAAAGTTGAAGTGAATCGTGAAATTATTTTGCCATATTGTTTAATGTTATGAGAAAAAAAAATTACAACAATATACTATGAAAATTTTCTTAGTATGCATCGATAGGTATTTTGCGAAGATGTACCGTGAAATGGTAAAAGCGTAAAGTGGTTTTGTGCGTTTTGATTTTTTTAATTATGATGTCTTGGAGGGAAAAATAAAGTTGTAATGAAAACAAAAGTGAAAATTTTGTAAGAATGTAAGGATACAATCAATTAGGTATTTCGCGACATATTTTTTGGATCGACGGCAGTATTTGAGGATAAAATTGCAAAATAACGCAGATTTTTGTGTGAAAACCAGCGTACTTAAATTAAAATGTTTTGCAGCAAAATATTTATTTGTTTATGCTTATCTACGCCTGAGCGGCAACGCCCGATGATTGAATTTTACGATTTATTATGAAGCATTATGAAGCAAAATTTTGAATTTTACGATTTATATCGTTTGAAACCTCGTAAAAGTTAGGTAACTAAATATTATAAACTGAGTGCAATTTATTGGACACGGTCATGACGTAACCATTATAAATATTATTTTAATTATAAAGAGACAATGCAAATGTTTTTTAAAACGGACCCACTTTGACATCAACAAAAAACAACAATTCACTGTAAAAACAATATTTATTAGTGCATACTAACTTAATATAATATAATTGTTGTAAACATTGCACATGCACTAAAATTATATCTTAACCGACGAAAAACACAACCCAATATTAAATTACATACCTAATAATTATATTGTTTATTTTTATAAAGCATAACAATTAAATTTTTTATCATCTAAGCCACCCAGAGGTATTAAAAGGTGTCTCATTCCATTCGAATTTGAATCTTAACATTGACAAATCAAAATCGTTTTTGTCTTGGCAATTTTAATGTGTGGGTAGAAGCAAAACATACATAAGTAGCTTTACTCGATAGTCAAATGCCTACTTGTAATAAATACATAGCATGTCTGTGTCAGTCTTGTAAAACAATCTGGCATGTAATTCTAATACCCACGTCTACATCGAAACCCCGGTATCGAGTGGCCGCGAGAAACTTGCTGTGTGAACCTACCTAATAAATATATAATTACCTACGTCTACCTAATCTTAAATATTATGTAGATATTACCTAATTATATTATATAATTTACCCTTAAATGCAAAGTAAGTACCTAACTAAAAATAATAATGTTTAACTAAAGTACCTATAATATGACTAAATATAAATTACTAAATTAAATTTAATATAATAAAGAAACGTAAAAAAAAAAAGACCGTTGTTTAAAAAATATTAATTTAAAAGATTAACTATTCCCACAAAAGCAAAATTATGAAATACATTTTATGATTCCAAACCATAGATGTGAATATTGTGCAAGTTGCAGAAAGAGTAAATAAAGTTGTATAATAACTTCTCGAGGAATCCCGGAAAAAACATAGGAAATTAAGGAAGCTTTTATGAAAACGGAACATTTTATTTCCATACAAAAAATTTGAAAATTTCCAAAAATGTTCATTGTGGATAATTTCGCAATTTCGGAAACTTTCCGACGGTACAACAGAACCAAACGGTCTTACAATAACATGGAAAATGCTGTATTTTGACGAGTGTGTACAGTCTCTTCCGAAAATCGTTTTTTCTAGATTGCGATTTTTGCCACTCGCAAATCGCAATTTTTACCATTTTATTTTTTCTCAATAGCTTCCTTTCCCGAAAGCATTTCTAGCCATTCGCATATTTTCCCATTAATTATATTTTTTCCTAATAGGTTTTCTAACCATTCGCATAATTTGGATATGTATTCTTATTATAATAATACGAGACACAAACTAAAAAATAACTTCTTTTTGTAAATCAAATAAAATAAGTCGGTTCTAGCTCTAGCATCGACCAATTAACAAATTGTAATAACAAAAAGTTTCTTCCTGTTTACGCAACCAATCACAGCCATATTATTACATAAACAAAATGTCATAACTGACAAATGAAATCCCACGGCCAACAGACTGAAAACTGATCCCCTTGTCACAATCCATCGACTCCGGCGCCGAGCGTAAAATATACCTCAAAATCTGAGCGAGCCATCTGTAGCCGACCGTCCAGCATTCGATTAAGACGTATTCTTAATGAGAACTATTAAAGTGAGTTAAGTGACCCGACGGACAAATAGATCAAAGTGTGAAGTGTTTCAATCTTCAGCAGTGGCGGATTTGCCCTGAGGCCAATTAGGCCCAGGCGGCAAGTTTTTTGGGGGCGGCAAATTGTGACAAAAAATTCGCTGATGATAACAAGAAATAACTTAGATAGATTTATCCAATCTAGAAACTAAACTCATTTATTGTATAATAAGTGTTATAAAATGAATATAAAACTAAAATTAAGTACAACTAATAACAACTCGTAAAGCTAAAGTCCAAGCTAGAATACAATCTAGAAATAACTCAAAGTGTAGTCAATATGATGGGTGCTGAGAAAGGGGCGGCTACAGGGCCTGGGGCCTAAGGCGGCAAAGACTGCAAATCCGCCACTGATCTTCAGCAAAAAGTGGTTGATCGGAAATTTCTCTGTGAATTAAGCTGTCGCCTGCGCTATTTCCGGACCCTTTTCGGTGAAGGAAAACATCGTGAGGAAATCGGACTAATCCCATGGCCTAGTTTACCCTCTGGGTTGGAAGGTCAGATGGCAATCGCTTTCGTAAAAAGTGCCTACGCCAATTCTTGGGATTAGTTGCCAAGCGGACCCTAGGCTCCCATGAGCCGTGGCAAAATGCCGGGATAATCCTAAAGGCCGGCAATCTGACCACTCCTTTGGTAATGCAGGTGTCCATGGGCCACGGTAATTGCTTACCATCAGGCGATTCGTCTGCTCACGAGCAAACCAGTTTGCCTCTTCCATCATTAAAAAAAGTTGGTGTCAAAAAAGTGCCTGCTTTAAAAATAATAATATCCTTTTTTGCCGCAATCATAATATGCCAAAATATTAAGACGCCGAATGTAAATAAAAGTTACTTCACTGAGCACCTTTTCGGAGACAACAAATCCAAATTAATACCGAACTATAATGACTAAAGATCCTGATCAAAACTCATTAAATTAACAACCAAAGCTTAACTAAATCACCAAAACGATTACCCGAAACCGTTAACCAATCGAAAATTGATACAGCAAAACTATCAAGTTCCTGATCAGGCGCACCTACCGTGCCTTCTCATGAGAAAACGAACCACCTGCCTTTACCCAACCGGAAAAGTGCCCAAACACCGGAAAATCGTCCAAAAACCGGCAAATTTACCGACCAATCGGTATAGGTAACCGATCGAAGGCGAGATTACCACGGTCGGTTTTTAGAAGTCATTAGTGCATTGAAACTAACCGATCGAATCGTCAACACTCGTTTTGATTTTTTACGCACTTTTTTGGATCGCGGAAAGTTGGAGGCTTCAGTCTTTCATTGGTCGCGAGGCTGTGATAAAATCGCGAACGGATGTTTGAAAAATTACTATTTTATTTGCAACATTTTCACTTTTTGAAATAAGTAGTGTAGGTAGATGTTGTGAAAGATTAAGCTGTGATTTGAGTAGCAGCTTTTATTTTACATTTAAATCTTAAACTCATTTATTGACCATCTCAGCAACCACTTAAATGGTCACTAAACGCGATTTTTTGTTCTAAATGGTGTTTATTACACTAACGATTATTAAAGTCTGACTTTTCTTCAAAATTATTGAATAATCTTCCGGATTTCAGTGTGTTTTTTCAACTTAACTTAATTTTCTAAAAATGTATTTTAATAAACTAATACAAAAATAGACAATGAGTGACTAAATTAAAGTGCAGTGTCAAAAATGGAGAAAAACTGTAAAAAGTGTAGTGATTTAAATGATTGAGTCCAATAAGGATATATTTGAGTGTTATAAAGAGGAGAAAGGAGGACAGTGTAGGTAGTGTGGATAGAATTGAGTTTAATAAAGACAATATTGAGTGCAAAAAGAAAGGTATTGAGTGCAAATAGAGAATTTAGTGCAGTACTTAAAGTGAAACGAAGACAAAAACGGTATTGCGTCTATTGAGTGCAATAACGAAGGTACTGAGTGCAAAAAGATTGAGTGCACGGATTTACATTGAGTGATATAAAGAAGGCAAGCTGGAGGGGCAGAGTAAGGCGACATTTGCGGCCCTTTTTGGGCTGAGGGCCGGAGGGGGGGTGGACCTCTCCGCGGCCTACAGATACAACCAGAATATGATGGAATATTATACATGTAAGTTGTTTTTATATTTGTGCTGAAGCTTTGATAAATACCTTATTAATACGATTCCGTTTAAAACGACCTCTCGCGTAATCAGTCATTTTATAGATAGGTTCTAGACCTAGAATCTATTAGCATCGTTTTTTCACGATTAATACGCTTTTACTTTCAAGATGCTTTTTAGGGTTCCGTATCCAAAGGGTAAAACGGGACCCTATTACTAAGACTCCGCTGTCCGTCCGTCCGTCCGTCCGTCCGTCCGTCTGTCTGTCACCAGGCTGTATCTCACGAACCGTGATAGCTAGACAGTTGAAATTTTCACAGATGATGTATTTCTGTTGCCGCTATAACAACAAATACTAAAAACAGAATAAAATAAAGATTTAAGTGGGGCTCCCATACAACAAACGTGATTTTTGACCGAAGTTAAGCAACGTCGGGCGGGGTCAGTACCGTACTTGGATGGGTGACCGTTTTTTTTTTGCCGATTTTTGCATTATGGTACGGAACCCTTCGTGCGCGAGTCCGACTCGCACTTGCCCGGTTTTTTGGATTGTTCACTAGTCACTACAATATTTGTAGGTATTGTTTCTACGGAAGGTCCCGTCGTGTCATGATTGACAAATGTGGAATTAGAGCAGCTACAATAAATTTTCATAGTCTTATCTTTACAATCACACACACACACACATTGCCCGTAGAACCGATGGCCGTTGGGGCGGAAAGGTTCTCGAGTGGCGACCACGTACCGGAAGGCGCAACGTGGGTAGACCCCCCACAAGGTGGACTGACGACCTGGTAAAGGTCGCGGGAGTCCGCTGGATGCGGGTGGCGCAAGACCGGTCATTGTGGCACTCTTTGGGGGAGGCCTATGTCCAGCAGTGGACGTCCTCTGGCTGATATGATGATGATGATGATGATGATCTTTACAATACGTAATCGCTACATATACATATTCCTAATTCTTGAACTTAACTTACCCACAACTACATGGTAGTCGTATTAGCTTCTCCGCTAGGTTCATTAAGTACCAATATTAAAATTCTGAAAGCAAAGTAGGTAAATGATGATGCAATCAGGGAACAAAAACTGTGAACAGATAGGTTCGACAAATACATTTTCGGAGACAAAATTTCGGTACCTAAGTTTCCTAGAAACCCATTCTTTACCTACCTATAGGTAGGTTATGTAGGTAATGGTATTAGGTACCTAGGTACGACCTTTGTGTCTGCGGAACACATACTGTTTTGGGATACCTAGTCTCAAGTCTGCTTTCATACATAACTATCATACTTACTTTACTTTATGACTACCTATTTTATCCCTTAAACTCTCCCCCAACCAATTCATATAATACACGGAAGCCATCTCCCAAACCAGCCATATATTTAACCGAATAAATCCCAAAAATATCATTGTGCAAAAACAAACGAGCTCTCCATAACAAGATTATCATAACCGGGCGACAAAAACATAAAAACCACAATGTCTCTATAAAATACCTCGTTCTGCGATACCCCGAGATTTCGTACGTATAAAACACCCAAAAAATTCCCTCCAAATTCGAAATCGTTATTCCAAAGCCAATGGGGAGGCTTGAATCGCGCGGGAGGGCGAGCGGCGGGCTGCGATTGGCCGGCCGGTGAAAGGGCGGGGCATAGTTTGTTAGTGTGAGTGGGTGCGTTCCAATTTGCGGGTGCGTTTTTAATTGGGAGGCTGCTGGCTGTTTGAGCGCGACCGTGGTCTGACATGTGTCGATGCATGGAGGATTTGTCGTATGCGAGTCTGAGGAATATTGGAGTTGAGGTTTATGGTTATAAAGGCTTTAGAGCCTGAGAGTTTAGCAGTAATAAGAACGAGCTTTTATTTGTTACAAATAATAAGGCTATTCTTATTAAAAGTAGTCTTAGCAGCCTATTTTCTATTTAAATAATTAATTTTATAATACGCTTTTTTCTCGAAAACGTGTTTTTTGCTCTATTCCTACAGCACTTCCGAGGTTAAAATAATCGATTACGGGATCAGGTACTAGGATCTCAGGTATGATAGAGTTAGACCACGTCTTTCAAAAGTCTTCAACGATTTTGATAGCACACGCAGTGCAAGTATTATTTTAAACGTCAAACTTCTTTCTATAAATAACACTTGCACTGCGTGTGCTATCAAAATCGTTGCAGACTTATCTTGGTCTAACTCTATCTATTCTATCTGCTGTTCTACATGTATTAGGTACCCAAAAACGACAATGGCAACTCAAAAAATTTACAATGTACCCAAGCTAAAGCAAATAGTGTTATAATACCTATCATAGGTATAGACCGACAAAATATTGTAGAAATTAAAAAGTGGCATCGTAGTGTCGTTTCGTTTTCTTGGATTGATTTGAAAGGGACGACACTACGATAATTATGTTGCCACTTTTTAACTTCTACAATTTCTTGTCGGTCTATACTACACACACATCAGTAGGTACACAAAATACGCAAAAATGTTTACTTACTCACTTACTCCGGTGGCTCAGCGACCCAAAATGAGACTTGGCCTCTGACACAACACAGCGCCACTTTTCTCGGTCCTGTGCGACCTGTCGCCAATTGTTGACTCGAAGTTCGCGCAGATCTGCCTCCACCATGTCGCACCAGCGATATCTGGGGCGTCCGATAGGACGTCTTCCTGCTGGGCGGCCCAGGTATGCTCTTTTCACGTTCCGATCTTCATCCATTCTCTCAAGGTGGCCCAACCAATGGAGTCTATGAGCTTTAGTCTCTCCCATGATGTTAGGTTCAGCCACTAGGTCTTCGATCTCACGGTTCCTAAGGACTGACCAGCTTCCGTCCGGCTAAAAATGTTTAATGGATACTAAAAAACTAGTGATTATTTCGCAAGGAACCTTTGAACCCGCTGAACCAAAGGCTGAGTGTTGTTCCTGACACGGTAAATGCCGTTCAATACAATTGCATTCTGATCAAAAACACGGCATAAGTCAGTTCCATTTACGTATATGTCCCATACATTTTTCCCGCAGTATTGCGCAAGATTTTGTCATTTGTACATCGTTTGATATTTACCAGTCGCTTTTCGGTGAAGGAAAACATCGTGAGGAAACCTGACTAATCCCAATAAGGCCTAGTTTACCCTCTGGTTTGGAAGGTAAGATGGGATTAGTTGTCAAGCGGACCCCAGGCTCCCATGAGCCGTGGCAAAATGCCGGGACAACGCGAGGAAGATGATGATGATTGCGCAATATTTTGTGATAGGTACGTCAAATCGGCAATATTCTTAAGATTTTCTCTTGAAGCATGGTTAATATAAATAACTCCGTAAGGTGCACGGTAACCCCAATATTCGACAGGAGCAACAATGCAAAGGCTCCTTGAATTTTTTTATTACTGTCGGTAGCACCAAACTCTGTGCTGATTTAGCTAGGACCCGGGTATGTCCTTAAACTACGTCCAACAGAGAGGTACGGGCACTGTGAATATCATCTACTTTCTGTGGTAAGGCATGTAACACCTCTGGAATTGCAAGCGTCCATAGGCTAATATGGAGACTGCATACCATCAGGCGGGCCGTAAGCTTGTTTGCCACCGACGTAGTGTACCTAAAAAAAAGCTTGACCTGAGTCTAGGTGTACCTACTCTTTTGTCTTTATTTATTCCGACAACTACCTATTGTACATTTTAATGCCCATACCGATTACGTAGTCGTATGAGGTCATGTTTTACACTTTTTGCCCTATTGTTGTGCCTTATGGTTACAAATAACAACTGAATACTGTCATTAGATGGTAAGTGGGCCTGTCATCTTTGTGTAGCCATGTGAAGAGTTAGGTACCTATTTAAAGGACGCGCGCCTTTTTCGAAACTAACTAAGCTAATAATAGCCACCAAGTTATTTAGAATTATTTTGTATGACAAACACGATAAATAAAGGATGACTCACGCTAGACCGGGCCGTGCCCGGGCCCAGGCGTCCGACATGTCATTTTCTATGACGTCTGATCGGTGATCAAGTGGTAGGTACTTTCCATAGAAAACAATGCGCCGAAAGCTGCGGCCTGGCCCCGATTTTTTTATCAGATTTGTCAAATAAGATGTGAACTCAAATACCTCAGATGAATTTCGAGACTTCAACTGATGAATTGCCAGGTGATGAATTTGACAATTAGACCCCTACAACATACAGTAACAAGGTGTTTATAGAACTTGATCCCTTTAGCTACCTTGAGATAATATACCTCCGTCTTCACCAGGATTCGAAAGAAAATTTTTTTAAGCTTCCATGTTCTTCTTTCTCGTTCCCTCATTGCTGAAGATCGCAACCATATGTAAATTTGTCTCCATTTCGTATGGTCACAAGCCACATATAGACTACATGGTGCAGACTGCAACCAGCCGACCTCTCTATAGCGTTTGACCAACTCGTACAGTATGTCCACCGAGCACTTTTGCCTTTCATTCTTCTTCTTTGTCGTCAGACACTTGTCAGAGTGATCGTGGTCGTTAGATCGAGGCCGGTGGCAAGCTTCACAATCCGTCGCCATTCTTCCCGTACTGCAGCCTTTCTTGTACATTCATGGAGTGGTCCATTAAGTTCATTTTTGACTACATAGGACTGACCAACGCATTGGTGACCTACCGCCTACTTTTGCCATACATTTGGCCTAAAATCATGTTTCTCCACATCAAGCCTCGCAGACCTTTATGTCCAAAGAATCTAGGGGCCCACACATCACCAGTTTCGCCGACGATACCAGCCTGTAAGTTAAACGCAAAAGGTGACAGTTCCCAACAACTGACAGGCTGATATCGTCCGACGAACTGGTAATCTGTGGGCCCCTTAAAGGCTCACTCATGGCTTGTAGACTAATGGAGAGCCGAATGGGAATGAATGTGGAGCTCTCTTAGAATATCTGAACTTTCATGTTACCCAAGCCCAAGCCGAAGAGATGTTATTAGTTATTACCTGACCTTCGACATTCAGAGAACCAGATAATGTCATTTTTAGAGTTCCGTACCCAAAGGGTAAAAACGGGACCCTACTATTATTAATAGATTTCTTCAAACAAAAACGTCACTTTTGACACTGACACATCTAATCCATATCGTTTCTAGATCTATTAGTCGACGTATCTTAAAGTTCGAATCGGGCAGTTAATTGGAACTAGAACAGGTTGTTAAGATTATTCTAGAACATCACTTGCTATTTGAGTATGTACAAACAAATCATTACTTTTTTGTGCTTGCTACTAGATAATCACAGTGGACAGACTTTGTTATATGTCACATTAAAACGAACATCATTAAATTCTGATTAAGGAAACCAACAAAATTTACGCCGCAGCGAATGACTCAATGGCCATATATCACAAATTGTACCTACAGCGAACAATGGGCTTACCTAAGCTTACATACACACATATATACGTACAAATGACACAAGACGCCGCGCCTACTATAGAAGTGAATGACATCAACACTACAAACTTAAAAAATCATCCATCCAAAGCTAAGCAACCTTAACAAAACGGAACAGAACACAGACTCGTATAAACTTTGAATTTTAACCGCAAATGGAACGCGGTTGAAACACGACACACATGTAAGCTAATCGTCTCATATATCACCACGCACACATGGAAGTTTATTATGCTGTATACGCGGACGCTCCACGCACACATGGGATGGTGGTCGCTGATTGGTCGGCTAGGGTGCGCGTGAGTATCTTGATCTGCGTTTTGAAACGAGTTCGGGAGCTAATTGTAAGATTTTAGAAAGGTGGTCCGGTTTAGTTTTGTAACTAACCAGTTGGTTGCGTTCGATTCTCGGCTGTTTTGCATGTTATGTAAGTTTTCAGGGTAAGTTTTTATGAATATCTTTCAGTTTTTGTTTGCTAATTGAGCAATTAGGTTTTGTTGCAAAACATAATTAATGGCTCCTATTTCTTTGTGACTAATTTTGTTGGTATGTCTAATAGGTAATTTTATGTAGGTATGTCTAGGCAGGTTTAAAGCTTTACGTCTACACCACACCAAAATAATATAATACACGATGATTTCTAATCGTCAAACATCAAACATCAAACATCAACATTTATTAAGCAAATAGGCCACAAGGGCACTTTTACACGTCATCATTGATCAATCGGTGATCAAGAGTAGAAAAATATTAATATCTAGCCCAAATTAAACTTATTAGGCTATGCATGTCTCACGCAATTATCTCATTGTTTAATTAATTAAGAGTTAAAACATAATTAAAACTAATAACCACTAAATACCTACATGGTTATCCTCAAAGAGTAAGTAAGTATATGTTATCCTACCTGAAGTAACTACGATACATCAAGTGCCATCGATATGGCGGGAAATTTGACGGATCTATCACTTTGTTTATGCATATGACAATAACAATGACAAGTTATTACACATAAATTATCAATTGCCATTAAGTTTGTAAAGAGGCTATAACTCATAGATACCGATTAGTAGAGTGACAAGGATTTTAGGATAAAATTGATCTCTAAACTAAAATTATGATAAAAAAAAAACAAGTTTGTTTCCATGTAATTACGACTTCAACGTGATCTGCATCAATTACTGAGTTAGAAAAAAATGTTCCTGATCACCGATTAAAAATCATCGTGTATATATAGGTACTTACCTACTGTAGTTGTTGACTCAAAATTCAAAGGTATATCTGACGGTACATCTAAAGGTAGACATAGTATATCTTTCTCAAATAAAACAAAGACTACATATGTAGACACATACCTATTATAATATGTTAGGTACAGTGATAAAAACAAGCTAACAGAACAAAAAAACAATAAAACCTCTAAAGCTTTATTTGGAATCCAAGATGGCGGACAATGCCGGCGGGCTCACATCCGGCCGCGTATGGTAATGCCGGCTTCCTCGTACCCTTTATTCGATGTGGCTACAATATGAGAGAGTTTTGTAATTTTTCCTGTTTTTGCTGAGTTGTACAGTCACCAATAATATGTTACTCTTCGAAGGCCGAAAAAATGTGTGGCACGCTCTCATGGCTCTACAAATAAGATCGTGTCAGATATTTTTGCGGCCTTCATTGTGTAACATATTATTGCAGGTGACTGTACATACACAAAAATTGGGCACTTTGTTCATGTTGTGTCACTTGTTTCCTTTATTAAGGAAGCCTTAAACTCACAATGTCGATTGAAAAGTTGTCTGACGGTGTTTAAGTAGGATCTTTTGGATTTTATCAAGTCATCATTAACATGTCAGATGGCAGTCGCTTTCGTAAAAACTTGTGCCTATGCCAGTTCTTGGGATTAGTTGTCAAGCGGACCCCAGGCTCCCATGAACTGTGGCTAAATGCCGGGACAACGCGAGGAAGAAGAAGATCATTAACATGTTTAAACCAAAAAATGGAATCAGTTTCCTTTATTCACCGAAGCGTTAGCGAAGGTCTCCGTTTCGGCTTTAGAAAAAAATCTTTCGTATGTCCAGATCCAGATGTTCTCCTCTACAGCTCGCAATTCTCCAGTTACTCTACCGATTCTCGTGAAATTTTGTAAGCAGGTTTGATGATTAAATAGTTTTTTTTTGTCGTTTCAGTTTTTTGACATTTTAAGCATACAAAAATGTTACTATTTTTATGACATGTTATCCTTTAAAATCTATTACTTTTCTTAATGATAAGGTTAAAAAACAAAATATCCTGTTGGTATACCTAATCATTAGTATTGGCCAACCTAAACCAATTTTTCAATAATGTATGAGGTAAATTTATTCCATTGTCACTTCCTCTTATTGTAATCTAAATTATTAGTTGTTCAGTTGTTTTCCATCGTTCTAATAAATTCCTCTGTTCTCCTTGCACCATTTTTACATGTCTCTGTTTTTTCCCGATGGTTGACTGTAGAGAATGCCATTAGGCATTAAGTCCGCCATTTGTACATTATTTTTATGTTCTGTACAATAAAGTTTAAATAAATAAAATAAATATGTATACTTTCGATGCTCCAGAAAAACCAGCAAAACCTTAAAACAATGATCTATAGATCATAGATCTTCCCAGGGTCCAAGGACGCGCGCGCAGCCATCGAGACCGTTTTTATTCCCCTAATTAGCAGGATATGGTATGTGCCCTGTCTAGATGTAGCTTTATGGTGGTGTTATTGATATGGGAGTGTGAGTCATCTGGAACAATGGGATGTCGATGTAGAAAATAGTTTTATTAATATTCCAGGAAGGAATTCAATTATGTAGTTTTATGAACTTAATACTCTTATTGTTTCGCTACAGAATATACCTTTAAGTAAGTAAGTAAATATTCTTTATTGCACCAATAATTATACATTTTACATACATGTAAAACTACAAAGAAATTTTAACGGAAAAATAGAACCAGGTAACAACAGGCGGTCTTATCGCTAAAGAGCGATCTCTTCCAGACAACCTTTGGGTACATTAAGTACATTTATTTAAACTATATTATACTCGTAAAATGTATTTGGATTAAATGTTGTAATTTCTGGCAATAATTGATGGTCTTAAACAAAATCAAGTGTTTTGGCGTAAATTCACCACAAATATAGATAATCTTATTATTATAAATACTTACAATATTAGGTATTTAAAACTGTTGTCAGTTTGCATAATAGGCTAAAGTAGGTCTAGTATCTGAAAGTATCATAACCAAAAACATTATTGTAGGCATGTATACATTATGTATCATGTCCCCCAGTAAAGTTAAATTGTTGTACACGCATAAATACCGATGGAGCAGGAAATGCCAGTTTCCTGGCGGGACTTTTAATTTCCACTCGTTAACGTGATTGCTACAGGATGTCGCTATGTCACAGATTTGGGGAAATATCTCTTTAGAAAATGTTTATATAAAACATTATATTTTAATCATAATTTAAACAAAACTAGGGAACAAATAAATTTTCTGGCGGAGGGCTTGGTCATTTTTTTTGACATCTATTTTAATTTATTTATAATTTTTTAATTTGATAGGTAAGTAATTAAAGAGGAATGTTCTTACAAAACTTGTATCGAAATAAGTTAATTAGTAGTTTTGTATTCCTTCACCTTATCGTTACAAATCATTAATTTTATTTTTGATTGTACTTATTAACAATGTTATAAAGTGATCTACACAAAATCATTATTCTCTTTTTAAACATTTGTTTCTTGAATTAAATAAGAATTTAATCTAATAATTATAATTTATAATCAAACATGAATGATAAAATAATAATTTTAAAATGTAATTATATTAGACTCACTTAAAAAAAACTAAATGAAATTTAAAAAAAATATAACAACATTTTTTTTTAATAATATTATCATTCATCTTGAAACATCAATTTTCAAGTGATTTATCTTATAAAATGTTGATTCTCATATTGAATTTTCCAACATGATTAAACTCAAACTGGTCCAAAACTCAAATTGCTATACCTATATTATAGGAATTCCAACAGATTCACAATAATCGGGACTCGAACCCCAGGTCACTAGTCCTGAAATCAAGGTCGGACATGCGCCAGCGCACACCCTCGCTAACATTAATAATTAACGAGCTTCACCTGTGCACGATGTATGTGCACGGGGTATATTCCTGACACAACTGAGTCCAGGGATAGGGCATACCAGTGAATATAGATATGCGTTGCGGGAAATTTCGTAAACTTTGTAAATTTCCATTTTTCCAATATTTTCTTTATAGGTAAGGTAAACGTAACAGTGCTCGACATGCTAATGCCCAATAGATGACACCTTGCTGTCACCTCTATTGACAATGACTTAAGTTTCAAGATGACATGAACTGGGACCGCGTCGAGCAGCAGAGTACGTTTACACTTCTTGTGAAAATTTTCGAGAAATTTTATTTAAACTTTATTGCACAAAATACAAATATAATGTACAAATGGCGGACTTAATGCCTAAAGGCATTATCTACCAGTAAACCATAGGTCTAAACAGAGATGTAATAAAAATGGTGCAAGAAGAAAAGTAACAGAATTTAATTAAATTTTCCAAGTTTTTGGGAACTTTCTGCAAGCACTCAAAAATATCTGTCAGTGCGACTTCGTCGCTGGCTATAAGGACGCTTTGACAGGTTATTCGTATAAAGATACAAGCAAATCTCGTCCTTATGGTAAGCGACAAAGTGGAACCTTTGAGACATTTGTTGAACTAAGTATGTAAGTAAGAACTAATCTAATGCAGTCCTCCTGAGACCCAGAAGAATATGTTTTGTTTTTGAAATTGGAACCCTTAGTTACACAATTAAAGTTCAAAATAGATTTTGGATCGTCGCCTTTGAAATAAGTGCTTTAATTACCTAATAATCAATTAAAAGTGAAGACAATGCAATTTGTTTACATTATTAAAAAGATGTAGGTTTCTACAAAAGAATCATGTCTCTGCGAAGTTTCAAAAAACTCTTTAAGTTTCCAAAACACCTAGTTAAAATTAATATTTAAAATACGTAACCCTTATTCTTATTCTCAATATTAAGAACTCCAAAAACTGTAGTCTTTCCTTCACAATTTCATGAAAATCGGTTGAGAAAATTAGGTAGGTACCTACAAATGCGATCAGCCAGACAGATTATACCTACAAAATATTTTTTGCTCAAACTAAAACGGAGTCGATTCGCTTGCACTTCGCGCTCGCTTGGTGAACTAGAGCGCACATAATACTGGTTAGTTAGACTCTCTACCACTTTTTAAGCATTATGAATAACACAACATGCCGACACATCCCGACTGAATATTCGAAGCATTGTCGGTATTTTTATGAGGGGGCTATCACTTTGATTCCGCTCTAACCAGTAATTTCCTGCTGTAACCTGGGGTGTGCATTACATAGCATATAAATTGTCGTTTATTTTATCAGTGGTAGAATATTTTAAGTCTAGGGGAAAGTTTTAGTCAAAAATTCAAATAGTAAGTATTGTAAGGCTAGGCCACTTTTCATAGAATGTAAGGCGTCACTGTAAACCTTGTTTGAGATGGCGGATATTGACGTTTTTGCCAAAGACTTGGAGGGATACGTCGAGGATGAGAGGTGCTTTTCTCAGCATTGGGACAAGATTATTAAAAATATTATCTATAAATGTGTAATACGTTGGTAACCCCTGTCTCGCAAGTAATTGAGCAACAGACATATTGACGACCGGTCTGGCCTAGTGGATAGTGACCCTGCCTGCGAAGCCGATGGTCCTGGGTTCGAATCCCAGTAAGGGCATTTATTTGTGTGATGAACACTAATATTTGTTCCTGAGTCATGGTTGTTTTCTATGTATGTAAGTATGTATTTATCTATATAAGTATGTATATCTTCGCTTAGCACCCATAGTACAAGCGTTGCTTAGTTTGGGGCTAGGTTGATCTGTGTAAGATGTCCCCTAATATTTATTTATTTATTTATTTATATAATTTCACATTTATGTCCTATTAGTAGAGAGAGTAGTTTTCTAAATACACTAGGTACAGTTACCTAATTAATTATGTTACTCTTCGAAGGCCGCAAAAATATGCGACACGCTCTTATGACTCTACAAATAAGATCGTGTCAGATATTTTTGCGGCCTTCGTTGTGTAACATATTATTGCAGGTGACTGTACAAGTGTGAGGTTTACCAAAAAAGGGGTGTACAGTCGACGTCAAAGATATGTTTACACTTTTGCACCTTACTCCTTTGTAATAAGGCGAAAAGTGTAAACATATCTTTGACGTCGACTGTACAGTCTTATACTTAATGGGTCGGCAATGCGTATGTAACAGCATTGAGGTTGCAGGCGTCCATAGGCTACAGTGACTACTTACCACAGACGAGATTTTAATAAACCTTGCTAAAATTATTAATAAAGCTTAGAAACATACTCGTCATACGCAACGCAACGCATGACAAATATGTTTCTAAGCATACAACTTTCAGGGTTCAGATTGTCATAATGCATGGCATACGTTGCGTGGTGGGTCCCTGCCTTAAGAGCGTGTCAAGGTAATTGTGAACACCTCGCCCGCTTAGCAACTTCTGCTGCTGACTGTACGATACGATAAATTTACAAAACCCTCAGAAAACAGCCATAACTCAACAAATTACAAAAAAACAAGGAAAAGGAACTAGCGGACACCTGCCGAGACCGGAAGTCAAGAGGGTTTCCCGCGTATTTCAGGCTTCCGGTCCGCCATCTTGCTCTCCATTACTGTTAATTACCCCCCGACGAGGAGTTAGTTTAGGGGGATATTTTTAGAAGTACTTTAGGCAGGTAAAATTATAAAGGAAAGCTTGGGGGAGCGCAATCATGAGATGTTTTTTTGGCTAATTTCTCGCAGAATACTCGAGTCATTTTTAAAGATCTCAGTTTGTTTTTAAAAAACTTTATAATTGCACTGCAACTAGGGAACAAACCAAATTATTTTATTTAATGTATATTTATATATATATGTATATTAATCATTTATTTAGAAACAGTGATATATGTATACAGTGGTATTACTAAAAGAAATTAATAACTAGCTTAAATCTAAAATGGGCCCTTGAGGCATTGTACCAAGGATGCTGGCGGCATTTCCTCGCTGTATCGCAATGCTGATACGTTGTGCGAGGTAGCCGCCAGCTCTTCGGTCACCAGTTACGTCAGCCAGACGCTTCGCGATTTCTGCGAACAACTTATGCGCGCTGGGACCCCATTGCGTTTCAACTCTAAATGGTACAAAATGGTACTCTCTAACATTTAATATTTTTTGTTTTTTGTTTTAAGTAGTCAGACTATACTACTTATATGTATATATAAATTATAAACTGAAATAGATGTGTATAGGTACAGTAAAGAAAAAGTGATCAAGCCCACGGGTAACGGAGGCGGGAATCGAACCTAACCTAACGTCAACCGTTAGCCGGGTAAACTGAAGTCGCCGGTTCGAATCCGGATTTCGTAAGTGTATGACGTTTATAATTTAAAAATGTAATGTTTTTATGTAGGGTTTAGCCGTTTTAGGTATCCAAATCATACAATAACGTGAATAACGCATATTATTATATTCCATACTGTTATTTACAATAAATCTGTAAAGTTGATAACGGTGTCTTTATTCTGATTTGAATTGCGCTTGAAAAAGTCTAAATAAATGACTCGACTTAAGCGCTGAATTTCGTAAAAACGAGTCTAGGTATAGACTCAAAAGGCCTGAGTACACACCAATACTAAGGCCCAGTTGCACCAACCACATTTAACAGACTGATTAACGTCAAACAGCAGTGAAGTATGGAATTTCCCATACAAATAAATTAAGCGAACGCTTTAACGGTGACAGACGGTTTGGTGCAACCGACCCTAAATATGACCACCAAAGACAATATTCAAAATGATCTTCATCTGACACTCGCAGCTATCGGTCATATCGACCGGGCGCGCTGTGCTCCGCTGCGCCCGGTTCACGGCCGCTACACTGTTTTAACCGGTCACAATCCCTACTTAATGTTTTAAACGTAAAATTAGGACTCTGTTTGTCTGTTACCTGCTCATGCTTAAACCACTAAACTGATTGAGATTAAAATTGGCATGGATATAGTTTACGGCCCGGGGATGGACATAGGATAGCTTTTATCAATTATTTTATCATCATCTCATGCAGACGAAGTCGGGGCAAAGGTTTTTGAAAGAAGGAAGGAAAAGAAACTCACATGCAATTTTGTCAGATATTTGTTCCTGAGTCATGGTTGTTTTCTGTGTATTTATGTATTACATATATATATCATTGTCTGAGTACCCACAACACAAGTAGGGAATGCAAATCGGTTATTTTTTGTATGGAAATAACCGCGGTTTCGGTTAATAACCGATAATTTCCATACAAAAAATAACCGAAAATAACCGATTTGCATTCCCTAAACACAAGCCTTCTTGAGCTTACCGTGGGGCTTAGTCAATATGTGTAAAAATGTCCTATAATATTTATTTATTTCTCGCATCGTCTAAATGAGCCCTTGGAGCTGCAGTTGCCATACGGACGTCACGTTTAGATATGTGGTTCATCTCACCCCGCTTGCTATCGGTCATCCTATCGACCGGTCACGCTGCGGTCTGCTGCGCCCGGTTCACGGCCGCTACTTTAACCGGGTAATTATCTAGAATCCGGATAAAGTTCCATTGTGACGGACAGTTCACGGGTTATTGCTGGGCGTCTAGTTTCGTTGTTATTTTTTTTTATTTTTTTTTCTTATAAAATGGGAAAGGATCATCAAGAGTCCAAGTGTGTATAAAATAGATTTTACAGAAACCATACGTATTACTATTCATGGTTACTTGTTGTACAGGGTAACTTCGAAAACGGAATAATTTTAAAAATGGAATCTACTTAGCTACAAAACTAGAAGTACTTCTACTTTAGCAACAGTTAGCAAGATGAAGAGTACAGTTGTAGTGTATGTGCGGAAAGAGAAGAGTAGTGGAATGTATGGGGCCCAATACATTCCACGACTCTTCTCTTTCCGTACATACGTTTAGTCGCACACACATCTAGTAGCGTAAGTGTTGCTAAAGTATGAAATGCTGCTGGTTTTATACATACTTATGTATTTGCGATTTTCAAAGTTACCAATGCGTCTTATAGGTATTACGCATAACAGAAAACTGCATACTATGACCAAACATGTAAAATAATTACAATATAATATCCACTACGAAGGCTATATTCACCCTAGCACGATACCCTCAAATCCGGCAGCGTTCCAAGACACGCCGCGCGCAGGGCGTGACGCCATCGATCCGGCCCCGCCCGCCAATCGATGCCACTGTTTTCATTTTTAGATGGGCAATGATGATATTGATGATAATATTGATGAATGAGATGTCTAATGAGTATAAATATTCAATCGTCTTTAGGGTTTTGATAACATGACCTATCCTATCCATATCACATTTTATCCTTCACAGTTCTGTTTTTTTTTAATTTAAAAACTTCTTTTAGTAGGTAATATAAGTACAATAAACTTTATAAATTTGTATACAGGTCTATAACTATAACGAATAATTGAGACAGTTTTGGCTGCGGGGAAAATGTGGCTGGCCTTCATATTGGGGCCTGTTTACACATTAAGTAGGTTGTATTTATTGCGAGTTCATATATTTAGGTACATTTGCCACTAAACGCAAATGTACGAATTCGCACTAAACTAAACACTAATCAGGGTGTAAACAGGCCCCACTTTGAAGGCCAACCACAGTGACCTTATTAATTCCCTGATTTTTTTTTCTATATTTTTCATTTGAACGAATCATCACATGACGCACCAACAATGACCAACATGATGTGCACGTAATAACTAATAATAAGTAGGTATTTTTCCCAATTGATTATTTGAAATTCTTAACATACTCAAACCTATGCCAAGTCGACAAGTGATAATTCGATTAAATGAAACTATGCGAAATACCAATGAATTTTAGTAAATTCAACGTCTAAATTAAACGTCTGTTTGCCAACTAAATATTCTGGAATAAATTGATGGAAAGTTAACGAAAAAATATTGGTATAAACACCAGTACTTGGACCACATTTCACGTTAAAACTTAGGTTTTTTTTTAATTTGTTTTTTTTTTCATCCACAGGTCACGGCGGAGTAAATCAACTAGGCGGCGTATTCGTCAACGGCCGACCACTGCCCGACGTCGTCCGACAAAGGATAGTCGAGCTAGCCCACAGCGGCGTACGGCCCTGCGACATCAGTAGGCAACTGAGGGTGTCACATGGCTGTGTGTCGAAGATACTATCTAGGTGAGTCTCTTAAAATAATTGTCGACCACTACCCGACGTCGTCCGACAAAGGATAGTCGAGCTAGCCCACAGCGGCGTACGGCCCCGCGACATCAGTATGCAACTGAGGGTGTCGCATGGCTGTGTGTCGAAGATACTTATCTAGGTGAGTCTCTTAAAATAATTGTCGATCACTACCCGGCGTCGTCCGGCAAAGGATAGTCGAGCTAGCCCACAGCGGCGTACGGCCCTACGACATCAGTAGGGAACTGAGGGTGTCACAATGGCATGGATGTGTGTCGAAGATACTATCTAGGTGAGTTAAATGTTGTGTTATGAATGAGAGATTAAAAAGCCCACAGCGGGGTACGGCCCTGCGACATTCGTAGGCAACTGAGAGTGTCGCATGGCTGTGTGTCGAAGATACTATCTAGGTCAGTTATATTTATAGTCTATATAGGTTTTTTAAGTCTCTTTGTCGTAAGACAAAGAATAGTAGATCTGGTTTGGCCCACAGCGATTTATGATTGTAACATATGAATTTCAGTTTAACTCTTAGTCATGCTAGATTTTCAGTTTGTCAGCGATTTTAATAAAATATCCATGCAGAAAATCATAAACTGTCACAGAAAATATCTGACAGTAAAAGACCAAAAATTACGCAAATGGTACACCATCTCCAAAACAAAAGAGACGCGCAATTCAAAGAAATTATTATAATCACGAGAGATAGTCATCGCAATCGCTAAAACTGTAACATCCAAAATAAAACCTTATGGCATTGGTTAAGAGTTCAATATGACATGGAGGCAATAAGCTTTTTGGTTTATCTATTTTGAAAACCAAAATAGAACAATGCATTTTAAAGAGTCGTCACCACATTGCAATAGGATTAGTTTTTGCTTGATTTTAAAGCATTAGTAAAATGGGTCGTGTATAAAGTGAGGCTCGTACATGGTATAAAGGTAAATGACATAAGTGCGCACGCCGCACGCGCCGTCTCGGTCTGTGCGCATGCGAGAACTGCTCAGAAGAAAAACGTAATAAGTACATATGAATTTCATACATTTTGTGGCCTTTTAAGTTATGTTGGTTGGAAGTAGGCTAGGATGAGAGAGAATTGAGAAAAACTGTGCTTACCGGGGCTCTATTGTGTATAAAACAATTGGTGCTGTACTGGCTTTTGCAGACGAGTTTTTAAAGTAGAAAAAAAATATCAACATATACAAATAGGTATGTTATAGGTATTAGGTATATCTAACATAGGTAGGTAAGTTATCGTTCGCACAAATATTTTGCAACTTGATTGATAATTTGTTGTTTGCAAATACCACAAGAATCTGAATTTTATAAAAACTATTTAAAATGTTTCTAAACTAAAAAAAATGTTTTGCTTCGGAGAATTTGAAAGATTTGTTGTGTATGTAGTTGATCGAAACGCTAAAACTTTTTGAGCCTATTTGGATGATTGTTTCATTTTTAACTACGTATATACAAAGAGAGTTCTTATAGGTAATACCTATATTAAAATAACTTCTTCTTTATATTTAAGAGCTTTGCTCTTGTCGGTGGAGCAATCTCCAACTCGTCCGGTCCTCTGGCAACTCCTTAACCTTCTGGTATGACACGACCTGAACATTTTCTTTTATTTGGTTCAAACAATTTACTCTCGTCTTCCTCTTCTTCTCTTTCGCTCTATTTTTCCTTCTATGATGTTCTTTAGGAACAGGTCGTGTCATAGCAGATGTCCAATTAGTACTCCTCTTCTATTTTCTATTGTATTTATTATATTTCTTTTCTCTTTGTATCTAGAACCCTCTTATTTTTCCACGTATCCCTATCCCCTGAACCCACCAGTCTCTATCAAACGCGTCAAGCTCAATAAAGAGGGAGGCCTTTGCCCAGCAGTGGGGCAATATAGGCTCATAACTAACTAACTAACTATCTAGAACCCTAACATTTGATATTTAATAACTACTTTACTGCAGTATTAAAATAGTCCAACAATGCTCATTACTCGATAAATTTCTTCTCATTAAGGCCTGAGCTCCTGCGGTCGTTTAAAGCGCGAGCTAAGTACTGTCTGACCGCAGCCTAACACTCTACCCGAAAACGTAACTACATTTAAAACACAATCAATTGTGTACCTTATCGTATGCACTTAAGGTGTATAGTTGAATGATCTTTTGAAGGGAGTTATCGTGTTTTCGTTTTTAAAGTGAAGAGATTTGTAGGCTGCTTTAAGCAGTGGTAAATGAAGGAGAAATTAGGTTATGGGGTAAAAAGGCGTTTAAAAGTTGTAGAAATGAATGGAAGACATATTTTTGTACTCAAAAGTATGACTTTATACTCTGTATCTGTATCTTTAGGTAATTAAATAAAATTAAACAAAATCTACCCTCAAATGGCTCCTTAAGCCAGTTGAGGGTAGATGAAAACATTACATGATCAAATAATGTAGGTTAAAGTCAATTCGTTCAGTGACTGATCCAGGCGGTTTTGTTTTTGGTTGGTTAACCAATAAATGTACAAATTGTTTGTTTACTTTTATTTAAATACCTAAAGATACAGACTATTAGTAAGCAACAACACCAACCTTTCATTAAGACAATTATCTAAGTATAAAACTTAACCAAATTACATGTATAAAATCAGATTATTTAAATGACTGCATCAAAATGGCTTCAGCCAAATATTGTAGGTACCTATACGGATTTTCGAGACATAAGATTTTTTGTTTGGGCGTTTCAAAACTACATACGAAAAAAACTTAGGTACAAATAATGAAATAGGTATACTGGTATACGCGATACTAAAGATGTAAAGATAGACCCTATCTTATAAAATTACTAATTTACAACGTACAGTCAAGTCTAAAAATATGGGTGCACACATCATACTTAAAAATACGTCCCATAGCTCTTATGTCAGCGAATTAAGAACTATGGTAGGTACATATTTGTGAGTAAGTTATATGCCCCCAAATTTTTACACTTGACTGTAACAGTGTTTCAATAAAATATTAGAAAAAAAATACAAAATATACAACCGATTATGAAAGTAAGTTGCGGCACCGGAAAAGCCTTTCCAACTAAATGCTCGCGTTTTAACGTAAAACTTTCTTTTATTGCTACTTTGTAGATATTAAAGAAAAATTAAAGTTACGGAACACTTTGTATCCGGTCGATTTCTATTAAAATCATCACTTTTGTTGCTTATTTTTGTAAAATATCTGGGAGACCGAAGTTTGCTCGGAAAACATATAAAAACTCAAAAATGCGCGTTTTCCCAGAGATAAGACCTAGCTAGATTGATTTTTCGCCCCCGAAAACCTGAAAATATACAAGAATTGCTCGTTTAAAAGTATAAGATTTATTAATAGGTACATATATATCTCCGCTCCGCTTTTAAATAAACATGAAACAAATATATAAAACATTGATAAAAACCTTAAACAAGTAATATGTATCTCTCGCACTAATATGGAAGAGTAATAGAGAGACAACAGCGTTTCGTTTCGTTTTCTGCTAACGATTGTCATCGTGGCTAGTCCCCTTGGAGCCTAGCCTAGAGTTAGTTGTGCCTAAATACTATTCTTCAATATTATCTCAAATCCACAAGATCAACACATTCAAAACACCCCACAAATGAAGCGTAATCGCTCACTGATCGAATGATAATTTGAATATAACTGACCGAATGATATGAATGGAATGGAAGCGAGGGTCAGTAGAACTGGCTATTGTTTAATTTAAATTGAAAACTGACCGGTAGGGGTGGGAGTGTCGAGAGGAAGTTAACTTTCATCGTAGTTTTTGAGTCATGGATGTAATCTATGTATATAAGTATGTATTTATCTATATTAGTATGTATATCGTCGCCTAACACCCATAGTACAAGCTTTGCTTAGTTTGGGGCTAGGTTGATATGTGTAAGACGTCCCCTAATATTTATTTATTTAATTTTTACATTCAAAATTATAATAACATTGGTATTCAATAAGATTAAAAATCTAAAATTAAAAACTACCAAAAGAATAAGAATTCATTACATGAGTAGAGAAAAGTAAAATAAAATAAGGAATTCTATTTAACCATATCAAGAAGCTCTATTAGAGTTCCGTACCCAAAGGGTAAAAACGGGACCCTAATATTGCTAAGACTCCACTGTCCGTCTGTCTGTCACCAGGCTGTATCTCAAGAACCGTGATAGCTAGACAGTTGAAATTTTCACAGATGATGTATTTCTGTTGCCGCTATAACAACAAATACTAAGAATAAAATAAATATTTAATTGGGGCTCCCTTACAACAAACGTGATTTTTTGCCGTTTTTTGCATAATGGTACGGAACCCTTCGTGCGCGAGTCCGACTTGCACTTAGTCTTTTTTTAACAATATGTTGCGCTAACGTACTGCGTCGAGCAGCAGCCATAGAGGCCCGGAAGACGCTAGTACACCCTAACCTGGCCATTCTCACCGAAACTCCAATGTTTTTTTAATAGCCTATATTGTGTCCCACTGCTGGGCAAAAGCCTCCCCTGTATTCAGCCACTCGTCACGGCTTTATGCATGTTCCCGCCAGTCGCCACAAAATGAGTCCATGGTCGTTTCGCCATCTCGTTTTTGGCCTCCAATATTTTAAAAGTCCAAAAACAATAAAAGAAATCGAAGAGTATTTATTCAGTATCGTTGAAAAGGTAGATAAATTGAAAATACATCCAAGTGAATGCCCATCCCTACCCCGCTGGGAGTGAATGGGCATTCAATTTATTCCCGATCGTTGTTTGACTGTTGCCCGTCCGTTGCTGTCTTCATTATGCTGTTATTTATAGAAGAGTCGTCCTGGAATACTTTTGTTTGCTTGGAGATGCAATTAGCAGGCAGATAGGTTACCTACTATGCATAAATCTAGCACTAGCACTAGCGAATAGGTTATTTCGATAACATCAAATATTTGTTTTTGTGTCCATAATATATCGGTCATTGGGGTCAAAACCGCCAGGCTAAAGTGGGACTGGGTAGGCCATGTACGACGTATGCAGCCACAGAGGTGGGCTAAACTAGCCACGGAGTGGGTGCCACAATGTAAACGTCGGCAAGGTCGGCCTAAGAGGAGATGGAGGGACGACCTGGACACATTTCTCAGCAACTGGACGGATGCTGCAGTTAATCGGGAGGATTGGAAGTCTAGGGGGGAGGCCTTTGCCCAGCAGTGGGGCACACACACCAGTTTATTTATAGATACATTTTACGAGTTTCCTTTAAAACTTTGATGCCTGTCAGTATGTAGGTATGTCTATAAACCAAGTCAGATTGTGGCAGCTTCGCAGCCAAAAAGGCGTTATTCACTGAGTTATTACAGTTGTCATTATCTCTAAAACAATACCGATATCGGAAAACTTTGTATGTCTATAAATGCGATCAAGAATACACCTTTAATCTGTCGGGTTATTCTAGCCCATTGTGTATATGACGCATTTGTTTAGTATGTACCTATAAAAACAAAGAGAAATAATATAACAACAAGTGGTATCTTAAAGGGCAGTCACAATTTAGATACATAATAATAATGAAACAATCGTAGTTCATACGGACGTACAATACACTCTACATGAGCGGAAGTGTATAATGGACACGCTTTCTGCGCCCGCGTCGCTTTTTACCCCAATCAAAAACCAGCCTTACTACTCAAGTGTTAAAAACCATATTTCTATGCAGACTGTGGTAGTATATGACCAGAAAAACAGGCAATTATACGGACAGGAGGTGAACTACTTTCATTTATGTGTTAGTTTGGATTTGATTTCGTTTTATTTGATCTAGAAATGATTTTCTTGTTGCTTAGTGCAAACATATTACAGCAGCACACTCGTAGCATCAGAGTACCTACTTAGATATATTTCAGGCAGGAGGTGTTACACTCCGTGTTTCGTCCTGTCCGTGTCCATATCTGGACAAGTTTCTTGACCGAATGTTTAGTCATAGTGGACATTCGAGGAATTGGACATCCGAGGCCACAATCTTTTGCATTTTGATCGAGAACCATTTTTTCCGCTCTATACAGCACAGCCGAGATATGAACCCACGGTTTATGACCATTACACACATATGAAAGGTTAAATAGGTATAGTTAACTTGTAAATTTTGGAGTTCTACACATCATGAATAATTCTAATCTGTCATCATCATCATTCTCTTGCCCTTGTCCCATTCACTTGGGGTCGGCGCAGCATGTCTTTCTCTTCCATACCTCTCTGTCGCCCGTCATTTCATCAGTATCTCCATCCACACAGTCCATCCACCTTTTCCTCGGTTTTCCTTTCCTCGTACCTCCCTCCACGTTCATTTGTAATACCTTTCTCGTCACATGACTTGATTGAATCTAATCTGAACTTGATGAATGATTCTAATCTGTAACATTTTTTATAATAAATTTCTATTTCTCGTACCTACGAGATATCAACAAGGTTCCATGAAATAGGTTCTTAATAGGTAATATGAAGGGATGCTGTTCTGAGACTTTTGTGATAAGGCTGACAACAATGTATTTTATTGTAACAATTTATAACTTTTACAGCTAGATAAATTATGTTTGTATCTAGCAATATCAATTTGCTGCAGTCTGCAGTATATCCGGTCTGTTAACCGTGTTCCAAGTGATGTCATAAACTGTATTTTATACATTGAAACAATCATTTTGGCATCATTTTAACTGCATTCAAAACACCGCATCACAGTTTCCTGTTCAACTTTTGTTTTTCATGCTGGCTTGCCTTAGAGTTAGACTAAGACAAGTCTGCAATGATTTTGACAGCACACGCAGTGCAAGTATTATTTTAAACGTCAAACTTCTATGAAATTATGACGTTGATCGTTGCAGACTTGTCTTGGTCTAAGTCTAGTTAGGTAGTTTTTCTGGGCATATTCCGCAAATCGACAACCATTGTGATTGAGACTATTTTGCAGCAAACGAGGTAGCGCTACTCTAACCCCTCAGCTCCTCCTACTTAGCTATGTCTTCAGGTTGCTAACTTCCTCTTTTAGTGTGCACAGAGTACCTACTATACCTAGGTATTTGTTCCTGTTACTTCTACCTATTTACAGTCTAGTTAATTCTTTGATTCCTCTGTTTCCATGCACGCTTTGTGCATGGGGCTATCTGTTCTGTATCTGTTTTACTCATACAAGCTTTTAAGATCACACGAACCCGTCGCCAAAAAGCCGTCCCATACATAGAAGTTACGCTCTCATTTTAAAATTACATTTAACTATGTAAGTTTATTTATGTAAGTTTATTTATGTAAGTTTATTTTCGTTAGTGTGTATTAAGTATTTATCGCTATATGTTTTATTTAAGTTACCTATTCTGCTTTTATTTTGTTTAATGCCTGCACCTACTACTGTTTCTGGTAGAGCATTAGGCATTAAGTCCGCCATTTGTACTTTATTTGTTATATTGTGCAATAAAGTTTTAAATAAATAAATTAAATAAACTTGGCATGAACCGAGGCGTCCGACATGTCATTTTCTATGACGGCTGATCGGTGATCACGTGGTGCTTTCCATAAAAATGAAGCGCTGGAAGCTCCGGCCCGGGCCCGGCCCGGTCTAGCCTGAGTCATCCTTAAAATATATATATGTTTGATTTTCGTTGCTAAATATTTTAGACGAAGAAAATAGAGAGAATAATAGTTTTGTATGTAAAAATTCTTCTTCTTCTTCTTCTTCTTTATATTTAAGAGCTGTGCTCTTGTCGGTGGAGCAATCTCCAACTCAAAATTCTTGTACCACGAAAATTCCATGCACTTTATATTGTAATTCAATCATACAATATTTACAACTTTCGCGTTATGAACACATATTAACTCACTTTTATAGACGGGTCTATCAAATTTATTTTATTACCTGTATTTACCGACGTTTCGACGTTTCGTTAAATTCGCGATAGACCCGTCTATAAATGTGAGTTAATATAAATTCAATAATATTCAAGGTTGCAAAGCATCGCCGACCGACGTAAGCCAATAATCCCCGATGCTGTGTAAGCTCCGACTAGGCCCTTTATCTGATCGGCAATATGTCGAGCATGGCCGACAAATTGTCGGCGGGTTCCGTTGATTGGTTATTGATGTCAGTTCAATGTTAAGGTTAATTTTGAGACTATGTAACCATTAAAATACCTTCATTATGGAAATACTTTTCATTAATGAATAGAATCAGGCGTTACTTTGCGGATATCCATATTAATTCATACCAAAATATTACTTTGCTTATCCGCGAAAAACAAACTCTCTTTTTTCGCGGATAAGCATACTAATATTTTGGTATGAATACTCTTCATTGCAATTCTTAATAAAGGAAAAACAGTACAGGACTGAATATTAAAAGCAGTCACAGCAGAAACCATTTTATTGGCGTGTTTTTCGTAGTGTAAGACTGATATTTACCACTAGTTTTTTTGAATGATACACATTTCCGCATTACATATGTTTGCGAAAAATTGCAATTACTTTCTCATAAGAATTATTAAACCACTTTTGCTCAAAGCAATAGGTACGAACTTGTAATGTTACCTATATTCTCATCAATACCTATTCATTAATGATTAACCCAAAATGAGAGACGATGATACTGTAACTCTTAACAGCACAAAAAAGTTGCAGAAATGCCACTATTAAGAAACATTTCTTGAAACTATCAAACACGTAATAAAAATAGCAATCAAAGAGATGGCTATATTTATAAAATAAAGCACCAGATAATTATTAGAAAAACAAAGATAAATAGCAATTACAATTTTTAAACACAAGTTCTATTTAATAAATCGGATATGAATTTAAATTTTGTTGACCGTGACATCATTGTGTAATGTTTCATATATATTCCATATTAGCAAACCGTTTTAACGGTTCTAAAAAAGCAACTGATTTGACTAGTAGGAGAACAACCTATTTTCATAGATGTTAAAGTTTCTATTTGTCGGTAGTGCTCCGATGGGCGGGCGCGCCTGCGCGCAGCCGGGCGTAGCTAGGTACGTTCCATTTTATATCACTAACCTAGGTCTAGTTAGGCATTGCACTGGATTTGTGAAACTGCGGTTTAAATTATGCAAATTTTCCGATTTACCAAGATAGGTATACAATTTAGTTTGATAAGAAAAAGAAAATATTGATTTGGTTGAAAATCTAACTTAGGCTTTTGAACTGGAGGTCCAGGGTTCAAACCTAGGCTCGTAAGGATAAGTTATTTGAATTTTATTAGTTGGCCTTCGGTGAAGATAAAAGCTTTGATGAAATTGCATACATTCTCGATACTATATTATTAAATATCGGCACTATTTTGAAAAAACTTCGTATCTCACACTGTTACTCAAAATTGAAACGCAGTAGGTAACTGTGTGCATCCCATACATAGTTACCACATTTTTCCTTTGATTCACAGAACAAGATACGAGTTTTTTTCAAAGTAGTCACGAAATATTGCACTAAAAACAGCAGACGAATAAGCCAAGGTAATCGTTATTAGAATAAAGATGGTTATAAATAGATATGCCTGTTACGCCTTGAATGCTTAACATTCTAGTATAGAAACTTAAAGGCATTGCATCAGATTATTAGACTATGTAATCAAATGTATGTGCTTAAACTGATTTAAGATCTTTTCTTGTAGATACTTATCTATGTAAGGCGTGCAACTGAATTATAACTTAATCCAGCAACATAAAAACTAGTTTGATGTATTCAGGTACTTAAATACAAAATACAGTAAGTAGTGGCCCCCTTTTTAAAATATCTTTCGTTTTTAAATAATCACGATTATTTAGCAGTGGCGCTAGTGATGGGCTCTTAAGTAAATATCTGATTTATAATATTAATATAATAGGGATTTTTATAGTTTGCAACTTCTCGACTATCATTAAAATTATAGAAGAAAACAATTTACCAATGCTCTTTCAGTTTGCTACAGTGCACAGAGTGTACACTCGTAGAGCGGCGTCCCTGTAGAACTTTAAAACAGGGATCACTACGGGACCCTCCACATTAATGTCCCTGGGGGCTGTATACTATCGAACCCTGGATACTCGTCTGTACAAGTGTTTAATTTCGTCAATATTGACAAAAACAATCAGTAAACTTTTTTTAATGTTCATAATCTTCTTTATAATATTTAAAATTAACGAAATATTACAATAGGGCATTTGACTCAAATCTCTTTCTTTTTTCAAATTGTCAAAACGATTTTGCTACTATGGAATTTATATGAAACACAATCAAATTACTCTTTATAGTTTTATACGGCTTTTAAAATAGAAATTGTGTCTAAAAATAACTGCTGTCTACGTTTCTCTATTAATCTTCGGATGCTTTATTTCACGCATGGTGTAAATTAATTTATTTTAAATAAAGTCAAATACCCTAAACCTAGGTAAAATAACCGTTATACGAATCACTACTACACCCTAGAAAACAAAATCCCCCGCCGCGTCTGTCTGTTTGTGTGTATGTATGTTCGCGATAAACTCGAAAACTACTGAACGGATTCTCATGCGGTTTTCACCTATCAATAGAGTGATTCTTGAGGAAGGTTTAGGTGTATAATTTGTTAAGGTGTTGTGTAACCTGTGCGAAGCCGGGGCGGGTCGCTAGTTAAACGAATACATTTTTACAGTTTTTTTTTGCCACACAGTAAATATTATATTCAAGTACATATTCTTTATTGCACCATAAAGTTAAAAAAAAATACAAAAAGCGAAATACAAGCATAAGACTAGGTCACAACAGGCGGTCTTATCGCTAAAAAGCGATCTCTTCCAGACAACCTTTAATGTCAATAATATTTTATATTTATATTCAATGAGAGCGTAATAACTTCGGTTGTATGACTTGTATGGGACCGGCTTTTTGGCGGCGGGTGCATGTGACTTAGTGCGATATAAATGCCTTGTAAGAGCACTCCTAATTGCATTTACTCAGCACCAATCATCATGAGCCGCTGACGCTTATTAGTACTCACGGTCAAGATCGCATCAAAATAAAATGAGGACCATATCGAATTGTTCAGAGAGAATCGGCCCCACTAAACCACTTTCGTGCGCCGCTGTATTAAGGGTGCCATCACACTTGTAATGGGCTTATCTCGGCTTCTGTCCACTAAACACTCGTGCACACGCCTGTACAATAAATTGGTTAAGTGCGTATTTTTAATCTTATTTGGGCTGGTTTTTGATAGATTAATTAGATTAGTGGTTTTGCGTTTGTACGAATAAGTAATTTTAGGATTAATAAGTAGCCTACGAATATATTTATATATTTTGGATGTGTATGTTTTAATTAAAATATTGTGTATCGATTTTTTCTGATGTGATAGGCACCATAAATCACTACACCTTATAAAACAAAGTTCCCCGCCGCGTCTCTCTGTTTGTGTATTTGTATGTTTGTTCGCGATAAACTCAAAAACTACTGAACGGGTTTTCATGCGGTCTTCACATATCAATAGAGTGATTCTTGAGAAAGGTTTAGGTGTATAATTTGATACGGTTTTGTGTAACCTGTGCGCAGCCGGGGCGGGACGCTAATCTAGTATAATCGTATGTCTGTGTGTATGTATGTTCGCGATAAACTCTAAAACTACTGAATGGATTTTCATGCGGTTTTCACCTATCAATAGAGTGATTCTTGAGGAAGGTTTAGGTGTATAATATGTTACGGTTTTGTGTAACCCGTGCGCAGCCGGGGCGGGTCGCTAGTAATGATACTAATGATATAATCAATACACTTATAGAGCAGTTTATTAACAGTAGTGCTACATCTAAAAGAGTAGTTTCCAACATCACACCCCTGATCATCAGTTATGTGTGAAACAAACAAGCATAGATCGATCTTATTCCCATAGGACTAGGGGACAATATCCACTACCAACAATCTGCAATATATACCTTAAAGATATTACGATAAAGGTGTTTTTTGTGTGTGAATCGGGCTTGAAATAATGTGCTCAAGTAGATCTAATGCTGTCAAATTGAATGCTAATATAAACCTTAGGGTTATTAGGATAAAGGTGTTTTTTGTGTGTGAATGGGGCTTGAAATAATGTGCTCAAGTAGATCTAATGTTCTCAAATTGAATGCACTTTAAAATGGCTTTAGTTCGAGTATCTGGTTAATGTAATCGAAAAACTATTGGGAGTATTGGTTTAGTACAGTTAGCCACATGAAACTCTGGAAGATCCAGAGCCTCTACCATCAGTTTTAACATTGACATAACGCTCACGTCTACGTAATTTACTTTCTGTACATCTCGCTTCCACTATTGCTCGCATATGCGAGTACGAGCGAGATGCATAGAAAGTAAGTTACTTAAACGTGAGCGTTATGTCAATGTCAAAACTGGTGGTAGCCGTACAGGAGTATTTATCTATGGTAGGTATTTATTGTCTGTTAGAGTTAATAGTAAAAGCTTTTTGGTCATATTTAATTACACAAATGGGTCTATTGCGATATAAACTTATTGTTTTTACCTTAAATTCACCAGCCAGAGTTGCACCAGCTGAGGTCACGGAAGGACTAGTCTTTCCGGCATTTTTAAGTTTGTGTAATTAAATACGTATACAAAACCCTAGAGTTTAAAGCTTTTTTGTTATTTCGTCATTATGCGTTTTAAGTCTTGTTAGAGATAGAGCTGTCATGGCATGATAAGCTATTCAAAATTAAGAAATGCCTGAAATTATACCTGTATGGAATTAGTTAAAATAAAAATATTGTCAGTCAAGCAGCATCATCAAAATTCAAAAGCATCAATTTAAATATTGGCATACTGGTATAAATTATAGGTACGTATGCCAGGTATTTAATACGCCCACCACTAGAAAATAATTTATTTTGCTACATAATCGATTTATTAATTTGCAAGTATGATATGAATGAAGGGAGATTTGAGAAACATAAATACCGATAGAGAAGTCTTCTTCTGGTCCTACAATTTTATCCACACCTCAGTTATTAATGTTTATACTGTGTCATATAAATTCAATTCCAACGACACTTGATAAATCTTACAGTAAAATATTGCACCACGTCAAAAATACAAAATAAACCAATTACACGAAACAAACAGCTCGCAAAATTCAAATTATCAATAAATCACAAAACAACGCTTCAAATAAATCATCGAACCCAAAGGGTAGGGTGTCCAACTAATTAAATTGTCATAATACAGTCCCATTATTTTATTGAGCACAGAATTTAATTTTCGTCAGTCGTAATGCCACGTCTCATGGGAGGGGAGTGACATTGTATCGGGAATGTCCTGACTAGTCCTGAGTAAGGGGGGTCACTTTATGGTTGATTTGGGACTGGGGTGTGCAATATGGTGTGATTTTGTGTGAGAGTGATTTTTGTGTGATTTTGTGAAGGTGATTTGTGTTTAGTGATTGTTTTTTTAAGTACCGAAGGAAGGATAATTTGAATGTCAAGTGCAAGATGAAGTTATACAAATACAAATCGTTTATTCACCAAAATTATGTAACAAATTTACATTTCACTAACTAAAATAACTAAAAACAAAATATTGGACTAATTAAAATAACCAAAAATTGAATTATTGTTGAATTCAATATCATAATCAAACTTTTAGATACCATTTGTGCATTTCTAAATGTTGTTTAAAATTAGTTTAAGTGTAAGCACAGTATTTTGAGAGTTCATGGTGTTAGTACAGGTTTTTAAGGTATCTTAGTAAAGAAAGTATAAATTTAGGATTTATAATGGAATAAATATTAAGTATTATATTTGCAGATGGACAATCTATCACGATGTGTCATAAAAACTTTTTAAATTAAAACCGTCAGTTCCGTTTTCTCCTTTTGAGGTATGGAACCCTAAAAACACAGCAGAGATCTCAAGCTACACAGCTGCTCTGGTTTATATTCAGACTTTTTTTAAACACCTTCAATTTTGAAATAGAAATATTTACTTGCCAGAATACATTTCAATCAGATCTTAAAATACTTTGCTTACAGTATATTTAGAGTATTAATTATATTCAAACTCCTTTTTTATCCCCAGGTACTACGAAACCGGCAGCTTCAAAGCTGGCGTGATCGGTGGCTCGAAGCCCAAAGTCGCCACGCCGCCAGTGGTCGACGCCATCGCAGCGTACAAGAGGGAGAACCCGACCATGTTCGCGTGGGAGATACGGGACCGGCTGCTCAGTGAAGGGATCTGTAGCCAGGACAATGTGCCGTCTGTTTCTAGTATCAATAGGTAAGTTTCTCCATCTTTTTCTAAAACTATTTAAAAAGTTAAAGCCTAAAGAGCTACGGTATTAGTGGTGGACGCCATCGCGGCGTACAAGAGAGAACCCAACCATGTTCGCATGGGAAATAAGGGACCGGCTGCTCAGTGAAGGGATCTGCAGTCAAGGTAATGTCCCGTCTGTTTCTGGTATCGATAGGTAAGTTTCTAAATATATCTTTCTAGAACTCTTTTATTACACAATCGTCATTGTTTTTTAATAGGTCAGCATCGAGATTTCGTGAAAAAGTTGGAGTACCTACCCACTTAATTGAATTGGTAAGTTTTCCGTGAAAACTAATAAATAATAATATAGTAGGATTAGTAGGTCTAATGTGTGGAAGTTTGGGAAAAATCTCATTTTGCGACTGTGAAAAAACCAGCCAAGTGCGTGTCGGACTCGCACGAAGGGTTCCGTGCCATTACGCAAAAAACGGAAAAAAAATTACGTTTGTTGTATGGGAGCCACACTTATTATTTTATTTTGTTTTCGTATTTGTTGTTATAGCGGCAACAGAAATACATCATCTGTGAAAATTTCAACTATAGCTATCACGGTTCAAGAGTTACAGCCTGGTGACAGACAGACGGACGGACGGACGGACAGACGGACAGATGGACAGCGAAGTCAGTAGTAATAGGGTCCCGTTTTTACCCTTTGGGTACGGAACTCTAAAAACAAGTCTTAAAGCCCAAAGTCGCCACGCCACTGTCTAGTGGTCGACGCCATCGCGGCGTACAAGAGCGAGAATACGCATTAAACATATGCCGATATAACTTTAACGAGAATTTCCTTACAAATAGTTTCTAACATTCCCCTTTACCTACGTATTCCTACAACATTGATTGAAAGCACAAAAGCGTTTCCAACTAAACTTTTCCTACTATTTTCTAACACAAAATACTCTTCCATCGTAAAGACAAAACAGACATCTTAAGCAAAATACCTACGGAATAGATAAAGGAAAACATTCAGACCACTCCCTTTCAGAAACTTTTCCGGAGATGCTTATTGTAATTTCGACTCTTTTTGTGGTGGTATAAGGTTTAGTTTTGCACGATTGAATAGTGCTTGGAAGAGTTATTGAGTGTGGCCATGAAATGACATTATTAATTTGGATACTTGGATGAATCAGCAGAATTTTATGTGAATTATCTTTTACTACGTTTAATGATGGCTTTAACATCAATTTACATTGGTTGTTTATGATATGAATGACACTTTTATGTACCTAGGTATCGTGGCCAGTACACACGGGTATGATGGTCGTTCTTGTCTACGAGACAGCGTGATAAAACGGTGTCCGTCACTTTCTAATCCACGGTGTTAAAAAGTGACAGTTATTTTATCACGTGGATAAGATGATAAAGCCATCCATAATACGCCGGCTGGTCTTAGAATTGATCATTTCATGATGTGGCAATCATTTCATGAAATTATGTCTGCCACATCATGAAAAGTCACCGTAACCTAACCATATCATGGAGTGAATAAATTATATATTGGCATTTCATTAAATGATCGAATTTTATGTTCTGGCCAGCGACATAGGTTAGGTATTTTAATATCTAAAGCTAAAAATAGTTTTTATAATTTGATCATAAATATGATCAGGAAAACATATTTTTGCCTTTAGAGCATTCCGTCAAATGATTGTATAGGTAGCTCGCCAGTCTTTTAAACAATACTGATGAGCGCCACTTGCACCATCCCCCTAAACCGGGGTTAAGCGGTTAAACCGTTAACCCAGTGTCAAATTCTACTGGTAACCATGGTAACCAGGTTTAACTGGGAACCCGGGTTTGTGGGCTGGTGCCAGTGGGCCTTAGTGTCAAACTAAGGGTCTCTTTGATAGCCAAGGTTTTTTTAATTTTCGACTGGGAGAAAAACTACTTCAGTAACCCGTTTAGAATGAGTTATAAGTGCGATTTTAAAATAGCATTAACATGACATTATAAAACAAAAATATTCCTCGGATGCTGCGCCATTCGCCTGTTTCCTGGCCCCGCACAAGGGGTTGCGTGACGCGAAGTGCGTACCGGAAACGGGTGGGGGAACAAAGATGGCGTCACCGGAAGCAGGGACACGTGCTCCGCGCGCACCGGACATCCCCCGTACCATTGAATTATTGCGAATACCCATAATAATCATATAAAGTTTTTTGCCTATGAGTTTACGTAGGGAAAAGTACAGGGTTTTTCGATTAGTAAATCAATCAAGATATTGGTTAATATTAAGTGTTTCTTAGGATTGGAGCCAATATTTTATATTTATTATGGGAATCGAATGGTGAGAGTAAGCACTTTCGAAAGGGGACGACCGCCTCGAACCCGTTTCTCCATACAAACGAATTTCCCATTTTCCTCTCTGGATATTAACATTTTTGAAATTATTTTTGCAAAATACATTTTCCATAATGTCAATATCCAGGGAGAAAAATGAGGAATACGTTTGTATGGAAAATCGATCGTCCCCTTTCCTCTTAATGGGCATGAGAGAGTTAGAGCAATCACTCAATAGGCATTGATGGCAGAATATTGAAGAAACTTTGTCCAGTGTAGAAGCAACAAGAGAGAGATGACATAGTAATACATTTTGTAGTCGCAAAAACGATCTGTTGTTACCGGCGGGCCGGGTGTCCATAGGCTATCCATACCGGCTTGCCTAGTTCTCATTTAACCATTCCTTTTTAGGGTTCCGTAACTTCCGTACCTCAAAAGGAGAAAACGGAACCCGTATAGGATCACTCGTGCGTCTGTCTGTCCGTCTGTCACAGCCTAGTTAACTACTGAACCAATTAAATTGAAATTTGGTACACATATGTAAATTAGTGACCCAAAGATGGACATGTAACGAAAACAAATGAATTTTAAACATGGGGGCCACTTTTGGGGGGTAAATGAGAAAGTTAAAAAATAAAGTTTTTCAAACTATATTGTGTTATATATCAAATGAAAGAGTTCATTTTGAGAATTTCAAATATTTTTTTTTATAATTTTTAAATACATATTTTAGAAGTTATTTAAGATAATAGCCAAAAAATGACTATTCCACCCCTTTATCTCCGAAACTATTGGGCCTAAAATTTTGAAAAAAATACACGAAATAGTTCTTTACCTATAGATGACAAGAAAACCTAAAAGAAATGTGCAGTCAAGCGTGAGTCGGACTTAATGTACGGAACCCTTGAAACGCGAGTCCGACTCGCACTTGGCCGGTTTTTTTTTGCAAGTCATGCTGAAACAGGAAACTGAAAGGCTACTTCCAAGCAAGCTACAGTTGTAATCCATAATTATTTTCTATCCTATTTTCACGGAAACATAGGAAGGTGTCTTGCTATTTCAGTCAGTCTCGGTACAAAAAGTACTGAGGTTGACTGAGGTAGCATGACAAATACGAACGTTTCCGAGAAAGTACGATGGGAAACAATATGCACATCTGTAGACGTCTATGAATATTTTTACCGTCGAATGGGGCATTATCTATGAAAAGGGACCTTATTGTCGATGGAACTTACGCCGCAAAGCGGTGCGCGGCATTGTATTTATATCGGAGCATCGTTAATAATAACGTAAGCGCCATCGACAATAAGGTCCTTTTTCATAGAAAACGTCACAAATTACATATGCGATGGTTCTATAGCTTTATCATTTATCACATTATCCTGCCATAAACTAGTGTCGTCAAAACAAATCTCTAATTACATGCAACGAAGATAAGATAAGATAAACCGGTAATAAGATACCTGCCGATATTAGTTTACCGGATTACATGCTACCGTTTATTAATCGCGGTATCTGACAGTTTCAAGTGGGGTTAGATTGGACACTTGACAGGTGCGGTAATCATGTGGCGATTGTGTTGTAAACTTTCTGTTTTACCATGCACATACGTCAGAAAGTTTAAACTTATAAAATTCAAAGGATGGTGAAATTCGCTAATCGGTATTAAATAAATAAATATTGTAAGGTCATTCTTACACAAATTGACTAAGTCCCACGGTTAGCTCAAGAAAGCTTGTGTTGTGCTCATAACGATAAATATAATATACAAATACTTAAATACATAGAAAACTTCCATGACTCAGGAACAAATATACCAACACCAACCAACCAACCAACTGAGCTACCGAAGTTTACCAAAAGCTGGCGAATTTCTCAATTCCTTTCTTTTGTTTACCCGCCTTAGAACAGGGAGGCCTTTTTGACCGGTATTCTAAAAGGCCGCGAGTTCGAGTCTTGCCCAAAGTGGTGAATTGGATAAAAACATGACAACACCGATAAAATACGGACACAAGACAAAAAGTAGAAAAGATAAGACAGAGAGAAGAAAAGAGCTATGTACTTCCATTTTAAACGCCGGTAACGCACTTGCAACTCTGGTATGTCAGGTGTCCATGGGGACGGTAATTGCTTACCATCAGATAATGGGGAGTATTACTGCAATGTTCTGCCGCCAGAGTGCAGCACTAATTTGTTTAGTAAACCATAGAGTAACTTATACATACTACGCCTTAAACAGTTTTTTCACGAGTGTTCACAATGACATTGATGCACCTAGGCGGTTTGTTTACAGGTGGCCTACCGCGAAAAGCGAAAATCGAAATTTCTTTATCTGCCTCTCTATCGATCGAATAAGCAAGAGTGATAGAGAGGCAGAAACCGAACTTTCGGTTGTCGTGTTTCACGGTAGGCCATGTGATTGACCTAGTGATGACATGTCATTGATGATGTCAATGAGGTTTGTTTACTGTATGTGCTAGTGGTGCCACCTACGCAGAGCTTTGCCTAATATTCCCTATTCGTCTGCTTTGCCTCCTATATCATAAAAAAAAAACAGATCTTATCAAAGTATTGTTCTTTTAACATGTTGATCTATCCACTTTCAACACTAACATTTAAGTGCCCCCTACACTATCATTCTGTCATTACAATTGTCTCAAATCAAGCGCACCCCTAGGGTCGGCACTCACGAGTTATTCGCCAGGGGTGCTTCAAGTCCATTACCGAACAATAACGCAGGATTACCGGTATCAGTAGACAGGGGTACAAATCTAGTTATTTTAAATTTATTCTGCTAGTAATGGATATTGTTTTTAAGTAGTTTTACATTAGCACTTTTATTGGGTTTATTGTGGGTTATTATTGGTAATTTAATATAGATTAAACATTCTTAATATTGCTTAAAGTAATGGATTATGGAGGCAGTCTATTACATATATGGGAAACACAGGTAGCTTTAAATATATTCGATTTGCTGTGTTACTTTAATGTATTATGATTGTATATTTTATTTAATATCCCAACACGAATAAAACATTTATAAATTCAATAAATATATCTAAAAATTATACGAAATACATTAAAATTCAATAGAAACTAAATAAATTAAAGTAATAAAATTACATAAAACTTTTATCTATATTTTTAAATAAAAGTTAAATATCCACCATAAAAATTGCATGCACAGCAAACTAAAATCTCATATTCTAAACCTTTTGGCACATTGCTAGTAATAACAGAGAATGTTTTAACTCACTGATCTAATCTGATCATCCCAAACACTCAAAATCGAATTAAAACTCAAAATTCCAAAAGTCAAGAGTCAATTCGAAGCCCATCGCTTGCCCAACACGACGGCAAAGCACGTGTCCGCCGCGCGTCCGCCGCGTGCCCGCCACGTGCCCGCGCCGGTAATGCTCGTGGTCGTCATGAAGTGAGAAGTTGGAAATGCTTTTAGAGTTGCGTTGCCTATTGTTATGTATGTGAAGGATAGTTTGGAATAATGTCAGCAGTGTCAGTAATATTGACAGGACGAAAGAGCTGCTGATGGGAGAATACGGAATGTAAGAAATACAAAATATCAAAATAATATTAAACCAACTTTTTCTTTATTGGTAATTGTGACACAGAAAGTTACTTCGATAGATTACGCCATGACCTTATAATTAATACTTGTAGGTGTTTTGGCACTACAGATGTAGATCATAATTATTTTCCATCGTATTTTCACGGAAACGTACGAACGTGTTGCTATTTGAGTCAGTATCGGTACAGAAAGTTCTACGGTTGACTGAAATAGCATGACAAATACGAACGTTTCCGAGAAAATACGATGGAACACAATTATATACTACATCTGTAAATAAAAATGATTTATAATTTTATTATAGCATAGTTATAGTTACTACGAGATTTCATACCGTGTTTTGTACATTTACTTATTTAGATAACATTGTAAGTTTTTATTCTGCAAAAATAAAGCAGTCTAATGGGTAACATCAATAAGATTAAAAACTAAAATTAGAAACTAAACTAATCTAAATTAAAATAAATGTAAAAAACCGGGCAAGTGCGAGTCGGACTCGCGCACGAAGGGTTCCGTACCATAATGCAAAAAACGGCAAAAAAAAAATAAACGGTCACCCATCCAAGTACTGACCCCGCCCGACGTTGCTTAACTTCGGTCAAAAATCACGTTTGTTGTAGGGGAGCCCCACTTAAATCTTTATTTTATTCTGTTTTTAGTATTTGTTGTTATAGCGGCAACAGAAATACATCATCTGTGAAAATTTCAACTGTCTAGCTATCACGGTTCGTGAGATACAGCCTGGTGACAGACGGACGGACGGACGGACAGCGGAGTCTTAGTAATAGGGTCCCGTTTTACCCTTTGGGTACGGAACCCTAAAAAGGCCCCCGCGGCATTGTGCCAAAGATGCTGGCAGCACTCCCTCGCTGAATGGCAATACTAATGCGCTGCGAGAGAAAGCTGTAAGTAGATCAAGAAAGGCATAATATTGCCAACACTTGTTACATTTTCTAAAGATATTTACAAATATGGTTTAATTTAAAAATAAAATATGTTTAGCATCAAAACCACACATAGTATTACGAGCAAGAATTTTCAAAGTCACATAACACGATCTTCTATAAAAGTGCATAGAAGGTCAAATTACAATAATCCAACGGTCTCAATAATGTATTCACACCCTCCATCCCCGGCACGACAAATTATTTCATTCGCGCGCCAAAAATTCAAATGTCAAACCGGGGTTGCCAGGAATTATAGCCTCAATTACCGGACGGGTGGGCTCGATTAAAAAATGTCTTGACGTAGCGCCGGGTGGCAGTTTTATAATGTTTTTTTTTGGATTTTATGGTTATGATTTTGTGGGGTATTTTTTGATGACAGTGTGAAATAGGTTAGGAAATAAAATTGGTGATGTTGCTTTTGACATCAGAAAATACTATCATGACCATGCTTGGAAGATATAGCCAAATGGAGACGCCTTGTCTGTAATTTTATGTACAAAACAGTCTGCCGATTTTTGCGGGGGAGAGGCACGTCTAATGTACGGCGAACTTAAAAACCGGCCAAATGCGAGTCGGACTCGCAAACGAAGGGTTTCGTACCATTATCTATAAAAACGGTCACCCATCCAAGTACTGATCCCGCCCGACGTTGCTTAACTTCGGTCAAAAATCACGTTTGTTGTTTGGGAGCCCCACTTAAATCTTTATTTTATTCTGTTTTTAGTATTTGTTGTTATAGCGGCAACAGAAATACATCATCTGTGAAAATTTCAACTGTCTAGCTATCACGGTTCGTGAGATACAGCCTGGTGACAGACAGACGGACGGACGGACGGACGGACGGACGGATGGACGGACAGCGGAGTCTTAGTAATAGGGTCCCGTTTTACCCTTTGGGTACGGAACCCTAAAAATAGCCATGTCAGATAAACGTGTACATACAATGTGTACGACCATTGGGCATAGTTTCGACAGAGGGGAACGCCTGTTAATGGCTAATCCGTTTGGTTATATTCTCCAAGTAACCATGTAGCGTAGACCAGGCTCCAATTTCACCACGGTGACAGGTGCGACAATTGTAAAACATCACTGTTGCTGACGTCACAGGCATCCATGGGCTACGGTTACCGCTCACCATCGGGCGGGCCGTATTCCTGTTTGCCACCATCATTGTTTTATTAAAAAAACTTTATTATATCGGAAAAAAACAGATATTTCTCTTGCTAAGTTTATGACAATTGTCACAAGAAACGTCACGAAGAAATTGTCACGAAATTCCGACACATAACTCATTCCCTGTCAAGAATTACCTACAATTCTTCTAAATCTTGACAATTGTCAGAAACTTCGCAAAAGAAATATCTGTTTTTTTCCGATATAATAAAGTTTTTTTAAATAATACAATGATGGTGGCAAACAGAAATACGGCCTGCCCGATGGTAAGTGGTAACCGTAGCCCATGGATGCCTGTGACGTCAGCAACAGTGATTTTACAATTGTCGCACCTGTCACCGTGGTGAAATTGGGGCCAGGTATCAGGGTTTAGAGTTATTTTAAGCATAAAACTAAGATTATAGTTTATTCACAACACTCCCTTATCCTTACAAAGATAACTCCTGTAATCGTAGGTATGTATTATTAGCATAATTTTCCAAAATACAATTTTCAAATAACAACTTCCGTCCTTTTAGCAAATGTAAAAAGTCTACAATAAATTTGCAAAAAGCAAGGGTTACATCCGCTTCCTGCGGAAGGGTTGCCAGCGCTGCAGTTGCCCAAATATTTTATCCTATTCTCTGTGATAATGTTGCCATACCACAAGTGCTTTATTGTATAGGAAACGGCTTTGATTTATCTGTGTGACAAGTTTTTTCGTGGACACAATAAGAGATATATTTTAATGAATTTGCAACCTTTGCAGAAGCTAGACGGTTTGATTCGACTGATACTCTAAGTAGTACCTACATAATTAAGTCGCTCAACGTATCTTAGCCATTTCTATAATCGACTTATGCCGTTCACTTCATTTCACTTCGTAGTCTTGTTACTTATTACGTTATCCGTCTAAGCTAGCTTTTGCACCGACTTTGAAGTGATAAAGTGTAGCAGTGACTCTATAAACATCTTATAGGCGGTCAAACAAGTTAGTCAGGAAAAAAGGCGCGAAATTCAAATTTTCTATGGAACGATAACTCTTCGCGCCTACATTTTTTTAAATTTGCTGCTTTTTTCTACTAACGGAAATGGCTTGACAGTGTATATAACTTTAACATTCATAATGCCATTTTCATACACGAAGCAAGCATAGCAAAACAACGCGACAGCGACAACTTCAATAGCTACGCAGGGTATCCTGGGGACAGCATCATTCGACCCTGAACCGCTGTCAAACTTCGGTTTTGTAGGAAGTTTCCTTTCTGTACGGTAGTACTATTATTTATTATGTGGTTACGGTTATACTTAATACAGCTTAAAATCCGTACGCTGGTTTACCACCATTGTCTTAAAAATTGCAATTTCTCATTCCACCATTACTTCGCCGCAATGAATCAAGCGGCACGCGCGCCAACATCCTTTTTCCATATACCACCGCGCGCCGCAAATGCCTCGATTCGCCACGCATCCGCCGCGTGCCACGTGGCGTTTTTTGGCAAATTGCTGAGGGTTTTGAATTTTTCAAGGGCGGTTTTTTATTGCCCTAATTTTGGATTATGAGATTAGATTTGCATTAACAACTATTAAGGCGAAGTTCTCGAAGATGAGTTATCTACGACAGGAGCAGGAGAATGGTATTATTGTTAAATAATTAGAGGCCTAATTAATTCAAACAAAATCCAAAAGCAAAATCATACGACTTTGTACTTATCAAATATTTCTAAATAAGAGAGCGCTTTTTTAGCTATCAATGTTGAACTTACGTTCAAGAATGATACGTTAATTAAAAAAACCAACACCAAGAAAACGTGTTTAAAAAATATAAGTAGGTAGAGTTTTTGATTAATATTTGTTAATAAACATACCTACTACATTTTATTTTTTTATGAATAATCGTCATATTTATTTCTACACGTTCCTCATTACAAAACACCCTAAAACAAAAATCCCCAGACAATAACGCCGTAACAAGACCTCGATGCAACGATGACGACACACTGTTTCGCGGCCATTTTGCCGAGTTGACGTTTCATTTCCCGCCATGATGGATAGCGCTGGCTTCGTGAATTATTGCCAGTGTCTCGCGGGTTGACATATGCAAAAATTGTTTCGGGAACTTATTATAAAGGTGAATAGGTGGTTTTAGTTTGATCGATGGTTGGCTTTTTGCTTTGGTTTTTAACAGTTTGGAGATTCTTTGTAAAGTTTTGGTTGATTTCCGTTCTATGAGAATCGTTTGAAAGACAAATATTTTTTTTGCTATAAATTTAAAAAATAAAATTTTACTAACTCATTCTGTGGGCTTTAACTTCTTTTCTGAGATATTTACGTCGAAACTTTTTATATGTGTCTGTTTAAAAACTTTTTAGGCACGTTGTTCTTTGTTGTAATGTGTTCTTATCAAAGAATATAATGGTGCTTATGTCATAATGTGTAAGTTTATGTCACAACGTAACCAAAATTGTTTGCAAAAATAATCTTTTATATTAGAGTCGTGAAATGTATGGGGCCCAATACATTCCACGACTCTTCTCTTTCCGCACAGACTCTACTAAACAATACATTATAGTGTAGATAACCCCCTTATTCATAAAAGTTTACTAAAGTTGACAAGCCGATAATAATCGTTTGTCCCTTTCCGACGTATCGGTATGATGGAAAGGGACACGATTAAATATTATCGGCTTGTCAACTTTAGTAAACGTTTATGAATAAGGGGGTTAGAATTTTCCGTTTTGACATTTACAGAGCATAGATTTATAAGGCATAGATTCCTAGTTCGTACACCCCAAGTGAAGCCATTTCAAGTGCGACGTCACGTCACACTCGCATCATCGTATTCGAACGGCCCTCGCAGTACTCAAAGTCAAATCGGTCTGTGTACACCTCCCGTTTAAAAATCAAAAACTACAGGAAAGATGGTTGTTGGTACAGTGAATGGGTGTCACAACACATCATATAATAAAAACAAACCGCTTGATATTACATTTCACGCGTAAGTATCGAGTTTAATGTGATATTTTTACATAATCGTAAATACAAAAATCCAAATTTTCGTCAGCCGCCATTTCTTCTAAATGTTGCCAGTGTAGTGAATATTTTTTCCTCCAAATGGGACATGACGTCTACATTCTAAAATAAATACGCTCCATTAAATTTCATTGTATAATTATAGAAAAATATAATTAAGTTAATTATTAGGTAAGTATTTACTTTTTTCTTATTTTTATTTTGTGTCATGTTCGTTTCAGTTTTCTGCCTGATCTACTTCTGTCTGCGAGATAGAAGGAAAAAAATAGACTAAATCGGAATGACGCAATATGGAAACATTGGAAACGGACTAAACACAGTCGAATATGCTCTGTCCTATTTAAATTTATTCTTATTATTTTATGCACATTTGTTAAATAAATAAAAATAGTAAAAACTTATCAGCTATTTACATTGATATAGAATAAGAACTGGATACCCAATCAGCCGCAAAAAATGGCCCCGCAAAAGTAACGTTAAAACAGATCACGCGTTACTTTTTCGTTTAGTCTTGTATGGACCGCTCAAATGTGAAGTTGTCAACAATGTCGTAAAATGGTCGTAAAAATATGCAAAAACAACAATGATAAAACGAGGAAAAAGCATGGAATGTATTTCTTTCGGTTAGTTCTTTGGATAGCATTACATAATTTATGTAATCTGGTGGTAATTTCATGATTTTGAATAAATTATTTTGTTAGTACCAAAGAAGGGATGTGAAGGAACAAAAATCTAATGAGTCGATGTGAGGCCAATACTTTTTTATTTTTATATGGAATTCGTAAGATATAATATTATGTTTAAATTCAAGATTTCCAAGAAAACCTATGCGACGTGCAGAGTGGACTGCTATTATAGCAAGAGATAGGGGTGATGCAGTTTTAAACAAGGCAAAACGGCACTTGTGTGTTCGGCGCATTTCCCTGTTTCCGACATATACACGACCAATAAGGGCTTACATCGACTAACTGTAAATGTTAAACCTGTCTGAACACAGTGACAACCACAGGATTTTTTTGATAAAGACCATAACCAATCAGTACCAGTAGCGACCTGAATGTCCCCGTGCACTATATTGCAAAGAACGAAAGTGCGAAGAGTATTATGTAGATCTAAAATACACAGTTATTTAATAAGTTGAATTTATTTCAAGGAAAATATAATAAATTTATAAATTTATTTTATGATAACTTACACGGGTTGTTACCATGAATTAATTTTATTTGAACTCCCGATCAAATTAAATTTGTTTCATTTATTACTTCGGTTTTTCTGTTCAGTAATACCTATTAAAATGTACCAAAGGGACTCCATTCGTTCATTATTCTCGTTTGACGTTGTTTGACGTAAATACAAAGGTGAAGTTACGTTTAGTGCCATCGGACTTAAAGTTTTAACAGTGTTGGTAATAATGTTTACAAATTTGACACTTAATGCTTACGACAGTAAGTTCTTTTCCGTACAAAACATTTATCTTGACTCAAAATTTACGTAAGCGTTTTTATCATCAATGCAAATTTGCAGCTAATGTCATTCTGATCCACATTTTGTTGACATTTTTGTTCCGCTCTGTGTGTCTATTTCTAATATTAAGTCAGTGGCTATTTATTTAATCCTTATTTCACAAAGTACAGAAATGCAACAAATCCCAAAATAAACAAAAAGCTTTTGCTACAAAATCGAATCTATACACTTCCAAATTATTAATAACCAAGTGTGATGTTGTTAAAATTCCCCTACTTTGAGAGAAGTAAATGAATACTGGCAACATATTTTGTATATATGTGTGTGTTTGCTGAGCGTAAAACACGAGCGTTCCACGCACACATCGATCGTGTTTCGGCTTCACTTTTGGCAGGTTAGCCGTATGGAGACTATCCGTCTATGCGTTATTAGTTTAAGTTACAGAGGTTTTCTGTCCGGGATTTTCTTGTAGCATTTTGATTTTCACCTTGCAAACAGAATAAACTGTACGACTGGTAGGTTTTGTTTTTTTACAAACTAGGGACACAACGAATTGAATTGAAGAATCTAAATTGACCTCTTGTCCCCAGGATCGTCCGCAACAAGGCGGCGGAAAAGGCGAAGCACGCGCACAATCAGCAGCAGCAACAAGAACAAGAAATCTCCTCGGCGCAAGGCAGCGTAGTATCTGTAAGTGCTTTCTATCTGTACATATAGTTAGACCAAGAAAAGACTGCAGCGATTTTCATAGCCCACGCAGTGCAAGTGTTCAATCAATCAATCAATCAATCACTTTATATGCAATAAAACATACTTAAATGCATGCAAATACAATTATATGGTGTATATATGATGGTGGTGTTATTTATACGTAATAATTTCACAGAAGTTTGACGTTTAAAATGACACTTGCACTGCGTGGGCTATCAAAATTGCTGCAGACTTTTCTTGGTCTAACTTCTAGTAGTTCTTTAGTTAGAAAATTCTTAATAAAGTCTCCTGAATCTTTTACTCGGTGTGCTAATTATCAATAGTTATGTACATAGGTTTATGAAGAGACCTATAGTTTCTCGCGCACGATTCGTTTCGCGGGTTGACCTTCGAAAGCGGAGTAATTTTGAAAATATCTATAAAACCAGAAGCATTTCATACTTTAGCACCACTTAGGTACGTTGCTGCAACGTTTGGTAACTTACTAAAGTTTAGTAAATCTTAGCCATTTTCAAATTAACCCCTCTTTCGAAGTTACCGCAATGCACCCTACTACAGATGTAGTGCATAATTATTTTCAATCGTATTTTCACGGAAATGTACGAACCTGTCTTGCTATTTCAGTCAGTCTCGGTACTTACAAAAAGTACTGAGGTTGACTGAAGTAGCATGACAAATGCAAACGTTTCCGAGAAAATACGATGGAAAATAATTATGCTCATATATACCTAGCTCTAAGACAGATGAAATGGATAGCGCGATATGGCCACATTCAGATGCGGTAACTAAACTGTCAAGCACTGACTTTTGAGAATCCGTTACCACAAAATGTATACACCGTACAAAGCCACCTAAATCTAGTTAAACGAGACTAGAGATCTAATATTCCGCACCTACTTCATACAGTACTTAACCCAATTTTTTCATCAGGTAATAACCCATTCGGGCAACGCGGGCACGACAGCCGTCCTATCCCCCACGACGGAACAGCACGTGCCTAACACGGGCAGTTATAGCATCAACGGTATACTTGGCATCGAGCAGGTCGAGGGTCTGCATAATGGCAACGGGCTCAAGAGAAAGCGACATGAAGACCAGGGTAAGAACAGTCAAAACTGTAGCCAAAGCATCTCATACAACCCCCCTCCCTCCCCACGACAGGGCAGTACGTGCCCAACACGGGCGTTTATAGCATCAACGGTATACTCGGCATCGAGCAGGTTGAGGGTCTGCATAAAGGCAACAGGCTCAAGAGAAAGCGACATGAAGACCAGGGTAAGAACAGTCAAAACTGTAGCCAAAGCATCTCATATAACCCCCCTCCCTCCCCTCGACAGGGCAGTACGTCCCCAACACGAGCAGCTATAGCATCAACGGTATACTTGGCATCGTGCAGGTCGAGGGTCTGCATAATAGCAACGGGCTCAAGAGGAAGCGACATGAAGACCAAGGTAAGAGTAATCAAAACTGTAGACAAAGCATCTCATACAACCCACCCTCCCTCCCCACGACAGGGCAGTACGTGCCCAACACGGGCAGTTATAGCATCAACGGTATACTCGGCATCGAGCAAGTCGAGGGTCTGCATAATGGCAACGGGCTCAAGAGAAAGCGACATGAAGATCAGGATAAGAATTGGACCTAATTTAGAAAAGGATCCAATCCACAAAAAAATGTCAATAAAATTGGAGCTTTATGTCAAAAGGAAGTCATTTATTTAAATGACAAATTTTAGAGGTGGATCCTTTTTGCTAAACTACATTAAATTGACAGTCATAACTGTAGCCCATCTTAAACAAAAACCCATTGAATATGTGAGTAACATACACATTTCTCTCAAGTGAGAGTCGCTTTTACAGCGTGTTCCAGACGGGGTGACCCCAGTTCAGAAATTAAAATAATAATCTCTGTCCACAGAATTTATCTGTTTCAATTCTTCCGTAACAACTTTCAAAATGTAGATACAATTTTAATGAAGGACTATTTATATTGATCAACCTTGAATAAGTATTTGATTAAGTCTTTTGCTAATCCCACAAAATTCACCTTCTATATTATTATATAAAATTGTGAGAGTTTGAGACACATCCATTTTACGAGAACGACCCGCGCGGGCACACTTTGCCATAATTAAACTCTTTCCAAGGTAAGACTAAGTGTTCCTACTTTAAAAAACCTTATGTTCATATAAAGTTGTTGACAGTTACGCCCTTCTGGAGTTGAAGTAGTTGGGCAAACTTGCGACTCTAGTGAGCAACGAGAAGTATAGCGAATAAAATAGTCGACCCCACGGAGTTTGCACCCCTAACTGGGATTAGAGATGGGGTGAGGAGTGTCGATTATCGATAAGTTGTAAATTTAATGAGATTGTTATGATATCTGAAATTATGACTAAAGTAGGGACGTTAAGTATGAGCAATTTCGTATACTGTACGCTCGTAAATGCCACTGTGTGAGCAGGACAGCAATATAAATAGGCGCGCGTGAGATAAAGCTAGAAAATGGATAGTCGATGTACAAAAATCTTCGTGCTTTGCGTCATCAATTTCCTAAATTTAATGACAAGTTGACAGATGAGAGCTTTCATAAATAGGTCAGATAAATATTGGCACAATAAGATCAATACGGCTGTGGCTGCGGGATAAGTGTGGATGTCCTTTACATTGGGGCCTGTTTACATGCATTGATTAGTGTTTATTTCGAGTTCATGCATTTGTTACTTGCGTTTAGTGGCAATTTTAGAGCAAGTAAAATAATGCCTTAGTATCCTAAAAACTAAATAAATAGTTAAATAAAATAAATTATTTCAACCAAATAAAAGAAAAGGTTGAGGTCGTGTCATACCAGAAGGTTAAGTAGTTGGCAAAGGACCGGACGAATTGAAGATTGCTCCACCGCCAAGAGCACAGCTCTTTTTGAAATATAAAGAAGAAGAAGAAGTTCCTAAAACAGGAAAGTCTATTTGAAAACGTCGAAATAAATTATTTAGGTAATAGACAAATTTATTAGATCCTACGTATATTGAACCTCACAATAACTATTTTTTTACTTCGATACAATAAAGTCTTCCCATAAGCTTTTCTGCATGTTTTCGTGTGTTCCTCAAATTATCGATATCTCTAACCCTCAAACTCATAAGCCACCCCATCCCTACCTCCATAGAGCGGCCTATAGACCGTAGCGAGATTTACTGAGCTATTAAACCTACTGCACAAATTGCCTTATTATATAACTCTATAACTTTTCAAATTCTCCCGCTTAAGATATTTAATAGGGCTTTAGAGCCGTGGAGTATTGGAGTTTGAATTTGAGTTAGGTTTTTATTGAGGTGCCTTTCGGTTGTAACTAAAGTTAGGCGAGATTCATTAAATTATTATAATAGTAAAGTAGATAGGATGGGCATCAGCTTCGTTTCATGATGTCTCTAATGTCTCTCTGTCGCACTAATATGGAAGAGTGATAGAAAGAGACGACCGTAGACAACTTACTCATAAATATGTCCCATAATTCTCAATTCACTGACATACCTAAGAGCTATATATGGGACATATCGTAACTACTTTGAAAAATCTCGTATCTCACACTGCTACTCAATGTTAAAACGCAGTAACTCTGTATGCATACCATACATACTGCCCGATTCGAACTTTAAGATACGTCAATTAAATTCAATTAATAGATCTAGAAACGATATGGATTAGATGTGTCAGTGTCAAAAGTGACGTTTTTGTTTGAAGAAACGTCACATTTGACACTGACATATCTAATCCATATTGTTTCTAGATCTATTAATTGACGTATCTTAAAGTTCGAATCGGGCCGAATCCACATTTTTATTGACAGAACAAGATAGGTACGAGTTTTTTTCAAAGTAGGCACGATTGTTTTGAGATGATTTGTGCACCCATATTTTACGCTTGACTGTACCTACTAAATTTTATGATATCATCAATAGTCATGAATTCTCTTGGGCTTATCGGGATTAGACTAATTTCTTGTAAAATGTTCCTTGAAAATAATTGTAACTTTTTTTTCAGATGAAAACCGAGACTTCAACAGTCATTCCGAAGACGACGTGAAACGGCAAAGGAGTCATTATAACGGCGATCAAATATATTCTAATGTAAGTAACAGCTACTCTTAACTGACCTTTGGTGGACCTTATGGTTTTCAATGAACGTGACATCATACTGGGGCAAGTTGAAGGCAAGCGCGCTAGAGGAAGAGCCCCTGCAAGATGGTCGGATTCCATTAGACAAGCATGTGGTTCCATGCAGAGGGCAGCCCATATAGCCCTTGTTTGCGATAAATGGAGGGACATAGTTGTTGCTCACGATCCTCAGTCATGAGGGAACGACGAAGAAGAAGAAGAAGATGGTTTTAAAAATTGGCGTTTGATAGTCCAAAAAAAAAAACACAAAACATACTCGTACAGATGTAGAAGATAATTGTTTTCCATCGTATTTTCACGGAAACGTACGAACGTGTCTTGCTGTTTCAGTCAGTCTCGGTACAAAAAGTACTGAGTTTGACTGAAGTAGCATAACAAATACGAACGTTTCCGAGAAAATACCATGGAAAACAATTATGCACTGCATCTGTATGGTGCAGTACAGCGTCATCAATTTCGGCTGTGAAACTAAGAGACAATTTTTTTCTTAACATAAATCTTACACTATAAATCAAAATCTTTAATTATAGCAGATCAAACAAATCCTTAGTAGAAAAAGGCGCGAAATTCAAATTTTCTCTGAAACGATAATCCTACGCCCCTAAATTTTTTAAATTTGTCGCTCTTTCCTTCTGACGGAAATGGCTTGACAGAGTATATTATTATATTAGTAAACGAAATTAATACAAGTATGTTTTGATGCTAAATCTATCAACATTTAAAAAACTAAACCATAAACAAGCGTTCCATTTTGGCGCGAAACGGCCATCTTGACTGATGGCGTCGGTCGCGGCCCCGCCGCCGTGACGGACCGAAAAAACGTACCGATTTATCGTCAGTGCGGATTTCCGGGTTAACGGATTAAAGTGTTTAAGGTTTGGTTTGGCTTTTGGGTTGTTGGCGTGATTAACGTTAATCCATTCAGCGCTAAGCTAATCATGGTGGATGAAATAATGTACACCACAGGTCCCATAAATGATGAACACCACACCTCCTATAAAAGCTGATTAGTCTCTTTTACCTTATGCAGAAAGTTCAAGGTCAATACAAATCAGAAAACCGCGTTATCAGCCTATTTTGCCTTCGCCCATGCATGGCTCCAATACGGTGTAATATTATGGGGAGCCAGCACTGATGTACACCAGTTACTCATATTACAAAAGAAATGCATCCGCATTCTATCAAATACTCGGGTACCAGATAGCTGTATTCCACATTTCATTAAACTTGAAATCCTTACGTTACCCTCTATTTATATTCTAGAAGCAGCTCTATTTGTTAGGAAGAACATGAATTTATTTAAACAAAAAGTAATAAAATCACAGAGACGAAATAAATTAAACCAGCTAGAATTACCAACTTCAACATTAGCAATGTTCAGAAATGGTCCGTATTACCGATGTATACTAATAGCGAATAAAATACCAGAAGTAATAAAAAACGAAACCAAAGATGAATTGTTCAAACGAAAACTTAAAGATCTGTTAATTAAAAGGTGCTATTACTCTATTGAGGAATTTTTAAATGATACAACCTTATCGAACTAAAAAATATAGGTACATATAAATGTAAATGTTAATAAAATGTATATCATATTTTCTTTTACACTCAATTGATAATGATAAGCAATGAATAAATAAAATAACAATTATTATTAATTATACAATATAAATGATTTTTTAATAATTATATACTTATACATAAATATAATTAATTTATTTTATTGTCGATGTTAAATTTAACAAATTACCTTGTAAACTAGTCAAAATGAAAAATATTTTTAATAATTTTAAATATCTTAATAATTTTCCACTACTAAATCGTGTTATGTTGCATGCCATATAAAAATTAGGTTAAATTTACTTTAGTATTAAGTTTTAGTTAAGTACTTACATTGCTATGTACCCTAACAGGGTTCATGTGAACACTAGCTGTAAAATGCCCTTTGTAAGACCTTATGTAACACGTGATTATAAATGCAATAAATGAATTATGAAATGAATTATGAAAGTGATAATGAAATTGATGACTATTTTGTCTAATCCCGAGGTCTGTTTGATCACTGTAAGACCGTAACTATATCGACAATGAGGCCAATTCAAGCGTATACTGACATTAGAATGATATCTGAATGATGTCATTTAGTTAAGTACCTTGCGTTTCTCTCGCGCCAATAAACAAGTATTTAGGTATGTACCTACAGACAAGTATGAGTGAAATGCACCATAACTAAGTGACATCATTTGAATTTCATTTTGATGTCAGTTCGAATTGACCTGAATCTGTAGATATATATTCTAACATAATAATATTCTTTCAGCTCTGGTCATCATCGAAATGGAGTCTCAAAGACGAGTATAAGCTTCTGTCAGAGCTGGGCGGCGCGGCGGGAGGAGCGACGGGGTACTACGGCGAGTTGTTCGACACGCCGTACGAGCACGCCGCACATCCACATTACACTCCACATTCAGGTAAGATCCTCATTAAAGACGAGTATAAGCTTCTGTCAGAGCTGGGCGGCGCGGCGGGCGGAGCGACGGGGTACTACGGCGAGATGTTTGACACGCCGTACGAGCACGCCGCACATCCACATTATACTCCACATTCAGGTAAGATCCTCATTAAAGACGAGTTCAAGCTGCTGTCAGAGCTGGGGGGGGAGGAGCGACGGGGTACTACGGCGAGTTGTTCGACACGCCGTACGAGCACGCCGCACATCCACATTATACTCCACATTCAGGTAAGATCCTCATTAAAGACGAGTATAAGCTTCTGTCAGAGCTGGGCGGCGCGGCGGGCGGAGCGACGGGGTACTACGGCGAGATGTTTGACACGCCGTACGAGCACGCCGTACATCCACATTATACTCCACATTCAGATAAGATCCTCATTAAAGACGAGTTCAAGCTGCTGTCAGAGCTGGGGGGGGGGGAGGAGCGACGGGGTACTACGGCGAGTTGTTCGACACGCCGTACGAGCACGCCGCACATCCACATTATACTCCACATTCAGGTAAGATCCTCATTAAAGACGAGTATAAGCTTCTGTCAGAGCTGGGCGGCGCGGCGGGCGGAGCGACGGGGTACTATGGCGAGTTGTTCGACACGCCGTACGAGCACGCCGCACATCCACATTATACTCCACATTCAGGTAAGATCCTCATTATAGACGAGTTTAAGCTTCTGTCGGAGCTGGGAAGGAGGGTGGGCGGGTGTATTACGGCGAGTTGAGACACGCCGTACGAGCACGCCGCACATCCACATTATACTCCACATTCAGGTAAGATTTTATATTCTTCATTATCATACACACTATCCTCAGCCTAACGCGAGCGACTCAATTTGTAATGCTCTGTGCAAGATGTTGATATATGTGACGTCCCACGGGTAAAGGTACCTTATAGCGGTTGGCGCTTACGCTATTATTAACGCCGCTCCAATATTATTGCGGCGCTATGCGACGTAAGCGCCAGCCACCATAAGGTACCTTTTGCCGTGGAACGTCACATATAGAATTTTATTTTAGCCAATCAAAACTTTTGGTGATCAATCAGAACTTTTTTTAATAGCGAGACATTCGTTATATTTAACTTTTGATTCTGGTGAAGATTGGGAGCCACACCACACAGTATGGTGTGGTTTCTAATACGACGTACGTACTTATGTAGTCGCCATTACAAGACCTTTTGAAATTTTGACCATCCGTTCTTTTGAAGTTTTTTACGACTGACTTTTAATGTTGTTGTTTAGATTCCTGAAAATATAAGGGGTTTTCTAGCCAAGAGAGGTTTAATTTAAAAACACCTCGTTTGAATTTGCAGTGTTTTTGACGCCAATCTAATCGTACTTATTTTTTGAGAATGGCTATTTTGTCTTATTATAACAATGAGAAATCGCTGGCCCAATATTACAGGGTTCTATGTTTCACTTTTATCGAACTGAAATATGAACATTATCATAGTGACATTGAGTCGAATTTCAACTATCTTAAAAATGTAACATACTGCCGTATTCGAACTTCAAGATATTCACAAGAGATGACACGTACATAGTACTACATAGATCCATTCTAGATACGTTATAGTTTAGATATCAACTAGTTCTCTTTTGCAGCGCAATTCGGGCAACCTATGTCACTTTTACGTTAGATAGAGTAAGATATCTATTAGATGTGAATGGGATCTCTGATCCATATCCTGAAATCGTGCAACAGTATCTCCAGAATCGCGCAAATGTCAAATTTGACAGGTTAGATCTTAAACATATAATTATCGTATGTTGGTGATGTCTAATAGATGTCCATTTTAAAATCCGAATCGGGCCCATAGAACTTTGTAATATTGAGCCAGCGTAATGCTTGTAAAAGCTAATCATACACCCCGTTCTTCTAGCCTCCAAATACAAACAGGCACCGCCGTCGAACTTTTGATTTTTATCATACTTTACCATAGACAAACTAACTACCACTGCCACCATCATATAAATCGTAACCACTACTTTCCCCTCAAATTCCGCTAATCAGAAAACATCCGTTAATAAGCAAATTAAATACAACCATGACCTAAAGGTTTCCGTTTATATCCATAATCAAATCGTGACGCGACGGACGCCGGGCCTGTCATTTGATAACCACCAATCTGTCAAGTATTGTCATTTGTTTATGCTGTCACGCCCTGAAAAGTGCCTGCGGTGGTGTGAGACGGCGGATTCTGAGCTAAACTTCCGCGGGGTCGTCTAAAGTACCGTTTGATTATCCGGCTGATTAAAAAAAACAGACAAGTGCGTGTCGGATTCGCCCACCGAGGGTTCCATATTTTAGGGTTCCGTACCTCAAAAGGAAAAACGGAACCCTTATAGGATCACTCGTGCATCTGTCTGTCTGCCTGTCTGTCCGACCCTTTATCTTCGAAACTACTAGGTATAAATTTTTACTAATTATTACTAAGACTCCCCTGTCCGTCTGTCCGTCTGTGTGTCACCAGGCTGTATCTCATGAACCGTGATGGCTAGGAAGTTGAAATTTTCACAGATGATGTATTTCTGTTGCCGCTATAACAACAAATACTAAAAACAGAATATAATAAATACACATTTAAGTGAGGCTCTCATACAACAAACGTGATTATTTTGCCTTTTTTTTGCGTAGGTGGTACGGAACCCTTCGTGCGCGAGTCCGACTCGCACTTGTCCGGTTTTTTTTCTAACTCTCTCTCTGCTTTATGACTGCATTGTTTCATTTTTGAGCTGCATTTTTTCTCAGAATCCTCCTGCATTCCGCATTCAGATCCGGAAGGTTAACTGTTTCTCCATTATCGTCTCTCCTATAACTAACCCCTTGCGGTGACATTGTCAACATTTCTGTGGTGACAGTGAAATAAACTGTCCCGTAATCGAAGTTTCCACTACACTTAGATTTAAGTAGCGGTAAATCACGTTCATCTTTAAAAAATACGACAAACAGAGTAAGAACTTTCGCCTTCTTATTAAAAATACAGTCTATGTATGTATGTATGTCAGTTGGGCCATACAGCATTAACACCTCGTTTATCAAAATCAGCTTAGTAGTTTCAGCAGTAAGTGCGATGAAACACGTGACACAAGCATACCTACTTAATAGGTATACAAAATCTGTTAAAATCTTAACCCTTCTTATACCCTTTTCTATACCCAAAAATAAAAAGTTTGTATTTTCAATTTTTGAAAATGGTTCGTCAAGTCTGTTTGTTTCACTCGCGCATAGGCCATGGACGCCGGTGACCACTTACCATCCAGGCGGCCCGTACGCATTTTTGCCATTGACTTTGGATAAAATAAAATTAGGCATGGCGAACCAATTATAGTGCGACATAAAATAGTAGAAATTAAATAAAATGGAACTAAAAAAATTACATACCTACTAATTTAATTTGTTGGCATGTTTAAGCATTTTACGTCAAAATTGTGACAGTTACGTAGGAAGTGGCGCCATCAATAATTTTGTACAATTTCTTGTCGGACTATAAGTGCCAATCAGAATATACGTAAATACGTATTTTAAGATTTAGATAATGACACTACTCCCTATTCAGTAAAACCACATCCCGAAACAATGAATAAACAAACTCACAAGTTACTACCATTTCTCGATACTCTCTCATCAATGGCAACTAGACACAATAGCCACAGACTAAAAAAAGCCTAACCACCTTAGAGATACACGTACCAATACTCTCTTTTCATCTGGTAACTAAAACAAATGCCACAGACTAAAAAAGGCGCAACCGCCAAAGATATGCATGTTAGATACTCTTTTTTAAAACTGGCAGTATCACAGTATCCCGTAATCTCATCCTGACCACATCCTTTTTAATCTGTAACGCAAGCCGCCAGCGCACCTGATCTAGGGCTATTGTCAAACGGCCAATGACCCCTATGCCTGCATAATGCGTACATATGATAAACTAGCGACCCACCCGGACTTTGCACGGGTTACACGTGGGTTACACAAAACCTTAACAAATTATTAAACTTAAACTTAAACTAAACTTAAACACTTAAAAACCTTCCTCAAGAATCTCTATTGATAGGTGAAAACCGCGTGATCGTTCCGTATTCCGTTCAGTAGTTTTCGAGTTTATCGCGAACAGACACACACAAACAGACAGACGCGGTGGGGGACTTTGTTTTATAAGGTGTACTCGTAGTGATAGAGTCGGTCTAGACCAAAGTGTGGAAGGGTTTGTATACTTACATACTTACTTACTGCTGTGGCGCAATGACCCGAAGTGGATCTTGGCCTCCGACACCAAAGACCGCCAAGCCACGCCGCCATGTTTTATAAACGTTATTTTTTATGTTTATAGAACAATCATAACTGTTATCCCTGTAACTAAATTATTTCCGTAAATACACTTGCTGAATTTCTCCTCTTCTTATAGCTCATGTAAAAAACATTGAAGAACCTCGGAATATTTTTGACATGAGAACAGGATTAAAACTTTCGTGTCTAGATGGAAAGTGTGTTTTTGTAGGGCATTTTACTTGACTTAAACATATAATAATGTAAGATTTCTGTTAAAACCTGATAAGGAACTTACCAATTTCCCAACCATAGATTGTGGATTTTAATCCCGTCTCGTACCAATGAGTACCTTGGAACGTATAAAAACTGGACAAGTGTGAGTCGGACTCGCCCACCGAGTGTTCCGTACTTTTTAGTATTTGTTGTTATAACGGCAACAGTTCACGGTTCATGAGATACAGCCTGGTGACAGACAAGCAGACAGACGGACAGTGGAGTATTAGTAATAGGGTCCCAGGAAAGACAAAGCTAAGAAGATTATGACGACATGTTTCGCAATATTAATAAAAAAAGGTTTTTCGCTGATAATAGGTACCAACAAAATTCAAAACAAAAAACTTTCTTCCACGAACAGTTGCAAGTCACCTAACACGTAATATCAAATGCCAAGGCCGGTGAATGAAATTGAACGAATGAATGATATTCCCATGGAACCGCGCGACCGCAGTCTTGTGGTCAGATCGGATCCATTCAGCACGTGGGAAGTGATATTGAACTTGTGAATGGGATCTGTGACATCTCCTTTTTTTTGTTGTGTGTTTTTTAATCGTTTTATGAGAACGACAGGCAATAGTTGACATTCGTAAAACTTTACTGGTGAGTAGTAGTAGTAGTTAACACTTTATTACACAAAACAAGTACATAACACAGAGAGAATAACAATAAATGTGTTCAAAGGCGAACTTATGAATTTAAAATGCCCCTTAAATGCTCCTTTATTCACTAGATATGCTTCTTTATATAGACTCTTATACTATAGCTTTTTCTAAAGCATTACCAAATCCACTAGATACCAGCTGTCACTCAACTTTTATACCAAAATCCTAAAAGCCCAGCTATATTTTTCCATTTCATCCGCGGCAAAGCGGCCATTTTTCCATCCGGATTTTATTTTATTTGAGTCCAACCGACGATTAATTCGGAAAAACGGGCGTGATGCGAAAACTATCGCAGCTTCGTGAAACTAATTCAAATGGTGCTGTTGAAAATGTTTTTTCCAAAACATTTTAACTTTTATTGGAAAACATTGTGCTTCTATCTATGAGGCTAGTAATTAAATAAAAGCTATTCAAAGTTTAACGTTGTATTCCAAAGTTATAAAATATAAAATGTGGTTGTGTGATATTTGTAACTTTTTGGCAAACATTACTTAAAAATCGAGTCTAAAGTACAGAATAAATAATAGTACTAAGTACAGAAGGTTCACTCTCTAACAAAACGCGTCTATTACGACAAATATGACCGCTAGGTGGAGCAAGCGCGAGCAGGCGTCCGTTCCGTAGCGGTGCGAAGCAACTACCATGGCTAGACATCAAAATTGGTGTGCGCCGCATGTACTTGTAGCGACGCGACGAAATCGCGGAGTGATCCATGCCTGTCTAAAGTCAAAAAGTACACTGACCTACCAAACTTTCTTTCGACCCTTTTGAATCTTTCTTAGGTATTCCTTTTAATGCTCTACACGCATGCAAAAACCGTATTAGCAATAATAATACTAAACGACAGTTAATTATCGGTAACAATGGTTGCCCAAAGAATGGACTTATGGCATTATATCCGCCGTTCGTACAATTTTATTGTGCAATAAAGTAATAAATAAATGACCAATAACAATGCTCTAACTTGTGATTTTTCCACAGCTACAAACGACTCAACGGGTTCGAACGGCGGCGCCGGCGGCGAACCCCCATCGGCGGCGGCGAGCCCCGACGCGGCGGCGCTAGTAGTTTTACAACCACCGGCACCGCCTTATCCACCGTACGCACACTATGACGGTAAGTGACAGCTATACAGGTACAAGACTTGAATGTGTAGTGCGAACCCCCATCGGCGGCGGCGGCGAGCCCCGACGCGGCGGCGCTAGTAGTTTTACAACCACCGGCACCGCCTTATCCACCGTACGCACACTATGACGGTGAGTGACAGTTCTGCGACAAGTCTCAACATGTTTGAACGGCGGCGCCGACGGCGAGCCCCCATCGGCGGCGGCGTTAATCTTCAACCGCCGGCACCGTCTTATCCTCCGTACGCACACTATGACGTTGAGTGACTGCTCTATTTCATTCAAAAGTGGGTACCTATGCACTTTTGCAGCGGTGTGTACAAGATGCGATAGTTTCGAAGAGCGCCGTTGGCGAGTCTCTTCGGCGGCGATCTGCTAGTAGCGAACGACTACAAAGCGTTTTCACGTGTAGAAATAATTCATTCATAATGCATCCTATCCAATATATCCATGCTATATATCAGCTTGCTGTGTACATTTACTAAATTAAACCTTACATCATACCTACATTATTAAATATTAATCAAAATAAATGTTTTATTACGGACATTATTTTAAGCGACCATAATGACTATTTATATTGTGTACTGCATGTCACAAAACCTACCTATATTTGTTTAATAAAACAGCCACTTTCCATGTCAAAAGTAAATCATTTGAAAGCAAAAATAAATCCATTACATTAAAACAAAGTAAAACTGCGCAAATGGCCACCTAAAAAAAGTCCCCCGAATTGCGGACATCAACTCGGAGCATCACTGCCAATAAACAAACGCAATAACGAGTCGCAGCCACGCACAGATAAAACAATGAAACACGAATAAAACAATGAAAAGGGGATAAAGCAAAAAGTGGCCGGACAGAAAAACAGTTGAGGAATCACTGAAAAAACGACAATGACTTTACGAAAGCTTTCGACAAAGTCGAGCGCCACTCCTGCAGAGCACTCTCCACGAAATCTAATTTTCTCCTCTGGACCCCGCTCTGTAGCGGCCGTAACGTCATAAAATTTATATCAAACCGCTCCAAATTCGCACTTATGCATATAAAGGTAGAGAATAATTCGGAGTGCCGCAGGGAATATTCTGGGGCCGCTTTCCCTTTTGGTCTTTAATCCACCGCAATCTGCTTACTCGGGAGCAGACATCTTTAATAGCTCATTCGGGGGTATGCAAATAATTTTAGAGGGGGGTGGCCATACAGGCTTTGTCTGGAGGGGGTAACGAAGCGTAACACGAGTCTGTGATGCGACAGAAGTGCTTCTGAGTACTTCGGTGGCTTATTTTGGTTATAAATATTAACGTCAGGGTGGCGGGGACATATTTTGAATGTGGTTCCGCGTATAAAGGTCGTTATATACGAGGGCGTGGAGCCGAGGCGTGTCTATTTAAATAACGCTATGTAATGCCGTGATATGCGGAGTCTTGAAGCAGGCTGTGATTTTTCAGTAAAAACACGAGTCATAAAGGAAATAGAAAAATATAACGACCGGTCTTTATTCCGGTTTAAATATGAGTATATTTGCATCAACATTTTAGTTTTTTTTTATTTATATGGCAATTAATTATATTTTTATTCGCTAAAAAGATATGACGAGAAAAATATATTTCTGGTGATTCTGGTCGTAAAACAAAACGATCTTGTTTGAAACTTCCTATTTTGCATACGATTTATAAATAGCACAAAACCTCAAAATAATCTAAGATAAGGTGTAATAGGGTAATTCCGAAAGAAAAACAATACTAAAAAAGTGGCGGATATTTTCAAAACGGGACTCTTATTACAACGGATGATTTACCCAATAGGATTACCCAATTTTCGAAATGACTTATTAGATACATTTCAGGCATAAAATGCCTGATATTTAAGCTTTTTTCGCTCAACACCTTAGGGGAAAGGAAATACTGGTAAAGGTCACAGAACTCACATTTTATCTACAGAAAAGGGGGTGTATTTTTTCTTGAAACCGTGCCAATGGGGTTTTTGAACTTTTGTTTGTATCTGCTAGAAGAAAACAAAAATGTATCGGTATATTTAAAGCTGACCGCCAACTTGCTAGTTTTTGCGTAAATATGGTTTTTTAATCTCTTAGGTACTATTAAAAGGCAAATTTGGCTGTAGACAATGCAGTACTTCATATGCTCATTGTTCTGTCATAGTTCTCATTTATGCACTTACCTATTGTAATTGTTTGGGTTTTTTATAAGAAACGCTATACCTAATTCGAAATCTTGTTAAAAAATAAAAACATAAGTAACTTTGAGTTTTTACTTAATTAAATATATTTGTACCTATATAAACTATACAACCGCTCATTTATAGGGTTCCGTACGCAAAGGGTAAAAACGGGACCCTATTAATTTTCACAGATAATGTATTTCTGTTGACGCTATAACAAATAATACTAAAAAGTACGGAGTACGGAGTCGGCGGGCGAGTCCGACTTGCACTTGTCAGGCTTTTTTTATTTTTCGCTTTTGAGAGGGTAATATTTGCCGAATTAATATATGCTGGTTGTTTATTTATTTCTTTAGAACGCCCTGCAATCCAAACGGTTGAAAGACGGACGGTTGGCGGGCACGTTTCCACAGCGTTGGAAAGTTTCTTATGTAACTCCCATACATAAATCGGCTCTAAAACACAGGTTTCAAATTACAGACCCATCTCGGTTCAATCTTGTATCCCTAAACTCTTCGAGGGTCTCGTACATGACATTGTCTACCCTTCCGTTGAAAGTACTCTTCTACCTGAGCAACATGGATTCATGAAAAATAAGTCCACTGTCACAAACTTGCTGCTTTACAGTAATTACTTGTTCAAGTCTATGGATGCGAGGCAGCAAGTGGATGTCATATATACCGATTTTCGCAAAGCTTTTGACAAAGTTGACCATCTGCTCTTACTGAAAAAGCTAGCCTTCAATGGTATTCGTGGTAACCTCCTTCGTTGGTTTATATCCTACCTATCCAACAGAACTCAAATCATTGTTGTTAATGGCTTTAAGTCGAAGGAAACTGACGTCACATCCGGTGTAATACAGGGATCAATATTAGGACCACTGTTGTATCTTATTTTTATTAATGACATCTTGCATTGCTTTCAGAATAGTAGCTTTGTTTTGTTTGCTGATGACCTCAAAATTTACAAAGCCATCAAAAATGAAAATGATTCCACCATGCTCCAAAGTGATTTAAACTCATTTCTCAACTATTGTCAGCGTAACAAACTGCAACTTGCTGTAGACAAATGTATGCAAATAACCTTTACTAAGAACCACAAAAACATTGTCAAGTCCGAGTATAGTATTGGAAATACCAAAATAAAGAAGGTAAATCAATGTCGTGACCTGGGCGTATTATATGACGATAAACTGCATTTTAATGTTCATGTTGATAATATTGTCTCCAAAGCTATGCGTATGTTAGGATTTGTATTACGTTCAACAAAACCTTTTAAGACTGCCTCGTCCTACCTAAAGCTCTATAAGGCACTTGTAAGGCCATATCTCGAGTACGCGTCCGTAATATGGAACCCCAAATATAACAAATATTCCAATGCTATTGAAATGGTGCAAAAGCGGTTCCTGAGGTCAATGCACCGTAGACTAACAGGTAAAAAAATGTCCTACATTGCTCTTCTTAAAAAATATAACCTTCCAACTCTTGAAGCTCGGCGTAAAATGGCTGACGCGACAACGCTATTTAATATTTGTTCGGGCTGTTATAAAAGTTCTGAACTTCTTGAGGAACTTCACTTTAGAGTCCCTACACGTAGCGCGCGCTCATTGCGATCCCTCGCCTCTTTTGCCGTCCCGCTGTCCTCGAGCCACGCTGGCGCTCGCGCACCTTTGCACCGTATTTGTGATGAGTACAATAAATTGTGGGTTTCAGTCGACATCTTTAATAATAGTAAACTGCAATTTAAAAAAAAAATACTGAAATTGGCAATGGATAGTTAATAAGAGATCTACCTTCTTACTTTAATGCATGAGTGAACATACGCATACTACATACTTATAGTACCTAGTTATTGTACAATAGTCGTGTTAGTCGTTACTGTTTTTTTTTTTTTTACTGTGTCTCTTCCTCTCTTAGTAACCATCATTCTGTTTGATAAGCTTAGCGTCTATGTAGTGTTAGTAAATTAACAATTGTATTTAGTACCTTAAGAGTAGTTAAGTGTAGTATATTTCTGTTATATATGTTTTAGTGAGAGCTGTTAAGGAAATAAGTGAATGTCCTTAGTGTGTCTCTGTAAACTTATCTCCTGCTCACTTATTTCTGTTTGCTTTCCAAATAAATAAATAAAATAAAATAAATAAAAGACGTTTGTTTTTGTTAGTTGGTACGTCGATAAACCGTAAAATATTCTATATTATTTAAGTAGACTTTTTAAAATATAATTTCACAATATTTCGTCCTCTTATTCACAAAAGTATTTTTCCCATTTCGCCAAGCTCAAATGAGATTGGGCCGGTCATGTCAGCCGTATGCCAGAAGACCTGTGGGCCAAAACAGCCACCCGTTGGGTCCCACAAATTGTAAGGCGTCACGGTAGACCTCGTCGGAGATGGCGGGACGAGCTTGACGCTTTTGACAGAGACTGGTGGGAGACTTCTGAGGATAGGGATACGTGGAAGAATAAGAGGGAGGCCTTTGACCAACAGTGGGACAATATGGGTTCATAATAATAAATAATAATTTTTCCCTGTTCCAGGCGCAACGACACTGGCGAGCGAGTACGCGTACGCGGCGCCGTACTCGCAATACTCGCCGTACCCCGCCCCGTACTCGCACACCACCGGCCTGCTCACCAAGTGGTAGGTATATTGTATCCGATACTCGAATACCTACTTTATAAAATACTTCTTGGCACTTGCCATATAGCGTTTATTAGATAACCACACTATTTAGTCTATTTACACCAATAAAAATGTGGAAATTGGCCTGAAGAGTAAATAATATCCTATAACATCACATTTATATGTACACGCACACCTCACACACAAAATAAATGGCATCGTAGTTTTCCAACATAATTTCGTAGTATTTAGATATACAGGGTGTATCTGACCATGGGGCTTTAAATCCAGGGCTCGATTCTACTCGCTAAACTGAGCTACTTTTATTATGGCACCAACCCCGAAATCCCGAAAAAATTTTTCACCGTTTCATACATTTTGGCTGATCAGATGTCGACGTTTTCTATGGAAAAGCCAAAAAATTTTCCCCGATTTTAGGGTTGGTCCCATAGTAAAAGTAGCTCAGTTTAGCGAGTAAAATCAAGCCCTGGATTTAAAGCCCGATGGTAGGACACAGACTGTATAGTCTGGCAAAAGGATCAGTCTGAAAATCAACGCTGGGCATCACCAGCTGACCTAGCATATATTGAGACTGGTATCCTTTTACCAAGCACTAAAAATGTACCATACCTTAGTTACCATATTGTATCTGTTCCTTCCACTACTGTACTGTTTTTGTGTTCTGGTAATAAACTTATTTTTATTTATTTTATTCATTTTATGATCAAGACCTGTAGTTTTGATGCCGAAAGAAGAAAAACTGGCGGGTTTTTTTATGGGATAATTTCGTTGGTGGGGTAATTTTGAAAATGGCAAATATCTATAAAACCAGAAGCACTTCATACTTTAGCAACACTTACTCTACTGTAACGCTAACCAAAGCATTTAATTTACTGTTGCTACAGTAATAAGCGCTTCTAGTTTAGTATATACTTGCCATTTTCAAAATAATTCCGCTATCGTAATTACCCCAATGCACCTTACGAGTTATGAGGTTTTATTGAAAATCTCCGGCCGCTCTTCTTTTCTCAAAAATGTATTCCAAACATAAATATATTTCCCACCATAAAAAAGACATAACCACCTTAATTTTTCTCCAAAAACCCACGTTTTCAAGTTCCGCGTGAGGTGTGAACGTGAATCCCCGAGCGATTGACCGCGGGTTCGAATCCCGCCATCCGTCACGTGTTAACTGCTTAATGGCCGGTTTTAAACGCGGATAATTTGTTGAGGATTCCACACACCCTGTATATATAGATATACGGATGAATCCACGCGGAACTGCTGAAAACCATAGATCTTTTCAGTAGTCAGCGGATTCTACACAACCTGTATATACATGTGCGGATGAATCCACGCGGAACTACTGAAAAGCATATATCTTTTCATTAGTCAGTTTTATAAAAGACTGGAGAATCGGACCAAGGTTACGCTGCGTGGCTTTTGCAATGACAAAGTGTGGTGATGTCATCATCTATGTAAAATTTCTATGAAAATAAATGACGTTTATAATTGCTACGGCAAGTATAGAGCTTATAGTTAGGTATATATGTATCCATTCTTACAGCCAAATCTGTGCAAAGTAAGAATGGTCAGTTTCCTTCACTCCCTTAAAAAGTCAACCACTTTCCGTGACCACACGAAAAATATAGGAGTTGTATTAAATAAAAAACTCGTCACTTAAATTATCAAAAGCTATTTTATTTAGCAGCAAATTATTGAGTACCTACTTGATTATTTTATCCCACTCCCTTGGTGATACATCAATGTCAGGAAGAGGAAAAAACGTCTATTAAACAAATATCAATTCTATTTTCATGATATCAAAGACTAATATTGAAATTAACTATAAGAAACATTAAGTTATACTTCGTGTTATTCCTTTTCTACTGTTTAAGTGTTAAGTTAAGTTCATTTATTTCTACTTCTTTTCATAAATACTTTTTCGGAAAATCCTAAACCTGCATTATAAGCGTGCCTTGGAAGTCACCAAGTGCCTTGAAACCAGTAGAGCTAACAGATGTAGTGCTTATTTTCCATCGTATTTTCACGGAAACGTACGAACATGTCTTGCTATTTCAGTCAGTCTCGGTACAAAAAGTACTGAGGTTGACTGAGGTAGCATGACAAATACGAACGTTTCCGAGAAAATACGAAATACGATGGAAAACAATTATGCAATACATCTGTACAACTATTATGACATTGTTAGATATCATACATTCAGCGCCAGTTTTCGAAAAAAATTGGTAGATAGATATAGTTCCCTATTCTGTATAAATTAAGCGTAATTTTACCTTATGTCCTATAAAATCTTCCTCTGGGTTACGAAAACGTATCGTATTTTGGCAACTCAACGGAAAATTACATTTGTTGGTCCCAATTTGGAATTAGTGGGATTACCTAGGTACGTATTTATTCCATCCAGAATGCTCTTCAAACAAGCCCAATTCTAACCAAATTTAACGTAAAAATCGGCAATAAAATAATAATTGGGTAAAACTTGTACGTTTCCTGTAGTAACTACATAATTATAATACCTAAGAAACATGCAGGTTTCTTAGGTATTAGAAATATAGCACACACACACGAAACACATTTCAAAATGCACACTTTCCTTGCTTTAAAAACAGAGGAATCACTTAAATGGAACTTGTCCCCTGGGACGACGCTGGCCTTTGTCAGTCTCCCCAGAGACGAGGGACAAATGTGCGAACGTTATTACATTATTGCTCTTTCTGTTTGGATTTAATCTATAATTATTTGTATTGAAATGATGGATTTGATTGGTATGACCCTAATTTTATGTTTATGTTGAAATGTTAGTATTCAATTTATGTGTATTTTTTACTGGTAACATGTTAACATTTAAATTTATGATTGTCATTTATAATTCCTAATTCAACCGTTTTGTCATAATTATATGTAATAAATACCTCAATTTTTTTTATGCATATGTAATAACCAAGAATATATTTATAAGTACGAGTAGGTACTAATATAAAATATCAAATGTAGTAAACAAAAGCAAAACATTAATGAATAAGCATTTAAACAACTTATCAGGACCTAAATAGTTAGTTTTTTTATTAAGATAATTTTGTTGATTATTTTTTTTTTTACAAAAAATGTTTTTTTTTCAGATATCAACGTACGCCGTGCGAGCAATAGCGGTGGGCAAGTGATAACAGACACTGATAACGTGTATAAAACAATTGTCAACATGTCCATATCTGTCAATCTGTCATGTGTAGCAGTGTTAACGTTTTTCTGGTAACATGGTCTCTAAGAGATTTATAACTTCGTCTTTTACTGCGTCGTATGTGGAAAGTTATATTTCACTGTCGCAATGGTGTTATAATTAAATTTCAAATGTTTTTGTTGCATAGTTATCAATGTGACAGCATAAAACGCTAATTGCATCATTTTAGGAATTTTATTTAAGCAAATACATACCATTAATGAGCTCGTTGACCTATACGAAATAAGGTAGAAATATACGAGGAAATAAATATTAATCAATGCTTGAAATTTCAAAAAAGTTTTGGCGCATGTTTTTAAATGTTAAAAATTTATAACCGTAGTTATTTTTAACAATTTCTTGCCAATATGTAAATTTATTGACATTTTTCAATAACAGAAGATATTCAAAATGTAAATAAATACTCAACAAAATTGTCATGTTACCAAAAGAATGTAATAATTTAATCAACATCACAAATCAATTGTGTATACTTCATTAAACCCAGCTGCAGACTATCGCGATTTTATCCCATTTCTCATGTCGAAAATCCCGTCAGTGTGTAAGGCCCTTTACTCATTACAATGTAAAAAATGGACGAGAGAGCCAAAGTGTTGATAAATTTTTAAGACTTTGTAAATAATGTATTCTACTTAATTAATTAATTATAGTTATGTCGTTCTTAGATTTAAGATTCTCTCATTTGTTTTACCTCAAAATAGTTACAAATAGAATGTAATTTGTCACATTTTTTTAGTCGACGTGTCAATGAAAGTCGAAAGGTGACAAAAAATATTGAATTTCTATTAAAAAGTGTACTCTTTTGAAATTCATTGACATTTTTAAAAGCTGCTTATTGCACTGGACTGTAATTGTACAATTAAAAAAGAAAAACTATTAGTTATTTTATCATATTTTCCGTAATCTTATAGTGACCTAATTCGAAATAATTAACCAGTCGAACGCCTTGTCCCGCATACGTCACAGACAATTTGAATTGGAATTTGCGATTTCAAGGTTATTTAATTCAGTAGCAAATTTTTGACAAAAGCGTTCGTGGGATTAAAAATAATTTTCTTAAAAGGCGATACATACCTACATTACTCCCGCGGGCTCTCCGACTGTGGAAGGAGCGAGAGACCGGGTGTATGCTTGTTTGCCACCGATGTGGTATATCGGCTCGATTCGGAAAATGAATTCGATTTCTACTAGACTTCAACAAGTTACGATACGGATCATTTAAAGATATTTGTAAGATAGATATGTCAAATTTGACGTTTCCGCGATTCTGGGGGTCCTCTTGAACGATTTCGACAAGTTATGACTTAGATATCCAAGTCACATCTAGTCGATATCTAATGTAGATCTAGTTGATCTCTAAATCGTCTCAAGATCTTGTGATTATCTCGAAATCCGAATAGGCCTGTAAGACACATACAAGTTCAAATAATACTACTTAATTTAATAATACATTGAATTGAAGACAAGTTAGGGTTCCCCAAATATGTCGACGCGGAATCGGCAAAACCCGATAGGAAAAAGCTTTATGTCTACGCAATAAGAGCGAAAAAGTCGTTGTTCGGCTCGGCTCGCATCGGCCGGCACCTGCCGACGTGTCGACGGCTTTTTCGCGCTTATTGCGCGGACATAAAGCTGTTTCCTATCGGATTTTGCCGAATGCGCGTCGATATATCTGGGGAGACCCTTAGGTGTACGTACGGTGTACATTATAATTATTATATTATGTGTGTACATTATATTTTAATTTGATAAAAACGTAATATTCGATGTTATTTGTGTTTTTAAAGCAGTGTTGTAGATAGTTTACTCTAAAAATTTGATAGTTATGTTTATAATGTAAAAAAATAATTATTACAACAGAATACCATACCATTCCTACCTTGTCACAGTGACAATCAACATGAGAGTCGCTACAGACCTCATACTATTTGTCACTATGAAGGTACGAATGGTACTGAAATTAAATTCATTGACTTTACTTATTTTGAATTAGGTCACAATATTAGTACGCCATTTTATATAACACTCCGGTGTGATATAAAGCCTGCTGTCTCTAGCACAACCTGAGTTATACCCTATTCCTTCGTACATAAAGTTGTTATTAGCTTCCTTAATTTTAAATTATTTTTATAACAAATTATGTATCGACAAGCTACAAAAGTGAAAGTCAAATATTTAATGTTATTTAGGTTATTTCGAAATTACTTTGAGATTATTTATATTTTTTTACTTCATATTTTTATAACTAGTTTCTAGTTGTGGCGTGTTTCAAACATCAACGCTTACGTAAAATAATTATAAATTAATTGTGGTTATGTATAAAAATATACCTCAATGATATTCATTTAAAAATGTTTACTTTCGCCAGGATTCGGTCTATGTTATCTATTCTCCTTCTCTGATGTATTTTTTTATCATTTTTATTTTAGATACACAATTGTATAGACAGACAAACTGTAACTACTAACTATGTATATTTGTTACATAGTAGCCTTCAATTAAAACAAATGTATGATAAGAGCGTTTCTTTTATTTTTTGCAATTTTTATATAGATATTGTGACCTTTTCAGGATCGCGAGCCCTTTTCATCCTTATAGGAGAAAAAAAGGGTCCTGAAATTTCCATACATTCTTCAAACTTTCCTTTTTGTTACCGCCATAGAAAATATTATGGGGAAATGGTAACACAATAAGAAAAAACTCTGGGACATTTTTTATCCCATTAGGATCGAAAGAGCTCGTGATTCTGAGTAGAAATAACACAAAAGTGACAAAAAAGGTCACAATATGTATATAAAAATGGCAAAAATAAAAGAAACGCTCATAAAAGAAAACGTAATTTGAATTTAGCTGTTTATATTTGTTCATGGGGTATATTTTATTAAATAATCACTATCATGTTCAAAATTATTTAGTGATTATTCTTTTTATATATCTATCATTAGTTTCTTATCGTTTCCGTCCATGTTATTTTTGTAAATAATGTATAGAATAAGCTTCTTACGTTCTCGGCACAGAGATGATAACAATCAGTACCTTGACTTCGTTTGTGTTCAAAATGTAGACATATAAAGGTACGTAAATACTGTCTAAAACTTCAGTCTACACAGGTTTTTTTTTTAATGTTTTGATATGAATTATATCGTTTGATATAAAGCCACATTTAGTTGCTACTGTTATTTCTGTTATCTCACTTAAAATCTAACACAAATCGGATTTTCTCTGACGAGTTTCATGTTTTTCGAAGTAGCTTTGTTTTAAAAATGTAACTTGAGTCTTATGATTGGTATAAAAATCCTCTATTACACTCATGTAGCGTATCTTAAAAAATTGTCACGTAGACATTTAAAAAAGTGCAATCTTAGGCTTAACAGTATTAAACAAATTATAATATCACTTAGTGTCTGTCCAAAACCTTATTATTTGCCAAAACTGAATCAGAATTTAGCTCTAGTATCGGCCATGATTTCTATACTGCAACCTACCGAAACTTCGGTCGAACACTACCGAAAATACAATTTTATAAGTTTCGGCGCGGCTGAAAGTTTCAGCAGTACCTATTTAGGCCAAAACCGAACCTTTAGCCGAAACCGAAAAAGAAACTTCGGTAGAACACTAAATATTCTGGCCCTAAAATTTATAGTTTATGATGGTTCATTATTTTGTAAGTGGGTAGTTTTTGCACAGTGTAGTTTTTCCCCAGTCACCCATTGACCACGAACGCTGTGAAGGGTTCGAAACGTCGGGATGTAGTATGAATTCAATATATGCGATATAATCCGTTTCAGTAGTTATACTTTACTAAATATGCTGAGTAAATGTATACCACTAGCATTGAAAACTACGAAGTCAAGCTACTGTTGCAATGATCTGTGTTCTTAGTCCCATAGCATCATTATAAAGACAGAACATACAGTGTAGAGAAACGCCAAAGACTCGATAATTTACGTCTTGCCCGGTGAAGTATTATGTAGCAAAGCAATAAGTTCTCGCCAAAGATTATTACAAATTGGTTGCTTTTTGGAATTTTCTATGTGACACAAATAAAAGTATTTGTCCTCTAGCCACCCGAAAAAAGCTGGTCGAAAAGGGTTGAGGTTGTGCAATATAGAGCAGAAAAAAGATGACTAAAAATTCGGTTATGATCCTTATAGGGTAATTCGCCAATAACTGGCCACCGGCCAATAACTGGCCACCCTGAACTATAAATCAATTCTATTCACCTATAAACAGAATTCATTTTAGTATAAGGTTTCAATAACTGACCTGCCTTCAATAACTAGCCAAGTAGCCACCTTATACTAAAATGAATTTTGTTTATAGGTGAATATAATTCATTTTTAGTTTAGGGTGGCCAATTACTAACAGGTGGCCAGTTACTGGCGAATTACATAGACAAGATGTTAAATATAACATATGAAAAATATTACTTTCTTTTGAAAATGTATCGTAATAATTTTTTTTTTTATTTCTGTTACTTTCTGAAGGCAATAGTAAAAACTGTACTAGTACTGTTACCTAGTACCTATAGAAAAATATTAAAATTCGAAAAGGATATTTTATTAAACAAATGTTCAGGTACATTGTATTAATTTCCACAATAAGTTGGATGTGAATATTTTGTAGTTTCGATCATAGTATAATTTGTCAATAAATATGTGATATTTAAAACCAAAAAGCAACCAACTTGAACCAGCCTATCTCCCTACTCATACTTGGATAAATAATTTGTGTATTCCTTATTTATTAAAACAATTATTAATAATTATTTTGAATTGCTTTATTTCTAAAAGCATATCGAGTTAAGTGATAATTCTCACGTCATTGTAAGGATAGCTGAATTGTTTAATTTGTCCTAAGATATATGTAAGGCAAACGCACCAGTACGAAATAAAGGCATATGAGGTTATATACATTTATTTTTTTATTTGCTTTCTTAACGTAAAATCGTCCAACTGTCTTAAGGCGGTATTCCACCAGTGTGCGGCACTGTGCGGCACAAGCATATTCAGTACAAAAATGCTGGTGCCGCACACTGGTGGAATCCCGTCGTTAGAGCATAAAAAACATGTAACAACACCCAACATAACAGATAAACGATATTCTTCCTGAACTCCAAAATCCTTGGGGTTTGAAAAATAATGGGCTAACAGTTTATTTTAAATATAACTAAAAGTAAAGTCGTAAAAACTAGTACCTACGTCAATTCTTGGGATTAGTTGTCAAGCGGACCCCAGGCTCCCATGAGCCGTGGCAAAATGCCGGGATAACGCGAAGGAGAAGATAACTAAAAGTAAAGTCCAGATAAGGTAATGTGGGGTTAAAGAAACAATAGATAGTTTATTATTCTCGGGGCAAAGGAAACAGTAGGAGCATTCCATACAAATGTTTCACTTGCCCCAGAGTTTACTCTTATCCTATTATAACCTTATGTGACATGCACGTTGCTGACCATTTAGAAATCTTTACATGGTATCGTCTTGGGTCGTCCCATTCGTTTTTCGTCAAGTTCTTAAATTAGTCCTATTCTGCTTTCGTCACTCATTCTACATTCATCACAATCGTCGGTGGCTTTCAATGTAGAATGAGTGACGAAAGCAGAATAGGACTGATTTAAGAACTTGACGAAAAACGAATGGGACGACCCAAGACATTTACAAGCCTTTTTAAAGTGCCTCATACTCTCTCGAGAAAACCTTAGCTGGGAGTTAATTTTACAGCAGAAGCGTCTCTCTTCCTTGTCGTAACCTCATGGCTGAGGGACGTGCGGATTGTGGGCACTCTGTTTCACACATTTTGGCTGATCAGGGGACTATTGCATAACTAGTAGTTCGCCCCGAACTGAGAACTCGCGGTTAACCAAAAATTATATAGCGATTGACTTTGTTGCACCTACTTAGGTACTCGTATAGTGCGACATAAAATAATAGAAAATAAATGAGGGCGCCACTTTCTACGTCACTGTCACATTTTTGACGTAAAATGCTTACACATGGCAACAATTTAGTATGGACATTTTTGAGTTCCATTTTATTTAATTTCTACTATTTTATGTCGCTCTATAGGCGGCAATGGATCAAAGATCGCGTGGATTTATTGCAAGGTCTGTGGAGCCCTTAACTGATAGATTTAAGCAAAGAGTAGTATGTATAATATAGTTGGCCAAGCAGATCTTGTCAGTAGAAAAAATGTAGGCGCGAAGGGATATGGTCTCATAGAAAATTTGAGTTTCGCGCCTTTTTCTACTGACAAGATTTGGTTTTTTGCATCAATTTTGAAGCGCCATTTACAAGTTTAGCGTTAAGTAATATAGATGGCGAAATTTTTTCGAATAAAGGGCTTCGTATACGGCTGTCCCTCCCCTGGATTTAATTTAAGACACCAACCACCATAGAGATTAAAATAAACTGTATCTGTGCTAAGCCGGAATATTTCCTGTCAAATGTCAATATTATGTTTATTCTATTTTATTTGTATCTTGCTAATTATTTGAAAATGGTAAATTTAAAAACGATATTATAAAAGTGTAAGTCGAGCACTTTCATTTGATACTAACCTCGACCATGTTTCTTGCAAAAAAATGACCAGAATAGCAAGACCTCTCACAAACAGCTTTTTGGCCTTCTAAGCTCTTCTAGCTCAATAACCCCTTGATCGGGCCTGCTCATAATTTAATGACTAAAATATAATGCCCTCGACTACACGTTTACCCAATTTCATTTAAATTAGAACAAATTTACTTAAGTTATTGAGTATCAAACTATCTTCTGACAGTTCAGCTTAAAAACATCGAAATGCCGGGACGTGCCGCTAGCCAGCCGCGTGTTCAAAGTCGAATGTAACAACTTCGCTTCGCTTCGCTCGCTCGTTCGATAAAATCCTTTTTCCTCGCGTTATCCCGGCATTTTGCCACGGCTCATGGGAGCCTGGGGTCCGCTTGACAACTAATCCCATGATTTGACGTAGGCACTAGTTTTTACGAAAGCGACTGCCATCTGACCTTCCAACCCAGAGGGGAAACTAGGCCTTATTGGGATTAGTCCGGTTTCCTCACGATGTTTTCCTTCACCGAAAAGCGACTGGCAAATATCAAATGACATTTCGTACATAAGTTCCGAAAAACTCATTGGTATGAGCCGGGGTTCGAACCCGCGACCTCCGGATTGAAAGTCGCACGCTCTTACCGCTAGGCCACCAGCGCTTCAGCGCTCGTTCGATAAAATACAAGCTAATAAGTGATTTTACATACAAAATCGATGTCGATGTTTTATTCACCAGTAGGCCAAGCACATGATTGGCGCGACAGTATCTCGCGGCGAGATAGACTACCCGTATTTTTTTAACTATGTTAACAAAAGAGGGACGGATAGTTTATTTCGCCGCGAGATACTGTCGGGCCAATCATGTTCTAGCCCGGCAGTGCTCTCCAAGTTGAAAGTTGAAAGCCTAGTTCTCGAAGAAGCGTTCGAGGAAGGAAACTCATTTAAAGTACAGCATGCAACCATTTAGATTTTAAGTTCGTGAATGGTGCGATGGTTATTTTAAGATCTGGCTACATATATACCATGTCAGAAAACTGCTATATTCAACCAAGGACTTATTTATAAATAAATTAAACGCAACTTTTCGATAGGATATTATGCAGTGCAATATTATGGGTGCTGTTAGTGAAGAATTCTTCTGGAAATGTGATTTGCTAATTCTTTGGTCATCATTCGGCGGTTCGTGGTCTCGGCCGCCATTATGCTTTGTACTGCAGCTCCAGCAATCCAAGCCATCCAGTACATTGTGAAGACCTCGATGGATGACTGAATATCGACGACTTATTGTTATATATAGGTATCTAATATTCTTGACATTGGCAAAGTGCCCTGGGGCCTTACAATGATGTCCTTATTGCGATTTTGTTTAGGACCTAAACTGAATCGTAATAGGGACATCATGGTAAGGCCCCTCGTAGCAGAGAAGCCATTATTACAAAAAAAAACTAATTTGAACTTTAACGATTATCACAAGCTGTTTAAATCTTCTCGAGGCAGAGGTGTAGGGTTGGAGCCGGTGTAGCTTTATTTGACGTTCATAAGCACATTGTAATGTGCCTACTTGAATAAACAATTTTTTATCTTTTATCTTATCTTTATCTTTTATTGAATAAAGACTGAATTAATGACTATCACTCGTCCTTCGAACGCTTCTCCTTATGGGTATCGCAAGGATTGTGAGGGTTCGTTTCGCACTTCGAAGCAGTCGAAGAACATTCTTGCTGAAATTGATAAATCCTGTGCGCTGAGTTGGGGCTTTGGGTGCTGGCATATTACTTTAAGATTCTTAAAACATGGCTTTTATCAAATTTTTGATGATTTTACCAGTATTGGAGATTTTGTTATACATTTTAATATTTTTAATGTAGATGTCTATTGGATGTCAAATGTGACATTTTATTTTGTGAGTAGTAGTCACTGTAGTAGTCAAACTATGGAAGGTAGAGTGTTAGAGTCTGGCTAGCCAAAAATTGTTGACAGATATTTCGTTGTTGTATCACCAAATGTCTATGATTTAAAAAAAAAAGGTAAAAGTCAGTTGTCAATGTATGTCATTCATTCAAATTGTTTGCTGTTTATAAGGGGTTTATTTTAATTAATATTAATAATGTCTATACTGAGTGAGGTTCCCAAACTATTATTTAAGCTCGTAAATAATTACGACAATGTGCGAAGTCGAAGTGTAGCGTTGTATAACGAAAAACTGCAATGTTTACAAGTCCTAAACAAATGTAAACAAATTAGGAGGTTCGTGCTCTATAAATATTTTGATACTTAGCATTTAGCATATTTGTCATATTTTTTTGGTGATAGATTAATATTACGATATTATCGAGATAGGTCTTATTTACACTACATTTCATTTTTCGCCTTGTTACAATGGTATATGGTGAGAAAGTGTTCACATATGTGTTTATCGTTGACTGTACTTTACATAGTGGTCGAAACTATGTGAACTGACTTTGAGAGCACGTCAACGTATATTTAACTTATATCCTTAGGTACCTTACGTGTGCATAGAAGATCAAAAATATTGTCTAGTATCAAAACTATAGGTTTTAGTTAAGTTTTATGACATTTTAATTTGATTTCTATTCTATTTTATTTTTGACATTATTGATTCACAATTTACTATTTTTTATTATTAGGCCGGGGAACAAACTTTGAATTGTTCGAGAACATCACATTATGTCCTACAGTATATTTGTGTTTGGAATATTATAGAACACTATTGTGTGAATGTATGTGTAAAGTTATCTCAAAAAAATATATTGAGATTTTTCGAAAAAAAATTTTTTTAAATTTAGTTTTTAATAAGATGTAAACATTAAATTGTACAGTAGTGATTTTTTATTCAAAGAGCAAAACTAAATATTTTACTCTGTAAGTAAAATATCCCCCACTTTTTTAGTGGTGCATACGTCACGAGCAATAAAAATGTTTAATATAAATAATTACTATACAACATTAATTAAACACTGATTTAAACTTTCACGATTATTAAACATTATCAAACTGCACAACGGGACTTAATCGCGTATTTAAGTTTTAAGATTTACCTCCGACGTTTCGAGGACGGCGTTGTCCCCGTGGTCTCGGAGAAGACTGGCTCAAGTTGACATCAACATCTTCTAGCCGCGCGAGTTTTTCGAACTACCCGCACTTGGTCTTGTTTATCAGTTTGAACGTTTTGCGCACTAGGGATGTCACTCTGTCGACACACAACACTAACGATATTCGATTTATCGACTGTCGATATTCGTTTCCGCTTACATTTACTAATGACTGGATTCCATGTGGATGAGATCTTAAAACCCTCGTCCCGATTAAAATTGCAATGTTTTTTGATTTCAATGGCTTCCCCATCAAATCGCCAATGGATCAATGGATCGCCATTTCTACAGTAGAAAAGTGCGGGAAGCCATTGAAATCAAAAAACATTGCAATTTTAATCGGGACGAGGGTTTTAAGATCTCATCCACATGGAATCCAGTCATTAGTAAATGTAAGCGGAAACGAATATCGACAGTCGATAAATCGAATATCGTTAGTGTTGTGTGTCGACAGAGTGACATCCCTAGTGCGCAAAACGTTCAAACTGATAAACAAGACCAAGTGCGGGTAGTTCGAAAAACTCGCGCGGCTAGAAGATGTTGATGTCAACTTGAGCCAGTCTTCTCCGAGACCACGGGGACAACGCCGTCCTCGAAACGTCGGAGGTAAATCTTAAAACTTAAATACGCGATTAAGTCCCGTTGTGCAGTTTGATAATGATTAATTAAACACTTGGTGATTTTCCACTATATTGTTACGCCAATTATTCTACTCAATATAAAAAAAAGAAAATCCAGGGGATTTTGTTTTTACTATTTTTTAAACAATTATAACGAATTTTAGCCCACGCGCACTAATTCTACAGTATTTTTTTTTAATGCACCATAAAGCCTGTACTGAATGTTATCACAGCGTCAAAGTATCTCCTATTAATACACTGAGCGTTCGACACAATTGTAAAAATGGTTATCCTTAAATTATTTAAATGATCGGCGCGGGGCGGGAGGGGAGGGGAGGCAATGGCGATAACTCAAAACATGCGACCGCAGAGCAACGCGTCGACTCAGGATGTAGGTATCTTAGGAGTTAGCAAACGCTAGTTATATACAATATGGAGAAAAATATGGCTCCGTTTATTTAGTACAATTAGTATTGCATTTAACCTTTACCTACTCGATACTGCCGGTGCATTATGGATGGCTTTATCCATCTTTATTCAAGTGATAAAATATCTGTCACTTTTCACACACAAAGTGACGGACACCGCTTTATCACGCTGTAAGAACGACCATCTTTGACGATCTGGTTTCGACCGTAATGCAAGCTAGATAAACCTTTTTGTAAATATTGACTTAGAATCCAAGACCTTTAACAAAATGGCTGTCATGATAGTCGTTGTCTGGATGTTCTTGGGTGCAGATTTTTAAAACGAGAACTATTTAAAAAAAATATCGGGTGCGGATTTCAAAACTTGTTTCCGAAATTGTCGGAGATGCAGATTTCAAAAATAATGTCCGTTTTGGAATCCAAGGTGGTGGTCTTGCAATTTTTCGTAAAAGTCGTTATGATATTCATTCCATACTTTTTAGTATTTGATGTTATAGCGGTAACAGAAATACATAATTTGTGAAAATTTCACTATTACGGTTCATGAGATACAGCCTGGTGACAGACAGATGGACAGACGGACAGTTGAGTCTTAGTAATAGGGTCCCGTTTTTACCCTTTGAGTACGGAACCCTAAAAAAATGTTCGTTTTGGATCCAAGATGGCGGCCACGCACTTTTTTGTAAAAGTCGTCATGGTACTCATTTCCGAATTTTTTGGGGGTGCAACTTTCAAAAATAATGTCCGTTTTGGAATCCAAGATGGCGGTCATGCACTTTTTCATTTAAGTCGTGTTGATACTCTTTACAAATACATATTTAGGGGATGCAGCTTTTAAAAACAATGTCCGTTTTGGAATCCAAGATACGCAATTTTTCGTAAAAAATCATCATGATCAGACAAAAGTTCTAGTGGCAAAAATTGTTTGAGTCTATATAAGAGTATGAGTTTTTTTAGTATTCCGTTATGTTCCTATTAATATTATCTAACATTTTATTACAAAACATTTCGCGTTGTTTTACAATATACCCGTTTTTTATTGGTTGTCCAAAAGACCAAAAGTTGGTTTTCCATAGTAGGACAGATTGTCCCCTTGCAACAGCGCACCATAAAACTTTGTATTATGAAAAAATACTGTTGCGGAATTGATATTAATACACATAATCATTTTTAGGGTTCCGTAGCCAAATGGCAAAAAACGGAACCCTTATATGTAGATTCGTCATGTCTGTCTGTCGGTCCGTCCCCTGTCACAGCCAGTTTTTTCCGAAACTATAAGAACTATACTGTTGAACCTTGGTACGTAGATGTATTCTGTGAACCGCATTAAGATTTTCACACAAAAATAGAAAAAAAAAACAATAATTTTTGGGGGTCCCCATACTTAGAACTGAAACTCAAGAAATTTTATTCGGGTTATTATTAACCGGGCAACTAAAATATTAAACAGGACTTTCATTGGGCATATAATAATATAATTTGGCTGTGCATTAATATTTTAGCGCCAAAAAATATATATTAGCCTCAAATATAAGCATCATATTATTAAAATAACTGGCAGCAAAATCAAGCCACCCAAAAAAATTATAGGGAACTTAAAGTGATAGGTTGGCGACTAAAATAATAAATTGGCAACTAATATTGTAAAGCGATCATATAATTTAATTGTCATCTAGTTGTTCACACCTAAGTAATCAACTATAGTCATAACTAGGGCTTCCAAATACCGGCCTCCTTTCAATACCGGTATTAATACCGAAACTGTATTCAACAATACCGGGATCCCGGGATCCCGGTATTGACTATAAATGGCTTAAAAATTTTTTTTTTTTTAAGGCTTACTTTTACACCAGATATGTATGTCCTTAGCTTAGGATATTAAACAATAATCGCCATCTGCAATAATTATGTGAACCCTCCAGGTTGGCAATCATTTTATCCGCCTTGTTGACTTCACAAGTCACATTTTTAGTTCAATCTAATAATCAGCCAATAAATATTCTTTGGCAACAAAAATTACAATTAATTTCTTTCTACTTTTTTATAAAATTTTAAGAACTAATTATATTAAGGGGCTACCCGACATTTTTCTAAAAAAAAAAAACAATTTTTTCGTATCTAGTTTGCAGTGAAGAATCTTACAATTACATGTACGAAATCTAAATATTTGGGTTCGTCTTTGACGTCTCGAGAAACGTGTCCAGGGTTTTCATTTTAAACTAATTAACACAAAAGTTATGGCCAGAAAACCAGTTTTTAGCCTAAAATTGTTCAACTTTGATGCCAAATATCTCGAAGGCAATGAACTTTGAAGTAAATATAGGATACTAAACTGCAAAACGTAATTCAAGACCAAAAAAAGTAAGACAATGTTGCCACTGCAATAATTTGTTTGTAAAATAGTAAATTCTTTGTGATAAATAATCACGCTAAGATAATTTATTTATTAGTAATTTTACTTCTGCGATTTAAAAAAGTACTTTTATATACTTATTGTTGCATAAATACAAGACGCGCTAGTAAAAAGTGGCAACATTTTCTTACTTTTTTTGGTCTTCAATTACGTTTTGCAGTATATATTGCTTCAAGCTGTTGTTGTTAATATAATAAGCTACAAAAAACATTATAAAACTAAGGGATTCAGATCGAAGGTCATTCGCGTGGGGTAGCCCCTTAATATATCCTCCTCAGAATTCATCACCAAATATTTATCTAACGCATATGCACAGATCTTGTTTGAATTAAATCATCTTCTTTAATTAAATTGGCAAGTCATCTTCTTGATACAACCGAATTTGACCATTTTAATAGATTTTAAACGTTATAATTAATAAAGGCATATTTTCCTTGTTTTTGAAAATACCGGGATCCCGGTATTTAATTAAAAAATACCGGTATTGAAAAATCTGTTTAAACAGACGGGATCCCGGTATTTCGGGATCCCGGGATCCCGGTATTGGAAGCCCTAGTCATAACTGACCATGTCGTTTCAGCTAGGTAGTATTTTAACACGAAAGCGGCTAAATTTAATGAACTCTTTACACAAAACACCTCAAATTAATTTCTAATCATGACACGCCTAATGGCCATTATACCATTAGATCTTTAAATATTAAATTACTAATTTTAATAGTTACCACTGTGTTCTACTAGAGTCAACAGATAGGTGCGACGACGAGCAAAGCTAGGAGGAGCGTGTTAGGTTGACCGTGTAATGACCAACAAAATATTTTAAAAGAACTTCATTTTTGAATTAATAGATAGCCGTTTTCTTTTTAAAATATGCTTCATAAATGGTCTCCAATATAATAATTCAGTTGCCAAATAAATACTTGGTACCTGCCTAAAAATAATCAAAAGCTGTAACGGCATTAAAACACAACTCATATTAATATATTTTAAGGCTCCGAAATTTGTTGCCAAACTATTAATTTTAATACCCATTTCTATTTTTTCAAACTACCCAAATTCGATTAACTAGTTGACCCGTTAAATACGTGCCATTTTTTTCCATCAAACCCATACGTGTGGGGTATATATGGATAGGTCTTCAATAAAGATATTGAGGTTTCTAATATATTTTTTTTCTAAACTGAATAGTTTGCGCGACAGACACTTCCAAAGTGGTAAAATGTGTCCCCCCCCCCCTGTAACTTATAAAATAAGGGAATGATAAAACTAAAAAAAAAAATATGATGTACATTGCCATGCAAACTTCCACCGAAAATTGGTTTGAACGAGATCTAGTAAGTAGTTTTTTTTTAATACAACATATATCGTAACACGCAATTTTATTATGTTATTTGCTGCTACGGAACCCTTCATGGGCGAGTCTGACTCGCACTTAGGCGCTTTTTATGGATAAGTATCATCAATAAAACATACCGATTTGTTGTTTGCATGTAACGGTTTATGAATTTCTTGCGTTTATATTTTGTCCCTTGAATTATCTTCGCCATGCAGGCCACTGGACAACCATAAATTAGTTATAAAATCTAAATATAGATAACGTAGCAAGATACTTGACGACAAGTTCCAATTTCTGATAAGCAGATAGGCCTACCCATTTTGATAACACGAAACTCGCGGCGTCAGTCGGTCAAGTACTGTTGGAGAGTGATGGTGGCTTTATTATAAGTCCATTGAATCACTGGCACAAATACATAAATACTTAACATATTACAATAAATTGTATTGTACCAGATACTATTTTACATATATTTTACCGTAAGGGTGAAATAAACACAAAAACTCTTTAGTATTTATTATACGCCTCAAAGTCACAGATAAGTCCCTCAGACAACTAGTCACTTGGACAACGGAAGTGGTACTCCATAGCAGGGATGTTGCGAATATTCGCATCCGCATCCGCATCCGCGGAACATCCGCATTATTTCAACATCCGCAGCTGCATCCGCATCCGCATAAAATCGATGCGGAGCATCCGCATGATGCGGATGTCGGCCAAGTCGGTAACAGGAACGTATTAGCGGCGGCGCCGGCGGCGTAAGTGCTAGGTAATTTCGTCATTATATATAACAAAATCGTCTAGATCCCGAAAAGTCGGCCAAGTTACTGTTTATTAAATAAAACGCGCCTATTCTTGCTCAAATACTAAACGTTTCGTTTTTTTAAATAAAAAATGCTAAAAATGTAATATTTGACGTTTTTTAAGTACCAAATCTTGACATCCGCATCCGCGGATGTGAGGCTTTAAATATCCGCATCCGCATCCGCGGATGTCAAAAAATCTGCATCCGCAACATCTCTGCTCCATAGGACATTTTGGTTGTCCCTTGGACAAAAACGATGTGATAAGATTTTTTATAGGGTCTGAAACAAATTCAATAAAGTATCAGAAAGCACTAACGTACCTATATTGTTAGTGCTTTCTGATATTTTATTAAATTTGTGTCATTTAGTCCCCTTTTTAAGGTTTATTATTAATATTTCCATTGGACAACCAGATATGTCTATGGGACAACTTAGTTGCCCCTAAATTGAAAAACACATATCTTTATTTTTTTCGTTTTAAATTCGAGCGCAGTTCATATTTTTTGTAGATACAATAACACAATATAAAACAAAGTAGCAGGAGCAATTTTCTTTCATTACTGTAACTATTTCGCGTTTAGATAAAAAGTTCCGATTATGTAAAATAAGAGTTGTCCAGAGGACTATTTTTATAAAGATAAAAAATTATACTGCATTGTTTAATTAATGTAAGTAAAATAATTGATAAACAATAATTGATGTCTAATTCGACTAAAAATACTTTTGGATAGTCCAGGGGACAGGGCAGATTTAGGCTGGTGAATTTTTTTCGTCAATATCACTAAATTCTTAAAGAAACAGCTCTGCTGAAAAAAAATACATAATTTCATCATGTCGACATTTAAAAGTTGATTCACCCATAAATATGGACAATAACAAAAAAAAATAAAAATTCATAATTTTATCATGTGGACATTTAAAAGTTGATTCACCCACCCGCAAAAATTTGAAAATGAGTACCATGACGACTTTTACGAAATTTTTGCCGCCATCTTGGTTCCAAAACGAACATTGTTTTTAAGCCTGCATCCCGAAAAAAATTGAAAACATATATTATCACGACTTGTATGAAAAAGTGCAGATGCGCCGTCTTGGTTCCAAAATGAACATTGTTTTTAAAATCTGCATCCTCAAAAAATTTGGAAACAAGTATCATCACGACTTGTATGAAAAAGTACAAGACCGCCATCTTAGATTCCTTAACGGACATTATTTTTGAAATCTGCATCCCCAACAATTTCGGAAATGAGATAAATGACTTTTACGAATAAGTGCATACGGCAGCGGCAGGTATAAAATTTGCAATAGGTAAATTGCGTAGCAGTGGATTGCGATTTCCAATATGGCAGATATTGGATTCCAAAATTGTCATCAATTTTGAAATCTGCACCCTCAATGTAAACGACATTTACGAATATTTACAGAAAAATCCATGAAACTATATATCGCAAATGTTTGTAATATACCGGGTGTTTCGTATACCAGGAGCAATATTGAAATTAAACTGTAGGCTTTACTCCTCAAACTGATTGACATTTGTTCAGGAACTTAAAAATAACTTATCTTTTGGTTTTTATTACACATCACGCAAACGTCGGACTATAGGGGGCAGTTTGAGGGCAAGGTAAGGTTTACAAAAAAATCTTAACTTACGAGTATTATAATGTACCTAGTATTCAAAATTTAAAGGATATAAAAAAAATTAACACCTAACTAACGTACAGCCTTAGAGCCGTGTTCATAGAACTCGACATGCCCAGTTAACTCATTTGTTTTTCACGCCACTGTTCGGAAATGTGGCAATAGATGGTCTAAAACCAAGCTGGAAAGTAGGCAATAGCTGTAGCACCTGAACCACCACTACTACAATGTTTCATTGTTATCATCATCTGTCATTGGTGACGGATAGCTACAGCAATGAGTATCATTTAAAACATAAAAATCAATAAAAGGTCTTTTTGGCGCAACTTTTTCCTTCAAAAATAAAATTAGGTTATTTACAGGACCAATTTTTTGTTTAAAAAAAAAGAAATGTCAAAACCATTCATTCATTCAGTTCATTCGGTTCACGCATAAGGCGTTTTTTACTTTTGTAGCTGTTTGTGTTTTTTTAGCAAAAACGCTTCTAAGTTTAGAGTCGGTTTGAAGCAAACAACAGAAAACGCCTCTTAAAAGTGTTAAAAAAAGTAAAAAAGGCGGGATCGGAAAATACTCACTGAATTGGATAGTGTAAATTGTGTTTGACTAAAAAATACAAGAAACAGTAGATACGTGTTTCTCACTCGCTCACTATAAAAATGTGTTCTTCTAGTGAAGAAAATTATATTCTTACGCTGACGCCTAGCGAAATTCAAGAGACAGCTCTGACAGTGGCTAGTAATTTGCTACCAGAGATATCGCGGGCTAGTACTTATAGTTATGCAAATGTTTTCTTATTTCCTCGCAGTAGTCGTGAAAAGCACTATGTAATGCCTCGGCCGGAAACGCTAAAGATGGACTCATATTATTTGAGGGCCTCCACTGACGTGTCGGCCCTCAAACTCACTCGTCCATCTTTTAGCGGTTTTCCGTCCTCTCCTACAATACAATGTACTATTGTTCCTTTCTCACAGCTGCAATTGTCTGAGTGACGGATAAAGCCAAACGAACTTTTTCGCCATTTTGACTTATGTGTAGTCCAAGTACGTTTATAAATAACGCAGTCAGTTGCTATGATATTTGGAATTTCACATTATAAATACTAGGTAGGTACCAAATACTAAGTACAAAAACTCGAAAGTGAATTGATTGATTTGCGAACCTTACCTATCATTCTGACATGCCACGAAAATGCCCGCTGGAGTCCGACGTATGCTGACATCAGTTTATTCTCAGATGCAATATATTGCAAATTTTGTTATTTTTAAGGCATGACAAGCAATGTCAAACACTCTGATAGTGATGACAGCGTATATTGAATATATTATTTAATTTGTATGAAAAAAGAGAAAATCTAAAGTTTTCATAATTTTTAAAAGTAGTTAGTCAAAAGGTATATCGTTTAAGGAGTACAATATATGGTTTAATTATTTGCTCGTGTCGTGTTACAGGAAACACCCGGTACATTAAAATAAACGCATATTAATCGGCCGGTCAAGAATGTCATGATCATACAAACGGTATCCAAACAACGAAAATATACCCCTCCCTTTTATTCACACACTCACAGCATCGTAACGCGTCGGAACGTGTGCCACTGCCGCGTCACGCACAAAGCCCGGGTTATATAGACTACCACATATAGACTTCGCATTGTTTACTTGCATAACATATACTCTTTCATGTGACATGCCATGTTGAGGAAGAAAGAGACGCATTTAGCACAACCTTACAAAAACCTCGAAGTGAATTGTCGAAATTAAATATGTATATTATGTATTAAGGTGACAGTCCATTTCCAACGACAGCTGCATTACTGTTCATTTTACTATGGAAATTGACAATAACAGCGACGCGTTCAGTACTAGTAGTGCAGCTGCAGTCAGAAATGGAATGTTACCATTAGCCTGCTAACCGCACTATACTGTTGTGCCCTACATCAACCTATGTTTGCCCCATGATTTAGATTATTATTGATTTTTTCATTACTTAAATACAATAACCGAATTATGCAAGTGCGTAGTCAGGCGATATAGTTTAAGGAGTACCAATATATAATATGTATAAAACCTGAATCGCTTCATATGCTCTATCTAACAGGTACGTTATCTGTTCTACGCATGTCCGCGCAAAAGTGGCGGCGTTTTTAAAATAGCAGTCTCTAATTTATTTGTTATTTATTTTAATTTCTCACAAAGCACTTGTTTTATTTCCAATATTTTTTTGGTAAAGTGTGTTAAATAAACGGACGATTGTAGAAATATTTTGATCTGGAGTGTACGTTTAAGTAAACTAGTTTTTTACGCAACATAAAACAAAAAATACGTCATAATAAATATATCTCATTGTATCCCGTTGGTGATAGTTTCCATATAAGTAAAGATTTATATTTTGACCAAATCATCGAATTTTCGAGTTGTGTAGGATTTTCTAAGTTACATTTATATCGATTGTTTAAAAAAAAACTATAGATTGAGCTTATTTTACACAGCTCACAGGAAATTCTCGGGATTTCTTTGTTCTTAATCATGAACTAACTAACGAAATGTAATTTATACATCCTCCCGACTGTACGACTTTGTCGGTATAGCGTTCTAGACATTGACCCTAGGGTCATTCATTTCCTGAAGGGCTCAATTAGGGCGCTCCGGATAATCGTACCGTGGGCATCTGTAAACCCTAAATATTGATTAGAAAAAGCTTTCAGAACTGTAGGAATTGATGCAAGGAAAAATTTTTCTTCACCCGCCTATATTCTTTTAATTTTGTTTGTATACACTTGACGATCTTTTTGTGAATTTCTGCTATTTTTAAGGAAGAATAACATGTAAATTTTCAATCAGAAATAAATATTATCTATCTATCTATCTATAATTCCTACTACACAAAGTGTGACCAGCCCAAGATTTTTTGAATTTCCCGCCAAACATTTGTGTAATATTTCAGTAGCCAGACTCTACTTATGTTTACTTCTACACTCCATAAGTCAAACAGTAGTGTATAGTTGGTCAAACCAATTTGTAAGTCAGTAAGAACCAGGAAAACTATACTCACCCTTTTCTATTGGGTGCTAGTACTAGTCAACTAGTACAAGACAACATCTTACAAGACAAAGATAGTATGATTCTCTCTGTCTATGATTGAAATGAGATAGTCCTTTGACAAACTATACCTATAGGGTAGTGGTGACACAGATCTAGAATAACACGTCTTAGGCTGCGTTTGCACCAGAGATGCATTGGATCCGTATCCGCACGCCGCTCCGGTGTGGGATCGGGACATCGCCATATGCATAGCGCTGTCTTGCTCGCACATCGCAGCAGCATGTGAGTCCGCATCAGTATGATAGTAAAGATGACAGGAAGCTGATTTATTTTAATTAAGACTAAACTTAAATAAAGATCACTTGCCTTTTAGAGTAAAACGACACGAGGCCTGTGGCCTATTTTATAAAGCTACAAGTTACAATTTACAAGCGACGTCTCGTTCTAACACATAGGGTTTAGAAAGAGACTTCCGCTTGTAAATTGTAACATGTAGCTTTATAAAATAGGCCACTGGTTTTACACTTCTTTCCGCCATCGATCTTCATCTTCAACACTTATCCCCTCATTCATAAAACTTTACGGACCTGATTTTGTTAAATTGTTTTATCCCTTTCTTACAAATAGATAAGTCAACATGACAGATAAAGACAAACGATTGTTAGCTGAGATTATGAATAAGCAGGGGGTTAGATGGTGGGCAGTCCTCAACAGTTTCTCCAGAAACAATTACCCCTATTTTATTTTCGGTTATTTAGATAAAACCTATAAAATTCAGAAGCTTTTTTAATTGCGCTTAAAGAAGACTTACTGCCGTATTCGAACTTTAAGATATTCACAAGAGACTACACGTACTAGATCCATTCTAGATACGTTATAGTTTAGATTTCAACTAGTTCTCTTTTGCAGCTCAATTCGGGCAACCAGTGTCACTTTTACGTCAGATAGTGTTAGATATCTATTAGATGTGAATTGGATCTCTAAGTCATATCTTGTGGAAATCGTTCAAGAGTATCTCCAGAATCGCATAAATGTCAAATTTGACAGGCTAGATAACGATATCTTGGTGACGTCTAAAAGATATCTAGTAGATGTCTATTTCAAAATCCGAATCGGGCCCTCAATAAGACTCGTGACTTAAGAGACTCGGAAGCTTTTTAAGCACTGAGTCTTCTAAAAAGGATTCTAGTTCTTCAAAAGACTCCAAAGTCTTGGGTTTCTACCAGCTTGGGACTTTAGTGTAGTAAATAAAGGTAGTGGACCCCGCAGTAATTCCTCAGCCAGAAAAAACTTTACAGTATGATAAAGTATCAATAAATAAAAAGTATTGTTTAAATTTCCAAAGAATAATAATAATAGAATTAAAGTAAATACCTAAAGTCTTAAATCGTTAATATCTTTTTACGGAAAAATCCACTCAAACTTTCTTCACCAGACATATTCATGTAACGTATTGCAACAATATATGAAATATCAAAAAAATATCCCAGCAGAAATACCAGTATTAATAAAATAAATTTTTTTGGCGTGTCTTGGACCGGAAAATTGCTCAGTCTAATTTTTTCACTGGAATGCCATTTTATTGCCGTTTTATACCTACAAAATGAAATTCTAAAAATTTTCCACTCTCAGTTTTTAATAGTTCTATAATACATACATTTCGATACGCATTTTTTTTGGATTTTTTTACCCACTGCGCCAAATTATATTCTAAGATCATATAAGAAGAAATAAATGACAGAGCAATTTTCCGATGAAAATGAGCGTCAAAAAAAGGAAGTATCATAAATAATTATTCTCATGTTTGACAAAACATTTAGATTTTTTTCTAGTATCACATACTGATACAAATAACTTATTTTGTAAAATAATTTTGGACTGAGGAATTACTCGATTCAATATATAATCAGATTTGTGTTTTTACCTAACTTAGGAGTGTTTTTTTTTTGGATATTTATAATGTTAGTCTCGGCTCATACTATACAATACCCAAGCTAAATTTCATCGACTGAGAAATTAATGCATGGGTCTCCATACAACAACTTGCTTCATTTACTACACTACTTGGGATACTAAGGTTAAACCGAGAAACACACATTTCTATGAAATTATGACGTATAAATAACACTTTCACTGCGTGGGCTATCAAAATCGCAGCAGATTTTTCTTGGTCTAACTCTAGCAGCTGAGGGTGTAACTTGGAAAAAGCCTAAAAAAGAGTATGAACGCCCTGTCGGTCAGCGGTGCTTCAATAAAGAATACATATCAGAAAGTTGCTTTATTAAATGAAGACAGAACTTTAACCCTTATGGCATAAGCGTGTCAGGAATTATTAAAATTTAACCCTATCACTTTGAAATAAAGTCCAAAATTAGGTGGGAAATATATTTTCTCTGCCTTATAGACTTACCCCCTTATTCATAAAACTTTACGGGCCTGATTTAGCTAAATTATGTTTTATCCCTTTCTTACAAATACATAAGTCAAAATGACAGATAAGGACAAACGATTATTAGCTAATTGAAGTTTGTAGCGCGTTTATGAATAAGGGAGTTAACCTTTTGGACGCCAATGACCGATATATGCGCACCGCAGGTCCAACGCCAAAGACGGATTAATCGGTCACAGACCACAGAGCAACATAGACCTACGTGCATATGCATAAAGTTCAATTTCAGTTTTGACACTTCGGTGACGTGGCGTCCGAGTGACAGCTTTTTTGTTTGACACGGCGTCGAAAAGGTTAATGATTATCACAAGCTGTTTATTCAATAACTTAACTTATCACTTGTCTTTTGCAGTAAAATTATGAGAAATGCTCTGTTTCTTCATTGAAAATCCTGATACGTCGTTTAAGAACTTGACGAAAAACGAATGGGACGACCCAAGACGATACCGTCGTGAAATAACCTCAATAGGAGTTCATTCCAAAAATTATGTCAGGAAGTTACTTTACTAACACTTGAGCGTACATTAAATGATATCACTTTTTGAATGAAAAACGAACTTTAATGATTACCTACTTGTCTTTTGGAGTCATAGACTAATGTTTTGTCTGTGTTTGGAGTACGATTTATGACAATTTGATCAATCGCTTTGGTCATCAACATTTGGCATGTTGACCTAAAGCATACTATATTATATAGCCTTGTGCCGCCCAATGTACATCAGGATGTACAATTGTACACTCAGTTTCGATGGAATGTCAACCTTAATTAAAAACAAAGTAGGTAGCATTTCATTTATCTCGTAAAATTTTCGAACAAATGAAATTCAACCTAATTGAAGATACAACAAGATTCTAACTTCCTTGGCTATAATTTTGTATGGTGGGCGGCACGAGGATAGCCCATTTCAGTCTATTTAACGTAGATTTTGCAGAACCACTTCCATGATCGTACTATTTATGAGGGCCTAGTATTTTTACTCCAAAGAAAGTTTCGGGTCTGGTTACATGCACTTCTTAGCCTTGTCCTTTACCTCGCAAGGATTGTGTGGCATCCTTTTTTAATTATATAGGAGGCAAACGAGTAGAAGTATCACCTGATGGTAAGCGATTACCGCCGCCCATGGACACCCGCAACACCAGAGGGGTTGTAAGTGCGTTGCCGGCCTTTCATATGGGTGTACGCTTTTTCATTCTTCTTTCTTCATTCTTCTGATGACAATACTTCTACTTTGACTTGGGGGTTGAGAAATCGTGTGTTTACAGTGGCAGATTTACCCTAAGGCCAAGTAGGCCCGGGTCTAGGGCGGCAAGATATTTAGGAGCGGCAAATTGTGACAAAAAATTCGCTGATGATAAGAAGAAATAACTCAAAATGTAGTCAATATGATGTGCTGAGAAAGCGGCGGCAAGAGGCCTAGGGCGGCAAAGACTGCAAATCCGCCACTGTATCCAAGATACAATTTTAGGAAGTTGCTGTATTAAAGAAACACTTGTCTGAACTCTGAACATTAGATAATATATTTTTTATATTGTAAGCCTAAGAACAGGTGACTGTGTGGAAGAGGATCTTAGGAAGATGAGGAAGTATACTAATTGAATTGGAAGGTTGCCAAGGATTGCGACAACTCGAGGAAGATATTGGAGGCCAAGACCCACAAACGGTTGCGGCGCCATCAGAAGCAATTTCTAATTTTTTTTAGGTTTTTTTTTTTGGAACATATTCACACGGGTCTTTTTTCTTGCACTTCGGCTTAGTTACGGCTGAATCGCAAGGATTGCGAGGGTTATAGGGCTTCTTGCATGCTTTCGGCTCTGGAGGCGCGCATTCGTTCTTGTCCTTAGGTCGACATTTCCTCTTTGCTTCCGCGGTGGGGTTAGAGAAATCGTGTGCTGACATGTTAAAGTATAACTAAAAATAGTTGCCTTAAGTTTGAATAATCGGTATGAACGCTGCAGTTAAACTGCCTTTGAATTTAAATAATCGATTTTCTGTTTTACATTTTTATATTTTTAATAATCATGGTTTGGATGTCAAATGTGACGTATACAAAAAGTCACTCTATGATGTGGCCATCAAAGAAGATTTTTTTTTTAATTAACTACACAGTTTGGTCAACCGAGTGACCAGCGAGTGCTTTTTTGAGAAAAGATTGGTGTCGTGGCCGAAAGGGTCACGTCACCACCAAGGACGAAAAGGAAAGGAAATTTACAGAAATAAGGATAGAGAAAAGCAAGAATAGAGAAGAGAAGTTGACTTGCAGCAAAACAATAACGCTATTTAAAGAAGAGTAGATAAGTAGAGGGAATATTACGCGGAACTGCGTAGGCCACTACCACAATCCATCACAATCTGAGGGTCTACCGCGAAACAAGAAAAACGAAATTTCGTTATCTAACCTCTTTATCACTCTTGCATATTCGACTGATAAAGAGGCAGATAACAAAATTTAGATTTTCGCGTTTCCCGGTAGGCCGTTCCAGGCAGTGATTCTCAAGAAAGTGGCATCGACAGGTTAAAGAAAAAAAAAATATTTGTATTTTTTTTTTACTTTTAATAATGAAAAATATGTTTTACCACTTCAAGTACCCCAAACTTTCAAAAGGGAACGGAAAATGAAGAAGTTATTTTCAAGACATACAATAACCTATACATTGAACACAGGTTAATGTTAAGCTGTTTACAGTAAAAAATACATTCATTTTTATTTTTTCCCTTGAACGGATAATAATACGAATGTCTCACTTTTAGCATAGATGAATAAACCTTCATACAATATTAAAATGATATTATTACATTAGGCCCCATACCAAATTCTTAAAATAATCGAGACAAGTTAAAGTTAACATTCCGTTACAAAACCCCAGATGTCTGCCTTTAACCACTTGTCTCTACGAAACTACGACACTTGGGTCATAATGGTACCCTACGGTGGTTAGCTTGATACTTACCTAATATTTTGCCATAGTTATGATGTAAATATTTTTTCTCAAACATGCAATGAAATATTGATGTTATGTTCCTTATAATAGGCTGCGAAGTATGACGTTTCAGGTGCGGCTAGGACAAAAGGTCGTTAATGGAATTTCATACACATCTTGCAGGCCTAGGCCGGCAAAGTCCTCTTTTTTAATTTTCATTTCACAGATATTTGTGACACAGCATCGTGGCATTCATCCATTAAAAAAAACTAGAGGCAGTATTTGCTTTATGGTTCGTAATGACACTCTGCCACTACGCCTATAAAAAAAAAAACAAAAAACAATGTTTGCTATAATTTGCAGTTTTATTTGTATAAAATCAACATGAACTTAATAAATAATACATTCTATAATTTTAAATTATAAATTTAACTACACAAATAAAAACATTCAAAATATTTCATCTAAACGTTAGCGGTAAAAAGGTCTACTCAAACACGCGTAGTTATATTTTTTAAATTGTTATGGAGGTAAAGTTGAAAAATATTCATTCTGTTTTATTGGATTTATGGTGCGTTGTTGATTTTTTGACTTTAATATGAGTTTCGACGAAATAATGAAATTAATATTAATTGTAATCGTAGGTGTTGGAATTGGCAGCGTAAGCAGAATTGATTTTAATAACTTGCTGCCTCTACCGCCAAGTCAAAGACGAAGTATGTATATGGTTGCTTATGGCAATTTTATTATTTGAGAAACTAAGAAAAATGGCTTACAGTTTATTAGAAATAGTTTTGTGGCATATTTTAAATGAATGTAACTACAAATTCGTCAACACTGTGGAAATTATACTTATTTACTCCATGCATAAAGCAACGATGTATGTGAAACATGATATCAACATGAAAGACTATGTAAACTTATGTGACGAAAACGACAGTCAGACGGATACAAGGCGAAAAAATCAAAGATACATGAAAATATACGGGTAGTAAAAATACACGACTCGTGTAAAACATACGCGTGATAATGATATAGGTACGTGTTGGTTATATTTTGGGTGTAGTTTACTTTTAGTTTTTTCTATAAATAAAACTTGGGTTTCGTGGATTTTTTATTTTATTTATTTCATTGCATGTTTGAGAAAAGCACTATACATACCTCGGCGGGAAATGGGGTTGCCCGCGCTCAGACCTATGCGGCCTCGCTTCGCTCGGCCGTCTATATGTCTTCGGCCGGCAACCCCTTTCGTCCCGGCCTCTGTAGTAATGTACTATTTGTGTGTATGAGTCAGATGCAATACCGCGCATGTACACGTTGGTACAGGCAGAAAGTATATAGGGAGTTATATATATCTTTCGTACAGGTTAACAGAGAAAATATCCTTGGACAAACTTCGTGCGTGAATATTGTTGTAAAAAAATATAAGGCCTGTGCATGTTTTTAAAAGGTATTGTTTATGTTATTATATAGCATGATATTTTATTTACATAAATTGGTGCTTATAAAATCTAAATAACTAAAACTGGAAGAGCGATGGTTTTGGACAAGACAGGTTATAGTAAAAAGTGCTACTCTTTATTTTTTATAAATATAAGTATTAAATTTAAATAAAAATAATGACTTGGCCTCGATAAACATTGTTTTAGTTTACATTTTTGTTTCATATGAAAAAGAGCAAATAAACATACATTCATTTCAAAAACTCGATGACAGGTTAAGATGCCACTATTTTGAGAATCACTCTTGTAAACAAACCGCCTTGATGCATCAATTGTTTTTTTTTGTGACAACTTGTCAAAAAACAGTTTAAGGCACAGTATGTATAAGTTACTCTATGGATTACGATAGGCGCTGGTGCAGCACTCTGGCGGCAGAACATTGCAGTAATACCCCCTAACACCACGATAGTTGGGAGAAGCGTCGTGGAATAAGGGAACTAATACATTCTATGACTCTTCTTTTTCAAATGTATGAACTCGCACTAAATAATAATCAATAGGGAATATTACGCAAAACTCTGCGTAGAGGGCGTCACTAGCTCAATCACATGGCCTACTGTGAAACACGACAGTCATAAGTTCGGTTCACTCTTGCCTATTCGATCGATAGAGATGCAGATAACGAAATTTCGATTTTCGCGTTTCGCGGTAGGCCACCTGTAATCAAACCGCCTTGAAGCATCAATATCATAGTGAAAACTTGTCAAACAACTGTTTAAGGCCCCGTTCGCACGGCAGCTTTTTCAACGCGCGTTAAAAAAGCGTTTGAATGACGCAAATGGATAACCATGTATGTATTCACACGAAGGCGGTTTTTAAGCGCGGCGCTTTTTTATCGAGCACTGTTCGATTTTCGGCGTTGAGCGTTGGCGTCAAATTGAATAGACCATACGGAAATCCGTGTATCTGTTCTCACAAGCGTTGAAAAAGCGCCGGCGCTGCTGTCAGTTGGCTGTCAAGTGTCAATTTTTGGTGTCAATCGTCAAGATTATTATTAGTTTCACCTTAAAAATGTCAACTTTTGCTTACAAATTCCTGAAATATTCAAGCTATATTCAAATAATACGTCGTAATAGCAAATAAAGTATGGCTTTGCTGAGATGCGTACGTGGCAGTACGACTCACAAGTGATTTTTAAGCGTTCATATGAACACAAATATTGGAAACGGTAAAAAAGCGCCAACGTCGGGTTTTAACGCAACGCTTTTTAAGCTGTCGTGCGAATGGGGCCTAAGGCCTAGTATGCGTAAGTTACTCTATGGTTTAGTATGTGCACTAGTGCTGCACTCTGGCAAGAGAACATTGCAGTAATGCTCCCCATTAATGAGTGTGTAAACAGACCAGTACGGTTACCATCAGTTTGTCACTGACATAAACGCCGTTGAGAACGTAATTTACTTTCTATACATCCCGTTTGCACTAATATGCGAGTGCGAGCGAGATGTATAGAAAGTAAATTACGTTCTCGACGGCGTTTATGTCAGTGACAAACTGATGGTAACCGTACTGGTCAACGAGCTTTGAGTTCGCGAACGCAAAAATTACCCGCCCGTCTATCATCCCCTTTAAATTTTTATTTTGTAAATACAGAACTTACCATCTGCATTGTAATTTAGTTTTAAATACATTGTCTTAAAATTCATTTTCAAAGGTTTTGCTTGTCATAGTAAATACTATGTTAAAAACTTCAAAAATAACTCTGTCCAATTTACTGTTACAATAGTGCAGTACAGCAGCATGTATCGCACATTTATCGATATCGATAAATGTATTGCACATTTATCGATATCGATAAACAGTAGGTACGCCAGTAGTGGCAAGCCCTAGCGTTGTTTTTTTTTGTGTTGGCAATATTGACATGTATTTGGTGTGTTGGCACAATGTACGTTCCTAATTCGGTTTAAGGCTTGTTCCAGAGTGCCGACTCTTAAAACGTAGTGATTATATGCTCTTTGACTCTGTCATATCAATAGAAGTCACCCAAGAAACCTGTGTGCAAAATGTTTTAAATTAATATACAAAGCACTACAAAACTACAACAATCAACAAAATCATAAAACACACTTAAAATACTCGTATTAACTAGAATGCCAAACCCAAAGAAAACTGAAGAAAACCCATGCGAGATCGATGTTAATTGTACAGGGAAAGCCAAATCTGGTACCGATGGTCCTTGTGTGGTAAAAATTGATAAACCTGAAAATGAACAAAAAGAATTACCAATAAAAAAATCAGAAACTGAAAAAGAATCACACAGCAAAACGACGGCGAAGAATCTAGACAACGAACAAGCAAGGATAAACAAGGAAGCATGCTCAGGTTGTTTCAATTTGTTCAAACGTTTATAAAAGAATAGCTACAGCTTAATCCGTAATGGTCTAAGAGCTAGCCACGGAAATAGGTATGCAATTTATAGAGCAACGAAATCCCTCTAGTTAGTATGCCATACTATCGTTATTAATTAATCCGGGCGCCTGGCAGCTGTTTAGCGGTGGGTGCGGGAGTGGTTGGGCAACAAAGGGGTTGTAAAATCAATCGAAGGTGTGCAATTTATAGAGCTCTGATTTTGGTGTGATATAATTTAGCTAAATATGTATTTAATTCAAATATAACAATGCCAGGCGTTTTAATTGGGGGAAAAGTAGTGCCAGGTGACGTACAAGATTCGCGAAAAAGTACCAAAATAGGTTTGCAAATTATAGAGCGACGAAATCTTTCTAGTTAGTGTGCCATACCATCATTATTAGGGCGAGCGAAGCGAGCCCTATCACTAATCGACGAACTATGCATTCTTGTGGTACACTTTACGGAAAAACTACTGCACTGTTAGGTTTGAAATTTAACATAGTAATTTAAATTCATGTCTAGATGTGTTATCAAACATAAAAATATCTTTTTATAAACCTAAAAAATAAAATAAAGTAATAACACTTCGTATTACTACTAGCGCCATCTGTTGGCAAAATGATGAATTAACATTCGTGCTAATGTTAATTATTTCTTTCTCTAACAGATGGCGTTAGTAATAAATAAATAAATAAATATTGGACATTCTTATACAAATTGACTAAGTAAGAAGGCTTGTGTTGTGGGTATTCAGACAATACGATACCTATGTGGTGTTTTCAAGTTCAATAATGTCGATGGCGCTTACGCCATTAACAACGATGAATACCAAAGTGGGTACAATTTTGGATTCAACCCACCTCGCTTCACTTGGTTTGATTCCCATTTTAGCAATTAAGTTTTTGTGAATACCTACTAGAACAATCAATCTTGCTGTACTGCGGAGGTCAATTTACTCGTATGTTTTGTGACGCTGACGATGTGATGATCAGTCATGTTGTGTTAGCAAACTTAAATCGGGTATTTTCAGTTCGAGATACAGTTTTGGCGCCATTAATTTATTACGTAAGACGATTTTGGGGTGGAGGGGGGTCGAACATATCTTATTTTTTCTTACAAGGGGGTGGGAGGGGGTTTTCATAGTTCTTAAGTAAGATCACAAAGATTTTTTTTATTTTTTTTAATTTCTATGAAATTATGACGTTTAAAATAATACTTCCACACTCTATGCTATCAAACACGGTGCAGAGTTAGCTTAAACAAGCTCAAGTACATTTGTACAAGTACAAATAAACATTCATAAAAATATTTTTTTGAAAATAAATTATATTGGTGGGAGGGGGACGGGGTCAGCCTATTCTTATTATTTCTTACATAGGGGAGGGAGGGGGTCAAAAGCTGGCAAAAATTGTCTTATGTAATTAATGAATGGCGCCTTTAGTGTTACTATTGCTTGGAACTGCTAAAATTATAAATAAAGATAAGCATAATTAATACAAACTTCAGTGAGTTAGGGCCGATACAGACGGACTACAACCCGACTGCAACTTGTATGGGAACTGCATGCCAATCGAAACGTCGGCGTGCAGTTCAGCAAAATGACCCAGTACCCTGGCAGTACCTAGTGGAACTCAGGTTTGGTGTAACAAAGGCACATTATGGTTTGTTCATCCGACTCATCTTGATGAGCACTTAGGAGAGTAGTACCCAAGATAGAGCCGATGCCGAACCCTAGCAGTACCTAGTGGAGCTCGGGTTTGATGCAACATACATAGACACTCGCTGTTTTGGATATCCGACTCGTCATGATGATCACTGGGTAGATCAGTACTTTCAGTACCCAAGATAGCTGATGCTGAACCCTGACAGTGCCTAATGGAGCTCGGGTTTTATACAACATAGGCACACGCTGTTTTGGTCATGCAACTCGTCTTGATGAGAACTTAGGAAAGTAGTACCCAAGATAGAGCAGATGCTGAACCCTGGCTGTACCTAGTGGAACTCGATCAGGTTTGATGCAACATAGACACACGCTATTTTGGACATCCGACTCGTCATGATGAGCACTTGGGAGAACAGTACCCAAGATAGAACTCATGCTGAACCCTGGCAGTACCTAGTGGAACTCAGGTTTGTTGCAACATAGGCACACGCTGTTTTGGCCATCCGACTCGTCTTGATGAGCACTTAGGAGATTAGTACCCAAGATAGAGCTGATGCTAAACCCTGGCTGTACCTAGTGGAACTCAGGTTTGGTGCAACATAGCCACACGCTGTTTTGGTCATCTGACACGTCTTAATGAGAACTTGGAAGAGCAGTACCCAAGATAGAGCTGATGCTGGACCCTAGCTGTACCTAGTGGAACTGTGTGTGTTAGTTTATGTGCGGAGCAGCGTGATTACCGCCAGTAGGTGTCCAGACGGGATAGTTTTTCGATCAATTGTGTGGAGTGGACGCAAAAATAAATTCAAGAACATTGGCTCGCTGACCCAACATTATATAGGAAAGCCAGTTGGGTTCCTTACAAAAAGTACTGGGCGGCCGTGTAGGATGTAATAAGCACTTATGAAATTGTATGTTACGTGTGGATGATATTGGCAATTTGATTTTGTCGTCTGGACACGTTACTTTCAAAGGACAAAGTAAAAGCTGTAACAGACAGGCGTACCGGACAGCAACCGGTTCGGTACGTTAAGGTAGAAAACCTCCGCGAGCCCTTACAAAGCTCTGCTTTTTGCTAGTTAATTAATCCGGGCGCCTGGCAGCTGTTCAGCGGTGGGTATGACAGTGGTTGGCCAACAAAGGGGTTGTAAAATCAATTGAAGGTGTGCAAGTTACAGAGCTCTGTGTTTGGTGTGATATTATAGCTAATTATATGTGGGTCGTTCTTTCTAAATTCTTGATGTAATAATCCTTACTTATAAGCTCAATCATTTTCTTTTTTGAAAAATGGCCATTCTCATGTGCTCTTTTTATAATCTCGGATTCCATAGTCTTTGGTACCACGAGATGCTTCTGTATGCCTTTGTAGAGCAAACCATTTTCCAAGTAGTAGTCCTGATACTGCGTGTTGTTTTTGAGCACCTCTATGATCGCTTTTAGCCCATCATCGTTTTCTTGTGAAGTCTTTAGTCGTTGATGAATCGGCCCGTTACATACTGCCACATATGGGTTTCGGCTGAGTGCATCCACATGCTGCATCTTACTTCCAGCTCTGTGCTCAATTTCATGTAATACACAGGATGCAGCTCTGCGTCTTCTCCTCTTTGTAACAGTATCGCAGAGATCGCTGCCATCGAGGCATCTGTGTGCATCTCAGTCTGCAATCTGGGGTTAAATATGCGAAGCACTGGCTGACTCACCAGTCTCCTCTTCAGCTCTTCAAAAGCAGCTCGGCATTCATCATTAAACTCATAACTGTTTTCTCGTTTTAACAGGTCTGTCAATGGTTTCGAAATCATGGCAAAATTCTGGATATATTTTCGAAAGTAGGATGTTAGTCCTATAAAACTCTGCAATTGCTTAGTATTGGTGGGCACAGGGAATCTGGCAACAGCGTCTGTTTTCTCTGGTGAAGGCCACACCTGTCCGTCTTTAATAACATGGCCCAAGTACTCAACTTGTCTTTGAACCAGTTGTGACTTCTTCCAATTTATCTCCAGCCCGTACTCAGCCGCCACCTCCAATACTTCTGCCAGTCTGCTCACAGCGTCATCTTCATTTTCTGCGGGAATGATTATATCATCAATAAAAATAAGGATAATACCCCTAGCAATCAGGTCCCTGAAAATCGCTGTGATAAATCTGGTGAACACTTTTGGACAGATCGAAGGAACTCGAACTGGCCCGTCATGGTAACAAACGAAGTGTATTTGACAGATTCTTCGTCCACAGGCAAATGAAAATAGCCATTCTTTAAGTCTAAAGTGCTAAACACTTTAGCATTTGCCAGTCTGTCAATATGGTCTTCAATGACTGGGAGAGGATACTCGTCTTTAACAATCTTTTGGTTCAGCCGTCGATAGTCCACACACACCCTCGTACTACCATCTTTCTTTTTTACTAATACTAAAGGGCTTGCATAATCAGAATAACTCACCTGTACTATGCCGTCTTCAACCCACTTAGCTATCTGCTGATCTACCTCAGTCTGCTCCCTCGGGGCCAACCTCCTTGGCCGCTGAGCCACAGGGATGTCGTCTTTGAGCACGATCTTGAGCTTGATCGGCGCCTCTTTCGTCTTGCTAGGAACATACGACTGCACCATGTTGTTCACCTTTTCCCGTATCGCGGGGCTTACCTCGTTACCTATAACAGAAGGGTCATCCACACGTATGGTATACACCCAACGAATACGCGGTAAAATCAAAACAAACCCGTCTTCCAACACAGTCGTACAATGTTTCAGTAATTCTTGCCCGATAATCATTCTAAATAAATTAACTGGTAGGTTATCTTTGTCAATAACAAAAAACTTCATGTCGTTGTACCAAAATCCGTCAATTAACAACTTTAACTTAACTTGTCCATAACATTTCACACCACCGCCAAGTCCAGTGATATTATCATCGGGATCGCATTCAACAAGCTCCGGCGCACTTAATTCGCTGTAGCACTCGATCGTCAGAATGTTTATATCACTACCGGAATCGATTAACGCGATTTCGTCCTTTCCGCACACGGAGATTTGTTTCAACGGTTTGTTATTAATCGTTTTCGGTCTCGTAGTCGTCATAACAGTTGTTAAACACTGATAATCATTCGTCGTTGTAGTATTTTCAGCGTCGGCGCAGCTAACGTCATTGCCGCCGTCCGAAGTGAAGTTTGTGACATTCGCGTGACACATGAAACTCCTTTTCCCGCCGCTGGCGGCGCCACCGGCGTTACTCGAGTGAAGTTTTTTCGTGTTGCCAACTTCACTGCTGTTCGCCGCTGCGTTTCCGTCGTCCTTGCCGCGTGAATTTGAATTTGTGGCTTGTGGCGTTTTACACTGTGATGAAATATGCCCAAAATAATTGCACCTGAAGCATTTTAAACCCTTGTCTTTATGCGGACACTCAGTCGATGAATGACTCATTTCTCCACAGCTAAAACATCTTGTAAACGCCTGCCGCCTGTTTGACTTCTCGTGATCTACGTACTTCGACTTAGCTTCTTTTTCTTTGCTCGAACCAGACATATTTTCTTTTAGTTGCTCGTATATTTTAATCTTCTCTTTTAAGTCACTATAGGTACTCACGCCGTACAACATGATTTTATTAACTTCTTGGTCTCTTATTCCCTCCACGATGTACTTTATCGCTACGTAGTCGGGCATCTTGCCGCGTTTTCCCAATTCTTTCATTGTAAACATGTATTCTAGGCAGGACTCACTCGGTTTCTTGTACCTGGAGCTCATCAACTCGTGTATCGTCTTAATATCAATCGTATCAGGAAACTCTTTTAGAACTGCAGCTTTAAATTCATCCCAAGTCTTGAATATTCGCTCCGCCCGGAACCATAGTAATGCCGTTCCCGCCAGCGAACGTCTTGCCATCAGCAACTGCTGTAATGGGGTCCATCCGCAGAGCTCCGTACTGTCTTCAACGTCCTGGACCCACCTAGCCGCTGGGTAGGTCTTGTCCTGACCGGTAAACTTAGGTATGAGGCCTTCGGTGAGATGCAACATACCGCTGCCGGCGCCATGCCACGTATTTGCCGCGAGCTCGTCGTCTTGCCTCCGCCGGTTTTTACGTGGTGACATCTTCGTCGTCGTTAGTAATCGTCGTTGTCGTCGTCGTAAGTCGTCGTAAATCGTCTTTAAGCGTAAATCGTCGTCTTCTTGGTAGCGTCTTCGTCAAGGTCAAGTCTTCAAATCGTCATATTTTCGTCGTAATTCGTCGTCTTCTTAATTTTGAGCCGTTCCCACATCTGACACCAAAACTGTGGGTCGGGCGAACACAAAACAGCTCAAAATATCTTTAAAACTTTTATTATTGGAAAAACACAGGAAATTTACACCCGCACATCGTACGTCCCAAATCAGTCTCTTTGAATCACCGGTAACAATTCAAAATCCGCCCATGGCGTTTTGCTATCTCTTTCACACGCTCTGATACTCGTCATCATACTCTCTCGTTCACACATCGTTCATTCAACAGTTCGTTCTATCACTCACTCGTTCATTCCTTACGTTCCAATCCACGCATCCTACATATATATTTAATTCAAATATAACAATGCCAGGCGTTTTGTTTGAGGGAAAAGTAATGCCATGTCCAAGATGCGCGAAAAAGTGCCAAGTCATCTCATTTACTGTGTCAAATTGTATCGTGTTTCGTTACTTGGGTGGGGTTGGGCTGATTTGAAAACGGGACTCTATTACTAATCGCACTTGGCCGGTTTTATCGAACTAATTCAAATTTGTCAACAATTTAAAAGATGATTTAGACTGGTTATCCGTAACACATCTAAAGAACTCAAGTTGCGGAGCGTTGGGCGTGACACGGCAGCGCGGTCGACGCGGGCGGCCCGGGCGGCGCGAGGCCAGTTGCTCTTTGTCGTCGCCTGGCGGGGTGATCGACTGAATATTTGCGCCTGTATTTTTGCACACACGATTTTGAAGGTCCACTCTAATGAAAAAGTAAAGGCCCAGACCTCTATAAATGAGACAACTTTGGCACTTTTTTCCGCACCTTGCACGTCATCTGGCAATAGTTTTCCCCCAATTAAAACGCCTGGCAGTGTTACATTCGAATTAAATACATAATTAGCTATTATACTACATCAAACTCAGAGCTCTATAAATTGCACACCTTCAATTGTTTTTTCAACCCCTTTGTAGCCCATCCACTCCCGCACCCACCGCTGAATAGCTGCCAGGCGCCCGGATTGATTAATAATGATAGTATGGCACACTAACTAGAGGGATTTCGTCGCTCTATACATTGCATACCTGTTTCCGTGGCCAGCTCTCCCTCTATAATGTAAACACAGGACTATGATATTTGAAAGATAGGTAGAGTCTGTTCAGAAAGAGAAGAGTCGTGGAATGTGTTCAATTACTTCAGAATGGTGTCAATCTGATACCATAAATGAATTTGCCAACCCCGATTTATACGAAAACGATACCAAACATGGCTTAGTAGCTTCAAAGAAGTAGATATGAAGATAAAATTGAGAGCTCCAAATAAACTTTCAAGAGAGGATATCTCGAAAACTATTCAATATTTATATCGAAAAACTAGACAAAATTAAACTTATAAACTGATATAGATATCACATCAAAGAAAAAGTAACCAAGTCCACCGGCGGCCGAGGAACCCAACCTTTTAAAGATAGCATACACCAGAAAATTTGGGACGGGTATCGCCGTGGCCACCCGGCCACCCGGTCTAGGGTAAGGACCTTAGCCGCGTAAGAAGACGCGGGTTCAATTCCCGCCTCGACCACCGGTGGATTTAGTCACTTTTTCTTTAGTGTATGATATCTATTCCAGTTTATAATTGATATAGGTAGTAGTGTGACTACTTAAAAAACACAAATCAAAATATTTTCATAAAAATAATAATTTATTCCCTAGTTGGAAATTTAAACTTGTAGCAAATTTATTCAGCTTTCGTTTTGTGTAAGTAGTTAAATAAATAAATAAAATAAATAAATAAATAGTATAGGACATTTTTACACAAATTGACTAAGCCCCACGGTAAGCTCAAGAAGGCTTGAGTTGTGGGTACTCAGACAACGATATATGTAATATATAAATACTTAAATACATGGAAAACAACCATGACTCAGGAACAAATATTTGTATCATCATACAAATAAATGCCCTTACACGGATTCGAACCCGGGACCATCGGCTTCATAGGCAGGGTCACTACCCACTAGGCCAGACCGGTCGTCAGAAGTAGTTATGTCGCTAAGACGCAGTTTGCAAGATATCGGTGAAAAACCAAAAAATGGGACCTTCAATCCTATTATTCCGTTGCTAAAAGAAAGAAGTGTAGAGCTAGACCAAGATAAGTCTGCAACGATTTTGATAGCACACGCAGTCCAAGTGTTATTTTTAACGTTAAACTTCTATGAAATTATGACACATAAATAACACTGCGTGTGCTATCATAATCATTGCAGACTTATCTTGGTCTAACTTGAATTTCCAATCATATAGTAATAATAATAAGCCTTTATTTAACCATCTTGTAAGTGTGTTACATTACATTTCATCTTAAAAATCTACGATTAATTCTAAACAGAACTATGATATTTAACATTAAGTAAAAATTAAAAAAAAAAACTAGCAAACTTTGTTGTTATGATGGTCTCGCTTCTCAGCATAGGCCTCCCCTAAAGATTTCCACAATTCACGATCACGTGCTTTTCTCATCCATGTAATCTCTGCTACTTCTTTAATATCATCTTCCCATCTGCGACGTTGTGAGCCTTGCGCTCTTTTGCGGTATCTTGGGCACCACTCTGTTACGTCAATAGTCCATTTGTCCTTTTTATTTCTTACCATATGACCAGTCCATCTCCATTTAAGTTTTTTAATGCAGTATGTTGCGTCGACCATTTTTATTTGTTTTCGCATCCATTTAAGTTATATTCTGTCTCTTAATTTGACGTTGAGTATACTACGTTCCATGTTGTGCTGACCGACTTGTAATTTGTGTATGTGCTCTTTGGTTAAGCTCCATGTCTGACCCCGTACGTCATGCTTGGCAGGATACACATATAGTAAGTATGCTTTAATTTTCAGATGTATATACTCCACCCGTATGTGAAAAAGAAAGAACAATACCTCCTAACCCACGCAAAGAATTCCAGAAGAAGAAGAAAATTAAGAAAGAAGAAGAAGAAGAAGAAAAAGAAGACCCGTGTGCTCCGAACCCGTGTTTTTCGTCACTAGAAAATCCAAAAGATGATGAAGAAGATGAGCCGTGTGACCGGTGTGACTAATGTTGGTACATTTTTGAAGGGGATAATATAAGGGAGATATTATGCGATTTTTCACAATTATACTTTTAAAGAGCAAAGGAGATTTTACCTTTATCATACCTGCTGTTCAACCTGGTTTACGGCCCGAATCGAACTTTAAGATACGTCAGTTAATAGATCTAGAAACGATATGGATTAGATATGTCAGTGTCAAATGTGACGTTTCTTCAAACAAAAACGTCACTTTTGACACTGACACATCTAATCCATATCGTTTCTAGATCTATTAATTGACGTATCTTAAAGATCGAATCGGGCAGTTAAGGTTCACGAAATATAAAGTGAGCCGATCTTGTTCGAACTTGTTCGAGAGACTTTATATTTCGTCCAATTTACCTATGTACCATCGCCCAAACTGTTAACTGTACACCGGTGGACCTTATGCTTTGCCTTTTGTAATAAGGTTCACCGATGTAAAGTTAGAAGTGTTGCTGTTTGTACAGTCAAAGAATTTCATTTCAAATTTCAATACCATTTCGTACCTTTCAGAGTGACAATCAATGTGTGTGTGTGTGTGTGTGTGTGTGTGTGTGTGTGTGTGTGTGTGTGTGTGTGTGTGTGTGTGTGTGTGTGTGTGTGTGTGTGTGTGTGTGTGTGTGTGTGTGTGTGTGTGTGTGTGTGTGTGTGTGTGTGTGTGTGTGTGTGTGTGTGTGTGTGTGTGTGTGTGTGTGTGTGTGTGTGTGTGTGTGTGTGTGTGTGTGTGTGTGTGTGTGTGTGTGTGTGTGTGTGTGTGTGTGTGTGTGTGTGTGTGTGTGTGTGTGTGTGTGTGTGTGTGTGTGTGTGTGTGTGTGTGTGTGTGTGTGTGTGTGTGTGTGTGTGTGTGTGTGTGTGTGTGTGTGTGTGTGTGTGTGTGTGTGTGTGTGTGTGTGTGTGTGTGTGTGTGTGTGTGTGTGTGTGTGTGTGTGTGTGTGTGTGTGTGTGTGTGTGTGTGTGTGTGTGTCTGTGTGTGTGTGTGTGTGTGTGTGTGTGTGTGTGTGTGTGTGTGTGTGTGTGTGTGTGTGGGTGTGTGTGTGGGTGTGTGTGTGTGTGGGTGTGTGTGTGTGTGTGTGTGTGTGTGGGTGTGTGTGTGTGTGTGTGTGTGTGTGTGTGTGAGTGTGTGTGTGTGTGTGCGCGCGCGCGCGCGCGTGTGTGTGTGTGTGGGTGTGTGTGGGTGTGTGTGGGTGTGTGTATGTAATTTTAAAAAGTATTAACACCGTAAATTGAAATGAATTTTGAATTTATACTTGCTGCATGTGTACCGTGTGTGGGGTGTGTGTGTGTAGAACATATTATGTTATTAATGACGTTTTACGGATGAGTGCATAATTATTTTCCATCATAAACTTATTTTTCCATCATATTTTGAGGGAAACGTACGTTCGTGTCTTGCTATTTCAGTCAGTCTCAGTACAAAAGTACTGAGGTCGACTGAAGAAGCATGACAAAAACGAACGTTTCCGAGAAAATACGATGGAAAACAATTATGCACTACATCCACTACATCTGTATCAGGTATGTAATTTCGGGCTTTCTGAAATAAGAATCTGAATTGACATTTCATCACTTTTGACAGAATTAATATAGTATTGTTTGGTACTGTCAAGCCATGTCACCAGTCAACAATGAACGAAAAACGCAGAATTTTATCTTAAACTCATCGAACCAAAAATGCCGGATCCCAATAAGAAAATATCCACTCCATCTCAAGACTCGCCGTGTGAGATAAAACTAGCTTGCGCTGGAGGAGCCAAAGACAAAAAGAAAACCTGTGAAAAGATAATTAATATAGAACACAGAGACGGAAAAACAGACACACCAAAAAAAGCCAAAACACGTAAATCTGCGGAAGAAAAACAAGCAACGTTGATTAAAGAACCGTGCCCTTTAGGTTAATATACTTAATAGTTACTGCGGGTTGGCCATAGAATAGAGCAGCAATTTGTGGGTGGGGGTATGTGGGGGGATGGAGGGATGGAATTGGTTACCTTACTGCTATGGCGCGACGGATCGAAGTGGATTTTGGCCTCCGACATCAAATGCTTCTCAACAAAGCCTTTTCTTTCCAGTCGATGACGCCGAGGTTGCTAAGGTCTACTTAATTGTATAATCATCATCATCGTCGGCATCATATTTAAGGACTTGACTCTTGTTGCTGGAGTAATGTTCACGTATTTTTATTCTAGGCCTTCTGTTTGATAGCCTGATATACGTTTACTTTTTCTTACATTTATTCTGTTAGTGACCCGCACACCATTACACAAAACCTTGACAAATTATACACTTAAACCTTTCTTAATAAGCACTCTATTGATAGGTGAAAGCCGCATGAGAATCCGTACAGTAGTTTTTGAGTTTATCGCGAACATACAAACACACAAAAAGACAGACGCGGCGGGGAACTTTGTTTTATAAGTAGTGATTAGATGTAAATAATCGTTATTTGGCTCAATTTTTAACAGGTCAGCGTTCAAAAACTAGATTTTTGGTTAATTCTAAAGCCTTATCCTTCAAAATCGCCATCTTTAGCAAGTATAATATAAATTGAAAAATCATTTTTATTTACTTTTTGAAATTGTAGTTGCAATGTTAATGAACATATCGAAACCAAAATAATAGGCATTTATTAGGGTTCCGTACCCAAAGGGTAAAAACGGGACCCTATTACTAAGACTCCACTGTCCGTCTGTCTGTCTGTCATGCACTAGGCTTTCTCATGAACCGTGATAGCTAGACAGTTGAAAGCTTCACAGATGATGTATTTCTGTTGTCGCTATAACAACAAACACTAAAAAGTGCGGAACCCTCGGTGGGTGAGTGCGAATCATACTTGTCCGGTTTTTTATTCTAATTTCTCATTTCAAGGAGTTGGCTGCCAATTAGCAAGACCAGAACAGACGACAGACCCAGCTGCTAGAATAGACAAAGAAAAGCCAGGATGTATCAACTTTGAATCATGTGAGGAGGATGAAGAAACGACAAAGGACAAAAATCTAGAAACAGGCTGTTTGGATTTCGAAGACTGTGACGAGTATTTGAAAGAGGAAAAAAAGAGGGTCCAGCAAATGAAGGCAGAGAGAAAACAGAGGAAAAAGGAGGAAATGGCGAAAGCGAAAGCGAGAGAAGCGGAGAGAGAGGAGAAGAGTTAAAAATGTACTGCAAAAGAATTAAATTCATTTTGATTAGACCCGTCTCTTCTTGTTATGCACATGCATGTGCGCTGGAAATATAATGTGCCGGGTCCACATAGAGCGAACATACGTATACCCGTATACGCTCGGCCGGGGCACGTCTACACTGGCCGTTTTGTGCGCGAGGTGTGGACCCGACTCTAGTTCGTTTTTTTTAGCATTCACATTTTTACCTTATTTCTAAGGTAAACAATCTTGATGTGTATTTTTAGTGAAAAACACGTTTTAAAAATAAGTCACGGCAAATAACAATTATGAATCTAATACGATCATTTATATGCTCCTGATTTCATAAGTAGTAGTTACTGATGAAAAGACATGTCAAGATCGCTTACCTTCTTTCTACTGCAAAAAAATCGAACTATAATGATTTATATTGTGCATGAAGCGCTAGCCGCATATATCGCCTCGGCACATTAACAATTTGGTTCGTCGCGCGCTTGCCTGTCTGTCTCCTCGGAGCCTGTCTCTGTGCCTGCAGTTTAAGAGAATGGCGAGAGACGACAGCAAGCGTCCCGGACAGAGCCACGTTAGTTCCGTGGAAACTAGGAATGGCCCAGAGGACCTTCCGACGAAATTCGCAAATTGCGGGGATCTTTCTGTATTACTCCAATTAAGGCGTAATTAGAGTGACAGTGAAAGATGCCCGCAATTTGCGGACTTCGATTTTCGAGGGCATAACCCTGGTGTAGGACGCGCCGTGCGTCGACACCAGGTGTCGACGCACGCCCCAAAGGTCCTTTGCACAAATGCACAAACGCAAAGGTCCTTTGCACAAATGCACAGTCCCATATTGGGGCGACCCGCATTCAGGTCGGCGCTGCAGTTGACTAGGCTCAGATATTCAAATACTCAATCTTAACGACTATGAGCTTGTAGCGCTCACGCTGACATTGTGAGATGTCCCTAGTCAGCCGACCTGAAAGCATTCATAAGGGCACTGTCGGCGCGCCAGGTCGACACCATATCGGACTCTAAGGCTGGCACGTACCTCTCAACGTATCTTACCTTGTACTTGTACTTGTACCTTGCAAGTCAGAGAGGGACCACCGCCAGTGTCTTGGGGTCTGGTTGGACGGGGTTTTCTTTTTGTAATTGAGTTTATTTTATAGCTGGTGCATGTATGCTTGTGAGAGTTGTTAACGCATGCAGCAAGCGTGGGTTACATGCGCCGTGTGCAAGAACCATAAGACGATAAATGAAAGTATTGTTACACGTTCGAGTAAAGGTATTGTTACACAATCATTCTCTGCAGTAGCATGCTAATAAGTAATAAGCATGCTTATGAGCATGTTCAATATGAGCATGTTTTGAACGGTTTACAGCTGTTTGCCACTAAAAAGTAAAAAGCATGCTTAAAAGTAGTACGTCTTCAACACACATTTGCTCAATAGTAGCAAATGATTTCAGGTATGTCTAACAGTACCTTAAGAATTGAGAGTAAAAAACATGTAAAAAAGAAGGTAATAACTTGACAACTTATTTTAACTTATTTTTATAAACGTCAATTAAAATATAGAGATGATGGGGTTTGAATTAAATTTTAACAAAACAAAATATCTTTCATCCTGAAAAATGTGACAACAATAACCAAACAAATATGTTTACCACAAAATAACCACGGTGACTTTAAAAATTTAACTAATCAATACTTGAATTCTTTGTTTGCTAAATTTCATGAGATTTTTTCAATTTTGCTAAGTTTCATAATTATTCAAAACAATAAGATAAAACACCCAAAATGGTTGTTCTTGGCCAAGATTCATCTGCTACTAAAGAAGACAATCTAGAAAATGACCCAGAAGAAAGTAATAGTGATACTGAAACTAATGAAAAAGAAAAATTGAAGACAAAAACTGATTTGCCGCCTACTGAGCTTGAACGTTTAAAAACATTTACCCAGAAAGTTGCAAGATGTGCAGCCAAATCATTCTGCGACACTTATGTTCACCCTTTAGTAATAAAAAATCCCCACCCAGTGCCAAATAAATCAGAGACCATAACTGCTCAAAATCAAGAAGGTCAATCAGTCACAATAATTGATCCAGCAGAAGATCAAAGCGAAATAATACTAAATCCAAAGCAAGAACAAAAAGAAAAACAAGTTTCATCAATACAAAACCGAAGACGAGAGATAGAAAAAGAAAGTTATAGACAAGCAGCAGTAGTCAATCCAAATAAAATAAAAGGCCCAATAGCAGCCACAGTTAACCTATTACAAGAAAAGGAAATGGCCATATTAGATAAAGAAAAACCTGGTATATCAATTGATATAGCAAAAATTTTGTCATATATTCCTTGCAAGCTTGCTTCTTGCGACCAAAAAGATGAGAACGCATTGAATCTAGAATCAAAACCAAGTGAACTATCGGGGCCTTCTGACGTTAATTGTAGCGGTTCTCAGTCCAGCACTTCGCAAGAAACAAAAGAAGATGACGAAGAAATTGACAAAGATACCATCGAGGAAGCATCTCCATTTACAGAAGAATAACAGTATATCGTCGGCCTAAGTCGCAAACCTCGTAACTCCTCCGGGGGATTGTTGTCCAAGGTAGCAATTACTAATTTCCTTGAAATGGAGTTACGAGGTTTGTGAGTTAGGCCGACGATATGGTCAATACAGGCAAAAAAAAACATTAATTGAGTTATAAGATGCGCAAAATCTAAGACAATTTCGTGCTTCAACAGGTAAACGAGATGTCGCTGTACAGATCCACACATTTTGCGGTAATTCTGATTGTCAAAAGTTGACATTTGACAATTCAGTGACCGCAAAACATATGACGCAGTACATCGTCATCTGTTTTGGATGTAAAACTAAGGGGCACGTTTTTTTCTCAGACTTTACCTATGTATTACAATCAATTTTCTTTGATACAGGTAAGTGTGGCGGGCCTTCACATTGCAAATTGCGAGTAAGTTCATAGATTTGCTAGTTGCTATTTGGGTTTAGTGGCAAATATAGGAACTCGCACTAACCACTAGTCAAATATAAACCGGCCCCAATGTGTAGGATACTCACATTTATCTTACAGCCACACTTAACCGTATTTACCTTATTATCTTTACAAATACAATAATTGTGAGGAGATCATTTAAACCTTATTCAAATAAACCTTACAACATATACATACATATATTTTATGTTGCACAGTTGTATTTTGAACGTAGATAAGTTTGCAAGAAGTGTGTCCATAAAATAAACTTAATCTCAAATAAATAAATATATAAATTAAACAAGACCTTTTATCTCAGATCTCCCTATAAATTAAAACCATAATATTTATAGTCTTCCATAAATAGTCATAAGTTAGTTAGGTCTACACGGTCTACAGTATCATGAAGATGTAAAAAAATCAAACTTCAAGTTAACGTAAACTAATAAACATAGTTATAGTTAGACCAAAACAAGTCTGCAATGATTTTGATAGCACACGCAGTGCAAGTGTTATTTTAAAGGTCAAACTTCTATGAAATTATGACGTATAAATAACAAAATCGCATCGACATCGGTCCATCCGTTGGAAAGCTACGATGCCACAGACAGATAGACAGACAGACATTGGCGTCAAATATAAAACACAGGAATATTATATCTATGTGACACCCCTATTTTTGCGCCAGGGGTTAAAAATAAAGCTATACATATATTCTTATAAATTATTTCTTATACATTTGTAAAAAAAAATATTTTTATTCCATCGCCGATTAAACCAATGGCTTCAATGTTTTTAGATAACAGAAAATGTATCAGAAACAATATTTTGGAAAGTTACTCTATGTTTGATGTTTAGAATTGACAGCAAAGTGTCAAAACAAAAAATGGATTTTCCTTAATGTTAAATTTATGTTAAATTATCTTTAAAATGCAAAAGATCATGTCATGTGGTGCAGGCGTCGGGTTTTGGATTTAGATGAACAACAAAGACGCTTCATACTATTATGCTTCCAATAAAATACGGAGACGATGATAGCTTTCTAAGTGATTTTTCTCTACATTCAACAGTTGATAAAGAAACACAAACCGAACCAGATTGCATCACCGAACAAATGAAAGAAGTAATTGTTACAAGACCTGGTGTTACTGGGCAAGATATTGAAAAAGTATTGGAGTACCGTGATATACTTAATGACACAGGAATTATCGATAGTAACATTAGTATTGAAAATATAAAACAATACAAACAAGGTGTCCTAAGTGCGCATTCATCCCACGGAACTTTCATATTCGGAAATATTCTTCAACGCGAAAATCCCATTGGATCGCACCTGAATAAATATTGGATATTGGACGAAAGTATTGAAAAAGAATTCCCTAACAGTGGATACGTATATATCCCTTGCGTTGAGGCAAATAACGATAACAAAGAAGACACTTCTAATAAAGTATGTATATTTATACCTAATCAGGAAACGCGAGAACATTTAGAAAACAATCAAAATATAATCAAGAACCAACTGATTGAGATTACAAGTATAAGCAACTCTATAAAGAAATCTTCTTTTCATTCAAAGGCAAGTAAAGAGAAAGTGACTCCTTACATAAGCTTCATAAATAACGCAGTAGAAGAGTCAACGAATCTTATCAATCCTATAAATAAATATTCTTTTCATTCAAAAGCAAGTAAAGAGAAAGTATCTCCTGACATAAGCTTCATAAGTAACGCAGTAGAAGAGCCAACGAACCTTATCAATCCTATAAATAAATCTTCTTTTCATTCAAAAACAAGTGAAGAAAAAGTCTCTGCTCATACAAGTTTCATAAATAACGCAGTAGAAGAACCAACGAATATTATCAATCCTATAAATAAATCTTCTTTTCATTCAAAAGCAAGTAAAGAGAAAGTATCTCCTTACATAAGCTTCATAAGTAACGTAGTAGAAGAGCCAACGAATCTTATCAATCCTATAAATAAATCTTCTTTTCATTCAAAAACAAGTAAAGAGAAAGTATCTCCTTACACAAGCTTCATAAATAACGCAGTTGAAGAGGCATCGAATCTTATCAACCCTATAAATAAATCTTCTTTTCATTCAAAAACAAGTAAAGAAAAAGTCTCTGCTCATTCAAGTTTCATAAATAACGCAGTAGAAGAACCAACGAATCTTATCACTCCTATAAATAAATCTACTTTTCATTCAAAAGCAAGTAAATCAAAAGTCTCTGCTCACGCAAGCTTTATAAATAACGCAGTAGAAGAGCCAACGGATCTTACCAATCCTTTAAATAGATCATCTTTTCATTCAAAAGCAAGTAAAGAAAAAGTATCTGCTCGCATAAGCTTCATAAGTAACGCAGTAGAAGAGCAAACAAATCTTATTGACATAAATAGGAAGGAAGACATGCCGGATAAAAAATGCAGCCCCCCACCCCCACAACCCCCCGACCCTTGTCAACCATCAGAGATGATAACTAAGCGTCTAAACAATTTTGCCCAAGGAGTGAAAGATTGCCTGTCTAATACTATATCGGTTATTGCTACTCCTATCTGTAGAGACATATGTAATAAGCCGAAAGAATTAAGATATGAGTGCACAAGCAAAGAAAAGATAAAAGAAGAAGAAAAACGTCCTTCTAGTCCAAACACAAGTCCGCCTCCGCCAAAACCTCGAAATTGCAGTTCTGACATGGAATCTACTAATACAATAGGATCGCGAGAAATTACACCTCTTATTAATGAAATGAGCCCAAACAATGAATTTGCGACTGAAGACTACGTATTCAACAATAATCAACTGACACCAATGAATTTAGAAGTAGTACATAAATTGTCCGAAGATGCCAGGATTAGAACTGATATGAATGATGTCCTATCTGCAGCAGCGTCTAATACAACTGACGATATTTCTAGTTCAAACGATGAATATTATCTGAATAGTCAAGATAAAGTACATATTCCGGAAAACAGTGGATTGAACCAAATGGCAGTGGCAATCAGACCGGTAGAACCAAGTGTGAGAGATTTTAAAGGACTAAATCTTGATAAGATTAGTGAGAGAAGTAAGAGAAAAACGGAGGCATCTGAAACACCTAGCAGTGAACATATTATCAGAATGGTAACTCCGGAAACTATATCTCATAGTCATACATTTGCTCAGCCGCCAAGAAGAGGTTTGTTCACTGCCTTCAAGTCGACTATATTTAGATTTTTCGGCGACAAAAATGTTATTGAAGAAAATTCAGATAGCAGTTCGGTTTCGTATAATTCCTCAGACAACTCGGAAGACTGATCCTGAGACGAATTGAGCATATTTTAGCCACAAGATCCACCATTCGAGATGTATGTTTTATAAAATGATCATGACTATTTTTGGGTCTTCCTTTATTTTTTACAATTATACCTACTTAAATAGTTATTTACGATACAAGTGCGGAAAAGAAAAAAAATAGGACCATATGTAGGTACTGTATAATAATATTTTTCACTTCTCATGCTCACAAAGTGCACCTTTATGTCGTGCGTAGACGACATAAAATCGCATTTTATGCTCTAGAGCATAAAAGTAAAATTTTCTTCTAAGACTAAGGTAATCGGTCTCAACAGCCAAACAGTTAAAACATATTGCACAATGATGAGCAATAAAATTGTGTAGATGACAAAACTTGTTTATTTATTTTCTTAATGCTACAATTTATTAGAAATCCGTATTTTCTGTCATTAAATTTAGTAAATCACATAAAATAGGAGTCGATTATCGTTCAAAAATGCTCCGAAATGTTTGACTTGGCAGAAAACCAAGCGTCTGAAATTCTGATCACATGTTGAAAATTAAAAAAAAAATTAAAAAGGAATGGTTATGTATTGTGTTCTTTCGCTTTACAACAATTTCGTGGTGTAAATTGACGTAAAAAATATAATTATTTTCCTCGCAATCGAAGTGAAAAGCAGAGTGTACAACAAGGGCATAAATGTCCATTTTTACCCTCGTCTACTATTTTGGTCTTTGCTTCGCTCAGACCAAAAAATTGCCTCGGGTGAAAGTGTGTGTTGTACAATCTACTATTTAAGCAATTAATGTCAGAAAAGAGCAAATAATGTCCTCTGGATTTTATACTTGCTTTGGACCTATAATAGTGTCCAAAGCAAGTGTAAAATAATTTCTCTCTGGATATCAATACTGGGCTCCACATACCTTGCAACAAATCGCAAGCGATTTTCAATAATAACCGGCCAAGTTGGTACAGTCAGTATCATATCCTATTAGGTGGCATACAATAGTGCGGTACACCATATAATTTGTATGGCGTACCGAACAATTTGAATACTTTCGACGCTACCTACTATATAACACTGACTGTACAACGAATATGATGGACCAAAGTGGCAACGTAAAGGCTGGCGTCCACAAGGCTCGCCGAGACCAACCGAGACGAATCGAATCGCAATAATTCGCCTTCTATACATGAATCGTAAATTCGATGCGACGCTTCACGGCTCCTCGTCAGTAGACGCAGTTTCATAGTAAATGTATGTATTGTATAAGGTGAATTATTGCGATTCGAACCTATTGGACGCCAGCCTTTAATCCAAGTAATATTGTTACAATAGGGGATATTACTGCAATGTTCTGCCGCCAGAGTGCAGCACTACCGACTCTAGTCAATTCATGCCTCTTTATCGCTCGAATATGCAAGAGTGATAGAGAGGCAGAAACCGAACTTTCGATTGTCGTGTTTCATGGTATGTAGGCCATGTGATTGACGTAGTGACGCATGATGTGTCATTGATGTTTGTTTACTGTATGTGCTAGTTGTGCCACCTACGCAGAGCTTTGCCTAATATTCCCTATTGCTGGGTTCTTGCTGGGTTGATAGAGTTAAGCTACGAAAAGTCTGCAGCGATTTTGATAGCCCTCGCAGTGCCAGTGTTATTTATACGTCATAATTTCATAGATGTTTGACATTTAAAATAATACTGCGTGGGGTATCAAATCTCCTGCAGACTTTTCTTGGTCTGACTCTACCTACATCTACCGTTTTGACGTGGCACTTAGAACTTTTTAGAAGTAGGCCAAGAAGTAAATCTAAATTAAAAGTGAGCCACGACATGGACCAATAATAATAAGACTTTCTCTGCTACTCCTACTGAAAGTTCCATAAAACCATCCCTTTCAGTCATTTCCGTCACCTTCCCGAGATACTGGAAATCGCATGCAGTTATCGATGACGTCTGTGGACCCCATTGATATACCTTATCGGTTCTCTTTTTTATACCAAAAAGGTGTTACAAAATCACCAACCAGATTTCACACATAGGTCTGAGAAAAAAAACTGACAACTTCACTCATTATCCAACCATCACTCCCTTTGGTCATTTCTTCCATTTCACATTCTACAAAATTACTAAAATAATGTCTGACAATAGTAGTAATAAGAAGAATATCACTTGCGTACCTTGTGATGGCAGTATAAAAAACTTAAATGATGAACCTAGGAAAGGAAATGATGAGAACTGTGCGGGTTGCGTGTGTGGAAAGAACTGCTCAAATACAGACAACATGAAGAGGAAGGAAAATCAACCCAGCAATTGAAAGTGTAAGTTAGGTCCTTATTTCGTTGATGTTATATTTTTCTACGGGGCACCCGCTTAATGTAAAATCTACCCCTAAAAAACCAATATAATTTATTTTCAGAATTTTTAAATACATTTTAGGGGTCGCTACCGCACTTTTGTACATAATATAATACGGATTGAGGCTGCCTTTCCACGGAGGCGGAGACGTGTGGGGATCAACCAATAGCAATGGCTGTAATTAAGCGGAGCAGAGAAGAGATGTGGATTACAACCAATGCTATTTTTAATTCCTGCACCTCTCTCACCTCTGCTTAACTCCGTCAGTGGAAAGGCAACCTGAAATTTGCATGTCTTACCAGTCTTACCACTAAACTAGGCTATCAATACTTGATGTTTGATGTTTGATGATATCTTCAGTAGAAAGGCAGCCTGAAAGTTGCATGCCTTACCGCGAGGCTAACCATGCTTATCTTATCTTTTTTGTTTCAGGAACGAAAACGGATCATATTTGTAACCATGATACATATAATTACAATTATAAATTATAATTAAAATTTGAAGTAATAACAGGAACATTCAGAAAAACAATTACAAAAAGATAATATGTACACTTTGTAATGAACAATTTGGAGTTTTTTTTAGTTTTTTTACAACCTTTTGTTTAACTTGCCCTGTTAGTAAGTATGGGTCAAATCTTGGAAGCTAAAGACCCATTTCCCGATTACCGAATGAGCTGAGGCTGAAATTTTGCAAACAAATATGTAAATCGGATAATAAATATGGCAATGCAATATTATGATAACATGGGGCTATAATGGTCCACATCTTTTTTGCCATAAACTAACCCCTAGACCAAATTATCTGTCTTTTATACATCTTATAAAACAAAGTCCCCCGCCGCGTCTGTCTGTACAGGACAGCTGTATGTTCGAGATAAACTTAAAAGGTGTATAATTTATGGTTTACCCGCGCGAAGCTGGGGCGGGTCGCTAGTTTAGTATAAAACCTTTTTCCTTTACAAGACTTCTTGGACTACTCCATTCGTCAACATGACAGTTGACTGTTAGAAAAAAAATCTTAAATCCACCCTGTCAAATATGGCCGATGGTAGCTCAGGCACAAAACCCTCAAACAAACACAACATCCTCACACCCGAAGCTCTTCATCCCTGCGCCAAAAAACCACAACCGGAAAAAGGTGACATCGTGAAATTAAAGCAATGCGTTTTCCCTCCAGAACCGGAACCAATTCCACCAACACCATGCCAAATACAGATTAGGGAACAGAAGTTAAAAGCAGGAGTGATTTTCTGTGAAAAACCACCTCCCCCACCTCGCCCTGAAACTCTTGAGTGCTCCGCTATTTGTATCGAAAAAGTGAAAAATCTTCCAGTCTCTGTTCCTAAGTATGAAGTACTACCAAAATGTCCTGTGCACAGAATAGAAACTGGTTCTGCAAGATGTGACAAGATTAAAGACGCGAATGCAGCTCATACGGACCTACCGTGGCCTGGCTGCCCGCCCGAACCACCCCCTCCACCCCCACATATCCCCACTCCTTGTGAAATACAAAAAAAACAGCAAGCTGCAGCGAGATGCAAGGCAAAGTATGCACACTTTTATCCACCTGAAAAAAATTAATAATTATTGTGAAAATTACAAAATTCAAGAACGAAATCCTTAAATATTAAGAACCCCATTGAAAATTTACCCTATTCAATTGGTAACCCTATGAACACTTGATGCTAAATAATTAATAAACTAAAATGTCTGACTCTCGGATTCAAATTGGGGTAAGTTGCCTGACAAGGGCTCTTTTACTTTCAAATAAAGTGCATGAAGAAGAAAAAGTGATTCTCGATGATAACCTTAACGGCGATATTAAAAAACTGAAAAAGGAATTATTGCAGAAAATGGAAAATTTAAAAGAAGTTGATAATGGAACCGACTATACTGTTCCACTAGAATACTTGACACACAATGAAACCAGAGAATAAAGCAATTATGAAATATTTGTCTTTCTTATTATTAGGTACCGAGTCCGAGAACTTACTCGTATAGTTATTTATGTTTCCTATAGGCTACATTTTAATTATTTGAAAAACTAATTATGCTAAACCTTCTGCAAGTTGTAGAGCTGATAGTTGCATTTATAAATTATAATTAATTGTTAAATGCATTTTTTCATGTAACTTTAATAAAAAGCTTAATAATAGTACATTACGACACATGTAAGCAAGAAGTAGGAAATTTGCAACGAGTGGCGATAAATTGAAACACGACCGAAGGGAGTATTTTAAATCGACACGAGTTGCCAATTACCTTTTCGCATGTGTATTGTACAAAGTTTTATAGTACATAAGACCCTTTAAATTTTCGACATAGGCACGTGTAGTGCTATTTACCGCACTAGGGCGGTAAAGTACCGCATATGTACCTACTGTAAAATAATTTTAACACTTTCGTCCACATTGATATGAAATCTTAGTACATAAAATAAGGTAATTTTTAGGGTTCCGTTTTTTTTTATTATGTTATGAACATTAATACATATGCTACCTATACTGTACTGACGTACTCTTTTTCCCTTTAGACACTACCTACCTAGGTACTCAAAACTTAAAGCCAATAAGCAGTGCGTGCTGCAAGAGTATCTTGGAAGGTGTTAAGAAGGTTGTTTAATAAAAGGTAAGTATAAATTTGTTGCAACAATTTTATTCACAATAACAATATCTCCATACAAAATACAACATAAATAAACATTTACATAAAACTCTTCCAAGCAAGCAAACTGACTAGACTTGCATCATTAAAATAGAAAAATACCTACAATGGTTGAAATATACAACAATAATAAATATAGAATTGTTTAAATTTCAATAGCAATAAATAGAGAATAATATAAAATTTTACTAATATGAAGTAATCATTTTGGCACGTATTTACTATATTATAAGTTATAAGTAATAAATATATTATGGGGCCACAATTTTCACAGTCCGACACTTAAACACATACATCTGTAATAATTAAGGCACATACCCATTAGGTATATAACATTATTAGTCAGTAAATATTTAATATTATATACAGTAAAACCTCAGGCGTTTGCGAAAAGCGATCCAAAAACTAGAATCATCTAAAACCCCGTTAAAAAATTCCTCCGTTTTAAAATTTAGAATATTTTAAAACTCCGAATGCTTTAAAAATATTATTCATTTCATTCAAAATATTAAAATGCTAAGTACTTAAAATTTAAAATAACATTACAAGCTACGCGGTCCGTTAAAATCGATTGCAAAATCTTCAAAAAACCCGGGCCGGGTTCAAAAAAGGGTAACACAAACCCTTTTGAAGGGTAAGACCGAGTGCGGTTACCACGCCGCACCGGTGGAGGGTAATCCAAGTATAAAAGTATAAAATATCATTTTCTCTGAGGCGGCTGCATCGGGGGCTGATGGAAGGGGTGGTACTGCCTTGACAGTATGCTCTCCTAGAAAAGAAAATAAGGCTTTTAAAAAATCTACTTAATTCACATAATTTAATAATTATATATTATGTGCAGTCAGTTGCAGGGAAGGTCAACAATATCTGCAGTAAACTGTATCGTAATAATAGTATATGAAATACCTAGGGCAGTACTCGTAAAGTAAGAGATATCTCAGACCAGATGCCATCGTCGATTTGAGGCTTTCTTCTTTACTGCCCTAGGTTTGAAATCTATTTTTCTGCTCGACGAAGCCAGAAAGGCAAGTTCGCTTAGCGCAGCGGAGGAAAGTTAAAAGTTAATTGTTTCAGGTTTATGATTAAGTAAAAACATAATTAGGTACAACTTGGTACAACTAAGGAACAAATTAATCAAATTATTATCCGTTTTTAATTTAGCTTTGGCACTGGAGTGTTTAGTAACTTCTTTAGTATAAGATATATATTTTAGTTTAAAAATATAATTGTTTTAGAAGAAACTCACCACATTGTTAGGCAGTTGTTGTGTTCTGTGCATCTGCCGCTCTTGCAAAATGATAAGGTTCGCAGCGCTGTGAAAAGGGTCAAATTTAGAAAACACACAAGTGTAAAACTTATGCGGAGGCAAATTTTACAAATGCAGGCGCGAAGGGTTATCGTCCCGTAGAAAATTTGATTTCGCGCCTTTTTGTACTGACAAGATTTGCTTGACCAGCTATATTTATCCAGTGGTGGTACTAAAGTGGCATTCTATGGAACTTGCTATGTAAAACAAACCGCCATATTGAAATTGTCAAAGAATAATGAATTTAGTCTAATGGAACTTGCTAACTCTATGTAGACAAAAGTCACTAGCTTTTGTTTACATAGAGTTAGCAAGTTCCATAGAATTGGCCAAAAACAACACAACAAAGTCCGAAAACAGTGACAGCAGCCTCGCAAAATGTATGTCGCCGACGTCCGTACTTCAACTAACGCCGCCGCTGGATTTATACAGGGCAGCAAACAGGGTGATTTTTGGACCGTTAGCCATATTATACGAGGTGATTAGGTAGGTCATACTGAACAACTTTTTCTATGGGACCAACCCCGAAATCCCAAAAAAATTTGGCCTTCCCATAGAAAACGTCGACATCCACTCGACCAAAATGTATGAAACGGCCAAAAGGATTTTTGTGATTTCGGAGTCGGTCCCATAGAAAAAGTTGTTCAGTATGGCCTACCTAATCAGTAATCACCTCGCACAATATGGCTAACGGTCCAAAAATGACCCTGTATTTTATATGTCTAGGTACACTTCAGATACTCTAAAGATAAACACTGTAGCAATATTTACTAGAATCCTCTGTACCCCAGTCAACAAGCTGGGCTGTAACAACCCCATTACTGACCTCATCTTGAGTCGCCACTAGTAAGCTTTAGATGCAAACTGCGCAGTCGGAAGTTTTATCTGGTTCTAACGTAATTATCGTCTCCTATGAGAGGCCCGGTGTCTCCTGCATCTCATGTGAGGTACTCTGGAGAAAACCGATTTGTGGCAAAGTTACCCCATTGGGCAAAGTTATACGATTTGTCTTTACGTATCGCGTCCTGGAAGAGGCCCAACGCCTCCTGCATCTCATTTTGGGCACTCTAAATACAACGATTTGGGGCTAAATTATTCAAGTGGGCAAAGTTATACGATTTGTCCTTACGTATCGCCTCCTGGGAGAGGCCCAGCGGCTCTTGCATCTCATTTTGGGCACTCTAAATTTAAGTTTTATTTAAGTCTGTATCTAGATTAATAAGTTACTTGTTTCCTAGATATACATTGTTATATAAACTTGCGTACTTAATAAAACGACCCATTTATCGTTGAGGCTAGAAAGTAGCAATTATAAGTATTTATTTTATTTTAAACGGACGAGTTTACATGCAAGATTTAAAGTTAAATATGGTTGTTAGAAGTAAGAATTTTTGTGAAATGAACTCAATGCCATAGTAAATAAATAAATATTAAGGACATTTTTTTACATAAATTGACTAAGCCCCACGGTAAGCTCAAGAAGGCTTGTGTTGTGGGTACTCAGACATCGATATATATAATATATAAATACTTAAATACATAGAAAACAACCATGACTCAGGAATAAATATCTGTATCATCATACAGATAAATGCCCTTACCAGGATTCGAACCCGGGACCATCGGCTTCATAGGCAGGGTCACTACCCACTAGGCCAGACCGGTCGTCAGTAACGTCAAATGTAACGATTTGGGGAAAAATTACCCAAGTGGGCAAAGTTATACGATTTGTCCTTACGTGTCCATCGCCTCCTGGGAGAGACCCAGCGCCTCCTGCATCTCATGTGAGGTACTCTGGAGAAAATCGCGGTCGCAGTATTTGCCGAGACCCTGCTCTGTCAAAACCTGTAAAATAATAGTCGCGTGTAACTTTGACGCCAACCACCATCAATAGGGAATATTAGGCAAAGCTCTGCGTAGGTGTCACCACTAGCACATATATACGAGTACAGTAAACAAACCTCATTGACATCATCAATGACACCGTCATGCGTCACTAGGTCAGTCACATGGCCAACCGTGAAATACGATAATCGAAAGTTCGGTTTCTGCCTCTCTATCACTCTTGCTTATTCCATCGATAGAGAGGCAGATAAAGAAATTTCGATTTTCGCATTTCGCGGTAGGCCACATGTAAACAAACCGCCTTGGTGCGTCAATATCAATGTCATATGTATAAGTTACTCTATGGTTTACTAAACAAATTAGTGCTGCACTCTGGCGGCAATACATTGCAGTAATACTCCCTATTGGCAAACTATTGGTTAAAACAAACATAATTATTTATCAAAGAAAATTTGATATAGAGGCGGATTGTCAAAGTAATTTTTGTAGCCACAGTAAATTTACTCCCATCTTTCGCCCGCCTGCCAAAACTTTTTGAACGCCATTTGACTTTGTTCCTTGTTCTTTCACTTAAATTTGTTAAATGTCAAAAAGTGTCGCCATCTACACGAGCATAGACCAAAGGTACGGTGCCATCTTATCGAGCAATGGCGCCATACCTTTGGCCTATAGGTACTCGATTTAACACATATCAGTGAAAAAACAAGGATCAAAGTTAAATGGCGTTCTAAAAGTTTTGGCAGGCGGGCTTTAGATGGCGGTAAATTTACTGTGGCTACAAAAAAAATTCAGCCTATATACGTCCCACTGCTGGGCACAGGCCTCCTCTCATGCGCGAGAGGGCTTGGGCTTTAGTCCCCACGCTAGTCCAATGCGGATCGGGGACTTCACATACACCTTTGAATTTCTTCGCAGATGTATGCAGGTTTCCTCACGATGTTTTCCTTCACCGAAAAGCTAGTGGTAAATATCAAATGATGAACTTTGACAATCCGCCTCTATACTAAATACTCTTTGATAATTATTGATCTCTTATCCAAACAATTAATTACTACTTATATTATAAGAGGGACTTTAGCAAAGTTTACTTATTTGCTTATACCACAAAAGTATGGCACCGACGCCGTACGTGAACTCGTAAAGTGCCATCTATTGTATTTACGCGACAACATGTTTTCTCTATTGGGTTCAATGTACCAAAGACATATGTAACTTCTATTTGCTTCTATTCTTTTTGAATGAACGTACAGGCTCACAGATAGGTGGACAGCGCCATCTCTGCGAAGTTCAGTGAGACTATAAGACTCTTCATATACCTAGAGACAGATTATAAGGACAACAGTCTATTCGCTCCGTGCATGACTGTGGCGCCACCCTAGTTGGTGTGGGACATATTATTTATTTATAATAAAACTTTCGCGTTTTGAACACATATTAACTCACTTTTATAGACGAGTCTATCGCGAATTTATTTTATTACCTTTATTTATCGACAAAGACCCGTCTATAAATGTCAGTTAATATTGCTTATTTGACAGTTGGCATTTGGCAGCTAGTATGAAGATGTCATCCCACGAAAGTTCATATTTTCACCACGTCGTGCGTTGGCGTCAAAGCGATTGCCAATATGGGCACGGGCAATACTTATCTCGTAAATTCTGGAAAGATCTCTTTAACATGCGGAAAGACTTACACGAGCAATGAGAGTCTCCGCCGGATTCTCTACACAATAAGGCACGTTGTTGTTCGGGCTCGACCTTTGGTCATGATCTGAAATGTTACAAACAAGCACAATGTTATACACATTTAAAAAAGATTCGGTTGCCTGGAAGATATCGCTTTCAAACGTTAAGACCGTCTGTTATATTTATCCAATTAACTTTGCTTTGGCTGATTCCTGCACTCTATCACTTGCTGACTTAACTTGCAAGGATTCTAGCTCTATATTTTTTTATCCAAAGTGTGTATCGGTCAGGGAATATAATCTCAGTACCATTTCACAGGTCTCTAGCAACTTTCATATTGTCACTGTGAAAAGGTACAAAATGGTAAGGAAATTATATTCCTTGACTGTAGGTACCTAAACGAGTGTCACATTAAAATTACTATGTCGATAAATATAATTTGTTAACCAAAGCAATATCCATTTTGTCAGACCTCGAAAATAATAGAAGAAAGGATTGAATACAGCGCCACCTTTTGTAGGACTACGATAACTACAAGTACTCTAGAGTAGCCTAGAGTAAAAATAACGTTACTGGAATAATGTCCACTAGATGGCGCGCTATATTCAAAATATGTTCGTCTGTTTTAGCCAACTTCAAAATATTAGAAGATTTTTAAAATGTAAAATTCGCGTTGATAATCTTGACTCGAGATTCTATTAGTCTTCGTCACTTTTATTACCTCCATATTTTTGTAGCTATTTCGGCCTTACCAAAAATATTTATAATTACAATAATATAAAAAAGGTTAAATCTTTAGGATATTGATAGAAACACAAACTTTTGCCATTTAACCCCCCCCCCCCCCCCCCCGATCCCTACTTTGAAATGTCAAAAGCCCCTAAATCCTAGGGGTTTTTCATACATTCAATAATTCATACATTTTGTATAAAATCGTGTGTGTCTAGGAGCCCGATTCAAATGTACCAACTTGCTACGATTTTGATTTTAAATATTTTGATATGACCTTGAAGATCACTCACGCTGATTGGTGCATGCAAAATGAAATGAAAGTGCGAGTCGGACTCGCGCACGAATGGTTCCGTACTATTAAGCAAAAAACGACAAAAAATCACGTTTGTTGTATGGGAGCCCCACTTAAATATTTATTTTATTCTGTTTTTAGTATTTGTTGTTATAGCGGCAACAGAAATACATCATCTGTGACAATTTCAACTGTCTAGCTATCACGGTTCATGAGATACAGCCTGGTGACAGACAGACAGACGGACGGACGGACGGACAGGCGGACAGCGGAGTCATAGTTTTTACCCTTTGGGTACGGAACCCCAAAAAGACGTCAAAGTTGTATCAAAACCAGATTAAAAATATAACAAATTGCTGAATTTGAATCGACTTGCCAGTTAATATAAAAAGTATAAAAGTTTTATTGAAGGTAAAATTAATTTCGTAGTTTGTTTAATGTTAATAATTTTAGTAAGTAAGTGCAAACGCCACAAATAAAACAGTTAAACAACAGTTTTTCCGTAAAATCGCAATTAGTATAAAATATTATTAGTAAAAATTAAAATACATATACTTACTTAAATACAATAATAAGCAAACAGTAAATATACATACCAATAATTCAATAAATAAATCTGCATTATAGAAAATAGAAATAATAGAATGATTTGTTGATTACCAACCAAAACTCACTCAATAACAAATAAGTCGTTTAAGTGTTAGATACGCGTAGCTGACACCCTTGGAGTTCTAGACTTGCATAAAAAGCGACGGTATACTCGTACAATATAATGTAGACGAAGCTCTCAGTACATTTTTGACTCCGAAAGCGGTTAACCCTTCTTCATAAATATACTACTATAGCTTTTAAATACATAATTTCCCGCAATTATAAAAAAAGCCGCGGACAGACAGACAGACGGACGGACATGGCGAAACCATAAGGGTTCCTAGTGGACTACGGAACCCTAAAAAAGTTGTGAGGAGTCGATAAAAGTTTTGCTTGGCTTAAATTAAATTGCGAGAATTGTGTCGCGAGCAATTCAATTGTACAGCGCTCAGTTTGACAATGTTTGTTTGACAATATTTGTTATATATATATATATATATATATAGTTATTTACGTTACGTTACGTTACGTTAGTTAGTTACGTATATATAGTTATTCTAAGTCGTTGTACGAAAGCATTTTTGCTTAGGCCGCAACGCTTGCGCTCAGTCAATAATATTTTAGGGTCTATCGGTCAAAATTTCAATGAGTTTTCGTTGCTAACTGAGACTGATATTATATTATAAATATAGATACTTATAATAATTAATAGATAATGATTTAATGAATCACAACACAGTAAAATGGACTTACGTCGGCCCCTCATCGTCTGCATTAAATCATTCGATGTTTTTCTGCGAACATTCATCTTTTCTTAACTATTTGCTTGATTTTAATGTGCCATGATTGAGATAATTTCAATACAACAACATTTAAATGACAACAATTAACTAATAAAATGAAAATATTAAGCGCCACTTGCACCATCCGACTAACCCGGGGTTAACCGGCCAGGGATCATCCATTAATTACATCACACGTACAATAGGAGGGGTCAAGAAAATGTGACATGTTGTAACAAGGGGGAGGGGGAGTCACAAACTTTGTGACGTCACTTGAACTACATCTGTAACCGAAAGTGGTTTAGATTTTTTAGTTAATAGTTAAATAGCTAGTGTTTGCAATGATAATCGTTTTTATGGATGTATTTTTATTCTTAATCGGCTTCGTGTTATGAATTTCTAACAAAACATCTGTCTCAAATGTTTTTTTTTTGTTTAAGTAATAAAAACTAATATAAATTGTTGGTTTAGTTGAAAACAAAATTGCGAAATAAGTGACGTCACACCAGGGGGGGAGGGGTTAACTAAAAGTGACCAAGTGTGACAAGAAGCCCCCTCCTTGGGGGTTAAAAAATCTTCAAATTCGTGTGATGTAATTAATGGATGACCCCTAACGTCAAATTTCATGTTATTTCAGAATGTCGTAACATAAATGTGAGCGTTACGTCGATTGTATGGCGGCGGCCAGGTTCTAGTGACTCTAAAATATCTGATGTATCTAAAGTCCGTTTTTTTTAGATTAGAAATTGTATAACTTCAAAAGTACTGATAACTTTTTTGTTCCAAAATTAAATATGGGTAAAAAGTAAATACATAAAAAAAAAAAAAACCATACTAAATAGTTGCCATATTTAAGCATTTTACGTTAAAAATGTAACAGTATCTATGCACTGAATTATAGCTGGTCAAGCAGATCTTGTCAGTAGAAAAAGGCGCGAAATTCAAATTTTCTATGAGACGATATCCCTTCGCGCCTACATTTTTCGAATTTGCCGCCTTTTTCTACTGACAAGATCTGCTTGACCAGCTATATATTAGTGTCGTTTACATATTATTGTATCGCAATATTATATATCACCCTAGCATTTCGGAAGAAACAGTTTAGTACCTATGTACCACTACTTTTGAGGTTAGAAAAATTCTAATCTTAAAAAAACGGAGTATAACTCCGGACAAACTTGCAGTGACAATGCAGAAATACCACCATAAACTAAAATAGATGTCATATACGAAAAAAAAGCGACCAAGGCCTCCAGTGCCCAGGGCCGTGATCGAACCAGAGTCCTTTGCATTCGCGGCAGATGCCTCAACCACTCGGCCACCCAAGTCGCGACGGGTTGAATGGGGCTGGCAACTGTCAAAGGATAGATGGCGCCAGCATAGAATTTACCTTTTTCTAGGTTCGTTCTAGATGAGATTTGGCTCACAGTATAATAATCCAAAATAATACGACACTATTCGTTTGAGAGGTAAAACCTATGCTAGCGCCATCTGTAAGATACTTCAACCGGCAAACCCCATTTTCTCGGGTATCTACAATCTCTTATCCTCCTAAGGCCCAAGGTTCTACCTATAGCACTTCTTCAGTTCGATGAAATTTCAATCATATTCAATTGGAACAGAGTCGCTTTTGCATTGTTTCGTTCAATTTTATAACAACGCAAAATCAACTCTATTTCCTACACTGTAGATTCACATTTCAGTGGCAAATTTTGAATTTTGAATTTGTATGACTGGGTCTTAGGGGGTAGGCTTACAGCGCCTTTACCTTATTCCTTAAATTCGAATGAAAATATGACGTTTATAGTGCCACTACCACACAGTCCCTGCAGAGTTGTTGCAGAGTTAGATTAGACGGACTCTCAATGAAATAACGAAACAAAAATGAGATAAATTACATACAGTAAAGCACTATATAAGACATGACAATTATTAGCAACAAAGTTTACTACATTATTTCGCTTAGGTTAATATAACACTAGACCAATCTAAGAATACTTCAAAATAAAAATATTCGACGTACATCTGTATCCTTACCACGAGTTTGACACTGACATAGATGATCTACCTCGTACTGACATTGGTGCAAGCGACTAGCGAGATGAGCTGCGTTTGAGTTGACCAAGTCGCTAGGAAGGCCGCGCAAAACTCATGGTGAGGATACGTGACATTTCGTTCGCATGTGTCATCCCGATACATTTGCACTTTTGACTCACGCTAGACCGGGCCGGGGCCGGGCCGGAGCCTCCAGCGCTTCGTTTTCTATGAAAGCACCACCGATCAGCCGTCAAGGAAAATTACATGTCGGACGCCTTGGCCCGGGCCCGGGCCGGTCTAGCGTGAGTCATCCTTAACGATCGACATCTTGTCTACGGCCCCTGATATTTTTAAATAATAAGAATAACTTACTCGATGGCGTGGAATATCTTCTCAGAATCTTTTCCACGGAGTAGCGGCTCCATCGCTATCTCCTCGTCGCTCGCGTGATTGTCGTCGTATTTTCTATAGAAATGAGTGTAATTTCATTAAGGGGTCCACATATATTATTACCAGTTCGCCGGAGGATATGTCTGTCAGTTACTCGCAAAAGGTAACAACAGTGGCGAATAAGGGATAGGCTGATATTTTCCGGCGAACTGGTAATGTGGGCCTCTTTAGGTACCTACTTACAATAGTAAGAATCCTTCAACTGAGTAATATCAAGATTTTATTGACTCGACACTAGGCCAAAGGTATGGAATCTTTTCCAGCGATGACGCCATAACCTTCAGCCTAGGTACTCTCGAGTAGATGGCGTTAATATTAATATTTAACAAGTTAACACATATCAGTGAAAGAATAATGATTAAAGTCAAATGGCGTTCTAACAGTTATAATCTTCTGTCGAAAGATGGCAGTAAATGTACTGGAGCTACATAATTTACCATGACAGTAACTCTCTATTTCAAATTATCTTTGCCTTAGTAAAAGCAGGTAAAAGGTATGTCGCCTGTACAGTCGCCATCAGATATATCGGAGCGGCCAAGGTGTTCACAATATCTGAACACGCGCTCTAACGCCCTGACAATAGAGGCGTGTTCCGATATTTGTGAGCTCCTTGGCCGCTCCGATATATCTGATGGCGACTGTATCTATAAATCTGTATCTGCTAAAATCCTATTCAGACTTACGATGTGTCTTCTTCAGGTATTCGGCCATCCATTCCAAACTCTCTCCTCATCATTGAGCCCAAGTCTTGTTTTTGTTGAAGATCTAGAGAGAAATTTAAATATATTTTAGTTACTTTGTAGACGGGAAGTGACAGACAAGATTTTTTTCTCAACGTTGGAATATTCTTTTAAGTTGTTAAAAAATATCTAATACCTATAATACAGTGTCCAATACATATAGATGATTCGGGTTCTGGTGATAAAAACAATACCATTTTTATATGATTAAACACGCATTATTAAGATAAGGCCAGACGGGACAACTAAGGACAAGGATAATTATATGCTGTCAATAACAGCTAAAAAGGACATGTAACTCTATAACACCTTTATGTAAAACCATTTTTATGTGCAAATAAGTTATTATGATTATGATTGGAACTATATACCTAAAACTTATATTTGCTCTATTTTCTTTGTATAACAATTTTTCGCAACAAGAACTAGTACCATACAGTCATAGATATGGGCCATTTTGTTTAAAGTTGTCCCGTACACTTTTTTTTTCAAAATTGGGATTTTTTATGTTATTTCTAATCAGAATCACGAGCACTTTCTATTCTAATAGGAGAAAAAAAGTGTCCCAAGGGATTTTCCCATTCCGTTACCATTTTTTCATAGACTTTGTATGGCGGTTTCGGAATGGAAAGATCGAAAAATGTATGGAAATCTTGGGACCTTTTTTTCTCCTATTAGGATCAAAAGAGCTCATGATTCTGAGTAGACATAACATACCTAAACATCCCAATTTTGAAAAAAATGTGTAGGGGACAACTTTAAATAAAATGGCCCATATAATATAAATATGTTACCTTAATGTTTACGCCAAGTTTCATGTAATTTAAGCATATTATTATCGTTTTTACTGAGAGCGTAAGTTTCAGCTGAGAGTGTAATTTTCAACTGAGAGCGTAAGTTTCAACTGAGAGCGTAGGTTTCAACTGAGAGCGTACATTTTAACTGAGAGCGTACATTTTAACTGAGAGCGTACATTTTAACTGAGAGCGTACATTTTAACTGAGAGTATAACTTCGATTGTATGGAAGCGGCTTTTTGGCAGCGGGTGCGTGAGACTCTTAAGCTGATATGAAAAGATGACCTACTAAGTGTAACAGTCTTTGGCGTCCTTTCCGGCGGTTTGTGCATCTCGACCCGTCTGTGTCTGGAGCCTCTGAAGCTTTGAAGCACTCCGAACAGCGGATGGGTTCGCTGCATAATAAAAAAAACAAATAAATAAATAAATTACAAACCGAAATAAATGCCATATATGAAAAAAAGTGACCAAGGTCTCCAGTGCCCAGGGCTGGAACCGAATCAACGTCCTCTGCTATCGCGGCAGGTGCCTAAGCCCCTCGGCCACCCGGGTCACGACGGCGTGGGTAGAAAAAAGCTCGAAGGGGCTTGTGTTGTGGGTACTAGACGATATATATCATACATAGATGTAGATAAATACATAGAAAACATCTATAACTCAAAAACACATACCCTGTGATAAATACACAAATAATTGGGTCACTAAGTACTGTCATAGAGAAATATAGTAAACATAGAGTGCTCACTCCATACATCAGTTTTGGTACCAAAATGACTATTATTTTGTAGTCGACATCTACCTATAATCCAGTAGCGGAATTATCAGTACCGCTACTTGATGTCTCGAGTGTCGCGACTCACGAAAATTGTATTGAATAACAATTTACAACTAATATTAAAGCAGGAGGAGTTGAAAATAGAGTTCCGGTTAATCCGGTTATAATATTACCTAGGACTTGTTGACCGTCGTATCATCTATTGTCAAGTAGCAGTAGTGATAATTCCGCTACTCGATGCTAGATATCGACTACGAAAATAATAGTCGTTTTGGCACCAAAACTGATGTATGGAGTGAGCACTCTATGTATTTTTTTATGCTACTCTCTAGGCTAGAAAGCCGTTAGTAAATAATTTTAATTAAGAACGCACCCGATGAGTAGGCTCTACGGCTTCAGCCACCAGCTCATCCAAATTCCCTGATATGGCCCTCTTCAGCTCGGGCCCTGCCTCGTGCAGGGTCCGCAGACCAGCCTGCAGCGTCATCTGATTGGTCTGGACCGACTCCGCCGCCGCTTGCTCCTTCCTTTTCCTAAACCTTTGGTTGGAAAGAGATGAGATTATTGACAGGTATCGGTGGCAGGTGAGAGAGGTAATGTTAATAGAGATGAAGAAATGGGACTCAAAAACGCAAAAGTTGACGATGTCGAGGTTCGTCTTTTGAATGGTATTTATTTAAATTGTTGATATGTTAATGTTAATAATGATGATACGTATGATTTAATAAAAAACTTGATATTGATTAATGACTATGTTGGTTATTAAAAAAATACTTTATATAAGTAGTAAAACAATTTAAGTTTGTAAATTGGAATAAATAGTTTATAAAAGTAAATGATTGTTTGTGAACATGTCTTCTCTGTGTCGAGTATTTACAATCAAATGCATAATTTTCAAAAAAAACAAACATAATAAAGTAAGCAAGTCGAAACATGCAGAATTTGGAACGCACAAAAGTTAAACTCACCAAAACACTCAAAAACAAGGAAAATACAAAATGTGTAATCAAAAGTTGTGCAAATTTAAAAGCAAGTGATTGTAAACAACAAGAAGATAACACTGAGAAAATATGCTTCTTAATAACTAGCTGAAAGGTTAACATGCTTTAGATTGACTATAATCAAATAAGAGGGCTTCCTTGGATTCAAACTAAAACTATAAAAAAACAACATGGGATGCCGATTTTTTTTATACTATGTTTAATATAAAATAAAGCTCGTTATTATCACAAAAGTAAATATAACATATATAATTGCTTCAGCATCTCACGAAGTAGCAACTAACATATTTACTATAGTGCAAAATAAATAAATGAAAACATCTGATTGCAAATCAACCCTAAAATTGGCAAAAAGGGGAGAGCAAAAGATCAAACGACACTCGTTGGCAAAAAAACTCAAAAGATGCCAAGGGTAAGCAAAAATTACAGCGTATCGGTCTTCGATATAGTTGCTTAATACTGAACAGACTTACGCATGGTTCCTATAAAATAAAAATTGTGTATTAATGTAATGAAGATGAAAATTAAGAACATTGACTCTAAAATCTACAAAGAAATTTACAGTTCTATCTACATACATAGCATGTACAACAGTTGCTCTCTCTAACAGAGTGCATAGGAAGCTTACTATTCTAACGACTAGAATATAATAAATACTTAAATAAGTACCTAAACATTACAATTTATGGCCAAAATTTCTAAACTGCGACAATGATTTTGAAGGAAATTGAGTAAATTGAGAAATTGAGTACAAAAAGAATAGAGTTAGACCAAGAGAAGTCAGCAACGATTTTGATTGTGCAAGTGTTATTTATACGTCATAATTTCATAGAAGTTTGACGTTTAAAATAACACTTGTACTGCGTGTGCTGTCAAAATCGTTGTAGACTTCTCTTGGTTAACTCTGCTTGATAAAACTAAAGTGACTTTGGCATTTATTGCATTATGTACAAACATTTAATGTCACAGGACAACACAGTGACGGACACAGTGATGATCAAAAACAATGGACGCTCATTAGTTGATAATAAAGACCGAACGTGGAATGACAATACTCTAATATCTGAAGACGTTACAATAAAAATAAGTAAAAAGTTACCTCCTAAAGTAGTCTTGTATGAGGAATGTAGCGTAGAATTTCCCAACGGTGATCTCGTTGGGGTCACCAGGGGGTGGGACCACCTGGTCAAGAACCTTATTGGATGTGCGTTTCCACACCTTCTTGATGATGGCTCTCAGCTCCGTGTTGCAGTCGTCAATGATGCCTATTAAAATATTGGAAAAGATGTAACTAATACAATTTATGTACCTATTTATTTTAATCGAGCAAATAGAGAGATAAAAAAATATCTGCTAAAATATAGTCGAAAGCATTTAATTTAAGGCTGCTATTTAACTGATCACCAGATTTAGTAAAATTTAATACCAAAAAAATATATTTTACCAGCCTAAAATATGATCACCAAAATTATAACACCATTTTAATGTGAAATGATTACCAATTTTATTACATTTTACTATCCTTTTAAAGGAAATGACACCAAACTAAACATTATTAACCCAAAAATTGTAAATGATTACCAAATTTCAAACCCCATTTTAATGTGAAATGATAACCAAATTTTTACATCTTGCTATCCTATTAAAGAACATGACACAAAAATAATCATTGTAAACCCAAAAATAGTAAATGACCACCAAAATTAGAACTCCATTTTAATGTAAAATTATAACCAATTTTTTAAATCTTGTTATCCTATTAAAGCAAATTACTCCAAAATAATCATTGTAAACCCAAAAGTTTTAACCACATTTTTATTAAAAATGTGCAAATATTTAATATAATACTATTAAATTAATTAATCCACTTCGTCACCTTTTTCTAGTAGCATTTGGTTTCTGTAAGGGTCGCAATTCAAACCTAACCTAACCCACTTTTCTGATAGCAGTTTGGTTCTGTAAGGGTCGCAGTTCAAACCTAACCTAACCCACTTTTCTAGTAGCATTTCGTTTCTGTATGGGTCGCAGTTCAAACCTAACCTAACCCACTTTTCTAGTAGCATTTCGTTTCTGTATGGGTCGCAGTTGAAACCTAACCTAACCCACTTTTCTAGTAGCATTTCGGTTCTGTGAGGATCGCAGTTCTAACCTAACCTAACCCTCTTTTATAGTAGCATTTCGGTTCTGTGAGGATCGCAGTTCTAACCTAACCTAACCCTCTTTTATAGTAGCATTTCGTTTCTGTAAAGGTCGCAGTTCAAACCTAACCTAACCTACTTTTATAGTACCATTTCGTTTCTGTAAGGGTCGCAGTGCTAACCTAACCTAACCCACTTAACTGATAGCAGTTTAACTTACTTTTCTAGTAGCATAACGAAATGCTACTGGAAAAGTAGGTTAGGTTAGGTAGGTATGCGGTGCGGGGTACGGGGGGTTGAGCGGGAGGGGCTAGTAATTTTGGCATCAGTTTACTTTAATTGGTAATATGTATACATTTTTTGGTAATCATAGTGGTTTATTTAGGTGAAAATATCGCATTAATTTGGTCTTCAAAATTTGGTGATCATTAATGATTTTTGGTGGTTATTCAATATATTTGGTATTTGAATACAATTTGAAGGGCAGTCGTAATTAAAACGGTGGTACTTTTGTATTTTTGGGCCTTATTTTTTTGGTGTTCAGTAATTTATTTTGGTAAGCATGTTTTTTTTTATTTAGGGTACCAAAGTATTTTTTGGTGGTCATTATATTTGTAGCCTTTTAACGACAAAACAACTACTAACGTTGATACCGAATTTTTTGCAAATTTTAGGTACAAAATCTCCTTATCGATTATGACATTCGGGGAAATGGACATTCGAGGCCATAATCCACTATCTCACGTAGATAATGATTACTCAGTAGAGTATCCAAGATAATTCTAAAAACAAACAAAGACAAAAAATTGTGTAGGTATTCCAAAATTGTGAAATTTTTATGGGAATCATTATGTTCGTATGGGAATCGAAATTTTCCATTTCTAAAAAGAAAGTGTCCTTTGCTTCCTATAAATTTCTTCTGAAATCTCACACAACTTTTCAAACTTTTTGGAACTTTCCGCAACTTTACACATCTGTAGAGTTAGACCAAGATAAGTCTGCAGCGATTTTGAGAGCCCAGACTGTGCAAGTGTTAATAGAAGTTTGACGTTTAAAATAACACTTGCACAGTCTGGGCTATCAAAAGCTTGGTCTAACTCTAGTTTTGTGATTCTTAGATAATTACCGACTGTCTTGATCCCCAGCTGTGTCCTCACCACCGCAAACAAGGTTGCATTAAAATTGACCGTTCCGTCCGAATTCAGGGGCATGTTCATCGAGACGAGACGCTTGCAGGCCGTCCGGTGGGGACATAGCTTACCGAAGCCTGGGAAAAAAATATGTTTACTCAGACCAAGCTATTAGTGCATTTGTAAGTGATAGTGTGGAACTGCCTCAATAAAAGTGACAATATACAGTAGACCTCGATCATCCGAACCGTCAATTACCCGAACGCTGCAGCCGTTGACGATTTTATATAAAAAAAATACGTTAAAAAGCATTCGACTTTTTCCAGGTTATATATATATCGACGTTAGGTAATACCTACATCACATTGTGATATATTGTACTGTTTTTATGTAAAAGGTGTTGTTTTTGTTTAATCTCTTCCAAAAAAAAACACATTTCTAGAATACGAACTTATCCAAGCTAGTCCTCGGTCCCAATTGATCCGGGTAGTCGAGGTTGAACTGTAGTACATTTTTGTTAGGAAACTTAATTGTATGCATTTTTTTACCTAGAGGTGGATTTATTTTCCTAAGTAACTGGACAACGTCCAAATGCTTGATCCTCCCCTTCGCATCTGGGTCGTATTCGCTCCATAATCTGAAATGTTTCGTTATAAATTAATATAAATATTTGGGGCTCGAAACTCAGCAGAGCTTTTAGTCACGGAATTTGAAGGTTTGTCACTTTTCGCATTAAGGTACAAAATTTGAACCCTTGTGAAAGTATGAGATTTAGCAATTTTAGCAAGCGGGCCTTATTTGGTACAGGTATAAATAATAAAATAAATAAATAAATAAATATTATAGGGACATTCTTACACAAATTGACTAAGTCCCACGGTAAGCTCAAGAAAGCTTGTGTTGTGGGTACTCAGACAACGATATATATAATATATAAATACTTAAATACATAGAAACAACCATGACTCAGGAACAAATATCTGTATCATCATACAAATAAATGCCCTTACCAGGATTCGAACCCGGGACCATCGGCTTCATAGGCAGGGTCACTACCCACTAGGCCAGACCGGTCGTCAAACCGGTCGGTATCTTGACGAAGACCGTCTGGACGCCCTAGGTACCGCTGAAGAGACGAAGTGCAAAGGACCTTAGCGAACTCAGCGCCGTCGACTGGACAGAAACGGCTTGGACAGAGAAACATGGTCTTTGATGTCGAAGGCCGAGATCCACTTCGGGTAGCTGCGCCACAAAAGTAAGTATGTAAGTAAATAAGTAAAACATTATACCATTTACCTAACAAACTCATCAAGGTGATGCGGTCCCAGGATCGACCAGTCTCTGGTCAAATAGTCAAAGTTATCCATAATAACGGCTACGAACAAATTGATGATCTGAAACAAACAAATGAATGAATGAATTATTGATGCTTTTATTCAAATAAATGATATACCTGCATTCAGCAAAACCATTGCTGTTTCCAAACTCATTGTGTTTTGAACCCATTGTGTTTTATTTAGTACATTAGTAATATCACTAAAATCGTAGGGTAGTGTAAACCACTAGGCAGCTATTTGGCTGAACGAAAATCGCGTTTGTATCGAAAGACGGTATCGACTAACGCACATAACGAGGTTTTATTTGGAATCTGCATAGGTACAGTGTACATACATACCTACAGTAAAATTAGTGTCATGTAAGTATAAAACCAAAAAGACTAGTGAAATTTACACATTAAATGTGTTGCTATGACGCGCCGCAACGCAACGCACCAGTGGGGCCTGAGGGCCTACCGCGAACCACGTTTGACGTGTTGCCTCTCTGTCGCTCTTCTAAATTCGTACCTAAGTGTAACAGTGAGGCAACACGTCGAACGTAGCTCGCGGTAGGCCTTCTGGCCCTAATTTCTCACCAAGAAGGTGCAGAGGAGTGAAAAGGATATGAAGTACGGGAAAACGAGCCAGCTGCCGCAGCCGGTTCCATCCGGGTCTATCTTATTTTCGTCCTCATCATTCGGGTTGTAGCACTTGGCCGGTTCGCCCGGACGCTCCTTGTTGTTCCGGGATAGCGCCATCATGATTTCCTGCCATGCTTCACCTGGAGAATAATAATGAGAATGTTTATTTTATTCTTCAATTTAGCCATATGACTCAAGAATGCCAAAAACTGCCTCCAGGTAGCCACCATAGCTCCCAGTAGATACTGGCGCAAAATTTAGTGGGCTCAGGATGTGAATTTTCTTACCTGTTGCAGACCTGAACAGTGCCATCAATGCAGAACCAAATGTTTGGAAATTATTGTGTTCCGTTATGATTTCATCGTCCACGCCTATCTTTCCAAATAGCTGAAATAGAAATAATGCATATTCATATAATTGTAACAGCATTTTTTAAAGAAAAAACATTTTTATATTATCTCAGCCATAAGACGTCCACTGCTGAACATAGGCCTCCCCCTTAATATTTTTATATATTTATAAGAATGTATCGTCAGTTCTGAGAATTTTCGTTACCCGATTGCCTTAAATCCGTTTTAATAATAGATTTTTCACCACACTGCGACTAGAATTGTGACCGGAAAAACCGGTGTCGACGCAAAATGTGTTGACACATGTCGAAACGCCGACCGAAAATGGTTGTATGGAAAGTTTTATGAATAAGGGGGTTTAATACCAACCTGCATTCCCACGACAGCATAAATGAAGAACAGTAGCACGATCAGTAGGAATACGTAAGGCAGGGCTTGGAAAGACTTGATGAAGGTCCACAGAAGCGTGCGGATCCTTTCCCCTCTAGAGAGTAGTTTTATCAATCTCATGGCTCGGAACAATCGGAAGAATGCCACGTACTTAAGCACAGAACCTTTGCTTTTATCGGGTGTCATCTGAAAAAAAAATATTGTCGTTTCAGAGAACGGCCTCATAGCGAAAAGGCTCATGAGTGGCTGGATCAAGGGTCAGATGCAGAAGGCGGTAGTTTTGGTCACGGCGCAGATAGTCCGGCGATTCCTCTCTCAGCGCCCCTGACTACCGGCAGTTTGAGCCCTGCCCCGCTGCACTCTAGGTTAGATTATTTTATCACAGTTTTGACTTTTCGATCCTACCTCTACCTTCAACTCTCTGGTCTTTATATATCCTCTATTCAATATATTTATTTAATTTCTCATAGACTGTTTTTAGACAAGTATTCACAAATAATAAAATATGACATGGATGCATCAAGGCGGTTTGTTTACAAAAGGCCTACCGCGAAACGAGAAAATCGAAATTTAGTAATCTGCCTCTTTATCGCTCGAATATGTGTGATAAAGAGATTATTTTTTTGTTTCGCGGTAGATCCTCGGATTGTGATGGATTGTGGTTGTGGCGCCCCATACGCAGAGTTTCGCGTAATATTCTATTATCTTTACGGCTAACTTACTTTCTATGCATCTCGCTCGTACTCGCATATTAGTGCAAGCGAGATGTATAGAAAGTAATATACGTAGACGCGAGCGTATCTGTCAATGTCAAAACTGGTGGTAGTGCTTCTGGTCTCCGATTTTGCTGAGTACCTTCGAAAGGGTTGCGAGAACCCATCATGGTTATTCATCTTTAGAGAGAGATTGTACTCCGATTTTCCGATTTTGATTGTCCGCGCACATAATCTCATACTTAAGTATTTTTTTATGGATTTTTTTTTACTCACCGTGGGATCCATTTCATTGACCTGCGTCACGACGATGTCAATGATACTGCCAACGACAATGATGAAGTCGAATGTGTTCCACGCGTCACCGAAATAGTTCTAGAAAAAAAAACCACATTTAAAAAAGTTAGTTTGCGTTGTTTTATCTCAGAGTTCCCATGGCCACCTCCTGTCTCCATCATCAGATCAGCTCCATGTCGTCATAATATTGCATTGTCATCCGATTTACATATGTGTACAAACATTTTAGCCCAATCGGAAATCGGCAAGTGGGTCAAATTTTGCGTCCAAGATTTGACCCACACTGTCTAACAAATTTAAAGCAGTAAATAAAATTATTTATCGACCATGCAAACTTACTTTAAATTTAAAAGCAGCTAGTTTGAAGACAAACTCCAATGTGAACACAGTTGTTAAAATCATGTTTAAATAATCGAGGAGCTGAAAGAAAAATATTAACAGAATATTAATCGCAATTAACAGAATTGCCATTCACAAACACTCTTGAATTTTCTGTTTAACAAAAAATACAATTAAGAAATATGTCACCGAAGTTAATTTGTGAAATTAATTATAATCGGATATATTCTTGTTTAAATTGAAGATCACACGTATTCCATAGAATAGGTAACTACAATTATGACGAAATTAATATCAGTTTTCAAATTATAGTTCAAATTCATAATTTTTTTGTTGTAGAAGGTATTTACAACATTATAACACTACTAGCTTTTGCCCGCGACTTCGTCTGCGTGGAATTAGTGACAGCAGCTAAAGTAGGTATAGCGCCTGGATAATGCTAATAGCAATAATTTAATTCGCGCATTGCTTACTTCAATTATTAGGCAATGCATTAACTCTTTCAATTCCACCCCCCTTTGCACTCTCTTCAGGGATGATTTCCGACATAAAAACTATCCTATGTCGGCCCCGGGACTCAAACTATCTCTATACCAAATTTCAACTAAATCGGTTCAGCGGCTTAAGCGTGAAGAGGTAACAGACAAACAGACAGACAGACAGACACACTTTATAATATCAAGTATCAGTAGTAAGTATGGATTATGAACAAAAGTTCATAGGATAATTTTAACAGTTGTCACTTTATGAGAAATGTAGAAAGTTTATTAAACACAATATACAATAAATAAAGCCCATACGACCTAGCCAAGTCACAATCAGTGATAGAAAACGCTAATCCAAAGTGAAATAATGTATGGAAATAATCACGTGATTTTTCGTTGCATCTGTCACCACTATACATTATTTCTTTTCGATCGGCGTTTGTTGTACGTTTGTCATCAAGGCTAAGCCCCTGGCCGTGTAGCCAAGATGCCAATCGCTCACGCTCCGAAGCGATCGAAACGCAACTATCACTATCGCACTAATATGGAAGAGTGATAGAGAGACATAAAGCTTTTCGTTTTCGAAGCGATAGCGATTGTAACCTTGGCTAGGCCGGCTGATCAGAAACACAAAGTATATTGTATTAGTTACCGTTTGATACCAAGGTTTGGCGTCATGGAACTTCATCATGAGGGCCAGCGTGTTGATCACGATGAATGTGAATATGAAGTACTCAAACGGCTCTGACGTCACGAACCACCACGTTTTGTACTGTATACGATGCTTTGGAATGTATCTGCACAAAAAATAAGGCAACGGACCATGAGTTCGATTTTAAAATAACAATTTATGGTTTTGGATAAGATGCCCGGCAAACGGAAACATGGTCGCCCTCAATCTACTTGGCGCCGTTCTGTGGAGCAAGAGCTGGGTGTATTTGGGATGGGGTGGGAGGAGGCTACCCAAGCTTCCCAGGACCGGAGTCAGTGGAAAAAAAATATTCGAGCACTACACCCCAGCACCCCTTACTTCTTACCTCCGACTTGGCTTTGCTTTTAACGCAAATTCCAAACAATTTCTTTGATTCTTTTCCAATTGTGAATCCTTAAACTCTTGCTCTCCTTCTTTCTGGAACGTCACTATGACAAAACCAACGAATATGTTCACCTGGAATTAAAATAGTGTTATCGTTATTACGTTATCACGTCAATCTTGTCGTCTCTGCAAGTTCATTTAAACCGATACATTTTCCAAAATCCACTTTGTATCTTTTGTATAATGCCTAACTTTCTATTAAAGTGGAAATGTTAAAATTACTCACCATGAAGAAAGCGATGACAATTATGTAGCTAATGTAGAAGAACGCAACCAATGGTCTCGAATTCTCTACAGGGCCCTCGTCCTCTTTATGCGAGTCCATTGAAACTGACAGTAAACTGGAAGAATCGTGTAAGCGTATCAGGGTTAACTTTAAAATGTCCCTCCTGCGCGTGGGACTCTTAGATAAAAGTAACTTTATCTACCGCCTTCTTACAAGGACACTTTTAAAATTGGTTTTAGGTCAACTTTGAAAATATTTGATGTCATCAGCAAATGGTACTACATACTTACAAGGTTAATCATTTATTAGTTATTACTTTGACCAAGAATATAAATGGGCTTAGAATAGAACCCTGCGGCACTCCGAGTTTTACAGAAACTGGATTTTATTTAAGTATAAATTATTGCTCATGTTCTAAGTAGGTATAGTAGAAATATGAGGACGCACAAGATACTACCTTAAGTCTTTTACTTAAGGCAATATCAGGTATGAAGATCTTAGTATTTTCATATCGAAATGAGATTTCTATGATCATCGCAGTCAATTGCTTTAGAAAGGCCGAATGCCTAAAATTCTTTCTTACCCTGGCCATCCTTCAAATGTAGATACGGTGAATAGAGTGAGCATCCCGCTCAGGACATCATCAAAGTTCCACTTATATTCCTTCCATATTCGTTCCCTCCTCTCAGGCTCGTTATTTGTATATATAATATACGTGCCCCTAAAATTTTCATTAAATAATCTATTATATTTTTTTTTAAGGATGTCAATTGAAGGAAGTTATTTCTTTTTTTTACAATATGGTACAGTCATCAATTCATCATATTTGTTTATTTAATTTTTATTTCCTCGACTGTTTGAAACGTAAGATAATATTTATCAAGTGAATAATAATATGCGTGTTATACAAGATAATTAAAAATGAAGCATTTATAATTTATGTTTTGTAATTGTATTTTGAATTGCGGATACCTAGTAATATTATTATCTTTCAATGATGACGGTTAATAAAAGGCTGCTATTTAACTGATCACCAGATTTAGTAAAATTTAATACCAAAAAAATCTATTTTACCACCCTAAAATCATGAATGATCACCAAAATTATAACACCATTTTAATGTGAAATGATTACCAATTTTATTACATTTTACTATCCTTTTAAAGGAAATGACACCAAAATAATCATTATTAACCCAAAAATAGTCAATGATTACCAAATTTCAATCCCCATTTTAATGTGAAATGATAACCAAATTTTTACATCTTGCTATCCTATTAAAGAAAATGATACCAAAATAATCATTGTAAACCCAAAAATAGTAAATGAACACCAAAATTAGAACTCCATTTTAATGTAAAATGATAACCAAATTTTTAAATCTTGCTATCCTATTAAAGCAAATGGCTCCAAAATAATCATTGTAAACGCAAAAATAGTAAATGATCACAAAATTGTAACCACATTTTAATTAAAAATGTGCAATCATTTAATATATCGTTATCCTATTAAATTAATTAATCCACTTCGTCACCTTTTTCTAGTAGCATTTTATTACTGTAACAGTCGCAGTTCTAACCTAACCTAACCCACTTTTCTAGTAGCATTTTGTTTCTGTAAGGGTCGCAGTTCAAACCTAACCTAACCCACTTTTCTAGTAGCATTTCTTTTCTGCAAGGGTCGCAGTTCAAACCTAACCTAACCCACTTTTCTAGTAGCATTTCGTTTCTGTATGGGTCGCAGTTCAAACCTAACCTAACCCACTTTTCTAGTAGCATTTCTTTTCTGTAAGGGGCGCAGTTCAAACCTAACCTAACCCACTTTTCTAGTAGCGTTTCGTATCTGTATGGGTAGCAGTTGAAACTTAACCTAACCTACTTTTCTAGTACCATTTCGTTTCTGTAAGGGTCGCAGTGCTAACCTAACCTAACCACTTAACTGATAGCAGTTTAACTTACTTTTCTAGTAGCATAACGAAATGCTACTAGAAAAGTAGATTAGGTTAGGTAGGTATGCGGTGCGGGCTACGGGGGGTTGAGCGGGAGGGGCTAGTAATTTTGGCATCAGTTTACTTTATTTGGTAATATATATAAATTTTTTGGTAATCATAGTGGTTTATTTAGGTGAAAATATCGCATTAATTTGGTCTTCAAGATTTGGTGATCATTAATGATTTTTGGTGATCGTTCAATATATTTGGTATTTGAATACAATTTGAAGTGCAGTCGTAATTAAAGTGGTGGTACTTTTGTATTTTTAGGCCTTATTTTTTTGGTGTTCAGTTATTTTGTTTGGTAAGCATGATTTTTTTATTTAGGGTACCAAAGTATTTTTTGGTGGTCATTATATTTGTAGCCTTAATAAAATAAATAACTAGGGATAAAGCATTATATTAAAGTTTTACAACTAAAATAAACTATATGTGTGTGATTGATCGATTAAGCAGAAAGATGATCATTGTCAGGTTTAATTTTTTTTTTGAATATTCATATGTTTACGTTACAGTTCTTGTCGTTGTATAAAATAAATGTTATTAATTATATTCCTGTCATGTGTATAAATATCATCAACTACCAACTTGCTCAAAATTATAATATATCATTAATTTGTTGAAGGTAATATTGAAGTAAAAAAACGTTAAACTTAAATACATTAATACTTACTGGCATTCAGTTTCTGTCAATTTTGTGGAATCGGTACAAAAGAAGAATTTTCCCTGAAATAATACAATAAAATTAAAAGTTTTGAATATATTGGCTTTAAATAAAAATATATGCACATGCTTTATTAAAAAATACAAAGATTTAATACAAAGAAATTCAAACAGTTCCATATAAATATACTCGTATCGTTAAAATGTCAGTAAAACTAAAAAGCTTTGCTTCCCATAAATTATGAAATAGGTTTCCTTTTCATTACTTACTTCTAATTTGGTTATAATTCGATCTGAGTATGTATTTCTTTGTATTTCATCTTTGTCGTTAATCAAAAAGTAATTCGTAATCATAAAGTCACATGATCTCGTTTCTATAAACCAAACACGACAGTAACAACACGTATTACATTTTTTTTTAATTCATAGGCATTTTACTACCCGGTCAAAGGCATTCTGCAAAAAGGTCTACTATGTCGGCGACGTGACGCGAATCCGCAGAGTTAGATTGTTTGCAACGATTTTGATAGTACACGCAATGCAAGTGTTATTTTAAACGTCAAACTTCTATGAAATTATGACGTATGAAATAACACTTGCACTGTGTGTGCTATCAAAATTGTTGCAGACTTATCTTGGTTTAACTATATTATGTACCAATACTGTATCATTGAATATAAAGTTTTCAAGCGTTATCATTTATCATGCCAAATACCTGCGGGCTCAGCACGGTTCCATTTTTATCGACTATCACTATGCGCGTCCCTTTCGCACTTATATACTTGTTAGAACGTGACAGGCATGGTGACAAGGGATAAAAACGCGACCGTGCTAAGCCGCCTGCTTCTCAACTTTATCAAATATAAAAAAATAACCTCACGTACCCAACACTTTTCGAGTGTCTTCGTAGTTGAAAGGTCCCATGCCGTATGTTATCATAATTATAATACATCTAACCAAGTACTAAAATGCCTACAAAATTTAAATAGAACAAGAGCAAAAGTCCTAACAATAAAGATTTTTTGTGAAATATTGAAGATAAAAGTTAAATGTTACCTTAAACAACTGAATTCCTACAACGGCAAACATAAACTGTAATATGTGATTTATTAAAAAAATATTCCCAATAGATCTAATGGAAGCTATTACACATTTCACTACGTACTACACAGACATAACGCAATACAAGATGCATTTAACAAAAATGTGCAACAATCAACATTCAAAACAAAAACGGGCCACATTCGACAATAAAAATTCAAGAAATTTTCACATTTAAAGAGTATAGGTATAGTTTGAGTAGGTATTAGTACATTCAACATAAAATTTACCAAAATCACAGGGTTTTTAATAACATTGTCAGCGTGTGATCCAATGTGTAGTCGTGGTGTTGACATTTGGGTAGAAAAAAAAATCAAAAACAGATTAATTCAAAAATATTTCAAAATGTTACATACACGGCTCACGTTAGTCCTTGGTTTCGAAAAAAACATTCGTTTAATTTTTTTTATTTAACTTGCCAGCGTCCTGATCTGACTTGTAAGCTTTAAAAAAGACCAAAAACACTTAGTTAAACCAAGTACCTTTCTCCTAGTAAATGAGCGTAAATGTCAAGGTAGGGCGGTTTGGGCAAAAAAAAACACAAAAGCTCGTTTTGAGTCCAAAAAAATCTAAAATTCCAATCAAAAATACACGCAACACCTTTGGGCTGATGGAAAAAATGAAAAGAATATGGCATGCTTAATATGTTAGCGAATTTTTTGGACTCACACGCGAAGCAAAAAGAAATGTTAGTATTCTAATTTCCAAAATGGCACGATCAAAGCCTCACACATAAAAAACGAAATCAGGTGATTGTGTGTAAAAAAACACGTATTTTTGAGGGGCAGTAAATGAATTACATAAATAATTTTTATTAGTGTCTGTAGGGACCCAAAGGTGTCGTAAAAATTTAGCGATTGTTTTTTTATATTTTTGTGAATACATTTTAACCATTACCATTTTACCCTACCTTGAACATTTGCACGCCCATGACGGCAAACATGAACTGTAGAAGATTTGTCACCAACAAAATGTTGCCGATGGTTTTAATGGCAACGATCACGCATTGAACTACGTGCTAGAAATTTAAACAAATTTAAAAATATATCGTGTGTCAGAAATTTTGGTCAAAAATTTTGAACCGTAAAAATTGTGTAGGGCCAAGGGATTAAGTCGACTGTCATTAAAAATCATACCTACACATGGAAATACAAGGTTTTCACAAAATAAAATTATAAAGTCAATAACAGAAGTCTGACATAAAATTCCACGTATAAAGTGCATTAGGATAACTTCAGAAACGAGATAATTTTGAAAATCAGTGATATCTAATAAACCAGAAGCTTTTCATACTTTGACCAACAGCCACACCACTGCAAGGCTTACTCTCTTTCTGTTTCTACAATAGAAAGTGCTTCTAGTTTAGTAGATAATTGTTATTTTTAAAGTTACCTCGTTTTCTAATTTACCCCAATACACCTTATATAAAATCCCTTTGTCCTTATCTCTTAACATAAAAATCATTAACAAATTTTTAACAAACAGAAACGTTTGCGAACGGTAATTGATAATAGTATCAATTATCGTTCGCAAACGTTTCTCAAAGCTCAGAATAAATTTAAAAATTGAATTTGGTGGCTCAGATGGCAGAGCGCTGGAGTGCCCACCCCAGGCCGTGAGTTTAAGTCTCACACAAGACAGTGATTTTTCCACTTTTAAATTTATTCTAAGCTTAATAAAAATCATACTGTTATGAACTATACACATAATAATTTATTTCTATATTTTTTAGTAACGGATTCTTTAACTTGAATTGACACAATCTCATCTTTCTACCACCTTTTTCAACACGGGTAGCTGTTGACTAAACGATGATGAGATATATAGAAAATTACAGATTTTAAAAATATGAATAATTACTACAAAAATAGGGTATTTGACTACTAGTCAAGTCAGTTTCTTTTTTCGAACTGTCAAAACGATTTTGCTACTATGGTATTTATATGAAATACTAGCATGTGACGTCACAATCAAATTACCTACTCTTTATAGTGTTATACCTACGGGTTTTAAAATTTAAATTGTGTCTAAAAATAACTGCTGTCTACGTTTCTCTATTAATCTTCTGGTGCATTATTTCATGCATGGTGTAAAATAATTTATTTAAAATACAGTCAAAAACCCTATTGAATATTTAATTGAAATGACAAATGATCTAAGATAACCGCTTCCCTATATTGAGGAGCATCATTCTTCACAGACTACTGATGTACCGTCGGACAGTTTCCAAAAATGAGAAATTTCCACTTAAAACTTCAAAAACGTCTCATATTTGCGTAAAGTAATCTAAATTCTCCATTTCCAAAATGATTTTATTTTGTTTCCTTGGAAAATTTTCCTGTCGAGAACTTGTACGACTTTTTGGAAACTTGCACAATTTGCACATCCGTATTCAAGACCGTTCTAACACGTAAAAGACTATTACTTATATATAGACCATTATATAATAACTAATAAAAACAACTGACCTTTAAGCCTTTGGCTCTGTTGATAGCTCTCAGTGGCCTTAAAACCCTGAACACTCTTAAAATCTTTATAAAGCCGAATTGAGACCTGTAACAACAAAAAAAAATGTTCAATTTAATACCTAGCTAATTAATGATCATTGATAAACCTAATTGTAGTATACAATCAATAAATATGAGTTAGAAGAATTAGCAAAAAAATTACAGACAAACTTACCCAACAAGGGATACTAAGGACACTACAACCACCAGTAGATCAAGGAGGTTAAAGGCGGATCTGCAGAAAGCGTCCTTATGGAACAGGAACCCATAGGTGATCAACTTCAAGCAAAGTTCCAAGGTGAATACGGCCGTGAAGAAATAGTCCACCTTCTTTAAAGCCTGAAAAGTAATAAACATGAGTCATGAGTTGGTAGAAGTAGTAGGATTATCAAGATGGAGCATTGAGGGTAAAGTGATTTTAACATAATCACATTTACAACCGGGTGAATATCGCGAAGTTATTTTTCACATCACCTATTCGAAAAAGGGCTTTTTCTTCTTCGCTAGGAGGGATCAAAGTGGAACTTTTCTTCCCTGCTAGGAAGGATCAAAGTTGTACTTTTCTATTGTAGGACACGATTTTTTCTTTCTTGCATACTATTTTTTTTTTGTGGTCAAATAATACATATTTTGGAACATAACAATTTCCTCATAGTTGATGTGAAAAGCAGTACAAGTTGTCTCAGGTGATTCTTATTTACAAAATACTCTTTTTACTCTAAAGTTACCTTATCAAAGATAGAGCAGTATTACTAATTATCACAGACCCGAAAGCGTAGCATGGTTCGGACATATGAAAAGGAGGGATGACTCAAAATTTCACAAGTAAAATTGCACAATATGAGGTGACCTCGAATGAATATGGAGGGATGTAAAAGGAAGGAAACCAAGAAAAAGGTTGATAGATCACGTGAGAGATGGTATTAAAAGAAAGCAGGTGAATGATGACTGATAATTTGATGAACGACAGAGAGGTATGCAGGAAAAGATCATGCTGGGATGTTAAGTGCTGGGACAAGGGCAAGCGAATCATGATGTCACCCTTCGGGTTCGTAAAGCGAAGGAACTCACTTCTGCTGTGGGTTTATTCTCATTTTTTGGCACTGGTTCTTCCATAGCTAACATCAGTGAGGAGATCAGGATGCAAACCAGAATGATGTTTTTGAACACAGAGTTGTTCTGGATGTTGAAGCACATCACTCTGAAGCTGTTGGATAAACATTAAATATTTAACAAAATTATCATTAAAGACTCAACCTTTCACTATTCCAACAATTACGTTTACTTCATCCGTCCCGTAATCGTAAGCTTAACAGCTAATACTCTCCCATTAAAGAAGTCTACAGATGCTATATGAGGAGTAAGGAGGCACTTTGGGCATTTTATTTAAAACTGACTGACCTAACTGTGACTGGCTAACTGTACGCTTTTTTAGATTTAAGATTTTTTTATGTCTACTCAGAATCGCGAGATTCGAGGTCTTTCGATACTGATAGGATTAAAAAGTGTCCCAAGATTTTTATTTCCATTCCGTTACCAAAAACTAAAAATACACGATTCAAGCATCATCGCCTCCTTCAAGTAGTAAAACTTTTGCATAAGAAACAATTACAAAAATATTATGTTATCAGATGGTAATTTTTGCCATATAGTTCAGTGTGCCCTATAAACTACTATAAAGGGTTAAGTGGCATCTAAAGTTTTTCAGAATTAATGGCTTGAAAGAACTTTATTGCCACCAAATAAAAACTTACGGGTTGGTCTTGGAAAAGATGAAGAAGCTAGTGCCGTCAGGGATGGGTTTCTCTTCGTCCTTGACTTCCACTTCGGAGAGGCGACGAGGACGGGCGGACGCCGTGGGTTGACGTTTTAGCGGTGACGGCTCTTTCTTTATATCCCCTGTAAAGAGAGCAACATTAAAAGTACGTGGCGAGTGAGAAAATCATATCCCTTTGTATGACATAATTATTAAAAGTTATAAGTACTAAATTGTTGCCATGTTTATGCATTTTACGTCTTTTCGACAATTTCTTGTCGGACTATACCTAAGCGTCATTTTATACCTTTGGCACTACTAGTGCTTCTGCTTATAAATGTTAACGTAGTCGACGTTTCTAGTTTTAAGATCCAAAAGTCATCCTAAATTTTGTTTTGTTTAAAGGTTGTAAAATACCGTTTTGATTGATCTGTTGATTCTCCGTAGTAACGAGAGCGGTATCCGCTTCTCCCCTTTCTTCTGCGTCTTGCTCATTTACTTCTTCTTCTGATCCCGTTTCTTCATATTCATGGTCTGATCTGTAATTGTAATAAACTAGAATATCAGTAGTTATTTTCACTTTAGAGTATACCTTTTGCATTTATAATATTAGTAAGGATTCTAGCTGGCCGAGCGAGTGCAAGCGAGGCATCCGTGTCAGCTTGGGCAAAAATGCTTTTCTATGTCTGTCCAGCTGTTCTCCTCTACATGTCATATTTCTCAAACGATTCTTGTAAAATTTTGTGAGCATTTTTGATTAATTATAAGATATTTTTTTTGAACTTGTGAGGTGTAAAACAGCATAATTCACTTATTCATTATCTAAGAACACGAAAAATAAATATATCATGATGTAAGTCGAAGTATTCTTACCTTGGTATTCTCTTATACCTCTGGTAAGGCCGGCTTAAGGACAATAGGAAATTTAAATTATAAAGAACCTGTTCTGAATCAATTTTATGCTAAATAGAACGATCTACTATTAGGGAATCATTAAAACTGTCTGGTGAGTGGTGTTTCAACGTGGTTTCGACAGAAAAAATGCTTTGCCTAGTATCCATACCAGCAAACATATTTACATACACATACATATTTGTATGTAAGGGTGCTAAGCTAATAGTTTTGCTGACTGTAAATGTGTGGAAACGTCGTCATCAAAAGATTCCTGTTCCATGCATAATATCATTGTTTTAACTTTTAAATGATAAGGATTAATTTTGTTTTAAGTACATCATCATCATTCTCTTGCCCTGGTCCTATTCACTTGGGATCGGCGCAGCATGTTTTTCTCTTCCATACCTCTCTGTCGCTCGTCATCTCATCATTCACTTGCTTTCGTTTCATATCATCTCTCACACAGTCCATCCACCTTTTCCTTGGTTTTCCTTTCCTTGTACCTCCCTCCTCATTTTATTCTACATGTTAAATATTTTTACTTACCCCTCATCTGAATATATTTCTTCTTCGTTTACATATTCATCATCTGTCTCTCCTCTTTCTGTATCTTCGTCAAGTTGAGGATTACCTGCCTCGGGATTATCTTCTGCTCCCTACGATTACATTTTACTGGTTTATTTAAAATACATTTTATATTGTTTAAATTCTGAACATATTTTTTATTCTATTAAATGTAATGTACTACTAGTAGGATTTTAGTTAGGAGCACTTAAATAACTTTCCTAATATTAACGTTATAAAAACATACTCGCAATGAAAAAACTAAATTTACCTCTGGCTCTTTCTTGACTTCTTCCTCATCATCGTCGTCATCTCCAAGATTATCGACGGCGATAGCCAAGAACACGTTCAGCAGGATATCTGATATTTGTTAAGAAAATCTTATGGATAACAACAATATTTCAGTTATTACATACCTTTGCAGCTCTGCTAGCATTCATACTTCTTTTTTTCAGAAGCCAATTAAAGGCTATAGTCGGTTTTCTATAGTAAGTTGGCCCTTAATTCAATTTGACTCGGGTTTTTTTTGTGAGTACCTCTTATGGTGAAGGATATTTTTGCTGAGTATCAACATCCTACCAGTTACAGTTTTTGACTTATGATTATTTATTTTTTTTCCTTAATGTATTGTTTTTCGGGATGTATTCAAGCGATTTGCTTAATTTTTTTAAATAGTGCTCTTTATTTAGGTATGCATCGATACTCAAAAAACGAATACCAGTTGTCATATAAAAAAAAAAAGAAAAATGAAGGAAAAAAAAATTAAACATTTTTTTTAATGTCGTTGTGAAGTAGCGACACCTCTAATTTTTTTTCTAGTTGTAGGCCAGACATTGGCCTACTACTTACCTAAATATCAAAATTTTCCAAACGGTACTTCCTGTCAAAAATAGCAATGTGTGTGGTCAAGTCCTGCAGTCACGCGGTGTTTTTCAATGTAGTATACAAACATTAAGTTGTCATTGGCATTTTACTCTTAAATACAATCAACCTGATAAGAAAACGCAAACATAATCGAAGAGTTTGTATACTACATTGAAAAACACCGATTGAATACAGAACCTGACCACACACATTGCTAATTTTTGACAGGAAGTACCGTTTGGAAAATTTTGATATTTAGGCAAGTAATAGGCCAATGTCTGGCCTACAACTAGAAAAAAAATTAGAGGTGTCGCTACTTCACAACGACATTAAAAATTTTTTTTAAATATTTTTCCCTTCATTATTTTTTTTTTATATGACAACTGGTATTCGTTTTTTGAGTATCCATGCATACCTAAATAAAGAACACTATTAAAAAAAATAAGCATATCGCTTGAATACATCCTGAAAAACACTACATTAAAGAAAAAAAAATAAAAAAACATAAGTCAAAAACTGTCACTAATAGGATGTTGATACTCAGCAAAAATATCCTTCACCATAAGAGGTACTCACAAAAAAAACCCGAATCAAATTGGTTTAAGGGCCAACTTACTATGGAAAACCGACTATGGCCTTTCAACTTTTAATTGTTTATAATTGCCGGTCTTTGATTTGTGACATACTTAATGTATAAAACTAAAGTCGTACTTATTAAACAACAAAGTGTATAGTAATAATGTCAATAATGGTTTTAGTGTCTAACTCTAAAGTAACGACGCTAAGCGCGAAGAATTTTGTACTTTGACCCACCTGTTCCTATCTCTATCGCACGTGCATCATTGCCACGGTCAACGCCGCTGTGCGAGCAGGAGAGCAATATAATTATGCGCGTGCTATAATGTAAAATCATGCTTAGTGTCCTTACTTTATGCTTCTGTACGTTAATGTAAAATTAAGGCCAGCCTTATAAAGGATACAATTACCACAGACGAAGATGATGATGAAATAAATAGATGCGATCATTCCAAAGGAGCCGGCGCCGCCGTATGCTTTAATACCTTCGTACATGACGACGTTCCAATCCTCACCAGTCAGGATCTGTCAAATAAAATTATATTTTCCAGAAGAATCATTCCAAAATATTGTATTCATTGGTATTAATTTCACCAAAAACGTTTTTTCCCCATAAGTTTAAGTAGATTATTAGGATCTAAGGTACAAATGTATAAGTCGAGAAAAGTTCCCAATAACTTGGTATTTTTTTAGAAACTTCAGGAAAAAATCACAAGAAATAAAGGAAACTTTCATTTTGGAAATGGGCAATTCCAATCTCCAAAAATCTGAGAGTATTGCAAAATTTTCCTGGTAAAAATTTCGCAATTTTGGAAACTTGCCAACGGTAGGTACCTACATCAGAGTGAGGTTGAAATTATGTTATAAGAGTTATAAATAGAAAATGGATTATTTTGGTGCTGCAAAGACTGATTGTTCAATTCTAATTTAAAAAACATAAACATACCTGGAACATTGTCAACACAGCTTGCCAGAATGTATCAAAGTTATGCCGCTCCTTCGGTTCCTCAGGAGCGTAACTCTCGAATCTTCCTCCGAACACTTGCATGCCGAGCAGCGCGAAGATCATGATGAACAAGAACAGCAGCAAAAGGAGGGAGAAAATGGACTGGATGGAGTTGAGGAGAGAGGTCACGAGGTTAGAGAGAGAGCGCCAGTACCTGGAAATATTAGGAATAAATATGAATAAAAATACAACCTAAAATAAAAAGACTGGCATTATCAATTCATTTTTGAAGTGGGATACAGGGCTAGTCATGCCGAATGCTGGCTGAGTTGTGAGCCAAAATAACCACGGAGTGGGAGCCTCACGAGTCGAACCGACGATCTGGCAAACCTTGTCGGCGATGGCGGGATAACTTGGACTCCTTTTTGAGAGGCTGGCCAAATTTAGCACTAAGCCGAGACGAGAGGAAAAAGAAGGGTCTTAGTCCAGCAGTGGGACACAATGGGCTCTTAATAAATAATGTTTAATTCCTTATTTTTCCCGTCCTTTCCTTTCCTTCCTTTGATGAGAATGGTGATTTAGCTCAGCATTACCAATATTTTACTCTTGAGTGTCCTGTCAATGGGCTGACCCGTTTAATAGTACAAATAAGCTTTAAACATTTTAAGATATAATAAACGAATCCTTGGTTCCTTGAGGCGACGGGGAAAGCGTAAAGTATAAAATAGGAATCTGAAACGGAAATAGTAGTAGATATTTTACTTACTTTGTAACTTTAAAAACTCTGAGCAGCCGAACGCAGCGTAACACAGAGATGCCCAGCTGTGGGATGGTTTCCGTCGCCGTGAGCACCAGTTCCAAGACCGAACATATCATGACGAAGCAGTCAAAACGATTGAAAAGAGAAACGAAATAGCCCTGAAATAGAAACGTCAATTATCAATAGTTGAATTGTTGGGACTACGAACCGAGCTCTTTTGACAGCCTCCTGGTCTAGTCGGTATCGGCAGTGACCGCCGAAGAAGGAGGTCCCGGGTTCAAATTCTGACAAGGGCATTTATTTGTGTTGTCATCACATGTATTTGTTCCAGAGTTGTATACCAATGTTCGTAGAGTCAGACCAAGATAATTTTACTTTTTTTTTTGTATGTTTTGTAAAGAAAAAATCAAATCGTAATTTAGAAGCATGGCCGTATTAAGGACGTCATAATTTCAAGGTCATATTGTCTAAAATTAAATTCTGCTTACTGGTTTAAACAATAAATTGCCGTTGTTCGAGCCATTGTACTGGGGTAAATTAACGAACATATTTTTGCAATAGGTACTCACTTGAATGCCAAGGGCATACATTTTGATCAACATCTCCATAGTGAAGAGCACAACGAACACATAGTTCGCACAAGTTTGAAACGTGTCGAGCCAAGTCGGCTGCCTGAAAATAAAAATTATGACTATCAAATTTTTTTCACATCAAAATATGCAACATGCAAAAATTTGCACATTTTTATTGCTTAGTCATTTTAGAATATGTGTAGGTGCAAACGCAAGAGTTAGGCGACAAAAGAGCTTGAGTCTTATACTGACACTGATATTATATAAAATTAAATCACTTACTTGTAATGTTCAGTTGCCAACACCATTGTGTTTAAAAACACAAGTACGATTATGGCCCAGTAGAAACCCTGAGATTTAACAGCAAGTCGGCAAGCCCTACGCATACGGCGGTTCACCTGCAATGTTTAGTTTAGTTTAGTTTATTTATTTCATAATGATAAATTACAGTATAAATTATTCTTACGCTAATCTATATGAATTTACATTATGATCGTCAGTAATTTAGCATGCAAACATAATTATACAATGTCAACAATGATAATCAAATTACAAATTTATAATTTAAAAAGAAATTTGAGAACTATCGTCAAATTGAAAAAGAGAGTTCACAACCACTGAAGAGTACCATAAACACTGCGAGGAAAATCATAATCAAATTCTCTGTGAAAAATGCTGGCAGGCGTTTGAGACAAATGAAGAATTAATCAACCATTTATGTAAAAAACTAAAATGCCCGGATTGTAACCAATACAGAAATACAGCAGAAACTCTCATGGAACACCATAATAAAACACAAAAAATCCACATCTGCAAAGAGTGTGGAAAATCATGCCAATTGAAAAAAACTCAATAAATAACAGAATACATGTCTAATAACTCATAATGATCGTCATACTAAAACTAAGAGCGGTAATCGGTAAAATGAAAAATTGTCATAAGATATAAGCTTATCCGTTTCAACTTGGGGGAAAATGCACTCATTTTTTCGGCTATCTGGCTGTACTCCTTTGATTTTCATGAAATTGTTAAAAAAGTTCGAGTTTTTGAGAAATATGACTTTCAAAATTATGTAAAGGTTTATAATATCAAATAGAAAATTTGGAATGTCGCACGCAGACGTATCTGCTTGTTTAAAAATTGGTTTATAATTTCGTAAATTTTTTATATAGGTACATATTATATAACTATGGAAAACATAATATCACAAATCAAAATTAAAAAATTTCCTCAGATAATAAAACTTTTCAACTTTTTGTAAATTTTTCGCATTTTACACATCACTATAAAATCAAAAATCGTTATCTACCTCTCTATCACTCGAATATGCAAGAATGAAACAGAGACCAATAACGATTTTCGAGTTTTCGATGGTTGCAGCAGGCGCTCAGGTCTACAGGTCCATCTAGATATAGTTTGCTGGCTGGCCCTGGCTGGCCTTTTTTTTCCTAGTTCTTTCTACTTTCTGTGGCGGTGATGTATACCTTATCGAATCTTTTGAAATAAACTTTGCAGGTGCCTGTGTTTTCTGTTGTATCCACGTTTATTTGGGATCCCTCGTTGCTTGTTCTCTCGTAATTGTTACCTGCAACAAATAAATAAAAATCTTTCGGCCAACTTCCACTATTATAAGTATACTTATATAATTTCAGATCGAAATGTAGGAGGAAGTAATTTCAGTAATTAAACTCCTTTTTTGAAAATTCCATGATGTAGAAAACATCGGCCGGGAATTCAATCAAGCCAGAGCGTAACTCCTCCAAAACCTCACTGTATAAAATAGAATAAACATTTATTCATACAGCATAGATAACAAAAAAAAGTAAATAAATCGAGATGTGATTTGAAGCCGAAATTGACATTCAGAAATTCAGCTAGCATGACTAGTGTGGTTTATAAATTATAATTCATCGTCATTGGCCACAGAATCTTTGCAAATAATAATTACAGTGTCTAAGGAAGTATTTTGAGGAGGTAATCTGCAGCCTACATCGACTGCAATGGCTGTGTAAAGCAATGGCCATCAGCATTTCTTGCCGCATCGATCACAGACATGTTTTGACTCCTGGGGTGATCCAGCAGCTCTGCAAAGTCGTTTCGGCTTGATTTGGTCCAACCAGACCTTGTCTTGCTTTGCCATGTCTATAGTTAGGGCGACAACAACAGGACAATTTAAATCATACTGACCCTGTGAATCTTCCCCTTCATTCTCCTGCTTGGGCTCGTTTTCAAGGTCCAGGGTCTCAGCGACGGTGATCCAGTTGAGATACCCCTTCATATCCTCCTCAAACTCCTTTCTTTCTCGTGACTTTTGGAAGTCTCCGCGATTCTTCGCCTTGTTACTGGCTTTTGAGAATTCTCTAGAAGAAAAGAGGAGGTTATAGGCGACGAATTTGAAAAAACCGGGCAAGTGCGAGTCGGACTCGCGCACGAAGGGTTCCGTATCATAATGCAAAAAAAAAAAAAAAACGAAAAAAAAGCAAAAAAAAAACGGTCACCCATCCAAGTACTGACCACTCCCGACGTTGCTTAACTTTGGTCAAAAATCACGTTTGTTGTATGGGAGCCCCATTTAAATCTTTATTTTATTCTGTTTTTAGTATTTGTTGTTATAGCGGCAACAGAAATACATCATCTGTGAAAATTTCAAATGTCTAGCTATCACGGTTCGTGAGATACAGCCTGGTGACAGACGGACGGACGGACGGACGGACGGACGGACGGACGGACGGACGGACAGCGAAGTCTTAGTAATAGGGTCCCGTTTTACCCTTTGGGTACGGAACCCTAAAAATGTATACACGAAGGATGGACCTCTCGTACAAATTTTGAATTTTGCGTCTTGTCTATATCAGTATAATATTATGACAATATTTGTTTGCCAGACTATATGTGTCAAAAGGCATTTGAGCATCTGCATTTGAAAACTAAATTATTATTTTAATATTAAACTATTTACATACAATAATCCCTAAACATAAAAGTCTAACAATTCAGAACAAGAAAGACGTAGTTTATGATAAACTTGGTATAAACCAAATATAATGCTACAATATATATGTTACATAACTTACCCGGACAACACACCAAGAATTAGGTTCATAACGAAAAAGTTTCCAAAGATGACCAGCGACACGAAGTAGATCCAAGGCCAGGAAGAACCCTTCACATCTGATATCTGAAATAAAATGGAGAAACATATTTATGTGACATCATTTGCATGCCATTTAGAAAAACATATTTATGTGACATCATTTGCTTGCCATTTCTCTATGGTTTGTCTGTAGTATACTGTAGTAAGTTTTGGAATACCTACTAAGTTGTCAGAAGGCTTGCTTATGTCAGCGTTTTAAGAGGCTCTAAACTTTTTGAAGTAGAGGAAAAGTTAAACATTTTCAATGCCTTGGGCAACATACGAAATCCTTGCTGTGGGCACTTTTCCTCCGAAACAAAATTTCGCCTAAGACGGGAAAGTTTATTTCAAAAATCTGTAGTGTCTTTAGCCGGCTTTGCGTATTAAAAACACTTACCCAATACATAATGTCAGTCCATCCTTCAAGTGTTATACACTGGAATACCGTGAGCATAGCGTAGCCAATGTTGTCAAAGTTGGTGATACCGTCGTTCGGCCCTGGCCAGGGTGGGGACCCTGGTGTACATACTTCTTCGGGTCCGCAATTGTGACCAACGTTAAACTCGGTACTGCACGGTCTTTCTTCTTCGCCCATTGTCAATTTGCCACCTGAAAAACAATTTAGTATTATTTTTAAATCATTTATTTACATACAATATATATACAGTGGTACTACTAAACGAAATTATTAACTAGCTTAAATCTAAAATAGGCCCCTGAGGCATTGTACCAAGGATGCTGGCGGCATTTCCTCGCTGTATCGCAATGCTGATACGTTGTGCGAGGTAGCCGCCAGCCCTTCGGTCACCAGTTACGTATTATTTAGTATTATTATAATCCGCATGCTCCGAATACCCTGGACGGCACGCCGCACTAATGTATCCATATTAGCGCAGCTCAAATTGGAAAAGGAACCTAGACTATCCACCATCTGTCTTCAACGAGTACTGAGATACTTCGGTCCGGTGAGGGGTTGGGGTACGTAGCTCGCAGAGACACGTACTGCACGTGTCGCACTGACAACTTAGAGAGACTTGTGGTGATGGGAAAGGTGGACGGCAGACGGCCTAGAGGACCAAGTCCAACGAGATGGTGTGACCAAATATCCGCCCAGATGGACATCACACTCAGCAACCCTTTCCACAAAGCAGCCGACCGAGGAAGAAGTGGAGAGCTGCCATAGAAAAAGTTAGCAAGCGGAGTCACGATCCTCAGTAGAGAGGGACCGACTTAGAAGGAAGTAATTATTATAATACAAGTTACTGTCATTATTTACAAAGTTTTATCGTTTAATTTAACTTGCCCCGTTAGTGTGGATACATAATTTTTCAGCTCAATGGGATATCGGGAAGTGGGTTGAATTTTGCTTCCACGATTTGATCCACACTAACATAGTATTAGTGCTTTTGAACTGGTTTTAATAAGACCTTGTCGATCGTCTTGGTAATCAAATCTTGGAAGTTAAATTTGACCCACTTCCCGATATCCGAATGTGCTGAAATTTTGCATACGTGTGAAACCAAATAGAGTTTTAATTCCTGTACCGTAAAATGGGGTGAGTTGGGTGAAATTTAACTTTCAAACATCGATAAAATTTTATTTTTACATGTGAAAACTGAATGGTGTATATAATAAGTGGTTCGGACGTTTGTATTTTAGTTTGTATTTTATTTTGGGTAGTTCCATTTCATAACTTTGACGATAAAGAGAAAAACCCACCTCACCCCGTAGTGCCTCTTATTTGGGGTGAGAGGGTTTTTTATACAAAGGTGATTTTGGAAGATTGTTGGATCGATTTTTTTTTTATTATGCGTATTACTATAGCCCCATTTTAAATTGGAATACATTATTTATGTAGCAGTCTTCAAATCCTTTCTCACCCCCCTCTCAAACCTTCTCTCCCCACTCATAACCCGACTCTCCCCGCGAAACCCACTCACCCCGTTTTACGGTACTGCTCGTGGTAGTCCCCAGTGGCACACATGATGTTTTTCATCACACTTGTAGGAAAAAAAGCGAAATAAAACGTCTGCCTAATTTCCTTCGTACATTCACTTTTTACACAACACACTTCGTACACAGCTCTACCTCGAAATTTATGATTTACGGACCACATCGCCTACGTCTAATAACACCTTTTACGGGCAAGTGTGATGAAAAATATATTTCATAAATGTTTGTAGCCTATTGTCAGCACGGTGAAAGGGGACCAGAAATACATACTCTCATTCTTATGACATATGTTATGCATGACTCCAGAGAACAGCTCGAGGCCGATGATGGCGTAGATGATGATGACGAACAGCACCAGGAACGCGATGTGGCACAGCGGTATCATGGCCTTCAGGATGGAGTTCAGCACGATCTGGAGACCTGGAAAAAGACAGGAAATGTGTGAATATTTTTGCGAGAAAAAATTAGCCAGACTTTGTCTGATTTAACAAAAACAATAGCCAGACTGTCAGATTTCACAAAATAATTGCCCGACTTAGTCAGATTGTGCAAAAAATTATTGCCCGACTGTCAGATTTAACAAAAAAATTGCCAGACTCATTCAGATTTACCAACTTGTTACGTTGATATTATTTTTATACGACCTTGACCTCACGCTCAAATGAGTTGATCGAATCGGTTGAGGGTCGAATGGAGATTAAGTGAAACGAAACATTACCGAAGATGTGTTATATTCTCGGTATCCAAGTATAGAGAGAGCAAGTAAATCTAAACATAAGGTTACATGCTAAATAAATACAAAATAATTACGTGCGTCGCATATTTATGTTGCAGGCAGTAACGTATAGTTACTGTTAATAAGTAAATTTAGGCATATAATACAACGCTGATTAGTGCAATGCGGAGTGAAATGAAAGTCGTGCGTGAGATACGCGCTAATTACCAATACGATCGTCAAAGTATTATTAAAACCAGTTCAAAACCACTACAAATTGTTAAATTGGAATCAACGTCAGTAAAACTTATTAATTATTAACGCTTATTAACACTGTTGATAGGGAATAAATAAATGTCATTTTCCCTTTTTTTATGCTTAAATAACTATAGGTAAACTGAAATAGATGTCATATCATACATTTATTACTAAAGAAAAAGTGACGAAGCCTTCCAGCGGTGAAGGCCGGATTCGAACCGGCGTCTTTAGCTATCGCGGCTAACGCCATGAACCCCTAGGCCACGCCACGAAGTAACCTGTCCCAATTTCTCGACCATATGCCATCTTAGAAAGACTAGGTTTAAATAATTAGTGAAATTTTGTACGTTTGTGTGAACGTGCTTACTTGGAACGCCGGAGACCAATCGCAGCGGTCGCAGCACTCTGAACGCTCTGAGCGCCTTTACGTCGAACGCATCTTTGAAGAGAACCTGCAGCGACTGGCTCATTATACTGAAAAATATTAACAATTTATTAGATCTCTTAGGGCCACCCCACACTAGCGTCTTCCGTGCGTCGGTGTCTAGCCAACTCTGTCGCTGCTGCTCGACGCAACATCGGCGCAACTGCACAGAAACGCCATTTTCCATAGCGCTGACTAGACGCCAACGCTCAAACTCTCTAGTGCAAATACTCTTTAGTGCAAATTCTCACTTATGAGGGACGTGGAGATACATAATAGACTTCACAAAAGGGCTTCTAGTTACTCAAAGATTTCGTTTATTGTGCGTGATCCGCCCTAAATATAACACTACTAGCCTAGGTTGTCCTTCCGGATCGTTCCCACCAACTGGGAAAGGGAGGCCGAAGATTGCGACCACTGGAGGAAAACCCTGGGTGAAGGGGTAGTTGCACACGATGAAGCGTGGTTTAGCCTTCTTCACACTATGCGAGAACTGAGACACCAGCGCGCCGCTCTCCCACCTTCGTCATTAGGCACGGCATTCTCCTGCCAGCTATGCGGTCGCGGCTGCCGCTCTCGCATTGGACTTAATAGTCATTTGCGGAAGTGCCGCACTCTTAATATGGACGCTGTTTAAACCATCATCTTATTGATGTTACAGGCCAATGATGACGATGAGCCTAGGTAGGCCTAGGTATAATAAAAACGATAGATGGACCTATCGGGCATATCCCATCGAAAAAAAGGAGGGATACCCAATTCAATGCTATCGAGGAAAATTACACGCATCAGACTCGAGGGGGGGCTAGCCAAATGAGCCAATGATCATACATCAACAAACAAATAAAAACATGTATCTGGATGACAGATATTACGAAAGTTTAAGTAACTTTTTCCATACATTATTTAAGTTTTGATTGGTGTTTTCTATCAATGATTATCATGTTCATGATGATTCGACGTGGAAGAGGGAAAGGAAATGACATCTTACCCAATAGTGACTATGGTGAAATGCAGACAGTTCCACGCGTTCCGCAGATAAGCCCCAGGATGGAACAGAACGTCATAAGCGATAACCTTCATCAAGAACTACCCAGTGAAGAAGAATAAATGACATCTTACCCAATAGTGACGATGGTGAAATCCAGACTGTTCCACGCGTTCCGCAGATAAGCCCCGAGATGGAACAGGAAGCCGTAAGCGATGATCTTCATCACTCCCCAGTGAAGAAGAATAAATGACATCTTACCCAATAGTGACGATGGTGAAATCCAGACTGTTCCACGCGTTCCGCAGATAAGCCCCAGGGTGGAACAGAAAGCCGTATGCGATGATCTTCATCACGCACTCCCCAGTGAAGATTACCATGAATATCCATTCTACTTTTTCCTGAAATAATTTAAGATGTGTTAAAGCCGTATTTGAAGAGCTCATACAGAGCCAACGTCGAGTAGGTAATTATAATGTAAATTTAGAAAACTAGTGAAAACACGTATACACTGACAAGGCGATACGGAAAATGAGTTTTAACTAGGAAGAACGCTTTTTCACTAAAAACAGGTTTTTACTGTAACCAACAATTATGTAAATGTATCAAAGATCTTTATTTCTTGAGTAGCGCAATAGATGGCGCTGCTAGTTATGAAATTAACTCGAATAGGCCCAAGTTGGCCCAAGTTACATAGTTACATGGGTGTTATCTCATATGTGGTTCGAGCGATGGCACACCACATAAATCAACGTTTTTAAGCAACTCACCAATATTCCGTTAGTGTAGTTTGTGTCTCCGGACGGGAAGGGTGTGAAGACAGCCAGAGCTATGCAGTTAGCGAAGATAGTTGTGAGAATCATGTACTCGAACGGTCTGGGATAGCGCTAAGGAAATATATTTGATATTCATCGAGATACAATTTTACAGCATTATAACAGCTAAGGGGCGCTGTAATTGTATAATGAGATAATGACGTATAAAATATACCTAAATTTTATGAATAAATAATTGAAATTGAAATTGATGTGCTGTAAAATTAAGTAATGATAAAGCCTACGGCTTAACTGATAGCCTAAGGGCTCTTACCCACTGAACATCCCGTTTTTAGCCGGTACGGTTTTCTGCAGGATCCTGTTTTACGTGCTAATAAAGTTACGTCCACACAAGCATTCTGTTTGGGATACTGCACGTATACCTACTAAATACTAAATCGGGACCCTGCAGAAAACCGTACCCGCAAAAAACGGGATGTTCCGTGTGATAGAGCCCTTATAGTATATATACCTACTATACCTAAGTATAAGACTCATTCATACCGGTTAGGTAAATATTGGTTCTTACGTTGTGCTGACAATACACACAGTCTACAAGATTTTTATTAGGATGCCAAAGAAAAATACATTTTAGTACCTAAATTAAGTACTTTAAATCTATGTACCTACTTTTACTGAATTAAATAAGGTGTTTGATGCTAAAAGCCCAGAAAAACATAAATAGTTATTGGTGGTGGCTCCATGGTGTTCATAAATATATGAACAAAACTTCTAATACTATTACGGCATTCAAGTGCACGTTCAGACATTTTAAGCACATCCCCCGTTCCGTAGTATTTGACGGCGAATGTATTATAAATTTATGTGTCTGCATGAACATCTGGCGAAAATGTTTACAAACACATTTACTCGTAGGTAGATTTATTTCATTTGGATTTACATTGACATTTTTATATCTCTCGTTAACGTTAAGATACAACACTTATTTTTCAGCTTTTTTTGCGTCATGTCGACGTCGAAATCCTAAACGACCGGAAAATATCATTATAAAAATGGCTAAAAACATCCGCCCGTCCAAAACAAAAGCGAGGAAATTTCCTTATTTTGATTTTGTATAATGCCGGGGCCACACTACCGGGAAACGCCGGGAAACGACGTTGATTATCGCGATAATTGACACTTTTCATACGGCCACACTGAGATTATCGCGATAATCAACGGCATTTCCCGTTAGTGTGGCTCCAGCATTAACAAAATAGAAGACCGAAATAGAAAGAAGCATTCATATATGCAAATATATGTATTCTGTTTTCACTCCAATACAGTCATGTACCACGTATGAACGAAAAGACATAATTATATAAGAAACACCGAAAATATATCGGAATATAAGTAAGAATTGACCTCCAAGACAGTGGTTGTCGTAATATCTGATAGAAAAGTTTGTAGTCAAAAATTTCTCATCATCATCATCAATATTTAGGAGCTATGCTCTTGTCGGTGGAGTAATCGCCACTCTTCTCTTTGCTGGGCCAGCCTTTTAACTCCCTCGTACGACATGACAGAAACTCTATCTTTTATTTGGCTGAGATATGTGAGCCTGGGCCTTCCTCTGCGTCGTTTCCCCTCAATTTTGCCCTCCAGGATGTTCAAAAAGAATCTGTCGTGCCGCATTAGGTGGCCAACCATCTTGCCCCTTCTGTTAGCTATTGTATCTAACAGGCATCTCTTCTCTCCCGCCATGCTCAGGACCACTTCGTTCGTCTTTCTTTCTGTCCAGCTAATCCTTAGCATCCCCCGCCAACACCACTTTTCTAAGACCTCCAATCGCCCTCTGTCCCGTTGTGTCAGTGTCCACGTCTCACACGCATATAAAGCAATGCTTCAAATATACACCTTTAACAAAATTTCTATACTATTTACAATTACACCAGCATATTTTTTTAAAAGGATACTTCCACTCCACGATCGCATAGCACAGCCTCCTCAGCGGATTCTTCAAGCCCAGACACAGTAGACTCCGCTTCGGTTTCTCTGGCTGCGGCTTGCCGCGCGAGCGCGCCTGCTTTTTCGGCGCGGGCGCCGTCTCGTCCGCGCCCGGCGTGCCTGGGGTGGGCGGCGCGGGGGTGGAGGCCGCGTCGGCCATTGCTGTAACAAAAAAAAATACAGTGCATAATATAGTGTGTCAAATTAAGTCAAAGGACTGTCTCATTTCAAACATAGACAGAGATAATCATACTATCTTTGTCTTACACTAGTACTAGCACCCAAAAGAAAAGGATGAGTATAGTTTTCCTGGTTCTTACTGACTGACAAATTGGTTTGACCAACTATACATATTATGGTGCTTCTTTAACGCGCGCGGGCGGGAATAAGCACTTATACCGTGCCCATGTATGTACCTATGTCGAAAACTTATAAGGCCATATGTACTGTAAAACCTTGTACGTGTACGATACACGTGCGAATAGGTAATTACATTTATCACTCGTTTATCACCACTAGTTCCGAATTTCCTACTTTCCGCACTTGTATCGTAACTAACTATATTACAGAACATTTACCTATGGTGCTACTTTCCCGCATTAGTGCAGGAATGAGCACTTTCCGGGCCTATGACGAAAGTTTGAAAGGCCATAATTATAATTATATACTGTAAAACGAAATATGGCTGTAGACAACTTACGCAAAAATAGGTTCTAAATTCGCTGACATATTATAAGATTTATAAGAGCTATGGGACATATTTTTGAGATGATTTGTGTACCCATATTTTGACACTTGACTGTACCGTAGCAATGCACTCACGAGAACTTTCCAAAGTTGCGAAACTTTCGACATGAGAATTTCTCGGTAACTTCTGAGAATGTTCTCGAGATAAAAAGATAAAAAGATAAAAAATAGTTTATTCAAGTAAGCATATTACAATGCGCTTATGAACGTCAAATAAAGCTATACCGAGAACGAGAATTTATTTATCAAGTAAAGCATATGGTTTGGACAATATTTACCTAATCCTCCCGAGTAACTACAACGATTTTGGACAATTGTTTAAACAATAATTTCCATGTTGCAGGAATGTTCTGAGAACATTCTCGAGAACGTTTCCGCTTTTTGGGAATGTTCTGCAATTTGTACATTGCTACTGTACCGGATTATACGAAACGTGCAACGTAAGGTACAGCCACCTGCAATAACATGTTACTCTTCGAAGGCCGCAAAAATATATGACACGCTCATATGGCTCTACAAATAAGATCGTGTCAGATATTTTTGCGGCCTTCGTTGTGTAACATATTATTGCAGGTGACTGTACAACGTGACAATCTGTATCGCCGTTCGAATATCAAAAAGCGCCGTTATAATTTCCGTATTGCCGCAATTGATTCGACAATGTCGTCCGTCGCCAGCATTCTGAATTCGAAATCAGTTCACGTTTACATTAATGGCCCCATAAACAGCCTGTAGCCTTACCATGAGTCGCTAGCGACTGCTTGAAGTCACAAAAAACAAATATTTCTTTAATAACAATAATTACATGTCACATATTATAAGCATAACATTATTTTTTTAGTTCAATTTTAAATGTCGGAACAACATACAACATGTATTTCATCTTCTGTGTATTTTTTCCAATGAATATTTATTTTACTTAATTACAGGGGTGGTTATATCTTGATTTAGATATACAGCAAATAATTTACCGTGTCAAACTTGTGGTAGAAATACAGTTAAGTGTGATCGACATATAAGAGTGAGTTTACGCAGTCGCTAGCGTAAACGTCTTAACGAACTCATGGTTGAGGTACAGTCCATAAATTGAGACATAAATGTATTATTATCGAGCGCTAATGTAGGCGAGACATAACAAGTAATGGCGGAAAGCTTTGGATTACTGGCCTGTCTTGTTAAATTACTGCCTTGGCCATTAAAATTAAGAGAACTAGATTTTGTCAACAATAATTATATTATTATGCTTTGGCACGCACCTTTGTTATACTACCAAAAGGTTGTCTGGGAGAAATCTTTAGCGATAACACCGTCTGTTGTTTATTTTCTATTTAGAATCAGGATCAGAATCAGAATAGCCATTTATTAAAATAACACATGCTTGGTTAGTACAATTTTTACAGTATATACATTCATTGATTATATATTTATATTTAACGAAATAATTTTATTTAGACTTAAAATGGCCTCTCCTTCAAGGTAGAAGAAGGAGACGTGGTAATAAGCTCCATGGGTTACCAGCCCTTTAATTTACGGGAACTGTTTTATTTTCTACTATTCACGTATAATTTTGTACCTAAACGACTAGTTATTGTCTGTATATTGATAAATACATACATGGCGAGATTAAAGCCACGCGACTCCTTAGCCTGGCTGGAGGGAATGGGAGAAAATCATTCTGTGAGGAGAGCGTATGTAGGGCATTCGGGTGGATAACGTCAGACAGACGCTGGAGTGACGAAGCCCTAAAAGTCCTGTCCGCCCTCGGAGTACCCAACTGGCGTAAAGTGTCGCAGAATAGGGCAGAGTGGCGTTCTCTTGTGTCAGAGGCCAAGATCCTTTTTAGGTCGCTGAGCCAGTGAAGTAAGTAAGTAGATAAACACATACTCATATACCTACATATTATATACATAGACAACATCCATAGCTCATAAATGTAATGTTTAGAAAATAAGAGCGTGCACGCTTAGCTACTTCGAGAGCTCGTGATTCTGAGCAGAAACAACATAAAAAAACCGCAATATTAAAAAAAAAATGTAGTTGACTTGAAATAAAATGTTCCGTTTATCTATTTGTTAAAAGCAATTTCAAAAGAGTTACACCCACTTTTATGTGAGTTTCGAAGCTGTGAAAAAGGTCAAATGTTTTATTACGAGTGTTTAGTTCAAAGGATTGGAATAACTATAGTAATAATGGCCGCGTGTGTGTCTGTGGACACTAAAATAGACACGTGCCATGTGTTTAGACGCGGAAGTATAAACTTATGTAGATTTGGTTCATTGGGCACTATAATAAAGATACACTTAAGTACATATACCTATGTTTATAATTTTATATAGAGTGGAGATTATCATTAAAATGTATGATAGTGCGTAGTCGCCAAATTCAATTCATATTTTCAAATCATTTCCTAGAAGTTGTATTTCCACTAGACAGTTTTTTTGTATGGAACATTTAAAGAACAGGATGTAATGTGATAGAGAAACGTCTACAGCTCGCAACTATTATTTATAAAAACTATTCAAACAGCGGGGCGTAGGTAAAATTAGATATTTTGAGTATTCATTAATTTAATAGCCGTTTAAAATATTTTTACACAATTTTCAATTGTGGCTGAATTTCGATGGGGCTTCGATGCCTACACTGCCAAAAAATTTCAATATAGCGGACGAATATTTGAAATGTCATCGTATTTAAGAATGATTTCGCTTAAAATTTAGTTTATTCTCCGCAAGTGTGATGAAAAACATTGTGTGTAGTTCCGGGGGTGAGAATATTGTTGGAGTCTTTAATTCACTCCAGCCTACGGCTATTGAATACGGTTCGTGAATATTGCATCCACGTTGCACGATGTACTATTGTAGCTATTGAACTTATATTTTCACTATTTAACTGTCAACGAACTAACTTCTGCCTTTAAATGTGTCCTATATTCTATTCGCGTCAGAGAATCCCGCGCACCTGCTGTCCGATTCAAAATACATTTTATCTGTAACTCACCCAGTATACCTTGACCCCCAGATTGGAAAGATCAAAGCGTTAAAGGAGGTCAAGATTAAATTGGACTTTGGGAGCGTATTAGTTAGCTTTGACTGAAATCGTCTGATGCTAATCGTCTTGGGTATTTTTACTTCTAGTTTGTATCGTTAGTAAGCTAAGTATAATTATCTATAATGTAAGGAGATTTTTGCCCGCGGAGGAAAATGCGATTTTTGCAAATTGAAACATTTAAATAGAGTTCAATAGTGGGCTCTTTATCAGACTGACGTAAAAAGGGGAGGAAAGTTACGTAGAGTTAGACCAAGAAAAGTATGCACCGATTTTGATAGCCCACGCAGTGCAAGTGTCATTTTAAACGTCAAACTTCTATGAAATTATAAACACTTGCACTGCGTGGGCTATCAAAATCTCTGCAGACTTTTCTTGGTCTAACTTTATGTATGTTCATAGATTTTATCTACCCACACATACATATAAACCCTCTATGATGTGTTCAAAAACCGCAAATTACTTAGGATTTATTTATGTGAAGTGGCGTTTGAATTCTTACAGATGATTAAAAGAAAATTATAAACAAGCAATAAACACTAAACAATTGTAAACAGGCCCCATTGTGAAGGCAAGCACACTTACTCATTAATGCTGTAATAGTACATTTAGATTCTAGGGCGGAAAGTACACTCGGCGTCACGGAAATCGCACACCCACCGATTTTTGTTTTAAGCGAATATAGCTCTTATCATATGTATTATACCCTCACAATATATACATCATTTAAAAGCACAATTAATAAGCATTAAAACATGAGTAAAGCATTTTTGGGAAAAATAATAATAATCACGAAATTACGGCGTTCTGAAAGAACACCTACAATACGCGTTGTAAGGGTCGCTAGTTGCGTTACCTTGGATAGGTTTAAAAGGGGGGGTAAAAGTGGAATATGGGTCATTCGGTATCCAGAGTTCACAGAGGTCACACCGGAACAGCTGGAGAAAGAAAATGGATACCACGGAAGCAGAAGCAGCTCAAGCAGTAGCCCTGGTGGAATCAGGAATGACGCAGTCTGCGGTTGCTCGGCAACTCAACATAAGCCGTTTCCGAGTTCTCCGAGCAGTTCATCGATTCCAGAGGACTAGAAGCTTCACCAGGAAGCCTGGATCCGGAGGACAACGCTGCACTTCCGAAAGAGACGACCGCTTTATTGTGTCGACGTCTTTGCGGAACCGTTTCTCCAACGCTGTCCAGCTGCAGCAGCTGCTGCAAGCAGTTCGGAGAACGGTGGTGAGTGTCTCTACAGTAAGAAGAAGGTTGCGGGAGAAGAAGATCATGCCCCATAGAGCGGCTACGGGTCCCAAATTGACGGCAGAGCATCGGCGAGTCAGACGTGAGTTTGCTCGCGAACACAAGGATTGGACGGTCGACCAATGGAAGGCTGTCCTCTTCTCCGATGAGACCAGGGTGTGCCTGTTCTGCAACGATAGGCGCAGAAAAGTGTACAGGAGGCAAGGGGAATGTTATTCACAGGCCTGTCTTGAAGAAACCGTCGGATACGGAGGAGGATCCTGCATGTTCTGGGGTGGCATTTCCCTCGCCGGCAAAACCGAGCTCGTTTGTGTTTCCCGCACTGGTGGTGGTCGAGGCCAGGGATCCATGACTGCTCATCGGTACATCACAGAGATCCTGGAGGACCATGTGGTTCCATACGCCGAATTTGTCGGTCCTGGATTCACATTCATGCAGGATAACGCCCGCTCCCACGCAGCGTTGATTGTTCGGGACTACCTTGATCAGGTTGGGATCACCGTCATGCAGTGGCCAGCAAGGAGTCCGGACCTGAATCCCATAGAGCACCTTTGGGATCAGCTAAAACGGAAGGTGCGGTCACGTAATCCTGCACCTGCGACCCTGGAACAGCTTCGAGATGCCGTCATTGAAGAGTGGGATGCTATTCCTCAAGAATACGTCGTGTCTCTCGTGAGGTCCATGAAGGCTCGCATGGAGGCAGTCATTAAGGCCAGAGGAGGCAACACTAGGTTTTAAGTTTAGTTTTAGGCATTTGTATTCCGATATTTGTTGATTTTATTGTGTTTTAATTTGTTGATTTTTTTGCATGAATATACGATTTTTATTTCTTATTAAAAAAGGTGCCTTTTTTTTACTCTTTAGTAACTATTGCATTGTTTTTAAATGAAGGGTTAAATTCTCTTTAAAATGATCCCACACACTCATACTTTACCTTCAACAACATAAGGTTTATAACGGCTTGAAACAAAAATCCGTGGGTGTGCGATTTCCGTGACGCCGAGTGTATTTCATTACTTCACGGGTACCGAGATATCACTCGCCTACGGCTCATGGCAAGACTCGGGACGAGTGAAGAATGACATTTCCGCACGTGTATCGAACGAGGTTTTTTAATACAGTTGCGAAAAAATAAGAAAAACATCAAGTAAGGGATTCAAACCTTACTTATTTTTAGATTTTTCAGGCAAAGCACTCTCATTTGCAATTGCAGCCTTCTCACAAATGTCTGGCGGTGTTAAATCAATTTCAAACTCTGATTCACTAATTTTATAAGCACTTTTTGAAAACTTAAGATTGGAAAACAATGTTGTTGTAAGTTCGATCTTTCGCAGTGAAAATTTCTGACATTATGAAGAGGTGTTTTTTTCTAGTTTTTATTCGACTATGGAACCCACTTCAATGAAGGTTTTTTTTTTTCAAATGCGTGTTCTATAAGACATAAACAATTGTAAATATAAAACATTGTATTATTATTACCTAAGTACCGTTATTTACGATTATTTGTGTATCGTATATTTATAAAAACAATATCGAATGCTGCCTTTGGAACAAACAAACATTTATTCGCAGAAAAAGGGTAAAGATTACATGTGTTAGTGTAAAAATAAAATATGTGTCACCTTTCTCAACTGTTTTAAACAGTATGCAAATATTATAGAGGATTATGATATTATGATATTAACTTAGCATTTAAGTTCTTAGGATAATATACAACATTAAATTAATCCGACAAATTGTAACTTAACATCAGTGAAAAAGAGTCAGTAATATAGAAACAGATTCGGATTAGAATTAGAAGACACTAAGTAGTTTAAGAAATGGTTTTAATAGAGTCTTGGTACCGAGGGTTGCACTGAAAATGTCGGGAATAGAGAAAACTGTCGCATCTAGACAGTCAATCTTTATTTTAATGCATACTTAAACTCAAACTGACCACGCATATAAATTTTCTTTTGAAAGTAATCATTCTGTAATGCACACGGCTCATAATCCCAAAGTCCTTTTTGTATGGCGATTTTGGGGCCTTAGTGGTTTTGTATGAAATTCGTGGAGTAGCCAACGGAATTGAAGTTTTTTTACATATATATATATATATAAAAGATGTTTTTACTGTTGTCATATGAATCTTTAGGAATGTTGAAATCTGCCGATATGCAACTTTTTAATTAACAGCACAAATGCGATTTAAATTTTTGACGTCGCTTTGGAATGACATGCTTCTTTAAGATCACCCATGGGATAAAATGAAAGTGACTTTCATATTTAATTTTAACTGCAAACGAGCGTACGATGAACTCTAGTTCATAAAAAAATAACAGAAGCCCATTGTAACTTTTATTTGTTCGCTGAGGGCATATTGAAAACCGTTTAAAAATATGATCCGAAAAATCACTTGGCCAAAAATTCAAATAATGTTCGACATACAATTTTCAAATTGCCAGTAATTCTTAAATACAAATGACAACCAAATGGAATATACCTTAAAAGTTTTATAAAGAGTTACATTTTTATAAATTATATGCCTGTTTCTATTATGTTATTTCTAAGTGTCCCATTCCCGAATCTTTCAGTGCGACCCTCGGTACTGAAATTTTACTTAAATGTTTGGCGGGAAAATCAAAAAATCTTTGGCTGGTCACACTTTGTGTAGTAGGAATTATAGTTTTGATACTCGAAAATATTTTAGATTTTCTATGCACACGCAAGGTACCTAAGGATATAAGTTAAATATACGTTAACGTGCAGTCAAAGCCAGCTCACATAATTTCTACCACTATGTAAAGTACAGTCAACGATAAACACATATGTTAACACTTTCTCACGATATACCATTGTAACAAGGCGAAAACTTAAATGTAGTGTAAATAAGACCTAGCTCGATAATACCGTAATAATTATTAATCCATGACCAAAAAAAATACATAAGTATTATGCCAAATATGCTAAATGCTAAGTATCAAAATATTTATAGAGCACCAACCTCCTAATTTGTTTAGGCTACAAATATAATGACCACCAAAAAATACTTTGGTACCCTAAATAAAAAAATCATGCTTACCAAAAAAAACTACTGAACACCAAAAAAATAAGGCCTAAAAAGTACCACCGTTTTAATTGCGACTGCACTTCAAATTATATTCAAATACCAAATATATTGAATGATCACCAAAAATCATTAATGATCACCAAATCTTGAAGAGCAAATTAATGCGATATTTTCACCTAAATAAACCACTATGATTACCAAAAAATGTATAGGTACATATTACCAAATAAAGTAAACTGATGCCAAAATTACTAGCCCCTCCCGCTCAACCCCCCGTACCCCGCACCGCATGCCTACCTAACCTAACCTACTTTTTGTGTCATTTTCTTTAATAGGATAGCAAGATGTCAAAATTTGGTTATCATTTCACATTAAAATGGGGTTTGAAATTTGGTAATCATTTTTTATTTTTGGGTTAATAATGATTAGTTTGGTGTCATTTCCTTTAATAGGATAGTAAATTGGTAATCATTTCACATTATAATGGTGTTATAATTTTGGTGATCATTTATTATTTTAGGGTGGTAAAATAGTTTTTTTTTGGTATTAAATTTTACTAAATCTGCCATTTTAAATAGCAGCCATTTGTTTACATTTGTTAAGGAGTTGTAAACATTGCAGTTTTTCGTTATATAACGCTACACGTGGACTTGGCACGTTGTCGTAATTATTTACGAGCCTAAATAATAGTTTGCGAACCTCACTCAGTATAGACATTATTAATATTATTTAAAATATATCCCTTATAAACCGACAACAATGTGAATGATTGACATAAATTGACAACTGACTTTTAGCTTTTTTTTAAATCATAGACAATTGGTGATACAACAACGAAATATGTGTCAACAATTTTTGGCTAGCCAGACTCTATATAGTCAGACCGTAAAAAGTCTGCAGCGATTTTGATAGCCCACGCAGTGCAAGTGTAATTTTAAACGTCAAAGTTCTATGAAATTATGACGTATACATAACACTTACACTGCGTGGGCTATCAAATCCGCTGCAGACTTTGTTTGGTGCGACTCTAACACATCATTCCGTATGATTCATAAAATCTTTTACAGTATAAAAACAGCGTTCCATGAGCCAAAATCTCAGTTTTTGAGTAAATTTCTTGTCCTCGAGTGCTTTTATGTGGACTGGTAATTTATTGTATATAGAAGGTAGGATCCTATAGAAGTGAGGGACAAAACATAGGCAATGCGACACTATAATTGGTCGAATTTATTTGTTGCCCACCATAGCCCATACCACTTTAAGGCGGGGAATAAAAAAAAATGTGAGACTGTGACAAGGACAAACAATAATAGCGCTTTCGCTGCTACTCCTACTGAAAAATACATAAGATCCCGTTCGCTCATTTCCCCCACCCATCATGCCTTATCCAGTTAAAATACTAGATTCATGTTTTGGAAACTTAAAAAATGCTTGCAGTAAGAAAAACGCCTCTTTTTTGACAGGCGTTCCATTCCATTCAGACAACTTATTAAGAACGGTTTTTCAATATTCAATATTAAAAAATAAACGTATGATAATGATGAAGAGGTAAGTAATATCATATGAAATATGTATATTTTTCATACTTTTACATTAATATTGTTGATTACGACGTTTAAAGGAAACTAATATTAACACTCATCAATAAGTAGTCGTGAATTGGAACAAATATAAATTTAAAAAAAATTGGAAAAGTAAAAAGCACTAGTTCGCGAAAACCAACTTTCCACACGCTAAACAGCCACGTAAAGTAGCACTTTTTGAGCAACTGTATTAAAAAAATCTTTACAGTACATATGGTCCTATTTTCCCGCACTAGTGCGTAAAACAGCATTTTTCGTGTGATGTCAAAAGTTTAAAGGGCCATATGTACTGTAAAACGTTGAACGATACACGTGCGAATAGGTAATTCGCTACTCGTGTCGATTTAAAACACTCCCTTCGGTCGTGTTTTAATTTATCGCCACTCGTTTCGTATTTCCTCTTTTCCGCACTTGTATCGTAAATAACTATTCCCGCACTAGTGCGTAAAATAGCACTTTTCGTGCGTATGTCAAAAGTTTAAAGGGCCATATGTACTGTAAAACGTTGTACGATACACGTGCGAATAGGTAATTCCTCTTTTCCGCACTTGTATCGTAAATAACTATATCTTAAAGTGAATTATGCTTATTTATAAAAACCGCATACCAACCGAATAATAACGCTCACATACTCTTTGATCAAGTGATATATACTATTACTAGCACAGTTCATACGCAAATGTAAATAAAGCTGTAAAAATATATAACTATGTAAATAAACTATATTCCTTTCCACGAAACCGAGTTACATCCGCAGTTCTTTTCATGTGAGTACGCATTACGTGATATCACAGAGATATACATGAAATAGTCACCGCATGTAACACTGAGATGAAGTTACTCTTCTTTAGTCTGTCGACTCAAAACGTCTTCGGCTTGTCATCATTGTCATATATCGCATTAGGTAATGATTTTATCATACCTATCCAAATAAAAGGAATTTGTACCTTTCATGTAAGAAAATTAACCTTTATAGCCCTTAACTATTATGTATGTCCACAGGAAAGACCTGAACATGGTTTTGTTAGACCCGTCTAGGCTTGAAAGACTATGAGTGTTTTTGTATCGTCTATCCATTAGCAGTATCTGGCCTCGATCCCCTGTGGAGGCACCCCGTCGCGCCGTAATCGATGCTCGCGTTTTCAGACTGGATATGCTTTACGTTAAACAGACTTGGCGACAACGATTTTTTATATATATATGGCCTACCATTCTATACTAAACATATAATTTGTAGATTTTCGAGGAGTTATAACATTTATTGATTAACCAACCAAACACAAAACCACCTGGATCTGTTACTGAACGACCTGATTTTAACCTACATTATTTGATCATGTAATGTTTTCATCTACCCTCAACTGGCTTAAGAAGCCATATGAGGATAGATTTTGTTTACTCTTTTTTAAATACCTAAAGATACAGACTATGGTCATTATACAGGTCATTCCGTTGCCTGGCGCTAGACCGTCAACATCTCCTGAGGATGCCTTGTAGAGAGGCGAAACACACGTATCGAGTATTGTTCTTTTGGTGGTGGTATGCGTATTTTTTTTTTGCAGTGGGAGGGTGTGCGTATATTGCATGTAAAAAATACGCAAGTATAAGTATAAAAGGTTAGCACTGATTGACTAGCACGTTATCTTTTCGCGGTTTAGCAAAGTAATATTTTAGCATTAATTAGTTGATCTAGCGCGAAGCGCGAGCAAAACTTTTTTCCGCTTCGAAAGAAGCGAAAAAAGAGAAAGAAAGAAAATAAAGAAAAAAGAGAAAGAAAGAAAAGAAGAAAAAAAGAAAGAAAAAAAGAAAGAAAGAAAAGAAAGAAGAGAGTTTATTGTTCTATATATTTTTATATGTATACATTTATAAATGTACGTATATCTAGCTTCGATAGCTTAGCTTGACCCTAAGCCGATACGAAGCAAAAACTACTTTTCTATTTAAAGTTTCATTATAACACTAAAAGTCTGTGGGGGTCCCCATAAACTAACTAATTAAATTTATAAGTGTTCGGCCTCAGTGGCGAGCGACCAGCGGCGCGTCGAGCGGGGCGTGCAGCGTCGAGCGTCCAAGGGATTTTGAGCTTGAGCAGCGTGCACTGAGGCCGCTCGTTGCATTTGTTTAACCAGCTCAGTCATTCAGCTTAAATTAACTCTATCTGTTAAATTTAAATTGACAAAGAGTGAAACTTAATGGGGTAAACCTCGGAATGAGATTAAGCTGGAAATTCGTATAGATACACCTTCGTTATGGCGTTTTTAAAGTTGCCTGAAAAGCCACAGAAATCTCGTGTGCGCGTCGAAACCTATTCAATGATTTCAAGATTTGTAAATAATGATTATATCTAGGTACAAAATGTGGAGTATAAAATGTATAATGGGTCATTCTCGCATTTCGTGCAAATCGGTATTATTTGCAATTTACCAAAAATGTGATGGTGTTTTCGAATATCTGTTAATGCAAGGTTGTAACATAGGACCTAAAGTATATTGGCCCGCCATGAACAATTCTAAAAAGGTGGTTATTTTCTTTATATTTACAATTAACCCCCACTATTTTCATTCCTCTCTGCATGTAACGCGTGAAGTTAAACTTTGACCTCCATTTGAACCTTAAGATACTAAAAATAGAAAACTTGTTGTTGGTTCAGTAAACAAGTAATTTAGTTACGTTTTATATCCTATAATATTATACGCTAAGAAATTAACAATAAAACTATACAGCCTTATAAGTGATGGTCCAAGCAATTTCTTCATTACCGACGCGAGAAATGGATTAGCTATATTTTGCTATATAGCAAGGGTATATAGCACTTCCCGCGGATACAACACATTGTTCGTCAATCAGTTGGCCGCGTGCTACCACAGCGGTCGTCCGTATGTTGCTTTTGACGAAAATACCTACGTTCTCTCGTGTCGGGAAGGAGTGTGGTTCAGATAAATCTTCATCGCCATCTAGTGATTTATACAGTAAGTACCAATTGTACATTATTAAAATTATACCTAATTGATGTGTTTTAGGGTTGCCTTTCGTGTGGCTTATTCTGCGAAATCAAGGTCTGATATCAACCGACCTAGGCGACGAAAACTTCCAAAACTTCATTCATATCTGTTTCATTCATTTCTTTTCCTTCCAATTTTGCCAGGGAAGGTAATGAACGAATTTAGAAGGTAATGATAATGTATATCAGGCAGTGCATTTAATGGAAAGAGGGTTAAGTTATTATAAATAGAATGTTGGTATAAGCATTTAAAACTATGTAATAATATATAGGGGAGCCCAACTGGTGATTTTTTGGATTTAACTAGAGCGCAGTAGATTAACATAATCTGCCGCTCTATGGCCGCTCTATATATAATACCAGACCGCACTCAAGGACTGTGCTGAGAAATTTGACACGTTACTAAGAGACTAAGTGAGTTGGAATCATCTGATACCTGTCGACGATAAGGTAGAGAACGGGGCAAATGTTTGGAATAAAGGGCAGAAACTACAGAAACATAAACACAGGCCGATAAGCAATAATAGTGCCTCCGCCGTCAAAAGCGACAATTCCCAATCCGTGCGTGATAAATCTCAGAAAACTGATACCAGCAGTAAAAAGCGGTGTAAAATCCCTCTCAGGGCGGTGGACCATCGCAAGTTCATCCATCTGTGGAATATAGCTTGAGGATCGGAGGACATACGGGCATATCTGCTGTTATTCATGGTGCACTGTCGATGAACTTAAGCTCAAAGGGGACTCCAAGACTTTCAAAATAGGAGTACCCTCGACAATGTATGAATCCTGTTTATTTCCAACTATGTAGCCCGATAATCGTGGTCATTTCGTAAATCCAACGTCAATGGGAGTCAGACAAAAACCAACCAGTAATACTTAGTTCGGAATCCTGATTTGAAACCTTCACTGGATCTAATTTACCAAAATGTAAGGGGTCTTAACACCAAAGTAAGTTTTTCGGGCTTCTATGCTGTTGGTCCAGACTACTTAGGTACCTGCATAAGGGGTCTTAACACCAAAGTAAGTTTTTCGGGCTTCTATACTGTTGGTCCAGACTACTTAGGTACCTGCATATATCTTAAAGGGGTGTTTAGAGCATTTGAATGGTCCAATACACTCCATGCTTAATCTGGTACCTACTCTCCACAAGTACATATCATCACCATTGGAAGATTTCACGGGTAAGACCGACCCAAAGTCAAGGTATTCTTTTCTTTCAGCTTTAGCAAAGCTGTTTGAGTCCATACTCCATGGCACGTTGTCGAAACAAGTGAAACCATTATTCCTGTGCAACACTCAGCATGGTTTCAGAGTGAAACGGTCTGTGAAAACTAACCTGACCTTGGTTGACAGTGACATCATCTCAGAGCATCTGGATATGGGTATCCTGATAGACGTCCTGTATTATGATTTCCGAAAAGCCTTCAATCGTGTGGGTAACGATGTATTCCTACACAAACTAGACGCTATTGGGTTCAATCCACATTTGCTTAACATTTTTGCCAGTTATCTGCGTGATAAACCGCAGCACGCAACGACCAGCATGGCCACTTCGTACCAGATCCGTACCATACTCGTTCTGGTGACAGCCAAGATTCAATCTTGGGGCCTTTCCTATTTGGAATAATGGTCAATGACCTGCCCTCGGTTATCCATAACGCTCGTTGTCTACTCTACGCCGACGATCTTAAATTGGTATATTGAGTTGAGAAGGAGGAGGATTGTAAGTTGCTGCAGGAGGATGTTTCATCATCTCTGTTCCAATGGAGTCGGGGTAACAAACTGACTTTCAATGCGGCTAAGTGTCAAGTGTGTAGTTTTAATCAAGCCCATCATGCATGCTCAAGAGTCGTCTCAGTAAAGGATCTTGCGGTCATATTCGATACGCGGCTAACATTTCACGACCATATCAAAGCACTTGGTACTGTAGCTTCAGTAGATTAGGCTTTGTCACTCGCATTGTCAGATAATTCCATGACCCTTGCCCCATAAAAGTTTTTTACAATGTTCTGGTCAGAAGCAAGTTGGAGGCGTCAGCATTAGCCTGGATCCCTTACGAGTCAACGTACATTCTACTATTGGAAAAGGTCCAAAAGAATTTCCTTAGGATGTATTACCTAAAAATATTTATTTTAGGAACCCTGGGCTTCATTTCTTTGGAGGTGAGGCACAACTTAAGCCTACTACTTTTAGCTTGTTGGGCTTTTCGTGGAGACTCTGGCTGCCTTGAACTAGTAGAGAGGCTTGTAAGACTTTTTGTACCGGACATTAGAAATATAACCCTTAGGCTTCTCCTGGTGCATCTCCTGTTAACTCATGAGTGCTTGAGATTTTGCGAGTTTATGGAGCTACGGTGGATGGATTGGCAGTCGAGTGTATTTGGATGTTAATTTTAAATTAAAGTATGTAGTTTCTCAGTGTGTTGGTGACAAGACTGATGTAGTGCTGTGTAATCATTAAATAAATAAACAATACGAAATACGTCTTCAATCACGTAAATTGTGCTTGACAATCGCTACAAGCTAGGTGGTAAATCATAAGTCGCGATTGTCAAGCCGGAGTATTTGTTAAGTCGGCTTGATCGTCTGCACAGCGCTTAAGACACGTGATTTTAATGTTGTTCATTATATTAATGGTGTTAATTTTCATTAACTAAAGTTTTTTTATTGCGATTTCATAAGTTTGTTTCATTACCCTCCACTGATAAAATTACCATCCATGCCCATTTCATTACCAGCGCGTAGTTCATTACCACCAGTCTTATTAAATGAAAAGGAATAAGGTTACGAAGGTGCCTTTAGCATAAAAGTGTCAATAAATTAATCCACAATGCATGAAAACCCAAAAATTTACCATTTAAAAGAAAATTTACAAATCGAGAGAACATCACCGATTTGCACGAAATGAGAGAACGACCCATAATACGTTTTTTTTTTTTCATACGCCTAATCGTTTTTAATCGCCAGAGACAGAAACAGATGGAGAAATATCATAAGAGAGAAAGTGATACAAAAGGGAGGTCCAGACCCTCAATATTGAGGAATACGACGCAAGAAGGAGGAGGGATCGTTATATAAAGATACAGGGTGCAGAAGGCACCCTCAGATTATTTATCTCTCATTTAGAGGTGAAATACTTAATTTGACTGGGTTAAACTTTTAAGTTTAACCCAGTCGATTGTTTACAATCGCGTTCCTGACGCTGTTCGCCACCACTCGAGCCACTCATTTTGTGCCCTAAGGCGTAGTAGTTCGTTTAAGCGTGCCAGGCAAAGCAGGTAATAAATTTAATTACTGAATAATGAACTTGAAATGTATTTTTTCTTCATTAACCGACTGAAAAGTTTTAAGGAGGTTCTCAATTCTTCGGTAATTTTTCTCGAGGGACCTAATACTTCCTATAGGGTTCTTCAAAGAAGGAGTGTACAGGTTTTTAAAGGGTAGGATACCGTTTGGTACGTTGCCCGCTTACAATCACGATGTTTTCCTTCACCGAAAGTTCATAAGATCCGAAAAACTCATTGGTAGGAGCCGGGTTTTGAACCTGCGACCTCCGGATTGAGAGTCGCACGCTCTTACCGCTAGGCCAACAGCGCTCTCTTACCTGTAGCAGGCGTGGCTCACTCCGCGATTTCGTCGCTTTGCTACAGGTAGCTAATAGTAGGTACCTCCGTTCCACACCAATTTTGGTGGCTAGCCATAAGCCGCGCGTGGCGCTGTCGCCACCTAGCGGCGCGTTTTGTTAGAGAGTGAGTCTTCTGTACCTACCTAGTACTATTATTTATTCTGTGCCTGTAGGCCACCAGCGCTTTTGCCAACATTGTGGGAAAAAATGTATTTAGAGACCTGCCTAACCTCTCTCATATAGACTAAAACACAGTTAGTTATACATATATATAGCTATTGGTAACATTGCGTGCCAAATGTCATTGACCCCCGTTTCATAATAGTAAGAGTTCCATCCAATTAGTGTTTTAGGGATCCGTGGAACCCTTACAAGTTTCACCAGTTGTATCTCGCATGCCTATCAAAAAGAAAACCGAAAAACCGGCCAAGTACGAGTCGAACTCACGCACGAAGGGTTCCAATACCATTACGCAAAAAACGGCAAAAAAACACGTTTGTATGGGAGCCCCATTTATTTTATTTAGGGTTCCGTACCCAAAGGGTAAAACGGGACCCTATTACTAAGACTTCGCTGTCCGTCCGTCCGTCCGTCCGTCCGTCCTTCCGTCCGTCCGTCCGTCCGTCCGTCCGTCCGTCCGTCTGTCTGTCTGTCACCAGGCTGTATCTCACGAACCGTGATAGCTAGACAGTTGAAATTTTCACAGATGATGTATTTCTGTTGCCGCTATAACAACAAATACTAAAAACAGAATAAAATAAAGATTTAAATGGGGCTCCCATACAACAAACGTGATTTTTGACCAAAGTTAAGCAACGTCGGGAGTGGTCAGTACTTGGATGGGTGACCGTTTTTTTTTTGCTTTTTTTTTTTTTTTTTTTTTTGCATTATGGTACGGAACCCTTCGTGCGCGAGTCCGACTCGCACTTGCCCGGTTTTTATTTTTTTGTTTTTAGTATTTGTTGTTATAGCGGCAACAGAAATACATCATCTGTGAAGATTTCAACTGTCTAGCTATCACGGTTCATGAGTTACAGCCTGGTGACAGACAGACAGACGGACGAACGGACGGACAGACGGACAGCCGAGTCTTAGTAATAGGGTCCCGTTTTTACCCATTGGGTACGGAACCCTAAAAACCAGTGTTTTGTGAGCCACCTACTGACAATACAGCACGGCTACCACGAGTTGGCATTTGATATTTACGTAAGCGACTGCGTGAACTCGATCGCATTACCTCTCTATCGCACCAATATATCAGTGTGAGCAAGATGGACTGAGATCGAGTTTAAGCAGTCGCTAGCGTAAACGTCAAGTGTCAACGGTACGGCTACAGAAACTAGCCTCACTTATAACAATAGCGAATATTACGCAAAACTCTGCGAAGAGGGCGTCAGTAGGTCAATCACATGGCCTACCGTGAAACACGACACTGGAAAGTTCGGTTTCTGCCTCTCTATCACTCTTGTCTATTCGATCGATAGAGAGGCAGATAACGAAATATCAATTTTCGCGTTTCGCGGAAGGCCATTTGTAAACAAAACGCCTTGAAGCATCAATGTCATAGTGAAAACTTGTCAAAAAACAGTTTAAGGCCTAGTATTGTATAAGCTACTCTATGGTTTAGTATATGCACTAGTACTGCACTCTGGCGGCAGAACATTACAGTAATACCTATTCAGCTATTTTTACCATGCAAATGAAGATAAAATACAGTCCATTATTTATGCCTTCTATTAAAATTTGCTCTCTCGAGCTCATACGACGCACTGACAGACAAACGGCAGACGTTTTTATATACCTACATCTAAAGCTGTAACAGTTCAAACGATTTTATCAAGAGCATTACATATTTCAATAGTCTATCCGAGATAGAGATACATATATATTTATTTGTAAAAATGTACCTAGTGGTATACATTGTTGCCATTGCTGGACAGTAGCATAGAGAGTAAAATACATAGATTGCTCACTCCATACATCAGTTTTGGTGGTATTATTTTCATAGTCGACATCTACCGGAAAGTCTAATGCTCAACAACATAAGACTTTCCGGTCGGCGCTACATCTATTGTCACTTGACAGTAGGCTACGTCCTACTACCTACTGCTACTTAGCAGTACGGCAGTACTGACAATTCCGCTACTTGATGCTAGATGTCGACTATGAAAATATTAGTCTTTTTGGTACCAAAACTGATGTATGGTGTGAGCACTTTTGTCTTGCTACATTTCTCTATGGCGATGGTATGACTCCCCGCCACTACTAATTTGTCAAAGAACGCAATTTCAGCAACCAATAAGAATATCTAAAGCATCCGCCGTCCTAGTTAGAAGTTGATTGCCATAATATTCTGAAGCAATTGGACACAGACTAGGGACGAAACTATACTCTATTCCTAATCCCTAAGGTCCCTTTTTAACTGCAACTTCATTTGGACATACGACCTTTCTTAGCCTAGCCATTTCACACTGCTTGGAATTAAAAGGTTATTATTTCACTGAGAATTTAATATAAGATACGACGTTTTAGTACTAGACTGTAGTTTATGGGAGTTTGCTTTTAGTATTTTTATCAGAGGAAGCGATTAATATGAGATTTATTCAAGTTTCAGTTCTTGCGCCGAGGGGGATAATGAGGCTTCTTTAGTTAAAGAGTTTCTTGACCCAGTTTGTAGTAGTTTTTGTTTTCTGTCTTGTTTTTCCAATATTTATATTTCCCTTTGTCCGATTCATTTTTTGTGTCAATTCTTATTTCATTGTAATCTGTGTTCTTTGCTCATTCTTTATTAAAAAAAAGCCTAGCTACTCCATGTATGTATCAAGGAGATTGCCAGTAATATCGCCCGCGTCTAGGCTGCAGGGTGTAACCAGGTGTAACGAAGAAACAGCGTCGCTGCTGGAGACACCATTACCATCATCATTATTATAGCCTCATGTCGCTCGTCCACTGCTGAGTATACGTCTCTCTTCGTGTAGGTACGCCACTTATCCCGGTTCTGGGCTAGTCCCGCGATCTTCCGAATATCGTCCATCCAACGAGCCAACGGACGCTAGGCGCTTCTTTCATCCTTAGCAGCTAGCAATTCGTTAACACTTTGGTCCACCTGCCATCACTCTGCCTTGGCAACATGTCCCGCCCAAATCGTGTGGCGTCGGATCTCGACATTCCATACTTGGTCTAAAGCAGGCCACTGACGAGCCTTCCAAATGGATGCCGTTACAATGGATTCATCCAAATGGACGGTATCCTAATATTAAACATAGATAGATAGATAGATAGATAGAATACTCTTTATTGGCACACCTCAGTAAAAAGATACAAAAGAAAAGTACAATTGATTAAATGTAGAGGCAGACAACAGGCGAGGCGGTCTTATCGCTAAAGAACGATCAAAACATTGTACGTTATTGACATTCACGGACCGATTTTGGATTGCAGCCACGCTATTTGGACTGTTGGAAGGCTCGTCAGTGGCCACCTAGTTTAATGCCGAGCATGGCGCGCTCCATGGCTCTCTGTGCCAGGTGCCTGTGCTATCATATTTTATGCACAGCCTAAAGCGTCCTTAGCGAGCGTCCATGTCGCGGCACACCATAGGTCATGGTGGGCAGGACGTAATTGGTTAAAGAGGCGAGTTTTCAGGCATTGTGGAACGTTAAAGGATTTAATCATGTCCGCTAGTTTGTTAAATGTCTAGACAAATGGCTAATACTGTTTACCCTAATCTTTTACGACTAGACCAGACTAAAGATGCATGGCTGAGCTAGAAGTAGTAAACCGTGTTTACACTCACGCACGTCAGCACACCATAAATAGCCGGTTTGGACATAAATATACTCCGGTTATTTCGGATTTAGTTGCCTCACTTTCTTCGTAAACAGATGTTGGGAATAGGCTGGATTTTATACGATTTCGGCGTACTGTTTAGATCATTTCAGTATAACTGGTGTAAACTATTTTCACCTTGTTACAAGGTAAGGTAAACCTTGTTGACGTCAAATTGCATATCATGAGCTATACTCTGTATCTTTAGGTATTTAAATAAAAGTAAACAAACAATTTGTATATTTTCGGGTAGTTATAACCAGTTATTGGTTAACTAACCAAATACAAAAGCGCCTGGATCTGTCACTGAACGACCTGACATTAACCTACATTATTTGATCATGTAATATTTTCATCTACCCTCAACTAGCTTAAGGAGCCATTTGAGGGTAGATTTTGTTTACTTTTATTTAAATACCTATATATATACAGACTATAGGGTTATATGTACAGATATATCCGTCAGATGTCTCTACAGATTTTGTAGATAAAGGTTGGAACAGGCGGTCTTAACACTGTAAGCGATCTCTATTATTGTTTGTATTGTATTCCCTATAAAAGCATTATAACAAATTGTATAACTAAGAATCGATAATCCAATCTAATCCTTTCAAGCACTTTCTAAGAAAATATTAGTTCAATGATTTAAATAGGTACTACTATCAGTAGCCCGTACAAATCTCAGCTGTATATATATTTAGGCCTGAGCTATTAACCAGCTTAGCTAGATCTCCCTTCACATAATAATCTTAATGAATCCACAGCTCATGTTATAATGGAACTAGTATGTTTCGTGAATGAGAGAAGTAAATATATTTAGGTTTGAAGTGAGGGATTTTCCTTCTCCTATGACGTGGGGTGAGTCATCCTAAAGTTTAGAAGTCCCAAAAACGAAAAGACGTATTTACTATGCATGTCATGTGGATTTTATTACACGATGGAATGGATGGGGCTAAATTTAGAGTTGAAAGGCGAGAATGGGAAGAAATCTTAATTCTATTGACGTATTGTCTGTCTTGAAGAGTTGTGGCACTATCTTTAATTCTATTGAGAAAATACAGGGAGTCTCGTTCAATATGAATCAAAGGATAGAGGACCTTAAGACCCCTATGTATGTTCAGCGAATAAGAATAAATATGGTGGAATAGAATCGGAATAAATTGTCCCAATCCCACACCGAAACTCTGGATTGAGTGCTCTCAATATCCCACAAGCTTTACACGGCTTTCTACCACCACAGAACGAGGGATGTTGGCACGGCTTGGTATCGGTACCTATATATCTGCTGTGTATCTCAATCTCTCTCAATCTCTCAATCTCACTGGCGTCTGCATAGCTATGAATGTCGTCGGTAGACAACATATAGATATGCAGCAACAAAAGCGTTGGGGATAGCGCAGAACCTTGTGGAACGCCAGCGTTAATGTCCATGTTATAGGAGCAGCTTCTGTCTACTACGGCGAACAAAAATCTAGCGATTCATTTGCATATATACCCTCGGGCAGCCCATTAGATAGTAACTTAAAATAAACGAAAATTTGCCAAAAAACATCACCACAAAAAACACCCTCCCTGCATTTAACATACGGCTCCATACCCCACGCATTAAGCGTACACCATTATAATGTTAAACTGTAATATCGCGTCTAGACGGCGACCTCATACTTTACGAGATACGCGGCATGCAAGCAGAGTGCAGACTCTATCATGTGATCATGTTCCACATTACGAGTTATACAGAGGTTAAATACATATAGGACAGTGAAATAATAGTAGGTTAGACTGCTTCATAATGATAGGCATTAAAATACGAGTGTTGGTTTATGAAACGAGTTGAAAGCGAGTTTCATAGTAGTTTATCTGACTGCTTCAGAATAATGAAAGGCATTAAAATACGGGTGTGTGTTTCATTTCACACGAGTACTTTAATGCCAAAGTACCTACTAACTACATACTTATATACACTGCTTTAACTACACACGGTCATATTATTAGCTCTCTATGATGTGTTCAGGAACGGCATGTTACGACCGCCATGGCGGAATTTGATCGTCATCGAACGTCATTAAACGTCATCTCGACAGATACTATGTTATAGTAAGTTTCACTAAACTTGTCCTCGCACGTTTTAACCCATTCAGCGTTAATCACACGTTGTCTATTTGTCTCTACGAAGCATTTTCGCTACATACCGGGAAACCCATGTTATCGGCTACGACCTCAGCTAAGCGGTGATTGTGAAGTCAAAACAAATTGCACCTGTCAAGCCGGGAGCCGGGGTATGTTCGTGCAAACCGTGAGTGGCTTAGTAAACATTTTTACATACATTTTCCACAAGCAAATTTCGTTATCACCCCTGTAAGCGACATATGTGATACATATTGTACAGTCAGCAGCAATAGTTACTAAGCAGGCGAGGTATTTAAAATGATCTTAACACGATTTTATTGTTAAGAGAATAAGAGCGCGTCAAGGTAATTTTGAACACCTCGCCCGCTTAGCAACTTCTGCTGCTGACTGTACAAGAACCTTGTTCCATGTGTATTCAGTTATCATCATCATCATCATCATCATTCTAGCCTTCAGTCGCCCACTGCTGAGCATAGGCCTCTCTTCGTGCACGCCACTTATACCGATCCTGGTCTACTCTCATCCAAAAGTGCCCCGCGATTTTCCGAATGTCATCCCCCCAACGAACCACCTCTACCAGTTATCACCTATGAAGCCATTAAGCTGGTGGCCTAGCGGTAAGAGCGTGCGACTTACAATCCGGAGGTCGCGGGTTCGAACCCCGGCTCGTACCAATGAGTTTTTCGGAACTTATGTACGAAATGTCATTTGATATTTGCCAGTCGCTTTTCGGTGAAGGAAAACATCGTGAGGAAACCGGACTAATCCCAATAAGGCCTAGTTTCCCCTCTGGGTTGGAAGGTCAGATGGCAGTCGCTTTCGTAAAAACTAGTGCCTACGTCAAATCATGGGATTAGTTGTCAAGCGGACCCCAGGCTCCCATGAGCCGTGGCAAAATGCCGGGATAACGCGAGGATGATGAAGCCATTAAGCTATCGAATGTCGATAAAATGTCTTTTTGATGGCTGTTTATGAGTATATTCCTGTGCCTAGAGGTCGTAAAATTATAAAGAATACATTTCAGAATCCTTCAAATAGATAACGAATCATATTTTCATATATAAGCGATTTAGAACTCTTTTTAATGAAAATTAAGTACCGTAAAATGGGGTGAGTAGGGATGACAGAGAGGTGAGTTGGTTTTTACAGGCTACTGCTACGTAAATTATATATTCTAATAACAAATCAAGCTATTATAATGTTCATAATCCCAAAGTGTCGATCCAACAATTTTCAAAACTCACCTTAGTAGGAAATCCCTCCTCACCCCAACTACGGGGTGAGCTGGTATTTCCTACTATTTCGTGTTTATCTCTAAAGATATGAAATGGACCTACACAAAATCATAAAAAAACTAAAATTCAAATGACTGGAACATTTATTATGTAAAAAAATTAGTTCGCCACATATAAATAAAAATAAATTTTTATTGAGGCTTGAATGTCAGTTTTATCCCTACTCACCCCATTTTATGGTATCTATTCCAAACGATAGAGGTCCGATCTTTTGGAACACCGCGCGCACTTTTGCAACTTACTTAAACAAAAAGCGAGCGTGTGCAGATCATTTTGAATACTTTGCCAGTATAGGCACTTCAAGTATACTTGTTACTTCCATGTTATATAAAGCGTTCACTTATTTCTGAACACTTTGCTAGAATAAAGTATAGCTTCATAATCTTAATACTCAGTTTAAAAGCTCTCCTAACGAGTTGTACTAAAAATAAAATTTCCAATACCTCCCAGAATCTAGGTTAAGCCGTGCAGGATTCCTAGGCTAGCAGGCCAATTCGAACATACACTGATATCAGAATGACATCTGACTGATGTCATTCAGTTATCGTGTTTTTGCTCGTACTTGTCCGTACAATACTGAGCGAGACGCACGATAAGTCTTCTTCCTCGCGTTGTCCCGGCATTTTTGCCACGGCTCATGGGAGCCTGGAGTCCGCTTGACAACTAATCCCAATAATTGACGTAGGCACTAAGTTTTTACGAAAGCGACTGCCTTCTGACCTTCCAACCCAGAGGGGAAACTAGGCCTTATTAGGATTAGTCCGGTTTCCTTACGATGTTTTCATTCACCAAAAAGCGACTGGTAAATATCAAATGATATTTCGTACATAAGTTCCGAAAAACTCATTGGTATGAGCCGGGGTTTGAACCCGCGAACTCCGGATTGAAAGTCGCACGCTCTTTTTTAGGGACGCACGATAACTAAATAACATGATTCAGATATCATTTTGATGTGAGTGTACGTTCGAATCGGCCTGTAGGAAACTGAAAAGGCTCTATATGTCGAGTGCGAGCTCTACAACACCCACCAGTTTGTAGTTAGAGCATTAAATAAACTAGGCTCTACTCTCAGTTGGAGAGACTCCATGTTAGTTATTTTATACTTTGCATGACGTATTTATAAGTATTTATTTATCTCTGAAATATATTTGCGTATCTTTCTATCGTATCTTTAAACTTTCTGTGTAAGTTAGCAGTGGTTTGGTATTTTTACTGTTATGTTGTTGAACTTGTTTGAAATAAATAAATTAAAATTAGCTGGTTTCTCTGGTTTTATAACGGATTCTATTATTTCTGTATTAACCCAGATAACAAAACTAAAAAATCTTACTCCTGCTTTGTTTATGATTTTTCAATGTATGTAGTATCAACACTACAAAAAACCAAAAAAATAAAGCCGTGTAACACTTGGTCGGGCTAAGTGGGTTAATTTAATACCTATTTTAATAGAGTTAGACCAAGAACCGTCTGCAACGATTTTGATAGCCCACGCAGTGCAAGTGTTATTTTAAACGTCAAACTTATATGAAATTATGACGTAAAAAATAACACTTGCACTGCGTGGGCTATCAAAATCGCTGCAGACTTTTCTTGGTTTAACTCTAACAAAACTTCCGTGAGACACAGACATATTAAATATATTAAAAATGGGTCACTCACGTATTTGTAGTCGAAAAACGCTCGACATGTTTCACTCCGTACCGAGGAGTGTCATCTGTAATAGGGACTATAGGGAGTGTTACTGCAATGTTCTGCCGCCAGAGTGCAGCACTAGTGCACATACTAAACCATAGAGTAACTTATACATACTAGGCCTTAAACAGTTTTTTGACAAGTTTTTACTAACATTGGTGCATCAAGGCGGTTAGTTTACAGGTGGCCTACCGCGAAACGCGAAAATCGAAATGACTGTCTATCGATCGAATAATCAAGCGTGATAGAGATGCAAAAACCGAACTTTCGATTGTCGTGTTTCACGGTAGGCCATATGATTGAGTTAGAGACGCCGTCTACACAGTTTTGCATAATATTGCCTATTCAGAAGGAATAATCCAGCTATCCATACAAAAATCTTTATCCCATCAAATACTCCTAAGCCAACGTGATAAGATTCAGAATCGTACACATATTTCTGAACACAAACACAGCCGTCACGATCGATAAGCGAATTAGTCGTGTTAGATAAGATACGTTGTATAAAGATAACATAAGATACGTTGTACAAACAAGGCACAAATAAAGGGGGAAGTGGGAAATATGACGGCGATAAATTGCGAGAGCCGTATGCTGAAAGCCGTTATACTTGTATACATAAATATACTGCCTTCTAGGCGGGCGGCTCTGTATTATGGTTGTGTTGGAAGGTTGTAAGAAATTGTAGTGAGAATTTTTATGATTTTCTATTGTTTTTGGGAATGGCGTTATATTACAACGTGTCTCTACCCTTGAGATCCCGAATATAGTTCCTTCTCAGGAATGTTCTAATATGGTAAATTATTGAATAAATAATTTATTGGCCAGCAAACAATGAATCCGAAATACTTATATAAAACTACCTACTTTATATTATTACTCTTTAGCATTTATTTTTATTTAAAACCATAAACACAATTAAAATCAAACTTACAATAAAAGGTAACCTAAAATTAAAACTACCTATAAAACTAAAACTAATACCTAAAGATAAAAAATAAAACATAGCATGGGTGACCTAGCCCGTTGGGCGAGGAACGAGCCAGCCCTACGGTCCCCGGTGACCTGGATGATTTTTTTAGTTTTCTGCCGGATTAGTTTGTGAGCGCTTGGGCACCACGGTCCCAGAGTTTCGACTGCAAATGCCGCAAATATATGCCGGTCAGTGAGCGCCATATATTTGCGGCATTTTGCCGCCTCAGCAGCTGTGGCCACCCCGCCCGCTCTCAAAGATGTTGAACCGAGGTGGGACGGTGCCAGGGTGTCCACGCGCGAGGCCAGGTGGCTCAAGAATGGCGGGAACGTTGGCGCTGACGAAGGATGTCGTTGAGCCAGGCATGGCGTGATAGGCGGCCGGCACTCTTAGGACATGATAAACCGTGGTGTCCAAAGCTGTCCACAAAAGTTCCGCAGGGGCAGCGATGGGGTGTGACAATGGTGGATCCCAGGCGAAGACCGACAGCCAGCCTGAAGGTATTGTTATCAAGCAATGTACCAAGGTTGGAGGAGGGGAGAGCATGTAGCCAGGAGCCGGACTCTCTTTCCGATACAGCCAGAATGCGTGCTTTTTCCTGGCTGGTGGAGCAAGAGTTTAAGAGGTGGGAATGTACTTGTGTAAATCTGGGATCAACCTATCTGTAACAGATTCTCTGAACTAGTGATTGCAATCCGGATTATTCGAAGTTCAAAAATCCGGATTTCGGAGCGTTTGAAAATCCGTTTTAAAATTCGGATTTTGAAAAGAAAAAACCGGTTTTTCGGATTTTTTCCCACCAGTACTAATTTGCTCAAAATTAATGCTAATGCGAAATAAAAAGCGGTGCACATGAAGCGGTAACGCGGGAGAGCTATTGCCAGCCGGGCATTGCGCGTCGCGCACTCGCTCGCACCTGTATGCTTGCCCCGCGTCCGCTTTTTTTATTGGCGTAGCAGCCCAAGTAACAAAATTTGGTACTATAAAAGTCCTGAGAACGTTTTGGAGCGTGCTTATTAGTGTTCATGATTAGCACTATAATGGTGTTGTCTTCTTCTTTGTCGTCACACTCTTGTCAGAGTGGTCGTGGTCGTCATGTCAGGGCCGGTGGCAAGCTTCACAATCCGTCGCCATTCTTCCCGTACTGTAGCCCTTCTTGTACATTCATGGCCTGGTTCATTGAAAATGGTGTTGTAAACGTTTACAAAACCCCAGATAGGCCCTAGTTTTATCACTGATTTATCCTATAAACATTACATAAAGGCTCTCACGGTGATAAATCAGCTCTATGGTTGATATTTGGTTGGTATGGTAAAAGTGACGAGAAACGCTCTATAGTACTAAAATAGTGCTGTCTGCAACGTTTATGTCGCAATTTGGAATTATAAAAGTAACCAATGAAACATGTTTATAGTGCTATTTTGCACCGTAAACGATTCCAGTGATCTTTTTTATCATACTTGCGTCGTGGGTGCCTAAAAAATTATATAAGTTCATTCGCCATTGTTTCTTAAACTGACATTTGTATTTAGGTAATAAAAAGGATGTACTAAAAAGCATTTGTGGACCGTTACTATTTGGTTACTATGCCGGTACATTGTACATGCGAAAATAATTGTATCGATAGAATTATTATGCTGATTTCAAATTTGACAATGAGCTCTCATAATTTTCATGTTTTAATTAAATTAAAATTAATAAAATAAGGACTTGTTCCAACTGTGGCTGCTATAGTACACATAGGATCCAGCCGTGCCGCTAATGTGCTATTATGGCAGAAAACAGCAGCCATTTTTTAAGTTACGATTTAAGTTGTTTAGCAACGTACCAGGTAACTTTTATGGTACTTATAGCGATGTTAAGAGAGCTTTTAAAAAGCTAAAACGTTACGTAATGGTCGTGCAAAGTCCTTTTATAGTGCAGATTGATGCTCTAATAGTGTTTACGATACTGCTACAATACTAGTACTATAAAAGTTACTTTGACGCATTATTAGTGCAAAATAGGTACATAAAAGCATCAGTAAAGTCGTCTATAGTATTAAATAGTACCATAATCGCTTTTCAAGAGGTCAACCGCCGAATCCAACTCGGTTGGGCAGCGTTCGGGAAACTACGTAATGTCTTTTCGTCCGACATACCTCAGTGCCTCAAGACGAAAGTCTTTAATCAATGTGTGTTACCAGTGATGACTTACGGCTCCAAAACGTGGTCTTTCACTATCGGCCTCATCTCAAAACTCAAAGTCGCTCAACGAGCTATGGAGAGGGCTATGCTCGGAGTTTCTCTACGTGATCGAATCAGAAATGAGGAGATCCGTAGACGAACTAAAGTCACCGACATAGCCCACCGGATTAGCAAGCTGAAGTGGCAATGGGCAGGCCACATTGCACGCAGAGAAGATGGCCGATGGGGTCGAAAAGTGCTCGAGTGGAGACCACGGACTAGCAAGCGCAGCGTAGGACGTCCACCCACAAGATGGACAGACGATCTTGTTAAGGTCGCCGGAAGACGCTGGATGCGGGTCGCTTCCAATCGGCACGTATGGAGGTCCAAGGGGGAGGTCTATGTTCAGCAGTGGACGTCTTATGGCTGAGATGATGATGATGATGATGATAATCGCTTTTTGCATATCTATTACAGTGCAGCACTTTAAAGATTCTTTTGTATGATCCTATAAGCGTTCTAAGAGCTAAATTATAGTACTTAAAAGGTCTTTAATCTTATAGAAACAAAACGCTTTGTTAAAAATCTTTATAGTACAAGCAGTCACAATGGTTACCATTATAGGCCTACTATATCACTGTTTGGTGATAAAATGCCTTAGTTATAGAACCTTTTGTTACTTGGGAGTGTACGTATGTATTTTGTTTTTATTGTTTTTTAAAGATTTTGTTATTGGCGTAGCAGTGTACGCATTCTGTTTTTTATTTTTAATAAAAACAACTTAATTTGATTGTTTGTTTCACTTTGCCTTTATGCCACATATTCCTTTCTTAAAATCCGGATTGAATCCGAACTTCGGATTTCGGTCAAACTAAAATCCGTAAATCCGGATTTGAAAAATGTTCACGGATTTGCAATCGCTACTCTGAACTGATTTATTTATGGGTAGGTCTCTTCCAGGGCAGGCCATTTTCCAGGCGTCTTCTGCCTCAGACAAGTACGCTACCTCGAAACCACAGAGTGATGGCGTAAGGATTTTGCCGACGAGGGTTAGCGTACTATGTACTGAGGACAGAAACGCGGGTAAGGCGACACCTGATATTTGACGGATGCCGAGACCTCCGAATCTAATTGGTAGGGTGGCATGAAGGAATTGGCGATCGCTAATATTGACATTTAATATTTTTTCCAGATGAATGTGCAGTATTGAGTCTATGGACGCGGTTATGTTCGGAAACTTCCATAAGGGACTACAGCGTAGGGAATATGTAAATTTGGGAACGAAAAGGCAGGAACGTAGAATACAGAGTGCCATGTGGGAATTAATTTCGAGGAGTCGGTCCGAAAATTCTGAGAAAATATGAACTTTTGAGTTGATGAAATCAGGGAATGATTCCTCGAAAACAGGTGCACCAAGGAGGCAGAGCGAGTCTTTTTGCAGGATTTTAATGCCTGGGCAGATGGTTTCGAAGTTTTGCTGGATTTGCAGCTTGTCCGGAATGTCTGGATTGATATATAGTTCACACTTGTTTGTGTTAAGTTCTAGTCCTATTGATTTGAATTGGTTGATGATGGATAAAAGATCATTAAGAACGAAATTCACTTTGCCTCCCAAGCTACCATCGTCGAGGTACCAAACGTTGAATTTAGAATTTAAATTAAATTTAATTATTTGATTAAATGAACATAACAAGATATTTTAAAAGTAAAATAATTCAAATAAATCATCAATAAGTAGGAGCATACTGTGTCAGTTCGGTCACAATGGCGATAAGATTAAAGTGACACTAGTGACATGACATATACTCTTTAATTACCGTGTATCTAAATGAGCAATTATCAAATAGTTTGTAAAGTACATGAAGCTGAACAACTTCCACCACATTTCCCAAAATGTCCCGGAAATTTTCTAAGAAACATCCCTTTTTTGTTACCAAATGTGTAAGGAAATCTGCTTCATGTACTTTACCAGCATACCAATTTTTATAAAAATCTAAGATGTGATCGAAATGTACAAACTTTTTGAGAATTGCTCAAATAATAACTCAATGGTCTTGTTACCAACATCAGTAAAACGGTGTATCTATTGGTTTTTTTTAAATCCCCGTTGATTGGACTAAAGCCCACTCATTCATAAACAAACAAACATCCCCGTTGTTTATCCAATCAGCGCGTCCGTCGATACGTAAAACTTTGCTCCATATCGAACTTCGACACTCAGATATTACAGTCAAAACTATGTGATTGTATTGGACGGTTAGGTACCTACCTACATTGGGGTACTAATAAGTGTTCTGTGAACAAAGTTTTGTACGGAGAATAATTAACAATAATTTATAATTCATTGTATTTATAATATTTAAGACTTTCGCGTTTCGAACACATATTAACTCACATTCATAGATGGGTCTAACGCCATTCACTCATCATTGTATTTTCTGATAGGTTGTATTGATGGTTTATGTAATTGATGTATGATAATTATATTAATTCATTAAATTTTCTTGGACTCATTGTGTATTTTATATGCCATTAGTATGTTTTTTTTTCTTTTGTTGTTGTTTAGTATGTATAGATTATTGCGTTACTTACTTTTTTCCCAGCAAACATTTTTGGTCAATATTCCGATAAAGGCACCTATTTGCGACCTGAAATAGGTGCCGTTATATCTGTTTTTTGTGCGTCCTTGCAGTTTTAAGTCAGGTCCCACTGAAAACCAGTGTCACGGATTCTCGCAGCATTATGCTGAGTGGGGGTCCTAAGCGTCTTCTATTTCTTTTCTATATATGTAATATGTTGTGGCGTTAAATTAATTTACCTACATTAATTCTTTCTTTTTAGGGTTCAGTACCAAAAAGGTACAAAAGGAACCCTTATGGTGCGGCTCTGTCCGTCTGTCCGTCTGTTTCAATCACGGAAGAAAGAATGAGCGCGCCGCGCTCGTTTCAATTGAAAAAGCAAAATGTTTTGATTAAAGTCAAAAGGTCTTCGGGAATTAGTCGTATAGTAGATCTTTATGCAACGTCTTGCCAGAATACTTGTGAATAAGCAATGAACTGGTATACTCGATTAAATCCAATGAAAGTTAATATTGCGTTTTCGTCTAGTTTTCAATAGTTGTTAAACGGTCTTTGATAATAAGGTATTTGGAGACAACAAACTAATTACTTACTGTGACTTTTCAAATACTCTTTTGTTGCCTAAAAACAAGAGCCCAGTGTACGATGAGTCAGTAAAATCAATCATGGGAGAGCAGTGAACCTTAAGTGCGTTTAGATGTATCGCATCCGACGCTATTGATCTAAAACTGTCTGGAGTGGATGTCCAGCCCAACTGACGACCGGTCTGGCCTAGTGGGTAGTGACCCTGCCTGTGAAGCCGATGGTCCTGGGTTCGAATCCCAGTAAGGTCATTTATTTGTGTGATGACACAGATATTTGTTCCTGAGTCATGGTTGTTTTCTATGTATTTAAGTATTTATATACAGTGAAACCTGGATAAGTGAGACTTCAAGGGACGAGCAGATTTGTCTTACTTAAAGAGGTATTCCACTTACCCAGGCTCTCAGTTAGCCAGGTACAAATAAATTTCTGTCTCATTTGCAGAAGGTCCCATTATTAGAGGTGAAAATGGAGGATTATTCAGTTATAGAGGTGGTTAATAAGGTATTTTGTAATTATCTTTAAAAATAAATAAGGTAAAATAATCCTTGTCCCTAAATATTTTTTAAGTCTGTTAATTATTTCTTTAATTTTATTTGGAATGATTCTATTTTCAAATGATAGATTTTTTCAATTAAATTTGATACGGACTTCATTGCCTCTTAGAGAATTATTAAATGAAAATGTGTTTATTCGTGTTACTTATCAAGATTTCTTCTTTTTCAGAAACTTGAAGTCGTTTAGACACAATTAAGCAAATGCGGAATTTGTGGATAGACTAAGAGTTAGTAAGAATACGGAAATTGATCAATAAAGTCCAAGTTAGAGAGGTCATAGACTGACTTTATCTCAGATACAGAGGTCATATTCTATAAAATTCTAAAAAAACAATTAGGAAAATGTAATCTTATAAATATAGTCTCAGTAAAAGAGGTAAAATACACTCTCTGTCTCAATTATAGAGGTAAATCTACTATAAAATCACAACAACTAATCCCAGTTATAGACTAATAACAGAGGTAATTCAGTGCTAAAGTGACGGGACCGCACCATGAGTCCCAGCTATAGAGGTTTCTCACTTATCCAGGTCCCACTTAACCAGGTTTCACTGTATTATATATATCGTTGCCTGAGTACCCACAACACAAGCCTTCTTGAGCTTACTGTGGGACTTAGTCAATTTATTATTATTATTTATTTAACTGTAGTTTACTGTACTATCACGCTCCGCGATTGTTGTGCCATTTATGGTCCTAGCTAAATTGGTTGTTCAATACTTACTCTATAGAATTTCCAATGTAGCAAGAACCTTAGGCATAACAATCCCGTGTGGTGACTGTACATTCTAGATGCTTTGGTTGACAGTCATAATTATTTAGCTGAGGATACATAAATACAGTACAGATCTGATGGACACTTCTGTACGTAGGCATCCTCGCATCTTTACGCATATGTTTTGCTATTGACTCTATATAGTGTTTAGCTATTGTGTGCACTCTAGTTGACAGTATTTAATTAATATAGTTATTTAAACTAAAACGAGACTTTTAAGTAGAGACAGAGAAGTTAGGGGGGCAAAATGCTCTGAATCTTACTATTTATTTCATTACGTTAATGATTGTTGCCACTTGTCGTTATTTAACCCTTAAGTCCATAGCGGCATTATATTAAAACGCATCTCTACATCTACAATAAGAATTACGGTTCGAAATCGAATGACTAGATGACCCTTAAACCATTTGACAGGAATGTCAAATAGTCTGGACACAGTTCAGAACCAACGTCTCAATTCTCCAGGAACTTGGTATTAAACAGCGTCTTTCTTCCATCGTCCAGTTTCGTATTCTCACTTTCTTTGGACATATTACACGTCGAGATGATACATCTGTGGAACGACTTGTAGTGCAGGGAAAAGTCGAAGGCACAAGGCGCGGTAGGTCACCAATGCGTTGGTCAGACCTAGTCAAAAGTGCATTCAATGTACCACTCCATGAATGTACAAGGGCTACAGTACAGGAGGAATGGGGACGGATTGTGAAGCCTGCCACCGGCCCTGATATGACCACCACGACCACTCTGACAAGAGTGTGATGACAAAGAAGAAGAAGTCATATGGTTTAAGGGTTTGGAAGAAATTTATGGATATTAATACTTTTAAAATGGTCCCAAATCTAGGTTTTAGGTATACCTACACGAGAAACTCACAGAACTCCTCATAAATAGTTTAGTTCACATGTATTGGACATATATTCCGGTGTTTTCAGCAACAAAGTGTTCTACATTTTAAACACGTTCCTAACGCAAAATTAACATATTGTTTAAAACGTTCACATCTCGCCTTCGCTCCGATAATACTCTCACATAATAAATAATTAGTCCTAACGTTTGCCAAAGTCCGCGCCAATAGTTAGAAGTGGGTCAAAATCAAGCGAACAGCTAAACGAACACGGTGGCTAAGCCAAAAGGGTAGTCACTATGCAACACTGAATTGCCAACCATTCAGGTCACAGAAGTTAAAGTTCAATGTTGATTTTTAAAGTTCTGTACCCAAAGGGTAAAAACGGGACCCTATTACTAAGACTCCGCTGTCCGTCTGTCCGTCTGTCCGTCTGTCCGTCTGTCCGTCTGTCCGTCTGTCCGTCTGTCCGTCTGTCCGTCTGTCCGTCTGTCCGTCTGTCCGTCTGTCCGTCTGTCCGTCTGTCCGTCTGTCCGTCTGTCCGTCTGTCCGTCTGTCCGTCTGTCCGTCTGTCCGTCTGTCCGTCTGTCCGTCTGTCCGTCTGTCCGTCTGTCCGTCTGTCCGTCTGTCCGTCTGTCCGTCTGTCCGTCTGTCCGTCTGTCCGTCTGTCCACGTCACACGTGACAGACGTCTATCACCAGGCTGTAACTCATGAACCGTAATAGTTAGACAGTTGAAATTTTCACAGATGATGTATTTCTGTTGCCGCTATAACAACAAATACTAAAAACAAAATAAAATAAATATTTAAGTGGGGCTCCCATACAACAAAGGTGATTTTAACCGTTTTTTGCGTATAATGGTACGAAACCCTTTGTGCGCGACTCCGACTCCGGTGTGTGTGTTGAAGATGAAGGAAGCATTTATTATTACAGCCGTTCCGGGCTTTTTTTATTGCTTAGCCATACTTTCCTAGGTGAATCTGAATACATATGTAGGTCATACTTGGTCATACTGAACAACTTTTTCTGTAGGACCAACCCCGAACCGCAAAATAAATGATGGCCGTGTTGACTAATACTGATATAACAGACATAGATAGATAGAATTCCTACTCTTTATTGCACATTTTATTACAAAATACAGCTTCAGGAAAAACATTTCAGGAATATCTTTCCTGTCCAATATCTATTATGCATCAGTTACGTAGTTACTATAATAATTAACCTCTTTCATATAGAAAATCATATAAAACCACTTTAATTAACTAAGTGAAGAAACCGTCTAATAATCAATGCACCCTCCCCATTCCTATTCCCACACATAAATAAATTTCTACCAAACCAATATAAGAAGGAGCCCAGATTACGTACAATTATTACACAAATAGAGGTCATATTAAACTCGTTGGGGTTATGTTAGGAATACAGTTATTATCCCCGTCATAAATATTCAGTGAAGAGACACGCCAACTTATATAAATAAAAGATGGGAAGGAGTAGTGATGCGCTTTTGTGATATTGGCTAGGTCATCTTATAAGTAATTAATTTGTTGTAGATTTGAATCGGAAAATTAATAATTAATATTAATTTGATTAGGAATGAGCTAATAGTAAGTACCATAAAACGAGGTGAGTAGGTTTCGCGGGGAGAGGTGGGTTATGAATGGGGAGAGAAGGTTTGAGAAGGGGGTGAGAAGGGATTTTAAGGCTACTGCTACAAAAATAATGTATTCCAATTTAGAATGGAGCTATAGTAATACGCATAATAAAAAAAAATCGATCCAACAATCTTCCAAAATCACCTTTGTATGAAAACCCCTCTCACCCCAAATACGAGGCACTACGGGGTGAGGTGGGTTTTCCTCTTTATCGTCAAAGTTATGAAATGTAACTACCCAAAATAAAATAAAAACTAAAATACAAACGTCCGGAACACTTATTATATACACCATTCAGTTTTCATTATGTAAACATAAAATGTTATCGTGGTTTAAATTTAATTTTTGACCCTACTCACCCCATTTTACGGTAGTTGTTTATTGCTATTGTACAATCGGGAACATTCCGGATGAAACATTTCCCACAGAGATAACCAAACGCCACGCCAATTATTGTTTTGTTAATGATTTTTAGTCAGGTTTCGCTCGGTACAAAAAGTACTGAGGTTGACTGAAGTAGCATGACAAATACGAACGTTTCCGAGATAATACGATGGAAAACAATTATGCACTACATATGTACGTAAGATGCCTTAGTTTAGCTCTGCTTTGCAATAGCGTTGCCAACGTATGAAGTGCTTCTGGTTTAGTAGATATTAGTGATTTCTAAACTTAGCCCATTATCGAAGTTACCCCAACGCACCTTATTATAGGCTCACTTATATTGGTTTGCGTATTTTTAGGACTCCATATTTATAGAAACACGTGTATTTGCACTTGAAAGGCATTTGGCGAAGTGGAACAGTTGATGAAAATCATAAAATGATGGCATTTTACCATTTTAGACGGTTTTGTGCTCTTCTTCTTTTTCTTTGCTCCATCCCACTTTAAAAGGGCTGATTTAGACGATGCAAGAACTCGCATGCGAGTTTCATACCATTGCGGGTTTTGCTTGTTCGGTTGAATTATACGTAATCCACAGTCCGCAAAGTAACTAAAATCGCATGCGAGTTTCATACCATTGCGGGTTTTGCTTGTTCGGTTGAATTGGACGTAATCCACAGTCCGCAATGTAACTAAAATCGCATGCGAGTTTCATACCATTGCGGGTTTTGCTTGTTCGGTTGAATTGGACGTAATCCACAGTCCGCAATGTAACTAAAATCGCATCGAGTTTCATACCATTGCGGGTTTTGCTTGTTCGGTTGAATTGGACGTAATCCACAGTCCGCAATGTAGCTAAAATCGCATCGAGTTTCATACCATTGCGGGTTTTGCTTGTTCGGTTGAATTGGACGTAATCCACAGTCCGCAATGTAACTAAAATCGCATGCGAGTTTCATACCATTGCGGGTTTTGCTTGTTCGGTTGAATTGGACGTAATCCACAGTCCGCAATGTAACTAAAATCGCATCGAGTTTCATACCATTGCGGGTTTTGCTTGTTCGGTTGAATTGGACGTAATCCACAGTCCGCAATGTAACTAAAATCGCATCGAGTTTCATACCATTGCGGGTTTTGCTTGTTCGGTTGAATTGGACGTAATCCACAGTCCGCAATGTAACTAAAATCGCATGCGAGTTTCATACCATTGCGGGTTTTGCTTGTTCGGTTGAATTGGACGTAATCCACAGTCCGCAATGTAACTAAAATCGCATGCGAGTTTCATACCATTGCGGGTTTTGCTTGTTCGGTTGAATTGGACGTAATCCACAGTCCGCAATGTAACTAAAATCGCATGCGAGTTGCATACCATTGCGGGTTTTGCTTGTTCGGTTGAATTGGACGTAATCCACAGTCCGCAATGTAACTAAAATCGCATGCGAGTTTCATACCATTGCGGGTTTTGCTTGTTCGGTTGAATTGGACGTAATCCACAGCCCGCAATGTAACTAAAATCGCATGCGAGTTTCATACCATTGCGGGTTTTGCTTGTTCGGTTGAATTGGACGTAATCCACAGTCCGCAATGTAACTAAAATCGCATCGAGTTTCATACCATTGCGGGTTTTGCTTGTTCGGTTGAATTGGACGTAATCCACAGTCCGCAATGTAACTAAAATCGCATGCGAGTTGCATACCATTGCGGGTTTTGCTTGTTCGGTTGAATTGGACGTAATCCACAGTCCGCAAAGTAACTAAAATCGCATGCGAGTTTCATACCATTGCGGGTTTTGCTTGTTCGGTTGAATTGGACGTAATCCACAGTCCGCAAAGTAACTAAAATCGCATGCGAGTTTCATACCATTGCGGGTTTTGCTTGTTCGGTTGAATTGGACGTAATCCACAGTCCGCAATGTAACTAAAATCGCATGCGAGTTTCATACCATTGCGGGTTTTGCTTGTTCGGTTGAATTGGACGTAATCTACAGTCCGCAATGTAACTAAAATCGCATGCGAGTTTCATACCATTGCGGGTTTTGCTTGTTCGGTTGAATTATACGTAATCCACAGTCCGCAATGTAACTAAAATCGCATGCGAGTTTCATACCATTGCGGGTTTTGCTTGTTCGGTTGAATTATACGTAATCCACAGTCCGCAAAGTAACTAAAATCGCATGCGAGTTCGCGCGCCGTCTAAATCGACCCTAAGTGGGGTCGGCTCTCCTAATTTTTCGGCGCCAAGATGGCCTGTCTTGGGTTGTCAGGTCGGGCAAATTCAATTTATATAGTTAGTTTGGATGCTGGTCCACCATGTCAGCAATGGGCATCCGCGGCATCTCTTACGTTCCGGGAGGCACAGAGCTTTTTTTAGACTGTTTTGTGCAATCGGTTTATTTTTATTATAGATTACTTTCTCAAGGTTTTAGATCTCAGTTTGCTAGATAACAAAACTATAACGTTTATAACTGTAGACCTCGCGATAAGCTTCATAAGCCTACATGTAAAAATATAATAAAATAACTTCGTTGACTCATTAGGTATCACAGCAAACCCACAGTGGTCTTAAGTGCCATAGACCATACTGGCCTGATCTTTTATGCCATTTTAAACATTAAAAAAAAAACGAAACAATAAAAAATGATAACTACTTACCTGCCGAACTTGCTCACAAAATTTCACAAGAATTGGTAGAGAAATGCGACCTGCAGAGGAGAACATCCGGACATACGAAAGCATTTTTGCCCAAGTAGAACCGGAGACCTTCGCTAACGCTCGGTCAAAAATGATGCCTAAATCCGAGACTTATTGTTTTGTAATCGAAATTGTCATTGTTATTACACACCACTTACGTGGTAAAATAAGTTTATTTGTAAATAAATACCTATAGCATAAAAAAAGAATATTTATTCACTACCTGAGTGTTTCTTTTATTTTTTGCCATTTTTATTTATTGTGACCTTTTTTGCCACTTTTGCGTGTTATTTCTACTCAGAATCACGAGCTTTTTCGATCCTAATGGGATAAAAAAAATGTCTCAGAGTTTTTTTCCTATTGTGTTACCATTTCCCCATACACTTTGTATGGCGGTAACAAAAAGGAAAGTGTGAAAAATGTATGAAAATTTTAGGACATTTTTTTTCTCCTATAATGATGAAAAGGGCTCGCGATCCAGACTAGAAATAACACAAAAGTGGCAAAAAAGGTCACAATATATTAAATGGCAAAAAATAAAAGAAACGCTCACCTACCGAAATAAAAGCTTTCCATGAGCTTCTAGAGTCGGTTCAAATTAACTCTGCGTGGCATTTGCAGTGAGAAAGTGTGACAATGTCAATTAATGTGAAATTTATATGAAAATATATTTATAATGGCACTCTCTCACTTTCTGTTCCATTCAGTGCAAAGTGAACTTAGATGGACTCTACTATATTACATATTTAGATTATTTGCAATTTAATATTGTTACTGAATAAATGATGATGATGATGATGATGATGATGGTGGCTTATGTAAACTCTTTTTCACAATTTAATTAAGTTTCTATCCAGAAGTAGGATGAAAATATTCAAAAAATACGTATTTATATAGTGTTTTAATTTTTTATACTAGAGTTAGACCAAGATAAGTCTGCAACGATTTTGATAGCACACGCAGTGCAAGTGTTATTTATACGTCATGATTAATTCATAGAAGTTTGACGTTTAAAATAACACTAGCACTGCGTGAGGTATCTAAATCTTTGCAGGCTTATCTTGATCTAATACTATGTAGATTTCTACTTTCCACGATGATTCCAAATATTGGGTACTAATATTCCTACGCAACATTTTCATATAAATCTTGAATATAAATGCATGCCTAAATAACTTAATAACTATTTAATAAGCTATTGTATACTACACTTTAATATAAAAATAAGTAATAACACTTACCAATTTATTTATCCTATTCACAAAACACAATCACACATCATCACTACACTTTTCCAGAAAAAAAAAACAATTAGGCCATATTCCGGACGGCCAAAATTACCGCGGCCTCGGCGCTATTTTGTCACCGAAACCCGCCAGCACTACTAAAAATAACCATTACTAACACGCGCACTTTTTTCAAAAAAGGAACGTTACTTTTTTAATTTTCATGAACACTGGCCGGTTGTGAAAAATAATGTTATTTTTGAATTAAGAACGGCGGCCGGGCGCGTCCGCGAGCGGAGCTCGGAATTCGAATTTAGGTTAGAATACGCGGGTATGGCGCCACGCAGACATGCGCAGATGTTGTACAGACGGGGCAAAGACAGAGTGGTGGAGATGCGTCAAAGCTTTGTGCTTTGAGCTTTCAGGAGCGATGATGATGTCATCTACTATAGTATGTCATGAATATAGTTTGGCCAGGGACTGTCTCATTTCAAAAACAGATACCTAGAGAGAATCTTTACTGTCTTTGTCTAACGCTAGTAATAGCACCCGAAATAAAGGGATGAGTGGAGTTTTTTTGTTCTTATTTGCTGACAAATTTGGTTTGTCATTTTTGCCAGATTATGCGAAGCAAAAGCAAATTTTTAATTTTGCCAAAGAATACTATTCATCAATATTCATGCATGTCTTGTGTAAATTAATATGTATAAGCTTTTAGACATTAAGAGTTATGACTTCAGTTAAATACACTTTTATCACACTTGGTTATAAAGGATGTTGATTATTTTATGCAGATAATGCCAGTATTACTTCTAAGGGTGAAATTGAATATTTCACTTGTCATTTCCTTGCGTTAACTTTTTAACTCAATTATGTTTATTACTTTTTGCTAACATGCTTGGCATCGTCTCTAGTTCACAGTTGATCTGATTAACTGACAAAAGATAAAATTCAGGTCATAGATCTATACTGTAAAGATGGTTAGAGAATCTAGGGACCGCACAGTGACATCAAATCCAAAAATTGAAAAAGTAGTGAAAGCTCTACTCTTGGTATAACTTGGTATAACTCGGATCACATTTAGGACTAAATGAAGGCATTAAAACCCAGTTTGCTGGGAATTAATTCAACAGCTTTTTTGGATCTAATTTGATAGGCCTATAAGCAGTTTATTTACAATTACATACTGAAATCCAGGATCTGACAAAGGTATCCCGGGAAATTCTAGCATCTACCCAATCTACTCTGTGACTAACATACACACACACAGCCCCCGGCAGACTAGTCGGCGTTTAAGCGTTTCGCTGTTTACTGAAATACTCGGCGACGTGAAGTTAGCTGATACAACTTCACTTCAATGAATGTCAACTTCAGTCGTAAAAATGTCGTCATGGTCTACTGTAGGTATTTGAAATTGAATCTTAAGAGGCGTAAAACTTGGAAAATAGAAGAAAAAACCGGAGAAGTGCGAGTCGGACTCGCCCACCGAGTATTCCGTACTTTTTAGTATTTGTTGTTATAGCGGCAACAAATATATCATCTGTGAAAATCTTAACTGTCTAGCTATCACGGCTCATGAGATACAGCCTGGTGACAGACAGACAGACAGACGGGCAGTGGAATCTTAGTAATAGGGTCCCGTTCTTACCCTTTGGCTAAACAGATATGGGTCGCCGCGCAGTACCAAAACGTAATGTTAGCGAATTGGAAAATTCGAAATTTACTGTATTCAGAATATACGGTGGCTGATTCTACCCGGGCACAAATATCCTCAACGAAAAATTGCAAACACCTAATGAACAAGTCACAGAAAATATTAAATAAAATTGATGATTTCGAATAAAAGGTCAACGAATCAATAAAGTATCGCATTGTCATCCATTCATCATTCGTATTAAAAAATATCAAACTTGTTTTCTACGTGTCATTCAAATATAAACCTTATTGTTTTCGAACAGACTTCAAATTTCTATGGAGGGAATATCAGCTGATCGTTCCTCGCTACTTTAATTTAGAAATGTCATTGTGAAATTAACCTTAGATGTAAAGAAATAGAGTATAATTTGGTGTGATGCGAGTTCCTTTTATATTTCCAATAATATTCAAGGGCGTGGAATAATCGTAGCTTCTTATTTATGAACTAGCTTTGCTCGTAATAGTCATAACTTTGCTCTGGTGTTTAGGGTTCCGTACCCGAAGGGTAAAAACGGGACCCTATTACTAAGACTCCGATGTCTGTCTGTCTCTCTGTCTGTCCATCTATCTGTCACCAGGCTATAAGCAGGTCTACTCATGAACCGTGATAGCTAGGTAGTTGAAATTTTCACAGATAATGTATTTCTGTTGCCACTATAACAACAAATACTAAAAACAGAATATAATAAATATTTAAGTGGGGTTCCCATGCAACAAACGTGATATTTTTGCCGTTTTTTGCGTAATGGTACGGAACCCTTCGTGCGCGAGTCCGACTCGCACTTGGCCGGTTTTTCTATTCTAGGAACGATGTAATAATGGCTCCTCTACACGATTACCCAGCGCTGGACCAGCGAGATGATCATGCGATGGTTATGGCTCCTCTACACGATGGCCCAGCGCTGGACCAGCGAGATGGCAATGCGATGGTTGAGAGCACGCACTACGGATGGCCATGTGTAGTATTTCCACCTCAAAAACAATTGTCTGAACTACAGGGTGCCCCAAGGTGCAATACTCTTAGGTACCTACATCAGGCCTATACGTCAAAGTTGCTACAACATGGAAAATAACTGCTACGGGCTACGGAGCGGTACGCGATTAGAAAAGCCATTCGATGTTCATAATAGGGAATATTACGCAAAACTCTGCGTAGAGGGTGTCACTAGCTCAATCACATGGCCTACTACTAAACACGACAATCGAAAGTTCGGTTTCTGCCTCTCTATCACTCTCGCCTATTCGATCGATAGAGAGGCAGATAACGAAATTTCGATTCTCGCGTTTAACGGTAGGCCACCTGTAGACAAACCGCCTTGAAGCATCAATGTCATAGTGAAAACTTGTCAAAAAAACCGGGCAAGTGCGAGTCGGACTCGCGCACGAAGGGTTCCGTACCATAATGCAAAAAAAACAAAAAAAAGCAAAAAAAAAAAACGGTCACCCATCCAAGTACTGACCACTCCCGACGTTGCTTAACTTTGGTCAAAAATCACGTTTGTTGTATGGGAGCCCCATTTAAATCTTTATTTTATTCTGTTTTTATATTTGTTGTTATAGCGGCAACAGAAATACATCATCTGTGAAAATTTCAACTGTCTAGCTATCACGGTTCGTGAGATACAGCCTGGTGACAGACGGACGGACGGACGGACGGACGGACGGACGGACGGACGGACGGACGGACAGCAAAGTCTTAGTAATAGGGTCCCGTTTTACCCTTTGGGTACGGAACCCTAAAAACTGTTTAAGGCCTAGTATGTATAAGTTACTCTATGGTTTAGTAAGTGCTGCAATCTGGTGGCAGAACTTTGCAGTAACACTCCCTATTGTAGTCTCAAATTGATATTTTATACAGTGTCACGATTAATTGTCGATACAAGTCGAAATTTACGTCCTACGTAAGTTCATTTCTATACAGAGCAGCTGTCACATATTCTAGACAGTTTTTGGAAGTTTAGCGTGACTTCCAAATGAACTTATTTACAATCCTTTGTTTACAATGTAGGCAAACAATGCGTTTATAATTTTATAACAACATAGCGGCGGAGCGTTTTTACGACGTTTACGTTGCGGTCGGTGACGTCATTAACATGGCGTAAACATAAACAACCGGCTAACTCGTTCGAAGGACGAACCAGTGTTGTTTTAGCAAGTTCGACCCCCCCCCCCCCCCTCAAGCCCCCCTTAAGCGAGATTTAGACTAACAAGAACTTCCATGCAGTTATCATTACATTGCGGTATCTGATCAAAATTTTAATGCAAGGTATATTTGTGGTCGGCAATGTAACGAAAATAGGGGATATTACTGCAATGTTCTGCCGCCAGAGTGCAGCACTACTTACTCGGTAAATTCATAGACTAACTTATACATACTGTGCCTTAAACTGTTTTTTGACAAGTTTTCACAGACAATAAAATATGACATTGATGCATCAAGGCGGTTTGTTAACAAGGGCCTACCTGTAAACGCGAAATCGAAATTTATCTGCCTCTTTATCGCTCGAATATGCAAGAGAGGCAGAAACGATAGAGAGATTAGATAACGAAATTTCGATTTTCTTGTTTCGCGGTAGGCCATGTGATTGACGTGACGTGTGATGTGTCAATGTGGTTTGTTTACTCTATGTGCCACAAAGGTGCCACCTACGCAGAGCTTTGCATAATATTCCCTATTGCACCCCATATAACCATTCCGGACGCAGAATCATCAAAGTAGAGTCTGTGCGTCAGACTCTACCTGTGCGGAAAGAGAAGTTGTGAAATATATGGGATCCCTTACATTCCACGACTCTTCTATTTCCGCACAGACTCTAGTAACTAGATAATGTCAGAGATGTCGTAAAGGTGTCGTAACAGTTACTACACTTTGCGACTGTATTCAGTTTTGGTTACTTAGTGTGGTAACAGTGTGCACACAATGCAACCAGAATTGTTTTAGTACCTAACTAAGTGTGGTCGCCGTGTGTACACATTTCAGTCACAAAGTGTCGAAACATTTTTTTACACTTTGCGTTCAGTTTGTGACCAAATCTATACACAATGTGTCGTAACCGTTACCGAACTGTTTCGAAACATTGTGACCGAAAGCATTTACTTCTCACCAAACCCTGTTATCAATGTTACAAATAAGGGACGGCAAAACTATCTGCCGCAGGGAACCCTAACTTCGCCATTGGTGCCCAAATTTGCTCAGGTAAAGAATTAGAATAATAATTTTACTAAGATAAAGATTGTTCCTTAAATTCACAATGAGTAAACAGAGCTCAATAAAAATACAAATTCTAAAACTGGTAAAACCCGTCCGTCCCGTCCCCAACTTCCCTGAATATTTTTTTATAATATGTAATGAAAATATTATACTTACTAAAACTTGTTCTAACGGCTCGATTCGAACTTTAAGAAACGTCAATTAATAGATCTAGAAACGATATGGATTAGATGTGTCAGTGTCAAAAGTGACGTTTTTGTTTGAAGAAACGTCACATTTGACACTGATATATCTAATCCATATCGTTTCTAGATCTATTAATTGACGTACCTTAAAGTTCGAATCGGGCAGTAAATCCTCTACATGTTGAATTACTAAACGGTCATTAATACAAGTTTTAGTGGAATCATGATTTAATGCTACTTAAGGCGAAGTTTTGCACTAAATTTAAGGTACATATAATCCAACCCTTATTTTCCATGAACGGCAACATTAATAAAGTGGTTTGCACCCGCACATAAATAAAACTGCAACGATTAAAAAGTAGGTTAATAATTTATAGCCTCTTTGGCGGCCATTTTACATGGTTTATTACTTAAGACGATGAAAGGAGCAAATGGCTGGTATTGAAGTAATCGCCGGGCAATATTCCACGTTTTAAGGATGACTCACGCTAAACCGGGCCTGGGCAGGGCCGGAGCTTCCGGCGCTTCGTTTTCTATGGAAAGCACCACGTGGTCATCGATCAGCTGTCATAGAAAGTGACATGTCGGACGCCTCGGCCCGGCCCGGTCTAGCGTGAGATCCTTTTATACCACTAAGAGTGACATTCCATTTCCAACTGCAGCTGCAATACTGTTCATTTTACTATGGAAATTTACAATGACAGCGACGTGTTCAGTACTGGTAGTGCAGCTGCGGTTAGAAATGGAATGTTACCATAAGGCAAAAGCAAACGTACGTTGTATAAGCAGATACCAAAATTTAAGCGTCCAGTTTTTCTGATTCCGATGTAAAGTCGCCATCAGATATATCTGAGCGGCCGAGGTGCTCCAAAATATCTGAACAAGCACTCTAGCGCCAGATATTTGTGGTACAATCGTAGTACCAATAGAAATTCCTATATTGTACAAAACATACGCTCAAATAAAATTTGTAGATATTTGATTGGAATACTAGTAGGCTCGTTGGGAAGAGGTAGGTATACAGTCGCCATAAGATATATCGGAGCGGCCGAGGTGTTCACAATATCTGAACACGCACTGTCGCGCCTCGACAATAGAGGCGTGTTCAGATATTTGTGAGCGCCATGGCCGCTCCGATATATCTGATGGCGACTGTAATACATAAACCCATGGTATAATAATATACTCCGCCTGGTACTCTCTTCCCGTCTTTTCGTGGTCACGTGACTGAAACAAGCCTACGTCATCATGCGACAGCGCTATATCATAATATGCGATAGCGCTATATTAAGTGGCAATGTTATTGTGACGTAGGCTTGTGTCACTCTGGGAAGAGAAGAGCATGTTTTATTAGACTATTAGATGAGTGAAACCATGGTATAATAATATACTCCGCCTGGTACTCTCTTCCCTTCTTTTCGTGGTCACGTGACTGACACAAGCCTCATCATGCGACAGCGCTATATGATAATATGCGATAGCGCTATATAAAGTGGCAATGTTATTGTGACGTTGGCTTGTGTCACTGGAAGAGAAGACCTTGTTTTATTAGACTATGAGATAAACCTATGTCCAATGCATTAATAATTAATTTGTGTAACGAAAAGCCCTTGCTACACGGTCGCCGACAAGCCTTCTAACCGTCTGACCTTGGTTTGTCCTTGGTCAGTTTTGGTCAAATTTTGTTGGAAACAACTGTCTACACGGTCCGGGACGGACCAAGGCCATGCGGTCTGAAGGCTTGTCGGCGACCGTGTAGCAGGGGCTAAAGAGTTAACCGATTCCAAAGTAGGTTAACAGTATATGGCTCGTTCGACCGCCATTTTGCTTAGTTCATTACTTACGGCGCTGAAAGGGAATGGAGGCGATTAAAGTAATTGTACGGCAATATTTCACTTAATGCCGGTACAAATAGCTTTTTCACTTCTCATGCTCAAAAAGTGCACCTTTATGTCGTGCGTAGACGACATAAAATCGCATTTTATGCTCTAGAGCATAAAGTAAAATCATCTATTACGACCCTTATTGACTTAGCAATAAAGTCCAAATTCTGCCATACAAACTGCCAGCCCTGCCGGCGCGCCCCCGACCGGCGCTCTCCCGATCGGCGTGCCCCGCGCCTCCGACCGGCCCAAGAACAATTTTCTTTAGTCTTGAATAAATACGTTAAAATAAGCTAAAATATTTGATTTTTTGTATATTTTCCTCGCAATCGAAGTGAAAAGCAGAGTGTACACAAGGGCATAAATGTCCATTTTTACCCCCGTCTACTATATTGGTCTTCGCTTCGCTCAGACCAAAAAATTGCCTCGGTCTTGCTCTTGTAAATTGCAAATAGGTCACTTTATGCTCTTGTTGTACAATCTACTTATAGCAGACGAGGTTAAGCTATATAATATATTATGTTTGTATGTAACACAATGGTGTTCAGAATTGGATAAAGTGATGATGATGACAAGAGTAAAGGTTCCGTCACACAGGCGCGTTTTCCTAAGGTATTACCTCTGACTTCATCATCAATCGAAAATTCGTTTTAAACATTCATAGGCAAGCCGGAGCTAGCTTGTAATTCCCCACCCTGATGACCTTTATTAAACTTATGTGTCTAAATTAAGGGGTCATCCATTAATTACGTCACACGTTTAGGGGGTGGGAGGGGGTCAAGAAAATGTGACATGTTGTGACATGGGGGAGGGGGGAGTCACAAACATTGTGATGTCACTTTAACTTCATCAGTAACCGAAAATTAATTTATATTTTTTTATTCGCTGTACAGTTAAATAATGAGATTTTGGATGTAACTTTCGTTGTTATAAAATTACTAATATTTATATATCAAAAATATTTTTTTATTCATATAAAAATAATGCCGAGTTAATATTGTCGATTTCGTTGAAAACAAAATTGCCTAAAATGTGACGTCACACCAGGGGGGGACGGGTTTGCAAAATGTGACCAAGTGTGACAAGGAGGGGGGAGGGGTAAAAAAACCTAGAAATTCGTGTGACGTAATTAATGGATGATCCCTAAGTAAATCCGTGGTAATCGAGTTTTATGGACGATTTATAATCCAGAACAACGCATGTATACCTGAATGTAAATGTGTATCTAAATGTGTATTTATAAAATTGTATCCAATTTATTGCAAGGTCTGTAAAGGCCTTTCACAATAGCCGATCGTGTAGTAGGGGCTTTATGGAATACACCTCTACCAGCCTCTACTAATGTCATCCGAACAGCGCCATCTGTGAACACGGAGGCAAACTAAATAGGTTTTGTTTACTTTCCACTCTTGGGTCGTCCCACGTAAGTACAAGTACCTATTCATGAAACTACGGGTATTTGTGCGCTAAGTCTGAATACACCCGGCGAAAGATGTCGCCACCTGTGTCATATGTTAAGTGCCTTCAATAAGTATATTTTGGAAATGGAAATATGAGAAGTTTCCATGTGGATAATTTAGCGAATTTTGAAAATGTTCCATCCGTAGTTGTTATAGTGCTTGACCCTACATGATCAAAATAATAATCATTGACATCAGATTCAAATTTCTGTGTTATTCAAATTATTCTGCATACTTAATGTGTATTTGGGTCAAACAGATCACCGTGTTATGTCTTTCCTGTAGACATACACAAGAGTTAAGGGCTATAAAGGTTAATTTTCATATTTAACCCTTATCCACGTGAAAAGGTCCTCCTTTTATTTAGAGAACTATGATAAAATCATTGCTTACATGCCCACAAGCTGTTAACTATTGCCCACAGGAGAGAAAACTAGTGTGTTATCGCGAACAGTACATTTTTCTCTCCTGTGGGCTATAGTTAACAGCTTGTGGGCGTGTAAGCAATGATTTTATCATAGTTCTCTAAATAAAAGGAGGACCTTTTCACGTGGATAAGGGTTAAATAAGAACATTAACCTTTATAGCCCTTAACTCTTGTGTATGTCTACAGGAAAGACATAACACAGTGATCTGTTTGACCCATTTCCTGTTTGGTAAATATTTTAACACATTCACTGTAACGTTTTCGTAACCGATCACTCAATGTGTTAATTAAAATAACAATTCTTTGTTTAGAATCCATAATCATAGAAATTTATGATTACCGATTTGGTTCCTAACAATAATATTTACTCGTTTCTTTTCCATTGAACCTACAGACAATTGTGATTCGTTTAAATTATACCTATAGTTTGTGAAAAGTCAATGTCCTTTCTACCTAGCCCAGAACGAATTCTACTTAAATCGCCCATAAATTCTAAAATAGGCCAAGAATGTACTATAAATATTCTTAAAAATTCAGCTTACACAGCAGACAGCCCGCGCAAACTTATCATGCAGTTGAAAAGTTCTCTACCGTCGCGCTTTTAGTGTAAGCTAGTACTAGACTTGCTTAGTTCCGCTATTGGCCACCAGCAAATGTACATTTGTCAGGTACAAAAGAAGTGATTTGCCATGCAGTGCATTTTTCTGGAAAATTCCTTGGGAATTGCGGTTAAATGTACCTAACTACGTGTTAATTATTGTTTTTTTACAAAACTCTCTATTAGTCTCTTTCTTAATTTCTAATAGCTAATGAATGTATCTAATTGGCTCCCCTAATCAATAGGTATTCCATGACAAATACCTATGATCTATAAGTGGTCTTTCTTATACCCATTACTGACTTTTTATTATTTACTTAGTAATTATGTGATGCTATTCTGTCTTTTTATTTAACATCCGAGCACAAAATGCTGTGTCTTACAGCTACATGTTATTACTATTTTAATATTAATATAGGCCGGTAGCTTGAACATGTCATGCTCGCTTAAAAGTCTTTGCTTACGGTGGCGTCGTTGATCGGGTCGCCACTTTCCCGAATGAAGGTTGAGGGAGGCGATGGCTGAGATACGCGTCATACTCGTGAACGGGTGCTGTTTGTGGAGACTGGTCTGTTTAAGCTTACACGAGCTATTATACTTAGTAACTTTATTTTTATTAATTAATTACAGTAAGACGCCTCATTCTGCTCTCGTATGTTTCTTTTCTCTTAATGAATGTGTGAATTATACAGGATATTGACTCTTGGAGACCCTATACATCTCTAAGGATAATTTGATAAACTATATAATCTTATAGTTCTGACACCTAGAGACATTTACACCTCTAAATATTATAGATTTTTTTTTGTGTTTTGTATCTGTATTTTTTATGTAATTCGACATTAAGAGACCATATACATATCTAAGTAATTATAATACGTTAGTTTGAATTGTTAGTTGTATTTTATAAAATTGTTGATGTATTGTTATTATTTTTGCTTGTATGTAAATTCAATGTTGACGTGTAAAGGTGCCCTTGTGGCCTATTTGCTGAATAAATGTTGATATTATACACCGTGTTTTTATTGAATTCCGTTAACTTCGGGGTATGGTTAAGTACGTTTAAGAAAACTAAATGGCATAGTTAATTAAAAAAAAAAATTTTTTTGCTTTTTTTTCAGAAAAAATAATTTTAAAAAGTAATTAAATGTAGCATATAGCGTTGTTGTAACACGGGCATTACATTTAACTAAACCAAACAATTGAAATCTGTGACATATCAATGTCAATCCGAACATCGATCGACCGAGATTTTACTTAAGTTTAGTAGCAAATGTATGAACTCATTCTAAACACTAATCAATATGTAAACCGGCCTTAAGGCAAGTGTACAAGCAAGGAAAAAAATAAAATATTGATTATCTTCGAAATGGAGTTAATTAGAATATCGGTGTCTTTGGGAAAGTTACTTGATTTAAGCTCAGGTATGCACCCTTGAAATTAACGGAAATAAAAAAAAACACGGTGTATACTTAAATTAAGAGATATTTGTGCAAAAAAGGCACATCCATCAGTATTATTATAGATTACAGATCTACTGCTCTACTATGTACATTCAAACTACAAATAGGTAGGTAGGTACATCAAACAACTTACCAATCTTTCTATTTTTAAACTACAAATGTGTTATTGGTGGTGCTTTTATAGTGACCTTCTAAACAATTTTGGTTTCTGTTAATTAATAACAAACAGTATAATGTAAAAATAATTGCCAAAGCTATGTTTAATCCTCCCTAAAATAGTAATGGCAGGGCGCTCAGGAAACCATTTATACTTTGATTCATATTTAGTTTTTCCAGTAAATTCACTTATTTCCTATATATTTACTCACTTAGACACTAGATAGGTACTTAGAATAATTCAATCTAAAATACGTGCCATAAGTACAAAAGGGAAAGTATGTGCCTTTTTTTCGAACTTATTAATGTCCGTCAAAGCTAGAGTTGAACCAAATTAAGTCTGCGACCATTTTGATAGCAAAAGTGCAAATGTTATTTTAAACGTCAAGCTTCTATAAAATTAAACGTATAAAAACACTTGCACTGCGTGTGCTATCAAAATAGTTGCAGACTTTTCTTGGTCTAACTCTCACTCTACAGACTTGGAAACGACAAAGAGAAAAAACGACTAAAAAGTTATATTTTTAATAAAAAAATTACGTTTTTAGCTTTATGTCCACCACTTGCGAAGTCGGTGCAGAGTTTACAATAAATATTTGCCATACTTTGACTGTTTTATATTTTATTTATTTATTTTATTTTTTTGGAGATCCAACACCTATGACACTAACATAGAAATTATAATAGATACATATACAGGACGCCAATTATAGGAACTCAATTAAAGGAAAATTATAGGAACTTTATAGAAGCCAGTTGTAAGAAAATTATATGAACTTTTTTAAGCTATAAATTTTTTGGTAGCCTCCTAGACTATTGCAGTGACTTGGAAATCGGAGCCGCTGCATTGCGCCAAACAAATGGCCGGGTTTGTACCATCGTCCACATTGTTAACTGACAGGACGTAAACCTTATTACAAACGGCATAAGGTCCACTGATGAACAGTGGTGCTGTGTGTACGATTTGCCGATAAACAGCCACCATAAAATGTAAATAAAGGGATCATCCATTAATTACGTCACACGAATTTCTAGGTTTTTTTACCCCTCCCCCCTCCTTGTCACACTTGGTCACATTTTGCAAACCCGTCCCCCCCTGGTGTGACGTCACATTTTAGGCAATTTTGTTTTCTACGAAATCGACAATATTAACTCGGCATTATTTTTATATTAATAAAAAAATATTTTTGATATATAAATATTAGTAATTTTATAACACAACGAAAGTTACATCCAAAATCTCATTATTTAACTGTACAGCGAATAAAAAAATATAAATTAATTTTCGGTTACTGATGAAGTTAAAGTGACATCACAATGTTTGTGACTCCCCCCTCCCCCATGTCACAACATGTCACATTTTCTTGACCCCCTCCCTCCCCCTAAACGTGTGACGTAATTAATGGATGACCCCAAATGAGCAATTGAAAAAAATAACCTTTACAGTACATATGGTCCTACTTTAGATCACTTTCCGTGCGTATATCAAAAGTTTAAAGGGCCATATGTACCTACTGTAAAATGTTGTACGATACACGTGCGAATTCTTTTCCGCACTTGTATCGTAAATAACTATTTTATGATATATGAGGCAAACGAGCAGACGAATCGCGCCCGATGGTAAGCTGTTGCCGTCGCCCGTGGACACCTGCAACACCACACCAGCTAAGGACTACCAACCATCTAAATGGTGAAGATTGAAAGATAGTAAGAAGGAAATAAAACAATAGGTAACCTAAAATATTTACCCAGCACACTTATGCGGTAGGAAGTAGGTACGGAACCCTATTATTAAGACTCAGCTGTCTGTCTGTCTGTCCATCTGTCTGTCACCAGGCTGTATCTCATGAACCGTGATGGCGAGACAGTTGAAATTTTCACAGATGATGTATTTCTGTTGCCGCTATAACAAATACTAAAAACAGAATCAAATAAATATTTAAGTGGGGCTCCCATACAACAAACATGGTGTTTTGCGTAATGGTACGGAACCCTTAGTGCGCGAGTCCGACTCACACTTAGCCGGTTAATTGTAATTTTTATTTAAATTACATACTAGGGTTTGCACGGATATGTGATTGTCTAAACAAAAATAGGCCCCCAGGGAAATACATAACATATGTGGGTAGGAAGGATACATTTTACCCAACTATTATTAAGTTCACATCTTTCCTCTGAAAAAGCCGGAGGAACACGTTACATAACCTCCAAAACGCAAAAAGAAAAAAGCAATGCAATAATCCGTTTATTTCAATACACAGACAATATTAACGACCAAATAAATCATAATGCCGGGATAAAATCGATAAAACGATTTCCTAACTATTAACACTGCCAAATGTCACATTTCGCGCCGAAACGTCAAACGTCACTCCGCCATCTTGATCCGTTATTGGCGCGTTCACGGGGGTTGTTTCGTGGTAGCGGACGGATATACAGCCGTCCTTGTCTAGTTACATAATAAGGAAGTGGGTGAGCAGTGTTTAGTTTTGGAGCGACGTCCGCATGCGGGTCGGTTAGGGGGAGATATTGATTTTCCAAGGAGTTTGCGGCAGTGCCCCACACGCCGGTGTCACCGCGAAAAACACATCTCCGCGCGTCGCGAAAACACTGTTCCTTTTTCGAAATCCGATTCAAAATTACAAAATTGGAGAAAGGAACGCGAGTATCGTTCGAAATTCAGTGGAAAAATAGTGCTGGGAATACATTTTCGTAAGTTTGTCTTGTCATTTTTTTTTATTCAAGGCCCCATTTTAATCAGTTCTAAGTAACGATGCTTTTTATTACGATCTTTAATTTACTAAGTGTCTTTTATTGGAAAAGTAAAAGTGATTGGACGTTGGCCCGGCTCTTACCTCATTCAATTAGTAAAACAGCTGATTTATCATCAGCAGTTGATGAAACGTCAAAAACCAAAGCAAAATACGCCCCGTTCATTATTTTCGGCGTAATTCTCCGTTTAGATTGTTATTATTAGACGGATCTTAATCTTTATCAAACAAAAAAGTGTACTTACCGATTAATGGACACTGTCACATGTTCTATTTTTAATCTATGATCGATTCACTTCACTAAATTGTCTACCAATCAAATGAAGTATTCTATATTCAAATATTTAAAACATCATGCACAAACACAGGCAGGTAAGAAAAAAATTATAACTTTTTTCGAATTCTAATTTTAAAACGCCATCAGAGCCTCAGAGGCTGTTAATGGCTGGAAACTGGCATCCTTCTAAGACAGATCTGAGATGTCGCATGGGATATGACGTCATGGATCGTTACTAACACCATAGGTGACGTCACACGTCCTTCTAATAACCCATGGATGGACCTAACTATATTCGCTAGCCATATCAAATTTTAGGGTGCGAGCATTTATATTGACTACCTAGAATACCTAGATAATAAGGTTTAGTGGTGAAAGTTCGTCATTTCTGAACGTCCGATATTAGATTAGGTGATTTTAGTGCTGTATTAAATTCTTCAGTATTATATTTCTCACTAAATTTAGAAGCCGAACAGTGTCATAATTGTAACAAGGGTAAGAATATTTCTATATTATGTTCTTTGTCGGCAATTATTAATTTTTGTTTTGTAGTTGAAGTGAGACACTAGGCCAGACTATTTTTTTAAAGGGAAGGCCTAATGTTAAGTTGTATTAGTCCGCTGTTTTTTCCTTCAGTATTATCGGCAAAAAACTCTTAAATCTATAAACCTCTACCCCAACACGTACAATTTTTGTTTGACTACCTTATAGATGTTCTAGTACTTTTCATTTTAACTGGTCAATGTCAGTATAATAATCACAATCCCAAAAATTTGACAGTTCTGCAGTGGCGGGGCGTTAAACATAACCCTTAGGCAAGACAGGGCACACCTCGTACATAAGTCTGCAACGCAGCATAGCATACGCAGTGCAAGTTATTCATACTTACATCATAATTTCATAGAAGTTTGACGTTGTAAATAACACTTGCACTGCGTATGCTATCAAAATCGTTGCAGACTTTTCTTGATCTAACTCTAAAGAGCTGCCTCTTGCATAGGGGTCGTTAGAAGTTTCAGTATTTAAGTGCCGATTGTCACAAAATAGGCAATTCAGAATCCTTGTTCAGCAGTCAGCAGAAGTTGCTAAGCGACCGAGGTGTTCAAAATTACCTTGACGCGCTCTTATTCTCTTAACAATAAAGTCCCGTCAAGATCATTATGAACACCTCGCCCGCTTAGCAACTATTGCTGCTGACTGTTCCATGAACGCTACACTACCGCTGTCTGTTTTACAAGTACTGTGTTCCATCCACAGTGTCATTGTATACTATCTGCAGCAACTCTAATAAAATTATATTTAGTATCTAACTTTGGTTCTTTTTCAATTCTACTCCACGACGAAAAAGAGCGTTTTTTTATTTTATTTATTATTTAACACGACCTTTATCATTTGTACCTTATTTGTACATATCGGCCCTATCAAGTCCGCTTCTTATATATTCAGAAATTATGCCAATAACATCCATATAAGTGGACATAAAAAAAAGAGCGTTACTTTACCTTAATGCAATAAATTACTTGTCTTAACTTGACTACGTGACTATTTCATGTACAGTAAGCTGCAGAGATATCTGACCCCCCTTCCCTGTATAAAAACTTGTTTTCAGTAAATAGTAACATTAACTAAGTTACACAAAACTTTTATGTTTCGTGCCCTGAAAGTCACAACACAAAACACACAATGTGGAACTTTAGTCCCGCATGTAAAACTTCGGCATAACAAATGAGATAAGTAGATGTTGTGTTTTTGCTTATAAATTATACAAGAGTTTTAGAATTCATTGCTGAAAGTTTAGAGAGTCGTTTTTCTTTAGTGACTACATTGTCTACATTAAATTTAGTGGTGAGATGTTCAAAATGACCTGCACACGATCGTAATTTTCCGTATGAGTCCCAACTTCCAAAAATTAGGGAACATACTTAAATAACCGACCAAGTGCGTATCGGGCGACGCATAATGGACGGTTCCGTACCTTCGCACGATACAAAAAGACAAACCAACAAAAAAGCGTACGTCTTTTAAATATTTTTATTTTTTTTAAACCTCATTATTAGGTTAACCGATCGTGTTGAAAATTAATCCGTTCCGGGTTCCGTTTTTGCCAGTTTTCCATCAAAGGAAAAAAATACATACATGTCGACGAATGGGGTTGGCCGGTCGAAGTATTTAGCAGTTGGCGCCAGCATAGCTTGATCTGTCAAATCCTAGAATTGTGTCAATTTTTTTTAAGGGAATTTTATAGGGAGAACAGCCTTTTAAGGCAAATCTCATAGAAAAAGGGGCAAGCTATGATGGCGCCCTCTATGCAAACCTTTGACAGATGGCAAGCTATGATCGCGCCATCTATGACCTTTGACAGTTGCAAACCCCATTGTATTAAAATCTTCCCTTTTTATAGCTGGTAAAAATATAAAAGTTAAAAAAAAAGTGCAATCTACGATACGAATACCGCTGTGCCGACAAAGACCGCTTCCGCAAAGTTCTGTGCCGGTAATTTGGCATTCTTCCCGGGACATGCAATCTTTACTTTATTTTTATTGCTAGCACGCCCGTAGATTACCTCTCACAAGATTGACTTAAGGTGCAGTGGGTTCAGCTAGCAGAGTTTTTTGACAAATCATAATATTTACTCACTTACTACTTACTCCGCTGGCTCCACAAAATGAGACACAAGACAGCGCCACTGTTCGGTCCTGTACATCATAATACGGTTGCCAAAAATAAAAATAGCAATCTTGAGGCTTGATTAAAAAACTTTCGCTCGTCGTAATTCCCTTTTCTTCCATTTGACCCTGTTAGTTGTTTTTGGAAAAGAAGGCGAAAAGAGTGATAAATAAATAAAATAAAATTCATTTATTTCGAGTAACGAGGACTCATAATCACAATAATATTAAAATACAATTAAATTAAATGAAGCGACGACTTAGTCGTGGAAAAAAGTCGCCCCGCCATCTTTTCTCATTTTTACAAACCCTATTTAAACCCGACAAATACACCTGTATATTCGGCTGTATGTTCCATCTTGTGGGAGGCAATCTCCACCCGGTCTCCTCGTGAACGAAATAGTGTATCAACAAGCCTTGGAATTGAATCTAGTACTTGTTTCAAGAGTTCTGAATCGACTAAAATAATGTGTTTTAAAGTAAACTCTATGTCCTTTGAAATAAAGTCTTCTTTGAAATAATCTGAAAATAAATGGTTTGAAGATTTTGGTTTTGTCGGCGTAAGGTTTTAAAGTCATGTTTCGTTCCGGATAAAAAGGCACATTAGGGCGTCCTTTAGATCATCATGGAACTACGCTGTAGCTTTTTTGTATTAAAACATTATTGTAGTAAAAGTCCGCATAGGAATGTTTCCATTTTTTAAAACTGAAATGTAACTGGTGAATTGCAGAGATTCTTAATGTTTATTCCATTCAAGTCCCGAGGTTTTTTACCCGATTACGGCAAAACAAAACGAATATTAGTTACTGAGTAATAGCTGTTCGTTTTTGCGGAGTTCGAGGAGACTGCAGGCCGTCCCATATAACCCTAACTATACCGATGTTTCTAAGAATGGCAGAGTCACCATGTAAATCTTCTTGAATGAGTCTTGAAACAAAAACTGCGTAGAAATCTTTGGGATACAGCCCAAACACCCATAAATTAAGGTTTGAAACCCTCACCACGCCCAGGTTTCCTTTCTCTACCTTCATTTTGATATTTGTTGCAGCGGCACATGCGCGTAGCCTCCTGACCAGACCGTAGACCACCCGCGAGGCAGCCGCCAGATGATCGGCTGATTTTGTTGACGTTAATATAATGTTTCTAAAATGTCCGGGTCGCCATGTAAAGCAAAAGTGTTAAAACAAGCAATAAAACTGTCCAAAACAACCAAACACGAGGGTTTAAAACCCTCACCACACTCAAGTGTCTTTACTCTATCCTCATTTTGACATTTAGCTCATTGTTGCAGCGGCACATGCGCGTAGCCTCCTGACCAGACCGTAGACCGCCCGCGAGGCAGCCGCCAGATGATCGGCTCATTTTGTTAACGTTAACATAATGTTTCTAAGAATGTCCGGGTCGCCATGCAAAGCAAAAGTGTTAAAACAAGCAATAAAACAGCATAGAAATCTCCAGAAAACTGCCCTAAATAACCAAACACGAGGGGTTAAAACCCTCATCACACTCAAGTGTCTTTCCTCTATCCTCATTTTGACATTTGGCCCATTGTTGCAGCGGCACATGCGCGTAGCCTCCTGACCAGACCGTAGACCGCCCGCGAGGCAGCCGCCAGATGATCGGCTCATTTTGGAACCTGTGCCGTGCATGTCCGTCCATGCCCGTCGATAAGGTGAGTCATAGTGTTATATAATATAGGATAAAGATGAAATTAATTAATCGTAATTATCACAAACATGTACGAACATGTACGAACATGTACAGACAACAAAAGCATGGAAACATAACATTAATGCGCATCAATTATATCGTTTAAACCAGCGGTCGGCAACCTTTTAGCAGCCAAGGGCCACATTTTGGTAATATTTGTGACTTTAGCAGACATTGTCGTTTGTCAATATTACATACACAGACAAAACATCCTCCAGACTTAGCATAGTCGCGCTACCCCCTCTGCCACGCATACGGTAATTTTACTCCATGTTCGAGTCGAAAGTGTCTTTGTGTGACGTCCGTGAACTCGTTCGTCGTTTGAACGGACCAATCACGGCACGGGACTTCGCTCACCTTGTCTCGCGCACCCCCGCATTTTTGGCATCATCGGTTGCATGAAATAATTGCTCTAAACTCCGTCTAGAGGATTCCTAGTCTATGATTACATACAAAATAGCCAGGGAGGCTCGCGGGCCGCAAGCGAGAGGTCCGCGGGCCGCTTGTTGCCGACCGCTGGTTTAAACATATCGTTATAACGAGTTTAAACATATGCCACTAAACGCAAGTGGCAAGTAACAACAGTAAACAGTTTTCATCTTATTTTGGTACTACCTTAAAGATCGCCCACGCTGGGTAGTGCATAAGATAAGATAAGATAAGATAAGATAATATTTTATTGTCAATATTATTTTTATTGCATGCCGAATGAAGTGAAATTCGTGCGTGAGATGCGCGCCAATCACCAAGATCGTCGAGCTCGTGTCAAAACCAGTTCACAACCATAACGAATTATAAATCCGCATCGGGTTTCGGAATTATTAATCTTACTGCCGTAGAATAGGCCGCTTTGCTACTAGTCAAATCAGCTTCTTTTTTAAAACTGTCAAAACCCTGATTTAAACTTTCACGATTATTAAACATTATCAAACTGCACAACGGGACTTCGCGTATTTATGTTTTAAAATTTAGTAAGTTGACATCAACATGTTGACTCGCGCGGCTAGAAGATGTTGATGTCAACTTGAGCCAGTCTTCTCCGAGACCACGGGTACAACGCCGTCCTCGAAACGTCGGAGGTAAATCATAAACTTAAATACGCGATTAAGTCCCGTTGTGCAGTTTGATAACTGTCAAAACCATTTGCTAATATGGTATTTATATGAAAACGAGTATAGTAACGTCACGGGCAACTCACCTACTTTTTATATTTCTATCCGATTTTAAAAAATAACAGCTATCTATGTTTTCCAATAATTATCTGGTGCTTTATTTCGGGCACGGTGTGAAGTAATTTATTTTAAGTAGATGAAACATCCCTATTCAGGCAATGGGCAATATCGTTATTTTGAACACCTCAAAACGAGGCAATTCTGCCGAAACACCACGAAAATGGCCCATTTCGTCCTTACACAAAAACATATCCTTTACCAGGCATTGACAAATGTTATAAAACCGGAGGTATCAATAAATCAGCCCCAGAAAGGACATTCCAAAATTATAGCTTGAGGTTTATTTTGATTTCATTTTGACTTCATTCGTTCTCAAGAATCTTCCTGTCTCGTTCGAGTCTTGTTCTCGAAACTTCGTGTCAGCTAAACTGTGGAATGAACTGTCATCCGCGGTATTTCAACCCCACTTACAACCCCTCTGGTGCTGCAGATGTCCATGGGCGACGGTTATTTCTTACCATCAGGCGATTCATCCGATCGTTTGCCTTCTATAACATAAAAAGAAACTTAACCAAATTTCAGTTCAATTAGCAACGCCACGACGGAAAGTTTAAAAACCGGCCAAGTGCGAGACGGATTCGCGCACGAAGGGTTCCGTACCATTACGCAAAAAACGGCAATAAAATCGCGTTTGTTGTAAGTATGGGAGCCCCACTTCAATATTTATTCTGTTTTTACTTTTTAGTACTCGTATTTGTTGTTATAGCGGCAATAGAAATACATCATCTGTTAAAATTTCAACTGCCTAATAGCTATTACGGTTCATGAGATACAGCCTGGTGACAGACTGACGGCCGGACATACGGACAGACGGACAGCGGAGTCTTAGTAATAGGGTCCCGTTTTTATCCTTTGGGTAGGTACGGAACCCTAAAAGGAAACAACCAAATTTCAGTTTAATTAGCAACGCCACGACGGAAAGTTTAAAAATGGCGGTGGTCTTTTGAGGAAATGCATGGTGATTCCATAGCCGGAGTGTTCGCGGAGTCAAAATAGGATCAAACAAGTTCCAATTTTCGAATGTGTCTCAGCGTGGTCTAAACGAGGTGATTTGTCTTTCGCCTGACCACTTCAGAGGTCTGTAGGTTCTGGTCTGGTCTGGTCGGACCCTTACATTATTATAGATATGAGAGGCTTTGAGCCCGTTATTATCTACGTTAGAGCATTTTCACATTATCCGATCTGATATTGGATGTCGGATACGGCCACAAAGAAGCAAAATGTAAAAAGTGCCTTTATTGCAAAAATAAAGATAGATGTCTTTCTCCAAGGGTCATCTGACATTCGTACCCCTAGGTGAATCTCATTCGATAGCATGACATGATGGTACTTACGCGTTTGCGTTCTCGTTTTGTATGGGATTTTGAGTTTCCAAAACGTCCCGCTTGGCGCGCAGTCAAAATACCATACAAAATGAGATTTAACGCAAACGCGTGGGCGTGGTGAGCGTCTCGCTATCGAATTAAATTTACACTAGGGATTCAGATATCGGTCTAAGTAAGGATATTAGGTATTATGCGCAATCGAGTAAAAAGGCTTAGATACCTTTGGAATTGAAGGAGTTTTTGCGGTGAGATTAATTTTATATATTTATTTGAATGTGCTTTGATCACGGTCATACCAGACATGGAACATATTTTTTTTTCAAATACGAGATTTTGGTATATTATGTATAAATAAGAGTACCTACCTATAACAAAAAAAAGGAAAGACAATATCTGAATAGTCTCTCTTTCATAGGTGAAATACTTGCGTATATCTAGGTACCTATGTTTCCTTCTTTTTCTAGTTTTTCTACCTATTTACGTAAAAACAGGAAAGCTGGAGGAAGTAGAAAAGCTTTAGGTAGGTAGCAAAAATATTTGTAAACCTAACATAAACATCATTCAATCATAAAAATCCCTTTTGACGCTGCAAAATTTCATGCTGTCGTCTCGCCATACAACAGCAGTTTTTACCATGAATATACCTTATTCCTTTACCATAAGGTACACAAACAGTCAACTGTGACATACACTCAGCAGAACATAAGTGTGCCTTACAAAAGTGGACTTTATTCCTTTACAATAAGGTCCTCGACCCATGTTACATGCCAAAATGTCGCACTCCAGTGGACTCAGCCGTTTAGCATGTGGGGCTTCGCAAATTGCCGGCCGTAGGTTACATACCACGGTTAGTTGTCCATCTGTATACCTTATCGCATTGGTTTAAGGTCGAAAATAAGTCAGCAACTGTCATGTACGGTGTTCACGGATCAGCTGGTCTCGGGATAGATTCCGGTACACTTAGGCTAGGTCCTCGTATTACGCTTGGGAGGTTTTGTAAATTGAAATGCTGGATATTTTCCGGCGCCTTGAGTGATATTACTTAGACATGATGTGCGATTCAAATAAAATTATTATTATTTCCAGGTATATTTACTTCAAGCCTCCAAGCCTAGTTGTATAGTTGGTGATTCTGAGTAGAAATTACTCCAATATTTAAGGGAGCGCGCGAGCGCGAACGTCTCCGGTTCAGCTTGTGCAAGAATAAATGCTTTCGTATGTCAGGCTGATCTCCTTTACAGGTGGGATTTCTCGACCGATTCTCGTGAAATTTTGAGCAAGATCGATAAATATATATGTATAATAGACGTTTTTTTAAATGTCAGAGAGCCATAGGGATCCGCGAAGATTCACAGAGCCACGAGTTAAGAATGACTCACGTTAGACCGGGCCGTGTCCGGGCCGGAGCTTCCGGCGCTTACTTTTCTATGACATGACAGGCGATCACGTGATGCTTACCATAGAAAACGATGCCCCGGAAGCTCCGCCCCGGACACGGCCCGGTCTAACGTGAGGCATCCTTTATATGTTATCGAGAAAAGTAAAAGTCACACTATTTCTGCAGTTTCCTACATATTTACAAAATGAAATGATACCTACTTAAATAGGAGCCACGTATTTTTAATTTTACATCGCACCATTAAAATATGTACATTAGTGCCTACAGGACTTTATATTAAATAATCCGTACTTACTTAACCTATTTTAATAATAAGAAATACTCTTTCACCCTTTGAGACCTACAAATATAAAAACCATTAAATCTCTAATGAGGAAACTTCACTTGCAAACACTTTGCTTAACGAGCGCCGTCGTCGATAAAATGGAATAGGATCGGCCATTTTGATATTAAATCAATGATGCAAGTTGAGCACTGTCAGTCGCAGGTCTGTTGAGATAAAGGTTTCCTAGTTGTTTTACTAAAACTAGCTGCCTTTTTCTATTCGAACTTTAATATACGTCAATTTAATAGATCTATGTAGAAACGATATGGTTTAGATGTGTCAGTGTCAAAAGTTACGTTTTTGTTTGAAGAAACGTCACATTTGACACTGACATATCTAATCCATATCGTTTCTAGATCTATTAACTGACGTATCTTAAAGTTCGAATTGGGCCGTCGGTTTTGCCAACAACTTCGTTTACTATATACTGAAATAAATGTCAAGAAAAAGTGTCCAAGCCCTCAAATGTGACGGACGCCGGATTCTTCAGCTATCGCCCTGGAATTCAATAGGCTACCCCGGCACGGCGGTACCCTTCCTAATTTATCATCATCATCATAACTTAGGAGCTTTGCTCTTGTCGGTGGAGCCACCAATCATTTCTTTCTTAGACTTATATCGACCGGGATATGATCCGTGATTGCCTTTTGTATTGTTTTCGAGCTCCCGATATTTCGACGCAGTTACATGCATCTTGTTCACCCATCCGCTATCATCAGTTACCCGTGAACAAGATGCATGTTACTGCGTCGAAATATCGGGAGCTCGAAAACAATACAAAAGGTAATCACGTTTCTGACGTTTCATATCCCGGTCGATATACGTCTAGTGAAACTTCCGTGAATCATTCAAAACTGTCATTTGTTTCTTTTGCCAGTCTTTTAGTTTCCTCATACGACGCATTATTTTTTATTTGGCTGAGATAAGTAATTCTAGGTTTCCCTTCTTCTTCTTCTTCCTCGCGTTATCCCGGCATTTTTGCCACGGCTCATGGGAGCCTGGGGTCCGCTTGACAACTAATCCCATGATTTGACGTAGGCACTAGTTTTTACGAAAGCGACTGCCATCTGACCTTCCCAACCCAGAGGGTAAACTAGGCCTTATTTGGGATTAGTCCGGTTTCCTCACGATGTTTTCCTTCACCGAAAAGCGACTGGTAAATATCAAATGATATTTCGTACATAAGTTCCGAAAAACTCATTGGTACGAGCCGGGGTTTGAACCCGCGACCTCCAGTTTGCAAGTCCACGCTCTTACCGCTAGGCCACCAGCGCTTCCTTGGAACATTCTTAAATAAACGATAATATCGATATCGACGCCGTCCCATCACTAGTGCGAGGGCAATTTCCACAGCGTATCCTCTGAACCCCAATAACCTATGGCATTTGAGAGCTCGGTAACCTAATACTTGTTATATGAGGTTTCTGTCCCTCGACTTGTACTAAATTTAAAGTTGCCATCTGTATTTACTTTAAACTTTATGTATCCGACATCTTGATATTGTTACATATCTGGTCAATGAAACGGTTATGGTTGACAGCTGATAGATCATATCCATAACCGTCTCATAACAAGAAAGTACTTTCTGAATTGACCTCTTGGTGTCGTTATTAGTAAAGTTTATATAGCTACAACGATGAATCAAAAAGTACAAGAATACAATAAGTCTTGTTTCTTGAATCAACCAATTATGACCGAATGGTTTCTTGTATAATTCTCTCGTTCAATCTTTCTCTTTCGCTCTGTATACTCGTGTGATCCTTTTATGAAACTCGTTTCATTCGATTCATAAACCCGTACTCGTATTTTAATGCTTTTCATTATGTAGCAGTCACATAAACTACTATTAAGTTATTAATGAAAATACATTTTACGTTGGCAGTCGGGTACCGTTACAAGCCGTTACATGATAATGCCACAGATACAAATCCATTACTGACAAAAAAGGTTTCCCTTCTTCTCTTGTCTTTTCAATCCTGCCTTTCAGGATGTTTAGGAAAAAGTTGTCATGCCCTCATGCCGTGTCCTAACATCATGCCTCTCCTATTTTCCTATTGCATTTAAGGTGGTTCGCTTTCCATACAAAAAACAATTGAGTTATATTAAGTAATTACACACTATTACTACATAAATATGTGCGCATCTGTCTACTTTCAAATATTTATTTGCGCTAACTTGCTTCCATTATGTAATTTATCGAGTAACTATATTATGTAATCCGCGAAAGACTGCGCGTCTTCGAGTCATAATACGGTGTCCAATGGCAGATTTCCGATTTCAAATACAAATAATTTACGTACATAAAGCGAAAACCGACATTTTAAAATATGATTATCAAAAAATTTTATCCGCATTCATCTTCTTTTGGTAAAAATAATAATAAAATATTATATGTTCTAGTTTTTTTTTATCAAATTCTGAAATCGGAAATCTGCCGCTGGGCGCCCTGTTTCAAATATTTTATCCCATTAAATTAGGTACTCAATCTTTATTCATGTAAACATTTTAGCTTGGTTTCTGACGCTCACCCTGTATAAACACATTAACCCTGCCCTTTAGGTATTTACTCTTAAGGGATATTTACTGAAGTCAACGCTCGCTTAACTTTATATACAACGGTACATACTTACTTGTTTGTACCGTTGAGTAAATAATACAAAGAGTAAAGTAAGTATAAATAATACATAAAGTGACTCTGGAAAGTAATTTCCAGTCGAATTATGCATTACATAAAATGTGTTTAATAGTACATTATTGTCGAGGCTCGGAAGTAGCTACTTGCAGGCTGAGGATTCGTATTAAACGGACGACCTTGGGAGTCCGTTTAATTGAATCCGAAGCCAGCAAGTAGCCTTCCAGCCGAGTCATATATAGTGCTTTTCTCAAAAATGGTGCGAGAAATATAAATATCATAGAAATATTTTACAGAAGCAACGTTCTTACGTACCTTTACGTAAAAAAAATAGGATTTGCCGCCTTTTTATTAAAAAAAAAAGGGTATTTTACTGCCGAAAATACGCCAACCTATTTGAGACAGCTAAATAGTCGCGGTACTAATCATCTGTTTGGCTGTTTAATGGGCCTGTGCCTTCATTTGATATGGCCATTTCAACTTTTAAAAAGTTTGGAACTCGACAAATAATGGAATTTGTATGCAACATTGCAGTCCCAAAATCGAGACAGCAATGTTTTTAACTTTTTAATTTTTGACTGACCATAAACTACGCGCTTCGCGACCTATTTTTTAGACGGGAAAGTCGACTTTGCCGTCCATTTTTGAGAAAAAGTATTTTAACTTTTAGGTCCATCAAATTAGATTTTTTCGAAGAATTAATGCCCAGCAAGCTGGCAATCGTTTTATAGTTATTTGTTTTACAAGGGGGCAAAGTTGTTGTTTAACCGCTCGTGCTAATATTGATACCCGAGCAAGGGAAAGATTCCAAAATTGAACCACGAGCGTAGCGAGTGGTTCGAAAAATGGAATCTAGAGCGTTGCGAGGGTTTCAAAGCACGAGGGTTAAACAAAATTTGCCCCGAGTGAAACACAATTTTTCACCACACCAACCCGAAGAAAACATTAACTGTAAGATATCAAACAAAAATAAACCAAATCAAATCCAGATGAATGTTATCAAATATTTATCATTCAAAATTTTATTGATAAAAACAAAGAAAGAAATAAACAAACATAATAAACCTTATAAACCTACAGGATCAAAATCATCATTTAAAAATAAATTCAACCAGGAAATTTAAGAAAACAACTCAAAATTTGCAGTTGATTTGTAAATTTGTACTGATTTTTAGTTATTAGACCTATTGTAAACCCACAAAAGCAATAAATAAATGAATTATTATTATTATTGATTACTTTGCCTCACATGTGAATAAAATGCAACTCTGCTATCGGTTTTTGAACAATCAAGAGAGCCTTTACCAGTTGAGGTGGTGTAAATACCTTTATTTGGTCCTAAATGCGTGTAGTTAGTCCAGGATTTAGAACTGTAAAAAATACAGAAAAATGTATATAGGTATAACTAGAGAAAACATTATTGAACTGATCAATTGTAAAACAAAATACTGTCTTATCTGAATTACTTACTCGTTTGTTAAACTACGTAATACAAAGCAGAAACAATACGAGAAATAACAAGCTGAACCCGACTAAAGATAAACAATACTGAAACAATCGTACCTATTCCAGAGCTCATCATCTGCTCGAGTTGATTAAAACAGAGTTCAAGGCAAAGGTCGTCGCCCTTGACCAATAGGAGGGCCGCCGCAGGACGATAATGGAACTGCGACCAATCAGCGTCCCGCGAGCCGCGCTCTCATTGGCTAATAATAAAAAGCTGTACGCGTTTCAAAATGAGCTTTCTTTCAATCCCTTTCAAGCGAAGTTGATGCGTTTTTTATTTGATAAAGGCATTGTTTGAGGTGAACTTTTATTAGAGTTTCCTGATGCTCTCTTTTTCACGGGTACCTATCTACTGGGAGAGGTTAAAGGATGACTCACGTTAGACCTGGCCGTGTCCGGGCCGGAGCTTCCCGGGCTTACTTTTCTATGACATGACAGGTAATCACGTGATGCATTCCATAGAAAACGGTGAACTGGAAGCTCCGGCCCGGACACGGCCCGGTCTAACGTGAGTCATCCTTTACCTGTATTGCTTAATATGCATACATTTTTATGGTGCTTAAGCTTCAACTACATAGGTGTATTGTATAAGGTGTGTAATAATATAATACTAAGCTGGTGTAGTACATAACATCAAATTTGTCTTAAAGGGCCTCTGCGTTGTAAGCTTTGGCTCCACGCACGCCTTCCAAAGGTCCGGGACCCCATGGTCAGAGTCATTGACCATTCAATTAAGCATCGGTACATAGTATCAAACATAGCATTCCTAAGCCTAGCCCCGCGTAACCTAGGCACCAAGTGGTCTATTGTCACACAAATAAGCCGCCTATTTTGTCTATGTGGAGCGTGAAGCCTCGAAATCTGCAGACAACTCTATACTCTATTTTACAGCTAGAAAAAATTTAGTATTTTATATGGAATGGTTTAAAACTGGATATTTAACTTTAAAATAAATAGTTATGTTTGTGTTAAGCGCCTGGCGTCCGTTGGCTCGTTGGGTGGACGACATCTGGGAAAATTGCGGGTCACTTCTGGATGAGATTAGCTCAGGACCGGGACAAGTGGCGTACTAGAAGAGAGGCCTATGCTCAGCAGTGGGCGATGAAGGGCTGATATGATGATGATGATGATGAGTTATGTTCTAAAATATGTATCAGGTTTATGTAATCAATATTATAGATATAAATATAATCTCCAAATAGAGATTATCCCCCTCATGAACACGCTACGCGCTACACACCTCGAATCAATTAACTAATAATCGACATAATCGTTTGTCTTTATCTGTCATTTTGACTTATGTATTTGTAAGAAAGGGTTAAAACATAATTTAACTAAATCAGGCCCGTAAAGTTTTATGAATAAGCGGGTATATCTCTACAGTTCACGTTCTAAAGTATATGTGAATAATCTAATCGTTCTACATACAGGGACTTATGTATATATTTTCGTTAAGTTATTAGATACGTTTGACGCATAAGATACACTAGAGTTAGACCAAGAAAAGTCTGCAGCGATTTTGATAGCCCACGCAGTGCAAGTGTTATTTAAACGTCAAACTTCTATGAAATTATGACTTTCAAGTAACACTTGCACTGCGCGGTCTATCATAATCGCTGCAGACTTTTCTTGGTCTAACTCTAGAAAGTCATAGAGTTGCAGGAAATTAGGAAAGGCGCAAAATTTTCCATGTTATCGATTTTTAGCGTAAGCGCGTAACTCACGATTAGGGGCCCGATTCGGATTTTGAAATAGACATCTATTAGATATCTTTTAGACATCACCAAGATACGATAACGATATGTTTAAGATCTAACCTGTCAAATTTGACATTTGCGCGATTCTGGAGATAACCTTGAACGATTTCCACAGGATATGACTTAAAGATCCAATTCACATCTAATAGATATCTTACTCTATCTAACGTAAAAGTGACATTGGTTGCCCGAATTGCGCTGCAGAAGAGAACTAGTTGATATCTAAACTATAACGTATCTAGAATGGATCTAGTACGTGTCGTCTCTTGTGAATATCTTGAAGTTCGAATACGGCAGTAGGTACCTATAGGTACATGGTAACAGCCCCGGCTTCACCTCAACGACTTTTAGGGATTCCGATATACCTAACGTAAGCCCTAAAACATGTTACCCTCCAATACCCAATGACCCGAATAAAGGACCGATAAGTGCCTGTAATCAACCTTACGGGTGAACGGAGTATTTTATATGCGGTCATTTTATCCCAATATTTAATATGAAAGCTATTTTTTACTGCCTACTTTTTTGTGGTTCCGTAGTCAAATAGGAACCGTTATAGTTGCGCCATGCCCGTGTGTCAATCTGTCTGTCTGTTCGTCTGTCCGTCTGTGGTCTATCTCACTGACCTTTAGTGCTAGAAAGTGGCAATTTGGCATGCTGACAAAAAGGCACAAAAGTGCAAAAAATTTTTTGGGTACCTCCCCAATCCTCAATACCAGTGGCGGATTTGCCCTAAGGCCCAGTAGGCCCGGGCCTAGGGCAGCAAATTGTGGCAAAAAATTTCGCTGATGATAACAAGAAATAACTTAAAATGTAGTCATATGATGGGTGCTGCGAAAGGGGTGGCTATAGCGTGCCTAGGCCGCAAAGACTGCAAATCCGCCACCCAATACACGTAAAGTAGGCAATGATTTTTTTTCGCTACAACTCTCTAGTGTTGGATATCGTTGGATAGGTTTTTCAAAACGAATCTATAGGGGTGTTCTAGATATACCGTAAAATGGGGTGAGTAGGGTCAAAACTGAAATTCAAACCTCGATAACATTTTATTTTTACATATGAAAACTGAATGGTGTATATAATGAGTGTTCCGGACGTTTGTATTTTAGTTTTTATTTTATTTTGGGTAGTTCCATTTCATAACTTTGTCGATAAAGAGGAAAACCCACCTCACCCCGTAGTGCCTCGTATACAAAGGTGATTTTGGAAGATTGTTGGATCGATTTTTTTTTATTATGCGTATTACTACAGCTCCATTTTAAATTGGAATACATTATTTTTGTAGCAGTAGCCTTAAAATCCCTTCTCACCCCCCTCTCAAACCTTCTCTCCCCATTTATAACCCACCTCTCCCTGCGAAACCTACTCACCCCGTTTTACGGTAGTGCCAGAAATATATTATCCTCTTTGTCTTTAAGAAAGGTGTCAGATCAAATTATTGGAATGAATTTCATGGAAAAATCACGCATTTTTTGAATGCATATTCCATATTAATTATTTTCCATTCGTTTTTCAGTGCTGTCCAGCTAATTTAGACTCCTTTTTGAGAGACTGACTCACCGGATGTACTCGTGAGTCAAAACCGGGACAAGTGGAACAAGAGGAGGGAGGCCCTTACCCACCACTCCCACTAGTAGGCTGGCATTAAAAAAATATGATTTATTAATTTTGTTCCACGATACTTCTATCACGCCAACAACTTAGTTTTTCATGCCCGTTGAATAACTTATTACACTACCTACTAGCTTCGTGAAAGGAAATAAAGTACTTTCCGGTCCTACAGCTTATAATAGAGCTTTAGGCTTAACTTCTTGAATAGACGGGAAAGTACGGTTTGCTGGCTTTAATTATAAATGCCAAGTTTCCTGGAGTGAAGCAGACAGTGCCCAAGTATCAATGCTTTTACTGAGCCAACCTACAGTGTACGGGGTTAGATGTTCCCGGGGTGAGGTGTTTCGATACGACGATTACTAATACTAATACCTTTGTAAGAAAGAGAGTACAGAGCAAGTGGTGAGGTTTCTAGATTATCTACTAATGATATAAATCGAAATTTTAGCCTAAACTTTTTATACACTGTGGTGATAAATTGTCAACTTAAATGGACACAATGAGTCATAATTAAAATAAACACGTATTAAATTTCAATTCTAGGATTTGCGTTGAATGTTCTTTATATGAGTCTATAAAAACATAAAAAATATAAAACGACGAAATAAAGCGACACAGTATTTTTTTCGTACGGAAATTTATCACATGTTTCAGAGGGGCTACCGCGAAAACCGAAATTCGCAAATTGCGGGGATCTTACTCTTTTACTCCAATGAAGGCGTAATTAGAGTGACAGAGAAAAATGCCCGCAATTGACGATTTTCGGTATTGGCGGTAGCCCTACAGATCACATTTCCACACATTGTATTTTATTTATAACGACCTATTTTTCTAGCACAAAATGTCAGGTCTTAGTCTACGGTCCTGGCGCGACCGTTTAATCCATGAATAATCCCGGTTTTACCGCAATATTTATTACCGACCGCGATAAAACTTAGATAAATTAAATTAAATTAAAATTAAATATTGGGGACATCTTACACAGATCAACCTAGCCCCAAACTAAGCAAAGCTTGTACTATGGGTGCTAGGCGAAGATATACATACTTATATAGATAAATACATACTTATATACATAGAAAACACCCATGACTCAGGAACAAATATTAGTGTTCATCACACAAATAAATGCCCTTACTGGGATTCGAACCCAGGACCATGGGCTTCGCAGGCAGGGTCACTACCCACTAGGCCAGACCGGTCGCCGATCCTGGAGAAGTATGGCCATAATAAAACCATTACGAGTGAATCGCAAAAAAAAATTGTACATAGTTAAGCACCTGTATAGTGTGTGTATTAGTCTAAATTTAATTGATTCCATTGTGTTACGACAGTTAAGCTATTTCTATTTAGGTTTAGATGCATGAACGTGTGTTAGCGTATGCTTTAGACTTATGTGTTAAATGAGACGCACCCACGGATATTGTTCACATAGGCAAAGTTGTTAAAATTATAAAAATCTTTATTTCATTTGTTTATTTTAGTAGTAGTAGTAGTAAAATACTTTATTGTACAAAAAGAAACATAAAACATGAAAGAACACAAATCATTAGTACAAAGGTGAACTTATCCCTTTCAGGGATCTCTTCCAGAAAAGTTTTCTTCTTTTGTTCTTCTTTCTTCTATTTTATCTTTAAACTAAAAACTACCAATCACCTTATGTTTGCAATAAGTAAAGTTGCGATTTTATCAAAAACTATACTTAAACTAAGTATATTGCCTACAATATACTTAGTTTAAGCAAGTTTAAGTATTCTTTTTGATAAAGGGTATTCAGGGGGTATTCAGTAATTATTCAGTAATTTTGTGAGAATAAGACCTACCTTATTCTCACAAAATTATTGAATACCATTAATAAGTTAACTATCGTGCCTCTTAATCCAAATTTTTGTATCACAGACATTATCATTCAAGTCATTATAACAAAGACGCCTCAATAAGGCCATAAAGAAATAAGTAATAAGGCCCGCGTACCGTGGAGACTTGGCGGAGGCGGCTCGCGGCACGCAATGTCAGTCAGTTACAGTCAACGTCTTACTTTCGCAAGGAATTGGGTCCCATTTGCATTTTTGTCACTTGGGGATTCGTCGATCGGCGTTTAGGCACAGAATAAATAATAGTACAACCATATTTTAGGGATCACAAATAACCGAATGGTATAACAGCATAACAGTAATCCAAAGAACTGTGAACCTATATACAATTTCATACACATAAAGATATAATTATATATTACGCACATGTGTTTTCCAAATAGGCTACCAACTAAGCTAAAGCTATCGTTTCGAAATGAAAACAAAATTTAAAAACTCTGTATTTTTCCGAGGCGTAGTTCTAGCTTTCCTGTATACGTCGAAATACCTAAAAACCTCGTTCATATAAAAAACCGCGCAACATTTTTTACAAAGGCCTTATTTTTCCAGTTATTTGTCAAAAACAGTCCCAGCTCCATTGTATCCTATCTTCTCACAATGGGCACCCTAGCGAGTGGCTACATATTGGGTTAAAGGCAGGACAGTGCCGAAAGTGATTTATTTGATTACACTTTGGTTATTGATATTGATATTTCGCTTTTTATTGTACAGGGAATAGGGAAAGAGGAATTTTAGTATTCCGCTATGAAAAGAGGATAAAAAGATATTGAGGTGCAACCCAATCTAATGCTCTGTATCTTTAGGTACTTAAATAAAAGTAAACAAATAATTTGTACATTTTCGTGTAGTTATAACATTTATTCATTAAGCAACCAAATACAAAACCACCTGGATCTGCCACTGAACGACCTGACTTTAACCTACATTATTTGATCATGTAATGTTTTCATCTACCCTGAGCCGGCTTCAGAAGCCATTTGAGGGTACAGCTTGGCTAAAAAGAGTAGAAATTAAAAAGTGGCAACACTGTAGTGTCATCCCTTTCAAACCAACATATATAAGAAAATGGGACGACACTACAGTGTTGCCACTTTTTAATTTCTACTCTTTTTTGCTAAGCTGTAGATTTTGTTTCCTCTTTTTAGGGTTCCGTACCCAAAGGGTAAAACGGGACCCTATTACTAAGACTTCGCTGTCCGTCCGTCCGTCCGTCCGTCCGTCCGTCCGTCCGTCCGTCCGTCCGTCCGTCCGTCCGTCCGTCCGTCCGTCCGTCCGTCTGTCACCAGGCTGCATCTCACGAACCGTGATAGCTAGACAGTTGAAATTTTCACAGATGATGTATTTCTGTTGCCGCTATAACAACAAATACTAAAAACAGAATAAAATAAAGATTTAAATGGGGCTCCCATACAACAAACGTGATTTTTGACCAAAGTTAAGCAACGTCGGGAGTGGTCAGTATTTGGATGGGTGACCGTTTTTTTTTTGCTTTTTTTTTGTTTTGTTTTTTTTTTCATTATGGTACGGAACCCTTCGTGCGCGAGTCCGACTCGCACTTGCCCGGTTTTCTAAATACCTTAAGATACAGACTATAATAATGGGAGGTTGATTCTAACTAAACATTTTTTTATGGCTGTGAACTGGTTTTGATGCGAACTTGATGATCGTCTTGGTGATTGGCGCCAGAGATGTTGCGAATATTCGCATCCGTATCCGCAACCACGGAACATCCGCATTATTTTCAATCGCATCCGCATAAAATTGATGCGGATACGGATGTCGAACAAGTCGGTACAGGAACGTCTTAAGGGGCCCACTGATTAACAGTCCGCCGGACGGTATCGGCCTGTCAGTTGTTCGGAACTGTCAAAATTTTGTTCTAACTGACAGGCCGATACCGTCCGGCGGACTGTGAATCAGTGGGCCCCGTTAGCGGCGGCGTAAGTGCTAGGTAATTTCGTCATTACGTCTAGATCCAGAAAAGTCGCCCAAATTACTGTCTATTAAATATAACGCACCTATATTCTTGCTCAAATAGGTACTAAACGTTTCGTTTTTTTTTTTACAAAAACTGCCATAGTGTAATATTTGATGTTTTTTAAGTACCTACCCCTAATCTTGACATCCGCATCCGCATGCGGGGATGTCAAAAAATCTGCATCCGCAACATCCCTGATTGGCGCGTATCTCACACACGACTTTGACTTCATTTCGCATGCACCGATCAGCGTGAGCGTTCTTCAAGGTCGTATCAAAACAAAATCAAAACGGTAACAAGTTGCTAATTCTGAATCAGGCTCGGGGCATCTTTTTGTAGTAATGTTCATGTTGATATTGATATTCAGGTAACGATAAAACATATAAATAGTGTACTTTTTGAATAGAAAGTATCCTGAATAAAATCGGAAAAGTTATTCAATGTTATTTTTTTATGTAATTAAAAATCATTTATTTACATACAAGATATAAACAGTGGTATACTAAGTGAAATGAATAACTAGCTTAAATCTAAAATAGGCCCTTGAGGCATTGTACCATATTAAATTTAAGTGATTTAAGTAGATTTTATAACTAATATTTGATAACAGCTCGTGTTTTTAGTTATAAAATTAAACTGGTCAGACATATTTTCTTTAAAAGAAGTTTATTTCAAGACTTCTTTTATCTTCTTATTTTAGTTCTTCCCGTCGTCTGTTTTTCTTGAAAGAATAAAGTTTTTAGAATACCTTTAGACTTGCTTGAGATTTATACTGTTTTTAGTTCGTAATTCCAGCACACAGTTTCTTTTACCTTTCCAACTTTTTATAGTTCGTTATTTTAGCGCTTTTCTCCTTCATCCTAATTAAGGGAGCCCTGGTGTATACTTAAGGTGAGATACTTATGGCTTGGTCGATTGGTAGTAGTTTTCGATATATGTACAGTTTTTATTTAACCATAAGAACGTTTCACATATTTTTGCGGCCTTCGAAGAGTAACATATTATTGCAGGTGACTGTACCTAATCGTGTAGGTAGGTAGGTACGTAACTGTTAATTCACACGTTGTATCAAAATAATAATGTTATTTTTGTATGCAAGCCCATTTATCCAGTTCCCTTATATTTAATGTAAAAAGTTTCTTACAAACTTTGGATTATAATCAGATCCATCGAACTTCTCCAATATTACGAATAATTCACCTCACTATGCCAAAAGTTAACACAATTCAAAAACCAACCTTATTACTGTGAGTTAAAGACCAATATAAGTGGAACAGCGATATGAGAGCACGCCAGATTACAGACACTCGAAAACCTACCTTGTTACTCTGAGTTAAAGTCAAATATAGATTGACGGCACTATGAGAGTGGGTTAGAATGTAGCCAGATGCGACACAATCAAAAAGCTACCTAGTCACTCAGTGTTAAAGTCCAATATTAGCTGACGGCGTTATGAGAGTCAGCCAGAAAGTTGCCAGATTTAAAGTGCTGCCAGGCATATGCGGAGTTATCGATTCGATTGTGATGCCAAATGTATCGGCTCGGAGTTGGATTTACTTACCGAGTTTAGTTTTTTTAAACCGACATCGAAATACTTACTGCCCGATTCGAACTTTAAGATACGTCAATTAATAGATCTAGAAACGATATAGATTAGATGTGTCAGTGTCAAAAGTGACATTTTTATTTGAAGAAATGTCACATTTGAGACTGTCATATCTAATCTATATCGTTTCTAGATAAAGTTCGAATAGGGCCGTTATGGTTGGGGGTGTGGAGGGGGGTAGTTAGTGCAAAAAGGTGTTAGTTTTAGTTACGTAAGTAAAATTGTCTCAAAACACCTCTTCCATTGGCTACAGTAACTTACCATCAGGCAGGTACTGCATGTTTGCTACCGCCGTGGAATCAAAATAGAGTAGAATGTATATTTGAGATTCCTAAGAAAACCCGTCAAAAACACGGGTGACTGCACCCATGTGAGACCAACAATTCCAACAAACACAATTACTATTTAACCAGCAAATAACGTTCATTATTATGTATTTAGCATTCGCACTGCGGTCAACCGCCAACCGAAACAAGAAGCTTTAAAAACTTATCAACTCCATACCCACTTACGACTTTTAAATTTAGTCGTATTATACAGTTGAAACTAAAACGTACTAAAAGTATTTGGATTTTATAGGTTTATAAGACCTTTTATTCCCGAGGTGGTTACGCTAGGCTAACGGCAGTGCTGCACTAGTAAAGTCCTAACTTTTAAAAGGTCTTACGTTAATATGAGTTTCGTATGGAAATACAACAATTGTAGTGTTACTGTCGTTACAGTCTAAAGGTTGTATGTAAGTATGGCAGTGGTATGGAGATACGACGTTTTAGTTGTTATGCGAGTAGAGGTCGTTACTCCTGTCAGATGTAGAGTTAAAATTTTACACCACTTTATATAAAGTTTTCGAGGCTTTTAAGATCTTGTGATGGTGTTGTAGTATTTTAAGAGTTGGAAAGTAGCTACAACTAAATACGGTAATTTTGCATTTAACACTTAATCGACCGAGCGAAGTTGAGGTCAACTGGGGGTGCACTTTTCAAGTTTGTAATGACCCCATCGTCAAGGTCATGGTTGTTAGACCGGTTAGACGATATCTTGAGTATTCTTTAACATATGATCGTTCCGAAGGAGCGTAATTCATATAATGTAGTTATAATTATTACTTAAGTTATTTTATTTACTTATAAGAGGGGAATCGGCCTGGAGTTAAGAGTGATCACAATGTATGTGTCTCTATTTGTAATAAGGCCCCAGTTAATAATGGCCACAGGATTTCATGTAGGTACCTACATGTGTGGAAATACGGCCCAATCCCAACGGCTTACACATAAACTCATAATGGACCTTTTCATTAATACTTAATATTTATCACGCGATAACCCTCAACGGCGTGTTGGGGTTTCAACTATTAACGCGGGAGGCCGGTAGCTCACATGTGTTAATAGTTAATTTCCGTCTGAGGATGTTATCCGCCTTGGCTATGCCTAGTAGGTAATGAATGAAATGGATTTTTGTTACAATAGAATATTAACTATCATCTAACAAAGTAATCGGGATACAATTACCTACTATTTTTAATTTATTTCCGTTTTTGCACGAATGCCGTTACGTACTCAATCCGCCAACTCAGCGGCAACTGATGTTCACGGGGCTTCATTATACATCTTTTTTCAGCACTTTGGTGATAAAATAAAGGCCTGGTGTAGGTATATGTAATTGATATGCTCCCGCCATGTTCATGTGACCAGCGGACGGTCTTTCTACCGCGATACAACCGGCTGACGATTATATTATTCCAAATAGCATCTAAACTATCATCTAACAAGGTTTCAAACAGGACGCCATGTCAATTTTTTTCAACTTTGGATGGTTGTCGTTCCTCAACCGAGCGATAGCTGGATAAATACCTATATAGGTTACATAGACCACATAGCCACAAACGCAAACCAAATAAATGCCAGCCGCTACACAAACCCAAACACGTGTTGGTAATAAACACACAAAAAAGCCATTAAAAACTATCTACTTTTCCGTGTACGTCTATAATAATCCCAAATATAGCCGCGATCATTCACATAACCTTACATTCTGGCTATCCTCTACTGTAATCTGACCTCAATAATCTTGAAATGATATCTACAGATGGTCAGAATTATACTGGCCGGCTATAAAACTGGCCAGTAAGTTTGGTGAACGTGCGTACGCCCTAGACTGTGGTATTGATCCCACCACCAACCACCACTCCCACAGCGGTTTCCACAGTCGGCCGGCGCCACGCAGCCACACCACTCGAAAATTAAAAACAAAACAACCATCTTCGCGCGCGTTCCATTTTCAAACGCATTTTTTAATTTGTTACTTTTTAAAAGCCAGTGATGTTCGGATACCAATTCCTATTGACAGTTGCGTGTGTATTTAGTGTTTATATCGTGTGTGGTTATTACTCAATTTAAAACGTGAATGTAACACCTTAATTGCAATGTATGAGTCACGATACGACCCAATTTACCTAGTTAGTGCTAAATTGGACTGAAAGCGACCAAATACCAGTGTCAATTGAATATTTTCAGCTTATCCGTGCATGCAAAGGAAGATATCAACTATCTGATGCTAATTATCTCAGTTATCGCGTCCCCTCGCTCTAGTAAGCCACTCGAGCGTCAGTTTATCGCTATCAGCTGATGCAGTCAGTAAAAGCGGTTAAGAAAACTAATTTCTTTGAAAAACAATAGAGATTTACATAGTGTCTGCTCACGATAGCATACCTATAGCAGTGAGTCAGTCGGCTTCACAGGCTGCGGACGCCGGTAATTACAATTACCTAGTTTTTTGCGATTTTCTAAAATCGAACGCGTCTTCCGAGTTACGATTTAAGACGCGGTGACGAAACGAATTCTTTTTTCGAATATCGATTTAGTTTTTTGTGTGTTTTTTTGCCTGGATTGTGCAGTGATGGTGTCGTGATTGGGGCGTTTTTGCTGTCTTTCTTATAATGGAAAGAAACGTATTGGCGGACACTAGGCACGTTTCATGGGCTTCCGAAGTGAGTATTATTACGAAATTGAAATGTAGAGTTTAATTAAATTAAGAGTAGGTATCTTACCTTGTCATTTTTCTTGTTTTCAAGGTCACCACTATACGCGTAAACAACTATTTATTTTTCATTTGTCACCTGTTTGCATTACTCTGATGCAGGGCGTATTTATTGGGTCCAAGTTCCTCCTAAACCAAAATTGGATCCACCACTGTTCTGGGAGCCCAGCCAACCGCACGTTGGCAAACGCCAAACGAAAAGTAAAAATGTGTCACGTGTTTTTCATACATTATTTTAGTTTTGAACGGTGTTTCCTATCAACGATTGTCATCTTGGCTCTGAGGGATCGCCACATCGCACTCCAATATTTCGAATTTGGAATGTTCTACATCGCGCTATCGAAATTTTTCCTGTCGCGTATATATACCTCCGAGTCACTTATAGGGAGGTTGGTCGGGGAGGCGGGTCTTGGACTCCGGCCTCAGGCCGCTGGCATTAAAAGCCTGGCACGTCTTCACACTAAGAGGTCCGGCGAAGCCCGACATTCACACAGGTAATATTGGAATTACACTGATTTAAAATTTAACGATTTTAATTCAATTGTATGTCTTACCATATCTCGAGACCATGGGGTCCCGGACCTTTGGGAGGCGTGCGTGGGGCCGAAGCCAACAGCGCAGAGGCCCTTTAAGACAAATTTGATGTTATGTAATACAGCAGCTAGAAACCATTCACGGGTACAAAAAGATACCACGGGGACAACGCCGTCCTCGAAACGTCGGAGGTAAATTTAAAAACTTAACGCGATTATGTCCCATTTAGTAAATATTTAAATAATAATATTCGAATTAGCCGACTCAGAAATGTAGCGCTAATATATAATCGGCCTGATTCGAACTTTAAGATACGTCAAAAGTGACGTTTCTAAGAAACGTCACTTTTGACACTGACATATCCGATCCGTATCGTATCTTTAACATCATTTTGACGTATCTGAAAGTTCGAATCAGGCCGAATGTCACTATTCTTTTCTATTGGAATCTATTCTATGAGTAGTATTGGTGGGTTATTGTACCAATTAAATTTCGGCATCTACCGGATCTAAACCCGTCAATCACACCCTTATCAGTTCCAAAATCTAGGCTATTGTTTCACACCTAGATACATATCAATACCTCCGTACATTACAGTTCATTGCCCTTTGACCTTCCGCCGTAGGTTAGCATTATAATAAGTGTGACCCCGTAATCCTTAAGAGGGCAAGAGGGCAAATTAGAAAAAATAAAAAATACGGCGCGCCGTGCGTAACTTGTGACGAAAGATTTGATGATCGCGCGGGTTTTAACGTTTTTCCTGTATAACTCTGAAATTACACTTCTGATAAATATTTCGCTGCACAAATCCCTCGGCTATATCATTAGCTATTTTGTACTAAAATTATAATGGTATGGAATGCAGGGTAATGATGTACAATAGAAAATAAATGAAAATTAGACATGCTTTCGTGATTTTTTTTTATCGAGCCAACTTTCACCTTTTAAGGTTTTGCTTGCAGTCTGCCCTTGAAAATATAGTCTAGTTTCTATATAATTTTTTTATGGCATTTGCCTTTCATTAAAACATGTAAAAATTCAAAATAAAAACTACAATTTTGCGGATGCCCCCTCTTAAGAGGATACACCGCGGTAGCGCGAAATCGCCTTTACAAACCCAAGACTTTGACAGATTGTATTGTATGGGAGCGTCTTTTTGGCGACGAGTTCATATGACTATTTGTGTGAGAACTATTATTTAAATAATGGGTCTGTATAAAAGACATTGGCAAACTTGAAGGACTAAGGCAATCCATTACTATGTTATGACAGTGTTATCTCTCAGTACCTACTGGATATTGATAAGTTATGTAGTTTTATCAGATCGTGTAGATAACTTAAACTGACTTAAAGGAACGATAAAGTTATCTAAGAAAATAGGTTTTCTCTGTTTATCTTATAGGGAGGATAAATACTTCGGTTGTTTGTATAAAAATAACTTAATTAACTCATATTGTACAATTAGCACCAAAGTAGAGGAGCAGTCAAAAGCATCTAAAACATTTTCTAATAGCTTAATAAAAATAAATATCTCTGGAAGCTATTTATTTTTATTAAGCAAGCCGGGTTCGGCCGGTACTTCCGGCGCTTCGTTTTCTATGGATAGGGATAGCACCACGTGATCACCGATCAGCTGTCATAAAACGCCTCGGCCCGGGCCCGGCCCGGTCAAGTACTATTGATGCTGACTATATCTAAGTGAAGTAAAAGTTAAAGAATGAATTCAAAGAATTAGAGGCAAAATATTTTCTTTCATAAATAAGAAAGAAAAATAAACACAAACAATATGTTTATAGCACATAATTTGTACCACTAAACTATTAATTTTTAGTAGGTACTTATATTTAAAGTGTCATTCTATGGATCTTGCTAACTATGTAAACAAACCGCCATATTGAAATTGTCGAAGAATGATGAGTTTACTAGTGAATTTTGTTTACATAGCAAGTTCCATAGAATGACACTTTAGCCGCATATATCGCTGACGACGTGACATTATCTTATCATACGTCACTTTCTGACACAACACATTAGTAAAGAATGGACGCTGTTTCATATCATGCGCAAGAGCAACCATTAAACAAAAAACTTTACAAAACGACAGTAGTCACGACAAATTGCGACACGCACTCAGCAAAAAGTGCATAACACAATAAAATTGCAGACCGTTACGCCGCAACTACCCAATGAGAACTCAAGGCCGTTTGCGAGCAAGATAAATCCATGACTAATGTTTTGACGAAATAAAGTAAAAATTGAAATACAGTCAGCTGCAGAAGTTGCTAAGCGGACGAGATGTTCAAAATTACCTTGACACGCTCTTGTTCTCTTAACAATAAAGTCGCGTTAAGATAGTCTTAATACTTATTACTCTTTCGGCAGAGACGATTTTATTCTAAATTTTAGATAAGTATAAGACTATCTCAAAATGGAGATTTGGAGAACTTTTTAGGGTTCCGTACCCAAAGGGTAAAACGGGACCCTATTACTAAGACCCCGCTGTCCGTCCGTCCGTCCGTCCGTCCGTCTGTCACCAGGCTGTATCTCACGAACCGTGATAGCTAGACAGTTGAAATTTTCACAGATGATGTATTTCTGTTGCCGCTATAACAACAAATGCTAAAAGTACAATAAAATAAAGATTTAAGTGGGGCTCCCATACAACAAACTTGATTTTTGACCGAAGTTAAGCAACGTCGGGCGGGGTCAGTACTTGGATGGGTGACCGTTGTTTTTTGCCGTTTTTTGCATTATGTTACGGAACCCTTCGTGCGCGAGTCTGACTCGCACTTGCCCGGTTTTTTTGTTTAAATTTGGATAAAATTTGGCTGGGGGTATCAAGACCTTCTCAAGCAAGCAATAGCGGAATAAAAACAAAATTTAAATTGAAAATGAAATCTTTTTTTCGGATTTTGTTATGATCCGTAATTATTTAATGTCCTGTTTAGAACTATGTGCTTCGTTTTTGTTTTTATCGTTCGAAACTTGTTTAATCAGATTTCGAATCGATGAAGTTACTAGAAAAGAAAATGCCTCAATATTGCTATTCAATTTTTTAAGAACCGTATTATGATTAAAAAAAGCGATACGTTATTTAAAAAACATTGCTGGCTGAACCTACGGCACCTTAATTTAATAACTTTGAGAAAAAACTTAACTTAACTTAACTTTTTAATAAAATAAAATAAAATAAATAAATCTACTGTCTTACAAAGCATTTTCTTATTACGATCTATTATGAATAGCTTTGTGAGTATATAATTTATCTCGTAATGGACTAAAGCACTTCAGTTTACAGCCATTTTATGTTTTATAGTAATTGCTTTACAACCACATAACTTATCTCTGGCAGCGCACGAATGAGAACATGTTTGCATAAAAATATTTTATCATCAGATAAATTAAAACGATTTGTAGTTGACCGAGCGTTATCGAAGGTCTCCGTTTACTTAGCATAGGCTTATATGCTTTCGTATGTCCGGATATTTTCCTTCGCATTTCTCAAGAGATTTTCGTGAAATTTTGTGAGCAGGTTCGGTAGTTATATAGAATTTTCTGTCGTTTCGTTTTTTTTGGAAAAAGTTTTAAATGGTGGAAATTGGCATAAAGGACTTAAGCGCTAGTAGCGTCTAAGTCACTATTTTTATTTTTGAAGTGAAAACTTCTTTAGCGGCGCTGTGCACTTTTTGTAATGGGGAAAATAGGTTGATCTCGTAACAGGTGTCACGTGACCATAAGACGTAAGACTGTCATTGAGTTTTCAGTTCTGCCGGCACTCCCGGAGTGCAACCCGTTGTTTTTTTTTGTGCTTATTGCGAGGTCTGCAGCTCACAAAGCCAGTTTAATTACATATTTACGCTACATGTCCGACTTTGGGTCACCGGTGTAGGTACCTATTTATGGAAGCTTCTCACTTTTCTTTTCATGTCCCCAGCTCCCCACAGCTCTCGCTTTCCAAGTGAAACTCCATCGATACTCTCACGTAACAAGTTTCATTCCCACATAACAAACAAACAATGCTTTTTGAACTTTTCATTCACACAGTTTATCTTGTAGTGAAGTTTCATTTTCGTTACGACGGTACCGTGATCTGAATAGCCTAATATCATTTGCGAAAGTGACAGACATGTTTATTCCAAATCCTAAATGTTACGTCCATGAATCTCATGATTTATAGCGGAATTATTCGCAATAAAAAGAGCTTATAAAATCTCTACCTTTTCCGCGATCATCCTTTAAAGTGTCCTACATCGAAAGTGATGTGATGTCCTTAGAAAGTGTCGTTCTCAGAAAGTGACTTTCTCAGAACGTGAACTACATCAAAGGGAAGTCCTCAGAAAGTTATGTCATCAGAAAGTGACCTACCTTGAAAGTGATGGTCTCAGAACGTGACCTAACTCAAATGGGACCTACTCCGCCTGGGAACACCCAAATATTCCGAAATATGTTTTTCCGACTTTCATAACCTCGATTTTCATAATCACGATTTTTTATACGTCCGAAATATCGAAATCACGACTTTGAAAACCACGAAAGAAGAAAATCACGACTGCCCTATTTCCGAATACTTAAAATCCGATTGTCATATGAACGAAAGCTTAAAGTTCCGATTTTTTAAAAATCCGATTTTTTTTTTCCGAATTTGTCTATTCCGAAAAATCATTGACCGATCGGAAATATTCGGAATTCAGAAATTCGATCTTTTGTAAACTCCGAATAATGAAATTAGTGATTTTCAAAAGGGAAGTAATTAAATGGTCGCCGTTTTTAAAATTGATCTGCAAAAAAAATGCATTTAAATCATTTGGACGTGCTAGAACTGCTACCTTTACAGAAACCAACTGCTACTAGAAAAGTGGGTTAGGATAGAACTGCAACCTTCACAGAAGCCAACTGCTACTAGAAAAGTGGCTTAGGTTAGAACTGCGACCTTTACGGAAACCAACTGCTACTAGAAAAGTGGGTTAAGTTAGGTTAGAACTGCGACCTTCACAGAAACCAACTCCTACTAGAAAAATGGGTTAGGTTAGGTTAGAACTGCGACCTTTACAGAAACCAACTACTACTTGAAAAGTGGGTTAGGTTAGGTTAGAACTGCGACCTTCACAGAAGCCAACTGCTACTAGAAAAGTAGGTTAGGTTAGATCTGCGACCTTTACAGAAACCAACTGCTACTAGCGAAGTGGGTTAGGTTAGGTTAGAACTGCGACCTTCACAGAAACCAACTGCTACTAGAAAAGTGGGTTAGGTTAGAACTGCGACCTTTACAGAAACCAACTTCTACTAGAAAAGTGGGTTAGGTGAGGTTAGAAGTGCGACCTTCACAGAAACCAACTGCTACTAGAAAAGTGGGTTAGGTTAGGTTAGAACTGCGACCTTTACAGAAACCAACTGCTACTAGAAAAGTGGGTTAGGTTAGGTTAGAACTGCGACCTTCACAGAAGCCAACTCCTACTAGAAAAATGGGTTAGGTTAGGTTAGAACTGCGACCTTTACAGAAACCAACTACTACTTGAAAAGTGGGTTAGGTTAGGTTAGAACTGCGACCTTCACAGAAGCCAACTGCTACTAGAAAAGTAGGTTAGGTTAGATCTGCGACCTTTACAGAAACCAACTGCTACTAGCGAAGTGGGTTAGGTTAGGTTAGAACTGCGACCTTCACAGAAACCAACTGCTACTAGAAAAGTGGGTTAGGTTAGAACTGCGACCTTTACAGAAACCAACTTCTACTAGAAAAGTGGGTTAGGTGAGGTTAGAAGTGCGACCTTCACAGAAACCAACTGCTACTAGAAAAGTGGGTTAGGTTAGGTTAGAACTGCGACCTTTACAGAAACCAACTGCTACTAGAAAAGTGGGTTAGGTTAGGTTAGAACTGCGACCTTCACAGAAGCCAACTGCTACTAGAAAAATGGGTTAGGTTAGGTTAGAACTGCGACCTTTACAGAAACCAACTGCTACTAGAAAAGTAGGTGTAGGTTAGGTTAGAACTGCGACCCTCCCTCCCCTAGAAACTTACTGCTTACAGAAAAGTAGGTATAGGGTTAGGTTAGAACTGCGACCCCTACAGTAAATAACTGTTTATAAAAAAGTAGGTTTAGGTTACGTTAGAACTGCTGCCCCCCGTAGAAACGTAGGTACCTTTATTTATTAACAACAAATTCGGAATATCGTTATTCGGAATTTAAAAAATAGGAATCACGTCAAATCGAAATTCAAAATTTCGGAATTATGACAATTCGGAATTCGTGATATCAAAAATCGTAAATGTTAAATTCGGTGTTTCTCCCAATCGGAATTGTTATATTCGGAATTATGTGGTTCGGAATTAAAAACATCGTCGGTATTACTATTAGGAAATATAAAACTTCGTGATTTTCATCGTTCGGTAATTACGACAATCGGAATTTTGATGGGTCGAGCATTTATAAATCGGATTAATAAAATTCGATATTTTAAAATTCGGCATGAAATATTTCGGAATTATGTAGTGTACCCACTCCGCCTAAATATAAAAGATATACACTAGCTTATCGTTGACGTCTGGTAACCCTACACAATAAATTAACTCGCCCTATGTGTCAAATACGATAGTCACCGATTAGCACGGTTATATGTTGGGCCTGGCTTGCGTGATCTGATGACATTCATATTAAGCTTGTATCGTGGTCCAAATATTACGTTCACACCTCGACTTCGGCATAGAGAAGTAAGGTTGTCTGAAAGAGATCGTTTACAGCGATAAGACCGCCTTTTGCCACCTTTAATACTGACAAAAGTAACCTTTTTCATACCTACAATATCCATTTCGGAAAAAAACGTTTTCCACTAACTAATAAATCTTAACATATCACTTTGATTTTGATGTCGATCGCTTCAGCATAATATATTCTAGGTTTATAAAAAAGAATACTTCTGTATTGCAAATATTGAAAAAAAGGAAAACCTATAAACCTATTTTTTTATTGTGTCAATAACATACTAAAAAATCATGAAGAATGGAAAATATTTAGAATTGGAAAAAGTATTTCCCATTTTGTATGGATGATCACGTGCTATACTTCCCTCTTAAAGAATTAAATTAAAGAACTATCATCTCCATAGTTTAGTACTTTTATTTTACCCACAGATAAAATAAAACGAGTACTTAAATAAAACAAAAGCGTGAAACAAAAAGATTAATGTTGCCAACCTGACAGGCAGATTGTCGGCCATGACAGTACCTCGTTAATTTGTCTAGTCTACGACAAGACTTGCTTTTTTATTCGATTAAAAGGCCGAGTAAATGAGAAAAATAATTGCACGTTGTTGTGTTGAATTGTATTTAAATTGGATTTTATGTGTCATTGTGTTGAAGGACAATATAGTCCAGAGCAGACCATTGCTTAGATGTATTTTCTTATCATATACAGGGTACCTATTTACCTTGTATTTTTCTGAATATGTTTGTTATTCATAAACGACTGTCAAGTCTATAAGCCCTTGATAATCGTTTGTCCTTCTCATCGGTCATTTTGACTTTGTATATATTTGTTGGAAATGGACAAAATTTTACATTTTTTTTGACATTCGCGAAAACATCATAAATTTGATGGACGTCATTTTTAGGATTCCGTACCCAAAGGGTAAAAACGGGACCCTATTACTAATACTCCACTCTCCATTTGTCTGTCACCAGCTGTATCTCATGAACCGTGAACTGTCTAGTTCAATTTTTCACAGATTATGTATTTCTGTTGCCGCTATAACAACAAATACTAAAAAGTATGGAACCTCCGGTGGACGAGTCCGACTCCTACGTGTCCGGTTTTTTTTAAATAAAAATAAGTCAGCAAGCACACAGATAATTAAGATAGTACGAGTACCTACTCTATTATCTGTAATAGTCATAAATTGTCATAAAAGAAGGACACCTTTACGGCCACTTTGATGGTTACTTGCTCTGATAATAATGAGTACCTAATCTTCGCGCAAACTCGGCAAACTTTAATTAATGACATCATCCTAATTATCTCTTTATCAGAAGGCATGTTAAGTAGGAATGTTGGTTAGGTAGAATAGATACGTAATATAAATAAAATACTAGCGACTCGCCCCGGCTACGCACGGGTTAAGAAATTATAAGTACACCTTAACCTTTTCGACGCCATGTCAAACACAAAAGCTGTCTCTCGGACGCCACGTCACCGAAGTGTCAAAACTGAAATTCAACTTTATGCATATGCACGTAGGTTTATGTTGCTCTGTGGTCTGTGACCGATTAATCGGTCTTTGGCGTTGAACCTGCGGTGCGGATATATCGGTCATTGGCGTCCAAAAGGTTAACCGTCCACTCTATTGATAGGTGAAAACCGCATGAAAATCCGTTCAGTAGTTTTTGAGTTTATCGCGAACATACAAACACACAAACAGGCAGAGGCGGCGGAGGACTTTGGTTTATAAGGTGTAGTACCGTAATTAGATATACATCTAGAGGAAAAGTGGGAAAACTTACTGTCCCGAGCGAGAATAACTTGTGACTTCGAGATACCTGCCTTCCGTACTACCTACTGAGCTACCAAGACTTACCCTTTGTCAGCAAATATTTCCACCTTATGCAAGCTTAGGGAATATAACCACTACTGGGGGGCGCCTAAATAGCGACATCTATCATAAGAGCATTACACTTCTCAAACGAGTAATGAGTTCTAGTCTCTCGAGATGGTGAAATTTTCTACTTTTCCTATATTTTTAAGCAAAGCAATTGTACCAAGTAATAGTACATTACGATACAAGTGCGAAAAGTAGTATTGTTCAACGTTTTACAGTACATGGCCCTTTAAATTTTACACATACGCACGTATAGTGCTAGGTACTGCACAAGGGCGGTAAATTAACACCATATGTACTGATGTAAAACATCTTTGAAAACACCTCGCCAACTTCAAACTAGCTTATCCACCGAGCTCTCTAACAAACTCGTAAAAAAACGCGCTAAAAAGCACAGAGCCAGCCCATTAGACAGCTTGAGCGCTCTAGGCCTCTCGGACAGCTCTCTAGCGGTCTAGGCCTCTCGGAGAGCTCTCTAGCGCTCTACGCGCTCTAGCGACAGTAACGCGACACAACTGATGTTGACCCAGTTTAAGATAAGGTTTAGATTGTAGGATAAATTAAGTACGGTGTGGGGACACTGGGATTTCTTGACATCATTTTGTGATGTAGGTATATTAAGAATGTGCCTTGGGTTCAGTTTTTTGAACTTTTTTGTGGGCTGTATGATATTTAACTGCATGTTAAATTGTGATAATAAAGAAGTATAATTCCAATAAATACAAAACATTAATAGTTTTAATGAATCAAACTCAAAAGAACACTCTTTCTAAAATATTGATTTTGACAAATTGACACATGTAGTATTAATGAGTAGTAGAAGTATTAATAAAATAAAATAAAATAAAGTATTCTTTCTGTCTATGTTTGGAATGAGACAGTCCTTTGACAAACTATACCTATATGGTAGTGGTGACACAGATCTAGAATAACACGTCTTAGGCTGCGTTTGCACCAGAAATTCATTGGATATATCATAGCTGAAGTTAACATCCGAACATCAACTTTAGAAACCACATGTTCCGGCGCTGTCTCAGTTCGGATTGGGGACTTCACGCACATATTCAAGCATCGAATAAATATTAGCCGTCCCATTACGCCCACTCCCGGAGGAGTCAGTTTTCCTCGAACATTTCCACTCGTGACGGACAGACAGTAATAAGATATTGTGGAGAATATGCAGAGTATTTTCGTATAAGGTTATTAATTTCACCATAGGAATACGAACACGCGCAAAGAGTGTACAATATGGTCCAGTAAAACCACCTTTTAACTATAGTCCAAAGTACTAGAAGTATGGTCAACAAATTCAATAAATAATTAAGTAAAGTAAAGTAAAGTAAAGTAAAAATTTATTTGTAGAACACAGGTACAGTTAAGGTCTTATTATATAAAATAATAAATAGAGCTCTGTGTTTTGCCTATTGGCGTACAAATCTTTTTCTTCTTCCTTGCCTTATCCCTTAATTTGGGGTCGGCTCTCCTCGTCCTTAGGCGCCAGGACCACCTGTCCTGGGTTGTCTCTGTGTTCAGCTGTGCCCGTTCCAGATCTTTGGCTACGGTTGTCCACCACGTAGCTAGCGGGCGCCCTCTTCCTCTTCTCTCTTCCGGGATAGCCAAAGCCTTTTTGACCGGGTACTCTTCGTCCCTTCTCATAACATGGCCAAACCAACGCATTCGTCTCTCCACCCGCTGATCCCCTATGGGTGCGACTTTGAAGGAGCCTCTGACGTATTCGTTGCGTATCCTATCGAGCCTTGTTACGCCGGCCGACCATCGCAACATTTTCATTTCGTTCACGTGCAGTTTATTTTCGTGAGTCTTTTTCGCAGCCCAACACTCGGAACCATATAGCATGGCTGGTCTAACCCCTGTTTTATAGACTTTACCCTTAAGTTTGATTGGCATACTGTTGTCGCAGAGTACTCCTGACAGAGTTCTCCATCTTAGCCATGCTGCATTGACTCTATTGGGTTACGTCCGAGTCTATTTTGGCGTCTTCCGACAGTATTGGCGTACAAATATTAAACTTAAAAATAATGGTGACTCATTACGTGTATGTTAACAATAAATTATTACAGTTAAACAATAGCTATGCCTATTAGTAATATTACGGCAATAAACATTTAGAGTAGAATATTATATTGTTTAACATCCAAATAAAATAATAAAATTTCAGAAATCACACAATTACAATCAAAAACTAAAAACTTAAACTTAATAAAATAAGTATCAATACCAATGTTCTTCTTGGTTTAGTCTTAGTTTTTTCTTCCATTTATACAAATATTTTGCCTTTGAACTACGACATTCACATAACTGTCACACCTAGATGAAGATATTTAAGACGAAACAGGAGCTGAGTTTTAAACATTTTAGGTAAATATACCTGTCTCGCTAACGGAAGCGGCACCTAAAAGTAGTGCGATAAGGACAAGGCGAAAAATCCTGCGTAAAAATCTCAAAAATCGAGGTTTCGTACTCCTCTGTTTCCTCCTCCAAAACTTAACCAATCGTAACCAAATTTGGAAATCTAAATGATTATGAAATTATCTGTGTCGTACCGTTTTGCTTTTTTGGCTAATTGATATCAGTTTTGAATGCCAAGCCTCTCATTGCGGCATAGTCAATTCGGCCATTTTGGCCATTTTTGAAGGGCTCTAGCGCCTTAAAAAATAAAAATATCAAAAAAAGCAAAACGGTCCGACACAGATATTGACAATATTAATCTGTGTAATTAACAAATACAACAGAGAAGATAACGTAAATGTAACCTAAAATTAAAACTACCTACAAAACTAAACTAACATTAAAATAAACCTACTTAAAAATTAAATGAAAAAATCATTGCTCTAACTTCAAAAACCACGGAGGAAAACGAGGAGTACGTTTGTATGGAGAAATGACCACTCCTGTTGGCTCTTAAGATATTTTTGAAATATAGTTGGGGGGTTTTGGAGTTACGTAGTTTTACTTTTTAGTATGAGCCCTGCCGAGGTTTTCCTTTTTTTAAGTATGGGGTTCTTCACGAAAGAAGTGTACGTACAGGTTAGGTATATACCCTTGAAGTTGCGGGCGTCCATAGGCTTGGGTGACCGCTTACCATCAGGCAGGCCGTATGCTTGTTTGCCACCAACGTGGTATCACTACACCTTATAAAACAAAATCCCCTGCCGTGTCTGTCTGTTTGTGTGTATGTATGTTTGCGATAAACTCAAAAACTACTGAACAGATTTTCATGCGGTTTTCACATATCAATAGAGTGATTCTTGAGGAAGGTTTAGGTGTATAATTTGTTACGGTTCTGTGTAACCCGTGCGAAGCCGGGGCGGGACGCTATTATAAATTAAAAAAAACCGGACAAGTGCGAGTCGGACTCACCCACCGAGGGTTCCGTACTTTTTAGTATTTGTTGTTATAGCGGCAACAGAAATACATCATCTGTGAAAATTTCAACTGTCTAGCTATCAAGGTTCGTGAGATACAGCCTGGTGACAGACGGACGGACGGACGGACAGCGGAGTCTTAGTAATAGGGTCCCGTTTTACCCTTTGGGTACGGAGCCCTAAAAAGGCTTGCTATCATCTCAAAATGAAATCCGCAGCACACCGATTCTAGCTCAAAGCCAAAAAACCTAAATCTGGGAGCAATAACCCTTATGTAAGCAGTGCTCGCGAGGTATTGCGGCGCACCCTAGGGAGGGGGGTATCTATAAAGTGGGGTTAATGTTTTTACTTTCTAAAGTTTTTCCTTAAGAAGTCGATAGGTTTTGTGATAACCGCTTATTCATAAAACTTAGCAACAACTTACCAACCTCTGTTAAATTTTGTCTCTTTCTAACAAACAGAAGTGTCAAAATGACAGATGAACCAAACGATTATCAACAGTTTGTTAGATTTGACAGACGTTTATAAATAAGAAGCTGTAATTAACTTTAAATAGGGTTTTGTTTGACGTTATGGGTAAGTAAATCAAATTGTGGATCATTTTGAAATATTATATAACAACAAAAGCAAATATATTGAAATATATAAAGCAGCATTTTAATGTGCAAATAAATGATTATAGGAGTCATGTCCGCAATTTTGGCAGATGCAGCTTAACAGTCCAAAATTACGTCAAACCGGTTTTATAACCAGAAATTAGAAGAGATTCGAGAAGAGAAAAGATAATATTAGTTTTGTTTTTAAAATCCATGACATGACATATCAAGATTTGCTTTCTTGATTAACTTTTCTTTTTAAACTTCTTGGAACATTCTTATATCATTCATGTTCCTCGCTTTATCCCGGCATTCTGCCACGACTCATGGGAGCCTGGGGTCCGCTTGGCAACTAATCCTGAGAATTGGCGTAGGCACTAGTTTTTACGAAAGCAACTGTCATCTGACCTTCCAACCCAGAGGGTAAACTAGACCTTATTGGGATTAGTCCGGTTTCCTCAAGATGTTTTCCTTCGAAAAGCGACTGGTAAATATCGAAGATAATGTACATGACTTCCGAAAAACTCATTGGTACGAGCCGGGGTTCGAACCCGCCACCTCCAGATTGAAAGTCGCATGCGCTTACCGCTAGGTCACCAGCGCTTCCTTGGAACATTCTTATATAAACGATAATATCGATATCGACGCCGTCCCATCTCTAGTGCGGGGGCAATTTCCACAGCGTATCCTCTGAACCCCAATAACCTGGCATTTGAGAGCTCGGTAACCTAATACTTGTTATATGAGGTTTCTGTCCCTCAACTAGTACTTTTAATGTTGCCATCTGTATTTACTTTAAACTTTATGTATCCGACATCTTGATATTGTTACATATCTGGTCAATGAAACGGTTATGGTTGACAGCTGATAGATCATATCCATAACCGTCTCATAACAAGAAAGTACTTTCTGAATTAGATTAAAATCATTTATTTACATACAATATATATACAGTGGTACTACTAAACTAAATTAATAACTAGCTTAAATCTAAAATAGGCCCTTGAGGCATTGTACCAAGGATGCTGGCGGCATTTCCTCGCTGTATCGCAATGCTGATACGTTGTGCGAGGTAGCCGCCAGCTCTTCGGTCACCAGTTACTGAATTGACTTCTTGGTCTCGTAATAGTAAAGTTTATATAGCTACAACGATGAATCAAAAAGTACAAGAATACAAAAAGTCTTGTTTCTTGAATCAACCAATTATGACCGAATGGTTTCTTGTATAATTCACTCGTTCAATCTTTCTCTTTCGCTCTGTATTCTCGTGTGATCCTTTTATGAAACTCGTTTCATTCGATTCATAAACCCGTACTCGTATTTTAATGCTTTTCATTATGTAGCAGTCACATAAACTACTATTATTAATGAAAATACATTTTACGTTGGCAGTCGGGTACCGTTACAAGCCGTTACATGATAATGCCACAGATACAAATCCATTACTGTCGACAAAAAATAATTGTGTACTTTATTTTTTAATGCTTACTTTAATGTAATAATTTTTGTGATTGTATTAAATGTAAGTAATAAAAGTAGTTGTAAAACTGTTGTGGCCGAGCTGAGTCGATAAGGCGTCTGAGGAGATGGCGGGAGGAAGCGGGCCGGGTAGCAGCCAACTTGTAACGAACGACAGTAGTTTTCAGTGACAAAAACTGAATTTTATACATCCAAACAATTCTTGTAAGCAGCGGACATAATAGCAGTGCATTGGTCTTGTAATTACCCGAGAATTCGCACGGAATGGTAACGAGTTTGTAACAGTTAATAAATGATGCTGCACCAGTTTTTTCACTAGAAATGTCTGAGCGACACTTGTCGTGTTACTATAACTACATTATTTAAGTTTGATAATACTGTTTTGAACTGTAGAAATAGTATTAAGTATATATTATTGTATACATACCCGTAATAGAATGAGGAAAAATGAAAGTTGCGGGTGCGTATTTTGTAAGTTTATCCAGTTAAGATTCTTAAACTTTTTATAACTTAAAGTTCCTTATTTAAGTTTTAACAAGCAGAAACGTCTGCGAACGATGCTTAAGAATAAATTTAAAAGCGGAAAAATTACTGCCTTGGGTGACTCACCCAACCCCCCAAGACAGTAATTTTTCCCATTTTTAATTTATTCTAAGCTTAAAGTGACTGTTTACCAACCGCCTAAGATCAATAATGTACGATTCCCACCGACCGGCTTGAGTCGGGCCTTACCGCATTTTCAATGTGGCTATACATTATGTATGCCAGAAGCGATGGAATCCGACCGGAGCTGTCCGCATCTGCGAGCAGCCGACCGGCTTGCGGCCGTACAAATGTGAAATGCGCACTGAATCCACCCGTTCCGTGGGAATCGTACTTAAGTGGTAGTTGAGTGAATTGCAAAAAATTTGTACGTAATTAAGCGCAGTTAAGAAGCTGTGATTAGTCTTAACTTAATTGATTCATTTGTGTCACGAAAATTAACTATTTAAATTGTATTGTAATGTATTTATTGTACTTAATTCTTACACATATAAGTCTATAGTATACACTAACACACTTTCATGCATCTAACTTAAATAGAAATGGCTTAACTGGGTAACACAATGGAATCAGTTAACTTTAGACTAATTACAGGTGCTTAACTATGTACAAATGTTTTGCAATTCACTCAGTTATTAACTAACTAGGCTAACATTTAAGAAAAAAAGAACAGTAGTAATCTCAAATGTTTTCCATGGTCTAGTGACTTGGAGAGACAATTGTACCTCCAAAGCCTTAGGTACATGCTAGCGAGACGAGGCTTGCTGACCCCTAAACTAGGCTAACGGGGCATTTCACGACAATGCCACTAACGTAACGCCATTCTTCTAATACTTCTGAAAATGCCGAAGTAAGCGATATTGGGTCTAGTAATATTTCATGTCTTGGCTAAGAAATTGGTAGGATACTCTAGAGCTTTACGGATTTGATTAAGGTAGCTGCCATACAAGGCGAAAGCGTTACGTAAGAGATATTATTAAATACATTAAGAACGGGTCACTCACTCCTCCTCTCACACACTCCTCGGTCGGACGGAGTGAAACATGTCGAGCGTTTTTCGACTTAAAATAAGCGAGTGACCCGTTCTTAATATATTAATATGTCTGTGTATCACGGAAGTTTTATTACTAAGTGACATTCTCGTGGAATGCCCCTAACGTGGCTTGGTTACAAAAACGTAGCATATAACACTGACTGTCGTGCCAGTAACCTCACCCGACCTCCACATTAGTGATTCTGACGAATAGCAGCAATTACACTGATTAAACGCGGGAAGAAACCGAGCTAGTGCTACCACAGATTATATAATAGTTCTTACGAAGCTACCTCTAGTTCATTCCCGATGTAAGAGCAAAATTACGTGTCCACTCAACAAGCATACATTAACGTAAATAAGTATTGTAAAGTGGGACTATTTGGGCCTCATGGTCTAGAAAACTCCCAAAAATACATCTCTACATCTATATTTTTAATACATCTCTGTTTAGCCTATGGTTGACTGGTAGAGAATGCCTTTAGGCATAAAGTCCGCCATTTATACATTTTATTTGTATTTTGTGCAATAAAGTTTAAATAAATAAATAAAAATGTATGTTCCCAAAATACTCGTAAAATTATATAAACTTAGGTAACTACAGTCCTGTTATTGTATAAGTATGGTCCAGTTTTTAACGTTGATTAAGCATGTTAATCGGTGATCGTGATCACCGATCGGCTGATCGGTGAGCATGATCACATATTGCTTTCCATAGAGAACGAGGCACCGGAAGCTCCGGCCCTGCCCCGGCCCGGTCTAGCGTGAGTCATCCTTTATCATTTAGTCGACGAACTTAACAGTTAAACACATTTTCTCATAATTAACAATTCTCGCGTCCACAGCCAACCAAGCGTGCAGTAGTCCATCTCCATACTAATTACAACTAGACACATGTTGATTAATTATTACCTCTACGTGCGCATATGCTTGTGCATTCTGTTTCTAACATGTGTTGTGAATAATTATCATATACACAATTACACATACATGTCTACCAGTATAAACCCTGCCGGCTAAAACTAGCTGAGTCTGATGAAATTCCGGAATAATAACATTACGTGGAATACCTAACGAGTAAGTAAGGTAAACATACTAATACTAATGCCCAATAGATGACACCTTGCTGTCACCTCTATTGACAATGACTTAAGTTTCAAGATGACATGTACTGGGGCCGCGTCGAGCACCAGTACGTTTACCTTATGTGCATTGTGCAGTTTAAATCCCAAAAGCTTTTAGTATGTTGTTGGGTATGGTACTGGGACCAAAAAACTGCCGTGAAACAGCAGTGTTACTTGAAACTAGAGATGCACCGGATATTCGGTTACTATCTGGTATCCGGCCATTATTTCCGACCGGATACCGGATAGTAACATTGCTTCATTTCGGAGTAAACAAATTGGATTTAAGAAACAGACACGGTCATAATCGTACTTGTTTATTATTTTAAAACAATTTAATCATTCCACTGACTTGCACGCGCACTCATTTCGAACCTAGAAATGAGTCTGCGCGAACGTTCACTAGGAAACAGTACGGTTACCATCAGTTTGTCACTGACGTAAACGCCGTCGAGAACGTAATTTACTTTCTATACATCCCGTTTGCTCTAATATGCGAGTGCGAGCGAGATGTATAGAAAGTAAATTACGTTCTCGAAGGCGTTTATGTCAGTGACAAACTGATGGTAACCGTACAGGTCAAACCTGCAGAATGCGCACCTGAAAAACCGAAATGTAGGTATAGTTCCGCTGGCCGAATATTCGGCGGCCGGATACCGGATATTCGGCCTGACCATCGGCCAAACAACTATCCGTTGTATCTCTACTTGAAACCATTTATCTACCTAATGACGTCATCAAAATGGCTGCCTTGTTACGCATATTGCGAATTGCATTATCAATTCTATACAAAGTTCCTGAGTTTATCGTGGCATCGTAAGTAAGGAATGACAGTCCCTATTAGAGTACAAACAAGCTTTGCACCGACTTGAATAACATAGTGAGGGGGTGTCATATTTTCATAGAAATTTGACATTAATGATGACAATGCCGTACAGATTTAGCTTGATCTGACTCTATTTATTTTATTTACGTAGGTACATTTCGAATACGAAACCCAAACTGTACGTAGTGTACATGCGTCTGTACACAACTTGAAACCTTGAAGACACCCCTTAATGACTTAAACCATTAAGAAACGATTCCTCAAATATAAACGCCGGAAAGGTACAATATTTGTTTTGAAAACCATCCCTCGCAGCTCTTAAGTTTGTTCTTAATATAGACATAATAGCATACAAAATTAAAGCTTACAAACTATACCTAATAAATATTTTCTAAATGAATTTCCAGATTGTTAAGGGTAAGTTTGCAAGACCGCGATCCGCCCCGCTATTTTGTATGTAACGGAGTTAGCTTCAAAATTGCTTGAAAACACTGATACCAGTGATATGACATATCCTCAAATTCCTCAAGCGCCTAATAGCTTAATACACCAGTATAACACACTACCATACATTTAATTCAACTCTACAGGATAGCTAAAAATAAGTGCATTCCCGTTGCCAGGGAGGTTTTGGGATTATACTGAGCAACTTTTACTATGGGACCAACCTCGAAATCGCAAAAACAATTTGTCTGTTTCATACATTTTGGCTGGTCTATTTTCTATGGTAGGGTACATTTTTTTTCGCGTTTTCGGGGCCTACCCCGGGGCCAACTTTTACTATGGGACCAATCCCATAGTAAAAATTGCTCAGTATAATCCCAAAACCTCCCTGACAACGGGAATGCACTTATTTTTTAGCCAACCTGTATATGAAAACCAAACACTTTTTAACATAATTATAAATGGCTCAATCATCCTCTGAACCGCTGTAACGACCCGATAGTGATTGGCAATACCGATATCGATACGACAAGGCGTATTCCGCCATCGTTGTCAGTGGCGTTAACGACATTTCAATATATCGACATCGATGAACGCTGTCATAGCCGGGTCCATTTCGCACTTAATAGTTGGAAAGTTTCTTGTTTGATTTTAAATGAAAAATATATATATTTAGGTAGGTTAGGTAGGTACCTACCTATATTTTTAATAGGTACCTATTATTTAAAGTTCAATTCATCATTCCAGCAAATGAAAGAAGATACCTACTTTATTTCTTGACTTAGGTACCTATTTAGAATTTTTTTATTCATTTATTAATATGTAACATAATTTATGTACCTAGATTTTCTTTATATTTCGCTCGATCTTAAGAACTGCTTCTAATTAACAACAGCTTTTCAAAGAAGACGTTTACTTACGTGATGTGACGTGATAGTGTGATGTGTAATTTACTTACTAATAGGTACCGTAAAATGGGGTGAGTTGGGTGAAATTTGACTTCCAAACCTCGATAAAATTTTATTTTTACATGTGTAAACTGAATGGTGTATATAATAAGTGGTTCGGACGTTTGTATTTTATTTTGGGTAGTTCCATTTCATAACTTTGACGGTAAAGAGGAAAACCCACCTCACCCCGTAGTGCCTCGTATTTGGGGTGAGAGGGTTTTTCATACAAAGGTGATTTTGGAATATTGTTGGAACGATTGTTTTTTATTATAAATATTACTATAGCTCCATTTTAAATTGGAATACATTATTTTTGTAGCAGTAGCCTTAAAAACCCACCTCACCCCCCTCTCAATCCTTCTCTCCCCATTCATAACCCATAGCTCCCCGCGAAACCTACTCACCCCGTTTTACGGTACCTATCCGATTTTTAACAACCCTTGGCAATGTATTTTTTTCTAAGAGCAGCTCTACAAGGCGCAACCGAGGCTTGAACTAAGGATTTATATTTACTTGCCAAGGGTGTAATAATTATGGCAAGTAAATATAAATTTCTAATTGAATTCCTAATTACCTGTCTGAATTGGCCTGCTCTACAGTTTGAAAATTCACCAGATTAAACCAGATCTATCTAGTTCAAACAAATACCTAACGTTTGCTGACACAAAGCAAACTGCCCATAAAACTAGACTCATTTCGACTCGAAGTAATAACGTAACAAGCACAAATTCTTTTCATACACACATACTGCATTTACGATTTTGGCATTCTATGTAACTGTTTCTCTAGTTCTAAAAGGTGTAACGTTTCGGGGTTCTAAAGACGCATACGCCCTTATTCTAATATTAATCAAGCGGACGTAAATAAACATACAGCATGTGCCGGTCATTGCTATAAATTATTACGTGTGTATCGGAAATCGAAAGTTATGTCCAATATGTTTCCGTGTGTGGAATTTTCACAGTTACTCGATGAGAAACATGGACATTGACACTATTTATTAATAAGTCAAGCGATAGTCACTCCTAGCACGACGCCATCGACATTTTTTTACGAGAGTTTTAAGAAACATAACGTGTACCTATTTACCTACCTGTAGACAAAGTAGTTTGTTTCTTAAACACTCTTTAATTACATACTTATAATTGAAGTATTATTTGCTTTGGATACGAGACTAATCGGTAATTTATAAGTAGACGATACAACTTTGTAAGGCTTTTCACACGAAATCGAAAAAGAATATATACTATGTCTATGATACTCTTTGTTGCACACCTCAATATAAGATACAGCTTCAGGAAAAACTATTGATTACATATTGAGGCAGACAACAGGTGGTTTTATCGCTAAAGAGAGATGTATATGCGCATACGTGGTATTTTATATTGGCACATTGTAACTACAACAAAGAAAAAAAAATTGAGCAACTTCCGAGAAGAACTCAACACTATGCAGTTGTATTTTGTAGTGTGGAATTTGTAGACGGCTTGAATAGCACCAACGACGCGGAACGACATGCAAACTTGCTTTCTCAGTTTTTGCTAGAAGATCAGCGTCATCTAACTTTGTGATAAATTGATAATTAATTGTGATCGAGAAAAAATATTATCTGATCGGAAGTATCTAGAAAAAGCAATATGTTTTCTCTATAGATATTCTGTTAGAAGAAATTTCAAGTTTGTTTAATAGGATATTTTATTGTATGTACTACTGTATTGTACCTACGTTTATTAAGCTTAATGTCACAACAATTAACTCGGTTTTTTTTTAGGTTAGTTTTTTTATAAGGTGTTGTTTAGTTTTTTTATAAGGTTTATGTTATCCCTTCACGTAAATACGAATTGCTTTTAATAATTTAGTATTTCATTAGTATTATTGCACACGTTATTATTATTACTACCAATTATTCTCTTTATTTATTTCTCATCTTAAGTTAGGTTATTTTATAATATGAATATAAAAGTAAAATATAAAAACACTTACAAAACAATAAAAATTAATATAAACACATTATAAAAAACCTAACCTAGGGTGCCGCCAGCAGCGGGGCAGGGCCCAAGCTACTGGTGGTCAGGGCTGCAGAGAGAGGAACCGGCGGACTATCCGCGCAGTGTCCAAGATCACCGCCTTCTGCATCTGACCCTTGATCCAACCACCTAGCGAGAGTCTCTCAAGGTGTTGGTCGAGACTCTTCGCTATTAGACCGTTTACTGAAACGACTATCGTTACAATGATCGTCGAATCAACATCCCACATGGCGGTTATCTCGTGAGCTAAGTCTAGGTACTTACTGGACTTGTCCTTCTCGGCCTTCACGAGATTCTCATCGTGGGGGATGGTGATGTCAACGAGCACGGCCCGACGTTGCGATCGATCTATTATCACAATATCAGGCTTATTGGCTACAATTTACTACCAATTATTATAAAAGGTAAAATGTTTTTATCCATATTTATTCCTCAGTTATGGGTCACTTGATCTTACATGAGATACATTAATGGGAACCTTTCCCTCTTCACAATAAACATAAAAATTCATATTCGTCTAAAATTTATTCCATCAAGAACACTTTAAAAAGGTGTGAATATTAAAGTTTAACTAGAAAAAGTTGCATCATGTCGGGATCACGTTTTCCGCTCGGCCAAGCCAACAAAATTGAAAACATCGATGAGCCACTTTCCATCACTAGCTCGGATATTTTATCGCCGACGCCCATATCGACGAGCTATGGAATTCCGCTCGATACTTGTACGAGTACGTATTATGTTACATCACTACACTAGCACGTTGTCTTTAATCGGGATTGATTTTTATATGCTGCGTATAGGGTCATTGCGCTAGTTTTCGTCCGGCTCTAGTTTTCGTCCCAAGTAACATTTAAGTCCTATAATTTTAGTTTTTATTGCTAAAAGCTTGTATAGACGTCGTATTAAGGTTTCAGAGGTGACCACCTGTCGTATAAAAGCGCTTGGCAACACCTTTTTGCTCTATAGGCTTATACAGCTAATATATTCTATAAGCAATTGATGTAAAGGTTTATTTCATCATTTTATAGAGCCGTTATAGGCGTGTACTATAACAGGTTCAAATATAACCACTATAGAGCAATATTACTGTATAATAGTATTTGGAATCACTTTCATGCAACTAATTTGCGCTATTAAGGTTCCCTGCCAAGCCGCTATAGTTTTGTGTTTTAACAGTGACAAAAACCCAACTATACAACGATTTTAGGATATAGTGGCTTTAGAGATCACTGCTATAGTACATAATACTTTAGTAGTTTGCGCTATTAAGGTTCCCTGCTAGCCGCTATAGTTTTGTGTTCTAACAGTGACAAAAACCCAGCTATACAACGATTTCAGGATATAGTGGCTTTAGAGATCACTGCTATAGTACATAATACTTTAGTAGTCATATGAACACTATTATAGAACTGTTTTGCTCTATAGTAGCGTTTTTGGGACATATTTATAGCGTTAAAAAGCGCTTTAGTAGTTTTTAAATCCCTATTATATCTCATCGCTGTAAACGTCACAATGACTCTTTTATATCACAAAACTGTTGTATAGTGGTTTTGTTTTTTCTTTTAAAAGACAACAGCGTTATAGTTGAGTTTTTATGTCTTTTATAAACCGAGTTAGATACATAAAGGTAGAAAACGGCTACTTGTAAATGATAAATTTGATCTGTAATGGCTACTTATATCTTGCTTATATAAGTTCAGGCCTAAGCCACATAATGTGGTTCCGTACAAAATATTTTTATATTTTAATGAATTGATAAAAAAGACCCCAGTGATATTAGTGACTGTAGGTGAGATTTATCATCAATGATTTAATACAAGCATAAAATCATGACGTTTAGATATTTATCGACATCCATTATTAGCACATTTTTTTTACCAATCACACTGAAAAAGGAAACAACAGTAATGACTACATCTAAGTTTTAAAAAAAAACCTATATCTTTCTAAAGAGTTTGTAGGTGTAACTGGGACACAGCAAAATTCTTTTGGAACCCTAATTTTAATCATGATGGCGGTGAATATTTGGTCGTAAGTTCTATAGTTAGCCTATAAAAGCGTCGAATTTACTTCTTGGCTGTATAGTAGTAACTATGGTGAATATCATAATATTTTATTAAATTATTTTATTAAAAACATAAATAAATCGAGGGGGCATTTAAAATTCCTCATTAAACTAATACTATTCTAACGGTAAAACTTCCGTCCCACATACTTTTTGCACTAAGGACCGAATTATTCGACATCTAAATGGCGCATATTAATATAAAGTCTTTACTTATCACCATTTTACTTAGTACCGTTTTTGTGAAGTAAACACACAACAAAACCACTCACAACAGTTGATGGAAAACTTGATAGCAAATTTCGTAGTAAAGGAACTATGAATTCTACAATAGTATAAAAAAGCACTATAATACAATTTCAAATACTACTATAGTATAAAACAAGCACTATAATGAAATCTCAAATGCTACTATAGTATAAATTAACACTATAATGGCGTTACTGACAACAAATTAGCACAAAAGTGATCATCACATCACTTTTATAGACCTAAAACGTCACGACTGACACTGCTACAGGTCTACTATATCACTGAATGGCACATAAGATGCGCCATTTCGGCTTTATACAATCTTCTTTGGTCTTTTATAGGACCTTAGGTGGTATTTGGGAAACGTTCTATCGACTACTATAGAACCACAAATTGTTACTTGGGGTCCACTTGACGATATTTGAATATAAACCTTCATTGCTGCACAAATTTGCATTTATTGCAATCCTTAATATCTAAACGAATTAAAATGTATTATTTGCTCAAGGGGACGGAAACTGAGGGGCTACCGCGAAAACCGAAATTCGCAAATTGCGGGGATCTTTCTCTTTTACTCCAATGAAGGCGTAATTAGAGTAACAGAGAAAAATGTCCGCAATTTGCGAACTTCGAACCCTGGCGCTGGACGGTAAACTGACGCAATTACCCTACATCAGCGGTCGGCAACCCGCGGCCCGCGAACCTCTCACTTGCGGCCCGCGAGCCTCCCTGGTTATTTTATTGACAAATGACAATGTCTGATAAAGTCATAAATATTAACAAAGTGCGGCCCGCGTCCACTTCATTAACTGCTATGTGGCCCTTGGCTGCTAAAAGGTTGCCGACCGCGGCCCTACAACTACATGGTCGAACAACGTAACCTATCTCATTACATCTCATTTTACCTTTAGAGGTAAACGTCCTATATTGCGTATGTTACGAGTTGTTCACAATTATTTTATGAGCCTGCTAAGGCTTTCGCGAGGGCCTATAGTATGTTTTTCAAAAAAGGTGTGGGAAAATGTTTAAAGGCTTGGCAACGCGTATGTAACACTCCTGCAGGTGCAGATGTCCATAGTCTATAGGCTACAGTGATAGCTTACCACCAATAGGGTCGTAAGATTGTTTGCCAACGAAATGTTGTATAAGTAGACTAACATGTCGGCTACAGAATTGAGATTTCCTCTTAATAAAAGTTGTAGAATATGACCATTGGATATAATGAAGCCATATCAAACAATGAAATTGTCGCAATCGCAACCTGTACCACACGAACAAAAAGTCGTAAGCGCCGTAAAATTCATGGCGCTTACGCGTTAAGGTCGCGAGACTCACGCTCCGCTTCAATGGTTTGTTGTCAAAACAACATCAACTTGTGGCGCAAAATACTGGTTCTGTGTGCCGGTACTATACGTTAGTAATAACAGTTCAATGAATATGACTTACTTATATTCACCTCGGAAGCTACACATGAAAAACACATCCCGTATGCTACACCATAGAGAAATATAGTAGGTAAGAATAGAGTGCTCACTCCATACATCAATTTTGATATCAAAACGACTATTATTTTTGCAGTCGATATTTAGCATCGAGTAGCGGAATTATCAGTACCGCTACTTGATACTAGAATTCTCTACTGTCGCGACTCACTAAAATTGTATTGAACAACAATTTACAACTAATATTAAAAGCAGAAGGAGTTGAAAATAGAGTTCCGGTTAATCCGGTTATAAATGTTATAATATTAGCTGAAAATTGTTGAGCATTAGACTTTTCGGTCGTCGGAACATCTATTGTCAAGTAGCAGTAGGTACTGATAATTCCACTACTCGATGCTAGATGTCGACTACGGAAATAAAAGTCGTTTTGGTACTAAAACTGATGTATGGAGTGAGCACCTATCTATTTTTTTCTCTATGGCTACACTTACATTATCATTAAATAATTACTAACAGCAGAATATCTGATCTCGATAAAGTTGAAAAAATCTGAGATTAGATTAAATTCCAATCAATCGCAAGTCTTTTTGCACTGTTCCTGTGCTAAGAAGCAAAAACTAGAACATCATACAGTTAGTAAAAAACCTGTAATAACTAATTGGATGTATGGTTGAACGAGTCGAGAAAGTTCTCAGACAATAGATAGGTTTCGCTTGTTTTATGCTAATAGACCAGACTGTGTACCATTAAACAGTATATTGTTTATAAAAAGTGGGTTAAATTTAATATATGATAGATTTTCTAGAATACATAGCAGTAAAAGTTAGAGTTCAAGTAACTATATAAAAAGTAAAAGAAGTATAACAATAAATAATGTATATAATAAATAACTTTAAATACAGCTAGAAAGATCAATGATACTTAATAAATACATGCAATTATCACCATGCCTCAACCTTTCTATATCAGTTCACCCTTATTAGATCGCTTTGGCGTTACCTTTTTGAGGGACGTGACTATTGAGACTCCAACGAGCACCATTACTAATTCAGAACCTTTTGTATGGTAGCCTGTAGCGTTTTCCTATAAGTTATTTAAGAACCCCACAGTAAAATTAGTTTTCCATTGTTCCAGCTACACTCGGAGTACCGCAGCACATACAGATGGCACCAGTACCGAGAGCAGCAGGGCGTGGTGAAGCAGCCGGCAGCCAGCCCGCCCTCCGCGCTGCCCATCCCACGGGGTGAGTTATGATGGTTGTCAGTCACACTCGGAGTACCACAGCACATACAGATGGCACCAGTACCGAGAGCAGCAGGGCGTGGTGAAGCAGCCGGCAGCCAGCCCGCCCTCCGCGCTGCCCATCCCACGGGGTGAGTTATGATGGTTGTCAGTCACACTCGGAGTACCACAGCACATACAGATGGCACCAATACCGAGAGCAGCAGGGCGTGGTGAAGCAGCCGGCAGCCAGCCCGCCCTCCGCGCTGCCCATCCCACGGGGTGAGTTATGATGGTTGTCAGTCACACTCGGAGTACCACAGCACATACAGATGGCACCAGTACCGAGAGCAGCAGGGCGTGGTGAAGCAGCCGGCAGCCAGCCCGCCCTCCGTGCTGCCCATCCCACGGGGTGAGTTATGATGGTTGTCAGTCACACTCGGAGTACCACAGCACATACAGATGGCACCAGTACCGAGAGCAGCAGGGCGTGGTGAAGCAGCCGGCAGCCAGCCCGCCCTCCGCGCTGCCCATCCCACGGGGTGAGTTATGATGGTTGTCAGTCAGCTATACTCGGAGTACCGCAGCACATACAGATGGTACCAGTACCGAGAGCAGCAGGGCGTGGTGAAGCAGCCGGCAGCCAGCCCGCCCTCCGTGCTGCCCATCCCACGGGGTGAGTTATGATGATTGTCAGTCAGCTACTCTCGGAGTACCGCAGCACATACAGATGGCACCAGTACCGAGAGCAGCAGGGCGTGCTGAAGCAGCCGGCAGCCAGCCCGCCCTCCGCGCTGCCCATCCCACGGGGTGAGTTATGATGGTTGTTAGTCAGCTACACTCGGAGTACCGCAGCACATACAGATGGCACCAATACCGAGAGCAGCAGGGCGTGGTGAAGCAGCCTGCAGCCAGCCCGCCCTCCGCGCTGCCCATCCCACGGGGTAAGTTAAGATTATGGTCTTCAAGCAACACCGGCTTCCGACACGTCGGAAGGGAGGAGCCCAAGCTATATCTTACCGTACAAATTGTTCTGCCCTTTTTCTCGGGGGGAAACGTGCACACAGTAGCACTTCTTACTCACTACATACAAAATCCAATCTTAATGATGACACAAATACATAGTAAATGACACACGTCAAAGACAAATATTGCACATCACGATGTCTTTTTGTGTGCGGCTACGCACCGCGCCAGGGGGGTGTCACTACGCAGTTTAGGTAAGTACATTTGGCCGGCGCACCTCCCGGGCAGGGCAGGCGTATGGCAGTGCAGGCCGCTCGGCTCGCACGATAGTTGTGTCATGTGGCGCTCGCGCAAAGAAGATTGATGGTTCGTGCGCGGTTATAAGTTGCAATTTTGTTGCAGGCGGCGAGTAATTATAGGTATAATTTTATACCTAAATCTGACTTTTGTGAAGGAGTGAATTTTCTGTACGGTAGTACTATTAGTTATTCTCTGACCGCGCTAGTTGTGTGCATGCACAGTTGATCTTGTACCTCGGCAGAGGGGAAATAGTGCGAATGCCGAATCCCTTCCGTGTTGCTCGAAGATTATGGTTATCAACTCCAGCCCGTCGTATATATTCCTGAGTTAGAACCACAATACACTCAAGCCAGTGAGTCTCTCCTGCCTGCGAATGTGACCCAGCCAGACCAAACAATCGAACGCATAGTGCTGGAATGTCCCCTCACAAAATACATAGGCCACGTGAATGACTTTAACACCCTGACTGAAGACACGGCTGCTTACCTAAGTAGAGCATAATTTTACACTTTAAGTAGTTATATATTTTCTACACTTTTGTATCCAATTTCATGTAATAAAGCCATACAATAAAATGACTGTTTTTCTTCAGGTCCCATGGAGCCGGCGATGCCCCGTCGCAAGAAGTACCCGGGCGTGGCCTACCAGACCAACCAACTCTTCGATCCGGCCCCTGCTGATGACATACGGCCACAGACCTCCGCCGACCGAGCGCGGGTAAGGTCCCCAGATCCTGCTTCATGCCCTGCTGACGACCCTTACGATAGACTCTAAGGTCCCCTAGGATAGACGTTCAGATCAACCAGACCAACCAGCCCTTCGACCCTGCCGATAACATGATGTCATTGACATCCGGCCACAGACCTCTGCCGACGTAAGGTCCCCAGATCCTGTGACCATTTCAATTGTTTCTAGTTAGAATAGGTCTACCAAATCAACTCTTCGACTCTGCACCCGCTGATGATATCTGGCCAAAACCGGGTACGAATAATGATATATGGTTAACATATGGTCTAGTCAGTGATGTTTTCATACAAAAACAGACTAACATCAGATACTTGTTACTAATGCCAAAACTCGCTTGGAGCAGATTCACTTAGCTTAGGGCTGCGCGCAAACTCGTATGCGATTTTAGTTACATTGAGGAGTATTGGTTACATCCAATTCAGCCGACCAATCAAATACCGCAATGTAATGAAACTTGCATGCGAGTTCTCGCACCGTCTAAATGAGCCTTTACTATCCTGGCGTGACCTTTGATGCTCCGCTTACCACGGCAGACGCGCTGTCAGTGAGTAAACCTTGTATCAGTTCTTGTCACGTCAATATAATAGGACAAGGTCATAAATCTCACTAACGAATCATGACATAAAAACGAAACCCTAAGAGTAGGTCGGCAAGAAATATGATTTATGGACAAGTTGACATCCTTAGAGTTTGAGACAAGTCGGAAATTGATGTACGGTCCTACGCAATCCTTTTCGATTCTTTGATTCCATTTTGATTGCTGGTCAATATAATAATATGTAACAATAAAAGTGCTACATATACCGTACAATCCGCAACGCTCTTAACTGTCTATCGGTGGACCTTATTTTAAAGGTCCATCGATGGACAGGTTAACAGTGAAGACTGTAGGCGATGGCATTATACTCAACCTGCGAACCCATTTGCGCAAAGCATACTCGATTAGTCTGCAGATGATTATCTGACATCCTTACATAATTACGTGTGAAAACATTCCTGTATCTACAAATATTTTACTTCCATGTGAGTGACCGTAATCACACCATGTGTGATGACACACATACCGAAAGGTGAATCAGGGGCTCGGCAACCCTTCCAAAAGAGGCCGAAGCAATTATGCTGTCGAATTAATAACCAAATTTGGGTTAATACAATCAACTGAAACCGGACAATAATATATTCGCGACATCGACACTAGGTTAAGTGCAAATGAACCTAATTATCCGTTAACCACACCCTTCATTCCTTTTTAGGGTTACGTACAGAAAGGGTAAAAACGCGACCCTATTACTAAGACTCCACTGTACGTCTGTCTTTCTGTCAGGCTGTATCTCATGAACCATGATAGCTAGACAGTTGAAAATTTCACAGATGATGTATTTCTGTTGCCTCTATAACAACAAAATTAAAAAGTACGGTGGACGAGTCCGACTCGCACTTGTCCGGTTTTTATAATCCTCTTCACTTTATCGGTATTATTGCTTCCTACTGTAAGCTTATGAAATAAACATTAAACGAGCACGGTGAGCGCTCAGTTTCCTAAAAGGCTCAAGATATAAATCGAATCCTTAACCCCAGGATCACGTTTCAAGCATGACTCACGCTAGACCGGGCCGCGCCCGGGCCGAGGTGTCCGACATGTCATTTTCTATGACGGCTGATCGGTGATCACGTGGTGCTTTCCATAGAAAACGAAGCGCCGGAGGCTCCGACCCGGCCCCGGCCCGGTCTAGCGTGAGTAAACCGCTCTGCTTAAAACAAGGCATGATCAAAATGTCGCCCATTAAAGATTCAGTCAACCGCTCAGCCATCACAGTTCCGAAGCGATCTGAATGTTTTAGTATCATCCTGAAATATAATTTTAACTCCAATTTTCAGGATTTATGTCATCAGACTTTTTAATTATAATCTCTGATTTGAAGCTTAATTGAGCTTTTAATTTTAAAACCATTCGTAACGAAACTCCTAAACACATAAGTGACTAGGTTGCATTGGAAGCAAAATCCATCTGCTTCTTTTTCGCCAAATTCGTACTAGCTAATAGACCATAATTAAGCACCAGATTTCTATGATGAATTAATTGATCATACGGTTTTGGTTAATTAATTACTACTTTTTAAGTAGTAATAGGTCGCGTTTCACGAGTGAAAACACGTAAAGTAATAAAAGCGATATTCCTATAATGAAACCCACTTAATAGACCCTCAGTTGGTGGGTTGAGGAACGGTAACCATCGAAACATGTAGAATTTTTTGTTACCGCTTCCCGATTGACAGGATATCAAATTACAGCTTACCTAATACCATCCTGGAAGATTTTCAACTGTTATGAACTTTCTCATATCTCCATCACTCGACTCTTTGGCCTATTAGTTTTAAGTCAGGTCCCCACTGAAAACCAGCGCCACGGATTGCCGCGGCATTATGCTGAGTGGGGTCCTATTTTAGCGTCCAGTGTTTTTTATGTCTGTCTGTATGTCTTCTTTTCCATATGTAATATGTTGTGGCGTTAAATAAATATATATTTTTCTTAATGAAGGTAGGAGACCACTAGATGAGGATATTAATAAATTTGATTGTTTCAGAGCGCTCAGAGGAACGAGACGGACCGCGCCGGACGGCGCAGCAAGTCCGAGGGACCGCGGCAGCCGCGATGGACCGACACCGTCGAACCGAAGGTAAATATACTGAACATACAGACAAACACACAGTCACTTGGTGTGATATACAGTTAGTTGTAGACCGTAGAGTGCTCAGAGGAACGAGACGGACCGCGCCGGACGGCGCAGCAAGTACGAGGGGCCGCGGCAGCCGCGATGGACCTACAACGTGAATATACTAAAAAAAAAACAGACAAACACACAGTTACTGCAGAAAAAGACAGAAATTCCAACTATTTCGGCCCTTAACAGACAAGACAACAAGAAATCCAAGTATTCTTGCTCTGAGCTATAAATCCGTTCAGAAAGTTTTTTAACTTCGGAAGGCGCGACAACGTTCTGGATCCAGGAAGACTTTTAAACTATAAAACTCCCATAGCAACTGGCTTTAGCTGATCCTTCACGAAAGTTTGTCTGAGGATTTGTAAACACCAGTCCAAATCTTTTCATTTCAAAGAACATTTTATGTGATAAGTTGGGGTTATAAAACTAAAATTTTGCGAAAGAAATACGTAATCCGTTTTTTCGCGTGTTTTGTGCCGTGCCCCGTAAAAAATAAACAAGTTTCTAGCTAGTCGATTTGATGAGCAAGGAAACCTTATTAATTACTAAATCCGGGCATCTTGTAGCTTTTCATCGGTGGAGGTCAAATAATGAACGAAATCTAAATTTTCCATGAATGAAAAGAATTCCTGTCCAGAAAATGGACTTTGAGGCTTAGTAAAAGTGTACCAGGCTTTTTTTTGTTACTTGACTTATTTAATTTTAATGACTAGGCATTCAGGGCAATAAATCAAGATATATTTGCAATTTGGTGAATATTTAATTATTCGCTTATTTTTTCAAATAAAAATTTTAGCTCTGGTCACACACAACAATCAACCTTATTAACAATTCGCAACCGCATTCGATTTTCACTCAACTCAATTACAACACGCTGTGCAAAATTTATTATAGCGTCAATTCCCCAATAACGAAGCAAAACTCCGTGAAATACAATAAAACGGGTCATCCGTCCCGTCCGTATTATTTATTGGTTAATTAAGTCACGGTTTTGGGCCAGTGGCCTAATTGATTTTGGCACTGTTTGCTTTCCGCTGGCCGTTTGGTTTAGTGTCCCTGAATAAACGTTATCGCAAACTTTATCATTCTAAAAGCATTTGTGTTAGGAAAGTCTTTTACAGAAAGGTTATCGTGGTTGCTTTGTGTAGATAGCAACACAAGTATTTATTTTTGTAACGGTTTATGAAATAAATCAATTATTTAATTCTCAAGTTTTAAATCAATTGCCCTAGCCGTGGCACAAGATTATTCTCGAAATATTTTGTATTTAGAACTACCTAACGGTAAATAATATGTACCTAAGTATATCAATTGCAAATGGATGCCTACTTAATGACGACCCTTTGAGATATGCAGATTTTCTTACGATGATTTCCTTCACTGAAGAATATTTTGTATTTACTTAAACACCCCTTTTTTCATTATCTAGTTCATCCTCAAATACTGCTTCGGAGCCCAGGGTTTGCTTTCCAACTTTTTCTTTCACTTCACACGGTCTCCGGCATCCTCTTTTGTGAGATAATTGATGCGCATGTAAGGATGGTATTCCGTCTGTCCAATATCTTGGTCCAATGTGAATTTGCGTCTCACATTTTGCTCAATGAGAGATTGAGACGCAATGCACATTAGACAAAGAATGGACAGGTGGAATACCAATCTAAGTCACAGCGTCAAGGCTCCTCCAAGTTTTTTGTCATATTCCTTCCTTAATTATAGCTCTCATTTTCCAGGGTACGAGCGCGGCATTAGGCGAGCCAATGGCTCCGAAGCCGGAGCTGGTGAGCACGGAGTACCGCAACCAGTTCGCGTGGCCCAAGGAGACGGATGCGCCTCGCAAGAGCATCTCCATGGGGGCACTCAAGAAGGCTGCGGTGGCTGAAGGTGAGTCTCATCTTTCAGGGTCGCGGTGCTAGGGAAGCCCATGGCTCCGAAGCTGGTAAGCACAGAATACCGCAAGAGCATCTTCATCTCAAGAGGGCCGCTGTGGCTGAAGGTGAGTATTCCTCGATAACACTACGATTACACCTACATTTTTTGTTTAACGATGGAGAAATGCGGATATATTGTCACCGGGGATGATGACGGACTAACCAGTGAAAGGCTGCTGTAAAACCACTATCAGAAACCTCAGCTCGATGAGTAGGTACAGATTCCCTTGAAGGGTAGACTTGAAGTAATTTATTCCATATTCGAACGAGCGAGCGAAGCGAAGCGAAGTTCTTACATTCGACTTGGATCACGCGGCTGGCTAGCGAAACGTCCCGGCATTTCGATGTATTTAAGCTGAACTGTCAGAAGATAGTTTGATACTCAAGAACTTAAGTAAATTTGTTCTAATTTAAATGAAATTGGGTAAACGTGTAGTTGAGGGCATTATATTTTAGTGATTAAATTATGAGCAGGCTCGATTAAGGGATTATTGAGGTAGAAGAGCTTAGAAAGCCAAAAAGCTGTTTGTCAGAGGCTTAGCTATTCTGGTCATTTTATTTGCAAAAAACATGGTCGAATTTAGTATGAAATGAAAGTGCTCGGTTTGCACTTTTATAATATCGTTTTTAAATTTACCTTTTTGAAATAATTAGCAAGAAAAAATAAAATAATATAAACATAATATGAGTCGCTTAACTTCAAACTCGGGTAAATCCATCTGTCAGATTATGCGATTTTGGTATTAAGAAAAGGTAATAGGGTAGATATTTGCTGAGAGGGTCGAATGGTTTTACCCGAGTTCGAAGTTAAGCGACACATATAGGTATTTGACATTTGACAATAAATATTTCAGGTTAGCACAGATTTTTTAGCACAGTTTATTTTAATCTCTATGATTTCTATGATGACTTAAATCCAGGGGAGGGACAGTCGTACATAAAGCACTTTATTTGAAAAAATAGCGACATCTATATTACTTAACGCTAAACTTTTTGTTAATATGGCTCTTCACTTAATTCGTCAGAACGTCTTAAAAGTCTTGTATCTAAGGCATGGAACAAACAAAAAAACATCTCTTAGAACAGATTATTTATGGACATCGTTGCCATGGAGGCGATTGTCACAAAAAACAACTTTGTCAAATAAAACTCAAAATATTATTACAACCCGTTTATTAAATATATTAATACGGGTCACTCACGGAAGTTTTGTTATTAAAACACCTCATTTATTGTCTGTACTACGACATAATTCAGATAAATAAAAATACTTTCAGTTTTACAATGTTAAAAGAAACAAAGTTTTCATACGCCATCACAGTTGCTGAGAACTTTATTACCAAAAAAATTAGAAAAATTATGGCGGGTAGATTCACAACCTGCTGCGTGTAATTGTGTTTCGTGGTCAATTGTGTGTTATTCCAGCCGTGTAAGGTAATTTATTTACATCAACAGTCAAGTTAAATGTATCTTATCTGTTTTCGTGTATTAATAAATATCCTGAAGCCTTTCTTCAAAGTGAAAGTTTTTTACGTTCGCAACATACTTAGACGCTATTTATGCCTCTCCCCCCTCCTGATATTGACGTTGATATTTCTGGTTAAGAATTACAGATGGCACTTCAAAATGGATGCAAAGTTCCACGAGAGGGCTCTCTTTGTCCTATATATTATACATGGGTGTGTAATGTTTAATATAATTATAAAAAAACTATCATACATTTGTTATAACGCCATTTGATATATTATTATATGTTATAATGTAATTTTTATTATACGTTTCCTTTATTATATTGTGATTTCATCTAAACTGTCATTGACATAATGCCTAGTGTAATATAATTTACAAATAGTATATAGACATGTTTTATAATGACATTTGTTATATTATATTTTTGTATAACGTAATACTTCATACAATTTTATCAAGTATAAATACATATATTGTATAACATTTTTTGTCATATTTAATTTACTGATAACGTAAAGTTTTACATACTTTTTATAACTAGTACCCAGCCCTACTGCTTTTGCTAGCTATTTTATTCTAGGGAGGTCGCAGTTCTAACCTAACCTAACCAATTTTATCACGGTTTTCGTTCTACGGGGGCCGCAGTTCAAACCTAAGCTAAACCACTTTTTTGCCAGAGTATTTTATTCTACGGAGGGTCAAAGTTCTAACCTAACCCTCCTTTTGTTAGGTGGTTATTCGTTTGTGCGGAGTCACAATTCCAACCTAACCTAACCCATTTATGTCATGCAACTATTATGCCACACAAATAATTATGTGCAGTCACTTGTTATAACAAATAATATGCTTTAGAGTATGTAATAATTATGACAGTGTATATTAGACGAAGTGTAAAGATACCTTATGACCATTATACCAATAATTGTTGGGAAAGACCTATCACTTGTTGGCAAAGATTTACAACGCAGTTAAACCAATATTACAAATTTATTCAGACTTTATTTGAGTACTGTTATTGATCGACTGACAAATCTAAAGGTAAACAAACATTTCATGGAACGGTTGCTATCCAAATACAAAATTTGACTAGGTTCTAGCTATGGCCAGTACTGTGGAACCTTAAAGTAGGCGCAACTACAAATATCACATTAACAATATTTCAATACGCCCCTTTAATGTGCATATTCTAAATAAATGGTAACACAATAAAACATACAAACAAATCAAAGTGATATCAAAGAACAACTATTACAAAAATAAACAATTAACAAGTAATGCCCAAACCACGCATACACTTATAGTGCTTTTCTCTAGGCAAAGCCTTCGTTAATATGTCGGCAAGCATTGAGTCGGTCGGTAAGTACTTTAACTCAATACTCTTATTGTCCTTTAATACACTTCGTACAAAGTGGTACCTTATGTCAATGTGTTTACTCCGAGAATGGAACATTGGATCGCTCGCAAGACAAATCGCCCCCTGATTATCTACATGTAAAGATAATGGTGCAAACTTACGTAACCCAATTTCAGTAAGCAAGCTGTTCAAGTAAACCGCTTCCTTCATTGACGAGGCCAAGCTTACGTACTCCGATTCACAGGACGAGGTGCTGACACATTTCTGCTTCTGTGACTTCCAGGACACGCATCCATCTCCTAACATGAAAACATAACCGGAATAAGAACGCCTATCTATCAAACACCCTCCCCAATCAGCATCCGAGTAACCATGCAATGATTTACCTGTCTTTTTGTAAACAAGCCCATATTGTTTTGTGTGCTTTAGGTATCGCAGCACACGCTTTGCAGCGTTCCAGCATTCCTCATTAGGGCAATCCAAGAATTGACTCAATACAGCAACCGTATTCGTAATGTCGGGTCTCGTTCCCGTAGAGAGGTACATCAACGAACCTATAATTTCACGATAAGGATACTGTTCACTTTCACTGCACTTACTCACAGGTTTTTCTATCTTTTGCTTAACTTCCATAGGCGTAGATATCGGTTTACTTTTATCCATATTAAATTTAATTAATAAATCATCAATATATTTTTCTTGTGACAATTTCATTCCTTTGTCACATCTGTCAAACTCTATGCCTAACATATATTTCGCAATGCCATAATCTTTCAATTCAAACTTAGTGGCCAGTTCCTTTTTGAAATCTTCTATGCATTCACCTCTTTGCGAAGCGACGAGAATGTCATCCACGTAAACTAATACAAAGAGTTTAGTTTGCGAATCTATATTTTTAAAATAAAGGCACGGCTCATTTAAAGATGCTTGCAATCCCATGCATTTCAGCTGCTCGTCCAGTCTGATGTTCCACTGTCGACCAGCTTGTTTAAGCCCGTACAGCGACCTTTTGAGCCTGCACACACTGCCTCCAGACCTCAGGTCGCATAACATCTTGCTAGCTCTTTCATGCAAAACTGAACCTGGCTGCTCCAATCGTGTTAGATCTTGCAAACACTCATCTAGGAGATCTGGCACCTTCATATATATCTCCTCTTCTAATAATCCATTTAAATACGCCGTATTAATGTCCAACTGATGAATTTCAAGATCTAGTTCCACTGCAAGTGCGACTAATAATCTTACCGAGTCAAGCCTAGCGACTGGCGCAAAGGTTTTCTGGTAATCGACGCCGTAACGTTGGCTAAAACCTTTCGCAACTAGTCTGGCTTTCTTCTTCTCAGTTTTGTCGACATTCAATTTCGTTGTCAATATGTAACGGCAACCAACAACATTTCGACCCATAGGTTTCTTGACAACATCGAAAGTATCGTTCTTGATTAAACTTTTAACTTCTGAAATTATTGCATCTTTCCATCCTTTTCGCTCATGACCGGATAAGGCCTCCTTTAGGGTTATTTCGGCGACTCCAACGAAATCCTCACAGTCTGCATACTCGTCATTGATGAGTGAGTCTACTGATGAGTTATCAGTCGACTCAACGCCTTCTTCCAAGGGAACTTGTGGTTCCAATGGAACCTGTGGCTCTACGTCAACCATGTTGTATATCTTCCGTGGACGTCCAACATGACCTCGTTCCAGTCGCGGTCGCCCTGGACCTCTCTTTACTATCCTCCCCCCATCAACATGAACGTCGTCTTGATGATGATCATGTTGAGATGGTTCGGCGACAGTGTCTGGATCGTCTGTCATTTGGCGGGCTTCGACGGGAACATCATCTCCTCCCTCGGGCTCTGGATCACGACCACTCGATGACTCAATGCACTCATCCTCGTGATTGGAGATATGTATGACCGGATTTCCACTAGTTTGAGTCGGATGGAATTCTACATCTACCGATATAGGTTGATTTTGAATATTTACTGATTCTCCCTTATCGATGTCAAAGGGGTCAATCTTCAGGTTCACGTTTTCTTTATCTTCACTTTTTGCTTCGTGAAATTTCACATCTCTTGACATGATAACTTGTCGTTGTTTCGGTATCCATACTCTGTAACCCTTGCGATCTCTAGGATAGCCTACAAAGATTCCTTCCAGACTTCTTGGTGCGAACTTATCTTTCCCGGTTGACTTGTCCAAGACGTGTACCTTAGATCCAAACTTATGTAAGTAGTCTAACTTGACAGGTCGCTCAAACCATTTCTCAAAAGGGATCTCACCTTCAAGACTTCTGGTTGGACAACGGTTTCTTACGTGGCAAGCTGTGGCTACAGCATCTGCCCAGAAACCCGGGGAAAGTCTTGACGAAATCAGCATACATCTCGCCATTTCTACCAAGGTCCTATTCTTCCTTTCGGCTACCGAGTTCTGCTGAGGTACTCCAGGAATTGTCAATTGTCTTGCTATTCCTCCTTTCTTCAGGAACTCGTCGAAATCTCGATTACAGTATTCGCCTCCGTTATCTGTGTGGAGATAAGTTATTTTACGTCCGAATAGGTTCTCTACGTGATTTTTATACACCTTGAATGTAGTGAAGACTTCACTTTTCTTGCTAAGAAAATATACTTCACACCATCTCGTATGATCGTCGATAAAGGTTACGAAACATTTCGCTCCATTTATTGACGTATGCTGCATGGGTCCTACGACGTCAGAATGGATGATTCTTAACTTTTCATCGCATGGCCCACTCGACCTAGAAAAGGGTAACCTACTCATTTTTCCTTTCGCGCAAATATCACAATCGTACAACTCAGTTACATCTGTCATCTTTAAGTTCATGCCAGATTTGTTTAAGACTCGGACAAGATCTTTCGCATTTAAGTGACCTAAACGCTCATGCCACGACCATACGTCAAACTTTCGCTCAGAAATCGCTGACACTCCTTCACAATGTTCCTCAACGTAATAAAGGTTACCTTTACGATTCGCGACAAGTTTAGTGTTACCATAGCTATCTTGAACACAAGCTATGTTTTTCTTGAACGTAACGCTATACCCTTGATCAGTAATTTTAGCTACTGAAATTAGGTTACATCGCAAATCCGGAACAAATAGAGTATTAGGCAGTTGCACTTCAGTTTTAAAATCATTATCACATGAAGAAAATCTTACTGTCCCCTTACCTTGTACGTTTGCGCTCGAATTCGTCGCTAAATTTAGCTTACCGGACAACGGTAGTAATGTAGTACCAAATTTATCCGCATCGTTACACAAATGTGACGTACACCCACTGTCGACGATCCAATCTCCATTCTTGTTGCAAACAGCATTAACATCTGAAACACAATTGAATGTTACAAAATTGGAATCAACATTTTGTAAGTCACTTGAGTTCGACACATACTTTGCACTATCTATACGTTGTTCTTTCTTCTTTTGTGTACACTCCGAAGCTTTATGTCCATGCTGGTGACATTTGAAACATTTGTACTTAAATTTCGAATTAGCCGGCTCATCACATGCGTGTTGACGTTGCTCTGTACCACTCTTTGGCTTAGAAGACCTCTTCCCTTTCACAAGAAGTGCCTTGTCTACACTTTCTTTTCGATTTCTGGAATGTTCCTCTTCTAATATCTTAATTTTCAATGCGTCTGGTTTTGGCAACTCATCTCGAGATTCTATGGCACATCTGAAATTGTCAAAACTGGACGGCAAACTATACAAGAGCATTATAGACGTCAAGTCATCATTCATTTTTATATCCATGTCCGCTAATTGGCTTACTACATCGAAAAATCTCATGACATGTTCTCTCAAGTCACCATCTTCATCCAATTTACGCAGTAACAACTCTTTCAACAGCGTAGCCTTTTTCGCAGGCCCCTTGGAAGCATAAATGTTCTTTAACTTTAGCCATACCTCGCGCGAAGTCGTGCATCCTCTCACGTGTCGCAATTCGCTTGGTGTTATGGATAAAATTAGGTCGGACTTAGCTTTAGAATCTGCTGTTTCCCATTTAGCTGCTTCGGCTGCTTCAGTTGGTTTCTCTGGTTTCTCGATACTTCCATTAACGTATCCCCATCCGTCGTTTTTTATTAACACTGCTTCTACTTGGATCTTCCATGTTTCGTAGTTTTTATCGTTGAGTTGATCAATTCTAACAGTAGTACTACTCATTTTCGCTGAAAAATTCTTTCTAATACCGTTAACACTATTCTCGATCACTGATCGTGCGTAGGCTACATAACCATTGTTGGGAAAGACCTATCACTTGTTGGCAAAGATTTACAACGCAGTTAAACCAATATTACAAATTTATTCAGACTTTATTTGAGTACTGTTATTGATCGACTGACAAATCTAAAGGTAAACAAACATTTCATGGAACGGTTGCTATCCAAATACAAAATTTGACTAGGTTCTAGCTATGGCCAGTACTGTGGAACCTTAAAGTAGGCGCAACTACAAATATCACATTAACAATATTTCAATAATAATAACATTATGTATACCGTTAATTAGATATTACGGTAGTATGCCTTTTATTCCGTTATTCAAAATAACGATATATCAAACTATAATATATGAAAAGTAATTACAACAAATATAATGCACCCATTATACATACTACTCTTTGCTTAAATCTATCAGTCAAGGGCTCCACAGACCTTGCAATAAATTCAGGCGATTTTTGATCCATTGCAGCCTATAATGCGACATGAAATAGTAGAAATTGAGTAAATGGAACTCAATAAAAACCGGGCAAGTGCGAGTCGGACTCGCGCACGAAGGGTTCCGTACCATAATGAAAAAAAAAACGGGAAAAAAATGCAAAAAAAAAAACGGTCACCCATCCAAGTACTGACCACGCCCGACGTTGCTTAACTTTGGTCAAAAATCACGTTTGTTGTATGGGAGCCCCATTTAAATCTTTATTTTATTCTGTTTTTAGTATTTGTTGTTATAGCGGCAACAGAAATACATCATCTGTGAAAATTTCAACTGTCTAGCTATCACGGTTCGTGAGATACAGCCTGGTGACAGACAGACGGACGGACGGACGGACGGACGGACAGCGAAGTCTTAGTAATAGGGTCCCGTTTTACCTTTTGGGTACGGAACCCTCAAAATGTCCATACTAAATCGTTGCCCTGTGTAAGCATTTTATGCCAAAAATGTGACAGTTACGTGGAAAGTGGTGCTCTCATTTATTTTCTACTATTTTATGACGCACTATACGATACCTAAGTAGGTGCAATAAAGTCAATCGCTCTATAATAATTTTTGGTTAACTGCGAGTTCTCAGTTCGGGGCGAACTACTAGTTTAACTAGTGCTTATATACGAGTACAAGCGTGCAATCATGATACATTTACTTTAAACTGACTGAACAAGCAAACATTTTGTATTAATTTTTGTGAAAAAGACCAGCTCAGTCCTAATCAAATTTTCTGTATTGATTCAGTGGTTACAGGGGTAAGGTTCCGTGAAATAGGTAGGTATAAACACGGGCTTCGGATATTGTAATATCAAAATTCTGCCAATAAATTACGATAAGAAAATCTAAAAGCAATTTCTTCATCTCTTTCGTAATATATTCTAGCCAGTCAATATATATTCATGAGTGTATTTAAAATGTAAACCCTCTCGATATCTGTTGTTCTGATTCATTATGTAAGAAAGAAATAGAAGAAAGAACATAAACATTATGTATTATGTAAGAAAGCCTTGAGTAAAAAAAAAAAGTCAGATTTAGTACTTAGCTGTCGACTCCGTTGCTCGTTAGAAGTTTCATCTCAAGAATGTTGTTTGGGACTCTCTGTCAATAAAATTAGCATAATGTAGACTTTGTCTTCAATTTACTCGTTCCTAGTTATGTATGTACTTTATTGCAAAGTATTTCTATATGAAATATTCCTTTTACTTATGTATTTCTTTGGAGCGCTTGCGTTAAAATGCTGACATCAATATTATACTCAGCTATAAATAAATAAAATAAAATAAAATATCTTTATTTCAGAATATAAAAATTCCATACAATATTGTTAGTACCATAATACATTACAGCTAGATGTTAGTAAGTACATTAAAATTAATCATGAACACAATATTTTGACAATGAGATCAAGATTTATAATAAAATTAAAATTAATTGGAATCATGGATATATGTATAATAAATAATAAGTAAAATAAAATTGTCTAGAATTGAATTGAACGATGTCACAATATTGTTATTCATATAAATAATGATTTCATGTCAAAAAGCTATAATGTGACATAAAATAGTAGAAATTAAATAAAATGGAACTTAAAAAAAATCCATGATAAATTTGTTGCCAAGTTTAAGCATTTTACGTCAAAAATGTGACAGTTACGTAAGAAGTGGCGCCCTCATTTATTTTCTACAATTTCTTTTCGGACTATAAGTACGGCCATTCGGCTTATATCTTTTGTACCCCACGAATTTTCTGGTCTCTCTGAGTATGAACTAGTGGCTAATCAAATAAAAACATACTAATTCGTTGAATCGTTATCACAGTTTTGAAGTCTATTTTTTGTTTTAGAATTTCGTATTTTTGGGTTCCCTGAAAACAGTGTAGCATTCCGTTTGGTTAACTCTGTTGTTTTTTATGTGTACCTAATGTTTAACGCCAAATAAATATTTTATATTTCAATTATTTTAATGATTTCTAAAATTCAAAGAGTAAAATAAGTTAATACGTATTTAAGTATCTAGATTTAAATAAAATACCCTGCCGTTAAATCAGATTCATTTAAATTGCACCCAGTTTCACTGAGAGAAACAAATGAACAGCGTGCCGCCAACTTTTGTTTCGTCTGCAGACTTCATTTATGCTACAGTGTACAGTAGACTATAGCAATGCTCCATCTCAAATTTATGCAGATTCGGTTATTGTTTGCGACTAGCTCGAGAATTTTCTGCTTCATTTGAATTCTGCATTATATTTTTTACAATGTACACGCTATTGTTAGTGAAAAACACGAAATTATTTATTGTATATATTTGTTTTAATTTATGTATGTAGGTAAGTATGTCATTTTCTTGCTCAAAGGTGAATTTATCCCTAAAAGATATCTCTTCCAGCTAACCTTGTAAAAATGAGAAAGGAACAAGTATTAAAAGATCCAACTTTACATTTCTCGTTGCCTTTCTATAATTTCAACACACAAAAAATTTAATTCAAAAATATAGTTTGGTTAAATAATAAGTTTGTCACTATAAACCTCGGAGTAATTAACAATGGAGCCGCCATTAACAGGCGTTCCCCTCTGTCGAAAATAGGCGGCCAATGGTCAACCACATGTCAACCATATGTATGGACTGACGTTTATCTGACATGACGTACCTATACATTTGATGTGCCCCTCCCCCGCAAAAAACGGCAGACTATTTTGTACCGAAAATTTTAGACATGGCGTCTCCGTTGGTTATATCCTCTAAGCTATAAACTAACGTGGAAATTAGTAACTGACTTGTTTTCATCCTTATCTTATCTTTCAAAACATAATTTAATAATTCCTAATAAAAATATCAAAACGTCCAACCGTTTTACAAGAAATTTTACTCATTGTTAGTACAAAAAAAATGCGTATTTCCTGTAGCATTACAGCATAATCCAGAAAAAGGTGCATTAGTATGGCCTTGATCTAACAAAGTACTGGCATTAACCTCTAAAAGGTAACAATGGTTCTCGGAATCGATTTAGTCATATAATAGTTGTAAAAAACTGAAGGCCAAGCTATGTATTACCTACAATGTACTGAGTAACATAGTAATACTGCCCTCTTAAGCTAAAAAACCGTATTTGCATTCAGTTTTCATACAAATTGACTGCAAATACGGCTTTTTAGCTTAGGAGGGCAGAATAGTCTCAGACTAGGCGCAGACTTACGGCTCGATTCGGAAAATGAATTAGATTTCTACTAGACTTCAACAAGTTACGATACGGATAATTTAAAGATATTTGTAAGATAGATATGTCAAATTTGACGTTTCCGCGATTCTGGAGGTCCTCTTGAACGATTTCGACAAGTTATGACTTAGATATCCAAGTCACATCTAGTCGATATCTAATGTAGATCTAGTTGATCTCTAAATCGTCTCAAGATCTTGTGATTATCTCGAAATCCGAATAGGCCTTGTTGTGTTAAATTTGAACCTTATGCATGCCTGTTTAAGTATATTCCCGCCTTCTCTTTCTATTTATATCTGTCCTTTAGTCGCTTAATAAACCCGTACAAGATCACACGTCTTTCTCATTTATTTAAATACAAAAACCCAAAATAGATAAAGTGAACCTTATTACAACAAACATATGGTCGCAATCGAACCGGATCAATAAGTGCATCGGACACCGGCCGCCCGGCAACGAGAACAATAGCGAGCCGCATTCCAGAGATAAGGAGCCGCCAGATGCTAACGAATTGCACCTCAAACCTAATGAGTTTATTTGATTATTAACAAGTTTTATTGCAAAAGTTATAACGACGTTTTATAGACTTGTACGTGAAATTGCAGTGTTTTATCGTTAACAATGACTGAAAAACAAAAACAATTACTCGCCCTGCTTGAAGATAGTGCTACAGTGCTTCGGAAAACACAAGTTAACCTAAAGAAATGCCCTAAAGAGAGATTAACCAAGGGTTACATCGAGTCTCGGATTAAAATGATTGACGAATACTGGGCTACGTTTAACAACAGCCACCAAGAATTAGTCAAGGCTACACCTACGGAGCAAAGGGGTGTTTTGCCGTATTTTTTGAACGAAGAGTTTTTTATTTACGAAGATTTGTACAACGTACTCAGAGGAGATTTGTCGGATAAACTTTCAAGTTTAGTGCAAGAGACTTTGATGGAAACTTCTGTTGCTAACTCAAGCTATGCTATGGCAGGAACACAAAACAACTTTGTACGTTTACCGCGGATCGAGTTACCTACTTTTAGTGGAAGTTATGAAGAGTGGCCTGCGTTCAAGGATTTATTCATTTCACTCGTGCATAACAACAAGATGTTAAGTGACGTACAAAGGCTACATTATTTGAAGACAAGTGTTACTGCCGAAGCGTCGTCGTTACTGAGGCACATTCAAATTACGTCTGATAATTATTCACAAGCATGGCTGATCCTGAAAACAAGGTATGGCAACAAACGATTAATTTTGAACAATAATTTAAAGAAACTGGTTAACCAGCGTAAAATGACCACACAATCAGCTGCTCAACTGAAAGTACTCTTAGATACAACGTCAGAGTGTCTACATAACATTCAAAACCTGAATGTTTCTGTTGACTCTTGGGATCCACTTGTGATATTTTTGCTTGTTCAGAAATTGGACCCAGAGACGCATAAAGACTGGGAAGAGCATGCGTATAAGAGTGACTCTGAACCCTTACCGAAGTGGAACGATTTTAAGGAGTTTTTAGAGGCCAAGTTTCGTACGCTGGAACTACTGACGAATAATACAAAGGAAGTGAAGTCAAACAAGGAGCGAAGTACATGCCATGTTGCCACACCTACCTTTGAGAACAGGAATTGTGTAATGTGTAAAGAAAGTCATACATTATGTCACTGCAAGGAGTTTACCAAGATGGAACCTACGGAGAGAAGCGAATATGTCAAGAATAACAACTTATGTTACAACTGTCTAGTACCAGGGCATTCAGCATCAAAATGTCGAGTACCTGTGTCCTGTAGAATATGTCACCGACGTCATCACTCCCTTCTACATCAACTAAAGCAGACTGAGCCTGTGGCCCCTACGAGTCCCTCACAACCACTGGCTTCATCATTACATGTTGTAGAAGACATAGAAGAAGTGCAAGCAAACACAGTGATCGCGTTACATCTCAATACTAGACAGAAATCAGCACTACTAGCGACTGCTGTGGTGGAAGCAAGAAGCAATCAAGGTCACATCATTCCACTGCGCGCGCTAATAGACCAGGGTTCCGAAGAATCATTTATAAGCGAGAAAGCAGCTCAACTACTAAAGCTTGACCGACGACATGTAAGAGGAAGCATCACGGGCTTGGGTCCCATGAAAACAGAAATCAACCACGTCTGTGAGCTACAAATAAAATCACAGTGGGATAAAACATTTATCCTACCGGTTAAAGCTTATGTAATGTCGAAACAGCTGACCAAGAAGTTACCCAAAAAGCATATTGTTCAACAACCATGGCCTCATCTACAAGGATTACAGCTAGCGGATCCTAATTACAACAACTCGGGACCCATAGATCTCTTGCTAGGGGTCCGAGTATACGCTAGAATTCTGCAAGCAGACCTAGTCAAAGGTCCACCAGGTACACCATGCGCACAAAGAACTGACCTGGGCTGGATTCTTTTTGGAGAGAGTGATAGCACATCACAAGAAGATTCTTACCTCGTCATGCACCATCAAGTCGATATAGAAGATACACTGAAGTCTCTATGGGAAATAGATCCAGACACTAAAAGAAAATACACCAAGGAAGAACAGCTATGTGAAGAAATATATGAAAAAACAGTCACTCGAAACCAAGAAGGAAGATATATTGTGAAGCTGCCATTTAAGACTGAGAATCCTAAAGTACTTGATGGCAATACAAAAGAAATAGCTACAAAGAGATTCATGCAACTAGAAAGAAGGTTTAAGCGTTCGCCTAACCTGAAAACAGAATACATAAAAGGTATTAATGATTACCTTGAAGAAGGACATCTAGAAGAAGTACCTGAAAGGGAAAAAGAAGAAAATATACAGATACACGGATTTAGCGACGCATCTATGCGCGCATACGCTGCCGTCGTATATATAAGAGTTGAAAGCACGAACAAAATAACAACCAAAATCATCGCTGCACGAACGAGAATAGCGCCTTTGAAAACTATCTCCCTCCCACGCTTAGAATTATGTGGCGCTTTACTCCTGTCTAAGCTAATGAAACAGATTGGACAAGCGATGAGAATACCAACAACAAACATGTTCGCATGGACCGACTCTTCGATAGTAATCGCTTGGCTTTGTGGAGAACCTAATAGATGGAAACCGTTTGTAGCCAACCGCGTCGTAGAAATCGTCGAGAACCTGAACAACAAACACTGGTACCATGTGCAATCTAAAGATAATCCTGCAGATATCGCTTCAAGAGGGATGAAGCTGACCACACTTAAGAACTGCAATCTGTGGTGGAACGGCCCGAGCTGGTTATCTGAAAAAGAAATAAATATTAGTACACAAGAAGATTTCACAACAGATGAAGAAATAAAAGTACAGAAAATTCAAACTTACCTGAATATTGAAGACCTGGAAAAACAAGAAAAGGCATTGACTACACAATTTGGAGATTTTGATAACCTAACTGAACTACTTAAAAGTATTGTCTATTGCCTCAGATTCATAAAGTACAAGACATATCCAGATGATACTGATAAGGATATAACTACAATGGAATTACAAAACGCCATGAATATTTGCATAAAAAAGGTACAGCAAGAAGAGTATCAAGAAGAAATAGAACGCTTGACATCAAATAAACAAGTAAAAAGAAAGAGCTCCCTAAGATCCCTAGCCCCATACGTAGATGATAACAAATTCCTCAGGGTGGGCGGTCGCCTCAGATATGCAAATATAGATGAAGACAGAAAGCATCCAATCATTCTGGGAAACAAGAACTCTTTAGTGCCACTTATAATTGCTGATGCACATACAAGAACGCTTCATGGCACTTTGGCTGAAATGCTATGCTACTTACGTTCTAAGTACTGGATATTACGAGCAAAGTCCTTAGTCAAAAGACACATACAGAAATGCCTTACTTGTGCAAAACAAAATGCTACGTCGAAACCGCAATTCATGGGAGATTTACCGGAGACGAGAGTCACTCCTTCGAGACCATTCATACACAGTGGAGTAGACTTTGCAGGGCCATACCAGATATTGACGTCCAAAGGCCGAGGAGGAAAAACTGTGAAGGCGTACATAGCTATTTTCATCTGCATGGCCGTCAAAGCAATTCATATTGAACTGGTTGGAGACCTTACCTCAGAAGCTTTCATAGCAGCATTCAAACGCTTTGTCGCTAGAAGAGGAAAATGTACTCACCTGTGTAGCGACCAGGGTAGAAACTTCGTAGGCGCTAACAAAGAACTTGTAGAAGCCTGGAATGAAGCTAAATTGAAATTTACCGGACCAATAGTAGAGACACTTGCTATCGAAGGCACACAGTGGCACTTCATTCCAGCTTACAGCCCTAACTTTGGTGGCCTTTGGGAAGCCGGCATCAAATCCGTAAAATACCATCTAAAGAGAGTTCTGACAACAAATTTGACGTTCGAAGAGATGACGACCGTACTTTCCGAGACCGAGGCTTGCCTGAATTCCCGGCCCCTATGTCCTATCGATAACTCAGACCCTGAAAACGCTGAAATACTCACCCCAGGACATTTCTTAATAGGTGAAGCCCCTATCGTTGTTCCAGCAGCAGATTATAAAGAATGTAAAATACATACCTTGTCACGCTGGCAGCTCACGCAGAAACTGTTGGCAGATTTTTGGCGTCGATGGCAAGATGAGTACCTATCCAGACTGCAACAAAGACCTAAATGGCTGAAAAAAGAAAAAGAGTTTAAAATAGGGGACATAGTACTTATCAAAACAGATAACTTACCTCCAGGAAAATGGTCACTGGGCCGCATCATGGACAAACATCCTGCTGAAGACGGTTTTACTAGAGTGTACAGTGTTAAATCTGGTAGTGCTGTAGTGAAACGATCTATATCAAAATTATGTGCGTTGCCCGTTGATACTGAAACTTTGTAATGTCAATTTGATTGAAGTTAAATTGTACTATTGTGAAGTTATGAAAAGGACGTAAGTGTCCTTTTGGTGGGCGGTATGTTGTGTTAAATTTGAACCTTATGCATGCCTGTTTAAGTATATTCCCGCCTTCTCTTTCTATTTATATCTGTCCTTTAGTCGCTTAATAAACCCGTACAAGATCACACGTCTTTCTCATTTATTTAAATACAAAAACCCAAAATAGATAAAGTGAACCTTATTACAACAAACAGGCCTATTATTGTATTGTGATTGTATCTCTTGAATGCTTTAGAAATGTGTACCGTAAAACGGGGTGAGTAGGTCTCGCGGGGAGAGGCGGGTTATGAATGGGGAGAGAAGGTTTGAGAGGGGGGTGAGGAGGGATTTTAAGGCTACTGCTACAAAAATAATGTATTCCAATTTAAAATGGAGCTATAGTAATACGCATAATAAAAAAAAAATTGATCCAACAATCTTCCAAAATCACCTTTGTATGAAAACCATTACCGTAGTTCCATTTCATAACTTTGACGATAAAGAGGAAAACCCACCTCACCCCGTAGTGCCTCGTATTTGGGGTGAGAGCCAAATACGAGGCACTACGGGGTGAGGTGGGTTTTCCTCTTTATCGTCAAAGTTATGAAATGGAACTACCCAAAATAAAATAAAAACTAAAATACAAACGTCCGGAACACTTATTATATACACCATTCAGTTTTCATATGTAAAAATAAAATGTTATCGAGGTTTGAATTTCAGTTTTGACCCTACTCACCCCATTTTACGGTAATAGGTACTGACAATGACAATGTTTTATTGAAGGAAGCTGAAAGGTACAACATATGTATGTAAGTAATATATTACTCCGTGAATTTTAGATTCTCATTGAAAACACATTATATTGATATGATTTAGTGCCTATTTTATCATAATGTTATGATTATGATAAAATATAATTATAATTTATTGATAATATAAAATTGCGTTTATCGGGGATATTGTGAATATTTATATTATTTTAGGTAAAAATGCCGCATAGATGCTGACGTGATACAGCAGATTAATAATATTTTCACCACACCAGCTCGGAAAGGCTTAAGTAAAGCAAAGTTGCACTTTGCTATCAGTAATTCACATGTGAGGCAATGTAATCAAATTAAAATTTTGAGTTGTTTTCCTATGTTTGCTGGTAGAATTGACTTTTAAATGATAATTTTGTATGATAAATATTTAATAACATTCATTTGAATTTGATTTGGTTTGATTTTGTTTGATATTTTACATTTAATAGGTATTTGCTTCGGTGTTTGTGTGGTGAAAAATTTTGTGTTTCACTCGGGGGCAAATTTTGTTTAACCCTCGTGCTTTGAAACCCTCGCAACGCTCAAGCTTTCATTTTTCGACGACAGATCAATATCATTATTCTTTATGATTGAAAGTCTTTTGTTAAAAAAAAAATTAAATCGAAAATATTACTTTGCTAATCCGCGAAAAGATCTTTTCGCGGATTAGCAAAGTAATATTTTCGTTTTAATTAATATGGATTTCCGCAAAGTAACGCCTGATTCTATTCACTATTTGAAATCTCTTGTATGGTTCTTTCTTCTGTATAGTTGAATTATCGAGAAGATGGAATTGCATTTGTAGTGGTTGTATGCTGATAGTACAAGAAATTAGAAAATTCAAATATAGAATGCCTGTAAACAAACAATACTACTACATATGCAATTCCACGCTCTCGATGATTCAACTATAATAGGCTAGATGACAAATTTTCATTTATGGTATCAATCCATCAGGTTTGTTTTTAGGATCAAATGTCTATATGGGACCCATTGCATTAAAGCAATACAAAAGTCAGAAATGATACTCAAACTCCGACAGTCGTACTTCACTCGCAAAACGCTCTTAACAAAAAACTTTTTACAAAAAAAAGCAAACCGACTTCAAAAAGGATGAAATAAAATATTATCCTTTTTGAAGTCTATGCGTTACCAACTGATATGTTTGAAGTCGGTGCCAAGCCAATTTTTAAGCATACCATGACTTTGGTGCAATTCGATAAGGATTTACCTACGTTGGATTGCCTTACACGACGACAATGAACGTACTTTCTGTAGGTACAGTCGACGTTAAAAATATGTTTACACTTTTCGCCTTATTACAAAGGAGTAAGGTGCAAAAGTGTAAACATATCATTGACGTCGACTGGACCTAAGAACACACCTCAGAACACACGATCAAACCTTCTTGGCGCAGTCTGTACCATGTTTGTCGGCACATTAGTGTAAATATAAATGCATTTTTTTGCCGTCGTATTTTTTAAAGAGCATTTCTTACTAATGCTCGAACAGTCTATAGCACGCAAGTGTGGGATTGGGACTGAGTTATTTCCCGTCCCTTATCCAGAGGACTACATTTGAAAATATAAAAAAATTCAAGGAATTTACCTTCTTGCCAAATTTCACCTAAGGCGGTTCAGTTATTTAGCCATGAAAAGGCGACAAAGAGGCAGACATATTTCTTTACACATTTATAATAGTTATTGTTACTACTTGTCTTGGCACCGACTTCAAACATATCAGTTGGTAACGCATAGACTTCAAAAAGGATAATATTTTATTTCATCCTTTTTGAAGTCGGTTTGCTTTTTTTTGTAAAAAGTTTTTATTTTTCCATTTTTAGTTTTAACGCATTGTTAAGAGCGCGACGCATGAATGAAAAACAAGATCATGTTTAACACTAAATTCGTGTAAGTACCTATTACTTTAGTAAATAGAAATCAGGAATTTTCTCGAGTCCGTCTGGGAAATTATAATTCCTGTCAACTAAATCCATCCGCCCGCCCCGCCACTGACCCAATCCCTCAGCCCCCCGATCACTCAACCTCACAGCACATCAACCCCTGATCCAGGAATCCCTCGATCCTGAACTAGCAACCCTTCAACCGCCATTCCCCGACCCCTTAATCCCTGACCCCTTAACTCCTAACCCCCGATCAGTAGCCTTACCAGCTTACCACGAGTTTGACATTGATATATTCGCTAGCATGTGTGTAACTTACTTCCTATGCATCTCGCTTGTACTAACCTTAATGTGAGCGAGATGCATAAAAAGTTACATTTAGATGCATAAGACGTTAGCGAATATGTCAATGTCAAACTCGTGGTAAGGCTACAGTTGCAGTACATCAAATTGGTGGTTTTCGGAAGCAAATGCTCGAGTTACTTTAGAAAACCCCGAAATTACTTAACACGTGCCTTTAAAAATTGAGGAGTTCCCTCAATTCCTCATGGATTCCATCATCAGACCAGAACCAAAAATAATACGGAAACACCTTGGAGGTAACTTCTTCCAAACAAAAAAAGAATTACTCAAATCGGATCGCAGGTGCCGGAGTAATCGCTTAACATACTTACATTTAAAGAAATCATCATCATTATCATCAAAATAATCATCATCATCAGGTCTACTTCATCAAATTGGTGGTTTTCGGGAGAAAATGCTCGAGTTGCTTAAGAAAACGCCCAAAACACCATGCATGTGCCTTTTAAAATTGAGGAGTTCCCTCAATTCCTCATGGATCCCATCATCAGAACAGAACCAAATTAAAATGGGACCAACTCGGAGGTAGCTCCTTTCAAACAAAAAAAGAATTACTCAAATCGGACTACGGATGTCGGAGTAATCGGTGAACGTACATAGAAAAAAAAAAAAAAAAAGATAGCCACAACCGAATACAGAACCTCCTCCTTCTATGAAATTGAAGTCGGTTAAAAACGATAAGTGACCGTGACGTCAAGGTCACTGAGAGTCTATCTTGAAGTATGGACAAAATAAGAAAATTGCGTTTTTGTCTTTTTGTCGGTGATATATTGCGTTTATGTATATTTTTTTTTTTTTTTTTTATTATTTATTCAGAAACAAACAGTCATACATGGATTATGAACATATTTTAAAGACAATAAGAATAGACCTATAGTTTCATAACAGGAAAACATATAAATAGGTCCGTGGCTATTAACTATATAAGAGAAAGACTTAATTTGTATTATTGCAATTACTATATACTAGAAATTTGTAAATCTATGATTTGATACTTTGTCAAAAATACATTTTAAGTGCGTTAAGCAAGTTATAAATTTAGTTAAATTCAATATTTAAATGCATTCTTAAGTTGTGTTAGTGTACAGTGAAAGAAGTCTACATCATTAAGTTTAAGGTTTTCATTAAATAGTTTACATGCGCGTTTAATGAATACGTTTCTACCGTAGCCAGTCCTGCAGAATGGTATAGAAAATAAGTTTCTTTTACGACAACGGCGCTCTCGTCTTCGCGGAACTCTAAAACAGATTTTATGTAAAAGAATAGGGGCATCTAATTGTGAACGGAAAATTTTGAAGAGCAAAACGGAATCATTAGCATCACGACGGTCACTAAGAGTTTGTATATTTAGACGTTTACAAGTATCAGTATAGTCAGCGGTATAGGTTAGTCCAGTCCTGAAGGCCAGTGATTTAATAAATCTTTTCTGGAGTCGCTCAATTCTGTCAATGTGTACTTTGTAAAAAGGTTTCCATACTGAGCTACAAAATTCAAGGTGACTTCGAACAAAACTATTGTAAAGAATTTTATATGTTAGGCGGCTTTTAAATGGTTTGCCAACACGCATAATGAATCCTAACTGTTTGTATGATTTTGCTAGCATTTTGTCAATGTGTGGGATAAAAGTGAGTTTGCTATCCATAATCACACCGAGATCTCTGATTTCGGTTACTCTGTTTAAGGTTTTACCGGATAGAGTGTAGGAATAATTAATTACATTTTTCTTTTTTGAGAAAGTGATGACATTGCATTTATCTAAGTTAAGAAACAGGTTATTTATTTCACAGTAGCTAACTAAGTTGTTTAAATCATCTTGCAATTTTTCGCAATCGCTAATATTTTTAACTATCCTAAAAATCTTTGTGTCATCTGCGTAAAGTAATACTTTAGAGTTCTGGATGTGATTAGTCATGTCATTCACATAAAGAGTAAAAAGCAAAGGACCTAAGTGAGAGCCCTGAGGCACTCCAGAACTGACAGACATCCATTGAGATTGATAGCCCAACAAGACAACCGCCTGACTCCTGTTTTCAACGTAGGATTTGATCCAGCGAAAGAGGTCGCCATGTATACCAAGCCTCCAAAGCTTAGACAATAGCGTATAGTGACAAATTTTGTCGAATGCCTTGGAAAAATCAGTATAAATAGCGTCCACACTATAACCATCATCCATCCATATAGTTGCCATACAATATTTTTTTGGATAAAATGTAAGGAATCGAATGGTATCCTTACTTATTTCCTTTTTGGAAGTTAAAAATAAACTTATATTTTGAAACTTTCTGGTCCTGTATTTTTGTATTATTTTCATATATTATTTTAATATCCACATTATTGTGATAAATTGCTCATTTGCTATCTATTTTACTAGATTTTGTTATAAAATTCAACATGTGTCATCATCCCTACTCGTCTAGTTTCTTTGTTTGTCTATATGTACGTTAACCGTTATTCGATTGTGATTGTGTCTATTAAAAAATCTTTGAACAACAAGATAGTTATCTGACCACTATACTAAGAAATCCTTAAACTATCAAGATATTTACCCGACTACTATACGACTTTCAGGTCACGTAGAAGCCGAGCCGCTGATGAACCACGCGGACGAGCACGACGGCCGCTACATCGAGGACTACCTCTGGAACGGACAGAAGCCCGGTGTGCAGAGGTCAGTCCGCAGTTGGTTTTAAATACGAAGGCGAAAATACTCCCATGATTAGTTCAACATCAGCTAATCTGGAAAATAGGTCGTTAGAGTAGGCGGCGCGCTGGGAGCCTAGCCAAGTGACAATCGTGTAAAGAAAACGCCAAACGAAACTTAAATAATGTATGGCAATAATGAAGTGATATTCCGTCGCATTTTAATTTGTCGATTAGGGTTTGTTGATAATCAATTGTCATCAGTCCCTGATATTTGTGACAAGTTACCTGATGTTGAATCTAATAGAAAAAATATAATTACAGTCTGGGTAACTATTAATAAAAGAATCTGGTTTAATGTGGTTGAAAATCATGTAACATGAAAATCAAATAAACAAAGCGCTGGGTTTAATTAATATTGAAGGACTGTTTTACGTAATCATTATGATTATTCATTTTTATGGTAATATTTAAATATATCCACACCTAATTACATTTGAAACTAAAAGTAATCAGGTACATATGTGATTTTCAATAGTAAAAAGCTATAAAATAATTAATATGACTAATTATTAATAGTCTAACCAGAATGCACTGTTAACTTGTTATATTTTATATGACTGTTATATGACCCCTTTAGTTACTTTAATAATTCGTATTTATGACTAACAACCCGTCACCTGCGCCGCCCAATTGTCTACTCCATTAAAAAATCACGAAAATGGCATCAAGTTACCGTCGCAACATTTTCCTTGTTATTAAATATAGTTTTATTTATTTATTCGTGTTACTTTGTGCCATTTTTTATTTGCACATAATGAAGTAGACAATCACCTTGGAACTAAAAACTTCTGTTCTGTCACAAATTTCTTGACCTGTAGCTTCAGCTTAATACTATTTTTATAATATATGCTTTCATTATATTCCATCTGTCATACATTTAGATTGTTTCTTGTATATTTTCATTCGTTAGTCTTGTGACTTATTAGATATTAGTTTTATTCATAGCAATATGAATAACTATTTTATTCATTTTCTGTGATGCGCATGCTAAATTTACTTCAAAATTTTATTGAGTATTTATAATTTACAAGAAACAATTTATTTTATATCTTACCCACGTATCTTCATCAGTATTATGTCATTTATATCAAACCATCAAACAAGCTTTGCTTTGCTAAAGCAGCTTATTTGCAACCACATTGAACACATTTGAAGTCACAACTGGGTCAATACTTACCCCAGAATCAAAATTAATCAAAATTTAACACAAAATTCTATTAACACTTAAACCACAACACACTTATAACGCAAACATTATAAATGTATTTATTTTATATTAAAAACCCGTTTATATCCGGACATATTCATGTATTATATTTATTCAAAACAGTTAAATCTATTTCCTAACCAAGTCATGTACATAAAATCTTTTCTTTTATAAAAGTAATATTTTAAATTCCCAAATTTTTTCAGGTGAAGAAAATAAAGAGAATAATCACTACCGTAGCTTTCAATTCTATATGTCTAGCTTTGTGTACTGATTTACTAACCCGAGCGTGCGGGGAGCCTTTAATACGATTACATCGCTACCATTTAGTGCTATAGTTGTCGTATAATAGCTATATAGTGCGCTAATAGTGCGTTGTTAGTGCTTAGTGTACAGTGCTACTGTGACAAGCGCTATAAAGATCGTATAAGAGGCTCCCCGCGCCGCCTGTTCTGCCCTATCTCCTTCTCTCAATATGCTACTGGGTACCGCAGAACAAGTCTAAATTTCGTTTTTGATATTTGCTTACAACTCTCGACACGGTGGCGGTTTTAGGCCGTTTAGTACTAACACTAGTCCGGAATGACTGCTAATAGTTACATTTTTTATCAATATCGTTGTGTCTTGCACTTTTGTCGATGTGAACGTTCATCAAAATTTTTGTTAGATTATTGTATGTCGATGTATCACCTAACAACACCTTAACACGTACGTAGCGTCGGTCACGGGCCCGGCGGGCGGCCGGCGCTCCCTCTAGACTCTTCTAGGACTGGCATCCTAACCTCACCATGCGAGCTTAGCAATTATTTGAAGCATGTCTCCTTACTAACCTGGCTCGGCGCGAGCTCTTTCTTTTGCCGCATCATCATCGTAAATTCAATCCAGGCGTCTAAGACATGAAATGGAATTTTGCAGAAAATCGACGTTCCGTAGTGCGCTATCGGCCTTCATATCCAACGGGGAGGATCGTTCCAAAGATAATAGGAAACGTTACAAAAGCGAGTACAAAAAGAAATTTAGACCGTTCTCTCAGTACGTGTACGAGGCGTCTAAAGGGACGTTTACGAAATGCAGGGGGAAAGGGAAGGTTGACGAGGCCAGCGAGAGGATGTTGAGGGAGCCCGAGGTGGCGAAGGGGGCGGGGGCGGGGGGTGGTGCGGGGCCCCCCGCGGCCGCCGAGGACAGCGCCACCACGCTGCGCGCCGCCGGCCTGCAGCCGCTCGGCCTGGCGCAGGGCGACTCCTGGTACCGCGAGGTGCTGGACCTCCGCAAGCGCGCCGGCGAGTACAAGGTCCGCGACTCTCCAGGGGATGTTCACTTCATCGTTCACAATGCCAGGCGAGGCGAAGCACTCAACACGTACGCGAAGAATCCTCTGAGAGAATACAAAGATAAATAACACAACTCCCATTGCATCATAAGGGAACTGTTTGGAACTAATTCGTAATCCAACTGCCAACGGCATTTTTAACCATGAAATGAACACCCTGCACCTATAGAATAGCAGCCTAAAAACAATCTAAAATAACGTAAACGCAAAATTGAAAATATTTAAATAAAACTACGGTTACAATCATACCATTGAGACATCACGCAGTAGTCGTTCATGCTTGTAATGTTGCCATTATTCGACAGTACCGCGGATGGGGGACCGAGCTGGCTCCAGAACACATCACACAGCTATACAATAAGCAAATCGAGCTCTGGTACCAGGTTTCCCGCCGGTCCTCCCTATCGGCCCTATCACTCGCTTCCACCAATCACAAGTAAGTGATGCACTGAATGAAAACGGAGGACCATAAGTAAAAGTCGGATAAGAGTTGTATAGAGGTCAAATAGATTGTATAATGTCGTGAAGAGTTAAGAGGTTATATACAAAGATTGAAGTAGTGAGTTCTAAGCAAATGTAAACAATTGGATTTCTATCTATATTGAGAGTGAAGTATATGTCTATACTATATTATATGCTATATTGTTGCTTCTGGTCCTTCGAACCGGATACGCTTATATTTTTAAGTTTGCAATAAGGCTGATATAAAGCATAAGGATGGCTTATTGCAATGAGCCGATTCACATGCCATGTAGCTTAGTTTATCATCAGCCTTAGGTCTTGTAACCTTATAGCACCTTTATAAACAACTTATATGACCATTATCGAAAGAGCAATGAAGTAGGTTGACATAAGCATGGCAAAAAAATCAAGAAGTTAAATTATGTACCTATTTTTTATGATCATGGAATTTGTATAACAGTTGAGTATACTATACTCAATTAACATAACTGATTTAAAAAGACGAAAGTGTAGAAGTATAAACGAATGCGTGTACACTTAAATTCTCATGTTATTCTAACAGGTAGGCATCAGATGGGAAACATGTAAAAATATACCCATTTTCAGATTTTGATCTCAGTCAGCAACTCAAATCGGCGTTCGAATCTCTGCGACGAACTCTTAGATCCCATTTTCTCTCCAGGGCTTTGCCACGAGACGAGAAAGACGGCAAGGACTCAAAGAACCACTCGCCAAAGAAGTACCGCTCGTTCCGCTCAGCTCCGCACCAGTCCATCCACGCCAAGTTGCAGGAGACGAAGGCGCAGGAGCGCTCGCCTCATAAGACCTCGCCGCAGAAACAGAGGAAAAAGATGCAGGGGCACAGCTTCGATGAGGGGGCTGCCCAGGATGGTAAGAACTACTTGCATTTTGCTGGTTTAGCGATTCGGCCGAGGAAATCATGATAATTGTGTCTTCCTATACTTAAGTAAGATAGATAGGTACATTATTTCAAATATTTCACAATTTTTATACGTAAATGAAGATAATGAGTATTTTTTACAATTTAATCAGCACAAAAGCTGTACACGAGCTTTAACATCCATTGTATCTGTACAATGCAAGCATCGCACATTTCTCGCGTCAGCATTAAATACAATGACTTTATAATAATTGCTGTATTTGCGATTACGCCAAACGTTGGTTGGTCCTAAATTGGTTCTGATGTTACAAACCCTTTGGGTTCATGCTGATTGAGAACAAAATTTCCAGGGGAAAGATAAGGTAGGTATTATATCCAGTCAGTGAAACCACTTAAACTTAGGCACGCGCACTGAACGTCGTACTACGTATTGTACAAGTACAGTTCGCTAATTTCGCTTATCAGTTTGCATACCTACGGACTACGGACAGTAGACAGTTTCGTTCGCAATGACTTCGTCAAATCTGAACGCACCACTCCTCACATTCCAGGGCCGGCTGCGGGCGAGCCGCGCGAGTTCCGCTCGCCGCGCCGGCGCCCGCGCTCGGCCGACCCCGCGCCGGCGCCCGCGCCCGCGCCCGCGCATGCGCACGCCGCGCCGGCGCGCCCCGGCGCCGTCACCAACGGACACGACGCGCCGCGCCCGGTCAAGCCTACTGGTAAAAATGCTTGCTCATCCTTAGAAGCGTATAAAAGTCCCCGATCCTGACCCTTCCTATTGTAGCCAGCTGCACTTTCTGCTGAGAGAGACAGTGGTATCTGTGTATTCTCCGTCGCTCTACTTATAACGACCCCTACAGGCTTACACACATATACAATATCCGTAGGATGTCGATCACATACGACGGCCTAGCCGAGGTGACAATCGCTATCGCTTCGACAACGAAACGCTTTGTCTCTCTATCACTCTTCCATATTAGTGCGATAGTGACAGTTGCGTTTCGATCGATACGGAGCGTAAGCGATTGGCATGTTGGCTACGCGGCCTGTACCGTCTTTGCCATAAGGGCACACGGGGCCCGTGTCCAGGGCCCCCATCCTCAGGGGGCCCCGAAGGACAGACAGTATAACAGCATATTTGATTACCCATAATAATTCTAATTAGCTTTCTTTACTTTCCAAAAGGGCCCCAAATTCTTACGTGCTCATGGGCCCCAGCATAGTTTGAGAGGCCCTGCATACGACTTTTAAGAGCTTGCAAGGTGAATGCAGCCGGACTGATAGTCCTGAAGTCCGCCCGATTACTTAAGTTCAAGTTTATTGACAGTTGATAACCGCATAGTCTTAAACAAATTAAAGATAATGTGTCGCGGCCTGAACCTACTCCTAACAAAATCTCAGCCACGTGTTTGAACTTCTAACTACATACTTACCTATAATTTCTCAACTGAAATAAATCCTAATTATTTTGTGTTGATTACTGCATCTGTCTCTGATGATCAATTGCCTCTCTGATAATCAGAAACAGGAGTATCCCTGTGATACGTCTAAATACTATTACCTCTATCCATTAAATATAACTTTAAATACGTCATACTTTTAGAAGTTTATCAATTTATCTAACATTACTTGTCTATTTATCATAGAGAATGACTTGAAACTTCTTCAGTGTATAGAAAAATAACAAATGTTGTGCTCCTGCCTGATGCTTGTACCCTATCCTATGTGGTCTTTATAATGAGAATATAGCTCTACTTAAATTAACCATTTAAAATCCATTGGGTCTGTATAGGCTCACTACGGGGGCGCCGCGGCAGTATCTTGCCCGCGAGATTACCCGTTCCTCTCTAATAATTAATACAGTTAGAAATAAAACCGGGCAAGTGCGAGTCGGACTCGCGCACGAAGGGTTCCGTACCATAATGCAAAAACAGCAAAAAAAAAAAACGGTCACCCATCCAAGTACTGACCTCGCCCGACGTTGCTTAACTTCGGTCAAAAATCACGTTTGTTGTATGGGAGCTCCACTTAAATCTTTATTTTATTCTGTTTTTAGTATTTGTTGTTATAGCGGCAATAGAAATACATCATCTGTGAAAATTTCAACTGTCTAGCTATCATGGTTCGTGAGATACAGCCTGGTGACAGACGGACGGACGGACAGACGGACGGACGGACTGACAGCGAAGTCTTAATAATAGGGTCCCGTTTTACCCTTTGGGTACGGAACCCTAAAAAGATGGGTAGTCTATTTAGTTCGCGATGTACTGTTGCGGCGCTCCTGCGCTGAGCTCATTGGTCACTAAAAGTTTTACAGTAATGAACAGGAAAAAATAACATACGTCGATTATTTTTTCAATAGGTAATTTTTCCAGTTTGTCGTGGTAGAACTTTTTGCGACTGCCAGACCCTATGTACCTTCCAACCACCCCCCTAATCCATGAAATTATTTATAATTAAGCTAGTAGCTATGATCTTCCACATCTCATAAATAGAACCTAGAGCGAATTCTCATTATGCAAAAACATGTTCAGTAGAAATTTCTTCTGTAGGTTTGCCGTTGAGTAGAGGGGCTAGTAGTAGAGTTAGGTCTTCGAGGGGCGGACGGTCGCCGTCGGCGCCGGCTAAGCCGGTCAATGGGGTCACAGTGGGGGTCAATGGGGTCAATGGGGCCACAGGAACGCCGGGCCGGGGCCGCCGCAGTCGGAGCATTTCGAAAGTGGGCATAAAATTGGGTGCGTACCAACCTGTGACTGTTGCGTCGACGCTCTCTTGTGTGGATCCGGCTTTTGTACTGTTTTATTTTTTGTTTTGTCTGTCGTGAAGGACTTGGGCCCGTTAAATGATCGGTTTTCTGCGACAGACTTAGTTCGTGAAATTGGTGTTTCAATGGCTGTTATCACTTTTCAAAACATACACCTGCTTTCTATATTCTGCTGCGAGATCCTCGGCGAGTGTGCCGGGAAAAAATATTATAGAAACAAACTAGGACATGAACTTTTAATATTCTGTATTACTTTAAATATTTTTTATGCTTCTGAATTATTCTACTTACTTGATTAAGTTTAAGTTTGTTCCTCATCAAAATTGACAAAATAATGTCATCTATTGAAACACCAGCATTTTGCCATGAGTTTGGAATGTATACTGATGAATACGGAGGCGTGTATTTATTTTAAAGTTCTACTTTCAGGCAGTAGTCCATTTCTGAAGTCACGCAATCGTATTCCATGCCTTGTTCTCTGATTTGAAGCTTTAGCATGATTGTTGCTTGTTGTTGCTTGGTTTCAAAATTGTCGAGATATCAAGTCTGCGTCAACGCAACGTCGGTCACAGCACCGATTGGGAATGGCTTCACTCCGTGTGACAGATTCTTATTTAACGTGAGCTCTACTAAGTGATTATGGAAATTGAACCTTACCAAAGCAGTTGTTGTATACGGACTTATACAAACTTTATAAAAAATTCAAAGCTAAGGCGTAATATGAGTTTATATTATCGTTATGGTGATATTAGGCTGATTACAGCCTTATAAGACCCTTATACCGCTATTATACAGCTTTTATAAGTTCTTTTACAACTTATGTATTACGAAGTTTAACTTTGCCTGTAACTAAAGTGCTAATATTTCATTACCGTTTGGCGACAAGTAAACTTCATAATTGAAACTAATACATAAGGTACAAATTCCCTGAATGAAAGTTGAGCAAGCGTTATATAAGAGTCGTAATATTTGTACCTACGTCCGTGTGTCACACCCCGAGCACCGTCACCATAGATTTATATTTGGGGGAAACGTTAACTGTAAATAATTTAAAAGGGTATAAGAATATAGATGCAGATGTCTAGAGATATAAAGATAATTTCAGGTTAAATAATGTAATTAAAAATCTTTCAAACTTTTGGGCATTTTGTCCGAGTCATTTTATTAATAATGATTATGGTACCAGCAAAACAACTTGCAGTTTCAGTCAATATTACATTTGTGGCTGGCTAATATAATAACCAGACACATCTGGTTCTGGTATAACGATTTATTTAATTCACAAATGTTTAAAATAAACGAATGGTATTTTTTTTTGCATGCAACGTATTTTGTTTATTAGGTAGGTACCTACTTAAATAAATCAGGATGACCAATCCATATGCATTTAGGGGCACATACAGAAGTGTGTACTAAGAATTGCACCATTTTAAGTAAATATATATATCATCCTGATTTATCAATAGGTACAGAGTGACATAAGTGTTAGAGTTAGAAACCTGCAATTAAACCGTTCACTTTTCAATCTGTTTCTTTAGGACATGTTTTTAAAACGTTGTTTTATTTGTTTTATTCTTCATGTATTTGAAAACCTACAATGATAAAATATGAAATATCACCCATTATTGCCATTAGATCACATAGACTACCTGATCTTATCTGCAATTACTTATTATATAAATATCACATATTCAAGTAGGCATGACTACTTGTTGAAATCCTTTAAATTCACCTAACGTCAACACAATCCCTTAAAACTACACAACAAATACCATCACAAATAATCCTTTAGCTCCCTACTAAGTTGTATAAGAGCCGTATAAGCGCTGTATAACCGACATTACCGCCGACTCTTCCAGACGACGACATTCCCGCGCACCGCAGCGCGTCCGTCGCCAAGGATCACTTCTTCGACGACTCACCCGTGGTCAAGTCCCCGCCGGAGCCCACCCGGGTGAAGTCTCCCGAGCAGATGAACATGCGGTCGCCGGATCCGGTCAACTGGACCGTACCCCTCGACACCGGGAAGACATTTACGGTCACTCAGAACGTGAAGAGCGGTGAGTTAGGCCTTCTAAGGGTGCTAGGTGGCAAGTGTAGTTAGACGTGGAACTGATTTTACGACCGTTATAATTATAACCGTTATGAAGATAGAATAAGCGTGTACAGTCTGCAGGGATAACTGACCCCGCAGCATTTGTTCGCAGGGCGGGGGGTCAACTATATCTGCAGCTGATTGTACATTTTGACTGTTTTAAAGTAAAACATGAGAATCTTAATTTCGAATATTGCGCTTGGTCTTTTGAGACTGTTATACGATTTGTGTAACTAAGAATGAATACGTAAAAAAAGTTTCACATACTTCGATAAGTTCTGTACAAAAGAGTATCTTTTTCTGAATTAATCTTAGTGACGGTTTTTCAGGATGTAGATGATAATTTGTTAATAAGTAGACGATATAAGTTGTATATACCTACATATTTTTAAGCCTGAAGTTTTTTCATTTCATACAAACTTACTATTGTTACCTATAAGACGAATACAAACGCCATTCTTTTAGCTACAATACAATAAATGTAACATTTTTTTGTTTCTATCTAAATCTTTTTTTTTACAAGTAAATAGGTACTTAAGTAGACCTTAGATTTTTAATAGAATCTTATTTTTATTTACGAAGAAGATACTCTTTACAGGTAGGTAAAATAAATTAGTTTAAAATAAAACCTTTAGCCCATAATGTAGGTAAAATAAGTAATTCAATAGACAAGAATAAACCAGAGACAACCATGCCATTACACATTCATATCATTAGTTTTTAAATATATTTTTTTAAATTCTTTACCACGTTTTGTCTCATTTACTTACTCGAATCTTTGATTCGTGAAAGAGAGAGATGTTTCCTTACCAATTTTTTTTTATATATTGATAAATGGATCTTTATGACGGTCCATCGTTTGAAAAACTTAGTACTAATAAAACTAAAATCTAAAATAGCCAGAACATTTTTTCTATTAAGAAGATTTTTTTATTGAAATATGCCAGGTAAAACTATCATTCATTGTATGATGTGTGATTAGTAAAATAGAGAAACACTAGTATAACGGTAGAGCTTGCCACACACACCCGTTTGACTCAAGACACACGATCATTCGTATTTAGATTAGAACACAAAACTCATTAAACAGCGTCATCCATTTCGAATGACATCACATTGTTTAATTTCAGATCATCTTATTGAGCATTTGATTTATTTTATCTTATGTCCACAAAACAATCTAAGCATATACCTAACCTGTCTCGTCCCACGTCCTAACTAGTAGGTACCTACTATACTGGGTCAAGCAGATCTTATCAGTAGAAAAAGGCGGCAAATTTGAAAAATGTAGGCGCGAAAGGATATCGTCCCATAGAAAATTTTAATTTCGCGCCTTTTTCTACTGACAAGATTTGCTTGACCATCTATAGTTACCTACCTCCAATCATAAAGGGTATAGCAGGGTAGCCTTTGAAAAATTGCCCCTAGCGTTTTTGGGTCGAAACTATAATCAAACGATGCCTTTTGAAGAGGTAATACCCTGCACAAAGTTTCATCCCTCTGTTACCCCCTGGGGGTAAAAAAAAACCCGATTAACCCCAAAACTGTTTTATTAATTTTTTCCTAAACTATGAAAGTGACGAATTTCAAATTTTGTACAAATATTAATGAGACTAAATGCTATATATTAAAAAAATATGACCCACCTAACCTTTTTAAATTCTTGTAAAAAAAAAAATAATCATCCTGTATAACAAGTTCGACTCTTGGTACACACACCATTTTTTTTCAAATATGAACCAATTTATATTGTACATCATACAAAATTTTCATCGTCCTAGCCCAGAAGGAACATTGCGAAATCAATATGAATTGGCTCTTTGGTCCCTACTATTCATTTAACTCCTACTAAGAGCCTAATATAGGGTGGTTCAGTTCAAAAAACATTGTTTTTTTCCGACGGGGCACCCCCTTATTTTTATTACACTTATACCTAATGCTGATAAAATACACCAATTTTCGTAACTTTATCTCAACTACAAAAAAATTGAAATTTTGCATGTTAGTATGAAACCCGAAAAAAAAGTATTTTTATTCAGAATTTTATTTAAGTATCTGTTTTCACACTATTTGCACATGTGATTTATAAGTTTTGAAGAAGAAAAACAGTGTTATTTCTATTTTTTGTGAATTTGTCAAAAGTAAGATTTATTGAATTTCGCCTAAAAAAATCGTAAAAAATAGAAATAAAAATGTTTCTTTACTTAATAACTTTTAAATAACACTTTCAAATAATGTGAAAACTACTAGTAACATAAAAATCAAATAATAATAAATTATATTTTGGATTTCATACAACTTTGTAAAATACAAAGTGTTTGAACACCCCCTTGTAGTTGAGATAAGATTACAAAACTTGGCATATTTTGTCAACATAATAAGTGTAACAAAATGAGGGGGTGCTGCTTCTTCTAGCTAGAGTTTGGTTTTTTTCTATACTAACGTTTTCTATAATGAGTAGTGCCTACTAAATAGTACATTCATTTTAATTTCGCAATATTCCTTCTGGGCTACGTCGATGAAAATTTTGTATGATGTACAATATAAATTGGTTCATATTTGAAAAAAAAATGGTGTGTGTACCAAGAGTCGAACTTGTTATACAGAGGGATTAATTTTTTTTTTTTTTACAAAATTTAAATGGTTATGAGGGTCATATTTTTTTAATATATGGCTTTTAGTCTCATCAATATTTGTACAAAATTTTAAATTCGTCACTTTCATAGTTTAGGAAAAAATAAATAAAACAGTTTTGGGGTTAATCGGGTTTTTTTTTCACTCCCAGGGGGTAACAGAGGGATGAAACTTTGTGCAGGGTATTACCTCTTCAAAGGGCATCGTTTGATTATAGTTTCGACCCAAAAACGCTGGGGGCAATTTTTCAAAGGCTACCCTGCTACCCATTTTGTACAAATATTAAATCATTATGAAATGGAACAGTTTTCATTTGTAATACCTTTGATACGAGTTTGATACATTCAAAAATATTGCATTGTGGGCCGCTACAGGTCAAAAATAATATGCAAAAACTAAACGCAACCATTTTGGCATTTGTCACAGAGCATAGCGCGAAAATTCGACCATAGACACATTGCGCAAATTAAAAAAATCAAACGCCATTTTGTTTTGCGGACATAGAACGTAACTTTACTCACGTTTCACGTCACCGGCCATACAACTCGCTCACCACATTTCAGATGAGACCGTAAAGCGCCCTAGCTCAGAGTTTAAGGGCGCGTCGGTGGCAGAAGACGGACCCAAGCCCCAAGGTACGCCGACCACCGCCATCGCCTAGTCATCGCCACACAGTGTGACAGACCATGCGACAGTGAACTCTCAGACAAAGTCACGAGATCACTGCCACATAAGCACCACACACGATCGACACCAGAAAACTATAATCTGTTTTATATAATTATATTTATTCGATAGTTCATGATTAAATTGTGTTAATCCAATAATTGAAATGCTTTTATTCATTTATCCGTGCTCTGCTGAGGCGTCGAACACGTATGTATCCACTTGTCCGTGTGTGTGTCTGTTTCGATGTTTGCGTGCACTTCACTTGTTTGGCACTTTAACGATTCATCGTTGGCTCTCAGATGCTCAATTAGCAATCGTATACCTGTGATCCTTAAAAAAAACTGACATTCTGGTTGAGTATGTTTGTTCCAAATGAATGTCGTGCTCATATTTTTTTATTTAGAAGAAAACATTTGTTTTTTTTACAGTCATCCAATAGAATTGCAGGATCTGGCAAACGTTCTATTCTCAAGTTATCTAGGACGGTAAAAAATAGAGTGCTTGTCATTTATTTGATCACAGATATACGCCTTGACAATCAAATTGAACATCTGACGTCAGTTCACTTTGCATGCCGCCTGCCCTGGCTATTGAATTGAGTCAATTCAGCATCATTCGTGTTCAACAATATTCATTAAATACTTTTTCAGTCAACTGAGTCATATCAATAATTTGTTTTTAGTCAACATACTTAGTATAAGTTAAGTCGTTAGGCTACTGACTTGATTTAATAGTTATTTGGTAGTCATAGGTATCGGAAAGATGCTAGTTTGAAAGGATAAACAATAATAAGATATACTACTGATTATTTAATTTTCTAGATGCTAATGACTTGGCTCATATTTATTCCAAAAATATTGTTATAATATCTACACTTTGTTGAACATTTGTGATAAAATATGTTCAGATTCTGCTATTAATTAAATTGGCGTCTTTTTGATTACATCTTTACCTACATTCAGAAATGAATTAGTCATAACCATTGACTTTAAAAATTACATGAAAGGCTAATAAGGGCTTCCATAAGACTGGGTCCGTCTCTTTCCAAGTAAAACGGTAGAAATATGTTATTGTACATTTTTTGAAGCTAATTTCATCTCATAAGCCTAATAGTACCATTATAGAAATTAGCTTGCATGTCTGTTACTACGAAATTACTAAAAATTACTATTCTTGATATAGTTTCTGATTCTGGTTCTCCCTTTGAGAGACGCATGTTGTATAGAGTTCTTTCTTGACTTACAACGAATTATCTTCTTAGATTATTCTGAGTATTTATAAAATTAACATAGGTATATTTAATATTATAATAATTTAATATATTATCTATATCAGTAGGCACATAAGTACTGTGCTACATAATGTACTTATGATGTGGAGAAGTAAGTATTTAAGTAGAAACACCAAATATAGGTAGAACATCAATGTTGACTCAAAGAATTGCTAAGTTGTTATATAATAAAAATAGATGTTGTTCGATATATTTGTGTATGTGCTTTATATGGGAAGTTTCAAATCAGATATTGATGACATTGATGTACCTCTACCTCTATATTTTATATAAGTACGTAAACTATCAACGATCTAATCTAAAGTTCCAAATATATAGATTCAAAATTAGTAAAGGCAGCTTGTTTTATAACTTAAATAAAATATTCTCATTTGAAACTTCCTCTTCTAGCTTCCTCTACACTTAACTAAATATCGCATCAAATATTTTCAGAAATCGCTCCAATCCACCACCAGCAGATGTCGCCCATTCGCTCGCTGAAGAAGAGCGACTCACCGAATAGCCTCAGCAAGCGCACCGACAAAACCCCCACCACCCCCGTCAGCCTCACCCCCATCGACGAAACTAAAGCCCTCGATATGAACAAACTGAATGGAGTCAACGGGGTCAACGGAGTCAACGGGGTTAATAGCAATCAACTGACACCCGAAACTCCCGTTCAGGACTTTAAAGAAGTCGTCAAGAAGTCGACTGAAGCGACTCAAGTCGCTCCGGGAGTGGTCGACACCACTGTAGTGAACGACGGGCCGACGGATGGACTGACCGCCGCCGAGGTGCTAGACAGGGCCCGCACGAGATTCGACAAGTTCTGGGGAAAGAAAGAGGAAGACAACGTGTAGATGATCATGAGTTGTTCGAGTTCAATATTGGATTTGGAAGGGTATTTTAACTTTGACGGCTTTGAAGACCAGTTCTGGTTGGTCGAGTCATTTTATTGGGCTGATTAGTAATGCAACAGTACCTTATGCTTCCCTGTGATTTGTATATTACAAGATATTCTCGGCAAGGCTAAGGGCCAAACTGATCAACGTCACGCAGCAGAGATCTATGAAACTTCACATACAGTGAAGTTTTGTGAACGCTTTAACGGTGACAGATGGTGGCCTTTGGTGCAATCGATTCTAAGAATTGTGTAAGGTCTGATTTTCAGCTTATTCAAGGTCTAAGTAAATCGGGTCTGAACGGACCTAACTGGAAAAGAAAGTCTTGAATATCCGAGAATATTTACTGGATTGTTTTGTAATGTAGATTAAAATCTAAGCTCAATATTAAAGCCACGACATGCAATATTGAACATTGGACAGAAATGTAGGAAAAAATAATTAAAATGCAGTATTTAAAAACTGTTAAGATTAAGATAATGCTTCGCTTTATAACGACGACTGTAATACGTATGTATTTTTAATATTTATTTAAATATTTAATGTTATGATGGATCACAGTCTATTTAATAGGAGTGTGGTGGCTTGTGATAGTAGCGTTGAATATTGAGTAACGTTGAATTAAGTATGATTTATTGTCTAAAATATTGAAAGCGTGATAGGATATTTCACGTGAAGCCACTTCGCACTTACATTTCGCAAGATCCCTACCCATTTCTCTCATTCAGTTCAAATCACTGCCTATAACGACATACTTAAGCATATTTATCTATATATAAATATATGTTCTATTCATTAATATCTCATATAGAAACAATATTTATGTATATCTGTATTTTGTGACTTCTTAAATATTTGTGAAATATTTCATTCGATTATACTTACATAATTAATTATTTTGTTAAGTTTATTTCTACATTGTATGTAGGTATAAATAGGTATATCATGTGTATGTAAGTATAAAATTTTATATAAAATGGCTAATCCCGAAATAAAATTTAATAAATAAATCATTATTACGTAAACGTGTTAAGTTACATTCTACGGGTGAACGAGTCGAGTCGTATATTAGGTAGGTACTTAACCTAAAATCGCAGATGATTCAAAATTATATTTATTTACGTCGATGTTAGCACAACTAAACCGTCCAACCCAACATAGTGTTTTTTTGGCAATTTTAAAATTATTTAATTTTGATGTTCAAGTGTATTTTCCTATTTTTGCCACCTTGAATCCGAACAAACCTAACCAATAGGCCAATCACAGCACTTCACTATTTGGCGCGAAGCGCCAATCAGTAAAAAAAAACATTGTGGACTTTGTGGATTTTGATTTCCTACTCAAAGGACATTTACGTAAACACGTAACAATAATTTGGTGTGATAAATAGTTGCTAAAGATGGATATATCGAGATTTACACGAAATTCTTGCCGCCTCTGTTTAACTGAAAGCGATTTTAATGTGTCCCTGTTCGGCAGTTATGCCAGGAAAACCCACATAGTGGAAAAAATCCTAGCGACGATGAAAGTTGTTATAGAAGACACAGATCCGCTCACGACCATCTGCTACAAGTGCGCAGGCAACGTTGAGAGGTATTACGACTTTGTAACAGTTATAAAGAAGAGTCAGAATCGCCTGAACTACAACAAACGCGAGCTTAATCTAGGCCTGTTGGATGAATCCTTCAATCGCCGTCGCGTGTCTTACGTGAGGGAAGAGGTAGAAGCCAGCGATTATACTTTCTCTTTTCTCGAAATACCGGAGGAGAGAAGAGAAAAGTCCTCTAGTCCTTTATTTTCGTATATATCGCCACAGAAGCCGCTGAAAGAGGAGGCAGATATTTGGAAAACGCCCCGACAAGTCGGCCAGAACAAAAAGTTAGAGTCTAGCGAGAAGAAGCGGCAAAGTAACCGCTCGCGAGACTTGTTCGAGACTCAGTCGCAAGAAGAAGAGCAGCCAAAAGGTTTCGATTGGAAACTGACCCCCGACGACAATATTATAAAGAGAGTCCGAGCGAAATTCGGCTGGTCTTAGAAATCAGCCGTTCTAACATATTTTTTTTCTTAATATAAAATTGACAACTGTTAAAAATTAATAAATTAATTTTGTTATACCTTACATTCCGTAGACAGGGTAAAAATATTTGTTTGTTGATAATTTTAATAATGAAGTTGATTGATTTTAACAAATGTTTAAGACGCCGTGCGTTGGCAAATTGTAACAACTATATTATTAATTCCGTATTTCGTATACGACTTCTATTAAGGTATTATTAATTCCTAGTCAATGTCAGTGTGAATTAAAATTGGAATTAGAAAAACATGTTACATACCAAGATCTACGCTACGTTGAAAAATGAGAAATATGGCGTCTTTATATACCTACCTATTTAAAGTTTTCAATTTTTAAGTTCCTAAGTCAATCTAACATCCATCCTTCATTTATTTTAAACATCTGATAACGAAATGATATTATAAGGCTAACGATTATAATGTTAGGTGTATAATGTATTTAATACATTAATTTTAATAATAATACCTTTCAGAATGTCTATTGTTAATTTTTTGTAAGTTCCTATTTATGATTGTTATTTTTTTCGCGCACAAACTCTTTGAATTATCATCTCATTCCTTCAGGCAAAAACACTTGTTATTTAATTGTATTAATATAAAGCCAGTACCTATCTTGTTATATAGTCAATGCGGCCAATTCCGTCATATGGAAAATTCCGTCAACAAGCATTTTTCTTTAAAACGGTACACAATTGGTAATTTCCTCGACAAAGCAGCGATAGCTGTTAGTTTCAGCAATCGCTGCTTTGTCGAGACAATTACTAATTGTGAAACGCTGGTTGGCGGAATATTTTCCATATGACGGAATTGGCCGCATTGACTAATTTAGCAGAGAAATTCAAAAATTTGTCTTGTTTAAAGTATACCATATGAGCCCTGCCGTATGTAGACTCCATAGTTGGTAATGATAGCTTTGCTACTGATTTATAATAGCGTGTGTTTATTTTCTGTTGTTACTTCAAAATGAACACCTAAATAAAATTTTGAAAGTATGATGCATATTTCTTTGGATATTAACGCATTCACTGCCAGGGGGCCGTTTTTCAAAAGCTTATAACTTGTAATACAGTGGCCTTTGAACAAACTTGTACGTTGTGCGTTGGTGGCAGTGAATGTGTTAAACAGACAAAACCCTAACCACTACACTTAAGTATAAGTAAAATTGAAGCGATTTTATAAGTCATTTCGAACCCAATACTACACAACACACAGGCTTAGGCCCAATTTAGACGGTTCACGATTCAAAATCTTACGTACGATTTTCGTTACCTACATTGCAGTATTCGGTCGATCGACTGAATTAATTGTAACCCAAGTAGCACAGATTAGCTGTATAGCAGCCGCATAATGAAGTACGAATACGCTTGAAGCTGGAATATAAAAGCTGCATAAGAGCTGTATAAGCGTCTTTTCAGCTTTTATAACTCTTAAATGGGCACAAATTAGGCAGCCTTAAGTTCACATAGCTACTTAAGAGCATTGTAGCAGCAATTTAACGGAATTATAAGGGGTAACAGGAGTTATAAGAGATGTATATTGACTGGGTAAGAGACCACCAGTTACCCTTTATTCAGCTAATATGTCACATGTGCGCCCTAATACCGGGAAAGACTGACGTTGGGCTGAATAAAAGATAATTAATAACATACTTTTACACCTCTGCCTTAAAAATCAGCTATTATATTTCGTATAGTGAGGACGAACGCAGAGGTGAACATATTTATATTGAATCAAAAACGTTAAGCGCAACGACACCATAAGTCATTTTGTTAAAGTGTTTAGTTAAATGTTTGTACATGATCTTTTATATATTAATGCGAAAAAGATGTTTGGGAATGCAAGTTTATTGACATTATATATATACATTATCTAAGAAAATTTCAGTGCGCCACGAAAATAATCAGTATTTATTTAAATAAATGATATAAATAAGCTATGTGTAAAAACTATTTCAGTGGTTTGGACAGAATTATGACATAAAAAGTTAATAATACGTTATAGAAAGTACTAAACTAATGATTTAGGTTAAGAACTCAGGCAGAAAACCTTATTGTTACCCTTAAAAGTTGGAAAAGCAATTTCAATTTTGTAGGTTATATACAATAAAATGGCGGTCAATGTTAAAAAGCAACGTGAACCTTTAAAATTCTAATATGCAGCATAGGACTGTTATATATCTGACAAAGATACTTAAGTGAACCACTATACAGTCCAAGTCGTTATTTCGATACACGAGTGAACCTCTAAACAATTATAAGGCATCTTGTGGACGTTTAAACAGCCGCTATGCAGACAGTCCCAATCGTAGTATAATAGGCTGCTTAGCGGTAAACATGTTCAGCGCTAAGCCGTATTATGCGCCACATGTGTTCGATTATACGTCTATTGGTTCCATAATAGTTCACTCGTTCTCCCTTATAATAAGTCAGCGAAATAAAAGCTGCTTTAGCGGTAAACATGTTCAGCGATAAGCTGTATTATGCGCCTCATGTGTTCCATTATACGTCTATTGGCTTCATAATAGTTCATTCGTGCTTCCTTAAAAAGTCAGAATAATAAAAGCTGCTTAGCGGTAAACATGTTCAGCTATAAGCTGTATTATGCCCATGCCCCGTGTGTTCCATTTATACGTCTATTAGCTTCATATTAGTTCACTCGTGCTCCCTTAAAAGTCAGCGTAATAAAAGCTGCTTAGCGGTAAACATGTTCAGCGATAAGCTGTATTATGCGCCACGTGTGTTCCATTAAACGTCTATTGGCTTCATAATAGTTCATTCGTGCTTCCTTAAAAAGTCAGCGCAATAAAAGCTGCTTAGCGGTAAACACGTTCAGCGATGAGCTGTATTATGCGCCACTTGTGTTCCATTATACGTCTATTGGCTTCATATTAGTTCACTCATGGCCCCTTAAAAGTCAGTGTAATAAAAGCTGCTTAGCGGTAATCATGTTAAGCGACAAGCTGTATTATGTGCCACATGTGTTCCATTATACGTCTATTAGCTTCATAATAGTTCACTTGTGCTCCCTTAATAAGTCAACGTAATAAAAGTCCACAATTACCTCCTTATACAGCACATGGCGTAATTTTATCCACTAAACAGACCTTATAACGGTTAAAGCATTTGATAACCCTTAAAGCTGTATAGGGTCGTAGCAAATATACCTTTATATCACTCTTTGCATATTAATGGTAGTTTTCAGAGCCGTAATGCAGCTTTTAATCAGCCCTAAGCTATATAAATATTACTGAGATCTATTATACAGCTGTAGGACCACGAGTGTGCTCTTATAAGTGTCTTAATACGCACAGAGCGTTAGATAGAACTAAAAGTGAGTAGTTATAGAGCTATCTGTGCTACTTGGGAAGTACCTACTCTGTAGTTAGCAATGTATCGAATTAATCAAATATTGCATGCAAGTTCTTGAACCGTCTAAATAGGGCTATAGACAGTAGGTAAGATGTCGGGAATTTAAAAGTAAAACAAGTAATAGTTAATTCATGACTTTATTTCATTTCCATATCAATTCATACACCGATTAGTCTAGAGAAAAATAACTCGTCGCTTCCTATAAGAAACCTTATTATACAAATCACATTCATTTTACGCCAAGATAATTCGCAGTACTCTACACAAGTTTAATACAATACTGACATCAGTAAAACTGACAATATCTCTATACTAAGATCACATTTCGAATATTGATAACAGTGTCAGTTTTACTGATTCTATCCGATTTCAAAGACGCGAGATAATACTACACTAAACCTTTTAAAGGGGCCCACTGATTAACAGTCCGCCTGACGGTATCGGCCTGTCAGTTAGAACAGAATTTTGACAGTTCCGAACAACTAACAGGCCGATACCGTCCGGTGGACTGTTAATCAGTGGGCCCCTTAAGGCCGGCCGCGGACGATACTTTCAAGTCGGACGATACTTTGAAGATAAAGTTCGATCTGCCACCGACCTAGCTTGACCAGTCGTCAACTCAATTTCTTAACAAATCTGTAAACCAAACTGAACCGCTTAGCCCATAATTAAATAATGGTTGATATATTTTGCAAGTGCGAAAAGAATAAACATATCACATTAGCCAGTATAGGTATTTAAAATAAACGATGCTTTCTGTTTTAGGTAGAAAATGCTAAGTATTTTTTTATTAGTAATTCATTCCATTGGCAGTAAATATAATTTAACGTCTGGTTAATTTTGAATGTGTCGGATAGGGCAACAGGTATAATTTATATTATGATGATCATTCAATATGACCATGACCTCTGATCGTTTTAGGCTAGTATGCAAACATAAAGATTGACAACAATCAGTTGAGGAGCTATTAAATAGCTACAACCGAAGTAGTACCTACATACAAAGAAAGATAGGCAGCGCATCAATTTTATTCATAATTAAAAAGAGTATCAGACTGACAGTCAAGTAAAAGGTTCACATTAAAGTAAACACTGAAACATAGTGTCAACATCAAGATATACAACATAACTTTTTTTTAAAGCCGTGGTCCCGAAATCAATTTATTATGCTCAAATAAATCTACATAAAATTCATTGTTATTATTGGTCTTTCAACGAGCAAAAACAATAATTGGGCAAATATACAATTACCCTGTACTACCATGCACGAAAACATTAAAACAATTTCATCAATGAGTATTGCTAGGAAATTATTCCTACATTAAACCAAACTACGAGTTCACACTGAAGCGTTTTATGGTGACTAGTTTCAAAATATCGAAGTAGTGACGAATCGTCTAACTTCCATACACATTTTGAATTACGCGCCTTTTCTACTGACAAATTTGTTTTCACCTCAGCAGCTCGAACAAGGGTACTTTGCTTCTTAAAAACAGTGAGCAAAATGCGATTTTGCTCACTGAGTCATTTTGTCTCACTCAGTGAGCAAAATCGCATTTTGCTCACTGATTGAGTCTCACTCAGTGAGCAAAATGCGATTTTGCTCACTGAGTGAGACAAAATGACATTCAAGTGCCCTTTATAGTCATTTCAACATGCGGGGTCTAATACAAGTTCGATATACTTGGGTTCTATTATCTCTGTCCCTCTAGGTATATTCTCACTGCTTAGGGTGAAAAATTTTGTGTACTACACGAGATCAAAGTTATTTACATCTCGTGCGCTTTTGAATCCCTTACTACGCTCAAGATTCTAAATTAGATTATCTATCTATATAGAATCTTTCGCTTGCACGGGACTCGAAGAAATATCAAACTTTGATCTCTTGTTGTACAAATAAGTATTTCCAAACTATACCACAGTCATTCTTAAGCGACATATGTGCACTTTTTGCACCCTATTCCGTTGTTATAAGATCTTTTTTACGTTGACATCGAATGTACGACATGCATAAAACGCTCCATTGCGCCATCAGTCTAAAAATGAACATGCCAAATTTAAATACATTTGAGTAAAAAAAAAAACTGCGTTATAAATTATGAAAACAAATCCATAGCTTTTTTACTCACATGTAACATGGGCTATTAATCACGTTCTACATTTCCTAAAACTATTGTACATATTGTAATACCCCTTTTTCAAATAAATTTAAACCTTGTTTAAGAGCTGGTAAAAGTATTTATTTTATAAACATATTTAGTTGTCAAGTTCTTTGATATTGACTCTTTAAGGTTTAGAATTTCAATTATCCTCATTTAACACAACACAACATAAGGATAGAAATATGTTTAAACTATTTTAACAAATATTTGAACAAGTAAATAAGCTGAAGCATAGATAACGATACAAGACAGACTTCTTTTACATGTAGACATCATTACTAGGGTAACCTTATAAACATAAGTATGAAAAAACCGGCCAAGTGCGAGTCGGACTCGCGCACGAAGGGTTCCGTACCATTGCGCAAAAATCGGCAAAAAAATCACATTTGTTGTATGGGAGCCCCACTTAAATATTTATTTTATTTTGATTTTAGTATTTGTTGTTATAGCGGCAACAGAAATACATCTGTGAAAATTTCAACTGTCTAGCTATCACGCTTTACGAGTTACAGCCTGGTGACAGACAAACGGACGGACAGACGGACAGCGGAGTCTTAGTAATAGGGTCCCGTTTTTACCCTTTGGGTACGGAACCCTAAAAAAGTAATATTTTTGCAATTAATCAAATCAAAAAACCTCACCATGAACTTTGTTCAAAACAATTAGGTTTTTTTTTTGTGAAAGTATTAGTGAGTACAGACAGTAACACTCTTAACTGTACATCGGTGGACCTTAGGCCTTTTGTAATAATGTCCACCGATGTACAGCTATTAACAGTGTGGACGATGGTACAGCGTATACATAGAATTAGGTGACCAGAAACTCACCAATAATCACAAATAATCTACCTCGCGTTATCCCGGCATTTTCCCACGGCTGATGGAATCCTGGGATCCGCTTGGCAACTAATCCTAAGAATTGGCGTAGGCACCAGATTTTACGAAAGCGACTGCCATGTTTTTGTATTTGTTTTTGTCGATTTACCCCATTTATTTGAATGTCTTGTTTCGTTGTTTTATTTTAATAGTACATGATCTGTGAAAAGCTACCGACTGTATCTTTAACTATGTTTGAAACACTGGAACACTTTGAGTTATACAAGTTATTATATTTATAATATATCGATGAAATGAACAACACCACTTGTACATTCTTGCATACCATCAAGAATGCACAAGTAACTTGACGCACAACTATACAATTTTACACAAAGTAAAATTATTAAAAATAGTTTCTGTTAAATGGAATGTTAAGGTGAATTAGTGATAATTCTATACTAATTTAGACGTCACTAGTATTATTTAGAATAACGGCTTTATATTACTAAAATAATCGTTCGTATTTTGATCGTAACAGGCGATTCAACAAATATATCTCTACATGCGCTGACAATTTTGTCTCTGTACCACATATAAGCCGTCGTTTGCCGGAGCACGGATCCGCGTACGAGGAAAATATTAGAAAAAAACAATCACGGCACACGAAAGGATAATAGACTGAAATATCCGATTACCAAAGACTAAAATTGTCTATGCGCACTTAGGGCAACGAAAGTAGAAACACCAGATTTTATCGATGACATAACAAGTACCTATATTCGGAAGACGATTATGGAACCTTCTTTCAAAGATTTTATCGAAATGAAGGTAGATAATACGTAAGTAATTTTAAAAGAAAAGACAACAGAATAGTGAAAAGAAGGTTCTACTCTATGGCACTATTTATCGATGTTCGTTGCAATTATTAAAATAAAAAAAGGTTGTTAGTTGTCTCCGTCAGTCACGGTTAACTTATTTACAAAAAGAAGCTTTCAAGGCAAAGTTAATGTGTATCGGATTTTGTAAAATACCAAAACAATAAACACGACAAAAACAATAAAATAAAAAGAAAAACGAAAAACACGTCAAAACAAAAACTAGTTCGAGAAAAGTACGGACATGCTTAACTAACTAATAATATTGCAAGTTCAAAAATTCTAGAGCGATTTAAAAATATATCACAATAATCACTAATCTAAGAAAACGTACTTGCAAAAACTAAACGCTAACATGAGATTAAAAAAGATTTTGTTAATGGGGGCTATGGACGAGTGAATTTAGCTCTTATGGTCCACGATTTAAGGTTGATATTATCAATTTAGCTCATATTTTGTTAGGTTAAATTATTCTACTAGGAACAAACAAGCATAACTTCAAACCACCGTCCCCACGACTAAAGCAGAGACGGTTTCCACATAGATTTTCGTACATTGACCTTTCTGTTGTTATCTCTATTGCACGCGGATAATTATATTGCTGTGTGACACAGTGACTTTGACAACCGGCATCATGAGCGGGACAGCAATATAATTATGCACGTGCCATTGAGATAGGAACAGGCGAGTCAATGTACGGAAATCTATGTGGAAAGCGTCCCTGCCTTATTCAAAACTTGCCCTTTTCAATAAAAATACTAATAAAGTTTTTTTTACGCCTCAACTTTGTAATACTGGAAAAGCGGCTCAAATAAAAACGTGAGAACAAATCTTAAAATGTCTCTAAAGCTATACACAGTCTAAAGGAAGCTACAGCGATTTTTTTTGTTACATTTTTATATTTTTAACTGTACGTCAACACGACACCGAATAACGCCATCTGTCGGCAAACATTCTACAATAAAGACTTATGCATTTCTCGTACCTTACGTCTAACGTTCTTCCACTCATTAAAATAGCATTAAATCACATCGCTCGGTTCTATACTAAATAAATCAAATTCGTTTGAAGCGTCAGGTGACCACAGACAGGGCCAGATTTCCGCCTAGTCCAGTAGAGCCCGGACCTAGGCAACCTAGCAATGGTTTTAAGATGGAGAAGGGGGGGCCCCCCTAAATTCTAAGTGCCATACCAAGTGCCTAGGGTGTCTATATCCGGCCTTACAACAGATTACCTACCAGACTCTACATAAAGAAGCGTATGTCATGAATCGCGGTCGCCACACATGGACGCCATTTATTCATCGAGTCACAAGATTCAGTTATGTACTACGCCTTCCTCAACATCTATAAATTATTTTATTGATGTTTCTAATGTACAAAGGCAGGTGCCGAAAAATTCCAAAAATACAATTGTTGATCCGAAATTCTCACATATTTGTATGAAGAACGAATCTTCCCATTTCTTAATTAGAAACTTTTCGAACTTTTTGGAAACTTTCCACAACGTAGTCAACTACAGTCACGTTTACCGTACACGTGAATGTAACGGGTATAAGCGGACTCTCTTACTATACTTTGGCATGCCAACTTTGTCAGTGGAAAAGGGCGCGAAACTAAAAATTTGTATGGGACATCGATCCTTTGCGCCAACATTTTTCTAATTACCGCCTTTTTTTACTAACAAAGCTGGTTTAAACTAAATTACTTGGTACGATAGAAGCGTCTATGTGTGGTAACCACGACTCATATCCAGTAGGTCTATCCACCCCTTATTTCTCTTGTGAGGAGGAGCTGGAAGCGCGGCCCCGGCCCTTTCTCTTGGTGTCTTCTGCGCTCTCGGTGACCTTTTCGGCGGAGCCCCCGGCTTCGCTCAGTTTACTTGGTGGCTGCTGCTGGGTGGGGGTGTTGCCGCCCTAAATAAAATAAAAAGTCAGTTAATGGGGAATAAAATAAAACATTTATTCTGCAAAGTAGTTCTAAAGGCTTTATAATAACTCCATTTATATATCAAATCTTCGAGTTAAGTCAGATTAGATAAGAGTCGTGCAGTGCCCGAGTACTCTATCAGCACATATTCCTCCCTCGGCAGTACAGTCGCCATCAAATATATCGGAGCTGCCGAGATGGTCAAAAATATCTGAACACGCACTCTAGCGCCTTGAAAATAGAGGCGTGTTCCGATATTAGTGAGGACCTTGGCCGCTCCGATATATCTGATAGCGACTGAACATCGCTTGCGTTACTTAAATACTTATGTAACGAATGCAGCGGTAAGTGATCAAATCTAGAATGGCCTGGCTTTTATTGCTGTTTATTGGCGCCAAGTGTCAATGTCAAGTTACTATACAAGAAAAATAGATGGTATTAGAAATAAGAATTGAATTTGTTTAGCTTTAAAGTCGAACAAAACACGTTTAATCGCGATTTAATTTCTTTGCAAGTAATGAGTGTATTAGGATCGTGAGACGGATAGTTCAGCTCAACGCCTTCAACGAGCACGGTATTCAATTCAATTCTCTTTATTTCAGATAAAGCATCTATATCGTGTTAGTTACTAAGCAAATAAATCTTAAGCTAACTTAAATACTATGTTAGTAAAATAAATTAAATTATTCTTAAAACCTACAGGCCAGCCTATTTGACATAAGTCGCTAAAGACTTGACCTGATCTAGCCAATGTGCCAGTATACTACAACTAAATCTGCTCGCAATCACCTTCAGTATGCCATTCGGACTAGCTCGGACGCGTCCCATTAGCGATTCAACTCACTTTTTTCCGGCTGGCCTTGTCGGCCTTCCTGCTGGGCTTGTGGTCATCTTCGTCCCTGTCCCGCGCTCCCTTGCGGCTCATGACGCCCAGAAGTTTGCTGACCATGCTGTTCTTGGAGCGGCATTCCGTCTCCGTCGGCTCTGGGCACTGAAACAATTTCAACATTTTCTTGATCAGTCGTGCCAAAACAGGATTTGAGCGTTTATTTCATTTTTTGCCATTTTTATAAATTGTGACCTTTTTTGCCACTTTTGTGTTATTTCTACTCAGAATCACGAGCTCTTTCGATCCTAATGGGTTAAAAAAATGTCCCAGTTTTTTTCCTATTGCGTTACCATTTCCCCATATAATTTGTATGGCGGTAACAAAAAGGAAAGTTTGAATAATGTATGGAAATTTTAGGACTCTTTTTTTCTTCTATAAGGATGAAAAGGGCTCGCGATCCTGACTAGAAATAACACAAAAGTGGAAAAAAAGGTCACAATATATAAAAATGGCAAAAAATAAAAGGAACGCTCATTTGAGTAAAAATTAGCTAACAAATTTTCAACCTAGACCAATTTTTTTTATAACATTACGTAGCAAACGAGCGGAGGAATCGCCTGATGGTAAGCGATTACCGTCGCCCATGGCCACCCGCAACACCCGAGGTTGTAAGTGCGTTGCCGGTCATAAAGATGAGAGTACCTACGCTCTTTCCTTGAAGGTTTGAAGGTCGTATCGGTTCGGAAATACTGCAACCATGTCTTACGATGTCTCTTAAACCTTAATTAGGCAGAAAGATGTCAGTAATCACCCAAAATTGAACACCATCTATTTTGGCCCTTGCCTTATAAAGGTTTAAAATATCCTATGATCAAAGATGCCCAGAGTAGGACTGCTGAAGCAGTTGGCGCTGTTAGGCGCCATATTCTTTGTGGTAAAAGTTTCCGTATAATGTCCGGAGCCATACAGCTAATTCAAAAATGATTAAACAAGTAAAGTCAAAATAAAAATGTCAAATACCTTCATCGTGTCCACAGACTCCTGTCTCTTCAGCACTTCCTTCTTCCCCTCCGTTCTCTTCTCAATCTTCTCCTGTTTCTTAATCTCCTTCTCCTGCCTCTCCGCCTTCTCAATCTTCTCCAGTTTCTCAATCTTCTCCAGCTTCTTAATCTCCGCTTTCTCCTGCCTCTCCAACTTCTCCTGTTTCTTCGCTTCCGCTTTCTCCTGTTTGCTTTCCACTCTCTTCACTGACCCCGTTCTTTCTATAGCTTTCTCTCTTTTATCGTCTTTTGGAGCTTCTTCCTTTAATTCCAGTTTCTTTATAGACTCTTGCTTTTTTAACTCTGGCTTCTCCTTTTTGCTTTTCTCCTTTGGTTTATCTTCTTCTTTGAGACTGGAGTCGGATTTCTTTCTGGTTTTATCTTTAGGCTGGTCTGCGGGTGTTTCTTGTGGGGGTGTCTTCTTTTTGTCTTCTGGCTTCTTCTTTTCTTTATCCTCGGAGAGCATTGAGATGTTGTCCGTGCTGGAACGGCTTTCGTCGAGACGGAGGTTGTCTGTAAGAAAAAATACGGTAACAATCATTATCAATTGTCACAGCGTCTGGTTGACGTAACTGGTGACCGAAGAGCTGGCGGCTACCTCGCACAACGTATCAGCATTGCGATACAGCGAGGAAATGCCGCCAGCATCCTGGGTACAGTGCCTCAAGGGCCTATTCTAGATTTAAGCTAGTTATCACTTTCGTTTAGTAGTACCACTGTATAATATCTAGTATGTAAATAAATTATCTTTATATTGTCACAGTTCAGACTAAATTGTCACATAGTCTAAAAATAACTGATAATTCAGTGTGCAAAAGGGACATTGCGTAATAATATGAACATAACATGAGTGCGAAAGAGGAGGGCTACAAATGAAAGCCCTGGACCACATTTGAGCTGCATAGAATGTGCAAAACGTAAGGTTAGCGGACTGGAAAATACGTAAAGCTGTATTCAGGAGACACAGTGGGCGATTATAATTTAGAATATAGCTACTGTTACAAAAGCAAATAAATTACGCAATCACATATTATTCCTGAAGTCAATACTTCCAATGACATTTGACATTTTTTCGATTTTTGACAGGCAATCTTTTACACTGAGATCTGCAGTGTAATCAACTTCAAGACCGTGCTTTACCGATAGTTAAATATCTCGACGAATCCAAGTCAACTGAAGTGTCAGGTGCGATTGAGTCTTACGCACCTGACACTTCAGTGGACTTGAATGACTCGTCGGAGAGGGACAGAGACGCGAAAGAGTTGGACGCGTCGAAGGACTATAGTTGTGTCTGTGGAAGTATCCAAGTCCTCAGAAGTGTCAGATGCGAAGGACTCAACGGAGAGGGACAGAGACGCAAAGGAGTTAGACGCAAAGGAGTTAGACGCAAAGGAGTTAGACGCAAAGGAGTTAGACGCATCGAAGGTCTATATCCTAAGATTTCATAGACATTTCTTACCAATAGTAGTATCTCTCGAAGTATCCAAGTCGACAGAAGTGTCAGGTGCGAAGGACTCATCGGACAGTGAAAGCGACGCAAAGGAGTTGGACGCGTCGAAGGTCTTCTCGAGGCTCGTCTTCGGCGAGGATGTGAAGATGCTCGGGGTCATCTGCTTGGCAGGTGTCCTGGGAACAACGTTTTGTTGGATTACCTTAAATTACAATTTAAGATGGATAACAATATTGATTAGTATAAGTTATGGATTCATTTTAAAAGTTGTGTGTCAAAATTCATTTACGAGTCTTGTTTTTTGTCCTCAAAACATGGGATAGAGTGTAGCTTTTTGTATGAGATGAAATTTAGTTTTTAATTTTTCTCATGTAAAATATAATCTACAGCTAGAAAGACATACGATAGCACTCGACTTTTATTAAATGTTTGATAGAAGACGGAGATACAAGCGCGACAGAGTGGTCAGAAACAAAGACAACGAAAAGAATTTGGACCCACGTACACACTTGTTCTTGGTTTGTCTCAGGGCCTCCTAACGAGTGTGTAAGGAACGAAGGAAACTGGACCAAATACCTTGAACCATTTTCTATTTGGTTTTAAAAAAAGTGTAGATAGTTGGGTCCCCGAGTCACTTGTCAGAATCTCCAAGCGTACCTATTGGGCGCGATCTTGGCGTGGTGCGTGGGCGAGTCCTTCTCCTCCGCTATCCTGGGCAGCGGCGGCTCCTCCTTGTCCTGCGGCGGCGGCGTGGGCGGCGCGGCGGGCGCGGGCGCGCGCCACACCACGCCGCGCCGCGCCGGCCCGGACACGGACACGGCGGTGACGCCGCCGCAGCACAGCGGGGAGATCGAGCATTTGGACTCGGCGGAGCGCGGGTGCAGCCTGGAATGGAAGGGTTGTTTAAGTTTATGTGAGCCTAGTCCTCTTGAACTCAGGTTATTTACTCAAAACAAAACAATACAAAAAAAAATATCAAGCATTATTATAGAACTAATGCAGTATAATTATCATATATACAAAGCTTTATTTTGCATGGTATAGTTACACATATTACACATAAAAATGTAACATGCGACGTATCCGACACGTCAATTCGTCATCGTCAACTACGTACATTACATTACAATACAAGTGCGGAAAATAGGAAATTTGCAACGAGTAGCGATAAATTAAAACACAACCGAAGGGAGTGTTTTAAATCAACACGAGTTGCGAATTACCTATTCTCACATGTATCGTACAACGTTTTACAGTACATATGGTCCATTAAATTTTCGACATAGTTACGTAATGTGCTAACTATCGCACTAGTGCGATAAAGTAGCACCATATGTACTTTAAAATTAATGGAATGTATGGGTGACATTTATGTCACAGAAATATAGAAGCATGATCATGAACATAAAAACAAGCCTTCTTGAAATAATATTCCAACGGAGGCACAATACTTAGCATGTTATGAACTTAAACATTACATTATTCTTTGTCCAATATCCAAACGAGTCACCGAAATTGACACATGAGCAAGAATGACAGAAACGCGGCGCCCATGTTAAATGTAAATGTATGCCTAGCGGCCTCAGCGTGCTCCGTTCAAATCCCTTGGACACGACGCCACGCTGCACGCTTGGACAAATATGGCGCTGGAAACTCGGGAGACCACGGAACGCACGCTCGTCGCTCACGGCGCCCGCCATACACTGGTTAAAACAAATATATGGAGGCTGGCGTCAGTGTGCGAGCGTGCGTTTCGTGACCTCGGCATTACACGAAGGGCCACTTGCACCATCCCACTGACCCGGGGTTAAGCGGTTAAACCGTTAACCTGGGTAACCGGTAACCATGGTAACTCCAAGTTTAACCGGTTAACCCCGGGTTAGTGGCAAGTGGCGCTAAGGAGACGTCACCTGTCAGGGGAGAGCGCTCGGCGTAGTAGAGGCGAGGCGGGGTCGCGGCGCGCCCAGGCGCGGCGGCCGCACTCGCGCGCCGCCAGCGGCGACGGGCTGCGCGCCTCGCACCGGCTGTTAGTGACGCATGCCGTGAGGTTACTTACGTACACAATGGGTACACAACATAGACTAGGAATCCTCTAGACGGAGTTTAGAGCAATTATTTCATGAAACCGATGCTGCCAAAAATACTGGGGTGCGGGGGACGAGGTGAGCGAGTCCCGTGCCGTGATTGGTCCGTTCAAAGACACGGACGTCACACAAAGACACTTTGACTCGAAAATGGAGTAAAACTACCGTATATTTGTGGCAGAGGGGGTAGCGCTACTATGGTCAGTCTGGAGGATGTCTTGTCTGTGGTACACAAGCACAGGCAACAATGTGCGTATCTATATCCTCGTAAGACCCAGCATATAAAGTTATCATATTTTTAATTTGAACCTTATTCTATAAGTAAATTGGAACGAATTTCGTTTGTTTTAAAAAGCAATGAAACAAAAGAAATGCTACTTTATTTGGTTGATGAAAGGTTCAAGTTAGATTGCACGATTATGTACATTGTAATGTACATTTAGTCTCAGCAGGATATTGAAAGGTACACGTGAAAACGATTAAAGTTAGACCAAGATAAGTATGCAAAGATTTTGATAGCACACGCAGTGCAATTTCAAAGAAGTTTGACGTTTAAAATAACACTTGCACTGCGTGTAGTATCAAAATTGTTGCAGACTTTTCTTGATCTAACTCTAGACCTTTATCTCACCAATAACAAAGTTGACATTGACAGTCATGTCGAACAAAAACTAAAAATACTAAAAAATAGGACGGAAGATGCAAACTGGATTACAACTTTCGCCCTATTCTTTTTAATTTTTCTATTAAATTACACTTTTCGTTTATGTTATTGGTGAAAAAAGAGCTTCATTTTGAATGAACAAGATGTAACAGTATCGAACCGAACAAATTCCTTTAGTACCGTTTGGTAACCAAAATTTCGTAACCAGCTACAGAATGGGAATCAAGATTCCCAGTTTGTAGCCGGTTACATATTGGGCCAGCGTGTTACCGTTTGGTAACTAAATTTGGTAACTAGCTATAAAACAGGAATCTAAAATTCCCTGTATGTAGCCAGTTACGAATGGGGCCAGAGTGGTACCGTTTGGTAAATAAGTTTTGTAACTGGCTACAAAATGGGAATCCAAAATTACCTGTTTGTAGCCGGTTACGAATTGGGACAGAGGACACTCACTGATCGGAGTTTATTGTACCAATTCGAGGCTAGAACGGTGTACATACGAAAGCACTTCAGACTTATTGTCATTGTCATTGCATACGTTCATTTTAAGTTTTAATGATAATTTCTCGCTGACTGTACATTTTATCAAAAATCTGTGAATGCCAATTGTCACCACTTAGAAAGTTAGATGGTCACTTCAAAAGTCCCATTTTGTAACCAGTTACAACGCGGGATATTTTTTCCCGTTTGGAAGCTGGTTACCAACCGTGGTTACGAATCGGTAATTCAAAAGTCCCATTTTGTAACCAGTTACAACCTGGGATTTATTTTTCCCGTTTCGAAGCCGGTTACCAAACGTGGTTACAAATCGGTAATGGAAAAGTCCCAATTTGAAGCCAGTTACGAATTGGTATTTCTTTCCCGTTTCGAAGCTGGTTACCAATTTTTAGTTACCAAACGGTACTAAAGGAACAAATTTCGCGCTGAGTAAATGAATATCGTGCGTAATATGTGTGCAGACATTCAGTGAAAATGAAGTGATGTAGTGTGCCCATGAAACCCTTTGAAAGTGTAAAGTGAATTTAGATATATTTAGATATCTATGCATTTGTACATTCACACCGTGATTATGATTTATGACAGACGGCACAAGTGAGCACACACTTTAATGTTTCTGATATTATCAGCAATTTATACCGGAAAAACAGGATCGGTAATCTGATTTTACAATTTTCTAGACTTCTAAAGTATTACTCTTGTTATGTCGCAGTGTATATTATTTATATCAACCGATTGTATAGATTATTTATATCAAAACTAAAACAGATTATAGAATCAGAATACCGCTCTTACTGTTTCATAGCATTCCCCTGATCCCCTGATGATAGATAATGATTACCCGATCCCGATACGTATACAATTTGATTAAAATAAAATATTGATCAATAAAAATTAAAAATAGTCTGTGACAAACTGCGCTGCACAGTTGAGTTGCTCGAGGCAAATAATAATTCGGTGGGGGTAATTTTTGAATGCTTCTATAGTTATTCTATAAGTACGTTGGTTTCTATGTAATTTAGGTATAGTTCGGTGGTTTCAACGTGATGTTACCTGGTGGGCGACTGCGGCGGCGGCTGCGGCGACGGCGACGGCGTCCGTGCGAGAGGCGACAGCGGCATGTGTTGTAGCGACGCTCGGCGAACCTCCGCCCCGCCCGCTACCAGCTTGTGTTTCAGACCGTGGAGCGAAGACGGCCTAGAATATAATGTACCTTTTGATACTACTGGAATTTACAGATAAAAACACGTATTTAGTCTACCACAGGGGTCGACAAACCGTGGCTCACTCTTTCGAGGTACAATTGCGTCTCTTTAAGCCACTTAAAATACTAACACTTGGAGATCCCAGATTAGATAGATGATTTCTACTCCAGTTGGCTCTTCTTCTCAAAAGTTTGCCGACATAAATAGTACTACCGTACAGAAAGGACACTTCCTACAAAGCCGAAGTTTGACAGCGATTCAGGGTCGAATCATGTTGTCCCTTTCTAATGTATGGCACTATCCCTTTCGGCTATTTAGGGTTGTCAAAATTCAAGTGATTATCTTATATGTGGTCGTGCACGCAAAAGGACGTCAAGTGGTGTCAACTCTAATAATTGCTCGGAGCAATGCTGAGCCGAACGGAGCCGAGTTTCCCGAAGTCAGGAGTGTCTCCCCACTGCCATGGTCTATCACAATGGAGGAATATCAAACCATACCGTTGGTAGTGCGTGGTGGTGGCGGCGGCGTGCAGCGGACTATCACCACAGGGCGACGAGGGCGCCGACGGCGACGCCAGCTCCACCCCCGACACCATCTGTTACAAGATATAACATGTCACATTCCACTCTAGACATTATATTGCAACTGAATATAACCAAATGGTCAGCCAGTTTTATTTACACCTTGATCGGATCCCAAATTAAAGAGTGTGAATGTGTGTGTGATATGTACATGCAAACAGGGCTCGGAAAAGGTTTTATTTTTCCGGGGAAGGAATATTAGTTTGTGTTACAAGGGATCAAAATGATATATTTCCGTCAAGGGCGTACATTGAATCCTGATCGTAATGAGGGATTCAAGTGTTAACGCCCAAGACGAAATAATTTTGATACCGTGCGACACATACTGCTTTTCACATCAACTATGAGGAAAATAAAAAAATCTTAGTGTTGACACAATTATTATGTTTCAAAATATTATTCAAGCTAAAAAAAATGCAAAAAATAACAAAAACAGTGTCCTAGAACAGAAAAGTGCCACTTTGATCCCCTTAGCAGGGAGGAAAAGTACCACTTTGATCCCATCTAGCGGGGAAGAAAAAGCGCTTTTCCGAATACGTGATGTGAAAAGGTTTTATTTTTCCGGGGAAGGAAAAGGATTTCGTTTCCGTTTGCAGTTACCGGTATAGAACGGTACTATTGAGATACCAGTTTACGTCAAATTCGTTCGTCATTCGTTTTTGTGGAACGGAATTAATCGGATAAATTGAAATTATAGAACGAGAAAGTATTACTGTTTCTTTCACGTATGAAGAAGAGTTTAACCGAACGCCTCAGAAAGCCGAGTTTAACCGGTATTAAGTACTTATATCGTTCTCCGCGAACCACAAAATTTCGTTCCATCTTCTTACCGGTATTTTTTAGTTCGCGTTTTTTAATGAACTCAATAATTAGGCATTTCAATACCAGCTCCGAGCCCTGTATACAACATCAGAAGATTAGATGATCCTACTCCATTTTGACACCGACACTGTGACAATGACACCGTAGCTCGAATGGCCCATGTGAGATGTAACTGTTGAGAATGAAGTCGTACCTGGTGCATTTCCTGCGACGCCCTCTTAGTAGAGATCCTCCTGAACAGCGAACATCTTCGTCTCGGACGCGGCCGCGGCGGTGCCGACGCACGGCGACCGCCACCGATTCGTCGTCTCCCTCCCGCCTGCGTATACCGTACTCTTTACTCCAATTTTTCCAAGGTATTTTAACCTTTTCGACGCCGTGTCAAACACAAAAGCTGTCACTCAGACGCCACGTCACCGACGTGTCAAAACTGAAATTGAACTTTATGCATATGCACGTAGGTCTATGTTGCTCTGTGGTATGTGACGGATTAATCCGTCTTCGGCGTTGGACCTACGGTGCGGATACTGCGGATATGTCCGTCATTGGCGTCAAAAAGGTTAACTCAAATAGTTAATGGAAATTGAATCTTCTAAACTATAGTTATATTTCATATTTGATTCACTGTGTAAATAGTCGTGAGCAGGCGTGGTGTGGAGATGAATACAAAATCGTATGTTGACCTGTTGCGAAACTGAAGAACGTATTTTTACAATTATATTTAAACAACTTTATTGTTAATGTTTTAGAGGCGTAGGCATACACTTTATAAAAACTTATCCTACCAATTAAATAATAATGAACATCCTTTTAATTTCTAACACGATGCAAACCAATGAATGCCACCATTATCCAATTATTAATCAATCAGCTTTAAAACGAAGAAGCTCCACTTGCACCATCCCACTAACCCGAGGTTAAGCGGTTAAACCGTTAACTTAGTGACAAATTGTACTGGTAACCATGGTAACTCCAGGTTTAACCGGTTAACCCGGAGTTAGTGGAATGGTGCAAGTGGCGCTAAGTCGATCAATTCAAGACGGTTATTATGAATTTTGATTTATTAAATATGACGAGTAAAACCTTTTCCATTGAAATGACGAAGAGTGTCAAATGCCCAAAATGCCGAAGTGAAGTTTACCTGTATGGTGGTCTGGTCAAGCGGCGTGGCGCGCAGGGTGGCGTGCGGCGCCGCCAGCAGTAACCGGAGAACCTGGTACAGAGACAATCGTTTAGTTGATGAATACATATTTATAAAATCACCTCAAAAAGTGGGAGATTAGGCAGTCAAAAGACCATACGTGGGTCGACCTATAAGGTCATAATATATAGGCGGATAGAGTGGAGGTATTTCTCAGTGAGCTCGGCGCCGGCGAAAGCTGGCGTGAATCCGCGCAGGACCGAACAAAATGTGAATGCCTGTGAATGTCTGTATGTCTTTAGGCATTAAGTCCGCCATTTAAAAAAACGCACGCACAGCTCCAACTGTGTTTGGTCGTATGCACTGTGACTTTTAACCAAACCAAGTATTGTAAGTGAGGAGGTCAGAAGGGAGTTGTGGTGCGCCTCGTGTCGCGTCGACATCACAGTGCGGTTACAGTGCAGTTGCGATAGAACGTAGTAGTCCAACCGCGTACAAAGCGTCTTGTATTGTCAACCTTATTGCAATTAAATACGGTTCACCGTTAGTCAGTAAAGATTGTCACTGTTAGTGAGGGTAAGAAACGGCACCGACCTGCGTGTGCAGCAGCCCCTGCACGGACTCGCCGTTGAGCTGCGTGATGAGGTCGCCGGCGCGGAGCCCCGCGGCCCAGGCGGCGCCCTGCTCGCTCACGGCGGACACGAGGTGGTGCATGGTGTAGTAGTCCGTGTCGCCGTAGTACACGCGCACCGTGTGGATCGTGAACCCGAAGCCGCGGGGGCCGCGCCGGACCACGATCGGAGGTTTGGATGATTGGATCAGCCTATGACACGAAAAAAAACAGTGAAATACACAAGTTATTTGGACTTTTCAACGCGCACGCCCCTTACAAAAACCAAGGCCATACCGAGAGCAACAAGTTCAAATATTGGCAGGGTCGCCATGTGAGAACCTCATTAGCCTAACCCAGCATCCTCGAGGCAACTTAATCCCAATACTTCAGTCACATTTCCGCTGAAATTAGAAAAATCATCCTTACAAAGACCAACGTCATACCGAGAGCAACAAGTTCAAATATTGGAAGGGTCGCCATGTGAGAACTTCATTAGCCTAGCCCAGTATCCTCGTGGCAACTTAATCATAATAATTCAGGCGGGTTTAACTATTCAATGGTCACATTCATTGTCCGCTGAAATTAGAAAAATCATGGTATAAAATGATTGACAATACTCACGAGTGATTATGATGTGCGAACGGCGAAGGCGGGTCTCGACACGGCGAGGAGTCTCGAGAAGAATTGGTACTTGATGTGTTGCCCGCGCAGGGGGAACCTGCGCCGCCGTGGGTGCCCGTGTCTTCCGCTATTGAGACAGTATGTGATATAGCAAATACTAAGGCAGCCGTAAGCAATAGCGTCTGGCACATTGATGTTTCAATTAGACAGAAAATATGATAAATGCCACATCAATATTGTATCAAGGCTTCGTGGTTAGAATTAATATTGTATCAAGGCTTCGTAGTTAGAATTAATATTGTATCAAGGCCTCGTAGTTAGAATTAGTCTTGTTTGACAACAATAATAAAAGTCATGACTCTCTTTATAGTCATAGTCATAGTCATAGTCATAGTATTTATTTGCTAGAATTATGGTACATTGTAGATGGTGGACATTGATTTGGTAGTTCAACATAATTCACCACTATATAGGCATGCAAAACTTTACACTATACGTACATCTAGAACATTTTAATTCACATAGCACATGAAAATGTTCACTCAAGACATATTTTATACTTAAGTTAAAATTGGTAAATATTTACATTTATACACGAGCATATTGACATAAAACCGTCAAAGAAATATAATATAACATGTCAAGCTTAAAACTATTAAAATTAAAATAATTAAATATAAACAGTATAAAATAGTAACATACAATTATAATTATCAAAAAAAAAATTAAAAAAAAACCGGAGGCAAAATACCAGTATTATAAAATAAAAAGAATATCAATTTGCCTTTCTTTTGTCCATTTCATTATTTAATGCAATTAGAAGCATATATCAAAATATTCTTTTATATTGTAAAAACATTTTTCCCTTAGCCAACACCGAAGCTTCACTAAAAACAACTTGTAAGGCAGAACTCTGATTTGTTGAGGTATATGATTATAGATTTTAATGGACATTATGTAGCAATTTTTACTATTTAAGGCTGTTTTTGATATAGGTTTCGTAACACGAAATAAATCACGTGCACGCAAGTTTGGATTTTGAACTGGTTTGGAGAACATGTCAGGATTATTTCTAACAAACTTTGCATGCTCCAGTATATAAATGCTTGTGAGGGTCAATATATTAAGCCTTTTAAATAGTGGTTTACATGGGGCTAAGGGGTCTTCCCCACAAATCGCGCGTACACATCTCTTCTGAACTAAAAAAGCTCTATCTATATTTGTCGAGTTGCCCCATATGATGATTCCGTAACGGAGAAGCGACGAAACGTAACCATGATACGCTGTATCAAAAGTGCTGCTTATATCAAAAGTAATTAATTGCAATTAGTGCAACAACTTACACAAACTATACTTGAGTCTACATCTTTTCTTACTTTGGAGATAGACAGAAGGTTTATGTGACAAGTAACCAATTGTGCCAACTGTCTGCTTACCTGGATGTATCACCAGCGAGAGTCCGGAGGTGGAGGCGGAGCGACGCATCGCCTTCGGTGCGACGAGCGCCATCGGTTTCGTTTTTTCCGGACGATCAGGCTTGTCCACACTCTTTGCCTCTTTTTTCGGCGCGTCAGATCTGAAGGAAGACAATGATAAATTCATGAATGAAAGAAATTTCGGAACTACTTCGTTACTATGAGCAAACGTACAGATATAGTGCATAATTGTTTTCCATCGTATTTTCTCGGACACGTTCGTATTTGTCATGTTAATTCAGTCAATGTCAGTACTTTTTGTACCGAGACCGACTGAAACAACAATTCGTAAGTTTTCGTGAAAATACGATGGAAAATAATTATAAACTACATCTGTAAGCTGAAGCTGAAGTGGGACTGGGCGGGACACGTTTGCCGTATGCCGGATGACTTGTGGGCTAAAACGACAACCAATCAGGTCCCACATGAAACCCGGGGTCTCGGCAAACCTCGAGGGCGTTGGCGAGATGACCTTGACGCCTTTGATAGGAACTGGTAGGAGACGGGTCAAAACCGGGATACGTGGAAAGGGAGGAGGGAGGCTTTTGCCCAACAGTGGGACACTCTAGGCTCATATAAATAATAATAAATGACATATTTAAGTGATGAGTGACGGTAGTATTTTAGTTTAGAATAACTCACGCTCGGGAGGGCTGCGCGGGGTGCGGGCGCAGCGCGGGGCGGCGGCGCGCGGCGGGCGACACGTCGTCCGAGTCCGTCTGCGAGGACTCCGCCGTCGACGCTGACCCGCCGGGGATTATCATCTACGGAAACCAGAGTAAACGCCATTTTGTACGATGTTCAAGCAAAACAACTATTTATTACACTATAGGTTCGTATTTCTCTTACAAATTATGTATTTTTGAAATGAAAACTTCTTTAGCGGCGCTGTGCACTTTTTGAGGTGGGGAAAACATGTTAAACTCGAGACAGCGTAAGGCGTAAGGCGTAACCCTCTCTTTCTACCGCGCGGCGAAAATGTATGCCTGAGCCTGCTGTTTCGTTTAGGCGGCGCAGGGCGCTTGCGTGACGTCACGTGTGACGGACAATGTCATTGTGTTTCATTTAAATGTCATCTAGTGAGTTTCCCTCAAACTGGTTTTAATATAACTGTAGTACTCACAGTGATATGCTTAGGGGGTTTCAAGTAATGCGACGAAATAACGCTAGATGGCGTTAACCTCAATTATACATAGTCCTGCAGACATTTTGCACTAGATGGCGCTGTTATTAATATTTTGAGTTACAATGTCGTTGAGTTTTCACTTATGCCGGCACTCCCGGAGTGCAACCCGTTGTTTTTGTTTTCATGTAATAAAGGTAAACGTGTACTAGTGTTCGACATGCTAATGCCCAATAGATGACACCCTGCTGTCACCTCTATTGACAATGACTTAAGTTTCAAGATGACATGTACTGGGACCGCGTCGAGCACCAGTACATTAACCTTATGGCTTGTTGTGCCTTACAATTGTATTCACTTACCGGACACCTCGGGTGATGATGTAAAGGAGCAGTGGGTGTGCTCGGCGGCCCGGCGCTGTCGGGAGTGCCCGGCCAACTGTCCGTACTCTGTGGAACAATGTAATGCCGTTATACACATGTCATACACCGTAAATAGCATTACGGTTGAGAGGAGTGGGACTCGTCACAGCACTTTAAAATGCTATATTTTAAACTTTCATACATTTTGTATGAAGACGCGTGGGTTATATCGCGTGCGTGGGATTTTAGAGGTAATTATAAGTTATAATCGGTGTAGGTATAGGTACTACACTCACCCTCGAGTCATGTGACACCGCAGAAGTGTGTCTTCGCCATTGTGGCGAGGTTGAAGAAAAGGCAGCAAATAGCCCCGCCTCCTCGCCCGCCTCCGCTGTCGCTTCCGCTGCCTCGTCTGTATCCGCTTCGCTGTGGTTGTAGCGGTCGCAGCGGCCTACACAACAAACAGATTGTTACACATTTAAACATAAGGTGGTGGTACTGGTGCTCGACGCGGGCCCAGTACATGTCATCTTGAGACTTAAGTCATTGTCAATAGAGTGGGCATTAGCACGTCGAGCACTAGTACCACCACCTTACACACACCAGTAAATATTTTATTATTTCTGGCTTATCATATCAATCACATTCAATTAAAAAGTGCTGACTCTTTTTATTTTCTTACACTTACACAATAAACTTCATTACACAAACTAGAAATGTAAACAAAACACAAATGGCGGACTAATGCCAGTTGGCATTATCAACCAGTCAACCATAGAAACAAACAGACATTGGTACAAATAGTGCAGACAAGGTTCATGAATTATACCTTTCATCTACATAAACTACATACGTCAATTATCCTTGGGTAGGTAGTTTAAAATTGCTGTATAGTAATTCAATAAAAAACAAATTCAATCTTACTGTCGAAATAACTGGTGTCTTCATCGTTTTCCAGTTGAGGAATAAACTCTGCTTTCCGCCGCAGAAGGTTGTTCCAGTCCAGACCGCAGAAGTACACATGTTCCTGTTCAAATACAAACATTATCATTTATTAGATTAGCTGGAAGAAATCCCTCTAAATACAATACTGCTTAATTACTATAATTACCACTACTATACTCTGTACCCGGGACCCGGGTATGTCCTTAAACTACGTCCAGGACCCGGGTATGTCCTTAAACTACGTCCAAAACCACCAGTGGACGGGCAGCAGCGTCCCTCAGATTCGGTGTACTCGACTGCGATCGCCAACCCGCCTGCCAAGCGTGGCGATTATGGCATACACCCCCCAAAGGGGGAGGCCTATGTTCAGCAGTGGACGTCTTATGGCTGAGATGATGATACTCTGTATATTTAAATATCTAAAGATACGGAGTCTAGGAGTGGTAAAAGTAAACAAAATCCACTCTTAAATGGCTCCTTAAGCCAGTTGAGGGTAGATGAAAACATTACATGATCAAACAATGTAGGTTAAAGTCAGGTCGTTCAGTGACTGATCCTGGCGGTTTTGTATTTGGTTGGTCAAACAATAAATGTTATAACTACCCGAAAATGTACAAATTGTTTGTTTACGTTTATTTAAATACCTAAATATACAGACTACAACAATTATATCTGTACCAAAGTAAAGACAAAGTTTTTGTAAAATCTGACGTAAGCCTGCATAGGACCGTGCGAGAGTGTCACCATAGAGCCCCAATCTAAGATTTAGTGCCAGTTGCACCAAACCTCCTGTCACCGTTAACACGTTCGTTAAATTTTATTGTATGGGAAGTTTCATAGTTCACTGCTGAGTGACGTTGATCAGTCTGTCAACTGTGGTTGTTGCAACGGGCCCTTAAACTTGACACGAATATTGCCTATAAGGAGGTTCTGTCCCCACAGTTTCACGGACTTTCTGCCAACTTGTTGCCGAAATCGGAAACTTAAATTTAAGATTTATACTTCGCACCCTTAAATAAACAGGGGGTTCCTATGCTGTCCTCTACAGTCCAAGCACGTTCCCTATTGCCTGGCGCAGTTCAAAAAGTCAAGTACCACAAGGTCTGAGTTACCTTAACTTGATGAGTGCCGCCGGTTCCGAGTCGGTCCCTCGGGTTCCGCGCGAGCAGTTCTGTGATGATGGCTCTCGCCTCCACCGCTATAGGGAAGTCTTCTTCTGATGGCCACTCGATGTCATCTGTTAACATTACAATAAATTAGTTGACCGAGCGAGCACGAAGCGGGAGCGAATCGGGAGCGAAGCGTCTCAGTATCACCTTGGGCAAAAATGATTTCGTATATGTCTGTCCGTCGGTTGTCAGCTACATTCTTGTGAAAAGTTCAATATGGACTTATTTATCGATTTAGCCGTCACATTTGTATCGAAATGGGGAAGCCATACTTTTATTCAGTATTAAGCAATGCATAGACAGACTCGCGAGGTCTACCGCTATAGCTATAGATCAGCGGTCGGCAACGTTTTAGCAGCCAAGGGCCACATAATAGTTAACGAAGTTGACGCGGGCCGCACTTTGTTAATATTTATTTCTTTATCAGACATTGTCGTTTGTCAATATTACATACAAAACACGGGCCGCCTGTTGCCGACCGCTGCAACAACAACGCCACAACAACTGCAACAACGCTGTTAACAACGTATGAGTAAAGATAAGTAATACAAAATGGCCGGCATTTGAAGGTTATTGACATCATCAAGTACTGAAGTTCGAGAGGATAAACAACCAACATACCATTAACAGTGTGAGCAAACAGTTCTTCAGGCGTGTCTCCGAAGAAGGGCACGCAGCCGACTAGGAACTCGTAGAGAATGATGCCCATTGACCACCAGTCCACTGGCTTACCGTAGCCCTAAGGACAGACAGTAAAAATATATAGTAAGTCCTAATTGCCTATTCATTACTATACCCAGGGGATTTATATACGAGAATGATTTACACCAGCCAAAAAATAGGTAAAAACTGTAGAAACAAAAACTATTTAACAATTCTTAGCACATTTGGAGCTTAAGCTTTGGTTTCCTAGGAAAGCGGTGCCGTCATATAGCGGCCGTCATGTAGCGGTCGCAAAAAGACGGCCGTCTTTACGGTGACGACATGTGGAAAGTTCCACGGCGTCATAACACACCGTCAGCCACCAACGTCAAACGAAACTTATCCAGGAGAGAAAATGGACGACCTTGATTTAGCTTTAATAATTTACTTGGAGGATGAGCTATCATCAGAAGAGGAAAATAATCGTAGTGCGGAAGATAATTTATTCAATCTCGTGGTACAGAAGGTGCATTTGAGATTTTTGTAGAAATGGCTTCACCGCAATACCGCATTCAAATAAAACGTTCACTAAACTATCGACACCATCAAGACGGCCGTCATTCAAATGGCGACACCGCTTGTTGACTTTACGGTGTCAATCACCGCTCTCTAGGAAACCGCGCCATTTGGTTTACATAGACAACGTTCTAGTGACGTCATTCACCGTTTATTACGGCCGCTATATGACGGCACTGCATTCCTAGTAGTGATCCAAAAGACTCGAGCCTTTGGACCTCTGTTTTTTAGGGCTCGCCTCATCTCTTGACGCCTAAAAGGCTAAAAGCCTATTTAGCTCTTTAGCCCCCCGAGCCTAGTTCTATTTAAGAGCCTAGACTCTTGGGGCTAATAACCTTATTAAGCCCCTAAAAAAAGAGCCTATTTAGCTCTTTAGCCCCAAGCCTTAATAAGGTTATTAGCCCCAAGAGTCTAGGATCTTAAATAGAACTAGGCTCGGGGGCTAAAGAGCTAAATAGGCTTTTAGCCTTTTAGGCGTCAAGAAATGAGGCGAGCCCTAAAAAACCGGGCAAGTGCGAGTCGGACTCGCGCACGAAGGGTTCCGTACCATAAAGCAAAAAAAAAAACGAAAAAAAAGCAAAAAAAAAACGGTCACCCATCCAAGTACTGACCACTCCCGACGTTGCTTAACTTTGGTCAAAAATCACGTTTGTTGTATGGGAGCCCCATTTAAATCTTTATTTTATTCTGTTTTTAGTATTTGTTGTTATAGCGGCAACAGAAATACATCATCTGTGAACATTTCAACTGTCTAGCTATCACGGTTCGTGAGATACAGCCTGGTGACAGACGGACGGACGGACGGACGGACGGACGGACGGACAGCGAAGTCTTAGTAATAGGGTCCCGTTTTACCCTTTGGGTACGGAACCCTAAAAAAGAGCTAAAAGGCTCTTAGACCGGGAGATAGTGACACATTTTACTGGGTCATTTGTACCAGTATGGCGGTTCGTCAGGGGTCTAAGCATGTAATGAAGGAAAGAAAATGCTATGACCATAGCGCTGGTACCGGCGGCCCAATCGCGTGGGCGTTAGTCGAACGTGTCGGATAAAATACGAGTGTCGAACGATTTGTACCACAAAAATCCTCGTATTATTCGATAGTCCATAAAAAAGAAGTAGGCGGTAGCGTAATGCCATACTTCTCCGGTGTGACTTACAGCCCGCCATACTGAGGCGAACACGTTAATTAAAAAAAAAACAATTCAACCATTTGTACCAAGCTAATTTTTGCACAGGTGATCATCGTCGAGCAGCCATTCATGGACATCACCATGCCATACTTTTCGGATGGTTCCAAATGCCCGCCATACCGCCGCAAGGGAGTTAATTTTTTTTTTATTGCTAAACGATTTGTACCATCTTGAATTTTTTTTTCAACACTTTCTGTGTGATCATAAATGGAAATCTCATAATGCCATACCTGTAGGAGGTGGCAAATGTGTACAATATTTTTTTTTTATTTCAAGTATGGTGCCCCTTTTTCCCCCTATTAGAAGTATGGCAAATATAATAATGGTCACATTGCATCATATAATTTCCAAAAATCCAAATGCCATACTGGTACAAATCGTCAAAAAATTGTTTTTTGTTTTAAGTCTTGGCTTAAGTCTCACAGTCGTCCGCCCCGTAGTTATAATCTGAAATATATTTTTTTAGGTACAATTGTATCCAAACAAACAGAATATGATGATGCCATGCTGTAAAAAATTATTTTACGTATACATAGTCGTATTTTTGAAACGTGTCGATTAAATAAGTTTTTCAAGTATGGCAGCACTTTATCCCCCTACTATAAGTATGGCAATTATAATAACGGTCACATTTTATCAAATACTCTCCAAAAATTTAAATGCAATACTGGTACAAATCGTTTAGCAAAAAAAAAAATTAACTTCCTTGCGGCGGTATGGCGGGCATTTGGAACCATCCGAAAAGTATGGCATGGTGATGTCCATGAATGGCTGCTCGACGATGATCACCTGTGCAAAAATTAGCTTGGTACAAATGGTTGAATTGTTTTTTTTTCATTAACGTGTTCGCCTCAGTATGGCGGGCTGTAAGTCACACCGGAGAAGTATGGCATTACGCTACCGCCTACTTCTTTTTTATGGACTATCGAATAATACGAGGATTTTTGTGGTACAAATCGTTCGACACTCGTATTTTATCCGACACGTTCGACTAACGCCCACGCGATTGGGCCGCCGGTACCAGCGCTATGGTCATAGCATTTTCTTTCCTTCATTACATGCTTAGACCCCTGACGAACCGCCATACTGGTACAAATGACCCAGTAAAATGTGTCACTATCTCCCGGTCTATCTCCTTTGGATCACTAATTCCTAGGAACCCAGAGCTTTACTGCCTATTTATAATTCATAGTTTTGTAACTATTTTACAATAAGCAAAGTTATAAATATATGAAGTCATTTTGCGCACCCAAAACGCCAGGGTATGTTCATTATAATATTTTACTTCTTTAATAAAGATGGTAAAGTAATTAAATAATCGATGCATTTTTAACAGGTTAAACAGACAGATCCATCGATAGTCAGTAAGAGTTGATATTAGTGCATAGTTGTTATACTAACCTGTCTGAGTATGACCTCAGGGGCGATATACTCCGGGGTCCCACAAACTTGCTTGTCAGAAAACTGACGCGCTTCCCTGTCTGCGTACTCTTCATACAGGTTCGTCGCCACTGTAAACAAGTAATGAAGTCAAAAAGGCTGGTCAAATCAAAAAACCCCAAATTAGTCTCACGAACATATTGCACATACAAAATAATTCGGCCCGCAATGTAAAGCAGCACACAAGTTACGAGATACGAGCTTTTAAAACTAAATGTCAACGCTTGTTCGCAGTTACTATAAAAAGCTCGTATCTCGTATAATGTCATGTGTGCCTCGTAATGTTTGTAGTACATTGGTGCTCGGTAAATTTACAAAAAATTATTACGCGGTCATAATTAAGTGTAACTTAAAAAAACTTCTTAATGAATGGTAACACGGACAAATTCTATATCTGGTTTCATTTATTGCCCGTATTGGATTTACACACTATATAAGGAAATACACTGAAAAATAAGAATGAACATTACACAAGATACTCACAAGACATAAGACCCATCTTGCTGAGACCAAAGTCTGTCAGTTTTATATGTCCGGTGGCAGTGATCAATAAACTGCAACAAGAAAATTTGAATTAGTTTTATATATAACAAGTGCAAAAGTGTAGTGATTGCAGTCAAAGTTATTGTTCTGATGGAACAAACTGAAATGAGATTTATTTTTATACCACATCGGTATTGGAAGCAACGAAGAATACAGTCGCCTGATCGTAGGGGGTAAAGACAGCTTTGGCGAAGTTGTCTCTCCATGTCGGGTGGTAAAGGCTCGGCGCAGAGTAGAGCGACACATTCTTTGACTTCATTGTCAGGCTACGATTACAGCTGAAGGAGTTAATAGTGTGTTAAGTAGCTCACTTGTCAGGCTTCAGATCCCTGTGGACAACGCCATAAGAGTGCAGATACTCTACAGCAAGCACAGCTTCAGCGAAGTAATGTCTCGCCATGTCGGGTGGAAAAGGCCCGGCGCAGAGTAGAGCGACACATTCTTTGACTTCATTGTCAGGCTACGATTACAACTGAAGGAGTTAATAGTGTGTTAAGTAGCTTACTTGTCAGGCTTCAGATCCCTGTGGACAACGCCATAAGAGTGCAGATACTCTACAGCAAGCACAGCTTCAGCGAAGTAATGTCTCGCCATGTCGGGTGGTAAAGGCCCGGCGCGGAGTAGAGCGACACATTCTTTGACTTCATTGTCAGGCTACGATTACAGCTGAAGGAGTTAATAGTGTGTTAAGTAGCTCACTTGTCAGGCTTCAGATCCCTGTGGACAACGCCATAAGAGTGCAGATACTCTACAGCAAGCACAGCTTCAGCGAAGTAATGTCTCGCCATGTCGGGCGGTAAAGGCCCGGCGCGGAGTAGAGCGACACATTCTTTGACTTCATTGTCAGGCTACGATTACAACTGAAGGAGTTAATAGTGTGTTAAGTAGCTCACTTGTCAGGCTTCAGATCCCTGTGGACAACGCCATAAGAGTGCAGATACTCTACAGCAAGCACAGCTTCAGCGAAGTAATGTCTCGCCATGTCGGGTGGCAAAGGCCCGGCGCGGAGTAGAGCGACACATTCTTTGACTTAATTGTCGGGCTACGATTACAACTGAAGGAGTTAATAGTGTGTTAAGTAGCTTACTTGTCAGGCTTCAAGTCCCTGTGGACAACGCCATAAGAGTGCAGATACTCTACAGCAAGCACAGCTTCAGCGAAGTAATGTCTCGCCATGTCGGGTGGTAAAGGCCCGGCGCGGAGTAGAGCGACACATTCTTTGACTTAATTGTCAGGCTACGATTACAGCTGAAGGAGTTAATAGTGTGTTAAGTAGCTTACTTGTCAGGCTTCAAGTCCCTGTGTACTACGCCATAAGAGTGCAGATACTCTACAGCAAGCACAGCTTCAGCGAAGTAATGTCTCGCCATGTCGGGTGGAAAAGGCCCGGCGCGGAGTAGAGCGACACATTCTTTGACTTCATTGTCAGGCTACGATTACAACTGAAGGAGTTAATAGTGTGTTAAGTAGCTCACTTGTCAGGCTTCAAGTCCCTGTGTACTACGCCATAAGAGTGCAGATACTCTACAGCAAGCACAGCTTCAGCGAAGTAATGTCTCGCCATGTCGGGTGGTAAAGGCCCGGCGCGGAGCAGGGTGGCGCAGTCCCCGCCTTCGACGAACTCGAGGATGAGACAGAGGTGACGTTTAGTTTCGAAGGAGCAGTACATCGTTACCTGTATGAAATTGGAAAATGAAATTTGGTATAAAACACCCGTACATTAATAAAATAAAATAAAATAAAATAGTTTTTGACTGCAAAACACGTCAACTGACGCTCGGCTACATCCCAATATCGTTTCGTGCACCGACAAGGTTCACGATGACGCACCGCGCACGATAGACGTGGCGTTCAAAGGGGTATCTTTGTCACATAATAGCGATTACATTAGCAATAACAGTGGGGAGACACTCCTGACTTCGGGCAAACTCGGCTTCATTCGACTCAGCATTGCTCCGAGCAATTATTAGGGTTGGCACCACTTGACGTCCTTTTGCGTGCACTGCCACAGATAAGATAATCACTTGAATTTTGACAACCCTAAATAGCCGAAAGGGATAGTGCCATACATAGATAGAGATATCATGATTCGTCCCTGAACCGCTATCAACTTCGGTTTTGTAGGAGGTGTCCTTTCTGTACGGTAGTACTATTATTTATGGTATGGATGGTAATATAATAAGTAATCAACACAGTATCTTACCACAAAAGGGTTGTCAGCAAAACTAAGGATGTCCCTCTCCGCGAACGCCTGTTCCACTTGATTCCGAAGTATTAGGTTGTTTTTACTAATCTTCTTCATCGCATACCTGCAAAAAAACAATATTAACTTATAAAACAGAATAAGTGGGACACAAAGCCAGTTTGAATTCATTTAAATATTTTATATTTCACTCGTTAGAAAAATGATAATCTGGCGAAAAAACATCAAGTTCAGTTGTTGACATATTGCCAAGTTAGCTTAAAATTGACCAATTGATAACCGAAAGTGGTATATCATCGTATACAAGGATAGGAATAAAATACAACATTTTTCAGTTTTTCTTTTCAGCTAATTCTTATATTTTTGAGCGTTATTTGAAGTAAAAATAAAACAGGACTCCGAAGTCATCCAAAATTATAAAAAAATTCGTATGATGCAGCCATTTTGTTTTGACAATATCAGGGTTGGTCTTATAGTATTTTTTTAGTCATTCAAAATTGTAAAAACGATTGGCGTTTCTATATGGGGAGCCATATTTTTTCACAATTGATTGGTCCCATATCCCATACTTATTTTTTTTCACGATATTGATTTCAAGATAGTGTGTGTCTGAAAGGTTAAATATACTCGTATATACCTCGTCCAGGTCTGCTTATGGGTAATTCTTATTCTTATGCATTTTTTGTGTAACACGTAAGAATAGCATGTATTTTTGTGAAAATAAGTAAACTCTATATCAATATACTTAGCAATTTACCTCTAGTTTTAGGTCAACATAAATGTATTGTCCTAAGAGTATTAGAAACATATTAAAAAAAAATTACAAGTGCGAAATGTCACGGACCGTGTAGTGTGACTTCCCCAGATTTTGTGATATTTGATTTTGTTTTGAAAAAATATGAAGTGATTTTGCAATAATTTATATCAAATATAAAACACTAATCCTTATTCTACAACACTGTTTAAAAATTGCATGGATTTATAACGATTTCATGTAATTTTAAACAACATACATTTTGTGATTAGTTTTCGCGTCACCACCGCGCGTGGTAATATAAACATGTGGTACTCGGTAGAAAATTATCTTTACTACTGGCAGCCTTATTAAAGTTTTTTTTAAAACAGCAACACTGTGTTGTTGTCAGGTTTACAAATGGCTGAAGGGAGAAGTTTTGTCGAAAATTGTTTATTTGTGTTCATTTGGAAAAACTTTCAACCTTAACGCGTCACCGCCGTGTTATAGTTTTAAAAGCAAGTTGCAGTTTCACGTTATTGTTTGTAACATAAGATATACGTCATACATTGCAGATTAAGCTAATTATTTAACATTTGCAAAATCAAAGGAAATGTTTATGTAATATCGAACATGTTCCAAATTATAACGACCGTGGCCTCAAAAATCTGTCACCGCAACGTACTTTTGAGTCCACGTTCGTGACATATAGACACGTGGTCGTGTCATTCTTAATTCGTTTGATTAATTTAGAGGCATATGCACTTTTCAGAAATGCATTTTTATTAGCTACAGATCATTTGCTATTATTGCCCGACTGCCAAAGCAAAAAAAATGTTTTTCGCTTGTATGTATGTATGATGTGTATCGAATTCTTTGTAACGCTCTACAGCCTTTATAATTTGACGGTTTTCAACATCTGCGCTGTCATTAGGTTTGTCGTAGTCATAGGAGTGACTTAGGCTATGTTAAAATAACTATATAAATCAAAATAGCCGACTTGGCCACCAAAATGCCGAAATGTCACGTCTGAGGGACACTTTGTCACAACCGTGTTTATGTACTCATTTTATTTACCTTTCCTGAGGGTATTAAGCTTGACCATATGCATCAAAAAATTGTTTTTTGTATGTACTTTTGATATATGTAATAATATGTGAAAAATAAAAACGTTTATGAAAAAAAATTTTTTTTGGAGACTATTTAAGAATCACCCTTATGTTTGACGAGGTAGACAGCGCCGTAAGCCCCGTTGGATATGAGTTTTATCACTTGGTACTCTTGGTAGTCTTTCTCTGAGGGCGGAGCACCCCCGGGACCTCCGGGTGGCAACTGGCAACCTCGTGACCGATCTCCAAAGATCAGCTCAATCACTTGGTAGTCGTTTTCTAGGTTTTATTGTTTTAAATTATCCAACTGAAATAACGCTATACTATATACCTCGTTCGAGTCTGCTTGTGTTTGACGAGGTAGACAGCGCCGTAAGCCCCGTTGGAGATGAGTTTTATCACTTGGTAGTCGTTCTCGGAGGGCGGAGCGCCGCCGGGGCCTCCGGGCGGCGACTGGCGACCTCGCGATCTAAAATTAAGATTGTGTCGTTATACTTTTTAATTTTAGGTTTTTTATGCATGGTGAAAGGTGGATTCTTTTACTTGTTTTTGTTTGTTGCGCTGAAATCGTAATCAGATAATTAAGTAAAATAAAAGTAAAGATTAACGCATTCACTGAGGGCGTGGCCTAGGAACAAACTTGTATGACGGTGAACGCACATATGCGTTGGTGGCAGTGAATGCGTTAACGGAAAAAAACTTGATGAAACAATGGCGTTAAAACTTGACAGTCACGGTGGCAAAATATTAGCAAACTATTTGTCATTAGAAGAGGCTCAAAATTTAAAATTATGGAAGATCAAGATTATTTTAGGATTTTTTTATAAATTTACTAGTGACTTACTTGGAAGGAGAGGCGTTCTGTGGCGGCTGCGGCGGCGGGGGAGGCGCGTGGAGTTCCGCCAGGGGGTCCCGGGACAGACCCAGCTTGTGGATTATGTACTTCGGGATGTCCGACGTCATGCCCTGCCAAACAGATTACATTGAGTATATATAACATCTTGGCTAGGAATAGAAGCCTATGGAGGAACCTGGTCTTCAACAGGACATGATGTCACGCTCCTCAGCATTGACCCCCACCATTTTGACACCATTTTGAGCATTCATTGATTGATTGTTCCGCGGCAGACTCCCAGACACTGGGTTGCGTAATGCATCGCAACCATAATGTGATTTATAGAGTTTAGTTTTAAAATATATTTTTATAAAATATGTATGCTAGTTTTAAGGTATTTATGTATGGGCCATTAGTTGCCTGAAATAAAGATTTTCATTTCATTTCATTGAGGGACCGACTGAAGAAGAACATCTGAGATTAGGGTTGTGTTGTAGGGTAACCTTGTGGTCTATTGGTTTATGTTCACTTTAGTAGTTGTATGGTTAAGGGCGTCCGCAACGTCACGCGTGTGCACGGAGCAGGCGAGCGGGTTATCGACAAATAGTATGAGCGCCGCTTAAGGGGCCCACTGATTAACAGTCCGCCGGCCGGTATCGGCCTGTCAGTTGTTTGGAACTGTCAAAATTTTGTTCTAACTGACAGGCCGATACCGTCCGGCGAACTGTTAATCAGTGGGCCCCTTTACTGGCGCGGGCGTGCGCGACGGATTATACCTAACATGGCACCCGCGTACGTGCGCCCGCTCCGTGCACCCGCGCGACGTTGCGGACACCACTACGGGTGGAATTGTTTATCAAGTATGAACTAGAAAGCCGATCGTACGACGAGGGCGCGAATAATACGAGTCAGACAATGCATTGCTATATAAAAATAAACTTGTTACATCAAAAACGCTACTATTTAAGACTCAAAAGGAACCCTGTCATGAAATATTGAGTCTAGTTTCCAATTTTGATACGTCCCGCGTTAAATACAAGACTGTGACTGTTACAGACCTGCATGTGTTTAGCGTGTCCCTCTGCCGCCTCTAGTAGCCTGTAGAACCGCTCGGGATCGAACTCGAGACACTCCAGCAGGCGGGCGGGGCGAGCCATCGCTAAGATGAGCCGAGTGACTAGAGGCGCTACTTGGGCGCCCGCTTCGGCTGATTTTTCTCGAGTCTGTAATATATAAGGAGCGTTAATATCTCAACTCGCAGAAGTTACTTACCAGTCAAAACGACAGTTTGAAGTTGAAAATATGGTATGTTTATAATTTAATATTTTAGACATGTAGCTGAGAACACAATAAAAAAATACTATTTTACCCAAGGCCCAAGAAAATAGCGAAATTAGATACCAAACAGAATATAAAATCAAGGATTTTTTGTACTAAAAATATGACGTAATGGTACTAATTGTACTTGCACGAGGTATGAAGTAAATGTGCACCAGCAGAATACTCAAGCTCGAGCGCAAGTGACTTGCGTAAGCATTATACACAACTTATACTTGCTCATGTCACGCTTGTGAATGAGCAAGTATAAATTGTAAATAGTTGACAGCACTTCTAAAAGTAGAGCGCAAGTCACTTGCGCAGTTGACTCGCACTGGGCCGTGTTGCATAATAAAATTAATAAACTACAACTAATATTACAAGCGGAACTCCTTTACCAATTTGACTTATTAGAAAAAGAGTTCCGCTTGTAATATTAGTTGTAGTTTATTATGCAACACGGCCCTGGTGTGTGCGTTATTTTACAAGATATAGGTACAACCCGCACAAGCGCCTTAACTTACGCAAGTCACTTGCACAGCATGCAAGTCGCATAGTTTTAAGTTCCTTGTACAACCCGCACAAGTGCCGTAACTTACGCAAGTCACTTGCACAGCATGCAAGTCGCATAATTTCACGTTCCTTATTTTTGTTGTGCTTACCTCAGCGAGCAATCTGTCTAAACTGTCGGCCATGTCGTAAAAATAGCTGCTGGTGACCTGTTTCGATTCCGACTTGTGTAGACAGTCCCTCGCCATCTCCAATACCTGCACAATATTTTATTTATACAGACATTTTTGGTTATTTGGCGCTAAATAAGAGACCTTATCTATAATACATCTTATTCTAATATGGCACCAAAGTGGCTGCCTCAATGGATGGCTCAAATCCTTAGCAATGGCGCTGGTTTTCAGAGCAACCAAGAGAAAAACACAATAAAATGAAACAAAACTAAAGGTCGAACAAGGAGCTTTGGACAAAGTTTAAAAGTAAGTTTAAGAAAGAAAACAAATCATCATGGATACGACTATTTTTGCCAATTAAGCCTATATCGCTTCTTATTTGACGAGTATATTATTTAGTAGTGTCAATGCTTTTACCTGTCTTGCAACGAATCTCTCTATCGGCGGCCGGTCCGGTTTCTTGTCCAATTCTGTCAACTCTTCAATTAGTGATCTTAATCTGAAACAGGGATTATTCATTATTATCTATATTAATGTAGCAATGTAAACTGCGAGCCATAAAAGCTTTTTACGATCAAAATCTTCCAGTATGATCACTTGTAAATCGATTAAGGAAGATGTATCATGCAGCATCGTGAACGTCAGCTGCCCTCCGTCGGATCAAGGAATAGTAGCCACGCACAAACGTAGAACAATAAGATATTTCTTATCATTTCCTCCCGATAAATGACAGAGATCGTGTCATCTTTGGCTGGAGAACTGTAACCACAAGCTGTTATCCTTGTCACTCTGGTCAGGCATCACTTCCATAGCGGACGTCCGGAGGAGACAAAATGGCGGATCTTTGCTCGCTTGAGAGAGAGTGGGACGTAAAGCTGTAACAACACGGGTTAGACAGAGACTCACTTGTCGTCCATAGCCCGTTGTGCGGCAGGGAAACGCGCGGCGAACAGAGACGACATGGCGGAGACGGCGTCATCTTTGGCGCCCTCGCCCCCGCTCGCCGCGCCGCCGGGTGAGCGAGATGGAGAACTGGAGAAACAAATAGAAATATTTAATATTGACAAACATACATGGTTCAAACCAGAATATCTTATTATGACTAAATCGATAAAAAGTAAAGTTAACTGTATTAAAAACTAACGACTAACGACGTATTAAAGATTAATAGTTAAGTTCGAAACTAACGATTTTATGTATACTAAGAATCATACGTAAGATATGATATAGAATATTAATTGTATATGGTCTTTTTTTCTTGCACACAAACCTCCTTAAGGTTTTGGCCTACGATGGGTCTTGTAAGTAAGTAAGTAAATATCCTTTATACCATACCATAAAGTTTAAAAAAATACAATAAGTGAAATAAAAGCTTAAGACTAGGTCTTGTATTAACTTTCTAGGCTGTAATTTGTTTGTCAATGTGTACATTAAAAAAAACCTATTGTATTTTTATTAGGGGTCATCCATGAATTACATCACACGTTTAGGGGGAGGGAGGGGGTCAAGAAAATGTGACATGTTGTGACAAGGGGGAGGACGAGTCACAAACTTTGTGACGTCACTTTAACTTCATCAGTAACCGAAAATGTATTTAAATTATTTTATACGCTAATATACATTTAAAAAATAAGTTTTTGAAACGATAATCGTTTTTATTCGTTTAATTTTATTTCTTAATCAGTTTTGGGCTATAAAATTACTAATATTTCTTTTGTCAAAAATATAAATATGATATTTAAATGAATAATTGCCGATTTCGTTGAAGAAATGTGACGTCACACCAGGGGGTAGGGGTTTGCCAAATGTGACCAAGTGTGACAAGGATTGGGTAAAAAACCTAGAAATTGGTGTGACGTAATTAATGGATGACCCCTTACTTCCATGGTCTGTTTTTTTTTTCAAATAATTTTAATATGTATGTACCTGAGACTGCGACTCCGTACGCGCCTCTTCGGGCTCTGTGGGGAGGGCGCACGAGCAGCCGTATAAGCGCCGCCGCTGTCGGACAATGATGCCCAGTTGTTCATGCCGCTGCCTTGTGAACTGCTGTGGGAGGAAAAACATATCATTAGCAGGGATGGGAAAGCGCATCGTCTCCGCTGGCTTGGCCACCTCGAAAGGATGGGTGAAGATCGGGCAGCCAAAAGGGCCTACTTGGATCGACCAACTGGACGCCGTCCTGTTGGTCATCCTAAATACCGTTGGGCAGATAGAGTGGAGGCAGATCTCCGTGAGCTCGGCGTCGGCGAAAGCTGGCGGGATACCGCTCTGGACCGATCAAAGTGGCGTGCTCTTGTGTTGGAGGCCAAGACTGATTTTGGGTCATCGCGCCAACCAAGAAAGTAAGTAAGGATGTCAGTATGCTTAGCAAGGGATCTTACTATCCGTCTTATACAAATTACATTTATTAGAAAGAGACGGGTAGTCTAACTTGCGCGTGAGACTGTCGCAGCGCTCTCATACCCTATTAGTAGGGTAAATCGCCTTAGAAGATATTGGAAGAACAAATGGAAAATATCGTTGGCCTTCTAAAACTTAGTTTTCCCGCTTATAATCAGTATTTTTAGGTATTTAAAAAGAGTAAACAAAATCTACCCTCAAATGGCTTCTTAAGCCAGTTGAGGGCAGATGAAAACATTACATCACCAAATAATGTAGGTTAAACTCAGATCGTTCAGTGACAGATCCAAGTGGTTTTGTATTCAATAAATGTTATAACTACCCGAAAATGTACTAATTATTTGTTTACTTTTATTTAAGTACCTAAAGATTCAGAGTATAGTCATAAGTGTTGGTGCAGGTGGCACTATTAATTAGCAAAATAGGAATAACCTTCTGGCGTTTACGTAAGGTTAAACCTTAATTCTAAGGTGATTAATTGGTGTTGAAAGCAACAGTGACGGCAGACTCTCGCGGCTACTCCGACAAGTCTCACCCAAGGATAACTATAATATATTGAACCTTAACTTAATAGGCCTAAGGTTAATTTTTAGGCGTTATTCCTTGTTTAATACACGTACTCAAATATTCGTACAACCCAATGTGATCCTTATGCCAAGTCATAATAATTGATAATAAGGTCCTTACTTGAGTGAATTTTGGTGTTGATGGCAGTGTGGACAGGGCGCTCGCGGCGGCTCGCACACAGCAACCGCGAGCAGCCGTTCTTGAGATGAGCATTGTGACTGGAACAGACAGACAGAAAGATACACGTGAATAGAAGGTAGGAAGAGGCTTAGACTGCTAAAATGCTTGAGGTGTTCGAATGTTTAGTTAAGGCTAATTGACTTGTACTTGTGTTGTACATTTTAATATATCACCACATGGTTACTTTCAATACCCCTCAATTCAGGTCCTGTGCTCCTAAGACTTTCGCCTTTCAGATCTACAAAAATATATATATATTTTATAATCCAATCGTTAGAATGTGTCGTCAGTACAATGATTTAGTATCACAATATAGAGACATCGATATTTTCAACTCACGGCTAGCGGTATTCGAGAGGCAAGTCGTTAGAGTTCTTGGCCATCATACTACACAACAACAATAGTAAGCAACTCTTTGCTCGATTCCCTCCATTATATTCAAAATTCATACGCAATCTTAAGAATAGCCTATCTATTACATGTACTCCTTACGAAGAAAAGCCGGCAAACATTTCATAATCTTACAGCCCAATAATCATTACTTCAAGCGTCGCAGTTATAGCCGTTATGGCGCCCATAAAACGGGCGGTATCGCTCTAACCAACTAATATGGCAATTTGTATTTACTGCCGCGTTCAAAAATTGGTGCCTACTTTAATGTATCGCCACGGTACGCTAGAGTTAATTTTTAATATAGGGAATAGTGCCAAGATAACAATAGTATATCGATAATCGCCAGATGAAAAGTAAAAATTTATCATGATGACAATGATGACAAATGCAACAGAAAATGATGTGATCATTATTCTGATAAGATATGTCACTCAAAAGCTGTCCTTTAAAATTTGGTATTTTATATTGCTTAGTTAGTTGCCAATCTTTCATATCCCCGAACCCGCGATAGTACCATTCGAATGGATGCGATAGAGATATCCGCGTTAGTACCATTGTCTACAATGTTAACTGACAATTCGTAAACCTTATTGCAAAGAATAGGCTACATAAGCTACATTCCTAGTAGTCAAATCAGCTTCTTTTTTAGAACTGACAAAACGATTTTTTAGTATGGAATTTATATGAAAACAAATATAGTGACGTCACGGTAGACTCACCTACTTTTTATATTCCAATCCGATTTATTAAATACAAATTGTGTTTAAAAATAGCTGCTATCTATGTTTTTCTAATAATTATCTGGTGCTTTATTTCGTGCACGGTTTGAAATAATTTATTTTAAGTACAGGAAACATCCCTATGTCCATTTATGATCAGTTTTCTGTTAGTACGTATTGTAATCTAATTTGAATTAATTAGAATTCAGTACTTCACGATCCAGTTCAGTAGTTCAGTACCATACATTCGATAGCGTGACGGGCGTACGCGTAAAGAATTTTGACCCGGGTTCGTTTTGAGGTCCTATTGGCCCATTTTGCCACCCTACATTAATAAAAAAACCCGGGCAACCGGGCGACCCCGCCCGACGTTGCTTAGCTTCGGTCAAAAATCACGTTTGTTGTATGGGAGCCCCACTTAAATCTTTAGTTTGTTTTTAGTATTTGTTGTTATAGCGGCAACAGAAATACATCATCTGTGAAAATTTCAACTGTCTAGCTATCACGGTTCGTGAGATACAGCTTGGTGACAGACGGACGGACGGACAGCGGAGTCTTAGTAATAGGGTCCCGTTTTACCCTTTGGGTACGGAACCCTAAAAAACGATTGAAAAAGAAGTAAAAATCCTCTAAATATTAGACAAGCTCCAAGTAAGTTTTCTTTTAAGCGGTTGTTGCGTAAGCATTTGCTAAAACAAGAGTTCGAATAATATCCATCATTATTATATTTATAGTATGTATTGTATAAATATGTAGTAGTTTATATATATTTTATTTATTTATGTAGTTTATATGTATAGTTTGCTTTTTTTATATTCACTGAATAGGTATATTTCTCTCTCTGCACCAATTGTAGATGTCTGTTTGGCCCTATGGTTGACTGGTAGAGAATGCCATTTGGCATTAAGTCCGCCATTTGTACATTTTTGTATATACTTTGTGCAATAAAGTTTAAATAAATAAATAAATAAATAAATAAAAATCAAATGTTATACTAATAATCGCATAAATCACCCGCTTACGTGAATTGTCTCACAAATCTCAGAGCTACATTAATAAATTTAATAATTGATGAAGTGCATTTGCATTGTGATGACATCATGAGTGGGAATTGCAATCTATTTTTTTTTTTTTTTTTTATTTATTCATGATACACTAAAATACATTTTATAAATAACATAAAACTCGCCAAACTGTGAACTGTATTCGTAATCTATATCTTTTTTCTATTTAAGTGGACGTGTTTGATATATTTATGATTACTTAATTACAATACCTGTACATTCGCTGACATCATCGAATCACCTAGAAGCTAAGAAGCCTATTGCAATATATACTTAAGACAATTTTCTGAATAAACCTGCATTGTTTACCTTTTGTATTCGTAACAATTTTCTTGACAAATTATAAAAAATGCACGAGTTCAAGCCACATTAATAAATAAATTCTACTAAATAATGGAAAAAGCGCAGCAAAAATAGGATGCATAGCTGTTTTGTAAGATACATTCCCAAGCAAATTATTAAAATGTAATGAGAACAATCTTATCATTATATTTCCGTGTCATTTAATCACAGATTTATCACAGATTGGAGCTGGTTTAATGGTATTAACATAAAATACTGAAAAATTCCTTCTTTTTTAAATGAGCTATTTCTTTCCTTAGTGTTGCAATCCACAAGAAAAGTATTCAGGTTAAAATGTTTTGTTAACGATATTGTTATGACAACAGAGTGTCGAGATATTTTTGGACCTATTAGTAAAACATTTTTGCTGTTAGCACGACACCGCTGAATAATATATTCTTGTCATAAAACTAACACAGGAAAAGTAGCAGTTAATTGACAATTTGTGAGTGTTTTTTTAGTTTTTATTAGAGATGCAACGGATAGTTGTTTGGCCGGATACCGGATATTCAGCCTGACCCCCGGCCGAATATCCGGTATCCGGCCGCCGAATATTCGCCCGGCGGCACTATACTTATATTTCGGTTTTTCAAGTGCGCATTGTGCAGGTTTTCACTTGTTTCGCAGTGAACGTTCGCGCGCGCTCATTTCTAGGTTCGAAATGAGTGCGCGTGCAAGTCAGTGGAATGTTTAATTTGTTTTAAAATAATATACGAGTACGATTATGACCGTGACTGTTTCTTAGATCCAATTTGTATACTCCTAAATTAAGCAATGTTACTATCCGGTATCCGGCCGCATAGTAGGTCACTATCCGGTATCCGTCCGGATATTAAAATAATGAGCGGATAGGCCGGATACCGGACTGTAACCGAATATCCGGTGCATCTCTAGACTCTTTATATGTTTTCCGAGCTTTGTGTGTTATGCAGACATAACAACTCGGCATATTCCCAAGTGCATTTAGCAAGTGACCATTATCACTTACCGCTTCCACAGTCTTGGATCGCTATCAAAACAATTGATAACACCACACACATTCAAATACCTACTTTATTATCGTACAAGCAAGGCACAATTTCTAATGCGAAATGCATAGTAAGCGTTGTCAAAGAGTACATTTAAATACCTGCTTTGTACTGAAACGTTAAAGTTTATTTTTGAATGCAAGTTGTACAGTTGGCAGTGCCAAAAGTGCATTGAAATACCTACTTTATAATGGAACAATAGGGTTGAGATTTGTATGTAAATTGTATGGTAAGTGATGCCAACAGCGCATCGGGTATTCGATGTTATTTTTGATTTAATTTAGTGCATTTTGGCGGGAATGCGAGATTTCGAATACCTATATTTTCCGGTTGTTTGTATAAGAACATCAGACAATTAAATGTTGCTTTTGAAAAATAAAAATGCTTACAATACAAGTATTTTTTTAACCTACGAGTATCTTATAAATTAAAATAGGTACAGCGGCCGACCTGCAATAATATGTTACTATTCGAATATGACATCCCAAGTAGCATTGCAAGCTGTATATAAGCTGTATTAAAGTTTATTTGTATACTATAAGCTGTACAGTTAGGCTGTACAAAGGCTGTATAAGCGCTTATACAGCCCTTATAAGTAAAAAAAGGGCCCAAATTATACAGCCTTTGGCGTTATTAGAGCTGTAGAGTAGCTGTATAAGCAATACATAAGCTGCATTACAGCTATATTTCGGTGTAACAGGAAACCTTAACACTACAGATAATCTCTTATAAGTACGATATAAGAATATAAGTTTTAAATGAGTTATAAGAAAGAATTACAAGAGAATAATAATCATTTAAGAAACTAAAATGTCTTAATCTTGTTCATTCGTAATATAGTAATGGCGACAATAAAGTGTTATAGTGGATGGTAAAAGTAAAAGTAAATATTATACAGGCCTTGAATGGAATTTTACATTATTGGTAAGTGCGGATTATTATTTATTGTGAACCTGTGTATCTTTTCTGGCAAAATATTTACGCGCCTGCAAAATAACAAAGAGAAACCATAAGGAAAATATCAAGAATCGGTAAAGTTACTGTTTGTTTTTAAGGTTAGAGTATCAAAAATATTTATAAATATTAATTCTAAGGCTAAACAATTTATTTTAGCTGGTAATCATAACACGGCGTTAGTCTGCTAAATATTTTCAAGTATTTCTTTAATTATATTTACAAATACGTTTTTTTTATTTCTTGTAAAATGGCGACAAGTTTTAAACAGCCTACAGGATAGTTGGAGAGCATTATAATCTTAGTAGCTGTGCTGTGTAATAAATAGAGTGTCTTTTACAGCTTTTGTAATTAAAACAGCTTTATAATAGAATATTTGTATTCGTTTGGCTGTATTTCGGTTCTCCGTACATAAGTTATAATTCTCTTTAGAGATCCGTATAACAAATAAAAAACCTGTACTGTAACTGTCATTCATTAAAAACATTCGTAAAAACTAAAAAACTAAAACTAGTGCCTACGTCAAATCATGGGATTAGTTGTCAAGCGGACCCCAGGCTCTCATGAGCCGTGGCGAAATGCCGGGATAACGCGAGGAAGAAGAAGACTGTAACTGTCATATATTCCTTTAGTTTTATAATACACTTATTTTCAGAAATCATTACACTACTATACTTATACGAGTGTAAAATTACGCCAAAAGATTGTTATAAGCGACTCTATCAGTAATACAGAAAAAAGCTGTACTATAGCTGTCATTTATTCATTTGGTTTTATAATACCCTTACAGACAGAAGTTATACAACTACTATTCTTATAGGAGAGTTAGATTACGCCATAAGAAATAGCTTTAAAACGGGGTTGACAGATACATTTGTACAGCTACAAGTGCCAAGTGATACTACAATACAGCCTGTATACAGCTTTTACGATAAAATTAGCTTGTAGTGTTTCATAACACTTAATGTTTTAAAACGGAGTTGACAGATACTTTTGTACAGCTAAAAGTGCCAAGTGTTACTACAATACAGCCTGTATACAGCTTTTACGATAGAATTAGCTTGTAGTCTCTCACAACACTTTTAGTTTTATAGTAGATTTTTTATATTCTGATAAAGCACCCCATGCTTCCGCAGAATCCTTTATAATGATTTTATACAGCTTGAGCTGTATAATGTCTGTAAAGTACCTTTTATACAGCTTAAATCTTTTCTGACACTCTTATACGTCCCTTAAATCACTCTAAGTTCTTAATTGGCTGCTATATTGATGTTGCCGACACTTCCATGCTACTTGGGATGCTCTTATGGCTCCACAAGTAAGATCGTGTCAAATATTTTTGCTGCCTTCGTTGTGTAACATATCATTGCAGGTGACTGTACTATCAAGTGCTTAATAGATCAATTTAAGTGTTGTATTAAAATTGCATTCAAACAATTTTTTAAACGGATTATATGACGTATAATGAATTTCTACTACAACTCTGGTTTAAAATAAAAACATAATATAAAAAGGCCGTCCTTACCAAAACAGGCATCGTACTCTCGATTCTTAGAATAGAAAATCCGTAGGAAGAACCAGAACTGGGTTCAAATTAATCTTCAACTACTTTGTAACGTGGGTGGCAAACAACCAAACCGCCTACATGCTAAGATTGCTAAGTTGTTTATATCTTGGTAAAATATAAGCAATTTGGGCGAAATATTTAATCATTAGCATACCACCTGACAAGTAGCATAAAATTTAAAATATTACAATAACTTGCAATGTATCTACTATGTCAATATCATCGGCGAAACGAAATCCCACAGACTTCGCTGGTTCGGTCACCTATTAAGAATGGGAGAGGATCGAGCTGCCAAGAGAGCGTACCTGGGAAGACCGACTGGTGGCCGCCCGGTAGGTCGGCCCAGATACCGCTGGGGAGACAGTGGGGAAGCGGATCTCCGTCAGCTTCAAGCCGATAATTGGCAGGAAACGGCGTAGGATCGGGAAAAGTGGCGTGCTCTCGTTTCGGAGGCCAAGATCCTCTTGGATCGCTGAGCCATATTAGTTAGTTAGTTGGTATCTACTATGTTCAGGTCAAACCTTGCAAGTAAAATTAGACTCACTTCTCATTGTTCGATTGAGTTGAAACTTTACATAGGTACCTAATTATATAAGTTGGGTGACAATCTGGCAATGCAATATTATGGTTCCATCGAGCAGATCTGAAGGGGCCCACTGATTAACAGTCCGCCGGACGGTATCGGCCTGTCAGTTAGAACAAAACTTTGACAGTTCCGAACAACTGACAGGCCGTCGACCGTCCGGCGGACTGTTAATCAGTGGGCCCCTTGATACAGAAGATGGCCATAAGAATTAAGAACTCTGTAATGATGATAAAACAAACTTAACAAACGCAACCTAATTGTGTTTGGGTTTGTTACAACTGTCTCGATTCCGTATAAGTCGCTTTTTGAAAGAAAAGTACAGTCAGTCATAAAAGCTTGTAACAAAAATGAAATTTTTGACAAAAACTTTTTTAGCAACTTTTCGTCTATGATTAAGCAAATTCACCAGCATAACAAATATCACACAGCTAACAAGGCATAAATTAGGGTGCGCCGTCGCCGCCCCGCCTGCGGTGGGTGACCTAAAACCGCTCCCATGGCCGAATGAGTATTTACTAAGGCTCGGCTGACGGCTGTCCAATGCAGGCATGCATGTTTTAGGGTATATTTTCTTTTTTCAAATAAGTAATTAGTTTTATTGTAAATTATAGAATTACTAGCTTTTGCCCGCGACTTCGTCTGCGTGGAATCAGTGACAGCAGCTAAAGTAGAGATAGTGCCTGGATAATGCTAATAGCAATCATTCAATTCGCGCATTGCTTACTTCAATTATTAGGCAATTTATCAACTCTTTCAATCCCACTCCTTTTGCACTCTCTTCAGGGATGATTTCCGACATAAAAACTATTCTATGTCCTTCCCCGGGACTCAAATTATCTCTATACCAAATTTAAACTAAATCGGTTCAGCGGCTTAAGCGTGAAGAGGTAACAGACAGACAGACACTTTCGCCTTTATAATATTAGTATGGATTTTGGAAAACCTTGGAAATATAACATTCATTACACCGCTGTACATATATCAAATTCACAAAAAAAAATACAATGAGCTAATGCTATTATCAAATTTGGTACTCAATTATATCGAAACGTTTCCAAGTATCATTAATCAGAACATGAAATACTTAATTTTCATCGTAACTTCATTAAATGCAGATAAAAAAGCCATTACTAACAATACAGTCACGCCTTACAATAGCACCTTGTCGCTTTACGAAACAATCGCGATTTCATACCAATGATTCAATCGGATGAAAGCGACACAGTTCTATAGTTACACGCCAAATAAGGGAGATGGAACAAAAAGTAAAGGTTACCGTAATTTCCGCAAAGGAATATAAAAAAATACAATTTGACAAATCAAAAATAAACCTTACAGCTCTAAACTTAAGACTGTTTTTTGTCTGAGTGACTTTTCATTTGTTTGAGTCTCATAAGTATGATTCTCAGGAAGTGATTCAGTCTCACACATGATTAGTGTCCTAAAGACATGCTAACACACATATGCACTGAGTCAGTATGAGATAATAACATAACTCATTGCAGTGCATCTAACATTTACCTAGAACTGAGAAATATAATATAAAGTGTGTTTTTTCACCCTAGAACATTTAATATATTAAAGTTTACCAGCTTTTACATTACACTTAACTTGTTTGAACGAAGTTTTGAACTATCGAACTATTAATAGAATTCTTTTTGCAGACCACTTAAACTGAAAGTTTTAAGTGATGGTGGCTGAAGGGTGTCTGTGTCTGGTATCGCTTTCAAGATGAAAGAATGCTCAGTTAGGTTAGAACATTTTTTATACTTATTAATATGTTACTATCTTCAAGACGGTTTAGAAAACGAAGAATGATGCTTTAACGTATTAAATGTAGCAACAGTAAGCAAAATGCCTTGGTAAGCGCTGTAGTAGCGTAAGTACTTATTGCTAAAGTATGAAGTGCTTCTGATTATATACAGTCGCCATCAGATATATCGGAGCGGCCAAGGTGCTCACAAATATCGGAACACGCCTCTATTGTCAGGGCGTTAGAGCGCGTGTTCAGATATTGTGAACACCTTGGCCGCTCCTATATATCTGATGGCGACTGTACCTACCTATATACCTAGATATATTCGTCATTCGTTAAGAACTGACCAAATAAAATAATGTCTGTGTTCTGATTAAGCTTAGAATAAATTTAAAAGTGGAAAAATTACTGTCTTGGGTGAGACTTGAACTCACGACCCCTAATAACATCCCCCCCTAATAGCATCGTTCGCAGACGTTTCTGCTTGTTAAAAATTAAAATCTGTGTTCTGATGTTATCTGATTCATCTACGACTTGCATAGGTGTTAACGGATATTTTTTTAACGGATTTTTAATTTACCGGTAGCTCGGATATAACTACTAACATTTCTAATGTTCTAAGACTGGATGGGTAATCTAGCTAAGACGCATAACAGCACCGATCGTATACCTATACTTATGCGTTGTAACGTATGACCACTCATAAGAGGCGTCACACCGTGCGTGGCGTGTGCGTGCGCGTTGTATAGTACTTACAGATAGACTGGAGCTGCCCGGAGTGGTCCCATAGCCCGAGGACGGAAGCGACGCCACCGACCACCTGCGACCATCGCTGTGGAGGAAAACAAAACATGAGCAAAACGTTACTAAATTACATAGACTATAGGAATCCTCTAGACGGAGTTTAGAGCAATTATTTCATGAAACCGATGCTGCCAAAAATACGGGGGTGCGGGGGACGAGGTGAGCGAGGTCCCGTGCCGTGATTGGTCCGTTCAAAGACACGGACGGCACACAGGACACTTTCGACTCGAAAATGGAGTAAAACTACCGTATTTGTGGCAGAGGGGGTAGCGCTAAAAACTATACGCGAGGAAAATTATACTCATCCTTTTCTTTTGGGAGTTTTGGGTGCTAGTACTAGTGTAATACAAAGATAGTATGATTCTCTCTGTCTATGATTGAAATGAGACAATACTTTGTCAAACTATAATAAATATTTAATAACTTTTTTTTTTACTAATTTTAGAATAGGTATGTAGTTGTAGGTGAAGAAAAAAAATAGTTTTTGTCTATCTATCTCCGTAAATTTGATTTTTTTTCTCTACTGCTGAGAAACTATTTATATGAAACAACCATATCAAACACAAGGCAGGCAAGATTTTAACTTATACATACATGAATATCGTCTGCACCTCGACGTCCCACGAGCTTTTATCTATTTCAGGTATCTAACTTGATATTGAACGAGCAGTCGGTCTCAAACTAGATTAAAGCTGCTTCCTCGCTAACTTTACATAATATATAAAGTTCCTAGTTTAAATGTCAGCGGGTTAACCCCAGGGAAACTAGCATTTTATAAACGACTAGTTAGTGCCCGTGACTTCGTCTACCTAGAATTAGTACTGCCATGTCCTATTTTCATTGTAAATTCCACCCCCCTTTTCATCCCTTTAAGAGGTGATGCTATGATAAAAACTTATGTCATATCATATCAGTTTCCAGCGATTTAAATAGTATTAAAGGCTGCATAAAATAGTGGGACTTTTGCCTAAAAGAAATTGTGACGTTTTTAGACTAAAGGTACCACATTTTCGGTGGTTGATAATGATAAGGTTCATTTCTAATTCAATATTTGTGGTAATGTGGTAGATAAGAACATTATTGACCACCCTTTTTTAATATTGATGCCCTTTTAATTGAAAACGGCAAAATTAGGCGTATGAAATACAGTTGATTCCCCAAATAAATTAATTAATCTTGAAAATGATAATTTTATACTATTAAACAAGCCATCTGTTTGATAACCCCTCCTATATCGGACGTGTTTTGTAAAAACAACTTTTTTTGCTCAATATTCCTCTGATAAGGAAAAAACGAGGAGTGGCCTGTCATTGCAATATTTTATCATCAATGACGAATATCATTATATCACATCATATTTCTGATCAATCGGACAAAACCAGATAATGTCCAAAGAATGCCATTACCAATACCATTGTAAAGTTTGTTCATATTTATATCGAGTACATTAACCACTCACTTGCTTTTGGTAACTGTAGCTACCAGCTGTCACCCTTATTTTATAATAATAATAGAGGTCACTGAAAAATATCAAGCATGTGAGTGGTTATAATCAATTTGTAACAGGAACTCGATTCATTTAATATTATTAGAGCAAAACGGATATTCTGTCTTTTACTGTAGGTACCTTTTTTTTTTGACGGAGTGGGAATGCATTTACGCACGGTGTGTGGGACTCGCTGCTCCGTATCCCTCTCTTGGCAAGAGGGGGGGGGGGGGGGGGGGGAATTTGGCCCTACCCACTAAACTGAACTGACGGTTCCGCGGCCGGCTCCCTGACACTGCGGGGTTGCGAACTGCATCGCAGCCATAATTGTGTTTTTAGTTTTAAGATATATTTTGTAATAATATGTATGCTAGTTTTAAGGTATTTATCTATGGGCCAATAGTTGCCTGAAAATAAATGTTTTCATTTCATTCATTTCATAAACCCACTCCGGCGTTTCACCCTCTTTGCCGCTCGTGAGGGCGCACTGGGATCGATGACATTCCAATTTCCACCACGGCACTGTAGGTAGGTAGCCTACTCTTCAGCTACAATATAAAGCTCATCTTTCCCATATAAGACACTGGTATACGGGCCATTCGAAAAGTTTGTGCGGAGCCAAAGCCAACACGTAGAGTCCCTTAGACAATTTAATGAAATGCATAGTACACTAAGTGAATGCTGCCCTTGCCCGGGATACAATGTAGGTAAAGCCACCCACATCAAGACAAGTCATTTGGTACAAAATTTTGAAGGGAAAGTGATCCGATTTCGTTTTAAATTCAACGATATAATGTCCTTGCGTAGTAAATAATGCCTTGTTCTATCGAAAGTATGATGAAATGTAAAGAATCAAATAGCCACTCACATGCTTGATATTTTTCAGTGACCTCTATTATTATAATAAAATAAGGGTGACAGCTGGTAGCTACAGTTACCAAAAGCAAGTGAGTGGATAGAAATGATGAAAGTCGTCTAGATGAAATTACTATAGCGAATATCTAGAATACTTACATATCCTTATTCCTAGCATGGATAGACATGTGAATTTAAAACAATAGCGTTATAAATATATTTACACAGCTTCACACCGTGAAAAACATTATGGTTATGATTATGACTCAACTATATGTTTATGAATGAGCTATGAATTGCCTTTGGTATGTCGTATAAAGTGATTGTGCTTGAAAATAAACTTTATTTTTATTAATGAGTAATAAAACCGTGTGAATGTTATATCTCAATATGTTTCTAACTTGATAGCAAATGAAATAACTTTTCTACTTGACGCTTGAAACAAATATGAATAAGTGCTCCTAACTTTGAAATAAGTATTGACTCATTTCAATATTTTGCTATTTAAGAAAATGTACTTTGAGTATTTTCATTTAAGTCTGGAATTGGGCTCTACGTTATGGGGTAAAGCGTACATGCAATTTTATAAGTTATATTATACTTAAGGTCTGATTTTGACAGAGGCCCACTTTTACATAACTGGATAAGGATTTAATATATAAAATATGAGAATATTAAAATATTATAATATAACAACAGAGAAAAAGTTTAAAGTAAGATGTAATCGGAGATATATAAGTGTATTTTATCTGAAACACTAAGCTACGCGAAATGCAAGTATATGAACAAAACGTGCAAACTATTGTGTATGTATGTGAATGTAAATACCAACATTCTACAAACAAATAGAATGAATTATGGAATGACCTTTTAAATAGATCTTGGTATTATATACTTTCAGCTTTCCTTTCTTATATGTATGACATGATACTACTCAACCTTTACCTGTCTTTAGCAATGACATCAGTCATCTTTTGATGTTCGTCAAAATATACTAGAAAATGTCTATAGGATTAAGGTAAATAAATATAATATTGATAAATAACTGTTAGTATCTAACTAAGGGTTTTTATATTGACAACTAGCTCACAAACTGTAACTAGGGAAGATGATACCTACTTCGTTAACATAAGTATATGTTTATTCATAAATATAGATTTTATAAAGATCCTCTAGACATCATGCCAGATTTTAAAAATATACAAGCGTGTTGCAGCGCCTAATGTTAAGCGGGCACCGCAGCCTATGGGAGCTTGCAACTCTAGTGGATTAACACGCAACTTTAGTGATACAAATCATTACATATATTATTGTCTAACGAATCTTTGTAAAACCAGGTCTAAGTAAGTACAAGAGAATAATATATTTATAATGAAAAATCTGTCGATTTTTTATAAGTCACCTTGAAGCAATATTCCCAAAGCCTCTATACAAATTCGAAACTAAACGATCTAAAGGTCCTTTTTTATCTGACTGCAAATATTAGCAATGCATTACGCCCTTAGCATAAGGTTTTAATACATAGCATAAGAGTCGTCGTATCATACATAATATTAAGGTAAATCGTGTTAAAAACCTGAATATAATTGGACACGTACAAACAGATTTTTCCATGTATAAAAATTAAAAACAATCATTATAAATCTTCCACCAGATGCACACTAATTGCGTAGCCAATCACATGACGCAACACTATTTACGAACGGATTAAAAAACACGATTCAATATTTTTGATATGACTTTTAACCCTTTATATAAGGGTATCAGAAATTATGCAAAATTGAATGCTATCACTTTGAATCAAAGTTCTAAATCATGTGGGAAGTATAATCCCTCTGCCTTTATAAAGGCTTACAGATTTTTTTATCTCTGTTACGTGTCAACTATATTTAATACTCTTAATAGTATATGCGATTTTATCGAATGCTAAAAGCATAGCAAAACACATTGACACATATAGAGGAATATAATAAACCATAGAGAAACAGTATAGATAGTCTAGAGACAACTTGTCGAACTTCCCACCATCACCTCTGGCAAGAATAATTTTAATTTTCTCCAAAACGCCCTCTGTATTCAGCGCTTCGTAGTTTTAACTCAATTAGTGGTCTGAAGGAGTTCCGCAAACCACATCGTTCATTCGTTCGTCAAATTACCTCTCTCGGTCGAATAGCAAGGGTGATAGAGAGGCAGATAATGAATTGTGCTCATATTAGCCGCTTCTTGCCACGCTTCACGCTCGACGAGAGAAGGGCGTGGGGCAGCGGATGCGGGGGCCCTCGGCCGGGGAGAGGGGCCTAGGGCCTGGACACACGATACTCACAGCTCCTTGCCGCGCTTCACGCTTGACGAGAGCAGGGCGTGGTGCAGCGGGTGCGGGGGGTGCGGGGGCCAGCGCGGGCCCTCGGCCGGGGAGAGGGGCCCGGTGCCTGGGGAGCTGCAGCGCCCTGAGCCGACCTGGGAACAAGTTACTTAATATAATATAAACAAGGTTTATATAAAAATACCTATTGTATAAAGTCCTTTACTATGTGATAATAACAAGTATTTCTTTTTACTCGTAAACTTCCAAGAGTATCATATAATTGCAGGTGACTGTACGTCATCCTACCCAAACGGACGCGGCACGTTCTGTGTCAAACGCACTGTGTGTGTGTTCTGTGTTCTGTGTCCCTTATTATCAAATTATTCTGCAGTCTGACACGTTCTCGAATTGACCTGTTGACTTTTGTAAAACCTGACATGAATATTGTTATGACTTGGTAAATACACCTATTACCGGTATATAAAAATAACTGTAGTTATAAACGTCGTACAAAGTTTTATGGGTAACGCGCAAAATTATCTGCCACCATCTATTTGTACAGTCTTATGAGCGTGTCATATATTTTTGCGCGTTTCATCATGCAAGATAATATTGCAGTTGAATACCTATATCAATGACCTGTGGTGTATTCAACTGTGTGTTAAAGTTGTGTAAAAAGGTGCTATAGTTATTTGTACAACAAGAGAGCAAAGTTTGATATTTCGTCGAGTGCTTATTTTGAGTCCCGTGCAAGCGAAAGATTCTATAATGGATTCACGAGCGTGGCGACGTTTAGATACTTAGGATCGTACTAATATCTTTCATCTTTATTGTGCGCGTTGTTGCACAATAAAGATGAAAGACCTTCAAAAAGAGGATGAGGAAGTTTTTTCTATCGTGCTGTGAATACAGATTAAGATAGATTATACACTACACAGTAATGGATCAATGACCAGGAAAGGATTTGAGGAAACTGGTTATGGTAGCCATGGGATGAGATGTTTTAGTTATTAATATTTATGCAAGACAAAAGAGTAGATACCATAAGACGATCAACGAACTTATTTTATTAACGAATTACGTATTTGGAGTTATTTGTATTATCGAAGTTGATGAATATAGGCAGGGAAAAACTGAACCCACAAACGGAACGTATGTAATGCGTCATTATAGTTCGTTTTTTTTTAGCGTTAGAAAGAAGGTAAGCGATCTTGACAGTATGTCATTTAATGGAAAAACGCTTTTTAAAAATCAGTAACTGTTACTTATGAAAGCAGAAGAATATAAATGATCGTATTAGATTCATAATTGTTACATATTTGCCGTGACTTATTTTTAAAACGCGTTTTTCAATACACATCAAGATTGTTTACCTTATTTCTAATGCTAAAAAAACTAACTATAAAACTGCACTGAACCCGGAAATTTGTATACTTGGAAACATACTTGTCATACGCAACGCATGTTGTCAAGCATACAAATTTCAGGGTTCAGATTTTCCTATTTGTATGAAGTCACTGGATATTTTTTATCCAACTACGACAAAGCCATAATAATGCACCTATAGCCAAAATAATATACAGAAGCCAATAACATAACACGAACTGATTGTGTAATCATAATCAAATAGGTTATTTGTATGATTATTTATATGAGGCCAGAACCACACCCACTGGTTCGATACAAATAACATGTTATACTACGGAACAACTTTACTGATAATAGAATTTTAAACGTAAAACATATCATTATAAACATCATATTTTCATAGAAATTTGACATTAATGATGACATTGTTACACTTTGTTATTGAAAATGTCTTGCAGATTTAGCTTGGTCCGACACTAAACAATACACACTGTATGGCGTTCCATTTTTGGATGCTTGTCATGTCCATTATGCAAATCTCGTCCGTCTAGAAGTCTAGACTGTCTGTGCCCCCTGCAGTTCTGTAGGCTGTCAAGTCTAGGCTCAGGATATATGTGGAACAATGCCAAAGTTTCACAAGTCCACGCCCACGATTTTTGTCCTTTCTGCTAAGACTTACACGCAGAGTCATTATAACAGAGAGGTCACTTTTGTATTTTTTTATAGCCTACTTTGGTGTCCCACTGCTGGGCAAAGGCCTCCCCTCGTTTTCACCACTCGACCCTGTCATCGGCATTTTCTCACCATTTGGGGTAGAAGTAGAATGCATCCAAGTCGTCCCGCCATCTCCTTTTCGGTCTGCCTGAACCCCGGCCTGCACCGTATATGGTGCAGGGATCGGATACCGGTATTTTTTGTATGGGAACGAAAATGATATATTTCGTTCTTTGTTAATTATTTCATTTCTAATTGGGCAATCTCATAATACGAAGTCGTTACCTAAAAGCACAACTGAGTCCTGCATTTGGAATATAAAATAATTCGAAATATAATATGGTTATTTCGAAGTTATTGCAAAAAACCGATTACGCTCCTTGCTATGGTGTTCCGTGGGTCCCACTCACCCACTTAGTAACCATTTTAGCCCACCTTTCCAGGTAATGAAGGCGATTTTTATTAATACCTAACAAAACAAAAGCAGAGCTCCATAATATCACATTGTAGGCAGTCGTTAGAAACCCGTTAGGCCCACTTGCACCATTCCACCAACCCGGGGTTAACCGGTTAAACCTGGAGTTACCATGGTTACCAGTACAATTTGACACTAGGTTAATGGTTTAACCGCTTAACCATGGGTTAGTGGGATGGTGCAAGTGGCCCTTAGTAGGTTAGGTAGGTTAGATTAGTAGGGGACTCCCGCGAATTCATTTATCGTCTTATCTTCTATCTGCATTTATTATATCTTAATCGTTCAGATATTGCAAAAGCGATAGACATACAGATCTATAGGTATACAATCTTTGACTTCAATGTTCGCAATAACCTTCAAGGTCTTACAAGAATTGCATGATGTTTAGATTTTTTTTGATACACTAGCAGCTCTTAGAGCTGATGCGTGTATATAGAAGCACTTGTATTTTATTTTGCACTTTTTAAAGTTCTAAAATGTGTATCTAGTGAGCGAGCATATAGCTCTGACACCCCACTCTGGACGGCCGGTTAAGGCAAGCCAGAGGTGAGAGTCCTGCGGCCCCTGCTCAGTGTCCACTCCAGCCGGCCAATGAAGGCAAGCCGGAGAGGGGCCTGACCGACTCTCGGGGGTATGGGACCCAAGGGACGTCACTTTCCATTCAGCTCGCCACAAGCTGCCCTGGGGGCTTATTATTATTATTATTATTTTATTTGATACACTAGCAGCTCTTAGAGCTGATGCGTGTATATCGAAGCACTTGTATTTTATTTTGCACTTTTTAAAGTTCTAAAATGTGTATCTAGTCTATTTTTGAAAGTGTTGACCGATGGTGCACTAACAACAGTTTCTGGTAGAGAGTTCCACACATTTACCACACGATTCGGCAAGAAGTGTTTTCTAGGGTTACTAGCACACGGAGGTTTGACAAGTTTTTTAGAGTGCCCTCTCAACCTTACATTCTGGCTTGATGGGTCTTTAATATTTGAAACATTGTAGTGCCCGGACAAGATTTTATAAGATTTTTAAGATTAGATAAGAAACCTTAAAAGTTACATTTTGATACAAGCTTCTACGGACTGCATTTTGCCATGCCATGTTATTATGCTTAGGTACTTGCTGTACTCAGTTACTGACTTTTCCCACTTTTGCCTTGCAAGTTTCAACATACTGAGCCATTTTGACGACCGGTCTGGCCTTGTGGGTAGTGAGTAGTGACCCTGCCTGTGAAGCCGATGGTCCTGGGTTCGAATCCCGGTACTGGCATTTATTTGTTCCCGAGTCATGGGTGTTTTCTATGTATTTAAGTATTTAAAATATGTATATATTATATATATCGTTGTCTTAGAACCCACAACACAATCCTTATTGACCTTACTGTGGGACTTAGTCAATTTGTGTAATAATGTCCTATAATATTTATTTATTTTCGCAGCCTCAGTGCCTGCGCTATTCTAAGCTGTACCAACAAAGTATATTTTTTCAGCTTTATCTCAAAGACATAAGGTCAATAATTGCATACATAGCATTCCTAAAAGTGTGAGTCATCCCGTCGTGACCAGCCGCTCATTGTGATCTGTATATTCAGGCCAATTCGAGTTTTAGTTACCCGACTGTTTCCGTTATGATACTGATCTGTCAGTGACGTTTTTAGTAGTTTAAATCATATCGGAAACAGATCGAATAACAAAAACTCGAATTGACCTGATTGTTGCAGTAAGAAACACTTTGACACGCTGTTTTTGCGACCAAAAAACAGAAATTTTAAACAAAACAACCAACTACACGCTGAAATGGATTTTATACGTTGAATTTAAGGTGTTGTTTCGTTTGTATTTGAAGTTTAGTTATGATGACATCTTTGACAAATATTGTTTGGAGCTTTTGTGTCGAACGTTGCACGTTGTAACAATACAGATTATTGAGCACTGTTAGACTAAGCAAAAAATATATAGAAATCATGTTTTCTAAAATATACTTTTTTACGATTTAGAACGCACGTTTTGCTCAAGCGCCGTTTAATTCATTAAAGTATTTTTAAAACGTTATGTAAAACGACTTCTAAGGTACAATACAATATACATAATTAAACATTAAAGTACTCGTGTGATCCTTTTATGAAACTCGCCTCGTTTGTTTCTTAAACCCATACTCATATTTTAATATCTTTCATTAAGTAGCAGTCTCATAAACTATTATGTATTACAATTCATTTAAAATTATATTCGATGAAGATATATATACACGTCAAATAGAATTATTTTATCGCAGCGAAGAATATTTATAGTGTATAATTAATTAATTATACAGTATAAAAATATTGCCAAAATTAAAATTTATGTCATGTCGCCATCTGCTGAGAGAAAGCATTTCTGGGCAAACTTATTCAAATCAGGCTTATTACGGTTGTCAAAGTGAAAACAGCGACATTTGGAGGCCATAAAAGTTAGTTCGAAATAAAGAAAAATCAAAATTTGCACGTATAGTGGCGCATTTTATAACGCTCTTATTTATTTTATTCTATATAACTATCTAATACCTTTAAACGAGCAATTCTTGTTTATTTATATATTTCGCGGATCTCGGAAACGGCTCTAACGATTTCGATGAAATTTGTTATATGGGGGTTTTCGGGGGCGAAAAATCGATCTAGCGGTCTTATCTTTAGGAAAACGCGCATTATTAAGTTTTTATGTTTTCCGAGAAAAGCTCGGTCTCCTAGATATTTTCATCCAAATCGATTCAGCGGTTTAGACTTGACCTAATGAACTAGACCACAATGCCTAAGGCACAGTTACATACCACTTTCCTTATTGTGTAACCTTTGAACAATCTCGTCTAAACAATGTCAGCACCAATGAGATAATTAATTAATTTCTTATCGGACAATCAGATCTCAACAAGGCCGTCTTAAACTATGCTGGGGCCCTTGGGCACTATAGAATTTGGGGCCCTTTTAAAAGTAAAGAGCGAATTAATTCATATTGACTACATGTTGTCTCGCGGGATAAATAATAAATAAGAACATGTCATAAACTGTCATTATGAGTATCATTACGTATGTGGAGTAAAACACTTGTTACCACAGACAAAACATCCTCCAGACTGAGCATAGTCGCGCTACCCCCTCTGCCACGCATACGGTAATTTTACTCCATGTTCGAGTCGAAAGTGTCTTTGTGTGACGTCCGTGTCTTTGAACGGACCAATCACGGCACGGGACTTCGCTCACCTCGTCCCGCGCACCCCCACATTTTTTGCATCATCGGTTGCATGAAATAATTGCTCTAAACTCGGTCTAGAGGATTCCTTAATGGTTTCCACATATCGTTAGGTATACAATATTGTTTATAAAGAGACAATAACAAAGTGTAAGATTAACGTATCATTAGCGTATCAAGTAATGATATGAGAAGATAGTACTAATGAGGTATTGATTGACTTAACAATTGATGCCACGGCTATCAATGGAGCTATGAAAATAGCAGAGCAATTAAGTACTTATACATAGATTTAAGTAGACTCTCATTAGTTCAATGAGAAAGCTAAATTTAAAAAAAAATCTGAAAAAATACTCGAGAAGTCGAGTAAATTATAGAAACTCGAAAAACAAGAGCTTCCTCCAAGAAAAGAGCGTAATACCACAGTATAATAAATAGTAGTAACGTACAGTATGGACACTCCCTGCCTCCCGTTGAAAGTGCCGCCCACCCGCTCTCGGTTACCTCACAGTTACCGGCTGGCATACACGCGACGACGCGGTGCGCAGAGCGGAGGCCACGTAAAATATTCAAATATTAAACAAATATTTACAAAACCTATCAGATCACACTGAAAACAACAAAAAATCATATTTTCAACTTACGTAATATTTTTGTGGCCTGAATTTCCTTACAAAAATTTTGTTATTTCGTTTAAACTGATTCAAAATAGGAAACTATTGTATAAATCGAGCTTAGATACCCAACTTACAGCATAATACGATTCTTATTTCTTCCTAATACGCGCAATGAGTTTTGAGTCATTGAGGTCATCGAATTTGACAACAAAATGGCGGGAACCCTAGCACGTCTTATCTCACTCACACAAGCAAGGTACGCGTTCACCTACACGAGCTTAGACTGTGTGCGTAGGAACGAGTTTGTTTCATACATTTGATCGCCAGTGTCCGAGGTGTGGTAATACTCTAATTTTTAATAACGCCAACGCACTTGCAACCCCTCTGTTGTCGCAGGCGTCCATTGGGCAACGGTAATTGCTTACCACCAAGCCATACACCTGCTCGTTTGCCTCCTATATTGTCGGCTTGTGCACATGTGTGTGAACTCGACTGTACCGTCGCACGCGCATGTGTCTGACTGCACCGCAGCCACAACAACATTGAATTATGTTACTCGTAAATAAGGTTATCACTGTGTTATCACTTTATTTTTAACATCCAGTTGACCCCAGAGACGATCTATTTTGATTTGTTTGTAACGTATAACGTATAAGGTTCTTAACCCTTGACGTAGAGCAAATCGAAGTATATTTCTAATTGAAATATGAATATTGTTCGATTTTATTGATTTGTAGAGATCGCTTTATAACGATAAGAGCGCCTGTTGTTACCTACTCATTTAAGTCCTGTCTTTTTTTTCTTGTATTATGTACTTTTCTTTAGTAGTGCACAATAAAGAATTTTATTATTATTATTGTTTATTAGTAAATCGCTTAATCGTTTTGATTAAATTAAATGCTTTGTTGTCATTTTGAAGCTTACAAAATACGTGATCTGCATTTTAATGCACATTGGGCCTTACCAGCTTTAACAATAAAGAGATTAAATTTACATTAAATCAAGGAATCATAATGAATTGTAAGGCATGTCTGTAACCTGCTGAACGGCTTTATATTGTTATTGATATAAAATATGTATAAAATAAGAGTAATATGCAATCTATCTAATACCTTTAAACGAGCAATTCTTGTTTATTTATATATAATATCTGGGAGACCGCGCTTTGCTCGGAAAACATATAAAAACTCAAAAATGCGCGTTTTCCCAGAGATAAGACCTAGCTAGATCGATTATTCGCCCCCGAAAACCCCCATATAGCAAATTTCATCGAAATCGTTAGTCGTTTCCGAGATCCCCGTATTAATTATTTAAGTACCCTGTTTGGTCGCAGACAGCCGTGGAAAAATTTGTAAGTCACAAATATATCCGCATTCGTGGTTATAGTAAATAACATAGTATTAACTGCACTATGTATTACTATGTGAGTTTATGGAACTATCGTGGCAATCTAAATGACTTGCTAACTTCAATTACTTCAATGTTTAGATGTGGTTAACATTAGACACGGAAGTATAACTGCACGCAACTTACTTATCATATCTAATTTAAATACTTTATATCTAATCAACAAAAATCTTTATATTTGAGAGTCAGAGTAACATATAAAAAAACCGAATAAAAATACACAAAACTGTTCATTTCTATATCTATCGTGTTGCACCATGGAGTACTTTTAACATGTGCATATAATTCGGTGACAATGCAAATGTTATGAGAATGGAGGCATAATTTTTACAAATAGGTATATAAGGTGTTTTATTTACATACAAAATATTGAATAATTTCATTAATATTCTTATATTCAGATATTATCACGTTCGACACAATTTAATGTTTAGAAATTCGATAACATTTTTTAACCTTCACCTAAATTTACGCAACTAGTAAAAACAAATCAGAATTTTATACTAAAATGTATTGGTCACACTTATATTTACTTTATAATTGAAAAATATCAAGAGTTTAGAAGGCCATTGTATATCGCTTTTATAGACTACCAGAAAGCTTTCGATACTCTTTCTCACTCTTCTATATGGGAATCACTGAAAGCTCAACATGTAGAGACTCAATATATTAATGTGCTAAAATATCTGTACAAAAATAGTATAAGTAGAGTGCACCTAGAGACGATCGGCCCGCCCATACGAATTGAAAGGGGCGTACGACAGGGCGATCCTATATCCCCAAAGTTATTTATTGCAGTTTTAGAATCAATAATAAGAAAACTAAAATGGACTCATATGGGCATACGAATACATGGCAAATACCTTCACCACCTTAGATTTGCTGATGACATCCTGCTCGTTTCTGAACGGTTCTCGGAAATAGACTACATGATACGTACTTTACAGACAGCTAGCAGAGAGACGGGACTTGAAATAAATTTTAAAAAGACAAAAATCATGACAAATAGCAAAAAAATTCCACTTATTATAGAAGGCATCGAAATAGAATACGTTAATGATTTCATATATCTTGGCAAACAAATTTCTTTCGACAGAAGCAACAATGAACGTGAAGTAGAGAGAAGGATAAAGATAACGTGGAATAAATTTTGGAGTCATAAAGAAGTACTCAAGAATAAACACTTACCGATTCATTTTAAAAGGAAGATTATGGATTCGTGTCTGCTTCCATCACTTACATATGGCGCACAAACTTGGAAATTCTCGAATAATATAAAAAACAAAATAAGGACATGTCAGAGAAGCATGGAACGCAGTATTACAAACATAAAGAAGATACAAAAAATTAGACATACACTGATTAGGAAAAAAACAAATGTGATAGACGCACTAGATTACGCAAAAAAGTTGAAATGGAAGTGGGCAGGCCACGTCGCACGGATGGTGGACAAAAGATGGACAAACCAGATAACTACGTGGCCCGGACCAATAGGCAAACGTAGAGTTGGAAGACCTTCCATGCGATGGTCGGAGGACATTGCAAAAATCGCTGGACAAAAGTGGACTCTAACAGCACAAGACAGATCTAACTGGCACTCTCTGGAGGAGGCCTTTACCCGAGAAGGGGTTCTTGCTACGTAGGAAATTAGGAATATGCTTATTGGTATTTTAATTTAATTTTTTGTGAAAAATAATGACATTACGAATTATTATTTATTACTATTTTACTATCATAATTATAATGTTTATTCCTCTTTAAACTAAGTTGACTTTGTAACTACTTTGCAAGAAATAAAAGGCTTTTTATATTTATATTTATATTTACTTTATAAGTTATTCTTATTAGTGTTACTACATCCCCAACTCATCGTCGAATCGATTATAAATTCTCGACTACGTATTTAATTAAAATCAAACAAATAACAAACATCCAAATCTAAACTTTGTATGCAAAGCTGTAAACAAAAGGTATAAACAACAAACGCTTATGGAATCTATGGTCATAATTTGACAAGTTCAAACTTAAGCCGTGTCCACATCTAAACCTTGTGTGCATCTATTGCATAATAGTGTAAACAAGCGGTTATATAACATGCGTTGTTTGAAGGACGCAAGATGGTGGCACTAAGCTGGTTTGACAACAACATATAATATCGTGAGATCATTATAAGCTATTAAAAAACAGTTTCAAGAGCTTTTATTTAACTTGGAATGTTTTATGTAGGGTTAGGGTTACCAGAAAAGATGTGTCCCGCCGAGTTTGTTGCCGGTCCCATATTGGGATACCCTCCTCCAATTGAGGGGGGATTTAAATCTTCTCGAGGCAGAGGTGTAGGGTTGGAGCCGGTATAGCTTTATTTGACGTTCATAAGTGCATTGTAATATGCCTACTTGAATAAACTATTTTTTATCTTTTATCTTTATCTTTATCAGATGTCAGGATTTTTCCTGACATGTCAGGAATTTTGATCGTTTGTCAGGAATGCGGCCGGAATACGAAAATGTCAGGAATTTTAGTGAATTAACAGAATAACAAATCAAATTTAAACGATGTATCGAACATACATAGATATGGCTTACGGCTATAAGCTCCTAAATTTGGATCTGGTAACCCTATGTAGGGTCAACCGGGATAAATGCGTCACATGAGGCACGTTTCACGTCTTCTAAAGTATCTTGAGTCACGTTTCTTCTAAATGGAACATTTTAGAACTATTGCAACCCTCCCTATTCGAAGTGTGGTCACTGAACTTTTAGTGTAGGTGGCTACTAATACTTAGGGCATACTGAAAATTCCTGGACTGGCCGCTTAGAAAAAATAAGTCTTTTCATATATCAGAATCCAGAAACTTTCAGTATGGCCCACGTAGTTATAATATGTTGCGTTTGGAATATATCTACAAAAGACGCATTTATCCCTGTTAACCCTAGGTACAGTCGCCATCAGATATATCGAAGCGGCCAAGGTGCTCACAAATATCGGAACACGCCTCTATTGTCAGGGCGTTAGAGCGCGTGTTCAGATATTGTGAACACCTTGGCCGCTCCGATATATCTGATGGCGACTGTATGTTATATAGGGTAAAATCTTGCAAGCTAAATTAAACCCACTTCCCATAATTCGTTTGAGCTGAAACATTTCTTTCTTGTCGAACTGTATGACTCACTTCTTAAATTTTATGAAGTAATATAAATTTAAATAAGTAACAATAGCTTTTGAATAATAAATTGCAATTCTGTATATTGTATAACTAGCAATTGCGGTTATATACATAGTAAACTAATATCAACACGGCCAGGCGCCGCGGTGCGAAATTGATTGCTTACTTTCTCAAACAACTTGCACGATTGTGTTATTGCTAAAGCTAAAGCAACCTTGCTCTTGCCCTGTTCGTATACTTTCTCGTATATTCTTTTTTCGTATATTTTTTTTTTTTAGCCGATGGTCCTGGGTTCGAATCCCAGTAAGGGCATTTATTTCTGTGATGAACACTAATATTTGTTCCTGAGTCATGGTTGTTTTCTATGTATATAAGTATGTATTTATCTATACAAGTATGTATATCGTCGCCTAGTACCCATAGTACAAGCCTTGCTTAGTTTGGGGCTAGGTTTGAGCTGTGTAAGATGTCCCCAATATTTATTTATTTATTTATTTTATTTTTGTGTAGTTAAAAAAAAACTTAAAAAAATTATTCGTTTTTGTTGACAGGTTAAAAATCTATATAAATATGTCGCAAGTCTAATGCCATACAATACTGTCAAGTTGGTGAAATAGGAGCCTGTTCCTATATACTCGTATACGTACATGTAATGTACCTAATCTAACACGATTGATACATATGTAACCGATAGCTTAATGAAGCCTCATATCGGATCGGATTAAACGGAGGCTAAGACATCTAGACTGGACATTAAGGTCAGTCTTACCTTGACAGTGACATTGTGGTAATGACATGCATTTCTTTGCTATTTCCTGATGATTTAAGTAAGCACTTGACCGGTTTTTTTACTAGTTTTTGCTGCTTATCTATCAAAACTGTTATCGAAACCTTTTTTCTCCGAAACTTTTTAGCGCTAGTATTTATGATTTTGAAAAAGACCAATCTAAGATCCGATCTAGGGTCTAATATCCGACGGCAATGAAATATTTCTCAATTTTGCAGAGAAAATGACAGTGACTACTTACAAGTAAGTTATATATGTGTGTCTGTGTATCGTTCGCCTATATACATCATCGTCATCATCATACTTGGATTTTAATTGTGGTGACCAATAGAGGTGCCAAGATAAAAAGTAATGTTTTATGAGGTGCAGATTCAATACGCATGAACAACTAATTAAATTAAGATCTTATAACCGCAGTATGACAAATAAAATATTGATTGTTTGAGGTAATTGAGGTACAAGTACATTTAAATGACTTACCACAAGAGAGAGCCTGTGGTGCGGCGGCGGCGGCGGCAACCGCGACGGTCGCCGGGACACCGTGCATGACTCTTTCTGCAACCAGACAATTCCAGTACATTGTATCATCGTCGCCAGCTTAAATATAGGTATATCCTACATTCATGACAGGTTACCTCTCATTACACCCTTAGAGATACCCCACACTGGCGTCTCCCGAGCGTCGGCGTCCAGTCAACTCTATGGCTGCTGCTCGACACAACGTTGGCGCAACTTCCGGCGACGCCATTTTCCATAGCGCTGACCAGACGCCGACGCTCAAAAGACCCTAAGTGGGCTATCTCTCTTAGAGAAACCCCACACTGGCGTCTCCCGAGCATCGGCGTCTACTCAACTCTATGGCTGCTGCTCGACGCAACGTTAACGTAACTGCGCACTGACGCCATTTTCCATAGCGCTGACTAGACGCCGACGCTCAAGACGCTGGTGCCAATCTGAAGTCAATGGGTCGCCGCAGGGTGACGTACTTAATTAATGGTCAATTCTGCACGAAATGCTATCACTTATTCTATGTCGTCATATCAAACTTGAGTGTAAATGTAAAATGTCATTCTATGGAACTTGCTAACTATGTTTTTCAGTTTCAATATGACGGTTTGTTTACATAGTTAGCAAGTTCCATAGAATGACACTTTAATTGTAAGTATTAATACACAAACATAACTTTAAACTTACCACGTGGACGGATAGAGTCGGCGCGGATTTCCCGAGCGCGGACCGCCGCATTCGCACCAAGTTGGTGCGCGCCGTTTTGCCCGCATCTGTGACAAAAGAAATTACAGATTAGATAATTCATTAATTATACAAGTTATGTATAACAACGCTTGACAAATAGAAAACTTAATTATATTGGTAAGGTATAGTTCGATCATAAAAACAGGTTCAAGCACTGAAAACATCGTCCTCCAATACTGCATGCGTCCCACTTCTGAGCACAAGGTTTTCTCTAACACGAGAGTTTGGATTTAAATCCTCGCTTAGGGCCACTTGCATCATTCACTAGCCCGGGGTTAACCGGTTAAACCTGGAGTTACCATGGTTACCAGTACAATTTGACACTGGGTTAACGATTTAACCGGTTAGCCCCGGGTTAGTGGGTTGGCGCAAGTGGCGCTTAGGCGCTTACTAAATGCAGTAAGCAAGATAGATTACCCGTCCCTCTCTAATTAATACAATTAGAAAGAAAGAAGCAGGTTCTGTGTCACGGCGCTCCTGCGCTAAGCCTACAGATTAGATATAGGGAATTATACAAATTTGACGTTCTTCGCAGGTGTAAGGTTTTATCATGATTTTATTCATAATCATGGCGACATTAGAATTCGTGGAAAACACTCCTATTTGATCGCACAACTTAGGCAAACTGGACCCCTATTAGTCCACCAGTACTATAATCTAACTTCGTCCATTGGCCAACTTGTTTATTAAGCTCTCCGTCCGGAGGCCTCTAACTAGGTTCCACGAATAACGAGTAAACATGTTAGGTAACTTTGGATAACGAAGGGAAAGCTGTTGATAAACATTTAATGGATAAAACGCAAATAAATGTCAATCCATTACATCACTACGGCTTATACATCTGATTTGCAAAATGTCCCTTTCGCAAAATATTTCTGTTTCATTTTTGTTGTAAGATATAGAAAACTTATCATTTTGAAAACCTAATAAAGAGACTAATTTCCCAAATGTCGTACACCCACAGATTACCAGTTCGCCGGACGATATCAGCCTGTCAGTTAATCGCAAAAGGTGAAGGGGCCTACAGATTACCAGTTCGCCGGACGATATCAGCCTGTCAGTCGTTCGGAACTGTCAAGGGGCCCACAGATTACCAGTTCGCCGGACGATATCAGCCAGTTGTTCGGAACTGTCAGCTTTTGCGTTTAACTGACAGGCTGATATCGTCCGGCGAACTGGTAATCCGTGGGCCCCTTTATGCAAATGGCTCGTGTCGCCAATGTATCATTCAAACGTAGAGCAGAAAATAAAAAAACATGCCCACCAAGTCTTTGTCAAAACATCACGTGTTTATTTAAATATCTATTTATAAACCTAATTCATTTTAAAACGCATTATTTACCGATTCTGCTACGACTGGCAAATACCAATGAACAGATATTGAGCAAATTGAATATAAACATTATAAACCTAATACTGTCAAGGAATTTGATTTCTGTGGCACTTCATACAGTCTGCATCAAATACATAGTGACCAACGTAGCCAACGTTACCACAAAAATAAATATGTATAATAACATATGAACAACAATATCTTAACAATTTAATTTTTAGTCACGTGTCACCAAAACAAGAGGCTGGTAAACTGTTGGTAAACTTTAATGCGCGCGCGACTATGGGTGGTATTCCACCTGTGTAATTTCATTGTCCAATGCGTCTTGCGTCTCACATTTTGCTTAGTGTGAGACGTGTTAGAGAGTGAGACGTACAGACATTGGACCAAGATTTAGGACAGATGGAATACCACCCTATGTTATCTGCAAATAAACTGTCGCTTTGGCTTTACCTTTGAGTGTTAAAAGGTACTAATTCTCCACTTAATTGCGTGACAATTTATCCACAAACATAGCAATAAACAGATAATTTACATAACCGATGTTTACCACGAGCGGACACGCCCACTAAAGCGTATAAATAGACGCATGCGGCCAGCGTTTACGTCAAAATATTCCATGCGCGTAAACTATGCGAGTTTCAAAGTTGGCAAGGTTTCCAGAATACGCAATACTACAGAATTGTTCACGCAATTCAATTATTTGTCCAATATATCACAGGATAAGTAGCCGCGAGTAATTTTAATGGCAGATTGAAATTGGCCGAATTTTACAGACTTTATTACGGTCATCTTTTCTACATAATTATATTATACCGGGTGCTCACGTGCTCAGTAATTAATGGATAACCTTCTAACCACCGACAGGGCACCTTAGGCTGGTCCAGAAAATGCACTTATAGGTAAAAGTTTCGTGGTTTTCGAGATAATCGAACTTTTCCGTCTTTTTTAATAGCCAAATCCCATATCTTTGTTTGTAAAGATTTTTTATACCTTTTATGATGAGTTTTACGCGGTTTAAACGCTAGTGAGTGCGTCAACTAAACGCAGTGCATCTCGCTTGCACCAATAGTACGCGGGAGATGCAGTGTGATTTAGTTTACGCAGTCGCTAGCGAATATATCAGTGTAAACTCGTGGTAAGGATACTGTTCTAGAAAAACTCTGAAAACAAATGAAACACATCATATCGAAAAAAAGTTGAACAAAACTAAGGAAGTTAGTCTAATATTTAGACTCTTAGGTCGTTCAGAATTGGTAAAGTTTCACCATTAACCAACTTTGTGGACAACTTTGGTCGTGGCGTGTGACCGGAAAGGGAAACTAAAACTTAGTTGAAAATCGAAACACAAACTAAGTTTTCCGTCGGATAGTAATGATACTATATACCTAAGTTCTTTAGTTTTCTGTTACTTTTTCTAAACTGGTGGTTATAACCTCGCAAGAACCACCATAAAAATTAACATTTGACACTAAGTTAACAGTTTAACGGGTTAATCCCAGGTTAATGGGATGGTGCAAGTGGCCCTAAAGCGGTTATCACAAATATCGCAACTGGGTATATTTATGGAGAAACTATTAATAGAATGACAGCAATGAAAAAAATAACATCAGATTTACAAGAAAAACAATATATACATTTGCAAAAATTTTAGAAATATCAAAAACAAAAACAGTTTTAAAAAGTTGGGTCGCCGACAGAAATTATACGTGGACGCACATGTGCGTCGGGGGCAGTGAATGTGTTAAACTGAACATTTGCTAACGTGTTTTATTTTCTTCGGCATGCTTTGATCTTTGTAATCGCAGTAAAAAAAAATATGATAACAGCATCCACATAGTAAAATAGAGTTTTGGTAGCAATAAAAAAAACGCGTTACATGTATTAACATCCTACCGACCTGCATGATTATGCAAGAGAACTATAATATCAGTTATCTCTGCCAATAAACAAAAAAAAAGAAAGTTTCCACACACCTCCAAAATTATAAATAAGCTGCTATCGTACAAAACAATCACATTTTTAATCCAAACACATAAGGAAACTATAAAGAGGAACCGAAATCGCTTTTGAAACACCCGAGGAAATGATTTGCGGAGGTGTCAACGATAATTGCGATAATCCGTAACCTTTCGCTATAAAATTAAGCGTGCGACGTGCGGACGCGATGTGGGGTTCCGTACAGATTTAATTTTCTTTTGGGATTGGCGCAGCACGTGAATAGGGTTCCGCGGATGCGTCCGTAATACAGCTAAAACGCTAACTGTAAAAGTACTGACTTTAACGCCTTAACAGAGCTTACACTGCAGAAACAACCCTTTAACATATACATTATACATACCGTTTACATCTTAAGGGGCCCACAGATTACCAGTACGCCGGACGATAACATCAGCCTGTCAGTTAATCGCAAAAGGTAAAGGGGCCCACAGATTACCAGTTCGCGGGACGATATCAGCCTGTCAGTTATTCGGAACTGTCAAATTTTGCGTTTAACTGACAGGCTGATATCGTCCGGCGAACTGGTAATCAGTGAGCCCATTTACAGCGGCGAATAAGTGACAGTCTGATATCGTCCGACGAACTGATAATCTGTGGGACCCTTTAAGGCTGTAATGAGGTTGGAACAGCGTTTGTGCTGCTTTGATCGGACCTAAAACTAACTAACTAATATGGCTCAGCGATCCAAAGAGGCTCTTGGCCTCCGAAACGAGAGCATGCCACTTTTCCCGATTCTGCGCCGTTTCCTGCCAATTATCGGCTTGAAGCTGACGCAGATCCGCTTCCACACTGTCTCCCCAGCGGTATCTGGGCCGACCTACCGGGCGGCTACCAGTCGGTCTTCCCAGGTATGCCCTCTTGGCAGCCTGATCCTCTCCCATTCTTAATAGGTGACCGAACCAGCGAAGTCTGTGGGATTTCGTTTCGCCGATGATATTGGGTCCGGCCACCAACTCCTCGATTTCGGCGTTCTTCCGTATCCTCCACGTGCCGTTGTCTCTCTTGATAGGTCCCAGGATCTTACGAAAGATCTTTCTTTCCGCTACCAGGAGCTGACTTTCCTCTTTTTGTGTTAGTGTCCAGGCCTCACACCCATACATAAGGATTGGTCGGATAACGGTCTTATATATTCTTAACTTAGTATTTCTGCTGAGAAGCCTGGACACCAACACTTTATGGAGGGCTGCACTGCATCGCAGGGCGTTTTGGATGCGAATATTGATTTCCTCCTCCCTTGTGTTTGTATCGGTAATGGTGCATCCAAGATACCGGAACTTGTCAACTCCACGGTAGACGGTACCCCCAACATGGAGACTTCTGCGCTGAACTCGATCAATCATCGCTGCTCTGATTGATCGTACCTCAAAAGGAATAAATGGAACACATAGGATCACAGCCAATTTGCTTCGAAACTGCTAGCTAGACTGATGAGTTGAAATTTGGTACACAATTATGAATGTAAGTAACAACTTTATTATGTCTATCGGTTCAAAAATGCCGTAAACACTGCGAAATCTTCTCGAATGTTGATGAGCTCACATAGTACAAGGAAAGACAAAAAGCGTTTAATGATCGTTTCCAGTTTCAGCAGCATCAGCGTCAATACCAACTCCTTAATTTCAAAAGATCCTATCTATATACTTATAAAACACAAGGTACATATAGTTCGTTTTTTTTAGCATTAGAAAGAACTTGAAAGAAGGTAAGCGATCTTGATATGTCTTTTAATTGAAAAACGCTTTTTAAAAATCAGTAACTATTACTTATGAAAGCAGAAGAATATAAATGATCGTATTAGATTCATAATTTGTTACATATTTGCTGTAACTTATTTTTAAAATGTGGTTTTCAATTAAAAGACACATCAAGATTGTTTACCTTATTTCTAATGCTTTAAGAAACATATATGGCACATAAGATCCTATTCAGTTGGTGATATACTTGCGTTAGCGCACGTGGCCGGCGTCCAAATTGTTGTTATTATACGCGATTGTGTTGTGTACACGAGTATTAAGGTGAACCTTAAGCACCTTGGCTACGCATTCATTCCAGCGTGCAAAATTATTACCGACATTTTAAAATATAGGAGTACGATTGTGGATGGAAAATCGGTAATGTCCCTAAGTGCATTTGGATTTTTTTGTTGACCTAGTATGTAGTGGCATAGAAAGTCTGAAATTTTTATAAAGACTTAATCAGGATAATGGTGAATGTTTAATAATTTTATCAAGGACAGGGTTTGCACTCTGTGTGCAGTAACAATAGCTAATAGAGTTACACATTTTTTACTTAAATTCTCTTGAAATATTTTTATTAGGTCTTATTTCACCCTATCATCTGACGAGATCCTATGTCCCAATAAAAGCACCTGTGCAGATTTACATAATACTGTATTAGAAAATTGAACCAATGAAATCGACTGACATGTGAAAATTAAGTATATTCATACGATATCATTTCCATTTCGCTAAACGATTTGCCTGTGCCGACAAAACGTCAACTTCGCATATTCAATTAAGGTAAAACATTTGACATAAATGATATTCAGCATATTCATTTACTTTAACAAGGTTATTTTCATAAACGCCCATGTTATATTCGACCTTAAATATAAACGCGCAAGGTACAATTTTCCAAGTCAACTAACATGAAGATAAGATGTTTTGCCAGTGTGTCATAATGAAAGCCTTTTCGCATGTCATCGCCGTTGACAGAACGTTCATTCAATCAACTTGACACTGTATTCAAACATTTCTAACATTCGCCAGTCACCAAATAGATAGTGCGAATCGAAAGGATTTTGTTACATCTTTAGTAAATATTACAAGTATCTTATAGGTAACTTCTTTTTTCTTATGTATTGATTTCGATGAAATTTGCTATACGGACTGTTCGGGGGCGAAAAATCGATTTAGCTAGGTCTTATCTCTGGGAAAACGCGCGTTTATGAGTTTCTCAAATTTATCTAGTTAATTGAAGACCACCAAACAGCGGGAAAGAGGGGGGGGGGGGCTTATGTTATGTTATCCAGGCCCAGCCTAGGGCCCAGTGGGTGGGTCTAGCTTAGATTGAAAATCTGTTAAACTTTAGCACCTAAATCACTGAGTTGGTAGTTTATTTATTTATTTATTGAGGAGATAACACAGAAAAACATACATGGGATGAACATAAAACTTAAAATAACATAAATGGCCTTAAATATAGATGCTTCCATAAACGTATCTCACAGAGAACATATGAATATTATACCACTTACCTAATACTAATACTTAACTAACATGCGGTTCACAATATTTCAAGTGTTGAGAGACACTGTACCTAAATATGTAATAATATGCTATGTATGTACTTAGACTAATGTAATAGGAAGGAAAAAGTTACCTAGGTATTATTTATTTCTATATAAATTTGTGACTGCTGTCTTAAACTGGGCGCGGGATTTTGAGAAGAGATCAATCTCGAGAAGAGACTTATTGTAGTGGTCGCACAGTCTGTATATAGGTGCACGTTTTCCGGATTTAGTCTTTGTCTTCGGAAGACTGAAGAGGTGTGTGGACCGCGTTAGTTTAGGAGGAGCTCGAAAGTATATTTTAGATAGGAGACTTGGACAGTCCAAATCGCCTGCACATACGTCACGCAGCATTACTGCGTCGGCGATGCAACGTCGGTCCCGTAGTGATAGCATGTTGTATTTAATTAAGAGCTCATCATAAGAGTGCCGCGGACTCTTCAGACGAATATTAAGGCATCGCAAGAACTTTTTTTGTACCATTTCTAGCTTATTGCAGTATACATTATACAAAGGGTTCCATGCAACTGACGCGTACTCAAGATTGGAACGAACTAAAGTTTGATATAGGCAAGTCAGGCTGAGCTTCTGTTTGAAGGGTTTAGTGACGCGCATAACAAAGCCCAACATTCAGTATGCTTTTTTGAGTATTTGGTCGATGTGAGTGTCTAGTGTCAGCTTTGTGTCAAGAATAACACCTAGATCTCTGATGTTATCTACTGTTTCAAGTGAGTATTCATTTAGTTTATAAGAATTTCGTAGTACATTATTTTTTCTAGTAAATATTACGTGTTTGCATTTGTTGTATGCTAAACATAACTTGTTAATCTTACAGTATTCATCGAGTCTGTTCAAGTCGTCTTGAATTAGTTTAACATCTTCGTAAGTGTGAACTTTTTTATAAATTTTTAAATCGTCGGCATACAACAGAAAGTTACAATTCTTGAAACACAGTGAGATATCGTTAATAAACAAGACAAATAAGAATGGGCCAATAATTGAGCCTTGCGGCACACCGGAAGTTACGATTGTAGATGAAGAAGCTAGTCCGTTGATTACAACAGATTGAGTGCGGTTTTGGAGGTAGGACGCGAACCACCTGAGAAGGTTACCCTTTATTCCGTTGTAGGATAATTTTTTCAGTAGTATCAGATGGTCAACTTTGTCAAACGCCTTTTGAAAATCGGTGTAGATTGTGTCAATTTGAACATTTTTATCAAGAGTCCCGAATAAGGTGTTGGCGAACAGAGTGAGGTTAGTAGACGTTGAATTACCTTTGACAAATCCATGTTGCTGTTCCAGGATATAGTTTTTAAACATTTTAGATATACGACCGTGAACCAATTTCTCAAATGTTTTAGGAATACATGATAAGATAGAAATAGGCCGGTAATTTTGCACATTGTCTTTAGCGCCCGATTTATGTATAGGTGTGATGTTTGCCAATTCCCACCGATCCGGGAATATACCGAAATGCATACATTTATTAAATATTATCTGTAACGGAAGTGCTAAAGCAGTACATGCACGTTTGATAAACACAGGACTCAACTCATCGGGACCTGGCCCCTTATTCTCGTCAATTTTCTTTAATGTGGTAAGAACTTCATGTTTTGAAAAAGTCATGTTATTTAAATGGAGGATAGAGTTGTCAGCGTCACTCTGCTCAAGAGCACTTGTGTCATAAGCGTTTAGTGATGCCGGTACAAAAACTGATTTAAAGTAATCCGCGAACATGTTGCAAATTTGTGTTGGACAATTCGAGCACATATTATCTAATTTCATAATTTCGGGATAGCCTGTATTCGATTGTCTAAGATTAGAAGTGTATTTCCAAGTTAGTTAACAAAAAGGTTTCAGTATTTTTAATGTAGTTTTGAAAGCAGCGGCGTAAGAGGAATTTGGCTCGAGAGCGAAGCAGGCTAAATTCTTGGTAATCTCTTGGTGAATTGTACGTTATGTAGTTGGTAGTTAGTTAGTAAATTAAATAGACTATGGTACCATTATGTGTGACTCAAGGGGCCCACAGATTACCAGTTCGCCGGACGATATCAGCCTGTCAGCTAATCGCAAACGTGACAGTTCCGAACAACTGACAGGCTGATATCGTCCGGCGAACTGGTAATCTGTGGACCCCTTTACCTAGATACTTGCCTCGTCTCTTGCCATTCGTGTGTACGGTAACTGGAGCGTGTGCCCTTTCACACCCGGCGGGTGGGTGATGCTATTGTGTTTCTACATCTGTTTTTGTTATCTGACTCTTAAATGTCATAAACTAATTGCCGTTTTTTGGTGTTGTAGGTAAAAGTCTGCACATAGCTTGGTTTCTGAATTTAGTGTTTAAGTTTGACATATTAATCCAATAACCGTAGAGAAACTACATAATATATGAGAGTATATGATGACATGATATCGATGGCGGATTTTTAAATTATAAATGCCTTCTGGCCCATATAAGTACAGTCTTCTTATGGGATACAGATAAGATCGTGTCAGATATTTTTGCGGCCTTCGTTGAGTATCATATTTTTGCAGGTGACTGTACTTATCCTTACTACTTACTTACTCCAGTTATTACTTCTCTGAGTTCCAAGAGCAGTTAAATAAATAAATATTATAGGGACATTCTTACACAAATTGACTAAGCCCCACGGTAAGCTCAAGAAAGCTTGTGTTGTGGGTACTCAGACAACGATATATATAATATATAAATACTTAAATACATAGAAAACAACCATGACTCAGGAACAAATATCTGTATCATCATACAAATAAATGCCCTTACCAGGATTCGAACCCGGGACCATCGGCTTCATAGGCAGGGTCACTACCCACTAGGCCAGACCGGTGACAGTTGTATTGTTTTTTTTTTTATTTGGAACCTTTGTTACTTTAATACAATTCAGAACATATTGTGAAATATGACAAAAATTACAAATTTTTGTCAGGAGGTCTCAGGAGGTACTGGTAGAGTAAAATTATAAAAGCGAAAATGAACTTTACATCATAGCAACGTAGTTTTTAGAGCCAGGTCGCAATAAGAGTATCAAATTCAAATGTAACCGATAAGTGATGGACTATAACAGAATTTGTATAATTTCTAGCTCACGGCCCATTAATGGCCGTGACATGACTATAACCTACGGTTTGAGTTTAAGACCCTAAGTCTGGGCAGTAGGGTTCTAAATCGTGTAGATATTTATAGTAACCGCACGATTTGTTCTAGATTGTAAACCGCCCTTCACGCTGGATTAATATGTGGTTACGATACTTACGATCATAGTCTCATATTCGTGAGAATCTCGGGATCCAATAAACTTAGTGATTCGAGTTGAAGCCAAAATCTATCAATTTTTTTTTACCCTCCCGCAACAGTGGCTTTGTATTTGAATTTAGAACCCTTAGTTACTCAATAAAAGTTTTAAAATTGTATGTGGAATATGTACAAAAAATTGCACGCAGGGTCTTAGGCTCTTAGGAGGTTAGAACTAGAAAGAGTAAATAAAAGAGTAAATTATTTGCGCGTCTGACATATTTTCGTAAAAATAATATAAAAAGCAGTACTCGTACTTTATTATTTTCTAATTCAAAATATTATTACCTAGTTGTAAAGGGTTTTCCAATAGGGGTGGGGACAAGATACAAGACTTGATTGACCAATTATATCAAAATATGTTTTTTTTTGTCAAAATAAGTACGAATGCCAACTTTGCAGATCGATCGATCATTATACGACGAAAAAATCTGTGAAAAGAACTTCAAGTTTTTTACTTCAATAATTTCTAAACGCCGAAGAACTTTTTAATATACTGTAAATGTGTCCTAGATAGTTATTGCGGATCGATACTTGATAGGTATCATCGTGCTGACGAATCGTGAACCTTATCGAATCGACATAAGGTCGGTTAATGGTCAAAGAATTTTTAGTATCGACTCCTTATCGGAAAGTTCGAACCTAACGGCGAACTTTCATTGAACGAGCGAGGTGCGAATTTTATTACAATTTTTTTTTGCGTTTTGTAATGAGAATACCGTTAGGTAAATTGGCTTGAGAAGGTACGTTTCTGCCTTGTTACTTGTTTTTTTTAAATATAATAATATGGGGCATTATCTATGAAAAGGGACCTTATTGTCGATGTATTTATATAGGAGGATCGTTAATAATGGCGTAAGCGCCATCGACAATAAGGTCCTTCTCATAGATAACGTCACATATGTATAGGTATTATGTTTAACTGTGTAGTTCTGTTAGGTGTTCTTGAGGATTTTTATTAACTTTAAGGATATTTAGAAGTAGTTTTTCCGAATAAAATGTATATTAATGTGCTGAATTGCTGATAGCTGATAGCAATTTATACAATAAACATTTTTCATTTTATTTTCATTTTTTTCATAGATCTTTTCATAGTGATCGTTATGATTAATAGACCATTTATTTCTAATTGTTTTAACATAATTTAGTGTGCAATATAAAACGCGGGGGCGTGCCCGAGGAGTGTGCCAGCTTAGCTTGCCAGCAACCGGTTTGACAGGCCGTCATTTTCGTCCTAACTCAGATATCAACCACGCAAGGACCTCGTTTGACAGGTTAAACGTTGACTGAAACAGTCAGGGTTGTCTCCTTATTCTTATTAGCAAAATTATTAGAAAAAAAAATGTTATACGCCATGCACTGCGCAGATTACTATTTAAACGTAGCGGCGTAAAAAAATAAGACTCTTGTTGATATAATTACTTGTAATATAATGCAGTCAGTAAGTAATACGTGTTTTTTTTTGCATTTCAAATTTGCATCATGATTCAATCAATAAACATTACGAAAGTATGGGGATGTATTTATTTAAATGACTTTGTTCCACTATAGAGACCGCTGTCATCAAGATGTAACTCAGGACAGTAATGTCAACGACACGTTGTCATGCCCTGACATTGTCACTTGTCACTTGTCAGCATTACGCGCGATTTACTCCGTTCAGAATTAGAACTCGATGTTGCATTTATGCCTAATGATCGAAAACGACTTTAGTAAGCGAAGACGAATTTCAGAACGTTAGTCAGAGCATCATGTCTGCGCTTGGCTTTCTATTTTACCTAAATATTATGTTTTATTAAATTTTTATAGAGGGGTTTTCCGAACATGTCCTAGAGTCTAGACGTAGTTTAATTGACAACCCTATTGGTGAGGCCGCAATTAAAAAGAATCAAATTATGCTTAGCGCCACTTGCACCATTCCACTAACCTGGGGTTAACCTGTTAAACATGGTTACCAGTACAATTTGAGACTGGGTTATCGGTTTAACCGCTTAACCACGGGTTAGCATGATGGTGCAAGTGGCCCTTAATGACATATATACATTCGGGCCTTAGACAGTGAGAATTCTGTATAGTAGTACAGTCAGCAGCAGAAGTTGCTAAGCGGACGAGGTGTTCAAAATGACCTTGACACGCTCTTATTCTCTTAACAATAAAGTCGCCTCAAGACCATTTTGAACACCTCGCCCGCTTAGTTATTTTTTTGTGTGCCTAGACACAGTAGCTGACAACCCTGCTAGTAAAATTGTGTCCAAAACGCATTGCATAAAGATTGCATTACGCAACATAGTGGATGAGAACCTTGCTAGTCAGCCTACGTAATGATGGTTTGACAACTAGTATCTTGTTTTTGATCGACGTATGAATATATTTAACATAGGCTTCGAAAAGAGTTGCTAAATTAACACCTTCAGGTATCTTTTTTACTTTTTCTGGACATTTCATCCCTTGCCTGCTATACAGGCACATCTCAATGATTATTGGAAATTAAATCTTAAGTATAAATAATAAAGTTAAGTTTCCTTTAAAAAAAATTGGTGTCCAAGTGGCCGTATTGCAGCCATTGCAGACACGAAACGATTTGCGCTATATAATTTGGAAGTATTTTTTTATTTTGATGTATATTTATAAACTCACTAAACTTCGTCCAATTACAATGTTCGGATTCCACTAATTATTATAACAGGTGTGAACTGCATTAAATTAATTAATTAATGGTAGCTCGTTAAGCAATTAGCGGCTCGAGGCAAACAATAGTCTAATTGCCACTTTCTATATACCAACACTAAATTATAATTATAAACGTTTTTAATCTTGGTTAAGGGAATGTAAAGAGAAATTCTAAAGATGATGTCCACCAGACTAAACGGATCTGACATAGATTTTCGCATATTTACTTGTCCCGAGGTTAAAAAAACTGGTTAAATCTTTCGCGTTTTGAACTCCTCCTTGCGTCGTAATCCTTAGTGATGAGGGTCGTGACCTCCCTTCTGAATCACCTTCTCTCTCACAATTTCTCTCCATCTGGTTCTGTCCTTGGCGGTGTGGAGAGCCATGTGGACTGTGGAGTCAAGAGCGGTGGGGATCTAGTCGGACCAACGTATTGGACTGTGTCGCGTTCTGAACACACATATTAAATCACATTTTCAACCGGGTCTATCGCGAACCACCACCACCAGTGAAACCTGTGTCGAAATGTCGGTAAAAAAACCGGACAAGTGCGAGTCGCCCACCGAGGGTTCCGTACTTTTTAGTATTTGTTGTTATAGCGGCAACAGAAATACATCATCTGTAAAAATTCCAACTGTCTAGCTGTGATAGCTGGTGACTGGTGAATAAAGGTAATAAAATTTATTCGCGATACCCAGTTGTAAATGTAATATAAAAATCAGCAATGCCTTTTATGTAACACTATAATGTTCTTGATAATGGTGTTTACTGCTAATGTCTACTATTCATGTCTACTTTAAACTTCCCTTATGACTTGCCACTATACCTGCTACATTACGTCATAAGCGCATAAGTCGTACAAGTTGCTATGTAAACAAGATTGCAACTAAGCGGTCTACTATGCTTACTATAGTGCACGTAACACATATGGAAATAGAATCATAAATCTTAATTTTAGACTTATTCAAGTAGTTATTGGTGATGCTGATGATGATGAAGAGAAGTAATTCTCGTAAGTCGTGTCTCGCAAGTTTGACAGCTAAAATAGACAGTGTTGTGCCATATGTTTTATGTCAAACCTGCAATAATATGTTATTCTTCGAAGGCCGCAAAAATGGGTGTGTAATGATCCGTATAACAACTTTTGATATATTTTCAAAAGATATAACAACTTTTGATATAATTTCATGGTGTATAATCACTTAAGCGGTATAATGAACTTTTGATATAACAACAAAATAACTATTTTCATGGGGTATAATGCTTAATCGATATAAAAGCTATTCGATATAACGTTTACTGGATATAATGAATATTTGTTATAAGTATTCATGGTATAATGTATTCAAATGTATAAAAATAAGTTGAGGTTATAATAAAAAAAAAAGTCGGTTCTGGCGCTTCGCCGGCCGCTACCGCGGCACGCTCGCTTCGCTCGCTCGGCTCGCGCGCTGTAGGGTCGCAGTTCTACCTAACACTCCTCCTCGCTTCGCTCGTCGTCGTACCTAACTGAGACCTGCCTTAAGTTCGAATACGTAGGTTGTTATAATAGTAGTAAATATTACAAATTATACCAGTACTACATTATGCCAACTGAGCGTTATATCGAACATAATTATATGACATATACGTTATACGCTGTTAATGTTAGATTAGAAGTCGTTATATTACAAGTTCATTATACTTGACGTTAGTTAGACTCTCTATATACCATGTATTGTTATAGCAAAAGTGCATTATGTCCCTCAATCGTTATATCGACTAAAAATATATCAATAGTTGTTATATGGACCGTTACGCACCCCGCAAAAATATGTAACTCGCTCTTATGGCTTTACAAACAAGATCGCGTCAGATATTTTTGCGGCGTTCGTTGTGTAACATATTATTGCAGGTGACTGTACCTATGTTCCATCTTTATGCAAATATGGCAGAACGGATTTCGATGAAATAGAGTTAACGACTTTACGCGAGCAGAGGCTAGACTATAATAAAAACATTATTCAATTCAATGCTGATACGGATATACTTTTTTACCGTCACTGAAAAATAAGGAAACCATTTTTTGTACAACTCGCCCTTGTCCAGTTTTTACTATTTACTTTACCAAACTGTTAGTTAGGGTGCTTGAATTAGTTAAAAGCTTCTATAGGACTAGAACGAGACAAGTTGATATGAGAAGCATTTAGTGGAAAAAGGTCTCATGTCTGTCTACACTGTATAGACATATATTACGTTTCGGTTGTAGAGAGAGCGACGTATGAGTCAGAAGCGTCAGGGGAAATCAAGGTGGTATAACTCGTTCCAAATGGAAAATATATATTGAGTTTGTATTAATAGTTTATTATGCAGAGTTTGTTATTATTGTTTGATATGAAATGAGAGAGAGTATCTTAAGATCTTGCTAAGTAAAATCGATAAATATTATTATTCATAATGCAAAGAAATCATCATCATTGTATGTAATATTTAATATTTTAAATAAGCTCGAGTTAATGCCTCAGGCATTTTAATCTGATAAGTTTGTAGTTTCACCTACTCCTCATTTTTTTCTGTATAACATCTAATTAAAACAACATCAACTTAATTTAGACACTACATTTCAGTAAGTACAGCATGTGTACAGTCAAAAAAGTGACGTTTTCAACCAAAAGGTGCCATATTGTCAGTTGTCGATTGTCGATAAGGTTGATTTTAAATTGACTCTATATGGAAAGAGCGCCTTATTGACAACCGACAATAAATACCCTTTTGGTTGAGAATGGCACAGATTTCGTACCTTTTCGTACGTAAAGTAAGAAATAGTACAGAAATAAAATTTCGCGATTCCGAATTTCAAAAATGTTCTAGGTATCTCAAAATAAATGGTAAATACTTTCACAGCAGTCTATAAATATGAACTTTATGTATCTGATACAGGATCCGGGGTCATCCGATAAGCGAGCGTGTGTCATGTACTGGGCATATTGGGTGCAGTGCCTCTATTTGACCATTTTAAGTGTGAGCTACCACAACGCATAGTTATTACGGGACGAGAGGACCAGTTAGACTGGTGATATGGTGGAGATAAAATGTTTTGATTTAGGTAGCTGGAGGTAAATAGATCGATACAATGCGATACTATCGGTTGGTCATATGATGGCTGTTATCATGGTAGATAGTGCATGTGTTATAACATGTTCGACAGGTCATAGATACAGTTATAAATCTAGGTAGATAGACTAGGTAGGCCACGTTTGTCACAGGCCAGCTGACTACGTAGGAAACATATGCCTTAACCTAGCCCTTGACGGCCCTTGACGGCCCCTGACCCCAAGGCAGACCAAAAAAACGATGGCTTGATATTGTGAGAGCAGATATGAGCGTGAACGGGACAGGATCGCGCAAAGTGGAGGAAAGCAAGTAGGAAAGCGGACCCTGGCAAAAGCCGGGATAACGCTAGGTAGAAAAAGAAGTATGTAAAAAAAATCAATTAAACAAATTGATTCTACTTATATATTTATCGTTTAAAAATCTTTTCGTTTTATATCCGTGGAATTTTAACCTTTTGGACGCCAATGACCGATATATCCGCACCGCAGGTTCAACGCCAAAGACTGATTAGACGGTCACAGACCACAGAGCAACATAAGACCTACGTGCATATGCATAAAGTTCATTTTCAGTTTTGACACTTCGGTGACGTGGCGTCCGCGTAACCGCTTTTGTGTTTGACACGGCGTCAAAAAGGTTAACATTTGCGTGCATTATAAAATATGCCCAGAAGAATACCGAAACTTTAACCTTGACGTTAACTTAATGTTTTGGACGTTTTGGTTACAAAACCTAGGTATAAACTTCCAGGCAATAAGTACTTTTCCAAAACAGTCATTGTTCTTTACAAAATACAAACATCCTTGTTTTGTTCTGCATAAGGATACGGCTACACGCATGTGTCAATAGGAAGTAGCATGCAAACATGAAAGTTGATAATTTTACTTGTACAATCAAACACACATGTTCATTTGTCTTTAAATACTTTAAGATTGCTCTATTTTTAGCATGTATTGTATTAATTATTCTTTAAAATGAACTTGTTCTGCATTTTACGTATAACTTTCTGGACTTTTATAATAATTATAATGCTACCTGCTACTTGTTATTGTGACAAAAAAGTCGTAATTTAATTTAATTTGTTATTGTTTTTGGTTTTTGTTTGTTTTGTATAACTTGCGATGCTCACTAATATTTACTTTTATTTTAGTATGTATTCTCATGAAGTGAAATGTACAATATCTTTTGAGAAAATGAAGTTCTTTAAGCATAAATATTGGTTATTGACTTTACAATTGATTTTAAAGTTAAAGTTATAAATGAAATGAAAACAATGCTACTGCTTTTCTAGTGGCTTATATTTATTTACACAGTACAAGATTGAGTTCTCAGGTCTCAGCCACCTGAGAGCTCACGATCGTCGCTCTCACTAGCCAGTGCATACTCAGTCACCGAGGCCGAAACCGGCTAAGACAGGATGATAATGATGATGATGATGACTAGATTGTAAAAATGCCAGACTTAAGAGTCACCCAAACGTAGCGGCCGCCATACCTAATACATACAATCAAAGTAACACGCTCATTTTAAAACAACATTTGAAATACATAACATAATTATTGTGATTTCAAAGTTCTGTTTAGTGCAAAATTAATTAAGTCTGCTTTATAATTGTTTAAAGTACATACGGTGCTACATTACTGCACTAGTACGATAATTAACACATTACGTAACAATTTCGAAAATTTTAATTGCCATATGTACTGTAAAACATTAATGGTATGATACATTTGTGAATAGGTAATTCGCAACTTGTGTTGATATAAAAACTCCCTTCAGTCAGGTTTAAATTTATCGCCACTTGTTGCGAATTTCCTATTTTTCGCACTTGTATCGTAATGTACATTATTGTATATACAATATTAAGTTGCTAACAAAAAAAATGTGAATAATATTTTTTATATACTTAAGTACTTAATATTATCAGATATGAATCAGGTATTTTGCCATATCAATATTTTTTCAGATAAATATCACATTCCTACCAAGCCCCATGAGATGTTGATAGTTATCAACTATCAATATTATCATTGGTTTATACTTTACACTGCTATAATAAAGCCCCTTAGGCAGAAGCAAAGGAATTAAAACCAAAATATTCCTGTGCAATTCAAAAAAATTGTATAGAGTTGCTAGTCCATCTGTTCTAGCCCATTATACTTACTAACAAATTATTTGCATGCATCATGCAATTAATGAATGTATGTACGTGTTAAAAATATAAAATTAAGTATTAATTGTCTATTGAAAGGGGCTGTCCATAAATTACGTCATCGATTTTTGACCCAATTGATAACAGTGTTGGCCGAACGTTAATGCAATTGACCATTAAAAATTAACCATTGAAAAGGTTAATTGCCATTAACCATTGAAGGAAAATTAATTATCAATTGCATTGATCATCAATTTGCATTAATATTAATTTATTTCGAACCACTAACAATTAAAAATAATTAATGGTTATTGCTTTACAAACCATTAAAAATTAAATCAATTTTGAATGAAAATTAAAAATGTGATTGATAATTAATAATTAACAAGAATAAACATCGTAATTTTTGTCTCTGTATTTTTATGCAGGGTTTTCCCATATGTTCCCCGCGAAGACAAATGGGAATTCACCCATTATTGGTAATAATGGGTGCTTATTGGTGTATTCCCATTTGTCCCCGATTCGCGTGACCTACGCCATGCATGAAGCTGGGACAAATGGGAATATTTTATGTGAATGAATATGAACGGCGGGGAACAAAAGGGATACACCCGATATTAGTGTTCCCATTTGTCTCCGCTCCAATGAGATGGGAAAAAATGGAAATATTTCTATGCAGCGTCTTTTCCCATATGTTTCTATACACTCATTATAGGTGCATTCCTATTTGTCCCTGTCATATGTGAGTTGGAGACAAATGGGAAACGGGGGCAAATGGGATTTATATGCAGAGCCTATTCCATCTGTTCCAGGTGGGAACAAATGGGAAAACATCAGAAAATGATGTCCCCATTTGTCCCCACCTTATTGGTGTGGAGACAAATGGGAAACGGGGACAAATGGGATTTATATGCAGCGTCTATTCCATCTGTTCCAGGTGGGAAAACATGGGAAAATGATGTGTTCACATTTGTCTCCACAGCAATAAGGTGGGGACAAATGGGAATGTTTTATATGAATGAATATTAACGGCGGGGAACAAAAGGGATACACCCGATATTAGTGTTCCCATATGGCTCCGCTCCAATGAGATGGGGAAAAATGAAAATATTTCTATGCAGCGTCTTTTCCCATATGTTTATATATACACTCATTATAGGTGTATTCCTATTTGTCCCTGCCATATGTGAGTTGGAGACAAATGGGAAACGGGGACAAATGGGATTTATATGCACAGCCTATTCCATCTGTTCCAGGTGGGAACAAATGGGAAAACATCGGATAATGATGTGTTCCCATTTGTCTCCACACCAATAAGGTGGGGACAAATGGGAAATACTTATATGCAGTCTTTTCCTATATGTTCCCCGAGGGAACAAATGGGAATACACTCATTATTGGTTATAATGGGTGCATTATTGGTGTATTCCCACTTGTCCCCTATCCACGTGTCCTACGCCATACATGAGAAGGGACAAATGGGAACACATCATTTTCCCATGTTTTCCCATTTTTTCCCACCTGGAACAGATGGAATAGACACTGCATATAAATCCCATTTGTCCCCGTTTCCCATTTGTCTCCACACCAATAAGGTGTGGTTTCCCATTTGTTTCCAACTCACATATGGCAGGGACAAATAGGAATACACCTATAATGAGTGTATAGAAACATAGTGTAGTCTCATGTTAAAATATGTATCACGATCTGATAATTCACTGAAGCTTGTATTAATGGTTATTTTTTTATTTATAATTTTAATAGTTCCAAGCAAAAGTAACATTAATTATTAGTTTATGAAAAAAATAATTTAATTCCATGAAACGTTAATGCAGATTGACAATCAATGTAATTAACTAATTTTAATTATATTGATGCGTAATGCAATTGATTAATTGCGGAATTAATGGTTAATGCAATTGATTAATTGTTAATTAGAATTAACCATTACGGCCAACACTGATTGATAATTGATAGAATAAATGTGGTAGATTTTTTTTTAATGAAACTTATGTATTTAAATATTCTTATTTTTATTATTTAGATTTTTTGTATGACTGTACATGGGAACCACTGCATACAATGACTATATTGCAGAATAATTAACCTATTGAAACAGAAACTAAATCTCACACAAACAAAACACAAACCAGTAATAAATAATACTCATGATTAAATAGGACACATGATATTTCAATTGTAACATTGCCAGAACCTGCCAGCAAAATAAACTGTCATATCAATCTATATTGGTTCATTTAGAAACATACTCTTGGCCCCATTTCATCAAGGTCACCCTATAAGGCCTGTCTCTGTCATGTATAAGGAGAAAACTGGTTCCAAAAAGGTTGTATTACTCATAGTTTGTTTTTAAATTATCTACCCACATTAAGACAATTAACCTAACCCAGTATGATAATGCATTTTGAATACAATGAACTGCTTTACAATAACTCTCGCTTGGTTTCTCAAGCGGCTGTTTGACACAGTTTCAAAGTATGTAAGTGTAGATTTAGAAAAAAAATGAGTGTAAGCGTCGAAAGTTTTATGATAATAACCGACCAATCGTTTGCGTTCGTTCACTCACGCCCTCGCAATTAAAATCACATTGACAGCTGTACAGATAAACCTTGAAAACGCTATACAACAACATACTATACTATACCCATATGTACACATGGTACCGAAAACATTTCTATATTTTAATAAGTCTTACCTTCTGCGCTCTGGTTCAATGATGAAGGCACCGCGGTCGAGGACAGCTCCTTCTTCTGACCATGCTTAGGCGGATCAGAGTCTGAATCGTCGAAAACAAGCGTCCGGACCGATTGCGAACATCGTCGATCCATTGGCACTCACAACACAACCACACACAAATGCACTAATTTCGCCATTTATCACAACGATATGGTCACGCAACACGTTTAAGCGGCACCATCAGAGTTGCGAACATAAAATAAGCGAAATAAATATCGCTTTATTGCACACAGTTGCAAATATAATTCGCGTTTTATGCCATCATAAATAACGCGACACGGCTTCTCGTATCACCAATCGAAAAGTGACACTTTTGAAGGGTTACCCTGTGTTGCCATAATTAACAAACATTTCCCCGTTATGTAAAAATAAACTCGGGAAACGAATATGATGATTCGTTTCGTTTTTTTTTTTCGTACTTTATGTTACTTTACTTTGTCATAAAATCCGAATAAAGCTATTATAGGTGTGTCCCGTCTCAGGAAACTCACTTATGGTTTTACATTCTTAAATTATTTCTTATACCGGCAACATTATTGGGAATGACACGTGCTTGACCAATGACGAGTGGTTTTGTGACCTGTATTGCCAGTTTAGATTTTTAAATTTAAATAGTAGACAGTATTAGGATTAGGGCTCCAAGCAGGAAAGAAAAAGCTTTTAAACACCAAATTAAGTTTATTACTCTCAAAACAAGACTACATACTATAATGGCGTCTCATACAAGAAGAACACCTACATTTGTTTTTTTAGATTGACAACCGAATAATTCAAATACCTATCATAGACTATACTCTTTATTTTTTGTTGACATTAACACCCTTCCTCAACAAAAGAAGCTAGGTACCGACAGCAGAAAAAACTATAAATTGAAGGAATATTTAGAAGTCCTTCAAACATAGATCGTCAGCAACTAAAACACTACGACCACATAGCGAACACAACACAATTAACCACTTTAAATAAAAGAACACTTTATGGGTCTGTCGGGTACCATTTACATACTTTTAAGGGTAAGTTAAAAATTACCACTCAAACCTATTTGAGAACACAGGTCTCGAAAAATCACTTTTCCCAACGCTTTTGTAAACAGATCAGCTAACTGTTGACTTGTAGGAATATGTTCTAGCAGCAATAGACCTTCAGTTACCTTTTGTTTCACAAAATGGTACTTTAGATCTATATGTTTAAGTCTTTTGTTGTCTACATTATTTGCAACATGAATGGCCGACTGATTATCAATATATATTTTAAAATTTTGAAAATGCAGCCCTAACTCCAGAAGGAGGTTACGTATCCAGCACGCCTCCATTATCCCCTTCCCCAAAGCTACGTATTCCGATTCGGTTGAAGAAAGGGAGATACATTGTTGTTTTGAACAACCCCATGACGCTGTACAACCGAAAACCTTCATAACGTATCCTGACGTAGACTTTCTATCCGCCTTGTCTCCCGCCCAGTCAGCGTCCGTGTATCCCAATAGTGGAGCTTCTTCAGTAGCTTTGTAAATAAGTTTAGCATCTATGGTGCCTTTCAAGTATCTAAGAATTCTTTTAAGTGCTTTCCATAATCCAGAAGATCCCATCGACTGATATCTTGAAAGATAGTTTAGAGCGAAACATATATCCGGTCTTGTGCCCAGCATTACATACATGAGGCTTCCTATGAGTCCTCTGCATTTCCTTGTCATCTCCTCATCATTTGACGGTTCCGAATTTAGTTCAAGACCCACTTCAATAGGTGTCGCTATGATGTTGCATTCTTCCATTTTGTACTTCTTTAAAATGTCTTCTATGTATTTCTTTTGGTTTAACTCTATGGTGTCATTCTTATTAAGTATGTTTATTCCGAGATATTTCAGATTATTTTCACCGAGACTTTTCATTTCAAAACGTGTTTCCAGTGCCAATTTTAAATGGTTTATCTGCTCTGTACTTTTTCCTAAAATGAGTATATCATCCACATATATCAGGACATAAATTCTTTCTTTGCTCTTGTAGTACAGGCAACAATCCGCTTCGCTTCTTGAAAACCCTTCCTTAATCATGAAATCATTGAACTTATTATTCCACATCTTAGGCGATCTCTTTAATCCGTATAGCGATCTTTGCAGTTTAAGCACTTTACTGCTTTCCGCCATTCCCTCAGGTCTTTTCAAATATACGTCCTCTTGTATGTCTCCATACAAAAAGGCACTCTTTACGTCCATCTGTAACATCTTCAGTTTATATTTGCACGCAACTGCAAGTAGGATTCTCAAAGTTGGTAGTCTAGCCACTGGTGCATAAATCTCTGTGTGATCAAATCTATCTTCCTGCTGAAACCCTCTAACCACCAGTCTTGCCTTATATTGTTGCTTCCCATTCTCACCTTTCTTTATTTTAAAGACCCATTTGGTGTCAATAGCCTTCTTTCCCGCTGGTAAATCAGTCTCTATCCATGTGTCATTCCGTTCTAGTGCATCAAATTCTGCTTGTATGGCCTCATTCCACTTGTTTTTGTCACTTCCTTCTATTGCATTTTTATATGTGAGTTGACTTTCGTCATTAACTGCTGTAAATCCCAAAACGTAGTCATCCAAACGCTTAGGCTTGGTTATCTGTCTAGTCCTTGTTCCTCGACCTGTTGCATTATTTTCATGTCCCGTATCAGGTCCGATTTCTGTATTTTCATCTTCCACAATTTGGTTTTCATCTTCCATAATTTGGTTTTCGTCTTCCACAATTTGGTTTTCATTTTCAACAGGTTCGTCTGGGGTTTCATATCCAGAAATATCATGCAACTGTTCAGGAGATGAAGACTCCTTTTCTTCTTCTTCACTCATGCACGTCTGGAAAATACAATCACTCTTTGTTCCTTCTTCTATTGTCTTGGTCTTCTTCTTTCCGTCAGACTTCTCTGTAACATCTTTTATAAATGTAACATCTCTGTATGTATCAACCATAGTTGTATTAGGTTCCCAAATCCTATACCCCTTACTGTACTCTCCATATCCTACAAAAATACCATGCTTACTTTTAGCGTCCCATTTAAGACGTCTCTGTTTTGGTATATGGATGTACACCTCTGAACCAAATTTGTGCAATGTATTTATGTCAAATTCTTTGTTATACATCAGTTCGTATGGTGTCTTATTAGGTACCTTACTTGGTCCAGTCCGGTTGATCACATATGCAGCTGTATTCACTGCCTCTGCCCAAAGTTCTTTTCCTAGTGCAGCTTCCTGTAACATTGTCCTTCCTGCTTCTACTAAAGTTCGCATGTCTCTTTCAGCCCGCGAATTTTGCTCTGGCGTGTAGCTGACAGATGTTTGATGAGTGATGCCTTTCCTGTTAAACAAATCCATAACATCTTTATTCACAAACTCTGTCCCACGGTCACTCCTAACAGTTTTGATTCTATGACCCGTCTCATTTTCAAACTTGTTAACTAGTGTTTCGATCCTCTCTTTTGTCTCTGACTTCTGTTTCAAAAAATATACAAAGCGATAGCTACTGTAGTCATCCTTACACAACAAGAAATATAGAGACCCACCTATGGACCTCTCCTCCATTGGTCCACACAAATCCATATGAATCAACTCCCCAGGGGCACTTGCCCGATTTGTACTGCTGCTGAATGGTAACCTGTGCTGCTTTCCTTTAATACAAGGTACACATTGCTCAGTCAGCCCTTCAAGTTTTACATTATTTTTACTCAATACTTCTTTTACCTGGTTAAGATTCTGGTGCGCCAAGATACTATGCCATTCATTAACGCTTTTAGTGGTAGCCAAAGCTACTGCTTCATTAAACTCGAAATCCATTAAAAATAGATTTTCCTTGCGATATGAAGTGCATGTTACTTGGCCCCATCTAACTAACTTACATAGCTTACTACCTGCAATCAACTTATACCCGTTGTCAAATGCACAAATTAATGAGAATAAGTTTACTTTAAGTTCTGGCACATACAAAACGTCAAACAATACTGAGTCTGTATATTCACAGCCATTGTTTGCTTTCAATTCTATAGAGCCAACACCACATACCTTTAATTGGTTGCCGTTACCAACCGTAACCCATCTATTTTCCACCTCTGTGAGTTTAGAGAAGAGCTCCCTGGATTTGCACATGTGCTCGCTGGCTCCCGAGTCCATCACAAATGCACGTCCAGTCCAAGAGCTCTCCATGATGTAGGCATTTGGAGCCCTCGATACTCTTGGGTGTTGTCTTGCCCTGCAATCTTTATAAAGGTGCCCTACCTTTCCACAATAATTACATTTTCTATTTCTACAGTCATTCTTATAATGTCCGGCTTTTCCACACTCAAAACATTTCACACTATCATTTTTATCACCCTTCTTGAAGACTCTTGCGTTGTTATGCTTGCTCAGGAGCGCGGCGGACGTGGCTTCGACTTGTACTTGACTAGCTCCGTTGCGTTCCTCCTCTACCAATAGCCGTGCTTGAAGATTCTTCAAAGTCCGCTCCCCTTCTGCAACTGACTCCCATGCAGAAGTAAAGTGCTTGTAGCACTCTGGTAGGGTCATGAGAATCTTCGTTATAACCATCTTCTCTGAAACTACTTCCTTCAACGTCTTGAGTTTATTGACAATTTCATCAACCGATGACAGATATTTTGCCATGGGTGCTTCATATTTAAGGCTATAAAACTTCTGCTGTAGTAAATGAATGCCCACCTTCGACTTAGAATCGTAAACAGTGACCAACTTGTCCCACATCTCCTTTGCAGTCTCGCATGTCGCTAAATAATGTAAAACTCCCTCTTCCACTCTTAAAACAATAACTTCCTGGGCTTTTCTGTCTAAATCATCCCATTTTTGTTTCTCTGCTGTATTTGTCTCCGTACGGAGACATACCTCTGTCACTACTTTATATAGGTTTCTCGCTTTCAACACAATACGAGTTTGTAGCTGCCATGCTGGCCAATTATTTTCGCCGAGTATTACGGCCCTGCTGCTCTCCACTCTCTCCACTTTCTCCATTACGACTTACTTCCTCCAGTTCGGCCTGTCAGAGCCGACGACACCAATGTGCGTAAAATTTGTCGCAATTACTTCTCTACTGTTAACTTTCCGTGCATGGGCCCGTAACCTATTAGGATTAGGGCTCCAAGCAGGAAAGAAAAAGCTTTTAAACACCAAATTAAGTTTATTACTCTCAAAACAAGACTACATACTATAATGGCGTCTCATACAAGAAGAACACCTACATTTGTTTTTTTAGATTGACAACCGAATAATTCAAATACCTATCATAGACTATACTCTTTATTTTTTGTTGACATTAACAGACAGCGTAGTAATAAATGTATACTGTATTAATATGACTACTAATTTCAACGTTTAATGTAATCATAATCATAATATCGTTTATTGCACCAAATGTAGTTTATATATCAATGACCGTAAGTGTTATATAAATAGATATCCATTTAAAATGTTTTTTTTTTGTTTTTTTGTTAGCCTGGTTAAGTGTCCCACTGCTGGGCAAAGGCCTCCCCTCGCTTCCTCCACTCAACCCTGTCTTTTGTAGTTTCCCGCCAATCCGGACAAAAAGTTTTAAAATCTTATAAAATAAATATACTATTTCTGAAAAAAATATGTTTAAAGGAAGTAGTCAGACCGTAAAAAGTCTGCAGCGATTTTGATAGCCCACGCAGTGCAAGTGTCATTTTAAACGTCAAACTACTATGAAATTATGACGTATACATAACACTTACACTGCGTGGGCTATCAAATCCGCTGCAGACTTTGTTTGGTGCGACTCTAATTAAATTACTGCTATTTATTACGTTATGAATATTACGTATGTAATTATTTAAATTTAGGAGAGATTTAAATCTTCTCGGGTCAGAGGTGTAGGGTTACAACCGGCGTAGCTTTATTTGACGTTCATAAGCGCATTGTACTTGAAAATAAACCATCTTTATCTCTTTTCTCCCTATTTTAATGCGTTTTTTTCACAAATGGCAAGTAACACACATAAAAGCGAGCAAAAAGTATATTATTTCTCGCTCTTTCTTTTGTCAATAGTGCCATCTATGTATACATTGTGAAAACTGTTATTTTCAGGTTTGCCATGGTAAATAGTAAATGTTTCCAGCCTAACGTGTATGTGCATTTTTTATGCAGATCGTTTTTAAATGGGATAAATTATTCGGGGAAATACCTATAATTACTAAAAAGAACCAATTATTTTGTGCGTAAAGCTGTTATTTTCATAATTATTAGGGAATAAATTAGCATAATAATCAAATATACATGTTTGCGTGTTCTGCCATCTAGTGGGGAAATTGGGCAACCAGCAATAATTCCGTCAAAAGAAACGGAAAAACACGAGCGCGCGTCGTCTCGGGTAGATATCAGCTGAATTATTCGGCTAAAATGCCCTGGCACGGGCATACGTAGTCGTCGGTCCGCCATTACGACGCAGCCGAGACACGTTTGTCGTATTTAGTTAAATATTTTCGTTTATAAATGAGTAATAACGCTCATGAACTAAGTAATCGACTTCTGAATGCGTTGGATAACAATTACAATGTAAGTTTGCGAGTTTTAAAGACCGTAAGTTGGCAAAGCGAGTCTTAGATATGAGAATGGTCCCACGAGCCCATGACACCCGATTCGATGCAACGATTTGGCCTCTTGGGAGGTTGTTTCCAGAAATACTGACGTCCCTGTATACACGGATGATGATAAGAGAGTGTCGGAATGTGATACGGTGTTGATATGAGCGCCTCCCGATAATAAAATAGTGTCGGTGGAGTGGATACGTGCGCGGTGCGAGTGCAGTATATAGGAGCACTGACGTCGTCAATGCTCCGTCTCTAGCCCCTTCGTCCACAGTGCCAAAAGTTTTGCAATGTGAAAGTATGGAATTGTGCCACGCGCGTCAAATCCTGTTGAATTCCTTGGGTTATGTAGATATGGTGCTGTGTGGAAGGCAGACGGAAAATGTGTTTTATGTCGTACCATTTGACCTTACGTGAGTAATAGCATAAGTACGGCGTGGAGACACCTCATGGTGGCAGGTGGTGGCTGCTCATGGAAGCTGTAAATACGTGTTCCGGGTTATTGAACATGTCAATCTCTATTGGCATTTTAGGTTGAGCAATTCTGGTTTGGCAATGATTTTGCAATACTCCTGAAGTCTGATTTGCCCGTTTATAACCTTAGCTGTTGTGTAGTAATGCTACACATAACTGTTGTTATCAGAAGGTTATTTTTGATACATTTAAAGTGCTCAAGTTTCCATAAAGCTGTTTGTAGTAATGCCACATAGAAAGTAAAAATCTGGTACTTGACTTTTTTTTCAAGTGTGACTAGATTAGGCCACATGGATGACTAGGGTACCTAATTGCTATGGTCACTACCATGTGCTTGACCCATATGGCCAGATGTCATTGACTTCCCTTTAGTACCAATAGGTTAATAGTTTGCATGGTTATTTATGTGATACCAAACATTCACCTATAAACAGAATTCATTTTAGTATAAGGTTTCAAAAACTGGCCAACCTTCAATAACTAGCCACCTTATACGAAGTGAAGTTAAGGTGAATAGAATTCATTATAAGTTTAGGGTGGCTAGTCACTAACAGGTGGCCAGTTACTGGCAAATTACCCTAGTAGTTGTCATTTACCTTCTTTATGAGAATAAGTCAAGCAACAAGCACTTTTGATCGAAACAATTACAATCTTACATAAATATTGTTTTTTTTAATTCACACCCTAAAATCTGCCCTGCTTATCGCATGTGCAGTACTTGCACGAAAAACAGTGTTTAAATAAAGAACTTATTCAAAGAGAACAAGATTAACAATTGCATGTCTTTTCAACTGCGATTACTGCAAATGTTGTTAGCACGGCAGAAATTGTCACTAAGAACTTTCCTCTGTAAACAATGTTTTATAATTAGATGTTTTGATATTTCCTTAGTAATTTTGGCTTATTATTATGTCTGTCACAAAAAAGGCCTTGATACATGAAATTATTAACTCATTATCATATACAACAAATGATTAGCTAGGTACAAACTTTAATCAGTCATCAATGTTGTTGGTTTCCAAATAAACTGTATCAGTGTATTCAGTGTTAAAAATAGGAAGTTGACACTTGTTGATCTTTGTTCTTTTCCGTATTTTCACATTCAGAAGTTGTGAAAGAAATTTCTCATAAACTTGTCTGGGTGTCTGGCGACCTTCAGGTGTTGTGTACCTACATATATTGTTATTGTAAATAAACGAATAAATATTTTCACATTTGGTTGCATCATTTGCAGTTAAGTGATAAGTGATAAAATATTTGTCCCCATTACTTCAAAACTGTATAAAAGTTTGTATGCAAGGGGGTCAGGTATCTCTGTAGCTGACTGTATTTTGGCAAATTCACTGTGCAAAATTGCAGGCAGTAAAAGCCAGTATAAAAAAAAGTAGCCTATTTATTTACCAAATTGAAGCAGATCTCATTCCTAATAATGCATAAATGTCAAACGTCAGGCAATAAAAAACTAAACAAAAATCAACCTTGCTCTGGTACTAGTCTGGTTCACTGTCGCTTTGAACTTGTAGTAGTAGTTATTACAGCGGAACGTCACTAATCCGGACGGGCAAAACACCAGATGTTGACAGATTACAGAGGTCTCCGGATTATCTGCAAAATGTCTAAAAAAGCTTACAGTAGAACCTCGATTATCTACAACCTCAACTATCCAAATCTTGACTTAGTTTTTGTCAACTCCCAATTATCCGAACTTTTTTCATATAAAACATATTGTAATATTAATTTGGGCATCAAATTTTAATATACTGTGCTGTTTTTATGTAAAAAGGTGTTGTTATTGTTTTATTGTAGTTTATTATACGGATGTCAAATGTGGACTTACACCAACAAGATCAAACAAAAAATAAACACCACACAACGAGCCATGGAAAGAAGCATACTGGGAATAAACAAAATGCACAAAATTAAAAACGACACTATAAGAATAAAAACAAACGTCAAAGATGCGCTCACACAAGCCCTTAAGCTCAAATGGCAATGGGCAGGACATATTTCAAGATATACAGATGACAGATGGACAACACTAACAACAAGATGGAAAGGACCATTACCAGCCAAGAGGAAAGTTGGCAAACCAGTCAAACGGTGGACTGATGACATAGTAGAGGTTGCAGGAAAAGACTGGATGTACAATGCCAAACACAGACATTTATGGAAGAAATGGGAGGAGGCCTTTACCCAAACGGGATCCATACCTCACGAAAGGAGGAAAAACAACAGAAACAACAGCATAAAAACATATCTTAACAGAAACTAAAAAAGAGCTATGGAAATAAAGAGGCTATAATAAAAAAAAAAAAATTGTTTTATATTCTTATAAACGCACATTTGGGTTATCTAAACGATTCTTGGTCCCAGTGAGTTCAAATCGAGATTCTGTATATGAAATAGGCATATGTAAATTATGTAATTAGGCGGGTCCACACAAACCGAGCTGCCTTGCGAGGAATTTGCCGCGCGAAGCACCGCGGTCTGTGTATACGTGCCCCGGCCGCATTGACTCTTCCTTGGAACTGCGCCTGGGGCTGGATCCTCTTGGTTGCTTTACTAGTAATCTTGGTTGGAGATTATGTTGAATTATGCGTTTGATCTAGTCCACAAGTGCGGTCAATCCTTCTGATCTGATTCTTTACATTTAGATTATTGTTTCTCAGGTTTGATTTCTAGGTACACAATCATAGGAAATCGCTAGTTTTGTTTTTCTCTTCGCCTAGTGATTACGAGAAGTCGTAAAATGCGGTTTATACGGTGAAATAATGAGTATACGTAGTGTGGATTCTGAATGGAATAAGTAACGATGAAATTGCAGTTTTATTGGGTGGTGTTTGATATTGTTTGTTTTTGAAGGATTTTTGTGTCCGGGGGTTTACCCGTATGTTGTGAAATAGTGTTTGTGGAAGAAATGTTTATTTTCCGGCCACATGCTACCTGATTTCTAGACACTAATAAAATTAACTTTGTTCATAGCTCAGAATTCGAAATCCAAATTGTAAGTAGTTCTCAAGATATTTAGCAATCTCACAGAGATAAAGGGTTTTTTCTGAAAGAAATCATCTGGACCATTTTTGGGGTATTGCTTAAAAGTTGATATATCTGAAGGAAATAGGAGCAGTTGTTTTTTTTTTATGAGTGAAGTGTTAGCAGGTATAGGTACTTCCTCAACATAGGCTACCATGTCAAATATCGTCTGTAAAAAAAGAATATCTCTTTTTATCAAACAGGCTGTTTATATCTCATTCCTTAATTAGACATTGACAGTTGTTTGGTGAAGAATCCCTGATTTTTTTTCTAAGCAAGAAAATTTTAGTACACAGTATACTTCCAAGGCAAAGCCACTTCTGGTTATGTCATAAATGTCAATATCATATTTTACCCAAAAAAAGTCCTAAAGGCATAAATGTATTGTCCGTTGTGCTTACATGATTATAAACACGTCTACACAAAATTATAAACACATTCACAATTCACATCCAGATTTATGAAATACTTTACAACCTTAATTTAACTATGTGTAGGTCCAATTTAGCTTAGCTTCTAATAAATGACTATTGTTAATGTTGTCTTTTTCTATTTCCAGGTTGTCGACATGCATGCCGTTAACGAAATCATATCCATATTGGAGAAAATCAATATTACAAAAGAGTTGTTGGAGGTGAGTATCAAATTTTTTTTTTCTACCTGTTGCATAACAGTGATACTGATAGAGTTACAGATTAACATTGTTCAGAATTGAGTCAGGTATTTTATTAGTTTGGTTTGGGGCCAGAATAATATGTTACTGGTTTTAGTTCCAAGAAATAATACTTGTAGATACAGTAGGTATTATTGCACTGAAGGACCCGTAGCTTTACCAAAGAGATTAGATAGTACGGAGTTACATATATCTCTGTAACTACTATTACAGAGAAACTAAGCTTTTGTCCGCAACTTCGTCTTAACACATTCAACACCAAGAACCCGACTGTCGGGTACACTGTTCGTAGCGACTACGCGCTACATACGACGAAACCGTGGCTACGCGCTACGAGCGTAACCCGTAGCACTTAGTGGTATTGAATGTGTTAATGGGATGATGATTGATAAATAATAAAAACTTTCCTATGGCCTTCCTCGGGCCTCAAACTATCTCCATACATATCAAATTTTATCTAAATCGCTTTTGATATTTAAGCGAGAAGAGGTAACATACAGACTACGCGATTTTCATTAGACGGTTATATTCGTATCGAATATTATAGTTCAGTGACCTGATGTACCATGAATATTAATTCGAATTTGCAATACGTTTGACACTTCCTAGTGTGAGCCTTGGTGTTCACGTTCTCACATGTGAAATGTTCTTCCGGACGGACGACAAAACATCCATATAAGTAGTTATCGAATCTGCTCGCGTAATTCAAGAATCGGTTGAAAAATGCGACATGTAGAGAAGAACAGCTGAATATACGAAAGCATTTTTGCCCAAGATGACACTTCGAATAATACGAAATCGTATCGTAAATTTTGGCCTGCCAGTTACTAATTAATTTTAATTTTGTCAGTTAATTTTGGCTAGAAAAAACACTACAACGTGAGTTGTGGAAATCAAGGGGAGAGGCCTTTGCCCAGCAGTGGGACATTATAACGGGCTAATAAATAAAATGGCCTTCCCAATCGCTCTTTAATCAAAAATCTTTTCCTTATTATGTCTGATTTTTACTACACTTTTATTTCTTTCACTGAAGTGGTATTTCTCATTTTGCAGACCACCCGACTGGGCAAGCACGTGAACGAGCTACGACGAAAGACCTCAGAGCCGACCCTTGCACGCCGCGCCAAGGTGCTCGTAAAGCGATGGCGGGACCTTGTCATACCTTCCGCTGCCTCGCCTCACCATGCCGGTTAGTACCTCGTCGTTCTCGGCCGTGTAAGTTAAGGCTCAGTTTCTTTGGTCGATAGGTCCCGCATGCGGGGTACGGGTGATTTCCATAACGCATGCCACAGGGCCCGCATGCGGGGGACAGTTTTCAATGGCGATAGGGCCCGCTTGCGGGGTGCGGGAGATTTCCTTTATCAGTTTCAGTGATCGTTTTACGGACTTACCGCCTGCGGGGAGTCACCGCTGTATAATTGTATATCGATGGAGTTATCGACCAATGAAACTGAGCCTTTAAGGTCAAAAGATGTCGGGTCATTTTTATACCTGCCGCTGCCTCGCCTCACCATGCTGGTTAGTATTAGTAGTCCTCGCCGCGGCTCGGCCATGTAACTCCCCTCCAAAGTCAAGCGATAGCTAGAATTCCGGTATTGAGGGCTAAAAGTGTACGTGCATAAACTGTGGGGGGCAGCACAGAAGCGCCCTGTTTATTGGCGCGAAATATAAATGTCATGTTTAAGCTTCCAATTCAGGCCACGAGATGGCAGTACCAACAATGCATAAGAAAACGTGCGTAAACTGTTTAGGGCAGCATTTGCTTTGGCGTGAAGTGTCAATGTACATGTACAGTATATTTTTCCGATTCAGGCCACAAGATGGCAGACCTTCCAAGGCGCACGGTCCCTATATCGGGTATTTGATGATTTAGTTCCCAGGCCGGACGACCCGATAGTCGGGATCGTGGTACTACTGCTTCATATGACGAAATTGTTGTGGATTGGCGCGGACGTTTTGTTTGGCTGGGTGGCAATGAATGTGTTAACAGGGGTCTCCAAACTTTTTTACCTGAGGGCCATATTGCGCCTCAGAATTTTCGCGCGGGCCACGGCATCTTGAACTGAAACCCATCTGGTTGCTGCTGTTAGGGCTGAACACCTGGAGCCTGGCTCTCGCGAGCCGGATTGGACCGCTGCCGGCGGGCCGGATTGGAACGCTTCGCGGGCCGGATTTGGCCCGCGGGCCGGGGTTTGGAGAGCCCTGTGTTAAAGAATCATACCACATTGAAGGCCCTAGACTTCAATCCAATGTGAAACCCGCCTTATGCAAGCACTATAAGGCGTGGCTCACTCCGCGATTTGGTCGCGTCGCAACAAGTAGTTACAAGTACATCCGTCCCACACCAATTTTGGTGGCTAGCCATAAGCCGCGCGTGGCGCTTGCGCCACCTAGCGGTCATATCTGTCCTAATCGTAACAGACGCGTTTTGTTAGAGAGTGAGTCTTCTGTACCTATTATTATACTATTATTTATTCTGTGGCACTATGTAAAGGCTTGGCCACATACAGAGCGCGACGCAGCGCCGCGTCCACGCCGCGCGACCGCGGCACATGCTAACAGGTTACCGACGTCAAACAGACTGCGTCCCGCCGGTATCACGCCCCGCTTCTGTCGCGCCCCGCGCCGCGCGGCCCATTGCGTCCGCGCGGCGCGTGCGCAGCGCTGCGCCGAGCGAACGCGGCGGCCCGCCGCGTCGCGCAAGGTCACGTCAGTAGGATCGGACGTAGGCAGCGAGCGGTGCGCCGCGTTCCCGCGCGGCCGCGCCGCGTTCACGCGCGCCTTGAGGGCGTGTTGAGAGCGTGAGGCCGGCGCGATCGGCGCGCGCCCTGTTTGACCAGGCTTCGCGTCGGCATCACGCGGCGCGGACGCGGCGCTGCGTCGCGCTCTGTGTGTGGCCAAGCCTTAAATTAGAAATGGGGAAGTTGAGGTGTCCCCTACTTCCCGCGGGCCTTTTCATGGGCGCTATAACAAATTGGCCCATATTAATGCCGGATGTAGGGCTAGCTTTCCGATTCTTTACAATAGGACTAGGTGTGTGCTTATAGTAGAGTGTATGTCGATTTATTTGGAAATACAATACAGTTACTACAATACCTTTTTATTGTACAATTTGAAAGTAAAATCATGAAGATATATATACATGTACAGAAATAGTAGTTTGTGTTACAAGGGATCAAAATGATATATTTCCGTCAAGGGCGTACATTGAATCCTGAGCGTAATGAGGGATTCAAGTGTTAACGCCCAAGACGAAATAATTTTGATACCGTGTGACACATACTGCTTTTCACATCAACTATGAGGGAAAAAAAAAATCTTAGTGTTGACACTACAGTGTTGCCACTTTTTAATTTCTACTCTTTTTTGCCAGGCTGTACATACGATGTTCATAGTTAATTATATTAATATTGTATACTGGCAATGAAATGTCGTTGAACAGAAAAGTGCCACTTTGATCCCTCCTAGCAGGGAAGAAAAATCCATTTTCTGATTAGGTGATGTGAAAAATAAATATATTATGTAGTCCTTATTAATATACGGACTGCATCCTAAGAGGTATTCCTCTTACGGACAAAAATTTAGTAGTGGAAAGAGAATTAATTTTTTTTCTATTTTAAGTATTTGGGCTATTTAATAGCGTATTATTAGATACAGAGTGGAGGTTGTTTTTTTTTTGTCATAGTAAATATTAATTATAAATAGAAGGTCATGATATTTTTTTTGTTGATTGTAGACCATAATCAAAGCGTGACATAATGGCCAGAAACAATAGAAAGAATATATTTTTGAAAAAACATAAAACCCAAAGATCGAACCTTAGGCAAAGACATATGTAACTTCGTATAAGACGAATAAAGTCTAAGGAAAAAACGTGCCTCGGAATTGAAGCAAAAGTCATTCTCGAATAGATGGCGCACACACCTTTAGCCTATCCTCGGCTAGATGGCGTGACGACACCGTTTCATATTTAACAATTTTAACACATAGATATCAGTGAATGAACATGGATCAAAATGATATAAAAATAATAAAATCATTTATCCATATATATACATGTTTTGATAACTCTATACGTTTTCATTTTGAGTTTTAGTCGTGTGTCGATAGATGGCAGTAAATTTACAGTGACTACAAAATTTACAATGACAGGACCCCTCTATACTATCTATTCTTTTTGCCTTAGGTATATTTGGTATGGGGCTATTCATAAATTACGTCATTTCAAATTAGGGGGGGGGGGGTCTGGACATCGGATGACGGTAGCATGAAGTAGGAGGAAATGGGGTCATTTGAAGCATGATTTTTGGATGATTATAGGGGGGGGGGGGGTCAAAAATCGATGACGTAATTTATGGACAGCCCCTATGGTACCTATAGGTAAAGTCGGTTGGTCAAATCACCCAATCAAACATTTAAAAGAACTTAGACCAGTCAGATCAACATTTGTGGCTAGATACTTACATAAATCGGTGGTTGGCTCTTCTCTTCAAAAATTTGCTGACCTGTACACTATGTTCTTATTTCAAACGGCGCCAACGGTCGCTGGGGTCAGTGACCGCACCTGGGCTCATTGCGCGCGCTCATCGTATATATTAATTTAAATGCCATTAATAATAGCACTACTGGAAACCTATATTGAGACGTTGATACTTTCTTTTTTAATACAGTTGCTCAAAAAGTGCTACTTTACGTAGCTGTTTAGCGTGCGGAAAGTTGGTTATCTCGAACTAGTGCTTTTTACTTTTCCAATTTTTTTAAATTTATACTTGTTCCAATTCACGACTACTTATTGATGAGTGTTAATATTAGTTTCCTTTAAACGTCGTAATCAGCAGAAAAACCTACTGTTAATGTAAGAATGTGAAAAATATACATATTTCATATTTTAATACTTACCTCTTCATCGTTATAACACGTTTATTTTTTAATATTGAATATTGAAAATTCCGTTCTTAATAAGTTGTCTGAATGGAACGGAATAGCTGCCAAACGCCCATAGATATAATATACTTAAAGACGACGTCTAAGCGAGCTGTCACTGTTACCACTTTGGTTTAGTGTACGATTAACAATATTTTACTTATTTTTTCGCAACTGTATTAAAAAATGTCGTTCGATACACGTGCGGAAATGTCATTCTTCACTCGTCCCGAGTCTTGCCACTCGCCTGCGGCTCGTGCCAAGATATCTCGGTACTCGTGAAGTAATGACATACCTTCCGCACTAGCATCGAAATGTACTATTGTGGTGCGTGTAACGAAATTTTTGCATTATGGTACTGCTCTTTGGAAGTCTCATAATGTTTGTAAATAGGGAATATTACGCGAAACTCTGCATAGGGGGCGCCACTACCACAATCCATCACAATCTGGGGGTCTACTGCGAAACAAGAAAATCGAAATATCGTTATCTAACCTGTCTATCACTCTTGCATATTCGAGCGATAAAGAGGCATATAACTAAATTTCGATTTTCGCGTTTCCCGGTAGGCGCTTGTTAACAACCCGCCTTATGTATCAATGTCATATTTTATCATCTGTGAAAACTTGTCACAAAATGGTTTACGGCACACTATGTATAAGTTACTCTATGGTTTACTATAGGCGCTAGTGCTGCACTCTGGCGGCAGAACATTGCAGTAATACCCCCTATTCACTGCACCAGTACTATCTATCAATTAATGACAACAGTACTAAAACTATTCCTTGGTAAGGTCAGATGGGATAAGACAAACACTGGGGCAAGAGTAACACTTGTAGGGAATCCTCGTCATACTCTAGCCCCGATTAAAATAAACTATGTTTCTCTTACTCCACATGACCTTATACCGAAACAAACCTCATTTATTGGTAATGAATGAATGAAAACATTTATTTTCAGACAACTATTGGCCCATAGATAAATACCTTAAAACTAGCATACATATTATTACAAAATATATCTTAAAACAATAATCGTAATCGGCCGAGCGAAGTGAATCCTTTGGTAAGGTCAACTAAGGATCAGTAGTATGAGAGATTAGACCTACAAAGCTGAGCTACCTTAAGTCAAAAACAATCTTAAGGTACAAGTTGGAAGAGTGAGAGAGGCAATATGATCTGCGGTCGGGCGACACGTCGCTCAGCCACGCATTGATGACTTTGTATCGCTGATTTTGAATGGTAGGGTCATTGCGTCAGTTCGCCGTCCAGTGCCTGTTTCCGTCCACTTGGCGTCGTTAAAAATAAAAAATAAAAATGATTTATTCAGTAACTTAATAGCTTAACAATATGCAGGTTGGTGTCTCTTTTTAAGTATACAAGATACCTGTGTCAAGAGACACCGCTCTTCCTTACTGGTTTGCTAAGTAACAAAACCATCAGTTAAAAGAAACAAAAATAAACTAAAATAAAAACCAAAAAAATAAAATATTCAAATTAAAATTAACAACACATTTAAGTTAACGTAACGGGAACCATGCATTTTAGTAGATTATGAGTAACAGAAAAGTACTATAAATCTGTATATAAGAAGATAGGTTTATATTTAAATTATACACAATTCTCTGTGGCAACTAACGCCAAGTGGACGGAAACAGGCACTGGACGGTGAAATGACGCAATGACCCTATTTCATAGAAATACATAGAAACCAGTCGTGTCGCCGCCACGTGTCGTCTGCAGTCGCGACACGTAGCCGGGTTCCACCTTCTACCTTTACTGTAAAATTAAAATAATGTTTCGAACCTAATAATAACTTTCGAAAGTGGACTTAGGAGGAACCAATATGTATGTATTGCGAGGCAGCTTGTGATGAAAGAGTATATAGTATTCATTTATTTATAATTGTTTAATTTTGTTTGTCAGGCTCGAACCGTTCGTCGGCGGAGCGCACGATGCGGCGGCTCGGCGGCACGCCCATCACCTCCCCGGCCTTCGCCCGGGTACGCACTTACACCTTCTTAAACCAGCGGTCTGTGGCTAAACGGCTAAAATGCCAATATGGCAGGCTCGAAAACACAGGAGGGACCTAACATTTAAGGCCAGTCCACATCGGCTGCGTGTGCGTAGTGTAGCTAGGTGTGCCGTCTCTCATAAGGATCTGTATATTACAACGTCTGCGCACACCCACCAGGTGTGCACAGGCCTTTAATGCAAGTTCGGACTATTTAGAAAGTTTAATGGTGTAAACAAGTCAATTTACATTTAATATGTGTTTTAGTAAAAAAGGTAATCTCAGTTTTACTGTCATCTGATCAAGCCTCAGAAGACAGTTACGCCTGTATTTTGTCTCAAAACAATTGTTTGATTACATAATTATTACTGCAAAATGTTTTGAATGATTCAGTATATTGGCTGTATGTCATGTCAAATTTTGCAAACAGAAAACCTTACAAGTTCCAAGGTTTCATTTCAGTTTTCAAAAATCTAGCTCCTGTCAAAATTTGTACGCGCATCGACGCTATATCTGTACAGAGACTATATTGTACAGATTCTCCTCAAAAGTGTATTATTCTGTTACAGCAAGTAGTAAGCCCGGCGGTGCCCAGTCCTCGTCCCCCCTCCAGACCTGGTAAATAACACATTATAAGACTTGAAATTATTCATATCACAATATTCTAAACGTTTATTTAAAAAAAAAACAAGACTTATTGGTCATTTTCCTATTTTTATTATATTTACTGTTGCAGAGAAACCTGGCAAGGCAATAAAATGTAACCCTTTGATCGCAATGGCGCGCCGGACACGATAGGCGTGGCAATCAAAGCGTTAATATATAAACACCTTGTCATTGCAATATGAACCGTATCCCCTAACGTTAGGGTCGTTTCCAGCGTGGGGCGGCTACGAGTCGGACTCGCAGGACGTGATCCTGGTGGACGACGACCCGCCGCCCCAGCCCGCCCCCTCCCCGCTCACGCTGCTCGCGCACGCGCACAAGCCTGTCTCCTCACGTGAGTATAAGAGTCTGCGCACACCGGCTGCCTGTGCGTAGACGTGTACGTGCGCTAAAAAGTGAGCCGCGCACGCACACGTCACGCAAGCGGTGTGCCGTCTCTCATAAGGATCTGTATATTACAACGCGCACGTGCACGTCTGCATACAAGCACCCGGTGTGCACAGGCTTTAAATGTTTGGGAAACCGATAATATTTATTGTTTGTATTTTTGACTGACGTCCTAATGCCATCTCTTTCACGCTTGGTTGGTCCTAATAAGGGTAAAGGAGATAGCATTATAACCTCAGTGGCCAGTTGGTATTGCGGTAAGTATTGTAGCAGTAACTAGTAGTTTTGAAAGTAACTTTGATGAAATGTATAGTGTTGCATGTTTATCAATAATCATTTTAGTTTATTATTTGCAGCAGCGAAAAGGCCGCTGTCTCCCGAGACGCCGAATGACGACAAGAAAGCTAAACGAGACAAAAAACCTAAGAAACGAAGGTAAGATTTTTTATTTAAACTGCAAAATGTACCTATGCTCTATTTGCAACATTTACAGTCTTATTTCTTCTTCGTCTTTCCCTTATGATTAACCCTTTGAACGTTTTACGTCATAAACAAAAACGTCACTCACACGCCAAGGTCCAACCGTACTTGAAAGTGTGAAGGTTACTTTAATAATGATAGCGTATGCCATAGTACTTAAAGTTGTCCATGGCACTGTGGGCACGACTAGTTACGACGCCTTTAGGTGTTCTTGGCGTTCAAAAGGGAAGGGATCGTGATCAATAGGGAATATTAGGCAAAGCTCTGCGTAGGTGGCACCTTTGTAGCACATACAGTAAACAAACCACATTGACACATGGCCTACCGCGAAACAAGAAAATCGAAATTTCGTTATCTAATCTCTCTATCACTCTTGCGTATTCGAGCGATAAAGAGGCAGATAACTAAATTTAGATTTTCGCGTTTACCGGTAGAGACCTTTGTTAAAAAAACTGCTTTGATGCATCAATGTCATATTTTATTGTCTGTGAAAACTTGTCAAAAAACAGTTTAAGGCACAGTATGTATAAGTTAGTTTATGAATTTACTGAGTCGGTAGTGCTGCACTCTGGCGGCAGAACATTGCAGTAATATCCCTTATTAGGTACTAGGCCCTTCAAAGATTGTAGAGAATCTGAACCCAAAAAACCTGAGGGTTTTCTCGTAAAAGATTGTTGAAAGGTTTTTAGAAGTTTTTACCTGAGAATTTGATGTGTGATTTGAATGTGGCCGAACGCTGTGAAGAGGTCGGCTGGCGGCAGTTTGCACCGTGCGGTCCACATGGCTTATGACCACATCAAATGGAGACAAATCACATGTGGTTGCGATTCTCAGCAATGAGGGGGCGAGGAAGAAGACTAGAGAATTTAAAGATTGTTGATAGCATGGTATAATAATATACTCCGCCTGGTACTCCATTCCGAGATTCGCGTATGACCTAACTGACACGCGCCTACGTCATCATGCTGTTTACAGGTTCTTTGAAATGTGGGAGAATTTTAACCAACGGTGAAAATTATTTTTTAATACAGTTGCTCACAAAGTGCTACTTTACGTAGCTGTTTAGCGTGCGGAAAGTTGGTTATGTCGAACTAGTGCTTTTTACTTTTCCAATTTTTTTAAATTTATACTTGTTCCAATTCACGACTACTTATTGATGAGTGTTAATATTAGTTTCCTTTAAACGTCGTAATCAGCATAAAAACCTACTGTTAATGTAAGAATATGAAAAATATACATATTTCATATTTTAATACTAACCTCTTCATCATTATAACACGTTTATTTTTTAATATTGAATATTGAAAATTCCGTTCTTAATAAGGTGTCTGAATGGAACGGAATAGCTGCCAAACGCCCATAGATATAATATACTTAAAGACGACGTCTAAGCGAGCTGTCACTGTTACCACTTTTGTTTAGTGTACGATTAACAATGTTTTACTTATTTTTTCGCAACTGTATTAAAAAACGTCGTTCGATACACGTGCGGAAATGTCATTCTTCACTCGTCCCGAGTCTTCCCACTCGCCTGCGGCTCGTGGCAAGATATGTCGGTACTCGTGAAGTAATGACATACCTTCCGCACTAGCATCGAAATGTACTATTGTGACAAGTTTTCACAGATGATAAAATATGACATTGATACATTAAGGCGGGTTGTTAACAAGCGCCTACCGGGAAACGCGAAAATCGAAATTTAGTTATATGCCCCTTTATCGCTCGAATATGCAAGAGTGATAGACAGGTTAGATAACGATATTTCGATTTTCTTGTTTCGCAGTAGACCCCCAGATTGTGATGGATTGTGGTAGTGGCGCCCCCTATGCAGAGTTTCGCGTAATATTCCCTATTTACAAACATTATGAGACTTCCAAAGAGCAGTACCATAATGCAAAAATTTCGTTACACGCACCACAAAAGAAAGTATCAACGTCTCAATATAGGTTTCCAGTAGTGCTATTATTAATGGCATTTAAATTAATATATACGATGAGCGCGCGCAATGAGCCCAGGTGCGGTCACTGACCCCAGCGACCGTTGGCGCCGTTAGATATAATATACTTAAAGACGACGTCTAAGCGAGCTGTCACTGTTACCACTTTTGTTTAGTGTACGATTAACAATGTTTTACTTATTTTTTCGCAACTGTATTAAAAAACGTCGTTCGATACACGTGCGGAAATGTCATTCTTCACTCGTCCCGAGTCTTCCCACTCGCCTGCGGCTCGTGGCAAGATATCTCGGTACTCGTGAAGTAATGACATACCTTCCGCACTAGCATCGAAATGTACTATTAACGGCATTAATTTTAAGTTATTCATGTAGAAACATAGTAAAATAAAACAAATCTAATGTATTAAATTAAACTTTATTTATCTATACAAGACAAACGTTTAAAAAACTAATTCACAGTTACACATTAATTACCAAGCTTACGACGTGAAAAGTTTGGAAAACACTGCGACTGCTGACACTGAGCGAGAAGGAAATAACAATTAACACGCGTTCGACAAGGATGACGGTCAGGGCATGAAGTTATCTAGATCCGAATTGTCAAATGTGCACAGCGCTATCCTGTGTTGCCAGTAGTATAAACAGAATTACCCGAAAGTCTGAAATTTCTTTCGTGAATCGGAAGATATTGCTAACGAGTAATTAAAAATGACGTGTTATTGTAAAATTTAAGCTAAAATACATATAAATGAAAATTATAAAATTATAAAGAAATATTTTAACTTATTAACCATAGGTATAATGTACCCATGTAACATGTTATGTTGAAATAAAGTGGCAATGTTATTGTGACGTAGGCCCGTGTCACTCTGGGAATGGAAGACCATGTTTTATTAGACCATGGTTGATAGATACGTTTTGCAGAGGTCACAGTCGTGCGGGGTCGGGCACGGAGGCGGCGGCGGCGGGCGGCACCACCACGCCGGCGCCCGGCACCGGCGGCGCGTGGCTCGGCCGCAACGGCGCGCACCCCGGCAAGAAGAACGGCGTGCGCAGCTCGCTCGACCCCTACGCTGCGCTGGTTAATAGGATGCCCCCCGCTGGGGCTAAGAAGGTAACATTACCATACCTACTTAATCTTGTTATTATAGATAGATATTCATAGAAGATAGAGATAGATGATAGTTGAACTGAATCAGGCACGCAAGGTGCGCAGCTAGGCCGTAACAGCGCACAACCTACTAACAAAAAGAGGATTTTAAGACTAATATTTTTTTTATTTCAGGTGAAAACAACTAAGGAACTTCTAGCACAGATCCAGTCTAGAGGTTCAGCGCCCCGTTCACCTTCCCCCGGCTCGCCCGCCTCGCCCGACGTGCTGTTCATCGAGCCCGACGAATGTACGTATTTACCCCAATGTATTGCATAATGGTAGGAAAACAGAATTTGAATAAATGAGTGGAACTTTAAAAACTGTTACTGATCCTTATTTATTCTGCATAATAAGCTAGTGATAGATAGGCTACTTGGTCTCATCTTGCTGCTACTGCTATCTTTAACGTTTTAAATTATTTTGATTGAAATATGGATTCCAAAAGACTTACTAAATGTACTAGACATGACATAGGTAAAACTTATCCCATTAATTATTTCAGCGAGTCAAATCAAGCCAGAGTCCCCGCTCCGCAACGGCGCTGCTTCTCCACGCCCCCCCTCCCCCGCGCCCGCCTCCCCGCTGGCGCCGCTCGAGGACCCGAGGGAAGTCCGGGACTGCACGTGCGGCGAGGAACCCGAGGAGGACTGTCCCGCTGCGCGTCGGACGGAGGTCCTTCCTGTCCATGTGCACGCTCTCCACCATGCTTACCTCCCCGGCATCAACGGGACGAGAGCCCCCCTCCACCCCCACCAGTTCGCCGTCCGGAAACTGACTGACCCCGAGAAGCCCGACCTCTTCACCTCCATAGTACCCCTGTACAACTACTCGGACTACGCGGACGATTATTGTGTGAAGAACATGTCGCGCGTCCCGCTGTGCACGCATTTACCCTGGACGGAGTTCGCGCCCGCGCCGCCCGAGCCTGCGCCCGCGCCGGACCCGCCGCCGATACGTCCCTACCCCATCGACGAACCTAGTCCCGAAGTCAAGACGGAGGTTGATGACGATGACGAGGGTGAGGATGAGAAAAGTCAGGACATGGAAGTGGCCGCGAAGGAGGAAGTGAAAGTGGAGCCCAGTGAACGTTTGAAACCGACCGAGGAGACGGTGTTAAAAGTGATAAAGTGTGAGAGTGCCAGTGAAGTGCCGGACGAGTTCGCGAGCGAGCAGAAAGATCACAGGACCGTGGAGAAGACGAAAAGTGCGCTCGACGGCCAGGCGTTGTACGACACGTGCCAGAGCGCGATTGATTCTATACCGTTCGTGTACGGGCAGACGTTCGCCGCGCCGACCGTGACGCTTCCCGAAGAGTCCGCAGAGGTGAGTGATGCGTTAGAATCCGCTCTCACTACTGCCGCTGAGTCGACAGAGAGGGATAACCGAGGCAGGCCGTCCCGCTCGGGCGCGTTCGCCGAGTGGCATGAGTGTGCCAAGTTAGGCGAGCTGATCGCGCTGCCGTACGTGGTGATCGACTGATGTGATACTGCTAGAGTGCCAAATCTCGGCGCGGCTCCGAGCTTCCGTTGTACCGACGTTCCAAGTGTCCTTACGTTAGTTTTAAATGTACATAGCGGTGTTGGATGTGTGCCCTCGAATATGTACATACGATAATTTAGCTAATGTAGTTAGGACGAAATCAATGAGACTGCTAGCAGCGGGGTGGTTTTTTAACAGTGCGTTAACTGAAGCTTTTTGAGTTTGCAAAAATTTATTTTGTGTCGATAGTCGCGTCACCTGATGTGTTTAGTCATGTATTTATTTTATATTGTTTTAGGGGTTCACCTTTGTTTCATCTATAAATGTTTGATGGAATGTAATGTTTAGTTAAATGTTTCATTTGACCTAAATCAATTCCAATTGTTGTTAAACAAACCTTGTCCTAATATCTATCATGACACATTTGTGTTATCTAAAATGGTGGAGTGTAGATGCGTTTTGTAAAGGCCAAGTGATCCAACGGCGACCGTTGTCTCAGTAAAATACACATTAGGTCAAAAAAACATAAAACCAAACATACATTCGATCAAAAAAATTAGGTGAAACGACGGTACCCATTTTAGGTGGATATTTTTACGGTGGATCGCTCTCGACTGTTGTGATATGAGGCGCGGTATGGTCCGTGGGTCTACAAGGGGCCAACTAGTTTAGAAACCGAACCAATCAAAGATTGTCTCATATCTAGAGCTGCCGTCCGGATTTCCCCGGATTCTTTATAGTCCTACCAGAGGCCATTTAGGTATTGAAAAGCGTCTGGGTATAACCCGGTCACTTTTCATGTTAGGGCAATCCCTACACCTTTATTTTTGTAATAAAAATACATATTCTCAGGCTTTTGAATCTTTTAGTCCGGCACTTGACTCTGGCAGCTCTTCTCATATCCAAATAGTAACGGCTTGAAAGCCTGAATATTGGCCATTGCATTAAAGTAGACCCATTCTCTCTTATGTGATAAGAATGGACTATCAACGTCTGCACTGAATTCCAAACTGTACTTCCTTTCTTTAGATGTTGGCAGTTTTGTTTGTCTGGCAAAGCCTGAAAGCTTGATGAGGTGGCGGAGGGTTTCTAGAGTGCTTTTGAAATTAAATTGTAACCTTAACATGCACACATACATGATTTTGGTAAGTCAAGCCATTCTCTTGTTTGCCATTGTCATGATTTAAAAGATTTCTGTCACTTAACAAATGTTATAAAGTGGCAAATCTTTTTTATTTTGCAATTATTGATGAAGACATATTGTCAAAAGTGCTTAATAACCCTGAACATCCTATTAATTAATTTCTATTGGTTTATTTATATTGATTTCTCTATTTTAAAAGGGTTCTAGCCTTCGAGCAACACCGGCTCCCCACACGTCGGAAGGGAGGAGCCCAAGCTATATCTTACCGTACAAATCGTTCAAGACAAATCTTGCACACCTCGATCTCTTTTTGTGTATGGATGAATCACAACACGCACCGCGCTAGTTGTGTGCATGCCCTGTTGGGCATGTGTTTCGGCAGAGGGGAAATAGTGCGGATGCCGACTCCCTACCTCGTGTTGCTCGAAGGTTCTAGCAGTAGCCTTATATTGTTAGCTTCCTTGTCAAGTTGAAGGCTGAAGTGAAGATGACTGCTTCCAAAACTATTGATCCACCAAATATTTTGTATATAAACAAATTCCCAAATAAGACAAAAATCTCCAGACTGTTTCGTATTGAGTTATATTGTTACCGAATGTGATTTATAAAGAGAAAAAAATTAGGTAATTAATAATAATAGGAGTTCCAATTGTATATTATACATATATATTGCTATATCAACCATTCTAAATATCAAACAAAGTTATAACTAGAATTATCAAAGAAATTATTAAACTTAATTTCTTGTTAAAAATTATACTTCCACTGCAATTGATACTTTTCTATAATAATTGGAAGTTTTTAATTTTTAATGATAAATTTAGTTAAATAATAGAAGACCACTGTACGATTTGTAATTGTTTGCTAAGCAATTATCTTTTAAGTATTTCAAATGAATGAAATTGGTCTAACATTTTAACTGGCCGTTTACTATCAGGGAAAAAACAGTTTTTACAGATTTTTTATATTAATATATGTGGTTGTGTAAGTCATATAATATGACATGTATATTACCTATATTATAAGTACAATAGAAAGGATAATGTTATGTTTATGCATCAAAGAAAATGTCCTACATAAACCAATGTGTTCAAAAATCCTTTTATTATTCAACATGTGTTATTGCCAGTATTTAAATGCTGTTATTTTCACTGATAGTATTTGGCTAGCCATTTGTGACATTACTGACACATTTACTTTTGTAATTATTACTTTATTTTAATCTTCCACCTTTCCCCATTTCATTTTCGTCTCTATTTTACTAGTCCAAACGATAGAGACGGATATTTGTCGTAAGCCTATGTCACATTTTATGTGCAAAACACATTGAAAAACTGTCAAATTAGTGGTTGGGTTATTATGAAGGTTGTCAATTGTACAATTCATATTAAACATATTATTGTGATTATGACAATTCATAGTGTCCCATAATTTACTTATTATTAGCTTTTTTTTTCTTTTTTTAATTCACTCAGAAAAATCTAGTCTTTCCCATAATACACAGTTTCAGACACAAATCATACACACGTAGTTACTATAATCCATTTCTTTCATTCATTAGTTTACTCATTACCCTAAAAAGCAAATAATATGCGTTTAACATACGTATTTAAATTTGTTATAAACCAAACAATCGCATTTACATTAGTGCCTTGAATTTATTCTAAGATCCATTTTTGAAGAGGGTAATCTTCATAAAACGCTTTCGTTCCTAAACTATCGTTTTAAGTGTATACTCATACTATATAAGTTTATGAATGTATCAGTAATGTTGCAACTGCCAACGAGTTGGTATAACACTTATTTACCACCTTTATGTACAATTAGGACTATCTGACTATCTAGCATAAGTTGCGTTCTCGCGCGCGAGTCCATACTTGAAGTCGCGCTTGACGTATGGAGTCGCGCGTAAGAATGCAACTCATACTAGACCGTCTGACGGAATAAGAAGATATATGTACCTATACCTCTTGCTCTAAACAGATAGTGTTTCAGTTGTAAGATGGGTTGTAAATGAGTGTCAAAGTGTGGGGTCCCGGGGTGGTAACGGGGTATAGCTGTCGCCTGGAGGCGCGCGCGGCTCAGTGAATCTGTCATGACAGTGTCTGTCAATTGTTTTTTGTATTGTCATTTGTCATTCGGGCTACAGACGTACTGCAGAAAGTTTGCAAAGATTTAGAATTTTGGGTATCGTCTTGGGTCGTTCCATTCGTTTTTCGTCAAGTTCTTAAATTAGTCCTATTCTGCTTTCGTCACTCATTCTACATTGAAAGCCACCGACGATTGTGACGAATGTAGAATGAGTGACGAAAGCAGAATAGGACCTATTTAAGAACTTGACGAAAAACGAATGGGACGACCCAAGACGATACCGAATTTTCTTGGAAACTATAACAGTAATGTAAAGGTTTAGAAGTTTCCGAGATCATTTTAAGTGTAAAGTTTCGCTATTTTGGAAAATTTCTGGCGTCACAACGGTCGCAGTTTAGAGGTAATTATTTAATTTTAACATGTTGATTATTCTCATTGAACTGCGATGTTGAAATATTATGTTTTTAACCTTATGTTACGTTTTTTTCCTACTTGATAAGAGTCAGTAATCAATCACAGTACTTTTTAGGTTTCTAAGTTTAACCTCCCGAGTCTAAATGTACATTACAATGTACATATTCATGCAATCTAATTTGAACTTTTCATGAACCAAATAAAGTAGCATTTCTTTTGTTTCATTGCTTTTTTAAACAAACGAAATTCGTTCCAATTTACATATAGAACAAGTTACATATAGAAAAACTTTCTATGGTGGGTTTTACAAGGTTAAAAATGTACTGGAATGATTATCTGTCATCTATTCAAATAATTTGCCTATTATTTTGTGTTTTGTATGATGATGATGAAAATCAGTCAATTATACAAAACCACTTGTTAAATTGTGTTCTTCTTAATTTTTAACAAATCATCGAACTATGAAAAACTTTGTACCTACAGTCAATCCGTTTGCTCAATAGCTATAAATACGTTCAGTATTATTATCGGATTGAACTGTACACAATGAAAAGCCAAATTAGTTGTTATATTTGTACATATTGAATTCGTGTTTGTTAATTATTTTAAATTGTTTTATTCTTAAGGGGCCCACTGATTAACAGTCCGCCGGACGGTATCGGCTTGTCAGTTAGAACAAAATTTTGACAGTTCCGAACAACTGACAGGCCGATACCGTCCGGCGGACTGTTAATCAGTGGGCCCCTTTACTCTTTTTATCTTGAATTTAATGTTATTTTCTCTAAATAGTTCTAATTTCGTAAAATTTCTAACCAAACGGATATAAACCATATTAAGATTTATCAGAATGAACAGCATATCATAGAACATCGAAATTATAGTCCGACAAACACAACTTTTCACTCAGTAAGGACCAGGAGAACTATACTCATCCCTTTTGGGTGCTAGTACCAGCGTAAGACAAAGACAGTATGATTCTCTCTCTCTATGTTTGAAATGAGACAATTCTGGTCCAAACTACATACATATATATATATGCCTTTGTTGTATGATATGTTGTATTCACGCTCTCTTCCTTTATGTTTAAATATTTTTTCAACTATACTCTTCATCATAGAGAAAGAGTGGTAACTCCATACATCAGTTTTGTTACCAAAACGCGCGTTGTTTCGTAGTCGACATCTAGCGTCATGTAGCGGAATTTATCAGTACTGCTAGTTGACAATAGATGTCTCGGCGAACGAAAACTCTAATGTTCAACAATTTTCAGCTAATATTATAACCGGATTAAATTAAGTCTATTTTCAACCCCTTCTGCTTATAATATTAGTTGTGAATTGCTTTAGTAGTATATTTTTCATCAGTAGCTACCACAGACAAGACATCCTCCAGACTGAGCATAGTAGCTCTACCCCCTCTGCCACAAATACGGTAGATTTACTCCATTTTCGAGTCGAAAGTGTCTTTGTGAGACGTCCGTGTCTTTGAACGAACTAATCACGTCACGGGACCTCTCTCACCTCGTCCCCCGCACCCCCGTATTTTCGGTAGCATCGGTTTCATGAAATAATTGCTCTAAACTCCGTCTAGACGATTCCTAGTCTATGGTAGCTACACTTGGGACATCTGGTGTCAAGTAGGGATACTTTTTAAGTGTTGTTATTGGTATGATTATTGTACGACAGATTCACTGCGCCTCGCGTAATATTGGCCTTACGCGGTTATAATACTGATGCGAATTCGCACGTCGCTCCAGTGTACAAGCGTGACAGCGCTATGCGATGCGATGTCTCGCTCGCACACCGGATGCGAATCCGCATCCAATATGGCCGCCTTAGGTCTTGTATAGAATCCGCTGAATGCCTTGCTGGTCGAGCTCCAAGAATTTGGTAAAATACAAAAGCAAAATATATGTGTTTTTATTACGATACATTGTTTTATTTCCAGTCTTTTTGAAAGTTAAGAAATAGTACATTACGATACAAGCAGTCGCGTGGGAAACTTCGGTTGTAGAAAATTCACCACTGCTGCTATTAAATCAAGTGCGTTGCAATGCGCGGCCGGAAGCGGTCGTGCCGTAGTGCACTGCACGAATTTTAAAATTCGCGAACCGCGCGGCAATAGCCGCTGCCTGCTTACCCGCTATGACTTCATCACAAGTCGTAGTCAACGAGTTGTTGGCATTTATTCAAAATGCCACCGTGACTTTGGATGAGACCAGCATCGTGCAGATCTGCAAGTCCAGCTTCCAGGAGGAGGACATATGTAGTGGCAAGGCGCTGCTCTACCAGACGCTCGGCAAAGCCGACGAAATGCCATCACGACGTAGAGATGGAGGCGTGAAGAGTCTACGGGACATCATCTCGGTGTTCAAGGGGACCGATTCATCAAACATGCCCTCTTTCGTGGCGAAGGACCTACATCGGCTACCTGTCGTCTCGTTGGACCATGTTGACGTTTCCAGGCTGCTAAAGGATATCATTTTCCTGAAGGACAGTCTGGCTGAAATGCAGGCTAAGTTGGAGGTATCGAATAATACCATCAGTGAACTACGTTCTGAATTAGCGTTAATACGAAGTGCTAGTTCGGAATGTAGGTCAGATAACTCTAGCATATCCGTGTGTCACGTTGCGCGGAATGCGTCCATCGGCGGTTTCGAGTCCGCGAATTTGGATGCGTCGGCGATTGCTGAGCAGGCGACCGCCGACCCGCGCCCCGCCGCCCGCCCGTCTACGTCACCGGAGACGCGCACGTCACGCGAGAGTACGTTGACCCCACAACGTTCCTACGCTGCCACTGCCGCTAAGCCGCCTGCTGTGTCCAAGTCTAAGCAGCGGCCGAAGAAAGGGGTGCAGAGCCTTCGTGAACATGTTCACAAGGATCGGTCACAGCTGACTCTAAAAGAGTCGGGATGCGACAGAGATGGCTTCAAAAAGGTGGAGAGGAGAAAGAAGTCAGCTCGTCCGAATCAGTGCGGTACCGCACCGACTGGACCTAACCATTTGCTGCGTCCTGCAACACCGACGACGCTGCTGTATGTGTCCCGATTACACTACCTTACGAAGGTCGAGGAGATCGTGAAGTATGTACGAGCCAAGTCCGGATTCATCCTGAGGGTCGTGAAGTTGGAATCTCGACACAGTGTGAATTTTAATTCTTTTGTGCTGAGCGTTCCGACTGAACATCTAGCGACCTTCACCAAGGAGGAGTTTTGGCCGAAGGGTGTCAAGTTCCGGCGGTTCCGCGGCCGGCTCCCTGACACTGCGGGGTTGCGAACTGCATCGCAGCCATAATTGTGTTTTTAGTTTTAAGATATATTTTGTAATAATATGTATGCTAGTTTTAAGGTATTTATCTATGGGCCAATAGTTGCCTGAAAATAAATGTTTTCATTCATTTTCATTCATTCATTAATTCATTAAATGTTGAAGATACTGGCAATGGGGTAGTTTCCCGTTTTCAACATGAGCATACTGATTGTATTAGAGCGATTTACCCTACAATTATTAGAAACTTTTTTATTTACTTTTACTTTATTAGGTAACTGAATTTCTTTAGGATTATGGGTAGGTCGTGGGTAATAAGAAAACTAATTTCGTTAATAAAATTTTATTAATAATAAAATTACACTTCATTTATACAACATTTGTAATTGACACTTATATTTTAAAATATCAGTAATGGCACTTTGTTAGTCGCATTGTTTCAAGTTTACATTAAAATATTCTATTTTCTATATATATTATGTAAATCGACTTGAGATTCAATTGTTATTTATGTTACTTGCAAGTTAGATATATTTAAAATTATAGATTTCTGACTAAACTTGCAAGTCCTCATATACTATCTCCTTGAGAAGTATACAGACTTAATTTATATTATACATTTAAATTACGATATAAAATGACGTTTCAAAAATTTAGCACCTTTTTGGGAAACTTTAAAAGTCAATGGCAGTAAAGAAATTTAATTAATATTTAGTTATTTCCATTAAATACATCGGCAAGTCGTATTTTAGAACTTACAAACTATGTTGTCAATTACATACAACTTTCATACAACAACAATTCTTAGCAATGTCCACAAAATTCACTTGATGACATTTGGCATCAAAAATATACCCCATTAAATTCTTGAAAATGTCGACACATACTTGCCTTCATGTAATTACATATTAAGATCCCAAATGGTGTTCAAGATTCCAAATGACATCTAAAATTCCAAACGACCTCGTTCAACTCTTTTTTTTTCACAAAGTAATATTTAAGGTCAAACTGACATACAAAATACTAAATGTGAAAATTAACCATTATATCAAACTTTGTTAATATTAGAAAAGAATCGTATACCATAATCGCCAAATCTGCACGCATCCTTAAACTTTAGCCGTCCACACTCCATAAGCCTATAAAGCCTATTCCATTGTAGTTTGATAGATAAAAATTGCATTTGTATTGGCAATTTTTTATTTATTTGCAGCTAGAGTTTATTTTCATTTGGAATCTCGATACCATCTACATATCTACGCCTAGTTTACATGATGACGCACGGCATGGCGCAGCAGAGCGGCAGACAGATGGGCACGGCGGTTTTCTTCTCCGAGTGCTTTTCCTTGCTGCGCGCGCCGCTTTCATACTCGTACATGCCGCGGCCGGACGCGTACGCGCCGCCGCCTTGAGCCGCTGACTGTTAGCAACAAGAACATTTGATACATTTCTTATTAAAGCAAAGAATTGAGATCTAACTGGGTGTCACATTTTGTCGATATTCAAATACCTAAGTCCCAAGTCGAAGATCAATAGGTCTTGACTTGGTTTAGTTTGTTTATTAGGTACCATTTATCATTAAACCAAAATTTTAAGTAGGTATGATATTGACCTTACAAACTAAAACTAGGACTTGAGTGTAACACAAGAAGATACATAAGTTGTTTAGCCAAGCAATTAAGAGAAAACACAGGGAAGTCTCAATACGTGGGCGCCACTCGTACCTATTTTTAAAGTGTCATTGATTTTTCTTTTTACAAGCAAATCGGTAACTTTCTGTCTTATTTACCTTTCCTGTATTACTTTAATACTAAGTTACCTACTTATTTGGTGTTAGGTACTTGTACTTACAGCGCTTCCACCAGCCGTATACGCAATAGGAGCATCCTTCTTAGCGAACGGCGTGTGCCCAGGTGGGTAGTACACGGCTGGGCCAGCAACATTCTTGCTTCCCACGGCTGGGGCCTTTGCAGTAGACGAAGCTTGGTGGGACTCGCGGGTCACCTCTAACTTGCGGTGCACCACGCCGTCAGGCTGGGAGACTGGGAATCTCTGGGGAAAGAAATTATCCTTTTGGAGTTATTTGGCTTGTGTTACTAATCACTGTTTGCCAAAGATAACCAAGGATATCATTCCTAACTATTCTATAAGATCTGATTATATTCAATTTCTTTTTGGAAACTTTCAGCAACTTGCACATAACATAATACATATAGTCTGACAAAAAAGAGTAGAAATTAAAAAGAGGCTATACTGTAGTGTCGTCCCATTTTCTTAGATTGATTTTAAAGGGACGACACTACAGTATAGCCACTTTTTAATTTCTACTCTTTTTTGTCAGACTGTATATGTAGTTCAGTGTCGTTTTATAAGGCTACAAAGAAAATTTTATTATTTATCTCTCTATACAAGAAATGCGGTTGTTAAAAAGAGATGCAAACGGCAAACTAGTAGTTTCATAAAATATGACTTAGATTAAAGTCTTTACAGCTTCAGGGAAGTCAGCCAGCAGGTCGTCCAGCCGCTTGGGGGGCTGCTGGTCGCGCTGGGAGGGCGTGGAGGGGCGCGGGAACGGGGAGGGGGTCGCGCGCTCCGTCGTGTCGTGCCGCGAGTACGTCGTCTCGCTGTACTTGTACGACGATGGACCCTGGAAGAAAGACTAAGTTATATTTTCGTTCTAACACATTTTTCAAACGAAGTAGGCAATCAGGACAACCTTTTAGAAAAAGGACGCATTACATTGCCAATCTTTAAAAACCTGTACACATATTTTTTTGAAGTACCCCAAAGTCCCTACAGTAACGTGTATCTTAGTAGTATATACTATAGTATCTTAAGAAAACCTTGGTAGGTCCAAGCACAGCCGAAACATTCACAGTAAGAAATTTAATAAAACGTAATTAGAAGAAAGCCTCTTTCCATCTAGGATTGGTCTTAAATATTTTCTAAATTCAATTCGACAATATTACCTACGTATAAAATTAGACTAGATTCCAAATGAAATCCGAGATTCCAAATGACATCCCGATTAGAAACAGAAGTTTGTCTAATAGCCTTCGAGCAACACGGAAGGGAGGCGGCATTCGCACTATTTCCCCTCTGCCGAGGTACAAGATTAGCGCGTCAATCTAATCTAGCGCGGGTAATAAAACTAGTTGCACTTGGATTTTCCACTAGACCGAGTCCAGACGCGCGCGTGAACACTGCTGCACAAAAATGCCTGTTTGCTCGGTTTTTTGTTATAAAAAGAGGTCGGGGACATCAAATTTACAAAAAGAAAGTGTTACATTTCACATGTAATATTTTTTTTTACATATCATACGTTTAATTACATTCAAACACAATTATTATATTTTAGTCTCATGTAATTGTTGGATTTATCGATTTTGCTCGCTCAGTACAAATTGCGGATCGGTCGGGCGACAAATCCGACTTCTCATCTCTCAGAATACAATAACATACTTCAACGAAAATGTGTTAGTGTGCGTGTTGTGACACTTGTCACTCGTCCGTACACAAAAAGAGATCGAGGTTTGCAAGATTTGTCTTTGACGTGTGTCATTTTCTATGTATTTGTGTCGTCATTACAGGTTGGATTTTGTATGCAAGTGTGTGAGAAGTGCGACTGTGTGCACCTTTCCCCCCGCGAAAAATGGCAGAAAGATTTGTACGGTGAGATATCGCTTGGGCCCCTCCCTTCCGATGTGTCGGAAGCCGGTGTTGCTCGAAGCTAATAGCGGACGAGTTTTGTCAAGACGATCGATGTATTCCCATTTGTCCCCGCCGGGCACGGATGGCCGGGAATAGGTGCATTCATATTAAATCGTTCTCATTTATTTTGTCCCATGAAGCGCTGGTGGCCTAGCGGTAAGAGCGTGCGACTTTCAATCCGGAGGTCGCGGGTTCAAACCCCGGCTCGTACCAATGAGTTTTTCGGAACTTATGTACGAAATATCATTTGATATTTGCCAGTCGCTTTTCGGTGAAGGAAAACATCGTGAGGAAACCGGACTAATTCCCAATAAGGCCTAGTTTCCCCTCTGGGTTGGAAGGTCAGATGGCAGTCGCTTTCGTAAAAACTAGTGCCTACGTCAAATCATGGGATTAGTTGTCAAGCGGACCCCAGGCTCCCATGAGCCGTGGCAAAAATGCCGGGATAACGCGAGGAAGAAGAAGATTTATTTTGTCCCCGCCCCATGTATGGCGACGGTCACGTGGGCAGGGTCAAATGGGAATACACCAGCCGAACAGTCGATCTGTAATTTTAGTCCACAAGCAGGATGGTTGTGTGTAATTATAATCATGTAAATTTAAGTACCTGTGGCTGCCATACGTATATAAAATACAAATATAAAAAACCGACCAAGTGCGAGTCGGACTCGCGCACGAAGGATTCCGTACCATTACGCAAAAAACGGCATAAAAATCACGATTGTTATTGTATATGGGAGCCACCCTTAAATATTTATTTTATTCTGTTTTTGTTGTTATAGCGGCAACAGAAATACATCATCTGTGAAAATTTCAACTGCCTAGCTATCACGGTTCGTGAGATCCAGCCTTGTGACAGACAGACAGACGGACAGCGGAGTCTTAGTAATAGGGTCCCGTCTTTACCCTTTGGGTACCTACTAGGGTTGCCAGATCGAAAGGCGCTATTATCGGGAAACAATATCAATTTTTCGGGACTTTGGGACTCAAGTCGGGAAAAAAAAATTAGAGATGCCACGATTGCCACGATGCCATGATTCGGCAACTATTCGGTATTCGGCCTATTCGGACACTTTGCCCAATATTCGGTATTCGGCCGAATGTTGCCTACTATTCGGCCGAATACCGAATATCTGTTGCATCTACCTAAAAAGTAAAATTACAAAAAAAATTACCAGAAACTAGGTATACTTATTTAATATTTAAAATGTATTCTTGGAAAGTAGTTAAATACGAAGGCACGTTTTTGAGCATTTATCGATTACAAAATATTTTATTTTTATCATGGGTCTGATTTGATTGACTCTAATATACATTCATTAATTCTGTTCAACATAAAATTATATCTTAGCAAACGTAGTGCTTTATTTGATGGAGAACAGTTTGCATAATAATTGTGACTCAAAATGTTCGCATGTCATGCCGAATATTCGGTCGCCGAATATTCGGTATTCGGCTGAGAGAGGGGCCGAATATTCGGTATTCGGCCAAATTCACTATTCGGGGCATCTCTAAAAAAAAATACATTCAAATTAAAGTAATTGTATTAAAAACAACGATATTTTACATTATTGGCACTACGTCAGCTCGCTCGCTCGACGACAGTTCGGAACTTGAAATTATTATTGTTTTATAACGAGAAGCTGTTTTTCGGGACAGTTTACACTTTGTCGGGAATCGGGAACACCTGCTAAAAATCGGGAGAATCCCGCCAAATCCCGACCATCTGGCAACCCTAGTACCTACGGAACCGTAAAATCACAGTTTAGCTAGTACTTACATAAGGGCCGTGTCCATTGCGCTCCGGCGTGAGATGCGTGGTGAGGGGAGCTGGCGGGCTGGACGGCAGCAGCTTCACCTCGTTGGCTGGAGACGGGTACACCATGCGCTCCGTTGTGTGCTCGGACACTGAAACATTCATTATTCATGTTTATTAATAAAGAAATATATCTAACCAAAGACCTTACCAATTCAGCTTTGTCCAGAGACGTACTATACTAAAAACGAATCTATATATAAACAGGCCCTTACCTAAGGCAAGTCTACACGCTCGTAGGGGCCTTATCAGAAAAAAAATATCTCCAAAATGGAGTTAATTAGAATGCCGGTGTCTTTGAGAAAGTTACTTGATTTAAGCTCAAGAATGCACCCTTGAAATTAACGGAAATAAATAAACACGGTGTATAAGTACCTAGCTACATTACTTCAAATACATACTGTCAGTAGCGGAATACTGGTCGCGGCGCACTCGGGTGCTGGTGTTGCAGTGCTGGCAGTACTGGCAGCCGCCGGGAGGTGGCGCCACCGGGGCACCAGCCGTCGTCGTTCGGCTCAAACTGCAAGCAATCGATTTATTCATTCTTTTTCATTCGCCTTTCCGTCATAATTTTGTTGATTTAGGGATGTTTAACCATCCAGGGAAGGATAACCGAGGCAGAGGGTTTTTTCATAATAGTACAGTCACGCTCCGTGATTGTTATGCCATTTAGGGTCCTAGCTAAATTGGACATTCCATAGCGGAAGTCCCAACGAACAACCAATTTACCTAGGATGCTAAATGGCTCAACAATCGCGGACCGTGATCGGTACATACAAGACGAAAAGACTAAAAAATTATGAATTGAACACAAGCGACATAGAATGTAAAAGAGTACAATAAATAGTTTCAATATACAGTTTCCCCGTGTCTCAATAGATGGCGCATCAATCACTCAGCTAGCTTTGTTCAGGGCATGGTTGTGTCGTGATTCAACGTGATTGATTGACGCCTAGGTATCGTGACAATAAAAAAGTTCTAATCTACGAATATTATTTTTGGAACAATAACAAATACCTACATATTACCATTCGTGTTGTGTGCTCATCTTAGAGATGAGATGTATTATCATCATGATAGAGATGTTTTAGGATCTTATAGTTTTCAAGGTCACGCTATTCATACACCGCCGTCGTAGGCAGGTTTTGACACTGCCGCCGCGCCGCCTAATCAGTGTTAATACCTACGTATGGATGCAGTGTATTTAATTTAGTATATATACTCACGTGCGAACATTTTCAGTGTCGCTAACATAAGTGTGAGAATCGTGAGTGGGGATGGGCACGGTGGTCGGGTCCTGGTCGGCGGGCACCTCGTACGTGTAGGTCTTCACTGTTGTCGTCACTTTATTCATGGGAGTGCTGGAGCGGGACAGCTGCAATATTAAATTGACATGTATTGAGTGTAAATTAATACTTACGTTCTACGTTGACGTAAGACGTAGGTACCTAAGTCTGATCTGAACTATAGAGTGTTCTGTTCAAAATTAAGTTAAACATTTTTCATTCCAGTACGCCTAATCAAGTACTTACGAATTAAACTTGTACCTATGAAAATCTTATCATTGACACGTTCTCGGAAATACTACTACATACAACATACAACCCAACGTGGTCGATGGAAGTGATTGTAATACACTCTGCTCGTGCTTTTGCTGTTTTGCAAAATTGCAGCGGCATAATCAAAGTACGAACTTGCCACGACGACCAAAACTTCTCATGCCATCTGCTTCTGACTGCCACCCGAAAAGTTTTTGACGGGAACACCGGACAGTGGAAAAAGCAGAATTAGCGTAAGAAGGCGTTGGGATAATATCCCAACCCAACCAACCCCCCTTCCCTGCCAATAGCGTCGTAGTAGTAATACGATCTGTCACGTTGAATTATGTATTGGTAAGACAGGGATAAAACTTAAATTATCTAATGGAGGCTTGTAAAGTTTATAGGGGGTATGTACACTATGTATAAACTTACAGTGCCTGATGTGGAGCTCATTTGGTGGTGGCAGTGCGTGCAGGCCTGAATCGACGCCGGCGCCGGCGCAGGCACCACCTGCGGCACCACACGGGACTCTGTGGAAACATAAAGTACATTGGAAATTTGGAACTAAAAACTTGAGAAAACCACATAAACCTAGGCAGTTTTGTTATGTTAAATGTACTCCCAAACGCATCTCTTAGTAGGTACGTATTCCAATGTAATAAAACCAGAGATGTCCCATGAATACCATCCTACCATGGAGTCTAATAATCATGTAATGTCCCACAGGCAGTCAAAGATAGACCGGTAAACCATGCACTACGCACATACATTAGACCCAGTTGTTTTTTCAACATATTTCATCACATGGCGACCCTGTACCCTACCTGTTTTCTCCTCGCGGTACATCTCCTGCCTGATCTCCGCCGCGCGGGTGGTGGTGGGAGGAGGTGGGCTGGAACCCCATGAGGATGATTCCACACGCTCCTCACGCTTGAGGGTTGAGTAGCCACTGGATGGAGCCTTCACTGGGGTGCTGGAAATATTTAAAAAAAAATGGTGACATTGTGTTGTTAACACCAATTAGTTTTGTCTCAATCAGGTTTGTAAACCCGACACCTCTACAATTAGACATTAATTACGTCACAAGGCATATCAAAGAACTTTATTTTATTTCGCAGAAGCGCGCCACTGGGGGTGTGCACAAAAAATATTTTAAAAACTTAACAGCGACATCTAGCGTGTGGTTCCGAAACTAATCTGCGAAACGAGACAACTCTGATTCTCTTTATTCAGGCACGTAAAGAGGTCTGTAAATAAGTACTTATATGTGTTTGTGTACATAATAACTGTCGTGTTCTACTTGTAATTTAAAAATATAAAATTACCCTCTCTTATAGTCGAATGATGTGCTTTCAGCTGTGTCTGAAGCGTAGCCACCTGCGAAACAAAATAAATAATTAACGTCACTAATATACCCTGCGTCCATGATAATATTTAATGGCTTGGCTTAAATATAAAAATGACGTCTATAAAGGTACTGATGACTTCCAGTGGCGCAGCGTGAACAAATCTAGCCGTGGGCGAAAACCACATCTGCAAGGCCCTTTTCAATGTGTTCTCCCAAGGCAATAAAAAAATTGGCTTTGGGAGGCCCCCTAAGTGCGAGGCCGTGAGCAAAGGCCCCATTCGCCCACGCCTATTAGCTACGCCACTGCTGACTTCCAAGGTCACACTGTCGCTGCTAAGACGGTGCAAAGTTAGTTTAGACTAACTATAGTACTTACTCTTATACAGCTGTCGCTCCTGGTCCTTCTGCAGGTCATCAAGGAGCGAGTCCAGCTCCTCCACGTTGTGCGACAGGTCTTTGGTCACCTTGCTGCTCTTCACCTTCGAGTAACCTGCACGAAAATTTTAATATAAGTTCAGCCACTGAAAGCTATAAACAAGGTATCGGTCACCTCGTCTGAGAGAAACAAGGAGGAGCAAAACTTGATAGGCAAGCAAAGAAGTGTCACGGTGGCATGGGTAGCGGGGCATCAGGGAGTAACGGGCAATGAAACGAGCGATATATATAATACATCGGTATCGGTAAAGATACATTAATAAAAGAGAGTGAACTAAAGGACGTCGAATTTAAAGATGTTCTTCTGTTCTGCAGGAAAACAAGAAGATTTGAGGAGAATAGTGCTCCAACTCCAGGGAATTCGGCTGAATGAACGCAACAAGCGACCCAAGTAGCATGGAAGTGTCGGCAACATCAATATAGCAGCCAATTAAGAACTTAGAGTGATTTAAGGGACGTATAAGAGTGTCAGAAAAGATTTAAGCTGTATAAAAGGTACTTTACAGACATTATACAGCTCAAGCTGTATAAAATCATTATAAAGGATTCTGCGGAAGCATGGGGTGCTTTATCAGAATATAAAAAATCTACTATAAAACTAAAAGTGTTGTGAGAGACTACAAGCTAATTCTATCTTAAAAGCTGTATACAGGCTGTATTGTAGTAACACTTGGCACTTTTAGCTGTACAAAAGTATCTGTCAACTCCGTTTTAAAACATTAAGTGTTATGAAACACTACAAGCTAATTTTATCGTAAAAGCTGGATACAGGCTGTATTGTAGTATCACTAGGCACTTGTAGCTGTACAAATGTATCTGTCAACCCCGTTTTAAAGCTATTTCTTATGGCGTAATCTTACTCTCCTATAAGAATAGTAGTTGTATAACTTCTGTCTGTAAGGGTATTATAAAACCAAATGAATAAATGGCAGCTATAGTACAGCTTTTTTCTGTATTACTGATAGAGTCGCTTATAACAATCTTTTGGCGTAATTTTGCACTCGTATAAGTATAGTAGTGTAATGATTTCTGAAAATAAGTGTATTATAAAACTAAAGGAATATATGACAGTTACAGTCTTCTTCTTCCTCGCGTTATCCCGGCATTTCGCCACGGCTCATGAGAGCCTGGGGTCCGCTTGACAACTAATCCCATGATTTGATGTAGGCACTAGTTTTAGTTTTTTAGTTTTTACGAATGTTTTTAATGAATGACAGTTACAGTACAGGTTTTTTATTTGTTATACGGATCTCTAAAGAGAATTATAACTTATGTACGGAGAACCGAAATACAGCCAAACGAATACAAATATTCTATTATAAAGCTGTTTTAATTACAAAAGCTGTAAAAGACACTCCATTTATTACACAGCACAGCTACTAAGATTATAATGCTCTCCAACTATCCTGTAGGCTGTTTAAAAATTGTCGCCATTTTACAAGAAAAAAAAAACGTATTTGTAAATATAATTAAAGAAATACTTGCAAATATTTAGCAGACTAACGCCGTGTTATGATTACCAGCTAGACATGTGCGCCGCGCCGCCGCGCCGCCGCCGCCGACGATTTTGCCACGCCGCCGCCGCCGATAAATTTGACCGGCGTATAATCGGCGTGGAAAATTTTGATACCTATCGTGTTTTATTGCATGTTGCATAGTGAGTAGATAGTGTCAGAGGTATAAATTAAAGATCCTTATGCTTTTTCGCTTATTATTTGCCAGTGAAACAAATTAGCATCACTTTTGTCGTTGCGGTGTTATTATTTGATCACAGTTTACTATTTGATATGTTATCGCACAGCTTTTTTATAGAACGCATTTTGTTTTACTGTAGTAAGCATCTCACCAAGGGTCATCATTAAGCAAGTAACAAAGAAAATCAAGTAAACCTTAATATTCCATCAAACTCTTTTATGAAATACCTACAATGTACTTATTAGAGATTATAGATTTTTATATTTAGATTATATTACATACGAGTAAACTACATAGTAACATACAGGCACATGGACCCTGGGACGCTTCAGTTGCAGTCTCCCGATGACGCGAAGTCATATAAGCAGCTCAATAGACGTATATCTAAGTCCTTGCGACATGATCTGCGTCTCTTTAATACTAACCGTATTAAAGAGACTATTGAGCAAAACCAAGGCTCCAAAGTGTTCGCAAAGGACACGTCTATTGGGCAAAGCCAGCTAACAAAGCTGAAACGGGAAGATGGCAGCATAGCGTCGAGCAAAGCGGAGGTTTTAGGCGAGATCGAGAGGTTCTATGGACAGTTATACACTTCGATCGCAAAGCCCGTTGACAGCTTGGTAGGAGATCCAAGAGCCAAGCTGTCCCGACATTATACCGAAGATATCCCGGACATCAGTCTGTACGAGATTAGGATGGCCCTGAAGCAGCTTAAGAACAACAAGGCGCCGGGCAAAGACGGAATCACTTCAGAGCTTCTGAGAGCGGGTGGAACACCGGTACTTAAAGTCCTCCAGAAGCTCTTTAATTCCGTCTTGTCCGAGGGCATAACGCCTGAAACACGGAATAGAGGCGAGGTGGTGCTGTTCTTCAAAAAAGGTGATAACAACCTATTGAAGAACTACAGACCCATCACGCTTCTGAGCCATGTCTATAAGCTGTTTTCAAGGGTCATCACGAACCGTCTCGAACACAGACTTGATGACTTCCAGCCTCCCGAACAAGCCGGTTTCCGAAAAGGCTATAGTACCATAGACCACATCCATACGCTGCGGCAAGTTATACAGAAGACCGAAGAGTATAACTTGCCATTATGCTTAGCGTTTGTGGACTATGAGAAAGCCTTCGATTCGGTGAAAACATGGGCGGTGCTTGAGTCTCTTCAGCGATGCCATATTGACTATCGGTACATCGAAGTGTTGAAGTATTTGTATAGTAACGCCACCATGTCGGTCCGAGTACAGGAGCAGAGCACGAGGGCGATTCCATTGCGAAGAGGCGTAAGGCAGGGAGACGTTATCTCTCCGAAACTGTTTACCGCCGTAATGGAAGACGCCTTCAAGCTCCTGAAATGGGAAGGACTTGGCATCAACATCAACGGCGAATACATCACTCACCTTCGGTTTGCCGACGATATCGTAGTCATGGCAAAGTTGATGGAGGAACTCAGCATGATGCTCGATGACCTCAACCGAGTTTCACAACGGGTGGGCTTGAAAATGAACATGGACAAGACGAAACTTATGTCAAATGCCAATGTTATGCCCATCCCAGTCTTTGTTGGGAACTCGGCACTCGAAGTTGTTGACTCGTACATCTACCTAGGACAAGTAGTCCAATTAGGTAGGTCCAACTTCGAGAAAGAGGTCAACCGCCGAATCCAACTCGGTTGGGCAGCGTTCGGGAAACTACGCAATGTTTTTTCGTCCGATATACCTCAGTGCCTCAAGACGAAAGTCTTTAATCAATGTGTGTTACCAGTGATGACTTACGGCTCCGAAACGTGGTCTTTCACTATCGGCCTCATCTCAAAACTCAAAGTCGCTCAACGAGCTATGGAGAGGGCTATGCTCGGAGTTTCTCTACGTGATCGAATCAGAAATGAGGAGATCCGTAGACGAACTAAAGTCACCGACATAGCCCACCGGATTAGCAAGCTGAAGTGGCAATGGGCAGGCCACATTGCACGCAGAGAAGATGGCCGATGGGGTCGAAAAGTGCTCGAGTGGAGACCACGGACTAGCAAGCGCAGCGTAGGACGTCCACCCACAAGATGGACAGACGACCTTGTTAAGGTCGCCGGAAGACACTGGATGCGGGTCGTTTCCAACCGGCACGTATGGAGGTCCAAGGGGGAGGCCTATGTTCAGCAGTGGACGTCTTATGGCTGAGATGATGTCATGGACCCTGGTAGGGTATCACAAAAATATTTGTAACAAATCAAATTATAAGTTTTATGTGACAAGCATAACATGACTTAAAGTAAATTAAGAGTAGGTAACAATTAGGAATAATCAATTTTATATTTTTTTACTAAAATGTGTTTTCTTACATATGTATACTTATAATTATAACAAGGTATCTTCCATAAATTCAGATATACTGTAGTAGCACTTTTCGACCAGCTTACTTTTTAGATTTGTCGCAAATTGGTTGTATGATGTTTTTAAATAAGCAAGAATTTTATTGTAAATTTTAATAGCCCTGTAATAGGGGCCGTTTTTGTAGATCTCTAGTTTCGGCTCCGGAAGTTCTAAATACTGTTTGCGTCTGGCATTTTGGCAAAATTTAAAAAGATGTATATTTTTGTGGACGAATATGGCTACTTCTAAAATGTAAAGAGAGGGTTAAAAGTTTCAGATTCAGATTATCTCAAGCGAATCTTAAATCTTCCGTCAGAGGGCTCGCTCGTATCAAATCTTTGGGTAGTCGCTCACAGTTTGTAGGTCTGAAGACACGCAAGTGCCCCTGCAAGTGCCATCGACACGAGACACTTCGAAGACATTCTGTTGAGCGAATCAACCTGACGAAATGAATCAAAACGACGACATCTTTATTCTAACATAGATTTCTAATGAACTTCAGTTTAGACAAATGTTAAGTAGTTCATCATTATTTCGTAACAAATCATAGGTGAGACGACAACGGCTGGGAAAAGTCATTGTAGATTTTCTTAACTTACGACTTAACTTATAAATAAATATTTTTGTGTTTTATTTGTATTACGCTTGCAAAGTCATTATACTGCCTTAAATGTAGCGTTTTAAAGTGTCCTTTTTATGTAAATATTTAAACATACCGTTGCTAGCCGTTAGGCTGGTAAGAAATGGTTGCCAAGTGACATGATGGGATATATTTTCGGCAATAATTTAGAAAACACACGTAATATGTTTTGGATAGCCTAGTAAATACTCAAAAGGCTTTAATGTAGAGTTTCTACAGCCATGTTCTCATGCAGTATAAAAAATTATGCCACGCCGATTTCACGCCGATCACGCCGCCGCCGCCGGTCAAAAAATCATCGGACGCCGCCGCCGATGATTTTGCCATCGGCGCACATGTCTATTACCAGCTAAAATAAATTGTTTAGCCTTAGAATTAATATTTATAAATATTTTTGATACTCTAACCTTAAAAACAAACAGTAACTTTACCGATTTTTGATATTTTCCTTATGGTTTCTCTTTGTTATTTTGCAGGCGCGTAAATATTTTGCCAGAAAAGATACACAGGTTCACAATAAATAATAATCCGCACTTACCAATAATGTAAAATTCCATTCAAGTCCTGTATAATATTTACTTTTACTTTTACCATCCACTATAACACTTTATTGTCGCCATTACTATATTACGAATGAACAAGATTAAGACATTTTAGTTTCTTAAATGATTATTATTCTCTTGTAATTCTTTCTTATAGCTCATTTAAAACTTATATTCTTATATCGTACTTATAAGAGATTATCTGTAGTGTTAAGGTTTCCTGTTACACCGAAATATAGCTGTAATGCAGCTATTATGCAGCTTATGTATTGCTTATACAGCTACTCTACAGCTCTAATAACGCCAAAGGCTGTATAATTTGGGCCCTTTTTTTACTTATAAGGGCTGTATAAGCGCTTATACAGCCTTTGTACAGCCTAACTGTACAGCTTATAGTATACAAATAAACTTTAATACAGCTTATATACAGCTTGCAATGCTACTTGGGGATCGACTGCTCGCCTGCTCGGATCCCGGCCGGGCGTCATAGCGCAAGAAGATAAAATGGGGCTCGGTAATTTCAAATTCGCTACATGAAACTACAAAATACGAGTTAATTTGGTACCTGGCGTGGAACTGGTGTTGGTTTCGTAGTTGTATGTCCTGGTGCCGGAGGTGATGGCGGGCAGGTCGCGCTCCTCGCGCTCGTAGAAGTACGAGCTGGCTTCGGACTTCGGCAGCGTTTTTGGTGGTATTGTGTACTCCTGGAATGTAATCAAAGATTAATAGTGAAGTACGTAGAAATATCGCAGAATTGATGACAGCTAGGATGATGTAGACTGTACGGAAAGAGAAGAGTTGTGGAATGTGTGGGGCCCAATAGATTCCACCTAGCTCTTCTCTTTCCGAACAGACTCTAGTAGTGATTGCGGAATGGAAGGCGCAGCAATAGACACCTCAAAAGGCTATTATTAGGTATATACTATATAAGTACTATAACTAAGCTAAGAATAACACAACACAAACAATGTAACCTTTACAAATTCACTTTCAGAACAGTTAAATACGTCAGTTCGATTGGCAACTTGGTTAAATGTGCTGGTGGCTCTCGTCCAAGGGGCCGTGCGCATCAATCCGGTGCGCGCGTGCGGCTCAACCAGTAGAGGCGGTCTGCGCCTCCGCCACACGTACCGTGGCGACGCATAAACACCTATCGTCTCTAGTAACTCTGGGTTACTGATTTTTCCTCGCACTAGCTTAAATATATATATCACCGATCTGCCGTCATAGAAAACAGGACGCCTCGTCGGCCCGGGCACGGACCGGTCTAGCGTGAGTCATCCTTTACTCGTGGCTACACGGTACTCGTAGTGGTACTCGCGGTGACCGCCATTGCCGAGGTTGTTGAGCTGCTCAGATATATATGCTCACCTCGACGGTGTGCAGGTCCTTCCGGTCGTACTTCCCGTGAGGCAGCTTCTCCTCGCGGTACTCGTATTGGTACTCGTGGTGACCGCCATTGCCGATGTAGTTGAGCTGTAGATATATATATGCTCACCTCGACGGTGTGCAGGTTCTTCCGGTCGTACTTCCCGTGAGGCAGCTTCTCCTCACGGTACTCGTATTGGTACTCGCGGTGACCGCCATTGCCGATGTTGTTGAGCTTGCTGTTCGCCGGGATCAGTTCGGATTTCAGCATGTCTGGAAAAAATATATTAAAGATCTTTCTTAACTTTTCAATAATTTAATTAGCTCAGAACTTCAAAAATACTACTATCGGCTCGTAACACGAGAAGTTTCACATGAGAAACATTAATATACACCGTGTTATTATTGAATTCCGTTAACTTCGGGGTATGGTTAAGAACGTTTAAGAGAACTAAATGGCATAGCTAAATTTAAAAAAAAATAATTATTTTTTGCGTTTTATTTAAAAAAAAAATAAGTTTAAAAAGTAATTAAATGTAGCATGTAGCGTTGTTGTAACACGAGCATTACATTTAACTCAACCAAACAATTGAAATCAGTGACATATCAATGTCATTTCGAACGTCGATCGACCGAGATTGTACTTAAGTTTACTAGCAAATGTATGAACTCATTCTAAACACTAATCAATATGTAAACCGGCCCTAAGGCAAGTGTACACGCTTGTAGAGGCCTTATAGGAAAAAAATAAATTATTGATTATCTCCGAAATGGAGTTAATTAGAATATCGGTGTCTTTGAGAAAGTTACTTGATTTAAGCTCAGGAATGCACCCTTGATGAAATTAACGGAAATCAAAAAAAACACGGTGTAGATAAAGTTACAGCCAGCTGCAGAGATAATTGATACTTACCCCGCATAGAAATTTGCTTACAGGGAAGGATCAACTATATCTGCAGCTTATATATTGTACACAGGCTACACAGCATAGTATAGAGAACTAACCGATAGATGGCATTGTCAGCGTGTGTAATGAAATGGTTTAAGAGTTTATTTTGGTTAATAAATTCTCCAAAAGATGGCGTTCTGTTACAGTATTTTAACTTCAGGGAATTATTACGCCTGCAAAAGAACCTCACCCTTAATTAACTGAACTACTACGGATAATTTTAATTGGATACGTAAATTGATGGCGAAATAAAAGGGGATAAAAGTTCTTGACTTCTTGTGGCCCACATGGCACTAGAGTTAGACCAAGACAAGTCTGCAACGATTTTGATAGCACACGCAGTGTAAGTGTTATTTATATACGTCATAATTTCATAGAATTTTGACGTTTAAAATAACACTTGCACTGCGTGTGCTATCAAAATCGTTGCAGACTTATCTTGGTCTAACTCTAACATCTATGTGGCGCTAGCGCGGACGCTGTTTTCATTCCACCGTGAATGGTTTTGTATGTTCAGCACTGAATGAGATTGCTAAAAACTATTTCCAAAGATAAGATATATATGCTCGTATTGGAACTGACCGAATTGTTCCCCCGCGAAGGGCGTCTTGCCGCCGCTGCTGCTGCTGGAGAACTCTTTGAACTCCTTGTGTTTGCTGTACGATTTCGTCGTCATCTTGCCGCCAGTTTACCTGGAAATAAAGAAATAGACTTTATTTACCATATAGAGTCTGTGCGGAAAGAGAAGAGTCGTGGAATGTATTCGGCTCCAATTACTCCATACATTCCGCGACTCTTCTCTTTCCGCACAGACTCTACGGAGTTATATGTGTCTTTACCTATAACAAAAATTGCTCTAAGTATCCAATGCCGTATCCAAATTTACATAATTCGCGAATGAATCGTGCACGTCTCATTCACAAGTTATTGTGTGAATTGTTTCCTTGTGTGTAATACGAGTATATGAATTATACCTGTGTGTGTGTGTGAGTGTGATCATCCGTTGTTCTTTCACACCTATGGGTAATTTGAGGTGTTTGTGCTCACACTTACACGAAGCAATAAATTTTAACGATAAGAACACAGTACTCCATGTACTTGGAACAGTATAGGTACCGACATATATTCTTTCCCGCAATGAATAAGCCCCGTAACATGATGTTAAATTTAGAAAAAGATATCTGTAAACGTTTTTGCGTTCCGTAGTGGTACCTCATTAACGACATCTATTGGGTAATTTATCGAACTTATAGGATTACCCTACATCCGTGTCCAAAATACTCATGATGGTAAATTGTCATGACCACCATCCACACGTTAATGAGCAATCCTCCTTATTGCAACGACATACGGTCCACTTATTCAGACAAGTGTTGCTATTAGTACAGTCGCCGTCAGATAGTAAGGTACATCAGAGCGGCCAAGGTGCTCACAAATATCTAAACACACCACACGCCTCTATTTTCAAGGCGTTAGAGTGCGTGTTCAGATACTTTTGATCACCTCGGCCGCTCCGATGTATCTGATAATACAAAGGCACATGTTACACACGTCAATACAAATGTAAATAGAATACGGGCCTTATAATGTCTGGTTAGACAATGAAAGACCCGATTATTAAAGATACCGGGCTGTAGCAATAACAACCTTAATATTTATAGAAATAGAATACATATTAGCTTGAAGAACATGATTCCTTTATAGCGCTGGCCGTAATAAAGTTTGCGATCATGTATTTAGAATCAGAACGCGAACTACATCTTATAAATAGGTACATTTATGATATATCTACCTAATTTGAAATTATTTGGGGTAGTTCTAAACATGTGTGTACATATTGGATTTACATAATTGATATAAGTCACCAGAAAATAATTTGGTTGACTCTACATTCAGATTTAGATAATGTACTCTTATATAGAGTCGTTATGTTAGTTAAAAAGTGCAATTAAAGTACGGTATACATACAGTGCCGAATGCAGAATTATATTGTTCCGATCCGACTCTACGTGAACCTTTACCACTAAACCCAGACAGTTGGTGGCATAATAGTTACGCAGAGAATTTCTAATAGAGAAATAAGCGGTCAAAGAGTGATTGATCGCAATAGAGAGGTAAAGCATAAGAAAAAAACGATCCTATTTTGAGGCTAGAAAAACCAGATGGTGCCGTACCGCACCATACGTTTTGTTTGCTGAATTGTCGAAAGTTAACTTTTGACAACCAAAATTACCGCATAATTTCATATTATTTATTTTGTGTACGGAGCCATACAGCGCTATCTACATCACCTGTCTAATTCGAATTACGAAATTGGTACTACATATTTGGGTACTCTAGAAGGTATAGCATAATTAAGGGCAAGATAATAAATAATGTCATTACCGTCTATTTAAATGTAATTGAATAACCGCGTACAAGCGGCTACTCTAATCAGAAGGGCCGGCCTACGCCGTATTTGGTGGTGAAACCTAAGCCGGCGTGGGCCGCGCTTTCTTGAGTCCTTCTACTGGTAACGTGTTGTACAGTCACCTGCAATAATATGTTGCACAACGAAGGCCGCAAAAATATCTGACACGATCTTATTTGTAGAGCCATAAGAGTGTATCACATTTTTGCGGCCTTCGAAGAGTAACATATTATTGCAGGCGGACTGTACAGTCAGCATTAACGTAGTGATTTAATTCTCTTTCGTCAGCATCAATGAGTAGGTACTAATGGATAAAACAACTTAAACAACGCGTCAAATCAAAAGTAAACACACGCCCAAAGTATAAAGTATTCGCCACCCTGCAATCGTTTTACAAATAGAGATCATAATTATATTATTTCACAAGTTTGAGTTTTAGAAGTGTATATCTTATCTTAATATACCACCCTAATTATTTAAATATTATAACCGCCGTAGACTTAAGACAATACACAATCGGGCTCATTTTGCCGCTTTCTGATAAATAAGACAAAACTTCGTACCGCCGGCGACACGAACACGCTCGATGAAACATTCTATGGCGGTTAAAAGGTTAAAGAATGGTAAGTAGATATCAATTTAAGCGCGTGGTATCTATCACCCGCATCCCAGGGACACGGTAACTGTCGTGTCGATTTTCATGAATCAACATGGGCTGCATTTTCAAACCAAGTTCCAAAACTGTGAAAGTTTTACTTGACCATAAAAATTCAGATATATTATCAGAAACTCTTCCAAAATGTTATTAAAAGTTACAGCACCGTTATATTTGGAGTTGGGAACGTAGCGTAGGAGGCTACACTATGCCGAAAAGCCCAACTTTGGGCAAAAACGATAAAAATATAATTTAAACAGAATGACCAACGAAGGCTGACGTGGGCGGTGAACGTAAACTCAGTTCTATACAGAATTTGTAAAACCAGACGAGTGCGAGTCAGACTCGCGCTTCGAGGGTTCTGTTGTGTCATCACACATTTTTTACAATTTATTATTTCCCTCCATAAAGCCGCTTGATCTGGCTTCATTGTGTAATTCCCGTTTACGAAAATTACGGAACAATGGTGCTCCGGACCTTTAGGAGGCGTGTGAAGAGCCGATGCCGACACGTAGAGCCATTTTTCGGCTTTTAAAATGTGTTGCCAGGTTATGAGAACTATTGAGGGATGTTGGAATCTAAAATGTAGGTATGTATTGGCCTATTGAGTGAAAGCCATGGACTAAATACTGGGTTATGTGGATTGGCGCCCTACAGTAGGTACCCTAAAAACGTATGTTTCTTAAATAAGTAGGTACATTGGACATAAGTTCATTTGCTTGACAACTTATGCAAACATTTGCTCAGCCGCCAAATCTGTTCTTACTGTGTCATGGTTCTTAGTTTAGCCGGCGTCGCGAAATGCCAACCAGTTTGTGGTGGAACCTTGTCCAAGTGATGGAGGTGTATTTGATGTTAGGTGTGACTATTGGAATAGTGACTTATATGTAGTGTCCAACCGAAACCGGATTTTTTAGGAAACCAATAAAGGTTCGGTTTTGCTCTAGTGTCGGCCGAAACATGATTGTTATTTGTTATGCCGAAATCTATCAAAATCGAAAACACAAGCAGCCGAAAGGCTAGGCAGTTTTTTGGCCAAAACCATTAATGATGACGTGTATTTTAGTTACAGTACCTGCAAAGTGAGCAGATAAAAATTATGTATTCTTATAGCACGCGGGCCGTGCGCGGAATATAAACAAAATATGCTGCCAACCAACCATCAAGCATAGCAGCCGGAACAACCGTTTGGAAACACATTCAAATACCTACCCTATTCTCACGCAATAAATTCCAAATTCAAACTGATTTTCCAATAGCTACGACTGTATGTGTATGTTGGTTTGTTCGGCGCGAGCTACTGAACTTATGTTTGCTGATTGCCAACGTATTCGCACCTTATTTAGGACGGGCATAGATTAGAATATTATTATTATAAATGAATCATTTTGTGGCCGATGGTTTGGTTAATTTTATTAATCTATTAGTTTTACTTTAAAATGGTGTACCAGATATAAAACAGTTTTTATTGGTTTTGTGTGCGAAAGAGGTATCCGCCTACTAAGGCTATGGAATATTTGGAAGGGCTACTTAAGCTCTCTGAATGGATTTTGCAATAACAAAATATGAAAATGTCATCATAAATGTATATGAAAATATTACGTAAGTTTACAATGACATTTCCACACTTATTTGTTCTGTCAAAGTCGGTGCACAGTAAGCTTAGACGAGGGACTCTACATAAAATAAGGAATTACCAAAGCTGCAATAAAAATGTAGAGAAACTTTAAAACGTCATAAATCCCTGTTTCCTTAATACAAAAACCGGACAAGAGCGAGTCGGACTCGCCCACCGAGGGTTCCGTACTTTTTAGTATTTGTTGTTATATCGGAACAGAAATACATAATCTGTGAAAATTTCAACTGTCTAGCTATCACGGTTCATAAGATACAGCCTGGTGACAGACGGACAGACGGATATTTGAGTCTTAGTAATATAATAGGGTCCCGTTTTTACCCTTTGGGTACGGAAACCTAAAAACAAGGTGCCGAAGTTAAAAATATCACATATAAAGGAGCAGGTGGAACACGGATAGTTCAAAAGCTCAGTTATATATAAACCGCATCGACGGGTGACCCAATTTATAACTCAAGCGGTTTAGTTAGATGTCTGCGCCGCTAATTAGTTATAACAACATTTTAATTATAAAAACATAAATTTTGTGTATATATTTAAACCTTTTAATAGTAATAGCTTTTAATAATATATATTTAATAGCAATATCGTATATAGTATGTGCGGAAAGAGAAGTCAATGGAGTGTATTGGGCCCCATACATTCCACGACTTCTCTTTCAGACTCTAATTAGGATTAGGATGTCAGTTCGCAGTTGTCATAGAATCGAACAGTAATATTAGCAATATTAACTACTCGGTTTAGTTTAATTCTCAAAGAAAAATAAGACTTAAACTTCATTTGTCATCAATTAAATTTTAATAAACTTAATCACCACTTTGATTCATCATAACATTCATAACCATATGGTTATAATGACTGATTAGTATGAATACAAACCAAAAAGTCATATAAGCACAATTCGAGATTATTCCTATACCCTTTGGTCTACCGAACGTCCCGCAACTCAGTAGAAAAAAGACTTAAATCCAGTTTAAAACCATTAAAGTCACACCACTTTTAACCCGTATAGTAATCTAGGTAAGCCACAGAGCCTTATAGAGTTGTGTAAGCGTCGGCGACTGGCGTCACCCATTCACTGCTCCCACGCATCCAACGTAACACTGAAAGGTCGTAAGACCCTATGAAGGTTAAGACACTTATGACGTTTTAGTTTGCAGTAGAATCGTACTACGGCGACGCGATTGACTGTAGTTTATGGTTGCAAATAGCGCCGGCGCATGCGATGTTAGCATGCATCCTGCGTGCAGTGAGTTAGGTTAGAATAAGGAAATATAAATCTATTGTCATACTAGCTACGTAGATAATTATATGTGGATGGTAACTGGCACAATGGGATTGGCAACTATCACAAGTTTGCATAGATACGTAATAATGTAAAACATGGAAGATATTTCGACTAGTTGAAATTATCCCGCAGTCGTAACTGCCCCGCTGCACCTTATAGTAAAATAAATTGTTATTTTAAGAAAACGTTCCGAATGGACAAGCATGCTCGATAAAATTAATACCTATGTTGAATATTTCTCCTTTATCACTGTATTCACCCTTGACCGCTATCCGTACTCATGACATCATCCTCTCTTTCGCCTTTTATTTTTACACAACCCCACTCTTTCAGTCCCGTTCAGGAGAGCTTTGTGTCTCGCTCTGTTGGTAATTAAACGCGCCATTTTAGTGAAATATAATACGTTTCAAGGGTTTCTTGAGGTTAACAGGATGGGCAGTTTTAAAGTCGACCGATTGTTTTGTGAGGTCTCTGTTCTTGGGTTCATATCGTTCAGTAATAAGGTCTTTTATAATACTATAGTTCGTTTTTTTAGCATTAGAATCTTGACATGTTTTTTTCATCCCCAGTGTATCGTGGCAGAGGCAGATCGAGAAAGAGATGGCGGGACGACTTAGATGCATTCCAGCGGGATTGGCGGGATCTTGCTGAGCACAGGGAGGATTGGAAAGGGAGAAGGGAGGTCTATGCCCAGCAGTGGGACACACAAATAGGCTAATAAAAAAAATACTAGGTACAATACAAGGAAAGCCCCAACAGTTACTTCAAAATATTTTTTTATAATCTGTCTCAAGATCAGTGTCTAAATGGTACTGAATTATCTACCTTTGGTATATGAAGTAACTTATCTACACTGAGAGAAAAGGATAACAAAAACACACTTAGAATTAAGTACAAAAATAAACTTAATCCGGGGACAAGGAGAGTCAACTAAGAGGAACAAATTGACTTTTGCAATTTCTATTAGGTCTTGCAATTTCTATTATCTGTTTGTTGAAATTAGATTTAGGATTACTGAGCTGTTAGTAGAAATACATAAACTTTACAGAAATAGTGAAACGTCTATAATTATTACTAAATTTCATTTTTTCCCCCAGTACAGAACTGTTTTTTAATTCCTGGTTTAGTTTACTAATGATTTTTCTCTCAGTGTACACACACAGTAAGCTGGTAAGGTAAACGTACTAGTGCTCGACATGCTAATGCCCAATAGATGACACCTTGCTGTCACCTCTATTGACAATTACTTAAGTTTCAAGATGACATGTACTGGGACCGCGTCGAGCACCAGTACGTCTACCTTACTTAGCCTTATAATTTGGACTTGAGAGAGATTATCACGCCTTACCTTAGGATCGATTAAAGTACCTACTAGAAAAATTTTACCCAAGATAGAAAATTGCACCGATCTAGACTCCATTCAAATGTCTGCACCCAATTAAAAACAATTGAAGATTACGAGGTCGTCAGCGATTGGATGAAATTCGATTAAAATGTTAATGGATTTACCCTCTACACCGGGCATTTTAAAGTGGAATTACCTACATATGCATCAGTGGTAGGTTGGGTATAATATTAACATCCTGACCGTCCAGCATGAGTTGCGTTACTTGCGTTCACGCGCGCGAGTCCATACCTACTTGAAGCACAGAATATATAATAGTACCTACTAGGTACAGAAGACTCACTCTCTAACAAAACGCGTCTGTTACGATCACAGATATGGCCGCTAGGTGGCGACGCGCGGCTTATGGCTAGCCACCAAAATTGATGTGGAAACGGATGTACTTTTAGCTACCTGTAGCAAAGCGACGAAATCGCGGAGTGAGCCACGCCTGCTTGAAGTCACGCCACCGCGCAAGATGTATGAAGTCGAGCGCGAGAACGCAACTCATGCTAGCACTAGCAGGTCTGTTCTTAGAATAGGTATATCTATAGTCGTAGATCGCGTCTCGGGTTCGTGACAAAACGCAAAATACAGCTTTTCTGGAACGATGACACAATAGTATCATGGTAATTGTTAAAGTTACGTAGGTATTGTAATTTGTATTTTCCAATTACCTATATCAAGGACTCGTAAACTTGTTTGCTACATTAATAGCTGATAACCTTTTGTTCTAAGATATTGAAATTTCACGCCTTGATTTGTGAATCTTTAGCATCGTGCACTGTTCAGAAATATCAAACGCTTCATGCAACATCCATAAGACCGCATTTAAACACAAACACATCCTTTTCAAGATTAAGTGCTCATATAAACTTGTTTACTACATTAATAGACTGATGACTTTGATCTTTACTCATTGCCGATCACATTTATTTAAAACCTTGTTCTGTTAGGTACTGTGTTTTCGCGATAATACCGACGATATTTATAAGTATCTAACCTTAGGTTAACACAACATGCCAGACGTAACAGTGCTAAGTAGAAAAAGTCGTAAAAGTATTTGATAGGCAAAGTTTCTTAAGATCTTTTGAAATATTATTGCAGTAGGGCAATGATCTGACAATTAGCGAAACAAAAGCGCTGTTGTTAATTAAGACCTGACTCACTTCACTCCCATTTGATTAAAAATACATACATAAGTACATCACAAATAACCTCTGGATTTTCGTCATATTTGTTAAAACGCAAGAAAACTAAATTATCTGAGGGTATATAATATATGTACCTATAGCATTGTAGCTACATATTAGCAAGGAAAGGAACCGCGATAAGGTGATTTCCTGGCCGAGTGGCCGATACCGATACCGATCGTGTCGCGAAGGCTGCGCGGGCGCGGGCGCCGCGACCGTGCATCTCATTAGGTTACGTTAGTTACGTAAGTGCATATGTTGTGTTTGCTGCTGCTTGGTTTTAGACAAATTTTCCAGAAAAATACCAATCAATATCAGGTAAAGTGCTTATTGCTAATAAAGAGCGCTCAAACATATCTGTAAACCACCCAACCCAACATAGCATTTCAACTACCTACTTACTAGCCTACATCCGTTTGAATTTTTGATTTAACCATCAGTTAACCCCGGGAGTGGAATGGTGCAAGTGGCGGAAGTGACCCTTTAGGCTTTTTGATGAGCGAAGATAAAAGGAGTACCGATAGCATTGGTTGTAATTCAGCGGAGCGGAGAAGACAAACAATAATGCTATTGGTTGATTTCTGCACATCGTTAATCTCCGCCTCAGTAGAAAGGCAGCCTTGCTCCTAAAGAATACAACTAGGTAATTAACATATTCACTGACTCTTTCGCTGTCATTCTCCTTTCAACTCAAAAAAAACAAGTGACAATTAAATTCGCAACCAGTTGGTGCAGATAAGCCAAATGTTTATGTTAAACTTGACCTGGTTATGATGGTCGCGCCAACCTGCCGACCTCGTGATGTCATTAGCGTGTGTGATGTCATTCATGAAAGAGTTATATTATTATATGCTTGAAATTTAATTTTACGCGAGTTTTGGAACAATTTGGTCGAAGAATTATTGGGGGTGTTGTTGTACGCTAGGACTAAAAGCACGGGATATTTAAATTATCAAAAATCCTTGCATAACCATAGAGGTATATCAATCAGTTAGCCTTTTCAAGAAGAAAATTCTATCCATTATACAGGTTGTCCCTAGCCATTGCACAAAGCCGAAATGTACATATGCATTAGGGTATTTAGAAACAGTACACAAAGTCTCATAACAATCGGTGTAGCGGTTACGAAGAAATTAACAAATTACGTTTTTTTTAATTTGGAGCAACCTGTATGTGTTAGTAGCTCCTGAGGTAATAGGTAAATAGTATGAAACCTTCTTGCACCGTTTTGATTATCTTTTTTATTTATGACATTAATAAGATTCTGACTTTTGACAAATGTCATCATTGCTACACATTTTCAAACAAATTGTCAAAAGCACTGCCAATGATTAATACATTATGTTTCTTTTTGTTGCCGATTATTGGAAATAACTTTTGTTTGATAATTTTTTTTTTATCTTTTGTTCTAATTAAAAAAATATTCATCATCATCATCATCTCAGCCATAAGACGTCCACTGCTGAACATAGGCCTCCCCCTTGGACCTCCATACGTGCCGGTTGGAAGCGACCCGCATCCAGCGTTTTATACTTGTGACTTTTGACGCTCGTTCAATGTATATAAACCTCTTCTTGTCCTCAATTTATCACGTGGTGTAAAAAAAAAACAATTGTTACCTACCTAAACATCCGAATATTCCACAAAAAAAATACATAAAGAAGATATCCAAATCTTCTCAAAAACATAATATCCTGCGTGCTCGAAAACACAACTGTAAAATTTCATTCATTATTCGGCGGACGTGAATATCATAATATGTAACACGGCCTTGTCAACGCCTATTACATATTACATGCCTACACACATCCTACGTATTCGTCGTGTATAGTACACCTACCGCTTACTCGGACGAGGATGAAGACGATTAAGAGTAATTCTGGTAGCAGGTGACTCGTTAATGATAGATTATTGATTAGTTAATGCAGGTTATATCTAATTTGAGTAATTATTTATAAGTATAGTGATAGGCAAACGATGTGTTGTATTGGTTGGTGGTTCTATACCTGACTCAGGGCAGGATGAAGGAAGTTTCGAAAGAATTTATAAATATTTTTGCATTATTTAAAATTCAAACTATTTCTCCTTCAAGATTGTTTATCTTTTTTACTTAAGAGTAGTATGCAGTTAGACATGACTTGAATATAAAACACTTAACTAAATTGAATATATGTAAAATGATCGAAAGAGGGAGGGAAGTAAGTAGAAATATTTTTATATCTTGTCGGTGTTCTTTTTGGATCCTTTCTTACTTATATTTTTGTTACCGTACCTAGGTTAAATATTACTTACAAACAAGAGAAATCCTAGCATATTGCACGAACGAAACATCGACCTCAGTTACATTGCAATCCCTTCTCTCGGAGAAAGTCCCTTGAAATCGAACTTGTTCCATACAATAGTTCACACCACCAATAAACAAATCGTATGTCCATACAAATCCCACTAACATACGGCCTTTTCGCCCAGCAGTGGGCGGAGTGGACAGAATGCCGCCCGCCCACGCCCAGCGCTGGCCCACATGCCCTAAATAGTACAGTCGAGAACATTTACATAATTATTGACACGTTAGCGGCCAGTTTGTGTGAGGTAATAATAACAACGAATCACTGGAATCATTTTATTTACCTTTATTTGGAGATGTTTTATATTTTTTGTCTGTATTTAGTTTAGATACAAACGAGGAATGATTTTTTAATTTATTTTAAAAAGGCATTCGCTCTAATTGTTTGTACTTACTTGGCCATTATTAGTTAATGTCATATTTATTTTTTCTAAAATAAGAAACGTTTAATTACCTACGGTACCGATAGATCTAAAATATGAAATTATTCAAAAATAGACTGTTAATATTGAAAGCTGGGAAAAAATAGTTAACACAAACAACGTACAAATGACGCACGTATACTGATGTTACCCTACTGTTGTTTTCTTATGAATATGAATACACAAACATACTATAAATACCTATTATGCACGACCTACAATTAGGTAGCGGGAAAACTTTTCATTGAAAGATGCGGTTTCAGAAATAAGGTCATAAACATACACACAAACAATGTTCGCAATATGCTTTCCAAGGTTGGCATTCCGTTCTATATTTAATCCACAAAATCTCAATCTTATACAGTACTCTGTATTTGAATACAAAGTTAAAGAGTTTGGAATTTGCTAATTTAAACTACCCTTGGATCTGGTAATAAATAACAAATCGTTAGCAGTTAGGTATATGCTGAGTATAAAAAAAATCGTAGTCGTAGATAACAACAGTAATAACTATAGTCTGGCAAACCAATATTGTCAGTAGGCGCGAAATTCATATTTTCTAATATTAGCGTGTACATTTTTCAAATTTTCCGCCGAAATGGCTGGCCAGGCTGTACTAAAGATATTATTATTTGTGTTATTAGTAAGTAAGTATTGTTTAATTATAACCCAGTCGAGAAACCGGAAGTTTTTCTAAAGAGCCCATGTCTTTGGCAACCACCTGTGTGAGTAACACGATGACTAACAAAAGTGTGTTGCCAAATAATCCACATATGTGGGATCGAACGCAATCCAGGTGACACATGTTATACCATGCCTAAGAATATTATTACTACGTAAACATATGTCTTCATCTGTTTTTGTAACCTTTTTTTTCTTGAAGTTTTTTATAGCCGGAGAAACCCTAACATATATGTATAAATACGTACGTAAGTGTGACAGGGAGGTAACACGTCGAGCGTATCGCGGTAGGCCCTCTGACCTCCCGCTGCCGTTGGCTCCGGTCGCTAGCAATAAGTGCACACGTGCTGTGACTAGATTTCCCACCCAACTGCTGTTTGATTTTCTCTTACTTTAAAGTATTAGTAGGACATGTCTGTAAGATTCCATGTCATTGTCATATACTCAGATTGTAAAGAATCAAATCCGCAATCGCCTGAAAACCTGTTTGAATAACCCCAATGCACTTTAGTATAGAGATTACCTTCAATAGTTTTCTGATCCTGACTCGAATGACGCGCTGTTTAGTAAGCAGGAATATACAAATACATATTATAATTCTTAAATTTATGCTTTCCGTAATGGACTTAGAAAACCCGTTTCGATAAGAAACCCGGATATATATTATATCAGATGATAAACTCGAAGCATATGCATATTGCCGCAGTCACAATGGAGTCATAAATAAGTAACCGCTACGTTTATAGCCAATATTGTGAACAATCAACTCGTTTTATGATGCATAATATATGCTTATATGGACGTGTATTCTTACTTGGCACTAGCTTGGTGCTAGTCAGTACTGAGAGCTATACATTTTTAAAATACGAGTTATACATACATACGTTATAAAAATAATTTGAAATAATTTTATTAATTTTATGACTAATTAGGTATAAAGATACTTTCGATAGTTTCTCAATAATCTCAATACTTTTGTTAAGTGTGTGTTTAGTTAAGTGTTGCTAAAGCGAGATCCTGTAAAAAATATATTCTATGCTCAATATTCAGATAATACTACTACATCTACAGTACAATCTCACTAATCCGGCACTAATGCTGACACAAGAGAGCCGGATTACTGGAAAATTCGGTTTACTGGAAAATTCGGTTTACTGGAAGTTAGTGCAAATCTGCATATTATTGATGTCTTTTTTAATATGTCGTAGAAATACATTTTACTAAAATACTAAATTTAAAAAAATCTACTCTTATTTGGAACTTAGCCATTTATAAGGAGATTAAAGGGCAACATAGTAAATTAGGACATAGAATGATCATTTATATCCCAATTTTAGTGCCGGATTACTGGGTACACCGGACCATCGAAGTGCCGGATTATCGAAATTTCACTGTATTACCTATTGGATTTCTATAACTTCATTTCTATTTTAGGTATTTTAAACTGTCGAAATCTAATACTGTGTCATTTAGAAGATTTCCGCACGTAAATCCTTCATCCTACCAATTATGTAACATTTGTCACATGTGTCGTATTGGTATCGGTTTCAGCCACGGTCGGTGGGTTGTCAGACTTGTCGTTATTGTCACATTTGTCACCGAGGCCGTCGAAAGTAACACCTGTCAATATATATATCGAGTTGTTTCTTTCAGGATTTCTTGCTGTTCTGACTGTCTACCTACTCAGAGTAGGACCAGGCGTAGCTCACTCCGCGATTTCGTCGCTTTGCTAGAGGTACCTAAAAGTACATCCGTTCCACACCAATTTTGGTGGTTATTAGCTATAAGCAGCGCGTGGCGCTGTCGCCACCTAGCGACCATATCTGTCCTGATCGTATCAGACGCGTTAGAGAGTGAGTCTTCTGTACCTAGTACTATTATTTATTTTGTGGTAGGACCAAGCTAACTCTACCATTTTGGAGCTTTTGATGCCAATGTATGTCTGTGGCATCGTAGCTCTCAAACGGATGGATCGATTTCGATGCGGTTTTTTTCACGTAAAAGCGACTTTCCTTGCAGTGGTTCTTAGCTATGTTTGATAAAAACCGATCCAGCAGTTTGAAGAGTATCAGCTCTTTTCCAAGTATGACGTAAGGCATTTTTGGCATTAAATAGGTTAAAAATGTTAAAATCCTATAACTAGCTTAGGTTTTTAATTTTTTTCATTTAATAGTTATTGATTTGTTACCCTGCTTAAAACACATTGTCCTTACAAAAATGTAAACTCTACCTTTACCTCTACCGTTTGCTCTGAGAGCAATCTGAGAGTCTCAGACTGCTCAGACATAACTCGTCTGTAGTAGAACAGTTGCCAAGGTAACTATTTTTAAGAAAACCAAAATAGTGTTAGCGGATGTGCGAACTCACACCTACAGTTGTTTGTATGTCTGTGTGTTGGTGTCGCCGAGGGCACGCTCCAAGGAGAACGGCATCGTAAAACTATGAATGAGTGTCGTATTATTGTATTATAAGGATAATGGTTTTAAATCTAAATATCTGGGAGACCGAGCTTTGCTCGGAAAAAATATAAAAACTCAAAAATGCGCGTTTTCCCAGAGATAAGACCTAGATCGATTTTTCGCCCCCGAAAACCCACATATATTTAGCAAATTTCAACGAAATCGTTAGAGCTGTTTCCGAGATCCCCGAAATATATATATAAATAAACAAGAAATGCTCGTTTATAGGTATTTGGTTTTAAATCTAATAGAATCGAGATGGTTGGAATAAGACATTTTCAATACTTGAATGTTATTTGAATAAGGGATATACCTATATAAGCTACGAAAACATCTACCACACTACTACAGCAAAAACTAGACAGCTATTCGGACATAATCATTGACTAGTGATTATTGCGTGTATATGTCGTAGGCCGATCGTAAGATCAGGCAGATCGTAATGTTCCTGTGTAATGTTTTGACGATAGTCACATTAAACCAATAGATAGGTATAGGATATAGGTTCGTTAGGTTGCTTCAGATGCCCGAAGGGCAAACTGCCCAGAAATAGGAGCCCCGCCTAGCGGGGCTCCGTCGACTCAGGGAACGAGTCAAAGATTTTCACGTTTCACGATATGCCTAGGAATTTCACGATATGCCTGATCTTACGATCGGCCGCCGACATATACATATTTATGAGTGCATTAGAACATAATAGCTAGAAGCGTTAAATGATTAGCTGCTTACTGTACAACAACTGCAAAACGTCGATTTGCTAAACAGTACGTAACTTTTGATACAATTTTGGCGGCCCCCTAACAGATTTATTTCAGCTGGCACACAGTCTATATTTGTATTTGCTGGGTCCATAACATTTGGTAAAGGTCAAGTAGCTTACTAGACTGTGACTACGCTAACTTCGTGCAAACTTGGTATATAGTAAGAATGCATCATAATATTCATAATACATATCCCTATTAGAGTTAGACCAAGAAAAGTCTTCAGCGACTTTGATAGCCCACGCAGTGCAAGTGTTATTTATACGTCATAATTTCATAGAAGTTTGACGTTTAAAATGATACTTGCACTGCGTGGGCTATCAAAATCACTGCAGACTTTTCTCGGTCTGACTTTATTAAGCTCCTTACTTGTTATAGAACTTGGCATGAAACCTTAGCATACTCCGATTCTACCACGGAGCTCTACAGCGGTGTTCTCAGACTGGGCCTTTACAATTGCTAATTGCTGCCGTGAATTAATTAGCACGGGTGTTAACTCACGAAGATAAACAAAATAAGATGAATTGGCGACTAAACGTAGCCAAGGTCGTCGAAAAATGGGACCGACCGGAATTTTAAGCAGGCGGACTGGTTTGGATTCAGGTTGAATTTATATTTTGTAGCTTATCTCGGGGAACAGGAAAACCTTGAGGAGTTAGTCGTTCTAGTCTCATTTTAAAGGTTTAGAACATTCATTAGAACTTTTTTAGAGAGATTTTTTTTAGAAACTGCGGTCAGAAAGTTCCGTTAGTTACTTTACTTCTTATTACCTAATGGTGCCGAAAGTAACACGAGAATATATATGACTGTTAAAAGAACTGACTAAAGGAGGTATTATAGATAGTATAAATAAGTATATCTATTCTGAAAGTTCGTTTTTTCAGTGGAATCTAAACGTATCTTTCCAGTCTGTAAGGACATTTCTAATGTTAATTAGAGGCATAACATAAAGCAAGTGTTTTATCGAATTTCTTAGACAATACATTAGTCTGATTTATTAATAATTGGTACAGAACAGAAACGCGTTAGCTGTTCATTGGGGCAATATTCTTAAAACACTTGTCGATGATAAAACACACAGAAATGTGCACAACAGTTTTTTCTTGCATATTCTGTTAGGCAAATGGGATATATCTTATAATTCTGAAGTTCAAAAGATATTGAAATATCGACACTTGCTTACGCTTCGATAGATTCCTAAAGAAATAAACATCACCCAGACTAAAATGGTAGGTACCATCTTTTTGTCAACCACCTAAGTACTCGTATATACTATTAGTTATAATTTTATCCGCTTCGCGACTCTCTTATATGTAATTAGTGTTGTCAATAATAGTAGAATATATTTTGTATTATTATGCAGTCTAAAACGGAAGTGTTTCGCCAAGATAGATGGGCTTGATGCAATTTGCATACGTTGCGACTGACTGACGACACAAGGTTTCTCGGGTGCACGGAGCAGGGTGACGGTTTCCGTCACTCGACATTCTTGGGTTGGTATTGGCAAGGATATTCATCGGTAATGAGCATGAAAAAGTCCACTTGTAGATATCGAATAGAAAGAGACCATCAGATGAAAGCAGCGTACGATAGGCCATTATGAAATGAAGCCTTCTCCAAGTCCTTACCCATATAACCATTCCAGTCGCAGAATCACAAAGTGGTAACTAAATGTCAGATGTGTCGTAACAGAGTCCACACAATGTGTCTAGAATTGTTTCGAAACAAAGTGTCGTCGCCGTGTCTACACTTTTCCGTAACAAGGTGTCGACACATTTGTGTGCACTTTGCGTGCGGTTTGCGACTAAATCTGACAGCAAATTTGTGACAGCAAATGTCAATATAAAATACCTCTTGAAAACCAAGGTTTGTCAAACTACTATTAGTGTCTCGTGTGCTCGTAATTCTAGTAAGTCATCATGGGCAATGCAAATGATAATAATCGACCGAAACCATATAAACACCCAACACCCGTCAACCTTTTACAGAAAAGTTTTTAAAGAAATTCAATAAGCTACTTAGGTCAGGCAACGAATGCTCCAAAAGTTGTAGAGGGAAATGCTCGGAACACAATTTTTGACTCCGTAACTCGGTTTGACAAGTTAGGAGGTGAACATATCAAAAGTCCCCGGCCGTAGCCCTTGAGCGGGGGGGAGAGAGGGGGCTTTGAAGGTCCCATTTTCCCGTTTTTCGATTATATCTCGGAAACTATGCATCTCAGCGACATGGCCACTTATACAAAATGAAAGTTAATTTAATTTGTTACAAGTTTATTCAGTCAATTTTTTCGATATGTTGAATAGTTTTTGAGATATCCGCTCTTGAAAGTTTATTTAGGGCTCTCAATTTTATCTTGATATATCTATATCAGTGAAGGTGCTAGGCCGTGTTTGGTATCGTTTTCGTATAAATCTGGGGTGCTGAATCCATTTAAGATATCACATTGACACCATTCCACAAAATAAAAATAAATTTGTTTTAGGGTTCCGTACCTCAAAAGGAAAAAACGGAACCCTTATAGGATCACTCGTGCGTCTGTATGTATGTCTGTCTGAATACACAAAATACCCAAGTAGCACAGATTAGTTGTATAGCAGCCGCATAATGAAGTACGAATACGCTTGAAGCTGGAATATAAAAGCTGCATAAGAGCTGTATAAGCGTCTTTTCAGCTTTTATAACTCTTAAATGGGCACAAATTAGGCAGCCTTAAGTTCACATAGCTACTTAAGAGCGTTGTAGCAGCAATTTAACGGAATTATAAGGGGTAACAGGAGTTATAAGAGGTGTATATTGGCTGAGTAAGAGACCACCAGTTACCCTTTATTCAGCTAATATGTCACATGTGCGCCCTAATACCGGGAAATATTGACATTGGGCTGAATAAAAGATAATTAATAACATACTTTTACACCTCTGCCTTAAAAATCAGCTATTATATTTAGTATAGTGACGACGAACGCAGAGGTGAACATATTTATATTGAAGCAAAAACATTAAGCGCAACGACACCATAAGTCATTTTGTTAAAGTGTTTAGTTAAATGTTTGTAGATGATCTTTTATATATTAATGCGAGAAAGATGTTTGGGAATGCAAGTTTATTGACATTATATATATACATTATCTAAGAAAATTTCAGTGCGCCACGAAAATAATCAGTATTTATTTATTTGAATGATATAAATAAGCTATGTGTAAAAACTATTTCAGTGGTTTGGACAGAATTATGAGATAAAAAGTTAATAATACGTTATAGGAAGTACTAAACTAATGATTTAGGTTAAGAACTCAGGCACAAAACCATATTGTTACCCTTAAAAGTTGGAAAAGCAATTTCAATCTTGTAGGTTATATACAATAAAATGGCGGTCAATGTTAAAAAGCAACGTGAACCGTTAAAATTCTTATATGCAGCATACGACTGTTATATATCTGATAAAGATACTTAAGTGAACCACTATAAAGTCCAAGTCGCTATTTCGATACACTAGTGAACCTCTAAACAGTTATAAGGCATCTTATGAACGTTTTAACAGCCGCTATGCAGATAGTCCCAATGGTAGTATAATAGGCTGCTTAGCGGTAAACATGTTCAGCGCTAAGCCGTATTATGCGCCACATGTGTTCCATTTATACGTCTATTGGCTTCAAATTAGTTCACTCGTGCTTCCTTAAAAGTCAACGTAATAATAGCTGCTTAGCGGTAAACATGTTTAGCGATAAGCTGTATTATGCGCCACGTGTGTTCCATTATACGTCTATTGGCTTCATAATAGTTCATTCGTGCTTCCTTAAAAAGTCAGCGTAATAAAAGCTGCTTAGCGGTAAACACGTTCAGAGATAAGCTGTATTATGCGTCACATGTGTTCCATTATACGTCTATTGGCTTCATATTAGTTCACTCGTGCTCCCTTAAAAGTCAGTGTAATAAAAGCTGCTTAGTGGTAAACATGTTAAGCGACAAGCTGTATTATGTGCCACATGTGTTCCATTATACGTCTATTAGCTTCATAATAGTTCACTTGTGCTCCGTTAATAAGTCAACGTAATAAAAGTCCACAATTACATCCTTATACAGCACATGGCGTAATTTTATCCACTAAACAGACCTTATAACGGTTAAAGCATTTGATAACCCTTAAAGCTGTATAGGGTCGTAGCAAATATACCTTTATATCACTCTTTGCGTATTAATGGTAGTTTTCAGAGCCGTAATGCAGCTTTTAATCGGCCCTAAGCTATATAAATATCACTGAGATCTATTATACAGCTGTAGGACCACGAGTGTGCTCTTATAAGTGTCTTAATACGCACAGAGCGTTAGATAGAACTAAAAGTGAGTAGTTATAGAGCTATCTGTGCTACTTGGGTAGTTCTTTACCTATAGATGACAGGAAAACCTATTAGAAATGTGCAGTCAAGCGCGAGTCGGACTTAATGTACGGAACCCTTAATACGCGAGTCCGACTCGCACTTGGCCGGTTTTTTTGAAACTCTTCTTGACGCTTAACCGCTGAACCGATTTCGTTGAAATTTGGTATAGAAATAGTTTGCGTCCCGGAACAGGACATAGGATAGATCTTATAACCAAAATCATCTTTTGAAGGTGTGAAAAGTGGCGTGGAAATTTGTACGGGAGTCAATAACCGCTGAACCGATTTATATGAAATTTGGGATGGTCTACATCTTTGATTTAGTTAAAAATTATGAAAAAACATTACTTCAAACCTAAACTTAAACAGTATTAACTTCAAGAAGTCAATTCTGAATTCCCCCCTACACCTCATTTCACACCTTTAAAGGATGATTTTTGAGATAACTTATTATATCCTGTCTCGGGACTCAAAATATATGTGTACCAAATTTAAATTAAAACTGTTCAGCAGTTTAAGCGTGAAGAGGAGTTTAAAAGAAAGTATTTTAATAAGTTTATATGTTTTTACTTCGGAATGGTGTCAATGTGATACCTTAACTAAATTTGGTACTGCGAATTTATACGAAAACGATACCAAACATGGCCTCGTAGCTTTACTGTTGTAGAAGTCAAAATAAAATTGAGAGCCCTAAATTCTTATTACTTGGCCAAACTTGTGTAGAAGGAAAAGGTAAAATAAAAGTCTTCGGCAGGAATATAAGACACAAATATTTTTTTTTTTGCGTTACTATTTCATTCATCAAATATAAACATACCTTGATTATACTATTCTAGTGAGATCCTCATAGATAAACAAAAACATTTACTTAAAAAATTACAAGGTCGAAATGTCACGGAACTTGTGAGAGTAATATGTGAAAAATAAAAACTTTTATGACAAAAAAATCTGGACACAATTTAAGAATCACCCAATTGCGTCGAGGAATCATCTGTATTTTTGCTTGTTTCATTACCTCCTCGCTTCTTTTTTGTTCTTTGTATTCTGTAGCAATTTGTTAGATCTGAAAATAAAGATAACTTGCGTCGTCACGGATGTCGATTTATAGGTTTTAGGGAGTGCAGAATTCGAAAACGATGATCATTTTATAATCCAAGATGGCGGCTACGTATTTTGTCATAAAAGTGGAATCCAAAATAGTCATCATTTTCGAAATCTGCGCCCCCTAAAACCTATAAAACGATATCCATGACGTATTTTATGACATAGTGCATTGCCGCCATTTTGAAATTGAAAATGTTATCATTTTCGAAATTTGCGCCCCCTAAAACCTATAAAACGACATCCATGACGACTTTTATGACATAGTGCATGGCCGCCATCTTGGAATCCAAAATAGTCATCATTTTCGAAATCTGCGCCCCCTAAAACCTATAAAACGATATCCATGACGACTTTTATGACATAGTGCATTGCCGCCATTTTTAAATTGAAAATGTTATGTTTTTCGAAATCTGCGCCCCCCAAAACCTATAAAACGACACCCATGACGACTTTTATGACATAGTGCATGGCCGCCATTTTGGATTCCAAAATGGTCATCATTTTCGAAAGCGGGGCCCCCTAAAACCTATAAAACGACATACATGACTACTTTTATGACATAGTGCATGGCCGCCATCTTGGAATCCAAAATGGTCATCATTTCCGAAATCTGCGCCCCCTAAAACCTATAAAACGACACCCATGACGACTTTTATGTCATAGTGCATGGCCGCCATTTTGGAATCCAAAATGGTTATCATTTTCTAAATCTGCGCCCCCCAAAACCTATAAAACGACACCCATGACGACTTTTATGACATAGTGCATGGCCGCCATTTTGGATTTCAAAATGGTCATCATTTTCTAAATCGGGGCCCCCTAAAACCTATAAAACGACATCCATGACGACTTTTATGACACAGTGCATGGCCGCCATTTCGGATTCCAAAATGGTCATTATTTTCGAAATCGGCACTCCCTAAAACCTATATATCGAGACCCATCTCGACTTTTATGACAAAGTGTTTTGCTACCATCTGCATGCAAGACATTTCTATTATTTTTACGTACAAAAATGGCCCCCTGTCAACTTTCAATCGAGATTTAATCGATAATTTATTCGATTAATATTCAGATTAATTCAATTTCAATCTATGTTAGGTCGACTAAACTAATCGCGATTAAAATTTGAGAATTAACTTTTTTTATTCCATTAATTAGTCGAATAAACAGTTAATCGATTAATGCCCATCTCTGACCACGGCATTTTTACACTTTGAGAATATCTGAAAACAAATCAACACAAGGAGCCATTTTGCAAATCCAGTAACATACCAGTAACTTTGTTATTACTTTTGACAGCGCGTGTCATGTGTCAACACAGAGTCGACACAAAGTCGAAACATTGCAACTACTTTGTGACTGCAATATTTCTCAGCCTTAAACCATATTTATACATCATAATTAACAAGTTTCGTAGTATGTAAAGCGTTATTTCTGTTATTTAAGTATAGTATACGCATCGAAGTACTAAAAATGCTTCAAATAATATAGTTATGAACACAGGCACTGAGAAGTAAACAATTTCATTTCCGGCTAAACTAAAACAATGTGGTGGCGCGTTGATTATATTACACTTAGTTTATCAAATCACTCGAGCAGTTTAATTCCCCATAATAATTTAAGTCCTATTGTAATATAAATGCAAACAATATATAATTACGTCTTGTAATCCGTTTTAGAGATGGCGTATTAATGTCACTTATTTTTATTTAAGTATTTTTCCATCTGACAGTTTCCATTTGACAGGAACAAAATGAACGAATGAACGAATGATTTTGGCATAAAGTAGTCGCAAACCCGAAACAATGTGTGCACACGGCGACCACACTTTATGTCACTTTGTGTCATGTGTCGACCCTTCCCCATTTCTGGTAACTGTGTCGACACGGCGACGACTCTGCGACTGGAATTGTGACCGAAACAGACGGTGTCGACACAAGATGTGTCAACACCGCGTCGTAACGGCGACTGGAAATGGTTGTATGGGAGTTGAGTATACTCTGTTGTTTTCTGTGTAAATCTTAGTATGTACTCGTACCGCATTACTACTTATATCAGAAATGAGGAATACTAACCCATGTATATCCAGTTGTATTAGCGTGATGGGAAATTATTTAATTCCTGATTACACCAGTGACCAGTGTCACTTTAATGGCGGGGGATTCCACCAGTGTCCGGCACTGTGCGGAACAAGCATTTTTGTACTGAATATTAGGTATGCTTGCTCGAAGGTCGACCATATATAAGTATATAACGTATCTTCTACTATAACTGATCACTAAGATAAGATTTTGTTTACAATCAGTTACATAATCCAACTTTAGGCTGTAAATAGTGTAATACAAATATTGTATTGTCCTAAGACCTCTGAGTCAGCTCGTAACATCACAGAGCCCAGTTGGCACGGACAGGTGGATCGAAATAGACGGACGTCACTTCCGAATAGTTCCGAACGAGCTCGACAGTAGGTACCACCAAAGGATGTTATGACACAGTTCTGTTATAATAAAACGTTACAAATGTTCTCATTTTACATGTTTACCCAATTGTTCACATGTGAGCTCCTCTCCTTAAAACAATTTTGCCAAAAAATGATATAAAGTAAATTGGTACCTTGAGACGATCCGATCATGTTTGTTATTAAGTATGCGACGGTGGAGTAAATTATCCACATAAACCATTTTTTCATACTTGTGTTGTATTTATTACTATATAGTGATAAACAGAAAGAATTTTGCTTATCGTAATGGGTATACCTATGTAAATATATCTATTTAAGTAGTAAAAAATACAGTCAATAGGTAGGTAATAAATACAACACAAGTATGAAATATGTATCAAGTATAAAAATCACGAGTTAATTTAAGTTAGTGATAATTATCTGCTACGGTTTTCATGATCTCGATAGTATCAAAATCAACCCTTCTGCTACCTATAAGTCCATGATAACAGTATAAAATAAGACAATGTAAATTAAATTTAAAATACTAAATCACTATACATCCCAGCATCTCCACCACCACCGAAAGTGTATAGATCTGATGTTGGTGAATTGTTTGTTTACTTTAGATCAAATTCTTGTAAGAACCTTGTTTTCAATAATTATAACGATGACTAGAATTAAACAGAAGTCAATCCACCATTTGGCATTGAGTCTCATAACGCGCGCCTTCGGAGACAGTCAACAAATGACACATCTGTATTCCTAGTACAGCTGTTATACTATTAAAGGCATTCAATGTATGAATTGACCTTAACCGGCTTCTTCGATAGCCTGTTTTAGCGTTTCCAAGAATTGTGCTTGGACCCTGAATGATAATAAAATTAAAGGCTAAACGGGAATATAAAATCGTGCGTAAAACGTAGTAGGCGTAGGTTTTATAGGTAACTGAATAAAGGTCCTATAATGTTATGTACTTTAAAGTGATCCTGCAGAAAATGTCAAATTCGGGGGTCAATTTTAATAATAGGGTCGGGTTGGTAGTACAGGCACGTCATTTTTGACTAAACAACGGTGCAGAAATAAGGACGCTAAAAGGAAAATCGTTTTTGGCAAATCTTTACGATGCTCGCGCGGAATACGAACATGCTAAAAGCATTAGCGTTCGTCAGTGATTGGTTACTCAGTGCCGAAATATTTTTAACGCAAAGAGGTTAATGCAAGGGCATATATATATTCTGAAATTTATTAATGGTTGTATAATAAAAAACGTCCTATTACGTAATATTGATAGATACAAGATAACATTATGTTACAATGACATTTTAATAATATGTATTCAAATGCAACATGTGCAGTAGGTAATAGTTAATTACTTGTTGCTATTCAAATTCATCATAAAGATGCATCGTCATAAATGTCTCATGAAAATTGCTGCTCACCTTAGTAAATAGTCTTCTCAGGATAAACTAAATGAAACACAGAATTTATAAACTTTAAGAAAATTAAATTCGTGTAGGCCTCATCAAAAACAAGGTCTAAAAACTTGCAAATACCAGCGGAGCCTTGGCCTTTTTTACACCTTTTTAAACGAGAACATTTTCACATGTAGTAAGTACAAGGTATTAATACATACAGAAATTTTGGGACACTTAAGCTTGTTAAAATTAAATGATAACCTTAACAACCTCAACAACCTCGAGAAGATAAGTTTATTTTTGCAGAGTTATTTCGTACTAAAATCGAATACAGACATTTAGGTACTTACTTACAAAAATGAAAAGCTTAATACCCACGTAAAGGATGACTCACGCTAGACTGGGCCGTGTCCGGGCCGGAGCTTCCGGCGCTTACTTTTCTATAACACGACAGGCGATCACGTGATGCTTTCCATAGAAAACGATGCGCCGGAAGCTCCGGCCCGGACACGGCCCGGTCTAACGTGAGTCATCCTTTAGTCTTCTCTTAGACTTCTAAGAGGTTAGGGTAGGTATTGAGGGTTTCCAATTAGGATAAAACGGAACTTTCAGTTAATACTCGTATGTGCTTAGATAATGACAAGGTAGACAGATTGGTCAGTAGGAAACTATGTCAAAGGGAGACCAGTCATTCCTTAGCAATAATAGCAATATTCAGGCAATAATTGGGAAAAGCCTCTTCCTGGTTAAAATACGTTGAAGCATTTATGGCATCAGACTACTTGTTAGTGATTAGCCAACTAAGAAAACCACTGGATATAGGCTTCTGTAACGTACAAGTGCTAAAACGAGGTAGATCTAGATCCACATTTCCGGAGATGTCTCTGTTCTATTCTCTCGGCATTGCTCTTACAAATTAAATCGCTAAAAAAAGGAGTAGTGCATAGACTTCCATATTATCTATCTTTCTATCTTTTTATTTATCCAGAGATCTCTCTAGTACCATGCAGTAGTACCTATTAAGCCTATGGTCATTGCTCTACTCTCGTGTGTGGGATGGCGAACTCTAACCTATGTCATATCGGCGTATTCATAGTGGCGGCGCTCATGGCGAGCCGCCAACTTTAATATTAGCCCGTCTGATGTCATCGGCCCAACAGAAAACATTGTTTTTTGGAATAAGCGGGATTTCGTAAAACTCCGTTTTGCGGTCAGACTTGATAATTGTGTGCGGGTTGCGACCGAATGGCATATAGGTACTAGGTACCTCGGAGGTTGATTTAGTAAATGTCTTTGTTTTCAAAATTCCTAACAATTTTTAGGTTTAGTTTAGGTTCGCCTTCGTACAATGCTTTGAGGCCTTTGAGCTATAAGTTGGGGGTTGATCGAGGATCTCATTTTCCTTGAACAATAGCAAATGTGGAATTGAGATTCTAAAAAAACTGGAACCGTTTTACAGAAGGAAAATTTGTTTTTCCTTGGGAAAGGAAAGTCTTCAAAAGATGACTAAAAGTAATAAACTTGCGTATGCGGTCATCGCCATTTTTCAACGTCGGACTTTTAGTAAATTACCAATTGTATGATTGAATGAAACAAATTGTAATTCTATTGATCGTTAACCACAAGCTACTCGTACTCGTATAGGTATGAAATGACTAAGTTTCTTTGAAGTAAAATTTTAATATGGCAATACAGAGATGGCAATAATTTGTAGGGCCCAGGAAGGGCCAGCAGCTAGCGATAAAGTGGATGTATAAAGAAAAGTTCAGTAAAATATCAAACTTACAAAGTTAGTAAGTACCTACTTAACTTTTTTGCCAACTCTGCACGATGAACTTGACGCCAATAGATAAAAACGCCAAATGTCAATCGGAGAGTCATTCTTGCGTTTGGTCAATGAGCGTCTTTGAGCTGCTGTAGGGAAGTTAATTAATTTTATTTACCACCCGTATTTCACTTAGGGGGTTTATTCGCGAAAAGCTTGTTTCCCCTTTGAATTGGGCCAGGGAGGGGCCAGGTCAGTAGAATGTAGAGTGCCAACTGCCAATCCAATAGTCTTGTATAAGGATTAGTCACGCTAGAAACAGTCCCTGTAGGGCCGAAGTTTCCGAAACTTTGTTGTGTATGACGGGTGATCACGTGATGCGTGCGAAAACTGAAGTGTCGGACGCCTCGGCCCGGACCGGACGCCTCGGCCCTGACCCGGACCGTTCTAACGTGAATCACCCTTTAGTATGCAACCGCTAAAGCGTTGATACAAGAGGGATTTATTTGTCAGTGTAGCAATAAAGATGCTCACATTATGGGGATGACCGCATCTCTGACGCATGCGGTTTGAGATGTTTTCTCAATCGTTCGCTCGCGAATAACCGTGAGTAAGGAGCACAAGGACTTTTGAATCCTGGAGTGTTAATTATTGGTGGATTTCAAAATATGTTGAGCTCATCTTCATGTTTCAAAGACCGATTTTTTTTTTGTTTTTTTTTTGATAATAGATTTTGGTAAAATTTGGTGAGTTTGAAAGCTCCTCATTCTGGATGGAATAAACACGGAATCCCAATATGGATTGGAATTTGGGACATATGAATTACGTGAATTCCATATGTTTTCCCAACTCTGATGAGAAGATTCGACCTCGCGTAGCGAGAGTAGCGAGACGCCAGCAATGGCACAGCACAGCAACGTATATTCATTCAACAATTGATCCATTCCTCACTGTTCACGGGGATGACTGCATCTCGCGCTGACGCATCCCATATCATCAGTTTCTGTGTTTTCTCAATAATTCGCTCAAATAGCCGTGAGTAAAGAGCACAAGGTCTATCCTGGGATGTGTGACTCGTTATTATTCTGAATTAAACTCATCAATTAAACTTAATTCTGTTGGTACAGTCAAGTGTAAAAATATGGTTGCATACAATTTACTCAAAAATATGTTCCATAGTTCTTAATTCGCCGACATAAGAGATATGGGACATATTCTTGAGTAAGGTGTGTGCATCCATATTTTTACACTTGACTAAGCAGTAGGTACCTATTGAAAGGTTAGTTATGAATACAACTCAAATGACTTTAACAATTTGCTTGATTAATTGCGATGATGTTGTTGCCGTATGTCGCTATAAGAATGTTCAATCCGTCACTAATTGACCGAGCATTAGCAAAGGTCTCCGTTTCAGCTTAAGCAAAGATGCTTTCGTATGTCCGGATAAGTGGAGTCGAGTGGAGGAAAGGAGGGAGGCCTTCGCCCAGCAGTGGGACACTAAGTAAACCAGGCTAACTAAAAAAAAATGTCCGGATGTTCTCCTCCGTCCGAAATGTTTTTCCGAAACCGAAGGTTCGGTTTAATTATCTAGATTCGGCCGAAACTGGGTGCGTAGCCAACGTGCAATCGTTAACGCTCCGTAGCGAACGAAACGCAACTGTCGCACTAGTGCGGACTAGTAATAGAGAGATGACTACAATACGCTAAGAGTACGGCGAGAATTTTAAACATGGGGGCCACTTTTGGGGGGTAAATGAGAAAGTTAAAAAATAAAGTTTTTCAAATTATATCGTGTTATATAAGTAATATTACATGTAAGATCTCATCTTGAGAATTTCAAATATATTTATTTTATAATTTTAAAATACATATAGGTTCGAAGTTACATATATTTAAGCAAATAGCCAAAAAATTACCATCTCCCTACCCCCTTTATCTCCGATACTACTGGGTCCAAAATTTTGGAAAAAATACACAAAATAGTTCTTTACCTATAGATGACAGGAAAACCTATTAAAAATGTGCAGTCAAGCGTGAGTCGGACTTAATGTACGGAACCTTTGAAACGCGAGTCCGACTCGCACTTGGCCGGTTTTTTATCGCCATTATGCTCAAGTTAAAGTCTGATTCAAAATTACCTGATAACAACTTTACACTCAACAGAACAAGCCGCTTTGCCCGCTTTAGAAAGTCAATATAGAGATCCCATCAACTGAATAAGTTATTTAGTACAATACCGTATCGTGCTTGTCAGCCTCCGGCTAGAAAACTAGTATACCTAGGTATCCCAGCGTCCTAGGCCAGCCTAGATTGCGGCAAAGCCTTATTTGAAGATCTAACGGCGACCAAGGCGCCGTACAAGGCCGCTAGACATTTTATCTAAAGAAAATCCTTTTCCGGTCACATTTTTGAAATTTAAAAATTAAATCATATTTAAGGCGTAAATAAAACGCAAAAAAAGAGTTATAAATATAAATACTCACGTTTCGATTATCCTTGAATTTAATGGCACAACACTAAAACCCACTTTTTAAAAACTAATCACAGATAAAATATTTTTTATTTTTCTATTTACACAGATGGCACAATTTTTTTAATTCGGCGGGTTGAGTAGGCGTTTGAAACGTTCGCGCGCGGGACGGTTGCGCGCGCACTTGATCGCTGCGCGGGAAAACTGAACGGAAATGTCGAAGTCGGCGAGACGACATGATGTGATGAAGACGGCGGTCTCTTTCGCTCGGCGCTTTCTTGGAAAAGATGGTTGTATTTTCATGGTATTATATAAAAATAAAAAAAATATTTTAATAGGTAATGTGTTGTTCTTAAAATATAACTAGCAGAAATACCTACACTTTGATAATGTCAGCTGTAAACAGACTGGCTATGGAAGGTAAAGTTAAGGCAAACAATCTCCATGTATCCAAAAGTTACCGTCAAAAAACCTTAAATAGGTGGCGCTACAATACCTAGAATATTTGATAAAACAATTCAAATCATTGACAACGCACTTCACTCCGTCAATAACGCCTACGTTGTTAGCTACTCTAGCGCTACTCTGGAGAGATTTGGAACTATTATTTACAGCTGACTGCTGGACACTTTTTTTACAACTGTTCTACCATAAGAGATTTCGATCCTTTTACTCTAAAGGTCCTCCATTTAGACTGGCAGACATGAATGATCGGAACGGAGGCTGTGGTAGAAAAGTGGCCAAAATAAACTGAGACCCTAGCTCATGTAATAAATAAACACAGAAATGTTTTAATTAAAAAAAGAATCAAATTAGATGTGTGATTATATTTTTCCTAATAAATTAATAATGTTAATGTTATGTGAGAATTTCATAAGTTTTCTTTGGTAAACTTCGGACTCTTCGAAGATTAAAGGACTAGACGGAAAGAGAATGGTATTAATTTGCACATTTTCCTTCATATTATATTTTGTTTTCACAGTAAAAAAATTAGAATCTGCAACTCAAGCTCTTTTATATGATACCATCAGCTCCAGCCAAAGCTCCAGCGGATAGCCATCAGGGCACAGAATAAATAATAGTACTAGGTACAGAAGACTCACTCTCTAACAAAACGCGTCTGCTACGATCAGCACAGATATGGCCGCTAGGTGGCGACAGCGCCATCACGCGCGGTTTATGGCAAACCCCAAAATTGGGGCCGAACGGATGTACTTTTAGCTACCTGTAGCAAAGCGACGAAATCGCGGAGTGAGCCACGCCTGCTCAGGACTGCAGGCTCCAGTTCCGCTTGGAAGCGAGAGGTCATCTCCCACTTCTTGCCACAATACGTTCCCAGTAGTTCCCATAGAGACCCAGACGAGCCCCTTTTAACAACTTCCTTGTAAGCTTTAAATAAAAGGGTCGGCAACGCGCAACTAGTTAAAAGTAAATCCAAAAATCCGCTTAATATCAGCCGCACGCGTGTTTGCTATTGGTTGTGGTACCTATTAAAAAAATATATTTTACTTTTACAGAATTTGGTGATCCTTCAATACTAATAGTAAAGTAATAGTAGTGTATTAGGTACTGTTTGACACTTAGGTGACCCAGAGGGGCTACCGCGAAAACCGAAATTCGCAAATTGCGGGGATCTTTCTCTTTTACTCCAATGAAAGCGTAATTAGAGTGACAGAGAAAAATGCCCGCAATTTGCGAACTTCGATTTTCGCGGTTATAGCCCAAGGCTCCCTTCAGTTCGGGCACAGAATAAATAATAGTACTAGGTACAGAAGACTCACTCTCTAACAAAACGCGTCTGTTACGATCAGCACAGATATGGCCGCTAGGTGGCGACAGCGCCACGCGCGGCTTATGGCAAACCCCAAAATTGGGGCTGAAGGGATGTACTTTTAGCTACCTGTAGCAAAGCGACGAAATCGCGGAGTGAGCCACGCCTGGTTCGGGTGCGGTGTAGTGCCCTCATGGAGACCTATAAATATAATGTAAAAAGATTTCTTGTAAATCCTGGAAGAGGGAGCTCTTTGCCGATTGGTTACCAAAATTGCAGTTCGCTACGTTAGCTGACGATCGGACTGCGTGGCGTCGTAGTTCTGTTGTTTTATGTTAGATGGCGCTGTGCACAAGATAAAGATATGAAAAAAATTATGCATCGGCATTAGTTTTATATTTATAAAATAATAAAATATCCTTAGAAATTATATATTTAACAGTTAACTACATACATTAAGTAAATGTTTATCTAGTGGTTTATCTATTAAATTCATTATAAAGCGTGGTGAGTTTAAAATGGCTTTTAGTAGGTGAAGTTGCGTACAAGTATTCAACTTTCTTCCAACTTGAAAAGAATTTCTAAACAATTTCTGAAAGAGATACTAATGATACTATGTCATACAGACCAACCTATGTCCTATTTTAGCAAGGCTGGGCCGGCACCTCCATATATGGCAATGAAATCGTCCGGCCAACCACAAGTTGTTGTTTTGCGCATGTGTGCAGATAAATATGGTCGTATGATGTAACGCAGGCTCATCTGTAATTGCTGGACTGTAAAATGTCTCAATAATAAGTAGAATCTTTGTGTTAAAAGCCCCCTTATAACCGAAATAATAAACAATGAGAATAACGAACTTTTTAGTGCCGTCCACAAAGCGTCTCAATATTATCGATATCGATAAAAGTTCGTGTCTTATTATTAGATAATATTCAATTTTACACGATGATTAACGAATGCCAATGATCATGGAAATTAAGGATAGTCAATGATGAGGATGATGTCTATCTAGATCCAGGGTTGGGCAGTATTTCAATTACATGTATTTCAAATACATTTTAGTATTTTGTATTTGTATTTCAAATACTACCTGGAAAAGTATTTTGTATTTGGTATTTCAATACTGCACTCACATGTATTTTGCATTTTAATAACTTCAAGCTTTAAAAAAAAAAAACATTAAAACTAACTATGAATTAAAGATTTAAAAACTAAACTAAAATTAAAATAAACCTACTTAAAAATTTAACTAATACTTATAATATTATATAAAAACTAAATTATACTAATAAAATATATAAAAATAAAAAGAAGTTATAAAGAGAATACCCCTTCTAGAACCTCCGCCTGCGGCATTGAGCCCATAACGCTGGCTGCGTTACCTCTCTGTATTGCCAGCGATATGCGCTGGGAGAGGTAAGCGCCAGCCTTATGGTCTCCCGAAGCGTCGACCAGCCGTGTCGACAGGTCCCCCATGAAAGTTTTCATGTCCGCCGACCAAGGACCCATTGTTTCCACTGCAAGCGCCGCAAACTCATAATCTTGCAGTAAAGATGAGTATTTGCGGCGCTTGAGTAGTTGGGCCTGGTCGGCAGCAGCGCCAGCCTGTGCCCGGGTAGCCTGGATGTGGGACTGCGCAAAGGTGTCTACGCATGTAGCGTCCCACACCAAAGGCCTACCCAGTCTCCACGGCACCAGTGTGGCTCCGTCCGGTCGCTTACCATCGTCTCTCGCCATGCCTGAGGGTTCTAAAGTAGCAGGCACAGAAACGGTAGCAAGCGACCGCCGAACCAAATCATTGATGGTGCCGTGGCGATATAAACGGCCGGCGCTTTTGATGCAAGAGAGGCCATGTCGACCTAGCTGGTCCACGTCTTTGCCGCAAGCACAGGTGTGGGCGGAGCATATTTTGGCCCCAATGCGCAGGCAAACTGATATTCTAAGCGTGTTTTTTTCTAAAACAGTACCAATATTGCGAGACGGTAAGGCGTTCAGCCAGTGACCCGATTCGTAACTAGAGACAGCTAGTAGGCGGGCGCGATCTGAGTCGTCCGGACTATTTTGTATGAGAGACGCGTGAGTAGCTTTAAGGCCGGGGGTATCCCAGGCTCTCTGGACATGTTTTGTGGCCGGGGCGGTCACCCCTGGCCACGTGCCACACCAAGCGGTCTCAGCCTCCGCCAAGCTCGCTATCTCAGCGCCGGAAATCTGAGGGAGATTTAAGATTTTACCGACGAGAGGCAGCGAACAGTAAACGGAAGACAAGAAGGCAGGCAACGCTATGCTGGTCGAGGAGCGAACACCCAGGCCACCAAATCGAACAGGGAGAACCGCCTGGGTCCATGATCTGAGGTCAAAATTAACATTTAAAATTTTAGATAGAGTGGTTTGGAGACTGCTGTCAATTGATGAAAGTATGGCGGGGTATTTCCATATCGGACAGGATCGCAGTAAATACATAAATTTTGGAGTGAAAAGGCAAAAACGGATGATGTAAAGGGCCATGTGGGGATTAATTTCGAATAATAGATTGGATGTGCAGTTAAACAGATTTAATTTGCAATTAATAACAGGGTTGATGGCTTCGTCGAAAATTGGTGAACCTAGAAGCGTAAGAGATGAATTGGAATGAACAGAGAGGTTGGGCAGGATGGCGTTAAAGTTAAGGTATGAAAATTTCACATTTTGTAAAATTGAAAGAGAGGTCTATATAACACTTTAAACTCTCGCGTTTTGTACACATATTTAATTACACAAACGGGTCTACCGCGATATAATTTCATTGTTTTTACCTTTAATTCCGACGTTTCAGCTGAGTTGCACCAGCTGTGGTCACGGAAAGACTGACGTCCCAACAAATGTCAACGGAGATATTAATAAAACACCACTAAACTACCCGAAATTAGTTTATAAAAAAATGTAACGTGTGTGTATGTTTAAATGTTTAATATCTCCGTTGACATTTGTTGGGACGTCAGTCTTTCCGTGACCACAGTTGGTGCAACTCAGCTGAAACGTCGGAATTAAAGGTAAAAACAATGAAATTATATCGCGGTAGACCCGTTTGTGTAATTAAATAGAGAGGTCTATGTCTGAAAACTTGTCAATTATAAATTTTAAGTCCTGTAGGACTGTAGCGGCGTCTCCGCCGAGGGAGCCGTCGTCTAGATACCAAAGATTAAATTTAGAATTTAAATTTGAAATTATCGGCTGAATTGCTAGACTGAAAATCGCGGGTCCAAGGGTCGCTTTAAAATACATTTCTACAAAATACATTTTATTAAATTCTATGATCCTAAAATGGAACGTTTTTTTAAATATAATGTATGACTTGTACGAGGGCAAATAGGTACAATGCGCGAGCTATTCTGCGCGGAACTTTTCGTCAACAGCCAGGGGATAGGGTCATTGCACTAGTTTCCGTCCATGCTCTAGTTTTAGACCACTTGACAGATTAGCAAATAATATATTTCATTTTTAATTTACTATTTGCGAAATAAATTTTTTATATGTAGACAGATATATTGTTTAACTAAGGATTGAAATCAGTCCAAATTTGTGCAGCAATGTAGGTTTATATTCAAATTTCGTCAAGTGGACGAAAACTAGAGCTGGACGAAAACAAGCGCAATGACCCTATAAGTTTTTAGGAAAGGATATTCGTTAAAAAAACTAAATGATTAAACAAAAAAAAATTAAAAGTATTTTGTATTTTGTATTTTGTATTTGAAATACATTATTTTAAACACTGTAATTTGTATTTTGTATTTCAAATACCAGTCACCAAAGTAGTTTGTATTTGGTATTTCAAATACTTTTAAAAATGTATTTTGTAATTTGTATTTGAAATACGTGGAAGCCAGTATTTTGCCCAACCCTGTCTAGATCGCAGAATGGACTATGCCTAGATTCTAAGTCTAGCGATGCTGAGAGGTACGAGTAACGCCGCTAGCGTTCTTGCGACTATGCTGCAAGGGGGTGATTTGGGGGGAGTCTTTTATATTTAGTTTTAGGTTCTGTTTTGCTTTAGCACAAATTTAAATTTACTTGAATATAATGCGTTTTTAAGAAATAAATAAAATGGACTATGGGTTCTGAGCCCAAAATAATAATGATTTGCCCTGCGAAAATTATAAGTCCACGTCCCTACTAGTCTAAAGTGTAAAAGCTAGTAACCAGTCGACTACGAGGGTTGCACTGAAAATGTCGGGAATAGAGAAAACTGTCGCATCTAGACGGTCAATCTTTATTTTAATACATACTTAAACTCAAACTGACCACGCATATAAATTTTCTTTTGAAAGTAATCATTCTGTAATGCACACGGCTCATAATCCCAAAGTCCTTTTTGTATGGCGATTTTGGGGCCTTAGTGGTTTTGTATGAAATTCGTGGAGTAGCCAACGGAATTGAAGTTTTTTTTACATATATATATATATAAAAGATTTTTTTACTGTTGTCATATGAATATTTAGGAATGTCGAAATCTGCCGATATGCAACTTTTTTGGCAGTCTTTTTAATTAACAGCACAAATGCGATTTTAATTTTTGACGTCGCTTTGGAATGACATGCTTCTTTAAGATCACCCATGGGATAAAATGAAAGTGACTTTCATATTTAATTTTAACTGCAAACGAGCGTACGATGAACTCTAGTTCATAAAAAAATAACAGAAGCCCATTGTAACTTTTATTTGTTCGCTGAGGGCATATTGAAAACCGTTTAAAAATATGATCCGAAAAATCACTTGGCCAAAAATTCAAATAATGTTCGACATACAATTTTCAAATTGCCAGTAATTCTTAAATACAAATGACAACCAAATGGAATATACCTTAAAAGTTTTATAAAGAGTTACATTTTTATAAATTATATGCCTGTTTCTATTATGTTATTTCTAAGTGTCCCATTCCCGAATATTTCAGTGCGACCCTCGTATTTAAGTAAGCAACTAATAAAATATGTCAATCAGACAGATGCCTTAGGTTAGATTGTTTACAGAGCGTGAGATGAGGTTTGTGTTAACTAGTTGCCAAGTTACCAGACTACCACTGGATGGAAATTGAGGGAGTTTCTTTCATTCTATTATATTATGATATTTATGATTTATTACTGTATTATGAGGATTGCAATAAGTCCAAGTTTGTGCGGCAAGGTAGGTAATTTGTATTCAAATTTTACGAAGTGGACGAAAACCATAAAGCTGGACGGAAACTAGCGCAGGGACCCTAGTTGATGATAATTTGCTCTTTTAAACTATTAGAGCGGTTTCGCACTACGTCCGATCCGAACCCGTAACTTACCATAGAAATAGTTCTACGGCTACTACGGACCATATTTTCACGGGTTCGGATCGGATTTGGATCGGACGTAGTGCGAAACCGCTATTACTTATACAAAAGCGCACAGATCAAAGATTTACGTCTACAACATTACCTTTATCTTTCCTGACCCTCAAAATCTATACCTTTATTTAACAAAGGTTTAGATAGATAATCATAATCATAATCATTTATTTGTCGCAGTTGTAGAAAAAGAATATGGGTATACTTCTTTTTCTACCCTTAATACCTTCATTTAGGGTCGAATCTCTAGTCATTTTTCATCAGGACTGTCCGTCTCCCCGGGTCGTTTCGCTTAGCATTTTTTTTACAGTAGCCATTCATTACAATGTTTGTCGGGAGCTACATCATCGCGTCGTCAGCGATGGACCAATCGACAGTTCAATTTCGTTGGTTGTGTGTGGTTCACTCAACCAATTGTCTAAACAAAACAATAGATGATATTTCGCAAGTAGCGAATCAACTAAAAATAAAATATATTAGTTGCTACTCCTTCAAGTGGACGAAAACTAGAGCTGAACGGAAACTAACGCAATGCCCTAATCGGACCAACAAATTTGGCAATGTCTTCGCAAAATTTAGGCTTATCATTAGTGGTAATAGTCAGTGTATACTGTCTGGAGTAGAATTACAATTACAGCAAATATTGCTGAAATACAATATATTTTTAATGCGTCACTCAATATCGATATGAATACATCCCTAAAGTTGAATGAATCACTCACCCACATATTCCCGCAATGGTGAGATAATGCAGGCTTGTCCTTATTGGCCAGTCCGCCCATGCGGCAGCCGTATCGACCAATCACAACTCGGCCCGTGCGGCGTCGCTCCCCCGTGAAACCGTCACTATATAAGCGCGCCTAACGGATTTTGCTCCATAATTTCCGCTCGGCAAGCCTCTTAACCGGTATTGTCGAACGACGACTGACTTATTTAATTAACTTATTTCTACGTTAAGTTACACAAAACTCAAATCAAAATGGTGAGTACTGCATTATTTTATTCTTATATCCATTCCCCTAAATAATTTTCTCGTGAAAATCATTTATTCCGTCGTATTTTCCGTTAAATGACACCGGGTGGCCACGCCGCCATTTCATGTAGGCGCCGGCAGATGCACATTTTTTTCGGTTCTCGTAGTTTTCTACTTTGCTTGACATTCTTCTTCCAAATTAAGTGTTATTCTAGGCCCCATTCAATTGTTCAAATTGCGTTCTATAATAAAAGTTCCTCTTTTGTTTCGCTAATCATGGCTACCGGCGGCCGTTGGTATTTGTCGCAACGACACCGGGTGCCACGCCCGTTAAATCGATACAATTTTCTATTTTTCTGCCTATATGTCTTAATTCTTTTATTAATTTAATGCTCTATATCTTATATTTCGAATTATTTTTCGTTGGAAAACCGGTGACGTGTCCGCGACCTCATACAAGGCTATTTTGATAAATGGATGATCTCACTTGTTGACGATAGCTCGAGCAGAAACCAATTTGCATATTACCGAAGGCTTTTCTTAGGGTAGCAACTAAAATCAATACATGTTGAGGTCGTTTTACGAAAACTTTAGTAGGGCTGGGTTGCTAAGTGCCTTTCACCTTTCTCTTGCGCGGAGTTATTATTGAGAGTAAGTGAAATGTGCTACTTTTTCGCCCATTGTTAGACGAGTAACTTCAAACTTTCGAAGTACTTAGGTACTTGATCTTTCTTGTAGATAGAGATATGATAGCAATATCTCAGCCAAATAAAACTTGTCTGTGATAAACAAATGACTGAATTGGTTTTTAAAATTTTCTTTAGCTGCATTTAAATTAATCAAGAATAACTTAACTTGTGTGGTAGCTGTGCACACTTTATTTCCATTATTAAATAATTCAAATAAATTTGTGTTCTGTTGTAATTGGTCTTTTAGGTAGGTATTCTCTAACAAAATCTTTTCCTTGCCACAGCGTGAGTGCATCTCAGTACACGTTGGCCAAGCCGGAGTCCAGATCGGCAATGCCTGCTGGGAACTCTACTGCCTGGAGCATGGCATCCAGCCCGATGGCCAGATGCCCACTGACAAGACCATTGGGGGTGGTGATGACTCTTTCAACACCTTCTTCAGCGAGACTGGAGCTGGCAAGCACGTGCCCCGTGCCGTGTTTGTGGACTTGGAACCCACTGTAGTCGGTAAGTTTCTAAAAAGGGACTTATACTACTACTTTAAAAAACATTTTTAAGAAGGAACCATGCACTAAAATAACTCTTAATTAAAGTAGCCTTCATATTCTTAAATTTCACACAAAAATAATTCTTCTTAACTTTGGAATTCTACTCAAATGATGCTCTAGACTAGAAGTATATTTATAATGATTTTTATCTTTTGCCAACAGATGAGGTCCGCACCGGCACATACAGACAGTTGTTTCACCCAGAACAACTTATCACTGGTAAGGAAGATGCGGCCAACAACTACGCTCGCGGCCACTACACCATCGGCAAGGAAATCGTCGACCTAGTGCTCGACCGCATCCGCAAGCTCGCTGACCAGTGCACCGGTCTCCAGGGCTTCCTCATCTTCCACTCCTTCGGAGGTGGCACCGGCTCCGGCTTCACTTCTCTCCTCATGGAACGCCTCTCGGTCGACTACGGAAAGAAGTCCAAGCTCGAGTTCGCCATCTACCCCGCGCCCCAGGTCTCAACTGCTGTAGTCGAGCCCTACAACTCCATCCTGACCACCCACACGACTCTTGAGCACTCCGACTGCGCCTTCATGGTCGACAACGAGGCCATCTATGACATCTGCCGCCGCAACTTGGACATCGAGCGCCCCACCTACACCAACCTGAACAGGCTGATCGGCCAGATCGTGTCCTCCATCACGGCCTCCCTGCGTTTCGACGGCGCCCTCAACGTCGATCTAACAGAGTTCCAGACCAACTTGGTGCCGTACCCGCGTATCCACTTCCCGCTGGTCACCTACGCGCCGGTCATCTCTGCCGAGAAGGCTTATCACGAGCAGCTCTCTGTGGCGGAAATCACCAACGCTTGCTTCGAGCCGGCCAACCAGATGGTGAAATGCGACCCGCGCCACGGCAAATACATGGCTTGCTGCATGTTGTACCGCGGTGACGTCGTGCCCAAGGACGTGAACGCGGCCATCGCTACCATCAAGACCAAGCGTACGATTCAGTTCGTGGACTGGTGCCCTACCGGTTTCAAGGTCGGCATCAACTACCAGCCGCCTACCGTGGTGCCCGGTGGTGACTTGGCGAAGGTGCAGCGTGCCGTGTGCATGTTGTCCAACACCACCGCCATCGCCGAGGCCTGGGCCCGCCTGGACCACAAGTTCGACCTCATGTACGCCAAGCGCGCCTTCGTGCACTGGTACGTGGGTGAGGGTATGGAGGAGGGAGAGTTCTCCGAGGCCCGCGAGGACCTGGCCGCTCTCGAGAAGGACTACGAGGAGGTCGGCATGGACTCCGCCGAGGGAGAGGGCGAGGGTGCTGAGGAATATTAAGTCGGTCATGCACTCACACCGATACATTCCGGTGAAAATGAATAAAACTGAAATTATGTGAATTTACTTTGTTTGATTCCCATCCTATGTAATTGACGATTATTGAATTGATCCTATAAATTGCTATACAATACCCAGGTAATAAGTTTTTGGCCTAGAAAAAAATGGAATAATGATAAATTGATCACGAGTAAAGGCATTATTCATAAACACTACGAACCTCATTTAACTATTTAATAATAAATTAATTAATCGTTGGTCTATCTGTGTTTGTAAGATATCGGTTACACGCTAATTCTGGCGTCAGTTCAGTCCATCAGTCTGGTCAGACTGACGGGAGAATTATCGTGTAACACGCGGACTGATGGGACTGATGAAAATTTAAATTTTTAGATAATATTCGTCAGTCCACATTTTGAATGACAAAACTGATAGGAAGTCACCATATTAGACGAGACTAAATGACTGTGTTGCGTTGTCCAAACGGCGACTGTCGTAATTTTATCAGTCTGGACTGATCGTGTAACCGTGTCCATTTTCCATCAGTCAAAACTCGAAGGGACTTGAACTGACGCCAGAATTAGCGTGTAACCCAGGGCTCTCCAAACCCCGGCCCGCGGGAGCCAGGCTCCAAGTGTTCAGCCCTAAGGCAGCAACCAGATACACCCTCCTCCTGGCGCCGAAATGCTGTGCCGTGGCCCGTGCGAAAATTCGGTGGCGCAATATGGCCCTCGGGTAAAAAAGTTTGGGAGACCCATAGTCTAATAAAACATGGTCTTCCATTCCCAGAGTGACACGGGGCTACGTCACAACAACATGGCCGCTATATATAGCGCTATCGCATATTATCATATAGCGCTGTCGCATGATGACGTAAGCCCGTGTCAGTTAGGTGACCTAGAAAAGACGGGAATGGAGTACCAGGCGGAGTATATTATTATACCATGGTGTAACCGATGTCTAAGAAAGGGCTAAATTTAAATTAATTGAGGTTTGCAAAGTTAAGTCTGAGAAGGGCCTAATGTCTCTCTGTGGTCGCTCCCTCATGACAGGATCGTGGTCATCGGTGGATTGTGGATGCTCCACACCCGGTTTGTATGATCTGTTTCCAATTAGCCCAAATATAATTATATGGTTCCTTGGTTGGAGACCTATTTAATGTCTATAATTAGATAATAGTTGACTGCTATATATTTAGGCTAATATACAGCCGTGGTACGAAATATGTACAGTTAACAAAAGAAGCTACTCTGAAAATGCATACGTACTTTATCCACTTTATTGCCAACCGTTCTTATACCACAGGCATTTTTTGCGAGCGTTTCGGCGGGCTAATGGTATTTTGCAGATTAGGGCTTGTTTACACTACCTAGTATCGCATTCGACCGCTTTAACCCCGTAACAACGCTCCCGAATTTGGTTATCTCCCCTACAGCCTACAGGTCGCATAAATAAGCAGATTCTACTTAAGCTGAAATGAAACTACATATTTGCAATACAATCTCGGCGCTCCACCTTCGCTATTACTCCACTCAAGCACCTCCAAGTATGTTATCTAACCAAGGAATCAATACATCCAGTGTCGTGTGACAAGAAACTCTACCCACGTACTGAAATTAATACTAGCTTAGCAAACCAATTCCTCATATCGTGTTCCTGCCTTTCAAATGATCGCCATCCTACACGAAACCTTGCGGTCTGCCTACATCCAATATGATAAGGTGGGTAGTAAAAGCTGTTTGCAATTCGACAGGTGAGGTGAGGCCTTATGAGACTCATAATATAATATGAGTAAAGAAGTTGTTGGGTGGATTTCAAAATCCAGCGAAAACTTATGGTTCGGTCTTTATAAAAAAAACTACTAGGTTGTGCGAGTTGCAACTTTTTTATATGTTTTTAAGAACTATTATCTTCATGTTCCTTCAATTACCATCTCCAATAACTTAATAGTTTTTTTTATATAAAATGTTTTATGTGTCTAAAGTCATCACCGTCGACCGGAAAAATCTGAACCTTTTTGTTTGCAGTGAAAATTATAGCATACCTATCGTACGATTGCGATTTTTCTTTTACTTAGATCTTTTCCATGTTGTTGTTTAACACATGAAAAAATATGCAATAATTCCTTCACCGAGAAAGTACATTTAAAAATATTTAAAATTTTGTCACGAATATTCGTCAACACCGTCATGGTAATGTCAATGTGAGCTTATCTCGGTGTATGAACAACGAAATACCGCCAAAGGTCCTTGCCCTATTTTTCACTTTAGTATAGAATGCCAAAAATGATTTCACTATAAAGTCACATCACTGAATCGTGAGAAATATTACGAACAAATTTGTAAAACGTAGTTTGTCACAACAGAGCATCATCACCGTTATGCTTTGGTTTAAAAAAGTTACAAATGATATATTAGAAATAATTACTGAAATGAATGGCAAACTACATGAAGTTTATTGTGTAGCATAGACATTAACTACTATTATTCGTATTCTAGAAATAAAAACAAGAAACTCTCAAATCGTCAACACCATACCCGTCATCACCGGGAAAAAATGACGACCGGTGATGATTTCATGTGTATGGTGATGACGGTTCTCAGAAACTTTTCTAGTTATTTTGCTATAATTCATTATGAAATTAAGCTGTATGTTTGAAAAACGTTCTCTATGTCTTCTAACACTATATAATGTCTACCTTATAAATGTAGAATAAATGTAGAAGAAGATATAACTATTTTTTTCACACTAGAGGATGCTTAGTTTTTATTTAACATTTTGACTGAAGTAGGCAAAATTTAGGTCATTTAGAACTTAGAACATACAAATGTTTTTTTTTTATAATCTAATAATGTAAATCGTGCAACTTAGAGTCTGTAATTGTATGTTAGTCGTGTTAAAACAAAGTATTTAAACAAGCAACATATATTAAGTTTTAAGCGACCATAGGCTACGGAACTGGCTCACTATCGTGATGGCTTTATGTTTTTTGATAATATTATATTAATTGATGTATATAATTACAGCAATTAATAATTATACCATTGGGTAGTCACCGGACCCAATACCTAACATTTTGTAACTTATGACATGCATTACAAGTAGGGGTCTTGCAACTTATAAAACACTGATTATATATTAATGTTTAGCTATTAAACAACATATATATGGATTTAAATCATTATAGCTATTTTTAAAGTTAATTAATAAAACAACAAAAATACAAACTTGTGCAATGAATCAAACTATCAAAAAAAAGTAATATATCATAAAAATTAAGCTCATTGGTAAGCCAGTAATTTTATAATATGACATAAATACCAAGTTATGCAGTAGATAAAAGAAGATGCGGGTTTAAACTGATAATAAGAGTACAATATTGTTAATATGATTTAACATTGAAAAGACCCAAAAAAATAAATGAATACATAAATTGCCTATTTCGGAACATAAATTATTTAAAATTATACAATAAAAATACTTGTTATATATTTATTTATATGAATAAAATGTATTTTTTATAATTTTCGAAAAATAATTTATGTAGCTAGTCTTATGTTCAAAAACATGTTATTTGTAATGTTTATTAAAGTTCTAAAGTCTTACAATAAAAAAAAGTTTTTGTTTTTTTAATACGTTTTTAATACATATGTAAATTAGTTCCCAAATCGTCATTACCGTACATGCAGTGTCATTACCGTCTATAAAAGAGTCATTACCATACCATGGTTGTCATCACCATCTTGCGTTTTTATTTTCCGAAAGCGATAACTTCAAATATAAGCCACAAATGATTGTATAAATACCATACATATCCTCAATATACAACACCCCATTACTTTACCCAGCTAGAATCGTGTTAAATTAAACATTGAAAAAAAATAATTTTTTGTATGGTGAAATTTTTTGGTCTGAAATCCACCCTGTTACATTATACTGCTTATACTCAAGAGAACTGTAAACTGGTTACTTTGTATGAAAATTTCTCTTGAGTGAATTAGGAATGGTAGGTTAGTTTTAACTCGGGTAATTTTATGCTACCATATAATGTGTATCATCATTCATCAGTATAAATGTACAATTTTTTGCTGAAGATACACAATTAATATAGCTAGCTTGTTATTTTACAAGGAGGGACGTCACTCGCATTTTTACTGACTGTACATCTTATCCAGTTAAGTCGAATGAGGCCCAACAAACAAGCTTTCAATAATTTCTAACTAAAGAATAAGTGATAGAAAAGCTCATACCTATTTATTAAGTACCTAGTTAGTTACTAAAAAGTTTCTACCCATATATGTCTACAATTTCAATTAAATTAAATGGCTAACAACAGTGTAGCCACTTCTTTAGTTCGCCGAAAGCACTTTGTATAAATTGGTAATGTTGTTATGAGCCCAAGAGCGCCCGCTAGCCCGATATGGCGGCGTTAGTGGTGACATCACCGCAGTGTCACCGCCGTAATACGGTCGATAATGACCTCATTTTTGAGGAAATACTGCTTAATTTGTCTCGAATCAACATTATGTTAAACTTATTTATTTCATCATCATCATCTTCCTCGCATTGTCCCGGCATTTTGCCAAGGCTCATGGGAGCTGCTGAGGTCCGCTTGGCAACTAATCCCAGGAATTGTCCTGGGTACCTACTAGTTTTTAAAAAAGCGATTGCCATCTTACCTTCCAATCCAGAGGGGAAACTAGGCTTTTAATTATTGGGATTAGTCCGCGGTTTCCTCACGATGTTTTCTTATTACTACTTACTTATTTATAATGAATTAAATTCCCTTATACATATGTTAATATGTAGTATTAAACGAATATAAATTTTACTTCAAGTCGACAACGACAATGTAGTAAACAAGGTTTTCTGTTCAAGTATTTTCAATTGACCCAGTTGTGGTTTAATTTGTTTTTTATGAGCATTAATTAATAAAATATGAGTTAATGCCGATGCCTATACGTTAATTATCTAGTTGGTATAAATTCTTTTTTATTGCATAATTGTTTGTAAAAAATATCAGGAACAGGCCTATTTATTACTAATTTCCGACCCTAATTTACTTCAAGGCAGTGGTTCCCAAAGTTTACTGGGCTCCGACCCACCTAACAATTACTGCCAAATTCGGGACCCACCTCTTGGCCGTCTTAAAAAGGGGGCATTAAATGATATTGATAAAATATAGATTCCCAAGTAGTCCCACTCAATATTCGCTCGAGACCCACCAATGGGTCACGACCCATAGTTTGGGAAATGATGCTTATTAGGAGTCTAATTATTTAAAACAACTTGACACAATGTTTGCACTGAAAAGTCACACCACTAAAAATAAGGGTAAAGGTGCCCGACTGCCCGACAACTGGATAGTTTACCTACCCTATAATCTAGTTTGTTAACCTAATGGCTCCTCTACACGATGGGCCAACGCCGGCCACTCCAAGGGACGCATTTATGCGTTAGAGGGAGCAAGTGATATTGCTATCTCATTCTACCACATGGCTGCGTCCATTGGAGTGGCCGGCGTTGGCCCATCGTGTAGAGGACCCATAAAGCGCTGGCAGTGACACACCTTACTTAATACAATCCCTGTGTCTTCACTCGTCGTTAATTATTGGTGTGTGAAGCGCTTTAGTGTAAACTACCTTGTTGTCGACACCGTGAAAAAAAACAAATTACGATTTCACAAAATTTCCCAATCAACATAAAAACTAGGTCTTAAATTTCTTAAAAGAAACGTCTGCTATCAAGAAACCAATCCCAACGTTGGCATATTTCCTCGACCCAGACATCCCGCGTATTTCGGACGGCGCGGCAACAGGAAGAAATATAAACTACCTCTCTCAGTAAAACGGCCTTTCTATAGACAAACCTAAGTCGCTTACGGCCTTTTTGATGCGAGCATATAATGAACTCCCGTCTTGTACGGAATTAACCGGGGTGAATGACCTCTCTGGAAATATCTCGTGCACTCGGTGGCATACTGTCGTTGGTCCATTCGTCGGGGAGATTAGAATGTTCAATGTTGTATGTATTAAGGTTCCGTCACACAGGCGCGTTTTCCGGGCGGGGCGTGAGCGTTTTATATGTAAAAGCGGCGCGCCCCGCTCACGCGCCGCCCGCAAAACGCGCCTGTGATACAAGAATGTATTATTCCTAGCCCAAAAGAAATGTATTAGATCAGCGGTTCTCAATCTTTTTTTTTGACGGAACCCTTTTGGAAAGCGAAATAATTGATGGAACCCTACAATAAAACAATAGTTTTTAGAAGTGTGTTTTTTGCATAGTAAAATTTTTCGAGGCGACTAAAGTATAGTGTTCTAAATTCTTGCGGAACCCCTGCAGGGGTTTCGCGGAACCCTAGGGTTCCGCGGAACACACTTAGAGAATGGCTGTATTAGATCAATATGCGGATTAAAACGAGTGGAAAGCCACCAGTCTCTTTTTAAAACACTAAACATTTTAACGTTGCCATCTCTCTATATACATATATGAGTGCAACGTTTACGCAAATTTCTTTTGGAAAAATGTTATTATAATGTTCAAGACTTTTTGTGTGATAGCAGTATGTAATGAGGTAGTGACATTTAAATTATTACCTACTTAAATTATTCCTAATTTTAATTGAATATTAAACTGAGAACATTGTAAGTTTTTATTACTAGTTTGTAGGTAGGTATACTATGTTAAGGTCAGTAGACATTTATAATTTTTAATTTTATTTTTCCAGTTTGTAACTGGAAAAATAAATTTAACTCATATTTTAATTGTAAATAATTGTATTACTTAGCAATATTTTAAATATCGTAAGCCGTAAAGGTACATCATAGCTGCTGCATTGAAAAAACACCCTATCACCTGTACTAATGTATTTACACCTATGATGACAAAATAAAATTATTGATTGATTGATTAATTGATTGATTCTTTAAAAAACATCCCTCGCTTCCCATCCTAGCACACCTCTGGTGGATACGCAGCCTAAGTTAAGAGTACAATAATAAAAATATATGTACAGTTCATTTCATTTATTCAAATAACAGCAACGCACCAAATATAGCTCAATTTCACAAACTCTCTCTAAGCACTGCACTCTTCTAATAAATACAGTCCATTCGCTGCCATTCCTACTATACTTGCCGCAATACCAACTGGCGACTGAGATCAGAATGCTATCTCCTTTACCCTTGTTAACACCAACCAAGAGTGAAAGATATGGCATTATGACCTGACTCGCCACTTAGTTTTGCGGCAAGTCTATACTTGTCTTGATATCAGACTGCTATCAGTCTGATATCAAGAATAAAGAACCATGTCGTACTAAAATAATCGGTACTAAGGCAGTATTCACATTTGATGCGGTGTGCGAGCGGGACATGGCTATACACGTGCATAGCGCTGTCTCGCTCACACAGTAGAGCAGCGTGCGAGTCCGCATCAGTGTGATAACCGTGTACAGCAACAAACTCAACTAAGCATCATGTTCAGATGTTTATGAATACTTTGGCCGTTCCGATATATTTGATGGTAACAGTACACTGTTCTTTTTACTTGTAATAAAACATATTTCTAACGCATGTCTATAAAATTACAAACCACTTGTAAAACGCCTGAACTACGATCAGCAAAACAAACATTTGATTATTCATATTTACTTAAATTTACTTTGCTAATTAAAAAACCTACTGTTAAAATACAGTGTGATGCAATTTCATTACACCAGATAATAATTAAATTAAATAAGTTTTTAGTATTGATAACAATTAAAAAGCATAGATAGTTTTAAATTGAAGGTATTTTGCCGCTGAGAATAAAAACGAGATTTAATCGCACATTACATGTTTAGTATAAACTTGAAAACTGTTAGACCGGTTTTGATGCGGTTTCTTGAAGCTTCGTTCTTAGTGGTACATTTTTGTGACCAAGTCTCGTTTTTACCAAATTAAAAACAAATAATACAATTTTAACATGAATTAAAATCTAATAATTGGTACAAATGGAAGCTTATTTCACTTGAGTTATAATTATAAAGCTATTATGGCTACGCTACAAATTATACGATAATTTAATTAATATGGGGTAGCGCATTGTTTACTTGATGCAATTAGAGACCCGTTAAATCTATTACTCTTAAGGCTGATTTAGACGGCGCGCGAACTCGCATCCGATTTTAGTTACATTGCGGACTGTTGGTTACGTCCAATTCAACCGACCAATCAAAACCCGCAATGTAATGAAACTCGCATGCGAGTTGTCGCATCGTCTAAATGAGCCATTATGGTAGATGTCCTTTTTTTATAGTTATAAAGAAACTGCAAGTAGTTTTAATTTCTACGATAAAAATGACATGTCTCAATAACTAAAATTCAAAGATATTATTATTTCAACATGTCAGTGTTTGGCAAACTATTACGATAGTTTATACCATTAGGATGGTCTTAAAGCTAAAATAATAATTTGGAATAAATAATACTATATCATAAGACATTATTTGAATAATTTTAGCTTATTGCCGAAAAATATAGGTACTTGGTGTTACCTCGTGAGGTGAAAATTTTCGAAAGACTATTTCAGATATATTTGTTATACATTTCTATTGATCTGTCATAACTCATAAAACCATTGTAATAAATCCTATAACTTTATTGATTAGCGTGTAATGAGCGAATTTAACGTCAGTAAACAAGGATTTAATAAGTATTTTATTTGACATAGTGGCTTTCCCATTTATTCAGAAAACATAGCAACCTTTTACAAATCTCTGTTAATTTTGTCTCTTTTTAACAAACGAAATGTCAAAATTATGGATAGGGACAAAAATATTACCAACGGTTTATTATTAATTTGAGAAATGCTTATAAATAACGCCATATAGTGTATAAAGAAGTACTAGCAAAACGGGTAACTGCAAAACATCTATTAAAATACAAAACTACATCTAGCTATGCTAAACTAAATGTCATATTCTAACTATTTTTATTTTTCGATTATTTAATACGGCTAAAACACTAGCCCTCCGTAAAATTTGATTACCTTTGGAAACTAGTAGGGTGACTCAAAATAAACTACAATTAGTTATCACATATTTTTCTAGAAGTGAAGCAGTAATTTAGGAACTATTTTAGTCTTTTAATGATACGGCAAGCCTTTGGTTTTTTATTTTATTTAAGTCACTATTATTACTTATGGGAATCAGAAATTGTAAGTCTAATATGAATTGGAAAAAACACTAGAAGTATTTTGTGTCACCCTAAAATTTTTTGAACAATTTATTTTAAAGTATGAAATGTTCGGCGGATAATATTAGAACTTTTGTGAATACATAAAAAATGTATAGTTCTATTTTGTAAAGAACGGGTCCATAAAACAAATTCCAATAATAATATTTGCGATTAGATATTGATTTCCATTCTTATGACTACCGCATATTTTATGGAATTGGCCTGTTAATAAAAAATATGTAAAATTAGTCCATAATATACAAAATAAACAAAATGAGGTCTAAATAATATTTATTGCCATTCTGATGATTTCTAACTCGGTGCTCATTTCACATAAGTTAAGTGCATAGTTATTTACAAACAAATATTACTAATCATAATCAACATTTCATGTCACTCGTGATATCAGATTTGGAAGTAGATAGTAGTAAATAGTTACAGCGTACAGTCTGTCGAAAAAAATATCAAATGGCAAAAATATAGTCCATGTCAAGATATTTTTGGGAACAGCTGATTTTAAAATCTGTAGCTCTAGTTGAAAAGGGGTAGTGTAAACGTACTAGTGCTCGACATGCTAATGCCCAATAGATGACATCTTGCTGTCACCTCTATTGAGAATGACTTACGTTTCAAGATGACATGTACTGGGACCGGGTCGAGCACCAGTACGTTTACCTTACAAGTCTCGCGCTGCTCAGATAAAAAAAAGGTACAAGTGTATATGGAATTAATTTTTCATCTGCCGCAGCTGCGCGGGACTTGTACAGTCAGACTTTAATTTCAGTACCATTTCGTAGGTTGTCACAGTGACAATGAATACGTGTGTCAGGGTCATCAGTAATTCGTGGCAGGACGAAAGCTGTGTGCCCCTTTTCAAGAAACTAAAAATCCTTCCTTTACCGTGTCTATACTTAAGAGAAATATGTAATTTTGTCAGATCACATAACTCGTACTTTAAAGACGCGGCGAAGTCCTTGAAAGGCGAACCAGGGTTAACGTTATGAACCGTTTATACCACCCTCGTTGTCGCAAGATGATATACAAGAAAAATGTTTTTAATATGTGCATTATTATATATAATAATCTCCCGGAGGAACTAAAGCTGCTAGAGGGAAACGCTTTTAAACGCAGTTTGACAAACTGGCTCTCAGAGCGTCGTTTTTACAGCGTAAAGTCATATCTCGAATACCAGCAATATTCAAATTTGTGATATTTAGTTATTAATTGTATTGTGACATGCCTATTGTGTTAATATTTTGTTATTTTTTCAATTATTTCAATTTGACATTTTATATTTATTTAAATTTATGATTATAATGATGAATTTGCACGCTTGCATGCAAGCTAGGTACATGATCTGTAACACCATATTGTAACATCCCCATACTGTATCAATGGAAATAAATAATTTCTTATTTCTGATTTCTGAAAGTCGCTAGAGACCTCATACTATTGTCACTGTGACAAGGTACGCAATGGTACTAAAATTAAATTCCTTGACCGTACCTCTTTCCACTAACGCCACAGAGACCTCAAACCTTGTGACCGCAATTAGGTCTACTTTACGAATAAGCGTTGAGCACACCGCAACGAATATTCTCGTAAGAATCCAAAACTACAGCCTTCCAAATCTGATTGAGGAGTATTTTATACACAGGCCTAGCCTTCATACTAACAGTACTGGGGGAGCCCTGGCCTCACGATTCGTCGCGTACGGGAATGTGTGGACGCGCCGGTGTCATCATGTGATGTTTTCTGTTAAGGAAATAATTGGGTTAAGTATTTTATATTAGTTAATACTCTATTAACATGACATACATATGTACTCTTTATTGCACATCTCAAATATCACAGTACAAGTTAAATGCAGTACAAACTACTCTAAAATTTTACCTAGATGTGTATAGTATAGACAGTCCGGCGCTAGAGCGGCGCGGCGAGCAGGGCGCCGAACTGCTGCAGCGCCTCGCGCAGCGCTCCGCGGGCCGCCGCCGCGCGGCCGCCGCACGCCAGCGACACCAGCGAGGGGTATAAACCTGCACAACGTCACAAAATCATATTACATAGAGATGTCTACAGTTCGAACGTGCTGAAAGTAGTACCATTTATTTCGAAAGTCATTCAAGCACAAGCTCCGCTTTGCGCGAGTATTACACCGTACTTTTGCGATGCTACACAACTGAATAAACTTCTATAACACATTCGAAGACGGCTTAAGGTCGAAATTTAATGTCCACAATATTAATGAAATACTGTACATATACTGTAATGGAGGATAATTTTTGTATTAAAACCCTGTTTACATTAGAAACCTATGCCATCGTGGAAAATGTGCGACACCTGCGATCATATATAACCATGGATACCGCCTTTAGGAACATTACCGTTCCAATTCTTGGGCCAAATTAGCACACATACACAATTACGCCTACATTCAAATAAGACGACGCGTTTACAGAGCCTGTAATCAAAGCTCGTAAACAAAATAAGAGTCATCTTTATTACACTAATGGTACATAGCTAAGTGTAGATGAAATGCATATAATGTCAATAACTACCAATCAGCGACATTAATCCGCTAATAACCTTCTTGCTGTACGTACTGGCCGCTGAGAGTTCGCGGTTCATATTTGATTAGAATATGACTTGGACAGGGATAGGTTTATGCCATACAGTGAAGAACCAGTCAAATAATTCACGTATAATAATTTAATGCAGATTAAAAGATAACTAGTTAAAATGTTGTTATGACATGACAGACTAACTCAACATAAGTAAATATATCATTGTTGTATAAATGTATTCCGCTATAATAAGTATTTTGTATATTTTATTATCAATCTGCATGGCAGTGCGAAGTCACGTTCAGGTATAGTCTGTCCGTTTTTCTAAGATCAAGTACGCCATAGTAAATGTATGGCGAACTTGATCTTAGAAATCGGACTGGCTATACAGTCTGCAAAATTTACATGGGTACACGAATCGGGTCAAAAATATTTGAACAGGCGGTCACAATAAATCCCCACTTTCAGTTCAGAATAAATATGTATATAGCCGGTCAAGCAAGTTTGTCAGTAGAAAAAGGTGCAAAATTAAATTTTTTTATAGGACCACAGCCGTTCGCGCGCTTACATTTTCTAAATTTGCCGCTCTTATAATATTTTAAACTTTCGCGTTTTGAATACATATTAACTCACATTATACGAAACGAAACTGATTTACGTCGGTAAATCAAGGTAATTGAATATAATTCGCGTTAGACCCGTCTATAATGTGAGTTAATATGTTTGCCGCTCTTTTCTACTGACGGAAATGGCTTGAGAGAGAACCTACATATATGTGACAGTAGAGGGTGGATTCAAATGATCAATATGTTCAGATAATGTGTGTATTTGTTAAATTAATTCAGTGAAAGCATGATAGGAAAAATGTATCTACATATAGGAGACCGGGTATGATTATCTCACGGGTTATATCTCATGAATAGAACATATTCTAGATATCTTGCCAGGCATCCACTCAATTTCATGTCTCTCTAATGGGACAGCTTTTTTCCATAGTTCTCTGCGAATAGCATCTTGTGGGAATCTGAATGGAAAGTAATGTAAAATGACAATACCAAATTTGATTATTAATTTGAAATAACTAGGTAGTTTTTTTATAGCTCCATCTCATGAAACAAAAAAGGAAAATACAAATCTGTAAGAAGGAATTTATTACTACATTTATAATTATATAGAAAATACCTAAACCAAACACAAGTTAATAAAATAGTCTACTTCATTTAACATAACACCATCCCTATTATCCTCGCAATTTAAAAAGTCGTATGTTGTTATGAAAGTCGTATGCAGTTGTTACGTTTTAGCTTAGCACGGTAGTATTGAAAACAAATCGTCATGTTTTTTCCAAATTCTACTGAAGTTATCTGTTTACTACAAGTGAAAAGTGATTCCACGGTCCTTGGTATGAACTAAAATAACTTCTGCACCACTTCACGACACATGAATATATTTTTAATTACAAAAAAAAACGTTGTTTTTATAAATCAATTTAGCCATTTGTCACTGACTGTCATCTCGGTGGTACTGAGATTGCCAATCGAGCAGTTTGTAAGTACCGCCTATCGCGGGGTAGTTTGCGTTGGGTCATAATTGAGCGGACAGAATACTTCCATGTATAGCATTTCGCTGTGCGACACTAATAAGTTATGCATTTTATTTCTAATGGGTCAAAATATGGTTTGAAAATGACTACGATAACTAATGTACCTTGAATGGAAAAAGAGAGCAGTTAATGGACTTTTACGCGGCTTTATGCGGGCAAAAACTAGTGTATAAAATAAATGAAACTGGAACGCCAATAAACTTACCTATGAGCTTCTGCCAGGCCTGGGGATCGACTTTGTTCCGCGGCGCTTGCTGCATTGACTCCGCTAACGTCGCTACCGCTTTTAGCACGAATGAGATCTCGGATAGTTGGTGCCTAGAAGAAATAAATACAATGTAAGGTAAAAGTACTAGTGCTCGACGCTGCACTAGTATTCGGCACTTTATGTCAAAGTGACAAGGATTAAATTTGAATACAGAAAAATCTTAACCTATTCATATTTAACCTATATTACTTTGACGTAAAGTGCCCATGTCGAATACTAGTGCAGCGTCGAGCACTAGTACTTCTACCTTAAGTCTTAATTCAATATCACTTTTGGTGCCTGAATGACAAAATTTAGCCGTAGCAAAGAGAATTTAAAATAGAGGCTGAATTTTCGAGCGATGGCGTCACACCTTGGGCCTATACTCGTATAGATGGCGATACCTTTTGATATTTAACAAATTTAACACATATCAGTGAAAGAACATGGATCGAAAAATGGCGTTCTAAAAGTTTTAATGCTGAGTCGAAAGATGGCAGTAAATATACTGCGACTATAAAATTTTCTTTGACAATCCGCCTCTATACTAAATTCTCTTTGGGCGTTATACAAGTAAATTGCACATGCATCATATTATTATATAAACATTGCAATTCGTTTGTCCCATCAGCATTTAGTTTTATATAATATAAGTTTATCTTAAGAAATCGTCTTTCGTGTTCCAAATTACTATCAAGATATTCATCAAGTAAATGTTAGAGTTAGCAAGTACTCTAACAGGCGTAGTATAGCAGTGTTGTATGACTAACCTAGGTAGAGGTTCGCTGTTGTCTTCGTCCCTTGAGTATTTTGATATGACTTCTTGAAACCTATCGAGTAACGCCGCTATCGCCAGTGGGTCTTGCTCGTCTGAAACATGAATGTTTGTTAATATTGGTCGACAGTTTTTTTAGCAAAAGATTTATTTAAATTTGATCCAATTCAGTTTGAGTCCAGTTTCGTCTAGAAGTTTTCCTGCATCTAAAAACTAGTAAATAACAAAACTGCAGATCTTTTTTTATGGAGGCAAACGAGCAGACGAATTGCCTGATGGTAAGCGATTACTGTCGCCCATAGATACCCGCGACACCAGAGGGGTTGTAAGTGAGTTGTCGGCCTTTAGGAGGAAAAGGGACGACGACGTAGTCCTAATTTTCCTCTCTGGATATTAACATTACGAAAGATATTTTTACACCAATTGATGTATATTACCGCGGGTGGTCAGTATTAATAATAGTTATGCCCCTTCGTTTGACTTTTTTCGATATTTTGCTGGTTATTAAAGTTAGGAGCGAAAAATAATTGCCATACAGCCTGGCAAAAAAAGAGTAGAAATTAAAAAGTGTAGTGTCGTCCCTTTCAAATGTTGTGTTGCCACTTTTTAATTTCTACTCTTTTTTGCCAGGCTGTACTTTGTAAATGCCCCTAACTCCTATCATAATTAAAAATTAAAAATCAAACGAATAGCTATGGTCAATATACATCAAATTGTGTAAAAATATTTTCAATAATGTTAATATCCAGAGAGGAAAACACTGACTACATTTGTATGGAAAGATGGTTTCGGAGCGGTCGTACACTTTCGTCTTAAGATGGTGGAGTACGCTCCTAGTGAAACTATAGTAGTTGTGTTACAAGGGATCAAAATGATATATTTCCGTCAAGGGCATACATTGAATCCTGAATGAAGCGATGGATTCTACAATAGAATCTAAAGTAAAATCCTCAGAGTAATGAGGGATTCAAGTGTTAATGCCCAAGACGAAATAATTTCGATACCGTGTGACACATACCTACTGCTTTTCACATCAACTATGACGAAATTGTTATGTTCCAAAATATGTATTATTTGACCAAAAAAAAAAAAATAGTATGCAAGAAAGAAAAAATCGTGTCCTAGAACAGAAAGTACAACTTTGATCCCTCCTAGCAGGGAAGAAAAGTGCCACTTTCATCCGTCCTAGCGGGGAAGAAAAAGCCCTTTTTCGAATAGGTGATGTGAAAACAATATTTACCTTCGACACCAGACAACGCGACGTCTTCAAGCATGGAGAACTGCAGCAGCGTCTCGAAACACGCGCGCGCGAACTCTTCTCTCTCACGGAGCTCCAATTCGTTCTCTGCGGTAATACATCACCCAGTTTATAATTCTTTTTCACAAGCTAAACCTTAAGCAGGCCACTGTCGAGCCTTCCAAATGGATGCCATTACAATGGATTCATCCAAATGGACGGCATCCAATGACTTAGTACACTGACGATCGATCCATTTCATACGTGCATATTACTTCCATGCCATCGGTGCTCTTGCTTCACTTGCTTGTGTGTGCTTTATCGGCCATACTTGTTTCATGGGACCCGCAATTACAACTTGTCTCATGTTATTTAAAATCATAATAAGGCTTTCTAAACTATATATACCCTTGTTTTAGGATTAAAAGAATTACTGTAGATTTATTCGCCCAGGTTTTTATTTCTTTCGGCCATATCAGGATAATATAGCAAGAAGTTAATTGTTTCCAATATCAATAAAATAAAAATAAATTATGTAAATATGCTTAAGAATATAATATGTTACGTAGCCAGTTTTATAATATGTTTTATAGAAATTACCGAATACAGTCTTTTCTAATCTTAATAAACGAATTGTAAGTAGTTTCCTAAAGGTTCTACATCACATGGCGAGAGGAGGAGTGGAGACCCTGTCATTGCTCACGAGGTGGCGGGGGCTGCGTGTTCGTACCGAGCGGACCAACGCCAAGGCAACGCGGACATGCCTCGCGGGATCTCACCGCGGATCGCAAGTAACATTACTTACGAGGCGGCGGCGGCTGCGTGTGCAGCGAGCCGGCGCGGACCAGCGCGAGCGCGGCGCGCACGTGCCGCGCCGGCACGCGGGGCGCGCCGCGCAGGATCTCGTCGCGGATCACAAGTAACATTACTTACGAGGCGGCGGCGGCTGCGTGTGCAGCGAGCCGGCGCGGACCAGCGCGAGCGCGGCGCGCACGTGCCGCGCCGGCACGCGGGGCGCGCCGCGCAGGATCTCGTCGCGGATCACAAGTAACATTACTTACGAGGCGGCGGCGGCTGCGTGTGCAGCGAGCCGGCGCGGACCAGCGCGAGCGCGGCGCGCACGTGCCGCGCAGGATCTCGTCGCGGATCACAAGTAACATTACTTACGAGGCGGCGGCGGCTGCGTGTGCAGCGAGCCGGCGCGGACCAGCGCGAGCGCGGCGCGCACGTGCCGCGCCGGCACGCGGGGCGCGCCGCGCAGGATCTCGTCGCGGATCACAAGTAACATTACTTACGAGGCGGCGGCGGCTGCGTGTGCAGCGAGCCGGCGCGGACCAGCGCGAGCGCGGCGCGCACGTGCCGCGCAGGATCTCGTCGCGGATCACAAGTAACATTACTTACGAGGCGGCGGCGGCTGCGTGTGCAGCGAGCCGGCGCGGACCAGCGCGAGCGCGGCGCGCACGTGCCGCGCCGGCACGCGGGGCGCGCCGCGCAGGATCTCGTCGCGGATCACAAGTAACATTACTTACGAGGCGGCGGCGGCTGCGTGTGCAGCGAGCCGGCGCGGACCAGCGCGAGCGCGGCGCGCACGTGCCGCGCCGGCACGCGGGGCGCGCCGCGCAGGATCTCGTCGCGGATCACAAGTAACATTACTTACGAGGCGGCGGCGGCTGCGTGTGCAGCGAGCCGGCGCGGACCAGCGCGAGCGCGGCGCGCACGTGCCGCGCCGGCACGCGGGGCGCGCCGCGCAGGATCTCGTCGCGGATCACAAGTAACATTACTTACGAGGCGGCGGCGGCTGCGTGTGCAGCGAGCCGGCGCGGACCAGCGCGAGCGCGGCGCGCACGTGCCGCGCCGGCACGCGGGGCGCGCCGCGCAGGATCTCGTCGCGGATCACAAGTAACATTACTTACGAGGCGGCGGCGGCTGCGTGTGCAGCGAGCCGGCGCGGACCAGCGCGAGCGCGGCGCGCACGTGCCGCGCCGGCACGCGGGGCGCGCCGCGCAGGATCTCGTCGCGGATCACAAGTAACATTACTTACGAGGCGGCGGCGGCTGCGTGTGCAGCGAGCCGGCGCGGACCAGCGCGAGCGCGGCGCGCACGTGCCGCGCCGGCACGCGGGGCGCGCCGCGCAGGATCTCGTCGCGGATCACAAGTAACATTACTTACGAGGCGGCGGCGGCTGCGTGTGCAGCGAGCCGGCGCGGACCAGCGCGAGCGCGGCGCGCACGTGCCGCGCCGGCACGCGGGGCGCGCCGCGCAGGATCTCGTCGCGGATCACAAGTAACATTACTTACGAGGCGGCGGCGGCTGCGTGTGCAGCGAGCCGGCGCGGACCAGCGCGAGCGCGGCGCGCACGTGCCGCGCCGGCACGCGGGGCGCGCCGCGCAGGATCTCGTCGCGGATCACGCCCACCAGTGCCCGCGCGCACCCGTCCGTGCCGGTGCCGCTAAACACAAAATAACAGGTTACATAAAATAGATTTCGTTTTATTTTATTTGGGAAATTTGTACGCTCATAACCGCTAAATTTAAGTACTTGGGTCACTGGGTCACGGAGTGTCTCTCGGATGACCTGGACATTGAGAGGGAGCGTAGGGCGCTGGCTGTTCGGGGGAATATGTTGGCCCGCAGGTTTGCGCGATGCAGTAATGAAGTTAAAAATACTTTGTTTAAGGCGTTTTGCCAGTCTTTTTATTCGTGCTGCCTGTGGGTGAACTATCACTCAGCGCTCAGCGGGCAGTCAGTGCCTTAAGGGTGCAATATAATAACACGCTCAGGATGCTGTTGGGACTGCCCAGGTGCTGCAGCGCATCGGGCATGTTTGCGGAAATGCGAGTAGACGGCTTCCATGCCATTGTTCGAAAGCGAGTCGCCTCCATCATGCGCCGTGTGCGTGGGAGTAACAACGGAATTCTGAGTGTGATCGCTAGCTGTTTGGACTCCCCCATAGCGAAACACTGGAATAGTTTGCATGTAAATAATTGACTGAATTTTAACTATTATTATTATTTATTTTGTGTTTGTAATTCCAAAATGTACCTTTTATTTTTATTTTTTGTGTAAGACTGAATACTTTAATTTTTAATTTTATTATTTTAATCATTTTTAAGTGTACCTATTTATTGTTTTATTATTGTGTACGTAATTTTAATTATTTTAATTTAATATGGATCATCTGTTATCTGCAATAAAGAATTGAATATGAATATGAATAACTTTGTACAAGACATTATTTTGAAGATGTAAAAACTCTCATTAACACAGATTTAGTGAGAAATTAGAATGATGAGTACTGTATGTGTTATATATATACTTACGGCGCTTCAAACATGAAAGTTTCTAAAACACCAGGCAGCGTCTCCCAGAATTCTTCGTATACGTCTGGTTGTTCCCTCGCTAGCGGTAGGCCCGTTGCTAACACCTACAAATTTGATAAATAGTTATCACACTATTGTATGCAGAGAGATCAGACGTTTCTTTACTTGATTAGACGGATTCACATTATAGCGATAGCGGTACAGCCTGAAATTCGGGAATCAGCTGCAAATGGTGTTAAAGGTATGGAAATCGGCACGATTAATCTTTAGACCATTTGAATCAATTTGACCCGTAGCACCAAAAAAATAAAATAAACGGAAAAGAGTTATGACGTCATCTTTTTTTTGTATGGAAAATTTTAAAAAAATGTTCAGAAACCCATCGTGTGTGGTATTAAATGAAGGGGCGTTTTGAGCCGGTTCTAAATATATATCACATTATTATATTTCCGTCACTTGCATTCAATCATCATCATCATCATCATCACACAAATAAATGCCCATATACACATACATATATACAAGCCCTGGTAAGGGCATTTATTTGTGTGATGATGATGAGATGAATAACACATAAATAAATGCCCTTACCAGGATTCGAACCTGGGACCTCTTGCTTCATAGGCAGGGTCACTATTGACTAGGCTAGGAGGCCGTTTCATTGATAGATTGATAGATCACAATTTGTAATAATAAAAAATTAAAGAAAAATACTAAAACTAAATATTTTCGAAATTAATTTCTTGGGGTTAGATATGAGGATATTGGGTATTACTTGAGGTATATTTTACAAAAAATAATGCAACGGTTTCGTATCTGGAGGAGCCCAAACTTGGTATGTTTGAAAATTATTTTTATTTTAATTGAATGCAAGTGGCGGAAATATAATAATGTGATATATATTTAGAACCGGCTCAAAATGCCCTTTCATTTAATACTACACACGATAGGTTTCTGAAATATTTTTTTTTATTTTCAATACAAAAAAAAGATGACGTCATAACTCCTTTCCGTTTGTTTTCTTTTTTTGGTGCTATGGGTCAAATTGATTCAAATGGCCTAAAGATTAATCGTACAGATTTTCATACCTTTAACACCATTTGCAGCTGATTTTGGTCAACCGCTAGTACTATTATTTCACACAGATCGAGCCAACTTGCGAGGAAAATTTCAAGCGAAGCAGCTGTTAGCAAAGAAGTGTCTCGTCAAGGCATTATCGAGCGTTTTTTTTCGTGTCGCTTTTTTCTCGCGAGGCAGCTCTTTCTGTATGACGCCTATTGTAGTAAAAAAAAATGCCAATGGTAATAAATAATTATGGTTTTAGTTGCATAAGAACAGCCATTGTATAACGATAGTTCGAAATTGCATGGGCTTGAAATAAATACAAATATGTATAGGTATATTCTTACTTTGTCCAAGTGAATAATTACAACTTACTTGTAATAATAGTGTGGAAATCTGCGGCGTGTCGTCTGGCGTGTCGATGGTCTGTCTTCTCTTGTCTGCTATCGACTTTTTTACTGCTGCGTGGAGAGCCTGCGTGTAAATAACAACTTTATGTATACGGTTAACAGTATAGGGTTGCCAAAAATGTCATCACTTGTAAAATACGCAAAGAGGATTAATGAGTTGCTACATCGTTTTATATTACAACGGCTCATTTCTAGAACTAAATATTTGAGGAAATTTTTAATTGACATACGTGAACGTGGACGCAATTGAAAAAAGCGGTTGCCAACTAAAATACGGGGGCATCTGAGTTAAAAAAAAAAAAATTAAAATTTAATCTGTTTATTTCATAAAAAAAAAAAGCATGCATATTTACAATCTTAACTACTAATCTTAAATAAAAAGATTTTTTGAGTTAAGGAGTCTACGTTATAATTAATTATACACTATTACTTATTAATTTTATTATTTTTCTATAAGATAGGGATTCGATTATTCTCTCATTTTAAGCATGTGTTTCTTTATAAAGTTGTAGCCGCGAGTCGTCTACATCCTCCGTTTTGTAGTTGAGGCGGATTGGCAATGTGCGTAAACTCCACTAGAGTTATAAGCGCCCATAGACTGTGGTGCTTAACATCAGGCGGGCCGCATGTTTTTTTGCCAACGCCGTGATATGTGCCACCGTGCTACCTAAAAAGGGTGATCTATGATCGCCAGGGTCGCCAGGGTATAGCCATACCTGCAGCAAGTGTGGTGCGGCAGGCGCGGAGGCGGGCGGCGCGGCCTGGTACAGCTGCGCGGCGGCCGCCAGGCAGCGCGTGCGCGCCGCGCCCGAACACGCCCGGGCCAGGGCCGTCAGCGCCGAGAACAGCGCCGGGAGCAACTCGTGCCGGGATAACGCTTCCTGATCACAAAATAACACGGTTATATACGATAATAATCAAACTGTTGGAAGTGAATATGTGACTGTACAGTCAGCAGCAGATATACCTGAGCGGGCAAGGTGTCCAAGAAAACATACACTTCAATCGTCACAAAAATAAGGACATCTAAGTTGTCATTTTCACGTAGGCTTTCAGTTCGTCACATATATCTTAACTTCTGAGTTTTTCTTTAACACATACACCCTTATTTAATCACAATGACAATAACGGTTAGTAACTAAGCACTCAAATTCAAGCTGCTGTCATTAACACCTACACGCACTGCCAATCACGTACGTCACCAGCCAGGGTGCCACCAATTGCTAAGCAGTTGTTATTTCAATGGTAACTAAGCATCAACATTTTATCTGTTTAATTTTTAAAAAAATACTGTAGCAGCTACGAATTGACACCTCCTTTCTTAAAGAAGTATTTTATCGTCAAGTGTCAAACTTAGACAATAAATAAGTAGATTCTACGAGAATGATCGGTTTTTTATTTTAACTGTCATAGGCGGCCGTTCTAGACTGGTCATATTTTTCATAAAATCGATTTCGACTGGCAAAGCATATTACTTTTTGGCAACCGAGTTTTTTTAACCTAATTAAACCCCGCTGAATCCGAATTTGCCGGTTGCTCGATCGAAATCTTGACCGCAAGTGAGATATTTGACATTAAAGGTCCCTTTTTTTAGTTTTTCGTAAATAACTCTTAAACGGTGGCGCATAGCAAAAAATGTTCTATTACATAAGTAATCTGCATAAAATTGCCTACAAGAAAGATTCAGTACATTTTTTCGCTAGGATCAATATTCAAAGAGATATTAACGCGGGAAATTTAATTATAATCACTTCTAAGGTACCTTTTTTAGTTTTTCGTAAATAACTCATAAACGGTGGCCAATATCCAAACGATAATAATCTACACAAAATTTTGTACAAAAAAGATTCAGTAAAGTTTTTGCAGGGATCTATATTTAAAAAATAATAAAGAGGAAAAGTTAATTATAATAAATTCTAAGTTTCCTTGTTTTTATTTATTCGTTAATAATTTGAAAAGTATGACTCATAGCAAAAAAAATCTTATACATAAATAATAAACATAAAATTTCCTACAAGAAATATGTAGAACACTTTTCGCTAGGATCAATATTTAAAAAGACAAAGCAGCGGATAAGTTAATTATAATCAATTTTAAAATCCCGTTTTAGTTTTTTGTAAATAACTCGTAACAAACGGTGTCCCATAGCAAACTAGGTTTTTAAGAATAAATTATCTACATAAAATTTCCTCCAAAAAACATCTTGAACACTTTTCTCTAGGATAAATATTTAAAGCGATATTACTTAAAGGAACAAAGTTAATTACAATCAGTTCACAGGTCAGTTATTTTTAGTTTTTCGTAAATAACTCGTAAACGGTGGCCCGTTGCAAAACAATATTATACATAAATATTAAACATAAAATTGTCCACAAAAAAGATTCTGTACACGTTTTCGCTACGATCAATATTTAATCAGGTTTTAAAGGGGGAAAGTTAATTATAATTTGGCGCCGTGGGGGGGGAGGGGGGTTATCTGTTGCTGCTGTTAGGGCTGTGAAGACCTGGAGCCTGGCTCCCGCGGGCCGGATTGGACCGCTGTCGGCGGGCCGGATTGGAACCGCGGACCGGAGTTTGGAGAGCCCTGTAATACAACATATTTTGCTATGCGCCACCGTTTAACACATTCGACACCGCGTACCCGACTCTCGGGCACTCGTAAACTTTACTCAGATGGCGGCATACCCGCTAGTCGGGCAAGAGCTATAAACCTACACGCGACGCCGAAGTGCCCGACAGGCGGGCAAGCATTGCATCTTCACTACCTCAGGGCTGCCACTGCCACTAACAGAAAAAATTGTAAGTCTTCTGATTATTATGTGGTCGAAAAGTTGGTACAGTTGATTATTATATTTTATTACTTCACTTTGTATTTTTATTTACTTTACCTAATGCGATTACAAAATAAAAATTCTTATCAGTTGGTTACGTGAAATTGCATACACGGGTATGTATCAATAGGAGTTAGAATTAGGAGAAGAACAAAACGGGGAGCCTAAACAGATGAGACAGCTGATTTAATGTTATCCACGTACTTATACGAAAGTTACTTGGCACAGCCCTGAGCGTCCGCCGCTTGCCCGACTAGCGGGTTCGCGGCGTGCGGCATTGAGTTGCACGTCGTTGCCCGACTAGCGAGTACTGTCGGTTTCTGGGGTATTGTTTGAAATTTTGCCTGGTTGCGAAAGTGTTAAGAGTTATTTACGAAAAACTAAAAAAAGGGACCTTTAATGTCAAATATCTCACTTCCGGTTACGATTTCGATCGAGCAACCAGCAAATTCGAATTCAGCGGGGTCTAATTAGGTTAAAAAACCCGGTTGCTTAAAAGTAATATGATTTGCCAATCGCATCAAGAAGGAGAGCGATTTTGAATTTTTTTGTCTAGTCTATTCTTCCAAACCGTAGAGCATATTATATATGTTAATATATTTATTTAGCCCGCTTATTGTACTACAATATACTATACAGGGTGGCCCATTTAGATCGGCCAGTATGGGAAAATCTGAAACTATAAGATATTATACACCGATCTCTTCTTAGGAACCATGTCATCGATTTTAGTAACAAGAAAAACTGCATTCATACATTTAAAAAAAAATTATGTAAAATGTATTGAAAAAAATGGTGGTCTTTTCGAAAACTTACTAAAATAAATTAAAGGATATGGATACAATCCATTTTATTCATTTCAGACATCACGTTTCATAGTAACATTTACTGCTTAAGACCTACACAATCGATATCTAAATATAAATAGTCTTAGTGTATATGTGTACTCAGCTCGGGAATCGAACCCCGAACGTTTTGAAAAATAAAACTAAGACTATTTATATTTAGATATCGATTGTGTAGGTCTTAAGCAGTAAATGTTACTATGAAACGTGATGTCTGAAATGAATAAAATGGATTGTATCCATATCCTTTAATTTATTTTAGTAAGTTTTCGAAAAGACCACCATGTTTTTCAATACATTTTACATAATTTTTTTTTAAATGTATGAATGCAGTTTTTCTTGTTACTAAAATCGATGACATGGTTCCTAAGAAGAGATCGGTGTATGTCTTATAGTTTTAGATTTTCCCATACTGACCGATTTAAATGGGCCATCCTGTATAGTACTAAAATACGATGCCCCGAACCCCCGAATCGATCAAATAATGGAGGAGAAAATAATTAAATTAAAACGTAACACGTTCACTGTCCCAATCTGACATGTAAACCTTATGGCTTTGTAATAGAGGCTGGCCGTGGCCCCACGTGAGGAGCACGGGCAGTAAAGGTGTTAAAACATATCCAACTATAACTCCTCTCTTTATTTTGTTGGTTGGACTCATGATCCGCAAGAATGGTGCCTCCTCTTCTATAGATGCAGGTATGCGATAAAAACATCACTGCCATGCATATACGTAATCTAACTGTTGACCATAGGAATGACGAATTTTGTTTTTACAACTCAGCAGAGAGGATAGAGTATACGGAGTTATATATATATCTTTGAACTTATTGTTAGTATAACCTAGCAGTAAATATCAAATGGCATTCCGCACAGGAGTAATCTAAGGAACGCCCACTGCGGGTTCAATCCTACAACGTCCTGTTATAAAGTCGTAGGTACATACCTACACTACATGTGACATATCTTCAAAAAAATTGGGCAAGTGCGAGTCGGACTCGCGCACGAAGGGTTCCGTACCATATAAAAAAAAAACAAAAAAAAAAGCAAAAAAAAACGGTCACCCATCCAAGTACTGACCACTCCCGACGTTGCTTAACTTTGGTCAAAAATCACGTTTGTTGTATGGGAGCCCCATTTAAATCTTTATTTTATTCTGTTTTTAGTATTTGTTGTTATAGCGGCAACAGAAATACATCATCTGTGAAAATTTCAACTGTCTAGCTATCACGGTTCGTGAGATACAGCCTGGTGACAGACAGACGGACGGACGGACGGACGGACGGACGGACGGACGGACGGACAGCGAAGTCTTAGTAATAGGGTCCCGTTTTACCCTTCGGGTACGGAACCCTAAAAATATATAAACTAATGCGAAATTAACATAAAACCAGAAGACACAAATTAATAATAGAAATGAAACCCAAAAAATAAATAAAAAGCTGTAATCTCAAGGTGCGTACGACTGAGATTTGAACCCGCGGTCTCTGCTTTGAAAAGCAAACGCCCGTTACTGAGACCACAACGTGCCTTGACAATTGGCTCTAAATTCGGCTTCAGTTAGCTTTCGCTATGTGTCATTCGTTTTGACGATTCTGCTAAAAGAAATAGTTTGCAGTAAGTTGACCGAGAGGCCCCTGTCAAATGGTTGAAGGGCAAAACGTGAGATAGATGTATGTGATGACAAGACTGTACTGCTTTCGATGATTGTCAAAACGCTTTACCTGAAATAAGCATGGCTATCTTTCATTCAATATTCGACCATACTTGAATGCTTTAAAGTCTATTTTTCCATATTGTTCAGATATATTTGACACGTTGACCGCTTAGATACCAGTGGTTTTTTGACAGCTAAGGTATCAATGACTTGTTGTAAGTGTAGAAATTAATGAATAGCGACTGTTAACATATTTGTGACACGTTGAGCGCTCACAAGTAAATACAACCATGACAGTCAACAACTTTTTGACAGTTTAAACGTTTACCTCTCTTTGAGCACCTGGAGTGTATAGCGACTTCTGCTGCTGACTGTACAGTCACGCTCCGTGAATGTTTAACCTTTTAGGGTTCTAGCTAAATTGGTTGTTCAATTAGAGAAAACCCTATGGTTATACATAAATATCAATGTCCAACCGATTTTTATAAAAAAACCATGTTTCGGCCGAACTAATACAGCCTCCTAGCCTAGTGGGTGGTGACCTTGCCTACGAAGCAGGAGGTCCCGGGTTCAAATCCTGGTAAGGGCATTTATTTGTGTGTTCATCACAGATATTTGTTCCTGAGTTATGGACGTTTTTTATGTATTAAAGTATTTATTTATCTATCTACTATATGTATCGTCGTCTAGTACCCACAACACAAGCTTTGTTGAACTTACTGAGGAACTAGGTCAATTTGTGTAAGATTGTCCTATATATATTTTAGTTATATCTGCGTACGTTATGCACGGTGTCGATGGCGTGCAGCGCGTGCAGGCTGGCGGGCGCGCACGCGGCGGCGGGCAGCGAGTCCAGCGCGCACGGCGCGGGCTGCACGCTGCATATGCGACACAAACATGCGCCGAGCTTTTCTACGTCCGCACCTGTGAACCTGTTAACAAATACAAAAAACCGCATATCGGTTTTTTGAGCAATATTTTATAAAAAAAATAAAAAATAAAATAAAAATAATTTATTTCAGACTTTAGGTCCATTGGGGTTAGTATCATTATTGCTAAACTTAAAATTAGGGTTAACATCATATAAAACTAAAGAATACATTAAAATTTAAAAATAAAACAAAACTAATTTAACCTATGACCCGGTACATACGGAACTGGCGCATGCAGACCGAGCCAGTGCCTCATTAGGGGGCTGTCCCACGTTTCTGAGACAATGCCCAGGATTCTATTGGGGCTGTCCCGTATTCTGCTCAGGGTTGAAGCACACCCAGCACCTGTTTATGCTAGCTCTTCCGCGGGTAAGTCGTTAGAAAATGATGTTCGTTTTGGAATTAAAATGGCAACCACACACACTGTTTCGTAACGGTAGTCGTTTTATAGGTTTTCAGGATTCTTAAACCTACTTCTACATTTTAAATTAATACATTTATTTTCGAAATACATTAAGTCAAAATATCCAAAAATACAAACTTTGACAACAGTAAACATTGGCTCATATTTATAATTATTACATTATTACTAAGATTTTTTACAAGCTACAGTCAATTTAATTTAATTAAAACTTTATTAAGTACGTATGTTACTTAAATGATAACAGGTACTCACGTCGGTCGTATGTGCTGGAAGATGAGAGGGAAGATCTGGACTAGAGTCGTGAGGAAGTTTAGTGAAGGCGCGTATGTGTCCACGGGCTTGCCGTCCTCTGGCACTGTTAACAAAAACAGATTTATTGCAAACTGACGGATGTCATATCATAAACAAATCTAATAAGAAAATAAAAGAAGAAGGAAGGTGATCTTCTTTCCCCCTTATTCATAAACGTTTACTAAAGTTGACAAGCCGATAATAATCGTTTATCCCTTTCCGACGTATTAGTATGATGGAAAGGGACAAACGATTATTATCGGCTTGTCAACTTTAGTAAACGTTTATGAATAAGGGGGTTTGGAAGTAAGTTCTAGTGGAAGTATAGGTATCTTATATATGGAAGTAACTTTGAAGACGCTCGTCTCACTGATCTTGATGCGAAACGTCAGATACGTAAATCCCGGCCGAAACCCCCCTATAATAGGCCTGTTGCAAGTAACAAAGAATCATGGAAATAATGGTTTCAACGAAACATATATGTTAATATGATTCTAAAAAATGGCCCAATCTCAGTATAAACTGAAGGATTATTAATATATTCAATAAAATAAAAGTCCAAAATTCTCCAATCGGCCATTTTTACTGAAACGCCAATCAGAAACGTTCCAAACAGTGACGTCATCAATCCATAACATATTTCTTAGAGCAACATAGACAACCTCATTGACCGAAATCTATACGTGGGCACCAAAGAGTTCGAAAGGTGCAAAAAAAATGTTATTTCGCCACTAAACATTTATTACGTCCAAAAAATATTATTACACGATATAAAGTAGATATCTATTTGTTATTATTTAAATAAAATGCTAAATAATACTATATTTCAACAACAAACTTTTTTAATTATTTGGCTGAATGGAATTATCATTGCCATGTTGGCTGTCGTAACTAGAAAAAATGAAAAATTAAAAAGTAAAACCGGCGTTCGGTGATTTTCACTCAAAATTTACATGTATCTAAATAATTCATCTTAAACTGCAACCGTGTGAGAGTTTTTGTGTAAAATGAGTTATTGTGATAAATTTTTGTAATGTGTTTATCATCCCTAATCGTAATATATGGTGCTGAATTAACAATATCATTCGGATTCAAGGGAAATTCGTAACTGTAAGTATGTAAACAATATCTACCACCCTACCACCAACTAAATGATGACGTCACAAATGGCATGCGAGGCGTTTCCGCGCGAAGTTTAAACTAGCTATAATAAAATGCAATTATCTATGTTAAATCTTATGACTATAACTGAAATATAGTGTTTTTCGGAACTAATACAAGTGTACCGACGATAATAAAAGGGTTTTCAAAATTTGTCATCAGGCCTATTACACCTATAATATGTCTGGTCAACTTTACTGCCCCACCTGCGATAGAATTTTTAAAAGTAAGTTCAGCTTTGCAAGGCACATTCGAGCTCACGCTCGTAACTAGCTAGGGTCGCTTGTGCTGCTACACCTGGGGGGACACAACTATATTTAACCTGGGTCTGTGTTGGGCACGGCTTGTGCTATCCGGGTCCAGGCGGTCCAGGCGCTGCTCCACACGCGCTTCTGTAGGACGCTGTCGGGGTCCGCTTCTGCGGCGCGCCCAGCTGCTGACACTACTTCTTGGAACGACTTGAGAGCTGCTACGGACACCTGGGAAACAAGTATATAATTAAATAAGCACAAGATTAGATAAAGAACACGCATTCATCATATAAAATTACCTTCACATATTATTTCACAAAAGATATTAGATTTTGTCGGCTTATCGTAGGATTCGTGGAAAAAAAACTACTCATAAACAATTAAAAGATTAATGCTTACATATCCACGGGTATAATAGGGTATTATACTGTATTTAAAATAAATTATTTTACACCATGCATGAAATAAAGCACCAGATAATTATTAGAAAAACCGGACAAGTGCGAGTCGGACTCGCCCACCGAGGGTTCCGTAATTTTTAGTATTTGTTGTTATAGCGGCAACAGAAATACATCATATCACGGTTCGTGAGATACAGCCTGGTGACAGACGGACGGACGGACGGACGGACAGCGGAGTCTTAGTAATAGGGTCCCGTTTTACCCTTTGGGTACGGAACCCTAAAAACACAGATAGGAGTTATTTTTAAACACAAGTTCTATTTAATAAATCGGATTGAAATATAAAAAGTAGGTGAGTTGACCGTGACGTCACGATGTAATGCTTCATATAAATTCCATATTAGCAAATCGTTTTGACAGTTCTAAAAAGTAACTGATTTGACTAGTAGGAAAATACCCTATAGGGAATAAGGCATAACATATTTACCTCGTGACTCTTCCTTAACGCAAAGTCGGTTATGTAGTCAAGCAGGGCTGCCCAAGACCTGTTGAAATCGCCCACCGTGACGAGCAGCTGGAACCGCGAATGGAACACTCGCGACACCCCTGATAACGTCAGCACCTGAGGAGAGGTTCTTAGTTGTATTCGTAAGAAATACGGTCAAGGAATCCCGCAATAAGGTAAAACCGGGCTTGCAACATTTCTAAAATTGTTTTTCTTTTTTCGTAATTAAAAAATTTGACCCAAGTCGTAGTCGTTCGGTAGGGTGCCCAGAAGGCTGGCCGCATTGCCCCGCCGGATGGCAATAATGATCCGCTGGGCTAAATATAGTCAGCCCTCTGATCACCAGAAGCCTCTATGAGGCGCTTTGACAGCTCCCCATAGAGGCGACGCGCGCTAGGTCCCCACGGCCCCAATGTTTCCACAGCAAACGCCGCAAATATGTAGCGACTACCTAGTGTGACATATTTGCGGCGTTTGAGGCTTTCGGCTATAGTGTTTTTATTATGTTAAAAATTTGTTAATAAATAAATATTGAGTATATTTGCGTAATTTGAAGATCTGCTTTTAATTTAAATTTATAGGAATTACCTGTGTTTCAGCCCACTGTTTCTGGGCCGTGTTTCTGGTGTGATGTATAAGTATGTGCTCGCCGGTGTCCACTTTTTCTGAACTCGCTATGTTTGATTGTTTTTGGACCTGTAAAAAAGGTTTGATATAAAAGCTTACTTTTCACAAGTTTTGCTTAATAAAGCAGTTTCATCATCATAGTTTTCAAAGATCACCACAGCTCTGATAAATTACGGTTATCACTTTATAAAACAAAGTCCCCCGCCGCGTCTGTCTTTTTTTAAAATTATGAATGGGCTTACTCATGGCCACAGACTAGCCGAGGCGTAGACGTGGCCTACAATGGAGCGAGCTCGCCCAACTATCTGTCTGTTTGTATGTTCGCGATAAATTCGAAAACTACTGAACGGATTTTCATGCTGTTTCCACCTATCAATAGAGTGATTCTTGAGGAAGGTTTCGGTATATAATTTGTTAAGATTTTGGGTAACCCGTGCCAAGCCGGGGCGGGTCGCTAGTTACCGATATAATGTGATTATGCCGCTGTGGTAGTAGTCGAAGACCTCTAAAAAGCAATCGTAAATATCATAAAATGCTTCAATACTGCCTCAAAGTGTATCTAAAAAATTTGGTAAAATAAAAATATTACTTTGCTAATCCGCGAAAAGATAACGTGCTAGTCAATCAGTGCTAACCCGTTATACTTACTTGCGTATTTTTTACATGCAATTAATGTTACCACCCTCCCTCCCACCGCAAAAATAAATATAACAAACCACCACCAAAAGAACAATACTCGACACCTGTTTCGCCTCTCTACGAAGATGTTGACGGAGACTCCTCAGGAGATGTTGACGGTCTGACGCCCGGCAACGGAATCCGTTCCGTTCCGTTGCCGGGCGTCAGACCTTCACGGAGCACACTTTGAGAATAGCTAGTCTAACATATTTGAGGACTGACCTGCTCCAGCATAGGGAACAGCACGGCCAGCAGCGCCCGCCAGGCGGGCTTGCCCAGCAAGGTCCCGTGGGCGCCGATGCAGCTGAAGAGGGTCTGGCTGGCGGCTCGGCGGACGGGTGCTCGCGGTTCCGTACACAGCTCACCTAGATAGAAAAACGGAGTTTTGAATCCTTCGTGGATGAGTGAAAAGTGTGAGGTTGTGGAATAATGAAACTTTTTACAAAACACAAAGAAATAACAAAATTCAATAAATCTTCGTGTAAATGTTCGAATACTTGTTTACATATAAATATGTTTAGGCACCATTCGTTTTAATATGACTCTTCGCTTCGCTCGCCATCTAATTCTCTCTCAAGCCTAGCGCTGATCATACATCAACCTTTTTACCACCCGATAAGCCCCATAAAATGATCTCTTAAATTTGCATATAAGCTTGGGTGGTTTTTACACATCTTTTTTGCAGTGGATTTTTCATGCAAATACCTAAATTTAGCTATGCCTAAAGGCCACATAGCATGCTACGACTTTAATATACACTTACTCAGTCTGATGTAGAGACACATCCATAGTTTATCCAATGGGGGCAATTCAGCATGGTTGGGCACCTCGGGACAGATGGCCGCGTCGTTCGCTAGTGCTGCTGTTAATTTGTCCCGGTTGTGGTACAGGTAATCTGATATGTTCCACTGTGGATAAGACATTCTGAATCAGAACTTTAGGATCATGAAATTATCAATCGCTGAACAAGTAGGTAACACTCTGCATAAGGCTGACGGTCCGAGTATCCGATCGGCCGGTGGCGTAACTATAGGGTTGCAAAGCAGACAAAATGTCATGGGCTCCATGTCCAATAGGAACCCCATTTTGACCTAGAAGCTGTTAGCACAGGCCCTCATTGCTCCCATGAGATGAATTTGTTACAGGCCTCGGTTGGTTGGTGTTACGCCACTGCATTTGGAGATCCGCGCGAGACCAAAGGCCAAGCTTCGCATAAGGCCGAAGGCTCGAAGCGTCAGTTCGCACCACGCTATACAAAGCCGAAGGCCGAGCTGCAAAGCAGAACATGATAGTAGAAGATCTGCTAGTACTTGTGTCTCACCATGAGGCCGACGGCCGTGAGGCTGATGTTGAGGTCGCGGGTCTGCAGGGCGAAGGCGGCGGCGGCGGTGAGGACCCGGCGGAGGCAGCGCGGGCCGGCGCAGCCCAGTAAGTCGCCGGCGACCACTTGGGCGCATTGAAAGGCTGAGCGGATCAGTTGCTCACTGAAACATGATTAGTGCGCATAACTATAATTTGGCCAGTCGCTTTTCGGTGAAGGAAAACATCGAGAGGAAACCGGACTAATCCTATTAAGGCCTAGTTTCCCCTCTGCACAGTGTTTTATAGAAGCCAAAAAAGTGACATCCTCATTTTATTGCAAATTACTGAAGTTTAGATCATTACAAATGCGAGACTAAAACTCCCGCGTGTCCAATTTGCATAGTTTGTGTAATAAATCTTTGAAGATCGTGTTTTAGGCCCGCGGATTTTACGAAAAACGTTAATAATTTGCAAATTATTTTGTAAACGTTCCGTTGTTTAGTGCCATTGGATAAACCGTTCAAAGACGCAAATTTAGTGGCAATTGTGACTTCTCTAGGTATATTGGTTTTAAAGATATTAATGAATTTATTGTTTATGGTTTTCATTTTTTTTCTTCCATGTTCCGCCGTAGTAGGAGCCCATATTTGTATGACAGCTTCATTTATATGTCTTCTATCCACCCTATTTTTTACAAGACCTAATTCCGTGGAACATTCTAGTAATCATCGAAACACTTTATATCCGGGTTATCCGGCCGCTAGGGTTGGCACTTCGGTATTTTTATTTATACGCCATTTTCTTGGGGATATCTGGTTTCGAGTTCATATGGAAGAAAATGTGATCCCACAGCTTCGAGAACTGACTGCCTATACAGACACTACCTATCAGGCAAGTGAGAGTCGGGTTCGCTTACGAAGGGTCTAAATAAATTTTACCATGTCATACAGTGTACGATGACACGCATCCTCGATGTGCAACTCCAACTCGTACTTGACCCTAATTTAATTTAATTTTTAAACATTTAATAATTGGAATTTAAATTTAGGGCAGTACGTTTCAATATATTTTTTGTTTCAGATGCTGATATGGACTTAGAAGAGATACTGAATTTTAAAAGTATACCGGTGATGCCTGTGGATTCTGAATCGCCGTTTGGATCGCCAAGGCTTAAAAAAGAATTATTGAGAGAAATTTTTGATTTTTAGGCTTAGAGAAGTGGCTTCTGGACGATCTCCACACAGTTCTAGTTGTATTGTCGAGTGGTCTTCCAATAAACGCAGAGAAGTTTGACAATTTTTGTAAAGAACTAGCCCAAAAATATGTCAATACTTACAATTGGTGTCCTATGACAGTCACCATACATAAAGTTTTGGCCCATGGCGCTGCAATCATTCGAAACTCGTCTGTTCCAGTTGGTATGCTTTCCGAGCAAGGAACAAATATAGGCGTCACGATCGAGAACACCATACTCGGAAATCGGATAGGATAAAAACAATGTCTGATTTGTTTCACAGAGCACTAGTCTCATCAGATCCAGTAATTTCCGAACAACGGATGTCACAGAGAATAAAATATATTAAAAAACGTCCCCTACCATCTGCCGCAGTAGCTTTATTGAAAGCACCGCAATCACCACAGGCACAGGAATCTCAGGAGGAAATCCCAACACCAACATCCGAGTTCTGTCCAGACGACAGTTATTACGAGGTGCAAGATGGGGCAGAGAGCCTCGAAGTAGAAAATGATGACCCGACCTGATGAGCCGATTAAAAACAGATATATACAGCAGTGTTTCACCTTACTGCATGGTAATGAGGTCCAAAATTGTATACGTCTCTTTGTAGTCGACTGTCATACAGGTAACGACCAAAATGTAAATATTATCTACCCTAATTATAAAGAGGAAGAATTTGTAAGTTATCTATAGCTAATAAATTACTAAATCTTAAAAAAACTTATTATTTCATATATGTGTAGGTTTTTATTAACATATTAAAGTTTATTTTTACCACCCATAAAAGTGCTATACTGTGTATACAGCGTTAATATTATATCCGGGTGAACCCGGCTATTGGTAGTGGCAGCCCTGACCGAAAATTTTAATTGGCTTTAAATTCAATCTTCCACGGAATTAGGTCTTGTTAAAAATAGTGTAGATAGAAGACGTATAAATGAAGCTGTCATACAAATATGGGCTCCTACTACGGCGGAACATGGAAGAAAAAAAATAAAAACCAATAACAATAAATTCATTAATATCTTTGTAACCAATATACCTAGAGATGTCACAATTGCCTCTAAATTTGCGTCTTCGAACGGTTTATCCAATAGTACTAAACAACGGAAAGTTCATAAAACTATTTGCAATTTTTTTTAAGTTTTTCGTAATATCCGGGTGCCTAAAACACGATTTTCAAAAAATTATTACACAAAACTACGCAAATTGGACACGCGGGAGTTTTAGTCTCGCATTTGTAATGATCTAAACTTCAGTAATTTGAAATAAAATGAGGATGTCACTTATTTGGCTTCTATAAAACACTGTGCTCTGGATTGGAAGGTCAGTTGGCAGTCGCTACGTCAATTCTTGGGATTAGTTGTCAAGCGGACCCAGGCTCTCGTGAGCCGTGGCAAAATGCCAGGATAACGCGAGGAAGATATGAACTGTGATTTGGCAAAGGGTGGCTGTTAGTGGCTCTCAGCCTCCGACTGTTATGTACCGTCTTCTATCATACCAAAAAGGAACAGTGAAGAATAGTTTTTTGTCCTACTTATTTGAGTTTGCCGAGCTAGCTAATAAATAGCCAATATGGCATACCGTTTTAGCGAACCAGACGAAGCAAAAGTTAAAGCTTAGAGGTCAGGCCTTTGCTGTTATGTGCGTCAATTTGAATATCTTAACTCTAAATTGTCAGTCCGTAACAATACTTAGAATTCAGACTGCTCGCGCTAACTTAAAACCCTTGGCTGTGAGGCTTCAGAATCACTTGAACAGGGATACAATCTTGTACGCTATTTTCTCACCTGTGTTGCGAGGATATGGCAGAGATGATCTCCATCATGAGCGGCCAGGCTGCGCCGAGCTGTTCCCCGCGTGAGTGGAGCAGTCGAGCTGCGCACTCTAGCTGTCTCGCTCGCACGTCGCAGTGCCGGACAGCGCATAACTCTGATAGAGGTTCTAACAGGAGGCGTTCTCGAGCCTGAAGAAAAATTTAAAAATATACTCTGCGGCAAATTTAAAAAAATTGGTATGGATTACAAAAAAATCAGTCATTTAATATGTACAGTTTGAAGCAGGGACCGAATACCGGTATTTGTTTCATACAAATTAACCGGTATGCAATTTCGGTATATCGGTTGTTTATTGCATTTTAATTAGCTAATCTGACAACTCATTGTCCTTACCTAAATATCATTCTAGAATATCAGAGAAATATTGCGAATGCTATGTATTATTTAGATTTTTAGGTATACCGGTAACGGTCCCTGGTTAGAAGCATAATACCAACCTCATTGACAAGGTGCGGGTTATTGTGGTGGTACTGGAATGCGGCCTGGACCAAATACGTGATGGCCTCCACGCCCCACTCTCGCATTCGTATGTGGGGATGTTGGCATACCTGCAAGATAGATACAATTTAACAATACATAATAAATTATACCTAAGACAAAGTCTCGTTGGCACCAAACCGTCTGTCACCGTTAAAGCGTTCCCTAAATTTATTTGTATGGGATATTTCATACTTCCCTGCTGTTTGACGTTAATCTGTCTGTTAAATGTGGTTGGTGCAACTGGGCCTAAATGAGCAGACATTCGTAGGCAAAATACACATTAGTATTATCACATTAGGCTACAAACTTCCAATGCTGGACATCCTCAATGGTCTCACCAACAACCGGCAGTTCGTCGATCTGTGTTGGGGGTCTGCTATGTTTCTGCTCCAGGGCTCCGCCTATTTCCACAATATATAAAATGAACATATAGGTACTTACTTCTAAAAGATGATTGGTGATGGGTCTCCACATGACTTCTATCCTGTGCATATTAGCGAGGCCTGTTTCTAGAAGCTTGGCGACCGCAAACAATGATGGCTCCTGGAATAATACATTATTATTACTCCTAGACTTTTTAGCGTTCCGTATCCAAAGGGATAAAAACGGGATCCTATTACTAAGACTCCTCTGTCCGTCTGTCTGTCTGTCACCAGGCTGTATCTCATGAACCGTGATAACTAGGCAGTTGAAATTTTCACAGATGATATATTTCTGTTGCCATTATAACAACAAACACTAAAAACAGAAAATAAAAGAAATATTTAAGTGGGGCTCCCATACAAAAAACGTGATTTTTTTTGCCGTTTTTTGCGTAATGGTACGGAACCCTTCGTGCGCGAGTCCGACTCGCACTTAGCCGGTTTTTTAATAGGTGTTAACCTTTTAGCAGGCTGACATTTCAGAAATGACAATAGAATGCCAGTCTTACTCATCGAAAATAGATCGCATGTTTGAAGCGCCGTATGTGGGAAATATATATCCCTTAGCCTGGTAAAGGGTTCATTTAAAGAATGGACTCGTATAACCTGCCTAGCCAAGGTGACAATCGCTATCGCTACGACAACAAAACGCTTTGTGTCTCTCTATCACTCTTCCATATTAGTGCGACAGTGACAGTTGCGTTTCGATCGCTACGGAGCGTTAGCGATTGGCATGTTGGCTACGCGGCCTGAAATATTTTAACCACGTTTTCATTTTATAGTTAAAGTTATTCGGGTAATTAGGGCTGAACCGGTAGAAATTGATTATTTGAATTGTGTCCTCTAATATCCAAGAAGTAGTAGTAGTAGTAGTAGTAAACTCTTTATTGTACAAAAAGACATATTAAAAATAACATACAATTAGTAAGAAGTACAAAGGCGAACTTATCCCTAAGAAGTAGTCCAATAACTTGAGGATATTCAATCGATAGTAACTTTCTCTAGCCCTACGCTCGAACAGTAAAGGCAGTGCTGTCGGTGCTCTGTGAAGAAGATCCTCGAAAGGATCGAAACGGAAGAATTGTATATCCTTTCCATGGTGGAATTTCTCAGTAAATTCTACTACTTCCTCGCGACCACATGAGGTCGTTATTTTGTGCACCAAGGCTCTCCATTCTGCACGATTTTCCGCCTTCCTAATAATAGGCGCCTGTGTAGATCCCTGGCAGGCCTTATTTACAATGTCCACCCAGCGGGTTGGTGGATGTCCACTACCCCATCCTCCATCCACCATGCCAACCATAATGCGCTTTTCAAAGTTGTCCGGCTCCCGTCTGGCTCAGTAACTTACCCTGTTGGAATAAGCGAGTTCCATAGCCTCGTTGCTGAGTTTACAAAGCGCATCAATGAGATGGTGTAACGCCACGTCGTCCAGGTTCTTTGAGGACTCGAACACTCCTGACAGCATTGCTGACAGCGCTGCAAACAATATTGTTGTTAGCTCACATTCCGAAGATATTAAAACTAGGTACCTAGGAATATGGTTGCGTTTATCGTCTACTAGCGACCCGCCCCGGCTTCGCACGGGTAGTTCAAGCAATTTAAACAAAGCCTTGACAAATTATACACTTAAACCTTCCTCAAGAATCACTCTATTGATAGGTGAAAACCGCATGAAAATCCGTTCAGTAGTTTTTGAGTTTATCGCAAACAAACACACAAACAGACAGACGAGGCGGGGGACTTTGTGTTATTTATAAGTGATTGATCGTACCATGCGCGTCTCTGGCAAACATGATCAAAGTTCAACGAACCTGGCAGGTCGGCCATGACAGCGGAGGTGCTCATGACAGCGTTGGCGTCAGCGCTGGCGCGCGACGCCTTCATGGATCCGCCGGTGGAGGGCTTCAGGCCCAGGATCCATACCTGTGAGAGTACAACACATAAATTTGGTCAAACCAATTTGGCAGTCAGTAAAAACCAGGAAAACCATACTCATCCTTTTCTTTTGGGTGCTAGTACTAGTGTAAGACAAAGATAGTATGATTCTCTCTGTCTATGTTTGAAATGAGACAGTCCTTTGACAAACTATATTTAATAAAGGCCCAGTATGCCTTAGCGAGCTCAGGGTCAGCGTCAACCGACCGTAGTAGATATATCACCCGTTTTTGGAATTACATAGGTGTTCTTTTAGCACACAATTTTTGGGCGATTTGAAGGCTTTTGCTTTCTCCTCTAGAGTCCGTTTTAGCAGACGTGGCTCACTCCGCGATTTCGTCGCGTCGCTACAAGTACATGCGGCCCACACCAGTTTTGGTGTCTAGCAGTAGTAGTTGTCGCGCACCGCTATGGAACGGACGCCTGCTCGCGCTTGCGTCACCTGGCGGTCATATCTGTCGTAACAGACGCGTTTTGTTAGAGAGTGAACCTTTTGTACTATTATTTATTCTGTGGCCTTAGCGAACTTAGTCGGTTGGCGATGATTTGTATCGGAGGCGAAGATCCACTTCGGGTCGTCGCGCCACGACAACAGTAAGCAAGTATGTAAAGATAGAATACTTCGCCTCGTTTGAATGTAAGTACCTCTTTCGCCTCAATATTATAGACTATGACAGACAGAGGTTGGTAAACTTTTGAGAAGAACCAACCGTAATAGAAATCTCCAGTTTTTGAATTACATAGTCGTCAATGTTCATTTAGGGGTAGTCTGAAAATAACAGTACGCTTTAAACGTACAATTTTTGGCTGCAGTCCGTTTTAGTCTGCACTTCTGTTCAGATGTAGTGCATAATTGTTTTCCATCGTATTTTCTCGGAAACCTTCGTATTTGTCATGCTACTTCAGTCAACGTCAGTACTTTTCGTACCGAGACTGACTGAAATAGCAAGACGTTTGTAGGTTTCCGTAAAAATACGATGGAAAATAATTATGCACTACATATGTAATGCTATTTGGCCACACTACTACTAAAATTCATGAAGGACATCAAGGGCGGTGAAGTGGCTGTCGGTGCCATCACTACTGCCGCTATGGGAACATTACCAGGTGCTGCAGGGTGGTGAGGACCGGCAGCCAGGCCTGCTGGATGCTGTCACCGTCGCGCTGTGCCGCATACAACAGGGCCTTCATGGCGGTCACGTGGCGGGAGACCATCACTACTGGGGGACATTACCAGGTGCTGCAGGGTGGTGAGGACCGGCAGCCAGGCCTGCTGGATGCTGTGGCCGTCGCGCTGTACCGCGTACAGCAGGGCCTTCATGGCTGTCACGTGGCGGGAGACCATCACTACTGGGGGACATTACCAGGTGCTGCAGGGTGGTGAGCACCGGCAGCCAGGCCTGCTGGATGCTGTCTCCGTCGCGCTGTGCCGCGTACAGCAGGGCCTTCATGGCGGTCACGTGGCGGGAGACCATCACTACTGGGGGACATTACCAGGTGCTGCAGGGTGGTGAGCTCCGGCAGCCAGGCCTGCTGGATGCTGTCGCCGTCGCGCTGTGCCGCGTACAGCAGGGCCTTCATGGCGGTCATGTGGCGGGAGACCACCACTACTGGGGGACATTACCAGGTGCTGCAGGGTGGTGAGGACCGGCAGCCAGGCCTGCTGGATGCTGTCGCCGTCGCGCTGTGCCGCGTACAGCAGGGCCTTCATGGCGGTCACGTGGCGGGAGACCATCACTACTGGGGGACATTACCAGGTGCTGCAGGGTGGTGAGCACCGGCAGCCAGGCTTGCTGGATGCTGTCGCCGTCGCGCTGTGCCGCGTACAGCAGGGCCTTCATGGCGGTCACGTGGCGGGAGTCCACCACTACTGGGGGACATTACCAGGTGCTGCAGGGTGGTGAGCACCGGCAGCCAGGCCTGCTGGATGCTGTCTCCGTCGCGCTGTCCCGCGTACAGCAGGGCCTTCATGGCGGTCATGTGGCGGGAGACCACCACTACTGGGGGACATTACCAGGTGCTGCAGGGTGGTGAGGACCGGCAGCCAGGCCTGCTGGATGCTGTCGCCGTCGCGCTGTGCCGCGTACAGCAGGGCCTTCATGGCGGTCACGTGGCGGGAGGTCACCATGACGAATGATTGCTGTTGGCCTGTGGAAGAACACAAACATGGCAATTGTATTCTGCTGTTTGATGGCCTCCTAGCCTAGCCGGTAATGTGTGGGTAATACCCACAGCACAAGCCTTATTGACCTTCCTGTGGGACTAGGTTTTTTTTTTTTGTAATCTTATTTATTTTAAAAGCCATACATCTTATGATTAAGTCGGCTTAAAAATAATAACATTGTAACTTAAACTTTAGGTGTTACTTAAAACAATTGGGGTTACTACTTAAGGAGTATTTTTATAATATTCAGATCTAAGGTCCAATGACTGTATAATGAAACTTAAAAATCTACCACTATATTCGGTAGTAAACCCTGAGCTTAAGATTTGATGGAAGAAGAAGAGGAGATCCCCCGCAGAGCACCGAGTTTCTTTTAAAAGATCCAACCTAGATTGTTCGTTGATTTTACACTCGAGAACTAAGTGAAGGAGGTCCTCCTCTCTCTCGCATCGTGTACAGTTTGGATCGTCTCTTTTTTTCATTACGAAATTAAATTTGTTGAGTGGGACGTGATAAGTTCGGGTTCGAAAACAGATAACTATTTCCTTTCTGTTGAGGTTTCGAGAGGCAAACCAAGGTATGCGTGGTGGTTCGTCTACAATGGTCCTGTACCAGATACCTTTGTTTTTTGAGCACTCATTGAAATAGGATTTAAATTTAATGTAACTGTCGGTTTTAACTTTTGGAAGATGATCAGTATAGTGCGGTACCGTATCGAGAGGTATTCCGTTCTGTAGAGCCTCGGATGCAAGTGAGTCTGCTACCTCGTTACCCCTAATGCCTGTGGGACTAGGTTGATCTGTCTAAAATTGTGCTATAGTATTTATTTTATTTGTACAAATTTCAAGTTATATTAACACATTCATTGCCACTAAGTGCTACGGGTTACGCTCGTAGCTCGTAGCCACATTTTCGCCGTATGGAGCGCGTAGTCGCTACGAACAGTGTACCCGACTGTCGGGTTCTTGGCCCTGAATATGTTAATGTTACGGTTTCTGACAGTACTACAGCCAGTAACTCCTGCACTCTCTACTGGGGCCCATTTCTCGAACGATATTAGTCTAATATTATTAGTGTGTTGTTATGGCAACCCATACGATTTGACAGTTCGTGGACTAATAATATTAGTCTAATACCGTTCGAGAAATGGGCCCCTGGGGCCGATTGCATAACAAACTACAACTAATATTACAAGCGGAACTCCTTATTTAATAAGTGAAATTAGAAAAGGAGAGCCGAGCGCCGGCACGCAGTACTGCGCGGGCAGCGCGGCGCGGCACAGCGCGGAGATGCACGCGTCCCGCCCTACTGTGTGCCCCACCTGTTTACCTGATGCAGGAGCGTGCTGCGGCAGCGGTGTGCCGACCCACACGACCTGGTGGCGGTGGTCGGGGTCCGGGTGGGGCGCGGCGTCGCGCCGCCACGGGCACGGCAGCGCGCCGAGCGCCGGCACGCAGTACTGCGCGGGCAGCGCGGCGCGGCACAGCGCGGAGATGCACGCGTCCCGCCCTACTGTGTGCCCCACCTGTTTACCTGATGCAGGAGCGTGCTGCGGCAGCGGTGTGCCGACCCACACGACCTGGTGGCGGTGGTCGGGGTCCGGGTGGGGCGCGGCGTCGCGCCGCCACGGGCACGGCAGCGCGCCGAGCGCCGGCACGCAGTACTGCGCGGGCAGCGCGGCGCGGCACAGCGCGGAGATGCACGCGTCCCGCCCTACTGTGTGCCCCACCTTAGAGAAAGGATTACGTTCAAAATAAGACAAGAGGTATGAGATACATTTAATCAGATATTAGTATTACTGCGTTACGCTTCGAGCAACACGGAAGGGAGTCGGCATTCGCACTATTTTCCCTCTCTTGAGGTACAAGATCAACTTTACTGTGCACGCACACAACTAGCGCGGTGCGTGTTGTGACTCGTCCGTGCACAATAAAAAGATCGAGATGTGCAAGATTTGTCTTTGACGTTTCTATGTATCTGTGTCGTCATTACAGATTGTATTTTGTATGTAGTGAGTGATAAGTGCGACTGTGTGCACGTTTCCCCCGCAAAAAATCGCAGAACAATTTGTACGGGAACATATAGCTTGGGCCCCTCCCTTCCGCCGTGTCGGAAGCCGGTGTTACTCGAAGGCGTTACGTAAATGATAAAGAATCAGTGCATTCTATACTGCATCACTTTCGTGTCGGCAAGTCAGAAAAGGGCTATAGTTTTCGACGGTACCTTCAAGAAGGACGTCACCTTTTAGGGTCGGCAACGCGCATGTAACGCCCCTGGAGTGGCATGAGTCTATAGCCTACGGTGACTGCTTACCATCAGGCGAGCCGTATACTTGTTTGCCACCGATGTGTTATTAAAAAAAAGTAGCACACTCGGAATAAAATATCTTGAATGTTTTTCCTTGACTCCGCTGGGCGAAAAAGGGTTTAACCTTTTGGACGCCAATGACCGATATATCCGCACCGCAGGTCCAACGCCAAAGACGGATCAATCGGTCACAGACCACAGAGCAACATAGACCTACGTGCATATGCATAAAGTTCAATTTCAGTTTTGACACTTCGGTGACGTGGCGTCCGAGTGACAAACAGCTTTTCTGTTTGACACGGCGTCGAAAAGGTTAAAGTTTGCCTAGATATTAATATAGAACGTACCTTTCCGCTAACTCGGGCCAGAGTTTGTATGGCACGCAGAATGTTCTCTAGCTCGCCGATGCTCGCCTCCGCCAGAACTGATAGACCCCACACTAGGCCGCACCACGATGATTTTAGAAGCTGAAATAAAGTAAGTAGTAAGTTAGTTAACGTGACTCTTGCAGGCCGTTGTTTATTAGATATAAGATATTACCACTACCATGTCTTTATATTAAAGAGGTGGCAATGTTTGTTAAAAAACACCCACAACTGTTTGAAAAAGTAGCCAGGTATAATAGAAATTTTCGAAACAATAATAAATTAACTAGTATTCATTGCCCACGCACTGTCTTCTATAAGAACAGTATTTATTTCATGGCTATTAAAACATTTAATTGTATTCCAGACGAATTTAAATCCTTTGATGATATCAAATTTAAAAAACATATAAATGAATGGTTACTGCATAGAATGTTACACAATTAACGATTTTTTAAATAATAAAGGCTGTTTGTAATTACTATTACATATATTATATAAAATGAAATTGTTTACTTGAAATCGATTGTCAATCAGTTTTAGTTATAATTTATTATGCTTAGCCAAATGTAATTATGTTATTATACCTACTTATTATGTTGTTTATTGACATTAAATATGTTTTCAGCTTTAAGTAACAAATATTGTACACCATTAAGATGGTAGGCTATGGTTTTAGTACCTATGAAATGTAACACCTTTTATGTATACCTATAGTCACAATAAATATATGTATTATGATTATGATTATGGTTTAGTAAGTAAATATCCTTTATTTCGCCATAAAGTTAAATAAAAAATAAATAAAAAAGTGAAATACAAGCTTAAGACTAGGTTAACAGGCGGTCTTATCGCTAAAAAGCGATCTCTTCCAGACAACCTTTACTTTGCCTTGCTTTTACTTTACCTTGTTTCTTTAGACTCTGTACTAACGTAGATTTCAATATAGGTACTTATTCAATTGCGGCAACCATTCGAATCACGTCTATAAGCGACTAGCGATCCGCCCCGGCTTCGCACGGGTCAATAAATTATATATCTAAACCTTCCTCAAGAATCAATCTATTGATAGGTGAAAACCGCATGAAAATCCGTAAAGTAGTTTTTGAGTTTATCGCGAACATACAAACACACAGACAGACAGACGCGGCGGGGGACTTTGTTTTATAACGTGTAGTGATAGATATATGTATATTAAATGACGTTTCGTATTTCATATTATCACCTCCACATACAGGGTGGCTAAAAATATCTGCATTCCCGTTGCCAGGGAGGTTTTGGGATTATACTGAGCAACTTTTACTATGGAACTAACCCCGAAATCACGAAAAATAATTTGGCTGTTTGATACATTTTGGTCTGGTCCATTTTCTATTCCCATAGGGTAAATTTTTTGTCGCGATGTCGGGGTTGGTTCCATAGTAAAAGTTGCTTAGTATAATCCCAAAACCTCCCTGGCAACGGGAATGCAGTTATTTTTTAGCCACCGTGTATATAACCTTCCAAATCGTGTCTCATCAAACGTTCACGTGCAAGTTCCGCATACGTATCCGGTGTACACAAGCCTTTATAAGTACTACAATTAATCAAAACCTTGTTATCGAAAAGTAATTCAATTACATAGGCAAAACAACATTAGAATTAAGGAGGTAATTACTAATTAAATAAATTAGTACTTATAAATACAGTATAAGAATTAAATTAACCTATAAAGGACCCAATCATAAAAAGTTCAAGTTCAGTTTTATGAATATATCGTTAAAAACGAACCTGCAACTTGAGCTGCCTCTCCTTGTCCTCGACGTCTTCAATAATCGGCTCCACCACGTTGGAGTTCTGGTCGGAATTCTCGCTGTGATCGTTGTTCGTCACTTCTTTGGTTTCACTCTTTGTTTCTGAAATCACCGTTACATGAGAAACTGCTGCAATAATCAACCTTACTTTCTAGATTTCAATTTTAATAAGAAGGTTCGAAGGTCGATCACATCGTAAAGTATGTGAAAACGAAGACCGGATTCATCCTGAGGGTCGCGAAGTTGGAATCTCGACACAATGCGAATTTTAATTCGTTTGTGGTGAGCGTTCCGACTGAACATCTAAGCGACCTTCACCAAGGAGGAGTTTTGGCCGAAGGGTGTCAAGTTTCGGCGGTTCCGCGGCCGGCTCCCAGACACTGCGGGGTTGCGAACTGCTTCGCAACCATAATGTGATTTATAGTGTTTAGTTTTAAAATATATTTTTATGATATGTATGCTTAGTTTTAAGGTATTTATGTATGGGCCACTAGTTGCCTGAAATAAAAAAAAACATTTTCATTTTTTTTTTCAAATCCTGGCTCGTACCAATGAGTCTTTCGGAACTTATGTACGAAATGTCATTTGATATTCACCACTAGCTTTTCGGTGAAGGAAAACATCGTTCGTGATGAAACCTTCTTTCAATTCAAAGGTGTGTGTGAAGTCCCCAATCCGCATTGGGCTAGCGTGGGGACTATAGGCCAAGCCCTCTCGCGCATGAGAAGGAGGCCTTTGCCCAGCAGTGGGACATAACAGGCTAACAAATAAATAAATACCTTTCTCGTGGTTGCCATTTTTATTCGAGTTAATTTCCTTCTCTTCGCTTTCGTTCGGCAACTCGGCATATAGTTCTTGCAACCTAAAATAAATTGCATAATATATAAATCAGATAAAGATTTTTATAATTTGATACTCGTATCATACCCTGACTCGGAATAAAGTCGACTTTGTGATTATTGTGGTAAGGTAGAAAATTTATAAAAACAATTGGTCGGTATCATCACCTCTGACCTGCTAGCATGATAGCTTGCGTTCTCGCGCGCGACTCCACACATCAAGCGCGACTTCGAGTGTAGTCTCGCGTGCGAGAACGCACCTTATGCTAGACCGCCAGATCTCATTAGTTTTTCGTTTATATCTTCTTTCGTATCGTTCTGTATTTTGTCACTCGTTCCTTATTCGTCTTATTCGCTTTTTATCTGTATCTACTTTGGTCAAAGTCTCTCGTCGTCGGCGACAAACTTGTCTCTCGCTTAATATGTCTTATTTGTTTTTCAGAGGGTATAAATAGGTAGTTTAATCTTAAAGCTTATCTCTTTCACTAACCTGAAATACTCGTCCCCTTCAACAGTGATAGCGATAGATCTAATTATTTCCATGAGGCACGCGTACGCGACGGAAATCCCGTAGCCGTCCTGTATTGTGGGTGCTTCGTTGCGGTCCAGCATTTCTAAACTGGAGAAATAAAACAAGGATTAGTTAGGTTTCAGTGGTGAAATAAACATAGTACCGATGTAGTGCATAATTGTTTTCCATCGTATTTTCACGGAAACGTACGAACGTGTCTTGCTATTTCAGTCAATATCAGTACAAGATACAAGGTATTTATACATAAACAATGTCAATAGGGTATTTTCCTACTAGTCAAATCAGTTACTTTTTTAGAACTGTCAAAACGATTTGCTAATATGGAATTGATATGAAACATTACATCGTGACGTCACTGTCAACTCACCTACTTTTTATATTTCTATCCGATTTATTAAATAAAACTTGTGTTTAAAAATAACTCCTATCTGTGTTTTTCTAATAATTATCTGGTGCTTTATTTCATGCATGGTGTAAAATAATTTATTTTAAATACAGTATAATACCCTATTGTGTTTGAATTTAATACATACAGTAGAAGCATAACATTAAATTAGTAAGTATTTTTTGTACTGACTGAAACAGCAAACACGTCCGTAAGTTTCCGTGAAAATACGATGGAAAATAATTATGCACTACATCGGTACTTATTTTTGTTGCAATTTAGAGGCAGGCAAAAGGAATAAATGGGAAAATAATATAAGGATAAGAATTCTAAAGTTAAAATGACGTTTAGAATTTCATGTTTATGTATGATATATTATTTGTTTATTTATTTATTTAAAAATTTAAATCAGGCAACAAGGCCCATATTACAAATACCTTACAGACTAACATACAAATGCATTTTATAGACATAAAAACCGGGCAAGTGCGAGTCGGACTCGCGCACGAAGGGTTCCGTACCATAATGAAAAAAAAAAACGGAAAAAAAATGCAAAAAAAAACGGTCACCCATCCAAGTACTGACCACGCCCGACCTTGCTTAACTTTGGTCAAAAATCACGTTTGTTATATGGGAGCCCCGTTTAAATCTTTATTTTATTCTGTTTTTAGTATTTGTTGTTATAGCGGCAACAGAAATACATCATCTGTGAAAATTTCAACTGTCTCACGGTTCGTGAGATACAGCCTGGTGACAGACAGACGGACGGATGGACGGACAGCGAAGTCTTAGTAATAGGGTCCCGTTTTACCTTTTGGGTACGGAACCCTAAAAAACGAAACACTATTTAGGCGACAAAACAGCGTGGCTCCGTTGAATCGTCTGGTCTTGTGTCAATAAGTAGTAGTTAATGTAGTTCTCCTCCTAAGGCCCAGCCATACAAATTTGCCACTGAAATTTGAACCTATCCTGCAGGGAATAGAGTTGAGTTTGTTTTGTTTGAAAATTGAACTAAACAAAACAATTGCAACTCTATTCCTATTTTAATATGGTTTAAATTTCATCGAAATGATTAAGTACTATAGGTAGGACCTTGGGCCTTAGGAGGATACGAGTATAACCAACTGGTAGCGTCGCAATCATGATTACGAATGGTCAACTGGGGCACTTACTATACGGACTTGGCGGTACCCGGTTCAAACGTGACGCAGAGCGGAAGCCATACTCCCTTCCAGTAGAACCCGGACTGCTGAGGTATGCCTTGAGCGCCTGCAACAAATATTAAACTTATAACACTTCAGTGAAAACGGGTTAATTTTGTAGGTTAAAAGGACACACATGAAGGCACAAGAGTTTTGAAGTACCTTTTTAGGGTTCCGTACCCAAAGGGTAAAAACGGGACCCTATTACTAAGACTCTGCTTTCCGTCTGTCTGTCTGTTCATCTGTCTGTCTGTCACCAGGCTGTATCTCATGAACCGTGATAGCTAGGCAGTTGAAAATTTAACAGATGATGTATTGCTGTTCCCGCTATAACACCAAATACTAAAAGCAGAATATATTTGTTTTTATTTTTATTTATTTATTATAGTAAATATTTAAGTGGGTCTCCCATACAACAAACCTTCGTGCCCGAGTCAGACTCGCACTTGGCCGGGTTTTTGTTCTTTGTTATCATTTTTTTTATCATAAACATTGTATTTGTTAAGTGGGACATGTACAGTTAGCTGCAGGGAAAAGTGACCCCCCCAGAATAGAAGTGTGTATGCAAAGGTGCTAAGCGAATAGTATTGTTGACTGTACATGCATTTACATTAAAAAAATACAAAGTATGAAGTGGAAACATCAAATATTAAAAACCTTATCACGAACATTTTTCTAAGCTACTCTACTAGGTCATGAAGTGTCACAATAGTTGCGAAAATGTATATCTTACGCGTTGTATTATTTCTTGTAACCGTTAGTTTTGTTTATACTGATGCAAATGAAAATGATAATATTACAGAAGATAAACGTGTTTTAGGTAAATATTAGATAATTTATTGACTCCTCGGGCGAAATGCGAACTAGCGCGGGCGCGAGCGACGGATTTTAACTACAATGGCACCTGCGTGCGTGCGCCCGCAACGTGCAAAGCGTGGCGTGGTGACTCCGCGATTTCGTCGCTTTGCTACAGGTAGCTAAAAGTACATACGTTCGGCCCCAATTTTGGGGTTTGCCATAAGCCGCGCGTGGCGCTGTCGCCACCTAGCGGCCATATCTGTGCTGATCGTAACAGACGCGTTTTGTTAGAGAGTGAGTCTTCTGTACCTAATACTATTATTTATTCTGTGTCCGTGCACCCGCGCCAGCTAGCGGACGCCCTATCCTCCTAAGGCCCAAGGTCCTACCTATAGTACCTCTTCAGTTCTATGAAATTTAAATCCTATTCAACTGGAACAGAGTCGCTTTTGCTTTGTTTCGTTCAATTTTCCAACAACGCAAAATCAACTCTATTTCCTACACCTACACTATAGGCTCAAATTTCTGTGGCAACTTTTGGATTTTTCATTTGTATGGCTGGGCCTCAGGAGGCTATAACCGCAGATTATACGTATAATATCTACCTTACAGCAAGTCGCATGTAGTTCATAACATGTTCGACCGAAGTTTAGGTTTCGGCAAGTTTCGCCATAAAAATTATGTTTCGACAGAAGGTTCGGTTTCAGCCAAAGAATGCTGTATTTTACGGCCGCGCCGAAACAGAATTTTCGGTAGTATACGACCGAAGTATTGGTTTTGGCAAAAATCCGGCCCCGTTCGGACACTATTCTATACACTACACTACACGTACACTATTGAGAACACTATTGAGGTGTGCAATAAAGAGTATGTATTTGTATTGTGTTCATAACCACGCAATACGAGTATATGTCTATCTATTTCAGCGCTGATGAAGGAAAGAAAACGATACCAAAAAGTGCGATGCTCGCGTCGCTTCACGCCAGGGACTTGTATGGACCCAGTTCGGCCCGTGTGGACCTTTGTAGCCCCTTTACAGTCCTGCACGTATGTATTGAACCTTATTATGATAGCCGTAAGGCTTTATTTGGTTTAATTCTGCGCTGATGATGGAAAACGATAGAGAAGAAACGATACCAGCACGTCCGCTGCTCGCGTCGCTACACGCCGGGTCATGTATGGACCCAGAGGGAATACCGCGGACCACGTTCTACGTGTTGACTCCCTGTCACACTTACGGACGAATTTACGAGTGCGACAGAGATGCAACACGTCGAACCTGGTTCGCGGTAGGCCCTCAGATGGGCTTTTGTGGCACCGTTGCAGTCGTGCACGTACTAACTACTAACAAATTACCGTTCTCCGGCCGGAAAGCATCAACTTTCGGTCCATTGTGTTAAACAAAGTTACCGCTTTCCGGCTCCGTCGAACAGAAAAATAGTATACACACCTCGGCTAGTAAATAAGAAAGCATCGGATCACATGTTTGTCGACCTGGCCGACAATAACATGTAATATGAAACATTTTTTACTTTAGTGCCCTAGGCAGGCGTGGCTCACTCCGCGATTTTGTCGCGTCGCTACAAGCATGGTATAATAATATACTCCGCCTGGTACTCCATTCCGAGATTCGCGTATGACCTAACTGACACGCGCTTACGTCATCATGCTGTTTACAGGTTCTCAAACTTTGAAATGTGGGAGAATTTTAACCAACGGTGAAAATTATTTTAACGGCATTAATTTTAAGTTATTCATGTAGAAACATAGTAAAATAAAACAAATCTAATGTATTAAATTAAACTTTATTTATCTATACAAGACAAACGTTTGAAAAACTAATTCACAGTTACACATTAATTACCACCCAACTAGCAAATCTATGTGCTATAAAAGTTGAGAGCACGTTTTTATTTTCGCTTTTTGGTGCTATAAACGGTGTAAAAACAGTCGAGTAAAAGTCCTGTAAGCGTTTACTCAACGCGAAAAGGCGCACTTATACAGACTAAAAGTGTTATAAAAATCGAGTAAGCGCTGTATAAGAAGCAAATCGATGCTGTAAGAGTTGAGTAAAAGTGGATAAAAGCACTTCTGGTGTTTTAATAGCAACGATAGTCCTTTTACTCGAATATTTGTTCTATAAACATTAGCAATTTACTATTACTCAGTAAAAGTGTTCTATAAAAGCAGCCGCACTGCTTTTTCTCAGCAAAAATGTTTCGTAAAGGTAGCCGGATTGCTTTTACTCGGCATTTTAAATGTGTAAGAGTGCAGTAAATGCTTTTATTCAACTAATATGTGCTAAAAACGATCTCAGGTAAGCGATTATATTTCAATTATTTGATTAAGTTTGAGGCCTAATCGTCTTCACGTGTCTAATAAAACAAAAAGGTACTTAAGTATTTTTTACTGCTGTCATCCATTTATTTTTACCGTGATTGTGTACATAAGTTTTTACTATCTTTAAGTACACGTAATACAGTAAAACCCAGCGCGAAAAATACTTTATTGATAAAACCAAAGGCACTGGTTCATATATATTCATGGGCCGCCTATTTTCTTAAATTTCAATAAAAAAATATTAATAAAAATAAGTAAAAATTTGCTTACACGATCTAGTTTCTGTTATATCTCATTAATTCGACTATAAGTCGAGTAACTGCGTTTACTGCTACACTTATAGCACATGATGTCGCCATGTTTATGGATTTATAGTCCGATGGCCGACTGCATGAAACCCTACCTGATAAAAAAATTGAAAAATCCTACTCTGTAGGGGTAGCTGACTTTTAACAGCTTCAACTGCTCTTGGTCGGCCGTGTCTTAACTTGGCAAATTTTGCGCAAATGGCAAAAAAGTGGTACAAATATTCATCAAAAAAACAAAAGTGGTCAGCTACATCCTGTGTTGGCAGGTTCCTGTGTCCGACCGAATTTGTGGTACCAAGTGAGCTACAATTTACCTCATCGAAAAATAGAATGTCACTTGTATGGTAGGATAGCTGCCATTGACTTTTTTTTTAATGCGGACGGACTGAAAACGCTGTCAGGCTAAGGTGAGGCCGACCAAGACATATGTCAACAAATTTAATGTAGGTATTACAATCAGTTGTTTTGATTCTATTTTTCGATGAGGTAAATTGTAGCTGTCACGTGGTACCACAAATTCGGTCGGACACAAGAACCTGCCAACACAGGATGTAGCTGACCAGTTTTGTTTTGCTGTCCTCAAAGGCAGCTATCCTACCATGCAAGTTTCATTCTATTATACTATGGGGTTTTTTTTTATGAATTTTTGTGCCACTATTTTGCCATTAGCGCAAAATTTTCCAAATAAGCCGCGGCCGACCAAGAATAGTTGATGCTACTAAAAGTCAGCTACCCCTACAGAGTAGGATTATTCTATTTTTTTGTCAGGTAGGGTTTCATGCAGTTGGCCACCGGACTATATTGAAACGTCAACATGGCTGACTTGTGCTGTTAATGTAGTTCAAAACTCTTTAAAAGTACTCTAAGCTGAATACATTTTGAATAAAACCTGTAAATACACTTCAGCTCCTATAACAGCGGTTTGAACCCCATTACCCGAATTATGATATAAGCGCGCTGTTACAGCAGCATTGTTGCCAAATGGTTATTTGATTGCTTTTAATAGGCTTTTATAGCAACAGAGAAGAGAGTTAAGTAACAGTTGTATTAAAGCGCCTTATTCAGACAATTAGCTAATCTATAGCTGTTATATGATTTTAATAGAACAATTATGCTGAATAAAAGTGATTTAGTAGCGCTAACTCAGCATTTATTAAAAGGTGGAATAAAAGTGCTAAAAGATAGTGCTATAAACGTTTATACGACATGATTATAGCACTAATTAGCGAAAATTGCTAAATAGTCGAGTTAACCGCTATTATACGATATATTGGTGCTTCAACAACCGTAACTCGGCTGTTATACGATTACAGGCTGAGTAAATCAATTCTTATACGACTATTTTGCTAGTTGGGCAAGCTTACGGCGTGAAAAGTTTGGAAAACACTGCGACTGCTGACACTGAGCGAGAAGGAAATAACAATTAACACGCGTTCGACAAGGATGACGGTCAGGGCATGAAGTTATCTAGATCCGAATTGTCAAATGTGCACAGCGCTATCCTGTGTTGCCAGTAGTATAAACAGAATTACCCGAAAGTCTGAAATTTCTTTCGTGAATCGGAAGATATTGCTAACGAGTAATTAAAAATGACGTGTTATTGTAAAATTTAAGCTAAAATACATATAAATGAAAATTATAAAATTATAAAGAAATATTTTAACTTATTAACCATAGGTATAATGTACCCATGTAACATGTTATGTTGAAATAAAGTGGCAATGTTATTGTGACGTAGGCCCGTGTCACTCTGGGAATGGAAGACCATGTTTTATTAGACCATGGGTACAAGTACATGCGGCCCACACTGATTTTGGTGTCTAGCAGTAGTAGTTGCCGCGCACGGCTACGGAACGGACGCCTGCTCGCGCTTGTGCCACCTTGCGGTCATATCTGTCGTAATAGACGCGTTTTGTTAGAGAGTGAACCTTCTGTACCTAGTAGGTACTATTATTTATTCTGTGCCCTAGGTGTAATATAAATAAAGACTCATTTACATTACAGGGAGCGCCTCGGCTGCCCATCGGGGCTCTTCGCGAACCGCTTCAACTCGTTCGAGGAATGTACCAACATGTGCCGCGAGCTAGTCTACCTCTATATGTACCTGCAGTCTTTGGACAACGACACGTTCAGGGTACCGGATGAAGGTAATACAAAAGTCGCAATTAATTAACTTTTGTATTCTTATTATGAGCAATATTTAAATATTAAATATTGTTCACAGATACAAGACACTTATACATGGTGTGTCTGACCATGGGGCTTTAAATCCAGGGCTTGATTTTACTCGCTAAACTGAGCTACTTTTACTATGGGACCAACCCTAAAATCGGGGAGAAATTATTGGCTTTTCCATAGAAAACGTCGACATCTGATCAGCCAAAATGTATGAAAAAGTAAAAAAATGTTTCGGGAATTCGGGGTTGGTGCCATAGTAAAAGTAGCTCAGTTTAGCGAGTAGAATCGAGCCCTGGATTTAAAGCCCCATGGTCAGTAACACACAGTAGTTGTGGTTACCTATAATTAGATAAGCATCAGTCATGATTGTTATATAGATTTAAGAACATGTAAGATGTATTATCTGTTGGTAATCCTAAATAAAGAAAATAAAATAAAAATGAGCAATAAAGTTTAAAAATAACTAATAAATGGCGTGGGGACCTAGCGTGGGTCGCCTCTATGGGGGGCTGTCAAAGCGCCTCATAGAGGCTTCTGGTGACCTGAGGGCTGGCCAATATTGTGCCCAACGGATCAGCATTGCCATTCAGCGGAGCAATGCGGCCAGCCTTCTGGGCCTACCGAGTGACTACGACTTAGGTATTTTTATTTATTTAAGTGTTTTTGTTATGTTTTAAAAATGTTATTAAATAAATAAACTATAAATGGCGTATTGTTCCGTTTATTCCTTATCATCATTCATCATCATTTCAGCCTATATACGTCCCACTGCTGGGCACAGGCCTCCTCTCATGCGCGAGAGGGCTTGGGCTATAGTCCCCACGCTAGCCCAATGCGGATTATTCCTTATGGATTATACGAAATGTCTTAAATCTTAATAAAATATGCCATTATGACCTCGGACCATGAGAGATTTAAAATGGTGATATTACAGTTTCGAAACAATTTTCATGATAAGCCGTCAACCGAATTCGACCTGTCAACAGCGCTCGAGACCTCGACGCGATATGCCAGCGACGTCATGTATGACGAATTCGTGCAAGAGCAACAAGACGAACAGGAATTAGAAGGCGAGGTTGTTGAAGACGTCGAGGCAGACAAGTAAGTTGGATATAATTTCAAAAGTCGATGGATGGTTGTGTGTCAGATGTGTCTGTGGTACTGTGAGATGATGGACGAAAGTTGATTATGATCTGTTTTTCTAAATTGTGTAAATACATTATGTATTCTGTAATCTGATGTGTACAGTGATTTGGTCTCGACTGTAATGCTGTATATTATGTTTTCAAATAAATAAATAAATAAATAAAATAAGTATGTTTGTATTTTTGGAGTGAAAACTTCTTTAGCGGCGCTGAGCACTTTTTGAGGTGGGGAAAAAATGATAAACTCGAGACAGCGGAACGCGTAACGCGTCATGTGTGACGGACAATGTTATTCACCAAAGAACTTTATTCATAACGTATCATAATCAGGTCAACTATTTAAAACTGGACTTTTATATTAAGCAATAAAGCTCAATATTCTAATCTTGTACGGGCTGAAATACGAGGATCTCACAGTTACATAATAGTAGAGAGGATATAGCCTTTGGGGTCAAAATAATTCCCACAAAGACGGGGTTTGATGTTTTTAGTTCTTTGTGTGTATCTTTATGACATACTAAAAATATATCAAAATATATTCATGCAAAACGCATTTATTGACATTTGAAATTTGAAAAATCAAAAATAATATTAAAAATCGTGTGTGGTATCAAATAACAGGAAATTACACGCTAAAAAAGATTGTGAGATTGATTTTACAAAATAAAAATAAAAAACAAAAGTAGTGGCTTAAAAACTGAATTTTTTTCAATGTTGAAAGTTATTTTCTACACTGAAAACAAAACTAAACTATTAGAGTTTTACACATCAAAATACATTGTGTAAAAGAAAAGAATATTTAATTCATGAATACTTATTTTTAATTATATTATTATAATATGAAAAATATAGGCTCACAGGCTCTATATTTATTTAAAAGTTTTATCAATAAACTGAACGCACTTCAAAGGAGGTGATTGGCAGAATATAAAAAACAAAAAACGATTGTAGACTAGTCATAGCAGGAGATCTAAGGTCCACCACCTTGCATTTTGGAGACAAAGCAAACCGCTTGGAACAGGTGTTCCTGGGGGTGATCTGAGCTGATTAAGCCCGGTTGCCAAGAGGTTCCCCCCAGCAGGTGGGCAGGGGAGGGGGGGAAAAAGTGCCTCCGGCGCGCCTCACTCTAAGCTTTATATCTGCATACATCTCGCAACTATATCAAGTTTGGTGTCTTTTTCGTGTAATTCGAGGATGAAGAATTCATTTCTGTGACTAAATTTTCACTCACCCATACAAAAAATTCGAGAAATTCAAAATTCAAAAAAAATCTTTTAATTTTTCTTTTCGAAAATCCTGTACAAAATTTATACTATGAGGATTTGCTCTAGAAAAAAAATACCTGTGAATAGCCCAGTTATCCTACTATACAGAATAGTAAACTTGTCCAACATTTTTTTTCATAACTCTGTTAAAAAAAATGTTTTGTGTCGCGCGGCGTACCTGCATTGTAAGAACGGTATGCAGCGTTTAGGATTTTTAAGTATGTTTAGATGATTTCTGATAAGTTGTTATTCTTCTGGTTGTAGATTGCATTAATAAATTACTTCTGGACGTGATATATATACAAATATAAATTAAATCATAAAACATTTATTGGTTAACCAACCAAATACAAAAGCGCCTGGATCTGTCACTGAACAACCTAAACTCTGTTGCCGGAAATATAATGATAAGTTGACCAACATTTTTAAGCCCCGGCAGCTAGGCTTTGGAGTCAAGAGCGGATGTGAAGCTGCCGTACACGCCGCTCGGTCGTTCTTGAGTCGTCCGGACTATGAAGTATTCTTGAAAATAGATGTTAAAAACGCGTTTAATTCGATTAACCGTGGTGCCCTCCTAACAGAAATAAAAGAAAATCTTCCAGATTTATACGCATATTTATGGCAATGTTACGGGGCACCTACGAAACTACTCTTTGGTGATAGAACCATTCTGTCAAGCACAGGTTGTCAACAAGGTGACCCCCTTGGACCCGCGATTTTCAGTCTAGCAATTCAGCCGATAATTTCAAATTTAAATTCTAAATTTAATCTTTGGTATCTAGACGACGGCTCCCTCGGCGGAGACGCCGCTACAGTCCTACAGGACTTAAAATTTATAATTGACAAGTTTTCAGACATAGACCTCTCTTTAAATTTTACAAAATGTGAAATTTTCATACCTAATCACCTTCCATCAGAAAGAAAATCCGAAATACTTACAAACTTTAACGCCATCCTGCCCAACCTCTCTGTTCATTCCAATTCATCTCTTACGCTTCTAGGTTCACCAATTTTCGACGAAGCCATCAACCCTGTTATTAATTGCAAATTAAATCTGTTTAACTGCACATCCAATCTATTATTCGAAATTAATCCCCACATGGCCCTTTACATCATCCGTTTTTGCCTTTTCACTCCAAAATTTATGTATTTACTTCGATCCTGTCCGATATGGAAATACCCCGCCATACTTTCATCAATTGACAGCAGTCTCCAAACCACTCTATCTAAAATTTTAAATGTTAATTTTGACCTCAGATCATGGACCCAGGCGGTTCTCCCTGTTCGATTTGGTGGCCTGGGTGTTCGCTCCTCGACCAGCGTAGCGTTGCCTGCCTTCTTGTCTTCCGTTTACTGTTCGCTGTCTCTCGTCGGTAAAATCTTAAATCTCCCTCAGATTTCCGGCGCTGAGATAGCGAGCTTGGCGGAGGCTGAGACCGCTTGGTGTGGCACGTGCCCAGGGGTGACCGCCCCGGCCACAAAACATGTCCAGAGAGCCTGGGATACCCCCGGCCTTAAAGCTACTCACGCGTCTCTCATACAAAATAGTCCGGACGACTCAGATCGCGCCCGCCTACTAGCTGTCTCTAGTTACGAATCGGGTCACTGGCTGAACGCCTTACCGTCTCGCAATATTGGTACTGTTTTAGAAAAAAACACGCTTAGAATATCAGTTTGCCTGCGCATTGGGGCTAAAATATGCTCCGCCCACACCTGTGCTTGCGGCAAGGACGTGGACCAGCTAGGTCGACATGGCCTCTCTTGCATCAAAAGCGCCGGCCGTTTATATCGCCACGGCACCATCAATGATTTGGTTCGGCGGTCGCTTGCTACCGTTTCTGTGCCTGCTACTTTAGAACCCTCAGGCATGGCGAGAGACGATGGTAAGCGACCGGACGGAGCCACACTGGTGCCGTGGAGACTGGGTAGGCCTTTGGTGTGGGACGCTACATGCGTAGACACCTTTGCGCAGTCCCACATCCAGGCTACCCGGGCACAGGCTGGCGCTGCTGCCGACCAGGCCCAACTACTCAAGCGCCGCAAATACTCATCTTTACTGCAAGATTATGAGTTTGCGGCGCTTGCAGTGGAAACAATGGGTCCTTGGTCGGCGGACATGAAAACTTTCATGGGGGACCTGTCGACACGGCTGGTCGACGCTTCGGGAGAGAGGGCTGGCGCTTACCTCTCCCAGCGCATATCGCTGGCAATACAGAGAGGTAACGCAGCCAGCGTTATGGGCTCAATGCCGCAGGCGGAGTTTCTAGAAGGGGTATTCTCATTATAACTTCTTTTTATTTTTATATATTTTATTAGTATAATTTAGTTTTTATATGTATAATATTATAAGTATTAGTTAAATTTTTAAGTAGGTTTATTTTAATTTTAGTTTAGTTTTTAAATCTTTAATTCATAGTTAGTTTTAATGTTTTTTTTTTATTACTTAAGACTTCATTTAAGCAGTATTATTTTATGGTAGAGTTTTTAACATTTATATAATAAAGAATATATTGTTTTATATTGGTTAAAGTTAAATTAAATATATAAATATAGATGTTGGGAAAACCTTCGCCAACAGCGTTAAGTATTATAAATGTGATAAAATTAACATTATTATTTGTATGTCTTTTCCATATCTCGGGACCATGGGGTCCCGGACCTTTGGGAGGCGTACGTGGGGCCGAAGCCAACAGCGCAGAGGCCCTTTAAGGCACTTTAATCTAAAAGCAAGGGATACATGTGGTGAATACTATCCCCGAACGCACAATGTGATACATCCGGAGATGGTCCCCGCCAGGTGCAAAACTGCAAACTATTGCAGTGCAGCAATTTTGTGCTGCGATGGGAACTAAGGTCATGGGCTATAGATTTGAAAGTTGGATGGACTGGATAATGGGCTATGGGAGAGACTAGCGGACACCTGCCGTGACAATCAGTCTCAAAATTGTAAATGACAGGTGGTGACTCGCCAACTCCTTGAGTGGGCCCGGCAATGGCCGCACGCACAATGCGACAACAGGGCAACACTTTGGAGTGGCTGTGAGGTTGTCGAGATGTGAGTCTGCGGTAGCCAGATCCCGGTAATCCGTTCAGCAGGCCGCCGGCGTTATGACATTTTACACTTCCAACCTGGAGCATAGGTCCCGCTCTTGCGACTCCATTCTGGCCGGCCAATCAAGGCAAGCACAGAGACGAGGGCCAGATGACAGGGCCCTCTGGAATGCCGCCTGCCCCCGCGGGACATTATTATTATTATTGTGGTGTTGTGGGCCTTTGAGTGATGCATTGACCAGCATTGATCTATTGTGACGGCCCTTTAAGTTCATTACTAATGCCCGTTGCATCCAGAAAGTTCCAGATTCTTTGGGCCGTAATGTTTTGTACCTCATAGGGTTGCACTACGTGTCGCCCTATGTAGGTACTTCTTTTTGAAATTAGTGGTCCACAAGAACAGAGAATGTGCATTGCAGTCTCCTCTGACTCCTGACAGAACCTGCATGTCGCATGTTGTTTCTTGCCAATTTGAAACATGTTTGTTCAACTTGCAGTGTCCAGTCAGTATTCTGGTCACCGCGCAGATTTTGTGCCTTTTGAGTCCTAAAAGCTCCTTAGCAGTTTTGCTGTTGAACCCTTTGATCAGAGCTTTCGAGTGTTCTTGTCCTTTAACGAACTTCCACCAATCGATTGCTCTCGTTTTTTCTAAGTTGCTGAGCAGAGAATATGCATCTCGTTTTGTGCTTCCACAGACCGGTTCTGGGCCGACCAGGAGTGTGTCTGCGCCCTTTCTAGCAAGTTCGTCCGCTTCTTCGTTTCCGTTAATGTCGGAGTGCCCTGGTACCCATCTAAGTGTAACTTTGTTGGAGTAAGCCAGTGCATTTAGGTTTGTTTTACAGTTCTGGACTAGTTTTGAGTTTGACTCAAGGGATTCTAGTGCCAGCGGAGCAGCCTGGCTGTCTGAGTTGATGTAGAAATGCTGGTGTCTTAGGTTTCTATCCAGATTGATCTCCGCACATTTGTTGATGGCGAAGACTTCTGCCTGGAAGATTGAGGCCAGTGTGCCCATGCTAGCTAGCGCTCTGAGCTTAGATCTCTCACCATAGATCCCACATCCTACATCATTGCCTTTCTTGGAACCATCTGTATACCAGATGTGGCTTCCCTTTTCGACGTACATTTGGTTGTTGATCCATTTGTCTCTAGGAGGTATTTCTACTGTGTACAGTTTGGTGAGGTGACATTCGGTGTGCGTGTCATCAGTGGCTATGCTAAGAGTTCTATTCGCAAAAACCCAGGCCTTTAGATTGGTTAATGCCTGAGAGCGCCATTTTGGCCTGTTTAGCGTGCATATTCTGTAGACGCACTGCTTGGCCTCCCTTTGCACCTGAAAGTGGAGTGGTATGATGTCCAGCAGTGCATCTAGGGCCGCTCCCGGTATCGAGGAGTAGGCGCCTGTTACTGTTAAACAAGCCGTGCGTTGCAGGCTGTTTAGAGTGTCTATTGCTGTCTTTTGGCTGGTTTTGTTACACCAGACTGTAACATGTCAGAGGCTCCCTTCCATGTTAACATTATATGTGAACATAGTATTGTTCTATTTTTAAGTCGGTTAAATTTCCAATATTGTGTCCCACGGTAATTTAAGTATTTATATTTCTTCTCATATCTCAAGTGGGCCATTTCGTCTGAAATTCTAGATATAGTTTTAGAGAGCTCAGTGATTAATAGTAAACCAATATATTAAGATATCTATTCATAAAATAATTTGAACTTTATTTCAATGTCATAAAGCTTTTGTAGTATAAAAATCTGTTAAAGATCAGGTTGGTTTCTTATGTTTCAAGTGCGTAGACTCGTATTTCACACGTCGTCGTAAAAATGAATGAATAATGTTTGTTTTGGTTAAAATATTCTATGCAAATTTGAACCATATTATAAAGAATTAAGAAAGGGCGGAGCTCTACAATATGTGCTCATATAGAAAACAAAGGTGGTTAGAATAAAAAAAACTGTAGTGTCAATCCCATAGGCGTAAAGATATAGTTTAAACCACACCCAAAAGTAGGTCAATTTGGACCTTATTTTAATTAGGGAATAAGGTGTAATTAGTGAAAGGACTGTATGAAATTATGAATTTCAGTATTGGTTATTGGGAAACCAATAACGTACAAGGAAGTGGGAAATAGCAGGGATGACGGGATCTATGGTAGGGATCGATAGAGTCCCTTACGAGATCACTCTTGGTTGCCTTACGCAAACCATCGGACGTCGGTTCTCTAGCTAGGTCTATCTAGGTTACCTATATTGTGTCCTGACCTGGACTTTGCTAGTTTCTCATGATGCTGGTAGAGTTTGGATTGGAGCATAATATAGTGTAATTTGTTGTGGGGTTTTACTTGAATAATTTTAGAGAAGTACATTTAAATTGTGTTAATTTTAGTGGGTTTAATTATTTTAGTGTTGTTTATTGATTTGTGGTTCAGGCAAGTGCTAGTATTTAATATTGTACTAGGAAAGTTTAAATTATAAATCAATAGACTTATTAATATTGTAAAGTTAGTATTGTTCGTAGTGGTTTTGTAATTTTTAGTGAATTTTAATTATTTATTGATTTGTGCTCAGACAAGCGCTAGTGTGTGAGAACATACTAAGTGAAGTTTAAGTTATAAATCAATAGAGTCTTAAAGATTGTAAAGTCTTGAGTTGTTTCCAGTGAAAATTAATTAGTTTGTGATTTAATTGTGTTTAATATATTTAGTGTTTTGGCCTGGTTTATTTTAGTGATATTAAGCACTGAAATGAACTTGGTTGGAATACTCTATATATTAATTTTAATTTAGTTTAGTGAGTTGTTTCGTTCATACTTATGGGTTAGAGAGAACTAGTTCCGATCCAACATAGTGTTGGGGGGTTAGTAAGTTGTGCAGGTAACCTAACGGTGGCAACTACAGCGCAGATTACTAACTTGCGGTGTTTTTGATAAAACCCAGGTGGGGACCTGGCAGTTCCTGCTTTTATTAAGACAGGTTCACCCCCTAGGATCTGGAAGATTTGGGTTGTCATCTAGACTTCTTAAAAAAGCCAGATTCTAGTCCAATTATCCCGTATCTATATACTTATATATTCACTTTTATATTACCCCTTTCCGGCCTTACTTCTGCTGTCCCAATCCACTGTGTGGAAGTATGGCTAGCACACGGAGAAATAGGATTTTTAGGTCTAAAACGAGGTGTCTCCACTCGTCTTAGTTAGCTATAGCATAGAAATTACTCATTGCACATCGAGTAATTTACGCGAGTAAATTAAATGTGCATCCCGGGATGCTAGTTTTCAAATATATCGGTAGAATAGTTGGATAGATTAGCTGTTAGGTTAGGGTTTTTATTTATCAGGTCTAGGGCTTTTGTAGGATTGATCTAGATTTATAATTTTAATATATCAAAGCCATTAGATATTTACAGTAGGTAGCTAGGTTCCTTTTCGATACATTTATGGCTATTTTATTGCATTTGTTGTTCATTATTATGGGTTTATGGGTTAAATTCAGATTAGAGATAGCTAGGATGTAGGTTGGGGTTAGGGTTTGTTAGGATTTTATTACATATATTTATTTATGACTTATTGACAAACTTGACTTACTTATGACATGACTATATATATTTGGTCCCTTGCAACGCTACTGGTAGAAATATATTGTGGGAAAAATTAAAGTAAATAACCATAATATAATGTAGTATTGTAGAATCAATTTGCTTACAAATAAATATTTGTTTTGCCTGTCCCTTGGCAGTTTGTATGACGATTACATTCTGTTTTCTGCAGATTATCTGTGATTTTCACACTTGACCTTAAAAATACGGGGTCATATATTATTGAAACTATATCAATGAGTGATTTATCCAGGCTAGATCGAGGCAGATGCAAGATCCGTGGTTTATTTTGGTCCGAAAGTGTGATTCAAAATGACTACAATTATAGTTTGGTTAATATTACTTCATTGATTACTAAAATGTATTACATAATTGCAGAGTTCTGGAGAATTAGAGTGGATCAAATACTGCTGCTCTACTACCAGTAATTTGTCGGGTTAAATTGTCCCTTTGAATATATTATTCCTGCCATTAATGATTGAAATGAAGATTGAGCTGGTAAAGTACATATTACATAGTGCTCAGAAATACCTATTAAAAATAAAATAAAATAAAATAGGTATAATTTAGCCTAGAGACCTGACTCCATCCGGGCGTGACTGTAGATAAGTAAGTTTGTACGTACTATAATAGTAAAAATATAAAATATTTTTCATGACGTTAATATAATTATTTTCCTTTAGCTAGCTAGGTTAGCAAGCAAATATATAAAAGGAAAATATAAAGTACAAACAAAAAGGACTTTCTACTTTCATGGTAACTGGTCACGGTAGGGCTCGGTGGGAGATAATTAAAAAAAATAATATAATTTATTATATATTCATCAAATTGACTTAATGATTACAATTTATTACTGAATTCATGTGAATAAGATATTCTTACAATTTGTTATAAATTTGCAATAATCTTTTTTTTACATTTGACAGACTTTACTTACATTAACATACCTTACAGACAATTTGACTATGACATTCTACAGACTTATTTGATTTTGACATACTTACTATTGACTTATTGATTACATCTTATTACAGACTTAATCTGATTAAGTCAAACATTACTACAACCTGCAATGATATTTCTTATTACTCTGACATAATTCACGGTTTGAATTGAATTGAATTGAAATAGCCTTTATTCCTGACATATACATTTTTACATTTTCTTACACTATACAGGTATTTATCTATGTTTTATTTTATTTATTTATGTTTCTACTCTTTTCTTTTGTTTATTTTTCTTTGTCAGGCTGTCCTTGACATAGGCCTCCTCCAGGCGACGCCACTCCTCGCGGTTTTTTGAGAGTCTTCTCCAGTCTGCAGGAAAGTCATCTTCCCATCTCTTGTACGGTTTACATTGTGGTCTTTTCTTTCCTCTTGGGTACCATTCTGTGACATCTTTTGTCCATTTGTCCTTTTGTGAGCGCATCATGTGCCCTGTCCACTTCCATTTAAGTGTTCGGATTCTCTGGGAAACGTCTTCTATTTTGGTCGTTTTCCTAATATCTGAAAGTCTGCATCGGTCTCTTAGTTTTATTCCCAGCATACTTCTCTCCATACTTTGTTGAGTGACTTTGACTTTGTGCTCATTTTCCTTGGTTAAGGCCCAGGTTTCACAGCCATATGTTAATACTGGGAGTATACATGAGTTGTAAATTTTTCTTTTCCCAGAGATTGGCATTGAATTTGATTTCATAATTTCTTTTAGAGACCAGTATCTAGCCCAGCTGTTTGTAATTCTTCTTTGGATTTCTTGTGTTTGTTGTTTGTGTGGAGATATTAGTTGACCTAAATATATATAGTCTTTTACATATTCTAATTCTTGATTTTTTATTATTATTGGTTCTTCGTTTTTACTATTAGTCATAGCCTTCGTTTTAGAGACATTCATAGTTAGGCCAACTTTTTCACTTTCATCGGTAAGCTGGATGAGCATGTCTTGTAGAGACTTGGAATCGGTAGCAAATAGGACTAAATCGTCTGCAAATCTGAGGTGTGTTAATTTGGATCCATTAATCTTTATTCCGTAACAGTCCCAGTTTAGGTTTCTAAATACATACTCTAGTACTGCAGAGAAGAGTTTTGGTGAGAGTGGGTCTCCCTGTCGTACCCCTCTTTGGATTTTGAATTCTTCTCCTTGTGTCTCTAGGCGGATCTTTGAGGTGCTGTTCTCATAGACGTTTCGTATTAAACGTATATATTTTAGATCAATTCCCTGTTTTATCAGTGATTCATATATAGACTTATGATATATGCTGTCGAACGCTTTGTTATAGTCAACAAATGCAATGTAATATATTAGTCTATGTTCTGTGTATTTTTCTATAACTTGTTTCAATACATGCATGTGATCGATAGTCGAGAAGTCACTGCGGAATCCAGCCTGTTCACGGGGTTGCTGCTCATCGAGTTGTTTGGTTATTCTTGTGAGTATCACTTTTGAGAATATTTTGTATATGTTGCTCATGAGGCTTATGGGCCTGTAGTTATTAATCTCGCTCTTATCACCTTTTTTGTGTATTAATATCATGCTGGATTTGGACCATTGTTGTGGTATTTCTTCTTCTGTGAGGATTTTATTGAAGATTCTGGTGAGAGGATTTAAGATGTCATTAATGGTATATTTCAGTATTTCATTGGAGATCCCATCATCGCCTGGAGCTTTATCACTTTTTTGTGTTTGGATTGCTGCTCTTACTTCGCTGATAAGGATATCTGGTATGCTTTCTTCTCTCCCATCAAAACTGTAGGATTCTAGTGCTCCTTTTGAGTTATCTTTGTAAAGGTTTTGGTAGAATTCTGTTGCGATTTTCTGTATAATAGGTCTTTCAGATTTACTTTTTTCCTTTTTATCCTTAATGTTTGGTATCCAGGTTTTGTGATCATTGAAGAATTTTAAAGCTTTCTTAATACCTCCCGTTCTTTTTATTTCGTTCTCTATCAGTGTATTTCTTATTCTCTTCCTGTGGTCTCTGATGCTGGTGGAAATCTTTTTGCTTATTGCCTCTATTTCTTTTAGGTTGTTTTTTCTCTCTTTGAACATTTCCCGTCTCTTTTTAATCAAGTATTTAGCTTCATCTCCCAATTTATCATTTTCATGTTTTATTGATCTCAAAGTCTTGTCTAGTTTCTTAAGCGAGTCTTCTATGTTATTGTACTGTTCCTGTATATTTTCAATTTTGTTGGTGCTACTGAGATTCTGTCTTAGTTCTGATAAGTGATGGTCTGGTATAGGGAGTGTGATTTGGTTAGTTTTGGTGCATATATTCTTCCTGGATTTTATTATGTATTTTCCTGTTTTTATAGCTCCTCTAACCATTCTGTGGTTAGTGTTGAAGTCTAGTTGGTTAATAATGGACACATCGTTGAATAATGATGGTGTGTTTGTTAGTATAAAGTCTATTTCATTTTTATAAGTGCCGTCGGGTGATATCCAGGTCCATCTTCTGCCAATTTTCTTTTTGTAGAAGCTGTTCATGATTCTAAGGTTGTTTTCGAATGCATAGTTAAGTAGTCTCTGTCCATTATTGTTTCTCTTTCCATAGCTGTATTTACCGAGAATGTTCTCTTCTCCTTCACACTGTTTTCCCACTTTGCTGTTGAAGTCACCTATTATAAACTTAGTTTTTTGTGTTTCTTTCATGGTTTCCTGTAGCTTTGTGTAGAAGTTATCCTTCTCTGTGTCAGAACCTTGCTCAGTGGGCGCATAGACTTGAATGATAGAACATGGATGTTTGTGCCCGGGCAGTATTATGTCTAAAACTGCAATTCTGTCGGAAACGCCTTTGAATCTTATGATGTCTTTTTTGTGTTCCTTTTTTACTAGAAATCCTACGCCATACATGCCCTGTTTTTCGCCCTTGTAGTATAGAATGTAGTTGTTATGTTCTCTTATTTCTTCTCCCATTCTTCGAACTTCACTCAGTCCAAGTACATTCCATTTTATGTTTGTCATTGCATTGTTTAATTCCAATAATCTTTCGTCTGTCCTTAGGGTTCTAGTGTTTAGTGTTGCTATGTAGATCTCTTTTATACCTGGGGATTTATTCCCTATCTTTAATGTTTTTGTTTGATTGTTTTTAAATACTTCCTTTAAGACTGGAGGGATTCGGTAAATACCGGTATTTGCTGGAGGGTTTTGGTCGATTTCTCCCGCGGGGACCAACCGTGTTGGGAGATGGTTTGATTGTAGTTTTATATTTGCTTGTTGTCTTAATTCGGTGTCCGGTTCGTGCTGTTTTTCTTTATATTTTGTTGATAAGGTGTAGTTGTTGCTTTGTTGTCTTGAATTTTGTATTGTTTTTGAGATGAGTTTTGCATGTTGTTTAGTCTCTCCATGTGTTTTTTTCTGATAATGAATAAGCCCGCTCCCGCATGACTTGAAATGCATCCACTTTTGTTATTTTAGGGTCTTTTCTAGTTGCTGTGCCTGATTTGTTTGGGCTTGGCGATTCAGAGTCTGGCCTTTTTCTTTTTTCTGTATCATTTGTTGATGTTTTAGTCTTCTCTTTTCGTTCTTGTAGTGACTTTTTGGAGATATCATGGGTTATGTATGTGTTTTGTTTCATTTTCTTCTTGTTCCTTAGTATTTCGATTTTTTTCTGGATGGTTGTTGTCGAAAGAAGAATTGGTCTCGTTTTATTGTTATCTTCTTGTTTCCTTCCCAAGCGCTGTACACGGTTGATGTCTATTAGTTCTAGACTCACATCTATGTCGTGGATGGTATTCGTAACGGTGGTTATAAGTTGATCGAACTTTTCCTCCTGCGGCTCAGGAATACCGTGTAAAATCATATTGTTTCTTCGTGCATTATAGTCCAATGTTTCTATTTTTTTGTTTAGTTCTTGTACTTCTATGCGTAGTTTATTGTTTTCTTCCACAATTGGTTTGATTTTCTCGTCGACTTTTTGTAATATTGTTGCAGTGACGTTTGCCGTTATTGTTTGCGTTTGGATATTGAGTTTTTCTGTCATTTTTTCCAACAGAAGTGACATCTCTGGTGACAGTTCGCCCATTGCAGTGTCGAAACGCAATAAGGTTAGGATAACTTTTTAATGTTTCTGAACGTATCTTTGACGCTGTTATGTTGGTAGTGTTTTCGTTGCTCAGGGTTGTCTAAAACTTGATTTGACAGATAACCTCTGAGACTAAGCCGACTTTTGTCGCAAATTTCTTCACTTTGTGTTCGTTCCGTGTTTGTTTTAAGTTATTTTAGTTGAAACTATAACGTGATCACTATGAGGAGTAACACTTTGGTAGAAATTGTCAATGTTTAGCACTTTATTTCGTTATAAACGCGGGAGCGATGTACACAACGACCGACTACGTTTGCGCCGGAACCGGAAATCCACGGTTTAATAATTATTTAACAATATTAGGATTTATAGGCGTATAATTCATAACTCTTTCTTACTATGCGAAAAGGATTTTGGTTACTATTAACGGTTACGACGAAGGGTCCTACATAAACACTAAACGATCATTTGGCCAATCTACTGATCCAATTCAAGATATTAACTTATTTAATTAGAATTTATTCAGGTTATTTGCATTATTTTATAATAATTAGTCAAGGTAGATACGGTTTGCGGTATTTTAAAGGTTATTTAAAATTTTAGATTTTCTTATTGGAATTTTTAGTACTTTAGGTAGGCCTAGGAATAGCTAGGTAGGGGTAAGTAGGGTTAGTAGAGGAGAGAGGTGGGAGGTGTTACAATTGGTGCCGTAGTGACCAGGATTAAGTTTATTATTTTAAAATAATTCGTATATTTGTTAAAATTGTTGTCTGAGACCAGTTTATTATTTTATAATAATTCGTATATTTATTACAAATTGTGCCGTGAGACCAAGATTAAGTTTAATATATTATGTATATTTTATAATAATTCTTATATTTATGTAATTATGCCGCGAGTCTATTTTAATTTGGGTTTTATTATTTTGATTAACGTTACTAGTTTTATTGTTTCATTTTGATTTTGAGTTACATGTCTTGTTTTGGATCAAAGTTGTTGTTATAGTTGATTTGTGTAAACGGTCGATTATAGCAACACAATTGTTGTTGTGAAGACGGATAGCATATTTTGGAATAGAGTTATTAATGGTACTTGTGTAAATTAAGAACGTTTTTATGATTTTATTTTTAAAACAATTTTTATGCGTGTGTATTCAGTTCCAAGTTAGTCATAGCTTCTACAAGTTATTTACGCGATTAAATACTAGAACTTATAAAAATATATTCTGTTATATTTATAAAATTGTTTTATAAAAGTAGTTAGCTAAAATTATTAAAGTTGTATACATGGGGAGGCGTACACAGTAATGTCCAAATGTTATTTGATAGTAGTTAGCTAAAATTATTAAAGTTGTATACATGGGGAGGCGTACGTAGTAATGTTTAAAATATTCTAAAATTGCGGGTTTGTTGTTATTAGATTTCGATATGAATTTTATGTGTACAATGTAGATTTTAGAAATTAGAGACACAAGTCTATATATTTATATTTTATTTCTTCTAACGTAAATTAAACATAAAAGGTTCACTTAGCGTAAAGTGAGCTCATGTTAAGTTTTGCCATTAGGTTGTGTAATAATTAGTTCATCAAACTATAATCTAAATAAATTTACGTTGCTTTTATATACACTTAGGCATATTAATATAAACTACTGTTGCCTTAGTTTGTATTGAAGTCGATTGCGTGATTACTATAAATAAAATCTGTTTTCAATTCCTAGGTGCAGTGGCTTAAAATAGGGATAGTCAAAATTAGAAAACATTTTAATACGTATATTTTAGTATACCTACCTACTTAACAAAACACAACCATTATCATTGCTAACTGGCAAGGTTGAATGAAGTTTTGCTGTTTCGGGATATTTATGCGTTCAATATTACAGTTTCATTAGGACAATATTGACATCTCTGTAGTTTCAGTCAGTTACTAAAAGTTGGAAAAAAATACGGGCAAATTTGATTACGATAGTATTGCGATTTTTAAAGCAAATTTTGTAGCAAATTTAAAACGGCATCATTTTGTTTGTTTTGATAAATAAAAGTTAATTCGCTACTGTTAAAATGCGGGCATATACTACACATAATATTATTAATTATCTATCAAAATTATACTTATAGGGAGATTATCATTTAGGAAAAAGTTCATTTTTGTTGCATAATTTACTTTGTAACTTTGTGTCTTGTGTTTCTGTTTCTATAAATCATAAACATACATACATACATACATTATTTATCACACTCTCTTATAATTGTGTTGTTTGGTATAATTACTCGATTAAAGTGTAGTATAATAAAATTTTAAAAATTATACTAGAGTTAGTCATTCAGAGGTATTACTAGTTTACCTAACTATCATACAGTTAATTTTTGCTTTTTATGAGACCAAAGGTTAGGTTAGTGTGCTATGAAACTGATTATGTAAGTACAGTAGGGTACGTAAAATAGTCACATTGAAATAAGTTAATACGTTATTTTAACTCTGTATGTTTATGGTTCATTTGTTATTGGTGTCACTCGAGACATTCTTAAAAGTTATCGACAATAGTTAGACTTGTTACAAAAACACGTCGCGCCAGCCACTTGACTGAAATTTGAGTTTAAAGTTGAAATCATTCGAAGAATTACAAAAAGTGTTGTGCCAAACCACTTGAGGGTAACGTGAGTGTTGTTTTTGTTATCGTTCAAAGTTAAAGTTTGAATGTTTTATTTTTTATCATGTAGGGAATAGCGTTTGGTATGAATTCAAATAAATTTTATATCCTACATATTTATGGATTGGTTTTATACTTAGTGCTGTAGGATATCATTATTTTAATAGATTCACTATATTTGGTTACGATAATTGTCTAATTCATCAAAGTATATTATACAATATACATATATGATTGAGCATTAACATTAATAATTTATTTCAAGAATATTGTATGATATTCATGTTATTTTCAATCTTGATAACACTGCGTTATTAAACTAACTTTTTTTTGACAAAGTCCGTAGGAAAGGTACATTGACTTACATAGATTATTGCGTACAGACGGGTTTTACGAACATAACGAAGTGGGCTAGATAATTGGTACGCAATGGACTTTGTGTATGTTACGCTGCGGTGCATATTCGCTCGGGGTTATATGTATGGGTCTATCTATTTATTTTTGAAATCATTGAGTAGGTATAGGAATGTGTGACTTACTCGGTCGCGATGAAGCTATTGATTTATTTTATCTAGTGTTTATTGAAATGGCTTATTACTTTTTTTATTATTGTTCTTATATGTAAACATAGGTTGTTAATAGTATTACAATTTCTGAGCTAGAATTGTAAAAGCGAATAATTTAAAATATAAAATGACAATAAGTATTTTAAAGTTCAACGTTTTTATGGTACCTATATAAAAATCGAGTTGCATAGTATATAATTACACGTTCATTTATTTTGAGACTACCTTTTCAGGTATACATACATTTTTCACATATATGTTCACATTATTCACATATATGCTAGGAATATTTATGAGTAAATAGTACAGTAAACATTTTTCTATAAGCCACAATTTTGGGTTGACTTAAATAGTTTTATATCCACAAACAGGTAATTTGTGAAGCTTGTGACACTTATAATAAGGGCGTTTTTGCAGTTGGTTTAGGTAATCTAGGTTTCCATTTAGATTTAATTACGTGTGAATTTAATAAATTTAGACTAAAATACACATAAATAATGAAATTTCGATATTTAATTACGTACAATATATTGGTCAATACAAGTAGGTTAATTTAAAATAAAAATAATAATAATGTATTACATTACAAACATATTATTTATTCTTTATTTACGTTTTGAAGTTTAGTAATTTTTAAATAGAGTTTAAAGTATTATTTAATTTTTATAGCTGGTAATGTAGATGGTTATCAGATTATCACATTAGATTGTTTATTTTCATGTTTATGACATAAATACCTACCTATTTAATTTTATTTAGTTAATTTTAAATAATTTCAAAGTTTAACATGTTTATTATTATTTTGCCCGGCTCTCCATAGTTACAATTTATAGCAAATAGATGTTGTTTAGGTTTTTTTTTTTATCACAAGATGGTATAAATATATAAACTTTGACTATGTAGTATATTGCACTGTTATTTTCAAATAGGTAATAGAGTTGAAAAAAAAATTAGTTTTGTTGTAATAGATGTATTGATTGTATGTTTGCTAACAGTAAATTTTCATAAAAAAGATTACGCATTATTAATACTTCTTTTTAATTGTTTTTTTGCGAAAGTATTGTTAAATTTTCAGGGATGTATGAAAAAAAAGAATGAAGACGAATAAATTCGATGAATGTTAAACTACGAGTTAGTGCATGTTAGTAATTGCATGAAATATATTTCTTTATGCAGGGCTCTGAGAAAATAGCAAAACTAAATTCAAAACACTTTTTTTGACATTCTGACCGGAACACTACACTATACAAGGGAGGTAACACGGTAGTTTGGAGTTAGGTTAGGCTCGCTAAAAAAAGAGCATAATTGCAGAGTTTAAACTGCTTCCGTGTTATCTCTATACTACACACAACACCAGAACTAGAACTCACACACCCATCATTAATGTGACGTCATAGTGCTTTCTTCATATGGAAAAGCATAATGCGAAGTGAGCTTCGAACTTTTTAATGACAATATGTATTATGTAGCTCATTTCGAATCAGTTTAATGATTAGTTGTGCTTTTTTTATTGGTCAGTACTATTTAGGAATTTTAATAATTATTATAAATAAATTTATTTATTTAGCGCTTCATTGTAGAAACGAAAGGTTAAGCATTAGTTTAATCTTTTATTTTAACGTCCCGTTAATGATGAACATGCGCCCGACTGGGAAAGGCTTTTTGGAAGATTTAAGTCTTGAGTTACGGTGTTGGAATTAAATCTTTTAAAGAAAATGTGTGGCATGGAATGCCCTAAAAACCCCTCGAGTGGCATAAAATGCTCCTTGGTAAAAGGTTCAATCTTGTCTTAAAAAGAGATACGTCTGTTCCTCTCTTGGTCGCTAAAATATAGACATAAAGTCGGAAACGTCGTATGTATCATTCGGATCGATAGAAGGTTAGGACAAATGTCCTACAAGCACAACTTCTATTTTCTTGTTGAGGCAAGCTGAACTGGTTGCGTTTTTTTAATTGTTTATTTCTAACATGTCTGAACTTAGAAACTTATTCTTTCAGAAATGTTCATTCTTTAGTTTGGTTTAAACACACACCACACACAGCCGCAACAAAAAAAAAGGCACACACAGAAGGGAAGAATGTTAAAAGGGTTCTTATTATAATTTAATTGCATTATTTTTGATTACGATTATTTTTACTTATTTTGTTTTGTTTCGAAAATTTACTTTCGCAAATATATAGTTAATATATTTAAGCTACAGCAAATTTTGGGAGGCGATTGTAACATGTCAGAGGCTCCCTTCCATGTTAACATTATATGTGAACATAGTATTGTTCTATTTTTAAGTCGGTTAAATTTCCAATATTGTGTCCCACGGTAATTTAAGTATTTATATTTCTTCTCATATCTCAAGTGGGCCATTTCGTCTGAAATTCTAGATATAGTTTTAGAGAGCTCAGTGATTAATAGTAAACCAATATATTAAGATATCTATTCATAAAATAATTTGAACTTTATTTCAATGTCATAAAGCTTTTGTAGTATAAAAATCTGTTAAAGATCAGGTTGGTTTCTTATGTTTCAAGTGCGTAGACTCGTATTTCACACGTCGTCGTAAAAATGAATGAATAATGTTTGTTTTGGTTAAAATATTCTATGCAAATTTGAACCATATTATAAAGAATTAAGAAAGGGCGGAGCTCTACAATATGTGCTCATATAGAAAACAAAGGTGGTTAGAATAAAAAAAACTGTAGTGTCAATCCCATAGGCGTAAAGATATAGTTTAAACCACACCCAAAAGTAGGTCAATTTGGACCTTATTTTAATTAGGGAATAAGGTGTAATTAGTGAAAGGACTGTATGAAATTATGAATTTCAGTATTGGTTATTGGGAAACCAATAACGTACAAGGAAGTGGGAAATAGCAGGGATGACGGGATCTATGGTAGGGATCGATAGAGTCCCTTACGAGATCACTCTTGGTTGCCTTACGCAAACCATCGGACGTCGGTTCTCTAGCTAGGTCTATCTAGGTTACCTATATTGTGTCCTGACCTGGACTTTGCTAGTTTCTCATGATGCTGGTAGAGTTTGGATTGGAGCATAATATAGTGTAATTTGTTGTGGGGTTTTACTTGAATAATTTTAGAGAAGTACATTTAAATTGTGTTAATTTTAGTGGGTTTAATTATTTTAGTGTTGTTTATTGATTTGTGGTTCAGGCAAGTGCTAGTATTTAATATTGTACTAGGAAAGTTTAAATTATAAATCAATAGACTTATTAATATTGTAAAGTTAGTATTGTTCGTAGTGGTTTTGTAATTTTTAGTGAATTTTAATTATTTATTGATTTGTGCTCAGACAAGCGCTAGTGTGTGAGAACATACTAAGTGAAGTTTAAGTTATAAATCAATAGAGTCTTAAAGATTGTAAAGTCTTGAGTTGTTTCCAGTGAAAATTAATTAGTTTGTGATTTAATTGTGTTTAATATATTTAGTGTTTTGGCCTGGTTTATTTTAGTGATATTAAGCACTGAAATGAACTTGGTTGGAATACTCTATATATTAATTTTAATTTAGTTTAGTGAGTTGTTTCGTTCATACTTATGGGTTAGAGAGAACTAGTTCCGATCCAACATAGTGTTGGGGGGTTAGTAAGTTGTGCAGGTAACCTAACGGTGGCAACTACAGCGCAGATTACTAACTTGCGGTGTTTTTGATAAAACCCAGGTGGGGACCTGGCAGTTCCTGCTTTTATTAAGACAGGTTCACCCCCTAGGATCTGGAAGATTTGGGTTGTCATCTAGACTTCTTAAAAAAGCCAGATTCTAGTCCAATTATCCCGTATCTATATACTTATATATTCACTTTTATATTACCCCTTTCCGGCCTTACTTCTGCTGTCCCAATCCACTGTGTGGAAGTATGGCTAGCACACGGAGAAATAGGATTTTTAGGTCTAAAACGAGGTGTCTCCACTCGTCTTAGTTAGCTATAGCATAGAAATTACTCATTGCACATCGAGTAATTTACGCGAGTAAATTAAATGTGCATCCCGGGATGCTAGTTTTCAAATATATCGGTAGAATAGTTGGATAGATTAGCTGTTAGGTTAGGGTTTTTATTTATCAGGTCTAGGGCTTTTGTAGGATTGATCTAGATTTATAATTTTAATATATCAAAGCCATTAGATATTTACAGTAGGTAGCTAGGTTCCTTTTCGATACATTTATGGCTATTTTATTGCATTTGTTGTTCATTATTATGGGTTTATGGGTTAAATTCAGATTAGAGATAGCTAGGATGTAGGTTGGGGTTAGGGTTTGTTAGGATTTTATTACATATATTTATTTATGACTTATTGACAAACTTGACTTACTTATGACATGACTATATATATTTGGTCCCTTGCAACGCTACTGGTAGAAATATATTGTGGGAAAAATTAAAGTAAATAACCATAATATAATGTAGTATTGTAGAATCAATTTGCTTACAAATAAATATTTGTTTTGCCTGTCCCTTGGCAGTTTGTATGACGATTACATTCTGTTTTCTGCAGATTATCTGTGATTTTCACACTTGACCTTAAAAATACGGGGTCATATATTATTGAAACTATATCAATGAGTGATTTATCCAGGCTAGATCGAGGCAGATGCAAGATCCGTGGTTTATTTTGGTCCGAAAGTGTGATTCAAAATGACTACAATTATAGTTTGGTTAATATTACTTCATTGATTACTAAAATGTATTACATAATTGCAGAGTTCTGGAGAATTAGAGTGGATCAAATACTGCTGCTCTACTACCAGTAATTTGTCGGGTTAAATTGTCCCTTTGAATATATTATTCCTGCCATTAATGATTGAAATGAAGATTGAGCTGGTAAAGTACATATTACATAGTGCTCAGAAATACCTATTAAAAATAAAATAAAATAAAATAGGTATAATTTAGCCTAGAGACCTGACTCCATCCGGGCGTGACTGTAGATAAGTAAGTTTGTACGTACTATAATAGTAAAAATATAAAATATTTTTCATGACGTTAATATAATTATTTTCCTTTAGCTAGCTAGGTTAGCAAGCAAATATATAAAAGGAAAATATAAAGTACAAACAAAAAGGACTTTCTACTTTCATGGTAACTGGTCACGGTAGGGCTCGGTGGGAGATAATTAAAAAAAAATAATATAATTTATTATATATTCATCAAATTGACTTAATGATTACAATTTATTACTGAATTCATGTGAATAAGATATTCTTACAATTTGTTATAAATTTGCAATAATCTTTTTTTTACATTTGACAGACTTTACTTACATTAACATACCTTACAGACAATTTGACTATGACATTCTACAGACTTATTTGATTTTGACATACTTACTATTGACTTATTGATTACATCTTATTACAGACTTAATCTGATTAAGTCAAACATTACTACAACCTGCAATGATATTTCTTATTACTCTGACATAATTCACGGTTTAATAATTATTTAACAATATTAGGATTTATAGGCGTATAATTCATAACTCTTTCTTACTATGCGAAAAGGATTTTGGTTACTATTAACGGTTACGACGAAGGGTCCTACATAAACACTAAACGATCATTTGGCCAATCTACTGATCCAATTCAAGATATTAACTTATTTAATTAGAATTTATTCAGGTTATTTGCATTATTTTATAATAATTAGTCAAGGTAGATACGGTTTGCGGTATTTTAAAGGTTATTTAAAATTTTAGATTTTCTTATTGGAATTTTTAGTACTTTAGGTAGGCCTAGGAATAGCTAGGTAGGGGTAAGTAGGGTTAGTAGAGGAGAGAGGTGGGAGGTGTTACAAGACTGCGGAGGCGTAGGTGACAATTGGCCTCACTACCGCTGTGTATAACCACATAGCAATTTGGGTCTTAAGCCCCATCTTGCTCCTGCCATTCGACAGCATGACCACATGGCCATTTTCGCTTTTTGTATAATGTTTATCAGGTGAGGGTTCCAAGTTAACTTTTGGTCGAAGGTGACCCCTAGATACTTGACCTCTGCCGAGAACGGTATTATTTGTCTATTAAGTCTTGGTTTTGTGAGTTTATCGAGCTTCCGTTTCCTTGTGAATGGTTAAATGGCTATTACAGTCTTGCTCGGATTAATGGACAAGTCATTTTCTCTACACCATTTGAATATTGTGTTTAGAGCTCCTTGCATTAGGTTGGATATTGTGTTGAGGCAAGGGCCTTTGACGATGACTACAAGGTCGTCGGCATATCCTTGTGTATCAAAGTCTTGGCCTGACATGATTGCAAGAAGTTGGTCCACCGCTAGGGTCCATAATAGTGGGGATAAAACGCCTCCTTGTAGGCACCCTTTAGTGGTATAAAATTCATGCTCTATATATAGTATTGATGGTCAGAGTGGCTACTCTGTTCAAGAGCATGCTATGTACCCATCTGGTGGTTTCGTCTACTCCCTTTGATTTCAAACCATTGAGTATGGTCTCTGTGGGTGTATTGTCGAAAGCACCTTCAACATCAAGGAACGCACATAGAGCGGTTTGCTTTTCCTCTAGGGTTTTCTGCACCTTGTCAACCAGGTTGACATTTCGGCGACACGGCGGTTTTCAGTTGTGTCGCATGTTCCGGTGTAGGATTTGGTCTATGTTTGGGGACAGATTATAGCCCCTCAGCAACAGCCACCATGCCCTGCTGACTGGGGCTGGTCCAAACAACATGGTTATTCGGAGCCCATATGGACAAGCCTACCTGCGGCGGCTGCTGCTTGTTTAGAGCTTATTCGTTGCCGCTGCAAAACAAAATGCGCAGGGAGGTGCAACTGCGTTAAAAAAAAACCTAAAATGCACAGTCCCATGGGCATGTAATGGCAATTACGAACAATATATATCTTATTTTAACCCGCATTTTTTGTCAAACATCTCCTATGTTAATTTTATCACATTTATAATACTTAACTCTATTAGCGAAAGTTTTCCCAACATCTTTATTTATATATTTAATTTATATTTGTATATATATCACGTCCAGAAGTAATTTATTAATGTAATCTACCACCAGAAGAATAACAACTTATCAGAAATCATCTAAACATACTTAAAAATCCTAAACGTTGCATACCGCTCTTACAATGCAGGTACGCCGCGCGACACAAAACATTTTTTTTTAACAGAGTTATGAAAAAAAATGTTGGACAAGTTTACTATTCTGTATAGTAGGATAACTGGGCTATTCACAGGTATTTTTTTTCTAGAGCAAATCCTCATAGTATAAATTTTGTACAGGATTTTCGAAAAGAAAAATTAAAAGATTTTTTTTGAATTTTGAATTTTTCGTATTATTTGTATGGGTGAGTGAAAATTTAGTCACAGAAATGAATTCTTCATCCTCGAATTATACGAAAATGACACCAAACTTGATATAGTTGCGAGATTTATGCAGATATAAAGCTTAGAGTGAGGCGCGCCGGAGTCACTTTTCCCCCCCTCCCTTGCCCACCTGCTGGGGGGAACCTCTTGGCAACCGGGCTTAATCAGCTCAGGTCACCCCCAGGAACACCTGTTCCAAGCGGTTTGCTTTGTCTCCAAAATGCAAGGTCCCCTAAGAAAACGGGACCTTAGATCTCCTGCTATCATCCGAATTTGCTCGATCGAATTCTTGGCCGGAAGTGAGATATTTGATATTAAAGGACTCTTTTTTTAGTATGTTGTAAATAATTCTTTAGTATGTTCTAAAACGGTGGCGCATAGCAAAAATGTTCTTATACATAAGTAATCTGCATAAAATTACCCACAAGAAAGATTCAGTACAATTTTTCGCTAGGATCAATATTCAAAGAGATATTAACGCGGGAAAGTTAATTATAATCACTTCTAAGGTCCCTTTTTTTTAGTTTTTCGTAAATAACTCGTAAACGGTGGTCAATATAAAAAAATGTTGTTAAATGTTAATAATCTACACAAAATCCTCTATAAAAAAGATTCAGTACACTTTTCGCAGGGATAATTACTTAAAAAGATAATAAAGAGGGAAAGTTAATTATAATAAATTCTAAGGTTCCTTGTTTATACTTTTTCGTTAATAATTTGAAAAGTATGACTCATAGCAAAAAATACTTATACATAAATAATAAACATAAAATTTCCTACAAGAAACATATGGAACACTTTTCGATAGGATCAATATTTAAAAAAATAAAGCAGCGAGTAAGTTAATTATAATAAATTTAAAAGTCCCTTTTTAGTTTTTCGTAAATAACTTGTAAACTGTGGCCCATAGCAAAATAGGTCATACTTTACAAATTATTTACGAAAAACTAAAATAAAGTGACCTGTGAATTAATTGTTATGAACTTTCTTCCTTTAATATCGTTTCTAATATTGATCCTAGCGAAAAGTGTTCTACATGTTTCTTGTAGGAAATTTTATGTTTATTATTTATGTACAAGATTTTTTTTGCTACGAGTCATACTTTTCAAATTATTAACGAAAAAATAAAAACAAGGAACCTTAGAATTTATTATAATTAACTTTCCCTCTTTATTATCTTTTTAAGTAATTATCCCTGCGAAAAGTGTACTGAATCTTTTTTATAGAGGATTTTGTGTAGATTATTAACATTTAACAACATTTTTTTATATTTACCACCGTTTACGAGTTATTTACGAAAAACTAAAAAAAAGGACCTTAGAAGTGACTATAATTAACTTTCCCGCGTTAATATCTCTTTGAATATTGATCCTAGCGAAAAATTGTACTGAATCTTTCTTGTGGGTAATTTTATGCAGATTACTTATGTATAAGAACATTTTTGCTATGCGCCACCGTTTTAGAACATACTAAAGAATTATTTACAACATACTAAAAAAAGAGTCCTTTAATATCAAATATCTCACTTCCGGCCAAGAATTCGATCGAGCAAATTCGGATGACTAGTCTACAATCGTTTTTTGTTTTTTATATTCTGCCAATCACCTCCTTTGAAGTGCGTTCAGTTTATTGATAAAACTTTTAAATAAATATAGAGCCTGTGAGCCTATATTTTTCATATTATAATAATATAATTAAAAATAAGTATTCATGAATTAAATATTCTTTTCTTTTACACAATGTATTTTGATGTGTAAAACTATAATAGTTTAGTTTTGTTTTCAGTGTAGAAAATAACTTTCAACATTGAAAAAAATTCAGTTTTTAAGCCACTACTTTTGTTTTTTATTTTTATTTTGTAAAATCAATCTCACAATTTTTTTTAGCGTGTAATTTCCTGTTATTTGATACCACACACGATTTTTAATATTATTTTTGATTTTTCAAATTTCAAATGTCAATAAATGCGTTTTGCATGAATATATTTTGATATATTTTTAGTATGTCATAAAGATACACACAAAGAACTAAAAACATCAAACCCCGTCTTTGTGGGAATTATTTTGACCCTCACCTACAAGTTTTCATACAACTCCTCTACTATAACTTTATATCACTCCAATATAATTCAATAAAGCTACATCTTGATGAAATCGCTAATAAAAGTGAACTCTAGTACTGGTGAATAAAACTCAAAATATCATGACCAAATATATTTAGATGCGAGGTCTGCAAGGTAACTTTACAATTTCTATTCGAATTTTAAACAATTAACCTTAGAGGATATAACCAACGGAGACGCCATGTCTATAATTTTCGGTACAAAATAGTCTGCCGTTTTTTGTATACGTAGCGTAAACATAGCCATGTCAGATAAACATCAGTCCATACATGTGGTTGACATGTGGTTGACCATTGGCTGCCTATTTTCGACAGAGGGGAACGCCTGTTAATAACGACTCCATTTGGTTATATTCTCTAAGCAATTAACGCTACAAATTTAAGCACACTGGCCAGCAATTTCGGAACTAAAGTTTTTCAATAGAAAGGAGGATGGGCCAATTATACATAGTGCTGCAGACATTTTGGACTAGTCATTGAGTTTTCACTTCTGTCGGCACTCCCGGAGTGCAACCCGTTGTTTTTTTTTAAGGTCTCCGATCGAGCATTCGGTTTCGAATTCGGCAGAGGTTTGGCAGACCTTCGGCCTAAATTAAATTTTTTTATGATATAGGAGCTAAACGACCAAACGAAATTGCCTGATGGTAAGCAAAACAAGAGGAAGCAAGTGCGTTGCCGCCCTTTGAGATGGCAGTATCTTACCAAAAAAACCGGCCAAGTGCGAGTCGGACTCGCGTTTCTATTGTTCCGTTCATAAGTCCGACTCACGCTCGACTGCACATTTCTAATAGGTTTTCCTGTTATCTATAGGTAAAGAACTACTTTGTGTATTTTTTTTCAAATTAGTAGTATTTTTTTCGGTAATTTTTTGGCCATTTTCTTAAATAACTTCGAACCTATGTATTTTAAAATTATAAAAATAACATGTCCATCTTTGGGTCACTAATTTACATATGTGTACCAAATTTCAACTTAATTGGTCCAGTAGTTTCCGAGAAAATAGGCTGTGACAGACGGACAGACAGACAGACGCACGAGTGATGCTATAAGGATTCCATTTTTTTCTTTTGAGGTACGGAACCCTAAAAAGAACAAACAAAGCAAAAGTTTTTAGTAAAATATAGTGGGTATTGTCAGAATAATTTATTGTAATGGAGAGGGTACAAGTCAAAGGACTCAAACGACAACTTTTGATAACCATATTTACCGCATAATGTGCCGTGCCGTACAGCGCTACAGATGTGGTTAGTGATCCAAAGGACTCGAGCCTTTTAGCTCTTTTTTTAGGGCTTGCCTCATCTCTTGACGCCTAAAAGGCTATTTAGCTCTTTAGCCCCCGAGCCTAATTCTATTTAAGAGCCTAGACTCTTGGGGCTTAATAAGGTTATATATAGCCCTAAGAGTTTAGGATCTTAAATAGAACTAGGCTCGGGGGCTAAAGAGCTAAATAGGCTTTTTTTTAGGGGCTTAATAAGGTTATTAGCCCCAAGAGTCTAGGCTCTTAAATAGAACTAGGCTCGGCGGCTAAAGAGCTAAATAGGCTTTTAGCCTTTTAGGCTTCCAGAGATGAGGCGAGCCCTAAAAAAAGAGCTCCAAAGGCTCGAGTCTTTTGGATCACTAGATGTAACTAGTGCATAATCGTTATCCATCGTATTTTCTCGGAAACGTTCGTATTTGTCATGCTACTTCAGCCAACCTCAGTACTTGTTGTACCGAGACTGGCTGAAATAGCAAGACACGTTCGTACGTTTCCGTGAAAATATGATGGAAAATAGTTATGCACTACCTACATCTGTATCTAAATCACTTGTCAAATTCGAGGCACGATTTTGTCATTGAGTTGACGATTTCTTCTTTGGTATTGTTTTTTTTAAAACGTATTTTAAACAGTTTCAGACGCAACTTCAAGTCCATACTATCGAACCTACCGGAATCGGACTTGGAGTACCCGGATCGGCAATACGAAGCCAGCGACGACCGCCCGCCGCCCCAGTCCCGCAGGGAGCTAATGGAAGATACTATGGAGGATCTTATTGTGCCTAACATTGACCACTTTGTGTAATAAACTACCTTCTGGGGCCCATTTCTCGAACGATATTAGTCTAATAATATTAGTGTTTTGTCATGACAACCTATATCATTTGACAGTTCGTGGACTAATAATATTAGTCCAATATCGTTCGAGAAATGGGCCCCTGTCCTCCGTGTATGACTCAAACTGCTGACTACTGGACATCTTTTATTGGCTTTATGTATTGTATCTAAGCTTAGCATATTTTGTTTATGTTGCTGTAGATGCAGCCCAAACAAACGAAAAAAAATTGTGTGTAACACGCAGGCGCGTATTTACCCTAGGGTCATCCGGGCCATGACCCGGGGCGCCAACCCCCAGGGGCGGCATGTGAACAAAAGCAGGCAGAAAAACAAAATGCAATCCGTCAGGGGCGTCCGGATTGCATTTTGTTTTTCTTCCTTGACTTCTGGGGCGGCGAAACGTATTGGCACGGGGCGAAAAATTTGAAAATACGCCCCTGGTAACACGGGAGATATTCATATTGCTGTTGTACTTACTGGCACACGTGTTCACTTGGCTAGCCACGAACAAGCTCTGCACGTAGGCGCCCAGCGCGTTGACTATATCTTGGAAGATGTTCGTGGCGTGTGGACGCAGGTCGTAGCAGGAACAGAAGGATACCAGCAGTTCTGTTGAAAAATACAACAAATTTTATTGAATTGGTTGTAATAAGCTGATATATTTCCATTATTTCCCTATAATGAATCCGTAGTTGGGCTTCAAGAGCGATTTCTTCCTGCTTACACACACCCATTCGCAATTCGAGGGCAAGCGGTACTTAATGGCTTTAAACAGTCAAACCCCAATAGTAAAATAAGTGTCCGTGCGATACTTTACAATCCGCCTGGCTTCGCTCGTTGTCGTACCGCTCTGAAATAACCTTCTAAAGCATTAGCTAACCAGGCTTGGTCGCATAGCCTTCTCCCCTTCACAACACGCTTGCGGCATCCATCACGGTCTTCAGCTAAGGTTTCCCAGATCCCAGGCATGGTGGTCGATTTCAAATGCTGAGTGGAATGAAATCATGCTAACCATGACTAAGTAATTATTTTGCAAAACCTCAAATATACTTGCTAAGCTTAGAAATAGCCAAGTAGGTGAAGGGATCTCAGGGATCAAACGGTAGTAGTTTCTTAACAATAAAGTTGTTTGACATAATATTGTTTGTCATATTATCATTAGGCCTAATTCTGAAAGCGTTAACTTTTCAGGATTTTCGTAAGGTTATCCTATAGACAGGTTAGGTTAGGTTTATTTTATGGTAGGTAATCCTGAATAGTTACGCGTTTCTGAAAAAAAAAACTAATTATGACTAACGAAAACGCGGACTAACAATACATTATGACTTAAAACTTTATGGGAAACAATAGAAACCCGTTGTGTTATAATTGAAGCGGTTTCGGCTGCTGACAGTACAAATTTCGTCAATGTATACTCACTGGGCTGTATAGTCATCTTGTGCAACACCTCGAGTGCCAACGCCCGTTGCCACAGCGGCTTGTCAGGATCCAGGAACTTGATCGTAAGAGACAGGAAGATCTCGCACTCCGTCACCTGAAAACATAACGTTGAATAACTTATATGGTCATGTATAAACAGAATAAACTTTGAGACCTGTTAGAAAGGAAATAAGGTATATTTTTGTGTGGGCTGTAATATGATATGACAAAACTTCTTCAGTGTCGAATGAAATATTACTGATTTTTTTGAGATTGATGAGATTGAAACGCAAACTCATGGATATGTACATGTACTCTTCCGATCCTCACCTACGGCGCTCAGACGGTCTTTGACTAATGCTCAAAAGCTTTCTCTCGAGGTATGCCAGAGAGCGATGGTGCGCAGTATTCTTGGTGTCAAATTGACTGACAGAATCAGAAATTCCATCTTGCGCTCCAAAACCAAAGTAGCCGACGTAGCCCTGACAGCCGCCAAGCTTAAATGGGACTGGGCCTGACACATCTGCCGTATGCCAAACGACTTGTGGGCCAAGAAAACTACCGAGTGGACACCAAACACCGTGCGGCGTCACGGCAGACCTCGAAGGAGATGGCGGCACGTCTTGACGTCTTTCGGAAAGATTGGCCTAATATTGCCATAGAACGAGACGCGTGGAAGAAAGAGAGGGAGGCCTTTGCCCAGCAGTGGGACACAACAAGCTAATAAATAAAATAAATAACTCACCAACAGGGCATGGTACTGGTGCACTAGCACTAGGACGAGCCGCAGCAGGCGCATGGTGACGGGGTAGTGCGGCCGCTCGGGGCCGCCCGGGCTGGCGGCTCCGGCGGCCCCGGTGGCACCAGGTATGTGGAGGCCGGTGAATGCTGCCCTGGGATCAATAATTAAAGAATGAATACTTCGTCAAAGTATGCCCGTTGCAATCAGGATGAAAGATTGAAGTGCCTCACGAGAGTTAAAATAATATTGGGACTTTTGGGACCGTGTAATACACTATATTTTCGCTCCACGTGTATGAAAAAGTTTAAGTTAAACCTAATTTAGGAAAAAAGATCTAATCCACAAAATAATTAACAATACAATTTGAATTTGCTATGAAAAAGAAAAGTCATACATTTGACAAATTGTAAAAGATGGATCGTTTTCGCTAAACTACGTCAAGATGTGCAATAAATATGATTATTGATTAATACGACGTTAAAAAACACAAACTGCTTGAACAATGTCATACACAGATTTTAAAACAACGTTATCACTGTTATGTTATGGGGCATAGTTAACAGCATATGAGCAATTAAGTTTTTTTTTTAATATTGCAGCTTTTTCTAGTCACATAATTGTTGTCCAGACATTAATACAACTAAGCAAAATACCTATACTGCAATCATATTTACCTGTATTTTACATTTGGTGAAAACAGCCTTATGATCAACGCGCAAACGTGTTCCTTTAACAAAAACCTAAATTCCGCTATCTGAAACAAAAACCTCACGTTAATTGCAGTAGCAACTCTATTAACAAGGTCATAAAGTCGTTATTCGTGTGGCATAGTCAAGCCAAATCAAAAGATTGAATACTATACATACAGTGTGGAAAGATAAGTCGGGCCTTGGAGGGAAACTACCTTAAATCCTTAAGCTGGCTCATTTTACTTAAAGGAGACATTCCTTTATTTTTAAAAAGAAACAAAACTGCATTTAAAGATTTTTCTTTTTTTTCTTCAATTTGGCTTGTCAAAAAAAATCTGGAGTACTAAATATTAGATTTTCCAAGATATGGATATTTTATACGACAGACGAGTGTAAGACCTAATGTTTCTTGGAGAAATGTTATTATTAACATTAACTGTATCGACTAGTAGAATAAAAAATAGTCAATGACCATCAAAATTGTAACCACATTTTAATTAAAAATGTGCAAATATTTAATATATCGTTATCCTTTTAAATTAATTAATCCACTTCGTCACCTTTTTCTAACCTAACCCACTTTTCTAGTAGAATTTCGTTTCTGTATGGGTCGCAGTTCAAACCTAACCTAACCCACTTTTCTAGTAGCATTTCTTTTCTGTAAGGGTCGCAGTTCAAACCTAACCTAACCCACTTTTCTAGTAGCATTTATTTTTTGTAAGGGTCGCAGTTTAAACCTAACCTAACCCACTTTTCTAGTAGCATTTCGTTTCTGTAAGGGTCGCAGTACTAACCTAGCCCACTTAACTGATAGCAGTTGAAACCTAACCTAACCTACTTTTCTAGTAGCATTTCAGTATGCTACTAGAAAAGTAGGTTAGGTTAGGTAGGTATGCGGTGCGGGGTACGGGGGATTGAGCGGGAGGGGGTATTAATTTTGGCATCATTTTACTTTATTTGGTGATATGTATAAATTTTTTGGTAATCATAGTGGTTAATTAGGTGAAAATATCGCATTAATTTGGTCTTCAAGATTTGGTGATCATTAATGATTTTTGGTGATCATTCAATATATTTGGTATTCGAATACAATTTGAAGTGCAGTCGTAATTAAAACGGTGGTACTTTTGTAATTATAGGCCTTATTTTTTTGGTGTTCAGTAATTTTTTTTGGTAAGCATGATTTTTAGGGTTCCGTACCCAAAAGGTAAAACGGGACCCTATTACTAAGACTTCGCTGTCCGTCCGTCCGTCCGTCCGTCCGTCCATTCGTCCGTCCGTCCGTCCGTCCGTCCGTCTGTCTGTCACCAGGCTGTATCTCACGAACCGTGATAGCTAGACAGTTGAAATTTTCACAGATGATGTATTTCTGTTGCCGCTATAACAACAAATACTAAAAACAGAATAAAATAAAGATTTAAATGGGGCTCCCATACAACAAACGTGATTTTAACCAAAGTTAAGCAACGTCGGGCGTGGTCAGTACTTGGATGGGTGACCGTTTTTTTTTGCATTTTTTTCCGTTTTTTTTTTCATTATGGTACGGAACCCTTCGTGCGCGAGTCCGACTCGCACTTGCCCGGTTTTTTTATTTAGGGTATCAAAGTATTTTTTGGTGGTCATTATCTTTGTAGCCGAATAAAATTGCGAGTGTTTATTTTTTGGAATTTTTAGTCGGTTCGAGTCCTGGGCGAAGCAAGCGAGTTTTAGAAAATCTTTGAATGCAGTTTTATTTCCTTTTAAAAATAAAGGAATGTCTCCTTTAAGTAAAATGAGCCAGCTTAAGGATTTAAGGTAGTTTCCCTCCAGGGCCCGGCTTATCTTTCCACACTGCTTTTATAGTATACTATAAAAGCACATGTAAAACACCGGATGCGGCGGTTACACGCAAAATCCGAATTGGAAAAATATTAAGAATTAACATTTACCTACATATAAGGACATATTCAAATTACAGATGGGTTATTAAAAGTAAGTAAAAATAAAAATCACACAAACGTCATTAGGTAAAATCATCATTACAAACGTCCTTACCTTGAAGAAAACAGGTGAAAAATCAGTCAATACTGTGTCCAGCAGTTCCAGTCCGAATGTCTTTGGCACGTCCGAGATACCGACCAGCCAGTGCGGCGCGTCGCCGTTCACCAGCTGGATTATATCCTGCAACAAAAAAGGTACAAAATCAATAAAGTACAGATGTAGTGCATAATTGTTTTACAGTACATAAGGCCCTATTTTCCTGCACTAGTGCGTAAAATAGCACTTTTCGTGTGTATGTCAAAAGTTTAAAGGGCCATATGTACTACAAAAACGTTGTACGATACACGTGCGAATAGGTAATTCGCAACTCGTGTCGATTTAAAACACTCCCTTCAGTCGTGTTTTAATTTATCGCCACTTGTTTCGAATTTCCTCTTTTCCGCACTTGTATCGTAAATAACTATTCCATCGTATTTTCTCGGACACGTTCGTATTTGTCATGCTACCAGTCAACCTCAGGACTTTTTGTATCGAGACTGACTGAAATAGCAAGACACGTTCGTACGTATCCGGGAAAATACGATGGAAAACAATTATGCACTACATCTGTACTTGATGCTTTTTTTTTATACCAGATTAATAAAATAAAAAAAATAAATAAAATAAATATTAGGGGACATCTTACACAGATCAAACCTAGCCCCAAACTAAGCAAAGCTTGTACTATGGGTACTAGGCGACGATATACATACTTGTATAGATAAATACATACTTATATACATAGAAAACAACCATGACTCAGGAAAAAATATTAGTGTTCATCACACAAATAAATGCCCTTACTGGGATTCGAACCCAGGACCATCGGCTTAGCAGACAGGGTCACTATCCACTAGGCCAGACCGGTCGTCAAATTAAGGCTAGATTAAGGCAAAGGAGTGTTAAGGCCGTACTGACGGTAAGCACTTAGCCCATAAATACGTCGACTCTCGAGTCGTTTGTCCCTTTCCATCATACCGATACGTCGGAAAGGGACAAACGATTATTATCGGCTTGTCAACTTTAGTAAACGTTCATGAATAAGGGGGTTACTGTATAACTGATTTCGCAAATTACTGAATTTACTCGTAACCTCTAACTAATCAGCTGAACCTAAGCCAAGATAGGTACAGTAAAGGGCCATAAAGTTTGCACATCGGAATTTCGGCTTCGTAGAGCGTTGTCTCTTTCATTCTCGTTGCCTCCAATATTCTCTTTCTAAATACCGATGTGCAAACTTTATGGCCCTTTACTGTAGGTACTTTTTCATGCTTCTATAGAAATATATGTTTATTAAAAATGGAAACTATAGGTCTAGATCAAGAGAAGAAGCTGTAACAATATTTTTTGTATGACCGTTTGTTTCATATTTAAATAAAAATAAACAATCTCCAGGCGGCTTAGCACGGTCGCGTTTTTATCCCTTGTCACCATGCCTGTCACGTTCTAACAAGTATGTAAGTGCGAAAGGGACGCGCAAAGTGATAGTCGATAAAAATGGAACCGTGCTGAGCCCGCAGGAGTATCAACCGTAAGAACCGCTCCTTTTTAGGGTTTCGTACCCAAAGGGTAAAAACGGGACGGGACTCCACTGTCCGTCTGTCCATCCGTCCGTCTGCCTGTCACCAGGCTGTATCTCATGAACCGTGATAGACAGTGATAGACACTTGAATTTTTCACAGATGATGTATTTTTGTTGCCGCTATAACAACAAATACTAAAAAGTACGGAATCCTCGGTGAGCGAGTCCGACTCGCACATGTCCGGCTTTTTGACTATACAGCAATGCAATTACATAGATGAGATTATAGAACACTACTCCAGACTTCAAGAAGCATATCTACATCAAGGAACGATCTATGATGTACTACAACTTAAAGAAGTTAACCAAATTTTGACAAACGCCAATAGGAAGCTACCAACGAAGCTAAGAATAGTGCAAAATCAACTAATAGATACGAAGGTCACAGAAAACTCAACATACATAAAAGTATATGGTTATTTCGCATTACAAGATATAACTAAATACACTTTGATTCACGTGACACCAGTACCAAAGCAAAATAAAAAAGGAAAAGTATACAGTTTAGAAGTATATCACAACATAATTGCGATTGATTACAACAATGAAAATTACTTCGAACTAGAGACCGAAGAATTTAAAGCATGTCTCAGAAAGAATACCGAATACATTTGTTACCCGACATCAGTAAAAAATATGCAGGAAAATAAGAATTGCATCATTGATCTGTTATTCAAGGGAACTGAGATGGTCAACTGTAACACGAGAGAACTAAACCTAACAACAACCGTATGGAAACAATTATATATGCCAAACACTTGGCTAATCATGACAGCAAAATCAGTGAAAGCATCAATAATTTGCGATGGAGAAAGGGAAGAAATTATGATCCAGAATACAGCTGTCATCCACATTGCAGAAAACTGTATTATCAAAACAAGAAGAAACATTTTAGCAGCAAGAAGAGCTAACACAATATCGGTGTTAGCAACGTTCTCAAGACAAGCCAACTTTTCATTAAATACAAACGAAACAACCAATCAAATAGAAGATATAACCAGAGATGAGGAAGTTCTTGACAGCTCCAGAGACATATTTAAACATCTCACTAGTAACGAGAATTTACTCCAAAAACAATTAGACAATACAATTTGGAAACAGATACAAAGTAACTCGGTAGCAATTAGTCTCGGTTCATCGTTAGCAGTCTTTATTCTAATAATACTAACAGTTTGTTATGGTCCACAGGTCCTGTTGCACATTCGTTCCTGCACAACCAGCCAGCGGTCTGCTCCGCTGTCCGCCGCCCCCGCCAGGTCGGCTCCACCGAAACCCAAGCGCCACAGAACAAACCCAACGGCCAACAACAGCAGCCAGTTCGAAGAAATAGAGTTACGTCCGATACAGCCGCTATAGAGCAGCTCCCATCATCCTCGCTGCCTTCGGGAGTCGCCAGGATGTTTAAACAACAGATTGCATCAGCGCATCGCGCTGATCCACGCAGATCAATCTAGGGCATAAGCCAGCAGAAACATATTGTCTTAGTTGCACTTTACACGGATAGAATACAAATAAGATTTACATATGTGTGCTATAAGTAAAATTGTGTATATAAAGAAATACAAATTGTAAATAAATCAGATACCAATTGTCCGTTGGTGTTTCACTACCTCCATACCCAAAAAACCTCTGCTTGCTCAGGGCGACACTCTGAGAGTAGAGGCTCCCATCCACCACCTTTTTACAGGAACCCTTGCTGTGGCATAAGACTCCTTCAGCCTTAATCGGTCGCTTGAGCATTGAGTACTCCATATCGTTTCAGTCCATTTAGTAATACAGGTATTCGGCCTTAGTGTGTGGCTGTACAAAAAGTTTTTCAAGTGTTACCTACTTGTAAAATGAGGTAAGCGTCCACCGCGCAGGGCTTCATATCTTTAGGGGCCTTGCTGTTAGTTTGAGGTCTTACATCAGCTGGGTTCACTTTGAGCGTTCCTGAAATCAAACGATACAGTTTTATCGTTTTCTTTTTTTTATTGTCTAAAGTTAATAGACAATAGAAGAAGAATAAAAAAAAGAATAAAAAAAGAAGAATAAAGAAGAATAGAATAGATGAAGTTAATAGATGTATAAAGTTAAGTTAACAGAGCTAGATTAATCTGACATTAAAATGACATGCAGTTCGATTTCTTATTTAAGTCATCGATTTTGTCAAAGGTATGACAAACTACCCTATGATTTGCTCTTTCAAGTACTACGTTTAGCAATTTTGAGCCATATACATAGATCCCATATCAAAATCGTTTTTTTTCTAGAAGAGTTCTAAGCCTATAACATCATTGTCTATGCCTTACCGTTCGCCTCAGCCAGGGCGCGTTCGAAAACGAGTGCGACAAGTTGTCGCACTGTAGCAGCGGCCGCGTGACTCGTGCTGACGTCGCGCGTTTCGCTGCTCGTCACCATCCTCATGCACATCACCATTGTCTAAAAATATTATTATCTTTATTAAATAACTCTAATTTTAAATACAAGGATGCACTTATAACAGCACCATCTAGTGACTAAAAATCATTTCAATACCTTGTTAAACATTCCGTGCCAACAAACTGACATCACTAAACTGTTTAAAACCCTATAATTTGGTCTTCATCATATGTGACGATACGGAACTCTCGGAGAGTGACTTCGACTCACACTCGACCTAAACCAATAACCACTTACCCTGGCTAGTGTGTCTCCATGCACCAAGTCTGAGGTAGTCATGAGGAGGGCTGCCGTTTGTAGTAGCTTCAGCTCCAAGACTCCAGCCTGTCCCAGTGTGTACAAACAGTCGACGACATGTCGGGCCCCTTTGGCATCAATACCCTGCTGAGCTATTAAACGTTGTATTGTGCCGAGGCAGAACTGAAACAACGTTAGCATATTAGTGATTTGTAAATATTTTATTTTTATATTCGGGGTTTCTTCAAGAGTGTGCATTGGATAAATGGCGGGAAAGAGGGGAAGCCTTTGCCAGCAGTGGGACACTCTTATAGACTAAAAAAAAAATCCCTTCCCATAGCCACCCAAAACTGATAGCGAAGTTCAGCTACGCCGCCCCTCGCTGCCTGCCGCCCCGGGACATAAACCCTTTTGGCCATAGGGAAAATAATTGAATGAACTATTCTGGACGACGGCCTGGCACCGCCCCTGTAATGTAAACAAACAGGTTCACTCTACTTACAGAACAAACCAGTTCGTTTTTGACCGCCCAAAAGCTCTGATGTTTCATTTATCAATACCTAAGTGCCTATATAAAATAAATAAAAAAACACTTTATTCATCGTAAAGTGTTTACATAAAAAATTGAAAATAAAACTATGACTTATAATATGTGTTTTACTAATGAATCCCTAGTGGGTAAAGGCCTCCTCCAAGTGCCTATACATTGTTAAATATATACCTAGACCATATAAATATCCCACTTTCTGTCACATGCGTCCAGTCCACGGCCTAATATACAAAGATACACGTACTTTGATAATTTTGAGGTCCTTGGACTCGCAGCCCTGCACCAGCGGGTACAGTATCTGGTTGACCACACCATACAGAGAGGCCTGTGGGTTGTTGGCTGCCAGCGCCAGCTTCTCTATGGCTTCGTCACATGCCTGGAAAAGAGCATATTTAAACATTTAAATCGGACTTCTGGCCAAAGGGTGTGGTATTTTGGCGGAATCTATAGTTGTTTTTTTTTGCATTAGAAAGAACTTGAAAGAAGTTAAGTGATCTTGACATGTCTTTTAATTGAAAAACGCTTTTTTAAAATCAGTAACTATTACTTATGAAAGCAGAAGAATATAAATGATCGAATTAGATTCATAATTGCTACATATTTGCTGTAACTTATTTTTAAAACGTGTTTTTCAATTAAAAGACACATCAAAATTGTTTACCTTATTTCTAATGCTAAAAAAAATGAACTATAGTGTTGGTAGGAACTCGAGTCTTTTGAGTCTCAATATGAAGAACATCTGCCACAATTGCTGACGATGCTGGTTCGATTCCAGCCCTGGGCGCTGGAGGTCAAGGTCGCTTTTACTTTGTATGGTCAAGTTCATAAAGATGTATACATTTATTGCAATGGATCAAGTTGAAGAAATGTATAAATTTTTATGAACTCCACTGCATATGAGATTTATTTCAGGTTATAAATAATACACTAGTGTTTTCAAGTAGAAACAAAAATTAAAATATTTTAATTTATTTCGTAATAGGATACATTTTATCTAATAAGATACATCTATCATCCCTCTCAAAAGAGTCTAAAAGGATATGAAATGGGCAACAACTTGTAATATTTTAAAGATTAAAGCTAACTCAGAAATGTTGTATATTTATGTGGAATATAAGTGACATAAGTACAAACAAAACAGTAAGACACACATGGAGGATTCGTTGGTGGTTCCTTGGAGCAAAAAGAATAATATTGCATTAATCTTTAATATAAGTGGCAAACAAATATTTTTTAGTAAGTAAATGATGTGTAACATCAAGTATAACCCAATATTTATTGCCATTAACGTCGCATTGATTTATGTATTTATTTAGACGTCCAGGTTGTCTTATTTACATAGCAAATGTGTTAATATAAGCTAATTACAATGTAGTTGAATGGGCGGGTTACTTATAAGATTGCAAAAGTTCTATGCTTGTACACATGGAACAAATCATATCAGTACAAAGATAGACCTTTAATTTAGTTATTAGGGGGTAATAAAAGTGGAATTAAGCTTTATACCTCTCTTATCTGGGGATATTTTTTCTTCGTTTCGAAACTGAGTGTTTTGAAGTCACTTTGCAAGACTTCCATAAACTTTTTAGTGGAATCATCACCAGTAACTGCACTCACGAATGCCATTCTTAAAAAGGTATCTTATAATCTAATTATTCATTTCATGTTTTAATTAAAAATCATAGAAATTGAAAATATGCCATGTACACAATCGACATCACATCATAATTTGACGTTCAAAATCTATACACGTAGTCACTGCAAAAAGTAAATCCTATGTTCTATTAGAATTATTACAAGCTAAAATGTGTGTAAATAAATGTCGGGTGAATCTAAAAAGGACTTTTGGTATGTATAAAATAAGAAAATAACACATAAAAATTCTACATTTATTTATAAAAGAAAACGAAACGGAAAAAATATAACAGAAGGGTAGGGGGTAAGTATTTGAACACACCCAGAAACATTCCGTTCCACGAACTAACAACTCTTATTTTATGTAAATATTGCATATTGATGGGTTTTATCCATCTTCGCTTGAGACTTGTTTTTAGATAGATTATAAATCCGAAAAACATTCAGTGCTATTTTTATTACAAAATTTAGAAAGAAACTTTATTTTTTAAAGATATTTGATAATATTTATTTTATTATAACAGGTAGATATGCGTGAATTGAAGTTTAAAAGTCAAAGGATTTTCATTGCCATGTTCACATCACCATTGATGAAAGAATTATTATAAAATTTCACTATGTATACTTACCTACTTGTTATTGAATAATGCGATAAGCATGGTACATTTTAAACATGTTTTCTTAATTTAATATGAGTACATAAATTGAGTAAAATAATTATCGATTTTTAAGACATTTATTTATTTTTACTTGTAGCAACATTACATGTCTTTCAAGTCTTTGAATACCGATTATATGCCGATTACGGCTCGAAAAAAAAATCGAATAATCAATTGAAAAAGTTGACTTAATAAATCCAGTAAATAAAAATAAATACTTATAATAATTCCTCGAAGACAACAAACAGAAAATAGGTATTTACAATACAAGTGCGGAATAGAGGAAATTTGAAACGAGTGGCGATAAATTAAAACACGACCGAAGGAAGTGGTTTTAAATCGACACGAGTTGCAAATTACCTTTTCGCACGTGTATCGTACAACGTTGTACAGTACATCCTTTTTGAAGTCGGTTTTCATTTTTTTGTAAAAAGGTTCTATTTTCCCTTTTTGAAAGGCATTCGTCGATTTTAATCATTATTTCCTTTTTTTTCTCTTATAATAATCGTATCACAAAATCGGTTCGACCTGTGAACGATTATCATGACATTTTCGATATCGAATTGAATGAAACGAAAGATTTCATTAGTATAGATAGATAGTAGGTATTCACATCGCGCATCTTTACAATGGTGTGATTCCAGATTTTTATTTGTAAGTATTTATAGAATCCAATATCAATTTAGACAAAGTGCCCGTCTCAAGACGATAAAACAGTTAAATGAATCCGGTGATGTCGAACAAGAGGTAAAATACGCATACTTTGAATTGCAATTTTGCTTTGTGATCTTGACGTACTGTCATTTTCAATTTTTACTTTATTTTATTTCGCTGTACGCCATTCTTACTGCATTAAATAGAACGGCCGATGTCTGCAGATTTTAGCACGTCTTTAAATAAAGCTTGAAGACCGCGACGCGAGTGCAAGGTGCCCGGTGTCTGGATTTACGATCTTAGTTTTTCGGTTGGTGACACCCGCTTTCGTGTTTTTTCACGGTACATTTTTCTTCAGTGCCGGCACGTAATGTGATTTAATTATGTTTTGGGATTATTATTCATCGACTGTGGGCGTTTTGACGTCGTTTATTGGTGTCTTGGGTGGTAAGGATGCGGTTTTTGTTTACGTAGCCTGTGACGACAGTTGTGAGTTATCGAATTAAATGTTCAATCATGTAATCAAGCTGCGACGATAAACAATGAGCCGAGCCCGCTCGTTTGCGTTTGTTTATACTATCTTTGTCTCTGCAACGGGTACTAAACATCTGCATATCATTTGAGAACTTTATTCTTTTCCATGTTTTCTATTTCCTCCTGAGACCCAGAATCAATTGTTTTGTCTTATTTGGAACCCTTCATCATAATCATAATAGCCTTTATTGCCGAAACTAAAACAGTATTACATTACATTTATAAACAAATTTACTTAAAAACTAACACATCATATTGTCCGGAATAGTGTTCAGCGTGTCTTCTGACACATAGGCCTCTTGGAACCCTAAGTAACAGAATAAATGTTCAAAACAGATTGCGGAATGTACTAAAATGTGTGTCGCTTAACTTCAAACTCGGGTAGATCCATTCAACCCTCTCAGCCTCTCTCTCAAATATCCAACCTATTAGCTTAATACCAAAATCGCATATGTAACAGATGGATTTACTCAAGTTTGAAGTTAAGCGACTCATGTGGGGACCAGAGTCTAAAGCTGGATTCACATTCTGATGCATTACAACACAACACAACACGCAGACAAGAGTTGCTTAACTTCAAACTCGGGTTAGATTAACTTTCTAATGAGTCGCAATACAACATGTCAGACAAATGTGAATCTGGCTTTAGGAGGATAGGAAAATTCCTGGATGTCATTTGCATATGCATAGGAATAAATCATTCTTTTAATAGACGATGAGAGTCAGTGCCGTCAGATTGCAGTGATAAGAATGTTGATAGCCGCTCAACTTGTTATCAGGAGATTTCATCTTAATTACAGTTTCAGCATGTGTGCAATCAAACCTACACCCACACACATAATGATATACATCCATAGATTGTTAACTATAATTATAACTTACATAATTGTATCATAAAACATAATCTATAGAATGGCCGTAGAAAGGCCAGAATGGAGAAGATTGGAGGAGGCCTTTGCCATCTGGCAAAAAACACACAAAAATGGAAGAAAAGTGAAATATATGAACATGAATAAAAGACGAAATTGTAGTGTCGGACTAAATGCAAAAAAAAAACAAAATCTATTTTGGAAACAGTTAAGTAGGTTTCATAAGATTGGATTAATTAGTATACCATACAGAAGTTGATTTAACGTATCCTACAACTGATGTGATTTAGCCAGGTTAAGACTGACAAATAACCCCCTTTATTCATAAAACTTTACAGGCCTGATTTATAAACTGAAATAAATGTCATATACTAAGAAAAAGTGACCAAGGCCTCCAGTGCCCCAGGCTGGAATCGAACCAGCGTCCTCTGCTATCGCGGCAGGTGCCTGAACCACTCGGCCACCGGGCCACAGCGACATTAGTCAAATTTTCCAAGTATATGCACTTCCTACTGAAGGCTTGTGGCGCCCCCTAGCCATCTCTAAGGTAGAACAGTATGGTTCGAACCTTCTATCTGGATCATTCTCATGATGATACCGAGCTAGCGAGACAAAAAAAAAAATACTTCATAGGCCTGATTTAGTTAACAATTATGTATCCCTTTCTTACAAATACATAAGTGAAAATGACAGATAAAGACAAACAATTAGTAGCTAATTTTATTGACGTTTGTAGCGCGTTTATGAATAAGGGGGTAAGTCTATATTTTGTAGAGGTTTAACCCTTATTCATAAAATAAAACTAGCATATTTTTAATTCTAACAAATATGAATGTTCATATGACATACATTCAGGTACCAAACAGGATGTATACATTAATACAAGTTTAAGTAGAATTTGTTGCAGCGGAAATTGCACAAAGGATGGAGTGGATCTGTCTAAGTCCCCAAAAGCATGTTGATTGCAGGGTTCAACCACCGTTAATCTACATCGTATAGATATATTCATGGCAACCGTTTTATTAAACAAGAGTTCATTATATTCAAAAGAATAAGGCTTCGCAACCACACACATCTATTTTGAGATGAACACATCCACTATTGAATATCTATTTACAGTATTAACTGTGTTCTTATCAAGTAAATTGAAATAAGAGTAAATATAGCACTTGTGAGTACCGGTGGAATCTAGTTAGCGAGATAACTGATCTCGCAGTGACCTGTAATAAGTAGTATGCTAAATATCATGTACGAGTGATTGTCAGCTTGAGTTGCATGTTTGATTCTTACATAAGACAGTTGATAAGGGGAATCATTGTCTTGGTATCATATTTATGTATTAGAAGGAAGGAAATCTAACTGTAAATTTGAATTATTATCTTTTGTCATCATAAGCATCTAATTTCTTTGAAAATATGACCTTTATAATGACGTTACACTTTGTTCTGTCAAATCTGTGCAGAGTTAGCTTAGACAAACTTTGGTATTATAGTCCAAAAAGGGGGGATGAGTATAGTTAAGAGCCCATCAACGTGCACACTAGCGCCACTGCTAAATAATCGTGATTATTTAAATTTAGCGAAAGATATTTAAAAATGATCTATGCGTCCAAAGTTAAAACGGCCGTTTTGTTTTGAGTTCATAGATCGACGAATCCAGCAATATAAAAACTAGTTTTATGTATTCAAATGGTACTTAAATACGAAATACAGTACGTAGCGGCCCCCTTTTTTAAATATAATCACGATTATTTAGCAGTGGCGCTAGTGTGCACGTTGATGGGCTCTTAATTCATTGTACAATTGGTTTGCCAGACTATATGTCATAACTCTAAGAAGTTTGCAATGCTTACCTTGGCCTCGCTATCATGAAATACTCTCTTACTAACAACTCCATACGAGAAAAAGTGACAGACAGTAAAGTTGTTGATGATTGTAAAGATACTCTACGCCGCTGTGTTTGTAAACAAACGTACATTCTCGTGATTTACAAATTGTCTTCTCTTTGTTTCAGATAGCAACTAACAACCCAATTAAGCAATACTTCTTTCCAAATCTTCCTAAAGACTGTTTTTAAGGTTTAGTTTCCCGCAACGAGGCCAGATGTGCAGAGATGCCAACATTGAGAGAGATAAAAAAGACGGAATTAGTAATTTATTTTATTAGTATTAATAATTAAAGACACCTTCTAGTTATCGCTTCTAGTGTTTACTAACAATTAAACAAATTTATTAAAAAATAAATAAATATCCCAACTGAGATTTCGATTAATTTTAAACGAAATGAACTTTCACGAATATAATTTTAAAACGAATGAGAAAAGGGAAATCGTTTGATGGACCAATATGGACAATATGACGTCGAATGCCACTTTGAGGAACAAGCAACGGAAAGACAACTTGATTACACGGAAACAGGACAAGAGTCCGGAGAAGAGTATCAGAGGGACCCGGGGTGCTTACCGGGCTGTTCCTTCAACTTCAAAGAATGAGGAGGAACCGGAGCGGCTGGACCGGTCCAAGAAGTTCATCTCGCAAAACAAGCCGGGCTATGGGCTGGGCAAGAGACCGGAGTTCCTTAAGAACAGGAACGTGCATTTAGCCTCCTCGCGATATGGACAGGTGAGTGACTAGTATACATTTTTTTTTCTGCCCTCCTGCCGGAAAGCGTTTTCTTTCGAACTGCTACGCTAAACGAAGTTGCCACTTTCCGGCTTTGTCGGACACAATTCTGCCAGTAAATAGGAAAGCCTCAGATCCTGAGTGCCGGAGACATTTCTTATTTTACTGCCTGTCATACCTGGACCCTTAGAGCATTTAGTAACGGAGACGCCTTGGCTGTCATTTTCTATACAAAACACTCTGCCGATTTTTGCGGGGGAGGGGCACGTCAAACGTATGGCGTACGTTTTTATTTGTACATGATTTGTACGTAACGTATAAATAGCCATGTCAAATAAACGTCAATCCATGCAAAAGTTTGCACAAGGTTTTCGGCAGAGGGGTAAGCTCTTAAAGGCGACTCCGGTAGTCCCATGGGGAAAGTTTGTTATGACCATCTTAACACATATTTGACTTCTTTTTTAGTTCTGTCATATCGACGCGATATAAATTCGCATCTTGCGCTAATATCTTTATGATTACGAGTATGACTCATTTTTAAGGGTTCCGTACCCAAAGGGTAAAACGGGACCCTATTACTAAGACTTCGCTGTCCGTCCGTCCGTCCGTCCGTCCGTCCGTCCGTCCGTCCGTCCGTCTGTCACCAGGCTGTATCTCACGAACCGTGATAGCTAGACAGTTGAAATTTTCACAGATGATGTATTTCTGTTGCCGCTATAACAACAAATACTAAAAACAGAATAAAATAAAGATTTAAATGGGGCTCCCATACAACAAACGTGATTTTTGACCAAAGTTAAGCAACGTCGGGAGTGGTCAGTACTTGGATGGGTGACCGTTTTTTTTTTGTTTTTTTTTTATATGGTACGGAACCCTTCGTGCGCGAGTCCGACTCGCACTTGCCTGATTTTTTTAAAGGGCCAAAGGATACTACGCTTACGTTTTGGCATATTATGGCATTACATTAACATGCCGACCCTAAGGAAACACTTCTAAAATCTAGAATGATATAAGTCCACTATATTTCACACGGGAATTAAATACGAATTACGTTAGAATTAGGTTCAAATTGCCGTGGACAATCATGTGCACTCGAGGTATAGATTTGGCAACCACCCAAATTCACCCTTTTGTACCATCGCACACACAGTTAACTGACAATGGGTGGACCTTATGCCTTTTGTAATAAGGTCCAACGGTGTACAGTTAAGAGTGTTGCTGTTTGTATGTAGGGTTGCCAGATCAAAAGACGCTATTATCGGGAAAAAATATCAATTTTTCGGGGTTTTGGGACTCAAGTCGGGAAAAAAAAACATTCATATTAAAGTAATTGTATTAAAAACAACGATAATTTACATTATTGGCACTACGTCTGCTGCTCTGCCCATAGACGTTTTTATATAAAAATAGTATAAATTCTTTGAGATGTTGAACAAACAAAAAAACCTAATTATCAACGCGGGTCGCTCGCTTGCTCGACGACAGTTCAGAACATGAAATTATTGTTTTATAACGTGAAGCTGTTTTTCGGGACAATTTTCACTTTGTCGGGAATCGGGAACACGTGCAATCGAGAGAATCCCGCCAAATCCCGACCATCTGGCAACCCTATTTGTATGTGCTGTCTTTTGCACTATGTGTAAAGTGACGTGTTTTACATATTAATGTAAGGCGGTTAAGTCGTTTCGTCATTAAGTAACATTCAGGCAGATTTGAGACCTTGATTTTTGCGTATAGGGTGAAATAAGTTGTGCGTCAGCATTTTCTACAAAATCTAGATGTAGGCTGTGATGACGTCTATTACAAACGTCATGCCCTCGTAAGGCAATCAATAGGCGGATTGTAAATGCCGGTAAACTATGATATAGTTCGATTAGAAATGTTGGGTGTATTTCGCTCCAATTAGACATAAATTGCAAGAAATATACTGTAGGGCCAAATTTTGAATTCAAGCATTCGAGAGCATCTCCGTGTTTGACTGTAGCGCCGCTCTGGCAGAGATATGTTACACATTACTTATCTAAGGCCGCAATGAGACTATCATAGATATATTCTGTCTACATACCGAATCTGTTCACAGCCAGAACTGATCCAGAGGTAGCAAACAGGAAATCTATATTTCTCTGCCCGTGTGACCCACAAACCTAGTTCCTTCCATCAGGGGTCATATGTCACAGAATTTAGACCATATCTCAATTTACACACCTTACACAGTCACGAGCTGATCTGCCTGACTCACGTCCACGTGGGTGCCAGGTCAATTGATATGCCATTCGAATAACGGCTTAAACGCCGTGGGTGTTGGGAGAAACTCTGTAGATTTTCCTCTGCAGCGTCATTATGTAATTCTTTTGCAAAATGTTCGCCAGCATAAACCAGTGTAGAATGGTCTTTGTGTTGTCTTCGCATAGTTGCGTATGTTTTTATAAGGCAGGGTTGGTCGAGTTTAGTTTTTTCAACTTTAGGACGTTGGATCTAAATGTTCAAACAGCTATATACACTCTTAATTGTCCATCGGTAGACCTTATGCCTTTTATAATAAGGTTTACGAACTGTCAGTTAACAGTGTGGGCGATGGTTCAAACCCTGCCAAAATCCTGGTTCGTATTTGTACCAGGGTGCTTTCTGAAAACCACTTTTTTTTTTCAATAATTAGAAAATATGGAGTCAAATTTTCAGTTCGTTTAAAAACGTATTCGCATTATTTAAGGTTCTTTTATAAATCATGTTTTAGCGTCAAGCCAAGCTATGATAAAGCTGTTAAGATGCATTTGAGTGAGCTGTAGATCTCGCGAACCCCTATAAGCATAGCACTGCTATTATATATTTTGAAAATTTTCTAAGTAATGAATCGACTAAAAAATCTATATAATAAAAACTGTTAACAAAATTTGAACCTGAGAACAACCGGACAGACATGAAAGCAATTGTGCCCATGCCCAAACTGACACGGAAGCGCCCTCAATCACAACTGCTTATAGAGACTATTTGAAAGTTTTTTTTGTGACATAATTCCCAAGTTTTTGTCGAAATTAACTTCGAAAACGTTTTTTACCGATCATGATTTAGTGCTCCATACATTGTAAGCTCAATAAACTTTAAGTGGTGAAGCTATCATAAAAGCGATATTAGTCTATTGTACGGGACACAATGTATTTTATGAACGCTAGTAAATTGCTTAATTCCAGTTGAAAAAGTGACATTCTGAGAAAAACAGTGGTAACGTATCATTGTTGTTGTTTACTTTTGCTTTGTAAGTACTCTGTCTTATTTCGTTGACAGAAACATGATTGTATTGGTTTGTCGCGTTAGTTTTTCTTTTTTTGATTGATTTTTTTCATTATTTGTTCGCTATTCGTCAGTACTCTGTCAAGCCAACTTTTTCAGTACAAAAAGGCGCGAATTTCAAAATGTAAGATCGATGCATTGCGCTACTTCGCGCCTTAAATTTGCTTTTTAAAATTTGCCGCCTTTCTCTACTGATAAAGCTAGTTTATCTACTGTAATCAAATTCAGTAAGCAAATGACCTAAATAAGTCTAAATATTACTATTGTTGACACTATTCATTCTTATTGCAAAGTCAGGTACAACGATGGTCAGTGACGAGCCTTGCTGTTAGTACGTTTCGGTACAATCTTCATTGGTCTTTTGTCTTTTATGGCTCCTCTACACGATGGGCCAGCGCCGGCCACTCCAAGGGACGCAGCCATGCGGTAGAATGAGATAGCAATATCACTTGCTCCCTCTAACGCATAAATGCGTCCCTTGGAGTGGCCGGCGCTGGCTCATCGTGTAGAGGAGGCATTACGTCTTTTTACCTCGCATGATTATTCACCAGAAACTTGTTGACGCGTTCGGTGCATCACATTCGTAATTTTCCCCAAATTGAAAGTGACGACAGAGTCGACAGAGATAAACCCCCTTATTCATAAAACTCTACAAGCCTCAATAGATTAATTTATGTTTTATCCCTTTCTTATAAATACGTATGACAAAAAATTAGAGGCTATTGAAGTTATTGATTTGAGGCTACTGCTGCCAAAAGAAATTCCCTTATTTTTGGGGTTCCGAACCCAAAGGGTAAAAACGGGACCCTATTACTAAGACTCCACTGTCCGTCTGCCCGTCCATCCGTCTTAGTCTAACCTGTTCACTTTAAAAAACCGCAAACGATGTACAGGCTAGCCGTTTGGCACAGGCATACTAGAGGTCAAAACAAAATTTTTGACCCGCAGTTCCTAAAAAAATTTCCTTAGGAGGGGAGTGCTGAGTCATTGTTTTTTTTTGTATGGGAAAAAACATTTTTTTTTCGCAATAGAGCAAGTCCGACTCGCACTTGTCCGGTTTTTTATTTAATTCACCTTATGCATGATTACTCCAGTTATTTTACGGTCCGCTAGTATAGCGAATGAATAGTTTAATTGTTTAATGAATGTATTGCATACATAATAAATCTAGTATACATACGAGATAGAATCCAAAAAAACATCGTTGTTTGCTTACTTACTTGCAGGAAAAGGTATAGGACGCAAAAAATCCCGAAACCGCGAAAAAAAATTTACCTTCACATAGAAAATGGACCAGCCAAAATGTATGAAAACGCCAAATTTTTTTTACGATTTCGGGTTTGGTCCCATAGTAAAAGTTGCTCAGTATAATCCCAAAACCTCCATGGCAACGGGAATGAATTTTTTTTTTGGCCACCTTGTATACGTAGCTCGCGCTACTTTGTAAAAGCTTCATACTGCAGTCTGTAGCCTTTGTGCCAGCCGGTGTGACAATTTCCTTATTAGAAAACGCTAGTTGAGCTAAGCAGGGTCAAGGGTCATAAGTGTCTGTACAGTCAGCAGCAGAAGTTGCTAAGCGGGCCAGGTGTTCAAAATGATCTTGACGCGACTTTATTGTTAAGAGAATAAGAGCGTTTCAAGGTAATTTTGAACACCTCGCCCGCTTAGCAACTTTTGCTGCTGACTGTACCTGTTACTCCTGTTAGTATTTTGTTTACGCTGTAGTGTCGTCTGTCCGTTTGTTTGTCCTTTCGTTTGATTCAAGATTTAGGTTCAGAGAGAGAGAGAGAGAATTTGTATGTCGCGTTCTATTTAAACGCTTCATACTCTGTTCTGTTTATTATTTGCAGTGCGCCAGTGTGGCAATGTCCTTACAAACGCTAGTTGAGTTGAGCTAAGCAGGGTCAAGTGTCATACTATAAGTGTCTGTAGTATTGTTGTGTTTACGATTCGAAACGTGATTTGCAGACACTACGCTGATATGTAGTTGTTTGTCCTTTAGTCTGACAATTAGTCAAGGATTAGGGAAACACAGGGTAACTACCACCGTTAATACTGTTAAAGTTAGACCAAGGATAGTCTGCAGAGATTTTGACAGCTCACATATAGTGCAGCGCGCCCGCTGCATGGTTCCATTTTTATCACCTGTCTTTCGCACTTACATACTTGTTAGAACGTGACAGCCATGGTGACAAGCGACAAAAATGCGACCACCGCAGGTGTTACTTTAAACGTTAAACTTCTATGAACGTATAAATAACTGCGTGTGCTGTCAACATCTCTGCAGACTTTTATTGGTCTAACTCTAGTTAACTGACCTAAAAGGGAATGGCATGTTAAGTCTTTTACTTTGTGTTGCGTGCAATTTGACACTTTTGTAATTGGGATGAAATAAAATGCTATGAAAATTGGATTAAAACGAATTGAAACGGAACCATTTCAATTACTCAGTCAATATTACTGTCATTTATTACTTAAAAGTTATGAAGTGACAGTCGTGACAGATTGTATTTCTAGTCGGAAAGACGCATGGGTGATGCATTAATAACTAATAAGGGATAGTATCGCATAGTTTCTTTGGCCTTATTACCATTTACCGGGGCTAATTCTCCATCTATCGAGAGTATCGACTATCCATTCAAGTTATCTCGAAGTTTGAATCTGTTTTCATCAGAAACCATCATCATCAGCCCACTCTCGTCTACTGCTGGACATATGCCTCTCCTATTGCACGCCATTGAGCACGATTTGCGGCAACTCTGATCCAGCTCTTGCCAGCCGCCTTGCGAAGGTCATCGCTCCATCTAGTCTAAGGGCGGCCTACGCTACGTTTACTGATGCGCGGTCTCCACTCGAGAACTCGTCTACCCCAACGGTTATCGGTTCTACGGCTAATATGACCGGCCCATTAGAAACCGTTCTGCCAGAAACAAGGAAAAGCCACGTGCCATCGGTTTAAGGTCAAGGGTCACTTCAATCTTATTTACTACACAGAATTTACGTCGAAACGTGATTTAAGCGACACCAAACACTGCTGTGTCCACGTTTTCAAACAAATTGGCATAAACGTGACGTGAGGTGTGCACGCGCACAATATTGGCTCTTCGCTGGTAAAATAATGACGTTTTAAGTGGTCAATAGCTATTTCTGATATTCGCGATTCGCGCTATTGGTTTTGGTATAGTGGACATTAGATTATTTAGAATACTTATTCAAATAGTTGAATTTGAATGTTAGTTTTTCAAATAATTTTCTGAGCTATGCTTATTTTTGGCCAAAAATTGTGTCAACACAGCGTTTTACTTAAAGCCAACCTGTAAAGACAGAATGAGACTAACTTTAACATATGTTCAAGGGCCTTAATTTCTACTACATATATAGGCCCAACGTGTTAGCCGTATAAGCTGAAGACTCGACTCTGGCCTCGGCCACTAGAGGGATTATTCACTTTTAGGGTTCCGTACCTCAAAAGGAAAAAACGGAACCCTTATAGGATCACTCGTGCGTCTGTCTGTCCGTCTGCCACAGCTCATTTTCTCCAAAGATTCTGGACCAATTAAGTTGAAATTTGGTAAATTGGTACACATATGTAAATGTAAATTCGTGACCCAAAGAAGGCCATCTTACGTAAACAAATGAATTAAAACATGGGGGCCATTTTTTCTTTAGTATATAAGCTATTTATTTCAGTTCATATTTTAAGACCTCATCTGTAATATACAGCACTATCGGGGACTATCGGAATAAACCAGGATTGTAATACGGAACGGTAATTTGTTTTGAACGCGACCGGAAACATCTAGTCGAGCCCCTCTGCCTCGTGCTGGGCCAATTAGTATGAAGGCGACGTGGGTATCATCGCGCGGCGTGCCATATCTTATATCCCCTTCTGATACCTTTGCTTCACGCCCCCTCTTAACAGTGTAGACTACTGTAGACGATGGTATAGTCGCCAAAAAAAACTGAACACGCCTCTATTGTGAAGGCGTTAGAGTGCGTGTTCAGATATTTGTGACCACTTTGGCGGCTCCGATATATCTGATGGCGACTGTACAACGAACAGAGTTTGTGTATACACGATACCTTAAAAGCAAAGCATCTTATGTCACTTTTCTATTGTCATTCGATTTTGTAACTTATTATCATTGAATAAAGAACAAAATCATACCATTGTCCAGTTTTGCAATTTTTAAAATTTATTGCAAAGATATAAGTACAGTCACCTGCAATAGTATATTACACAAAGAAGGCCGCAAAAATATCTGACACGATCTTATTTGTAGAGCCATATATATAGGAGCGCGTTACATATTTTTGCGGCCTTCGAAGAGCAACATATTATTGCAGGTGACTGTACCACCGATGGTCAATTGGTCATAAACTCATAATATTACTACAGTCATATATTTATATTATATTATAACTGTTCGCATGCATTACACTCGTATAGCAATTTGCACATACGTATTACGTATGACACGAGGCTCTAAATGACCATAAGTTTTTACGTTCTCACCATAAAAGATAATCAGATGTGTTGGACATGAAGTAAACAACAATATTGTCGTTTTATAAATAGCCTAAGCAAATTCGAAAAATCTGCGGAAATATTTCGTGTAGTTTTGAAAATTGGTACAGGTATACCTTGTGGTGTCCAGATAAACATACTAAAAGTCCTCGGGGTTAGGGGGTGTGCTGGGGGTGTAGAGGGGGGTTGAAGGTACCTTTTTTCATATTTTTGCTCATATCTCGAATATCTGTACGAATAGCACTATAATTTCTTCGGATAAAAGTTTTAACATAAAATTTACTACAAATTTGGTTATGTTTATTTTTACTCTGCGATCAATACTTTAGGAGCTACAGGCTGTTAAAGTTAAGTAAGTGATAAAAAATAGACGGTTTAAGAAAATGTCATTTTTTTTGTAATTGATCATCATAAATAAAAAATTTAGCTTAGAGTAAGCAAGCTAAGCGAGCTGCTGATAAAATATAAAAAAATAGGCCATGAGCATGTCGGACCATGCTCAGTGTCGGGTTCCGTAGTTACCCGTCTGTCAAAATAGACTATTTGCCAAAACTCAAAAACAGCTGTACCGATTAGGTTCGCTATATTTTTCCTTGAAAGTCTTTACTTAGCTATATTTTCACGATTTTTTTCATATTTTTTGGACCCATGGTTCAAAAATTAGGGGAATTAAAGGGTAAAACACAACTTTTTTTCTTTCAGATCGATTATTTCCGAAAATATTAAGTTGAAAAAAAGCGAAAAAATATTTCATCCCCAATTTAATGTAGGGCGGCCACCATAAAAAAATATTTTTCTAGATTTCATGTTTAAATTTGACACGAATACATAAATCAGGACCTACATTAAAGAGGGGCTGAAATTTTTTTTCACTTACACCCTATAGTGTGGGGTGTCGTTGGATAGGTATTTCAAAACGAATAGGGGTTTTCGAGAACCATTTTTTGATCAACTTAATATTTTCGGAAATAATCGATCTGAAAGAAAAAAAGTTGCGTTTTCCATTTTAGTTCCCCTAACATTTGAACCATGGGTCCAAAAAATATGAAAAAATCGTGAAAATAAAACTTAGTAAATACTTTCAGGGAAAAATATAGCGAACCTAATTGGTATAGCAGTTTTTGAGTTTTTGCAAATAGTCTATTTTGACGGACGGGTAACTACGGAACCCTACACTGAGCATGGCCCGACATGCTCTTGGCCGGTTTTTTTATATTTTCTCAGCAGGTTGTTTAGCTTGCTTATTCTAAACTGAAAATTTTATTTATGATGAACAATTATGAAAATACGACGTTTTCTTAAACCGTCTATTTTTTATCTCTCATTTAACTTTAACAGCCTGTAGCTCCTAAAGTATTGATCGCAGAGTAAAAATAAACATAACCAAATTTGTAGTAAATTTTATGTTAAAACTTTTGTCCGAAGTAATTATAATGCTATTCGTACAGATATTCGAGATATGAGCAAAAATATGAAAAAAGGTACCTTCAACCCCCCTCTACACCCTCAGCACACCCCCTACCCTCGAGGACTTTTATTATGTTTATCTGGACACCACAAGTTATGCCTGTACCAATTTTCAAAACTACACGAATTATTTCCGCAGCTTGCCCAAATTCGGCTTAATTTGACGTGGCTAAAAGGGTATCCTCAGTGGAAAACCACATTACGTACAGTCACCTGCAATAATATGTTACTCTTCGAAGGCCGCAAAAATATGTGACACGCTTTTATGGCTCTACAAATAAGATCGTGTCAGATATTTTTGCGGCCTTCGTTGTGTAACATATTATTGCAGGTGACTGTACACGATTATCGGGAATCATAAACGCATCTACAGCATGAAATCATGTATGTCATTAATATACCTAATAATATCTGCAGGTTTTTGATACACTATTCACAATACATCATACCATTCACGTGAGAGCAAGACGTCACTTTTTAACACGGCAAAGGTACAATCAGCAGCAGAAGCTGCTAAGCGGGCTGACTGTACTCCCTTATGCTACTTAGGTTGAGGACAGCTTTATATTATCGATATTAACTAATTTAATCAGGGCAATGACTAATACGACATACTTATAAATTTCAAATAATATTCATTGGTTATTTAGTAAATGGATTTCACATAAAATAAGTTCGAACTTCGAAGCTCTAAGAAGTAAAAGGTTTTTTAAAGGGTACAATTATTTTGTGACATTTATCTAGTTCTAAGCATCCATAGGCTACAGTAACAGCTAACGTTCAGTCAGGCTCTGTTTGTTTGCCACTGACGTAGGTATACTAAAAATTAGGGATGTACCGACTAGTCGCCGACTAGTCGGGAAAGCCGACTATCCGGCCACATTTGTAGTCGGCAAAAATGGCCGATTAGTCGGCACTTTATTAGTGAAAGAAAAACAGAAAAAAAAAAGAATTCGACAGTCAATATTTACCATATGTTTTATGTTTATTTACTAAAATACCTATTCAGGGTGCATACTAAAACTTTTGTTCATATAATTGACCGTTTGATCGTTATCGTATGTTGGCTGGGCTGGGCTGGTGTTTTCCTCTACAGGTCGGTCTCAACTGATTCTCGTGTAATTTCATGTGCATGTTCGATAGTTATTTTTTTTATTATTATTCAGTTTTTGTTTTTTTTTTTTAATAGTGGAGTCATGAGGAACGAGGAACTATTAATGTTATTGCATAATTTAGAGACTTAGTCAGGGCATGTTGCTCGTAAAAACGCTGACCACAGGGGATAGGTTCTTCTGGCGACTGCGTACGGGAAATAGAGCCTTGGAAATACCTCCTACAAGCTGTACTGATGGTCTGCTCAGGATCGCAAAATAAAAGAACTAAAGACAGAAATTGAACGAGGATTCTAGTGATAGGTCTTTGAACCTGTAGATAACACCTTTTAGCATAGCTAAATTATGATGAATAGCGCAACCAAAGGAGCAAAACTATTGTTTTTCACCTGAACTTATACGAAAATAATGATCTGGCCGACTAGCCGACTAGTCGGCCGACTAATCGGCCATTCGAGCGCCGATTAGTCGGCTAGTCGGCCAAATCAATAGTCGGTACATCACTACTAAAAATCCGGCGAACTCATGACATGCTTATGACGGTTATTTCTGTCGCGTGACAAAAGCAATTGTCTCTTTCACCGTCACTTAAAGGAAAGAGACCTAAGCTTATCTTTATCACGTCATATAACTACGCTGGATTATCCTGTGACGCGAAGAAAGACAATTGAATCACTATTACTAATGAATTAGGAATATCATTATCAACCTGACTTTTGTCATGTACGAGCTAAACACACTCATTACATACCTGCGTTGACACAGTTGATTGATCATTCGTAAGCTTTATTGCAGAGACAATAAGGTCTACCAAAAGGTCAAGAGTTTTGATGTAGTATCTAGTGTTGCCATATAAAAAAATACACTAAATACATATAAATAAATAACTGTGGAATGAACTGTCGCCTGCGGTATTTCCGGACCGATACGACCTTCAAACCTTCAAGAAAAGAGCGTACTCCCATCTTAAAGGCCGGCAACGCGCTTGCAACCCTTCTGGTGTTGCGGGTGTCCATGGGCGGCGGTAATCGCTTACCATCAGGTGATCCGTCTGCTCGTTTGCCTCCTATATCATAAAAATAAACAATATCCTGACGAAAGCCCGGACATCATTCAAAAAATCCTGATATTTCCTGGATGATAATTTCTCCAAAAATACTCCCATTCCACATTGTATTGGTCTCTTTAATTAGACCTATGTATCTTGAAGTCGTTTATTAATCACTAGTTTTTGCAAAGAAAACTTTTAGGTACATTTTCGAAGCTAATAAAATTGTTCCGGGTGGCAGTTGTCACGTGGGTACTAGCCCCCTCGCCACCATAAGCTATAGCTACAGCATAACCTGAGGAAAGGGACCTCAGCCCAACTAACTAACTAACTATGTTGACTCAGTCTCAGTGATCCAAAAAGGTCCGGTCCTGCGCAACTTCCTGCCAGTTACTGGCGCGAAGCTGAAGCAGATCCGCCGTCACACTGTCTTCCCAGCGATACCTGGGCCGACCCACCGAACGGCTACCAGTTCCTCTACCCAACTCCAAACTTTTAGCTAGGTTATAGTGTTTAGTTGAGGTTTCTATAAATCCCTGACACTCGCCAAGTCCACCCGCATACTGACAAAGGACCAAAAATCCTTATATGTCAAGGGAAATCCTGACGAATGGCAACCCTAATTAATAGTATCATCGTTTGCACTTTTGCCTGGTCATTTGTAAACTTTATTGCAATGGCATAAGGTCCACTAAAGATCAGTGTGTTAAGTATTGGAATTGTAGGTGTCAATATGTTCTAAGAACTTATACTGTTTTAAATAATGTTAAAGCGGAAAAAAATTCAGTAATGTCAGAGAACTGACAGTGTAATGTGGTTTTCCGTTATTGTTTAAAATGTTTCACATTTGTTTATGTTGTGTTTCTGACGTTTCATTGTGTGAAAAAATAATGCGTTATGTTTCGTTTCTTAGAGTGAGTAATTTTTCTTTTTTAATTATCTTAGCTTAATATAATTATTATAAAGTGTCACTTTGAGATGGGTGCTATATGTTGAGTCTTATACATGGTGTGTCTGACCATGGGGCTTTAAATCCAGGGCTTGATTTTACTCGCTAAACTGAGCTACTTTTACTATGGGACCAACCCTAAAATTGGGGATTTTTTTTTTGGCTTTTCCATAGAAAACGTCGACATCTGATCAGCCCAAAATGTATGAAAAAGTAAAATTTTTTTTCGGGATTTCGGGGTTGGTGCCATAGTAAAAGTAGCTCAGTTTAGTGAATAGAATCGAGCCCTGGATTTAAAGCCCCATGGTCAGTAACACACTGTATAAGGCAAAAAAACCTTATTAGTAATGTAATTATTGAATTGAATGATATCTATTTCGGTATTTTAGGTAGAGTTTTTTCTCTAATCTTTAACATTTTAGATTTGTAGGCACATAGGTAGTTAGGTACAATACAAAGTTCTTTTTATTTTCAAGTTTTTACTTTAAGTTTACTATAAACCTAAACACTCTTATTATGATAATATTAAGTTATTTTCCAAACAGAAAATAGATTATCAAACATGGATATTTCTTAATATGTACACTGCAATTAATTTTAATCGCTAATTAAGCAACAACCTTGCTAAACCCGGCGCCTCAGGTATATGCAACTTTATCTTTATCACTTATCGGATTAGTAAACAAACACAGTGCGGAATGCGAGACATCACGCGATAAGACGATAAAATGATAAAACATCGATATACACATGACGTTCAGTCACCCGTCCGACTAACTATAGCGTCATCTCATTATAAACAAAATTGTTAATGCTGTTACATTAACAAAATATAAGCGAAAATATGCCTTATTACGTTGGAAAAAGATTACTGTATTATTATATTGGTTGCTTATTGAATAATACAATAAGATTAACATAGGTCGAGGTAAAATAAACCTTGTGACGTATATAAAGGGTTTAGATTAGATTGTCAATTGTATGGGTAATCGGTTTCTGAACGAAATCATGGCTGTATTGTGAATGAAGTTTTATCAACCAGTGTTTATTTTGAAACGAGACGGAACGTTTGTGTTTTTACGTTTGTAGTTATGTTTTCCTTGTTTAAGTTTTTATTGTTGTGTATTAAAAAGTGATAATAGTTTGCTATAATTATGTTTGTTGTTGTAAAATTATCTTTCTTGACAAGTTGTGACTTGTTGTTTTTGTGAATTGGAAGATGTTATGCATTTATTGAGGAACTGTTTTGGTTGGTGCGGGTCGGAGTCGGAGGTTAGATTAATATTTGACAGGTTTTTGAACTATGAAGGTTGGGGTAAGCTTCTACAAACGTTGCAACATATGGCATGCGATTTTATATAATTACCGGCTAAGTAGGAGCAAATAATTCAATAGGATCGATCAAATGCCATTATGTAAATATTGCCAATTGCATAATGTAAATATTACCGGCGACGTTTGGAGGGAGTGACCATAGAATGTTTCTTGTGTCTATGTTCTAATTAAATAAAAAATATAGTTTTTTTTATTATCTGATTGTCAATTTGCTGACATGGAATTTGTGTTTATTCGTTTATTCTATTTGTATTCTTTTGTGTCATAAGATTGGTAAATTAGTCTTTCGCGATGTGGTTGACAGAAAATTGAACTTAAAGACTCGTTTTTTAGGGCTCCGTATCCAAAGGGGAAAAACGGGACCCTATTACTAAGACTCCATTGTCCGTCTGTCTGTCTATCACCAGGCTGTATATCATTAACCGTGATAGCTAGACAGTTGAAATTTTCACAGATGATGTATTTCTGTTGCCGCTATAACAAATTAACAACAAATACTAAAAAGTACGGAACCCGCTGTGGACGAGTCCGACTCGCACTTGCCCGGTTTTTTCATTTATTTGTATACATTTACGTTATGTGCGTGCAATATTACTTAGGTATGCATAAGCACTGTTGAGTTTATACTGTGTTCAAAATAACTATTCTTATTAACTCGAGAACAAGATCTGTGACTCATTTTGTTGAATAAGACAATTAAGGCATGTGTTTTGTAGCGAAATTACTTTAAATTACAGGAAACGACAAAAAAAATCACTTCAAGCATGATTTGAACTCGCGACCTTCGGGCAACTGAGTCAGATCGCCTTGGTAAACTGAGATGAGATCCGTCAAATCTTTATCAGTTATCACTTTCTTGTTTTCTTTGACATCTTACTTTTTTATTCTTCTACTATTTCCTTAAAAAAAAATATAGGCCTACTATACTCTGCGGCTGTATTTATTTATACTTTATTGCATAAAATTGGCGGCCTGCTAAGCCTAGTCGGTAGTGAGTAGGGACCCAGCTTGCGGAGCAGAAGGTCCCGGAATCAAATCCTGGCAAGGGCATTTATGTGTGTGTTCATTGTAGATATTTGTGTTTATCTATATCCTATCTATTAGAGTATATTATACACCGTGTTTTTTTTTGATTTCCGGTAATTTCAAGGGTGCATTCCTGAGCTTAAATCAAGTAACTTTCTCAAAGACACCGATATTCTAATTAACTCCATTTCGGAGATAATCAATTATTTATTTTTTTCCTATAAGGCCTCTACAAGCGTGTACACTTGCCTTAGAGCCGGCTTACATATTGATTAGTGTTTAGAATGAGTTCATATATTTGCTACTAAACTTAAGTGTAAATCTCGGTCGATCGATGTTCGAAATGACATTGATATGTCACAGATTTCAATTGTTTGGTTGAGTTAAATGTAATTCCCGTGTTACAACAACGATATATGCTACATTTAAGTACTTTTTAAACGAAATTTATTTTTTTGTTGAAAATTAACTATGCCATTTAGGTTTCTTAAACGTACTTAACCATACCCCTAAGTTAACGGAATTCAATAAAAACACGGTGTATATATCGTCGTGTCGTACCCACAACACAAGCATTATTGAGCTTACTGCGGGGCTAGCTATATCGATGTGTGCAAGATATTTAACAATGTGTAAATATAAATGTTCAATAGGCGGACTTAATACCAAATGGCGTTCTCTACCAGTCAACTAGCATTCGGGCCAAGCAGACCTAAAATGGTGCAAAAAGAAAAGTTGATAGATCTAATTTAACGAAAATCAATTTAATTTAAAATAAATTAATACCTAGCTTAAATCTAAAATAGGCCATTGAGGCATTGTACCAAGGATGCTGGCGGCATTTCCTCGCTGTATCGCAATGCTGATACGTTGTGCGAGGTACCCGTCAGCTCTTCGGTCACCAGTTACGTCAACCACGTAATAAAGTTATTAATTTATTTTAGTAATACCACTGTATATATCTTGTTTGTAAAGTCATAGTAGTATATTTAATTTAATAAAATGATTAATTACACGTGCTGCACAAGTTAGAAGGTGCACCTGTATATGTTATTGTGCAGGTGTGCGTGCAACGGTGCATTTCTGTGACATGGTTACGTTATCGCAAAAGCTATGGGATTGGTTCAGTGCTTCCGCAAACCAGGGGCTACGTGTTGTTTTATGATTCTGCACGTACCAGGGATGTTGCGAATATTCGCACCCGCATCCGCATCCGCGGAACTTCCGCATTATTTTCAAAATCCGCATCCGCATAAAATCGATGCGGAGCTTAATGCGGATGCGAATGTCGATTAAGTCAGTACAGGAACGTCTTAGCGGCTTAAGTGCTAGTAATAGTGCTAGGTAATTTCGTCATTACCTATAACGAAATCGTCTAGATCCAGAAAAGTCGGCCAAGTTGTTACTGTTTATTAAATATAACTACCTATATTGTTGCTCAAATACTAAACGATTCATTTTTTTTAAATAAAAATTGCTAAAATCCGGAGGTCGCGGGTTTAAACCGCGGCTCGTAGGTACCAATGAGTTTTCGGAAATTATGTACGAAATATCATTAGATATATGTTGGTAGGTCTGTTACGTTCGTTAAAATTTGAAGTTATACATTGTCAATTACTTTACCCTAAGTTCATTTCACATTAAGACCTTAACCGATCCATTATAAGTGGTGTATAATAGCTATGTGTTCTACAGATGACGTCGGGGCTCCACGGGCACGGGATCGCGGCGCCGGCGCACCACCTCGAGCCCGCCGTGCTGCCCAAGGAGAAGACCGTCCATGGCAAGGAGAAGACCTTTAAGGTAAGTTCACAGCATAATCTGCTTACTGACACTGTTCACCGTTAGCCGTCGGCAGGACATACTCACACCCTGGAACCTAAATGGTCGTTCACGGTGCTATTTCGGAGGTACCATCGTCCACACTTTAATTTATCAACTATTAAAAGTTATTATCCTATGGTCAATTAATACTATTAATAGTGTGCTGTAAGGCCGCAGACTGGATGCAAAGACAGCGCTCAACTAAATGTATGAAAGGCCTTGATTCGCCTAGCCGCGCGCCGCTTGCGTCCAGTCCGCGGCTTAAATATTTTCTCCCGTGAACGCTTCGGCGGTGGAATGAACTCGCTGCTCAGGTTTTTAAGGTTGCTTATTGCTTCTTTAAAAGGTGGTTCATAGATAGCCACATCCCTCTTAACCAATAGACCGGAATACTGGTGCTTATTCCACATGAGACCAATTTATTTAACACAAAAATGAAACTAGCTAATTGTTCCATTTGTTGCTTCCAGGTGGTGGTCCCAGGGGAGGTGGGCGTGCTGAAGCCGGCCCTGGGGCCACGGCCCTACAATGCCCTGGCCATCATCCACACCCAGCCCAGCAACACCTTTGACATGCTCAACTCGCTCACCACCAGCGTTGTGAGTATTCCGTCTTTCTGATCTTCCATGAGAAAGGGTAGGGAATATCTTGCGAACGGCGATAAGCAAATCGAACTTTTCAGCTTTGACTGTTGTCGATGATTTATGACTTATAGTACGATTTATCGACCACATACTCGAAAATAGAATTTCAACTTTAGCATTCCGATTTAAGCTTCAAATTAGATTGCCCTTTCGGGAAATGTGACTTGTCTTCAAATGAATTAATTGGAATGAATCATCATCATCTCGTTGCTTAACAATGATCTGGATCGCATCGCGGAATGGTGTGGCAGTTTTGGGATTAGTGTCAACCCAGCCAAGTGCCAAGCCATAGTTTTGGGAAGCCAGCGGCAAATCTCTAAGCTTAATTCAGTTTCTAGCGCTCCGATCCTGTTTGATGAGGCTACTATTCCTGTGAGCACAAAGGTTAAAAATTTAGGGTTAATTTTTGATTCTACCTTTTCCTGGAGCGGCCATATGGCGGATGTGAGCAGAAAGGTTTCAGGAACATTAAGATCTCTCAATAAGTTTAAGAATTTCCTACCAGTTAGCACGAAAAAGATGTTGGTACAGGCGTTGATTTTGCCAATCATTGATTATGGTGATGTGTGTACAACGAATGCCACTCAAGAGTCTCTTAACCCTTAAATGCATAGTGTTGCCAAATGTCTACAAACCATTAGACAGCTCACAGTTTTAAAATAAAAAGGCTTACGTTCTTGAACGCACCTTTATGCCAAACTTCAAGTAATAGGGTACTGATTTAAGGGTTAAATTTAAATTTACGCAATATTTTTAATTTATAAAAATTACATTCATTTTAAGACGAAAAGTCGGCAAACTTGGAAAAATCCACAAGTTGATAATTTTTAGTATGTGATTGTGAACGGTTTTTTCGGGGTATGTAATTATTTTATATTTAAAAACTTTATAATAGGAATATAACAAATAGTGTACCTTTCTAATGGTAGTAAAAAATTTCATTTATATATTACTGAAAATTACATATTTACATAAATATGATTTAGCCAATTCAACTTCTAACACTGATTTCGCAGTGAAAATCGAATTTATATTTTTTTTACTATTTTTCCTAGAATCTACAAACAATTATGTGATACATATATAACTTACGGGCAAAAAGAAAAAAATCATGCATTTAAGGGTTAACAAACTAGAACGTCTCCTCAACAATGGCATACGATTCATCTTTGGCCTCCGTAAATACGATCGTATTTCCTTCTACCGCCGCCAACTCAATTAGCTCTCTATCCGTCGCCGTAGATGCCTTAGAATACTTTGTACCCTATTTTCTATTATGTTTGAGCCTTCTGCTCCTGAATATCTTAAGAATAAGTTCGTGTTTGACACCCCTCGCCCAGGCTGTGAGCTGCGTACCTCTCGTATTCTCAAACTTTCAGTTCCTGCTCACCATACTGGTTTCATGACTAATTCCTTCGCTGTCCAGCGAGTGGTCTCTGGAATTCACTCCCTCTCAACATAAGACAAGCCCCGAGCAAATTTGCTTTTAACGCATTCACTGCCAGGGAGCGTGGCCTAGGAACAAACTTGTATGACGGTGAACGCACATGTGCGTTGGGGGCAGTGAATGTGTTAAGAGGATGCTGCATAAACATCTGCTGAAACAAGAGTATGAGTAGGTAGTATCCATCGTAATATATTAATATGTATGTGAGAATGATGTAGTAGTATATTCATTGTATATATTTTATTATTTTTATCTGTGTATTGTATATGTAGTTTATTATGTTTTTCAGTTGTTTGCAATAGTTCCTAATTAAATTCTCTTACTTTTCTTCTCGCACCATTTTTATTACATCTCTGTTTAGCCCTATGGTTGACTGGTAGAGAATGCCTTTAGGCATTAAGTCCGCCATTTGTACATTTTATTTGTATTTTGTGCAATAAAGTTTAAATAAATAAATAAATGAATCAAAGCTAATAAATTGGGAGTTTTTGGGAAAACCTTGTAGATTTGCGGTCTATTAAAACACTTAATACCAAGTTTAGCTTTGCAATAAGCTGTATCCAGTAATTTCTTGTTCTTTTGTTGACGACCGGTCTGGCCTAGTGGGTAGTGACCCTGCCTGTGAAGCCGATGGTCCTGGGTTCGAATCCCGGCAAGGGCATTTATTTGTGGGATGAACACATTCCTGAAACATGAGTTTTTTCTATGTATTTATCTACATAAGTATGTATATCGTCGCCTAGCACCCGCAGGACAAGCTTTGCTTAGTTTGGGGCTAGGTGGATCTGTGTAAGATGTCCCCTAATATTTATTTATTTATTATTTATTATGTGGTTATAATTTTATTATTGTACGTTTGCAGGCAAACCAACCGGTGGGCGTGAGCGTGGGGGGCTACCGGCGCCGCAGCTCCGGGCAGGGCGCGCTGTGCGACCCGGAGCTGGACGACAGCGGCAACAAGCTCGTGGCCCGCCTCGAGGACGACGCCTTCATCTCCGAGCAGGACTTGGTCAGCATCTTCTTCTTCAATCTAGCGTTTTCCCGGCCTAGCGTCCGGGTCCGCTTTCCTGCTCAGTCTTCTCCACTTTGCCCGGTCTTCGGCATCTTCGGGACTTGGTCAGCATCAATCAAATTAAATCAGTTACCGTCTACGTATCGCTGGGCCGATGCTGTTGAAGCGGACTTGCGCGATAACTGGCGAGAGATGGCGCTGGATCGAGATAACTGGCGTGGACTCGTGTCGGAGGCCGAGACTAATTTTGGGTCGCTGCGCCATTAAATAGTAGTATTGTCTAAGCAGGTGTCCGGTTATCACCCAAAAGCCTTGCCGAGTATATTTCAGATTCCAACAACTCCCAACACCTGGCGGGTGCTGTCTTCTAACGAGCTTTCCTTGATATGGCCAGCCTCAGCATTGTTAAAAGGGTTTCTACCGATTGGGTTCGGCTGCCGAACGCCTTTCAAATGTCCGGGTCACTAGCACCATTAGGTCTGTTGTAATTGATGACAAACAAAACCTGTAGTTACAAAGTTACTAAAAAACTTGGTCTTCTTTATTCTAAGATGAGATAAGGAGGTAATAATAACAAATAGTTTTTACGGTAATTTTCTCTTTGCGTTGTTTTTCTAATACACACAATACAGCACATATCTAATAGCATAAAACAATGGTAATGAATGTCCGAAGCGGTGGTGGCCGAGTGGATATGACGCCCGACTTTCAATCCGGAGGTCGCGGGTTCAAATCCTGGCTCGTACCAATGAGTTTTTCGGAACTTATGTGCGAAATATAATTTGATATTTACTACTAGCTTTTCGGTGAAAGAAAACATCGTGAGGAAACCTGCATACATCTGCGAAGAAATTCAAAGGTGTATGTGAAGCCCCCAATCCGCATTGGGCTAGCGTGGGGACTATAGCCCAAGCCCTCTCGCACATGGGAGGAGGCCTGTGCCCAGCAGTGGGACGTTATATAGGCTGAATTATTATATTATTGTTATATTATAATGAATGTCGTGTGTGTTACAGGAGGAGAATATCGAGATAGCGACGAAGACGGTTCGGCCGGAGGACGCGGAAGTGGAGGAGGAAGGTGCGGAGCCCACGAAACCCGCCAACGGTAACTAAATGTACTTTTACTATATTATTTTGTTACGCCTAAAAACTTACCGGATGTCTGTTCAATTCTTAGCCATTCTTAGGTTCTGTGGGATCAACTCCGGAATCATAAATAAAATTGTTGTGTACATTCATTTCGTTGAATCATGTTAATATTTTCAATAAGACAGCCAGTTTTTTTTTTCGAATTTTAGATATTTTTTGATGTAACTTAATTATTTACCAGATTATTGAAATAAAACTACGCCTGACTAAGGGTGGTATTTCACCTGTTCAATGTCAGTGCGTCTCACTCTCTCATTAAAGCAAAATGTGAGACGCAATACAGATTGGACAAATAAATTGGACAGGTGGAATACCATTTACCATCTTGTAGTCACTAATTGTAAAAAAAAAATCAGGCTTGCTTTATTACTAGTACAGGCACTATTTATATCGATATCATATTGTCAATTAATATTTTTCCCAGGGCTAGTATATGGGGACCTGGAGCTGGACAAGTTGGACCTGCAGAAAGACAAGCAGAAGCCCGACGAGGACGAGGAGGAACCGATCGGGGTGTCGCCTTGCGGCAGGTACATTTAGTTGCTTCATTTCACCAGTGATGTTTACGATTAATAGTGAACTTCACATAAGTTAAGACCAATGGAAAAGGGGTCACATTTTATGAAAAAAAAAAATATTAAGTGACTGTCTGGACGGCCAGGGCTGGCATAAATAAGAGTTGCTTTAGACTTAGTTGAGACTCAGTTTTAAATATGTAGTAGGCTTCATGAACGTGTTTTAGGCAAAACCCGAGTTATTTTTAATTTGTCAGAGACAGTAAGGTCTCGAATCCTCTCTAAAGATAACCCACGGTGTAATCGTATTTTAATAATATCACACTTTTCAGCTAACTTAAAAAACTTTCCTACAACGTTTTCCTGTGTTGCAGGTTCTTCAAATACGACAAGGAGGTTGGTCGCGGGTCCTTCAAGACGGTGTACCACGGGCTTGACACGCAGACCGGCGTCGCTGTGGCTTGGTGCGAGTTGCTGGTACGTATCAGTGTAACTACTTGCCAATAGATGGCGCTCTGAAATAACTAAATCACGCTTACAAATTTTTCATAGACAAACATACATTCATGCATAAAGGATCTCTTTTGTACACCTGCTTTATTTGTAATGTGTAATTTTATTTTACTTTATTAGGTACACTAAACAGACATTGTACAATATCATAATAATATCGTGTAATAATAATATATCTTACTGCGTCCCTTATTTATTGTATAATTATGTATATGGGAGTTCTAATTATCTAAAGATTGTACTGTGTTTTGCACTCACCTATACACAATATCTGACCATGAAATTGAAATAGCTGTCATATACTAAAGAATGTCATATACATATACTAAAAAGTCAGTGTTAAAATGAAAATGGAGTAGTTAAATTCCTAATGAAATAAAAATTTCTTCTACAATATTTTCCTTCTGTCTAATTTTCAGGAGAAAAAGCTAAACAAGACGGAGCGTCTCCGCTTCCGCGAGGAAGCGGATATGTTGAAGAAACTGCAACACCCCAACATAGTCCGCTTCTACAACTACTGGGAGGGCGTCGTGGCCAAGAAGAAGAACATCGTGCTCATCACGGAGCTCATGCTGTCCGGGACACTTAAAGCGTGAGTTGACTGTTATTGCTGTCTCCCTCAGTAGATATGTTGAAGAAACTACAACACCCGAACATAGTCCGCTTCTACAACTACAGGGAGGGCGTCGTGGCCAAGAAGAAGAACATCGTGCTCATCACGGAGCTCATGCTGTCCGGGACACTTAAAGCGTAAGTTGACTGTTATCGGTCGATATGAAGCGTCCATATAAAACAGTCTATTTTAAGACACCAACTCGATATCAGGTCAGCAAAGAGCTTTAAAATTCAATTCCAAATTGAAACTCAATAATATATAATTTTTCATTGCATGTAAAAAAAATACTTGAGGAAGGTGTTAAAATTTAGCCTTTTCCTGAAAAGCAAGTGCCGACTTTACGATCCACTTATTAGTTACGAAATATTATATTTATATATTTTGCCTACAAAGCGGGAAAGCCATGCTATTGGTTGCAACATAGGGCTACGAACTTAGCTTAGCAGTGAATGTGAATCAATGTTTTTTTTTTCCAGTTACCTTCGAAGATTCAAGCGAATCAACCCGAAAGTGCTGAAGTCCTGGTGCCGGCAGATCCTCAAGGGGCTCAACTTTCTACATTCTAGGACTCCTCCTATAATCCATAGGTATGACACAACTGCCGTTTAGCTGAGGCTGGTATACCACCTATCCAGTTTCTGTGGCCAATGTGTATTGCGTCTCACATTTTGGTTAATGAGAGAGTGAGACGCAATGACATTGGACAAAGAAATTGGACAGGTGGAATACCGCCCTGAGATCAAAGACTTATTAGTAGTAGAAGAGGTAAAGTCTAAGAATTACGTGTGCTTTATTGGCAGCTGTTTGTTAAAAAATTAAAATTCTTTTTATTTCCATAAAGTATGGTACAACAAGGTGATATTGGAAAGTTTTTCCTGTACAGTGACATATTCTGCTGGTTAAGCATGCAAATGTTAACTTAAAGCTATACGTAGGTAGTCTTAATCTATTACATTGTTTACTTAAAACTTACTTAATGTTACTACATTTGGAGGAACTCGTTTAAAGAATAAAACACCTGTTTTTTGAGCCATGTATATACTAGAATTGTCAAACGTCAATTTTTGACCACCTGAGTTGCCGTATAATGTAAGGAATTCTACAGTGACATGACTTAAGCTGTCAAATTCGAGGCATGACTTGTTCTTAGTCTTTCCTCCTGTTCTACTACTTATAATTATTTGGCTCAGCTACACATAATAATTTGATTTGGTGAAATTTTATATCAATGTTTCTTTGATTTGGTTTGTATTAGTATTTATAGAAAAGTTAAATTAATGAAACCAGACTGTTGGGCCTCAAATCAAAGCATGTCGGACACAATCAAACCATTAAAGGGTGCATGCAGATGACTCGTCCACATTCGACGCCCGGATGCTTCGAGCAACACGGAAGGGAGGCGGCATTCGCACTATTTCCCCTCTGCCGAGGTACAAGATTAGCGCGTCAATCTAATCTAGCGCGGGTAATAAAACTAGTTGCACTTGGATTTTTCACTAGACCGAGTCCAAACGCGCGCGTGAACACTGCTGCACAAAAATGCCTGTTTGCTCGGTTTTTTGTTATAAAAAGAGGTCGGGGACATCAAATTTACAAAAAGAAAGTGTTACATTTCACATGTAATATTTTTTTTACATACCATACGTTTAATTACATTCAAACACAATTAGTATATTTTAGTCTCATGTAATTGTTGGATTTATCGATTTTGCTCGCTCAGTACAAATTGCGGATCGGTCGAGCGACAAATCCGACTTCTCATCTCTCAGAATACAATAACATACTTCAACGAAAATGTGTTAATGTGCGTGTTGTGACACTTGTCACTCGTCCGTACACAAAAAGAGATCGAGGTTTGCAAGATTTGTCTTTGACGTGTGTCATTTTCTATGTATTTGTGTCGTCATTACAGATTGGATTTTGTATGTAAGTGTGTGAGAAGTGCGACTGTGTGCACCTTTCCCCCCGCGAAAAATGGCAGAATGATTTGTACGGTGAGATATCGCTTGGGCCCCTCCCTTCCGATGTGTCGGAAGCCGGTGTTGCTCGAAGCCCGGATGAATTGAATTTATGGATCAAAGGAGCGAGATATTATAATTTTTTAACAACCAAGTCATCAGGACTTGAGTTTTGTGTCTAGTAACCCAGGGTTTATCTATAGTGCGACATAAAATAAAGTTGAACTAAAAAAAAACCATACTAAATTATGGCCATGCTTAAGCATTTTACGTCAAAAATGTGACGCTTACGTAGGAAGTGGCGCCTTCAATATTTTTTTACAGTTTCTGGTTGGACTATAGAATAGACTCTTATTTATGAAAATTAGTAATTGTGTCTGAAGTTGAACTTTTTGTGCAGAGATCTGAAATGCGATAATATCTTCATAACTGGCACGACAGGCAGCGTCAAGATCGGCGACCTCGGCCTCGCCACGCTCAAGAACCGCAGCTTCGCCAAGTCTGTCATCGGTAAGTTCTAGCTTACATTAAAAAAAAAAAATTAATAACCTAGCCTACAGGGACAGTGTGCGTTGGAGAATCTACCAGCTTATGACCTAAGTCGGCAACTTTCATTTTGCCTCGTGCCAATAAAAAAAAACCAGACATGTGCTAGTCGGACTCGCCCACCGTGGGTTCCGTACAAATTTAATTTTTAGTATTTGTTATAGCGGCAACAGAAATACATCATCTGTGAAAATTTCAACTGTCTATCACGGTTCATGAGATATAGCCTGGTGACAGACATACAGTGGAGTCTTAGTAATAGGGTCCCGTTTTTACCCTTTGGGTACGGTACCCTAAAAAAATGATACATCGCAGTTTAGTTGACTTGCACAGTCAATTTATGAAAGTCGGAAATATTGCTGATTTCAAATTTTAATAACAAAACTTCCGTGAGACAGACATTAAATATATCGCGACTCACTTATTTTTAGTCGAAAACGCTCGTAGAGAGGCGAAACACGTGTCGAGGATTGTTCTTTTGGTGGTGGTTTGTTATATTTATTTGCGTATTTATTTTTGCGGTGGGAGGGTGGGAATATTAATTGCATGTAAAAATACGATAGTAAGTATAACGGGTTAGCACTGATTGACTAGCCCGTTATCTTTTCGCGGATTAGCAAAGTAATATTTTCGTTTTAATTCATATGGATTTCCGCAAAGTAACGCCTGATTCTATTCACTATTCGAAAACGCTCGACATGTTTCACTCCGTACCGAGGAGCGTTTTTGGACTTTTATACGTGAGTGACCCGTTCTTAAAATATTTAAGATTTCAAATTTTATTTATCAGTTTTTTTGTTTTCACCAGGCACCCCCGAATTCATGGCGCCCGAGATGTACGAGGAGCACTACGACGAGTCCGTGGACGTGTACGCGTTCGGCATGTGCATGCTGGAGATGGCCACCGGCGAGTACCCCTACTCGGAGTGCAGCGGGCCCGCGCAGATATACAAGAAAGTCGTCTCGGTGAGCACCTTATGTGTACAGCAGTATGGTTGAATGTCGAGTGACAGTGGACGTTCGTTCGGCATGTGCATGCTGGAGATGGCCACCGGCGAGTACCCCTACTCGGAGTGCAGCGGGCCCGCGCAGATATACAAGAAAGTCGTCTCGGTGAGCACCTTATGTGTACAGCAGTATGGTTGAATGTCGAGTGACAGTGGACGTTCGTTCGGCTTGTGCATGCTGGAGATGGCCACCGGCGAGTACCCCTACTCGGAGTGCAGCGGGCCCGCGCAGATATACAAGAAAGTCGTCTCGGTGAGCACCTTATGTGTACAGCAGTATGGTTGAATGTCGAGTGACAGTGGACGTTCGTTCGGCATGTGCATGCTGGAGATGGCCACCGGCGAGTACCCCTACTCGGAGTGCAGCGGGCCCGCGCAGATATACAAGAAAGTCGTCTCGGTGAGCACCTTATGTGTACAGCAGTATGGTTGAATGTCGAGTGACAGTGGACGTTCGTTCGGCATGTGCATGCTGGAGATGGCCACCGGCGAGTACCCCTACTCGGAGTGCAGCGGGCCCGCGCAGATATACAAGAAAGTCGTCTCAGTGAGCACCTTATGTGTACAGCAGTATGGTTGAATGTCGAGTGACAGTGGACGTTCGTTCGGCATGTGCATGCTGGAGATGGCCACCGGCGAGTACACCTACTCGGAGTGCAGCGGGCCCGCGCAGATATACAAGAAAGTCGTCTCGGTGAGCACCTTATGTGTACAGCAGTATGGTTGAATGTCGAGTGACAGTGGACGTTCGTTCGGCATGTGCATGCTGGAGATGGCCACCGGCGAGTACCCCTACTCGGAGTGCAGCGGGCCCGCGCTGATATACAAGAAAGTCGTCTCGGTGAGCACCTTATGTGTACAGCAGTAGGGTCGAATGTCGAGTGACAGTGGGACGTTCGTTCGGCATGTGCATGCTGGAGATGGCCACCGGCGAGTACCCCTACTCGGAGTGCAGCGGGCCCGCGCAGATATACAAGAAAGTCGTCTCGGTGAGCACCTTATGTGTACAGCAGTAGGGTCGAATGTCGAGTGACAGTGGACGTACGTTCGGCATGTGCATGTGTCGTATCGGTGAGAATTGTACTTTATTTACACTGGAATAAGGTCGGGTTTAGCATTAAATGACAATTTAGAGCGAGCTATGTGAGCAAGTCTGGAAGAAAATTGCGTTGATGAGAATTGCACCATATATCTACAGGCGGAGGGTCGAAATTAGAGTGCTCGTAGCGAGGTCCCGCGACCTAGTGATGACAAAAAAACCGCCTCGGTGAGAAAGAAGCTTTATTACTATTGAGTTAAGGTTGAAGTCAGGTTGGACCATGTGAGCCAGCCCGGATGAAAATACTGTTGATGAGAATTGCACCATAAATCTTCAGTCCTAGGGTCGAATTTAAAGTGTTCATATCGAGTTCCCAAGACGATTGCGATATTAGACAGTTGTTTCGATGAGTCAACCTTAAATCTACAGATGTAGGGTCGGTTGTCGAGAAGTTTAGTAGACCCGCGCAGATATACAAGAAAGTCGTGTCGGTCAGCACCTTATGGTCATACATATAGGGTGGTATTTAGAGTAATGTTAATTTATTTTGTTTGTAGGGGGTGAAGCCGCAGAGTTTGGACAAGGTGACGATACCGGAAGTGAAAGACATCATCGAATCGTGCATAAAGCCAGATAAAGGAGATCGGTTAGTAACGTTCTTTTTGTAAGCCTTTGTAGGTCCAAAGTATAATATACTCGTATATGTATATGTAAACGACTATTCGAAAGAGCTTGTTGCTAGGCCTATTTGAAGAAAGCATATTTGAAGTCTGAAGTTTCAAATTAAAATTCCATGCATCTTGCATGCATGCATGCAAGCAATTCGTGAGATTGATAATGGAGAGCGTAGTAGAAACATTCTTGACAGTGTTGCATGTGATATTACGCTTTAAATGTTATGAAAATGATAAGAACCATAATTTTATTGGATTGGCACGGTTAATTTTAATCGTCAACATCTTAGTAGCACCAATTGACAAAGGAAAGCAGAGATTATGCAATCAATAACTGAATATGTGTACTTTTTTCAGGCCGAAAGTGAAGGATCTGCTGAACCACGAGTTCTTCGGCGAGGACATCGGCCTGCGGCTCGAGATCGTGGGCAGAGACCTTGTGACTTCCTCCGACATCGCCAAAATACAGTTCCGCCTTAAAATCATTGATCCCAAGAAGCGGTTAGTGATCCTTGTATAATTTAATATATAAATCAGTGAATTGTGCAAAAACACATTGTATTACTGATGTGTTTCAGAAAGTTTTCAATAAGATCGACAAAATATTAGCAATTTTGTCAAGGAATTAAAGAAATATTGCGAAATTAGCTGCTCTGCGGATTTCATTATCGCGCAAGTTACATACATGCAACTCACGCAACTCCCTGGTTCTGTGTAACTGTAAAAGTGCCAGTGAAAAACAACTATAGAGTATAATTTTTGGATTTTATTTTATCCTGACGCGATATCGTCGGTGACAAGTGAGATTAAAAGATACTAACGATCCATCTCGCCCACAGATCGTACACCCACAAAGAGAACGAAGCCATCCAGTTCGACTTCGATATGGAGCGCGACGACTGCCAGGACGTCGCCAACGACATGGCGAAGGCTGGGCTCATCATGGAGGAAGACGCCCGGCTGGTGTTCAAACTGCTCAAGTCACAGCTTATAAGCTTAACCAGGTAAGTGATAGATAACTACCCCCCACCACCACCAGGCATCAAGTTCGTTTAAGGGTAGCCGTGACGGAGGACTGCTTCTAGTGTAACCGAATTGATGAAAGCTACTCCTAGTGCCGAGAGAAGTTTCAGTTTCGATTTCGGCAGGATTCTGCATCAAAATCATGTTTCGGCTGAAATTTCCGATCCGGCCGAAACTAGAACAAAAGCGAACTTTCGGTTTCGCAAAAAAATCCAGTTTCGGTCGGACAATCGTTTTTGCCTATATATCTTCCATTACTAAAATCCGTGATGAAACTGATGAATGAAAAGAGAGAGAGTGAAGAGTCAATTTGAGTAAGTACTTTCCAAACGAGTTGTAAAATTGCCACATCAATTTCATGAGGTGAGCGTGTTCATTTAATCTGTGGTAGTGGCGTAGGGTTTAGGTTTTAAAAAAGGTTTTATTTCCAGATTTTAGCATTACAGCTTAGGTAATGCTTGTAAAAACTGGGTTGCGACTTGCGATAAACAAGTCTTATGCCACTTTAACACTTTAAACTCTCGCGTTTTGTACACATATTTAATTACACAAACGGGTCTACCGCGATATAATTTCATTGTTTTTACCTTTAATTCCGACGTTTCAGCTGAGTTGCACCAGCTGTGGTCACGGAAAGACTGACGTCCCAACAAATGTCAACGGAGATATTAATAAAACACCACTAAACTACCCGAAATTAGTTTATAAAAATGTTCGGGGTAGACAAAGAAATTGCAGCTACCCGTTAAAGTTTAATGTTTATTGTCCACGGCACGACACGCAACACTCACAGTATCCGTACACTGGTCCGAAGATATATCCGCTGGTTTCAACATTTGAATCACTGGTCCCCAAGTAGACGATAATTTGTACCCGTCCTCACGATTGAAATTTTTAGGGTGTTTTTTAATTTCAATCGCCTCTCTCACTCTCACACTCACTCACTGGTTATGCCACTTTGCCATTTTCAGTTAAGATTAGAAAATTTCGCGATTAAATGAGGATGACATTAGATAGTGTGGAACAGTATGCAAAACCGCAGGAGAATAAATCATACTCAAACGGAAGCGTACAACACGCGATACGCGTAATCACAAACCAAATGTGTTGCATCAGCAGCGACCCTGACTCGCTGTTTCCAATCATACGGCGTTGCGTGCAACGCAGCCAGCCATAGATAACTACATTCCTGCAATTTTAACTTGGACACAACTCTATTAATGTTACGGTTCCACAAATCTAATCACCGAAAACTCATTCCAATGTGACTAATAGGAACATACACAAGCTAGTGAATCTTAACTGTAAAAACCTATCAATATAATCCCTATTCCATTTTACTGACTGCTACGCACTTTACTCTAGTTAGATAAAAAAAAACCGGACAAGTGCGAGTCGGACTCGCCCACCGAGGGTTCCGTACTTTTTAGTATTTGTTGTTAGGCAACAGAAATACATCATCTGTGAAAATTTCAACTGCGTAGCTATCACGGTTCATGAGATACAGACTGGTGACAGACGGACGGACGGACGGACGGACAGCGGAGCCTTAGTAATAGGGTCCCGTTTTTACCCTTTGGGTACGGAACCCTAAAAATAGTAATATGCCCTGCCTAAACTAAATCGATTGAAATAAATCAAAACTCAAAGACAACAAGACTTGCATGATCAAAAATCCTAAGAAACAAAACAGTTCAATGAAATGCCAAAATAAATCCGCAAACGGATTATACTAGACGGCATCCCGCCCAGACGAATTACAACTTTGATCCCTTATCTTAACGTCTACTTTGGCATATCGGTCGTAATGAACTTTACCAATCCGCCCCAGTCACGCGATATGCAAAATCCCGACCTTTAACAGATGTTCTATCTATATAGTCCTTGGGTTTTCGTTAGATAGCTTCAGAACTATTAGTCAGGTAGATAGCGATACGATTGTTTATTCGGTAGTCTTTAGCTGTTGTCTATAAATAAGTAACAAATGCCATGGAATCCAATGTTAAGAGAATGATTACTTATAGTCATATATATTATATTATACTAATCTAATCCGCGACATTGTCCACATACACGCCATTAAAAACTGTCAAGCCAATTTCAATTCTACGTATAAAGAATATATGTGTTTCAAATTTTAAGATTATATGCATTGTCTGTCTGTATACATACATAAATATAGATAGACTCGACTGCTTTATTTATTTTATTTATAGATTTAGCCTGTTTCATATGCCGTGCCGCGAATCTAATAGAAAATTGAAACGATGTACCTAATTAAAACAAAAACTTAAAAAAACAATTAATGCTGCGCCACCAAAACATTCCTCTAAATTTAAAAGAAATGACGAAAATTCACAAGACAGACTAATAAAAACTTCACTTTAGCGTTCGGCACAGACAAGACATCCTCCATACTGAGCATAGTAGCGCTACCCCCCTCTGCCACAAATATACGGTAGTACTCCATTTTCGAGTCAGTGTCTTTGTGTGACGCCCGTGTCTTTGAACGGACCAATCACGGCACGGGACTCGCTCACCTCGTATTACCCCGTCCCGCACCCTTGTATTTTTGGCAGCATCGGTTTCATGAAATAATTGCTCTAAGCTCCGTCTAGAGGATTCCTAGTCTATGGCGTTTGGTAAACGGTTATGCGAATCGCATCTGAGTAGTGCAATTTGAACGGCTATTAAAGCCGGCAGATTGCCGCGATCGGCCAGACGCCGGTTACGCGGGTATTATTATGGGGGAACTTGCGTCAATGGCTTTAGAATGATGTTTTATGTTTAAGTATACTACGTACGACAACCCACGGCTATTAAATTGCCATTCATGTGTCAGGGGACACGCATTTTTTACGAACCTTAAACAAACATGACTCAGTAACAAATATCTGTGTCATCACACAAATAAATGTCCTTATCGGGATTCGAACCCGGGACCGTCGGCTTCATAGGCAGGGTCACTAAACCGGTCGTCGTCATATAATATATACCTACTGCAACACACAGTCTATGCAATTTAACTGATACAAAATTATGAGGTGCCATTAGATTCGGCTCAGTTTAGGGAGTGACAGTATATCACATTAGCTTTGGGAAGCCTAACCCCAATTGGTATTTGTAACTTCATAATTGGACTTATTATTTAAAATAGTGCTATAACTGTAATGAGCGACATAATGTAAATTACGTCGTGCATTAATTTCCAAGAACACTGGCCCGTGAAATTAGGCTAATTAAAACATATATAACGTTTACCTACATAATACACGGCTACACATAATATTAATACGGTTACCGTACCATCGCCCACACTGTTAACTGACAGTACGTAAACCTTATTACAAAAGGCATAAGGTTCACCCATGGACAATTGAGTCGCTTAACTTCGAACTCGGGTAAATCCATCTGTCAGATCATGCGATTTTGGTATTAAGAAAAGGTAATAGGGTAGATATTTGCTGAGAGGGTCGAATGGATTTACCCGAGTTTGAAGTTAAGCGACACAATTAAGAGTGATAAACTGAAATAAATGTCATATACTAAGAAAAAGTGACCAAGGCCTCCAGTGCCCCAGGCAGGGCATACTTGGAAAAATTCGACCTATGCCGCTGTGGCCCGGTGGCCGAATGGCACAGGCACCTGCCGCGATAGCAGAGGACTCTGGTTCGATTCCAGCCTGGGGCACTGGAGGCCTTGGTCACTTTTTCTTAGTATATGACATTTATTTCAGTTTATAATTTATATAGCAGTGTTTCTACTTGATAAAAAACAAATTAAAATATTTTCTGAAAATAATTTAATTTGTTCTAATACTTCTAATAGTTAATTAAGAGTGGTGCTGTTTGTACATACGCCTGTGTCAGCTGTCACTTCAATTTTCGAGCACGGTTACTGAAATGAAATATAATTAATATATTTTTGCCAATTCAGATTATGTAACACGCGTTAAAACGTGGAAAATATTAAGAACTTATCCCTAAGCCTATACAATAAGATTACAAAGGTCAACTAAGTGTAATTCAGCTAAAATAATGTGTACACCATTTATTACTAACACACTCATCACTTTTTCGACGACACTATCAACTACACTTACTGTGTTTGGTTTGTAATATTTTTTTGCTTTATTTTTTTTTACTATTTTGTAAACTAGTAGATGAATAACCTGATGGTAAGCAATTACCTCCGCCCAGGGGGGTTGTAAGTGCGTTGCTGGCATTTATGAGTAGGTACGCTCGTCTGGAGTATCGTATTTAATGTACTTTATAACCCCAGTAGTGATTTAATTCTCTTTGACCCCAGCTAGCTTTTACTCGTGACTTCGTCCACGGTTAGTAGGTCTCTTCCAAACTCTGTTTAACTCCTTTAGTGGATGAATTCTGGAATAAAAAGTTTCCTTTATCCACGCATACGGTAGTTTTACTCCGTTTTCGAGTCGAAAGTGTCTTTGTGTGACGTCGGTGTCTTTGAACGGACCAGTCACGGCACGGAACCTCGCTCACCTCGTCACCCGCACCCCCGTATTTTTGGCAGCATCGGTTTCATGAAATAATTGCTCTAAACTCCGTCTACAGGATTCCTATTCTATGCCTCACAATCATGTTTACTATGTAAGTTGGTAAACACGCATGCTATTATTGTTATTGCCTAAACCGTTTGTTACCGTATTCAACAAAAACAAACAGTAAACAAAAGAGCATAAAACGACGCCATAATTACCTTTCCTCACATGCATAACCATTAGCTAAAAAACTCTTCACATGATTCACGCCATTTTAAATCGTATTAGAAAGCAGTAAAAATGCAAACACGTGAATTTCATACATGGTTTTGCTTTAGCGCTGCGCAAAAGTAAAAGAGCGTATGAGCTATATAACACACTAACTTTATAGGCCCTTTTAAACTAATACGTCAGTAAGTAAATGTGATCCACCACTTATTTCGCGATCGCAAAGTATCTTCTACTTCAATCATACCAATATAAACCTTATCTGAATTAAATAAAAGCATACGCTTGCGAATTATTGACATGGTTTCTGCTTTAACACTACGCAAAACTAAAAGGGTATATGCGCTTTGATATCTCATATTTCATAGGCTGTTTTATTCAAATACACTGAGCTATTATTCTTAACGCATGCAAGTTTGCCTCGAGCGATCCAATATATTTATAAAATCCAAATACCGGATTATTTTGGGGTAGTGTTCCTGAATGTCAAAAAATGTGTTGAGATGGTCATACTAAACATGTTTCCCCGTGGCACTAACCAAAAAATCGCGAAAAAAATCTAATGGACACGTAATCTGTAAGTAGACGATACGTATAAGCTCGTATATATTTTATCACGATTTAAATATCGGTAATAATACAATTTTGACATTCAGAATCACGACTCGAGGTGATTCTCGGGTCGTGATTCTGGGTGATCCCAGTATGTGTAGTTGTTACCAATGTCAAGGTTTTTTTTACACTAGTTTTGCCGAGCTGTTAGCTCACTTGAGCAATAGCGTAAGTGAGTTCCATCAGTCGGTTACCGAACGCCACGCGTCTCTGTCGAGTATGGACATTGGTGATAACTTTAATTTCGTGTATAGTTAGCGATGTGTTATAAGTGTGTAGTGACCGGTTATTTTGTGTTTTGTGCAACAGAGTTTGTGTGTAAGTTCTTAAAAAGCTGGGAGACGTTTTTGGAAAGTTTGTTTTAAGTATTGACAGTTTTTATGGTTACGGGAGACCGTTGGAAAGTTTTTTAACTATGCGTAGTACTATCGATTTAGAAATCATTGGTATTTAAAATTAATATTAAAATTGTTACTCATTTAAAAAACGGTAGCAGTAATTATGTTTCTCGAGGTAATTATGCACTTTCCCTGACCTCTATATATTGCATAATTTACTATATTTTGCATATGTTATTTGCAAAATGCATTCTTGTGGACAAATAAAGGGTAAGTCCGGTTTATTATACATTGGGAAAGTGTGAAACAATCGTGAACATATTTCTTATTTCTGTGAATTGTATATAATAACTATCGACCCGCCCCGGCTTCGCACGGGTCAACAAATTATACACCTAAACCTTCCTCAAGAATCCACTCTATTGATAGGTGAAAACCGCATATAAATCCGTTTTTGAGTTTATCGCAAACATACAAACACACAAACAGACAGCCGCGGCGGGAGACTTTGTTTTATAAGGTGTAGTGATAAATGTGAATTTGAATTGTTTACTTTGATATGTAAGATTGTTTGTTGAATGACATTATCTTTGCAAAAAAATTAAATCTGCCCATTTAGTGTGATATTCTTTATTATTCTTTGTTAAAAATTGTTCTATATTTTGCAATAAATTCTAGAGATGCAACGGATAGTTGTTTGGCTGGATACCGGATACCGGATATTTGGCCTGACCATCGGCTGAATATTCGGTATCCGGCCGCCTAATATTCGGCCGGCGGAACTATACCTACATTTCGGTTTTTCAGGTGCGCATTATGCAGGTTTTGGCCTGTTACCTAGTGAACGTTCGCGCGGACTCATTTCTAGGTTCGAAATGAGTGCGCGTGCAAGTGAGTGAAATGCTTAAATTGTTTTAAAATAATAAACGAGTACGATTATAATCGTGACTGTTTCTTATTCCAATTTTGTTTACTCCAAAATCAAGCAATGTTACTATCCGGTATCCGGCCGGATAGTAGACAACTATCCGGTATCCGGCCGGATGTTAAAATAAAGGCCGGATAGGCCGGATATCGGATAGTAACCGAATATCCGGTGCATCTCTTTATAGATTTTATATTCGTAACTTTATTGTAGTTGTATATTTCCTCGTGTAAACGAAATTGTATATATCAGCGGAAGTATATACTGTCTTATCGCTCTTTAACTAGTTGGCATTGATAATTTTTAATTGAATGGGTTTCCCCGCCAATTTAGTTTTGCACATTACATGAGCATCAAACACGAATCGTACGTTTTTATACGGTTTTTTTTTAACTGAAAACGAATTTGAATCGTAGGTATATAATGTAAAACTTGCCATTTTGGCGCAACTTGTAGAAACAGTTTAAATATCGATACCGTAATGATCAAAGACAATACAAACTGTAACTGTACAATACTAACTGTAGTAAATATTTACCATACTATCGCCATAAATATTTGTCATATTTTCGTAGTAAGTATTTCTTTTATTCTGACAAAAGAGCTCAGACATACATTACCCGATACAAAAACTCGGTACAAATAATCTATGCAATGTATCTCTGTATGATAGTTTAATTAAAGGACAGACATTTTCTACAACCTAGTTACAGTCAAATACCTACCTAGTACCTTGCCACAGGCACAGTGAAAATATAATAGTATGAGGTCTCTAGCGACTTTCATATTGATTGTGTCTGTGACAGTACAGTGTACAGTCAGCAGCAGAAGTTGCGAAGCGGGCGAGGTGTTCAAAATTACCTTGACACGCTCTTATTATCTTAACAATAAAGTCGCGTCACGATCATTTTGAACACCCGCGTAGCAACTTCTGCTGCTGATTGTACTATAGAACCAATGCCTTTTATCAAAACGTAATGGATTACATAATACCAACGTCAGATCAACCACAAACCCGTCTAGAAGTAATTTACTGCCTTAAGAAATCGCAAGTAATTCCACAGAATCATGAAAACGTTGCCAGGGCAACATCCCCTATACCTTCACTATGAACCTTAATGCTTAGGTATTACGGTTTAGTTTCGTTTAACATTGATCGTCCGATAACTGTTTACCGGCGACCTTGCGTGCTGCAGACTGGTAATTATTTATTGATTCGATATTACCATTGTTATTTTAATGCGTGTGTGTGCATTATTATATTAATTACAGAACCAGGCAATTATGTACGTTCATGTTTTTTTAATTTTTACTGGATTAATTATGCTGACTGTACTGTACCATACAAGCGAAAAAATACCGACTACTACGGGTTTCTTTAAAAAATAACCTATTTCAAAATGGCTAAAATATATGAGTCGCTTAACTTCAAACTCGGGTAAATCCATCAGTCAGATTATACGATTTTGGTATTAAGAAAAGGTAATAGGGTAGATATTTGCTGAAAGGGTCGAATGGATTTACCCGAGTTTAAAGTTAAGCGACACATATATGTGTCGTTCCACGGCAAACGGTACCTTATGGCGGCTGGCGCTTACGTTGCATAGCGCCGCAATTATATTGGAGCGGCGTTAATAATAGCGTAAGCGCCAACCGCCATAAGGTACCTTTACCCGCGGGACGTCACATATGGAGCATACCTCATAAAAATAAATCTATTGAAAGTTCCCTCACCTAAATCGGCTTACTGGTAAGTTTATAAAATTTTTATGTTATAAGATACAAACGAGCAGACGAATCACCTGATGGTAAGCAATTACTATCGTTCATGTGGTGTCCATGGATGATAGTAATTGCTTACCATTACCTTATCAACACCCCTCTGGGGTTGCAAGTGCGTTGCCGGCTTTTAAGATGGGAGTACGGTCTTTTCTTTCAATTAGGATTGACTCTACGATGGAACACACGGCACATACATACCTCTAAATACATACACTGCTACACTGCGTGTGAGACGGGCCTTTCATTATAGGTGTCTAACGTGACTCTAGTCTAGAGGTGAATGTCATGCAATAACAAAGAAATGATATAGCGCGCGAAGAATTGCCGTCATTATGTCATTATGAAAACGCATACAATAAACGCCTATATCCACTGTTATCCAGTCATTTGCTTGATTTCTTTTTATTGAACTCTATTGCCTAGGTAATAAGGGCGCTGGTAAATAGAGTTGGCAAGTGGATATTGATCGTTATCAATTATTATAAAAACAACGGATTCCGTTTCCACACCCACGCATTGCGCTGTGCATACAGTAATCTAATTGTTTGCGATCAACATAATTAATCACAAGTCCAATGTCAACACAGACAGACTTGTTTTTTCTTCCTCGCGTTATCCCGGCATTTTGCCACGGCTCATGGGAGCCTGGGGTCCGCTTGACAACTAATCCCATGATTTGACGTAAGCACTAGTTTTTACGGAAGCGACTGCCATCTGACCTTCCAACCCAGAGGGGAAACTAGGCCTTATTGGGATTAGTCCGGTTTCCTCACGAAGTTTTCCTTCACCGAAAAGCGACTGGCAAATATCAAATGATATTTCGTACATACATAAGTTCCGAAAAACTCATTGGTATGAGCCGGGGTTTGAACCCGCGACCTCCGGATTGAAAGTCGCACGCTATTACCGCTAGGCCACCAGCGCTTCAACACAGACAGACTGAAAAACAAAAGGTCCTCAAAAGTTGTACTACATTAACCCTTTAGTCCGTAGCGGCAACATCCCATACAACCATTTCCAGTCGCCGTTACGACGCGGTGTTGACACATCTTGTGTCGACACCGTCTGTTTCGGTCACAATTCCAGTCGCAGAGTCGTCGCCGTGTCGACACAGTTACCAGAAATGGGGAAGGGTCGACACATGACACAAAGTGACATAAAGTGTGGTCGCCGTGTGCACACATTGTTTCGGGTTTGCGACTACTTTATGCCAAAATCATTCGTTCATTCGTTCATTTTGTTCCTGTCAAATGGAAACTGTCAGATGGAAAAATACTTAAATAAAAATAAGTGACATTAATACGCCATCTCTAAAACGGATTACAAGACGTAATTATATATTGTTTGCATTTATATTACAATATGACTTAAATTATTATGGGGAATTAAACTGCTCGAGTGATTTGATAAACTAAGTGTAATATAATCAACGCGCCACCACATTGTTTTAGTTTAGCCGGAAATGAAATTGTTTACTTCTCAGTGCCTGTGTTCATAACTATATTATTTGAAGCATTTTTAGTACTTCGATGCGTATACTATACTTAAATAACAGAAATAACGCTTTACATACTACGAAACTTGTTAATTATGATGTATAAATATGGTTTAAGGCTGAGAAATATTGCAGTCACAAAGTAGTTGCAATGTTTCGACTTTGTGTCGACTCTGTGTTGACACATGACACGCGCTGTCAAAAGTAATAACAAAGTTACTGGTATGTTACTGGATTTGCAAAATGGCTCCTTGTGTTGATTTGTTTTCAGATATTCTCAAAGTGTAAAAATGCCGTGGTCAGAGATGGGCATTAATCGATTAACTGTTTATTCGACTAATTAATGGAATAAAAAAAGTTAATTCTCAAATTTTAATCGCGATTAGTTTAGTCGACCTAACATAGATTGAAATTGAATTAATCTGAATATTAATCGAATAAATTATCGATTAAATCTCGATTGAAAGTTGACAGGGGGCCATTTTTGTACGTAAAAATAATAGAAATGTCTTGCATGCAGATGGTAGCAAAACACTTTGTCATAAAAGTCGAGATGGGTGTCGATATATAGGTTTTAGGGAGTGCCGATTTCGAAAATAATGACCATTTTGGAATCCGAAATGGCGGCCATGCACTGTGTCATAAAAGTCGTCATGGATGTCGTTTTATACGTTTTAGGGGGCCCCAATTTTGAAAATGATGACCATTTTGGAATCCAAAATGGCGGCCATGCACTATGCCATAAAAGTCGTCTTGGGTGTCGTTTTATAGGTTTTAGGGGGCGCAGATTTCGAAAATGATAACCATTTTGGATTCCAAGATGGCGGCCATGCACTATGTCATAAAAGTCGTCATGGATGTCGTTTTATAGGTTTTAGGGGGCCCCGATTTAGAAAATGATGACCATTTTGAAATCCAAAATGGCGGCCATGCACTATGTCATAAAAGTCGTCATGGGTGTCGTTTTATAGGTTTTGGGGGGGCGCAGATTTAGAAAATGATAACCATTTTGGATTCCAAAATGGCGGCATGCACTATGTCATAAAAGTCGTCATGGGTGTCGTTTTATAGGTTTTAGGAGGCGCAGATTTCGAAAATGATGACCATTTTGGATTCCAAGATGGCGGCCATGCACTATGTCATAAAAGTCGTCATGTATGTCGTTTTATAGGTTTTAGGGGGCCCCGCTTTCGAAAATGATGACCATTTTGGAATCCAAAATGGCGGCCATGCACTATGTCATAAAAGTCGTCATGGGTGTCGTTTTATAGGTTTTGGGGGGCGCAGATTTCGAAAATGATATCATTTTCAATTTAAAAATGGCGGCAATGCACTATGTCATAAAAGTCGTCATGGATATCGTTTTATAGGTTTTAGGGGGCGCAGATTTCGAAAATGATGACTATTTTGGATTCCAAGATGGCGGCCATGCACTATGTCATAAAAGTCGTCATGGATGTCGTTTTATAGGTTTTAGGGAGCGCAGATTTCGAAAATGATGACTATTTTGGATTCCACTTTTATGACAAAATACGTAGCCGCCATCTTGGATTATAAAATGATCATCGTTTTCGAATTCTGCACTCCCTAAAACCTATAAATCGACATCCGTGACGACGCAAGTTATCTTTATTTTCAGATCTAACAAATTGCTACAGAATACAAAGGACAAAAAAGAAGCAAATAGGTAATGAAACAAGCAAAAATACAGATGATTCCTCGACGCAATTGGGTGATTCTTAAATTGTGTCCAGATTTTTTTGTCATAAAAGTTTATATTTTTCACATATTACTCTCACAAGTTCCGTGACATTTCGACCTTGTAATTTTTTAAGTAAATGTTTTTGTTTATCTATGAGGATCTCACTAGAATAGTATAATCAAGGTATGTTTATATTTGATGAATGAAATAGTAACGCAAAAAAAAAAAAAATTGTGTCTTATATTCCTGCCGAAGACTTTTATTTTACCTTTTCCTTCTACACAAGTTTGGCCAAGTAATAAGAATTTAGGGCTCTCAATTTTATTTTGACTTCTACAACAGTAAAGCTACAAGGCCATGTTTGGTATCGTTTTCGTATAAATTCGCAGTACCAAATTTAGTTAATGTATCACATTGACACCATTCCGAAGTAAAAACATATAAACTTATTAAAATACTTTCTTTTAAACTCCTCTTCACGCTTAAACTGCTGAACAGTTTTAATTTAAATTTGGTACACATATATTTTGAGTCCCGAGACAGGATATAATAAGTTATCTCAAAAATCATCCTTTAAAGGTGTGAAATGAGGTGTAGGGGGGAATTCAGAATTGACTTCTTGAAGTTAATACTGTTTAAGTTTAGGTTTGAAGTCATGTTTTTTCATAATTTTTAACTAAATCAAAGATGTAGACCATCCCAAATTTCATATAAATCGGTTCAGCGGTTATTGATTTCCCGTACAAATTTCCACGCCACTTTTCACACCTTCAAAAGATGATTTTGGTTATAAGATCTATCCTATGTCCTGTTCCGGGACGCAAACTATTTCTATACCAAATTTCAACGAAATCGGTTCAGCGGTTAAGCGTCAAGAAGAGTTTCAAAAAAACCGGCCAAGTGCGAGTCGGACTCGCGTATTAAGGGTTCCGTACATTAAGTCCGACTCGCGCTTGACTGCACATTTCTAATAGGTTTTCCTGTCATCTATAGGTAAGGAACTATTTTGTGTATTCAGACGGACATACATACAGACGCACGAGTGATCCTATAAGGGTTCCGTTTTTTCCTTTTGAGGTACGGAACCCTAAAAAAATGTATTTTTATTTTGTGGAATGGTGTCAATGTGATATCTTAAATGGATTCAGCACCCCAGATTTATACGAAAACGATACCAAACACGGCCTAGCACCTTCACTGATATAGATATATCAAGATAAAATTGAGAGCCCTAAATAAACTTTCAAGAGCGGATATCTCAAAAACTATTCAACATATCGAAAAAATTGACTGAATAAACTTGTAACAAATTAAATTAACTTTCATTTTGTATAAGTGGCCATGTCGCTGAGATGCATAGTTTCCGAGATATAATCGAAAAACGGGAAAATGGGACCTTCAAAGCCCCCTCTCTCCCCCCCGCTCAAGGGCTACGACCGGGGACTTTTGATATGTTCACCTCCTAACTTGTCAAACCGACTTACGGAGTCAAAAATTGTGTTCCGAGCATTTCCCTCTACAACTTTTGGAGCATTCGTTGCCTGACCTAAGTAGCTTATTCAATTTCTTTAAAAACTTTTCTGTAAAAGGTTGACGGGTGTTGGGTGTTTATATGGTTTCGGTCGATTATTATCATTTGCATTGCCCATGATGACTTACTAGAATTACGAGCACACGAGACACTAATAGTAGTTTGACAAACCTTGGTTTTCAAGAGATATTGACATTTGCTGTCACAAATTTGCTGTCAGATTTAGTCGCAAACCGCACACAAAGTGCACACAAATGTGTCGACACCTTGTTACGGAAAAGTGTAGACACGGCGACGACACTTTGTTTCGAAACAATTCTAGACACATTGTGTGGACTCTGTTACGACACATCTGACATTTAGTTACCACTTTGTGATTCTGCGACTGGAATGGTTATATGGGATACTTTGCCATCATACTTAAAACAAAAACGCATCTCATAAGAACTACGGTTCGAAATCGAATGACTAGAAAGGAATGTCAAATGGTTAAAGGGTTAAGTCTTGGTCCGAAGTATTATAGAAATAGAAAATATTTATTTGGCGTAAAAACATATATTAGGTTCAGCAAATTAAATAAGTAAAGAAACGTACACCAAATAGGATGCCGCTCAGCATAAGCAGTGTCTGTAAGACATGGCGCTGGGTTTCAGGGCACCCAAAAATAAAACTAAAACTAATACAGAAACAGAACAAGACAGAACACGTGTAAGAAAGAAGGAGAGAGAGATCACATATATTTCTCATAGTTCAAAAATATGTATTTCTTTTGGAATATGTCCGCTTACTTATAAACTTTGTTGGGGTGCGAGTAAATACTTTTTTAGGTTTACTTAAAAGAGGTAACGGATTTGCAGTTTCTGATTGGTGGCGGTAAATTGTTCCAACACTTCGTTGCAGCATATCGGAAGCTGCCACTAAAAACGGGCGTACTGTGTTGCGTAACGTTAAGATTGAGAACACCTCGTACATGACCTTTCGAAAACTTAAGTTTTTCAAAAAGATAAGACGGCTGTTTATCGCGAATGACTCCAAAAAGCAATGAAGCAAAGTGCAAAGTATCGTTTGCAGAAGTATGTGCTTGATAAGAATTAATTAAGAATGATGTTTGTTCCCAGGGAGAGGAGTGAGAAGAAGACCCAGATGCTATTCAACCAGCAGCTGATAGAGCAGGACAGACAGCAACAAATGTTATTAGAGCAGCAGTTAAGGCAGGTAGGTGCGGATTATTTAGGCTTCTCGGACTTGGTACTAGATAACTTACAGTAAGTAAGGACTTTATTTTAGTTATTCCGAATGCAATTATCGCACTTATTAATGGTTAAGCTTATTGCCCACGAAAAAAGAGTTTTGAACCAAAAACCGTTACAAAAAAGTAAAATTTTCCTGTAAGTTATTAAATATGCGTCGCGTCTGTATCTCGCACGCGAGACTACCTGCCCCTTTCTAATTGATACAGTTGGGAAAAGTCGGTTTGTCTATCTCGCCCACGAGATGCTGTCGTAGCGCACTCGTGCTCAAACTATGAAATTCCAAGGGGTAGTTAGTTAGAATGCAAGTTTAAAAATGTATGAATTGATTATGTGCAGCGTGCCGGCGTATTCAAGGACTTGAAAGTTAGATATAGACCAGAATTGTCAATGTATGAATTCATTCCAGGTTAAAATGATCCAGAACCAACAAGTTGGCCCTGTAGAAGTAACATCTGGACTTTTAAACGGCGTCGGATCTCAACCTTTAGCGGCCGTGCAGTAAGACTTAACATTTTCTATTGGCTATGTGCGAAGGTGTATAGTAAAGCGATTAGATAGTAGGTGGCGTGACTGTCGTGCACGTAGCGAATAGGTCTACCACTAAACTCAGGCGGTTTAGGTCGATCTATAAGTAATTTATTATTAAATTTTTACTTTACATAAGAACTTCATGCAACCAGCTTTAGCTGACGACACTAACTTCCCTTAGGAAGAACGATTAACAAAAATGTATATTCCAGGTTAGACCAGCAATCCCAGCTCCTCCAAGCGCAGCAGCAGCTGTTCCAGCAGCAATTCCAGCAGCAGTATAGCGAGGAGGCGATGCAGCTGCTGCAGCACAACCTGCGGCAGCAGGCGCGCCTCTCCCCCGCCGCGAACGCCCCTCCCCCGCACCAGCTGTTGCAGCACCAGCAGGTATCCATCAATGTCATCTTGGCCAGTCCACTGCAGGACTCACTTGCCCCATCCAGCTACAGCGCGCCACGCGATTCTCGTCACCTCCACTCCAGAACGTTATTGCAACTTCATCTTGCTAATTCACTGAGCTATGTCGGTAACCTTGGTAAGATAAACTCACAGCAAAGCTCTTTCTATAGCACGCTGAGCAACCTTGAGCTGGTGGATACGTTGCACAGCAGGTATATTAGAGGTTACAGCAGTCCCAGCGGTCGCAGCAACGATTCCATCAGTTCAGTGAGCAGTAATCTGGCAGCAGCTGCACACAAACAGCTGCAGAACCAGCAGGTACAGTGATACCTTTATTGGTTGCATTTTTCTGTGATCCACAATTGAGAGTACTCAATCCAAAAAAAAAATGCAAATGTTGGCGCTTTTTCACGTTTTTAGTATGTTAGAATTATTATAACGCACCTAAATCACAATATTTTGACGCATGCTATCAATAGGAACAGCTGCATAAACAACAGGTATGATGAAATCAATTAGTGAATTCATGAGCATCTGTCATGAAGAATTGGTCCACATTCCAACCTGCTAAATTTTATAGTTTTCGACAGGTAAAGCGTCAGTTACATCCATAATCATATCATCATAAATATATCTTAACAGTTCTTTTTACCTCCAGGTTTTGCTAGAACAGAACATGAAACAGCAAGCCCTGATGGAGCAGAATCTTCGAAATCAGCAACAGATGTTGGAGCAGACGCAACAACTAGAAACCCAGCAGTTGGACCCGCAGCAGAACAGCCTGCTCAGCCAGCAGTGCATCGCCAATGAGATCAGCAACCAGCACCAGGCGTTGCAGCAGCACATTATACAGCAGCAGCAGAACATCATAGCTCAGCAGGTGTGTGAGACAACCTCCAGGTCTTGCAGTAGTAGACATTTCCAAGAACGCGTATCACCTTAGGCATCCACTTTCTGATTTAGAGATTGCACATGGACACATTTTGGTGTTCACATTTTTAAGTATAATTTCAAAGTATCAGCAATGTTGCAAATCAAAAGCACCAATAATTCTAATACAACTTGTTGCAGGCGGTGGCCATCCAGCAGAAGCAGCTGGAAGAACAGCTAACACAAGAGAACTTCATCGCACCTCCAGCCGTAGCCCCCAACCAGCTGGACCCCTCGCTCCAGAACCTCCAGAACGTGCTGGCGCAGATCATCCAGCGGCCTGATAGTCTTCAAGCTCGCAAGGAGTCGGAGTCTGAGCAGCAGCCGCAGCCACAGGAGGAGCTACAGCAGGTCAGTAGCCCCCTACCAGCTAGACCCCTCGCTCCAGAACCTTCAAAACGTGCTGGCGCAGGTCATCCAGCGGCCCGATAGTCTTCAAGCTCGCAAGGAGTCAGAGTCGGAGCAGCAGCCGCAGCAGCAAGACGAGCTGCAGCAGGTTTGTACACTGTCCATGGGTTGCGACCGCTTCCAGGTGATACTGCGCTCAATAACAACTACCAATAGTGACCACTTGGCTAGTCCACTAAGCTTCGGAACCTGGAGGATGTTTGGGCTCAGATCATCTAGCGCCCCGATACCCTTCAAGTATCGGGTAATCGGGTTTCAAGTATTGAGTCTGGAGACTGGTCAGATCTCCTTCTGAATGAGATGTGTCGTTCTATCCTGTCTTGAGACTCCACAGTAACCACTAGTGTCAGCAATAAAACAGTTGCAAATCCTTAAGACCATGGTGTGTGGTCTTTTGAGCGGCCGGATGTCGAAGTGGTTAAAAGGCCTGTTCAGCAGAAACGAGCGAGATACTTACATCAACCTACTTGCTCATACATCGTGTCATCTATTGTTTGTAATTTTAGACTACTGAAAATTCAGGTCCATAATCCTTTTGGCTGCACAGTTTAATCTTACTTCTGCAAAATTTTAACTTCTGTTTTTGCTTTTTACAGCAACAACAAGAGCAGATGCTGCAAATGCAACAGAACCAGCTGTACCAGCAGGCGCAGTACATCCCCCAGAATATCCTCCAGGTGGACCCCAACATCCTAGCGCAGAGCCAACAGGTCGCACAGGCTCAACAACAGGTAATATTGCTCTTACATATATTCATTAGTGGCTCTATAACTCCGCCATTTTGCAAATTTCTAATTAAAGTTTAAAAAACCATATTAGATCAATGTGGAGAAGACCTCGCTTGGCTCAGGGTGGTATTCCACCTATCCAATGTCTGTCCAATTTGTATTGCGTCTCAAATTTTGCTTTAATAAGAGAGTGAGACGCACTGACATTGCACAGGTGGAATACCACCCTCAGACACAGTCTACCGACCTTCTGTAAGTGAAGTATTAGTACAAACGCAAGAGTTGGAAGCGGTGTAAAAGCTTGTAGCGGCTGTTCCCCAAATTGCCCTGAATTATCGAACCTGCTCACATAGCTTCACGAGAATAGACTGAGAAAGCAAATTAGACCAAGCTGAAACGGAGACGCTATATGACTAATAGGTATTATAACATCTCCAACGTCGCTAAATTTCTAAAACCTCATGACTTCCAGGTGAACCAGGCGCAGCAGCAGCTCAATATGCAGAAGCACATGGTGGCCCAGCAACAGCTGGCCCTCCAGCAGCAGATGATGACGCACCAGCAGCTCCAGGTCCCGGGACAGACGCTCTCCCCCCAGCACATCCGCACCCTCCAGCAGCAGCAGTACCTCGCGCAGCAGGTCGGTGTGACGTGCAGGTCAAAAATAGGGCCAATTTTATGTCCAAACCATGTCACGTTGACCTTAGGAAACTTCCGCCAACTTGGAAAATCTATTTTTTTTCTCTGGGTCACAATGGGGATGTTGACTGTGATTAAAATTAATTACATATATCACACCATAAAGTACTAGAAAATTATTAGAAAAACGTAGACAGAAGTTATTTTTTGACACAATGTCTTTTAAATTGGACAAAGTATAAAGAGTAGATAACTTGACCGTGACGTCTCTTGTTCTGTGTTTCATACATAAATTCAATTGTGGCTTTTTAATTGTCGAAAGAAAGTAACTGATTTTACGAGTCAGTGTTTCAACCCTATTGTTTCTCAAACTCTTACAATTTATTTTCTCTACGCACTCTTACAATATCTTTTCAATATATTGTTATTTTACGTTTGACCAATCAATCAAATCAATCAAAAATATTTATTTGCATAAATAAGGGTACAAAACAGGTGGTGTACAAACTTTTCATTCACATACCATAATACCATAAATAATATTATGGACATTTTAAATTAACGTTATTCATTAAATTTCAGGAACTGCAACTGCAATCGCAGCAGAACCTCCTCGACCAGCAGAACCTGGCGCTGTACGCTCAAAAACAGCAGCTCATGGGGCAGCAGCAGCTCAGGGTCGAGGAGATGCTGCGAGCGCAGAGGCCCATGTACCAGCGACAGGTAAAACCCTACTACTGTAACATCTGCAATGGCAGCTCTGAGCCTTCGACCCTTTAGGGTTCCTTGAATAACATCATTGAGCTTTCGGCCCATCGGTTCGCATTTTATTACACTTATCTCTTTTATCTTTTCTGCGGTTCATGTATCAGTGAACATTTTATCACATATTATCACTTCACAAACTATATTTCAGTAATTTATATTTGGCGAACCATAAAATGGCATAGTATATCGCATATGTATCCTTCGCATATGCTTTTGCGATAATTTGGTTGAGAAATGATATTAGACGAATCATTTTTCGTCGAAATGGAAGTACAACCTTTCCTCTTGCTGTACGACCTTCGGCTTCTCACGAAGGCACTAATTGCTTCGGCCTTTGCCTATCATATCACGCATAGCATGATTACAACTCACTGTATCTAACTATTAAGCAATTCTTTTGATTTCCAGTGCTCTGAACAAAGCCAGATCAGCTCCGCGGACGTGCACGATCAACTAGTCAACGAATACCAAAAACCCCTCCAAACGCAGATGTCGGTGGATCACTACAACCAGTATTTGGAGCTGCAGCAGATGCAGAAGCCTGAGGAGTACCACCAGATGCACCAGATGCAGGGGCAGTCGCTGCCTCACAATATGATGAACTTTAGGTAGGTTGTGGTGGCGGGGTCGCTATGTGAGGTGGGAAGTGGGGAAACAAACTCTAGATAGTATTGTAGATATACTAACAGTTAGAAAAAGTATAGTCTAATACAAGCGGCATTTATGAGCTGCAGCAAATGCAGAAACCTGAGGAGTACCACCAGATGCACCAGATGCAGGGGCAGTCGCTGCCTCACAACATGATGAACTTTAGGTAGGTTGTGGTGGCGGGGTCGCCATGTGAGGTGGGAAGTGGGGAAACAAACTCTAGTATTGTAGATATACTAACAGTTAATCAGGAAGGGTAGTTTCCTTTTTAGGGTTCCGTACCCAAAGGGTAAAACGGGACCCTATTACTAAGACTTCGCTGTCCGTCCGTCCGTCCGTCCGTCCGTCTGTCACCAGGCTGTATCTCACGAACCGTGATAGCTAGACAGTTGAAATTTTCACAGATGATGTATTTCTGTTGCCGCTATAACAACAAATACTAAAAACAGAATAAAATAAAGATTTAAATGGGGCTCCCATACAACAAACGTGATTTTTGACCAAAGTTAAACAACGTCGGGATGGGTGACCGTTTTTTTTTGCTTTTTTTTTGTTTTTTTTTTTGCATTATGGTACGGAACCCTTCGTGCGCGAGTCCGACTCGCACTTGCCCGGTTTTATTTTAACTCTAATTTACTACCCGTTTTGTATTTATTAAATACCATATTCTCTAAACATGTTGAGACAATAAATATTACGTTGTATTACAGCCTTGCGGGCGACCGGCAGATATCTAGTCATGAAGGCACCCCGGTGCAGAATTACGCCACGAACCCGCTGCAGATGTACCAGCCCGCCCAGTCCCAGCCCATCCACAACGTCATGCACTACCAGAACCAGATGGAACAACAAGTGGAACAGGTCGCGCAGTTGGCGCCCAGTGTGCCGCAGTCGGTGCAAAGTACTGTGCCACAAACGGTGCAGAGTTCGGTGCCGCAGACGGTGCAAAATTCTGTACCACAATCATTGCCACAGGTATGTCTTTATTGAGTAAACATTTCAGAATGCGATTTAAAGTACTCTTAACAGCAATCTTTAAGAAAGATTTGTTAATAACAGAATGCTGCGTATAAATTTAACCTCGTAAACTCACCGTAGAAAGTTTTCCGATTTGCAATTTAAACCTTGTTCTATAAGTAAATTGGAACGATTTTCGTTTGTTTTAAAACGCAATGAAACAAAAGAAATACTACTTTAAGCTAAGGTTCAAATTACATTTTAATGTACATTTAGACTCACGAGGTTAACACATTTAATGCCAGCGCGAGCTACGCGCTACGGCTACGAGCGTAGCCGATAACATGGGAAAAACCGTATGTAGCGAAAAGCGACTAGGAACAGAGAAACCGCTTTCAATGAATAAAAGATTGCTTAATTTTTTCTTTTAGTGTATATTTACTAACTGAATTGTTGTAGGAGCTGACGATCCCGAACTCGTTGCCTCAAGAAGTTCGACCAGCTGTCTCCGAAGCGCCCCAAGCTTTAAACCTGTCAGAACCAGAGAACGGATCAGGCAATGGCAGCAATAAAGAACAATTCCACACGCCGCTGTCGGAGTTCCCCTCGGGAGCCACTCATGAGGCCGCCATACGCCAGCCTGACCTCGCCTCTGTGGAGGAGAAGCAGGACACCCAGGAAGGTGAGACTTGTATAACACATGCTTGTTCAATCTTTCATGTGATCTTCTCTCCTGTAGCTTGTCTTGCGAGTATGAAAGGGTGCCGCATTAAGACACTTCGAACATTCCTTCGGCCTCGCGATTTAACAGGTGTAACCATAGTGAACTTTGGTTCGTGTCCGATCTCTGCTCTGCTCGCATAAAAGCGTGCTTAAATGGATCGCTTTACGATCTGCAGGGCTTATACGAAGCTCTGCCATCGGCCTCGCTGTTTTATCAGACTTGAACATTGATTCGTGTCCTTGCTCAGCTCTAAGGAAATCTGCTTTGGGCCTCGCAAGAAAGCGAGGTCGCTCGAAGACTCGGACATCGCTTTATACCACCGATGCGTGATGAAACCAACAGAAATATATTCATCGATATTAAACCTTCGTGAGACATATTTTAAACTGTTGAGACGACAACGGTTTCACTCATTTGAATTTTTAGTCGCTATTGGCGACATGTTTCGGGCCCTTCGGGGGTCCTTCTTCAGCCTCGATTGCTCGCGGCGCCAATAGCGACTAAAAATTCAAGTGTGTGAAACCGTTATCGTCTAAACAGTTTAATATATTCATCATTCATTCTTTGTCGTTCACGTTGTGAAAACTATAAAATAACGCTGTTATCATGTAACTGTATAAAAAAACATATCATTCTCTTGCCCTTGTCCCATTCACTTGGGGTCGGCGCAGCATGTCTTTCTCTTCCACACCTCTCTGTCGCCCGTCATTTCATCATTCACTTGCGTTCGTTTCATATCATCTCTCACACAGTCCATCCACCTTTTCCTCGGTTTTCCTTTCCTCGTACTTCCCTCCACATTCATTCGTAATACCTTTCTCGTCACATGACTTTCATCCCTCCGCATCACATGCCCGTACTACGCTAGGCGATTTGCCCTTACTTTTTCTGTTATGGGTGCAACTTTCAGGCTTCCTCTTATATACTCATTTCTTATCCTATCCATTCTCGTCACGCCACACATCCATCTTAACATTCGCATCTCCGCTACATGCAATCTCTTTTCATCCGTCACCTTTAGGGCCCAACACTCTGATCCATACATGACGACAGGTCTTATGACTGATTTATAAATTTTACCCTTCAACCGAAGAGGCATTCGGGCGTCGCAAATGGTTCCCGTGACCTGTCGCCATTTCATCCATCCTGTGCTAATCCGGTTTTTCACGTCACGGTCAATATCGCCATCGCACTGTACGAGCGAACCGAGGTACTTAAAGTCGGAGCAGACCGGCAATGTAACGCCGTCGAGTTCTATGGCAGCAAAACTGGAGAGACCGCCAAAATCGCAGAACATGTGTTCTGTTTTAGATCTGCTGATCTTCAGGCCAACATTCTCCAATTTTTGCCGCCATTTCTCAAGTCTGCTCTGCACCTCGAGTTCGTTTTCACCAACAAGCACAATGTCATCGGCAAACAGCATACACCAGGGTGCCTCCTCCTGTATGTCCGACGACAGAGCGTCCATAACAAGCAGGAAGAGGTAAGGGCTTAAAGCCGATCCCTGGTGCAAGCCTACCGTGACACTGAACTTGTCGGTGGTGCCAGCAGCTGACCGGACGCGTGTACAACATCGGTTGTACATTGACCGGATTAGCTCTACATACTTCCCAGGCACGCATTTCTCTTTCAGAGCCCACCACAAAACCTCTGGGGGTACTCGGTCGTATGCTTTTTCGAGGTCAACAAACACCATATGCAGGTTCTTTTTGGCATGTCTGTATTTTTCGCACAGATGGCGAAGTGCAAAGATGGCGTCTGTTGTACCTCTCCCCGGCATAAACCCGAACTGGTTTTGTGTTATATCACTCTCATCTCTCAGGCGTCTCTCTATCACTTTTTCCCATACTTTCATGCTATGTGACATGAGTTTTATTCCTCTATAGTTGTTGCATTCCTGTACATCCCCTTTGTTTTTAAAAATGGGCACCAGCAAACTGTCGCACCATTCGTCGGGAATGGTTTCTTCATGCAACAACTTATTGAAGAACAAAGTCAGCCACTTACATCCATCCTCACGCAGTAACTTCCATACCTCTCCTGGTATATCATCTGGTCCTACAGATTTCCCATTTTTCATACTTCTCACAGCCGTTCTTACTTCGTCCATACATATTTCTTTCATAAAAAGTTCATAAAAAAACATATATAATGGTAATAATGAATTTCAGCGGGTACAGCGATTCCATCTCCAATAACGGGCGACAAGAAGTCCCGCGGCTCGAAGAAGCGCTCGAGAGAGAAGGACAAGCTGCCCAAGCTTACCGTGCTAGAGGTGAGACTTTTCATATACTTCCACTTTAAATTAAATAATGCTTTCTAATCGCATTTGTTATATTACGAGGTCTACATATATGACTTAGTGCCATTGATAAAAGAAGCAAAATGTATAAAAACTAACCTGACTACGAACACCTCCCTCTCTTTCAAAGATTTCGATTAAAAATATGGGCTCAGTGCAAAACGGCTTGCTAATTCCGATGTCATGCTGTGTGAAAGACTTTAGAAGTACCTAACAAAAACATATTACAACGAAATAACAAACTTTCCAATTCATTTTGAGTGATGATTCCACAAATACGTAGAATAAAAAAAAACATTGCCAAATCGACAACCGATGTCTTTAAATCGACCTAAAGTCGTGCCACATTTATAACTTCTTTTAGTGTAAGTAATAAGGAAATAACGATGTGTTCAGGTGAACGAGACGAACGTGGAATGCCAGCTGGAATCCAAGTCCAAAACGGTGACGTTCAAGTTCGACGTCACCGACGTCAACCCCGACGAGATCGCCACCAATCTGGTGAGTACTGCAGGAATCTCGCAATTTATGGTAAATTTAACAACTCTGGGTCACATTTTATCCTAAACATACTTTTATTTTTGGATTGGAAAGAACGCTGCAGAAGTAAGCATGAGATTCTAAAATAGACACTATATGTAGTAACATTTTTAAGTAAACAATTAGTAATAATCGTGCTAATTGAGATTTTTTAATATTTTTATATCGCATGAACTGCCTGATATAAACTGTCATATATTCTTACGATGATGGCGATGATGCGATGAGAAGTCAAAAACGATGGGAATTTGAGGTATTCGACATTTCAAAGTGCTGGAAGTTGAGGGATTAAAAACCATTTGTCTATTTGTGTACTTTATCCAGGTGTCGAACAATCTGCTGCCGGATTGGCAGGCGATGACGTTTATGGAGTTGATAAAGGACATTGTGCAGCAGCTGGTCACCAACCCGGGGTGTACTCCCGTGCTCAACCCGCAACACTCTGCACTCCGCCTGCAGCTAGATAAGGTAGGTAACAACCATAGTTACGCTTGGGATTCAACTAAACTCTTGTTACGTTTAGGATTCTGTTTTTGCGACAGTGAATGTATCTTACATTACTTACTCCGTTGGCTCAGCGACCCAAAATGAGACTTGGCCTCTGACACAAGACAGCAGCACTTTTCTCGGTCCTATGCGACCTCTCGCCAATTGTTGACTCCAACAACCAACTGCCAACTGTTGTAAAACATCAAAGCAAATTCTGATCTGATATGATAGTTAAATCTTGATTTTATTTTTGTACCAAGTACTAAAATGTCAAATCGGTAGAACAAACTGACTTTTTTTTGGGGTTTGAAAACGAGGTATAGGATTTATCATTTTAATGGCTTATAGCGCTATTGGCCTGAATTAACTATGAATCGTTTGTCTTTATCTGTCATTTTGACTTATGTATTTGTAAGAAAGGGATAAAACATAATTTAAACTAAATATTGTAAACCCACAAAAGCAATAAATAAATGAATTATGAATTATTAACAAAATCAGGTCCGTAAAGTTTTATGAATAAGGGGGTAATCGTTTTGTTATCAGACTGACTACGACAGCGAGACGACGGAGCGCGAGGAGAACCTGACGGACTCGAACCAGGACAACTCGGAGTGCACCACGCCCACCGCCAGCGCCGACCACCTGCCGCTCGCCGACCTCGCGCTCGACCCGCCCGTGGCCGCGCCTGCCCCGCCCGCTGCGGGCGGCCTGCCCGCCCCGCCAGCACCCGAGCCGCACGACCACGAGCCGCCGCCCAAGCCCAGCCACATAGACAATATTGCAAGGAAAATCAGCACCGCCTCGTCTATAGGTATGCCATTTGTTGACGGCTCTTACAAACACTTTTCAATTTAGTACCACTGCGGTCAATACTGATAGACCTGCCCTCTCTCCTCCGGTGACAATTAGGCCGGAGCCCCACTGCTGCGCACGCTATGTACACGGCCCACGTTTTAATACAAACCGTGGGCAAGCCCTCGAAATTTTGTATAGGAACGTGGGTCGTGTACGTAACGTGCGCGGCAGTGGGCTCCGGCCTTATTGCGCTTAGTTTGGCTATCCCATTTTAATTATAAATTTAGGTTTTAACCCTCCTTAACATTTTCAACCTCTGAGCTATAATGTACGTAACTGGCGCAGTCGGTACGATATTATGTGCAGAAGTCCTGTGAGCCAATCTCAGTGAGACAAAAACAATGCATTCTTTTTTTGGGCCGCCGTGTAAAAACAATGAGCACTAAAAGTAGAAAGTAATAGTAATTTTAATAGCAGTTAGTACTTCATTATATTGCCACATCTAAAAACTACTGAACGGATTTTCATGCAATTTTCACTTATCAATAGACTAACAGCCATATTCGAACTTTAAGATACGTCAAACAAGTGTCAAAAGTGACGTTTTTGTTTGAAGAAACCTCACTTTTGACACTTGTTTGACACTGACATATCCGATACATATCGTTTCCATATCTATTATTTGTCGTATCTTAAAGTTCGAATATGGCTGTGACTCTCGAGGAAGATTCAGGTGTATAATATGTTAACCCGTACAAAGCCGGGCGGATCACTAGTTCTCTTTAAATTTAAATGTTCAAATGTATGTTGTAATAAAATACAACACTTGCATAACTGTTCATATCGGTGGAAAAACGAATGTTTTCAAAAAGTTCATGCTCTTAATTGTAACATGTATTTCCTCTAGGTTCCAATCAATCGGACGGCGGGTCCTTGGCTACCGACCGCGCCGCCTCAGAATCTCACCCCGCCGACAGCAAGCCCGCCGACAGCAAGCCCGCCGACAGCAAGCCCGCCGCCGCCGTGCCGGCGCGCAAGATCTCGCGCTTCGTCGTCAGCCCCGTCGTGCCGCGCCCCGCCGGCGCCGACCCCGACAAACCCGACCAGAAGTTATACTCCGAGGTCGCTAAAGAGCCTAAGCCTGAAGTCAACGGCCTTGATAAAGACCCGCAGACAGAATTCGTTCCTACGCATCAGTACTCGGTGCCGCAGCTTTCGCACGCGCCGCAGACTTTAACAGATCACAGGCCACAGGAATTGAGTAGCGCGCCGACTAGTAGCATACCCGATAGTATACCTAATAGTATACCGAATAGTATACCAAACGTACCTAGCAGTATACCAGCGCCGGTGCAGACGATTCCCGCCCCTATGCCGACGATACAGAGTATTCCGCAGCCGCTGCCGGCGTTCCAGAACATTAGTCCGCTGTTAAATACGCTGCAGCCGAACTTGACGACGCCGCTGCAGATCGCGACGGATACGCCGCTGCTGGGGCTGAGTCAAGTGAGTTGTTTGTATACGATTGCAAATACTTCGTTAACATGTAACAATTTTGTAAGACATATTTAAGTTCGTCCGGTTAAGATAAGGAGCGAAAAGTTTTATTTTATTTACTGCTGAAGTTAAAGAAATCCTTAGAACTTTTGGGAATGACCTATCTATAGGAGTTATGATGAAAATAATCGAGTAAAGTAATGCTTGTTGGCAAGGGCCAAAATCTCAGAGCAGGCAGGGCAAGGTCGCCATGTGAGGTGGGGCGTTAAAGGAGAACTCGTTCATACTAAATATAGGTTTATTCTGTCTTAAGTAACAAGTACAAGCCATTATATACTAAACTATGCACGTGTTGAAAGTTGTAATTCTTATATTTTTTTATATATTCAACATTTATAGTTTCGGTAGCAGAGACCAAGCAAGTCTTCTTGTGGCTTGCCAAATCGGTGCAAAGAAGATTCTAGTAATTACGTTACACGCCACGTTAATACAATATTTATTTATCTATTAGGTGGGCACACCAATGGCCGGAGAGCTCGGTCTAAACGCCGGCCTGAGCCAACAGGAGCAGTTGACGAACCGCCTGTCCTTCCCTACGCAGCCGGTGGACTCGTACCCTAACGCCGAGAACATACAGCGGATGCTACTCAAACAGAACATCATGAAGTGAGTGTTGAAGTATTGTAAGTTACTTGCCAAACTCCACCTGAACCACTTTGTCTGTGAGACGAACCCCGAAATCACGTAAAAGATCTGGTATTTTCAATGTTTTATACATTTTATTTTTCAGGATTTCAGGGTATAACCAACAGTAAAAGTCGATCACTATGACCTACATGTTCCTTTCACAGATTATTCTGGTATAATTAATTGATCTCATAATATGTAGGATTGAAACAAGAAATATTGCCGAATTCCCATACAGTGTGACATCCCTTAAGTATTGATCTTCAGCTGACGGCAGACGCCACGAATAGCGTCACGTTCTCCAACAATGTTGCTGTTTCCCCACACTTGACACTGTGAAGTAACCTGCCTTGTTTCCGCAGCCAACAGCAGAACCTGTCAGGGCCGAACCTGCTGGGGCTGTTGAACCAGCCGGCCTACCCGCAGCCCGATCTCATGCTGCACAACTCGCTCCTCAACAACACGCAGCCTGGTAACTACTCCATATCTACACTTTGTAAAGCACACCATAGCTCTGTACATGGCTTACTCAATAGGATGCAGGGGATCTGCCATCTTGTGGCCTAAAACAAACTTCATGACATCAGATTGACACTTTACGCCAAGAAAAGGGCTTTTGTGCTGCTAATAACCTTAGGACTTGACAATCCATTTCTCTATTTGCATTTAAAATTCTATGACAAATTTAAAACTTTTGCCTTTTGAACACATTTATTTACTGGGTCTATCGCGAATTTATTTTATTACCTTTATTTACCGACGTGTGTGGTCGCGGCTAACTGATGTCCCATCAAAATGTCGAAACAGAGATTTGTGTAACTACCCGATGAAAAGTGTATGAAAAGTTTGGGGTATGATAATAAAAAAATAGGAAAATTTGTATAGTGGATTGTTGTAGCGTACAGTACAAGAAGTATCAATGTCAATTTGCCGATTTAGACCACTAGGTGGCAGACCCTTAACGCGCAAAAACCAACAAAGCGCACAAGGATATCTCGGCACAAAATACAAGTTTTTGATTTATCCTTGAATAAGCCATTAAGCAGGGTAAACCTTATATTGTATCCACTTTTCATCTTTCTGTTAAAATCCTTTTCACATGGTTTGTAGTGCTCATGTCTATTTCTGTCAATAAATGGGTTTACCCTGTGACGAGTGCATTATCTTTATCTATCGTTCTAGTTGTCATTTCACTAGAGATGACGCTTTACCTATCCATTTAATGCACATCGATCTCTATATAGATAGTCTTTGTAAGTTGTTAAGATACAACAATAAAAATTATCCACTGATTGTAGCAGTGTGTTTTCGATCTACAACTTATTCTGTGTCTCAACCTTTTCCGCATGAATATGATGATAGTGTTTATAGTTTTCAATCTACCCTCGAATCGACCTGACGACGTTAACAAGTAATCTTAGAGACATCCCATACTAGCGTATTTTGAGCGTTGGCGTCTAGTCAAAGTAAATTGCGTCGCCGCGCAGTTGCGTTCCGTCTAGCTGCAGCCATACGGCTCGGCCACGACATCGAGCGACTTGCGACGGCGGGAGCGATAACCATAGGTTGGAGCGAAAGGTCCGATCGTTGTGTCACGCTCCAACCTATGGTTATCGCTCCCGCCGTCGCAAGTCGCTCGATGTCGTGGCCGAGCCGTTTAGAGTTGACTAGACACCGACGCTCGGGAGACGCTAGTGTGGGGTGGCCCTTAGAGCCTCTGCTAAGTCATAATTTAGAATTTAGAACCCAATCACTTTAGTTATAACCATGATTATCATAAACCTGACGTGTTTCCCTGTCCCTTGCCTATGAACCGGCCCTCTGATACCCTGTACCCTATTACTCTGTGTGGCACGTGAGTGACTAACCGCACGTTTGTTCAGCGTTGTCGCAGCGCCTGTCGCCCTACCCCGCCTACCAGCCCATGCTCGCCACCGCCAACGACCTCTACGGTAAGTTCATGTCACATCTCTGCTCTATCCTGTCGCTAGCTGGCATATAACATACTTAAATCCACTTAGTTTAGTGATTAGATTGCTCAATCGAACAAGTCGCCTCTCAAGGACATTGCCGCGCGGAGCAGTTCGGCGTGTAAAAACGCGCCTCGCTCGAGGCAAATGCTCGCGCAGCAACTATTAGGTCCTTACCTATGAAATTGGCGTTTTTGTTCATAGATATAAGTCTGATCCTAGTTTTTTTTTTTTACAAAAGTACATACACAATTACAATAAAACTACAGTGCACTCAATAAACAACGATTTTACATACAATTAATTGTTATTTTTTATTGTTAAGTGTTCAGAATTAAGCCTTGAAAATAGGTCTTTTCATGTGCTGTCGGTTCGAGTATTAAAATTACTTATATTTTTCTAATGGTACCAATTTTCAAGAAATGGAGATATTGAAAACATACCTTAAAGGTGTCAAAAATTACTGGAAAAATTTTGTTTGGTTTGAATTAGCCATCAAAAAAATATCCGCAAAATTAATTGTATGGAAATTCGTGTTTCGTTGAAATTCTCCGGACAAAACGCCAATTTCATAGGTAATGACCTAATATAAGTAGGAACGCCTCGGGCGAGGCGCGTTTTTACAGACTGAACTGCTCTTCGCTGCAATTTCCTTGCGAGGCGGCCCGGTCTGTGTGGATCTGACTGGCGTTCGTCTGTAAAATAGTTTCGTTTTAGGGAATATACAATGACATCATTTAGTTCAATTTCATAGTCGTAAATCTTTGTCTAATACTCCCTTTTTGATATTTTAATAAACTAAAATTGACCTTTTGAACGCCACAGACGGCAATTGACGTCAACGCAAAATCGTGACAACGACGCCAAAGACGGCATTTGACGTCGATCGTTTTTTGATGAAAATCTACTGAAAAACACCCCACTTTTAGGTTGGCATTATTTATTCACTAAACTAAATTTTACCCCCGTGCCGTCAGGGGCACGGCAAATGGATGCGCCGTTTCGCGTTCAAAAGCCTAAAATTGAATTTTTATAGTAATTTATACGGGAATTATTCATCGTATAGTTTCTAAATAAATTCTTCAGTCGCCAGCAATGTCATCAAAGCTCCGTTTAATGTCCTAATCCTGCACTTCAATTTTTTTTAAACAAGCTGAACAACTTATAATCAGGAATACGTGAAGTATTCAAGCCCTTGTATTTTGTCAAATCAACAACATTTTTAGATGACATAAACATTGCAGCCCAACAGCAAGCCCTGGGTGCGGGCGGGCTGGGCGGCGGGATGCCGCTGGCGCCCGGGCTGGTGGGGCTGGGCCTCGGGGCTCCGCTGCTGCCGCCGCTCGCGCTCAACCAGAACCTCATGGCGCAGAACCGCCAGAATCTGGGTCTGTACATATCCAACTAACCCCCTTACTCAACCCACTACAAACCTCTATTAGCTAATAATCGTTTGTCTTTATCTGTCATTTTTTGACTTATGTATTTGTAAGAAAGGGATAAAACGTAATTTAACTAAATCAGACCCGTAAAGTTTTATGAATAAGGGCATTACTCCCTGTGAACGGCGCCTATCGTGTGCAGCGCGTCATCGGTAACCTTGTCCGAATGCACGAAGGTTGATACTCTAGTCTAGACAGATTCTGCCTTACATTATTGTACAAGTAAATTGCACATCCATCATATTATTGTTCATTTGCCCCATCAGCATTTAGTTTTATATAAAAGTTTCGTAATTAGTCAATAAGTACCTATTCATTCACAATATATTCACGTTCGCTATTCTATAAGTGTGCACACCTATCAAGTTAAAATAAATCAAGTTTATCTCAAGAAATCGTCTTTCGTGTTCCAAATTACTATCAAGATATTCATCAAGTAAATGTTAGAGTTAGCAAGTACTCTAACAATTGTGTCGCTTAACTTCAAACTCGGGTAAATCCATTCGACCCTCTCAGCAAATATCTACCCTATTACCTTTTCTTAATACCAAAATCGCATAATTTGACAGATGGATTTACCCGAGTTTGAAGTTAAGCGACTCAATTATAGATGTAAAGTCCGCTTTAGACAGCCATTACCTAAAGCGGCATTTGCTCTTCAAAATCCTGCCGATATGCTTAGTTAAACATAACATTTTCGTTGACAGATTAGAAACTTTAATGAAGAAAACTGCTTTTAGATAACGAAACCAAATAGCGTCAAAAGTTTTGTGATGAAATCGAACACACAATGTGTCATGTGTGTGTTTTGATGACCCTGAAAATGTTTGACAGGTCTAGCGGGCCAGAACCTAGGTTTGAGCGGTCAGAACTTGGGCCTCGGCGGGCCAGGCCTCGGCCTCAGCGGCGCCGGCCTCGGCCTCGTGGCGCCGCTCAACACCCTGCAGCGGGCGCGCGCCTGCTCCGCGCAGCGCAGGATCCAGGAGGACTTGCAAGGTAGGTGTACACACTACAGTCCGCCTACTGTTCTACTAATACTACTGTCTTAACATCTTAAGTCACAGCCAGAGACAATATCAAAATTTGGAACCTAAAAAGTTTATTTAAGTAAACTTTTCTTCCCATGTGATATCGCATCGGACTCGAGGAGTTAATTTTGGACTGTGAGCCAGCACCACTTTTATGAACAAGATCTTCGTAAAATGGTTAAGGCAGATGTATCATGATGCTTCGTGAATGTCAGCTGATGCTCCGTTGGCTCCTCATTGTGTTATTAGACATAAAAAATTACAGTTTTTAGGGTTCCGTAAAAACAGGACCCTATTACTAAGACTCCACTGTCCGTCTGTCTATCGGTCCCCAGGCTGTATCTCATGAACCGTGATAGATATTTTTGTTGCCGCTATAACAACAAATACATACTAAAAAGTACGGAACCCTCGGTAGGCGAGTCCGACTCGCACTTGTCCAGTTTTTTTAACTTTAAGTAATTTTGCGTACAAGCTATAAGGGTCTTTAATAGACTTATGTATCGGTGTGCAGGTCTGGCGACGGGGTCGCAGGGCTCGTCGCAGCCCAGCACGCCCAACAAGCCGCACTCCTACAGCGAGTACATGATGACTTTGCAACACAAGCTCGCCTCCATCTCCAACAGCGTGAGTACCTATTGTTAAGGTATCGTCTTGGGTCGTCCCATTCGTTTTTCGTCAAGTTCTTAAATTAGTCCTATTCTGCTTTGGGGCTATTCATAAATTACGTCATTTCAAATTAGGGGGGGGGGGGGTCTGGACATCGGATGACGGTAGCATGAAGTAGGAGGAAATGGGGTCATTTGAAGCATGATTTTTGGATGATTATAGGGGGGGGGGGGGGTCAAAAATCGTCAAAAATCGATGACGTAATTTATGGACAGCCCCTTTCGTCACGCATTCTACATTGAAAGCCACCGACGATTGTGACGAATGTAGAATGGGTGACGAAAGCAGAATAGTACTAATTTAAGAACTTGACGAAAAACGAATGGGACGACCCAAGACGATACCATTGTTTATAGTATAAAGAATATTTATTTTGTTCTCCAAAGGATAAAGGTAATGGAGTTGTACCGCACTCCAGCAGCTCGGCTGAATAAAATTATAATTTTTTGGCCTAGCTTAGTTATCCTTAGCAAAGAGAATTTGATATAGAGGCGGGTTGTCAAAGTAATTTTTTTAGCCACGGTAAATATGCCATCTTTCGACACATGATTAAAACTTTTAGAACGCCATTTGACTTTGATCCTAATTATTTCACTTATATGTGTTAAATTTGTTAAATGTCAAAAAGTGTCGCCATTTTCACGGTGTTCTAAAAGTTTTAATCATGTGTCGAAAGATGGCAGTTAATTTACTGTGGCTACAAAAATAACTTCGAAAATCCGCCTCTATATTAAATTATCTTTGCCCTTATAGTTCGTTTAGCATTAGAAATAAGGTAAACAATCTTGATATGTCTTTTTTATTTACAAACACGTTTTAAAAATGAGTCACGGCAAATATGTAACATATATGAATCTACAATTTTCAACAAAACAGTCACGGCAAATATGTAACATATATGAATCTACAATTTTCAACAAAACAGGCCAAAGAAATAACTTTAAAGATAGCGCATGCTAATGAGCAAATTGAGGAGGTTGACAGTACGAACTTCCTGGGAATATTTTTAGATAAATATATAACTTGGAATACACATGTAGATATGCTTTGCAAAAAAATGTATAAATTTATATATGCTTTAAGAACAATTAGGAGAACCACGTCAGTGGAAACTGCAATTATTGTGTATCATGCATACGTGTGTTCTCAGATTCGGTATGGAATTGTATTATGGGGGAATTCGTCTAATGTAAATAGAGTCTTCATAGCACAGAAAAAATGTCTGAGAGCGATTTGGGGCTTGAATAATACAGATTCTTGTAAAGAGCTATTTACTAAAAATAAGTTTCTAACGTTGCCTGCTATGTATATTTTTGAAATTGCCAAACTAGTTAAAGGAAACTTATCACTATTTAATTTAAATGACAACACCAACAAACGATCGGAAACACATGTAGCACTGACAATGCCTGCTCCTAAACTACAACTATATCGTAAAAACTGTGACTACATGGCGACCTTGATCTATAATAGCATACCGAGAGAAATTACCGACTTATGTTATAATAGGTTTTGTAAAACTCTGCAGCGCTGGTTAACGGAACAGTGTTTCTATTCCGTTACAGACTTCCTCGAAACTAGTAACTGCAGATTTAACAAATATTAGATAAGAATGATGTGTTGTACATAAATGTAAATAATTTACTTACCTGAATGCATGTTGAATAAATTTATTTTCATTTTGTTTTGTGCATGTTGACAATTGTTATTAATTTTTAATTTAATTTTTTTTTAACTTGACATTGCTTCTATTATTATTTATTTTATGTGGGCATTCCAAATGCAAATCCAACTCCAAATGTGTATAAATGTCTTAATGGTATAATTTGCAAGCTTGATAATTAGTGTTTAAGGCTGTAATATTTGCATGCCGTCATTTTCGGCTGAATTATGTCGTGACCTATAAAAACTATGTAACATCTGTTAGCTACCATAATTCACGCAAATAAACGATATCTTATCTTATCTAATACGATCATTTATATTCTTCTGCTTTCATAAGTAATAGTTACTGATTTTTAAAAAGCATTTTTCAATTAAAAGACTTGTCAAGATCGCTTACCTTCTTTCTAATGCTAAAAAAACGAACTATAGTATTACGTCGTAGAAGGCTGAAATTTAACTCTGAAGACTTAATATGGTATGTCTGGAAGAAATTGTATCTGGAGCATAAGAAAAACAAAAAAAAACACATGAAACACATACATGATACATTTTTAAAACTAGTAACTGAGGGCTTTATTCATAAGGGCGTTTTCACTTAACTGTACCATTTACGGGCGGTTAGCAATGGTCACGAAACTGACGGTCAAATGTCAAACCCCATACATTTCGTCAGGAGGGTAACAGTAAGACGTATTCCACCTGTTCAATTTCTTGGTCCAATGTATGCGTCTCACTCTCCCAATAAGCAAAATGTGAGACTCAAATACATATTGGATACCCTTCTTCTTCTTCTATCCCACACTTAAACAATACTTAAGTCGCGCTTTAAAGTACAATTTAAAATGAAAATGCCGATAAACGTCTGTCAAGGCTAACAAGGATAATCTTTGTTGTTGATAATCTTTTGTCTCCATTGTATTTGTGTTAGAACGAGACAAAATTTAACTAAGGGTTACGGTTTAAAATGTATTGTGTATAAGGTATCAGTGTATTTGTCAGGGCCCGGTGTCGCCGCAGTCCCCCGTCGAGTACAGCCCGGCCCTCTCGCCCACGCACCGCATGCAGCAACCGCATAAGGTAACTATACCCTCCCTAAGTAAGGCCCAGCCATACAAATGCAAAATTCAGAATTTGTCACTGGAATTTGAACCTATAGTGCAGGGAATAGAGTTGATTTTGGTTTTGTTTGAAAATTTAACGAAACAAAACAAATGCGACTCTATTCCAATTGAATATGATTTAAGTTTCATCGAACTGAATAAGTACTTTAGGTAGGACCTTGGGCCTTAGAGGATACTCTTATTTACCATTTTACGATTTCACGACAGGTGCGAATAACACATTTTTGAACTGCGCTCCACCACCTCGGTACAGATTATAACTGGTCGGTATTGTGCAGGTGGAAGCGGGAGCGGGAGCGGAGGCGCACAAGCGGCACGTGGCGGGGCTGGCGGAGCTGGACCACGAGCTCAGCAAGATCTCGCTGCACTACAAGCAGCCGCCGCCCAAGGTACTATTCTCATTTTCACTTCACTTAACCTTTTAACCGCCGCAGACATCAACTGACGCGCGTGGCTAAAGCTTAAAGCGACCTTCGAATCTAACAAGGTTTATGATGATGCGCTGCACACTCGTGCGTGGCGTTCAAAGGGTTAAATTCTCGGGCAAAATCTTCCTCGCGTCATCCCGGTATTTTGCCACGGCTCATGGGAGCCTGGGGTCCGCTTGGCAGCTAAAAATCTCTCGTCAGAAAAAAAATGACTCGGGCAAGAGGCTTGATGTCGGCTACTTAAAAAAAAAGGCGATATTTCTAGCTGAATGTTGTTTATTTTAATTTCAAGATATCTATTTATGTATACTCTGCCACAGCTACTTTGTCAGTAGAAAATGGCGAGCAATTTAAAAATGTAGACGCAAAGGGTTGATCTCCCGTAGGAAATTTGAATTTCGCGCATTTTTCTACTGACAAGTTGAGTGTGTTTTAGTTCTCACCGACGCGAATGGGGTGTTTATAAGAATAGGTAAAACGTGTATTTATGTGTCTGTCTGTGATATCGTAACATCCAAACATATTAACCCATTTGAGTGCTATTTTTAAATACTGTCTGTAGAGCTATTGTTGAGTGAAACGTGTAAATACAGCTGGGCAAAAAGAGTAGAAATTAAAAAGTGGCAACACTGTAGTGTCGTCCCGTTTTCTTATATAAATTGATTTGAAAAGGACGACACTACAGTGTTGCCACTTTTTAATTTCTACTCTTTTTTTGCCAAGCTGTATATTCTGGTTTATAATCCAACCTTACTCTGTAGGACGTGTTTCCGGAGCACGGCGGCGACAGTCACTCGATTCTCGCGGCCGCGGCCTACGATGGCAAGTATTTTTTGTTTTGTTAACTAATAGATTAGTGTTTCCTAACGTTTCAGTATTTTTTGTGCCCTGCTCCATAGCAGACCAGAAGTCTCCATAGACTTGAGTTTGTTCTCAACTTAACCCTTTACCATGCTGAGGTAGATATATTTCCCACATATGGCACTTCAAACATGTGACATCCGATTGTCATTTTTGACCTGTCAGCCTGGTAAAGGGTTAAAATGATTTCAAACAATTAATATTAGCTAAAAAATGACAATTTAGAATTGTTGTTTTACCTCCACAGCGGTAATTACTCCCAGGTCCTAGGAGTTTTAATGAAGCACTTACCTACAAGTTTTTTTGATACCCATTTGTATTTGCGTGGGTCATTAAAATCGTGGGTGGTAGCAAAACATAATAATTCAAACTGAAAAATGTGGAGAGTATCCAAATTATAGACGAGAAATGTCATCACATCGAAAAAACCTTCTCATTTACTTAAAACTCCTAGACCTAGGTCTAGGTGAAACTAGAGTTTCAGCCATAGATTACGCCAAAAACCTCAAAGCCCCAAAGGTTTTGACTTTTTATATACATATAGTATCAAAATCGCGTGTGTGATATTGCGTCCGTGGGATTTTGAGGTAACTTTACTGCTGACGCGATTAGGTTAGAGCCTAATGAGGAAAAAAAATCCCACAATGATTTTGAACTTTATGTCATAGTGATAGGGTAATTTCCTTGTTCCCTGTGTGTAGGCGGCGGCGGCGCGCTGGCGGAGGGGTGGGGGAGGGGCCGGGTGGCGCGCGTGCAGCCCTGCGCGCCCTACCAGCTGTGCCGCATCCTGCAGCACGGTGAGACATTACCGAATATCTCGTGCCCTAACGCTTTAGGTACCTAAGTTTCTGTAGTTGACGCTAAAATATGTTTATTTCCATGGTTGGTTAACAACATTCAGAAAACTGCAGTTGTCACATGTTCACGTAAAATATTGTGAAAATAAATATTTTACGGATACGACTTATACACAACTCGCAATTTACATCTTTCGCGCACCAATAAGTGCATTTCGCGTGCATTAATTAACACAGGTGATCTTATCTTAATACTAGATTTTTAACTGAATATCGCTTCATATTTCCGTACACGGCGGGAAGAAGTTGATAACTCGAGATATTCTGCCGAAGAAATTTGAACGTAAAATAAAATTACATAAGGTTCAAATTTTCAATTTTTTCCCGCGAGTTATCAACTTCTTCCCGCCGTGTACGGATTTAATGCTTTGAATTTTTTGATATTGATGTATTAACAAGTAAAAACACGTACAAAAATTTAATAATACAGTAATTCCAGCGAAAGACAATCTGGCGAGCGGGTCATTCGCCGGCACGGAGGAGGGCGACGCGGGCTCGCTGTGCTCGGAGACGGCGGCGGAGGCGGACGGGGAGGGGGAGGGGGAGGGGGAGGCGGAGGCGGAGGAGAGCGCCACGTACGTGGTGACGGGCGGCGTGCGCGCGCGCACCGTGCGCGTCGAGGACGCGCTCGCCGACAGCGTGGTCACCGTCATCGATCCTAGTCAGCAGGTGTGTACTGAGGGCATATTGCAAATACCAAAGTTTGCAAATTCTGGGAATTTTCTCTTTTACTCCAATTAAGGCGTAATTAGGGTGACATAAAATACTCCCGTAATTTGCGAACTTCGGTGTTCGCGGTAGGCCCTCTGGCGTCTGGGTTTTACATAACGTCCTTGTCTATGGCGGATATGTACAACCGGCTGACGGTTTATTTATTTATAATACTAAACTATCTTCTGACAAAGTATTAAACGGGAGGCGTTGACATTATTTTTTTTTTTTAATGTTTCGGTGGCTGGACTGATAACTATTTTTTTTTACATATTCATGTGACGCTGACGGTCTTTCCACCGCGATACAACCGGTTGAAGATTGTTTTAATGCAAAATAGCATCTAAACTATCATGTGACAAATTGCGAAACGAGAGGCGAGGACTGAAAAGAAACTTTTTTTTACATGTTCATGTGACCAGCTGACGGTATTTCCTAATATTATACAACTGGCTGACGATTTTTATAAATCACAATAGCGTCTAAACTTTTATCTGACAAAGTATCAGGCGGGAGGCGATGATTGAAAAGAAAAAAAATACATGTTTCGGTGGCTGCCATTCCTCAACCCACCAACGGAGCGGCAGCTGACCTCCACGAGGGATCATCAGACATAGCCGTTAACCAATATACGAGCTATCGCCCGGGAGGCGATTGGTCATGGAAATCTGTTCGTGGCTCGCGGTCTATTATATATATCTGGTTTAGATCGTGGAGTGCAACAAGGCGTGCTTGGGCTCGGACGGGGAGCGCAGCTACCTGGTGCTGGACCCGGCGCGCGCGCTGACGGCCGCGGTGCTGGACCGCACGCTCGCGCTGCACCGCCACCCCGCCTGTGCGCCGCTGCAGCGCCGGCCCAGCAGCCCGCCGCCGGCCGGGGTCGCGGCTAGCGAGGAGCTGGCCAAGTGGAGGAGCGGAGATTATGGTACGTTGTCTATACTGTTCGAGCGGATGTAGGCGCTTTACCGCGACTTCGCCTCGAACCAAACTGGTGTATTCATTAGTTTCGCCAGATGACAAATAAAAGTGTGCTGGAACAGCTCTAATTTTATAGATTCAAATCCGCGATATTGAAAGAAATTATACTATCTAGAACTGATATTTTTTTGGGTTAGGTTAGGATAATTTTTTTTATCGAATTTGTAGCCCATTTTGCGGCAATCGTTGTCCACCTTTTAAGTAATTCTTCACCTCATTTTCTTCCTAACTCCCTTACTAAATTGTAAAAATATATTTATGCAATGTTATGTGTAGGTTGGCCTTGGGCGGAAGGCAGCATGCTGGAGGCGGAGCTGTGCGTGGAGCGGGCGCGGCGCGCGGCGGCGCGGCTCGAGGCCGCGCGGGGCGACCTGGCCGCCGACCTGCTCGTCGCCGAGGTGCTCACCGACCGGGGTGAGTACACGCCTTACGGTGGTATTCCATCTGTCTCATATCTTTGTCCAATGTGTACTGCGTCTATTACATTTTGGTTAATGAAAAGGTGAGAAGCAATGACATTGGACCAAGAAATTGAACAGGTGGAATACCACCCTTAAATCACTTAGCTAGTATCATACTATGACGACTTGCTGCTTTCATGCTTCCGTACTAATTTAGTATGAGAATGAATTTCAAATATTGACGAAAACTGGCTAAATATTTTTCTCAATACGTATTGTACTTACACGGATACTGATGCATCCAATATATCAATTGATATTCTGCTTCTAATAGTTACTTACTACTCAAACTAGCATAAACACGAGTTATAAATTAATGGCGTTACTCATAAACGCGTAACTGGCCTTTAATTAGCTATGAATCTTTTGTCTTTATATGTAATTTTGACTTTTGTATTTGTATGAAAGGGATGACTTTTGTATTTGTAAGAAAGGAATAAAACATCATTTAATTAAATCAGGGCCGTAAAGTTTTATGAATAAGGGGGTAAGCAGATATTTTTTATTGTATTTCGTTTATACAAACGTATTCCACCTGTCCAATGTCATTGCGTTTCACTCTCATTAAGCAAAATGTGAGACGCAATACACATTGGACTTAGATATTGGATAGATTGAATACCACCCTAGCGATATTGTATCACAATGAATGTGTGTTGTTGCAGCGCTGTGCCGGCAGGTGGTGCTGCTCGCGCTGCGGCCGGCGGCGGGCTCGTTATGACCTGTGTAGCGATTCACACTGTACCTTATATTTATTACGCTGTAACATATACATTATCTATATCATTACTCGTAAATTAAATATTCATATGTGATATCTACCACGTCGTTTTATTTTATTTTTAATTAATTACAGAATGGTCCAGTTAGCGGTAGGTAATATGTTTATGATTCTAAGGATTGCTTACACCGCGCGGGAACCATCAGACTGGATAATAATTCGTTCACTTCGGTGAAATGGGGTTTGAAAATGGTCCCCGAAAAAGGCAGATAAAAAGACGGCGGATCGATAGAGTAACGAGATCCTGCCCAACAATGAAACACTCGTACGAATTAAGTGCGATTTTGCTCACTGTTTTCGAGCAGCTAAGAAGGAAAAGGTTTCTAGAATTGCGAAATTTCCACAAGGGAAAATTTCGGAACCTCATTTAATTGTATGGAGATTGAAACTTACTTTCCAAAATAGAAAATTTCCTGAAATTTCCGAGAACATTTCCAACTTTTCGGAAATTTCTGCCAAGTACACCGAGCCTCATTATTGCATGGCCACTTTATGAATGGATTTCATTCATGTACCCATGCACACTTACAGCTCGCTGTACATTTGTTTAAGCCGCCCTCGCTACGCTCAAGATTTCTATATTAAAATCTTCCTTGAATGTTTTAAGTCAGTACTGCAGCAAAAACTTTGCTTTCTTGTTAGTCTTGTTACAGAAAAACATAATCCACCCGAGAACCGAGCCCAAAACCCAAATTAACCCACAGTGCAACTCTTGCTATAAAATGACTGTAATCTAATCTTCGGATTACCCAGAAAGCAGACCTAGGTGATCCCTCGAACGCGAAATGATTAGTGATACGAGAATGATAACGTCGATACTGATAAGTTGATAAGTGCAATATAATTCAGTTGTCGAAGCTGCGCGGTTGTTGTTTCGTGAGTTGTGTCAACATGTGGCGGATTTTAGCGCTTTTGATCGTCGGCAGTTGTTGTTGTAAGTATTTATACTTTACTGTACTTATTATAATAATTTATTGGATTGAACACTTAAAAAGTAGTATTAATTGTGGCTTTTATCAATGAATTCTTATAAAAAATACCTACCACTACACAAGGGAGTGTTAGTGTTAAATATATAGAGGCAAGTCATATTTGGGAACTTATTTTATATCGTTTTCTTAACAAATGTTCTTTGGCGTGATTGTCATAAGTATATAACAATTAGATCAAATGGAAAATATTTACCAACCATATAGACAAATGTTCTAATTTGTCCCGTGTTTGAATGTTTTTTTGGCAACTAATGACCTATACACATCTTGGCTGACGAATTTACATCGTTACCAATGATTATTCAACTCCGTATACCTGCATAATACTTATACTCGTAATCTATCTGAATAAACGATTTTATTTATTTACAATTTCCAAATATTTTGCCGAAGTTTTACACCTTACGGAAACAACTCATTATTGGCTATACCTACTTGCCTATTTTGATATCGATTATACTGATATCCTGGTATTGATACGTCACACTGATAATGGGACATTGTTTAATTGTGATTCAGAACACACGCCACCGATAATTCTAATGAATAACAAAGAACAATGAAAGGCAACTCACGAAAACTATACGAAATACATCATGCACGCATTTTGTAACTGCAATAATTATGTCAACAATGTTACGATTCTTACGATAATCTTGATGTTTGTCAGCGTCAGCTGTAGAGCACAAGCTGACGATAGCCAAGCTGCCGGAGAATGTGACAGATGCGGGGTCGCGCATCATCGGCGGCACGCCGGCTCCCATCAGCCGTTACCCCTACACTGTGCAGGTACGTTTACGTACATGTATACTCTAGCCGTGTGATTCCAATACAAGTGGGTTCAGAGTAAGGTGAAGAGGGGTTCGAAATATTCATTTCACGAACACTACAAAAAATATATTTATGCTACCATTTTCTTTTGTATTAGGTACCTACTCGATACACGACTTAATTAATTTGCTTTGTTAAAAACAAAGCGCTAAATGATTTTCCAGGCCTTAAAAAGATAATTTCATTAACTAATAATACGTACTTATTGTTTGAAGTATATTCTTGTTGTACCCTTGTTAGACGATCCTCGCATATAAGTATTGCAAGGAATCCATTAAATATCCTACACGCGACATTTCCTACATATTGAAGCGATTGTTTGTAAATGGTGTCTTTTCCTGATGGTCGCACCCCCGCATCCGCGCCAATCAGGTAGCTTTTCTGCTAACTGAAAAAAGTGCCAAAAATGTTATATTGGTAGGGCTTCTGTGCGAAACCTTCTCTTCATGAATATTGTGGTATGGTACAGGTGCTGAACAGCAACCAGCTGTCGTGCGGCGGCTCTCTCATAACGCGGCGCCACGTGCTCTCCGCCGCGCACTGCTTCGTCGACAGGTATGTTGTATGTCGAGAATCTGGTGCTTGCATACGGAGCATGTAAGTGGTTTGCACATGCCGAGGCACTCAGGTTATATTACCTATACCCGCGCGGTGTCGCGAAACTATTAATGTTCGCTGAACATACATGGCGGTCAAATCGACTTAACTTCGACATCCTGTATATGCTGTGACGGTATGAATAAAGCGTGCGGGGCCAGTGATAACCACCCGCTCAAAAACATCCGTGTCTCAACTATCATGTTTGCAAGTAAGCCGCACGATCTACGCGACTTGACGTAAAGGCGAGGGCTTATACAAATAACCTGCGCACACTGCTTGTTTTTCGAATAAGTTACATTTCTTTGTAATAAGCAGATTGGTACTTTAAAACCTATACCCCGTAATTCTCATGGTCGGTTTTAGGTAATCGAATTGACATTGTATAAAAACTTTATTTCAGCCGAAATGTGTTGCTGAGTACCAGTCTCTTCACGTGCCGGGTCGGCTCCGCTACGCTCAACAGCGGTATGTGTTTAAATAAATTCTTAATTTGAAAATAGATGTTATACCTACCTACTTAAAGACTAACCCCCATAAGGGCTCCTCTTGCTTTATAAAACTTAACTATAGTCGGACCAAGCTAACTCTGCATCTGCACACTGCTATGACGAAATTTGCTTGTATCTTTATACAAATAACCTGTCAGAGCGTCCTTACGGCAAGCGACAATGTGGTACCTTTTGATTGAGAACGTCACATATGACGTTTATTGTGGCACTTTCAAACTTTGTCCTGTCAAAGCTAGTGCAGACTAAGCTTATAATTAGATATATAATCTATCCGTGATTTCTCCAGGCGGCTCCGTGCACCGAGTGTCCACGATAATCAACCACGAGCGGTACAACCTGGGCGCGGCGCGCGACAACGACATCTCGGTCCTGCTGCTGGCCACCACCGTCACGCTGGGCGCCGACGTCGCCGTCGCCAGTATACCCGCGATGGGCAGCATGGTGGCTGACAATGCTGTGGTCTGGGTCGTTGGGTGGGGTCTAACCACGGTAAGTGAAGGAGATCCTTTTTACATTGTCCGATCCGATAACGGATGTCGGATGATCCTTGGAGGTTTTTCAGCTGCTCGAAAGTGCCCTATATTATATGGCAAAAGTCCATCTGTTTTGGTTTAAGGTTATATTTTTAAAAGACTTTTTATATTTTTACTTCTTCGTCCGACATCCGATATCGGACCGGACAATGTGAAAATGCTCTTCTGAAAATTCCAGCACGTAGGTACCTTTACTAAAACTCTCATTTTGAAAATCCCATATTATATAACGTAGCCGTAGAGCGTCGCACCAGATCTCACCAGAGACGATTAAAAAATACCAAAAAGTGACACGGAAATAATGTGCTGTGACCATCGCGCGATAAACGGGAATCTTCTGTTATCTATTGTTTGTTATATTTTGTATTTCTTACTAGTGATACTTTGTGATTATATTGTTGTGTATAGTGAAGCGTTTAATGAATTTCACAATGCAGTCGTTCTATGTAATAATGTATAATTTTTGAAATAAATAAAATAAAAATATCGCTTGCAGGAATCGGGCGCAGTCTCGTCGACCCTGAACGAAGTGTGGGTGTACACGATCAACACGACCGTCTGTGCGCAGCGCTACAGAAACCTGGAGCTTGTCAACAACTCGCCCTACCCCGTCACCTACAACATGATGTGCACCGGCATACTCGACGTTGGAGGTAATCAATCAATCATCATCTTTCTAGAATTGTCCCCGCATTTTTGCCACGGCTCACTTGTGTAACCTTTATACCACTTTAAACTCTTCCTTTTGTACACATATTTAATTACACAAACTGGTCTACCGCGATATAATTTCATTGTTTTTACTTTAAATTCCGACGTTTCAGCTGAGTTGCACCAGCAGAGCTGTGGTCACGAAATGTGTGTGTGTGTGTATATGAGGTGTGGTCGGAATTTAAGGAAAAAACAATGAAATATATCGCGGTAGACCCGTTTGTGTAATTAAATACTCTTAACCTTTCATATGTGTGTGGTGGTCAAAAATCATGGGTTCAAAGTTTCAAACCTCGGTTGTGCTGTATAGGGCAAGCAATTGTTCTCAAAATATTTACTAAAAATTCGGCCAGGATCCTTATAATAAGTACACAGACAAGAGGTTAATCTGTGAATAAACAATTACCATAACTAATTAAAAAGATTACCTATCTATAGAAAAATTAGTCGTAAACAACTTGGAGATATTACATATATTGTCTCATATAATAGATAATAAATATCCTGATAAAATACTTACAATTAGGTATCTATTAATTATTCTTGGTACTTTAATATTCTTATCACTTATCAGATAAAGCTTTTTAGTTAGGAATGGATCGAATTCCACTATCAGTTTGTGTGACTCTTTTATTTTTATAGACCTTGATTATGGTTAGAGGAGATATTTAAGATGACTTCCTATAATTCTATAATATAAAATGTATCTAAGTATCTGTCCTTGTTTAGGTCGCGACGCGTGCCAAGGCGACAGCGGAGGGCCGGTGATATACTCCGGGATCGTGGTGGGGGTGACGTCGTGGGGGGAGGGCTGCGCGCACCCCTACTACCCCGGCGTCAACGCCCGGGTGTCGGCCTACACCAACTGGATCAACAGCACGGTCAGTGGAACTGTTTTGTTCTCTAGGCACATCGATTTGACAGCTTGGTGATATGTTGGCCTGGGAAAATCTCATTTTTATTCTCTGCAATCCTCTAAAGGGGCCCACTGATTAACACCCCTCCCTCCCACTCCCTTCCACTCCCTGGCTCCCTGACACTGCGGGGTTGCGTAATGCATCGCAGCCATAATGTGATATGTAGTGTTTAGTTTTTTAAAGTTTAGTTATAAAATATATTTTTATATAATATGTATGCTAGTTTTAAGGTATTTATGTATGGGCCATTAGTTGCCTGAAATAAATATTTTCATTTCATTTAACAGTCCACCGGACGGTATCGGCCTATTCAGTTGTTCGGAACTGTCAAAATTTTGTTCTAACCATGAATCTAGTATTTTAACTGGATAAGGCATGATGGGTGGGGGAAATAAGCGAACGGGATAGTCTTATGTATCTTTCAGTAGGAGTAGCAGCGAAAGCGCTATTATTGTTTGTCCTTGTCACAGTCTCACATTTTTTTTATTCCCCACCTTAAATTAGTATGGGCAACAAATAATTGTGTGGTTACTCAGAGCGCCTGGAGTACAGTGACTCATATTTATATAGATTATAACGTTTATTGTTCTGACCATTTGCCTCTAAGTGTTGAGTGTAATTTTAATGTAATAAGAACTAAAACTAACCACTGTTTGCAAGAAAGTAGTAAGGTTATTTGGGGGGTCAGGAACGAGGAGCAAATTGACATGTATCATAATATATGTAGCAGTAAATTAAAGAACATAGATTTTCCTCGAGAACTTAGTAACTGTTGTGGTGTTCTTTGCCATTGTAAGGAACACAAGATTATAATAAACAAAATGTATAACAATATTGTGCATATTTTATCCGAAGCTGCTATTCAAACTCATGTTGCGAATGTGACCAGTTCCAAAAGAGATAAACGTGTCTGTGGCTGGAATAAACATGTTCGAGGTGCGCACGGGGAGGCTAGACTTAAATACAAACTGTGGCTTGAGTGTAATAAACCTAGTAAAGGAAAAATATATGATGAAATGTGTGAATCTCGTAAAGTATTTAAAAGTAAACTGAACTGGTGCATAAAACACCAAGAACAAATTAAGATGGATATCATTGCGACGCATAGGGAAACTAAAAACTTCAGTAAATTTTGGAAAGCTACAAACAAGCTAAATATGAAGCCTAGCCTTCCCGTGAGCGTTGCAGCCCAAAGTGAACCCAAGGAAATTGCGGAAGTATTTAGGAAGCATTTTACGGTGGAATCACCTTTAGGTCCTTCGCAACAGGTGATCGATGCTGAGACAAGTTACGGCAGGATGACGATTCATATCACGGCTGAACAAGTAGCAAACGTTATTAGAAACATGACTAGAGGCAAATCCCCTGGCAGTGACTGTCTCAGTATCGAACATTTAAAATATGCCGGGATTCATTTGCAGAGAGTTTTGTCTATGTTCTATTCATTTTGTCTAAGCCATGCGTACTTACCAGATGAGTTAATGAATACCATTGTTGTACCCATAGTGAAAAACAAGACTGGAGACATCGCTGACAAAACCAACTATAGACCAATCTCTCTCGCAAATGTACTCGCCAAAGTATTGGATGGCATGCTCAACGCTCAACTTGACCAATACTTACAATTTCAGGACGGACAATTTGGATTTAGACCTGGCCTCTCGACTGAAACTGCCATTTTGAGCCTTAAGCATGCCATCCGGTATTACACTGAACGTAGCACTACCGTCTACGCATGTTTCCTGGACCTCTCTAAAGCCTTTGACTTAGTTTCCTACGACGTCTTATGGCAGAAGATGAGGGATAGGAACATACCCACGGAATTGACCAGCATATTTCAGTATTGGTACGCTAATCAGCGCAATTGTGTACGATGGGCTGGTGCACGTTCAGACTCGTACGGTTTAGAGTGTGGCGTAAGACAGGGAGGGTTGTCTTCGCCAAAGCTCTTTAACTTGTATGTGGACGGGCTTATATCGGAGCTCAGCAACACGCATGTGGGGTGTCACGTGGACGGTGTCTGTGTAAACAACATCAGCTACGCAGACGACATGGTGTTGTTGAGCCCATCGGTGAAGGCACTGAGAAGGCTCCTAAATATTTGCGAAGCCTATGCGAGCAGGCACGGATTACAATACAACGTAAAAAAAAGTGAATACATGATCTTTAAGGCCGCCGGTAAAAGACCGGAAATGCCGCCTCTTAATGTGCCAGTCATTACTCTCAACGGTGCACCATTGCATAGAGTCTATAGTTTCAAATATCTGGGACATTATCTAACCGACGACCTTAAAGATCATTTAGATATTGAAAGAGAACGCAGGGCACTGGCGGTGAGGAGTAACATGTTGGCCCGCAGGTTTGCTCGTTGCTCGGATCAAGTCAAGATAACGCTATTTAAAGCGTTCTGTCAGAGCTTCTATACGAGCAGCCTGTGGTTCAGCTGCACTCAGAAGTCGCTCAGTGCCCTGAGAGTTCAATATAATAACGGCTTTAGGGCGTTGTTGAAGCTGCCTCGCTTCTGTAGCGCTTCTAAAATGTTTGCGGAGGCACGCACAGACGGGTTTCACGCCATCGTACGCAAAAGAACTGCCTCCCTAGTCAGTAGGATGCGGAGCAGCTCCAACGGCATCCTAAGGGTGTTTGTAGAGAAGCCTGATTCTCCCATGCTCGTACACATTAATAAGTTAATGATCATGGATAATAGTTAACTGTGTAAATTTTATTTTAATATTTGATTTTATCTTTGTGAATTTTAATTTAATTGATTTTTTTTTTTTTTTTTTATTGTGAATTTTAATTTAATTGATTTTATGTATTGTGCATTTACATTTTAATTTTATTTATTTAGTTTTTTAAATATTAACAATAGATTTTAAGTCACTATGTACCTAACCCATTATGGATCCTAGTTATCTAAATAAATAAAATAAATTAATTAAAATAAATTCGACCAATCACAGTGTCGCATTGCGCATGTTTTGTCCCTCACGCGCGCACGCGTATACCACTTCTATAGGATCCTACCTTCTATGGTTCTAACTGACCGGCCGATACCGTCCGGCGGACTGTTAATCAGTGGGCCCCTTAAGACTCAGATGATGTGTTTCAACCCACTCTATCTTGGATATGGAGAGAAAGAGCTAATAAATAGAAATGTTACCTCAGTTTCCCTAACCCTAGTCTGAACGAGAAGACTCGACCAAGAACCTAACGGCTCGGCCACGACTTTGCGCGACTGGCGGCGGCGGCAACCATAGGTTGGAGCGAGACACAGCCATCGGAACTTTCGTTCCCACCTGTGGTTGCCGCCGCCAGTCGCTCAAAGATGTGGCCGTCAGCTATGTGTGTTTTACATTGTGGTAGAATTATTTTTTTTCGTTACATTTGGATTAAAATATGGCTGGTTTAGCCATATGGCTAACTCATTGAATTGTTAAACGTGTTCTTAAATTAAAATTGGTTACCCAACGGCTGTTACGACTGCTGCTTTTGGGTCAAATGTTTTTTTCATTTAAATCTACCTTTTGCTTCGTAGTTATAACACCTTCTCCCTATTCGCAGGTGACTCAATACAACGGGGCGCCATCTCTCGGACAGACCAGTGTCGTGCTGGTTCTGCTGTCGTTCCTCGTGTCGACGGTGTTCAGCAATAAGTTATAATTAATATTGCTCCTAGACTGATTCAATTGTAGGTAATTGCGGCTTAGGAATAACATGACATGTATTTTGTAAGAAACCTTTTGTAAATATATTGTTTTGTTTTAAAGCAGTCTTTCTTTTATCATTATAAAAATATACACTATCATCATGTGCCGTTGTCAACCAAAGTGTTGGTTGTTGTATACTTACCCAGGGCCGTCTTAAACTATGCCCTAGGGCCCGACCCTTGGGCACATAAGAATTTGGGGCATTTTTTGGAAGTAAAAGCGAAAAAACTAACATTTTACTACTATGATCTTCTATTTATTATGAGTCATCAAATATACTGTTACTGTCTGTCCTTGTGGGCCCCCTGAGGATGGGGGCCCTGGGCACGGGCCCGTGTGCCCTTATGGTAAAGACGGTACTGTACTTACTACCATGAAAACTACGTTACCTAATTAGAAATCAACCTTATTGACAACCTTGTTTAAAAATACCACATATTTTAGCTTCCACCTATTACAAGGTATTTTTATTAGGAAAATGCCAATACATAAAAATGATAAAAACAAAAATAAATAAAACAAGTGTTTGTGCCATATCTTTATTTTTCAGTAAAACAAAACATGTTTTATTGCGTACATCACAACGGCAATCACAATAAAACACCGCGAGAGCGACGCACGACACGACACGACACGGCACGGCAACGACACGACTAATCGTGTCGGATCGTGTCGCCGCCCGTCTACGTTAGTACAAATATAAGATCCAATAACTTAGCTTTTAGATTCCAAAATACAGATCAACGCTAGTTTAAATAGAATAAATTATATAAAAAATACACTAGGAATGTATCTGTGCAATAAATACCATAATATTGCCATAAAACTTTTCTATGTATATAGATATAGATTCACTTGGATCGATAGAGATCTAGAAGGCTAGTAACAGATTTATATAAAATTCGATAGTAATAAAGAAACATTGGGAATGTTAAAGACAATAACAAAAATAACGATTTTTTTGGTTACAGATTTTCTAAGGAAGATCGAAAAGAGGTAATAAGTCGAAATAAGTAGAAACAGTCACTGATAAAATATATCAAAGCCGTTCGACTAAAAATACGATATTAAAAATACATTTTACAATAAAAGAGTTAAGTACACAGGGGTAAGGAAGTGTATTTGGCATGCATGTTTGTCTGTCTGTATGTCGCGGCACAAGAGATGGCACTGGTTTTGAAAATGCTCATTGGCGTGTTTTGGCTGCAGAGTACGAAACTAACAAATAAACTTATTAAGAAAATAGATTCATGTCACTAAATCAAATCTCGAAAAAATTAACTAGTGTAGTTTCGGTACACATAAACAAATAAGGAACAGAAATAAAATACGTACCAAGTTTAAAATACTACTAGAAATAAACTAAAAAAATGGTGCCTAATGAAAAACTACGATGGCAAAAACATCATAGCGAAGGTAGAAGAAGATCTTTAAGTAATCTTTTAGATTTTTAATACACTAATTATTCCTACAGCCATAACAAACAATGAGTACCTAGAAACAGTGTTCTTATTAGATATTAACCCTACGTTAGATCCAATTCCGTCATTAAACTATTTGTCATTTACTGAACAACTCTCGTCGAAAACTTTCACTTAAACTAACTCAAAGCCGCTAATATTGCATTAGCACTGAAATTACTGAATAGTCACTTAAATATAACATTTATAAAACTCAACATTCGGTGTTTATAAAAGAACATGCGTAGCGCTTCGCGGTCAACTCTTCCTGAGTAAAGACGCCATAGAAGTCCGAACATGTCACTTCTGCAGTAAGGGCCAGTGGCACCATCCGCATTTGACAGACTGATCAACGTCACCCGGCGCGCCGCGGCGGTTTACTATGAAACTTTCTATACAATACAATTTAGCGAAGACTTTAACGATGACTAACAGTTTAGTGCAACTGACGCTAAGAACAGTGACTAACAGTTAACAACGCGTTATGATTACAAACATTTTTACAGAAATAACCGTCGACACATGATCACCCTTGATTACACGTATTTTTCTGACGGAGTATGTACAGTCGACTGTAAAAATATGGGTGTAGACAACTTACTCAAAAATATGTCCCATAGTTCTTAATTCCATAAGAGTTATGGGACATATTTTTGAGATGATTTGTACACCCATATTTTTACAGTTGACTGTACACAAGACATTCACGCTGTCACCGTTAAAGCGTTCGCTAAATTTTATTGTATGGGAAGTTTCATACTAGACTGTTGATGGACGTCAATCAGTCCGTTAAATGTGGCTGGTGCAACTGGCCCTAACTGCAAAACTTCACTGACCATCTGTGGACTTTTATATCGTTGCAATAAGATATTCTAAATATCAGTTAACACATTAATTCATACATTTTTTAAAACAAATGTTTTACGTTTAGTGTTAAAAGCAATATCAGCGGCTGCCAAACAGGGGTGCACGTAGATTACAAACGTAATAATGACACACCCGTACACTATCCATACAATAAAATAATTAACAAAAATACAATTTAGCCACACGATACAGATCTTTACAAGATTCGAATAAACTTAGATACTCTCTAACTAATGTAAATAGGTAACAGATTTTGAGCTATTACTTATTGCACATCCGAAGTTAGGGGAGCTTCGGTACAGTCGACTACGTAAGTATATAACGCTGACTGTACTAACAATGGAAGGGTTAATAGTGATAACAACAAGAATTTAACCCTTTAAATACTCACTTTGCCCATAGTTGTAAAATATCACGATTTAACAATAGTTAAAACCTTTCAAGTTCAATACTAAGATACATTTTCTAAACAACGTACTTTAAAAATAAGTATTTAAAAGGCTAAGAAAACAGTAAAAACATTAGTACCTACCCATATGCACACAATTCTTGTTCATTTTCCTGACATTAACCTTTTGACCGCCGTAGTCTGATATACAAGACAAACAAAATCGGGCTCATTTCGCCGCGGTCTGATAAATAAGACAAAACTTCGTATAACTTCGTGCCCCCCGGCGACACGAGCATGCTCGATGACAAATTCTATGGCGCTCAAAAGGTTAATATTTCGACTGGCAATAGCATCGTATAGTATTTTATGTAGAATTATAATATCTAATAAGTATAAATGTACGGAGAAACAGACAAGAATAATGCAGCACACGGTAGAAGTATAAATCCTAGAGTAAGTTGGACCGCCGTAATATCATACATAATAATCAACACTAACAACTACCCTACGCGAACAGAAGTGCCGAGACGGCGGGAACTGGACGAAGCTCCCCGACAACAATTATATATTCTAATCTTTGAACACTAAACCGGTTAGGGATAGAAAAGTTTATGTTAAACTATACATATAGCGTTTATTTTCGATAGAGTTTTAAGGATGACTCATTACGTTTCTATCTCAATATCTAAATTGTTAACATTGATAGTGATTATATACTAAAATAAACCACGAACAAGATAAAGTTGGTCGATAACAAAGACTTAATTTAATTACTTCGCGTTAATTATCTTATCAAAGACAAAAACAATAGTATATGTAGGTATTTCACAAAAATGTCATGACATCATTAAACTATTGTTACTAACGTATAGAACCGTCACAGAGAACCAGTATTCTGCGCCATGAGTTGATGTTGTTTTGATAACACATCATTGAAGCGGAACGTGAGTCTCGCGACTTAAACGCGTTAGCGCCATGAATTTTACGGCGTTTACGACGTTTTGTTCGCGTGGTACAGGTTGTGATTGCGACAATTTCATTGTTTGCTATGGCTTCTCTATAGTAATAATATCTCAATGCATGACATAGACTTTTCTATCCCTGTACCGGACACTAGAACGATGAAATTTGTTCTAATTGAACACGAACGTCGGAACAAGGGTCTACCATCCCTCCCTCATCAGTGGACGTTTCGCCGAAGAGGATACTCAAATGGTTTTTTATACAAATATGGACCTTCTACACGTGTTTCTAAAGTAACTTTTTTCAATTACGTATATAATAGGTAGAAATATAACTTTATATTGGCATTGGTAACATTACTGGTACTGAGACTGACGCCATATTGTTTTATATGAGCTTCTCTGATAATATTTCATGGATAAATAACTCTTAGAATTCTAGATATGAATTATCAATCGATTTTCGATAAGTCCAAAGTATAAATTGCCCTTCAGTTCCTAGAATCTATATTTGCCTGTCATAAAACGACAAAATACGTAGTTGAAAAATTTGAAAGTATTGTATTTCAATTATCATTGCTGATACGCGAAGGGAGGGGCTAAATAAATATAATCGTTTTGAATGATTCACGGTTAGTTCCACTAGACTTATATATGTTGCAGTCAAAAGTGTGAACTGGTCAAAAGAACTTTTAACCGACAAAAACAGGCAAAACTGCTTTTGACTGAGCATGTTGGTCAAAAGTAGTTTTACCTGAAAATCATACCTATTTCTGGCAGCAGTTTCGTTTTTAGGGCGTAGCAAAAAAAAATAACCCTAACCTACCTATCCCTGAGAACAGTTTCGTTTTTAGGGCGTAGCAAAAAAAAAATAACCCTAACCTACCTATCTCTGAGAACAGTTTCGTTTTTAGGGCGTAGCAAAAAAAAAATAACCCTAACCTACCTATCTCTGAGAACAGTTTCGTTTTTAGGGCGTAGCAAAAAAAAAATAACCCTAACCTACCTATTTCTGGGAGTACTTTTGACTCATAGTAACAGTCACAATTACTATTAACCAATGATTTTCAGGTAAAACTACTTTTGACCAACATGCTCAGTCAAAAGCAGTTTTGCCTGTTTTTGTCGGTTAAAAGTTCTTTTGACCAGTTCACAGTTTTGACTGCGACATATACAAAACAAAAGGTAATCACAGTCCATATCCTGGTCGACCTAAGCCTAGTAAATAAATATTATTTATAAATTGTTCTGTTCCAAGTTCCATAAATGTATAAATCCCCATGAAACACAGAGTGAGTGTAATAAGACGTACTATAACTATGCATATATCGAATATCATTGATCGAAGATATGTCTACGTCTACCCGTTTAGCTTAAAATAGTAACTCCGCATAAGAATGATTCCAATTCAGTGTTTCCCATTAGCAAAGTTCCCGAAGATATCATAAAATGTTTAGCAGACTAATTGTCAAAAGATGTGACGGTCGTCTGTTGAGGTACAACGGACTTACGTTAACAGTTTTTCACAATTAATCCGTTGCAATGATTTAATTCCAATACATAGATAATTAGATATAAATATTTGGCTGAAGGGCCATTTTCAAAATTCTAAATATTGGTTCCTAATATTAGTGGCGATCTTTGGGAAAAGACACATGCACCTTGAGATAAAGTAGCAAAAATAACCTTATTGCAAGGTTCATTTTTCAGGACACAGTTTATAAGTATCTTCTATCCGTAAATGTCATATTGAAACTTGTGCAATGGGAGTTTACGTAATAATAAATCTCTCTTACACCTTCCGTGTACAATTCATATATATCTACACACTACTTCACTACCTTTAGTAGTCTATTACAACACCAATTGTCAGCCGATCAGAAGTCTTATAAGACTTCCAATTGGCAATCACCCTACATCATAAGATCTGTAGAGTTTCTACGTTAAAATTTGACTAACATTTTCTTATTTTTAGAGTTCATATCATAGTCATGTAGCTTTAAAATTGTCAATATACGTATTTCGGAATCATGTTTGAATCGAATTTGATCCTTAATATATAGATCATAAGGTATATACTTGATTGTGCAAGCAGTAGAGAGGTTGAATATTTGATTTGACACATTATAAAGTAATTCTAACGAGTTACCTTAATTTATAATAAATATTGCTTTCCACGATTGAGCATAATCAAAATTTCATTTTTAGAGCTGAATTATTAGACAGAATATTAACCATATATAAAACACAATTACGGTACCAAAAAAACCCAACTTTACCTAAACAGTAATTCGGTAACATACTTATAAAAAAGTAATCCTTTACAAACATTCACTTAAGACATTTCAATCTACCGATTCTTTTATTTCAATATTTTGTCTAATAATTCAAAATCTAGTCCATTTTGTGAAGAGTAAATGAACATATACCTACTCTGATTTCTCCTACTTGAGGATGGGTAACCGTTGCACAGTCGGAGTGACGGAGCGACTTATCTTCTCGTTTGCGATATCATGTTAAGTCGCAATACGCCGGCGTGGGGACTCTGGCCCAGTCTTAACAATATGACAAAAAAAAAATTGGCACACAAAATTGTGACTTAATTGAGAACTGCAGAATAAATTTAGGATACTTTAGTTTGAAAATTACCATTTTATAAATAAATATTTGATACATGTAGCATTTTAGGATATATACTTGCGCGTCGATTATTTATCAGAAAGTAACGGTTTTAAAATAAATTGATTGTGATATTACAAAGCTCAAAACGTTCTTTTCTGTAGCGAGCTATACCAGACGATAGGTTATCAGTATCACTGTCCATAATACGCAAACGACGTCAAGTCATATAAGAACTGATAACAAAGCATTTGTCCTTTTAAAATAAGATTGTAGGTTAGTTAAGCTAAATTATCCTCAATTACTTAGAAAATAAAGTAGAATATTGGCTGGTGACCCAAGCTAGTTAAAACTGCCGGCCACAGTCCCCACGCGGAACTGTCGGTGCCAGTCGCTATTCTCACGGCGGGAGATTCATCTGCAGGGTCTGGAGGTACGCGGACGTGGAGTTCAGCAGCCCTATGCGCTGCTTCTGCTTCCGTTGCTCTGTCATCTGTGGAAACGTGACGTTATCAGGTACCTAACATTACTTGCTGGTTGCTGGTACTACAGGGTTTGCTATTTTGGGGCCTGCTCTGAATGAGGCAGCTGATCTGAATGGAAAAACGCTTTTGAGATCAAAATTTTTCCATTCAGATCATCATCAAGATACTCAGATCGAGAGCGTTCTTTTTTTTGTGAAAGTCGATAGGCGGTCGATGACTTGCAGGGCTGGACAACGCGCGTGTAACTCTAATAGAGCAGTGTACGGCTAAAGGTCCTAGTTAACGGTACCTGGTCGCGCAGCTCCGTGAGCAGTTCCGTTAGAGCCCGCACGGCCGCCTGCGCACGCTCGAGCTGCGCCTGCAGGTTGCGCAGCTCCAGCTCGCCGCCCTCCCCCTCGCCGCCGCCCATCAGCGACAGTTGTCAGTACCTGGTCGCGCAGCTACGTGAGCAGTTCCGTTAGAGCCCGCACGGCCGCCTGCGCACGCTCGAGCTGCGCCAGCAGGTTGCGCAGCTCCAGCTCGCCGCCCTCCCCCTCGCCGCCGCCCATCAGCGACAGTTGTCAGTACCTGGTCGCGCAGCTCCGTGAGCAGTTCCGTTAGAGCCCGCACGGCCGCCTGCGCACGCTCGAGCTGCGCCTGCAGGTTGCGCAGCTCCAGCTCGCCGCCCTCCCCCTCGTCGCCGCCCATCAGCGACAGTTGTCAGTACCTGGTCGCGCAGCTCCGTGAGCAGTTCCGTTAGAGCCCGCACGGCCGCCTGCGCACGCTCGAGCTGCGCCTGCAGGTTGCGCAGCTCCAGCTCGCCGCCCTCCCCCTCGCCGCCGCCCATCAGCGACAGTTGTCAGTACCTGGTCGCGCAGCTCCGTGAGCAGTTCCGTTAGAGCCCGCACGGCCGCCTGCGCACGCTCGAGCTGCGCCAGCAGGTTGCGCAGCTCCAGCTCGCCGCCCTCCCCCTCGCCGCCGCCCATCAGCGACAGTTGTCAGTACCTGGTCGCGCAGCTCCGTGAGCAGTTCCGTTAGAGCCCGCACGGCCGCCTGCGCACGCTCGAGCTGCGCCTGCAGGTTGCGCAGCTCCAGCTCGCCGCCCTCCCCCTCGCCGCCGCCCATCAGCGACAGTTGTCAGTACTTGGTCGCGCAGCTCCGTGAGCAGTTCCGTTAGAGCCCGCACGGCCGCCTGCGCACGCTCGAGCTGCACCTGCAGGTTGCGCAGCTCCAGCTCGCCGCCCTCCCCCTCGCCGCCGCCCATCAGCGACAGTTGTCAGTACCTGGTCGCGCAGCTCCGTGAGCAGTTCCGTTAGAGCCCGCACGGCCGCCTGCGCACGCTCGAGCTGCGCCTGCAGGTTGCGCAGCTCCAGCTCGCCGCCCTCCCCCTCGCCGCCGCCCATTAGCGACAGTTGTCAGTACCTGGTCGCGCAGCTCCGTGAGCAGTTCCGTTAGAGCCCGCACGGCCGCCTGCGCACGCTCGAGCTGCGCCTGCAGGTTGCGCAGCTCCAGCTCGCCGCCCTCCCCCTCGCCGCCGCCCATCAGCGACAGTTGTCAGTACCTGGTCGCGCAGCTCCGTGAGCAGTTCCGTTAGAGCCCGCACGGCCGCCTGCGCACGCTCGAGCTGCGCCAGCAGGTTGCGCAGCTCCAGCTCGCCGCCCTCCCCCTCGCCGCCGCCCATCAGCGACAGTTGTCAGTACCTGGTCGCGCAGCTCCGTGAGCAGTTCCGTTAGAGCCCGCACGGCCGCCTGCGCACGCTCGAGCTGCGCCTGCAGGTTGCGCAGCTCCAGCTCGCCGCCCTCCCCCTCGCCGCCGCCCATCAGCGACAGTTGTCAGTACCTGGTCGCGCAGCTCCGTGAGCAGTTCCGTTAGAGCCCGCACGGCCGCCTGCGCACGCTCGAGCTGCGCCTGCAGGTTGCGCAGCTCCAGCTCGCCGCCCTCCCCCTCGCCGCCGCCCATCAGCGACAGTTGTCAGTACCTGGTCGCGCAGCTCCGTGAGCAGTTCCGTTAGAGCCCGCACGGCCGCCTGCGCACGCTCGAGCTGCACCTGCATGTTGCGCAGCTCCAGCTCGCCGCCCTCCCCCTCGCCGCCGCCCATCAGCGACAGTTGTCAGTACCTGGTCGCGCAGCTCCGTGAGCAGTTCCGTTAGAGCCCGCACGGCCGCCTGCGCACGCTCGAGCTGCGCCTGCAGGTTGCGCAGCTCCAGCTCGCCGCCCTCCCCCTCGCCGCCGCCCATCAGCGACAGTTGTCAGTACCTGGTCGCGCAGCTCCGTGAGCAGTTCCGTTAGAGCCCGCACGGCCGCCTGCGCACGCTCGAGCTGCGCCAGCAGGTTGCGCAGCTCCAGCTCGCCGCCCTCCCCCTCGTCGCCGCCCATCAGCGACAGTTGTCAGTACCTGGTCGCGCAGCTCCGTGAGCAGTTCCGTTAGAGCCCGCACGGCCGCCTGCGCACGCACGAGCTGCACCTGCATGTTGCGCAGCTCCAGCTCGCCGCCCTCCCCCTCGCCGCCGCCCATCAGCGACAGTTGTCAGTACCTGGTCGCGCAGCTCCGTGAGCAGTTCCGTTAGAGCCCGCACGGCCGCCTGCGCACGCTCGAGCTGCGCCTGCAGGTTGCGCAGCTCCAGCTCGCCGCCCTCCCCCTCGCCGCCGCCCATTAGCGACAGTTGTCAGTACCTGGTCGCGCAGCTCCGTGAGCAGTTCCGTTAGAGCCCGCACGGCCGCCTGCGCACGCTCGAGCTGCACCTGCAGGTTGCGCAGCTCCAGCTCGCCGCCCTCCCCCTCGCCGCCGCCCATCAGCGACAGTTGTCAGTACCTGGTCGCGCAGCTCCGTGAGCAGTTCCGTTAGAGCCCGCACGGCCGCCTGCGCACGCTCGAGCTGCGCCAGCAGGTTGCGCAGCTCCAGCTCGCCGCCCTCCCCCTCGCCGCCGCCCATCAGCGACAGTTGTCAGTACCTGGTCGCGCAGCTCCGTGAGCAGTTCCGTTAGAGCCCGCACGGCCGCCTGCGCACGCTCGAGCTGCGCCTGCAGGTTGCGCAGCTCCAGCTCGCCGCCCTCCCCCTCGCCGCCGCCCATCAGCGACAGTTGTCAGTACCTGGTCGCGCAGCTCCGTGAGCAGTTCCGTTAGAGCCCGCACGGCCGCCTGCGCACGCTCGAGCTGCGCCTGCAGGTTGCGCAGCTCCAGCTCGCCGCCCTCCCCCTCGCCGCCGCCCATCAGCGACAGTTGTCAGTACCTGGTCGCGCAGCTCCGTGAGCAGTTCCGTTAGAGCCCGCACGGCCGCCTGCGCACGCTCGAGCTGCACCTGCATGTTGCGCAGCTCCAGCTCGCCGCCCTCCCCCTCGCCGCCGCCCATCAGCGACAGTTGTCAGTACCTGGTCGCGCAGCTCCGTGAGCAGTTCCGTTAGAGCCCGCACGGCCGCCTGCGCACGCTCGAGCTGCGCCTGCAGGTTGCGCAGCTCCAGCTCGCCGCCCTCCCCCTCGCCGCCGCCCATCAGCGACAGTTGTCAGTACCTGGTCTCGCAGCTCCGTGAGCAGTTCCGTTAGAGCCCGCACGGCCGCCTGCGCACGCTCGAGCTGCGCCAGCAGGTTGCGCAGCTCCAGCTCGCCGCCCTCCCCCTCGTCGCCGCCCATCAGCGACAGTTGTCAGTACCTGGTCGCGCAGCTCCGTGAGCAGTTCCGTTAGAGCCCGCACGGCCGCCTGCGCACGCTCGAGCTGCACCTGCATGTTGCGCAGCTCCAGCTCGCCGCCCTCCCCCTCGCCGCCGCCCATCAGCGACAGTTGTCAGTACCTGGTCGCGCAGCTCCGTGAGCAGTTCCGTTAGAGCCCGCACGGCCGCCTGCGCACGCTCGAGCTGCGCCTGCAGGTTGCGCAGCTCCAGCTCGCCGCCCTCCCCCTCGCCGCCGCCCATCAGCGACAGCGCGCGCAGCCGAGGGAACCACTCCAGGTTGTTCGACTGCAAAACAACAATATGTTAGTCAGCATCAAACTGTCTAACACGATTCCGTCGTTTAACCTACGACAGTGGGAAAGAGATAGGGCTAAAAATATTGATAATTATTACTGAAAAACAAACTACGCTTTAGCTAAATTGAATAAAAACCAAAGGAGCATCACGATTCAAGACCTTTTCTTCTAGGATATTGAAAGAAATATTACCGTTTTTTGTGTGTACTGTACGGAAGGCAACACGAGTCCTGCTGTGGCTGTACTGTACCTTGATCATGGAGTGCACGTAGCTCTCGGGGCCGGTGTACTCAGTGGGGTCCTTGACCCGCACGAGCACCATGAAGTAAAGGTTGTTGTGTGTACTGTACGGGGGGCAACACGAGTCCTCCTGTGGCTGTACTGTACCTTGATTATGGAGTGCACGTAGTTGTCAGGGCCGGTGTACTCGGTGGGGTCCTTGACCCGCACGAGCACCATGAAGTAAAGGTTGTTGTGTGTACTGTACGGGGGGCAACACGAGTCCTGCTGTGGCTGTACTGTAACTTGATCATGGAATGCACGTAGTTGTCAGGGCCGGTGTACTCGGTGGGGTCCTTGACCCGCACGAGCACCATGAAGTAAAGGTTGTTGTGTGTACTGTACGGGGGGCAACACGAGTCCTGCTGTGGCTGTACTGTACCTTGATCATGGAGTGCACGTAGCTCTCGGGGCCGGTGTACTCGGTGGGGTCCTTGACCCGCACGAGCACCATGAAGTAGAGGTAGTGCCACATGTTGTGTTCGCTTTTTATGTGTTCCTCGAACGAGACAGTTTTGTTGTCGAATGCTGATCTGTTCAGTCCTGCAACAGCAATATTAAAATTAAGACCCGTATTGAAGGTTTTTTTTGCAAGAAAATACTTAACAATATAGAAAGGATTAGCCGTTTGGGGCCAGCTACAAATCGAACGACTATACCAGCCGGGCTAGCACATGATTGGCGCGAAAGCATCTCGCGGCGAGACTACCCGTCCCTCTTTTATTAACATAGTAAGAAAAAGACGGGTAGTCTATCTCGCCGTGAGATACTGTCGCGCCAATTATGTGCTATGCCTACAGGAGGGCTTAGTAAATATGTATATATCATTTAATACAGACGTATACTCATTAGTAAGAAATATGCTCAAAACAGTGAAAATCAAACGAACTACCCATATATACAATATATTGTACGTGGAAATAAAGAACATTTGCGAAATATTAATTGTAAGCTCACCGCAAATAAAACAATGGTTCTTGAGTATGAGCTCCTTCTGCTGTTTCTCGCTACGCAGGTCGGCGAAGGTGTCGATGATCACGCCGAAGATGAGGTTCAGCACGATGATGATCACCACGAAGAAGAACAGCAGGTCGTACACCACCCGCGCCACGAACAGGGGCTCCTGGGGACGCGGGAATGGGTTTCCAAGGTCATATCGAAAACTTAGAAAACGACACATCATGATTTTTGTAAATTGTGTTTGTCACAAATTCCTTCATGACCAGAGAGCGAAACTTTGGTGCCGATGACAGACGTATGACGTCAAGCTAAATACAGAGTGTTGTTATCTAGATTATAGATACTTATCAAATAACAACTTATTAGCCTATTTAGTTTACTGATATTGAAACTTGACTTGAGAGTTTTTATACGTACTGGCCACGTATAAAAACGTAACTAACTGTCTTTGTCATGTTAAAAACAAGATTGTTGGAAATGACAACCAATTTCTGTTTAGGTACTTTTTTTTTATTAGTAAAATATAACCGAATTATTATTGTTTGAAGTCGCTATGGAGTCTATGCAGCCGTATTTGCAGAAATTTCCTTTTCTGATCGTAAAAAATGAAATAATGTACTGCTCCAGCAATATAGAGAAACATTTGAAAACAACAATAATACACATACAGGAGAGGACGGGAAACCGCTAAAAGATGGACGAGCGAGTTTGAGGGCCGACACGTTAGTTAGAGGCCTTCAAATAATACGAGTCCATCTTTAGCGTTTCCGGCCGATGCATTACATAGTGCTTTTCACGACTACTGCGAGGAAATAAGAAAACATTTGCATAACTATAAGTACTAGCCCGCGATTTTTTAGTCAAACACAATTTACATTATCCAATTCAGTACGTATTTTCCGATCACGCCTTTTTAGGGTTCCGTACCCAAAGGGTAAAACGGGACCCTATTACTAAGACTCCGCTGTCCGTCCATCCGTCCGTCCTTCCGTCCGTTCGTCTGTCACCAGGCTGTATCTCACGAACCGTATACAGTTGAAATTTTCACAGATGATGTATTTCTGTTACCGCTATAACAACAAATACTAAAAAGTACGGAACCCTCGGTGGGCGAGTCCGACTCGCACTTGTCCGGTTTTTTACTTTTTTTATCACTAATTAAAACCAAAATATTACTTTGCTAATCCGCGAAAAGATAACGTGCTAGTCAATCAGTGCTAACCCGTTATACTTACTTGCGTATTTTTACATGCAATTAATATTCCCACCCTCCCACCGCAAAAATAAATACGCAAATAAATATAACAAACCACCACCAAAAGAATAAACCTCGACACGTGTTTCGCCTCTCTACGAGGCATCCTCAGGAGTTGTTGACGGTCTGACGCCCGGCAACGGAATGACCTGTCTAGAATGGTCGGCCATATTTATACCTTGACCACTCCCCCTACCGTGCAAGTGTGAGTGAGATGGAAAAATTCGTAATAACGGCGATGACGCAACATTCAATTGTTCGTTAAGAATCATGCCCCTATTGTTGTATCTAATTATTTCCAGTTGTTCCAGAACACCCAAACGCAATCCCTTTTCGCAAACATGTAAAATATCAAAAGAATGATTCTCAGATAAAGTATGACCTGTATCTAATAAGTGCTTTGCAAAATTGGACTTCTCTGGATGGTTATGTCTATATGACGCAACATGCTCTTTATACCTAGTAGTGAAACTACGGCCCGTTTGCCCCACATACACTTTATTGCAATCGTCACAGGTAAGCTTATAAACTCCAGACTTTTTCCCATTCTCGATCTTATCTTTGCCATTGCAAAGCTTCGAGTGCAAAGTATTATTTGTCTTAAAGGCCACAGGAATGTCGTTAGACTTCAAAATTTTGTAAATTGCATCAGACAACTTGCCAACATAAGTTATGCTCGCTTTATATTTCTTAATCGGTTCAGAGGATCGTGCCGCATACAACATAGTGTTGACCATACTATTCCGCTTTTTCCTGATGATACCATCCACAACAGACTTATCGTAACCATTCGAAACTGCTAAGTGATAAATATTATTTAATTCAATCTGATAGTGTTCATCAGAAAGAGGCACAGTCAACATTCTATGCACATAACAATGAAAAGCAGCCAACTTATGCTGCCACGGATGCGTGGAAGAAGCCGGGATAACTGTATCGGTATGTGTAGGCTTACGGTAAATTTTGAACTGATGCCTGTTGTTTACTTTAGTGATTGTTAAATCTAGAAAATTCAATGAGTTGTCTTGCTCTAGTTCCTTTTTAAACTTAATTTTTGGATGCTTACCATTAATTTCAGCAATAAATGCATCCAGCAGGCCCATACTACCCGTCCAACAAATAATCAAATCATCCACGTATCTAAAATAGTATAATATATTATTGTTGCCCGCAATATGCTGGTTCTCAAAATGGTCCATAAAAATATCAGCCATTAAAGGACTTAGTGGTGAACCCATAGCCAAACCATCACTTTGCAAATAATACTGTCCCCCAAATCTGAAATAATTTTGTTTCATACAAATCGCTGTTAGATCTATCAATTCATCTACTTCCCCTGGATGTAAACGTTGCCTTTCAAAAAGACCCTTAATAATCTCCAAAGTCTCTCCATATGGCACATTTGTAAACAAACTGTCTACATCCAATGAAAGAAGAACAGCATTATCTGGTATGTTAATGTCCTGGATCTTTTCTATTAACTGCAAGCTATTTTTCAAGCAATATTTCGGCTGGAACTGGGACTTGTCTCTTATAATGGAATTCAACCTTTTTGCCAGATTATAAGTTGGCGCACCCAAATATGAGACCACTGGACGAACTGGGATATTATCCTTATGAATTTTGGGAAGTCCATAAAGAATAGGAGCTCGTGGATTCATAGGCACAACCATACTCTTCTGATGTTCGGTTTCAAAAACAAATGAAGAATTCTTAACTGCTTGTCTAAGATCTTTCTGGAACCCTGGAGTTGGGTCTCTTTGCAATCTCGAAAATCCGTCACCTTGAATAAGGTCTAGTACTTTCTGATTATACTGTCCCTTCTCCATAATCACAATGCAGTTGCCTTTATCTGCCTTTGAAACCACCAAATCACTGTCTTGCACTTTCTGTTGTATAGATCTTAGCAGCAAAACATCAGAATCAACACACGCACTCTGTGCTGGACTAGTACTCTTGATAACATTAGCAACCATGGTCTTTGTATCTACATCACCACGGCCCCGCACTATTGCAACCTCAGAATCCACTGCCAAATTTTCTAATGTTCTATGAGTAATTTTTGTCTGGAAATTATACTTCAAACCTTTATCTAAAAGCCCAATTTCATTTTCTGAGAACTCCACATTAGTTAAATTCTTGACTCGAGGATGGAAAACATGGTGAGTTGTTACTTGCACATCCCTTCTCCTTAAAAATGAACCAGAACTCGACTCTGTTAACCTATGCAATTTGTTAAGCTGGGTAGTATACATCTGGTGTGCAAGTTCAGAAGCAAAGTATCTCGCCTTCTGGTCCAGAATATCGAATTCGAGATTATGCAACTGAAATGAAAGTTCTGAATATAACACCTTAAGATGCAATTTCAAATTATCCCTTACTGAAAACCAGTGGCGAGATTCTTCGTTCAACCATATTTTCTGAGCCCTATTAATAGCCAATTTAGCAGCCCTGGAAGTACTACTACAGCGGAATTAAGTTTAAAAAGGAACTAGAGCAAGACAACTCATTGAATTTTCTAGATTTAACAATCACTAAAGTAAACAACAGGCATCAGTTCAAAATTTACCGTAAGCCTACACATACCGATACAGTTATCCCGGCTTCTTCCACGCATCCGTGGCAGCATAAGTTGGCTGCTTTTCATTGTTATGTGCATAGAATGTTGACTGTGCCTCTTTCTGATGAACACTATCAGATTGAATTAAATAATATTTATCACTTAGCAGTTTCGAATGGTTACGATAAGTCTGTTGTGGATGGTATCATCAGGAAAAAGCGGAATAGTATGGTCAACACTATGTTGTATGCGGCACGATCCTCTGAACCGATTAAGAAATATAAAGCGAGCATAACTTATGTTGGCAAGTTGTCTGATGCAATTTACAAAATTTTGAAGTCTAACGACATTCCTGTGGCCTTTAAGACAAATAATACTTTGCACTCGAAGCTTTGCAATGGCAAAGATAAGATCGAGAATGGGAAAAAGTCTGGAGTTTATAAGCTTACCTGTGACGATTGCAATAAAGTGTATGTGGGGCAAACGGGCCGTAGTTTCACTACTAGGTATAAAGAGCATGTTGCGTCATATAGACATAACCATCCAGAGAAGTCCAATTTTGCAAAGCACTTATTAGATACAGGTCATACTTTATCTGAGAATCATTCTTTTGATATTTTACATGTTTGCGAAAAGGGATTGCGTTTGGGTGTTCTGGAACAACTGGAAATAATTAGGTACAACAATAGGGGCATGATTCTTAACGAACAATTGAATGTTGCGTCATCGCCGTTATTACGAATTTTTCCATCTCACTCACACTTGCACGGTAGGGGGAGTGGTCAAGGTATAAATATGGCCGACCATTCTAGACAGGTCATTCCGTTGCCGGGCGTCAGACCGTCAACAACTCCTGAGGATGCCTCGTAGAGAGGCGAAACACGTGTCGAGGTTTATTCTTTTGGTGGTGGTTTGTTATATTTATTTGCGTATTTATTTTTGCGGTGGGAGGGTGGGAATATTAATTGCATGTAAAAATACGCAAGTAAGTATAACGGGTTAGCACTGATTGACTAGCACGTTATCTTTTCGCGGATTAGCAAAGTAATATTTTGGTTTTAACTAGTATGGATTTCCGCAAAGTAACGCCTGATTCTATTCACTATTTTTTTATCACTTTTAAGAGGCGTTTTTCTATTGTTTGCTTCAAACCGACTCTAAACTTAGAAGCAGTTTTGCTAAAAAACCACAAACAGCTACAAAAGTAAAAAACGCCTTAAGGGTAAACAGAATGAACTGACTGAATAAATGAATGGTTTTGACATTTCTTTTTTTTTAAACAAGAAATTGGTCCTATAAATAACCTAATTTTATTTTTGAATGAAAAAGTTGCGCCAAAAAAGACCTTTTATTGATTATTATATTTTAAATGATACTCATTGCTGTAGCGAACCGTCACCAATGACAGATGATGATAACAATGAAACATTGTAGTAGTGGTGGTTCAGGTGCTACAGCTATTGCCTACTTTCCAGCTTGGTTTTAGACCATCTATTGCCACATCTTCGTGGAAGACGACCCTTGTACACCCTGTGCCTAAAAAGGGTGACAGATCGGACCCATCGAATTACAGGCCTATCGCTAAGGTCATGGAGCGTATAATTAACGTATAATTAATGCAAAGCTCTTGAGATACCTAGAAGAACACGATCTGATCAGCGACCGGCAATATGGTTTTCGCCACGGTCGCTCGACTGGTGATCTTCTAGTGTATCTCACACACCGCTGGGCTTTGGCCATTGAGAGTCAAGGTGAGGCATTGGCAGTTAGCCTAGATATAGCGAAGGCGTTCGATCGGGTCTGGCATCGGCGGGGTCTCCTGTCGAAGTTACCATCTTATGGATTGCCGGAGGGACTATGCAAATGGATCGCTGGCTTTTTGTCCGGCAGACGCATACGAGCCGTAGTAGACGGAAGCTGCTCCGATAGCATGGACATTAACGCTGGCGTTCCGCAAGGTTCTGTGCTATCCCCTACGCTGTTTTTGCTGCACATCAATGACATGTTGTCTATCGATGACATTCATTGCTATGCAGACGACAGTACTGGGGATGCCTATTACACAGGCCGTGCCAATATCCCTCGTTCTGTGATATGATATGATATGATATGATATGATATTTATTGGTAAATATTTACATTTACAAGTCATCTTATTTACAATTATCTTACATATAACATTACAAAACATTACAATTAATAATAACATTTTATTAAATACATATATTCCTATATAATTGAGTAGGTAAGCGATTGAGCCAATGACCCGTGGCTATCGAAGAACTCGTCAATGGTATAGCAAGCCATTTCTAGTAGGACGGTTTTTAGTTTGCGGACAAATATTGCATCGCTAGAAGCTTGCTTAATTTCATGGTCGAGTATGTTGTACAGTCTGATTCCCATTACATGCATAGACTTCCTAGTTTTCGCGAGGCGACACGCGGGCACGACCAACTGATTACGCCTGCGCGTCACGCTACCCCGGAGTTGACTATGAGTGGGGATCTGATCAAGATTTTTTCTTACGTATTTGCATACTTCTATTATGTACACACTAGGTAACGTGAGTATTTTACATTTTCTAAACAGTTCTTTAGCCGGATGGTCGAGCGGTTTTCTAATCATAATACGGAGGGCGCGCTTTTGTAATTTAAATAGCCTCTCACGGTCCGCAGCAGTACCCCATAGATCTACACCGTAGATGAGTATAGAATGGAAGTATCCATAGTAGGCTTTCCTTAGGTTTTCCTCAGAAAGACTGTTAGTTAGCCTAGACAACGCGAAGCACGCAGAAGCGAGACGCTTACACGTCGCATCTATGTGAGGTGTCCACGTTAGCCCCGCATCGATTACAAAACCTAGGTATTTGACTTCATGTACATGCGGTACCATAATATCGTTCAAAACAATCCCAACCCGAGTATTTACATTTCTCTTTAATTGGAAGTGCATTATGTTTGTCTTATCGACATTCAAAAGCATCCCATTAGCAGTAAACCAATCAGATATCCTTTGCATTGTTTGAGTGAGCTTTATTTCCAAGCTAGTGAAGTCATCGGCTGCTGTTATTACACACGTGTCGTCGGCAAACATAACACACTCCACGTCCTCGATGGCGGCAGTAATGTCGTTTACAAGGACCAAAAACAGGTTATTTCCCATCGTTGATCCCTGTGGGACAGCACTGTCCCCCAATTCTTCAAAGTTAGAGTTAAATGATTTTATGTAAGTGGTTTGTTTTCGTTCCCCAAGGAAGGACCTTAATAGTTCAAGGAAGGATCCATTGACTCCATACCGCGAAAGCTTTGCGATAAGCAGTGCGTGGTCAACTGTTTCGAAGGCGCGCGACAGGTCACAGAATATAGCTGCGACATGTCGCCCGGCCTCGAGATGCGCAGTCACCCGCCGCACTACATCTCGCGCCGCGTCCGCAGTCGACCGTCCAGGCTGGTAGGCATACTGCTGTGGGTTCAGTAGACTATTGCTAATAAAGTAATGCATCAGTCTACCACTCAACAAACGCTCGAATACCTTGGACACGATAGGTATTAAGGATATGGGTCTATATGACTTGAGTGCATCCATGTCACCCTTGCCCTTATAAATGGGCTGTGGTGCTGGAGAGTCGTGAAAAGCTTGTATCAGACATTGAGAGCACTCTATCCAGAGTTTCGGTGTGGGGTCGGGACAATTTAGTGCGATTCAACCCCACCAAGACACAAGTTTGCGCGTTCACCGCTAAGAAAACCCCATTTACTGTCGTCCCACAGTTCCAAGGCACAGCCCTTACCATGTCAGGGAGTATTGGGATCCTCGGTGTTGACATCTCCAGTGACGTCCAATTCCGCAGCCACATGGAAGGTAAGGCTGCGCTGGCATCCAAAAAACTCGGTGTGCTCAATATAGCGAGGCGATACTTTACTCCGGGGCAAAGACTGCTGCTTTATAAATCGCAAGTCAGACCCCATATGGAGTACTGCTGTCACCTTTGGGCAGGAGCACCTGGATGCCAGCTTGGACCCTTCGACTGAGTCCAAAGGCGCGCTGTACGAATCGTCGATGATCCCAAACTCACAAGCGGTATTGAACCTTTAAGTCTAAGGAGAGGAGACTTTGCCTCCTTGTGTGTGTTCTACCGCTTGTACAATGGGCTGTGCTCTGAGGAACTATTTGACACGATGCCAACGGCCGCTTTCTATCACCGCACCGCTCGCCGTCGGCAGGGTGTTCATCCTCACACCCTAGAACCTAAATGGTCGCGTACTGTGCGATTTAAGAGGCATTTCCTCCCGCGGACGCTCCGGCTGTGGAATGAGCTCCCTTTCGAGGTTTTCCCGAGGGTCTACAGTATGGGGTTCTTCAAAAAAGGAGTGTACAGGTTTTTAAAAGGTCGGCCACGCGCATGTAACACCTCTGGAGTTGCAGGCGTCCATAGGCTACGGTGACTGCTTACCATCAGGCGGGCCGTATGCTTGTTTGCCACCGATGTGGTATAAAAATAAAAAAAAACATTTCCGAACAGTGGCGTGAAAAGCATATTGAACGAGAAGGAGATCGTTTCGTATCGTTTTTTAATGTTTACATTATTTTTTGTGTAAATTACCAAGCATTTTTATAAATAAACAATTATATACATATTATCATTATTAAGAATCATTGAGCTGTTACAATGTTGTTTTACAAAAACATCATAATATATATGCGATTTAACGTCATAATGACGTCATCGGCACCAAAGTTTCGCTCTGTGTTCATGACAAACAGCATGCATGCTGTTCAAACCGAACAGCATTTTGTCATTATCATGGCGTATTTTCTAGCCGCCCAGACCACCTATAAAAAGGTTTCCTGTTCCATTCTAATGAATCTTTGTTTTGACAAATCAAAATTGCATTTTTCTTGGGAAATTTTGACATTTGGGCGGCTAGAGGATAAATATATTATTTTGTCGTCTTGACTTTCCTGTAGGTACCCAAATTACCAAATATACAGCATAAAATTTCAGGCTATATAAGTCACAACTAGAAAACACGCTCCATTTAATTCTCGGGAAAAACGAAGCAACTATTTTGTTTGTAATATGCGTCTGTAGGACCCGTTTATTGCACACTTACCCAGCTAGCAGGCGCTCGGAGCACATCGCCGATGCCGCCGCCATTACGCAACCCCTGAAATTAAACAGATAAATATTTACTTTGCCATAGCTTCATTTTTAACCGGATTTTTTCAATAACAGCAATAAATGTATTGTTGGTATAATGTAATGCGCTGAAGCACGCACAGAGTAGTACTTTGCTACTGCGGGGTGCCGTCGTGCAGGTACTTGTTGTCCACGTCACATGGCGGCCCTGCCCACAACGTACCTGGTTGAGCGTGCTCACTATGCACATGATGAGCGAGTCGCAGGAGCGCTCGCGTATGTCGCCGCCGACGGACACGAACCGTCCGCGGGAGCACTGCGGAGTGCCGTCGTGCAGGTACTTGTTGGCGGCGTCGTCGGAGCACTTGTCCATGTCGTAGCGGGGGTCGTCGTCGTCTGAAACACATGAGGATATTAGCTTTTTTAGAATAGACTATAGAGAAAATACTAGATGAATATCCTGTGTGCAGCATATCAGCTTAACATTCTACACTAGAGAACTCTTAATTAAAATATTGCGTTTTCAGTGAGTTCGACTGGAGGTTCTATAGATAAACTTGACAACAAAAATTAGGTTTAAGCAGTAATGTTTTATTTTTACAATTTCTTCTAAATGATTGGTCTACTCAAAGGTTAATTATTAATAGACAAGATGAAATTAAAATCATTGATGATGTAAACGTTAAGCAACGACACACGACTTATTTTTGTCTCGATTTGGGTTAGATTTGTAAGCAATTTCATCGGCTTTATAATTAAAGTACATAGTTACTTAATGGACACCCCTGTCAGTAGGATTATTGTAGACCAGTCTAATGTAGGGATCGGCAAACTTCTGAGTCTGAGAAGAACTAACCGCAGATATAATCACTAGCTTTAGGCATCTCGAAGAGCCGCAAATGTGGTTTCAGTGGCCTAAGAATTATTCAAACAGGAGCACTCGTTAGCCACGCTTGGCCGAGCACTGGTCTTACGTACCGTCCAGCCGGTCGACGTTGAGCAGGAAGTGGTCGCGGAAGAACATGTAGCCGACGATGGAGAACATGTAGACCAGCACCAGCGCCAGGACGGCCGTCAGGAGGATGGAGCGCCCGTTGCGTGTCACTGATCGCATCACGTTCAGTAGGGTCTCTTCGCGGTACACAATGTCTAGAAGCTGAAACGAATAAACGTATTTATAACTTGAATAGGATTTTTGACTGAAAAGTCAAATCAGCTATTTTTTTTTTCAAATTGTCAAAACGGTCAGCCAGACAGCCAGAGACAGACATGTGACGTCACGGTCAAGTAACCTACCATTTGTAGTTATTTCCGTAATATTAAACACTAATTGTCAAAAAGTAACTGATGTTTATCTTTTCCAATATTTTTTATCAAAACATTGGCAGACAAAAATTTAGTTTTAAGAGTTTGATCCTTTTATTTTGTTTATTTTGTTTATTTATTAAAGTACAACCACATCATACATATTATAACTTACGCTAAAACATTTACAAGGTAATAAATACTGATACATATGACAATTATGGAGTACATAACATTGATAAAGTGTTACAGTGAGATCAAAGTTAACCTAAAACTATACAATTAAATCTAAGAATTATACTAATTAATTATAACTATAAAACTACAAACAACACGGAACTTTTTTTTTCTTTTTTAATTTATAATGAAAGAATGAGCAACAAGATATAAAATTATTTATTATTTACTTGTTTTAATTTTTCTCGCCCATTATTTTGTTTTTGAACGCGGGCAAACGGTCATGAAAAATGTCGATGTCATCCCTTTCTTTTATAAAGGCATTGTAAGCAGCGCAAATTCGTACCATGGGAGACTGCAGTCCGAGGTTGGTCCTAGTTACTGGCACCGAGAAAGGTTTCGTTATGGGACGCCGAGGATAATTATGAGGTGCAGTTATGCAGATTCTCTCAAGCAGGTTGCTGCATTTGATTTGTCCATTTACGACCTTGTGCAGAAAACAGAGGTCCAACATTCGTCGCCGATCGCGCAGGCTGTTCATATTATATTTGGCGAGGCGACAGTCGTAAGTGTTTCTGTGCGAAAAGCCTGGAGTACCAAAAGCAAGATATCTTGTGAAAGCCCTCTGTATGCTCTCAACTCGTTGCGAATGTATGTGATAAAAAGGACTCCAAACAATTGAGGCTGATTCGAGAAGGCTGCGTGTTAGCGTGTTATAAAGGATTATTTTAGTTTTTTGATCCTTAAAACCAGTGGTATTTCTTTTAATAAATCCAAGCATCTGAGCAGCTTTCTTTACTATATAGTCGATATGAGCATTAAATTTAAGTTCACTATCAATTATTACGCCAAGATCGCGGACTTCATTAGCTTCCATTAAAGTAACCCCGCCTATCTCGACTTTTACACGAAGAAGAACAATATTTTATTGTACTTTATTCCGTGCATGCATGAGAAATTATTTCTTTTAATTACAGTCAACATGCCTCTTTTTAGTAGTATCGTAATAGTAAGAGAACAACAGCTAATTTAAAAGTAAAACCAGTATTATTTTATTCCCGACTTCTTTATGGTCTTCTGTAGGTTTGTCCTCTTGGTATATACTGAGATTATTATTTTGGTGGCCTATGAGGGGTATTGGTTACGGGTATCTATTGTTTCCCATAAAGTTTTAAGTCATAATGTATTCTTTGTCCACATTTTCGTTAGTCATAATTTGGTTTTTCTTAGAAACGCGTAACTTTTCAGGATTGCCACAAAACAAACCTAACCTAACCTATCTATAGGATAACCCTACGAAAATCCTGAAAAGTTAACGGTTTCAGAATTATGACTAATGATAATCTGACAATCATTACATTATGACTTTCAATAATTATGTCAAATCAAAAAATCAATTACTCACCAGCACCGAGAAGAAGAATGGGTGGCAGCAGATGCCCAGGAAGCAGAAGCCAAGGTACGCGCCGTGGTAGAGGAGCGCAGGGTCCCGGAGGACCCGGCGGGGAGCCTTGGACAGTGTGCCCTGGTTGCCCATGATGGAGACGAGGTGGACGCCCTTCACCACTATCTGGAAGCAAAGGGAAGTTAAAATCAAAAATATACTCATATCTAAGTAGATCTAGCAACAAACACACGCATAGTCGTATACAAGTGTGGGAACACTCGATTGACATCATGTGTTTTGACAGAAACACAGAATTGTTCTGATAAGAACAGTTGCGATCGACTGGCACTCTGCGATTAAACAGAGAAACAGGACGTGCCCTGACAAGGGCAGTTTTATGTTGCTCTGAGAAGAACATTTTACGTCGCCCTGATAAGGGCAGTTGCGTGCTCTGAGAAGAGCAGTTTTATATTGTCCCGAGAAGGACAGTTTAATATCCGGAGCCTGCAGCATCCTCGTCGATCTCGTCGTGTCTTCCAATCAGCGAGCGCGTAGCAGCGAAGCGAGGCACGGCGATCCGACGACGCGATGTTTATTTCACGGCGGCCGGCGAGCGAAAGGGCTGGCGCCGGCGGCCAACTCAGTTTTATTCCAGCGCGGCACGCGCCGCGCCTGCGCAGTGGCACGCGCGCGCTCTCGCTCTGGCACGCGCCCGCGCACCGTATATCTCCATCTCACTCTATTGTAAATACGTCTCTTTCTTGCTTTTCTCAAATTGTGTATAAATACCGTGAGTTTTGTAAATAAATTATCATTCTTGTACATACCAACAAGTTTTTCACTTCTACTACTACAAACCTTCTGATACACCAGTAGCCATAGCTTGCTAAAGTGGTGACCACCGACTCTGGACAAGAAGAATCACAATCAAGAAGATGCCTCCCAACGATGAAAAAAAAAGCGACGCCCCGGAAGAAGCCAGCAGCCTCACCAGCCCATCTCCGGCAGCAGCACTTCTATCTCACGATGTGGCGGCGATATCACTCTCCCTGCGCGTCCCACCGTTCTGGCGAGACCAGCCAATACTCTGGTTCTGCAGTTTCGAGGCGGCAACGGCAGAGCTGAAGAGAAGCCAGGCGCAGCTCGCTCAGATGGTTATCGCGCAGCTAGAAAAACAAGATATTCAAAATATCAGCGACCTCATCTACTCCCCGCCTGAAGATAATTACTACACCGCCATCAAAAACAGACTCATCTCGGTGTACGAGGAGAGCAACAGCGCGCAGACCAAGAAGCTGTTATCCCAAGTCGAGCTCGGGGAGCAGAAACCCAGTCAGCTGTTACGACGGATGAAGACGCTGAACAAGGAGAAGTTTCCTGAGACAACGATACAGATGATGTGGCTTGATCATCTCCCGCCACACGTACGCTCCGTGCTCACCGTCAGCGAAGCATTCAAAATTAAAACGACGTTAGAGGACCTCGCGCTGCTCGCCGACAAAATGTTGGAGCACACGCCAACATCAGCGTCGCACCAAATCGCCGCAGTTTCTACTCCCGCAGTCTTACCACCTTCACTACCAACACCTCCACCGTCTACATCAGCTCTCGACGCACAGTACCTCATCAGCGAGATTAGACGGCTATCGCTCGAAGTCGCCGAGCTCCGTTCGAGACCGCGCGAAAACTATAATCAACGCTACAGCCGCTCGCACCGCCGTTTCCCATCGCGCCCACGAAACCAATCGCAAGACCGAAGCCCACGCAGCCGCAGAAGCTCGCCGATGCCGTATTGCCATTACCACCGCCGTTTCGGGATGGACGCTCAGAAATGCGCACAGCCGTGCAGCTTCAAACCGATACCAGCAACACCATCAACAGCGGAAAACTAGACGTAACGCTGGATGCGGCGGAAACCAGCGTTACAACAAGATCTCACCGCCTCTTCGTACGTGACCGAACCAGCAAGCTCGTTTTCTTGGTTGACACGGGAGCCAACATCTCCGTCCTGCCAAGAACACCCGGCACGAAGGCGCAACCCCTACCCTTTCAACTGTACGCCGCCAATAATACAGTTATTCCCACCTACGGCGAGAAGACGCTGGAGCTCGATCTCAACCTACGCAGACCATTCCGGTGGAAGTTCATCATCGCTGCAGTATCGAAGCCAATCATCGGTGCAGACTTCCTGGACTACCACCACATCATAGTCGACATCACCAGGAGACGACTAATCGACGGCAAAACCCTACTATATACGAACGCACAACTCTGTACCGCAAACATACCTACCGTGCGCAGTATAGACGTGCAACAGTCGTACCACAACATACTTGCCGACTACCCTGGTACAACTCGTCTCACCTCCATGAAGCTCAGCCCGAAACACAACGTCGAGCATTTCATCGAAACAACCGGACCACCACTTCACTGCAGACCACGTCCGATTGCACCGCACCGCTACGAACTCGTGAAGAAAGAATTTGCCAACATGATGGAACAGGGCCTATGCAGACCAAGCAAAAGCCCTTGGGCATCACCTCTTCACGTCGTACCGAAGAAGAATGGCGAATTACGTGTGTGTGGCGATTACCGACGGCTTAACGCAATCACTAAGCCCGACCGCTACCCAATTCCACGCATACGTGATTTTACCTACCAACTCGCCGGCAAGCAAATATTCTCCACCTTGGATCTCAACCGCGCCTACCAACAACTACCAATAGCAGAGCAAGACGTCGAGAAGAGCGCCATCATAACTCCATTCGGCTTATTCGAGTTTCCAAGAATGTGCCCCGGCCTAAAAAACTGCGGACAGACATTCCAACGCTTCATACATGAAGTACTGCGCGACCTCGACTTCGTGTTCCCGTTCGTTGACGACCTACTTATCGCGTCAGCCGACAAAGCTACGCACGAGAAGCACCTACGCGCCGTACTAAGCAGACTCGAAGACTACGGTATAACTATAAACCCGTCGAAATGCGTATTCGGACAGCCATCGGTCAAGTTCCTGGGCTACGAAGTCAGCAAAGACGGCATACGACCACCTACCGAGAAAGTGCAAGCAATCATCGACTACCCTAAGCCGAAAAACATCGATGAGCTGCGAAGATTCCTCGGCATGCTGAATTTTTACCGCGAAAACATTAAAAACGCCGCGCAAATTCAAGCACCACTCTGCAAATACCTACACAATGCGAAGAAGCGCGACAAGACCGAAATCAGCTGGGACGGCGAAGCTGACGAAGCTTTCGACGCGTGCAAAGCGAGCATCCAAAACGCCGCTTTGCTCGCGCACCCCTCCCACCACGCCCCGCTAGCAATATTTAGCGATGCGAGCGACAGAGCCGCGGGAGCATCGCTAAACCAATTCGTGAACGAAGCTTGGCAACCACTTGGCTACTTTTCTAAAAAGTTCTCCGATGCCCAGACCCGCTACAGCACATTCGACCGTGAACTACTAGCAATATACCTCAGTACGAAGCACTTCCGGAAGATGTTCGAAGGACGTGAACTTATAATTTTCACCGACCACAAGCCGCTCACCTACGCATTCACCAAAACAAGCAATAACAACGAATCACCGCGCCGCACCCGTCAGCTGTTGTATATCAGTGAATTCACTACTGATATACGACACATACCCGGAACGCAAAACGCCGCTGCAGACGCCCTATCTCGCATCGAAGCCATCGCATGTCCATCTCCTATCGACTACGAACAACTAGCAAGAGCGCAAGAGCGAGATAGCGACACCATCCGATCACTCGCACAGCAAGACAACCTATCGATGAAACAAGTCACAATTCCCGGAACTACAGTCAAACTCTACTGCGAAACATCGACGCCGCACTTACGACCTTACGTACCCGAAGAGCATCGCCGTGCCGCTTTCAACGCAGTACACAACATAAGTCATCCTGGAATTAGAACGTCACGCAAACTCGTCGCTCAACGCTACTTTTGGCCCGGATTAAATGCCGATGTAGGCAAATGGGCAAAAGTCTGCGTTCACTGCCAACGTGCGAAAATCCAGCGACACACTGCAAGCCCTATTTCAAGTTTCCCGCCAACTACAAGGTTCGAGCATATACACGTCGACCTTGTAGGACCGCTACCTACTGCCGCCAGCGGACACAGATACCTACTCACTATGATTGACCGCGCAACCAGATGGCCCGAAGTGACACCATTATGCGAGATCACCGCCGAAGACGTCGCTAAAGCTCTATACGAAGGCTGGATCTCCCGCTTCGGCTGCCCCGCTACCATCACGACCGACCAAGGACGGCAATTCGAGAGTCGAGTATTTGCGTCACTCACCCGCTTACTCGGCATCGAAAGAACCCGAACTACGCCGTACCATGCCCAAGCGAACGGTATGATTGAAAGGTTCCACAGAAGTCTCAAGGCCGCACTCAAGGCCAGGCTACAGAACGACAAGTCATGGATCGACACAATAACTAGCGTTCTACTTGGACTACGAGCCGCACTACGCACAGACACCGGTGTAAGCCCAGCCCTACTCACTTACGGCTGCAGTGTACGACTACCCGGCGAACTGTTACTACCTACGCGCGATGACGTCACCATGGACTCCGACTTCGTGGAAAAACTACGAGCGACCATACACAGCCTAACACCGACAGCAATGATCCCGCATGGCAACAAGAAACCTATCTTCGTGCATCGTGACCTTCAAACCTGCGAACAAGTATTCGTACGAGTTGACGCCGTAAAGAAGCCGCTACAAGCACCTTACGACGGACCCTACCGAGTACTAAAACGCAACGACAAAATATTCACTCTGCAGCTACCTAATCGCCAGATGAATATTTCGATCGACCGCTTAAAACCCGCATTCATCATCGCAGACACCGAGCAAGAAACACCTACGAGTACAACGGACATATCTACAACCTTAACGACCGCAACAAATATACCTACAGCTACGAGTTCAACGAAAACGCCTAACATACCTACAACGACGAGTACAACGATCGCAACGAAAATGCCTACAGCTACAACATCGAACAAAACTTCGCAACCGACTGTACCACCGAGTTTAGCGATATCACAACAAAACAACAACAACCAACAACAGAAAAAAGGCATCCTGAAACGAAGAGATGAACCAGACACAACCACGACCACGCAAGTACCTACAAGCACGAGCACAACACGCCGAGGCCGCACTATTCGCCTGCCGGTACGCTTCGCTTGAGGGGGAACCCTGTGGGAACACTCGATTGACATCATGTGTTTTGACAGAAACACAGAATTGTTCTGATAAGAACAGTTGCGATCGACTGGCACTCTGCGATTAAACAGAGAAACAGGACGTGCCCTGACAAGGGCAGTTTTATGTTGCTCTGAGAAGAACATTTTACGTCGCCCTGATAAGGGCAGTTGCGTGCTCTGAGAAGAGCAGTTTTATATTGTCCCGAGAAGGACAGTTTAATATCCGGAGCCTGCAGCATCCTCGTCGATCTCGTCGTGTCTTCCAATCAGCGAGCGCGTAGCAGCGAAGCGAGGCACGGCGATCCGACGACGCGATGTTTATTTCACGGCGGCCGGCGAGCGAAAGGGCTGGCGCCGGCGGCCAACTCAGTTTTATTCCAGCGCGGCACGCGCCGCGCCTGCGCAGTGGCACGCGCGCGCTCTCGCTCTGGCACGCGCCCGCGCACCGTATATCTCCATCTCACTCTATTGTAAATACGTCTCTTTCTTGCTTTTCTCAAATTGTGTATAAATACCGTGAGTTTTGTAAATAAATTATCATTCTTGTACATACCAACAAGTTTTTCACTTCTACTACTACAAACCTTCTGATACACCAGTAGCCATAGCTTGCTAAACAAGCATCAGCTTAAGCTAATTACGTATCTGAGCAAGAAATTGAGGTTTAAGTGATGGATGTGATGATTGATGTGTGAGTTTCCATGGCTTTATTTATTTATGATCATGAGCGTCGCCCCCAGGCCGGGGATGCCCTTTATCTATTAATATTTGTACAGATAAATTATGGGTCCCCTACCCGTCTGGGCGGCGTAACAGTCATGCACAGAGTTTTACAAGATCGCAATAATTTTATTCGCAATAAATCTATTTATATTGTATGTAAGAATCAAATTGACTTCACAAATGTAAAGTCAAGGTTTCTTTAAGACTAACCATTCTCCTACATACCATGGTGACCACCTAAGGACTCATTTAGACGGCGCGCGAACTCGCATGCGATTTTAGTTACATTGCGGACTGTTGGTTACGTCCAATTCAACCGACCGATCAAAAACCGCAATGTAATGAAACTCGCATGCGAGATCTCGCATTGTCTAAATGAGCCCTAACTCTAACCAGTCTAACTCCACTCCAATATCTCATTTTACAAACTTTTTTATTGGGCCTAATAGGGGGTATTAGTGCAATGTTCTGCCACCAGAGTGCATCACTAAGCTAGCTAGTAAACAATAGAGTCACTTATACATACTGTGCCTTAAACTGGTTTTTGTCAAGTTTTCATAGACAATAAAATATGACATTGATGCATCAAAGCGGTTTGTGCACAAAACAAGGGCCTACCGGGAAACGCGAAAATCGAAATTTAGTTATCTGCCTCTTTATCGCTCAAATATGCAAGAGTGATAGAGAGGTTAGATAACGAAATTTCGATTTTCTTGTTTCGCGGTAGACCCCCAGATTGTGATGGTTTGTGGTAGTAGCGCCCCCTACGCAGAGTTTCGCGTAATATTCCCTATTGTAGCAAATAAAAGCCGATGGGAGCCGAGTTCTATGAATGTCCCGACGTTGGTAAAAACATACTGGCAGCCATATCTCAATCTGTACTCACCGTGAGCATGCCCAGGGTCCAAAGGGTGGGCTCGGGCCCGGCGCTGAAGATGAGCCGCACGATGCCGCTGGCCAGCAGCGCGCGCACGCCGGACGAGCGCGGCAGCCACGTCACCAGCGCCGCTGCGCTGGCGGACACGCACCACACCACCAGCGATAGGTGCTGGCCCAGTTCTGTGGATTTTATGAGAATTTAGGGGCTATTCCTAACAAGTTGTCATCACTGGTATTAACTGGGATTTTATTCTCACTTTTTACCACTACACACAAAAGAATCCCATCTGTTACCAGTGGTAACAACTTAGTGATAGCAGGTTGAAATAATTCAAATTTAGGGGGTCTGAAGGCGGAATTAAACGCAAGTATAAGGCATAAGGTATACACGTATCACAGATCACAGGATCATACGAGTATTCATTGGGGTTAGAAGTTTCAAGGTTACAAATGTATCATCAATGTTATATTATAAATAATAATAAAATAATATATGTAATATTAAAATGTGTCACTAACGAGATTGATCCTTTCTTGATCTTAAATATATATTTTTTAATTATAGAGGATCAATACGCATATTCGAATTTTTTTACCGTTTTCATAAAGAGAACATGCAGTACAAAGAAAAAAAAAAGAAAAGTAGTATTGACTAGTAAGCTTGTTAAAGGCCAAGCAAGATTTAAAGTTATAGTGAAAGTGAAAGGAAGGTGAAAGTTGTAGTTTTGAAATCATGCAAGGTGACTGAAACTCACTCTGAACCATCTGATACGCTAGAAAGTTAGCGTGCACTTCTAAATATAGTCAGGAACGATAGTTTGTACAAAAGATTTAAGAAGATTATATTATATTTTTCACCACACCAGCACGGAAAGGCTTACTTTGCACTTCAAAAACTGATAGCAAAGTTGCATTTTATTCACATGTGAGACAAAGTAATCAAATGCAAATTTTGAGTTGGTTTCTTATGTTTGCTGGTAGAAATGACTTTTAAATGATGATTTTGGATGATAAATTTTTAATTACATTCATTTGGATTTGATTTGGTTTGATATTTTACATTTAATATTTGCCTCAGGTTGGTGTGGTGAAAAAATTTGTGTTTCACTCGGGGGCAAATTTTGTTTAACCCTCGTGCTTTGAAACCCTCGCAACGCTCAAGATTCCATTTTTCGAACCACTCGCTATGCTCGTGGTTCAATTTTGGAATCTTTCGCTTGCTTAACACGAGCAGTTAAACAACAACTTTGCCCCCTTGTAAAACAAATAACTATTTAACCCTTAGCCATATTCCGTGAGATTGGCTGGATGTAATAGTTTAAGCACGCGGTTGTTTTACGCGACAAATAGTTCAGTCATTATAGATTTTGACCTGTGAATAATCAGTTCTTGGATTTTTTTTTCGTAGGTCCCTCGGGTCTAGGATCGATATTTTGGAAATTAAATTTGAAAAAAAAAGCGACAATGTCAAAATATTTTCATCATCTCGTTTATTTTCAACTTTACGGCATAAATGAAGAGGACTAAACTTGTAGATAATCAAATTTTGAGTTTGTCGCTTTTTTCAAATTTAATTTCCAAAATATCGATCCTAGAAGAAAAATTGTGAGGACCAAACTTGTAGAGAATCAAATTTCCTACAATTTTTGTCCTCACGGTTTTACTGTAAAATCAAAAATGGCCGAGTTATTCAAGAAAAACCGTTTCTCGAATATACACAGGAGCCTGATTCAGTCTACTTTTTGAATTTATACTCCTAGTGACCCCCTCGAGGGACCTACGAAAAAAAAATCCAAGAACTGATTATTCACGGGTAGGGTCGGTTTTTTGGATATAATGACTGGACTAAAACGCAGTAAGTCCGTTTAGTATGATCTACATATTCACAGAGTAGGACTAAGGGTCGAAAACTCGAAAGCACAGAAATGTACAGTTAAATACTATACCCCTTATTCATAAACGCGCTACAAACCTCAATTAGCTAATAATCGTTTGTCTTTATCTGTCATTTTGACTTATGTATTTGTAAGAAAGGGATAAAACATAATTTAACTTCATCAGGCCCGTAAAGTTTTATGAATAAGGAGCGTTAATATTGAAGAAAGTCGGTCTGAAGAAAAGTACTGCTATTTATTCTAATTTAGCAATATTGGTGGTATAACATATAAGAGTAGGTATTTATAGTTGGTCAAACCAATTTTTCAGTCAGTAAGAAACAGGAGAACTATACTCATCCTTTTCTTTTGGGTGCTAGTACTAGTGTAAGACAAAGATAGTATGATTATCTCTGTCTATGATTGAAATGAGACAGTTCTTTGAAAAATTATATATAACTTACTGGGGGTTTCTTCTTGAAATGGATAGAAAAAAGCAACGATGACGTTGATTAGAACAGCGAAGTTGAATAAAATGGTGCTCCATAAGGACATGTAGGACGACACCCAGAACAGAAATGGTTGACCTGCGAACAAAAAATAAACACTTTGAAACACGCCAATTCAATTTAACTCTTCAGAACAAAAGTATTTTTTCTCTGTTCCAAGTATTAAATATAACATGATACAAGTATTACCCATGTTCCAAGTGATTTACCAGTACACAAGTATATTTCCCAGTACCAAGTACTACTTGACCAGGATACAAGTATTTTTCAGATTCCGGTATTTTAACAATTTAATCTAGTTTCAGAAAAATCAAGATAACATGAACTATGCATGAATTTAACAATATAATAATGGTATTATTTTGTTTACGTATTTGCATTCAATGAATTTGCCGCTGTTCTTATATTACAAGTACTATAGTGTATCTGTATTTCAAGTATTTTTTAATGACTTACCTCTCAACTTCTTTTGCCATTTCATCTCATGGAAGAGGTTGTCGAGACGGGAAAAGAAGTCAGCAACCTAAAACATTAAAATATTATTTAGTCTTCTTTTATTAAAAACAAAATTACACTTTGTAAGTAGATTGTATAATATTATATTTTATCATGACAATGTCTCGGTTATTTCTGGACTTTTTATGGTTTTTACTATGGAGCATAAACAAAGTAGAGCATACTAGTAGTAAGAGTGACCTTGCTGCCCTGGTCGTCTCGCTCGGCGGTCTGCAGCACGCGGTGCTTACTGTCGGCGGGCAGATACTCGCAGATCTACGATAGGGGTAGGGTGTAAACACTAGTAGTAAGAGTGACCATGCTGCCCTGGTCGTCTCGCTCGGCGGTCTGCAGCACGCGGTGCTTACTGTCGGCGGGCAGATACTCGCAGATCTACGACAGTGGTAGGGTGAATATACTAGTAGTAAGAGTGACCTTGCTGCCCTGGTCGTCTCGCTCGGCGGTCTGCAGCACGCGGTGCTTACTGTCGGCGGGCAGATACTCGCAGATCTACGATAGGGGTAGGGTGTAAATACTAGTAGTAAGAGTGACCTTGCTGCCCTGGTCGTCTCGCTCGGCGGTCTGCAGCACGCGGTGCTTACTGTCGGCGGGCAGATACTCGCAGATCTACGATAGGGGTAGGGTGTAAATACTAGTAGTAAGAGTGACCTTGCTGCCCTGGTCGTCTCGCTCGGCGGTCTGCAGCACGCGGTGCTTACTGTCGGCGGGCAGATACTCGCAGATCTCCGGGATGGGGAATACTATCTGTTCCATGCTGCGGTCCGTTCGGACTATCTGTTGGGATAACCACAAAGATTTAAGATAGTATGTTTGTAAATATCTTTCTAAGCAAAATCATCAAGTATACTTACTTTTCAAGAGTATTTTACTTAAAAGTAACGAGTATAAATACTCGCAAGTAAAAAGTATAAATACTTTCAAGTAACAGGTAAGAATACTCGTAAGTAACAGGCAATATTACATTATGTACGGAATATCATTTCATATTTACCACTAGCTTTTCATTAAAGGAAAACATCGTGAGGAAACCTGCATACATTCGCGAAGAAATTCAAAGGTATGTGAAGTCCCCAACCCGCATTGGGCCAGCGCGGGGACTATAGCCCAAACTCTCTCATGCTTGAGAGGAGGCCTGTCCCCAGCAGTGGGACGTATATAGGCTAAATTATTTTATTTTTTACTTTAATATTACATTACGATACAAATGCGAAAGGGAGTGTTTTAAATCGTCACGAGTTGCGAATACAATACAGTATTTTCGACGTAGGCACGTATTGAGCTAGTTACCGCACTAGGGCGGTAAAGTAGCATCACAATATATGTACTGTAAAAATTGTAACAAATAACAAGTGTAAATAATGACAGTAACAGGTATAAATACTAGTTTGTGTACCTCTATCTGCGCCGTGTGAGTACGGTAGTACTGCAGCGCGAGCTGGTGCTGGTGCGCGGCCGCGGGCGTGGCGCGCACCAGCGCGGCCAGCTCCTTGTTGTGGCCGGCCAGCTGGTGGCACAGGATGTAGATGTTGTGGCCCACCTGACAACACACACAATACATCACATTTCCAACTGGGAACTAACAATAACAAGTTTGTATGTGATAAGTACAAACCTCGATAATACGCAAGCAAACCCTTTATTCTTCCGTTAAGTTGATTTATCCCAGTTTTTATTGGCTCTTTCGTCTGGTTTCATGGTATAACAACGGGGAGACATCGTTTTTTGTGGTCGAATAGACCGATGCGAGACCGACGTGTTCTATCACCTTGGTCCACCTAAAACAGCGCTTTAAAAAAACACGACGAGATAACTTACTTCCTTAGGAGACACGCCTTGCACGGGCGCGTCGTCCTCCGAGTCGGAGTCGGCGTCCGGCGCGTGCTCCTGATGGAAGGCAGAGCACGCCACATCTACCTGCGGGACAATTCGTCTGTTCAGTGCACATACACCGAACACGTGACAGGCGCCCGCGACCCAGTTTAGTTTGGCGATGCGGCCGGCTGTACAAATCAGTGTACTTTTCGGATTCTTAGCGACCGGGTGCATTCAAAACAAATAACTATTTTATTAACATTTATTTAACATTCACATTAACATTTTAGAGTTAACTTAGGTAACATTGTAGAACAATAAACATTTTTACCGAGACTCTCCGGACTTTCAACAACCACCGCAAGCTACCATCCTCAACATTGTCTTTGTTAATAGTTATAGGCCATGTACGAACTATGCACCCACAGAGGTGGGCTAAACTAGCGACAAGGTGGGTACTACAACGTAAACACCGGAGTTATCGGCCTAGGAGGAGATGGCGGTACGACCTGGACGCATTTCTCAGCAACTGGACGGATACTGCACTCAATTGGGAAGATTGGAAGTCTAGTGGGGAGGCGTTTGCAGTTCATCCTCACGCCTAAATTGTCGCGCAATGTGCGGTTTAAGAGATATTTCCTTCCGGGGACGCTCTGGCTGTGGAATTGGCCCTGACGAGGTTTTCCCGAGGGTCTACAGTATATGTAAATACATTGGTAATATACTTATACCATAACGAAGCGATATTTGTCTCCGAAATAATTAATTCCTGTCAAAAAATTCAATCAAATTTTGAACTGTTGTACATTGTATTTGAGGTTTTCAAAACAAGAGTATTTGTTACATACCAGCTGGCGTGGGTTCATATTATAAAGTATCCTCTCGGCATTATTCTCAGAATCATTTCTGCTTTCCATAATGGCGAGGAGAAGTTTAGAAGCGTTGTTCTTCAGTTCCAGCACTAGCTCCATCCTTGTCTTGCCGAGGGGGTTGATGTCGTTCAGAATGAGAGCGGTGATGATGTCGAGACCGTTGCTCTCGTGCGTCGCTATGCAGTTTTGGTTCTCGTGGCAGGGGCCTGGGAGGAAAATTCGGTATAATTTACGTGTTTTAAAAAAGAAAGCTATAACATAAATCTGTGGCGTTCTATGGTGCATTGTAGGAGAGGACGGAAAACCGCTAAAAGATGGACGAGTGCGTTCAAATAATACGAGTCCATCTTTAGCGTTTCCGGCCGAGGCATTACATATTGCTTTTCACGACTACTGCGAGGAAATAAGAAAACATTTGCATAACTATAAGTACCAGCCCGCGATTTCTCTGGTAGCAAATTACTAACCACTGCCTGTGCTGTCTCTTGAATTTCGGTAGGCGTCAGCGTAAGAATATCATTTTCTTCACTAGAAGAACTCATTTTTATAGCGAGAGTAGATACGTGTTTCTTGTATTTTTAGTCAAACACAATTTACACTATCCAATTCAGTAAGTATTTTCAGATCCCGCCTTTTTTACTTTTTTTATCACTTTTAAGAGGCGTTTTTCTGTTATTTGCTTCAAACCGACTCTAAACTTAGAAGCGTTAAGCTGCTAAAAAAACCACAAACAGCTACAAAAGTAAAAAACGCCTTAAGCGTGAACTGAATGGATAATTGTTAAAAAAAAGAACTAAATGGTTTTGACATTTCCTTTTTTTTTAAAACAAGAAATTGGTCCTATAAATAACCTAATTTTATTTTTGAAGGAAAAAGTTGTACCAAAAAAGACCTTTTATTGATTTTTATGTTTTAAATGATACTCATTGCTGTAGCGAACCGTCACCAATGACAGATGATGATAACAATGAAACATTGTAGTAGTGGTGGTTCAGGTGCTACAGCTATTGCCTACTTTCCAGCTTGGTTTTAGACCATCTATTGCCACATTTCCGAACAGTGGCGTGAAAAGTACTTTTGTCAAAACGCAAGGCCATTCCGAACAATTTTTACAATGAATTCAACCCCGATTACAATTTTTTCACGGTTTTTTCTTTACGATCCTTTCTACGATTTCGACAATAGTAAAAATTAATGGCAGCTCAAAAGTGAAGCAAGCATGTGTGTCTGTTTTTTATCGGATCATGTTCATCATCATCATCATCATATCAGCCCTTTATCGCCCACTGCCGAGCATAGGCCTCTCTTCTAGTACGCCACTTGTCCCGGTCCTGAGCTAATCTCATGTTATGAACCTAAAAGTTCTTTAACAGATTAATGACTAGGATCCGTCAAGGCATTACAAGTTAGAAGCATTTATCCAAAGTGAGGGTACATTTTTATGGCATTACCAGTTGTTTAGTGCATTGATTCTGACCTTGACAGTACTCCGTGAGGGTCTCCAGGGTCTGGTTGATGAGCGCCACGTTGCCCTCGTTGATGTACAGCCCCAGCAGCCCCAGGCCTCCGGTGGTGGAACCACAGATGCAGTCCAGGAACATGAGGGTCTCGGAGACCAGGTTGTAGTTGGATTTGTTGTTCTGATTGCGGAGGAGGTTCTGAAATGTAACACAATTAGTGAATCTCTGTGCAATTATTACGAATTAACTACAACTTAAACAACAAAGACGCCCAGCTTTTCAAAGACTGCATATACAATAGAAATAGGTGTGGGTGCCACCGTTAACTTTAGAGGTTAGGGCTTATGGCACTTATGGTGTTAGCCGCGAAAGCTGTCAGTTAAAATCCGGTCTCGGCCACTGGAGGGCTTTGTTACTTTTTGTTCGTAGCACCTATTTTAGATTCCAGCTTTTAGGTTTAAACTAGTAGCTCGCTCTGTCGTCCACCATTTAGAAAACTTTCCAAAAATTTCATAATACTAATCGAACCTGCACACAAAATTTCATAAGAATCGGTTGAAAGATGCAACCAGTAGAGAAAAACAGCTGAAAAGACATTCGAAAGTATTTTTTCCCAAGTTGCTCCTATTGCAGGAGACTCATACTAAGGATGAACAAGATCTTCTTAAAAGGGGAACCATCCCAGGATACAATGTGGTTCATGCAATAAATCATGCTCAGTACGGTGTGGCAACCTACGTGAACGCCAACATTACGGATGTCGAAGTGATCACAGAATACTGTAACAGCGGCCCTGATGTTTATGCCTCCACAGTTAAAATTAAAGACCTCACTGTTGTGAATGTATATAAACCACCAACGTGTACATGGTCAGCGAATATCGCCATCTCCTCACATCCCTGCGTGTATGCGGGTGACTTTAATAGCCATCATACCATGTGGCGTTATAACAGGACCGACCGAAATGGCATTCAACTGATGGAATGGGCAGAAAATAACAATCTCCACCTTGTCTTTGATGCGAAAGATAAGGGGTCCTTCAGGTCTGCACGCTGGAGAAAGGATTATAATCCTGACCTTACCTTTGTTACCGGTGACTGTAACGGAATGCCTCTCAATACGTCTCGCAGGGTCCTTACAGATTACCCAAACAGCCAACATCGTCCGGTACTTGTGGAGATTGGAATCAGAATACCAATATCGAACTCGATGCCTCTACCTCGATGGAATTTCCAAAAAGCTAAATGGCCCGGGTTCACGGCAGGCATGGAGGCCGCAATACGATGGATACCTCCTGTGGCAGAAAACTACAAACGCTTCACCAATCTCCTGTATGCTACAGCAAAAAGGAACATTCCAAGAGGTTACCGCAAATCATATACACCCTGTTGGTCGCAAGAGAGTGAACAGCTATACAGAGATTACATGAGAACCGGGGACCATGAAGTAGGTGCCGAACTTATCCAGTCGCTAAATGAGAACAGACGAGAAAAATGGATTAAAACAGTTGAGGCCATGGATTTTAAAACGTCTAGTAGAAAAGCCTGGAGAGTCCTAAACAAGCTAACTGGAAAATCAGGGTTCAAGTCCAACTCAGCATCACAACTACTTACTAACTCCATAGCAACCAGAATTGTCGATGTGTCTCGAGTGAAAGGCCCAAAACTAGAAACCAAAAGCATCAATCTCCAGGCTTCCCAACTTAAACCTACGTTGCAGAACAATGATGAACTATCATGTGACTTCACGCAAGATGAAGTGGACCAAGTTCTTAAACAACTGCCTCTTGGAAAGGCGTCAGGTATCGATGGCATCTGCAACGAGTTTTTGAAACATCTTGGGTCAAAATTTCGGAGGTGGCTTCGGGCATTCTATTCTAACATGTTACAGCGAAATACACTGCCGCCGGGCTTCAACCGCTCAAAAGTGATTGCTATACTTAAGCCAGAAAAGGACCCTCAAGACCCAAAAAGCTATCGCCCTATATCACTTTTGAGCTGCGTGTATAAAGTCCTTGAAAGGCTGATTTATACTCGTATAAGACCGCTTATAGACAATGTCACTCCAGTAGAACAAGCAGGATTCCGCAGCGGACGAAACTGTGCAGACCAAGTACTTTCGCTAACAACCCACATAGAGGCGGGTTTCCAAAATAAACTAAAGACCGTCGCAGTTTTTATTGACCTGTCAGCCGCGTACGATACTGTGTGGAGAATAGGCCTGATGTACAAACTTATGAGGACGGTGCCCTGTAAAAGATTGGTGGGGCTTATCAACAATATGCTGAGTAACCGTGAATTCACCGTTCGCCTTGGTGATAAGCAGAGTCGTGTACGAACACTCAACAACGGACTTCCGCAAGGCTCTGACCTAGCCCCGCTCGTCTTTAACTTGTATACACATGACATCCCAGCAACCACCAGTCGAAAGTTTATATATGCAGATGACATTGCAATCACCAGCCAAAGTACCCACTTTGAACCATCGGAAGAGATATTAAACAGAGACTTGGGCACGCTTGAACGATACTTCAGAAAATGGCGCCTGGTACCTAACGCAAGTAAAACAGAAGTAACAACATTTCATCTCTGCAATAAAGCAGCCAAGTACCAACCTCATATAACATTATCAGGGAAAACTATACAGTACAACCCAACGCCTAAGTACCTGGGCGTGACCCTCGACCGCAGCCTTACGTACGCGCCACATATAGAAAAGCTGGGTAAGAAACTCCAAACCCGAAATAATATCCTGCACAAGCTATCGGGTACTACTTGGGGAGCAAATGCTGATGTCCTTCGAACCACCTGCCTCAGCTTGGTGTACTCAACAGCAGAGTACTGCGCGCCGGTGTGGCTCAACAGTGCGCATGTGCATCGGGTGGATGTGCAACTGAGACAAGCTATGAGATGCATAACAGGAACCATCAAGAGCACCCCCGTAGAGTGGCTACCTGTGCTGAGCCACATAGCTCCTCCGCACTTAAGAAGGCAACATGCTTTGGTCCGAGAAGCTCAGAAGATTCTGGCCAACCCAAATCTACCCGCCTACGACGATCTCAAGAACCCTCCACCCAACCGGCTGATTTCACGTCAACCGCCACATAAGACTGCCTCGATACTCTTAAACACCTCCTTCGACGTTAATGAGAGATGGGCCCACGAATGGAACGAGAACTTGCCCGCCAACCTAAGGACAAACATCGACCCTCTAGAAAAACCAGCAGGCTTCTCACTACCCAGACGAAATTGGTGCCAGTTAAATCGCCTACGAACGGGTTGGGGTAGAAGTCGTGAGTTTCTGCACAGATGTGGCTGGAGAGAGTCGCCAGCATGCGGATGCGGGGCTGCGGTGCAGAGCATGGACCACATTATCCGCGAATGCCCACTCACCAAATACCAGGGCAACCCCGGGGACTTGTTCACCCTAGACAACAATGTCACCCAATGGATCCAGCAATTGGGCGTACTGCTATAATATACTATACTCGTATATCATATTATGAACAATTGTATTTTTGCCATACGAATAAATAAATTTTCCCAAGTTAGAACGGAGAATGAATTATACCTGTAGGTCCGGGTTGTGGTTCTCGCAGAGCAGGCTTCATTACAGACACTTTAGCTCAGCGGTCGGCAACCTTTTAGCAGCCAAGGGCCACATAGCAGTTAACGAAGTGGAAGCGGGCCGCACTTTGTTAATATTTATGACTTTATCAGACATTGTCATTTGTCAATATTACATACAAAATAGCCAGGGAAGCTCACGAGCCGCAAGTTAGAGGTTCGCGGGCTGCATGTGGCCCGCGGGCCGCTGGTTGCCGACCGCTGCAGTTTAGCTGGTAGCACGTCAGAACTGTCTTGCTTCTTTTGTGCCATTTTTTTTTCTAGAACCTTCTTTAAACAACAAATACCTGTAGGTCCGGGTTGTGGTTCTCGCAGAGCAGCTGCAGGAATCGCAGGATGGGCTTCATGACGGATACTTTAGCTGGGAGCACGTCAGAGCTGCCGGCTTCTCGCTTCTTCTCCGCCATTATTTCTTCTAGGACAGTTGTGCCTGTAGAACGGGTTATTTCTTATTTATTCTTAGATACACGCTGTAATATAGTATGATATAGTCTCACAGTGTTACAAACGCTAAGTGACATCAGAAACGAGGTCCCATTTAGTTGTGAGCCGTTTTAGGGGAAACCAGAATATCGAAGTAAAATAGAGTATTAGCTCAATTTCTGAATCAACAAATAAATGAGAAAATTTTATGGTTTTAAACATTTTTTCCGTAGGTATAATTGATTCTTATATAGCAGCAAATCTTTTGTCGAATCGACGATAAGGGCCTTAAAAATTACCTTAAATACAGCGGAGAGCAGACTTGTGGCCAGGGGCATATTTACCCTAGGGCCATCCGGGCCATGGCCCGGGGCGCCAACCCCCGGGGACGCCGCCCCTGGCACAAGACAGCACCACTTTTCTCGGTCCCGTGCGACCTTTCGCCAATTGTTGTTGATCTAAAAACTGTGAATGAGGTTTTTTAAGAAGGCTTACCGTGTGACATGGTGTGTATGTCGGAGTAAGCGTGGACAGCGGTACCACACGCGTTGGTCACCTCGTCATCCATCTCCTCGCCCACTACCAGCGGCCCGGTCGGGGTTTTGCCTGTAAAAATAATCATTTTACCTAACTAGCTATTCCCGTGCGAGTTGGAGGGTCTGCCATCTAGTGCTCTGAATCGAAAGCGAAAACAGTTCACGCTTCTAAGTGCTGCCCCCTACACTTCACGCTGCCTGTATTGAGCATAGTAGGGTCTGCCATCTAGTGGCTTAAATGTAAACATGGAAACTTGACATAATGCTTGGCGCTTCTGTGCTACCGCCTACAGTTTATGCACGCTCCCATTATGGGCCCAAAGACCTATTGAAGATCTCGGCCGGTGATACTAGAATTTATCACTATTTTCTCTTTCGCGCCACTTCGCATCTGTAGGTTAAAAGGGGGGTCAGATCTTTGAGTGTCTCATCACTTCAGTGCGACCAACCAGACACTGCTCACGGCATGATCAAGGAGTAAAAGTCAACGGCATATAACGAAACGTATTCTTTTTTTTTCTTTACCGTCAAGCAAAAACATCTGGGTGGCCCGGATAAATTATTTGTAATATAAAGACCAATCACTCACCGAAAACTTTATCAGTGAAAAAGGTGTTCTTTGTGCTGAAATAAGCTGATTATAATTTATTGTTACCGTCAGTGATAGGCTGCTTGTGTTTGTCGGCGTGTTGCCGCTGCTTGTCGCCGGTGGCCGCGGAGGACGTGCTCGCCGCGAGGGATTTGATCTCCTGCTGTGCTTCGCGCATCTTGTCGTAAAACACCTGCCAACAATCATACATAATAAGCTAACGATGACAAAAAACCAGTCAAGTGCGAATCGGACTCGCGTTCCAAGGGTTCCGTACATTACACTATTTTTAACAATGCATTTCTAATTTGGAACGTGAACGAAATGTCTGTAAAAAACCCGTAGGGGTCGGAACAAAAACTAAGTACTTATGTAATTAAGTCCGACTCACGCTTGACTGCACTGTTCGTTGCAGGTTTTCCTGTCATCTATAGGTAAAGAATTATTTTGTGTATTTTTTTCAAATTGGGGGATGGTCGGACAGACGGACAGACCGACAGACGCACGAGTGATCCTATACGGGTTCCGTTTTTTTCCTTTTGAGGTACGGAACCCTAAAAATTAAGCATATTGAGAGGTTATTGTAGTAAGTCATGAACTTTAACACACTGCGAAAACATCAGTTGGTTGGTTTGGGTGGCTTGTTGACTATTTACAAGAGTGCATTGTGTACTTCGATAACTTCGCGTGCCGTCAACTCACTTGCTTTTTATGCGACCCTCGTACTCGTTGCGAAAATTACAGATCGAGTGCATAATTGTTTTCCATCGTATTTTCTCGGAAACGTTCGTATTTGTCATGCTACTTCAGTCGACCTTAGTACTTTTTGTACCGAGACTGACTGAAATAGCCAAGACACGTTCGTACGTTTCCGTGAAAATAATTATGCACTAAATCTGTAGGTACTGAACTTAAATTAGGTAATTGAAATTGCAAAAACGATTGCACGACCGTGTGAAACCATTACTTTGTCTATAAGAAACAAAAAAGCATATATACTACTGTAATTTTACAATACCTTCAAGAAAGATTGTGAAATTTCTCCATTCTGCAGTTTGGTGAATATACTCGATTGGATTGTGGGGTTGCCTCCTTCCAGTAACGCGATACCTAAAACAGCGAAAACACAATATATTAAATTTGACGTTATTAGCTAACAGTCATTATTAGAATAAAGAAGAATGCTAGCGGCGTCGATCCAATTTTCCAACTTAAGTAATTTGGTCGGAAAATACAATGAAGAGCACCGATAATGAGTAATATAATATTAGGTATTGAAATTTCTTCATTTAGATTCCAAATTACAAGATACCCTTTTTCACTCACCCAACTGTATCGCCTCAAGGAAGATGGCCGGTCGGTTGGTGCTCTTGATGACGAGGTCCACCACCAGGTCCGAGGCCCCCTCGTGGTTCAGGTGGACCTGCACTTGCGCCAGGGTCTGCCCGGTCCGCATTAAAACTTTCGCTGTACGTGAAAAAAAAGTGTAAGGTTGGTGTTTACCAACTTATTATTATTGTTTAATAATGTGCCATTATGAGTATTATGACATAGATTAGAGTATTATTGGAATAATAATTGATATTGAAATTCTGGGTGAAAATACTGACGAATCGTGTACCGAACTTGTAAAATAGTTAAGGAGAATGTATCATGAAGCATCGTAAAGGTCAGCTGTCGAGATTAAATTACTAAATCAAGTTGTACTTAGCCCGGGGTCTACGATAATATTTAAATAAACAATTACATTTAATATCCAATGTATTTTCTGATTTTTAAATTGCAGAAGTGTTTACAAAAACATCACTAGAGTTAAACGAAGACAAGTCTGCAGAGATTTTGACAGCACAAGCAGTGCTGGTGTTATTTTAAACGTCAAACTTCTATGAAATTATGACGTTAAAATAACACTGGCATTGCGTGTGCTGTCAAAATCTCTGCAGACTTTTCTTGGTCTAACTCTATTATCATAGGCGGACAGGTAATCAAAGTTCATTCCGTTTGACACAAATGCGAAGCCAATCAGTCTGCGAACACGTGAAAGCAGCAATACCATTTGCGTAGCGGTGTCATTTATAATGCTCTTCACGGATAACGAAGCTCAATACAGGTATCGTATATTCAAAACAAGGTATTTTGCTTTGCCTGTCTACTAGCAAAACTGTATATTTTTTACACGTGTAGTTTAAAACAGCGTGACGTGAAGCCATAATCTAACACACATGCATTTGAATATAAATGTGTACATTGGTGTTATATGTTGCATACAATGGAGTGGCACAGTTTTATAAATGGTAATATAGGTACTCAGATTCCATTCATGAGTAATTTGAATAACCCACTTTAAATGTTTAGTGCGTCCACTATACTAAATACATTAAAAAAGGCACTCAAGTTTATTTGTCAAAATTACCTCGACATGTTTTTGTGTAACCAATTTTAATATATCTAATGTGTATGATGTGGAGAAAACCGTCTGTCGGGTAAAACCGTCTACAAGCTCTTTCGTCGCTTCTAATTCTTGCGTTTGTACACATACTCCACTTACAGTCGGTAGAGCAGAAGCCTTCCATTCTTCCTTCCCTTCTGACTGTATCTGATCGAAGTTACGTATCCAAATATGTATGTGTCGCTTAACTTCAAACTAGGGTAAATCCATTCGACCCTCTCAGCAAATATCTACCCTATTACCTTTTCTTAGTACCAAAATCGCATAATCTGACAGATGGATTTACCCGAGTTTGAAGTTAAGCGACTCATAAGAGAGTTCTTGTCCTATAACGGTCTTCCCAACCAAAAATGCTATATGCCGATCTTCTCCACATTGACTAAATAATTTCAATTTCACAACATACAATGATCGAATATGTTTCTAAAACTGTGCCAGCAGTGCTTTTCGTGAAGCCTGTGATGAACCCACCTGATTTCTGCATGGTCTGATGGTTTTCTGCGGCACATGCGTTAAATCAAACAAAAATCGTCTCAACTATGCATGAAATAAGAACCAATGTCGTCAGGCACTTATTTTCATTTACACAGATTTCTAGGTTATTGTAATAATTATTCTAAGGAAAGCCACAGGCGTAAAATATAGTTCTTTTGAGCATATCAAGGTTCTAAAGGCGAGCTGATTAAAGTCAAATTAATCAACGATATATTTTGAAATAAATAATTATTGATATATATAATGTTAAAGTAATTATTTAAGTTAGGCAACATCAAATTAGGTAGCATTTAAGGTAAAGAGATTAGCTTAGCTCAAATATCATTATAACTACGCCTGTGGCAATGACAAGTAATTTCTAATCATCATAATGTGCATATTTTGAATATTAACTTTTCACAATTCTATTTATGAATTTATAGTTCGTTTTTTTAGCATTAGAAATAAGGTAAACAAACTTGACGTGTCTTTTAATTGAAAAACACATTTTAAAAATAAGTTACGGCAAATATGTAACAATTATGAATCTAATACGAATATACGATCGATACGATCATTTATATTCTTCTGCTTTCATAAGTAATAGTTATTGATTTTTAAAAAGCGTTTTTCAATTAAAAGATATGTCAAGATCGCTTACCTTTTTTGAAGTTCTTTCTAATGCTAAAAAAAACGAACTATAAAGAAAACGAATGTCACTAAACCACATTAATTTATTCTAGTGTTAAAGAGGTGAAGTTTAAATACTATTTCTAAATAGTAACGTTAAATTTATTAGTAATTCCTGTGCTAGTTCTAAGTGCATTTACTAAGAACATTTCTATTAGACGAAGAATTTTCTGTTAGCAACAGTATGTTTTTGAGCGTATCGTGTACATTCATGGTATTAGATGGCATTTCACCAGTTATTAATCATAATATAATTATATGTGATGCCGTCTTCGTCAGCTGTCGTATGTGCCTCTCATGGTGGTCCCACATTAGCTGTTATAAAATGTGATATAACATTGTGTGACAGGGACAACATAAAACACTATCAATACTATTATGTTGTCCCTGTCACACAAATAACGAAATGTTATACCTATAACACTTTATAACAGCCAATTTGGGAGCACCATTAAAATATTGCACTATTTTACGCGTTAAATGATTGCATGATTGGCTCTTAGCGAGACATAACTGTAATAAAAAAAACTGGAGTGACTCATTTAATATGAGAACATAAAAATCCATGTGAATATCCACAATACGCTCTTATCGCGTAGATGTACGAGTATCATTAATTCCCTCTAACATTATAACTACAAGTATATCCATTGTAAGTAAGTTTGCTTACCACCGGGACCGTGCGTGACGGCGATGGAGCTGAGCGGAGGCTGGATCTTGGGCTCCGACTTGCGGTTCACGAAGTATTGCGAGAGCAGCTTGTTGCGGAGTTGGTTGCCCTGCGAGATGACACGTATACAACGAAATGTACTTATATATAGTGTAAAGAGATAATGGACACGTTTGTGATGCCAGGGGATAGTAGAGTTGGACCAAGAAAAGTCTGCAACGATTTTGATAGCACACACAGTACAAGTGTTATTTAAACGTCATAATGTTATAGAAGTTTGACGTTTAAAATAACACTTGCACTGCGTGTGCTATCAAAATCGTTGCAGACTTTTCTTGGTTTAACTCTATGAATGCCGTCAATATTGTAACGAAAAATGACGAGAACGGTATTAATCAAATTGTAAGGGTCAGTTGCATCAACCACATTTCAACGACACTCATCAGTTTTCTATGAAACTTTACATAGGTACAAAAATATAGCAAATTTACGAATATTTTATTTATTTTATTTAATCTTTATTGCACATAAGAAAACACACTGTACAAAAGGCGAACTTAATGCCATAAGGCAATCTCTACTGCAGTCAACCTTTAGGCAAAGCAGGTAAGTTGTAGGCGGTGCAAAAACTTGTGACATAGATGATACAATTAGGTACCTGTACGAACACAATACAATCATAAGAAATACACAAGCATATATAAATAATATTGATGCAAATACATATACGAGCCCCGATGCATATGTTTTCGTCTAGTCAGACCATTTTTTGAGGTTCTCGCGTTTGTACAAAAATAATGTTTTAGTTTAAAAATCACTAATATTTAATGCTTATACTAATGTAGTTTCATTTTATATGGTAATATTCTACAATAACTAAATCCAAATACAAGAAATACCGTTTGTACTGAAAGGAAAAAAATAACATTTTTTATTTGACGGGTAGGAATATAACAGATGTGAAAAGGGCTATTACAAGGGAAAGCAACACGGCTCTGCCAATGTACTGACAATTTTGTTTCGAGCCCATGCATGCAACAGTGCTGTAGGAGAGGACAATATAATTTGGGCAACGTTTTTGAAAATAACATTTTTTCAGTAATAAAAGCCTCATGCAATTTTATTATACGATCAAAATAAACTAGATTAAACATTACTATTATGGTTCCCATTACTGGGTCATTTTATGTTCATGTGTAAAATTTATTAGAATAAACAAAATTGTTGTGTAGAACTAGACGAACTAATTTGCATCGGGGCTCGTACTACATACATACGAAATCAGATGAACTTACAAAGCTGAAACGCTAAGATTTTTCAGTACTGCCAGCAAAAGGGTACACTTAATGATTTTTTTAAAGCAAACCTGTTCGGACACTGTATTTTCTAGTGAATTGATTGTTTCACAATTCGTCTGGATTAATAAAAACGTAAGTGCCAGTAAATAAACGCTAAATGTAAGATTTGCCGGTTTGTTGTCGGTACCTTTTCCCCGTATTCCGGATCCACAGCCATCATCTCCCGTAACGTGCGCAGCACCTTCACGCACAGCTTCTCTTCCTTCTCTTCTAGAAGCTTCTCCGTGTGACGGATTAGTCTGGAAATAATACTTTCAACATGATTGTGCGAAAAACAGTTTGTTTTTATTTATTACCTTGAAAATAAACTATTCCCTGCAGTTGAAAACCACAGGGCCAAGGGTTTGCTTGTGTCGTAAATATAAAAAAAAATTACATCATTAACCAGACTACAACTTCCTTGAACCTGATCGTTTTTGAAAATTGGGTAAATATGTAGGCTGCACACGCGGGCTACAAAAACGTATCGAGACGCCTATTTAAACAAATTTCAACAATAAGGTCTTAATATATAGTTTTGGCGCTACATTGAAACACGACACAGATATGCCCAACACAAACATACAAAATTGCTAAAATCCTAACCATAACCCTTTCTTTTAGAATTGCCGTTTTTGCGTAAAAATACTAGTGTATTGAACTGATATTAAGTGGACATACCTGGATATAAAGATGCCTCTCGTGTTTTCCGCAGCGGCCTCGCCCGGACTCGTGAACAGCAGATGCGGTTTGTACAAGATGTCGACCAGCAACGACAGTTCTGCTTGTAACAGTGGTCGCAGTTGTTCTTCTAGCAGTGCCACTATCTCTTGTAGACCCTCCATTACTGATCTGTCGTTTTGTAGATTCGACTGTAAGAAAATAAGTAGTATTCAGTTATATTGTAAATAGGAGCGTAATTAAAAAAGTTAGTGGCGAACGTTAATATGACATTACTGTTATCTAAGGATGACCAATTTCTTGGTCCAATGTCGTTACGTCTCACTCTCTGATTAAGCAAAATGTGTGAAGCAAATACACATTAGACCAAGATATTGGACAGTTGGAATACCAACCTTACACAACCTTTTTTTGATCAAATAACAAGAGTGATCTTTTGTTATATTGTTTCAAGCAGGTGATGGGAGCAGTAGTGAAAGACAACTTCTTGAGCCAGAAAATGGGTTGAAATAACTTTCGGTCTAGATAAAATTAAAGATAAAACTGATTTCAGGCATCTGTGTAAACTATCGAGTTGTACACAGTGACAGTTACGTGTTGCGTTACATTATAGTTCATTAAATCGTTGTATAATGAATATTTCAGTTCAGTGTCATAAAAAACCAACATTAAATACTTTTTAGGAACTGGGGGAGGATCTTTATAGTGTTAATTAAAACTATTAAGAAATAGGAAAAACCGGGCAAGTGCGAGTCGGACTCGCGCACGAAGGGTTCCGTACCATAATGAAAAAAAAAACGGGAAAAAATGCAAAAAAAAAAACGGTCACCCATCCAAGTACTGACCACGCCCGACGTTGCTTAACTTCGGTCAAAAATCACGTTTGTTGTATGGGAGTCCCACTTAAATCTTTATTTTATCCTGTTTTTAGTATTTGTTGTTATAGCGGCAACAGAAATACATCATCTGTGAAAATTTCAACTGTCTAGCTATCACGGTTCGTGAGATACAGCCTGGTGACAGACAGACGGACGGACGGACGGACAGCGAAGTCTTAGTAATAGGGTCCCGTTTTACCTTTTGGGTACGGAACCCTAAAAACAGTTGTGTTAACAATAGTGACCTGAGAAGCCATTTTCTCCAGTTTGGAGGTCTTGGAGGCGAGCAGCCACTTGCTGGTCTGTCGGGAGAACTGCGCCACTTTCTCGAACACCGCCTGGATCTTGCCTTCCAGCTCTAGAGGTATCGCTATACTACGGGATTTTGCTGAAAACAAAGTTTGAAAATAAGTTTTTGTAAATATCCACTTCCATTTATACCCGAAATTTCGAGATTTCCCGGGGATTCGTTCACCAGTTCCGGTACTGGAAGAAAGTGCCCGTTCCCGGGTAAAATCAATTTCGGGAATTCCCGGGAGCATGCCCTAGTTTTGATACCGCTTGAACAACGAAACTCTCAAAGATCTGATGGCTTTCTATCCCAACTGGCACGAAAGCTCGCATAGTAAGTTAAATTAGTAAAAAAATATATGATATCGTTAACTATGTTGTTTCTTCTGGTACAAACAGCAACACTCTTAACTGTACATCGGTGGACCTTATGCCTATTGTAATAATGTCCACCGACGGACAGTTAACAGTGTGGGCGATGGTACCTCCGGTCTTCATCATTAGACCAGCTTGTCGATACCAACGCCAACATTACATTTCCGAAATTATGTTATATTCTAGCCCCCTTATTCATAAACGTTTACTAAAGTTGACAAGCCGATAATAATCGTTTGTCCCTTTCCATCATACCAATACGTCGGAAAGGGACAAACGATTATTATCGGCTTGTCAACTTTAGTAAACGTTTATGAAGAAGGGGGTATGTCAATCAGACAACGCTCTGGTTCATATCTTGCATGGTATCCAGAGTCAGCATGTAAACAATATATTAAGACGTACCGACTTCGCTAAGGGTCCGGATGCACTTCTCCACATTAAGCTTTTGAGGGGGAGTCAGCCAGGGGCACTGGTAGATGCGGAACGTCGTCTGTAGCAGCTTCACGAAGATAGACTGCCGCGTCTGCGTACATGAATAAATATAAATAATTGTGGGACAATCTTACACAGATGCCTAGCTCCACAGGAAGCTAAATAAGGCGTAATTATTTTGTGCCTGTTTATCTTGGCCCACTTAAATGCTACTTTCTGAACTGAATTAGACCCAATGATTCACGCTAAATACGCTGCACGCTGCACTACATGACTCCAGCTCGCTGGCAAACCTTGAGTTCAGATTCCTGAACTTAGTCTCTGATATTTTAATAAAATGCTCATATACTTACACAAATCAACAGCGATCCGTTGGAATGCGTGAACAAACCAGGAATTAATTAGATTATAATACAAAAATTAACACCATTTCGATGCGAGAACCGTAGATACATAATGGTTACCGATGAAGCTAGCAAAAATTCCCATAACAATTTTGTAATTTTGTAAAACGCTCAGTAGGTATACTGGGTCAAGCAGATCTTGTCAGTAGAAAAAGGCGCGAAATTCAAATTTTCTATGGGACGATATCGTTTCGCGCCTACATTTTTCAAATTTGCCGCCTTTTTCTACTGACAAGATCTGCTTGACCCAGTATATATTAGGCCTACTGTGCTCCCACTGTTACTGGATACTAATATGTCACACTAGTACCTGCACAGTGGTGCTCTGGTCGCTGAAGGGCGAGTTGAAGAACGTGCATATTGTCTGAACTAGCACGTCGGTCACGTAGTTCACCCAGGCCTTCTGTGCTCCGCATGTGGTAGCTGCCGGCTCCTCGGACGTGCCTGGGACTGGATACAAATGTTTTAAGAGCGGTGACAATCTCACTGTACTGTACTGTTGCCAGTTGCCGATACGCACTGTATAATACCCACTTTTAAAATAAATAAATCGCTTTGTTTTGTTTTAGATTATATTTTATGCTATTCGTGCACTCAGTAAATAATGTATATAATAAATAAAATAAATAAATAAAGTTTTATTTTCAGGCATCACGTACAGTAAATAGTACACCCATATCAAACTAAAATGTTTGTTTGTATTTCTCTATGTAAGTGATTTATAATTCTTTTGGAGAAATAAATTCTTAAACCATAAACCATAGAGCAAATAAACACTAACCCACTTATTCATATCGCGCTACAAACCCCAATTAGCTAATAATCGTTTGTCCTTATCTGTCATTTTGACTTACGTGTTTGTAAGAAAGGGATAAAACAAATAACTAAATCAGGCCCGTATAGTTTTATGAATAAGGGGGTAAATAAATAATTCAAAATTAAGTCACTTTCTGATGAAGCAAAACAACGGTCACCCGCTCTGAGCAACAGCGCTAGCTACCGAACGCCCTCATGACTTAGGGCTGATTTAGACGGCGCGCGAACTCGCATGCGATTTTAGTTACATTGCGGACTGTTGGTTACGTCCAATTCAATCGACCGATCAAGAGCATGTAATGAAACAATGAAAAATATAGCAATGTAATGAAACTCGCATGCGAGTTCTCGCATCGTCTAAATCAGCCCTTATGGTCGTGAATGTAGCGGGTATAAAAACTTACAAGCGACTTGCAAATGCGCGTCTCCTTGTAGTATCGCCCGCATGTCTTGTAGGAACGAGCGCTCAAACAAGTCCCACATGTAGTTGCTGGAGTATATCTCCTTCATCTCCACTTCGGTGTCGATGTAGCAGTGGTTTAGGAAGCCTACGTACGCTTCGTCTTATGGTCGTGAATGTAGCGGGTATACAAACTCACCAGCGACTTGCAAATGCGCGTCTCCTTGTAGGATCGCCTGCATGTCTTGTAGAACGAGCGCTCGAACAAGTCCCACATGTAGTTGCTGGAGTATATCTCCTTCATCTCCACTTCGGTGTCGATGTAGCAGTGGTTTAGGAAGCCTACGTACGCTTCGTCTTATGGTCGTGAATGTAGCGGTATACAAACTCACCAGCGACTTGCAAATGCGCGTCTCCTTGTAGGATCGCCTGCATGTCTTGTAGGAACGAGCGCTCGAACAAGTCCCACATGTAGTTGCTGGAGTATATCTCCTTCATCTCCACTTCGGTGTCGATGTAGCAGTGGTTTAGGAAGCCTACGTACGCTTCTTCTTATGGTCGTGAATGTAGCGGGTATACAAACTCACCAGCGACTTGCAAATGCGCGTCTCCTTATAGTATCGCCTGCATGTCTTGTAGGAACGAGTGCTCGAACAAGTCCCACATGTAGTTGCTGGAGTATATCTCCTTCATCTCCACTTCGGTGTCGATGTAGCAGTGGTTTAGGAAACCAACGTACGCTTCTTCTTATGGTCGTGAATGTAGCGGGTATACAAACTTACCAGCGACTTGCAAATGCGCGTCTCCTTGTAGGATCGCCTGCATGTCTTGTAGGAACGAGCGCTCGAACAAGTCCCACATGTAGTTGCTGGAGTATATCTCCTTCATCTCCACTTCGGTGTCGATGTAGCAGTGGTTTAGGAAGCCTACATACGCTTCTTTGACCTGGAAAAATCGAATCGTATAAAAATTGCATTAAAATAAAAATCAAAATTAACTGCGAAAATTAACCTGAGATTTGGTTGTAGCAACCATAATTTACAAGTTGTCAACTACGGCGCGTAGTATCAAACGTATGTATGACAGCGCTCTCACACAACGCAACTTATGGAAAACTGGTTTTCAATTTCGTAGTTGACAATTTGCCATTCTTGGGTAGCCACGTGTGAGAAAGGCCTTAAATCAAGAGGATATATTAGCTGAGGCCCTTCTCAGATTTGAGAATTTTAGGTACCTACCTCCGTCGCGCTGACAGGGGCGGCTCCTAAAATTAGTGCGATAAGGACAACTGCAACTTAGGCGAAAAATCCTGCGTAAAAATCTCAGAAATCGAGGCTTCCTTCTCATTATTTTCCTCCTCCAAAACTTAACCAATCGTAACGAAATTTTGGGAACGGAATGAGAAAGAAATTATCTGTGTCTGACCGTCTTGATTTTTGCGTTTATTGTTGCCAATTTTGTATGCTAGTCGTCTGTTTACGTCGCATTCATATGACCGTTTTTAGCGCTATTTGAAGTAACCTAGTTCTTATAAAATCAAGTATATCAAAAAAAGCGAAACATATAGACACAGATACTGGTAGTATTGAACATAATATATAAAAAAAATTACTCATCTAGGGCCAAAATCTCGAGAACGTTTGTATGGAAAAATTACCACTAATGTGGATACATTATTGGATCTTAAGATATGTAAATCTCCGCTCACCTCTGATCGCGGTCCCAGTTTGTGAGTAAGTTATCAATATTGTGTTACCTCTGGTATACAGTCCGGGTGCGTGATCATGGAGACGATGTCGTCGAGCGGCAACAGGCTGTGACATTTTATCTCGGTGTACACGTTCTTGCCCATCGTGCAACATGTCAGAAGCTTCACCAACTGGATGTGGTATCTGGAAGAAAATTATTTAAGTAAACATTAAAGCAACCAAATCTGTTCACTCGTAACGTACGAGTTACAGTGCCACAGACAGACACACACAGTACCGTCTTTACCATAAGGGCATACGGGGCCCCGTGCCCAGGGCCCCCATCCTCAGGGGGCCCCGAAGGACAGACAGTAACAGTATATTTGATTACCCATTATAAATAGAAGACCATAGTAGAATTTTTTTAGATTAATTCGCTTTCTTTACTTTCCAAAAGGGCCCCAGCATAGTTTAAGACGGCCCTGGACACACAATTTTTTAATTTCAAGGATCTTCTCATTTAGAATTTCAAAGACTGTCATATAAACTAGGTACGTAAAAAACTGCGTGAATTTAATCTTTTTCAAAATCATAATGTTGCATATATCGATCGAACTATTGCATTTATTCAAGTAAGTTAAAGCCATTGGTTTTCTCTTTATTGCATAATACATATATGCATTATTAGTTTTTAGGGTTCCGTATCCAAAGAGTAAAAACGGGACTCTATTACTAAGACTCCGCTGTCCGTCCGTCCGTCCATCTGTCTGTCTGTCACCAGGCTGCATCTCATGAACCGTGATAGCTAGGCAGTTGAAATTTTCACAGATGATGTATTTCTGTTGCGGCTATAACAACAAATATTAAAAACAGAATAAAATAAATATTTAAGTGGGGCTCCCGTACAACAAACGTGATTTTTTTGCTGTTTTTTGCGTAATGGTACGGACTTCTTGAATCACTCCGGAATGGTGCGCGAGTCCGACTCGCATTTGGCCGATTTTATACATATATTACTTTATTACCTCAAGGCTTCTGGCATCTCGTTGGTCTGCTTGTACTGGCGCATCATCTGTATGAAGTTGTTGAACGACACCCGGTCGTTGTAGAATATCAGCACGTCTTCGCCGGCGTTCACCATCTGAAACATATGTGTTTTTGTGAAAGGAAAACATATTAACATGTCAAGCGTTCAGTAGGCTACGGTAGTCTACAGATATAATGTGCTGGCAATGTCAAATTTTGTCAAAATGTTAATGGCGTTATTATCCATAAAAAAAAAACAATTGCATTAATATTTCTTGTATAGTATCAAATTGATAGTACTTATCATATTTCTTCACGCCACTGTTCGGAAATGTGGCAATAGATGGTCTAAAACCAAGCTGGAAAGTAGGCAATAGCTGTAGCACCTGAACCACCACTACTACAATGTTTCATTGTTATCATCATCTGTCATTGGTGACAGTTCGCTACAGCAATGAGTATCATTTAAAACATAAAAATCAATAAAAGGTCTTTTTTGGCGCAACTTTTTCCTTCAAAAATAAAATTAGGTTATTTATAGGACCAATTTCTAGTTTAAAACAAATAAATGTCAATACCATTCATTCATTCAGTTAGTTCATTCGATTCACGCTTAAGGCGTTTTTTTACTTTTGTAGCTGTTTGTGGTTTTTTTTAGCAAAAACGCTTCTAAGTTTAGAGTCGGTTTGAAGCAAACAACAGAAAAACGCCTCTTAAAAGTGATAAAAAAAGTAAAAAAGGCGGGATCGGAAAATACTCACTGAATTGGATAGTGTAAATTGTGTTGTGTTTGACTAAAAAATACAAGAAACACGTATCTACGATCGCTATAAAAATGAGTTCTTCTACTGAAGAAAATTATATTCGTACGCTGACTCCTACCGAAATTCAAGAGACAGCACAGGCAGTGGCTAGTAATTTGCTACCAGAGAAATCGAGGGCTAGTACTTATAGTTATGCAAATGTTTTCTTATTTCCTCGCAGTAGTCGTGAAAAGCACTATGTAATGCCTCGGCCGGAAACGCTAAAGATGGACTCGTATTATTCGAGGGCCTCCACTAACGTGTCGGCCCTCGAACTCACTCGTCCATCTTTTAGCGGTTTTCCGTCCTCTCCTACAATATACTATATATTGATTTAATTTAATTTCTTTAAAATTTTAATTAGTTTGTTTATAAACTGAAATAAATGTCATAATATACTAAGAAAAGGTGACCAAGGCGTCCAGTGCCCCAGGCTGGAATCGAACCAGCGTCCTCTGCTATCGCGGCGGTGCCTCCGCACACATTTGACAAGATCGTGTAAGACATTTAATACATCGCATAAAATAATTGTTTCCTGAAACGCTCAATACTACAATAGGAACAAAATATAATAAGATAAAAATCCGACCTAAGTACCTTTAGGCGAAGTTATTATTACAACGCCGTAAGGCAGGCCCATATTCGACATATTTGAACACACCGCACCGCGACATATTTAGACTATAACCGACAGTAGCTACCTTAATCGCTTGTACAATATGAATAAAATATAATTCTTAGATAAAATTGTTCTTCCGACCTAAGGAACCTAAAATAATATTATTATCATTCAACACACCGCGCAGCTGCGCGTATAGATAAAACATGCCGCGGTCGAAAAAACCGGTAGCTACGAGTGAGTCATTGCCTGACATTGACAGTATTCCTTAGCAAAACGGCGCCGTATGTGTTTCGTATGTGTTTAGATCTCGTGTTTATTTTTATTATCGCAAACCGCGGTCAGTTCTCGTAACAACTGACAATGCTACAGCAATGCTATCAGTAATGTGGGTAATTATAAATTGACAATGACAATAAATACAGTTTCGGGTATATCGGCGGTTTGGTTTTGATTTAAAACCGTTACTGTGCTGTTCTTTGTTATTCTTAACGTCTGTGTTGGGTTTTAAACTGTTCGTCTTGCAAAATGGACTCGAGAAATGAAATATCTGAGGAACTGGCTAGCAGAATGAACTCGGGATTGTCAATGCAAAGTGGTAAGTGGTGTTTTATTGTAACATAATAAAGATTCAAATTAAGGCGTTGTTACTGTTAGGCTGCTGTTATGTCGAAAGTTCATATTTCGGTTACATTTTTCATACAATATATTGATAACTGTAATATTTTGCCGAATGTTACGAATTTTACAGGTGTTATAAAGGAAACCTAATCTACCTTTTATAATTATAGTAATAAAATAACGTACCTAGTAATATAACCTAACAAAAGATCGTTATGCGTTTGCCGGTACAAATTTTTTTGCGAATATTATAAAGGGTTATTATATTTTGTTGATTTATTTGCTTTTGTTTGATTCCACTCTTTAAGGGGCGTAAAAAATATATTCTAATAATTTTAAATTAAAATGAATCGCATAGCTCGCCCGCGTAACACAGTTAAGTAAAAAAATGAAAAAAAAGTGGTAAAACGGATTTATAATGGTATTTGTAAATAAAATCAGTCAGATTTCAAAATCGAAGTTACTTCTCGGTGCGCCGGCATTACCGGGATTACCATTTTTCTAATGCTAAAAAAACGAGGTATACTATGTCGTGAATGACCTAAATCAGTATATTGACGCTATAGCATAGTCTAATAGAACATGGTCTTCTATTCCCAGAGTGACACAGGCCCAGGGGGGCGAAACTTCAAAGAGGGGTACCTTATATATGGAAACTAGCGCAGTCAGCATTATGTTTACAGCAACATTTCCTCACCTGATGCTTCCATGTAAATCAATTAGATGGTGTCACCGCTAGGTCTGTGATGTCTTAAAAAACACGCATCCAGGCCATAATTGTTAAAAAGAAAAAAAACTTTGTCTTTGCATTTTTATCACAAATTCCGTTTCAAGTATGAAACGTTTAATATTTTCAGTAATTTAGGTACCTCACATTTTTTAATCGTCTTAATATAATTGTATTTATATTAAAATAATATAATCGTTTTTATTAAGAACATTTAACTAAATAGTTTCGCCAAGTGCCTTACGTGAAAGGAAACGTTAAAACAAAAAACATAGTAACCGTCAAACTATAAAAGTCAAACAGAAGATTCTAATTTTTTGTAATTTTAATTAATAATTTATAGTATAATCACTATAAATTGATGAAAATGAGTGCGCCTGGGAGAAAGAAACGTTATTGCCTTTTCGGCTGTGCGAATTAAAACAACATGACTCCAAAACGCAGCAATGCTTCGTGGCTCGTGCTAGCTAGTCAAATTTAAGTCCAAGTTTTAATAGTGGATTTGTATTATTTCGAACTAATTTATTATAATAAGTGGAACCCTTAGAAAATATTTTTTGGTTTGTTACGCATGTAAGTAATGAAAAATAAATGATATTTTTACACATCGTGTTTTTACTTTTGCGACTAAAATATTCTTTGGTGTGAACATTTATAAAATACTGGTCTAGGTAGTAAATCGTCACTGAATGAATATGTATTATAGTACATAATATATTGGCGCCTTTTTCCTTGACCGTGTACAGTGCACTACAATGAGGTGTATTCATTTTTCACGTGATTGCAAGAAGGTGAAAGAATGGAACCCTCATTGTAGTTCACTGTTTACGGTCAAGGAAAAAGGCGCCATAGTCTTTATTACTACTATGCATGTGTGCCACGCACACATACGTAAAGGTTTGTGATTAAAATCCGCTAGGAGCGTTAGTGTCGACTTTTTTGACATTTACTCGCGAGTTGGCTCTCTTTTATACATATATTATTATTATATTATTATACTCTTTGCACAGGCCTACGTCACAATAACATGGCCGCTATATATAGCGCTATCGCATATTATCATATAGCGCTGTCGCATGATGTCGTAGGCTTGTGTCAGTTAGGTGACCTAGAAAAGACGGGAGTGGAGTACCAGGCGGAGTATATTATTATACCATGCGCCATAGTTGCTAGTCAGGAGCCACTTCCGGACAGAAATTTAATGCCATCATTGTTACATTACTGTTAACTATTCTCTACTTAACTCCCACTTACAGGGTACAAAAAAAATATGTTGACAAAAATGTTTACTGGGGTATATTGTTGATAATATGGAGAAAAGTTTGCGTTTGTATATCAAAGCTAAAAGAGAATATTTTTAAGATAATAAGTTTTGTTTTAGTTACCTATATGGGCTTTATGATTGGGATTATAATTTTTAATGACATTTTGTAAAATATGTGAAGTTAGATTCCTAAAATAGTTGTCAACGTATTTTTGGTTCACCATGTAAGTACATATGTCAATTTGACATAATAATTTCTGTTTTACAGGTAACGATGACCACGACGAATCAAACAGTCAGTCGGAGAATGAATCGGATAGTGATTGGGAAACCATGTCGGAGAGTGAATGGAGTATTTCGGACAGCGACTGGAGTATTGCAGGCAAAGACGTTTTATACAACAGGAATGATTACTGTCGACAACTATTAAATTAATAAATTTAAAAACTCTCTACGCTGTATCCCAAAAATATCAATTATGTGCTAAAAATTCCTCACATCATTTTGGAAAAGGGCTGATACTCTTCAAATGCTGGATTGATTGCTATCAAACATAGCATTTTAATTATTGACTTTTTTAACCCCCGATGCAAAAAGAGAGGTGTTATATATTATTGGGGTGCTTATATCTATTTGTATGTCTGTGACATCGTAGCTCTCAAACGAAGAGACCGATTTCGATGCGTTTTTTTTTCACGTGAAAGCAAGTTTCAGCAGTTTGAAGAATATAAGCCCTTTCCTAAAATGATGTAGGGCACTTTTGTGAGTAGAGGGTTTCTAAAAATGATATTTAATAGTTAGTCTTTATCAATGTGCCATTCTCAACCAAACGGGTACTTATTGTCGGTTGTCAATAAAGCGCTATTTCCATAAAGCTTCAATTTTAAATCAACCTTATCGACAACCGACAATGTGGTACCTTTCAATTGAAAACGTCACAAATACTATGTTCATCGCAGGTGACACGGAGAGCGCATCGGACACGGAAGATGAGTTCTCGGCCTCGTCGGTCACACCATCTTTGCTCGACTGGAGCGATGAAATACGATCGGCAAAAGTATGTCCGTTCAAATTGAAACCAGGCCTTAAGGAAAGCTGCGGTAAAACGCCGGTGGACTTCTTCAAATTGCTGTTTACAAGATCGTTATTTGAGTTTCTAGTCAACAATATTAACAATTACGCAATGAAAATTATGAATCAGAATCCACAAGGTAGAAGATTCAAAGAAGTAACGGTGAACGAGTTTTACGTCTTCTTCGGATTGCTTTTGAATATAGGAACTATAAACACAAATGTTATTGATGATTTCTGGAGAACTCAGCCGCTTGTTGAAGATCCTGAGGAGTTTATGAGTGTAGTTAGATTTGGGGTTGTTTTGAAGTGTTTAAATTTCGAACACGAGCTGCCTGGGAAGAGTGATAAGATGTCTAAAATATCGCATATGATAGACTACTTTAATATCATGATGAGAAAAATCGTTAATCCAGAGAAAGTGTTATGTATAGAGGAATCGATCACGGTACCTTGTTATGAACATGTATATTTATTGACAGATGAGTTCGGTTTAGCGCATAAATTAGTAGTTAATCAATCGGATGAGAAACCCGGCCCTTATGTGGCAAAAAGTTTACTCGAAGATAAACTGGACGTCGGCCATTCAATCTACATATCCGAAGATTACAACTCTCTTGAACTAACTAAGTTCCTTTTAAATAGAAAAACATATGTAACAGGACCGATAAAACGCAAAAGATTCGGGGTTCTAAAAGAAGTCAAAGAGAAACAATTAGAAAAAGGCGAGAAGATAGTTAAATATAACGCCGACGGTATTTGCGTTACGAAATGGAAAGAGCGTCGTGTAGTTATAATGATATCCTCAGAGCACAGTGGGGAATGGAAAGAGTATATAGACACATATAAACAAAAAACCAAGAAACCTGCATGTGTATTGGAGTATAACAGATATAGGGATAGCTCTGAAAAGCATGATGAGATGATGGGGCAGTATTATTTCCTGTGCGGCGAGAAGACGCGAACAACTAGCAAATATAAGAGATTGGGCGTGCATATATTGCAAATGTTGGTGTTGAATGCTTATATATTGTACAACAAGTATGGAGGAAAGCCTATGTCGTTGATAGACTTTAGAACGGTTGTCGTGAAGCATCTGCTGTCGCATGGGAAACGTGTCCGAGTTTGATTTTAAAGTTTCATATCAATATAAAGAACGTGTTTTTTGTTTTATAAATAAGGCGATGATCAGTAGTAGTACGATTTAAAGTTGTGTAATTCATGTTATTTTATCTTTAATCGAAATAAATTTAGCTATAAATTATTCAAGTAGTTTAATTTGTTTTGAGAATTATTCCAGGTATAAAGTCAAAAAACAATATTGCTATCTAAATGGTTGTTCTATAAGATGGCGGAAGCATGACACTGCAAAACAAATGGGGCTGTCACCGTACCATCTAGTGAGACTCCTATTTTTAGTGCACGAAATATGCAACATTTTATTTAGATACACTACTTTTTTAATCTTATCTTTTGCATGACTAAATCCTGACTTCTTTTAACATAGTGTGTATCAGCATGCACTATGGTCCTCATCAGGAAGTGGAGATAGGTTGGTCTTCGGCCTCTGGACTCTAAGCAAATGTGCAACAACTTGTTATACCTAACCATAACTTACTTCTAGCATCACCAAATCCTGGCCTCTACTATTATCCTGCGTATCAGCATGTAATATGGTCTTCAGAAAGTTTATGCTGGTCTTCGGCCTCAAGTTAGAATAGATGCAGTGAAAGAAATATGTACCAACTTATATCTTACCTCTTGCATCACTAAATCCGGACTCCTCCTTATGTACTGGGTATCAGCATGTACTATGGTCCTCAAAAAGTGTAGTTAGGCCGGTCGTCGGCCTCTGGACTCGATGCAGTGCACGACATGTGCAACAACTTAGTTATACTACTTGTATCTTACCTCTTGCATGACCAAATCCTGGCTCCTCCTTATATACTGGGTATCAGCATGTACTATGGTCCTCAGGAAGTGTAGATAGGCCGGTCGTCGGCCTCTGGACTCGATGCAGTGGACGAAGTGTGCGACGACTTTCTCATTGCCCTCATGGCTGCATAGTGTTGCGTTGTCTTTGAAGATCGCGCACACCGTCTGGGCTTCTCGGATCTGAGAATGAAAATAATGATATAATGCAAGAAAAATAATAACGTTGACATTACAATTGAATATGTTGAATATTATGAATCATTTTCCTCAGGGAAGAAAAAAGTGTACATTGTCTGTAAGTCTGACAAAAGCAAAAAATATTTCATTTTTTTTATATAACATTTACTTTTGACTTGTTTTCAAAGTTTTCAATTTCGATCACATATCATAATTACTAATTTTATAAGTAGAATATGTCGGGGGGCGCTGAACAATCAGCATTAAAAAGACAGTGACGTCCAAAGTAGCTAAATATTTCTGAACTTCTGATATATGTATTTGGCGGTCACCGGTCTATTAGATGCCGACTATATGATAGTAAATTAGTCTTGTGCAGGGAGACAGAAAATAACATCAGATCAGACTTTCTTCTAGGATAGAACCCATTATAAAACTTACCCCAGCGTTCAAGAATAGATCCAAATGCTTGTGCAGAATGGCCTGGTTCTGCTGGTTGCCGTGGCAGAAGTGCTGGAGGAACTCGTGCGCCAACGCGAGCAGTTCATCCATGGCTGCGTCATCTTCATCGTGTGGGACCTGCGAACATTTACTTGTTTAATATCTAGGTATCTAGAAAAATCTAGATACAGTTGAAGGTAATGCATAACATACAGGGTGATACAGCGACACCGACTTCAGATGTTAAATTTGTGCACACGAGCATATTTTACGATTAAAGTTAACTCGTGCATTATTTCTCTGAAAGCATCATTAGACGAAGTGGGATTGCCTATGAAGGCAAAATTATTGCATGTCCGTTTTATAAAGCGAGTAGTTTTGTACGTCTTTCCCATCACGGAACAATGGTGTTCCGGACCTTTCGGATGCGTGCGCGGAGCCAAAGCCAACACGTAGAGGCCCTTTTTACCCGACTGCGCGACGCAAAGGAGGGTAATGTGTTTATCAGCCTATATATGTATGTATGTATGTATGTATGTATGTATGTTTGTTCCTATGTGGCACTCCAGAGACCAAACGCGTGAACCGATTTTGATAATTCTTACGTCAATCGAACCGTCTTACTTTTGCGTGTGTCACTAAAGACATGACAGTAATCAAAATTCAATATGGCGACAACCAGACGCCAAAATTGAAAAAAAAAAAAGTTAACGAAATATGTCGAGTGGGGTATCACTGAATAGGTATTTAAAAAAATAGTTATAGGTTTCTTTTACAGTTTTTCATTTAGAGTCACCATTTAAAATCTATAACGTTATAAAGTTATAGTAATTCTGTTCAGTATTAATACTGCACTGCGCGACGCAAAGGAGGCCAATGTGACTATGTGACTAATGACTATCCTATAATATAAATAAAAATATGATAATGAAGCCTATATGTACGTACGTATTTATTTAAGTATGTATGTATGTATGCAAGTATAAAAAGTTGACATACTATATGTCAAGTGGTGTCATATCGTTATGTAAGTACCTATTTAAATTATATTTTTTACGTTTCCCTTATCATTAAATTTGATTAGAATAGGTACCTAAGAAAAATTAACCCCTAAAAGGGGGGGTAGCCACAACACTCGATTGACTTAAGTTTGCTCCTGAATCGTATGCCTACTTAGGAAGGAGGGGCAAACTTTTTTCAAATATGTGCTAACACTATAGAGTACCCTGGTAAACTAACAGATGGCGCTGAATTTAATACGATGTGGCATAAATAAGCCACCGAGGAAGGATTTTGCTAAATTAACTCTAAGTTTAAAAGACCCCTCTTCTAAAAATTCAATCAATCGTACGGATAAAACAATTGAATTGATAATTGTGTTGATTTAATAATACAACACAATTAAACGACAGTAAATTAATTGCCCCCTCATTGCACAGTGCCATCTTTTGGGGAGCTGAGTAAACATTAAGTAACCAAGACAACTAAAAATGAGTTTATATAGTCACGTTGTGGTAAAAAAATAAACACACATATCAACACGCGTATAATTGCATAAAATTATTTAAAATTATTTATTTTCTCCGTCATGAATTATACCTAATCGTAATTATATCGCATCAAATCCATGTTCATACGTATCGCCTCCTTAAGCACTTAATAATGGCCACGACTGTGGGTACTTTAAATTTACGCGTTCGCTTCGCTCATGGTATAATAATATACTCCGCCTGGTACTCCATTCCCGTCTTTTCTAGGTCACCTAACTGACACGGGCCTACGTCATCATGCGACAGCGCTATATGATAATATGCGATAGCGCTATATATAGCGGCCATGTTGTTGTGACGTAGGCCCGTGTCACTCTGGGAATGGAAGACCATGTTTTATTAGACTATGGCTTCGCTCGCGTTTTCAATAACTTTCTAAGATATGATAAATGTGACATTCGGTTGGCGACTGCAGCAGCATTACTCTGCTGCAACGTTACTGCTGCAGCACTTTCGATTTTCGTGATAAAATGATGTGACTGATTTCCTTACTAAAAGTAAAAATGTACAACTGTCTATCAAATTGCGTTTTTGAAGTGAAAACTTCTTTAGCGGCGCTGAGCACTTTTTGAGGTGGGGTAAAAATGATAAACTCGTACCGTAACGACATTCAATTTTCGTGATATAATGATGTGACTGATTTCCATACTAAAAGTAAAAATGTCCAACTGTCTATCGAATTGCGTTTTTTTATATCGAAAAATTGTCGCGCTCGCTTCGCTCGCGTTTTCAATAACTTTCTAAGTTATGATAAAGGTGACATTCGGGTGGTGACTGCAGTAGCATTAGGTACTCTGTTGCAACGTTACTGCTGCGGCACTGTCAATTTTCGTGATAAACTGATGTGACTGATTTCCACACTAAAAGTAAAAATGTACAACTGTCCATCAAATTGCGTTTTTTTATATCGAAAAATTATCGCGCTCGCTTCGCTCGCGTTTTCGATAACTTTCTAAGGTACGATAATGGTGACATTCGGGTGGCGACTGCATCAGCATTAGGTACTCTGATGCAACGTTACTGCTGCGGCACTGTCAATTTTCGTGATAAAATGATGTGACTGATTTCCATACTAAAAGTAAACATTTACAACTGTCTATCAAAATGCGTTTTTTAAATCAAAAAATTTTCGCGCTCGCTTCGCTCCCGTTTTCAATAACTTTCTAACATATTATAAAGGTGACATTCAATTTTCGTGATCTAATCATGTGACTGATTTCCATACTAAAAGTAAAAATGTCCAACTGTCTATCGAAATGCGTTTTTTTATATCGAAAAATTGTCACGCTCGCTTCGATCGCGTTTTCAATAACTTTCTAAGTTATGATAAAGGTGACATTCGGGTGGGGACTGCAGCAGCATTACTCTGATGCAACGTTACTGCTGCAGCACTGTCAATTTTCGTGATAAAATGATGTGACTGATTTCCACACTAAAAGTAAAAATGTACAACTGTCTATCAAATTGCGTTTTATTATATCGAAAAATTATCGCGCTCGCTTCGCTCGCGTTTTCGATAACTTTCTAAGGTATGATAAAGGTGACATTCGGGTGGCGACTGCATCAGCATTAGGTACTCTGATGCAACGTTACTGCTGCGGCACTGTCAATTTTCGTGATAAATTACAACTGTCTATCAAAATGCGATTTTTATATCGAAAAATTTTCGCGCTCGCTCGCGCGCGTATACCTACCTTACTGTATCGTCCGACGACAAAGCTATTAAAAAAACAATGTCCCTGGAGTAGGCGTAAGAATCGAACCATCGACGACAGAATTCGATGCACTTCGTGGACAGGGCAAAATAGAGAGAAAAATGTTGCCATTGATATTGTGCTGGGGTGTTACTGTACATAAGCTACAAGGAACGACTTTACATGACATTACATGATTAACATTTCGTATGTCAATTTGGACCTTGGAGTTTAAAAATAATGTCCAAATCGCTTGTGACGGATCCGGAACGAGGCATACGAATCGTTATGACACAGATAAAACAAACTATACATTCTTATACGAAACAGCAACTTCAACAGTCGGGACCCATTAAAAGTCTAGGCTGCGGCACTAATGTTGACGACAATAATGGGTCCCGACTGTTGAAGTTGCTGTTTCGTATAAGAATGTATAGTTTGTTTTATCTGTGGCATAACGATTCGTATGCCTCGTTCCGGATCCGTCACAAGCGATTTGGACATTATTTTTAAACTCCAAGGTCCAAATTGACATACGAAATGTTAATCATGAAACTGATTCAATGTTCTCGACTACTGAACTTGTTTTTTTCTTTTCAGTTTTTTTTAATTTTTTTCAATAATAGCTTTTTTAATGTAAGGAGTACACCGAGCGGGTGCCGTCCTTGCCCGTGTCGTGGGACGCACACAGAGACAGCACCCGCCAGGGTGTAAAGGCTATTGGAAGATGATGGAATCTAAAATGAACGAGGCTATTGAGTGAAAGCGATGGACTAAGTTTTTATTATTATGACGTACTTGCAGTAGATCCAGCACAATGTTGTGCACGCCTATATTTCGCAGGAGTCTTTGCTCGTGTCGCCGCGGCTTGCCGCTGGTGGCGGCGCCGCTGTTGCCGTGAGTGCAGTATTTGATCATGCGTTGTAGTATCTGCGGACAAGGGAGACCCGTTTTCATGGTGCTTGGATATATTACATAATAAATTAGCGTAGTATAAGCATGAATGTATAAATTTGGTGTATGTCATTCGCCAACAAACTGTTTAGGAGTTTGGCGAAGTTTTGTAATAGTTACAAGTGTTTTTTGTTTACTAGCAATAAATAAAAAATTAAAGTATTGTAACGAGAACTAGAGCTTCAGATTAATTTGTGAATAGGAATAGAAATACGAAAAGAAAATGAATATATATAAATATAAGTATGATTTAGTGTCAAGGTACGTAAATGTGCCTAGCGCAAATACAAGACAAAATAAAAGGCAGAGGCCCCTCTATCACGTCCAACATTTTCTTTAGTGGGAAACTTACGGTCCTGATAGAAGGCAAGTCCGACAAGAAATTGTAGAAAATTATTGAGGGCGCCACTTCACATTTTATTTAATTTCTAATACTTTATCTCGCACTATAACTCTCTAATTACGGTTTTATCTTGATCTAGCTAGAGGAAGCAGTTCGTTCGCAAAGAGTGTAGTGCACTTGTCTCGCCTGACATGTGAGATGGTGACAGTAAAAAAGCGCTGGTGGCCTAGCGGTAAAAACGTGCGACTTTCAATCCGGAGGTCGCGGGTTCAAACCCCGGCTCGTACCAATGAGTTTTTCGGAACTTATGTATGTATTTGATATTAACCAGTTCAATCCCAATGAGGCCTAGTTTCCCCTCTGCGTTGGAAGGTCAGATGGCACACGCTTTCGTAAAAACTAGTGCCTACGTCAATTCTTGGGATAAGTTGTCAAGCGGACCCCAGGCTCCCATGAGCCGTGGCAAAATGCCGGGATAATGCGAGGAAGAAGAAGTGAGATGGTGACAGTATGTCGATACGGGCAACTACGCACACATACGTTAAAATCGTAAACAAAGTTCACCAACCTCACTTTCCTGACTGAGAAAGATGCTGTCACGACAAAAGAGCCTCTGAAATTTTAGTGAATGAGTTGTCTACTCATAAACATCGAACACGAGCGAGTTTGACTCGCCCAACGAGGGTTTCGGACAAATTTAACTTATTTTTTTATTTACAAATTTATTTTTTATATAAAATTTAGATTTTTCCTTGTATTTTTAGTGTAAGACGATATTCCTTGCCATATTTCAGATGTAGGTCAACGGGAAGTACTCTATAAATTTTGATTCCCTTGAGAGTGACGAAATATACGTCTTTTGCGGCATAAAGGGCCGTATCTTCTTTTTACTTTAACTGAGAGGTTTGATTTTTTCATAGCGTCAAGGGACTGTAGACCTGAGTATATGGTTTTAATTTCAACGCTATACTTTCACGCGTTCCGGAGATAAATGCTCTTGACAGACAGACGTACGGACGAACAACAAAGTGATCCTATACGGGTTCCGATTTTTACTTTTGAGGTACGGAACCCTAAAAAGGCGTCTGACTGTTCTTATACCATAACGAGGTAATTTTATAAAATACACTATCAAATTCTGAATACTACCACAGAATAAATAATAGTACTACCACTACTATCGTGCAGAAAGGACACTTCCTACAAAACCGAAGTATGACAGCGATTCAGGTACGAATCATGTTATCCCATTCTTATTTACGGCACTATCCCTTTCGGCTATTTAGGGTTGTCAAAATTCAAGTCATTATCTTATCTGTGGTCGTGCACGCAAAGGGACGTCAAGTTGTGTCAACCTGTTCAGAGCCGAACGGAGCCGAGTTTGCCCGAAGTGTTTCCCCACTGATACTACTTCAGTCTAAATCTAAATGTATAAGAACTGACGTGTTTGATCTTCTTGTACTCGTTGTTGTCGTGCTTGGCGGTCCGCGACGTGTCCAGAACGTTGTCCATGGAAGCGTTGCGCTCTAGAATCGCTCCGCCGGGACCCACTGTGCCTATTCCACCTGGGGAGAATAGAAAATTTACGTTTTACAATCGAAAAAAAGACTAAACATTGCCTTAGACTAATGCTACGAATACCGTGGACGGCAAAACGTACAAATGTGTCTATTCTCTCACAACTTGGCATCAAGACTCGGTTGTCCACCATATGTCTGCAACGCATACTGTCATATTTCGGTCACATCACGCGAAGAGAGGATAGCAATCTGGAAAAATTGGTCATTGTTGGCAATACCGAAGGCAAGAGAACACGAGGCCGATCGCCAACACGTTGGTCTGACCAAATAAAGGAAGCCACCGCCTCTTCCAAGCTACATCAAGTAGTGAGGGCTACTTTGGACCGCAACCGATGGAGACAGATTGTTTATTTGAGGGGTTCCAGTGACCACGATCCTCAGTAATGAGGGACCGACCAGAGAGAGAGACTAATTTTACGGTTTAATTCACGCATTGAAGTCACAGGTGAAGCATGTTTCGAAAAGCTTAGGATTTTTTTCAAGTACAACGACAGTGCATAAACACATCCATCCATAATTCATTGCGCGCCCAATGCGCTGCGCGATGAGCGACAGTACGCAGGGTGCGCATAACGGTAAACGGTCACTATTAATGCATGAAACCACCTATACTCTGTATCTTTAGGTATATATTTAAATAAAAGTAAACATAATCTACCCTTAAATGGCTCCTTAAGCCAGTTGAAGGTAGATGAAAACATTACATGATTAAATAATGTAGGTTAAAGTCAGGTCGTTCAGTCACTGATCCAGGCGGTTTTGTATTCAATGTACCAAATTGTTTGTTCACTTTTATTTAAATGCCTAAAGATACAGACAATAAGCTCTCATACACATGTTGCGTGAAAATATGTGAGATATACCGTAAAATTAGTTTAATGTTAATACCTATGACTCTTGACAGTTTAAATCTGATCAAAACATTGCAGTCCCTATAACACTGTACGCCGTAAGTAGCTACATTGTCAAACGTTAGCGCTTTACATTACGACGTAAACTGGTATTCGTTGCGAACGCTATTTTGCTTTCAGAGTCTGAGTCTTGAGGTTATGGGCCTGAAGGTTGTCTCACCGTGTTCGTCCAACGTGCCGGCGCGGCCTTTATTAAAGACCCACAATTCGGACTTCTCCACGCTCTGGCGCAAGATGTCCAGGTCTGCTTTGATCTGCTTGTACGACTCCACGTCCGCGTCCGACACTAGGAGTTGGACCTGAAAATAATAATAACATGAATAGAGGATTAGTTTTTAGCCGCGGCTCGCCAGGGAAGCCTAGGCTCACGCCTCGGCAACTTAGGCCTAAGAATTAGTGCAGACACTAATGTTACAGTATTGCCAACATCTTTTGTTGCTGACTAAAATATCTGGATAGCAAGCCGACTAGCGGACCGGATATAAAGGACAGGCGATACACACCACCTGTTTAAAGGGCGTCAAAATCTGTAGGCGCTGCCGCAAACCCAAGTCAGGTACAAGTTGCATGTCATGTACAGTGCGAAATTGCATGGAGAAATGATGAACAAATTCATTGATAAAGTCGCCATGCACTTTTGGGGCTGATGGTACAGCAAATATCTACCCTATTACCTTTGCTTAGTACCAAAATCGCATAATCTGACAGATGGATTTACCCGACCGATGCAAATATTGTAACATACCTGTTTAAAGGCCGCCAACACCTCTTGCCTCTGACTAAAGTGCCTGAACAGCAACGCGAGGGCGCCAGAGACCAGGGCCGCCGAGGCTCCTTGAGAGCACAACTGCAGCAGTACGTGTAATACCATGTGCCATTACTAGTTTTAAATCTGTCATGTTGCAGAATTTGTACCTTATAACCTATCCAATAAGGGTCACACGTTGTAGCATACCTGTTTAAAGGCCGCTAACACCTCTTGCCTCTGACTAAAGTGCCTGAACAGCAACGCGAGGGCGCCAGAGACCAGCGCCGCCGAGGCTCCTTGAGAGCACAACTGCAGCAGTACGTGTAATACCATGTGCCATTACTAGTTTTAAATCTGTCATGTTGCAGAATTTGTACCTTATAACCTATCCAATAAGGGTCACACGTTGTAGCATACCTGTTTAAAGGCCGCTAACACCTCTTGCCTCTGACTAAAGTGCCTGAACAGCAACGCGAGGGCGCCAGAGACCAGCGCCGCCGAGGCTCCTTGAGAGCACAACTGCAGCAGTACGTGTAATACCATGTGCCATTACTAGTTTTAAATCTGTCATGTTGCAGAATTTGTACCTTATAACCTATCCAATAAGGGTCACACGTTGTAACATACCTGTTTAAAGGCCGCTAACACCTCTTGCCTCTGACTAAAGTGCCTGAACAGCAACGCGAGGGCGCCAGAGACCAGCGCCGCCGAGGCTCCTTGAGAGCACAACTGCAGCAGTACGTGTAATACCATGTGCCATTACTAGTTTTAAATCTGTCATGTTGCAGAATTTGTACCTTATAACCTATCCAATAAGGGTCACACGTTGTAACATACCTGTTTAAAGGCCGCCAACACCTCTTGCCGCTGACTAAAGTGCCTGAACAGCAACGCGAGGGCGCCAGAGACCAGCGCCGCCGAGGCTCCTTGAGATCACAACTGCAGCAGTACGTGTAATACCATGTGCCATTACTAGTTTTAAATCTGTCATGTTGCAGAATTTGTACCTTATAACCTATCCAATAAGGGTCACACGTTGTAACATACCTGTTTAAAGGCCGCCAACACCTCTTGGCGCTGGCTAAAGTGCCTGAACAGCAACGCGAGGGCGCCAGAGACCAGGGCCGCCGAGGCTCCTTGAGAGCACAACTGCAGCAGTACGTGTAATACCATGTGCCATTACTAGTTTTAAATCTGTCATGTTGCAGAATTTGTACCTTATAACCTATCCAATAAGGGTCACACGTTGTAACATACCTGTTTAAAGGCCGCCAACACCTCTTGGCGCTGGCTAAAGTGCCTGAACAGCAACGCGAGGGTGCCAGAGACCAGGGCCGCCGAGGCTCCTTGAGAGCACAACTGCAGCAGCACGCGTAACACCATGTGCCATTTACACCAGTTTTAAATCATGTTGCAGAATTTGTACCTTATAACCTATCCAATAAGGGTCACACGTTGTAACATACCTGTTTAAAGGCCGCCAACACCTCTTGGCGCTGGCTAAAGTGCCTGAACAGCAACGCGAGGGCGCCAGAGACCAGGGCCGCCGAGGCTCCTTGAGAGCACAACTGCAGCAGCACGCGTAACACCATGTGCCATTTACACCAGTTTTAAATCATGTTGCAGAATTTGTACCTTATAACCTATCCAATAAGGGTCACACGTTGTAACATACCTGTTTAAAGGCCGCCAACACCTCTTGGCGCTGGCTAAAGTGCCTGAACAGCAACGCGAGGGCGCCAGAGACCAGGGCCGCCGAGGCTCCTTGAGAGCACAACTGCAGCAGCACGCGTAACACCATGTGCCATTTACACCAGTTTTAAATCATGTTGCAGAATTTGTACCTTATAACCTATCCAATAAGGGTCACACATTGTAACATACCTGTTTAAAGGCCGCCAACACCTCTTGGCGCTGGCTAAAGTGCCTGAACAGCAACGCGAGGGCGCCAGAGACCAGGGCCGCCGAGGCTCCTTGAGAGCACAACTGCAGCAGCACGCGTAACACCATGTGCCATTTACACCAGTTTTAAATCATGTTGCAGAATTTGTACCTTATAACCTATCCAATAAGGGTCACACGTTGTAACATACCTGTTTAAAGGCCGCCAACACCTCTTGGCGCTGGCTAAAGTGCCTGAACAGCAACGCGAGGGCGCCAGAGACCAGCGCCGCCGAGGCTCCTTGAGAGCACAACTGCAGCAGCACGCGTAACACCATGTGCCATTTACACCAGTTTTAAATCATGTTGCAGAATTTGTACCTTATAACCTATCCAATAAGGGTCACACGTTGTAACATACCTGTTTAAAGGCCGCCAACACCTCTTGGCGCTGGCTAAAGTGCCTGAACAGCAACGCGAGGGCGCCAGAGACCAGGGCCGCCGAGGCTCCTTGAGAGCACAACTGCAGCAGCACGCGTAACACCATGTGCCATTTACACCAGTTTTAAATCATGTTGCAGAATTTGTACCTTATAACCTATCCAATAAGGGTCACACGTTGTAACATACCTGTTTAAAGGCCGCCAACACCTCTTGGCGCTGGCTAAAGTGCCTGAACAGCAACGCGAGGGCGCCAGAGACCAGGGCCGCCGAGGCTCCTTGAGAGCACAACTGCAGCAGCACGCGTAACACCATGTGCCATTTACACCAGTTTTAAATCATGTTGCAGAATTTGTACCTTATAACCTATCCAATAAGGGTCACACATTGTAACATACCTGTTTAAAGGCCGCCAACACCTCTTGGCGCTGGCTAAAGTGCCTGAACAGCAACGCGAGGGCGCCAGAGACCAGGGCCGCCGAGGCTCCTTGAGAGCACAACTGCAGCAGCACGCGTAACACCATGTGCCATTTACACCAGTTTTAAATCATGTTGCAGAATTTGTACCTTATAACCTATCCAATAAGGGTCACACGTTGTAACATACCTGTTTAAAGGCCGCCAACACCTCTTGGCGCTGGCTAAAGTGCCTGAACAGCAACGCGAGGGCGCCAGAGACCAGGGCCGCCGAGGCTCCTTGAGAGCACAACTGCAGCAGCACGCGTAACACCATGCGCCCTCCGCACTCGTCCAGGTCGAGACCGTCCCTGGAATATGGACTTTATTGTAAGGCTGTAGAGGTTATGTTTGATTGATACATGCTTTTGGTTATTTGTAAAGGTGGAAGTTTCAAGTGTGATTGTTATTGAAATTAGTATCGTTTTATCATGTAATAAAGTTCACTTTTGAATGACGCTGCATGCTTTTTGGGGGGTTATCGGGCTTCGGTTATTATTCAAGCAGTTTTTTTTAACTTTTTCAAGCATTATAATATTGGCCTTTGTTAAATTCCTACTTCAATTTATTAGTAATATTGGTATAGGTTAAAACATACATGATCCAAAGCCAAACAAGGACATAACATATGAAGTCAAGCATAAGTTTTAAGGTTAAGTTAATACACATACTCAAGGCGACGAAGGATTAATTCAGTTTTTTAATTCAAAAGGTGCAGTGAAACATTATGAGAAATAGTTAAATTTGTTCTTAAGAACAACGAGCACCAATATTGCAGATAAAAAAGAACTTAATTAACAGAAAAATAAATTTAGTTTTTTCTTCACTGTCCCATTTGAATGAAACAAACACCCTACTCAGTAAAAAGCAATAATTTGTATAGGATTTCCATACAAATTGTATTTATTGAGTGTATGTTTGATCAATCATCATCATCACAGCACAAAGATGCGTAAAACCATGCGATGTACAGTTCATCTTACTAACAAGTCTACATTTTTGGGGAGACACCCGTCGGGTACAGTCTGAATTGCTCTGAAAGAATTTACACATTATAGGAAAAAAAGATCTACAGTAATGAACAATAAATATTAAGTATAATAAGGTCTAAACTACATGATTGTTAATTGATATCTATGAATTTAGTAGATTGTGGTACAGTGACCACACGGGATTGTTATGTCATTTAGGGTTCTTGCCAATTGGATATTCTATAGCGTAAGTATTGAACAACCAAATTAGCCAGGACCCTATTTGGCACAACAATCGCGGAGCGTGATGGTACATTATCCCCCACCACCAGCATGCGTTAGTCACCAGTATTCTAATAATGTTATTTCTACTTCGTAAAATCGGAAAATGCTGTTATTTTCTTAATATTAAAAATAGAAAGAATGCCCATTTGGATTATACCTCTGCAAAATATCATGAGACTCAGGCATATACGTAAAAAATAAACATCTTTCACGTTTTTTATGGTACCTAATATTTTTACCGACGCAGACTAGTTTTGCATGCCATCAGCATCATCGACACCTGCCTTCGACCTGTAACTCTATGTATAGCCTCCACGTCAGCCCGCTGGTTTCCTCGAACTCTTTCTTGAAGATGGAGATATAGTCCAGCCGTACAGGATGAACTATTGAAATATTTCGAGACTGGCTAAATATCTCTCTATCTTCATCCTCACCTGGAAGTGAATATGCCTTCAGCCTGTAGCCCTATGGCCTCCACGTCAGCCCGCTCGCCGGCTTGCTCGAACTCTTGAAGATGGAGATATACTCCCGTCGTATAGGATGCACTATTGAAATAATTCGAGACTAGCTAAGTACCTCCCTATCATCATCCTCACCTGCAACTGAATATGCCTTCAGCCTGTAGCCCTATGGTCTCCACGTCAGCCCGCTCGCCGGCTTGCTCGAACTCTTGAAGATGGAGACATACTCCCGTCGTATAGGATGTACTATTGAAATAATTCGAGACTTGCTAAGTATTTCTCTATCATCTTCACCTGCAATTGAATTTGCCTGTAACCCTATGGCCTCCACGTCTCGCTCGCCGGCTTGTTAGAACTCTTTCTTGAAGATGGAGATATAGTCCAATCGTATAGGATGAACGATTGAAATAATTCGAGATTTGCTAAGTATTTCCCTATCTGCCTCACCTGCAACTGAATATGCCTTCAGCCTGTAGCCCTATGGCCTCCACGTCTGCCCGCTCGCCGGCTTGCTCGAACTCTTTCTTGAAGATGGAGAGGAGACAGCTGATACGGTAGTCCAGTCGGACATCTAGGATGAACTGTTGGAAAAGAAAGGGTTAAAGCGTGTGTTATGAAGACAGTATGGGTATTTGAATTAGATGATTAGAGACGGTATAGATGCGTCTCTTTAAAGGTAAAATGAGTATATCAGAATGTATTAGAATATGATACCTGCAGGATCTCGATGATCTTGAGCTTGGTGTCCATGACGAGCGGGTGCTCGCGGGCCAGCGCCGCGCTGGCGCTGCGCGGCGCCGCGCCCCCCGCCGTCCCCAGCCCCGCGCCGCCGCCACTCGCCTGGAACGACTTGTTTTATTGTAGGTACTATACTGTTACAAATTGGTGGCGATTACTAAGTGTCAATACAGCTCAATAATGTAAGACTCAATGTGCCTTAAAGCCTGCACCTGACCCCAACAATTCGTTCTGGCTCAATCGGCCCGGATAGTAATCATCTGTATCCGTATATGAGTAATACATACTTATTTGTTGTGTACGCAAAATTCGGAAAGGGAAGTTTTAAGAAGAAAATGTAATAGATAAGCGTCCAAGAATACATTACATTTCTAGTGACAGATCCCAGCGTTATTGACGTCATAACGGCGCCCATATCGCCGATGCTGCGAAGAACTCCACCTTCAGCTATGGACATACAAAACAATAATCAAATATGTAAATATTTTTTTTTTTTTTTTTTTTTTTTTTTAATGTATGTCAATTTACAATAAACAAACCCACAAAACTGTCATACATTGTTTCTAATGAAATTATACGTTGCAAAGTTTCTTACGGCGGTTTTTCAGACCCAGGTTTTTCTTTAAAAACCAATCGTTTTATTATTATTCTTAAATGCATTATAATGCACAAAACTGCAGATTTCTATTTGTAAGCTTTTCTTGAAAAAAAAAAATTGTAGAATTATCAACTTTATTACAGATTAGGGCCCCCCACATCTGGCGTCTTTCGAGCGTCGGCGTCTACAATTCTATGGCCGCTGCTCGACGCAGCGTCGACGCAACTGCGCAGCGACGTCATTTTCCATAGCTCTGACCAGATGCCGACAGACGCCGACGCTCGAAAGACGCTAGACGTGGGGGGGCCCTTAGACATCACTTAATAATGAAACAACTTACGCTTTTTGATTTCCTTTTCCTGTGCTGCATGCAATTACAGTAGAAATATATTAAAATGTGTCGTTTTTATAAACTATATGATAATACCTTATACTTATATTGCTTTGAGAGACGATTATCATTTTATCAACGGCGTGTTAACTTACATTCGACTTCTCCGGATAAGGCGTTGGTCTCATTCAAGAGGTCCATGGCAGAGGTCACGCTGTCCAGAATGCTGAGCAGCGTCTTCGTTAACCGCAGGAGATTGCTAAAGCTGTAAAAAAATATGTTTTTAGGGTTCCGTACCCAAAGACCCCAAAGGGTAAAAAAACCGGGCAAGTGCGAGTCGGACTCGCGCACGAAGGGTTCCGTACCATAATGAAAAAAAAAACGGAAAAAAAACTACAAAAAAAAAAAAACGGTCACCCATCCAAGTACTGACCACGCCCGACGTTGCTTAACTTTGGTCAAAAATCACGTTTGTTGTATGGGAGCCCCATTTAAATCTTTATTTTATTCTGTTTTTAGTATTTGTTGTTATAGCGGCAACAGAAATACATCATCTGTGAAAATTTCAACTTCAACTGTCTATCACGGTTCGTGAGATACAGCCTAGTGACAGACGGACGGACGGACGGACGGACGGACAGCGGAGTCTTAGTAATAGGGTCCCGTTTTACCTTTTGGGTACGGAACCCTAAAAACGGGACCCTATTACTAAGACTTCGCTGTCCGCCTGTCTGTCACCTGGCTGTAACTCATGAACCGCCGTGATAGCTCGACAGTTGAAATTTTCACAGATGATGTATTTCTGTTGCCGCTATAACAACAAATACTAAAAATAAAATATAATAAATATTAAAGTGGGGCTCCCATACAACAAACGTAATGGTACGGAACCCTTCGTGCGCGAGTCCGACTCGCACTTGGCCGGTTATTTAGTTTCAAAATCAAAAAAAAAAAATCAAAATTCTTTATTTCATAATAATATACATCTTTTGTGATACAGGGGATGGAGCCGCCCGGTAAGCTTATGCTTGTGTTGGGAGACACCGCTCTTCCCTAGGTTTATAAGTAGTACAATTTTTTATTTTATTGTATTAATTATACATAAGAAAAGTAGGTGATTATACAGAATTACTAGTTAATTATGTTTTTAACTTAATTCTAAGACATGCATTAACAATACAGATAGGATCTTACTCGTTTGATTTAAGGTGTGAATATCGAATGAGACAGGTGTTTGTGTTTGTGTGTGTGTGTGTGTGTGTGTGTGTGTTTGTGTGTGTGTGTGTGTGTGTGTGTGTGTGTGTGTGTGTGTGTGTGTGTGTGTGTGTGTGTGTGTGTGTACGCGTGTGTGTGCGTGTGTGAGTGATTGTGTGTATTCTAGTACTCTGTTCTTAGTAGCTTCTCCGTTTCGTCGTAGGTTTTAGTTTTAAGCCATTTAGTGAGATGTAATTTACATTCGTGGTATGTTTTTGAATGAATATCTAATTCTCTGTTAATTTTGTTATAAAGGTAGGACGACTTTGAATTAAACTGCGATCTTGCAAAATAGGTTCTCGTACGTAAAGATTTAGCTACATTGACCATATTTCTTTTGTTTTTATAATTAGGGTTGTAGGGTATTAGTTTGTGTTTTTTCAATATTGATTGCAGAACATATAATTTCCTAACTGATAGAAGGTCACTGGTTTGATAAAGCATTTCAGTAGGGTATCTAATTTTTTTGAAGTACATCATTTTTATGAGTGCACGTTGTGCCCTTTCAAGATAGATAAAGCGACTTTTCGCTGCACCACCCCAGATCGTTATGCAGTACAATAAGACAGATTGCACCAGGGAGACATAAATTTCGTTTAAGATGTTGCGAGGCTTTGTAAGATTTGTTTTACCTGGTACAATGTGCCTTAGCGACTTAAAGATCCAGAGCAGTTTTCTGACTCTGCCGATTATTTGGTCAAGGTGAGAATACCAGTTTAAATGCTCGTCCAGTTGTATACCCAAATACTTAGTTTCAGAGACTTTTTCAATAGTTGGACAGTTACAAGTAGAAAAATTAATTTGCTGACAAGAATGAATTTTTAAATCTATTTGAGAAGTCGGTTGAGAGATGCTGAAACAAACATATTTTGTCTTATTGGTGTTTAATGTTAGTAGGTTCATCCTTAACCACTTTGATATGTGTGCCATTCCGAGTTCAGCTCCGACCTTTACCTCTCCCCATGATTTTCCGCTAAAAATGACAGCTGTGTCGTCAGCATAAGAGAATATTTTTGCGCCAGGAATGGTCATATCGCAGAGATCGTTGATGTAAACTAAAAATAAAGTCGGACCCAGAACGCTTCCCTGCGGTACACCATATTGGACGTTCTCGTCCTCGCTGACACATTCGCCCAGTTTAACCCGTTGCTTTCGGCCATAGAGATAATCTCTGAAGAGTAAAAGTGGTGTTCCTCTGATTCCTTTTCTCTCCAATTTTTGCAATAGAATGGGAAGAGAGACTGTTTCAAAAGCTTTCTTCAGATCTAGGAAGACAGCTAGGCACTTGTTGTTGTTATCAAGGTCTTCTACAACTGAGGAGGTAAGAGATATTACTGCGTCCTCAGTTGATCTTCCGTGTCTGAATCCGAACTGTGAATTTGATAAGAGATTAAATTTGGTTAAATATTTTAGTAATCTGTTATTTAGAATCTTCTCCAGTATTTTCGAAATCACTGGCAGGACTGAGATAGGCCTGTAGTTGCTGATGTCGTCTCTCTTTCCACTCTTGTACACCGGAGTAATAATAGACATTTTAAGTGATTTAGGGAAGATTCCTAAATTAAAACTAAGGTTCACTATGTGTGTTATGATAGGGACTATTTCCTTGGCAACGTATTTAAGAAATTTCGTGGAAACATTGTCCCAGCCAGGCGCACTACTTGATTTTAGATTTATAAGTGTAGTGTACACTTCGTCTTGGTTAGTAGGTAGTAATACGTAATAGTTTATAATGTTTCTTGTAGTTGTAGTTTATAATGTAAATGGGGTAGCGTTGCTTTATCACAGAGTTGTCTCCTTTATCAGATCAGGCTCAATGTCATTAACTTAATATTTTATGTTTACATTGAACACAATAATGTTGTCACGGTCTTCAATATGAATAATGTGTATGTCGAATATATATAAGCTCAATCAGATATCAACAAGTGGTCGAAAAATCACTACACCTTATAAAACAAAGTCTTCCGCCGCGTCTGTCTGTTTGTGTTGGTATGTTCGCGATAAACTCATAAACGGATTTTCATGCGGTTTTCACCTATCAATAGAGTGATAGGAAGGTTTGAGTGTATAATTTGTTAACCCGTGCGAAGCCAGAGCGGGTCGCTAGTGATTGATAATATGCAAATTTTAATGAGAACTTACATTAAGAAAATTGCAAAAGAAAAGATTGGTATCAAATAGAAATCTTAACGTCTAAATGCCTGTAGAATCCGAAATAGATCAGCTCCCGGGCCAGTTTCACCACTTCAAAGGTCGTGGTCACTGAAGTACCAGGTTCTTGTGACGACGTTGCAGAGATAGTTCTCTACAAAGAAAATGTGCTTCATATGAACTGCCTTTGACACATAGGTACCTGTAGAAACCGAAGTAGATCAGCTCCCGGGCCAGTTTCACCACTTCAAAGGTCAGTTTGTTCTGATTGTGGTCACTGAAGTACCAGGTTATTGTGACGACGTTGCCGAGATAGTTCTCTACAAATAAAATGTGCTTCATATGAACTGCCCTTGACACATACCTGTAGAAACCGAAGTAGATCAGCTCCCGGGCCAGTTTCACTACTTCAAAGGTCAGTTTGTTCTGATCATGGTCACTGAAGTACCACGTTCTTGTGACGACGTTACACAGGTAGTTCTCCACGAAGCCGATGGTGGAAGCGAATTGTTGTTTAACTTTCTCGCGGTTGGCGTCGGGGCCGCCTTTCACGCATTGATAACTGAAACAAGATATTATATTTAGTAAATAAATAATACGCCGGGGTGCAAGCTGACCGAGGTGATGGCGGGACGACTTGGACGCATTCTACCCGAATTGATGGAAAAATACAGACAGCAGGGTCGAGTGGAGGAAACGAGGGACGGCCTTTCCCACTAGAGGGACAGTAAAATAGGCTAATAAAAAACCATTTGTGTGATTATCAATAATCTTCTTAAGTTAATGGACGTTATCTTTATATCTAAGTAAGCATTGAGGCGGCCGCGCAAGGCGCCTCGCAAGAGCCAGTGTGGCACTGCGAAGCCAGATATGGCATCTAGACTGAGGGCTGCGACGCCGAATACGGCGCTATACGTATCGCGCCTGCATGTTTCCGCCACGGCTGACGACGTGGTGGAATATCTTCGCCCGTTACGAGTTGAAAGTGTTCCAGCTGCGATCGCGTCATTACGTGCACTTCAGCTCGTTTGTGGTGCGCGTGCCGCGGCCGCTGCTGGAAGCCATCGCGAGCACGGACTTCTGGCCGAAGGGTGTGATATTTCGGCGGTTCTGTGGGAATCTACCAAATCCTACACCAGAGCAAGTGACGCCGCAATAGAAAACTGCGTCACGAAAATGATTTTTTAGTATTTAAGATTTTTATTATTGTATATATATGTTAGTTTGTAAGGTATGTATCTATGGGCCTTAGTAGCCTGAAAATAAATGATTTGATTTGATTGCTTATTTTAAACAGCAATAATTAAATTGGTGGCCGATCACCAGTGATGTGGAGAGGAATATAAGTGACATTTATCTGGATCGAATGACCTAACAATTATCATTAAGAATAGTGTTTGACAAACTCACTCTTTGATATGTATATGGTCCGGCACCTCAGTCCACAAGCGAGCGTATTTGACAGGCGTCACCGGCTCTTGAGGGTCGCGGTCGACGTGTAGATGTAACATTAGACGGCAGAAAGAGGCTCGTAGTTCGTGGGACAGCAAGTTGTTTGACATGCATCTGTAAAAGAAAGTTCAGTATAATATTGCAGCAAACAGATGTTTGATATATACCTATGATGATGAGCACGAACACAACAACATGTCATGTAATCACAAAGACATTTCGATAAGTATTTATTTTTCAAGTAAATGCGCTTATGAACGTCAAATAAAGCTACACCGGCTCTCACCCTACACCTCTGCCCGAGAAGATTTAAATCCCTCCTCAATTAGAGGGAATTGGTCCAAATTAGTTTTATTTTTTTACACCAATAGCAAGTTGAACAGCCTATCGGGCATAAATACATATCTTATTTTGAAATTAGTATTCTTTGTAGCTTTGTGTGTAATCATACGGCTCCTACCAACACCTAAGTTTGCAAGGTGATTGGTTTTCTCTCCCGTTAAATAAGTTTTCCTAATTATAATTATATCAATGACTTACTTATCAGCTGTATAATCAACTGCTGCGACAGCGTGTTGAGGGCCAGGTACTGCCTGTTGAGACACATGTTGGAGAACAGGTCGAGCTGGTGGCGATAGTAGTCCAAGATGGCGGCCGACGTGCCTGCGGGCTCCTCGCGGGCTTGGATACACAGTCTAACAGAACTTACTTGAGTATCAGCTGTATATTCAACTGCTGCGACAGCGTGTTGAGGGCCAGGTACTGCCTGTTGAGACACATGTTGGAGAACAGGTCGAGCTGGTGGCGATAGTAGTCCAAGATGGCGGCCGACGTGCCTGCGGGCTCCTCGCGGGCTTGGATACACGGTCTAACAGAACTTACTTGAGTATCAGCTGTATATTCAACTGCGGCGACAGCGTGTTGAGGGCCAGGTACTGCCTGTTGAGACACATGTTGGAGAACAGGTCGAGCTGGTGGCGATAGTAGTCCAAGATGGCGGCCGACGTGCCTGCGGGCTCCTCGCGGGCAAATACACGGTCTAACAGAACTTACTTGAGTATCAGCTGTATATTCAACTGCGGCGACAGCGTGTTGAGGGCCAGGTACTGCCTGTTGAGACACATGTTGGAGAACAGGTCGAGCTGGTGGCGATAGTAGTCCAAGATGGCGGCCGACGTGCCTGCGGGCTCCTCGCGGGCTTGGATACACAGTCTAACAGAACTTACTTGAGTATCAGCTGTATATTCAACTGCGGCGACAGCGTGTTGAGGGCCAGGTACTGCCTGTTGAGACACATGTTGGAGAACAGGTCGAGCTGGTGGCGATAGTAGTCCAAGATGGCGGCCGACGTGCCTGCGGGCTCCTCGCGGGCTTGGATACACGGTCTAACAGAACTTACTTGAGTATCAGCTGTATATTCAACTGCGGCGACAGCGTGTTGAGGGCCAGGTACTGCCTGTTGAGACACATGTTGGAGAACAGGTCGAGCTGGTGGCGATAGTAGTCCAAGATGGCGGCCGACGTGCCTGCGGGCTCCTCGCGGGCTTGGATACACAGTCTAACAGAACTTACTTGAGTATCAGCTGTATATTCAACTGCGGCGACAGCGTGTTGAGGGCCAGGTACTGCCTGTTGAGACACATGTTGGAGAACAGGTCGAGCTGGTGGCGATAGTAGTCCAAGATGGCGGCCGACGTGCCTGCGGGCTCCTCGCGGGCTTCGGCCGCTAGCTCCGTTAGTAAACGGGAATCCTGCGGAACGAAATAGTCAATTTAATCATGAAAATACTTAGTTGGTTTATTATTGGGCCGCTGAAACACTTGCATTTGATATATTGAGTAACCTGATATTTAAACGACGAAATAATCAGTTAACGTAAGGTTATGGCGTATAGTGACCTACTCACAAAACTTCTTTTAGTGCTAACGTTCCCTTTTACAATTTCGCCTGCAACCAATCGCAGCAATGTGTTTTGGTTTTATGTTCATGGTTAAGGCATTTTTATAGATATTCCATTGTATTGTACCTTCTTGTTGTTCCACAACAATATGACTTCGTCTTCGACAGTGTACTGTTTGATTTCCTCGTCAGTCTTTGGGGAGCCGCTGCTTTTTTCGTATTTTGTCGAGACGACCCTGAAACATATTGACATTTTAAAATACTTAAAAAAACCGACCAAGTACAAGTCTGATTCCGAAGGAATTCGTAGTCCGTAGTCCTCAATATTCCAATAAACTAAGATAGCTAATTGGCTATGCATGTAGCTTGGAGAACGCAGAGCCAGATAGGTTATCTAGTGTTAACGCATTCACTGCCAACGTTTTCGTAGCGCTGCGAACATAGGCGATCCCAGCGTTTTTCCGCTTTGTAGAGGAATGACTACGAACAGAGAACCCTCCGAGCGGGTTCTCGGCACTCAATGTGTTAAGCGCGAGAACGTATGAATGCAGCCAAAGTAACCCCCAACAAAATCGATGATCAGGATAAAATTGCAGGGACCGTTGTATGAGGACGCATGACCAGTCGTTGACTCAGTGGCGTGCACAGAGATTTGAGACTGGGTAGGCAAAATTATATCAGAAAACCGGGCTAGTGCGAGTCGGACTCGCGCACGAAGGGTTCCGTACCATAATGCAAAAAAAGGCAAAAAAAAAAACGGTCACCCATCCAAGTACTGACCCCGCCCGACGTTGCTTAACTTCGGTCAAAAATCACGTTTGTTGTATGGGAGCCCCACTTAAATCTTTATTTTATTCTGTTTTTAGTGTTTGTTGTTATATCGGCAACAGAAATACATCTGTGAAAATTTCAACTATCACGGTTCGTGAGATACAGTCTGATGACAGACGGACGGACGGACGGACGGACAGCAGAGTCTTAGTAATAGAGTCCCGTTTTACCCTTTGGGTACGGAACCCCAAAAAAATTGCGTGATGGTTTTCATTTTGTTGTCAAGTCTTTTCAATTACTTCTTTTTTTTGGCTAAACGAAAGCTTTGAAAACGCATCATTTTTAATAGTTTGCACACACACACACCCACCACAACTTTCACAGTTAAAATTATCCATTTTTCACTAATCGCACTTTATAATTTCCGGCAACTGTTAACTGTTATCTCATAAACTCACCAAAACAAACAAACAATGGCGACCTAATAAAAAATGTAAATAAACTTAACCAAATACTGTAAACGAATAAAAAAATAGTCTCGTATTTGCACTAAATTACCATAGCAAATGCTGCTTTTTAAAATAGTCACGTAAACATCGGAACTATTCGGAAACTTTCGGGCGTCATTCGTTTAGGTTTTGTACGAAAGACACTGCCTATTGCGTCTAAATGTGTGCGTTACTTGTATAATTGTGTGCTCGTACTTATAGGAAGGCCCACTACACTGTAACCGCGTAACGACGACTCACGGAGAGGCACACATAGAAAGATTTAGACGGAAATGTTTTCTGTCTTTGCCGTGCAAGGCACGTAGCGGCGCTAGTAGTGTAGTAAATAAAGGTAGTGGACCCCGCAGTAATTCCTCAGCCAGAAAAAACTTTACAGTATGATAAAGTATCAATAAATAAAAAGTATTGTATAAATATCCAAGGAATAGTATTTAAGTAAATACCTAAAGTCTTAAATCGTTAATATCTTTTTACGGAAAAATGCTCCGTTCAAACTTTCGTCTCCACCGGAAATATTCATGTAACGTATTGCAACAATATATGACATAACAATAAAAAAAATCCCAGCAGAAATAGCAATAACTTATTTGGTAAAAAAATTTCGGACGGAGGAATTACTCGGTTAAATAAATAAACAGCTTTGTATGTTTACGTATAAATACCTAACTTAGGAGTGTTTTTAGGGTTCCGTACCTCAAAACGAAAAAAAAAGAACCCTTATAGGATCACTCGTGGGTCTGTCTGTCTGTTTGTCACAGCCTATTTTCTCGGAAACTACTGGACCAATTAAGTTGAAATTTGGTACACATATGTAAATTAGTAACCCAAAGATGGACATATTTTTTGTATAATTTAGAAATACATAGGTTCGAAGTTATTTAAGAAAATACAAATAGCCAAAAAGTGACCATTCCCCCTGTATCTCCGAAACTACTGGGTCTAAAATTTTGAAAAAAATACACAAAATAGTTCTTTACCTATAGATGACAGGAAAACCTATTAGAAATGTGCAGTCAAGCGTGAGTCGGAATTATGTACGGAACCCTAGAAACGCGAGTCAGACTCGCACTTGGCCGGTTTTTTTTTGGATATTTATAATGTTAGTTTCGGCTCATACTATACAATAACCAAGCAAAATTTCATCGACTGAGGAATTAATGCATGGGTCTCCATACAACAACTTGCTTCGTTTACTACACTATAGTGTCGCGTGGTGTAAACTTCGTCGCGTAGAATTATAGATGATGACTTGATGACAAAGCTTAACCGGTAGATGGAGCGCTTATTAATTTTTAGAATGTTTTAAGTTATATCGATTACTGATAGTACGATCAAGTATAAATTAAATTAAGTAGTTTAAGAGGATAGACATCGGAATTATAGTAGGGTAGGCAGTGCCTTTTTGCCTTTATGAAGTGCACGCCACTGGTCGTTGTGAGCCGAGGGGATGCCTATCTATGTGGTCGTATATCGGCTAATATGATGGACAAACCTCGTCTCGATGAGTATGTCGGAGTTGTTGGCACAGAGTACGCTCTTGCAGATAAGTTCTTGTGTGACGGCGATAGCCTTCTTGTTGGAGATGCACAGGTCGCTTAGATAGTCCAGGAATCGGGACTGCCACGTCTTCATGTTCTTGCGGACGAGGCCTGAAAGATGCAATAGCTTACTACACACGAAAATGTATTCGAACTGTACTGCTCCTATATGGACGAACATTAGTTAAAAAGCTTGATCGCCAAGCTTGACGCAGAAGGCGCTGCAGTAACATAACCTCCAATTTCTAATTAAATATGGAGTAACAAACATAAAAAAAAACAAGCAACCGATTTGATAACCTCCTCCTTTTGAGATTTGGAAGTCGGCTAAAAAGTACAAATTTCTCGTTTATGGAGTTCAGACATCGAATTTTAACCCAAAAACATCTAATTTTCTGGCTTGATTGCTTATCCTTGTTGCAAATATAACATTTCGTAATGTTTGTTCAACTATAAACATGTTTTACTTATTTCTTTATTTTATCCTTGTTGCAAATTAATATAACTAAAAACACCACAAATTCCACAAACACGTAAATAATCCGGGGAGAAGAACTACAGAAAACATTACCTTTGGTACCAATTATTCAAATTGTTCACTGGCAGTTTTAACCACATTAAAAAGATAATTAGTGTATCGTAACTCACCTACAAAGGTCTCGATTTCCGAAGCCGTAATGTGCTTTTCAAGTAATTTCCGGTTGTTATGTAGTAATGCAGTGATGGTATCTTCGGCTAATATGTCGTAGCCTATCTGCTTCTGCATGAACCCGAAATGCTTCGCTATGTATTCCTGTAAAAGATACCATATTAGATAAATGTTCAATAACAGATTATTAATAAAATTTTAATGGATTTTTTAACAAAGATGACATATCTGGATATGGTCGTATAAGACAAAATTGTGACCTCATGAGTGGCCGGTTTCCGTTTTTTTTTTCACAGAAAAAATCTGGATGGCAGTGAACATTCGGCGACCAATGATTAATATACGGGTCTCTATTGTTTCCCATAAAGATTTAAGTCATAATGTATTGTTTGTCCACATTTTCGTTAGTTAATTTGGTTTTTCTCAGAAACGCGTAACTTTTCAGGATTGCCATAAAACAAACCTAACCTAACCTACGAAACCCCTGAAAAGTTAACGGTTTCAGAATTATGACTAATGATAATGTGACAATCAACTTTCAATAATTATGTCAATCAAAGGGACCCCTCAATATACGTTTTTTTATCCACGCGAGATTACACACACACACATACATTTCTAGCGTCTATACGCCAAAATACCTGGTTCTTCCGATAGTCCTGTTGACTGAGCCGCAGTATTCGGTAGCAGAGCCTGAAGATGTATTTATATGCAGCGTAGCGAGCGTCACAGAGCTCCTCGGTCTTGAGGAACGCTTCGCCCTCCGGTGATTACACACACACATGCATACATTTCTAGTGTCTATACGCCAAAATACCTGGTTCTTCCGATAGTCCTGTTGACTGAGACGCAGTATCCGGTAGCAGAGCCTGAAGATGTATTTGTATGCAGCGTAGCGAGCGTCACAGAGCTCCTCGATCTTGAGGAACGCTTCGCCCTCCGGTGACTCTTGAAATGGACCCTTGAACAAATAATTAATATTTCATATGAGCAGACGTAGCCACAACCGAACGGGGTACCTAACTGAAATTGCTTTATGAATAGACCTTTTCGTCTATTGCAGACGATTTATGGTGTAACACCAGAGAAACACCGTTTTTGGTGGCTGAATAAACCGATGCGAGACCGACATGGTCTACCAGAAGCCTGACAAGAGAAGTTTGCGGAAACCGGTACTGAGACACCTTGTCGTCGATTTTGCCTCTTGTCAGCGAATGCGGCGAACCAGGTCTCATCACAAAACTTGCGACCATCCACAACTCGTTTGCGCCATTCCGTCCGCTGTTCTGCGAGCCTCTCCCAGTCTCGGTGCTGCTGATACAACTTCTATAAAATCAAGCAGAAATGGTGCAAGTAATTCAAGCAGGTAAAGGCGCCAGCTACTTGGGTTATTTGCTACTATATTATGTTCCTACGACTGTATGATGCCATTACCTGCAGTATCCTGAACAGTTGTCTCAGGATATATTGTTCTCGCAGTAACTTCTGGCGGTCTCTGTTCGGGTTCTCAACTATCAGCTCCAGGGCTTCGGACTTGTTTGGTTCATTTTCAAAGCCGGCTATGAAGTAAACTATGTCTTGGAGGAGGCAGGTCAGGGCTCTGAAAAGGATTTAACGTTAGAATCAGGATCCATCTTTAATCAGTACAAATAGCAATTTCTCTAGAATGTATAATGAAGAAACAGTGAACATAGATAGTGACGGCCAAAGTGATTTGGTGTCATAGAAATAAGGATCTATTCTAATATGTATATGTATTTGGTCACTTTGGCCGTAACTATAGTTTGTCAAAGGACTGTCTCATTTCAATCATAGACAGAGAGAATCATACTATCTTTGTATTACACTAGTTCTAGCACCCAAAAAAAAGGATGAGTATAGTTTTCCTGGTTCTTCCTGACTGACAAATTGGTTTGACCAACTATATCTATTTGATGCTATAGTACAAGTTATAATTTTTATATAAATTCTTTCCTATGCGTAATTGATTTAGCGTTAGTTTCATTTGTCTGCAAATCCAACAAATACGACCTATAAAGAAAGATTATAATCACCGCTTATATCGCAGACTATTTAATTCAAGAAGATCAACTGTCCACAAATAGATACAGACAACGAAACGTGTGACCTTTAACGAGTGGAGAGATGCTTCGTTCATGTCCACTTTCAACGGTCCTCGAGTTATGTTTTGAATGATCTTTGCCCTACAGTCACGATCCACTCGATCATTGACACAGTAGTGATCTAGACATACGGCAGTGTATCAGCCAAGTTCGCTAAGCAAAAAGGCAAGATTTCGGACCGCTTTTGACTAATCACTTGGCTATATAGGTATATGAACGTATGCTTTTGCCATTATTATTAACAGCCACACGTACCTAACCGTCGCCATTCAGTCGTAGTTAGATCTTATTGAAAACGACTAGCCGAAATGATATGCAACTTGGCATGGACATTCAAGTAACATAATATCTAGAAAATAGAGCAAGTGGACGTTTTACATACAGAACTTCTACACGCTATATTTTAAAGTAACCCTGTATAACATATTTAATTACACAAACGGGTCTACTGCGGTATAATTTCATTGTTTTTACCTTAAATTCCGACGTTTCAGCTGAGTTGCACCAGCTCTGGTCACGGAAAGACAGACCTGAGCTCAGCTGAGAGCTGGTGCAACTCAGCTGAAACGTCGGAATTTAAGGTAAAAACAATGAAATTATACCGCAGTAGACCCGTTTGTGTAATTAAATATGTGTCAAAACGCGAGATTTTAAAGTGTTATAACCCTGTATAACTTACTTCCTCTCGTTGTGTTCTATATTTCCGTTCTGCAGCTTGCCAGACAGCGCAGAAAGCACTTTGCAGGCGTCATTCGCGAAGTCAAGGTCTCGAACTTCGCTCGGTGAGACAGATATCAGTGCAAACGCTTCTTTGTCTTCTTTCACCACTGAACACCCCACCTGAGCAAACATAGGGTTAAAATGGTTAATTTTACTAGTGACCTATCCCTCAATGGGGTTAGCAGCTGTCGAAAGTTGGCATAGATGGCGCCATCATAGCTTGCCCCTTTCTCTAGTTTTGTTCCGTGACATTTGACTTAAAGGGCTGGCATCCAGGCTATAATATAAAAAAAAAACAACGGGTTGCACTCCGGGAGTGCCGACAGAAGTGATAACTCAATGACTAGTGCAAAATATCTGCAGCACTATGTATTATTGACCCATCCTCTTTTCTATTGAAAAACTTTAGTTCCGAAATTGCTGGTCAGTGAGCTTGTTTAAAATTCGAAATTCAAATTTGTTTATAATTCGAATAGAAATTGTAAAGTTACCTTGCAGACCTCGCATCTAAATATATTTGGTCATGATATTTTGAGTTTTATTCACCAGTTCTAGAGTTCACTTTTATTAGCGATTTCATCAAGATGTAGCTTTATTGAATTATATCTGAGTGATATAAAGTTAGAATGTAACTGTGAGATCCTCGTATTTCAACCCGTACAAGATTAGAACCTTTTTCATGTAATGTCATTGAGTTTTTCTTTATTGATTTAAATGCCATCTAAATGAGTGGCCATCTAAACGTTACGGTCACGTGATCGCCTTACGCTGTCTCGAGTTTATCATTTTTTCCTCACCTCAAAAAGTGCCCAGCGCCGCTAAAGAAGTTTTCATTTAAAAAAAAAACAGAATTTGACACAATTTTAGGGATAGGGAGGGACAGGGCAAGCTATGGTGGCGCCATCTGTAAAATACTTCGACCGGCCAACCCCATTGCATTGTTCTATTAGCGAGGCGAAGGATGATTATCTAGAAACGAGTAAAGGTGATCTAGTCTTGGAAAGCTCATAGAAGATTTACTAGGCAGAAATCAATCAACGCAATGTTTTTTATGAACATGAGTTTAGTACTCAAGTTAAGTTTCGAGAAAAAAGTTGAGCGCTATTCTACAAATATAATGTTGGCAGGCGGAAATATATAAACGGTACCTTACCTTAGACATAACAGGTTTTTCTTCATCTTTATCAATAGGTATCGACGTGGAATGCACCCACGTATGCGTGCATAGATGTTGTAATCTAAAACAGACGAGAAATTAAATTAAATAATATAAAAATGAGAAATTACTACTTTTACCTAAAAATCTCTTCACGAAAACTATGAAGAGACGAATTTGACGAGGGAGTGTGCTCGTAACCGGAATATTTCGGAAATTGAATATCTTTTGGACAAGGGGGGACTTGCTCAGCGGTAGCAGGCGTGGCTCACTCCGCAATTTCGCCGCGTCGCTACAAGTACATGCGGCCCACACCAATTTTGGTGTCTAGCAGTAGTAGTTGCCGCGTATCGCAACGGAACGGACGCCTGCTCGCGCTTGCGTCACATCTGTCGTAAAAGACGCGTTTTCTTAGAGAGTGAACCTAGCCTTCTTCTGTACCTAGTGCTATTATTTATTCCGTGGCGGTAGGAAGATTTTCTGTGCTCATAAATAAATATTACAATATACATATGTTTATAATTACCTGACGTAGCTACTCTGCGGTACAGGTGCGTCGGAGTGAGTCATAGTGGTTGGGTCCAATTCGAAAAGTGTGGCTATTTCTGAGGAGTGTGCTACGGAGACTAGTTGGTAGGCGGGCTCCCCTGTATCTAGTGGTGCGTCTCTGTAACAAGAAGATAAATATAAAAGCACGGAAATATAATAGGAACCAAAACACATACGAGTACATTGTAATTTAGAATCATGAGGAAAAAAATATTACTCAAATGACGTCACTCGCTAGTTTCTATCTCTTTTATATCTAGGGTGACTCCCTTGAAATTAGCCATTAAAGGTCTTGGGTACATCTTGTCAACTCTCACATTTTGCCTAATGAGAGAGTGAGACGCAATGCACATTGTACAAAGAAATTGGACAGGTGGAATACTAAGCCTAGGTTGTACCAAAGATAATAGATTGTATAGAGAGATATGGTTTTAATATTAATATTTAACAGTTATCAATATGAATGTATGTCATATATGAATGACGATCATAATATAAATTCATGTAGATTAGTCTAGCATAATTTATAATGTAATTTAATATTATGAGAATAAATATCTAAATCTATCAGTGAAAGAATAAGGATCAAAGTCAAATGGCGTTCTAACAGTTTTAATCTTCTGTCGAAAGATGACAGTAAATTTACCGTGGCTACATAATTTACTCTGACTATCCGCCTCTCTTAGGTTGTACTTACGGTGGTCTAACGCACGCTTCGGCAGCTAAGTAGTGTCCGGTGGCGAGGTGTTTAAACCGGAATATTGAGTTCCAGTGTCCCGCGCCGCCGCGGCACGGGTCGTGTTGGACCACCTGCAAGGAAAACATTCGTAATGATGAAACATTTAAGTAATGTCCCTTTCTTTCCAATAAGTACAATATCCAATGGATCAAAAACCGCGCTTGAGCGACCATAGCATAGGTCTGAACTCTGAATAGTCAAAATATAAATAATCTGTTCGGTATCTCGAATCTTTATACATATCTCTGAATCAGGATTCAGCAACATATCTTCTTACAGTAACATCGCTTACGTACAAAAATGCTGCAATCGACATGTTTTGGAGCAAAATGAAGCTAGTAGAAATTCAAAATCGATCATCACTGCCCGTGCCCATATATATATAAATTTTAACTTAAATAAGAGACAGTAGGTATGTATACCAATTACCAAACTAACCTCAATCTACCATAATGCCTTGCTGCTAGTGGCCGCTGTCCGCTAGTCCTCGGGAACACGTGCTGCCTCTTCTGGCACTCGTCCATGGTGAGGAACTTGTCCTGTTCCACGTGGAAGACAGTTATATATTTACCTCTATCTCCCACAATGCCTTGCTGCTAGTGGCCGCTGTGGCGCTAGACCTCCCCGTGGTCCTCAGGAACACGTGCTGCCTCTTCTGGTACTCGTCCATGGTGAGGAACTTCTCCTGTTCAGCGTGGAAGACAGTAATATATTTACCTCTATCTCCCACAACGCCTTGCTGCTAGTGGCCGCTGTGGCGCTAGACCTCCCCGTGGTCCTCAGGAACACATGCTGCCTCTTCTGGTACTCGTCCATGGTGAGGAACTTCTCCTGTTCCGCGTGGAAGAGACGGACCACGTCGCCGCCTTTGAGGATCTCTTCTTGGTTCTCTTTGTGTTCGAGGAATAGGGTCACTTTCCAGGAGGTTGAGGAGTTTACTACGTTGACCTGAAATGTAAAACAATTTTTTTATCGAGTGATAAGTGTCTGGATCTGCTGACCGAGTGCCGGCGCCTAATGCCCATCATACTTATCTGTGGCAATCAAGCGTCGGCCTATAGATTTCTATGACCAATATCATCCCGGGCGATAACTCGTAACGTGATTAAGGGCGATGTCAAATGAACCCCCGTGGGCACCAGCTGTCGCTCCGTTGGTCGGTTGAGGAATGGTACCCAAAACCGTAAAAAAATTGTCATCGAATCTCGATAGAAACTTTCTCAGATAGTTTCGATGTATTAGTAAGTAGGCGAGTATAATAAATCGTTTCGAGCGAATAAAGTTGTGTTCAGTTGAATTGGTAGCTTGTCCCCTTAGCAACTTGTGCTGAGGACTGATAGAAACATCTACGGGGACCGACCATCTCTTGTGATTGAATAAGGTCTTACCTCCATACAGCCCGCGTTGTCAGGTAGCTCGTGGTTGGAAGACACGTGTAGGACTTGCTGCCCCGCGCTCACGGGGTTCATTATCACTTTGTCGCCTACCACCACGTTGTCACCTGAAAAACGAATAACTTTGAAGTGGTCTTACCGAAAATAGCGCATCTGTGTTTATAGTACCTGTGCCGGTCAGCAACATGTTATCAGCGCGTGACAGTAAGTCCATGGAAGTTAGCGCACGCGCTGATCTAGTAATGATAAATATGAAAATGGGTGCAGCCGAGAAAGCATTAAGGATGGTACAAAAATGTGGAGTAAACTACAACTTTTTCACAGAAATTTCACACCTTGTTCGCTATATTTTTGTCCAGCCCTAAGGACACTTTACTATCATCGACATCTCATTGAGATTCGTGTCCATTGCGATTTTCGCACCGCTCAGTGCGGCGCGAACTTACCTGATGGGGCACAGGCGCTATCGTCACCCATAGCCCTTACCAGTGAAAGTAGGTACTCACCCGTAGATCGTAACTTGTAGAAAGGCATCACGTAGAACCATGAGCCTTCGTTTCCGTTCGCGTCTAGATGGACACGCATCGCGTTTTTCTCGAGCAGCGCAGGCAGTCTTTTGTTTACCTGTGTAATAATAAATATAAACAAGAGAAATCCATCAACTAATACTACTGTTAACTTTAAAAAAAATGCATGTTAATACATGGTTTTGTAAATGAGTACCTATACTGTAACTAAACACGACATGATCAAATAAAAAAACCTTAAGGGCCGATTTAGACGGCGCGCGAACTCGCATGCGATTTTAGATACATTGCGGACTGTTGGTTAAGTCCAATTCAACCGACCGATTAAAACCCGGAATGTAATGAAACTCGCATGCGAGTTCTCGCATCGTCTAAATGAGCCCTAATTCTTTAATTTGACGGCAAAATTAATAACTATTATTGTATTTATGCGTCACTGCAAATATTTTAGAACACTCACACTCCGTACTCAGAACACGCCCAGGCTGCATGTACCTCTTGCTACTGGTGACGATCCTTGGAATGGATCGAAACATGTCGAGCAATACATAAGGCTAGTCTTAGCGGCAGCACTACGGTCCCCCCAAATAGTCTTACCTGCATTTCGTGAGTCATTTATTTTGAATATTTTTAGCAAAGAAATCAGAAAACTTGCGAGGCAAACGTACGGTGAGGTACTTGTTGGACTTGACGTGAAGTAGTTGCACCACGCTGCCGTACTGTACGACGGTGCCCAGCAACTTCTTGTTCTCCAACTCATTTTGCTTCTTCTCTATCTCTGCTGCGTGCTGCAAGGGAGACGCATTCATTAGAACCGATTACGAGCAGAAAGTCTTCCCGCAGGCCTAGCACAGGAGGGGCGCGACAGAATCTCGCCCGCGAGATAGATAGAGGTAAATAGATGCCCGTCTTTTTCTAACCCTATTAATTAAAGAGGGGCGGGTAGTCTATCTCGTGGGCGAGATACTGTCATGCCAATCATGTGCTAGCCCGGCTGCTGCGATCGTGACATTATGTACATTTCAGCTCGTTTGTGGTGCGCGTGCCGCGGCCGCTGCTAGAAGCAGTCGCGAGCACTAAGTTCTGGCATCCTGGCCGAAAGGATACGATATTTATAATATAAAATATATAATTACCGCGAGCTTCAGACCGCCCATGGAATATGCGATTAAAACTACCTATGTGATAATTCCGCCTACGAAAGGAAGTTTGATAAAGCTTTTTTGATACCTCTATGTGACAAATAATATTAATATTCGCTTTAAATTATAGAGATCAATATACTTTTATAGACATATTCATATTATTTGAAATAGGGCAAACGGGATTTAGATATTTTTTTTGATATATAGATAGATAGATAAAATCTTTATACAACCACAACTTATATGCTTTGTGACAATTGTGACACAAACAATAACAAGAGACAAAACGAAAGTTGACAAGAGACAAAAAAAGAAAAAGGCGACATACAATCATTTAATACTAATAGCGTAATAGCATTAATAATGATTTAATGATGTACATACAGGGTCATGTTTCGACCGTTAGCCATATTGTGCGAGGTGATTAGGTAGGCCATACTGAACAACTTTTTCTATGGGACCAACTCCGAAATCTTCACAAAAATTTTTTTGGCCGTTCATACATTTTGGTCGAGTGGACGTCGGCGTTTTCTATGGGAAGGCCAAATTTATTTTGGGATTTCGGGGTTGGTCCTATAGGAAAAGTTGTTCAGTATGACCTACCTAATCACCTCGCACAATAAGGCTAAAGGTCCAAAAATGACCCTGTATTTTACGGTGTGGTTGTTACTTATCGTTTCACTTTAACACCAGTAGGTACCTATAGCGATAATACTGCCCGTTCATCTATATTTAATTGATATATAATACCTATATTATCTGTACCTATTTGTTTTCTTGTATTGAGTTGTGCAATAGAGAAATATAGGCACTTAATCACCAAATTTTATCGAAATAGTACTTTCCCACCATATTGGATATGACCTCATAAAACATAACGTACAATACTATTCCCAAAGCACACATGTGTGAAAGCCGATTCCACATTCACGAAACGCATCACTGCATCATTCGTATTAATAAGCAAACCGTTACTAATTAACACCAACACAACCGCCCATTGATAACTCTTATCCCATTGGAATAAAGCTCACGAATGATCATTTAAATTGTATCGCCGATGGTATTATACTATCCACAAACCAAACTGACGTGCCCTGTTTATCAAAAGCTTGTAACTTGTCACTAACTTGTAATACAAGTGGAAGTCCCTTTCTAATAAAAGCTGTCAAAAAGGGACTTCCACTTGTATTACAAGTTACAAGCTTTTGATAAACGGGCCCCGGGTTGTAAAACTTCTCATTCACACTTGCATAGTCGTAGCACGAGTGAAAGAGATGGTAATGTGATCTCGGTAGTCATTTTGGTTTGCGGATAGTATAACAGCAACACTTTGAACTGACTTTGACCTTATGCAATTGCAATAAGGTATATTATTGTTTACTTAACAGTGATAATGATGGTACATTAATCCTGGACATTAACGTCTAAATGAATGAATGGAATCTTTAATATCAGGAATAAAGTCGTTATTCTTTATCTCCGTGATTTAAAGCTCAATTTAGCGTGACGTTTAAAGTTTGATTTAGTTCAGGCAAGAGATTTATTAAAGAGATTTTTTATAATGTCTGAAGGAGATGGTAAGTTAATTAATTTACCTGAAAGTGTCCACGGTATTTTCGAACGTAACGCATTGGGAATTAGGAATATAATTTGTGTGTAAACGAAATACACCGGGTGAAATGTCGAGTACACTGGACCCTTTTTTATGGGATTAAAGTAGGTATTATGTAGGTTGGTGTGAACATTATTATTATGACATCGTGTTAAAACTAGACATGTGTCGTTCGCGAGCGAGTGATTCAAATGAACTGTATCTTTTGATTGAACTAGCTCACTCTTCAACTCAGTACAGATTTGACTAGCTCATTTCGCTCAGTAACTCTTTTATATCGGTGTTACTTGCTCGCTCTTTCCCACTCATGATCGAATGAGCGGGCCCAGCCAAACGAGTGAGACGATGCGGAGTGACGGTTTCGGAGCGTTTCGGATGAATTCGGAGGGTGCCGGGAAAACATGGCGGGATCCGTACCGTGTGATTTGCTTTCTTCGTCGCACTTATGGCTGTGCGTATTATATAACCATCCCATTTACGCACTTTTATGTACAGAGTACTGTTGGATGTCGAGAGAGCAGACTACGGCTGTCGTTTGTTGACCAATTTTAGTTTAAGATTTAATTGACGGGCTTAGGTAGTGTAATTAATGTAATGATAGTCTAATATTTTTATGAAATGTACACTATATAGTATCAGATTTTCATCATAATTGCCAATCTAGATTAGAGGGGTTTATGTTTAATATGAGGTACGTTTAGGAGAAACTTTGTTTTTCCCTCGTTTTATTATTAACCTAAAAAATCTAGATTGACAGTCCTAAGCCTGTCCAAGTATGAAGGAAAATCTGCTTAATATGTATATTGTAGTAAATGTATGTATAGTATAGCTTATATAACACTAATAATGCATATTTTTTAACGATCAAGTGCGTAGGTAATACAAATCAAACCAAACAATTCAATCAATCTGATTGATTGACATCTCTCTCTACTCACTATTTAATCTACAGATCTACTGAGCGAAATGAGCTAAATGAGCTAAATGAGTGATATATATCACCGCGAGCGAAAGATATGAATCACTCTTTTCAACTCAGTGAACGATTATGCGCATCTCTAGTTAAAACATCCCATATTAAACATTTGTACTAATCACGTTTTGCATAGCCATTTCAGATTTCTCTTTTAGTAAAGGGGCCCACAGATTACCAGTTCACCGGACGATATCAGCTTATCAATTGTTCAGAACTGTCACTTGTTGCGATTAACTGACCTGATATCATCCGGCGAACTGGTAATCTGTGGGCCTCTTTACATATAACTGCAGGTAAATGTATTATTATTTATTACTCATAGATTCTCGAGGCAGAGGAAGACCCAAACGGAGATGGCGGGACGACCTCGATCTTAGAGCATTTAGTAGCTGGAGACGTCAACCCATGTCATTTTCTGTACGAAACAGTCTGCCGATTTTTGCGGGGGAGGGGACGTGAAATGTATTGCTATTTCTATATGATTTGTACGTAACGTACAAATAGCCATGTGAGTCCATACAAAAGTTAGCACAATTGTGCAAGTTTTTCGGCAGCTCTTAAGCTCTTAAAGGCGACTCCAGTCATTAAATTCTCTCTTCTTCTTCTTCTTCTTCTCAGCATATTTGCGTCCACTGCTGAACATATGCCTCTTTCATGGATTTCCATGTTGTTCTGTATGCGGCGGTTCTATGCCAGGTCGGCCCTGCCGTCTTTCTAATGTCGTCCGACCATCTGGCTCGTGGTTTTCCGTCCCTCCGGCTTCCCAGTCGAGGTCTCCAGAACAGTACTCGCTGGCCCCATCGGTCGTCATCCCCGCGGCAGATATGGCCGGCCCATTCCCACTTCAGTTGCGCAATTCTTTTGGCGATGTCGGTTCGTCCAATCTTCGTGATATTCTCGATGTGACAACTCGTGAGAATACTTTGTACACTTGGCTTAGGAGGGCAATAGGGCGGTAATTCTTAAGACTTGTCTTGGCGCCTTTCTTGTGAAATAATGTGACCATGCTATTCTGCCACTCTTCTGGTATTTCACCGGTGAACAGAGCTTCGTTAAAGATCCATCGCAGTTCTTTCAGTATCGGGCGTCCACCTGCTTTGAGCAGTTCTGTGGTAATGCCATCTTCTCCCGGAGCTTTGTATTGCTTAAGTTGTTTCATAGCCTGCTTAACTTCATAGGTACTAATATCTGGAATGTCTTCAGTGTAATGTTTTGTCAGAGTTGCACGTGAGCACTCTGTACCGCCCGTCAAGCAGTGTGTATTTTGTGACTCAGATAGTTTCCCATAGAATTTGGCTGCCACGTTTAATAGCCCTGGAGTATCCGTTACTATATGTCCATCTTCGTCTTCCAGTTTGTTAAGCTGGCTAGTGCCACTACTCGTGGCCCTCTGAAACACCTTTGGGCCTCGATGCTTTTCTATTAAGCGATGGATTCTTTGCGTGTTTCTTCTCCTGATATCCCGTCTTACTGCCTTGGATATTTGCCTGTTTAGGCTCCGGTGTTCCGGGGAGTTGTACTGCTCCGCAGACATATGTTCGCGCTGCTTGAGAAGCAAAAGCGTATCAGGGGACAGTTTGTCCTTATCTTTAGGCACCCGCCCGAATATCTCCTTGGCGCTGCTAGTGACGTTTGTAATAAATGTGCTGTACTTGTAGTCTAGGCTCTTTTCGAAGTAGTCAGCATCAGAACGAGCAAGAGTTAAGTTAAGCTCTCTTTCAAACTCTTCGTGAACTCCTATGGGGATTTGTAGGTTAGCCAGTGGTTTTGATACCAGTTGCCTCCTTTCCAGCTTGGTGTTGATGCATATCGTACTACGCACGTGGCGGTGATCACTCATCTTAAGTTTCTTGAGGACTGTAACATCTGTAACTACGCGTTTCTTGTCCGCACATATAAGGTCAATTTCATTCTTTGTTTCCCCGTCCGGGCTAGCCCACGTCCACTTCCTTTGTAGTTTTTTGCAAAAGAAAGTGTTCATGGCGAAGAATTTCCTCGACTCCAGGTAGTTAACTAGTATCTGCCCCCTGGCATTCCTGCTCCCAACTCCGAATGGGCCGATATAGGTTTCATCATCGCTCTTGGTCCCTAGCTTCGCGTTGAAGTTCCCCATTACGATGTTAAATTGCGCTTTTACGCCTTCTCGCAGCGCTTTGTCGACGTCGTCATAGAAGGTTTCGACTGCGGCACTATCGTGAGATCTAGTGGAGGCAGGAGCATAGACTTGGACTATCTTAATAGAGTATCGCGCATTTATTTTTATAATGGCGTAGGCTACACGTGGTGAGATCTTCCAGGTGAGACTTCCAAGTGCCGTTACGTTGTTGATTAGTTTCTTGTTTATTAAGAAGCCCACACTGCCTACTACTGAACTTGTAGACCCTGTATGGAAGAGCATATTTCCGGAATTCAGTTTTATGGTATCCTCCCCTTCACGCCTGACTTCGCTTAGCCCTATGACATCCCACTTTATGCCAGTCAGATCTTCTTCTAACTCTTCCAATTTCGCTTGCAATCTCAATTAAATTCTCTAAGACCTCGATACGTTCTGTATAGAGTGGTGGGAATTTGAATTGGACAGGACCAAATGGCGGCCATGGTCTAATAAAACATGGTCTTCCATTCCCAGAGTGACACGGGCCTACGTCACAATAACATTGCCACTTTATTTCAACATAACATGTTACATGGGTACATTATACCTATGGTTAATAAGTTAAAATATTTCTTTATAATTTTCATTTATATGTATTTTAGCTTAAATTTTACAATAACACGTCATTTTTAATTACTCGTTAGCAATATCTTCCGATTCACGAAAGAAATTTCAGACTTTCGGGTAATTCTGTTTATACTACTGGCAACACAGGATAGCGCTGTGCACATTTGACAATTTGGATCTAGATAACTAAATGCCCTGACCGTCATCCTTGTCGAACGCGTGTTAATTGTTATTTCCTTCTCGCTCAGTGTCAGCAGTCGCAGTGTTTTCCAAACTTTTCACGTCGTAAGCTTGGTAATTAATGTGTAACTGTGAATTAGTTTTTTAAACGTTTGTCTTGTATAGATAAATAAAGTTTAATTTAATACATTAGATTTGTTTTATTTTACTATGTTTCTACATGAATAACTTAAAATTAATGCCGTTAAAATTCTCCCACATTTCAAAGTTTGAGAACCTGTAAACAGCATGATGACGTAGGCGCGTGTCAGTTAGGTCATACGCGAATCTCGGAATGGAGTACCAGGCGGAGTATATTATCATACCATGATGGCGGCAAAGAGGGGAGGCCTTTGCCCAGCAGTGGGACACTCTAATAGGCTAGAAAAAGAAAGATTCACTGACAGTGGATGTGTTAAATCAAACTGTGATTTTAAAACCGAGATGCTGCTACCAAAGTAACAATGCACCAGCCTTTCTTCAGTCTCTTTGATCTAAAATTAACAAAAATAAAACAAACAGAAATAGGTGAAATATATTAGAGAGTTGAATGAAAGAAAGGTGATAGAATTGGGTTAATATATTTAATTCCGGACGGCAGTTTTGAAATAATGAATAATGAATGCCTTAGATCAATTCAGGTGGCCTGGTTTTGTCATTTAGATCAGACTGATGGAAAAAGTTATATTTTCATAATTCGTTTGTTTTTGTTGTGGTGGAAAACTGAGAGTAAGAAAAAATGCTTAGTTGATCTGTCGCTCCCTATTGAAATTTGCAATTGCATACGACGTTTGATTTTGATGTTATTATAATGTTGAGAAATCTTCCAGGGGTCTCCAAAATTTTTGATCCGAGAGTCACCTCCCCACCACAGGCTTTTGGATTTTCCGCTTCCTTTCCGCGAATCAAAAGCATAAGGGCTCACGGGCTGTGATTTAGAGACCCCTGACCATATATGTACCAAATAGAGCACATAAGTGACATTTGTATTTATTATTACTGTAATTTTTTCTTCTTTTCTTGATCTGGTTATGTGTTTTTTTAATTTAGTGTAAGTGTTTTTAGTTTAGTGTTTAGTGGTAGTTGTATATTTTGTATTGTAATTTTATTGTCATTTTGTTTGACATGTGTTATTTTAACATTAAAAAAATTGAAATTGAAGTCTAATATTGTGTTATACAAAGCCACTTACACTGTTGTACCTTATTCCTTTTTAATAAGGCGAAAAATGTAAACATATTTTTGACGTCGACTGTACAATATAACGCACTAATACACGTCTTAGAATTTTCATAATCTGTGATATTAGGTAATTAATTTCAGCCTATCAATAGAATCGATTTCAGCACGTCATATTAATAACTTTGTACAAATTGGAACCACTTGCCCTAACCCAACCCCAATTACATTAAAAGCCCCACCGAATTATCCGATAGCAAAATATCATCAGAGTTAGAACAACTTTGAACTCACAGGATATAGAAATAAGGTCTATATTCCTCTTACCGTGATCTTAAACGGTTAGCCTCAAACATTATTCAAATGTAGTGTCAATATTATCTACGAGATCCTGACTTAGGGTATCGCGTTCGGTACGGATCAAAGGCAGACCGACATGTTCAACGAAGATTAATGGGTACAGTCGCCATCAGATATATCGGAGCGGTCAAGGCGCTCGCAAATATCTGAACACGCCTCTATTGTCAGGGCGTTAGAGTGCGTGTTCAGATATTGTGAACACCTTGGCCTCTCCGATATATCTGATGGCCATAGTCAATTTGTCCGAATGTAATAACGAGGTGATTTCTGAAAGTCCAGATGTAACATATACCCATTTGCCAACAAGTCCGGATGTTATGATGCCTTAATGTCAGAATGTCTAGGTATCGAAAAATTCGCACACGTAACGTAAGAAATACCGATTTGACCACTATGTCAAATCGGTATCTCTTACGGTCCTCTAGTATTACCTTTCCATTGATCCGTACTGAACGCGAAACCCTGGATCAAAAATAACCACCTACATCGCCATGTCTTTATATGAAGCTTACAAATGAAGTCCATATTGGCTTACGTGTAATCTCTTGAGCAGGCCCGTGTCTGTATTGTTGTTGGCCGACTGCTTCGCCGTGTTCCAGAACTGCTTCTGCGCCGAGTACCGGTTCATGGGACATATTTTGAAGAGGCAATCTGAAAACGTCACTAATGTTAAAGCGGTAGAGTTGAATATGACATGAGTCGGGACGACATACTATAGGTAACTTGACAAAAAACAAAAGATAGATTTTAAATTGTTGTTTGGTGATAATTCCAATGTTACACATAAGCAAAACATAAGCTTGCAACTCTGTTGCAACTAGTGTTGGTAAAGTCTTAAGTCTGGTTTGAGTCCTCATCTTTACACAAGAAAATGTACTGATTATTCATGCAAAATCAGTCCCGGAACCGGGAACCCAGTTCTCGCCATACAGATTCAGTTCTGGGAGCATTGCCTACCTGGTACCCAAATACCCAGGAACTTCTTGCTTGTGCCAGTGTTAAATCAAGTTAAGATTTTTAAAGTTGAAACGCTGCTCAAGAACAATTTAAGTTTTTAAGGGATACCATATTCAAGGACCTGACTTCTCTGAACTCTGAGTGATTAGTTAGTTAGTTTTGCTGGGCATTTTCCGCAAATTGACATCCACTGTATTTTGCTTGAAACGAGGTAGCCCTACTCTCTCTGAGTGGTATTAAGTTCAGACTTTCAGTTCAAAAACTTCTTATGGTTAATACTAAGACTATTACTGGGTGAAACTTACCCCGGAACTTTTTGGGTGGATCAGTGAGGTCGCCCGCCTCCGGGCAGACGACGCACCTGTCATCTACCAACCTGCCGACAAACATATTCATTAACATACATTAAGGTTGTTCAAGGTACGGCCTTAATCAATACGAAGATTTTTATAATAGACACAGTGTTTTCCGAATATAGATTCCAATTGGTTTTTAATTATACGGTCTGACTTTTTTATCACTGCGCTCACAGGTTTCATTAAGAGCTCAAGTTGGTCATATACACAACACAAGGGCATGCCTGCGCAGTGTTGCCAGAACAGTTTATCTGTACAAGTAAAGCCGGTTAGGAAACTGCAGAGTGGGCTGCATTTATTAATGTCATCCTCCCGTCTGATTGGACGTCTGTGATCCGGTCTTTTAGAACGAGGCCTCCAGGCTTTGGTAGTGCTTCCTCCACCACCTATGATTACGTGACTATAGTCTGTATCTTTAGGTACCTATTTAAAAAAGAGTAAACAAAATATACCCTCAAATGGCTTCTTAAGCCAGTTGTGGGTAGTTGAAAACATTACACGATCAAATAATGTAGGTTAAAGTCAGGTTGTTCAGTGACAGATCCAGGTCGTTTTGTAATTGGTTGGTTAATCAATAAATGTTATAACTACCCGAAAATTTACAAATTATTTGTTTACTTTTATTTAAGTAGGTACCTAAAGATACAGAGTTATAGGTCCATTTCAGAGCAGCAATATTGGTAGAAGAGCCGGCCGCAAAATTTCTAACCGACTTGATACCACGATGAAATGCACAATGGTTTCCCAGAAAAGTTATGCTAAGTCCGAATTCGATAGTCTGCCACGGCGGAACTTGCCGAAAGTACGAAAAAGAAGGCCACTTCCGGTGCGAAAAAAGGGGCTGATTTAACCCATCTGATACCGAGATAGTAGTTATGGCAGCAGTTAGAAATTTACATGTAGACACAGAAAAGCGAAGTCTGCCACTATTTTTTTTGCCGGAAGTGCTTGGCAGACGCTCTCAAAGGTGACCATCGGGACCCCTAAATTAACCCATCTGATACCACCATGAAACCAATGCCAGTCGGTAGGTATGAACTCTCATGTCAGGAATATATAAGTCTGCCAAGGCTTTTCCTGCCGAAACACCATGGCAGACGAGATTATGTAAGCAAGGTCGCCATCGGTTACCCTACACTAACCCATCTGATACCACCATGAAACCAATTCCATTCGGTAGGTATGAACCCCCATTTTAGGAATATATAAGTCTGCCAAGGTTTTTCCTGCCGAAACACCTTGGCAGACGAGATTATAAGCAAGATGACCATCGGTTACCGTACACTAACCCATCTGATACCGCCATGAAACCAATTCCAGTCGGTAGGTATGAACCCTCATTTCATGAATATATAAGTCTGCCAAGGCTTTTCCTGCCGAAACACCTTGGCAGACGAGATTATGTTAGCAAGGTGTACATCAGTTACCCTACATTAACCCATCTGATACCTCCATGAAACCAATTCCAGTCGGTAGGTATGAACCCTCATTTCGGAAATTTTTAAGTCTGCCAAGGCCTTTCCTGCCGAAACTCCTTGACAGACGACCCCATCCGTGGGACCGGTATACGTGATTACTGTAGGCTTATTTATTACTTTATGCTTTTACATATTTGTATATTATTATGTTATTAATGAAATATATTTATAATTTATTAAACCTATACCTAATACATTGGGAATTCATTACCTGCTTACGGCAGTAGTAGGGAGTAGTGGGTGAGTTCTGGCTCACTTAGCCAGGCCAACAGTCCCTCCCCCTTTTTTTCCCTTGTTGAGGCCCTGCAACCTTACCTTGAACCCAACCTAATGTCATTGTAGCTCGAATCTAACCTAATCTTCTCATTTTTATTGCTTTTAGAAAATATTCTAATAACAATTATCTACTTTTGCAAAGTTAAATGTTGAATTCTTTATTTCGCAAAATGGAATTTTAATGTGACTATAATGTATGTGCAATCTACTTAGAAACTGGGTTTAGAAATATAAAAACACACATTTTATATAGGATAATAAGTTTATTCAAGTAATATTCTGAACATATGAGATATAGTAACATCATTACTTATTCTGTGTACAGTGGAGAAAACATGCAAGTTGACATTTTTCGTTTTAAAATAAAGATAAACTAAACAGTATTTGCCACAAACCGATGTAAAAAAAACTTTGCAGTTGTTGATTACAATACCATATCTGAAGGCCCCAGTACACAATGGGCCATCGCCGGCCATTCCAAGGGACGCATTTATGCGTTAGAGGGAGCAAATGATATTGCTATCTCATTCTACCGCATGGCTGCGTCCCTTGGAGTGGCCGGCAATGGCCCATTGTGTACTGGGGCCTTTACAATTTCTCTCCATGAACATTTTATGATACCCAACCAACCTTCCGGTTTTCGCCCGAATGAATTAAAATATTCACCAACACCATTGACATCAATATAAATGGCTATCCGATGTCAGCCAGGTTTAAAATCCGGATCTAAATTGATAATAAGCAATTTAAACAGGTGAACAGGTAGCTGAACAAACATTGGCATTTTGTTGGCTGCAAATACATTCGATTCCACGCCTATATTCATTTTACTCATATAGTGTTACACAGAACTCATTTGCTGTCAAGAATTACCGACAATTGTCGTGTTTCTTGTGACAATTGTCATTAGCTTCGCAAAATAAGTACTTAGTATTTGGCGATATAATGGAGTTTTTATTTTATTAACATGTTGGTGGCAAACAAGCACACCGCCCGTCTGATGGTAAGCGGTTACCGTAGCCTATGGAGGCCTGTAACGTCAGTACCAACTGTGATGTCGACAAGTGTCGCACCTGCCACCGTAGTGAAATAGAGGCCAGGCCCCAATTTCACATCGGTGACAGGTGCGACGAATTGTAAAATCACTATCGCTGACGTCACAGGCATCCATGGGCTACGATTACCACTTACCATCGGGCGGGCCGTATTCCTGTTTGCCACCATCATTGTATTATTAAAAAAAAACTTTATTATATCGGAAAAAACAGATATTTCTCCTGTGAAGTTTCTGACAATTGTCAAAGATCTAGAAGAATTGTAGGTAATTCTTGACAGGTAATGAGTTATATGTCGGAATTTCGTGACAATTGCAGTGTTTCTGTGACAATTGTCATAAACTTAGCAAGAGAAATATCTGTTTTTTTTCCGATATCATAAAGTATGATATCGGTTAGATTCGTATGGGAAAAAAAATTTCGAAAAAATCCAAGATGACGGAAAAAATGGCCCCTTTTATTTTGTATGGCAACTTTTAAACGGTGCGAGATAGGTGGGGGGTGCTCGACCAAATGTCATAGAGGGCCCCGAGACAAAATAAACTGCATTTAAAAATTTTCAAACGGCCGACTTTTTTTTTTTTTTTCAAGTTGGTCCTAGCGCGCTGAGATTGGCATGGCGAGAGATAGAAGCCTCTAGATTCCTATGAAAAAAAAATTTTTGGAAAAAGTCCAAGATGGCGGAAATAATGGTCATTTTAATTTTGTATGGCAACTTTTAAACGGTGCGAGGTAGGTGGGGGGTGCTCGACCAAATGTCATAGAGGGCCCCGAAACACAGCAAACTGCATTTAAAAAATGGCCGACTTTTTTTTTAATTTTTCAAGTTGGTCCGAGTGCGCTGAGATTTGGCATGCGGCGAGCTAGGGGGCCCAGCATTACCATGTAAAAAAAATTTTTGGAAAAATCCAAAATGGCGGGCGACAAGGGCAAAATTCAAATTTCCAAGTAGGTTAAGCGAGCCCGAAGGGCGAGCTTCAGGCCGGGAGGCCGAAGGCCGACCCCGCGTAGGGCCGTCAGGCCCGGAGCTTCACCCCGAATATCCAAGCGTGCCCCGCCCCCAGTAATTTTGGGCGAGGCCGAAGGCCGAGCTGCGGGAATGACGAACAAAGCAAAATCCTATACAAAAAGTGTGTTAAGCGAGCCCGAAGGGCGAGCTTCAGGCCGGGAGGCCGAAGGCCGACCCCGGCGGAGGGCCGAAGGCCCGGAGCCTCCACCCCGACTCCCAAAACGCGAGGCCGAAGGCCGAGCTGCGTGAATGCAGTTCCCCCAAGCGTTCTACAAAGTCAACTGTCTTGATAAGCGCCTTCGGCCCGCCGGCGAAGCGTCGAGGCTCGCGAAGGCCGAGGGCCGAGCTCCGCGTAGGGCCGAAGGCCCGAAGCGTCACACGAGAGGGGGAAGTTGGCCTACGGCCTTCGGCCTTCGGCCCGCCGTTTCGCTTGTCTAAGACACTTTTCCTATTGGGTCGTGTTTAAGCTCCAACTTCCCGCTTAAGCCCCGAAGCAAAACCAACCCTCCCAACTGTTTTAATAAGCGAAGCGGCGGGCCGAAGGCCCGACGCTGAGCTTCGAAACCCAGCGAAGGACGAAGGCCCGGAGCGTCCCTTACGAGTTCCCAAGCACGCGAGGCCAGGCCGAGCTGCGGGAATGTAGTGCTTTCACGCGGATCTTTTCGTCCTAGCAAAAGTACAACTTTATTTCTTTTTCCCTTTGGAAAACAAACTACTACTACTACTACTACTACTACAACAAAAACAACAGCACCAACAACAAACTACAAGAAGACCGCGGGGCCCTCGGGCCCCGCGCACAGGGCAAAATCTAGTCATACTATTTATTACCTCAGGAGCTACTAATACATACAGGTTGCTCCAAAGTAAAAAAATCGTAATTTGTTATGATGCTTTGTATACTGGTTCTAAATACCATTGACGTGTAAAATTGTATTGATTTTATGAATAAATTATTGAATATTGAATATAAATACCCTAATGCATGGACACCCTGTATATCAACTTGAAAGAAAATGTTCAATATTTCTTTATAGTGCGACTCCTTAGCTCGATTTAGTATGGAGGTAGAGTCTGGCTAATAAAAGATGAACCTGCAAAAATGCGGTCCTGGTCTGACCCATCCTAAATCCTGTCCCATCCGGCAGAAAGCACGAAACTTTGCATGCAAACTTCAATCTTCAACATTTATTCAGCAAATAGGCCGCAAGGGCACTATTACACGCCGCTAAAGAAATGTTCACTTCAAAAAGTTTTGAGATGTAATGTGAAACCAAGTCGGTTATTTTAATCAGTGCCAGGGGGTGTTAAAACAGTATCAATAAGATATCTTTAGTTTGTAATTTTTAGCGAGTTTTAGCGGTGGGCAAAGTAATCCGGTGATTTGGCATCCATTCCAACATTGCCCACCACCAAAAACGGATTAGGGTTGTCACTTTCATCTAATTTACCCAACTTCGCATGTAAAATAAGGTTATGTTTGTACACTAAAGTAAGTTTATAAATATATACTGTATTTAATTTGTCTTATTATCCTTTACTTAGATGTTTTATCCCGTTAACTAATGAAAACACAGCAAAAATCATATTTTTGGCCATTAAACTATTGTAACAGATTTTCTCAAAAGTGACAACCCTAGCCTTTGTAAAATGCTTAGGCGAGCCTTATATGGAAATGAGCAAAAACGGGTAGGCAACATTGCCCAGCAAATTTATTTAAAAGTTTTTACACTTATCGCTAAGTTATTAACAGGGAATGGTAGGATTGCCCAAAACCAGTGATCCTTAGACATCATCATCATACGAGCTGTATTTGAATACCAAATTGACGTGGGCAATGTTGGCGAAAACTCCGGATATCTTTGCCCACCCTCTAAAACGCAAAAAAATGGGTAAAAACACGATAAAAATATTTTTTCTTCAAATAAACTGATGCGTTTGATCACAATGGACGTGCTGAGCAAAAAAAGTAATTACGATTTGTTTTTTTTTTGAGTAATTCGTGTTTTTTTTAAATGCGGGCAAAGTTGGTGATAATGACCGGTACCTACTCTTCGAAGGCCGCAAAAATATATGACATACTCTTATGGTTCTACAAATAAGATCGTGTCAGATATTTTTGCGGCCTTCGTTGTGTGTTGTGTAACATAAATTGCAGGTGACTGTATATTAGGAATAATTATTTTATTTAGTTTCAACGAAAGTTTCAAGTTTAGTACGAAAATACTTCAGATATACAATATGCACAAAATGTAGACCTAATCGAAATAAAACATTGCTTTTTATAGTAATTTTTTTTTAAAAACATTCGATACATAGGTATACATAACAATAACCAGGCCACAGCGGTATTGGCCTGTAAGCTTTATCTCGGTCTCCAAAGCCGCAAAAACTCGCTAGTACTTCGTGCTGGTCTAGCCGTTATTTTTTCTTGAATATTTTCAGAGAACAGCACGTACACGCATTATACATATAGACGGAACGAACGGCATAATCATAATCATTTATTCGTCGCAATCCATGGTATTACAGATCTAGGTACAAGACTTTCAGGTATTACTTATACGAATTACATAACGCTTCCTGTTAATAGGCAATATTTTAAGATAAAAGTTCTATAATATATTACAAGATTACAATTGTCATCAAAATTAATTGACGTACAGAAGTCAAATACGTTTTTAAAATGACGCAAAATGAAAATTAATCCCAATCAGTAAAGGATGAGTCTTTAAACTTTTTTCATTTTAAGCGAGTTTTGATTTGAAGGAACATAATACTTAAATTCGACTGTAATCGTATTGTTTTAAGATAGTTTACTGAGGTTTTCAACCATTATGACCCGTAAATAACAGCAAATCAAATTTAAAGGAGACGCGAGCTGATATTTATGTACCCTATTTTTTGAAATACAATTTATCTACTGGTATACTTTCTCGTGTGCGTATATGATTTAATGTCAAATCAAGCTGTCATTTTTATTTGAAGAATTATACGTGTGCTCCGGTGCAGCCCCAGCGGGCATCTGACTTGAAGAAGAATTTTGAGTGATGTCGTCAATGTATGGAAATTGTTCGAAGGTTTACATTTGAGATTGAATTTCTGTGTTGTCTTTGTGAGTAAAAATATAAATCTTGAATTGTCTAGCTTTCAAAATCACACAATAATTCAATTACTGTCAAAGACAAAATTGTTTTGCTTCTTTCTCAAACGGAACTCCATATTTTGATATTTTGATACTTTTAGTGTCGATTTGTAGAGAATAACAGCAAATTAAAAATATAATGGCATGAAGAGTCGGTACACGGTTTCTTCGTGAACAAATTTACGTGTAATAATAATAATTATAATATAATATATATTATAGTGGTTTTCCGGGTCAAGGTCCGGGTCCGAGTCCGGGTCCGAGTCTGAGTCCGAGTCCGGGTCCGAATCCGTGTCCGAGTCCGTGTCCGGGTCCGAGTCCGAGTCCGGTTCCGAGTCCGGTTCCGAGTCCGGGTCCGAGTCCGAGTCCGGGTCCTAGTCCGAGTCCGTGTCCGAGTCCGAGTCCGGGTCCGAGTTCGATTCCAAGTCCGGGTCCGAGTCCGGGTCCGAACCGGATCCGGGTATGAGTCCGGTTCTGGGTCCGAGTCCGGGTCGCAGTCCAAGTCAAAATCGAAATTAGAAATCACCAAACGTGTACTATGCGTCGTTGAAGAGTTTTGTTCTGGTCATCATCAGCAGTTCCACTTCATCAAATGCGACAGTTTTTAATGTAAATGCTTGATTTTATGATGAAAATACAAAAAAAATCTATACTTTAATATTTGAGGAGTTCCCTCGATTCCTTATGGATCCCATCATTAGAACTCGAGCTTGACAAACATGTGGCTTTAAAACTTGACTTGCTTAACAAACATAACGAAGAGGAAAAATCGCCAAACGTGAACTATGCGTGGTTGAAGAGTTCTGTTCTGGTCATCATCAGCAGTTCCACTTCATCAAATGCGCTAGTTTTTAATGAAAATCCTTGATTTTCTGATGAAAATACAAAAATGTCTATACGCATGCCTTTAAGATTTGAGGAGTTCCCTCGATTCCTCATGGATCCCATCATCAGAACTCGAGCTTGACAAAAATGTGGCTTAAAAACTTGACTTGCTTAACAAACATAACGAAGACGACAAATCGCCAAACGTGAACTATGCGTCGTTGAAGAGTTCCGTTCTGATCATCATCAGCAGTTGCACTTCATCAAATGTCACTTTTTTGAATGTGTATGCTTAATTTGATGATAAAAACCCAAAAATCACTATATGTATGCGTTTAAAATTTGAGGAGTTCCCTCGATTCCTCATGGATCCCATCATCAGAACTGGGTTTTGACAAAAACGGAACCAATCTGTATGCATATACATACAATCAAAAAACTAATTTTCAAAATCGGTCCAGGAATGACGGAGATATAGAGTAACAAACATAAAAAAAATAAAAAATAAAAAAAACATACAACCGAATTGATAACCTCCTTCTTTGAGATTTGGAAGTCGGTTAACAAACTAATATTAGCCCAAAATCTAAAATAAATGAAGTACCGATCACATAAAAAGTAAAAAATTAAAATAAGTAAATAAAAACAGGAAGGTATCATAAAATGTTAATGAAGAGAAATTGTAAGAGATGGTATTATGCCAACCAACAACTGCAAAGTTTTTTAACATCGGTTTGTGGCAAATACTGTTTAGTTTATCTTTATTTTAAAACGAAAAATGTCAACTTGCATGTTTTCTCCACTGTACACAGAATAAGTAATGATGTTACTATATCTCATATGTTCAGAATATTACTTGAATAAACTTATTATCCTATATAAAATGTGTGTTTTTATATTTCTAAACCCAGTTTCTAAGTAGATTGCACATACATTATAGTCACATTAAAATTCCATTTTGCGAAATAAAGAATTCAACATTTAACTTTGCAAAAGTAGATAATTGTTATTAGAATATTTTCTAAAAGCAATAAAAATGAGAAGATTAGGTTAGATTCGAGCTACAATGACATTAGGTTGGGTTCAAGGTAAGGTTGCAGGGCCTCAACAAGGGAAAAAAGGGGGAGGGACTGTTGGCCTGGCTAAGTGAGCCAGAACTCACCCACTACTCCCTACTACTGCCGTAAGCAGGTAATGAATTCCCAATGTATTAGGTATAGGTTTAATAAATTATAAATATATTTCATTAATAACATAATAATATACAAATATGTAAAAGCATAAAGTAATAAATAAGCCTACAGTAATCACGTATACCGGTCCCACGGATGCGGATGTTGCTTACATAATCTCGTCTGTCAAGGAGTTTCGGCAGGAAAGGCCTTGGCAGACTTATATATTCATGAAATGAGGGCTCATACCTACCGATTGGAATTGGTTTCATGGCGGTATCAGATGGGTTAGTGTACGGTAACCGATGGTCATCTTGCTTATAATCTCGTCTGCCAAGGTGTTTCGGCAGGAAAAACCTTGGCAGACTTATATATTCCTAAAATGGGGGTTCATACCTACCGAATGGAATTGGTTTCATGGTGGTATCAGATGGGTTAGTGTAGGGTAACCGATGGCGACCTTGCTTACATAATCTCGTCTGCCATGGTGTTTCGGCAGGAAAAGCCTTGGCAGACTTATATATTCCTGACATGAGAGTTCATACCTACCGACTGGCATTGGTTTCATGGTGGTATCAGATGGGTTAATTTAGGGGTCCCGATGGTCACCTTTGAGAGCGTCTGCCAAGCACTTCCGGCAAAAAAAATAGTGGCAGACTTCGCTTTTCTGTGTCTACATGTAAATTTCTAACTGCTGCCATAACTACTATCTCGGTATCAGATGGGTTAAATCAGCCCCTTTTTTCGCACCGGAAGTGGCCTCCTTTTTCGTACTTTCGGCAAGTTCCGCCGTGGCAGACTATCGAATTCGGACTTAGCATAACTTTTCTGGGAAACCATTGTGCATTTCATCGTGGTATCAAGTCGGTTAAAAATTTTGCGGCCGGCTCTTCTACTATATGTCGATTTCCAAAGCTCTTAGAGCGTCTTGATATACTATACTCACCCTAAAGTACTGAGGAAGCCTGAGACTGTCCCCTCCGCGTAGAGGGACACGATGTCCCCCTGGTGCAGGAAGCTGTCCCCCATCTCGCCGCCTTGCCCCCACCATGCAACGACACCTGAAAAGATATTATCAATATTGGTATTCATATAATGGCTTCAGAATTATGCGTAATCTATTTTTATTTATTTAGTCGTATTAATACAATTCATGGTCGTAATTAGAGATGGGTAACTACCCGGGTAAATACCCGAGAGCGGGTATTTATGTGTTGTAATGTTAAGAGCCAACAGGAGTGGTCATTCCTCCATACAAACGTAGTCCTCGTTTTCCTCCGTGGTTTTTGAAGCTAGAGCAATGATTTTTTCAACACAGATTAACATTGTCAATATCTGTGTCGGACCGTTTTGCTTTTTTTGATATTTTTGTTTTTTAAGGCGCTAGAGCCCTTCAAAAACGGCCAAAATGGCCTAATAGACTATGCCGCAATGAGAGGCGTGGTATTCAAAACTGATATCAATTAGCCAAAAAAGCAAAACGGTCCGACACAGATAATTTCATAATCATTTAGATTTCCAAATTTGGTTACGATTGGTTAAGTTTTGGGGGAGGAAAAAGAGGACTACGAAACCTCGATTTTTGTCATTTTGCGCAGGATTTTTCGCCTCAGCTGCAGTTGTCCCTATCGCACTAATTTTAGGGGCGGAGTCAAGTTTCTAAATACGTACACAGCCAGAAAAGTGATGGGCAATAGTCGACATTTAATGTCGATAATCTAGTGATGTAAGAAGTTATCGATAAACCGTCTTGTGTGAAAATATCTAGATCCTAAGATACAAGGGGTATTGGGTTGAGAGTAGGGAACACATTTTTGTAGTTATGATATACAATCTATTATGAACTTTTTGATTCTAATATTTCAAATTAGAAATCAAAATCAAAAATATTTTATTGCATGGTTAAAATGGGTTAACAAAATTTTTAGGTACCTACAGGCACGCTTCGTAATTGTCGAGCAATTTAGGGTCCTAGCTGAATTGGTTGTTCCATACTTACTCGTGCTCTATGGAATGTCCAATTTAGCTAGAACCCTAAATGGCTCAACAATCACGGAGCGTGACAGTACAAATGATTCATGTTCTGTATATCCTGCCCTACAATGGCGTTAATATTTGGTTGTCATGTCTATACTTCGTTTTTAAGCATTATTGAAAAAAAAAAAGTAAATACTAATATTAACCACTAAGTACATAACTATTACAAAAAAAGCTAAATAATTATACGATTGCATGCTTAAAAAAGACACGTCACCTTCACTCTAATGCTAAACAAACGAAGAATAAGAACTAACAGCGATAAGACCGCCTGTTGCTACCTTTATCTACATTGTAAATCGGTTTTAGGGTTCCGTACCCAAAGGGTAAAACACGGGACCCTATTACTAAGATTCCGCTGTCCGTCCGTCCGTCTGTCACCAGGCTGTATCTCACGAACCGTGATAGCTAGACAGTTGAAATTTTCACAGATGATTTATTTCTGTTGCCGCTATAACAAGAAATACTAAAAACAGGATAAAATAAAAATTTTAGTGGGGCCTCCCATACAACAAACGTGATTTTTGACCGAAGTTAAGCAACGTCGGGCGGGGTCAGTACTTGGATGGGTGACCGTTTTTATAAATAATGGTACGGAACCCTTCGTGTGCGAGTCCGACTTGCACTTCGCCGGTTTTTTTTAAATTTGTTTTTATGTTTGTGGTGTAATAAAGAATATTTTAGAGTCAGACCAAGAAAAGTCTACAGCAATTTTGATAGCACACGCAGTGCAAGTGTTATTTATATGTCATAATTTCATAGAAGCGACGTTTGAAATAATACTTGCACTGCGTGTTCTATCAAAATCGCTATAGATTTTTCTTGGCCTAACTCTACTTTAAATTACAAAGTAAGGCCTAAATTATAAAATAAGGCCCATCAATGTTTTTTTTTTGTGTTTATTAAACTTGATATTTTGTCTATAGTATTAGCGGACATGGCCTCAAAATTTAAACCCGCTTAAGAATCGGGCCTTATTTCGTGCATTATATACAATACTACCCATTTTTGTGTAGTCATTATTTATACTATAGAAGCATTGTTTGAGTAGCCAATTATTTAAACAGTATTTTTTTAAAGGGCAACGGTGGCAATATTTTAAGGTCTGGATAATAAGATACAGATCTTAATAAGGATATCAATGTAAGTGAATGTTACCATGACTACCAAACAAACAAATGTGATAGAATTTGCCAGCTGGCATTGTAACATTCAGACAGTTACCTATGTACCTAATCTGAAATATGAATAAATTAGTAATATTTTAAACAGGAAAGTAAACCGAATTTTGGCCTGTTGCTGGACACAATCACAATAGTAATTTGTTTTACAAGAGGGCAAAGTTTATCGCCACCGGTTGATGCATTTGCAGCACCAATGGTAGAAAATGCAAGCTCATCATCAACTGCATAATCGACGTTTGATATGACTATTGAATCCGAGCTTTTTGATCATGAATCATGATAAAACAAAATTTTAGAAGGTCGCAGAATAGTGGATTTAAAATATTTATTTTCTGTGATCTCAAATATCAGGCACGATCATACAAATTGTACATTTGCTGATCTTGCCTTTGTCATTGAAAGACGTAAGGGTTTACACAGAGAATATATATTTAAGTGTAATATGTGCAAAAAAAAGGAAACGATACACTCTGAAGACCCAAAAAGAAAATGTTAGTAAATACTGCTCCTCCCCATGGTTACTTGGTTCCTTATTCAACCTACCTGAAATTAAACGAGTAGGTTAGTAAATTATATCATTTTACATTATAAAGTTAAATGTTTAGGTATCTCAATCACTTACTCACTGGTGGACATGGACGCAAAATTTTTGCCCATCTACTTATACTATCTTATAAAAAATGAAATTTTGAAAGTTAGCACGCTTAAAGTTCGTTTTTTTTGCATTAAGGTAACAGATTTTGACATGTCTTATTAAAAATTACCATTGAAAAATAAGTCATAGCAAATATGTTAGAATTATAAATCATATTAATCATATTAATGAGCAAGAGCACCCTAAACCGGCGAGCGTGTATGAGGAATGTTATGAATGTGAAGGAAGCGAAAGTGGTATGTCAGGATCGTAGCAAGTGGAAATCCGTGGTCTCTGCCTACCCCTCCGGGAAATAGGCGTGATTGTATGTATGTATGTATGTATGTATTAATCATATACTTTTTTATATTCTTTTGCTTTCATAAGTAATATAAACTAATTTTTGAAAGCGTTTTTCAATAATTATTAATAAAAAGACACGTCATGATTGTTTACCTTCTTTCTAATGCTAAAAAATAACGACCTATAATAACCGGGCCTTATTTGGTACAGAACCTTGATTTGATAGGTACATCGGATATTCTGGGCCCCTGAGTTTGTTACGTAAAGGACAAAATGGTGACATGTGGTTAGAGCTGATACTGTTAAACTAGTGGTTCTGTGCGCTAAGTATAAAAAATAAGCTTCAGCGAACTCATTAAGCCTAGAAAAAATCCTACACCCTACTGCCACTTAAGTCAGTCTTGAGTCTTTGAATCAATTTCCGTAGTAGTACTACTACTACTAAGGTACTAGGAGGTAATAAGGCCTATAGTAGGTATAATAAGGCCTACCTGAAAAATAATGTTCTTACAACAGTGTAACCGTGTTAGTTATTTGAGTAACTTATATGTAAAGTGATACAATTAAAAGCTAACAGCAAACCAGTACATAAATTATATCTTATGTACTTCTTATGAATTACACTCTTATAAAGGTTTCGGCTAATTACGCTTAATTACTTGAATAAAGGTACATGAATTGCGTGCGGTCCAATAGGTAACCACAACTCACGGAGTCCAAAACAATAAGCTGATCAGCAAAGTCAAGTAAACAAAGCCAAGTCACAGTAGTAGAAAGATTATCGAGTTCCGTAAACGTAAGCCGGGTCAAAAAATTCAATCGCAACACTGTAAGTAATAAGTCAACGCCTCGTGGCAGTAACGCACGAAAAATAACATTGCAAATTGTCGGCAATGAGGCGCGCGCGGGTGCAAGCGTACGCATCTGTGTGCGTGCATTACACACACAAATACAGTCTCTCACGCCCCGTCAGAGCGACGGGTATATTCAGCTTGAAATCTCAAAATTGACTTTTAGCTCAGCTCCCGTTTCGTCTTAAGTGTAAATTTTAATTTTCGTTCTTCTTTTTTTTCTCTTTTGTCTGTTACCATTTTTTTATGCCACGAATAAACTATTTCTATTTCTATTTCTATATTTACCTACCCGCGGGTAAATACGCGGGTATTTTCGTTTTTCTTCTAAATTTGATGTGTTTAATGGTATGTGAGTATAAATAAGATTAATTTAAGTATTTTTTTATAATGTTACATAAAATGTATGTTCAAACTAATTACGAAAAGGTTGCTATGAGGTGAAGTTCGATTTTAACATATCAGTCCAATTATAAAAATCGTGTAAAATCATTCCCTGGCTTCCGGAAATGTTTTAAAATGCTTTTAATATACATTAGAAAGATGAAAATAAAGAATACTTATGAATGATAATAAAAAAAAATTGTGCAGTATCCCAACTTGTGGAGCTTAAATTATAAGTCAAACACAGTTAGTTTTAGGACAAAAATGTATATAACCTTTTTTGTAGAAAATTATGTCTACTTTAGTTTGTACATTAGAGTACACAACACTTTTCGATATTAATGACAGATTCCAAGAAATATGAAAAAGTTCACTTTTGCCCCCCTCCCCCCAACCACACCCCCCGCCGACCGAAGTTGGAATGTGTATTATCAACGTATAAGTACGATAATTTACTCAAGTCTAAAAAAATACTCTTATGACGGCCTTTTTTTAATATTTATCAAAATTGTACTAAAAATTCCTTAGTTACAACTGCAACTGCAACTAAACCATTTCATTTTAAATGACACAATAATTACAGCCATTAACTCGGTTTATATCTCCACTTTAACACAAATCGACATGTGCAACAAGAAATGAATCTACCCGTCCATTTGGGTAGATACGGGTAAATACCGGGTAGATAAAAGGGTGGGTAAATTGGGTAAATACCCGCGACCCATCTCTAGTCGTAATCTATTATAGACTAAGAGCTAGCCCCGGAAAATTAAGATTGAGAGCAACAAAACCTCTCTAGACAGTTTGCTATACTATCCAAATACTTGAACACTTGGACCAAAAGCGACTTCAACAGAAGTCTCGACGTAAGCTATCTTACGCATACACATATGGTGTGCTCACATGCCCGCAATGTTCGCGAACTTTTGGGAACAAAATCTGCGTCAGACACTTGTGAGCACACCAGAGATAGCAACGGAGTTGATAGCAGTCGCCGTGGCCGAATCGGCCGTGGAGGAGTTAGTTAGTTAGTACACATATAAAGACCAAGGACAGCATTATTACTATCCAAAACTGGGGCTACTCCTTCTCATTCATACATATTTCTTCGAAAAGAATACCAAAATCGCATACTGTTCAGACTGTTGTCAGTTTACTTTATCTATGCCAAATATCACTGTAGTTAAACGAAGCATAATAAACAAACGCCAAGGAATTTTGGCATCACTATTAACAACACTCTTAAAGTGAACCTTATGTATTTTCAATAAGGTACAAATTGGCAGTTAACAATATGGACGTAGGTCAGGCTCCTTAACTAGGAATAATGGAAAATGTACTTTATTCAATGGTGCATATTAGGTTTAAATTACAATGACAAAGGTTTAATTACAAGCATGGATAGTGTTTAGAAAAGCGAGAATAACTCATTGAGCTTTGATTGTTCAGAAAATAGATTTATGACGTTTTTTTAAACAGTTTTTATGGTGGGATATTCCGATTGTGCGATGTAACTATATATGGATCTGTTTAGTAGTGTATTCTTGCGGTTGATAATGACAAGCATAGTGAATGGTGTCTACTATCTACAGATTTTACACAAAAAATCGTAATAACTTGGGTCCTTGTACCTTTTTATTTATAACACCTTCCTCAAGAATCACTCTATTGATAGGTGAAAACCGCATGAAAATCCGTTCAGTTAGTTTTTGAGTTTATCGCGAACATATAGACAGACGCGCCTTTGTTTTGTACATAATATTGTATTGATATCTAATGCCAATAAAACCCGCTCGATTGATAATCAGGAAAAAGTAACTATATTGTGTAATATTGATAAGGTGGATAAGGAAGATAGCGGGGTTAATTGGGTCAGGGGGGCATAGTTAATGAACAAGTATACGAGTAGGTAGTAGTTACAGTTAGTCAAGGGGCTGTGCTTGTTGGTGAGAACCAGTGTTGCCAACTCTGTAACTTAGATCCTGGGACTTCCGGTTCGAGCGCCATCTTGATGGCACGCGTCGGGATCAATTGCTTTGTTTTTTGCTCATTAATATTGTTTAAAGTGTAATATCGATAGCCTATTATACAGTAAACTAATGTGGTAGTGTGCAGTGAATGGAGAATTTATCTTGAAGCACGTTTAACCATCATTTTGGAGTCAACGGCCGGTTGTCCACGTGTTTCTTGTAAAGCCCGCTATCGCTTTACAAGAGCTGAATCACCGTACACTGTCTTGTACTAACCGTACAATTTCAATCGTATTACCCTGCTACTACGACCTTGACACTGGCGAAATAGCCCCAATGGGCTGAAGCCATAATTTTAAAAGAATGAACTTAGATCCTAAACTTTGCAACTTTTGGAGTCACGTAGCACCCTAGACCCTAACCTGACACCTGGGGCCCGTTTCTCAAAAGATTGTATTAACTTGTGATTCAAGCGGATGTCACTTTTTGACAGCTTTTGTTAGAAAGGGACTTCCACTTGTATTACAAGTTACAAGCTTTTGACAAACGGCCCCTGGTAACATTTGTAACAAAACAAACATATTGATACGGTGGATAAGGGAGATAGCGAAATTAATTGGGTCAAGTACAAGATTACAGACATAAAGATTAATGAGCTATCGTTTCAAGGTGTTATTGTGGTGGAAAAATAGAGGGTCCACCGCGAAAATAGAAATTTCGTTATTTTCCTCTTGCATGGGTACATATTCAAGCGCTAAAGAAGCAGACCACCATGGTATAATAATATACTCCGCCTGGTACTCTCTTCCCGTCTTTTCTAGGTCACCTGACTGACACAAGCATACGTCATCATGCGACAGCGCTATATGATAGCGTAGCGCTATACAAAGTGGCAATATTATTGTGACGTTGGCTTGTGTCACTCTGGGAAGAGAAGACCATGTTTTATTAGACTATGCAGACCACGAAATTTCGATTTACGCGGCAGACTATCTGGACTCATCTCTTTTTAAAGAAGGTATGGGATATAGACCCCACGCTACCTCAATGCGCAGTGCAGGCATTGGAGCGCACATTTTTTATTTGTTTGCCTGTTGGGTATGTGGGTTCATTTGTCGAAAATCGACTGATAAATATCAAATAAGATTTCGTAATTCATTTCCGAGAATATTGGTACGAGCTGTGTTATTACTGTTAGTGTGTGACGATAAACCACCGTTATAAGTCAATTTCATGAATTTATAAAACTGAAACAAGCCATAGGTAGGTATAGCTATTTCCGCTGGACAATACTCATAAATCTGGTAAACCTAATGCATAATATATTTAGTCGGGCATCGGGCATAATTAGGCATATCTAATCTTATCACTACACAGCAAAGCTATTTGTCCAGATTAATGAGCCAAAGCTTGCGTACGGGTACCGCAAATACATTATCAACCTTAATGCAATACAGTAAGGTGCAAAACAAATCCTGCCTTAGACGTATACTGTACTAACTGATCATATACAACACTGAAATGTTACAAAAACGCGGTCACATGGTCAAATCCTAGTTATTTCTTCGCAAATATAAAATTGAGACACAGCCCATTATGTCTCCCCATGACCCCCCCCCCCTGCATTCGCCTGTTGAAGATGTTATTAAAAAGTCGTCGGGTCGCGCGCACCCGAGCTGCATACATCGCCATTGTTAGTAGCTGGGTACTATTTACAGGGCTGCGTGTCTTATTTGAAATGTTTGTAATTTTTGGGCAGTTCTTGCGCGGTGTACATTTAAGCAAACATCCAAGGCGTCGGTCCACTGTTACTTTCAACACTGTGACAGAACACACATAAAACTCACCAGTCACATATCCGTCACACCATCTTCAATACAACTCGACCAGCTTTATAAGCAGCTTCAGCATATCGCACACGAAATAAAACAAATTGCACAACACCTTATACCACAAACGCTTCACGTCTATAAGATAGCAACTCAACACTAGCACTATCAACAAGGCAAAGTACCATTTCTCTTTATCACTTATAACCATCTGCGAGTCGTCCGTTACCGATTTTTGAATTTAAGTCGCTTTAAGGTCTGGTTTTGGCGGCATTTTACTGGTTCGAATAATTTTTGATATCTATAATGAAAACAAATACATGTGCTTCGATAATTCAAACAATTATTTAATACCATAGACTTTAAAAGGTCCTTAGAGTCCGTAGGTACGAGTATAAGTTAATTCTGACTACACTTTGATGTGCCACTAAAATATCATATTTTCATAATTTGACATTTATATTGGCACAGGGTACTTCCATACTTGATCACTACAAAATCTGTGCAAATTTAGCTTGGTCGGACTCTATAATCGGTTGAATTTATGCCATGGTATTATATTATTGCTTGAATGACAGAAACACGCAGTTTTATTATGTTACACTGATTTCAGACTGAGTGTAAAACATTTGGTTGCAATAATACAACCCCTAGAGTTCATTTGAAAGCGTAACTTGCGTTCGCGTTTGCGTTATGTCTATTTTTGTATGCGATTTTGAACAGCGCGCCAAGCGGGACGTTTTGGAAACTCAAAATCCCATACAAAATTAACGCAAACGCGTACGTCACGTCACGCTATGAAATGAAATTTAAAACACTGGTCTGTTTGAGGGTACATACGATACGTTTGTTCCTTTGGTCGATATAGTTTATTTGTCATTAGGAACACGGAAATAATCAACATTATTTGTAGTTTTAATGATGGATGTTGCGATACTATCGATTACTGAACTTTTTTAGGGACGTCCAAAATTAATGTTGATATGAATATGACAATATTAGCTAGAGTTATTTAAATTATTAATAAATCTACAATAGAAGTCGAGGTCTTGTTAAGTGGTAATTCCCAGCTGGTGATAATACCTAATATAAAAAGGGAAAATACAAAACAATTCAAGTTCAATGTAGTTGTACCTTCCCTTTGCTTATCTATTCTCTTTATTTATTTTTCGTCTTAAGTTAGGTATTTTTATAATATGAATATAAAAGTAAAATGTAAAAACACTTAATAAACAATAAAAATTAATATAAACACATTATAAAAAACCTAACCTAGGGTGCCGCCAGCAGCGGGGCAAGGCCCAAGCTACCGGTGGTCAGGGCTGCAGAGAGAGGAATCGGCGGACTATCCGCGCCGTGTCCAAGATCACCGCCTTCTGCATCTGACCCTTGATCCAACCACCTAGCGAGAGTCTCTCAAGGTGTTGATCGAGACTCTTCGCTATTAGACCGTTTACTGAAACGACTATCGGGACAATGATCGTCGAATCAACATTCCACATGGCGGTTATCTCGTGAGCCAAGTCTAGGTACTTACTGGACTTGTCCTTCTCGGCCTTCACGAGATTCTCATCATGGGGGATGGTGATGTCAACGAGCACGGCCCGACGTTGCGATCGATCTATTATCACAATATCAGGCTTATTGGCTACAATAGTCCTGTCAGTGATGATAGATCGATCCCAATAGAGCGTGGCACGACCATTCTCGAGAACAGGCGCAGGTAAGTACTTGTAGTACGGTACTTCGCGGTCCACAAGGTCATATAGAAGAGCAAGTTGCTGGTGAATAATCCTGGCTACGAGATTATGTCTGTGCAAGTACTCGCCGTTAGCAAGATGAGAGCAACCGGAAATGATATGCCTGAGTGACTCTCCGGGACGGCGGCATGCCCGACAGATGTCGACCGTACCGTCCTTCAGGATATATTTCCGATAGTTGTTCGTCATCATCACTTCGTCCGCAATTGCACAGGCAAAACCCTCGGTTTCTCCGAAGAGGTCCCCGAATCGTAACCAGTTCACCGACGCGAGCAGGTCCACATCGGGTCCCGTGAGGGCCTTGTAGAACCGCCCGTGTAGCACCTTACTCTCCCATGCCGCCTTGCGATCCGCAGTACTTAGTACCACAGGTTTGCGCCAGTTCTCGTTTGCCAAGGAAAGCGGCGTGAGGTTCCTATCTACTGCCACCACATCACGATGCATCCCACATTCGTTGTTAAGGAAATAGTTCCTGAGAGTGTACACCTCGTGGTTGTGGAGATCCTTGGCGTTTAGGAAGCCTCGGCCTCCACACTTCCGTGGGATGTACAATCTCATAACTGACGAGCGTGGGTGTAGCATGCGATGTGCGGTGAGCAGTGATCGGACCCTCCGATCCAGGGCGTCCAGCTCGGTCTGAGTCCACCTTAGTATGCCAAAGGAGTATGTGAGTAGGGGCATTACCCAGGCGTTGAAGGCGCGCACTTTGTTGCCTCCTGACAAAAGACTGTTAAGGACTTTTGTGAGCCGACTGAAAAAGCGCTCCTTCACCGACCGTCTAATACCCTCGTCCTCAATACCCAACGACTGTGACATACCAAGGTATTTATAGGTTTCTGATTCAGAGATAGATCTGAAAGACATTGTCTCAGAAAGTTGTAAATTTGTTGAATTTACAACCCTCCCCCGCTGTACATGCATAACCGCACATTTATCGACACCAAACTCCATGTGGATGGCACTACTGAAGACTTCGGTGGTTTTCAGTAGCTCCAACAAGTCTTGGCTATTTGGTGCAAATAATTTGAGGTCATCCATGTACAGAAGGTGAGAAATGACTTCACCCTCTCTCCGAAGCCGACAACCTAGTCCCAAATCCTTCAGCAGGGTGCTGAGGGGATTCAAAGCTAGGCAGAACCACAGGGGACTCAGACTGTCGCCCTGAAAGATTCCTCGCTCAATCCTTATAAAATCCTGCGGGCCAGGGCGGTCATCCCGGCCTCCTGGTTGACGAAGGACTGTCCTGTGCTTATCTATATTATTAAGGAAAACCATATTCGTCAATTTCGGGAAGAATTACATACCTATTTACATCACTTCCCGCTAATGGGCTGTTCATAAATTACGTCATCAAATTTTGACGATTTTTGACCCCCCCCCCCCCCCCCTAAAATCATGCTTCGAATGATGAATGACCGTTTCCTCCTACGTCATGCTACCATCATCCGATGTCCTGACCCCCCCTCCCCAATTTGAAATGACGTAATTTATGAATAGCCCCTAACTCCATCGAACTGATTAATTTTTATAGGCTGCTATTTAACTGATCACCAGATTTAATAAAATTTAATACCAAAAAAATCTACTTTACCACCCTAAAATAATAAACGATCACCAAAATTATAACACCATTTTAATGTGAAATGATTACCAATTTTATTACATTTTACTATCCTATTAAACGAAATGACACCAAACTAATCATTATTAACCCAAAAATTGTAAATGATTACCAAATTTCAAACCCCATTTTAATGTGAAATGATAACCAAATTTTTACATCATGCTATCCTATTAAATAAATTGACACCAAAATAATCATTGTAAACCCAAAAATAGTAAATGACCACCAAAATTAGAAATCCATTTTAATGTAAAATTCTAACCAAATTTTTAAATCTTGCTATCCTATTAAAGCAAATGACTCCAAAATAATCATTGTAAACCCAAAAATAGTAAATGACCACCAAAATTGTAACCACATTTTAATTAAAAATGTGCAATTATTTAATATGTCGTTATCCTATTAAATTAATTAATCCACTTCGTCATCTTTTTCTAACCTAACCTAACCCACTTTTCTAGTAGCATTTCGTTTCTGTATGGGTTGCAGTTCAAACCTAACCTAACCCACTTTTCTAGTAGCATCTCGTTTCTGTAAGGGGCGCAGTTCAAACCTAACCTAACCCACTTTTCTAGTAGCATTTCTTTTCTGTATGGGTCGCAGTTCAAACCTAACCTAACCCACTTTTCTAGTAGCATTTCGTTTCTGTAAGGGTCGCAGTTCAAACCTAACCTAAATCACTTTTCTAGTAGCATTTCGTTTCTGTATGGGTCGCAGTTCAAACCTAACCTAACCCACTTTTCTAGTAGCATTTCGTTTCTGTATGGGTCGCAGTTCAAACCTAACCTAACCCACTTTTCTAGTAGAATTTCGTTTCTGTATGGGTCGCAGTTCAAACCTAACCTAACCCACTTTTCTAGTAGCATTTCGTTTCTGTAAGGGTCGCAGTTTAAACCTGACCTAACCCACTTTTCTAGTAGCATTTCTTTTCTGTAAGGGTCGCAGTTCAAACCTAACCTAACCCACTATTCTAGTAGCATTTCAGTATGCTACTAGAAGAGTAGGTTAGGTTAGGTAGGTATGCGGTGCGGGGTACGGGGGGTTGAGCGGGAGGGGCTAGTAATTTTGGCATCATTTTACTTTATTTGGTAATATGTATACATTTTTTGGTAATCATAGTGGTTTATTTAGGTGAAAATATCGCATTTATTTGGTCTTCAAGATTTGGTGATCATTAATGATTTTTGGTGATCATTCATATATTTGGTATTCGAATACAATTTGAAGTACAGTCGTAATTAAAACGGTGGTACTTTTGTAAATTTAGGCCTAATTTTTTTGGTGTTCATTAATTGTTTTTGGTAAGCATGATTTTTTTATTTAGGGTACCAAAGTATTTTTTGGTGGTCATTATATTTGTAGCCATTTTTATATGCACTATATTTACTTAATGCTAGTTTAAAGGTTGGTACAACAGATGTAGTGCATAATTGTTTTCCATTATTTTCTCGGAAACCTTCGTATTTGTCATGCTACTTCAGTAACGTCAGTACTTTTTGTACCGAGACTGACTGAAATAGCAAGACAAGCTCGTACGTTTTCGTGAAAATACGATGGAAAAGAATTATTTTTAGTCGCTATTGGTATTTTTGTGAGTGTAACCGTTGTGATATAAATATTTTAAAATATGTCTCAGGAAAGTTTAATTTCGAGAATAACTTTTTATTTAATTTTGTTCATTCCTGTCTCGTCAATCAATTTCCAGCCTCAGCCACGAGAAAAATTTGTCACTTATTCTTTAATTTCAAGTTTAAATTTGTATTTCATTTACTAAATATACTAACACTAATTCTAAAAGACTTTACAGGCAGAATGGTAAAACAATAACGTACACGAAAGCCGTAAGATACAAACTGTAAACAGTGTAAACGTAACAGCAGTTTTTGTCTGGATTTCCGGAAACGCTGACTCCAGAAACGTTGCCATTATTCCTTCGGCTTGGAAAATTAGGTCTCGTCCGAATTTCAGAGGGTGAGTACGTCGGTTTAAATGGTAATATCATTCTAAATGGTGTCGTATTAGTAATGAAATACGTCACGATTTCTAATGACAAACATTTGACTTAAGTATTTTGTATTAAGATTGTTATCACTTATCAGTTGCGTTGCGTCGTCATAACGTAAGGGCGCGTCAGTCATATTCACAATGTGATTACATTTGATAATATTTTCGCTCATGCAACTATGCATAACGAACTATCAAAACATGAATAGACAGACCTAAAAAAGCTCTTAAAGTTATGTTTAAGAAAATTTAAGATTATCAAACGCGATTATAGTCCTTAAGCAAAGAACAAACCATTGAGCACATATTTCGGCGCTGCCCTAGCTAGTGACTATACTATAAGTGTATAAGTCAGTGTAAGTACTTATTTTATTTTTTCAGACAGAAAATCAGTAATATGTTTACTACCAAAAATAAAATACGTATATTTTAAAAATTGTTGTGTTTCAGCCCTAATAGTTTAACAAAAGGAAGTTTAGGCAATTATTTTTCATGAAATTAATGTAATACCTAGTCAATGACATCATAAGGTATTTATTGTCGTCGTAATGTGAATGTACATCATTTTAGTCGTACAAACATAGTTTTTTGTCACGTAAAAGCAAACCTTAAACACATATTGGAATAGTTTCGGCTATAAGCCTTGAAACTGTGATTCAAAATCAATTCTATCGATTACAAATTATAATCAAGCTTCGAACTCGAATTTTCCACGAATCGTGTACGAATTGACCATCGGTGGACCGTATATCTATCGCAATAAGGTTTCTCTTACGAATTTTCAGTTAACAGTGTGGAGTTTAGAATGTATTCTGATTCGCTGTTTTCTATACGGGTCTTAGATAAGCATGCAAATTTTACAAGGGACCGTTTTGTTTCTTCTATCTCATTTAAATACCGTTTCAGCGAGTTAAAATAAACATTGTTTAATGGTGTGGGAAGGAGGGGGTGTGTGATATTCACGAAATATTGTTGAAAGTGAACCACGTAGGGTAGGTTACGCAAGGATTTACCACCAAGCAGACCCTAGAGTGGATTTCAAAACAATATGAATATTCTCTTCTCAGTGTATTTAGGGCCGATACAGACGGATTGCAACCCGACTGCAACTTGTATGGGAACTGCACGCTGACGTTGCTGTTGGCGTGCAGTTTCCATACTTACAAATTGAAGTTGGGTTGCAGTCCGTCTGTATCGGTCCTTAGACGGAGTCCAATGAGGAAACTGAAGATCAAATCTCTACCTTAATTCGTAGCCACCTGACATGAAATGAAATCTTTTGGCATTTCATAAAACTCTGGATAGCATTCGGAACAAAAGCTTTTAACGAAATGAACAGTATAAAGTCGTTTCAATTTGTTACCGAACTCCGCGTTGAAACGGGGAATAAAGAAGTCCGCTAAATTCCATTATAATTTTATGTCGACATTCTGCGTTCTTTTGTAGGGATCGAATTGAACAAGAATATATTGATCAGTTGACTAAAATGGTGCCCGTTACACTAAAAGGCCCAATTTTAGTAAATCAGACTACGTTTTAAATAAAGAAAATTTAGTTCTTTAGCAGAATCCGCTCAAGGCCCATTGATCCAATAATTTCTTAGCACTTTAGTCCAAATAGTCTACTTTCGATTTAAGTGTACTCAGCGGTACGTTTTATTGCGTTGGGAGCGCACTCAAATGAATAAATATAACAGTTTTATGTTGGAATAATTTCTACTGAGTTGCCACGGGAAGATAATACAAAGAGACAATAATTAAGAGAGTTTGATTTATATAATGTTGTTATTAAACGAGCAATTCTTATTTATTTAAATATATATTTATTTATATATATATTTCGGCGATCTCGGAAACGGCTCTAACGATTTCGATGAAATTTGCTATATGGGGGTTTTCGGGGACGATAAATCGATCTATCTCTGGGAAAACGCGCATTTTTGAGTTTTTATATGTTTTCCGAGCAAAGCTCGGTCTCCCAGATAAGATATTAATGTTGTTATAGAGCAACAGACTTAATCATAGCACCTACACACACTTATTCTTAACATTAAAACTATTAAAAGTAACCTAAAATTGGGAAAAGTGAACTCCGAACGAGACTCGCATTCTTTTTTCATTCTAAATACTTATACACATCCCAATGCTGGGCAGACATGTTTTTTTCAGCCCGCAAAAGGGTTTCGACATCCCCCTAAAGAGTCAATGAACCAAAACTATTTCAGCTCAATGAATATTACGGAAAAACGCGTTGTATCGGAAATAGTATTCGCACATGTTAAAAATACTATAGAGTTAGACGAATCGTATGTAGAGATTGTAGAGTCGGACCAAGATAACTCTGCATGACATTTGTAAAGACGAAGTGTGGCAATGTCATCATCAATATCAAATTTGTATGAAAATATGGACACTCCCTGAATTTGTTCTATTCAAGTCGGTGTAAAATTAACATAGACGGACTCTAGTTACGTATCGTCACAGTTCCTAACAAAACGATTTTTAAATTTACAATTTTAAATTACATTAAAATGTCGAAGAAGTCATCCTATGTGTATTTGTGTAATATTAGGCCACGATTCCACTAAGAAGGGGTGGTTACAGTAGAGTAAAAATCTAATGTAACACACCTAGGGCAAAGAGTAAGCTCGGTTTAGCTTAATTAAAAAATAATCGCAGGAGGTGAGTAAATTCGGTTAACTTCGTATGTACCCTCACTGACCACATTTCCTTTACTGACACACACCAAAAAGCACTTTTAAAGCCAGCAAAAAAGCCAGCCTATACCTAACAAATATTAAAACCTACTAGCGTACGTGAGATAAAACCAATCAATATGGGGGGCTGGCTAATCAGCCATCGTTGGGGGAGATTGTTAAATATAACTGTTGCTGTCCTTTCTATCGCTCCATTTGCTGTGGGTGCTGACCTGAGAGACCCGTGCACAGGGTACATTTATTTTTAAAATAAGTTGCAGTAGAAGGGATTTATGAGAACAGCATCTACGAAATATAAAAGACTAAGTATCTCAAAACAATCTAAAACTTTTAGCGGAAAATTCAAATAAAGACTTTTTTGCTATTTTACCCAAAAAAGTAGTGAAAAAGCCTGGTGAGTTTTTAGTCTGGTAATTTTTCCCTTGCCAGAATTTCTGTAGCCCCAACAAATTGAGACAGGAGAAAGAACCTTTACTCGAAAAAGTCTAAAACGCTAGAGGAGAAAATCCTCTAACAATAATGGCCACTATGGCCAGGCCAAATTGAGACAGGAGAAAGAACCTTTACTCGAAAAAGTCTAAAACGCTAGAGGAGAAAATCCTCTAACAATAATGGCCACAACATGGTCGTCGGGTATTCTTATAACATTATAGCGTGACAGCGCGATCCTTAAAAAGTGTAACTGTTTGCCGAGGGCTAATCGCGAACCACTTCGTCCATTCGTTTCGTCTATTTGCCTCCCTAACGCTAGAATAAATATGTAAGGGCAATAGACACATTCCTAAAAAGAATACCCTACACTTGTACAGGAAAATGTTCTAACAGTGTAAGTACAACGACAGTGAGGCCGGGAACTTTGTGATTAATTGGCCAACTCCCGTTAAATGATCTATGCCCCGACTAATTACTTTGCCGGTAAAGTTTACGACCTGCCCGGGATTTTCATCAGTCAGTACATAATATATGTTCACTAACAGTTAGGGTATCACTACACCTTATAAAACAAAGTCCCCCGCCGCGTCTGTCTGTTTGTGTGTTTGTATGTTCGCGATAAACTCAAAAACTACTGAACGGATTTTCATGCGATTTTCACCTATCGATAGAGTGATTCTTGAGGAAGGTTTAAGTACCTATATAATTTGTTTAGCCCGTGCGAAGTCGAAGTAATTTTATAATTATTACTGTATAAAGATAATGGACATACGCTCCTCATTAATATGGGGACAGATATACATACACCATCGTCTACCTCTATTACGCCACACTATTAGCAGAAAATTGGTACTTTTTAGAGTTGCGTACCTCAAAAGGGAACAGAACAACGGAACCCTTCACTCATCACTCGGGCGTCTGTGATCCAAAGACGGACAGTCGGACATGTTACGTAGGTAGATAATGCATTTTAAAAATTGGGGTCTCTTTTGGAGGGTACATGAAAAAATGTAAAATAAAATTTTGCTAATTAACTATTGCTAACTAATATATTGTGTTGTATAGTATATCAAATGATTGTAAAGTGTAGGTACAGTCAACTGTAAAAATATGGGTGTAGCCAACATATTCAAAAATATGTCCCATAGTTTGTAATTCGCTGACATAATAAGAGCTATGGGACATATTTTTGAGATGATTTGTGCATTCATATTTTTATAGTTGACTGTACAAAAGATTCATCAAACGAGGGTCGAGCCTATTTTCGTGACTCAAGAGGCGTGGTCGGTTGGCTGCTTGAGATGTTCGGAAAACTGTTGCGATACATTTCGTAACCTTTTCAAGGTTTCTTTATTGAGTATCTATCATTAAGTGTAGTGTAGTGGAATGTAAGTATAATAAGGTGTTCTCTTAAACTTGCCGGAAAATATTGTCATTCCGTTCAGGATAATCAATCAATCAATCAATCAATTTATTTAATTCAGACCATGTCCATATTGTTAGTATACATTCCCTTAATATTATGTTAATTACTTAAACCTATACTAAAATTATAACAAAATTAACAAATTATACTATTTAAATCATAACAACTTATATACTAAGCCTCTGGAACCCATATGCACATCGTCCCAGTGCTTCCAGAAGGCGCAAGCAGGTGACTCTAACACTAGGCGCAAGAGGCTGTTGGAAATAATAATGACAATACACATACTGTGGAACATCGCCGCGAACAAGTTAATTAGCGAGATGCGCTGGCAATGGATTTTCGCTGGGCTACATATGCTGGGATTATAAAACTTAAACTTTCTCAACTCTCAGCTTATTGGTTTTAAGCACTAACCTCTGCCGATTTAGGGATTGCCTGCATTATGTTACTAAACAGCCTCGCTTCTTCGTTCGTTTATAGCACACTCGACCGGCAGTGGGCTTTCTCAGAATCTTTAATACCTAATCGAACAATTTTACAATCCTTCCTGTCGAACGACTGCGTTTTATCATTGTAGAGAGGCCTCACACTATTATTAATAACGAGCGTCTTTTAAGCGTTTAGTCAGCGCTATAGAAAATGACGTCGTTGCGCAGTTGCGCCAATTTTGCGTCGAGCAGCAGCCATAGAGTTGACTAGACGCCGACGCTCGGGAGACGCTAGTGTGGAGTCTGTCTAAAATTTTCCGCAGACGGAGACCAATGTGAAGTTTGAAGGCGCCACATATTTTAGGCCTGTATTCACGTCGCATCATGCCTTAAGCTAAACAACTCTATTGTCTCCTCCAGTTACAACTGTTACAAGGAGACAGAACATGAGACTAATCGATTTACTTGAATACCGTCGTGTTTTACAGCAACACTCATACTGACGGAGTGGACCTTATGTATTGACAATAAGGTATACGAATTGTCATTAACAGTGTGAATGATGAATCAGAAAGGGCAAATCAAGGCAGCGATGGCGCAACGTCATCGCGGAAGATGTAAACGCCTTTGGTCGGGCCTAGAAAATAGCCTATAAAAACATTATACGTTACAAACATGGGATTTTTGAAGTGAAAACTTCTTTAGCGGCGCTGTGCACTTTTTGAGGTGGGGAAAAAATGTTAAACTCGAGACAGCGTAAGACGAAAATGTATGCCTGAGCCTGCTGTTTCGTTTAGGCGGCGCAGGGCGCTTGCGTGACGTCACTTGTGACGGACAATGTCATTGTGTTTTTCTTTTTTGATTTAAATGCCATCTAGTGAGTTTCCCTCAAACTGGTTTTAATATAACTGTAAATAGTGCTCAGAGTGATGTGCTTAGGGGTTTCAAGTAATTCGACGAAATAACGCTAGATGGCGTTAACCTCAAATATACATAGTACTGCAGACATTTTGCACTAGATGGCGCTGTTATTCATATTTTGAGTTACAATGTCGTTGAGTTTTCACTTCTGCCGGCACACCCGGAGTGCAACCCGTTGTTTTTTTATTTCATCTTCTTCTTCGCCTAGCCTTTTCCCATATCATTTGGGGTATCGGCTCTCCTCGTCATTCTTCGCCAGGCGTACCTGTTCTGGGCCGTCGAGACATCTACCTGGGCTTTCTTAAGGTCTTTGTTGAATCGACTGGGCCGACTATTGACTGGAACTGGGATTTTTATTTCATGACAATGACAAATTACTGATTTGAAAAATAAGCCCTGTGTAGATTATTTTAGATACATGACCCACTTATCCACTTTTGCTGAAAGGCAACGGCAAGAAAATGTCAAGCGTAAAGGATGGCTGCGTACGTAAAAATAAACTTTCGATAGAAAACTTTGTGAATAGCACTCGTTCCAGTTTTATAACAACGTTCAAACTTAGACGAGTTTAGAGCTCCTTGGGAGTTTTCTTTGATAGGTTTTTGAAGTAAAATATACACAGGAATGTAGGACTTACCACAAATTTATAAAAAGTTACGATTTTATTTATGGCGAATAAAGTATTGCATTCAAAAACTGCCCCTAATATAAGTCGCGCCTACATTTTTTCCATTTATAAAATAGTTTAAACTTACATTTACAGAAAAGATTTAGATTTAATGGACCTAGGAGTGCTGAATATGGACCACTTAAATGCGGAAATCGAATAAACATGTCAATGTGTAAAATACCTACCTACGTACCTACCGCTGCCCATTGACGAAACATTAGCGAGGGCCACATGGAAGAAATACCTTTAATTAAAGGAATAAATAAATTAGCCTTTATACTGCCTAATCAGGGCCATATTTATGTCTTTATGTGTTTTATACAATAAATCGTTAATACATACATAACAAATACGATTCTAATCCATATTTATAGATTTTTCCTCTTAGTATTTCAAATTAATGACATTTTTGTCTGGCACTAACAGTCAACATTCTTGTGTAGATTAAAATAACGGATCACGCATTTGATATCCTTCCTGCTGAAATAATTTCCGAGAAATTCTTTCCAAGAAAGCACTGTCCTAAAATAGCTCTACCGTGACGAAAAATAATATTAACAGGTCGCAATATTCGCAGGCAAAGCGGAGATTAAACTGGATTATCTTTTCGTCATGAGCAGTAGGGAAAGGGCAAAACTGTAAAAAAACCGGACAAGTGCGAGTCGGACTCGCCCACCGAGGGTTCGGTACTTTTTAGTATTTGTTGTTATAGCGGCAACAGAAATACATCATCTGTGAAAATTTCAACTGCCTAGCTATCACGGTTAATGAGATACAGCCTGGTGACAGACGGATGGACGGACGGACAGCGGAGTCTTAGTAATAGGGTCCCGTTTTTACCCTTTGAGTACGGAGCCCTAACTAGGTAAGCAGGTGGAGAATAGAGATCTAAGATGCCTCGCCAGTTCGCCACTGATCGGTACCATCGCCCACAGTCCCACACTGTTAACTGACAGTTCGTAAACCTTATTACTATTAGTTATTACAAAAGGCAAAGGCATAAGGTCTACCAATAGACAGTTAAGAGAGTGGTGGTGTGTGGTGGTGTGGTGGTGGTGTGGTGTGGTGGTGGTGGTACTTACTCTCGACACCGATATTGTTGTTATTATAGCATTAGGAATTCAAAACTGCTAAGCGGATTGTAGATATAAAGCATTCTATATATTGTCATTGATGATTGAAATGGCTTTAGTTTCATTACTAGCCCGTTAATAATGAATAAACAGAGTAGGTGGACGAACGGCGCAGTGACAAATCGCGAAATGGACGAACTGCGTGTTGACGAATCGCGAAACGGACGTATCATATTATGAACGCATTGCGTAGTAGACGAAATACGATTTGGAGGCACTGCGTATTGGACGTACAGATAACAAATCCTCGAATTTCACCCTCTGGGCGGGAAATGACAGGCCGAAGTGGGCGAAGGGAGTGGAGCCGCAGCGATACTCTATTGTACCTACACGAAACAGGTGAAACAACAATGACAACAAAAGAATAGACGTAAGAAGGCCAACTTATAACTATAACATAACTATACACCGTGTTTTTTTTCCGTTAATTTCAAGGGTACATTCCTGGGCTTAAATCAAGTAACTTTCTCAAAGACACCGGTATTCTAATTAACTCCATTTCGGAGATAATCAATAGTTTATTTTTTTCCTATAAAGCCTCTACAAGCGTGTACACTTGCCTTAGGGCCGGTTTACATATTGATTGGTGTTTAGAATGAGTTCATACATTTGCTACTAAACTTAAGTACAATCTCGGTCGATCGATTCAAAATGATATTGATATGTCACAGATTTCAATTGTTTGGTTGAGTTCAATGTAATGCCCGTGTTACAACAACGCTATATGCTACATTAAATTAATTTTTAAACAATTTTTTTTTTATAAAAAAAAGCAAAAAAAAATAACTATGCCATTTAGTTCTCTTACACGTACTTAACCATACCCCGAAGTTAACGGAATTCAATAAAAACACGGTGTATAAGGGATATAGGATAACCTTTTAGCAACCGAGTGAAAAAACATAAACAAGACAGATTGACGACCATCATATACCTATGGAAACAAATGATTAAATATTGAGTAAGGATTATATCAATAGAGATAAAATTAAAATATTTATCTAAATAATACAAATGCCGCCGGTTCCTATCCTGGCTCGTACTGTCACTAGCTTGCTCTAGCTCGTATACCACTAGCTTTTCAGTGAAGGAAAATATCGTGAGGAAACCTGCATGCATCTGCGAAGACATTCAAAGGTGTAGACTTGTAGAGTGTAGTACCCGCATTGGGCCAGCGTGGCGATTGAGTGCAGAATATAGCCCAATCCCTTTCGCGTATGAGAGGAGGCCTGTGCCCAGCAGTGGGGCGTCAAGGCTGAGTTATTATTATTATAAAGAACAATGAATAATCTATCTTTTAAACTGCTATTCTTGAAGCCATATACCTATTCTATACAAAGCCGCTCGGGGTCACGCGGTTCAGCCAGAGCTTTGATAAATGGACCGCTATCGGGATTGTTCGGCTCGTCCATCTTAGTCGCCCCACTTTACTCAATGGCGCACCAGATTTGGCGGGCTTTTGATATTGACGTAACATAATAACACCGAGAAAAAACCGTTGTTCTGAACCAGGTAAGCGAAGAAAGCGATGTCAGGCGAATGAATGAGCAGAATGACGGCAAAATGGAGCAGCTGGTTTTCTGATGACCACTGAAAGATTCCAAAATTACGTTTCATATATAAAGTACGCCTAGGGAAGTTCTCACGATTTCGTTTGGGGAATAGGTATTTAAAGATTCTTATTGCCGAAATGGAAATAAAACTTTCTACAAAGTTTTCCGTAATCGGCAATGCCGGCGCGTTGTCCATATCCGTTGGGAAAGCCTTAGCTTATTATTTGACTTACTTTCCATCGAGATTTTTAAATTGAGTAGGAATCAACGCCACTGGTAACTGGCACACATCTTGCACATGTGGAAGACAATTCCACAAAGTTTTAGTGGGTGTCATATTTCGGTGGTTCCGTGGGAATCTGGTGAATTCTATTCTACACCAGAACAGGTGAGGCGACGCAGCAAGAGTGCTGTGTCGGCAAAATAATTTTTAATTTTTAAGAATATATTTATCGTTGTATATTAGTTTGTAAGGTATGTATTTAATTTATGGGCCTATTTAGCCTGAAAATAAATGTTTTTTTAGCGCGAGCACCACTGACTGTCATCATAGAAACGTATCCTATGTGGTTATTCTATTGCCAGACATCACGACAAACTTTACCGTTCAGTGTGCGTCTTCAAATGACCCCTAACCTTTCGTTAGCTACGTGCCCCGCATTTCGAACGTGACAAAACTGCCTTTAAACGTATTTGCGGACGAAATATTTGTGTGGAACAGGAATTTAGACGACCTGTTAGGATACTGGAATCCTCGAAATATTGAATTCGAGCCGCATTTCTTGCAAGCAAATAGATCCATAGAATAATCGTATTTTGGTAAAGTTGAACGAACCTTGTGTTAAAAGGGTAAATAGCTTTGGTTGTAAAACAGCGGAGCGGAGAAGCCAACAAATGCTATTGGTTGATTTTCGCACGTCTCCTCTAGGGAATGCAAATCGGTTATTTTCGGTTATTTTTTGTATGGAAATTATCGGTTATTAACCGAAACCGCGGTTATTTCCATACAAAAAATAACCGATTTGCATTCCCTAGTCTCCTCTCATCTCTGCTGGCAATAGTTCTGCCACTTCTTCTTCCTCGCGTTATCTCGGCATTTTGCCACGGCTCATGGGAGCCTTTACGAAAGCGACTGCCATCTGACCTTCCAACCCAGAGGGTAAACTAGGCCTTATTGGGATTAATCCGGTTTCCTTACGATGTTTTCCTTCACCGAAAAGCGACTGGCAAATATCAAATGATATTTCGTACATAAGTTCCGAAAAACTCATTGGTATGAGCCGGGGTTTGAACCCGCGACCTCCGGATTGAAAGTCGCACGCTCTTACCGCTAGGCCACCAGCGCTTCACGGCTGTAACGGGGCAATAACGTATGCGGAGTGAAATTTGGACAAAGTTTGTATATATAAATAAAATATAAAAACACAAAAATCTAAATAAAAAATATGTGTTGTCAATGTAAAGTCAATATATCTGTCAATCAGTTTGGTAAGTCTCATATAGATTGGGTGTTTAATTTTGTAATTATGGTAAATCAACAAGAACGCCGTCGTCAAACAGTATGTAATTTCTATAGTAGCCATCCCCTATGGCCGAAATCAAAGGTGGTGGAACATTTTGTGCAAATGGGTGAGAGTCGAAGCACTATTTACAATATTCTGGCGTCCTTTGCCTTGAAGAAAACCACTGCTAGAAAGCCTGGTTCTGGAAACTATTCCAGCTTGAGCAAGGTTTCTGAGAGAGCTCGATTAAAGAAAATTACGGCCGGCCGTGTCGCAAAATCTTATAGAGAGCTCGGAAGAAAATTTAAAACTGACGGCAAAACTGTTAAAAAATATCTTAAAGACATGGGCATCGATAAGCGATGTAGAAAAGTTAAGCCCACTGTCTCTGAAAACCAAGAAATCACTCAGAAAGTACGGCTGCGTAAATTAGTCAAAGAAATATTTTACGCTAAAAACAATGTCACTTGCGTTATGGATGACGAGTCATATTTCACGTTAGATGGAAACGAGTGGCAAGGCAATTACTATTTTGAGAACACCAATGGTCCATGAGAACGTGAAATATGTTGAGCATACAAAATTTCCTAAAAAAGTTTTGCTATGGCTTGCCATCAGTCGACGCGGAATGTCTAAGCCTGTATTCTTTGAGGCAGCTAGGTTTAGCTGTGAACGCCAACCGCTACATAGAACGTTGTTTGCCATTAGTGCGGGATTTCATAAATACGAGTCATAGAGGAGAAAATGTAGTGTTTTGGCCAGACTTAGCCTCAAGCCATTATTCCAAAAAAACCCTTAGCAAAATGGCGGAATTAAACATCCCATACGTACCGAAGACATCAAATCCACCTAATGTTCCGCAACTTCGCCCTATAGAAGATTTTTGGGCAAATCTAAAGAGGCGAGTATATTGCAATAATTTTCGTCCCAAAAATGTACAGAGTTTGATTCGAAAAATAAAATCGGAGCTGAATAAAATGCCGACATCTGTGTTTTCGACAGCGATGGACAAAGTACCACAGAACTGACGTAAAGCATCTCGCATGGGAGTAAACTATTTTTTACATTAAGCCTTGATATATACATTATTATAAGAACATAATTATTTTAAAAAAGAATGGTGTTTTATTTATTTAAAACAATATTGAAGTTTGTCCAAATTTCACTGCGCATACGTTAGTTCTGCCACATTACAGCTAAAATAAACTGAAGCATTATATTCGCGTAAAATGAAACGGACCCGCCTCCTCCATTAAACAGGGTCGGTGATATATTTGAAGAGTTCCGTTCCGACAATTCCGAGTAAATTTAACGTCGGTCGGGCCGCGATTAAATCAAATCAGGACAGTCAACTTAGCCCTAATTCCACTCGTTTAATCAACTCGACGGTGTTAACAAGGCTTTAAAGCCGATTTACTTTTGTTTCAATTTCAATTTAAATAAAGTACGGGATGAGTGGAACTTCGGCTTGTAACATGACTCCTAGCCGTTTCACGAAAGCGAGAAATTGGGGTTTTTAAATCTACCGCTTAAATTAAGCGGCTTCTTAGCAGGTAAGTAAGATAATAAGTTTAGCTGATAGTTTAACTACAAATGTCATACTGTATTGTAGGTACTTTAGGTAGATACTCGTATAGGTAGTGAGACTAGTTAAAACACCTAGTTAAAATGCCAAGCAATTGCACCCTATACATTTTAAATTACAAAAATCGACAGTCGTCCCTAGAACTACATTAGTACATTACAATACAACGACTTTTCCGACTTCCATGTTGAAACGATTATAGTTTAATCCATTCGGAAGCGATGTGTTAATCATGTACTATCCGCCATCGCACTCCTAGTTTACGCAAAGCGTGTGAAATCTCCGCGTTATCCAAACAAATCATTCTCAAAACCGAAATGGCCGACCCCAGTAAGAAATCCTTGGCGATATCGACTTTATGGACACGGAATAGCTGTTATAACCAAAACAGCGGATACCAGTAAGAATGCTTTGGCGGTTACGACTTTACGGCATGGAACGTGAGTATTAATAGTCAGCTTGTTTCGACTAACTAGACATCTGCTTGGGAATTACTAACAGAAATACTTTGACCATTGTTGGATCTTATGTCCAGGTAATAAGGTTTAGTTAAGTGTGAATGGCATTAACAGACTTCTGGAAAGGTTATCGCTGTTGTTTACCATAAAATTTTAGGAATTTCGAATATGCGGATATGCTTTTAGATAAAAGCATACAATTAAAACTACAATACAATTGAAATAAGTAGGTATGTAGATACATACCTACTTATTTTAATTGTATTGTAGGATCTGGTTCCAATGTTAGGTCTATATGTACTATCACTACTAACACCTTATAAAACAAAGTCCCCCGCCGCATTTGTCTGTTTGTGTGTGTGTTAACAGATTTTCATGCGGTTTTCACCTAGTGGAGTGATTCTTGAGGAAGGTTTAGGTGTAGATATGATTTTTTAACCCGTGCGAAGCCGGGCCGGGTCGCTAGTACATATATATTATAACTCAGGTGGTTGATAGCCAGGTCCACACAGAGAGCATACGCGCGAGGCAATTTCCTCGCGCGTATGATCGTTCTGTGTGGACCCGGCTAGTGAAGAAGATGCACTGTGATTTTCTGGTAGATAGGTAGAAGGTAGCTGAGTTTTGGGGCAAATACTACTTTATATATTACATTTTTAAGTACTTAACATAAAACATAATACATAAAAACTTCGTGCAGCCCAAGCCTACCCAATCCGTAGCTGACCATGATAACTTCTTACCAACTATGGACTGCCTCAGATCAACAGCAGACTTATAGTATTATATAGTGATTGTGTGTAGCATTTAGGAAGTAGTTTTACTGCCCAAATTACAGGATATTTACAAAACATACTTTAATTAACTAGCATTGCATACATATACACTCAAAGACTTTGAATTCTTTACCATTTGGTACCATGCCACAATGACTGACATGTGATCCCTAGCGGCTTATCTACTTAATTATTTTTTTTAAGTGAAAATAAAGAAAATATATTTTTTTATGCAAGGCAATTCAATCGAAAACTTTGAAGACACAGCACATTATGTAATAATTGGAACAACCTTGCATCAATACACTGCATTGTCCCAACCAAGACCATCTCAAAAAAGCCAAATATAAACCTTATTATTGTAACCATAAAGTAGGCTATTTGTTGGCCGAGCAAGTTCATTGGCACCATACAATCAATTAGTATGGCTAGGGACCAAAGCAGTCAATTAAGATCATGCTCGGCAATTGTATAGTAATGTTGGTAATTGTATGTTTGGGCATTTCGTTTAGAGTCTTTAAGGGAGCAATTGTTGCTTGTTCAATTTAGACTAATATTGTGAATAATGAATAAAACTATTGAAACAGATTATATGGCATATATTGAATTCATATTGGCAGGATGTAGTATGAATTCAATATACGCGATATAATCCGTTTTAATACTTTTATTTCATAATTTAGACTTAGAGTTTAGACTAACTACAGAAAATGTTGTGTAAGGATAATGATATACCTAAGTAGATGTTTCATTTAAATACCTACTAATATTATTAATGTAAAAGTAACTGTCTTTTTTGTTACCGCTTCATACCTAAACTACTGAATCAATTTAGAATGAAACTTGGTATGGAGATAGTTTGACGTCCACAATATAACATAGCATGCCTTAGTTCATCTTCCTGTAAAACCCATTTTATTAACAAACTTTGAATTGAATGTAAGTAAATAAAGTAATTTTACAAAATACCAATTATGAAGATTATTGGCTTCTTAGTTTATTCAAATGTAATAAATTACTGTTAAATAGCCTATAATGGCCTATATAATACATATCAGTCTGGTCTTTATACATAACCTGCAACCCATGTGGTAGAAAAATATAAGCCTAGTCATTGAAAATGAAATTCATAAAATTTAAATCATAAATTTATAATGAACTTGGTAAAGTTTTTCAGGCATAATTATATTGTCCTAGAAGTTTAAAATGATCTTATTGAATGCAAATTAATAGTAAGTAAAGTGATAACTTCCTGAGACTTTTAACCTCACAGTTTATAATGTTTATTTCAAGGTTGCATTTACACAATAACTTTATCTAAACATAATACTACCTAAATAAATATGTTTACATTGGATAATTAAAAAAATAAATATTTAAAACGGTTTAGGAAAAGATAAGATTGAATAATACAGTTGTCAGATTATAAACCTGCAAATGATTCCGCTAGGTCAACAAATATTACGTTATCTTGTTAAGCACACTTAAATACTGCCAATGTCAGCCCATTGTAAATATTTGACTTCTCAAGTATATTAATCAATATAATGTTGATTTTAGTGAAAGAGGAAGCAGATTCTAATCAGAATTCAACAGGTGAATTTTGTACAATATTACCTAATGAAAATAAGACCGGTATCAAAAGTACCAAGTCATACGATATGTATGAGCACTGACTCCAGTAATATTAAAAGTTGCAAAGACATAAATACATAAATTTTCTGTCAACACCAGTCTCACGCGAGGCCGAATAGGTTATTCTACACGACAAGTTAACAATTCCAATAAGAAGACTAAAGTTAACAATAAAAACACCTTTTCAGAACCACCGTCTGACATCGACAAATAAAAGTATTTAAATAGCGGCTTACCCTTATCATACACCTCTGGCACACACTAGATGATAACACATAATCACTAGAACGACAGTTTGTGATAAACAAAGGATTTAAAGCGATAAATCGAGGAAAAAACATGCAAACTTTAATTTCCGAAATACGACAGTCGTCGACAGAGAGCCGACGGCATAGAGTAACTTATATATACTGAGATAGAGTATACACTCAGCGTTGAGACACTACGCCATCTAGCGAAATATGTCAAAATAACTTGCACTAGGGTAATTTTTTAGGGAGATTTTAATTCTGTTCATGGTTGATTAGGGTAATAAAACTATTCTTTGTACGGTTAAATTAATATAATAAATAGTTTGATTACCCTAAAAACTAAAGGCATCCTGTTAATCATTAAGTAAAACAACTTTAAAAATGGTTAAATTACTTTATTTACCAAATTTTATAACATTTAACAGCAATTTTAAACAAATCCACTAACAAAGTTATAGCAACACAACAATAAGTACTATAAAAATCTTTTAACAATTTAAAATACAATAATTACTCGTCATATCTTGACGAGTAAGCAAGTTATCGTAAGCCCCCGGATGACCCGGTTCTAGGACCTATGATCACCTAGGTACTACTAATGGAGGCTTTGACAATCGAACTGGAAATACTTACAAATTCTTTATTGCAGTAACTAATAATACATTGCAGTCGATACCTAAGCATATTCCAATTATGGTACATTATAATTGTAGTTTGGCAAACCAATATGTCAGTAGGAAAAGCGTAAATTGATATTTGCCGTTTGTACTGGTCTGGTGGTGGTGTTTGTAAAGGTACCTACAAGTCGCGCGAGTGTCTAAAAATACCTACGTTAAACATTATAAGCTTAGTGGTCTGCCTGATTATAAAAAAAAATATATAATTATCAGGTAGTCAGTTTATATTGCCTACTACCTATATTTTACAATATTCTACATAATTCACAGATAGTAAACGGGTACAAAAACGGGCGCTGAGGCTCTAGGATATAGTCACAAATAAATAACTAGATTATGCTATTCTGTCTAAAAAAAATGTGAGGAGTGAGATCGTCGGAGGAATCTTCTGGCTAAGGATTATACCTTTTCTGCTACCGGATACTTTCTGCTAACTTGCTACTAAGAGCTGTCTCTCACAGCAGAAATTATCCTGTTACACTTGTGAGAGGATAGATTTAGCCCTTCTATTTCTATTAAGGAGATCACCATAAAGGATGACTCACGCTATTAGACAGGGCTGAGACCGAGCCGGAGCTCCAGCGCTTCGTTTTATATGGAAAGCACCACGTGAACACCGATCAGCCGTCATAGAAAATTACGTGTCGAACGCCTCGGCTCGGATCCCGCGCGGTCTAGCGTGAGTCATCCTTAATTTTTACTTAAAATGTAACATTACGTTAGCTATGTTTGTACGGACGTCAATCCTGTTTACAGAAGTTGTTGGAAGTTACAGAACCGACCTCTAGCTGACAATATTCGTTACCATACATGTACCACACACTCTCAAAAGACACAAAGGAGACTGGCGAAGCCACGTCACAACTAGTAAAAAAAAATGGGTGGATCAACTATTCCTTGACGTTATGTACATTATAAGCGCTTATTACACTTCCACACCGTCGGGCCTTAATACGATCGTGGCCGACGGTGCGCCCGAGCAAGATCGTTTTGCATTTCACGAAATATAAGAGCATCGTCAACAATATTTGACATGTAACATATACTTTGTCTCGAATTGGCAATCATGGTTGATATTTTTGTAGTTGAACTATTTTTTACACCAAGAAATATTGTGAACGATGTGACAATATTTCATGAAACCACATGAAACGTAAAACGATCCTTGCCCGATATCGGGGCCGACGTCGCGGCTCATCGTTAGCCGTCTGAAGGCAGGATAAGTGTAATAAGCCCTATTGTGTCCAGGGACTGTCTCATATCAAACATAAAGTGTCATTCTATGGAACTTGCTAACTATGTAAACATACAACTACGTAAACATATTGAAATTGTCTCTGAATGATGAACTTACTTGTGACTTTTGTTTACATAAGTAGTTAGCAAGTTCCATAGAATTACACTTTAGACAAATAATCTTTCAGAAAGAGTCTTTGTAGTGTTACGCTGATACTAGCACCCAAAAGAAAGGGATGAGTACCCATTGTTTTGTAGTTCAGAAAACCATAACTATGGCAATAAGTGGTAAAACAAGTTGATTCACCCACTTATACACATGTAGTGGCCACATGTATCCAAATACAGGTACATATCTAATATCGCCTGGCAAACCAAGCATTTAGTTGCGAAATTCAAATTTCATATGGGAGATAGAATTTTCCCGCCAATTTTTTTTCAATTTGCTGCCTTTTCTTCTAACAAATTTGGTTTGCCAGACCATACCAGATATAACGTTACATTGTTAACTTAGGTATTTGCTAATTTTAAATAAACTAGGTAAACTACTTACCTGTACTTAATCTATAGTTTGGGAAGAGTCGTTTTTCAGTGGAGCATTTTAAGCAGAAAGAACAGAGAGGCTATCGCAAAAACCGAAATTCGCAAATTGCGGGGATCTTTCGCTTTTACTGCAATGAAAAATTATATGCCTTCATTGGAGTAAAAGAGAAAGATCCCCGCCATTTGCGAACTTTTTATTTTCGCGGTTATAGCTCAGTACTCTCTTTTTCGTAACAGTTTTTTACTGACAATTACTTGTTTACCAAACTATAAAATTACAGATTTCAATACCTTTCATGTTAATATATATTACTGTGTCAACTTTTAAAAAGGCTGCCCCGCTCTCGCTCGGCACTTTTTCACACTTCTGAGGCATATCACACGCGAACTGATTTTTTAAAATAGAAGTTTTCTTTTTCTCCGGGAATCTAATATATATGGTCACTACTGTCACTAGTTAAGTAGTAGAATACAACTAACATTGGAAGGAAAAATTGATGGCAAGAGAGGAAGGGGAAGAAGGAGGGTCACCTGGCTTGACAACGTAAAAAAGTGGACGAACATGGATAACGCAGCCACACTGGTAAGAATGGCTAAGAGCAGGAGAGAGATTGCAAAGGCGGTCGCCGACTTCCGTTAGGGCATGTCAAATGAAGAAGAAAAAGTAGTAGAATTAAGTAATACGCTTCATACCCTATTAATAAATTTAGTACCGTGACTAGTAGGTATACATATTTTTTTTACTAAGCGCTTATAGCTTATATCGCTTTTTATTACATTAAACCATTGCCGAGCAATTTCGAAAGGGCGGGTGTACAGTCAACGGTAAAAATATGGGTGTACAAATCATTTCAAGAATATGTCCCATAACTCTTATGTCAGTGAATTAAGAACTATGGGACATATTTTTGTGTAAGTTGTCTACACCCATATTTTTACCGTTGACTGTACCATGGATTTCCGATGGTCGATTGTGGCCTCGGCAGCAATTAGAGGGCGTGGTTACTTTTTGTTTAGTTTAAGACATCTATTTCAATTCATAATTTACTAGCTTTTGCCCGCGACTTCGTTTGCGTGGAATTAGTAATTTAGGTAGCTATTATTTTATCCATACTGCGTTTTGTTGATTCCCCATACAAACTTCGACGCCCCTTTTCACCCCCTTAAAGGGTGATTTATTGAATGAAACCTATCCATTCTCCTTCCCCGGGACTCAAACTATCTCTATACCAAATTTCAACTAAATCGTACACCAGCGCCGGTGCTACACCTCGCGGGCGGTATAGTTCCTATTGACAAAGTTTGTTATGCAGTTGTTGTTAAGTCCCCATACAAAATTTCACCTCTATCAGGGATGATTTATGGGTTAAAAACTATCCTATGTCCTTCCTCGGGACTCGGACAATCTAAATACCAAATTTCATCTAAATCGGTTCAGCGATTTAAGCGAGAAGAGGTAACAGACATACAGATAGAGTTCCTTTTATAATATTAAATATTAAATTATATTATATTCAAAATGTATGGATATGGTAGCTCAAACCAATTTTTCAGTAAATAAGAACAATAAAACTATATTTTGCTTTTGGATGCTAAGCACTAGTGTAAGATCTTTAGATACTATGATTCTCTCTGTCTATGTTTGAAATTAGACAGTCCTTTGACATACTATACTTAGGTACACCTATTTGTAGTAAAATAATTAGATTTATTTCAATCTCTATTCGAAAATAAACTCGTCTAGTTTCACATAATTAATACGTATCGCCCGACGCTTAATACGTAAACAATACGTAGAGTAGAAGTGAAATGCTGATATCACTGTCGATAACTATAACGTATAGCTGCGCCCCTTCCGTCAGTTAAGTAGGTACACAATAAGTAGCTTTAGTATGCTTTGTTATACTGTATCCAAGAAATATTTTTCGGAAATAAACAATTTATTTTTTTATTTTATGACCGACTTATATCGGGCTTTTATTACTCGTAACAGTCGTAATGTAATTTACAGCTAGACTTTTGGCGCGCGAATGATATCTGAGGGTCTACTACAGCCAACATCACAAAATCGAAAAACGTTATTCTACCTGTCTACCGGCACCACAGCCGGTAGCAGTATTGGCTTAGGTACAAACAGCAATACTCTTAACTATCCATCGGTGGACCTTATGCTTTTTGTAATAAGGTTTAGAACATGGTTGCATAAAGTGTGCACGCATTGTGACCCCGGGTTCGAATCCCACCTAGGGCGAACTTTTTGTTTATTTATATTTTTATTTTTTTCCGTTACTTTTCCGTTTCACAAAATATCAGAAGATTGTTAACAATATTTTAAAATTAAAAAAAAAATTGCCTTGTATTGCCGATAATATTCAAGGCTTAATATTTTTTCGTCACCTTTCCTCTTAAAAAATATATTGGTAACGGACATAACAGTGTCCTGATATTAATATGTGGAACGGAAAACGAATTAGGCGACTATTGTCGTAAGGAAAAATGACTAAAAATAATAACGTCTAAAATGTCTAAATACCTATTATTGCCAAAAAATTTAAAAGACTAAAAGTATCAATAACGAAGTACAAAAATGAAACTAAGTCTAACTGTGAATAGTCCGAAAAAAAATGTCGAGAATTGTATTTTCTAAATCAATGTAACCAATGCGATGTCTTAACATCTCAGGTTTAGGCTGCGTTTCCACCAGAGGTGTGCGAGGAAGCTGGGTGCTTAGCCAAGTTGCAAATCGTTTACACTCCGTAGCGAACGAAACGCCCAATGTCTCTATCACACTAATATAACTGAATAGTATACTTAACCGCGTTATCTGAGACTGTCTGTTCGTCTGTCTGTCACCAGGCTGTACCTCATGAACCGTGATAGCTAGGCAGTTGAAATTTTCACACATGATGTATTTCTGTTGCCGCTATAACAACAAATACTAAAAACAGATTATAATAAATATTTAAATGGGGCTCCCATACAACAAACGTGTTTTTTCCCGTTTTTTGAGTAACGGAACCCTTCGTGCGCGATACTGACATGCACTTGGGCGGTTTTTTTTTACATTATTATAATTCGTAATTTTTCCTTATAGACATTAATCGACTAATAATTCCGGAAAAACTGCTTTTAGCATGCTTACTAACTAGGGTGGCAGAGTAAGACCAAGGTAACGTTAGTTGCAGTGTTTTTCAAAGCAAAGACTTGCAAAGTGTTATTTTAAAGTCATAATGTCATAGCTGTTTGACATTTAAAATATAACACTTGCATGTCTGGTCTGAATCTAGCTAGCAGCTTAGGTATGTTTGACTTAGCACAAAGTATTCGCTTGTGACTTGGGTTCTATTCCCGCCATCGGTGAATTTTTTCCTTTTTTTTTTACTTTTTGCGCTGAATTTTTCCTTTCAGACAACCGGCTTAGGTAGAAACAGCAATACTCTTAACTATCCATCGGTGGACCTTATGCTTTTTGTAATAAGGTTTAGAACATGGTTTCATAAAGTGTGCACGCATTGTGACCCCGGGTTCGAATCCCACCTAGGGTGAACTTTTTGTTTATTATTATTTTTATTTTTTTCCGTTACTTTTCCGTTTCACAAAATATCAGAAGATTGTTTACAATATTTTAAAATAAAAAAAATATTTGCCTTGAATTGCCGATAATATTCAATGATTAATATTTTTTCGACACCTTTCCTCTTAAAAAGTATATTGGTAACGGACGTAACAGTGTCCTGATATTATGTGGAACGGAAAACGGATAACGCCTAAAATGTCTAAATACCTATTATTGTCAAGAAATTTAAAAGACTAAAAGTATCAATAACGAAGTACAAAAATGAAACTAAAAGTCTAACTGTGAATAGTCCGAAAAAAAATGTCGAGAATCGTATTTTCTAAATCAATGTAACCAAGGCGATGCTTAAAATGACAGGTTTAGGCTGCGTTTCCACCAGAGATGTGCGAGGAAGCTGGGTGCTTAGCCAAGTTGCAAATCGTTTACACTCCGTAGCGAACGAAACGCCCAATGTCTCTGTCACACTAATATAACTGAATAGTATACTTAACCGTTATCTGAGACTGTCTGTTCGTCTGTCTGTCACCAGGCTGTACCTCATGAACCGTGATAGCTAGGCAGTTGAAATGTTCACACATGATGTATTTCTGTTGCCGCTATAACAACAAATACTAAAAACAGATTATAATAAATATTTAAATGGGGCTCCCATACAACAAACGTGATTTTTTCCCGTTTTTAGGGTTTTGAGTAACGGAACCCTTCGTGCGCGATACTGACATGCACTTGGGCGGTTTTTTTTTTACATTATTATAATTTGTCATTTTTCCTTATAGACATTAATCGACTAATAATTCTGGAAAACTGCTTTTAGCATGCTTACTAACTAGGGTGGCAGAGTAAGACCAAGGTAACGCTGCAGTGTTTTTCAAAGCAAAGACTTGCAAAGTGTTATTTTAAAGTCATAATTTCATAGCTGTTTGACATTTAAAATATAACACTTGCATGTCTGGTCTGAATCTAGCTAGCAGCTTAGGTATGTTTGACTTAGCACAAAGTGTTCGCTTGTGACTTGGGTTCTATTCCCGCCATCGGTCGACTTTTTCGTTTTTTTTTTTTTACTTTTTGCGCTGAGTTTCTCCTTTCAGAAAACCGGCTTAGGTACAAACAGCAATACTCTTAACTATCCATCGGTGGACCTTATGCTTTTTGTAATAAGGTTTAGAACATGGTTTCATAAAGTGTGCACGCATTGTGACCCCGGGTTCGAATCCCACCTAGGGTGAACTTTTTGTTTATTATTATTTTTATTTTTTTCCGTTACTTTTCCGTTTCACAAAATATCAGAAGATTGTTTACAATATTTTAAAATAAAAAAAAATATTTGCCTTGAATTGCCGATAATATTCAATGATTAATATTTTTTCGACACCTTTCCTCTTAAAAAGTATATTGGTAACGGACGTAACAGTGTCCTGATATTATGTGGAACGGAAAACGGATAACGCCTAAAATGTCTAAATACCTATTATTGTCAAGAAATTTAAAAGACTAAAAGTATCAATAACGAAGTACAAAAATGAAACTAAAAGTCTAACTGTGAATAGTCCGAAAAAAAATGTCGAGAATCGTATTTTCTAAATCAATATAACCAAGGCGATGCTTAAAATGACAGGTTTAGGCTGCGTTTCCACCAGAGATGTGCGAGGAAGCTGGGTGCTTAGCCAAGTTGCAAATCGTTTACACTCCGTAGCGAACGAAACGCCCAATGTCTCTGTCACACTAATATAACTGAATAGTATACTTAACCGTTATCTGAGACTGTCTGTTCGTCTGTCTGTCACCAGGCTGTACCTCATGAACCGTGATAGCTAGGCAGTTGAAATGTTCACATATGATGTATTTCTGTTGCCGCTATAACAACAAATACTAAAAACAGATTATAATAAATATTTAAATGGGGCTCCCATACAACAAACGTGATTTTTTCCCGTTTTTAGGGTTTTTGAGTAACGGAACCCTTCGTGCGCGATACTGACATGCACTTGGGCGGTTTTTTTTTTACATTATTATAATTTGTCATTTTTCCTTGTAGACATTAATCGACTAATAATTCTGGAAAACTGCTTTTAGCATGCTTACTAACTAGGGTGGCAGAGTAAGACCAAGGTAACGCTGCAGTGTTTTTCAAAGCAAAGACTTGCAAAGTGTTATTTTAAAGTCATAATTTCATAGCTGTTTGACATTTAAAATATAACACTTGCATGTCTGGTCTGAATCTAGCTAGCAGCTTAGGTATGTTTGACTTAGCACAAAGTGTTCGCTTGTGACTTGGGTTCTATTCCCGCCATCGGTCAACTTTTTCGTTTTTTTTTTTACTTTTTGCGCTGAGTTTCTCCTTTCAGAAAACCGGCTTAGGTACAAACAGCAATACTCTTAACTATCCATCGGTGGACCTTATGCTTTTTGTAATAAGGTTTAGAACATGGTTGCATAAAGTGTGCACGCATTGTGACCCCGGGTTCGAATCCCACCTAGGGTGAACTTTTTGTTTATTATTATTTTTATTTTTTCCGTTACTTTTCCGTTTCACAAAATATCAGAAGATCGTTAACAATGTTTTAAATTGTTTTATCTTGATTTGCTAAAAACGTTAAATGTATGTAGTTCATTTTTATAGAATAAAAGTGGATGACAGGATAGATTTATCTCTGGATAGATGGACATATATTTCAATTTATAACTAACATTATTAAAGATATTTTGTTAATCGACTACTATGAAAATCTCTGCAGAGTTATCTTGGTCTTAATCTAGCAAGCAGATCTATGTATGCTTGGCCCAACGCAAAGTGTTCGCTTGTGACCTGGGTTCAATTCCCGCCACGGGAGAACTTTTTGTTTTTTTTTTTTTACATTTTGGGCTGTTACCCTTTCACAAAATATCAAAAGATCGTTAACAATAACTATTTGAAAAGTCGACCGGCGCAAAATCACCTTTCATAACAAATCATCTATTTCAATTTATAATTTATAATATTTTTACACAATTTGATGTCAAGTAGGTACATATCAATCACAGACATGCCGCATCGTTTTATTTTTTGAATTTATTGAGCTATAGCTTATAGGGACCGAACGCGTTGGAGGGTCTGCCACCAGTCAGCTGCAGAGAAAAATGTCATACGTAGAGGCATAGCTAAGTAATAATAGTTAATAAGAATAATAAGTATAAATTAAAATATGTAAAAATAATTTTCCATAATGTCAATATCCTGAGAGCAAAATGGGGACTACGTTTGTTTGAAGCGGCTGTCCTATTTCCTCTTAAAATTTCGTATGCCTTGTCCCGTGTACGTGGTAGTACGTACCACACAATTTGGACTGTAATTTACAATTTTCATTCATATCAGTAGGTTATTAAATCAGTAGCAAATGTTTAACAAAGGCATACGAAGGGTTACGTATTATTAGATATTAAGTATAACGGAAAACTGCTGTAAGAATGCTTACTAGGATGGTATAGCAACCGTTGACCGGCCTTCCTACAAAGAGTGCCCTGGGCCCCGGTTAGATGTAATAACCGGTATTATACAAAAAGACAGGTGCCATTTGACTATTAGGTACTGATTCAGGTAGTGTGTGATGTGCCTTAAATAGTCGTCGAGTGAAAAATTTACTCATTGACTTTCGGTCCCTCCTGCTCGCTGCTTCTTGGACTTTAGTGAGAGGCCTGAGGCGATTGGTAAGAAGTTACTAACTGACCCAGTCCGTAGGCTGCCTGGATCAAGGTCATTTTTATTGTGTTCACTGAGAAAAGTATAATATTTTTTAATTAGTTTTAGTCCCAAAGTTCAGTTGCCTTCTATTAGAAAACTACCGCACAAGTTCTTTACCAACCGCCTGAGATTGGAGTCACAGCCCGTAACATTGTTCTGCAGCTTTTGGAACTAAGTACCTTCTTTTCGTAACTATTTATAAATCGTCCGCTGTTTAAGTGCACTCCTGCAGCCTTGAGACTCTTCTTGTGTTCTGAAAAAAAAAGCAACAAAGAAAATTTTATTGAGTTTTAAAACATTATGTAACTATTGTAATAACCTAAAAATTCTAAAAACAACTTGATTAATTTACAGTCATATTGCTGGCATTTTGCTTCGGAAGAAAGTGTGAACGCATATGACCTGAGTTCGATTCCCAGGAAAGGTGAACTTTTTGTGTTTATTTTAAAATATATTTATTTCAAAATTAATAAGTAAACCCGCGCTATTGTAGATGGATGGATTATCTTTCAAAATGTCAAATGTATAGAAGTTTTGGGGGTTTCAAGCTTTTAATTATCACTTTTTTCACTCCTTATTCATTTAATTATCGCTTTTTTCACTCCTTATTCATAATTGTGATAAATCTTTGATTGTAATCATGGTAAACCATAGCTATAGCTCAATAAATATTAGTGGTACTTATAAAAAAAGTGCCAACCAAAACACTTATATGCATTTAGAAAAATAAGCATGTAAAAATTTTGATATCTTCTGTTTTTCTGGACCACCATCAACAGTGGCGCCAACTGGTGAGCAAAGAAACGCTAGCCCTCATTTACAGTCATATTGCTGGCATTTTGCTTCGTCAGAAAGTGTGATCGCATAAGTGACTTGAGTTCGATTCCCAGGAAAGGTGAACTTTTTGTGTTTAATTTTTATTTGTAATTTTGATTGCAATTTGTATCCTTTTTTAGTTTTAACAAGATTAAAAAAATATGCTTCAGCTAAATAAATAATGTTCTTTACTAATTGTTATAGTTCGTTTTTTTTAGCATTAGAAAGAACTTGAAAGAAGGTAAGCGATCTTGACATGTCTTTTAATTGAAAAGCGCGTTTTAAAAATCAGTAACTATTTTGCTATTACTTATGAAAGCAGAAGAATATAAATGATCGTATTAGATTCATAATTGTTACATACTTGCCGTAACTTATTTTTAAATTCTCCATCATCAGATCAGCTCGATGGTACCATAATATTGCATTGTCATCCGATTTATACATGCATGAAAAATTTCAGCTCAATCGGACACCGGGAAGTGGAGATCAAATTTAACTTGCAAGATTTGATTACAGACAACGGGACAGGTGAAACTAAATAAAAGCTTGTAAAAGATTTCAAAATGAATAACTAAACCCGTGTCGTACGTTCGATCCCCGACCGCGATGTAAATTATGTATTTACAAAAAAAATATAGAAATTAATGGGCGGTATCTTATCTTATCTTATTTTATACCTTTAAACGAGCAATTCTTGTTATTTATTTCGGAAACGGCTCTAACGATTTCGATGAAATTTGCTATATGGGGGTTTTCGGGGGCGAAAAGTCGATCTAGCTACTAGGTCTTATATCTGGGAAAACGCGGATTTTTGAGATTATTATATATTTTCCGAGCTAAGCTTGGTCTCCCAGATATTTTAAACATAAATTTACACACGAGTGTGTATTGAATGGCTTAAGAGCCAACAGGAGTGGTCATTTCTCCATACAAACGTACTCGACTGTTTCCTCCATGGGTTTTGATGCTAGAGCAATGATTTTTTCAACACAGATTAATATTGTCAATAGCTGTGTCGGACCGTTTTGCTTTTTTTGATATTTTTGTTTTCTAAGGCGCTAGAGCCCTTCAAAAATGGCCTCATTGACTATGCCGCAATGAGAGGCCTAGTATTCAAAACTGACATCAATTAGCCAAAAAAGCAAAACGGTCCAACACAGATAATTTCATAATTATTTAGATTTCCAAATTTGGTTACGATTGGTTAAGTTTTGGAGGAGGAAACAGTCGAGTACGAAACCTCCATTTTTGAGATTTTTACGCAGGATTTTTCGCCTTGTCCTTATCGCACTAGTTTAATTAAGGAGCCGCTTCCGTTAGCGAGACGGGTATATTTACCTAAAATATTTAAAACTCAGCTCCTGTTTCGTCTTAATTAACACAAGTTCGCAATTCCTGTACCTATCGCTGTTATATTGCGGTGCATGAATAGATATACCTATTTTGTTGACTGTAATCAAACACTCAAGCAGATTTTACTTCACATAGCTCAAAGTGGAAAAATAAAGCTATCTAATGAAAAATATATTTCAAGACGTAGGACGACTAATGCATGGATTATAAATTATCTACTTAAAACGATATTTAAATCAGCGCTGGGGGTCTACCGCGAACACCGAAGTTTGCAAATTGCGGGCATCTTTCTCGTTTACTCCCATTACGGCGTATTTAGAGTGACAAATTCATAATTCTCTTTAATTGAATTTAGCTGACCTGCTAGATATCCAATAGTAGTACTTGTGTAGCCTGCAGTCTCTTTCGTTTGTCTTGTTGGTTGGAAACATGGGGCTCACCTGTAATTTTAAAAGTCCATCATACAAAAAGAATACAGGTACAGAGGTATGTACCTACCAGGTAGTGATCGGTAGATTTTTAGGGTATACACTCAAAGTTAAGTATTGTCGAGGCTCGCGAAGGCCGAAGGCCGAAGTTCCGCGTAGGGTTGAAGGCCCGAAGCGTCACACGAGAGGGGGAAAGTTGGAGCTTAAACACGACCCAATAGGAAAAGTGTCTTGACAACCTCACGTCGGGCCTACGGCCTTATGTACAAAAACAAAAATAAATTACAATTGAATATAAATAGGTATCTTATATATAAATTACAATTGAAAGTTGAACAAATATCCGTACATTTAGATAAGTTTACACGTAGATGTCGCTGTTTCGTGCAGTCAAAATTCTGCTTCGCGTAATCATGGTTTTTAACTTTTTATTTACTGGGAATGGAGCTCACGGCCATGCTGTGCTATTACAAATTGGAATTTAGACAAATTGCAATTACAAATTGGGATTCTCCTGTATTTCTTCGATTTTTCTTGGGATAATGATGACCAGTCCCATATTACTTATAATGTCTACCGTGGAGTCAACATCATAATCTGCCACTTTTTCGGTTTAGCTTAGAGGTACGATCGAGCGTATGTTTTGGCTTGGCACTAATTGTTCGCAAAGTATCTGAGTTCGATCCCCGAGACTTTTAATTTTAATACGTATACTCGTATAGTACAGAGACGAATTGTTTCATTATTTTCCAAAACGTACTATTCTATTTTCTTTCCTCAGCAGCCTAGTGACGCCTGGATGATGTCTGTGTTATGTTATAATGTTGGGTGGCTGATGGTAATGGATGAGATGGCCCTACATATTTCTTAAAAAATATTTTACTATAATAGCCTATAATTATGTCGGACTACTTACCTGCCGCCCACAACTTCGTTTGCGTGGAATTAAATAAATAAATTTTCTTTGAAATGTGTGTAAAAAATCTAAAAAGTAAGTACTTATAGATCTTGATAGCAAAGTTAGGTACACTTATCACCAAACATCGGATTCTAGGGGGCAAATTGTATGACGGATAGGGATCCCGTCATACAATTTGCCCCCTAGAATCCGATGTATATGCTTATCACTGTGATCGTTCGATTCGCCAGCACGGCCTGAAATGACGGCCACGTTTCCTTTAAACAGTTCCAGTTCCATCGTCAGGGTTTAAAGTCACATCAGTACAATGGTTTACGATCTCTTCGATAAGGAATAACTTAATAGTAAGAAAACTTAACTTATCGCAATAATGCATATTTGTTCCTGAGTTATGGATGTTTCTATGTAAGTATATAAGTATTTATATAGGTATATATTTGTGTATATTATATATATCGTGGTCTAGTACCCACAACACAAGCCTCATTGAGCTTACTGTGGAACTATGTCGATCTGTGTAATTATTGTCATATAATATTTATTATTTAATCCTTTGGATTAGGCTGATCAAACAACAGTCCACCTACCCTGCCTATGTACAGTCAGCCAAGAAAGTGGTCTACCACTTTTCGACTCTATCATCTGATTGATAGAGTCGAAAAGTGGTAGATCACTTTCTTGGTTGACCGTACCTACAGATTCGATGAAGGTGTTATGGAGCTAGAAGAGCCTAGAAATTAAACCAAAGTCAAGTCTTAAAGTGTAACTAGTAGTCGCTCCCTAAGATCTTTCTAGCATTTTTGAAAGTTGGATATTGTGTATTGTGTAAAAGTTATTTTGTAATTTTCAGTTTTAGTTTCTTAATTTTATTACTTGTTTTCTTTATTTATTTTTCGTCTTAAGTTAGGTTTGTTATAATATGAATATAAAAGTAAAATATAAAAACACTTACAAAACAATAAAAAATACATATAAACACATTATAAAAAACCTAACCTAGGGTGCCGCCGGCAGCGGAGCTTGGCCCAAGCTGCCGGTGGTCAGGGCCGCAGAGTGAGGAACCGACGTACTATACGCGCCGTGTCCAATATTACCGCCTTCTGCATCTGACCCTTGATCCAACCACCCAGCGAGAGTCTCTCTAGGTGTTGGTCGAGACTCTTCGCTATGAGACCGTTCGCTGACACAACTATCGGAACAATGATCGTCGAGTCAACATCCCACATGGCGGTAATCTCGTGAGCTAAGTCTAGGTACTTGCTGGACTTGTCCTTCTCGGCCTTCACGAGATTCTCATCATGGGGGATGGTGACGTCGGCGAGCACGGCCCGGCGCTGCGATCGGTCTATCAGCACGATGTCAGGCTTATTGGCGACAATAGTCCTGTCAGTGATGATAGATCGATCCCAATAGAGCGTGGCACGACCATTCTCGAGAACAGGCGCAGGTAAGTACTTGTAGTACGGTACTTCGCGGTCCACAAGGCCGTATAGAAGAGCAAGTTGCTGGTGAATAATCCTGGCTACGAGATTATGTCTGTGCAAGTACTCACCGTTAGCAAGATGAGAACAACCGGAAATGATATGCCTGAGTGACTCTCCGGGACGGCGGCATGCCCGACAAATGTCGACCGTACCGTCCTTCAGGATATATTTCCGATAGTTGTTCGTCATCATCACTTCGTCCGCAATTGCACAGGCAAAACCCTCGGTTTCTCCGAAGAGGTCCCCGAATCGTAACCAGTTCACCGACGCGAGCAGGTCCACATCGGGTCCCGTGAGGGCCTTGTAGAACCGCCCGTGTAGCGCCTTACTCTCCCATGCCGCCTTGCGATCCGCAGTACTTAGTACCACAGGTTTGCGCCAGTTCTCGTTTGCCAAGGAGAGCGGCGTGAGGTTCCTGTCTACTGCCACCACATCACGATGCATCCCACACTCGTTGTTAAGGAAATAATTCCTGAGATTGTACACCTCGCGGTTGTGGAGATCCTTGGCGTTTAGGAAGCCTCGGCCTCCACACTTCCGTGGGATGTACAATCTCATAACTGACGAGCGTGGGTGTAGCATGCGATGTGTGGTGAGCAGTGACCGGACCCTCCGATCCAGGGCGTCCAGCTCGGTCTGAGTCCACCTTAGTATGCCAAAGGAGTATGTGAGAAGAGGCATTACCCAGGCGTTGAAGGCGCGCACTTTGTTGCCTCCTGACAAAAGACTGTTAAGGACTTTTGTGAGCCGACTGAAAAAGCGCTCCTTCACCGACCGTCTAATACCCTCGTCCTCAATACCCAACGACTGTGACATACCAAGGTATTTATAGGTCTCTGATTCAGAGATAGACCTGAAAGACATTGTCTCAGAAAGTTGTAAATTTGTTGAATTTACAACCTTCCCCCGCTGTACATGCATAACCGCACATTTATCGACACCAAACTCCATGTTGATGGCACTACTGAAGACTTCGGTGGTTTTCAGTAGCTCCAACATTACTTGTTTTATTATTAAGGTATTAGCCAATTGATGTGACCTGGTTAAAAAGAGTGGCACGTTCTCTGCACGGCGCGGCGCTGTGGTGGAGTGTGCGCGTAGGTCTCGGTGGGACGTCACAGGCGCCGCGTCCCAGGACGGCCAGGATCAGCAGGGCAGTACTGTGTGCTCTCCGGAGCCACAGGTGGACTGGCGTCGGTAGTATTACTCCCTCTGGAATTTGCAGGTTTACACATTTAGTCAAATGTTGGATTTCACGTTACTACCTGCGACATTTGGCCGATCGTTGATAAAATCCAAGGCGAAAGTGCAGCCAGCCGTGTGGCCCGTGAGTTCCAAGTTGAATGTAAGAACTTTGCTTTGCTTTGCTCGGTCGATCGAAAAGGGCTATAGGCTATATATAAACGAAACTAAATAAAGGAATTGTGAACCTCTATATAACTATTACCGGATTTGACGCAGAAGAGCCACGTTACAAAATTCGACAAGTTTACTGGATTAGTAGTTTTTTTTATCGATCCAAATTTTGGAAATTTTTATAATGCGGAAATTGGCATAAAGGACTTACGGCTCGACCACGTCATTGAGCGACTGGCGACGACGGCAGCGACAACCATAGATGGAAACGAAAGGTCCGATCGCTGTGTCTCGCTTCAACCTATTTATATAAATACATAAGTACTTAATTTGAAAAAGACGGGTAGTCTTGTCTCGCGAGCGAGGCGAGATGCTGTTGTCGTATCCGTCCTGTGCTAGGCCTAGGTACTATGATCTCAATTTGACTTGATTGCATTATTCTTCTTCTTTCTCACGTTATCCACCACTCCAGAATCGATTGTCTGACACTTTGTTTGTTGTTCACCTCATAGGTACAGATACCGCCTATATACAAGCACAGCAAGTTATCTTACATATTTTCATTAGGTAACAAATTAACTGGTTATTCCGTTATATTTAAGGACTATTTCTCATTTGCTTTATCTATCTTTACAAATTACTAGGTACCAAACTAACTTAAGCAGGTATTATTACTAACAAACTTCTAATCTATTTTCGTACCTACTTTTATGATAGGTATTACGGTTATTATTTTATTTATTTATTTATTTAAACTTTATTGCACAAAATACAAATAAAATGTACAAATGGCGGACTTAATGCCTAAAGGCATTCTCTACCAGTCAACCATAGGGCTAAACAGAGATGTAGTAAAAATGGTGCAAGAAGAAGAGTAAGAGAATTCAATTAGGAACTATTGCAAACAACTGAAAAACATAATAAACTACATATACAATACACAGATAAAAATAATAAAATATATACAATGAATATACTACTACATAATTCTCACATACATACTAATATATTACGATGGATACTACCTACTCATACTCTTGTTTCAGCAGATGTTTATGCAGCATCCTCTTAAAAGCAGATTTGCTCGGGGCTTGTCTTATGTTATAAGTAGGTAGGTATTTAAACTTACTGTAGTCTATCGGTTTTATTAATTTGATTGATGCCTTAACTATACTAAGCCAAACCAACTTTGGCAGTAAAAAACAGCGCGAAATTGGAAATTTGTATGGAATTCTAAATTTTTCAAATTTGTCGCCTTGTTCTACTGCTGCTAATAACAAAGCTGGTTTACCGGAGTATATTTAGGTAACTAATGACCCATGTAAGGCCCATATAGTGCCTTACCTAGCCCACTTTTTAAATACTAGATCCTTTTTACAAAAACTGTTACAATTAATATAAAACGCTGTTTTCTAACAAGGAAGGGTACCCAACTCGTCAGCTCCGATTTGATTAATTTTTATATATGTTATAGAGTAGTCTAAAATAACGGACACGTGTTTTGTTTAGCTGCCCATACTCAACTTCCTGGGAGAAATTGGCCTCCAAAGTACTGAAAAGTGACAAAACGCTCTAACTTCTGTAGAGAGTTTTATTCAAGCAAATTTCAAGTTAATTACCTACTGGTTTGCATATACGTTACAGAACATGAAAAAATACTGGACACGTGTTTTGTTATTTCGACTCAAACTCATATTTTACAAAAAAAAACACACTTCAAAGTTTCATAATTCTTATCCTTTCACTCGAACTTCACGTTAGTTATCTTTTCGTTTTTTTTATCATGAAAACTAAAAACTTCCCGGTAGTGAAGAAAATGTTATCAATGTTGTCATGGTTGTAAACCGGTTTGGACATTAAGTCCTAGCATATTTTGAAACATCAAAGATCCTAAAAGTGTACATTTGAAATATTTGAATACCCTGTTAGGCGCGCGGCAACGTGTTGGCGGCGCCGGGCGGGCGAACACACGGTATTGAAGTGAAGCGCGTGAAACGATGACAAGTATGAAATTTTGAAGTGTGTTTTTTTTGTAAAATATGAATTTGAGCCCAAATAGCAAAACACGTGTCCATTATTTTTTCATGTTCTTCAACATATATTCAAACCAGTAATTAACTAGAAATTTGCTTGAACAAAACTCAGGAGTTAGAGCGTTTTGTCACTTTTCAGTACTTTGGAGGCCAATTTCTCCCAGGAAGTTGAGTACTTATGGGCAGCTAAAAAAAAATACGTGTCCGTTATTTTAGACTACTCTATAACATATAATATAAAAATTAATCAAATCGGAGCTGACGAGTTGGGTACCCTTCCTTGTAAGCCAAAGCTACAATAATAATTATGACGATGATTCGTACATGATTCGGAACTGTTCCCTGCTGATTTCGCCGTACTGCCGTACTGCGTCCCGACCGGTCGGTGTCGGCGTCCTCCTGTCCGCCCACTCGCCTTTTGAAGACTCTAGATATGCTGGACTGCGGTGCGCCACCTAAATACGAAATGGTTTGTGCTCAACCATAGACTAGGAATTCTCTAGACCGAGTTCAGAGCAATTATTTCATGCAACCGATGATGCCAAGGAAGTCGGTTAAAAATGCGGGGGTGCGCGGGACGAGGTGAGCAAAGTCCCGTGCCGTGATTGGTCCGTTCAAAGACACTTTCGACTCGAACATGGAGTAAAATTACCGTATGCGTGGCAGAGGGGGTAGCGCGACTATGCTAAGTCTGGAGGATGTTTTGTCTGTGTGCTCAACTAACTAAAACCATCTAAAACTAACCCCCATATGAACATACCTCAGACACTGAAGTCAGAGTTTGATAGTTCATAATGTAAAATAATAATAATAAGCACTGTAGTTAATAATGTAAAACATGGAATAGGGTAGGTGTGTTAGTTTTCGTCCAGATCTAGTTTTCGTCCACTTGATGAAATTTGAATATAAACCTACATTAGTGCACAAATTTGTACGTATTGCAATCCTTAATGTCAAAACAATATATCTGTCTACATAAAAATGATATTTCGCATTTAGAAAATTAAAAATCAAATACATATATATTATTATTTGCTTTTCTGTCAAGTGGACGAAAACTAGAGCACGGACGAAAACTAGCGCAATGACCCTATATTTCCATTAGTTGAAATTTCCCGCAGTTGAAATTGCCCCCCTGCACTTATCGCACTTTCTTGATTTTCTTATGTTCCCATCGTGGGCCAACATTACACCATTAAGATTAACTGGAAAGATCCCTGAAAGAGATATACGAGTATGTTCGCATTTGTACAAATGATGTGTGTTTTTTCTTGTTTTATGTTACTTTTTGTACAATAATAAAAATCACTAAATGTAAGCCTATAATATTTAAAGAGTTCCCTCATTTCCTCATCGATCCCATCATCAAAAATGGATTTTGACAAACTGTATACTTTATACTTTACCTCCGTGATCGTTAGTGCTAGAAAGCTGCAATAATGGCATGGATTTGGATATGCACGCCATCATAAATCATGCATGAACATCAGGACCGGCTGGAATGCATACAGCGGGCCTCGTACGCCCGACGCTATGAGCTGAGTATGAGGGCGCCGAAGGCGCCCGGCTTTGGTAAGCGTCTCTAGAGCGTGTCACGTACGTCAGGTCATCACTCAGGTCCTGGAACTTCATAGTGTTCAAGTACCTATACCTACCTACTGTTAATATAGACCGGTAGTAACGAAATATCACTGAACGATCACGTGAACCGCGGTTCCTTTAAAGATTTCCAGTTTCATTATCACATTTTGGGACAGGGATATTTACGATCTGATCATCTTCGATGAGGAAAAATATCGTAAAAAAATCTTATCACAATAAAGCCTAGATTTCTTTCTGAAGTTAAACTTCCGATGGCAGTGCCTTTCTTATAAATAGCGCCTGTACTTATACCAATCCTTGTGGTGTTATAAATGTGATTGCAATAAACTTAACTATAAATAAAACTAAACCTAAGCTAACCCATAATAACTATTGAACTTTATAACCCAACTCGCATCGTTACCTACTTACCTATTAGCTGTATCTACCTAAGTTAACTTAATTAACAAAATTGTATGAATGACATAGGGCATCCGATAGCTGGCGCAGGTAGTAATGTATGTAAAGTATGAGCATGAGCGTTATGTGAGCATCTACTTAAAGGTTCCGTCACACAGGCGCGTTTTCCGGGCGGGGCGTGAGCGCGGCGTAAGCGTTTTAATATGTCAAAAAATGGCAAAAAAATCACTATTGTTGTATGGGCGCCCTACATAAATATTTATTTTATTTTGTTTTTGGTATTTGTTGTTATAGCGGCGACAGAAATACATTATCTGACAATTTCAACTGTCTAGCTATCACGGTTCATGAGTTATTGCCTGTTGACAGACAGACAGACAGACAGACAGACAGACAGACAGACAGACAGACAGGCAGACAGACAGATAGACAGACAGACAGACAGACGGACAGAAGGACGGACAGCGGAGTCTTAGTAATAGAGTCCCGTTTTTACCCTTTGGGTACAGAACCCAAATTAAAAAAATTGGGAACCTCTTACTTGAAGAATTATAATTTTTTTCTTGCTCATCACACATAACAGCGGAATGCCCAGGGTGCCAAGATCACAATAGTTGATAGAAAACGCCAATCGAAACTTAAATAGTGCGTGACTTTTCGCAGCATCTATCACCCCGATACATTTCTTTTTATCGTTTGGCGTTTGTCGATTAAAGATTTGAGTCTAATTAAATATACCTATACAAATGTCCCGTCTTTTTACGAGGAACAATCTATAAGCGCCATCGGGATCTATAGCACTTACGACCTTCTTCGGGAAAACAGTCTTACAGGGTAAGCAATAATTTATTAATAAGTACAACTAAGTTCTAATTCAAAATACACGTTGTGTAAACAAACACAATTTGCTTTAGTAGGTACCTACCTACCTACCTATCTACTATAGCAAATTCAACGCATTCACACATTGATACTACACACTGTTTTGTACAAGTAAGTACACATAGGCTATATTAGACCCAAACCAAACGGACGACTGGGATCATATCTCTATCTCTCTCACCCCACCTTCAATCATGCGAGCGTGTATGAGAAGTTTTACGACCCCGGTCGTCCGTTTGGTTTGGGTCAACTATAGATATAGATTATTTGTTGTACCTTGACCGCTAAATTGGTTCTCATCCGGTTCCAGGTCATTGGAGTCAGGTGAGGTGTATCTGGTTGCTCTGCTGTTAGGCCTGAACCCCTGGAGCAGGGCTCCCGCTGCCGGATGCTTTGTCATTGGAACGCGTCGCGGGTTGGGGTTTGGAGAGCCCTGGATTAGAGCATAGATGATCTTAATATATGATGTGCTATACGCGTGCGTCCGTGAGGGACAGAACATAAGCAATGCGAATTGGTTTGTTGCCCACCATAAAGCATACTAAATTTACGCTGGGGAATAAAAATGTGATACTGCGACAAGGACAAACAATTAGCGCTTTCTCTGCTACTCCTACTGAAAGATACATAAAACTCTCCCATTCGGTCATATCCCCCACCCCTCATGCCTGATCCAGTTATAGGTACTAGATTCATGGTTTAGACTTGAGTGTAAAGTTAGACCTAAGAAAAGTCTGCAACGATTTACATAGCACACGCTGTGCAAGTGTTATTTTAAACGTCAAACTTGCACTGCGTGTGCTATCAAAATCGTTGCAGACTTCTTTTGGTCTAACTCTAGTAGTGTTTTAGGCAAAACTAACGGGAAAATAGCATGAATTATAAATATTATATCATGTTATGATGACAATTCTTTGACATGTATTATAGCTTGCATATTAAAAATACGCTTTAGAATCCATTTCGCATGTACTAATCAGCGTGAGCGATTATTATACATCGACAGTTTACAAATAAATACAGAAAAACACATCATGGTCGCACGCCGGGCCGGTACAGGCCGGTTAGCACTATCATTTTAAATTTTCCCGCTCGATATTTTACTTACGAGAGTTGCTGCATCCCCGAACGCAGCAAAGTTTTTCAGATGCGGCCATTATCTAGGCCGCCGAGTTGGCCGTAAAACTAAAAATCAAGACACGAGTCACGATATTCAGAAATGTTTGTTTTGAAAATCAGGTTACCTAGTAAAAAGTCAAAAAGACAATTGAAAGACAGTTTAGGTATTTTTTTATTTCATTGCAGTGACATTATGCCAGTACAATATGATTTTATGTAGCAAAAATAACAAAAGTATAGCCGGTCAAACAACTGTGTCAGTAGAAAAAGACGCGAAATTCTGATTGTCTATGGGACGATAACCCATCCCGCTTATATTTTTTAAATTTTCCGCGTTTTTACAGACCATAAATACTGATAGCCGTAACAGACTAACCGCACCGCTTTTTTTCTGCGTATAACTAAACGCTGAGCACCGTGAAATGTTGCACCAGGAAATAAAACAAGTGGGTGAGGGGTAAAATTGTTGCCGTTACCGGCGACATCTCTAGATAATTGACAAGACAGACCCCCCCATACTTCATATTGGTAGTTCTAAGTGAAACAGCCCTGGCCGACGGCGCGCTACTGCGCAGTGTTGCCACGCTACTGTCATGTCCACTCCACTCCACGACACGAGTCAAATTCAAGATTACCCGAAAAAAAAAACAAAACGATTGATAAAGATTTGAATGTTGTGTTTATTTGTTTCACAAGTTTTTCCAGGCACAGAATATTAGGATCAAATTACAAAAAACCACTTATAAAATGCATTTCGTCAACATAGCTTTAAAACATTAATAAGGTTTTTAAAAGCGTACGAAGCTATCCTTTCATCGAATACTCAAAAATTGCAGCAAACGCAACAAAAAGGCTTCATTTATTGGATTATTTCCATTTTTCCATGAACACTGCAGCCGCAGCTATCCCATAAAAATCGTCGGTTACTTGATCCTTATACTTCTCCAGTTTGTGTTGTATTTTTTTAGACAATTTCATGTACATTCGATCTAATATGCAATCACACTTTTTGCATTTTGATTTGCTCTTTTTGGATTTCAATTTCAGTGGAAAATCTTTCATTTTTATTTTTCAATTTTTATAGCGATTTTTACTCAGGATTTTGATTGATTACCGATTAGATAGATTGACAATGACATTAATGACTTGTGGAAGAATGGCATGTGTTTGAACTCAGAAAGGAAGAAAAAACCGGGCAAGTGCGAGTCGGACTCGCGCACGAAGGGTTCCGTACCATAATGCAAAAAAAAAACAAAAAAAAAAGCAAAAAAAAACGGTCACCCATCCAAGTACTGACCACTCCCGACGTTGCTTAACTTTGGTCAAAAATCACGTTTGTTGTATGGGAGCCCCATTTAAATCTTTATTTTATTCTGTTTTTAGTATTTGTTGTTATAGCGGCAACAGAAATACATCATCTGTGAAAATTTCAACTGTCTAGCTATCACGGTTCGTGAGATACAGCCTGGTGACAGACGGACGGACAGCGAAGTCTTAGTAATAGGGTCCCGTTTTACCCTTTGGGTACGGAACCCTAAAAAGGCAGCGTAGCACCAGTAACATCGTGTAATAATCGTGTAGACCAGTTCCAGTGTAGTCTCATAAATATACCTAAAGTGCGAAAAGTACTCGTAGGAAAATCGCTACGAGTGGCGATAAATTGAATCACGACCGAAGGGAGTGTTTTAAATTGACACGAGTTGCGAATTACCTTTTCGCACGTGTATTTTACAACGTTTTACAGAACATAATTATCATATAGCCCTTTAAATTTTCGACATAGACACGTATTGTGCTAATTACCGCACTAGGGCGGGCGGTATAAAGTAGCAGCATTTGTACTGTAAAATTTATTTATTTACCGCCCTAGGGCGGGATTAAGGACAATACGTGCCTATGTCAAAAATTTAAAGGGCCATATGTACTGTAAAACGTTACAATACACTTGCGAAAAGGTAATTTCCTGCTTTTCGCACTTGTATCGTAATGTACTAGTTTGTTATTATCTTATTGTAAAATGGTTTCTATTTTTTGTTAACACATTCACTGCCCCCGACGCACATGTGCGTCCACTGTCATACAAGTTTGTTCCTAGGCCACGCCCCCAGTGAATGCGTTAATAGGGAATATTACGCAATACTCTGTAGAGGGCGCCACTAGGCCAATCACATGGCCTACCGTGAAACACGACAATCGGAAGTTCGGTTTCTGCCTCTTTATCACTCTTGCCTATTCGATCGATAGAGAGTAGGGCTTCCAAATACCGGACTTCTCACAATACCGCTATTAATACCGAAACTGTCTTCATCAATACCGGGATCCCGGTATTGAATATGAATTGCTTTAAAAAAATATAGTTTTATTAAAAAGGGGAATTAAAGAGGCTTACTGTAACACCAGATATGTCCTAAAAGCTTTTAGAACAATAAACAATCAATGTCGCCATCTGCATTAATTTTATTTCACACTCCAGATTGGCAATAATTTTATTCAACTGGTTGTTCACCAGTCACATTTTTAGTCCAACAACCCACCAGCCGACTTTTTTCTAATTTCCGCCTAAATTAGTTTGCCATACTACAGTTCCTTGTTCATTGCTCTTTTCTTTAATTTTTTTGATAAAATTTTAAGTACTAACTATATTAATCTCACTGTCAGGATTCATCCACCACCAATCATCAAATATTTATCTGACGTTCAGGCAACGATCTTATTCCAATAACTAGCAAAAAGCAGAGCTTTAAAAGGGCTCGCGGAGTTTTTCTACCTATAGTTATAATTACTAAGGTAGTTTAATAAGAGATACATCTTAAAAAAACCGGACAAGTATATTTTTTTCCGATAACTTAGAAGTTTGAATTTTTCACAGCTTTTAGGACCTTATGCTTTAATTTCAACTCGATACATCCACGCGTTCCCGAGATAAAAGGTCTTAGTAGACAGACGGACGGACGGACAACAAAGTGATCCTATAAGGGTTCCGTTTTTTTCCTTTTGAGGTACGGAACTCTAAAAAGGATATGATGTGATATAAGGGCTTCTCTCCGTCGCTACCTTCTGGTCCCGCTTAATATGAAATACGAAACCATCGACACGAGAAGAAGAATCATTTTCAGACTGTTTGTATTATATTATATCAATAGGTACCTACTTACATTAAATTCCTCGTACAAATATATTCTTGTTTCCTACATTTCAATAAATACATGAGTGTTTAACATTACGTAATCTATTATAAGGGAACCATATCTATATCTCGATGTATCCAAAATATCTCATATTTTAATGCCGTTTAGTACAGATTTTATGTCTACCGTTCTCTCCTCTCTTTCTCTTTAATTGCTCAAAGGTTAACTGGAAGAGATCCCTGAAAGAGATACATTCGCCTTTGTACTATAAAACTTTGTGTGTTTTTTCATGTTTTATGTTTCTTTTTGTACAATAAAGTGTTTTACTACTACTACTACGAGTACTACATCTCATTAAAATGTCAAAAGGGCCCCACGTGTTGGCTTAAACTCCGCGCACGCCTTACAAATGTCCGGAGCACCTATAGGTTCTTGATGGGTAGACATGAATATGGGCGTAGCGATGTGACGACACTGACGACCCCATCGCCTGCTGATAGACCAGTACAATCAGTCAACGCAGGGCAGTTTGTGGAAAGCTGTTGGGAAGAAACATTCCCACTGCTCCTGGGAAGTGAGAAGTTCTGCCACCCGATATGTATAAAAAGGGCCCTCTGCCTCTGTCTTGCTTTAGCCGGTCGTCCAGAGTGGAAAGCGACATCCATTTTGACATTTAAAACAGTAAGGCAGTAATATCGCACTGCAATACTGCTGCCGACTGCGATATTACTGCCGACTATATTACTGCAAAATTGCAAATGTAAATAATATTAATTAAAAACTCCTGGCAGTGATATCGATTTCGACATTTGCGCGCTGCAATACTACTGCCGAGTGTGCCGACTGGATTACTACCGCAAATGCCAAAAACCCTGTCAGCGACATCGATTTTGGCATTTGAAACAGTAATATCGCCCTGCAATACTGCCAGGGGCGTATTTTGAAATTTGGCGCCCCGGGCCAATACGTTTTGCCGCCCTAGAAGTCAAGGAAGAAAAACAAAATGCAATCCGGCATGCCGCCCCTGGGGGTTGGCATATGCCGCCCCTGGAGGTTGGCGCCCCGGGCCATGGCCCGGATGGCCCTAGGGTAAATACGCCCCTGAATACTGCTGCCAACTGCAGTATTACTGCCGACTGCATTACTACCGCAAATATCAAAAATCCTGGCAGCGATATCGATTTCGACATTTGCGCGCTACAGTACTGCTGCTGACTGCAATATTACTGCCGACTACATTATTGCCTCAAATGTCAAAACCCTGGCAGCGAAATCGATTTTGGCATTTGAAACAGTAAGGAAGTGATAATATCACGCTGCAATACTGCTGCCGACTGCGATATTACTGCCAACTGCATTGTGCATTATTGCCGCAATATCGAAAGCAGTCACGTGTGATTTTAACCGACATAGTAGTAAAAACGATTATAGATTTAATAAAAAAAACCGGCCAAGTGCGAGTCTGACTCGCGTTTCTAGGGTTCCGTACATAAGTCCGACTCACGTTTGACTGCACATTTCTAATAGGTTTTCCTGTCATCTATAGGTAAAGAACTATTTTGTGTATTTTTTTTCAAAATTTTAGACCCAGTAGTTTAGGAGATAAAAGGGGGTGAATGGTCATTTTTTGGCTGTTTTCTTAAATAACTTCGAACCTATGTATTTTAAAATGATAATAAAAACATGTCCATCTTTAGGTCACTAATTTACATATGTGTACTAAATTTCAACTTAATTGGTCCAGTAGTTTCCGAGAAAATAGGCTGTGACAGACGGACAGACAGACAGACAGACGCACGAGTGATCCTGTAAGGGTTCCGTTTTTTCCTTTTGAGGTACGGAACCCTAAAAATAGTCACGTATTCACTCATAATTAATTATTATTACTAATAGGGTATTTGACTGTATTTATAATAAATTATTTTACACCATGCATGAAATAAAGCACCAGAAGATTAATAAACGTAGATAGCAGTTATTTTTAGTCACATTTCTATTTTAAATCCCGTATAAAACTATAAAGAGTAGGTAATTTGATTGTGACCTCTCATGCTAGTGTTTCATGTAAATTCCTTAGGGAGCCACTAATGTACAACCAAATAATGCTCAACCCAAGAATGTACAGCCCAATAATTGGCGTCCATAGTGGACGCGTATTATTGGGCTGTACATTCCTGGGTTGAGCATTCTCGGTCCGCGCAAGATTGGTCCGGGGCAATAATACGAAGCCACTCTTTTCACAGGGCAATAATGTACGACCCCATAATTCGCGTCCACTAATTTGAGTCCCTTGGCTTTCAATTATTGGGCTGCGCATTATTGGTACAGGTCGAGAAAGCCCGACCCATTAATGTACGACCCAATAATTGGAAGCCAAAAACCAGAGACTTTCTTTTTTTTAAGGGAGCTGTCAAAATTAGTAGGGACGTTCTGACATTAGCTCTTGACAATTTAAAAATAATCGGTTTTTTCTAGTGCCATCTTTCAGTGACATTGACAGTATTGACACTTGTTGGTTTACAAATACAATAAATGAATTCTAATAAAAGAAACAGTAGACTCAGTAGAGGTACGAGGTACTGAAAAAATATTAATTAATGGAGAAGCCGAAGTTGGAGGTAAGTGCCGCAATTCAACAACTTAAGCTAGAAAAATCTTCGTGTCCGCATGGTATTCCCTCGTGCGTATGGTGCTGGCGGAGCCGCTATGGCACATATTGACATATTTAACCTCTGTCTCGAGCTAGAAGTATTCCCAGAAATTTGGAAAATTACTTGAGTGATGACCAGTACTGAAAGGTGGATCAGGAGATAAGGCAAGAGTGTTTCGACTTTCGATCGACACAAAGTTTGTACCCCACACTTAATTTTTTTAGACTGCATGAGAGACAGACAGCAGTAAGTATGTAGATTATGAAGGGCACAGATTGAAACCAGCAGTGACATGGCAGTTTGTTCAAAGGAATATCTTGGTTATATTTGACAACCGGTCTGGCCTAGTGGGTGCCTAGCCTAGTAACCCTGCCTGTGAAGCTGATGGTTCTGGGTTCAAATCCTGGTTAGGGAATTTATTTGTTTGATGAGACAGATATTTGTATATTGAATAATTATATTGTTGTCTGGGTGCCCACAACACAAGCCTTCTTGAGCTTACCGTAGGACTTAGTCAAATTCTGTAAAAATGTCCCAATATATTTATTTATATTGAGATTGACTGAGAAAACAAGGTGTATGCTTCAAGGTGCAGGTTTCTGCAAAACATATCGGTGAGTCCATTGAGACAGCTGTTTATCAGAAAAACTGAGACTGGGTCACTGATCAATGGATCAAACACCATCAAAAACTACTACTTAAGAGCAAAAAAATTGTGTTTATAGGTTCAGCAAAACTACAAAAGGATACATACCTATGTTGGTGGATCCCCTTAGTTAGTTAGTTATACTGGGCATTTTCCGCAAGTCGACAACCATTGGCCTATTTTGCGTGAAAACGAGGTAGCACTACTCTATAGTTCGTTTTTTTTTTAGCATTAGAAAATAAGTAATAAATAAAATAAAAATAAAAATAAAAAGCCTTTTTATTCCGTAAACACTTGTACAAACTATTTTTGAGCTAAATACTATTTTGTGATAATCTAGTAGTGTTAGGACCCCTTCCGGGTATAGGCCTCCTCCAACCTTTTCCACCGTTCTCGGTCTTGTGCCTCTGTGAGCCAGTTGCTCGACACTCTCTCTATGTCGTCTGCCCAGCGAGCACGGGGACGCCCAGATCTTCGTTTCCCACATGGTCCCTTCCAGGTAGTTAAACGCTTTGTCCATTTATCATCTGGCATTCTCGCGATGTGACCTGCCCACTGCCATTTGAGTCTTAGTGAGTGTTCGAGAGCGTCAATTACTTTAGTTTTTTCTCGTATATTTTTGTGACGTATTTTATCTATTAACTTAACTTTCAAAATTTTTCTTTCGATTGCTCTTTGACATGCTCTAATCTTGTGTTTAATGTAGCTTGTGTATTTCCACGTTTGACAGCCGTAGTTAAGTGTGGGAAGGAGACACGAATCTAGTACTTTTCTTTTTAAATGTAGTGGCAAGGCGCTTAGAAGTATATTTGCCATGCTCCAGAACTTTTTCCATGTTTTATTTACCCGCCTCTCTACTTCTTCCGTGTTGTTATCCGGTCTGAATGATATCTGCTTCCCTAGGTAAATATACTCATTTACAAAGTCTAGCTTCATGTTTTCTATAAATATTTCTTTTTTTACATGATTTGTCATTATTTTAGTTTTTTGAAGATTCATTTCGAGACCGATGTTTTTACTAGCTGCGTGTAGAGTATTGATCATAAATTGTAGCTCCTTCCAACTTTTAGATAGTAGCACTATATCGTCTGCAAAAGCTAAATATGTGAGATATTTTCCGTTTATGTTTATTCCTCTATAATCCCATTTTAAACTTTTCATAACTAAATGCAAAACGCTTATGAATAGAGTTGGGGAGAGCGGGTCTCCTTGCCTGACGCCTCTTTCGATGTCTATGTATCTGCCAGTGGTTTCTAACTTGACTCTGCTTTTGCAGTTTGCGTATATGTGTTTTAGTATATTTATGTAAGTATTGTTTATTCCTGATTCTTCCAACGCTTTCCATATAAATTTATGCTCTATCGAGTCGAATGCCTTCTGGTAGTCAATAAAGGCGATGTAGAGTGGTGTTCGGAACTCTCTACACTTATCGATGAGTTGCTCTACCGTTTGTAAATGGTCAACAGTACCGAACCCTCTCCTAAAGCCCGCCTGTTCTACTGTAAGAAAGTTTTCGATTTTTGGAGACATTCTGTTCTGTAATCCTATTGCAAACAGCTTGTAAAAGCTCGACATGAGGCTGATTGGACGATAGTTTGCGATGTCTTTTGGGTCACCTTTCTTGTAGAGGATTACGATGTCAGACTCTACCCATTGTTTAGGGACTTTTTCTTGTAGCAATATTTTATTGAAAAGCTGTGCTATGGGGGTCAATAATATGTCCTTGGACGCAATCAGCATATCGTTAGTTATTTCGTCGCATCCTGGACTCTTACCCGTTTTCATTTTCTTTAACAATTTCAGTATCTCGCTTTCATCAAAAGGCTCAGGATTGTCTTCTCTGTTTGTAAAGTTTGCTTCGCTTTCATACGATGATCTGTTGTTAGAGGACTTGTAAAGGTTTTCGTAAAAAGAGGTAGCTACTTCTAAGATGTTCGGTCTCTGTACGTTATCATTAGATTAGATTAGATTAGATTTCTTTATTTCAAGATGAAAATTACACTATAAATTTGCTACATTCGTCAAAATTATGTTTATCTTCTCATCATGATCGTCAAAAATTACATTATATATTTAAAAATAAAAAAATATTAAGATTAATAAAATTATGTCTCCCAATAAGGATCGTCATGTACAAAGAAAAACATGTCAAACAATTGAATATAAACCAAGTTAACATTAAAGTCGATGTCAACATAAATAATTTGTAACTGTCATTAAAATGTCGAATTTAATTGTGAAATCCATTTCTTGCCACAATTGAGTTCTTTATTGGCTCTTCTTATACTTCCTGAGCTTTTTAGGTGTTTTTCTATAATTCGTGATCTGTGTTGCTCATACTCCTTTTTAATTTTTTTGTTGACTTGTTTATATAGCATACTTAGCTCAGTCTTTTCATCTTTCAAGAGAGGCCGTTTTCTCTGTAGTTCGGACCTGCGTTTAATTAGTTGTTTCGTTTCTTCAGATATTATTGTTTTCTTTTTGGTTTGATTTGCATGTGATATGGAGCGAATACTTTCTTTAATAGTTTTTTCTATCCTGTTATAATAAATTTGAACTGATTCGTATTCATTTGTGCATAATATCTGTTCTCGTGACTCTATTAATTTGTTAAGATAAGTTGTTTCTTCTTCTTTTGTATCTAATGTTCTTGGCATATATTTTTTGAACGTTGCTCGAAAGTTGAAGAAAATAAGTATAGTATATATATTTGTTATAAGTTAAACAATCTTGATGTGTCTTTTAATTGAAAAACACAGTCTAAAAATAAGTTGTTACGGCAAATATGTAACAATTATGAATCTAATATGTTCATTTATATTCTTCTGCTTTCTTACCGTTCGTCAACTGTTTCTGCATAAAATAGTTGTGATCACCCATATATCATCTAAACACTTGACTTGTTACAATTCGCTCCTTAAAAAGCGCATATTTAATCTACCGGTACCTAAAGTATCATCTGCATTTGCTAAACATTTCGGGGACTACATAAAGGCAGCAACTTACAATGCCATTCTCAAGCACTGTGATTTAAAAGATAGCACTGCAAATGAGGCCAAAAACACTACCTATAAGCTACTTCAATCACTGAGTTACACAGAGACAATCACTGAGTTACACAGAGACAGAAGCTATTTTGCAAAGTGTCACTTCACTGTAATTTTTACCTTAGACTATGTTAATTGTTAATTTTTAGTTTTAAGTATTAAATGTAAGTTTTAATGTTATTATGTGATATTATATTAATAGTATGACCTGCACACGATAACGAAACTCTGTTATACAAGTGTAATTGGTTCCCCGCGATACAGGTGTAACCTAGTGCGGGGGCCCCTGGTAACTATGTTTGTAACAGTTTTTAGAAATAAATTATTCTTATTCTTATAAGTAATAGTTATTGATTTTTAAAAAGCGTTTTTCAACTAAAAGACATGTCAAGATTGCTTACCTTCTTCCAAGTTCTTTCTAATGCTGAAAAAAACGAACTATAGCCACCCCAGCTCCTCCATGACACCTAGCAGTGTCTTCAGGTTGCTAACTGCCTCCTTCAATGTGCACGGAGTCCCTAGGTATTGGTTCCTGTATACTTCTACCTTCTACCTACAGTGTAGGAGAATATGCTTTACTGTTTCTTCTTCTTCCATGCACACTCTGCACATGGGGCTGTCTGTTTTACCCATATTATGTAGGTGTTTGATTAGTGCAGCGGTCGGCAGCAAGCGGCCCGCGAACCTCTCATTTGCGGCCCGCGAGCCTTTCATTAGCGGCCCGCGAACCTCTCACTTGCACCCCGCGAGCCTCCTAGGCTATTTTGTATGTAATATTGACAAACGACAATGTCTGATAAAGTCATAAATATTAACAAAGTGCGGCCCGCATCAACTTCGGTAACTACTATTTGGTCCTTGGCTGCTAAAAGGTTGCCGACCGCTGGATTAGTCTGTTATGTCCTGTGATTAATCCTACTATTTTGCGTAGTTGGTGTCTGGGTGTTTTTAGTAATATTTTGGTGTAAGCTTGTAGTTTTGTTCTTTGGTCTGCCTACAGGTATTCATTTTAGTCCAGTACTTATTCTGAAGCTGTTTGTGATGTTGGTCTAGCTGGTTTCTGAACCTTTCCTGGCCAGTTCATCCGCTGCATCGTTTCCTCTTTATCCACTATGCCCCTTTATCCATTATACTGTTACTTTGTTGCCTTCTTTGCTCACTTCAGTGAGGCCTTGATGACATTCAAGTATGAGTTCCGATGTAAGTTTGTAGCTACCTAGTGCTTGCAGTACTGATTTACTGTCTGACAGTATTAGTATATTTTCTTGTTTTACTTCTCGTCTTTTTATCGCATTGCAAGCTTCTATTATTCCTACACATTCAGCTTGGAATACCGTATTGTGTTCCCAGTGTAACCCAGGGGTTTTGAGATGTATATGTTCAAGTCCTCCGAGAAGACACCACATCCGGTCCCTTCATTTGTTTTTGAGCCATTTGTGGATATTCTTAAGTTTGTTTGGTATAGTCCTTATTAAATATATATTAAAAACGGGTCACTCACGTATTTTAAGTCGAAAAACGCTCGACATGTTTCACTCCGTACCGAGGAGTGTCATCAGGAGCTTGCGTTTACGGTGACGGACCGGCGCAGACTGCGGGCCGCAGCTCTCCGCGCCCGATAACTCGGCGCAGGCGCCGGTGGCGGCAAGGGGGGCGAGAAACTACCCTCATTTATGGTATTATTGTCAAATACGTGAGTGACCCATTTTTAATATATTTAATATGTCTGTGTCTCACGGAAGTTTTGTTATTAAAATTGGTATAGTCCTTGTACAAAAAGAAACATGAAACATGAAAGAACACACATCATTAGTACAAAGGCGAACTTATCATGTAATTCATGAATGACACACTGAAAGAAAACGAACTTAAAGATGTTCTTCTGTTCTGCAGGAAAACAAGAAGATTCGAGGAGAATGGTGTAGCACTTAATGCCGCCGGGACAGTAACCTAGCTGCAGCTCCAACTCTAGGGAATTGGGCTGAATGAACGCAACACGTGATCGACAGCCCACCTGCTTCCTGCCGAGCGTCCCTACACTACCTCTACATGGATGCCTCGCTTATTCTGCTCTACAAAACTTCTGTAAGTAGAGAATGTACAAGTGCAAGAGTTGAAGGATTGAAAGAGCTTCGCTCGCGTTTCAATCACTTTCTTAGATATGATAAAGGTGACATTCGGGTGGCGACTGCAGCAGTATTAGGTACTCTGTTGCAACATTACTGCTACGGCACTGTCAATTTTCGTGATAAAATGATGTGACTGATTTCCATTCTCAGCTGTAATGCGGCATTGAACTTCTCTCAATTTACCAAAAAAATCAATGTAATCTTGATGACCCTAGGGAGAGGGGGCACCATGGTCTAGAAATGCTTAAAGCATCAAAATATCTTAATCCGGCACTGATTGTTAAAAATTGTGTAATATACATATATATGGAACGAGAGCCCGACTCGCACTTGGCGGGTTTTTTTTTCAGATTACCTCAATTACCTCTAGTATACTACTTTTGAGGTTAGAACAACCCACCAAAACATTTAATGTAAAGTGTTGCCAAGACTAGTTGCATAAAGCTTTTACACTAAAAAGTTATCAGATCCCGTAGTAGGTACCAAGACTTTTACTCTGTCATTCCTAACTTTATAAGCTCTAACAGTATAAAGCCAACATCTTGGTCAAACAGTACGGCTTGGCCGTTTCGTTGGTGTCATACTCATATGGACAATCCCGTAATGACACTTTCAGAATTTGAAAGACCTTTGTTGCTACTTTGTACAACAAGTCCACTGAGGGAGTGTTTGTAAAAACGACATATCAGTTTATATAAACTACGATAATACAAGGTCATATAAGCAGGCATAATTTTAAAACATTTAACATTTAGGTTTTCATAAAAGTTACGTACCTATTTCTAGCGCCATCTATGTATGTAGGGCCTATATAAAATAAGCCAGGAAAGTTATGAAAGTGAATTAAAGTTTATGTTGCACTGATAAAATCATTTTAAACAAATATTCTAAATATAATTATTCTCAAATTTCAGGAGCTGATACAAGCAGCCAGAATGAGTCTCTGCTGAGTCGCCGGCGCCGGACGTGCGTCGCGCGCCTCGGGCGTCTGACGTCTTCGTGTCAGTCGCCAATTGCAGGGGAAGATACGAATAGTTAGGTATAAAAGCTACTTTAGTCAACCTCGCCTCAGTACTGTTTGTATTGACTGAAATACAAGTAGCATATATGAGATGTTCGGACGTATCCGTGAAAATACGAAGGTAAAGGAAATTGCACTACATTTTTAGAACCTATCAGTAAAATATTGAAAAGGAAAGTTCATGAGTTTTATAATTTTCTTTCCTCCAACAGCTTCACATGGAGCAAATGTAAACCTTTTATGTTAATAATATCAGTAATGTCAAGGTACAACGCTCTTTAGAGCATATTGCCATTCCTTTTACTCGAGCGGCCTGTGGGTTAACTATACGAAGCGAGCCTACAATGCATTAAAAGTGCAGTATAACAATGCATTCAGAATGCTGTTGGGCTTACCTCGTAGATGTAGTGCATCTGGCATGTTTTGCGAAGCTAGAAGTTTTCTGGCAATCATGCGCAAGAAAATAGTATCTCTGCTAGGTCGAGTTAGAAGCAGTCCCAAACATACATGTTCGAAAAGTAGAACTCCCTTAGATCGTGTTACAAAGATAAAAGGAATTGTGTTTCGCCTCTCGTTGGCAATTAAGGTGGTTCGCTTTCCATACAAAAAACAATTAAGTACCTAATAGTGTGTAATTACTTAATATAACGCAATTGTTTTTTGTATGGAAAGCGAACCACCTTAACTATTCGCACAACGTTTTATAATTGCAGTAAGTACTTACATATGGCCGGTAAAATTTTCGAAATAGGTATGTATTTACGTACAGTGCTAATTGCCGCACATAGAATAATTAAAGTTTGATCAATCGGAATATGTTCATAAGTCACTTATTACATTTCGATTTATAAGTCTGTATTTTCCAGCTTTAGATGTGCATGACTGCATATGCACATCTAAAGCTGAAAAATGCTTTCATGAATACGTTTATAATTATGGCTAAATTATGTTAATAGGGACAAATGTATAATTTTCAACCAAAGGGGTACTTATTATCTGTTGTCAATAAGGCGCTATTTCCATAAAGCTTCAATTTGAAATCAGCCTCGTCGACAACCGACAATGTTAACCTTTTGGTTGAAAACGTCACAAATTATGGCGATAGAGAATACAATGTTCTGTTGCCAGAGTGCAGCACTAGTAAAACCCGTAAACGAGTGAATTGCAAAAAAGTGTAGGTAACACAATGGAATATTCACAAAAATATGCAAGAATGTAACACAAAATGAAGAAAATGTATGTGTTTTTTTGTGTTACGTCACACAAAGGAAGCCAAAATCGACGCCGCAATATTTTTCACGACGTGTAGAATAAAAGTGGCGTCGAATTCAGGAATCCGCAAATACCATACCGATAGCCAAGTAATTTATCTATAGAACAATGTTAAAACAGTATTAGAAACGGTTAGCTTTGCAAACTTTTAGTAGATTGGTTTGGTTTTGGTAGATCTCTCGGTTTGGCATGCTTGATGCTCTTCACATCACCACAGACGGAGGTCGACAGTTCGAATCTGTCTTGTTCAACCAATTGATGGAGGCACATGCACGCATACGAACCACATATTACACTACCATCCTGGAGCTAATTGGATTATTTGCATCTACTATTATAGTATATACCTATGCCTTATTTTTACGCCTAAGACCCTATAAGCTTTTAACAAAAACCATTATTTATTTTATACCTACGGGTGGTTTAGCTCCCGTACCTACCTCTATTATACCTAGCCACGTGCTAAAGCAACAACGTTGCTCGAAAGTTGAAGAAAATAAGTATAGTATATATATTTGTTATAAGTTAAACAATCTTGATGTGTCTTTTAATTGAAAAACACAGTCTAAAAATAAGTTGTTACGGCAAATATGTAACAATTATGAATCTAATATGTTCATTTATATTCTTCTGCTTTCTTACCGTTCGTCAACTGTTTCTGCATAAAATAGTTGTGATCACCCATATATCATCTAAACACTTGACTTGTTACAATTCGCTCCTTAAAAAGCGCATATTTAATCTACCGGTACCTAAAGTATCATCTGCATTTGCTAAACATTTCGGGGACTACATAAAGGCAGCAACTTACAATGCCATTCTCAAGCACTGTGATTTAAAAGATAGCACTGCAAATGAGGCCAAAAACACTACCTATAAGCTACTTCAATCACTGAGTTACACAGAGACAATCACTGAGTTACACAGAGACAGAAGCTATTTTGCAAAGTGTCACTTCACTGTAATTTTTACCTTAGACTATGTTAATTGTTAATTTTTAGTTTTAAGTATTAAATGTAAGTTTTAATGTTATTATGTGATATTATATTAATAGTATGACCTGCACACGATAACGAAACTCTGTTATACAAGTGTAATTGGTTCCCCGCGATACAGGTGTAACCTAGTGCGGGGGCCCCTGGTAACTATGTTTGTAACAGTTTTTAGAAATAAATTATTCTTATTCTTATAAGTAATAGTTATTGATTTTTAAAAAGCGTTTTTCAACTAAAAGACATTTTCGTGATAAAATGATGTGACTGATTTCCATTCTCAGCTGTAATGCGGCATTGAACTTCTCTCAATTTACCAAAAAAATCAATGTAATCTTGATGACCCTAGGGAGAGGGGGCACCATGGTCTAGAAATGCTTAAAGCATCAAAATATCTTAATCCGGCACTGATTGTTAAAAATTGTGTAATATACATATATATGGAACGAGAGCCCGACTCGCACTTGGCGGGTTTTTTTTTCAGATTACCTCAATTACCTCTAGTATACTACTTTTGAGGTTAGAACAACCCACCAAAACATTTAATGTAAAGTGTTGCCAAGACTAGTTGCATAAAGCTTTTACACTAAAAAGTTATCAGATCCCGTAGTAGGTACCAAGACTTTTACTCTGTCATTCCTAACTTTATAAGCTCTAACAGTATAAAGCCAACATCTTGGTCAAACAGTACGGCTTGGCCGTTTCGTTGGTGTCATACTCATATGGACAATCCCGTAATGACACTTTCAGAATTTGAAAGACCTTTGTTGCTACTTTGTACAACAAGTCCACTGAGGGAGTGTTTGTAAAAACGACATATCAGTTTATATAAACTACGATAATACAAGGTCATATAAGCAGGCATAATTTTAAAACATTTAACATTTAGGTTTTCATAAAAGTTACGTACCTATTTCTAGCGCCATCTATGTATGTAGGGCCTATATAAAATAAGCCAGGAAAGTTATGAAAGTGAATTAAAGTTTATGTTGCACTGATAAAATCATTTTAAACAAATATTCTAAATATAATTATTCTCAAATTTCAGGAGCTGATACAAGCAGCCAGAATGAGTCTCTGCTGAGTCGCCGGCGCCGGACGTGCGTCGCGCGCCTCGGGCGTCTGACGTCTTCGTGTCAGTCGCCAATTGCAGGGGAAGATACGAATAGTTAGGTATAAAAGCTACTTTAGTCAACCTCGCCTCAGTACTGTTTGTATTGACTGAAATACAAGTAGCATATATGAGATGTTCGGACGTATCCGTGAAAATACGAAGGTAAAGGAAATTGCACTACATTTTTAGAACCTATCAGTAAAATATTGAAAAGGAAAGTTCATGAGTTTTATAATTTTCTTTCCTCCAACAGCTTCACATGGAGCAAATGTAAACCTTTTATGTTAATAATATCAGTAATGTCAAGGTACAACGCTCTTTAGAGCATATTGCCATTCCTTTTACTCGAGCGGCCTGTGGGTTAACTATACGAAGCGAGCCTACAATGCATTAAAAGTGCAGTATAACAATGCATTCAGAATGCTGTTGGGCTTACCTCGTAGATGTAGTGCATCTGGCATGTTTTGCGAAGCTAGAAGTTTTCTGGCAATCATGCGCAAGAAAATAGTATCTCTGCTAGGTCGAGTTAGAAGCAGTCCCAAACATACATGTTCGAAAAGTAGAACTCCCTTAGATCGTGTTACAAAGATAAAAGGAATTGTGTTTCGCCTCTCGTTGGCAATTAAGGTGGTTCGCTTTCCATACAAAAAACAATTAAGTACCTAATAGTGTGTAATTACTTAATATAACGCAATTGTTTTTTGTATGGAAAGCGAACCACCTTAACTATTCGCACAACGTTTTATAATTGCAGTAAGTACTTACATATGGCCGGTAAAATTTTCGAAATAGGTATGTATTTACGTACAGTGCTAATTGCCGCACATAGAATAATTAAAGTTTGATCAATCGGAATATGTTCATAAGTCACTTATTACATTTCGATTTATAAGTCTGTATTTTCCAGCTTTAGATGTGCATGACTGCATATGCACATCTAAAGCTGAAAAATGCTTTCATGAATACGTTTATAATTATGGCTAAATTATGTTAATAGGGACAAATGTATAATTTTCAACCAAAGGGGTACTTATTATCTGTTGTCAATAAGGCGCTATTTCCATAAAGCTTCAATTTGAAATCAGCCTCGTCGACAACCGACAATGTTAACCTTTTGGTTGAAAACGTCACAAATTATGGCGATAGAGAATACAATGTTCTGTTGCCAGAGTGCAGCACTAGTAAAACCCGTAAACGAGTGAATTGCAAAAAAGTGTAGGTAACACAATGGAATATTCACAAAAATATGCAAGAATGTAACACAAAATGAAGAAAATGTATGTGTTTTTTTGTGTTACGTCACACAAAGGAAGCCAAAATCGACGCCGCAATATTTTTCACGACGTGTAGAATAAAAGTGGCGTCGAATTCAGGAATCCGCAAATACCATACCGATAGCCAAGTAATTTATCTATAGAACAATGTTAAAACAGTATTAGAAACGGTTAGCTTTGCAAACTTTTAGTAGATTGGTTTGGTTTTGGTAGATCTCTCGGTTTGGCATGCTTGATGCTCTTCACATCACCACAGACGGAGGTCGACAGTTCGAATCTGTCTTGTTCAACCAATTGATGGAGGCACATGCACGCATACGAACCACATATTACACTACCATCCTGGAGCTAATTGGATTATTTGCATCTACTATTATAGTATATACCTATGCCTTATTTTTACGCCTAAGACCCTATAAGCTTTTAACAAAAACCATTATTTATTTTATACCTACGGGTGGTTTAGCTCCCGTACCTACCTCTATTATACCTAGCCACGTGCTAAAGCAACAATGTCCTTTAAATCCGTATCCTGTATCGTGATAGTATTAAGATTCAACTCGTCTACATTGAGGTGGTCGATCGTCCTAAATACATTACCAAAACATGTGTATGAGCTGTTACATAGATTTGAACCTTAATACTATCATGATAATTTTTGATTAATATTTTTAAATAATTTGTTAAGCATATTTACACTTGCAAATATAATTTGCAGCATTCTAATATTATGCTATGGTAAACATATAACATGTTATATATTCGCGATTCATGTCAACAGCCCTATTGTCAGGCCACCTCCAGCAGCAGCGGGAGCAGCTCGCCCACCCATATAATGTTCTAGTGCTGAATCCTGAAACGTACCACTATCACTGTTTAGTTAGAACAACATGAACCTCATAGAACCCTCTTTCAAGTGCTATTGAAAGAGGCGGCTATACAGGGCGTGGGGCCTAGGGCGGCGAATAGTTATTTACGATACAAGTGCGGAAAAGAGGAAATTCGAACGAGTGGCGATAAATTAAAACACGACCGAAGGGAGTGTTTTAAATCCACACGATTTGCAAATTACCTATTCGCACGTGTATCGTACAACGTTTTACAGTACATGGCCCTTTAAACTTTTGACATACGCACGAAAAGTGCTATTTTACGCACTAGTGCGGGAAAATAGGACCATATGTACTTTAAATGATATTTTTGTTATTAATTTGTATAAATATATGAATGTCATTAGTCATTGCCTACATTAAATGTACTTAATCTATGCTTCCATAAATATATTTACTATCATTATCAATATATTACAAGACGTTGCACATGTGTCGTTGTTTCACTTATATGCACACCAATATAGCCTAATATAACTGGAAAGCCTGGCAGGCTAATCTTTTAACACGTTGGCTGCCATGAACATTGAACATCACCGTTGGGATCACGTAATCTTCTCTGTGTGCCCATGAGCATCACCAGTGGAATCGAAAGCTCGTTACCTCTTTATTGACCTCAGTAATATAGTGATGCTGGGATCACTAAATTTGTAAGGGGCGTGGGAGATACACTTTAGGTGAAGGATGGTGGGCAGCCAATGTGTTTAATACCTCGTTTATTTTTGGTAGGCTTAATTTTGCTGCCCTTTTTAGTAGTTTCGGTCGGACACTACACAAAACCCATTGCGGTCCGGTCCAGAGGCGCCATAGTGACGATGACGAGCTATTCATAAAAACTGAAATCTCTAAACCGGTGGAGGTCTACATAAGAAGAGGATGGTAATCGATTATTCTCAAACGATTATCAAATAGGGTATAGTTAGACCGTAAAAAGTCTGCAGCGATTTTGATAGCCCACGCAGTGCAAGTGTCATTTAAAACATCAAACTTCTATGAAATTATGACTTATACATAACACTTACACTGCGTGGGCTATCAAATCCGCTGCAGACTTTTATTGGTGCGACTATAATTGCGTCAGTTTATCGTCCGGTGTCAGTTTCCGTCCACTTGACGGATTAGTAAATAATAAATTTCATTTATTTATAATTTGCTACTTGCGAAATATATTTTTATGTAGATAGATAAATTGTTTAGGTATTAAGGATCAAAGAATATAATACTCACTATTAAGGATGCAATAAGTCCAAATTTGTGCTACAATGAAGGTTTATATTCAAATTTCGTCAAATGGACGGAAACTGACACCGGACGAAAACTAGCACAATGACCCTATACTGAATTGGATGCATTCCCATTGCCAAAAATAGAAACAATTGTCGCAAAAGCAGCACAATACAATTATTTCAGTCAAATTGCTTATCACCATTGAAGTATACAGGGTGTCCAGTAATTAATGGACAACCTTCTAACCATCGGCCCTGTCGATTACATTACAAAAAATTACATTGTACTCTAACATTTTCAAGAAGTCTGGTCGCTTGTGGTGAAAAAAAAATGTATGGAGAACAGAGTGCCCAACTTTCTTAAAAATAGTTTATCTAATACTGATTCTAAAATGGTATCACACATGCTATTTACATTTCTACAAACAAAGATATGGCCTAGATGAGATGGTGATTAAAGTGAAGTATGGTGCTAACTAATAAAAAAGACATAAAAGTGCGATTATCTCGAAAACCACGAAACTTTTACTAGACCTATAAGTGCATTTTCTGGACCAGCCTAAGGTGCACTGCCGATGGTTGGAAGGTTGTCCATTAATTACTGGACACCCTGTATAAGTACCTATGTATAAGTACCTATTCTACAAAAAGAACGAATATACACCGCGTTTGAAGCAAACGGTAAATTATATGGTACCATGTACCATGGTATATCAGTTCGGGGTCACCAACGGTGTAGCGGCTTTCCAGCGTACTCTGAACTACATCTAAAGAGAACTTTTAGCCCCCATGGCAGAAAAGCTGCGAATAGAGAAGAGTTCCGGACTGTGGTAGCCGACATCCATAGAGGATATGGCACCTAAAGAAGAAGAAGTAGTAAAAGTTAAAGATCCCCGCAATTTGCGAATTTCAGTTTTCGCGGTGGGCCCTCTGGAAACCAAACGCCAGCCTTAAGTGGTATCCAGACGGGACTGATAAAATCGGTCGATTTGATCAGAAATGAAATTGGCGTCTATCTCCAATTCAATCACCAATTTTAGATTTATGGTGATATTCATTAAAGCCCCTGTATAGTTCGTAGTTTTGTAACAGAGCCCGAGCTAATCCTATTGTCTATTGTTAAGTAAAACCGCTCGTGCCACGTGCCACAACCACCTGCATAAAAACCTGCGTACTTCGGTTACTGAGTGCTGGCGAGTCGAACACTACAGAGCCAGTCTAAAATGTGTCATCGAGATGCGTAACAAAGGCGCGTTATCGGAGAGCGCACCTACACTGGTTTTTTGAGCGTTGGACTAGCCCGCGCTCAGGTGCCAAATAGAATAAGTATGACCCTTTTTTGCAGGTAAGTAGCACGTGCGGTTTTACTTAACAATAAACAATAGGATTAGCCGCCGGGCTCTGTTACAAAACTACGAACTATACACAATGGGTCAGCGCCGGCCACTCCAAGGGACGCATTTGTGCGTTAGAGGGAGCAAGTGTTATTGCTATCTCATTCTACCGCATGGCTGCGTCCCTTGGAGTAGCCGGCGCTGGTCCCTTGTGTACAGGGGCCTTTAGAGCCCTCTAAATTGAAAAAATGCCCCAGAACGAAAATACTGGCGCACTGTGGGCTGAAATTCGGCTCTCAATGACATAGAAACCGAAGTTGTTATTTTTTATGTTTTCTTGATTGAAATAGGTTTTGCTAGGCATTGTTATGGTAACCTAGAGTCAGATCAAGAATAGTCTGCAGCGGATTTGATAGCCCACGCAGTGAAAGTGTTATTTTAAACGTCAAACTTCTATGAAATTATGACGTTAAATGACACTTGCACTGCGTGGGCTATCAAATCCGCTGCAGACTTTTTTTGGTCCGACTCTATGAATTTTACACGCTTTGGAATGAAAATTGTCGAGTCACGATTTTTTTTCAAAAAAATGTATGGAGCAGGAACAAGAAATCATTATTAAGTACTCAAGAACCGCAAAACAAACCGTAATATCCTCGCAGATGGTTATACTACGAATTATTTGTGATTTTTTGGCATATTACATATATCCGTCACGGGTGCGGCTTTTTAAAAAAAAAACATTAATTGTTTCTATGGAAAAAGCACGAAAACTAATGTCAACTGTTGAGATATTTTGATTTTTTGTACCGGCTCCATACATTTTGTTTGAAAAAAAAATCATAACTAGTATTTTCGACTCAAATCGTCTGAAACTTACAACTTAGCATAAACATACTGGGCAAAACCCATTTCAGTCAAAAAAATCTTAATATGTTGACTTTGGTTTTTGTGCTTTTCCCATAGAAACAATTAATGATTTAAAAAAAAGCCGCACCCGTGACGGATATATATGTAGTATGCCAAAAAATCACAAATAATTCGTAGTATAACCACCTGCGAAGATATTACGGTTTGATTTGTGTTTTTTGAGTAAGTAATAATGATTTCTTGTTCCTGCTCCATAAATTTTTTTGAAGTGAAAACTTCTTTAGCGGCGCTGAGCACTTTTTGAGGTGGGGAAAAAATGATAAACTCGATACAGCGTAACACATAACGCGTAACGTAACGCTGACGTCATGTGTCACGCACAATGTTATTCACCAAACAACTTTAGTCATAACGTATCATAATCAGGTGAATTATTTAAAACTGGAACTTTTATATTAAGCAATAAATCTTGTACGGGCTGAAATACGAGAATCTCACAGTCAGGGCCGGATTAAGCATGTCGGGGCCCCTAGGCAGTGCGAGGCTCGGCCCCCCTACAGTCAATTCTGCACACAGCATGGAAATAAGTTTGCGTTTTTTATTTCAATCTTCAGGCGTCGGCCGAGCCGATCCAAATCGAACGATATCTTTTTCGCTCTTATTGCGCAGACATAAAGCTTTATTCTATAGGTTTTTGCCGATTCCGCGTCGCATCAAGTGTGGGGAGAGCCCTTTAGGCTTAAGGCCAATTCCCAGTGGAATACCAAAGATGTGAGCTTCAGCGTCACTTTACTATCTACCTCTTATGGCAAATTTTAAGCAAGGCTAAAGGCTAAGCTCAACTAGTGCCGCAAAGTTGATTTTCTCAATAGTTAATATTTTGCGAGGCTGAACAGCGATTGTCTGACCATAAGACCAAACGCCGAGCCACATGATTAGAATCAACCTAATAATAAAGAAATTTCCATATGTTAAAATTACTTAAATTACTAGAGTTAGACCAAGATAAACCTGCAACAATTTTGATAGCACTCGCAGTGCAAGTGTTATTTTAAACGTCAAAACTTCTATGAAATTATGACGTATAAATAACACTTGCACTGCGTATGCTACCAAAATCATTGCAGACCTTTCTTGGTCAAGCTAACATGTAGTTTGTAGATGATAAAGAAACAAAAATAAACGCCGCAAAGCCGTGCTTCATCAGGCTTCAGGAATAGTTGAGCAAAGACACGAACCAATGTCCATTGTATTAAAAAGCGAGACCACAGGCCGAGCTTGGCGCAGCGAGGCTTTGGCTAAGCTGAAGTAGAGGAGATGTGGAACACAAACCAATGGTAAAGTGAGGCTGAAGGTCGAGCATTCCTATGAAAAACTGGGGACACGTTCGTCTTCTTTCTTTTTCTTTGTTTTAATTAATAGTCCTCGTGATTCTGAGTCGAAATAACCCAAAAGTTGTTGGATGTTCGAATAAAAGTGAACCACTTTTCCTGAAAACCGCTATTATTACAACTTTACAACAGGTACGCAGAATACGCCCCGTAAACTGTAACGTATTGCTTCAATTTTATTACAGTATTTCATTAATTTAAAGAATGGATCGAAAAAAACAATAACAAAGCATACTCATTATTATAAGAATAAAAAATGTACTCATGATTTTTGACCCTATGGAACAAAATTTTATTTGGTGCGCGCTGAGCCGCCGGGGCCCCCTAGCCGAGGCGGGGCCCCTAGGCAGTTGCCTACTTTGACTAATACGGCCCTGCTCACAGTTACATTCTAACTTTATATCACTCCAATATAATTCAATAAAGCTACATCTTGATAAAATCGCTAATAAAAGTGAAAACTCAAAATATCATGACCAATAGTACATTGTAGGAGAGGATGGAAAACCGCTAAAAGATGGACGAGTCGTTTGAGGGCCGACACGCTAGTGGAGGCCCTCAAATAATACGAGTCCATCTGTAGCGTTTCCGGCCGAGGCATTAATACATAGTGCTTTTCACGACTACTGCGAGGAAATTAGAAAACATTTGCATAACTATAGCTGGTCAAGCAAATCTTGTCAGTAAAAAAAGGCGGCAAATTTGAAAAATGTAGGCGCGAAGGGATATCGTTTCATAGAAAATTTGAATTTCGCGCCTTTTTCTACTGACAAGATCTGCTTGACCAGCTATATAAGTACTTGCCCGCGATTTCTCAGGTAGCAAATTATTAGCCACTGCCTGTGCTGTCTCTTGAATTTCGGTAGGCGTCAGCGTAAGAATATCATTTTCTTCACTAGAAGAACTCATTTTTATAGCGAGCGTAAATACGCGTTTCTTGTATTTTTTTAGTCAAACACAATTTACACTATCTAATTCAGTAAGTATTTTCAAATCCCGCCTTTTTTACTTTTTTATCACTTTAAAGAGGCGTTTTTCTGTTATTTGCTTCAAACCGACTCTAAACTTAGAAGCGTTTTTTGCTAAAAAAAAACCACAAACAGCTACAAAAGTAAAAAACGCCTTAAGCGTGAACTGAATGTTTTATTTTTGAAGGAAAAAGTTGCGCCAAAAAAGACCTTTTATTGATTTTTATGTTTTAAATGATACTCATTGCTGTAGCGAACCGTCACCAATGACAGATGATGATAACAATGAAACATTGTAGTAGTGGTGGTTCAGGTGCTACAGCTATTGCCGACTTTCCAGCTTGGTTTTAGACCATCTATTGCCACATTTCCGAACAGTGGCGTGAAAATATATTTAGATGCGAGGTCTGCAAGGTAACTTTACAATTTATATTCGAATTTTAAACAATTAACGCTACAAATTTAAGCTCACTGGCCAGCAATTTCGGAACTAAAGTTTTTCAATAGAAAGGAGGATGGGTCAATTATACATAGTGCTGCAGCTGCAGACATTTTGGACTAGTCATTGAGTTTTCACTTCTGTCGGCACTCCAGGAGTGCAACCTGATTTTTTTTTTTAATTCGTAACTCGACAACTTTCATTCCTAATCGTCTAAAATTCATAGGTTACTATAACAATGCCAGCAAAACCTATTTCAATCAAGAAAACATAAACCTTTCATGTCGTATACGTTACCTTACCCTGATCCTTGTCCAAAATTCCGAATTATCCGTTATAATGTAATCCTTTAATTCTGTTTCCCCGTTTTACTCGTTTGGCTGAATGCGCCAGGAGCGCGATGCCATAAAAAAAAAAAAAAAAAAACTTCGGTTTCTATCATGGTCTAATAAAACATGGTCTTCTATTCCCTGTAGGGCTACCGCCAATACCGAAAATCGTCAATTGCGGGCATTTTTAGGGTTCCGTACCTCAAAAGGAAAAAACGGAACCCTTATAGGATCACTCGTGCGTCTGTCTGTCTGTCTGTCTGTCTGTCTGTCTGTCTGTCCGTCTGTCACAGCCGATTTTCTCCGGAACTACTGGACCAATCAAGTTGAAATTTGGTACACATATGTAAGTTTGTGACCCGAATACGGACATGTAACGTAAACAAATGAATTTTAAACATGGGGGCCACTTTTGGGGGGTAAATGAAAAAATGAAAAAAAAAATTTTTTCAAACTATATCATGTTACATATCAAATGAAAGAGCTTATTGTAAGGATTTCAAATATTTTTTTTTTATAATTTTCGAATCAACAGTTTAGAAGTTATTCAAGAAAATAGGCAAAAAATGACCATTCCCCCCCCCTTATCTCCGAAACTACTAGGTCTAAAATTTTGAAAAAAATACATAAAATAGGTCTATACCTATAGATGACAGGAAAACCTATTAGAAATGTACAGTCAAGCGTGAGTCGGACTTAATTACAGTTTTTAATCCGACCCCTACGGATTTTTTAAAGAGATTTCACTCACGTTTCACATAAAAAATACATTGTTAACAGTGCCGGATTACTTAGAGTAGTAGTTTTCTTAGAGTAATTGGTGATAATTTTCTGATAAGATAATCATTTTAAATATTTAACGGTCTTACCTACTTACGAGTAATTGTAAGGTCAAATTAAAAATAATGTTTAAAAAAAATGTTAAATTGAGAGCTAGCTTAAAGTTTTTTGTACTCGTCGACTTTAATGGTTGAATTAATAAAGACTTTGTAACCAATAAGCAAAACAAGCACGTGCTTACGGCACCACGTTCAGGGAGGGCACCAAAATGCCAGGTTGAAAAAGGTGAACAAATTTTAAAATTAGGGACAGACACATCGTTTTTACCACACGATTTTTTTAGCTGTCCAAAAGCTAATTTGCAAAAATAATGGCGCGTAATTCTTTGGGAAACAATCGGTAGCAGTAGAAGAGTCGTGATTACATGCATAGATTCGATTTCAACCCACTCTTTTGCGGTTCGGCGTTAGGTCTTATGCGAGGCCTTCTGCCTTACGGCAAAGTTGATCTTCTGCCTTAATTACACTTGTGCGTGGATCCAAATCCAAGCTTTCCTCTTTCGCAGCTGGGCCTACTGCCTTTCTCACACTTCGCCAATTCAATTCCAAGCTCTCTGCTTTCTTGCATATTTTATGCATGAAAACAACCTCGCTGAGACCCTTAAATATCGAGCCCTATGCGAAGCTAGGCTGATAGAAAACTGTCCCATCCCTTCTCTGTATGAAATCCTGGATTCGCGCCTGGTTGGGACTAAAACTAAAATTGCGTTTTTATATCGAAAAATTTTCGCGCTTGCTTCGCTCGCGTTTTCAATTACTTTATGAGGTATGATAAAGGTGACATTCGGGTGGCGACTGCAGCAACATTACTCTGTTGCAACGTTACTGCTGCAGTACTATCAACTTCCGTGATAAAATGATGTGACTGATTTCCATACTAAAAGTAAAAATGTACAACTGTCTATCATATTGCGTTTTTATATCGAAAAATTTCCGCGCTCGCTTCGCTCGCGTTTCTATTACTTTCTACGCTATGATAAAGGTGACATTCGGGTGGCGACTGCCACAGCATTAGGTACTCTGTTGCAACATTACGGCTGCGGCACTGTCAATTTTCGTGATAAAATGATGTGACTGATTTCCATTCTCAGCTGTAATGCGGCAATGAACTTCTCTCAATTTACCAAAAAATCAATGTAATCTTGATGACCCTAGGGAGAGGGGGCACCTAGACATGCTTAGGTAGGGCATCAAAATATCTTAATCCGGCACTGATTGTTAAAAATTGTGTGATATACGGAACCCTTGGAACGCGAGTCCGACTCGCACTTGGCCGGTTTTCTCTGTCACTCTAATTACGCCTTCATTGGAGTAAAAGAGTAAGATCCCCGCAATTTACGAATTTCGGTATTGGCGGTAGCCCTACAGAGTGACACGGGCCTACGTCACAATAACATTGCCACTTTATTGCAACATAACATGTTACATGGGTACATTATACCTATGGTTAATAAGTTAAAATATTTCTTTATAATTTTATAATTTTCATTTATATGTTTTTTATCTTAAATTTTACAATAACACGTCATTTTTAATTATTCGTTAGCAATATCTTCCGATTCACGAAAGAAATTTCAGACGTTCGGGTAATTCTATTTACATTACTGGCAACACAGGATAGCGCTGTCACATTTGACAATTCGGATCTAGATAACTTCATGCCCTGACCGTCATCCTTGTCGAACGCGTGTTAATTGTTATTTCCTTCTCGCTCAGTGTCAGCAGTCGCAGTGTTTTCCAAACTTTTCACGTCGTAAGCTTGGTAATTAATGTGTAACTGTGAATTAGTTTTTCAAACGTTTGTCTTGTATAAATAAATAAAGTTTAATTTCATACATTAGATTTGTTTTATTTTACTATGTTTCTACATGAATAACTTAAAATTAATGCCGTTAAAATAATTTTCACCGTTGGTTAAAATTCTCCCACATTTTAAAGTTTGAGAACCTGTAAACAGCATGATGGCGTAGGCCCGTGTCAGTTAGGTCATACGCGAATCTCGGAATAGAGCACCAGGCGGAGTATATTATTATACCATGGCTAAAGGGGCTTATACTCGGCTTAAACATAGAACACGGACCTAATGTAACGATGCATTTTTACAAATCGGTCGTTACAGCCGGTCGCAACGACGGACTCTAAGCCCCCATTCGCACGAGAGAGAGCTTTTTCAACGATACTAAAACCTGGCTACGCCCGTGGTAATCCGCCTCGTAGGACTACGGAGCAAGAAATAGCTCACACACGGTACTAAGGGCCTACCGCGAACCACGTTGGACGTGCTGCCTCCCTGTCACACTTACGTACGAATTTACACGCGCGACAGAGGGGCAACACGTAGAACGTGGTTCGCGGTAGGCCCTCTGTTTTGCCGTCCATCACCAGTACTGATTCGTTTCTCACAAGTGTCGGTCTGTGGTCGGTTTACTTACTCTTGAAAATGTTACGTGTTATTTAAAAAAAGAAAATAGCTCTTTTGCTATGTATTTTCTTGTTATTGGATAAAAATAAAAAAGAGTGTGGGAAAAGAAACTGCTAAAAATTCGCCAGAGAACGTCATATTTCTTAAGTATTGGTAATAATTGTTGCAATGCCTATTCCTCCATTGTTTGTTGGAGTAATTGGGTGATTTCTGGTCCCAAAAACAGCGATTCCTTTATAAATTTCAAAAAAATGGCGCGCACTGTTGTTATACCTACGTCAAACACGGTAGTCCTCAACGTAGGACGACAAGCCACACACAATCCTACGCGGCGGACTACAGCGGTGGGCGGGGCTTGTAGGATTTGTAGGACCCAAGTGGCATCCTACTTGAGTTTGTAGGACGGCTCGTAGTCCGCAACCCCCATACACAATCCTACCCAACGAGGCGGATTACGAGGCGGACTACAAGGTAGGAGTGTGAATGGGGGGCTTAACAGACTATCGCACCGCACCGTGACCTTGGAGTGTCGCACCCATAAGTGAGAGCGAGAAACGTATATTTCTTTTCTTTGTCAGTAGAAAAAGGCGGCAAATTGGAAAAATATAGGCGCGAAGGCATATCGTCCCATAGAAAATTTTAATTTCGCGCCTTTTTTTACTGACAAGATTTGCTTGACCACCTATAGCTACTTTACATATAAAACGCTCAAGCCCCGCTCGCGCGCCACCCGTAAAACGCTCCTGTGTGACGAAGACTTAAGTATAGTTCGTCAAACCAATTTGACAGTCAGTAAGCCCCCATTCGCACGACAGCGTTTTCAACGCGCGTTAAAAAAGCGCTTGAATCTGTTCGCACTCTAAATTCGACTTATCGACCAAAGCTTAAAGTCTAAAATCCAACAACACTGGATAAAAAGCGCCACCGCTGTCGTGTGAATACATAAGGCCCCGTTCGCACGGCAGCTTTTTCAACGCGCGTTATAAAAGCGTTTGAATGACACAAATGGATAACCATGTATGTATTCACACGAAGGCGGTTTTTAAGCGCGGCGCTTTTTTATCGAGCACTGTTCGATTTTCGGCGTTGAGCGTTGGCGTCAAATTGAATAGAGCATACGGAACTCCGTGTATCTGTTCTCACAAGCGTTAAAAAAGCGCCGGCGCTGCTGTCAGTTGGCTGTCAAGTGTCAATTTTTGGTGTCAATCGTCAAGATTATTATTAGTTTCACCTTAAAAATGTCAACTTATGCTTACAAATTCCTGAAATATTCAAGCTATATTCAAATAATACGTCGTAATAGCAAATAAAGTATGGCTTTGCTGAGATACGTACGTGGCAGTACGACTCACAATATGAACACAAATATTGGAAACGGTAAAAAAGCGCCAACGTCGGGTTTTAACGCAACGCTTTTTAAGCTGTCGTGCGAATGGGGCCTAAATGGTTATCCATTTGTGTCATTCAAACGCTTTTTTAACGCGCGTTGAAAAAGCTATCGTGCGTACGGGGCCTAAGAACCAGGAAAACTATACTCATTTAAAACCCTGTAAAGTAGCTAACACACTATCGCACCGCACCGCGACCTTGGTGCGTCGTACTCATGAATGAGAGCGAGAAACAGATATCTTTTTCTCGCCCTCACTTACCGGTGCGAAAGGTCGCGGTGCGGTGCGATAGTGTGTTACTACTTTAAATTCGCAAATTGCAGGCACCTTTCTCTGTCATTTTATTCTAATTATAGCTGGTCAAGCAAATCTTATCAATAAAAAAAGGCGCGAAATTTAAATTTTCTATGGGAAGAGATCCCTTCGCGCCTAAATTTTTCAAATTTGCCGCCTTTTTCTACTGACCAGATCTGCTTGACCAAGTATACATTTCATGGATCGGACAATAATTGTTTCCGTCTGGAAGAAAAATATATCTCTTTCTCGCTCTTACTTATGCGTGCGACGCACCAAGGTCGCGGTGCGGTGCGATAATATGTTAGCTACTTAACCTTACCATTATCTGCTTATTTTTTGCGCATGGCAACATTATTGAATCGTAAACTTAAAAATCGTCGCCCATCCCTAGAATATCACTCTATGTGTCAAATATTTATAGTCTGTGGTGTGGAGCGAAAAGTGGACGCCAATTATTGGGCTGTACATTCTTGGGTTGAGCAATCCCGGGTCGAGCATTCTCGGTACGGGCCAATAATATGCGACCAATATTCGGCATCCACTAAATGGATTCGTATTATTGGGTCGTGTATTATTGGGTTGAGCGTTATCAGGGTGTACAAGCTCGGTCCGTGCCAATAATATGAAGCCACTCTTTTAACAGGGCAGTAGTGTACAACCCAATAATACGCATCCAAAAAAGTGGACGCCAATTATTGGGCTGTACATTATTTGGTCGTGTATTAACCGGACTCTTATACTGTATTTAAAATAAATTATTTTACACCATGCATGAAATAAAGCACCAGATAATTATTAGAAAAACACAGATAGGAGTTATTTGTAAACACAAGTTCTATTTAATAAATCGGATAGAAATATAAAAAGTAGGTGAGTTGACCGTGACGTCACGATGTAATGTTTCATATAAATTCCATATTAGCAAATCGTTTTGACAGTTCTAAAAAAGTAACTGATTTGACTAGCAGGAAAATACCCTATTATACTGAGCCAAAAACCCAGCGCATTTTTAACGGAACAACCTTTAACCTTGTTACTACTAACGCCATCTGTTAGGAAAATAAATAACCAACATTAGGTCAACAGATGGCGTTAGTAGTAATACACATTATTGACCCTTTTATTTATTTTTTATGTTTATAAAATGATATTTTTATGTTTGATAACACATCTAGACATGAATTTAAATGACTATGTTAAATTTCAAACCTAACAGTGCAGTAGTTTTTCCGTAAAGTGTACCACAAGAATGCATAGTTCGTCGAATAGTAATAATAATAATAAAATAAGGGCTAGATGCAAGTTAGATGCGTCTGACGTGTAGTAAAAGCTTCTTAATACAGCCGAATATGACCATTCTAATGGATATAAACGGTTTATACTGCAAATTTTCCTTGTTTTTAAAAATACCGGGATCCCGGTATTGCATTTAAAAATACCGGTATTGAAAAATACGTTTAAAAAGACGGGATCCCGGTATTTCGGGATCCCGGTATTGGAAGCCCTAATAGAGAGGCAGATAAAGAAATCTCGATTTTCGGGTTTCGCGATAGGCCACCTGTAAACAAACCGCCTTGATGCATCAATGTCATAGTGAAAAATTGTCAAACAACTGTTTAAGGCCTAGTATCTATAAGTTACTCTATGGTTTATTAACAATTTAGTGCTGCACTCTGGCGGCAGAACATTGCAGTAATACTTCCTATTTACCATGAATAAATGTTTTATATTCGAAATAAAAGACAAATTTCAAATTAGAAAGTTTTAATATTAAACTTTGACATTATAATTTCAGTGGACATATTGTTATTAAAATCAACCTTATACATTAAAAATTGTAATAAGTAGATACGATTTTATTTCAAAATATTGTATTTTAGGGCACTATTTTAGAACATTGGTATCTTTGGAAGATTTTTTTCATATAAGTTTAGACTATATTGACAAGGCAAGACAGCTTATTACAAGAGGCACATTATTATTGCATTTTATTTAAAAACTAACCCTTAAAAGTCATAGATGTTAACTTCTCATGTATACATATTTTACATATTGTCACGTATAGAAGACAAGTGATGGGTATAACTAATTTAATAACTAAAAAATACGATTAATCCAATCTCGGTGGTCCCGCGTTTTAAATACATTTTCTAGATCCGTTTTCCGTAAAAAATACAGCTAGAGTACAATAACTATTATTTAAATAATTGTTACTAAAGAACATCAGTACAGTCAAACTATATGAAAAGGTCTCTAAATAAAAATATAAATTAAGTAAAATGTAATAGATACTGTCAAAGACAAAAACTGCCTTTCAGTCCATAGCTAATAATTAAAATTACCACTAATGACGAAAAACTTAACCTTATTTTAATGCGTTAAAGTGTAAATTACCTTATATCTCTCGAATAAGTAAAAAAAACGTTTGAGATTTAACAATAAATCAACATCATGTACACAATACAAATCCTTATTAAACAATGCATTAAAACATGCAACTTAATGCATTTCAGAATTAATATTGTACATAATATTTACACTGAAAATGGAGATTAATAATTCTAGATTCATAATGTACTGACAATAATAATGAAAACTATAATGTAACAAAAGTATTTAACTTGAGCAAAGACTGAACTACATTATAATTATTATAAAAATGTATAAAGCGTGCGGTCGTTTTATGCGATAAACGTAGCGTTGAACGCATGCGATCAACTGAATATAGGAAAAAATACATTTTACATAAGATAATCTAATGACACTATCAACTATGTATATTGTTGTAAGCGCATTGTCATTTTACGTTAGATAATCTAATGACACTATCAACTATGTATATTGTTGTAAGCGCATTGTCATTTTACATAAGATAATCTAATGACACTATCAACTATGTATATTGTTGTAAGCGCATTGTCATTTTACGTTAGATAATCTAATGACACTATCAACTATGTATATTGTTGTAAGCGCATTGTCATTTTACATTAGATAATCTAATGACACTATCAATTATGTATATTGTTGTAAGCGCATTGTCATTTTACATTAGATAATCTAATGACACTATCAATTATGTATATTGTTGTAAGCGCATTGTCATTTTACATTAGATAATCTAATGACACTATGTATATTGTTGTAAGCGTATTGTTATTTTTCATACATTCCGTTAACGCATGCGTTTAGCGCATAAAGCAACCGCGCGTCTAAAATTTACAAAGAACTAACAATACTTACATTACTTACTCAGTAAACATTCAATGATCTTTATAAATTGATACAATTAAAATATACCGCCTTGAATGATTCGCAGCACAAATATTTATATATTCACTGTGAAGGGCTGATTACATCGAAATAACTGTAAAGTGTGAAGCATACTTGGTCCTAACGGAGGCTTAAAATTGGCAGTCTGTCTGTCTATTGTTCATAATACTGCCATTAAAAAAAACCTCCAAAAGAATATCGTTAGTGTTGTGTGTCGACAGAGTGACATCCCTAGTGCGCAAAACGTTCAAACTGATAAACAATACCAAGTGCGGGTAGTTCGAAAAACTCGCGCGACTAGAAGATGTTGATGTCAACTTGAGCCAGTCTTCTCCGAGACCACGGGGACAACGCCGTCCTCGAAACTTCGGAGGTAAATCTTAAAACTTAAATACGCGATTAAGTCCCGTTGTGCAGTTTGATAACCTCAAAAAGAGTAAGGCACTCTTTTTTTAACCATATTATTCGAATTCACTTTAGTTTCATTAATCTGCTTTGGGCTTTTAGTTTTAATTTCATTGATAAATTAGCACATACATAACATAACACAGGCTTCCGCTTAAAACAAGATATTATTTATTTATAAATAAATGAATAAGCCTACCCATGGTACATACTCACAAAAAAAGTATGTTTAAGGCACGGCATGTACAAGTATAAAGCTTAAGGTATTTTGGACGGTACTAAAATACGAATTAGCTGCAAATAGGTATAGCTTTCCTTTCCACCCATTGGCAAAAACCACAACCTTCAATTTTGACTTCATTATTTTAAAAGATTTTATTAAAGCTATAATTTCATTACTGACTAAGGTTTTTATGTATCTAATGAACAGTTCGCGTCAATGTTATGACACATATCGTATAAATGCACGATGTTTTTATTATAACGATATTATAATATTATAACAAAAATTATGATTAAGATTTCTAGATGTCTTAAAAAAATCAAATCGATTATTTTTGTAAAGATGTTGGTCGTAATATTAGTATTTTGTGTAAACACATACAAAAAGCACAAAAAGTAGCTTTCTTTTTGTAACATCTTCCCGACTGATTTATATTGAATATAACCGTTCTGAACTCTTGCAAAAGTTGTCTTGAGTAGCTAGCGGTCGTAACACAGTCAGGGTATCCGATGGAATGACTTCACTTAAGACGTGTTACCACTCTCTGCTGGTGCTTAATTGGGTTTTGTGACTCATACAACTATAGTGTCCACTTAGGGGGCGACGCTCCACAGATTGTATACCTAAGGCGGTGTATGATGTGGTGGTATAACAATGTTACCGCTCGACGCAGTGTTTAATCAAGGCCTATGGTTTATAATGACTAAGGTGTCTCCTTAGGGGGCGACGCCCCATAAAAATTGTACATTTACGGTGGCGTATGTTGTGGTGGTAAAACAGTGAGTGTTACTGCTCGATGCGAATGTTTAATCAATGCGACGACCTCGGGATGCGGTAGGTTTCTCACTGGCGTGTGGTTGATAGCTACGATGTTGTCACCTACGTGTAGCAGGCCGCAGCGAGCAGCAGGCGAGTTCGGGATCAGTTGGCCTGTGGAAATACAAACCATTGTCTTTATGGTCTCACTACCGTAAACCAGCTTTAAAAAAGGGAATGAATGAGAATGACCCTTTTTTACATAACGAAAAAGGTGCACGGCTTGTTTGATGGCAAGCTCGCGTCGTCAGCTTTAGGCGCTTGCCACTTATTCTCTAATTGGACAGATCGTAACTGTTTGTGTTTGTGACCTACTTTTACACACTAAGTCCATTTAATGACTGTGTACTCACCAATAGTGCTAGTGGCCTTGTTGGTGGACGAGATGACGACGAACCCGAAGCCTTCTCCCTCGTTCCTCGTGACCGTGACGTCATAGGGTACTGACGACCAGCCGCCGGTCGCTGTGTCGTATTGCACTCCAAACCTAGAGGTCAATTCAGTTTAAATTTCGAATAAACTGCTTTTTTACTAGTGCTAGAGAGAGACGTGGCGTTCAAAGGGTTAAAGAAGGTGAACCGCTGCTTTTATTTAATTGTATTTTACTACAGTTGAAGGTTGCAAAGTACAGGTTTGATAGCAAGAATATGAATGTGTGTATGGTACCGACATGGGGCCGGGCTGGGGCTGGGGCTGCGGCGGGTAGAGCGGCGCGGGGTGCAGGATGCTGTAGGAGGGCTGCAGCTGCAGCTGCGCCTGCGCCTGCGCGTGCAGCGCCGGCTCCGACCTGATAGTGAGGTGCCAAATGAAATGTATGCTTAAATAAATAAATAAATCAGTTTTTTTTATAAGGTCCAGTTGCACCGACCACATTTAACAGACTGATTAACATCAAACAGCAGTGAAGTATGAAATTTCCCATACAAATAAATTTAGCGAACGCTTTAACGGTGCCAGACGGTTTGGTGCAACCGACCCTAAGGATGTACAAAAACTAGTCTGGTCGGTGAGTTGTGTCACAAAGAATGCCTAACGCGGCAATACAATTCCTATGATAAGAAATAACAGTTTGATCTGACATTATATTTTATAGGCGAATTTGTTGTCATATAAATAGAGTTAGACCAAGAAAAGTCTGCAGCGATTTTGATAGCCCACGCAGTGCAAGTGTTATTTATACGTCATACTTTCATAGAAGTTTGACGTTTAAAATAACACTTGCACTGCGTGGGCTATCAAAATCGCTGCAGACTTTTCCTGGTCTAACTCTAATATCACCTAGCGTTACCTGTTAGCGTGTGATAGTACTCGGGACGTTTTACATTACATGAATTAAATCATAATGGTAGATTAATTAGCTATATTTATGGCGCAGTTAGTAGGATTTTTACACTTTTATGAAAACTAGTAAATGGTTAAAAAGTATACTACAATATAGTTACAATTGGAGAAAAAGAGTCTGATTGAAAATAGCATTTCTGGGTTGTTACTTACGTAAGTAAGGGTTGATGTTGAGTCGGCATTGTTGGTAATCCCAAAGATTGTATGTCGGCTCGATTGTGCCGCACACCTAGCGTTACCTGTTAAAATAAGAACGTACAATTTGGGACCACGTGAACTTGAAAACACATTTCACTTCACTGTAAACTTTTGACATCTGATACGAAATATTTTCGTAATGGTTGTCAGCGTTGAAATTTTAGCCTTTACGTTCCAATTCAGTCAGGTGACCTTGGATTCTGTGTGATGTGTGGTACAGACGTGAGAAGTGTACTCACGTGTCCCCTGGCGGCGGCCTGGCACACGTAGGCGACGGCGCTGGCGTGCGTGGCGCCGGCCAGCGACACGCCGTCCGCCGACGTCAGCAGGTCGCCCGGCCGCAGCAGCCCGTCCGCTGGACCGCCTGGACATCAAACAAATAATATTTTTTTTAAAGTTGACCCTAATCCTGGTCACGGCACCAATTAACTTACACTCCTCCCTGTACTCAATTGCTCATTCGAAACAATCCTATTGTACTTATCTAGTTACATCAAAACTTGACTCACCAATTTTTTGGACTAAAATTAGTAATAAATGCTGGAGATTCTCTTGAAAGTACAAATTGTCTATACTTAAAAATTAAAATTAAACCCAACCCCATCCTGGCTACTGTAGCGGGCCGATACGACTCACCTATAATGCGGCATTTTGAGCGTGTTTTAACCGCTACTAGGTTATTATTATTGTTATTGCTGTCTGTGTGTGTTTGTCGATTTATGATTTTGTTCCCCTAACACTTCGTTTTTAATATTAATTGTTACTAACCATTATGGGCCATTGTTGTCTTTTAATAAATAAATTGAAATTGAAATTTTAAAGAAATTCAATTAATTTTATATCTTGATTTACATTCATGAAAATAGCCCGTGAAAACGCCAAGCTGCGCCACGCCATTCGTGTTGTCGCTGCTCATGTGCCAACAGCGCTTATGAATGTTGAATTTTATGACGTGGTCATTTGACCATGTATTTAGCCACATAAGTCAAGTACTCTGCCATACACTTAGGTTATCAAACAGTCATAAGTGTAATTACGTACCAGGGACGACATATCCAACAGCGACACGGCTGCCATCTTCAGTGCCTCCGACGATACGGAAGCCGAAGCCGGCCGCTCCTCGAGCCAAACGGACTAGGACGTCCGCCTCCGGGTCCGCGGCTCCGCCTGCCTCCACCTGTACAGAGAAATGTTCTATTATAGTTTCTGATTGGATCATTTTATCCAAATACAGAACTTTAACAGGGCACGTCCTATATAACACTTTAAACTCTCGCGTTTTGTACACATATTTAATTACACAAACGGGTCTACCGCGATATAATTTCATTGTTTTTACCTGTGACGTCCCAGTCCCAGTTGGGACGTCAGTCTTTCCGTGACCACAGCTGGTGCAACTCAGCTGAAACGTCGGAATTAAAGGTAAAAACAATGAAATTATATCGCGGTAGACCCGTTTGTGTAATTAAATAAGGGCAAGTCCTAACTCAACTACACAAAAAGGGCTGAAATCTGGCAAACAAATGACCTACATTAGCAATAGTTTATTTATTACCTATTTAAACACCACTCTAACGGGGTGAGAGTTCGAGGGAGCAAGACACAAGCTCTGAGAGCACAAAGTTGCGGGCAAAGGCAAAATAAAAATAAAAACATAAATCTAATCTTACCTGTGGGTAGTTACCGACGTAGACGGCATTTTGTTGCGCGATGGAGTCGTTATCATAACAAGATGGCGATCTTCGAGATACGGGAGAGTGCATATGTCGGGGCGGGGAATTTTCTCGCATTCTGAAAATTAAACATTATCTATAAAAAGTTCTACGGTCGCCGGTGAAGTATGTTATCATTTTAGACAATTCTTTAAAAACGACGGGTGCATTGGATGCGCTCAGACCATACTGGCCAAAGATCTCAACGCCAACATTGACGTATAACTCAGGACGGGCCTTACGGGCACTAAAAATGGTATGGTACTAGTTCAACAGTGTCACTCACGAATTCGAGCCAATCGTGCAGTCTAACGCAATTGCGTTATAGCGGTGTCACACCGCTGTACTGGCCCCATTTATGCCCCATTCTTATTGCCCGTAAGGCCAGTCCTGAGATATACGTCAATGAACGCCAAACGATGTAAAGTTGTATTCGGCGCCAAGACCGCTTCATTGAGTCTTTCAACGTTTCAATGGCCTCTGCCGTCGTGTCGGCCTTTACAGATGTTAAAATCCTGCCTTAAAGTTTACATTTGCGAATTATTTTTGGGTATTACCTCATACTGTCCTTGCTCCTGGAAGGTGAATTGTTAGACGGCGAGCGGCTGTGTAGTCTTGCAGTAGGCGTGGCCCCTAAAAGCCGTTCGGAGGCGCTGGTATTGCTGGGCGACTGGCTTCTCATACGACCTGTGATAAATGGTTGATGGTTTACTTGCAGCAACATTATTAAATTATTCAAGTAATAAATAAAAACCGGACAAGTGCGAGTCGGACTCGTCCACCGAGGGTTCCGTACAAATTTAATTTTTAGTATTTGTTGTTATAGCGGCAACAGAATTACATCATCTATGAAAATTTCAACTGTCTAGCTAGCTATCACGGTTCATGAGATACAGCCTGGTGACAGACAGACAGACGGACAGTGGAGTCTTAGTAATAGGGTCCCATTTTTTACCCTTTGGGTACGGAACATCCTACGGTTGCATCCTATTCCTACGCTATTGCTTCGGAGCTCAGGGTCTGTTTTTTGGGTTCGGCATCCTCTTTAGTAAGAACACACAGGGCATATTGTACTATTTTTAGGGTTCCGTACCCAAGGGATAAACGGGACCCTATTACTAAGACTCCGCTGTCCGTCCGTCCGTCCGTCACCAGGCTGTATCTCACGAACCGTCATAGCTAGACAGTTGAAATTTTCACAGATGATGTATTTCTGTTGCCGCTATAACAACAAATACTAAAAACAGAATAAAATAAAGATTTAAGTGGGGCTCCCATACAACAAACGTGATTTTTGACCGAAGTTAAGCAACGTCGGGCGTGGTCAGTACTTGGATGGGTGACCGTTTTTCTTGCCGTTTTTTGCATTACGGTACGGAACCCTTCGTGCGCGAGTCCGACTCGCACTTGCCCGGTTTTTAATAATATATGGAGTAAAGTGTATCCTCTGTGTACCTACCTGTGGAATTGGAAGGCGAGTGCGGCCTCATCCGACTGGTAGAAGGGGACTGGGCGTGCGGAGGCAGCCCGCCCAGCGCAGCCGTGGTTGGCGAGTGGAGCATGCCATCTTCTGGAAACCCTGGAGACAACATTCCAGATTTATACAGGGTGACCAAAAAATGGGTATTGGGATTATACTGAGCAACTTTTACTATGGGACTAACCCCGAAATCGAGAAAAAACCTCAGTCAGAAAAAAGTCAGGTCGTTCAGTGATCCTGGCGGTTTTGTATCTGGTTGGTTAACCAATAAATGTTATAACTACCCGAAAATATACAAATTGTTTGTTTACTTTTATTTAAATACCTAAAGATACAGAGTATAGCTTTTTACTGACAAAACGGTTTTTCATCGTCAGACTTTAGTTAGAATGTCATAATTTCATGATGTGTAATATTACAACGATTCCAAGTTGTTTTAACGTACCTCCATTATCGCTGCTGTCCGCGACACTAGCGTTCCCCCTCCAGTACGCCGCATTCATATCGACATGGACCGTCGGCGTCGGCACCTCCCCCCAATTCCCGTTCCATCTCTCCCCGTTCTCCCATCCGTTCCCGTTTTCCCATTTCTGTCCATTCTGCTCCCATTTCTGCCCGTTCTGCTCCCATTTTTGGCCATTCTGTTCCCATTTCTGCCCGTTTTCTTCCCACTTTTGGGCGTTGTCGTCCCATTTCTGTGAGTTTTCGGCCCAGTTTCGAATATTGTTGGAGTTGTCTACCCACGTTTCTCGTTCCTGCTGATGAAATTGAGTAAGATTAATTATTACACTGATAAGTAATAGAACAGAAATTAGCCTATACCTATACCCGGCAACCTTCAAATCAAGAGTGAACAGGCACCTTCTGGGCGAGCTCGCTCCATCGTAGGCCACGTCTACGCCTCGGCTAGTCTGTGGCCATGAGTAAGCCCATACATAATAATAAAAATATATATATACAGGATTAGGTAGTAATAATCGGACTTAACGCTTATCTATCCTTTTGACAACTTTCTGGTCTGGTAGCAGACACTTTTGCCGTTGCCATTATGCTTCGCGCAACCTTTCGGTGTGAACAGCGCCCAGCACATAATATTCTGCGATCAGTTTTTTTGGGAAATTAATTTAATTTTTTTTTTTACATTTCTTACACTAAAATGATCCGGTTGGCCAATTTCCGACCCAGTAGTCTTGCTTTTAATTCAACTTTTTATTAACATGGCACACCAGAAGGCCAAATAAAAACAAGGATCGGGAGGCGTATCATGGTCGCATTTTTTTAATTAATTGTCATGTTTTGCGTCACTTTCGCACTTACATACTTGTTAGAACGTGACAGGCACAATGACAGATGATAAAAAACCGACCATCTTAGCCCTACAGGTTATTTTATTCCCCTAAAGCAGCAGTCGGCAACCTGCGGCCCGCGGGCCGCATGCGACTCGTGAAACTGTCACTTGCGGCCTGCGAGCCTCTCTGGCTATGTAATATTGAGAAACGACAATGTCTGATAAAGTCATAAATATTAACAAAGTGCGGCCCGCGTCAACTTACTCATCGTTAACTACGCTACTAAAACTACGCAAAAAAAGGTTGCCGACCGCTGCCCTAAAGTGACAGTGCACCTAGTTTTTTACTAATGGAGGATTTTACCACCTTAACCACAGAAGCGGTACAGTACTTAAAAACTGTAAATCTCTGAAGTAGTAACACAAAAAGCCATACGAAAAAAAAAACACTACTGCTCGCCACTGATCCCGGTCCTGTGCCGTTTCTCGCCAGTTTTCAACCCGGAGCTCGCGCAGGTCAGCGTCCACCACATCCGCCCATCGATACCTATACCGAATCGAATCCTATATACCGATATCGGTTTTCCCTCAAACGCTCTTTTCACCGCCTTTTGCCTTTTTGCCGCTTTTTTTTTTAAAGTTAATTCCTAGATTTTTCTTTTTGTACCAACCTGCCACTGATCATTGTAGGGCTGCGCGGGTAGAGTGAGTCGAGTCCCCGGGGTGCTGCTCCGGCGGCGCCTCTCTATAAGACTTTCACGTTGCTTGTGCTCTGGGACTGCGTATGTGGCTTCCACTGTAAAACATATTTCTGATTTAGTTATATTTTATGATTCGTACTCGTATATTCTCTAAACTTTGCCAAATTGGTATCAATAGGACATCCAACACACCCATTTTATTATATTTTTTAATCTTCTTCCTCGCGTTATCCCGGCATTTTGCCACGGCTCATGGGAGCCTGGGGTCCGCTTGACAACTAATCCCATGATTTGACGTAGGCACTAGTTTTTACGAAAGCGACTGCCATCTGACCTTCCAACCCAGAGGGGAAACTAGGCCTTATTGGGAATTAGTCCGGTTTCCTCACGATGTTTTCCTTCACCGAAAAGCGACTGGCAAATATCAAATGATATTTCGTACATAAGTTCCGAAAAACTCATTGGTACGAGCCGGGGTTTGAACCCGCGACCTCCGGATGGAAAGTCGCACGCTCTTACCGCTAGGCCACCAGCGCTTCTTATATTTCTTTAATTTTATTATTGACTATTATTGAGCTTTTATAATGATGAATTGTACAATTATAAAATACGTAATGCCGCATAAATCCTATTTAATTAAGATTTTCTATTATTTATTATAATGAATTTTGCAATGTATTCTCAAATTATGTTATGACAATTTTAGTCGTATTATATCTTGAGGGCGTTCGCAGAGAGGTTTGACTGCCAGTACCTGAATCACTGTCATATGATTCACGTACTGGTGTCCAAGCCTCTCTAAGGCTCTTATTGTTTGTTGTTTTAGTATAAGTTAGAATATAATGATTTAATTTATTTAAATTTAAATTATTGAATTTAATTTATTATAATTTATTTGAATTTTAATTAGACGTGTGCGCCGATTATAAAATGATCGGCGGCGGCGTTTGCCAAAAAATCGGCGGCGGCGGCGTGTTTTCGGCGTGAAATCGGCGTGACCTTGACTTTTAGGTTCCTTAAGAAAAATCATTAATTTGTTGTTTTTCTTAAAAATTTGATCAATTCAGGTTGCTGGTAAGTGAATTACGTAATCTACGTATAGTATTACGTATAGTTATGAATAGGCTGTGAGCAAAATAGAGTTTGTAAATTAATATAGGATAGGTATAATAACTTGATTTCCCTAGTAACTGGCTTGCTGTAAGCGGTCACCTGGTCCCAATGACCTACGATCCGATCTGTAACTCTCCGTTTTTTTATGCTTTCCATAAGTTATCGTATTAAAATGACGTACTTTAACGAAATAGAACATCAGATATCCTTGAAATTTGCTAGACATACGGACTGTTATTATGTCTTCCCTTTAAAGCAGCGGTCGGCAACAAGCGGCCCGCGGGCCGCATGTGGCCCGCGAACCTCTCACTTGCGGCCCGCGAGCCTCTCTGGCTATTTTGTATGTAATATTGACAAACGACAATATCTGATAAAGTCACAAATATTAACAAAGTGCGGCCCGCGTCAACTTCGTTAACTACTATGTGGCCCTTGGCTACTAAAAGGTTGCCGACCGCTGCTTTAAAGGTTTTCCTGTCGTACAAGCACCAGGCTCACTGAGATGTATCTTCTTCTTTCTCGTTTTTTCATTGCTTTTTTGCGTTTGAGCATTGCTGAGGATCACTTCATGTAATTTGTCTCCATAAGCCGTGTGGACTGCACATCTGTACACTTCTTCACAACGTTCGACCATCTCACACATGCTCCACTCCGAGCATGTTTGCCATTCGCCATTCATTTATTCATTCATCCATTCATGCGTTGAATACCGCATAATAATTATGTCCGAAGAATCTAAGGGCTCGCCCATGGATAGCCGAGTGGCAATATTCTCTCTAAGAATTAAGGGGTTTGTTCTTCTAGCTGTCCTAGGTAGAAGCAGCAGTCTTCGTCAATATCACACCTCAAATGCACCTTTGCACGTCACACTTTTTGAGGCTCCACTTTGCGGCACCATACTGGATTATTGAAAAGACGAGAGCTCGTACCAAGCGCACTTTACATAGTTGCACGTCGAATACCTCTGTTCTTCCAGATCTTGTCCAAGTTAGCCATATAGTACTCTTAGCCATGCCAGCTCTGCGGCGTATCTCGGCGGTGCAACCACCGGCACTGGTTATCATCCCAACATATCTCTCTTCTTAATCGCTCCCCCATTGCTGAGGATCGTGAGTCCACTTGCGCTTTATAAATTGCCTCCAACTGTTTCAGTCTGTGGCTTGATGGAGGGCGGTGGTAACAGGTAGCTCCAGCTGTTCGGAGATCTGGTCCGACCACCTCTTTGGACTTCGTCCTCTAGGTCTTTTACCCTCGACCTTTCCCGTCACCACTAGTTTAACTAAATTGTTGGCCCCTCTTCGTGCGATATGGCCAAAGTAGGTAACAACACGGTGTAGACATATAGAGGACAGACGTTGGGTGTTCTCCATTCTGAGTTATTTGAGGACCGAGGCGTTTGTGCGGTGGGCTGTCCAAGGAATCCTTAACATACGGCGCCAGCACCACATTTCGAAAGCGTCGATCCTCTGCCTATCAGCGGCTTTCAGCGTCCAGGTTTCGGCCCCATAGAGAAATATGGAGAAGACAAGTGTGCGGACGAGATGTATTTTGGTGCGGTTCGAAATGTTCCTGTCTTTCCATATTTTGCCGAGTTGGGTCATTGCTGTCTTAGCCATGCCGATACGTCTGCGTATCTCCGGTTCACAGGTCCCTTTATTCGTGATCACCGAGCTAGGTACTGAAAATGATCCACGGTTTCGAAAGCGTTTAGTGCATCTGTACGCTGCTCAACACCAAAACGGTCCACTATCATCAGTTTTGTCTTTCTTGCATTTATCTCGAGCCCCATTCTGCGGCTGGTTTCTTCAAGCCGTTTGAGAATTTCCGCCATTTCCATTTCAGACGATGCAAGGAGGGTGGTGTCGTCCGCGTAGCCGCCCTCCCAACCTTCAAGGGTGTGTCGCATTATATACTCCCCATATATATTAAATAGTATGGGAGATATAATGCATCCCTGTCGTACTCGTACCCCCTTCTGGAAATTAAAGCTCTTGGACGTGACGCCTCCAATGGTCACTGTTCCATAACCAAAACCATAGAGACTTTGCAGTAGGGCTATAAGGTGGCTTGGGACTCCAAGTTCAGCTAGTATCTCCCACAGTTTTTCCCACCTTACGCAATCGAAAGATTTCTGATAGTCGACAAAGCACATGTACATTGGGATGTTGAATTCATAGCATTTTTATATTATGACAGAGAGGAAGGTTTAGAATTTGCTCGCGAGTCCCTTTCCCCTTAACGAACATATACTAGCATATCCCAACATATACTAGCTAGCTTTTCTGTAATCGCCGAGTGCGTCGGTAACTGGGAGCATGTTTGCTCTGTCTACTACCATTACTTTGGTCTTGAAATGGTTGATGTCAAGACCTCTCTAGAACTTTCATGTTCAGTTTTCATCAAAAGAGCCGCCATTGCGATGTTTTTCATTCAAAAAATCAAATTAAGAGTTGAAAGTGAATTCACAATTAATAGGAAAACATACTACTTCATATATCGCTCCCTCATCTTTCTCGACGCTGAATACCGAGGATTACTCAGTTTAAAGTAACTTTAATTCTGTTTATAGAATAAATAATTGATATAAATTTGACAACTGTTACAATATACTGAAAAAAATACAGATTGTAATCCAAAAACCAAGTTGGAATAGCTAATTAACAACACTCAAGGTCACGCCGATTTCACGCCGATCATTTATCGGCGGCGGCGGCGTGGCGAAAAAGCCCGGCGGCGGCGGCGCGCCGGCGCGGCGCACACGTCTAATTTTAATGTAAAATAGTTAATTTAATTTTAATCTTAATTTTAATATAATAAGTAAATGTAAATGTAATATGATCCTAAGTTGGTCGAAATAAACGATTTTTATTTATTTATTTATTTATTAGTATTATTTGTAAATAGTCACCATTAGTATTTAGTATTAAGATGATTGCCATGCCCTAACAGGGTACCATGTACCGACTTTTTAATGTTTTAATACCATCCTATGTACAAATGAACATGGACGCAATAAAGATATGAATGAATTATGAATTATAGTAGAATGCAATCAATCTATGCGTAAGACTGGTCCTTGCGACGATGGGAACTGGTATAAAAGATGGGGACTTTGATATGACAATGTATGGATTGGGGACAATAATCATCATATGTGGCTGTCTATCAGAGAAGGGTTCTTATGCTTCATCTGCAATAAGGACCCTTCTGTGATAGAAAGCCACATACATAGAAAGTTGACGTTTACGATTACACTTCTACACTTTGCCATTGCAAAGCCTAGTGCAAATAGACGTGTACCAGGACCATTTGGGTCCATGGGAAAACTTTAGGATATCTATTTTTAGGATGGTATTCCACCTGTCAAATTTCTTGGTCCAATGTGCAATGCGTCTCACTCTTTCATTAAGCAATGTCTTTCTTCTTCAATTTTGTCCTTGTCCTCTTTCTTTGTCCAATATGTATGTGAGACGAATACATATTGGACAGGTGGAATACCATCCTTAGATTCCTTAGGAAGGAAACACTACAGGGACGTCATGTAACTTACAGATGTAATAATACAAATGTATGGCTGTAAATAATAAACAAGTGTTAGGTAAAGGTATAAGTACATAGATTGGCTACTAAAATTATGTCACAAAAAAAATGGCGGATTAAAAACCTATGGCGCGGAATGATTACATCGATAAAAATTTAGGACTTCATGATTTGTTCTGGTAACATTAGGAGTTACACGAACTTAGCCGCCGCCACGCAATCGAAGTTACAATCTCATTTGAAAACCTGACATTTAGCATAAACATTAAAGTGATTAAAGTAACTTATAATCAACTTATATGTATGTCTGATCTCCTAGCACGACAATCACGACATCCGTTTTCGCGCGTGACAGCATACCTGAAGCATTAGTTTGCAAAAATTGTACAGTCAGCAGCAGAACTTGCTAAGCGGGCGAGGTGTTCAAAATTACTTTGACACGCTCTTATTCTCTTAACAATAAAGTCGCGTCAAGATCATTTTGAACACCTCGCCCGCTTAGCAACTTTTGCTGCTGACTGTAATGCAAAGAAAATAGAGCGAGTAGAAGTTATAATCGCAAAACTTGTATTTTGCGTATGCCGGTTGCGTATAAAACTTACCAGAGTTCATGGCATTGAGCCTGTCCCTCAGCGAGTCTTGTGTGTGCAGTGAAGGCGACCTCAGCTGCTCGGCGGTGGGGGTCTTGCTTCTGCCGAGCTGACTGTTAGTTGCTGCCGCTGAAATCATTTAGGCTCCTGTTAGTTTAGGTTCGAAACCTGCCTGATGTGTCTTTAAATAGGAATCGTTGTTACACTAACCGCTTTTGGTCTCAATTATTTTTCAAGTACTTATAGAGGTTTTTCGTAATTTTTTTAAACAAATTAATGGACATTTTATGCGGGGTGATCGTGGTAAAGGTCTAATTCTAGTGCTATTCTGGAGCGACACAGTCAAGAGGTATGGTAACTGTAGCCTAGAAGATTTTTTTTCAGCATGTTACTGCTAATGCCTACGTCAATTCTCGGGATTAGTGGAAAAATGCCGGGACAACGCGAGGAGGAAGAAGACACTGCTATATTTAATTCTTACTGTTCGTAGGCGGGACGCGAGTAGCCGAGCGACTGCGAGGGGCTCTACCAGTAGCATTGTTTCGCCTCCACACTCGGATCGTAGTCTCGTGCATGGCGGGGCAGTCCTTCAGGACCTGCAAATAGATTATAGTAACTGATTGGCAAGTTACAAAGTTTCTAAAAAAGTCAGGAAAGTTTTTAATGACTTTTGGGGAGACAATCACAGGAATTAAATGCTTTTTCCTTTGTTTTAGATCTCCTCAAGCAATTTTAAGAAAATGCATGTTGAAAGCATGATGCATGCAATTATTATTCACTATCTGCAACTACGCTGTTTTTACATTTTTATTTTCAAATCTCATACATAATATTTGTTGAGAAGCCTTAGCCGCTTCGATACATCTTATGTTGGCTGTATGTTTACTGACAGCAATACTGGTCAGACCTTAAACCTTTGGAATAAGCTTTATTAATTAATTATCAGGTAACAACATAGACTAGGAATCCTCTAGACCGAGTTTAGAGCAATTACTTCATGCAACCGATGATGCCAAAAATGCGGGGGTGCGCGGGACGAGGTGAGCGAAGTCCCGTGCCGTGATTGGTCCGTTCAAAGACACGGACGTCACACAAAGACACTTTCGACTCGAACATGGAGTAAAATTACCGTATGCGTGGCAGAGGGGGTAGCGCTACTATGCTCAGTCTGGAGGATGTTTTGTCTGTGGGTAACAGTGAACAATGGTAGTACCTGTACTACACGTTGATGAGGCGCGTGTCGCACGTCCGTGTCTCCTATCTGCAGTAGTAAGTCCCCCTCGCGCAGCCCCGCGCCGGAACATCGTGATCGGTCCAACACCTGTTATATACGTTGAGTCGTAAGCGCTTGAAATTTCTTGAGTATCCAACATTGAAATCACATATTAAGAAAGTGACACTGTTTATTATGAAGTTTTAATTCAGATTAAAGTCAGAGAGTAGAAAATTCGCCAATAGTTCATAAAAGATATTTCGGAACTCGTATACATAGAAGTAACAGAACGATATAATTATGTATATCTAGGAATTAACTTCGCACACTGTGGAGACGGAGCATACATGGTCGCGATCCTCAGCAATGAGGGACCGAGGAAGAAGAAAGGAATCAACTTGTCATAAGATAAAATGGGATGAGTTCCCATTCTACAACTCTTTATTATTCTATTATTATCTATCTTCTATTATTCTTTTATTCGTTCGCCAATTCTTGGGATTAGTTGTGCAGCGGACCCCAGGCTCCCATGAGCCGTGGTTAAAATGCTGGGATAACGCGAGGAAAATGATTAGAACATAAAAAGGGAGCTGGAAGTAAGTAATAACGGTGATTGAGGGAGGGGGCAGTTTGACGACTTCGAGCGGAGAAAGTAGCGAGTACAATATGTATATGGCGATGTGCGGGTTACCTTCTTAACCTTCTGTCCGTGCACGCTGTCGGCGATGGTGAACCCGAACCCGGCCGCGCCGCGCCGCAGCCGCAGCACCAGCTCGCGACCCAAGCCCAGGCCTCCCTCCGATGCAGCGCTGGTGCTCAGCTGCTCTGTAAAACCACATTCTATTACTAATCTATCAATTTAAACCAGGCGGCGTAGCACGGTCGCGTTTTTATCCCTTGTCACCATGCCTGTCACGTTCTAACAAGTATGTAAGTGCGAAAGGGACGCGCATAGTGATAGTCGATAAAAATGGAACCGTGCTGCGCCCGGTGTGGTTATTAACCTTTCTTAGCCTTTGTCGACTTTAGCCCTGGCGAAAATAAAAATTGTCTTCCTTATAACTAAAACATTAATGACCAGACTAGGGGTCGATGTATCCCGTAGCATTATGTATATACCTTGTGCTTGCCCCTGATCCCGCTGATCGCTCATATCATCATATCATGACATCAGTCTTCGCTGTCCTGTGTGGACTAGAGGTCGCCCTCGCCCTGTCCGCCTCCTCGCGACCACAACTCGTGTTTGGTGGAGAATCTAGATAAAACCTTTTGATAAGCTGCCTTCTAATCCTGTCAATGGGGTTAGCTGCATACCTTGTGTCTGCCCCTGGTCACGTTGATCACTCATAGCGTCGAGGTCGAAGGAGCGGGACATCAGTCTTCGCTGTCCCGGACTAGGGGTCGCCGTGTCCGCCTCGTCCCGGCCACAGCTGGTATTCGATGGAGAATCCAGATTGAACCTGGGGAAAATATGTGCTAATAAGTAATCAGTCAGCCAATTATTTCTTAAATGGTCAAATTAGACGATTTGCCTTAGGCTCTTCCTAATTCGGATCAGGCAGACGCCTTAATACCAAGTCTGGAAAGGGGCTGAGCTCCCCTGAAATCCTTTATTGAGACCCGTTGGTGTTGGTGCTGACTCGAACGTGCTTGAGTACTCTCGGTGCTTAACCCCTTACCGCATACGAAGCCATATATGGCGGATATGATGTGGGATAGGGTTCTCGGGGGAGCCTCACCCCTAGAGAACGCGTCCCCAGGTGGCGGATAGGGGAACGCTCGGTAGATATGCCGGGCAGGAGGGAAATAAAATACCTCCCGCGGACCAACAGGCCGGAGAAGGACACTCAGTATCAAACCCCTGTCACGAGCTGCTTCGAAATATTTGAAGAGAAGGTCATGATAGTGCTGTGGGCTTGGCCTGGCTTACAGAAGGGATGGCGGCGGATGAACTCAAACTGAGTGAACGGCGGCTCCCACGCTTTGTGAAGGCGATGGTCTTGGCGTCAGGTGGTAACCGGCCGTAAAACTTATAACCAAAAATTTCTTCTTGTGCAATGATAAAGACAACAAAAGGGAAAACGATAGAGGCTAGGGCGTCCCCCGCAAGCGACGTGAATGCAACGAATGCGAACATAAAATGTAAACATACTAGGGCGTCCCCCCGAAGCGACGGATATGACAAGAACAAATGTTCGCCTGACACTACCAAGAAGTGCACTCGTTTAAGGCTAGGGACATGGAACCTAGGTTCTATGACCGGACGTAGTGCAGAACTAAGTCGAATACTTTATGACAGAGACATAAACATATGTTGCATTCAGGAAACAAAGTGGCAGGGTTCCAAGTCCCGCGACATTGGACATGGATATCAACTTATTTACCATGGAACTGAAACAAAACGCAACGGAGTGGCAATAGCGCTCGCTAAAAACCCCAAGCAAAGAATAATCAGTGTAGAGCGAAAAAGCGATCGCCTTATTGCAGTAAAATTAGCGATGGATAATCAGCCGGCCCTAAATGTAGTCTCGGCATATGCTCCACAGACCGGATGCACATCTAAGGAAAAGGAGGCCTTCTGGGAAGAGTTTGACGAGATTGTGCTCAATGTGCCAGTGGAAGAGCCTATTCATATCGGAGGAGATTTAAATGGGCATGTGGGAGCCAGAAGTGATGCACATCGGGACGCACATGGCGGGTACGGGTACGGAAAACAGAACCAAGAAGGAATAGATATTCAGAATTTTGCTATTAAATTTAACTATAAAATCATTAACACATGTTTTAAGAAAAAGGAGGAACATCTTATTACTTATAAGAGCGGAAGGGCAGCAACACAAATTGATTACATGATTTCCCCAAAATCGATGCTAAAATGGTACCGCGATTGCAAAGTCATTCCAGGGGAAGCTCTAACAGCGCAGCACAGACTATTAGTAGCAGTCATGCAACTTCCGAAACCGGTTAGGACCCACGTAGACAAAACCGAGCGAATAAAATGGAAGAACATACACAGTGCCAAGGGTAACCATTTCATCGACCGCATAAAAACCTATTTAAACCAAGATATTGATGACAAAGAAAAGCCGGCGCACGAAAAGTGGACAGATTTCGAAACGTATTGCCAGGAAAACGCAAGAAAGATACTGGGCGTATCTAAAGGCCGCCTTGCTATGGCAAAAGACACTACATGGTGGAATAACGATATCAAAGAATTAATCAATGCTAAGCGCGACGCGTTTAAACTATGGCAAAAATCTGGACTAGAGGAAGACCGAGAGGGTTACAAAACGTTGAAAACCATAACAAAAGCTGCAGTCGCGCAAACAAGAGCAATGTCTAATCAAAAGTTCTATGAGAAATTGGAAAGCGCCCCGGATGAAACTACCATATTCAAAATTGCTAAACAACGTCACAAATCATCACTGGATATCAAGTGCAATAAATATATAAAAGATGATTAAGGTAGATTACTGACAGAAAACGCATCAATAAACCGTAGATGGAAACAATATTATGAAACACTCCTTAATGAAGAGCATGCTAGTGAGCCACTACCAGAGCTACCACCTTCTGAGGGACCTATAGACTGTATATCACCAACAGAAATAAAACTCGAGTTACGCCAAATGAAGTAACACAAATCCGTTGGACCTGATAACGTGCCGGCTGACATCTGGAAAATATTGGGAGAGGATTCACTACCCTGGCTCACAGATCTCTTCAATAGGATTTTAATACAGCGACAAATACCACACTCTTGGCGCAGGAGCTATCTTTGTCCCATATACAAAAATAAGGGCGACGTCGCTAATTGTAACAACTACAGGGGTATAAAGTTAACATCGCACACCCTAAAGCTGTGGGAACGAGTAATTGGAGCACGGATAACAGCGATTGCTAAAACCACAGAAAACCAGTTCGGCTTTACTGCAGGAAGATCTACCATAGAGGCTATACAGACTTTAAGAATACTTATGGACAAATATAAAATAAATAAGGAAAATCTGTATATGGTCTTCATAGACCTCGAAAAGGCATTCGATAGGGTACCGAGAAAGCTGGTATGGCAGTCGCTCCGATCGCAGAAAGTGCCTGAAGTTTACATTGACTTGATCCGAAACATGTATCAGGATGTCACCACCCAGATCCGTAGCACCGCTGGTATAACCCACCCGTTTAAAGTCGAAGTAGGAGTTCATCAGGGATCAGCTCTGAGCCCATTATTATTTAACCTGTGTATGGATTACATCACAAGAAACATCCAAAAAGAGATCCCATGGAGTTTATTGTATGCAGACGATATAGTGCTGGTGGAGAACAACGCATCAGAGCTCCAAAAAGTTTTAGACGGATGGGTAGCTGAAATCGAAAAACACGGTCTACGAGTGAGCCGCACCAAAACGGAGTTTATGGAATGCGACTTCGGAGGAACTGAGGAGGTTGGCTGCAATCTTGTAGTGGACGGCAATAAAATCCCAAATGTTTCGCGTTTTAAATACCTCGGCTTTATGCTAACAGATGACTCAAAAATCGATCGAGATGTGGACCATCGAGTTAATACGGCTTGGCTTAAATGGAGAACGCTGTCCGGCGTTCTGTGTGATAGAAAAGTGCCAATAAAAACTAAGGGAAAAGTATATAAGGCGGCCGTCAGACCTACCATGACATACGGTTCCGAATGCTGGGCAACTTTGAAGAAGCACGAACAAAAGCTACACACAGCAGAGATGAAAATGCTCCGTTGGGCAGGAGGCGTGACGCGCTTGGATAAAGTACGAAACGAATATGTAAGAGGTTCCTTCAAAGTTGCACCAATAGCCGAGAAGGTCAAGGAGGGGCGACTAAGATGGTACGGGCACGTCATGAGGCGAGACGATAGCTACTCCGTAAAAACAGTGCTGAACATTAGCACGCAGCGATCAAGAGGCAGAGGCAGACCGCCCGCCACTTGGTGGTACACTGTCGAAAGGGACCTAAAAACTCAGAATATCCCATTGTTGACAACCCAGGACAGACCGGCCTGGCGCAAACGCACAAGAAGGCCCGACCCCAAATGAAGTTGGGATTAAGGGCAGGAAGAAGAAGAAGGGGTTAAAAATGGGGAGATAAACTCTATAAACCAATTCACGCGTTGATCAAACATACTTGCGTAAAACTAAAAACACTTACTAATATAGTGTTAATATGATTTGCAAAAACTCCTTACCTTGTTCTTAAAGCCCTCGTCAGTTGTTGCATGACCACAGCATCTGAAGAAGCTGGGGTGGTGGCGTCTACTGCTAGAGTGCTGAGCACCCTGGTGTTGGGGCCTCCCGTGTCGAAGGAGAGGGGATACCCTGCGGTAACAAATAAACAGGTTCCTTACCTTGTTCTTAAGGCCCTCGTCAGTTGCTGCATGGCCACAGCATCTGAAGAAGCTGGGGTGGTGGCGTCTACTGCTAGAGTGCTGAGCACCCTGGTGTTCGGGTCTTCCGAGTCGAAGGAGAGGGGGTACCCTGCGGAAACAAATAGACACATTGAAAACAGTTCTAAGAAAGTAAGAATCAAAGAAAGTTACCGGCCTCAAGTATCTTGTGGCTTTGAAAGTGATTTACCCTGTCCCCTGAAGACTGTGAAAGGACGTTGTCGAACCTTAGAACGCTAATATTTTGTACCTTGGCGTGGAGTTCATTACACAACCGGAGCGTTTGCGGAAAAAACCTTCCGAAATATTGAGCTACTAGCCTGTTAGGATGAAAAGAGCGCCTTTGCATCGTGTGAAAGATCGGATACTTGTGAATACTAACTAACATTTCGTAACTGACAATTCGTAAACCGTATTGCATAGACATAAGGTCCACCAAGCGGAGCAAGTGGAGCGGTGGTGGCCGAGTGGATATGACGTCCGACTTTCAATCCGGAGGTCGCGGGTTCAAATCCTGGCTCGTACCAATGAGTTTTTCGGAACTTATGTACGAAATATCATTTAATATTTACCACTAGCTTTTCGGTGAAGGAAAACATCGTGAGGAAACCTGCATACATCTGCGAAGAAATTCAAAGGTGTATGTGAAGTCCCCAATCCGCATTGGGCTAGCGTGGGGACTATAGCCCAAGCCCTCTCGCGCATGAGAGGAGGCCTGTGCCCAGCAGTGGGACGTATATAGGCTGAAATGATGATGATGATGAAGGTCTACCAATAGTTAATTAAGTGTGTTAATGTAACATATCACTTGTTGTGTGTTGACAACCAGTCTGGCCTGTGATTCTGAGGCGATGGTCCCAGGACCATACTGGGACCATCATAAATAAATGCCCTTACTGGGATTCGAACCCAGGTTCGAATCCCAGTAAGGGCATTTATTTGTGTGATGAGTGTGATGACACTGATATTTGTTCCTGAGTCATGGTTGTTTTCTATGTATTTAAGTATTTATATATTATATATATATCGTTGTCTGAGTACCCACAACACAAGCCTTCTTGAGCTTACTGTGGGACTTAGTCAATCGGTGTAAGAATGTCCTATAATATTTATTGAATTACCTCTGACAAGATGTAGGGCCACGCTGGAGCCTGGAGCGATGTTCTGGAACATTTGCGCCACCTGCGCGTGTGACAGGCCTCGCACTCCTCGCCCTCCAACTCCGACGAGGACGTCTCCAGGTCGCAGGGCACCTGGTAAAGAAATACTCAAATATTAGTCAAAGAAAGTAGAGCTGAACTGTCGAAATATTATCATTAATTTAACCTCCGGTTTTTAGGGTTCCGTACCTAAAGGGTAAAAACGGGACCCTATTACTAAGACTCCGCTGTCCGTCCGTCCGTCTGTCACCAGGCTGTATCTCATGAACCGTGATAGCTAGGCAGTTGAAATTTTCACAGATGATGTATTTCCGTTGCAGTTATAACAACAAATACTAAAAAGTACGGAGCCCTCGGTGGGCGAGTCCGACTCGCACTTGTCCGGTTTTTTATGATTAAACTAATATACGGTCGAGTTCACTCATGGTTCTTTAAATTATTTCAGGCATCCCCAGGGGAATAATAATATTTGGTATGGTAAGATAATAAGAGGTATCATAATCTTTCTAGCGTTGTCTCGGAATTTTGATACATCTCACTCATTTTTAAAAAAGCTGCTAGCCACTGATCTGAGGTCCATTTATCGAAAGATATTAGTCTAATATTATTAGTGTGTTGTCATGGCAACCCATACCGTTCGAGAAATGGGGCCCTGCATTGCATGGGTATTAGTATAATTTTATTAGTCCACAAACTGTCAAATCGTATGGGTTTCCACAACAACACATTAATAATATCAGCCAATATTAGCCTAATATGGTTCGAGAAATAAAACCAACCAAACCAGACCAGAGGTGAAACTAGACCTTGTTGGGATTTGTTTACAATGTTTCTCTTTTCCTAAAAGTGACTGATGAACATCAAATGATATGCCATAGTAGTACCAAGGTTCCTTGAGAATGCAATGATGAAGAAGAGAAAATAAATCAAGTAGACTTACCATCAATCCACGCAGGACTGTTAGGCACGATACTCCTGATCTGTAGATATCCTTCAGTTTCCGGCAGGCCTTCAGCGCCAATCAATGTGAAGCCCAGACCCTGAAAAAAAAAATTGTCATGGTTTGTGTCAGGTAAGTAGCTCAATTTTTGAAGTGAAAACTTCTTTAGCGGCGCTGTGCACTTTTTGTGATGGGGAAAAATGTTAAACTCGCGACAGCAGACGTAAGACGCTTCGTAAGACGGACACGTGACCTGATCGAAAAACTGTTACAATGTCATTGAGTTTTCACTTCTGCCGGCACTCCCGGAGTGCAACCCGTTGTTTTTTTTTTCATGGTTTTGATACAAATAAGATCTGTGACATTTTTAGAGCATTTTTCGCAACTCAATTTTTAACCCCCGACGAAAGAAGAGGGGTGTTATATGTTTGAAAGAAAGAAAATACATTTATTTACGTCAAATCAAACCAGTTAAATTACAAACAAGACATAGATCAGATGGACGTTAAAAAGAGTCCCACCCACTCAGAGTAATGCTACGGTAAGCCGCAGCGCTGATTTTCAGTGGGGACCTATGTAACTTATAATTAACTTAAAACTAATAAGGAATACAGACAATACGTTTTGTTTGACGCCAATGTCCGTGTGTGGGATCGTAGCTCTCCAACCGATTATAGGGATAGCATGGTCAAAGTCTAGATCGAAAGTGACATAAGACGCACAATCCAACCACTCGCATAATGTATACAAAACTAACCTGTGTGCTTTTAGTAAGTGTGAGAGCGAATCTCTCGCCTCGCAGCTCTCCGGATGAACTTGATCCATTTGGCGGGCCGCCGTTTCCATTTTCTGGGCCAATTTTTTCCGCTGAAAACATGAAAGACATGAGCTAAGGTATCCATGAGAGCTCGCCCTCATGACATATTGTTCAGGGTTCATAGATCATAGGAAACAGCCGTGAATCAGGAACTATCTGTGTTCATCACACAAATAAATGCCGTTCAGAGGCAGGGTCACTACCCACTAGGCCAGACCGGTTGTCTGTTAATGTAGATTATTTGATATAAAGCAAATAAATAATTTATGATTTTATGATTTATAAGCAGTGATGGGCTGATGAAACTTTGAGAGACATATGCAGCTCATTTATCAAAAGAATTCGCTGATTGCTGTGATTGTGTTGGGTCAATCAACAAGTCAAGAAAGAAATCAAGTCAAAGCAGGCGTGGCTCACTTCCGTTCCACACCAATTTTGGTGGCTAGCCATAAGCCGCGCGTGGCGCTGTCGCCACCTAGCGGCCATATCTGTCCTGATCGTAACAGACGCGTTTTGTTAGAGAGTGAGTCTCTGTACCTAGTACTATTATTTATTCTGTGGTAAAAGGTAAAATTCGGTCTATTTTTACGTGTGGAACAGAAAAGAACTAAAGTAGGTAAGTGACGCTGATGCGAAATAGATAAGAAGCAAGGACTTGCATAATTTATTTACTAAATTTTACTTCTTTTGTTTGAAGTTAAAATGCAAATTGGCCAAGGTAAGTAAAAATTGTTTTAGTATTTTTATAATGGTATGTATAGACAAGGACGGGTCAAGGCCGGGATACGTGGAAAGGGAGGAGGGAGGCCTTTGCCCAGCAGTGGGACACTCTAGGCTCATATAAAAAAAAATGTATAGTCAAAGAAATTCTAAGACTTAAGAAAATAATACAAAATACTGAAGCATGAAATTTTACATGAAGTAGTTGGTGCTATAAAGCGCTTTACGTTTTGTGGTAACTTGATTGACATACCTATTCTATTATGTATTAGATTGTGAAGCGCCATATACTTCAACTATAAAATTTGCGGCAGCAACATTTTGTAGGTAAATCTTAGTATTATAATTTTTACCTCGTAACCTCCTAGCCTGAAGCACGGGGTTCTCATACTGCGTCCGCCTGTTGATATGGTCCACGTAATACGAGCCATATCTCTCGTCCGTGACCCTCTCCCACCCGTATGGCAGCTCGTCTTCTCCACATTCTCCTAGAGAGTGTTTCCGGACCCGAGCAAGTCTAGGGTCGAGCCAGTGAGAAGTGCCGGTATTGTGACTGCAAGGGAATTTTAAAATATTATTTCATCATGTCTATCTTCTTAGCATTGTCGGCTTTTCGTCACAGCTTATTAAGGAAGCTTATAATGTATGAACATTTTCATGTATCTTTATGTATTAAAATCATTAGAGAAACGGCATCAGCCTAATATAGGCAGTATAAACCAAGGATGACTTGAGTAAAAAATCTTTTGCAACACCAACTATGGTAAATGCAATATTGTATGAGTGGGCAATTTTGTCTTGCAATATTTGTATGTTAGTCTGTGAGAAGACTGATGACATGTCTCACGTGTTGTTGGACTGCGTCTGGAATTCGGATTTGAGAAAAAGAATTTTTGGAAGTTTGGGTTCCATGCACAATGGGCAGATCAATTGTTGGTTGGCAGAACCTTTATCTGACAAAGCAATCAGTGTATACCACTTTATTGATCTCTCCCTTGAGTAGGGAACTATGAAAGCACCCATGAGGCTGACATGTTCACCTAGAGTGTCCAAAGCCTCAATAAAAAAAGATAAAAAAAAAAAATTGTATGTATATGGAGCATTTTTATACTGCATGCATTTGTAGCAAACAAAGTGTATTATTATTCTAACCATTTAAATGTGATATTTCACTGTGAAATTGTACCTTTTAGTCGTAATTTTACAATAACAAGTTACGTGAGACTTTATACTACTACAAATCCTATAAAAACCTATTCAGCAATAAAATCTATCTATAAAATGTATTAGTTATTTCATATGTTCAATAACACCAGTTCATGGGCTATTTTTGGTATGCTTGAATAATATTTACACAAATTATGTAAACAAGGCTTACCAGTCTAACAATGTTAGTTTCTGTGCAGCATCTATACTAGAGAGTAAAAATAACTGTGTGAAACACTAACTTTGAAATAGTGCACAAAAGTAGTACCTATGAAACTCTATTCAAATCTGATAATAAAATGTACTTACTCTATAAAATACGCCTCTCCTGAAGGTGTAAAAGCCTTCTCCCACATCGGAGGTAAAGGTCCCAAGTTATATTCATCCTCATCTTCTCTTTTAAGCCCCGCTTCACCAGGCCTAACTCCCACTACAGACCCTCCAACTGTGCCCGCTGTCCCTGAACTGTGTGTTGAAATATTTGCTGAAGACAGCCTGTCTGAATCCATTGATATAGGGCTACTGTTTCTTGTGAAATATCAAAAATACCACTTCATTTTTCGGCAAGGCAAAATACCATAAATAATACTGTCTGAGTATACTTTTTAACTGTTTTTTTTTTATCTTGCCTGCTTCCAGCCAGTAATTTTTTAATAGTGACGCATTCGGCACAAATAAAAACAAAACAAAATCTGCATTCCAATCAACACTTATGACTCATTTTTGGATTTTGATGACTCCTCACAGACTTGTACGATCGCGTTCCACCTGTCTCGTAACACAACAAGCATGGGTAACTAACAGGATTTTCATTATTTAGTCGTTCAACCGTGTCACGATTGTTCACTCGGTGCGTTGCAGCAATCGACATAATATCTGCACTGCAGGTGCATCGTAACGTACAAACGGAAAACGAAAACACACGCTCCCACGATCCCGTATCACTGTTATAACGGTTAATTAGATAACATAAAACTGTTTTTCAATTCTAGATCGACTCAATTAAGATAACAGATTACCATTCTCACGAAAACGGGTATATTATTCAATGGAATAGTTTTTGAAAGTACGATAAGTGCAACAAGTGAAGTGAGTAAGCACACAACTACAGCTGTTTATGTGAGGGAATGCTAATTAAATTAATGACACGTTGATGAATTTCGAAGTTACTTGTTCCAAATGTTCAGTACACTACACTTTTTGGGTTTTAGCACAAGTTTTATGTTATTTTCACTCATAAATCTTTAAAATGCGGGCCGGAAATTCGTTTCACTTCACGGCTCAGCTTCACACCCACATACACATACGAGATACGATACGAGTTTAATAAATACACACTTGATGTGACAGAGACACACGTATTTCGAATACCTCGAAATACTTTAATAAAGCGTTAGTGGGAGAGAGATAGACTACTTAGGAATGTCGTTTCTCAGGCGTATTCCTTTTACACTTACAGTTATAGTGTAATTTGCACAAAAGAGCAGTAATTTGTTTACTTTAATAATTCTACAAACAAAATAATAAATTAGTAACATATTTATTGCTAAATAATTTTAAAAGGAATTTGATAATGTTTTTCTGTATGCGCTGTTAATTAAGTGTCTGAAACTTACTTGCCTAGTTCGTGATATTATCAACAGAGGGCGCTGTTGAAAACGGTTACAAACTGAAGAACAATTGTTTTTTTTAGATAAGACGAACACATGCTAGTTTTGTGTTTATTTTTTTAAAGTCTGTTAACCGTGGTTATGGTGTTGACATTAGATCCCGTAAATGCTCATCACTTGTCACAGCATGTGTTATGATTGTTAGGAACAAGCAAATTGATTTACTAATATCTAGTTCTTCTATTCGCCGCTAGATGGCAGTAGAACGTTGAATGTCCTTCGATTAATACGTATAAACTACGTACGGTACGGGTGTACCAGTGAGCCTAGCCAAGATGCTTATCGTTTGCGCAGTAGAGAAAGGGTAATCTCTCTCTCTATCACTCTTCCATATCAGTGCGACAGAGATCTTCTATCTCAGATAAAAAAGAGAAACGATCTAATCTATTCAACCACTATCAGATATACTATTCAGGTACAGAGAGTCAGAGATCCACCTACTGCTAGGTAGATCATAAATCATTTATTTTTCGTGATAAACTTAGTGTACATACAAACGTAACATTACTAGCAAAAGGCAGAGCTTTGTAAGGGCTCGCGGAGTTTTTCTACCTAAACGTACCGGACCGCGACTTTGATCCAATCCAAGGCTTGTTTCATGTTCGATCGAGTGGGTACGTAATAACCCCGGTTGCTGTCCGGTACGCCTGTCTGTTACAGCTTTTACTTTGTCCATTAAAAACGTGTCCAGACGACAAAATCAAATTGCCAATATCATACACACGTAATATACAATTTCATAAGTAATTCATAAATAATATTTGTTTTATTACATCCTACACAATCGCCCAGTACTTTTTGTAAGGAAGGAACTGGCTTTCCTACATAATGTTGGGTCAGCGAGCCAATGTCCTTGAATTTAATTTTTGCGTCCACTCCACACAAAGCGAAAAACTATCCCGTCTGGACACACACACACACACACACACGCACACACACACACACACCCACACCCACCCACAGAAACACACACACACACACACACACACACACACACACACACACACACACACACACACACACACACACACACACACACATTTTGCAACAAACCTGAGTTCCACTAGGTACTGCCAGGGTTCAGCATCAGCTCTATCTTGGGTACTGCTCTCCCAAATGCTCATAAAGACGTGTCGATTACTCGATTGACTAAGACAGCGTGTGCCTGTGTTGCACCAAACCTGAGTTCCACTAGGTACAGCCAAGGTTCAGCATGGTTACTACTTTCCTAAGTACTCATCAAGACGAGTTGCATGACCAAAACAGCGTATGCTGTTGTATAAAACCCGAGCTCCACTAGGTACTGTCAGGGTTCAGCATCAGCTATCTTGGGTACTGGTCTACACAGTGATCACATGACGAGTCGGATGCCCAAAACAGCGTGTGTCTATATATGTTCCACCAAACCCGATCTCCACTAGGTACTGCCAGGTTTCAGCATCAGCTCTATCTTGGGTACTACTCTCCTAAGTGCTCATCAAGATGAGTCGGATGACCAATGTGCCTTTGTTGCACCAAACCTGAGTTCCACTAGGAACTGCCAGGGTTCTGGGTCATTTTGTTGAACTGCACGCCGACGTTGCAATTGGCGTGCAGTCGGCGTGCAGTTCCCATACAAGTTGCAGTCGTGTATCGGCCCTAAGTCACTGAACTGAAGTTTGTATTAATATGATCTTTATTTATAATTTTAGCAGTTCCAAGCAATAACTATATAGTAACACTAAAGGCGCCATTCATTAATTACGTAAGACAATTTTTGTCAGTTTATGACCCCCTCCCCCCCCCCCCCCCCCTGTGTATATTACCATATATTACGTAAGAATCTAAAGGAAAAAATGAGTAGGTACACGTTTGGTTTGTTTTAGTGTTTATTTTTCAAAAAAACATTTTTATGAATGCAGTTTATTTGTACGTACGTTTGTACAGGACAAAGGTACTTGAGCTCGTTTAAGCTAACTCTGCACCGTGTTTGATAGCATAGATTGTGGAAGTATTATTATTATTTTAAACGTCATAATTTCATAGAAATTAAAAAAAATCGCATATTTGTGATCTTACTTACGTAAGATCTATGAAAACCCCCTCCCTCCCCCTAGTAAGAAAAAAATGGAAAAAATATGATATGTTCGATCCCCCTCTACCCCAAAATCGTCATACGTAATAAATGAATGGCGCCAAAACTGTTTCTCGAACTGAAAATACCCGATTTAAGTTTGCTAACACAACATGACTGATCAGTTCATCAGCGTCACAAAACATACGAGTAAATTGACCTCCGCAGTGAATATTATACATCAAGATTGATTGTTCTACGAGTATAGTAGGTATTCACAGAAACTTAATTGCTAAATTGGTAATCAAACCAAGCGAAGCGAGGTAGGTCTGAATCCAAAATTTTAACCCACTTTTGTATTCATCGTTGTTAATGGCGTAAGCGCCATCGACATTATTGAAATTGAAAACACCACATAGGTATCGTTGTCTGAGTATTACCCACAACATAAGCCTTCTTGAGCTTTTCTGGGGCTTAGTCAATTTGTATAACAATGTCCAATATTTATTTATTTATTTACTACTAACGCCATCTGTTAGAGCAGTTAGAGCAATAAATAATTAACATTAGCTCGAATGTTAATTCATTATTTTGCCAACAGATGACGCTAGTAGTAATACAAAGTGTTATTACATTATTTTATTTTTTTAAGTTTATAAAATGATATTTTTAATACAGTTGCTCAAAAAGTGCTACTTTACGTAGCTGTTTAGCGTGCGGAAAGTTGGTTATCTCGAACTAGTGCTTTTTACTTTTCCAATTTTTTTAAATTTATACTTGTTCCAATTCACGACTACTTAGTGATGAGTGTTAATATTCGTTTCCTTTAAACGTCGTAATCAGCATAAAAACCTACTGTTAATGTAAGAATGTGAAAAATATACATATTTCATATTTTAATACTTACCTCTTCATCATTATAACACGTTTATTTTTTAATATTGAATATTGAAAATTCCGTTCTTAATAAGTTGTTTGAATGGAACGGAATAGCTGCCAAACGCCCATAGATATAATATACTTAAAGACGACGTCTAAGCGAGCTGTCACTGTTACCACTTTTGTTTAGTGTACGATTAACAATGTTTTACTTATTTTTTCGCAACTGTATTAAAATGATATTTTTATGTTTGATAACACATCCTGACATGAATTTAAATTACTATGTTAAATCTCAAACCTAACAGTGCAGTAGTTTTTCCGTAAAGTGTACCTACCACAAGAATGCATAGTTTGTCGAATAGTGATAGGGCTCGCTTCGCTCGCCCTAATAATTTATAAGGTTTAAGACATACGTAATTACATATTGTTTACCACGAAATGGGCTCGCCTCAGCATAACACTGCACGAGATTCAGCGCTGATCTTTGGTAGGTATATGTACATATACCCCTTTTCTTCACTACACCACACTTTTCGGTCCTGTGTTTTAAGGTAGGTATAGGAGTCGAGCAGCAGACGAATTGCCTGACTGTAAGCGATTACCGTCGTCCGTGGACACCTGCAACCCCAGAGGGGTAGCAAGTGCGTTGGCGTTTTTTAAAATGAGATTACGTTCTTTTTTGTAGGTAATAGGTAAGCTACCTAAAAGTATTCAGCTACTATCAGATACTATTCAGATACATCAGATCCACACACTGCTGACTGCTCTCTATTTTCGGTGATGCTGTACTAAATGTACTAATGTCGTCCAGTGTTCCGGCAGATATCATCTCACCATCTGGTTGATGATCTTGGTCTCCAAACTGATTTTTTTACCCACTTTGTCCACCATTCCTCTATTGTTCCTTCTCGCCAAAGTGCCTGCCTTGCCTATTACCACTTTAACTGTGCTAATTGCTTGCCGGCCCGGCCTTTCGAAATATGAAAATTGAATTACGCTCAAAAATATAGAAAATACCTACTTAAATGTAACCTTCGTCTGATTGCCTTTATATTGCACAATTGAAGTAGTAAAACATGACTTTAGCTTTACCTATGCGCGACTTGGTATTAGGTAAAGGCATGCGTTTTGCAAGTGTCAGAAAAAGCTTAATCTAGAATATCTAGATTGATGACAACGTACGCATAAAGGATGACTCACGCTAGACCGGGCCGGAGCCAGGCCGGAGCTTCCGGCGTTTCGTGTTCTATGGAAAGCACCACGTGATCACCGATCAGCCATCATAGAAGATGACATGTCAATTGCCTGGGCCCGGGCACGGCCCGGTCTAGCGTGATTCGTCCTTAACGCTGTAACTCCTGCAACCTAATTACAAGTGAAAACCTAAAAATAATTTTATGATGTTATTATTTCCATGCAACCGGGCGCGCATGAATTATGTCTCGTATTCAAAAATATACTGCACCGCCATTTCACCCGCGCCACCTAAATTTTATATTCCACCACGTGAGGCTTGGTCAGTAGTCACGTATGTTCGCTGGCAGAGCAGACTCCTGCGATAAAAATTAGCCCCAGCCAAAATCCGGACACATAAAATCGTTAATAAATTACACGAACTAGTTTAGCGGAATTGTAATCCGAGCGCGATTTCCCGCCAAATTCAGAACTTTCCCGGGCTTTTTTCCCGCCGTCTTGTGATCGTCAGATTTTTTTCAAATACCGGAAGTAAGTGCATTGGAATTTCATAAACATCAAGGTGCTTTTTTCAGTGCTGTGTCAGTGATTTTTATTTTTAAATCTTCCTGAACGGTAAGATAATGTTTTGTTTGTGAGAATTAGCTTGTTTGCCAGAGCTATTTAACGATGCTAATTATTACACAGAAATACATTAAATTGGGCTTGGCAGATCTGCTGGATTTCGCGCGAGATGTGGCCGGCCGCGTATATTAAACGCTAGACCATCGAGAATGTCAACTTGTGACGCAATCGGTTACCGAAATCTTGCTATTTGCGGGCTTCATCCGTTATTTTGAAATTGCACGTGATTTTTTTCCGTGTAGGTTGACTTTTATTCATGATACATTTTATTGGCTGAATAACGAAGACCTGAGTCATCAAAGTCACGATGTCATATTCTCCATTACCTTTACCTAAACGTAGATTGCAATGTTGATGGATATACAGGGTGTTTGGTACATCGTTTGCCAAATTATAACGGCAGATAGGTTGAGTCATTTGCTATCTGCTCATGCCTAGAAAAAAAAATTGGCCATGCTTTTTTTTACTACTGCGCAAGTAAAATTTTTTAAAATTTGGCTGTTTCATACATTTTGGCTGGTCCATTTTCTATGGGAGGGTAAATTTTTTTTACGCTATTTCGGGTTGGTCCCATAATACTTACTTAAAAATTGCTCAGTATAATCCCAAGACCTCCATGGCAACGGGAATGTAGATATTTTTTTGGCCACTCTGTATAATGCTGGGACGATCTTGTATGTTTATTTAGGTATGTTGCCATCTGGTTTACTAAATTAATTTGTTAGAAATAGGGCAAGGATAAATTTTCGCAACCATTATGCGGTGTTTCCTCGAAATTTCTTGACAATCATTAATAAATGTTTAGCTGAAATAGTGCAGCACATTGGAATGTGAGCTTGATTCATAACTGGAAAATAAAGTTGTCTCTAGTCGTAAATGTATGTTTAATGGCTACAATAAACACCTACCTAAAGAAGTTCTTGTTAGCATTAAGGATGAGTCACGCTAGACCCGGGCCGTGCCCGGGCCGAGGCATCCGACATGTCATTTTCTATGACGCCTGATCGCTGATCACGTGGTGCTTTCCATAGAAAACGAAGCGCCGGAAGCTCCGGCCCTGTCACGGCCCGGCCCCGGCGCGGTCTAGCGTCCTAAAATACTACCTACTTGAGCATTCGTGCATAAGTCAATCTCTGAGGCCGTCAGTTGGTATAAATGAAGTGTATATCTTTGTAAGTACATAATATGTAGTAGAGAGGCATATCTAAGTCTCTGTATTCTACTTTCAACCATTCAATCTATTAAAAGATGCATTTAAATCTCATTTCATTATCCTGCTAGTGTCAGCGATAAATCTGCGCCATGATTAATCAAAATCTGACAGGTCGACGGGACGGCGTGCTGTTGATGGTCGCTTTCGTGGAATTCATATTTGGAACTACGCTGATGTGTGGCGACGGATGTATTCCTGGATTATCCTGGATATAATGCAAGTCGAACGCCCTGGAGAACCAGACTATAGGAGAAAGCGTCTGTCTCTTTCCCTTCCCTTTATCCCTAACTAGGCGTGAATGAAATAATTAGCAGATATCAAATATTAAATAATTGCACGCTGGCCGAACGCCAGCGCCAGACACAAAGCTCATGTTTCGTGTTTGTCGTTTATCCGGACGTTTAGTGGCCTGTCCAGATATGAGGTGTCCCTGTCCATAGAATCCTGCACTAGTAGCTTAGCACCAAACAAAAAAAAACATATGGTTGTCTGTAAAGTCGGTTTACTTTACGAAAGATAATTTTGCGTGATAACGTTATAAGAAAACATTACCAGTAATTACATTAACGTAACGTAACCATGGAGATCTGTCCACAACGTTACCAAGGAGATCTGTCCACAACGTGACACTTTTTTGTGCATGCTACCGGTGTTCATCGATTTATAAGACGTTATCACTAGCGATAGTGGTACACCCCGAAATTCGGGAATCAGCTGCAAATGTTGTTAAGGGTATGAAAATCGGCACGATTAATCTTTAGGCCATTTGAATCAATTTGACTCGTAGCACCAAAAAAAAAAACAAACGGAAAGGAGTTATGACGTCATCTTTTTTTGTATGGAAAATAAAAAAAATTTGGTCAGAAACCCATCGTGTGTGGTATTAAATGAAAGGGCATTTTGAGCCGGTTCTAAATATATATCACATTATTATATTTCCGTCACTTGCATCATCATCATCACACAAATAAATGCCCTTACCAGGGCTTGTATATATGTGTATATGGGCATTTATTTGTGTAATGATGATGATGAACACACAAATAAATGCCCTTACCAGGATTTGAACCGGGGACCTCCTGCTTCATAGGCAGGGTCACTATCGACTAGGCTAGGAGGCCGTTTCATCGATAGATTGATAGATCACAATTTGTAATAATAAAAAATAAAATAAAAAATACTAAAACTAAATATTTTCGAAATTAATTTCTTGGGCTTAGATATGGGGATATTGGGTATTACTTGAGGTATATTTTACAAAAAATAATTCAACGGTTTCGTATCTGGAGGAGCTCAAACTTGGTATGTTTTGTAAATTATTTTAATTTTAATTGAATGCAAGTGACGGAAATATAATAATGTGATATATTTTTAGAACCGGCTCAAAATGCCCTTTCATTTAATACCACACACGATAGGTTTCTGAACATTTTTTTTTTATTTTCCATACAAAAAAAAGATGACGTCATAACTCCTTTCCGTTTGTTTTCTTTTTTTGGTGCGTGCTACAACTTGGTGGTCAAATTGATTCAAATGGCCTAAAGATTAATCGTACCGATTTTCATACCTTTAACCCCATTTGCAGCTGATTTTGGTCAACCGCTAGTACTACACGTCAAAAACAGGTGCCATAGGAGTGATTCTCAAGAAAGTGGCATCGACAGGTTAAAGTTAATGAAAAATTATTTTTTGTATTTTTTTTACTTTTAAGAATGAAAGATATGTTTTACTACTTCAAGTACCCCAAATTTTCAAAAGGGAACGGAAAATGAAGAAGTTATTTTCAAGATTTACAATAACCTATACATTGAACACAGGTTAAAGTTAAGCAGGTTACAGTGAAAAATACATTCTTTTTATTTTTTTCACTTGAACGGATAATAATACGAATGTCTTACTTTTAGCATAGATAAATAAACCTTCATACAATATTAAAATGATATTATTACATTAGGCCCCATACCAAATTTGTAATATAATCGAGACAAGTTAAAGTTAACATTCTGTTACAAACCCCAGATTCCTGCCTTTAACCACTTGTCTCTACGAAACTACGGGGTCTCACTTGGGTCATGATGGTACCCTACGGTGGTTAGCTTGATACTTACCTAATATTTTGCCATAGTTATGATCTAAATAAAATTTTCTGTGTATGAGTCAGATGCAATACCGCGGATGTACAGGTTACAGTGAAAATATCCTTGGACAAACTTCCTGCGTGAATATTATTGGAAAAAAAATATATATAAGGCCTGTGCAATGTACATTTTAAAAGGTATTGTTTATGTTATTATATAGCATGATATTTTATTTACATGAATTGGTGCTTATAAAATCTAAAGAACTAAAACTGGAAGAGCGATGCTTTTGGAAAAGACAGGTTACAGTGAAAAGTGCTACTCTTTATTTTTTATAAATACAGGATGATTCAGGAGACGTGAGCAGGACTAACACTGCGCATTTCGTAAATTATAAGCAACTGTTTCGTATCAGTATTAGTGAGGTTAACGTTAATTTTCTAGTCATGTTGAAAAAAAAAATGTTATTAATTTATTTACGACATGCATGGTCACCTTAAAATTAGAATACTAAACTACCGATATTCTGTGTCAAATTGTATGTCATCACTGTCATCACGGTCTGGTTACTTTTGAAAACTCGTATGTCACTCAAGTTGACAGTTGATTTTCTTCGTAATCAAAATGCTGTCATTACGGTTAAAGAGGTTTTATGTTTATTAATTAGGTCTTGTAGGGTGACCATGATTGTAGAGAATTAAATTTGCCCTGACCAAAAAGTTAAAAAATAGGAAAAAGTGTGGTTGTTTCACCTAAATACGACGGTGATCGATCAATTCTCAGTTACTGAGTGTGCAGGATTAGACCTGCTCACGTCTCATGAATCACCCTGTATAAGTAAGTATTTAAATAAAAATAATGACTTGGCCTCGATAAACATTGTTTTAGTTTATCTAGATACACTTTTGTTTCATATGAAAAAGAGCAAATAAACATACATTCAGTTCAAAAACTCGATGACAGGTTAAGATGCCACTTTTTTGAGAATTACTCATAGACAGTAAGTACCTACTCGTATTCTATGACTCTAATAGAGATTCCGGTACTGAAGTCGAAAGTGAAGGGCGTCTCGGCGTAGTCCCAATTTTCCTCTCTGGATATCAACATTATAGAAAATGTTATGACACATTTATGGAGACGACATAAAGATAATGCAATAATAGACGTCATTATCTTATTGTACAAAAGGATTTCGACTGTAGCGCTAATCTAATGCGGATTGGAGACTTGCTCATTTAATAAATCAAGTGTTCTCATTCCAGCGTTTCGAGTACCATTGACCGGGGTGACTTTCAAATGCAGGGGCGACTTTAAAATTCTAGTTTTTAAGCCATAATATATATTTATAAATGCGAGATTTTTTACAGTAGGTGAATATGAATATATAGTAATCTAACTAGTTACAGGAATATTTCCAGTAAATAATGAATAATGGTAATTCTATAGTCGTTTTAAATCTATCAAAGTAACCCCAAATTTTCCAAAGTCACCCCGGTCTACGGTACTCGTTTATTTAGAACTTGATTTTGTTTACATTACATCTCGTGCTAATATATTGGAATGTTGAAGCCGAGTTATGTGCGGTTTTGTAATTTACCTGCTACTGCGAATTGAGAATGTTATCTCTCATTAACACATTGGACAGTCTGCTGAGAGACGCAGGTAAATGGAAAGGCTCATGACATGGCATCACGTCGGCAGCCGATGATTTTGTTATACTACGTTGGTGGCAAATCAGCATACGTCCCGCCTGATGGTAAGCAGTCTCCGTAGCCTATGGATGCCTGTAACTACACGCGCGTTGCCGACCCTAACACTCCGCACCCTCGTTGAGCTCTAGCAACCTTACTCACCGGCAAGAACATAACCTAAGTATTATTATTTCTCTAAAAAATCCGCATAATCCGCATATCGATCTAAAAACGATGAATTTTCATAAGATTACAATGAAGATCGATATCTTGTGCCGTGTTTAGTGCACCACAAGTAAGTGTCTCTAGTGTTACAACAAAATGTTAAGGGCGACTTTCCTTTCTTAAGAATTACCCCATATGCTCGTGACGTATGTTATGTTATGGCACTACATTTGAAAATGAGACCAACATGACCCACATATATTATAAATATCACAAATTACAATTTGTGATATTATATTATACACGCAAAATGCGAAGTGTTCCATAGACAGTCAGTTACTGAGTGAGTGAAGGATTTTATTTCTGAACGTTACGCGGCTGTTTGTTTTCTAAAATCTAAACAATGGCGCACTCGAGTTGGAGTCAAGGCCGAGAGATTAGGAAAACCGTCCAATTTGCTAAATTTATGAATTTATCAGTTTCGCGATAAATTTTTAACCAACCTCTTAGACTGTCTACAAAAATGATCCAAGTTCAGTAAAAAAATTAAAGAGTCTATTCGTTTTTTTAAGCGTTTTAACAGCTATGATGAGTCATACGCGTAGGTAACTACTTAGTAAGCAAAATTTTAAACTAGGGTCCTATTTCGTCGCCACACTGACAATAAAGTAGGTACTGAACTTAGTCCGTTCGATTAAGCACATCTACGTAGAGTCAGACCAAGAAAAGTCTGTAGCGGATTTGATAGCCCACGCAGTGCAAGTGTTATTTTAAACGTCAAACTTCTATGAAATTATGACGTATAAATAACACTTGCACTGCGTGGGCTATCCAATCCGCTGCAGACTTTTCTTGGTCCGACTCTAACTCTGGTACACAATGCAATTATTAATACCATCAAGCTGGTCGAAGATGAAGAACTTGTAGGAACTTCGAGTTTGCGCTTGTTAGTAAGAGGTACAATTTTGATCCGTTCGTCGGTCAGCAACAGAAGTTGCTAATCGGGCGAGGTGTTCAAAATTACCTTGACAGGCTCTTATTCTCTTAACAATAATGTCGCGTCGCAATAAAATCATTTTGAACACCTTGATGGCCGCTTATTAGTAACTTCTGATGCTGACTAACCTGACTTTACGTAGCCGGCAATAAAAGACGCAACGAAATGGGAAATGTTGACTAAAGGCCGTCGCAACCAATGGCATGCGATTTTAGGTAAGTGGTGGTTAAGTAGGAATGACGAATTCAATCGATCGACCAAATGCCACAGTGGCGTCATGGAGAAATAACTCTCTCTCCTCCTAGGTAGGTGGTGGCGGGGTCAGCTTTCCTGCTTAACCTTCTTCACTTCACCCTGTCCACGACTCCGTCCTCGGATAACTTGCACTCGCTCCACGTCCTTTAGCACTACATCCTTCCATCTTATTCTAGGTCTGCCCCTAGATCTTCGACCTGGGATGGAAAGTTGTAGTGCCAAATTTCCTACGTAGTCAGAAGGCCTTCTCTTTACCTTACCATACCATCGCAGCCTGCTCTCCTGCATTTTATCGGCAATGTCGCGCACGCCCAGTTTTCCTTGTACCTACGTACTCGTTACGGAGAAATAACACTTACCTAAATTAAATTGAGTTTATCTCAGCCTATGCCATGTTATATTCTGGTGGTGCATGGATCATAGTTAGTTGTTATTTAGCGCTGCGCACAGGCAATCATTTACTGCGGCACGAGCGCCGGGCGGGTGCGCATGAGTTATAGCCACCGCCGCGACACTATTCTCCGTGTTCTTGTTCTAACAGCAACTTTGTACAAAGCACAGAATAGCACGAACGTGTGGGAAAAAGCATGAACCGCGTATGAACATTTTGTTAATATTTTCCACACAAAATAACAGGTGCAGACGACATTAAGTAACTTCAAAAAATGTGACCTAATTTAGGTAATTCAAAGATGACGTTCCTAGAAATTGATCTATGTACCACCATCACCATCTAAGAAATGTAGGGTAGGTACAATGCAATCTCTTCCAGCTAACTTCCGAGCAACTGAGTGGAAAATATTGAGGAGATCCTTGGAGTATACCTAATACCTAAGTTCTAAGATCTAAGTCTGATGATACTAAATTCTCCCTCCTCCTTGAGTCGTATTCCTCATAGCTGAGGGTCGTGACCTCAATAAATTACTTTTCGAACGATTGCTTTCCACGTGTTTCGGTCTTCGGCAGTGTGAATGGCCTCGTGAACTTTCTTGCCGGAGTTGTCACTGATTTGATCAGTCCATCGCATAGGACTTCTTTCTCTTCGATGTCCCTCTTTTTTTCCTGTCACCAGCATTTTCTCCAGAGTGTCGTGTCTTCTGGCTATGTGACCGAAGAAGTCAAAGATTCTGCTACTAAATTCCAGCCGCACAATAATTACGAAATAGGTTAGTAAAGTTCTCCGCCAGACGTCGTTATTACGAGTGTGTTAGTCACGCGAATTCACTGTCGCTTTTAGTACAGCGGAAATGATCTCGGCGCTCCGAGGATGCAAGCTAAATATTAAAGTGTTTGAAGATTTACCTTGTTGAAATATATTAGATACCTAGCCAATGGGTCAAATACATTTTAGAAAAAGGTCACTTCTATGGACAATACCATAAAATATACTGTGTTAACAATATTGGCTGAAAGATAAAGATCCTCAGCTTCGTCGTGCTATAAACTGAAATAGATTTAATAGATGTCATGTTGTCACGCACTAAAGAATAAGTGGCTGGTGGCTGAGGCCGGAATCCAACCGGCGTCTGAAGCTTACGCGCCACCTAGGTCGTGGCTACTAGGCCACTCAGCCCGCGGCTAGAGGACTTGGTCACTTTTTCTTTGGTTATGAATGACATCTATATTTGAGTTTATAATTTATTCCTACTATTTTATGTCGCACCAACACCTTATTTCGGATTACAATCCATACATTGCAATAATTACATTACATACCTCTACATAACTAATACAATGAATTAAATTAAACTTAAACTATACTGGGTCAAGCAGATCTTGTCAGTAGAAAAAGGCGGCAAATTTGAAAAATGTAGGCGCGAAAGGATATCGTCCCATAGAAAATTTGAATTTCGCGCCTTTTTCTACTGACAAGATTTCTTAAACAACTAAATTTGCCTAACAGCACCTCTATGGTCCATGTGCATAGCGTTCCATTTGAGCACTATTGGACACATTGTCAATAACAGTGTTCAGAAGGCTGCTGGGGCTGTCCTTAATACGGCGCATCAGGGGGGGCCACTGTCCCTCCTCCTGATGCGCCTGAACCTGACTTTAGAAAAATCATTTTATTTTTTTGTTTTCCCCATGGATCAGTAGAACTGTTCAAAAACTTTTAAAAATAACTAATTACAAATTTAAAAAATATCATTTTCACTTCTCATGCTCAAAAAGTGCACATTTATGTCGTGCGTAGACGACATAAAATCGCATTTTATGCTCTAGAACATGGCGCTCTCCCGATCGGCGTGCCCCGCGCCTCCGACCGGCCCAAGAACAATTTTCTTTAGTCTTGAATAAATACGTTAAAATAACCTAAAATATTTGATTTTTTGTATATTTTCCTCGCAATCGAAGTGAAAAGCAGAGTGTACAACAAGGGCATAAATGTCCATTTTTACCCTCGTCTACTATTTTGGTCTTCGCTTCGCTCAGACCGAAAAATTGCCTCGGGTAAAAATGGGTCACTTTATGCCCTTGTTGTACAATCTACTATTTCCCTCGCGACTCAACTGCGAAAGCAATTAAACATTCAAATTTGAAATTCCCTATTCCCTTTTGTTTTTACTTCCAACTGTGTCAAATGAGATGGCGATTAAACTAATCCTGACATAATCTGGGTGTAAACCCGAATTTTCTTATAACGATGCCCGACCGAAGTATTAATAGCCGCCAACGTTCCTGGTGTTGGTACCGTTGATATGATATTTTAAACCTATACTACAAGTACCGTCGCGTAGACGTACGGGTCCTATGCGCGTATCCGGGTCCTGACAAAAGTTAAAATAGTGTCTGTGGTTGTGATTTTGCGCGCGGTAAGTTTTTAATTTTTTTTTTAATTTAAGGTTTTGTTGTGAGGTTTTTGTTGCCTGTAATTTGATGCTGTTAAGTTGGTAACTAGTGATTGTTGCCTATATAGTGCTAGCAATGAGTATCATGTGACTAAGCATGTGACAATAATAACGAAAATCTGTGTGCCTATTTATGCCTTCAAAGTCTTGCAACAAAGTTCGTGGTCATTTATTTCGTTTGACCTATTCTGTCGCAATGTTATGACAGTTGTAAAGTAGTGTTTTATACGAACACTAAATACGAAATATATTGCAAGTGCTAGTATAGAAAATCTATCACAGTTTAATATTATCAGGAATAAATGTTAATAAAATAATAACTGCTTTAGTACACTTTTCCATCCGGAAGACGTTTTCTAATTTCCTAATAAATTTGGGTTTATTTCGCCTGAATATATATATTTTTTAATAATTAACAGGCACTTGCTGCTATACTTACCTATACAAGGTGTAACAATAATAGTGGGGACCCGTTTAAGGGTATATTCGGTATCGTGTTCTGACTAGGAAATAGTACATTATTGTCGAGGCTCGGAAGTAGCTACTTGCAGGCTGAGGATTCGTTTTAAACGGACGACCTTGGGAGTCCGTTTAATTGAATCCGAAGCCAGCAAGTAGCCTTCCAGCCGAGTCATATATAGTGCTTTTCTCAAAAATGGTGCAACAAATATAAATATAATAGGAATATTTTACAGAAGCAACGTTCTTACATATATATTTTCACAGAAAAAAGTAGAAACAATTGAAAAAGTTTGCTTTGCCGCCTTTTTATTTTTTAAATTTTAAAATAGAAGTCTATTTTTCTGCCGAAAATACGCCAAGCTATTTGAGGCAGCTAAATAGTCGCGATACCAACATTATAATAATTATTACTAATCATCTGTTTGGCTGTTTAATGGGCCTGTGCCTTCATTTGATATGGCCATTTAAACTTTTAAAAAGTTTGGAACTCGACAAATAATGGAATTTGTATGCAACATTGCAGTCCCAAAATCGAGACTGCAATGTTTTCAACTTTTTAATTTTTGACTGACCATAAACTCCGCACTTCGCGACCAAATTTTTATACGGCAACGTCGACTTTGCCGTCCATTTTTGAGAAAAAGTAGTTTTTTTGACCTGCTTACATGAATACCTTAATTTTAACTTAGTGACCTTTATAATTTACTTCTTTTAGTTTTTAGTTACCAATAGATTAGAAATTACTAAAATCTGTATTAAAACATTCAGAAACTTTTTAACCTCCGGGACAAATTTGAACATAATTTTGAGTTTAATTTAACTTAGTTTCGAAATTGCATTACTTACGATATTATATGTAGATACTTTCGCTTTAGAACCTTTTTTTGGATTTTTTGTATTTTATTCAAAATTTGATTATGTAACATATTGATGCTGCCTGAAATAGCTTTACGATGTCGAATAAGCAGTCCCTCAGGACTCTACAATAATTTATATTAGGTTCAATTGTATTCATAACTGATCTAAAATACCTAAATAGAGATACCAAATACAAATTTAGTTGTTTTTGCGAGTGACAATTAGGATGCATCACTAGTGTAACTAAATATTATTTATTTTATATAATATTCCGTCCATATTTTCTGCTTTGATTTTGATATAACTGTAACAGTTTAGGACTTTTGACCAAATAAAAATATTTGAATATCAGCTTCCTCTAAATACCAATTTCTACAACTTCTGTCAGCCCACTTAACATTTAACAAGGGCTATTGACCAATAAATATATTTTAAAACTTTTAGTCAGAAGTCACCTATAGTTATTAGTCAACAGGTCGCTGCCCCAATATTACAGGGTTCTATGTTACATTTTCAAGATAGTTGAAATTCGACTTAATGTCACTATGACAATGTTCAAATTTCAGTTCGATAAAAGTGAAACATAGAACCCTGTAATATTGGGGCAGCGAAGTATCATCGACATCATTTAGCACTCATTTAAAAACAACACGGCTGTCACTGAGCATCAAACGAACCGAAAAAAGAAAACTTCTTTTCAACTACCAGTTTATCTTTGCATGCGGCTAAACTTGGAACTAAACTAATTACGTACAAATTTTCCTTCATTGCGCAGACAGTGGCGCCGTGCTTGGAAATAGTAAGTTTGTCGCTGAAAAAAGAAAAAATAGAAATTCAGCTCGTTTCTTCGGGCGTGTCAGCGCCTGTCAAATTAAAATTTGACATTAGAATTTAACATTTGACTTTCGCTGTTTACTGTGAATTGCTTTTTTTCTCAGTTTGTAGGTACCAACTGAGTCATATTTGAGTGCAGTGAACGTTATTTAAAATGACGTTATTGACGTTTATATTCTTTTCATAAAAATTAGTTATTTACGATACAAGTGCGGAAAAGAGGAAATTCGAAACGAGTGGCGATAAATTAAAACACGACCGAAGGGAGTGTTTTAAATCGACATGAGTTGCGAATTACCTATTCGCACGCGTATTCGTACAACGTTTTACAGTACATATGGCCCTTTAAGCTTTTGACATATGCACGAAAAGTGCTATTTTACGCACTAGTGCGGGAAAATAGGACCATATGTTCTGTAAAAATAGTTTTGGTTGCTCAGTATGACCTAAACATTAATGGGTCTCTTTTTTTGCCTTTCGTTCTGATACATACTGTATACATATATATATCTTGCATATTTTATATGAAAAAGAGCGTATGTATGTACAGTGACTGTTAAAAATATAATCATTTTTGCGTTACATAATTATTACCACGTTGCAAAATATCTTTTCACCACACCAGCTCGGAAAGGCTCACTTTGCACTTCAAAAACTGATAGCAAAGTTGCATTTTATTCACATGTGAGGCAAAGTAATGAAATGCAAATTTAGAGTTTTTTTCTTATGTTTGCTGGTAGGATTGACTTTTAAATGATGATTTTGGTAGATAAATATTTAATAACATTCATTTGGATTTGATTTGGTTTGATTTTGTTTGATATTTTACATTTAATATTTGCTTCGGGTTGGTGTGGTGAAAAATTTTGTGTTTCACTCGAGGGCAAATTTTGTTTAACCCTCGTGCTTTGAAACCCTCGCAACGCTCAAGATTCCACTTCTCGAACCACTCGCTACGCTCGTGGTTCAAGTATGGAATCTTTCGCTTACTCGGGTATCAATATTAGCACGAGCGGTTAAACAACAACTTTGCCCCCTTGTAAAACAAATAACTATTGTCGGGTCGTGCCCGTTTGATCTTTGTCTGACAATTTATGTCGACAATGATATATTATAGATATATGTAGGTATCTGCTGTAAAATTTAAATTACATGTCTCTCTAAAAACTTGTCAAAAGATGACAATGACGAATATGACAAAGATTAATTTGTGAGAGGAGAAAAGTGCATTTAAAAATAAATCGTTAGTCATTCAATGTCATGGTCTCATGGACTTTTTACACTTATCATAAATATTCAATAAGGACAGAAATTGTGTTACTACCTACTTACAGTTTTTTATCACGTGAATAAACTTTAATTGGAACTACATCAAAATCAAAATACAAAGTAACTCGCAAACACTTAATTATTATATTCTAAAAGTAATTGCCAAAAAGAGTTAGAATAATAAATACATACGAGTATAATCATTGAGTATAATAGGCAACAATCACTATAAATACTTTTGATAGATTAATCAGTTAATTTATTAAATTAAAATTAGAATAGAATAGAATGCACGATTTCTAAACTTCATAGGTAATTAATTATAATATAATCCAATCAAAAAGCCAAACAATCACTTTTCCATGCAGTGAAATTGTTCTAACAATAGGTACGTGAAAAGGAAATCTTGACACCTAGGAATTGTCTGGCGGAGGGACAGATCTAAACCCTGTGGTATCATAGAACTTCTACATTTACCAATACCTATGTATGTATGTATGTATGTGTATATGTGTTTAAACACTTTATTTGTACATAAGAAAGATTACAAACACAATCAAAACAAAATATATACAATGTACAAAGGCGAACTTATCCCTATAGGAGATATACATAAGGGAGGAATTTCTCTGTGTCTCTGTTCTACCTCGCCTGTGACGTCACAGATCGAGCCTACGTAGCGACCTTAGGTCCAAGGACGGCCTTCGAAAGGGCACGGCCGCGGCCTTCGGCGAGGTCCTCCCGAAGGCTGTGGCCGTGACGTGAAGGCCGGATTTCGGGACGTGAAGGTCGAGGTTATCAGAATACAAGTTATGCGATACAAAGAAAATCGGTGTTCTACGCATGTTTTAGGAAAAAGTATGTCACAAACACGTCTAGAAAAACTCGAAGTTTGAAATAAAAATAAGTAAATAAGTAAAAATGTTACCTTTCATTATGTGCTAAAAACGTAGTAGATTTTGGCCTATAAAACTAGTAGTCGGGTGATCGCGGGATCTACTGGTCAGGACGTTAGCCGCGTAAGCTTAAGACAACGGTTCGATTCCAGCCTCCGACACCGGTGGACTTGGTCACTATTTCTTTAGTGTATGACATCTATTTCATGTTATAATTTATACAAAGTTTCATTTTTGAAACCTGAACGCCTAGTAAAATATTATTTATAATAAATATATGATAGTAAAATAAAATTGAGCCCATGAGCCGTGGCAAAATGCCGGAATAACGCGAGGAAGAAGAAGAAGAGAGTAAAATTAAATTTGACATACCTACTATGTTTCCCGTCCCAAGCGTTGAGGCGTGAAATAATAACCGATTACGCCGACCATTCGTCTTCCTCGCTCAGACATTACGCTCCAAAACAATTTGTTATAATGTTTCACTTCGATGAATCACTGTTTAGAATTTCTATCGGTGTCTTTAGACTTTCAGCAAAGAACAGCGGTCAAACTGTATAAATATCAATTTTATTTGAGCATTTATTAGATTGTTTGTATATTTGTTCAATGATAATGCGTATGCTCTCTGCCAATTTGTGTTTCTACTCAAAATAACACCGTATATAAGGTACGTACTAGTGCTCGACATGCTAATTCCCAATAGATGACAGCTTGATGCTGTCACCTATATTGACAATGATTTAAGTTTCAAGATGACATGTACTGGGACCATTGTCAATAGAGGTGACAGTAAGAGGTGTTATCCAGTGGGCATTAGCATGACGAGCACTAGTACGTTTACCTTATAAATTGGGTTTTGAACCTAAAGTTGTTGTCGACACATAAAATGAAATTTTAGTAGGTATAATACTGAATTCAGCGTTTTGCGTATTAATTATTATTATAGCAGCGATACATTAAAGGTGAGCAAATCGAATCATATCACAGCTGTAAGATAAATATTAGTGTTGGATCGAAAGGGCTCTCAGACTTCAGTAAACAGATTTATGATCGCTGTTTAGCGGATGATGTAACGGGGGCCGATTCTGTATTAAATATTTCATATGGTTTACTCAACAATTTTGATACGACCTCTAGTCGGGCCATAGATAGGCATCTCAAGACGTCATGCTCTTTTGCAACTCCACTTTTTTTAAATTTATTTATTCACTTTAAATTTTAATACAATTTTTACATGCATGCCACATGCCACTATTGGAAACCTCTAGGGTTTATGTAATAGTTGGCGAGATCGCGCGGTCCAATCCGCGTTTGCTTAATACTATTATTACATGCTTAGGGGCTATTCATAAATTACGTCATTTCAAATTAGGGGGGGGGGGGTCTGAACATCGGATGACGGTAGCATGAAGCAGGAGGAAATGGGGTCATTTGAAGCATGATTTTTGGATGATTATAGGGGGGGTCAAAAATCGTCAAAAATCGATGACGTAATTTATGGACAGCCCCTTAGTTGAGTTTCGGTAAACATAATTTAATCTATAAATATCAAAAATAATTACTCAAATCGACCCACGGGTCTCGGAGTAATCGGTGAACATACATAAAAAAAAAACATAGCCACAACCGAATACAGAACCTCCTCCTTCTATGAAATTGAAGTCGGTTAAAAATCACTTCTATTTCGTTTTGCCATTTTTGGTTTGTACTCCCAAACTAACAGAGGTACCTACCTTTTTATTTCATTAGCGTAGAGCGAGATGCCTTTTGATACAATACCTGATTGCATTTCGTCAGCATCTTAGTAGAAAATTATCACTTTCTTAAAACAGAATTGGCTTGACGTGAATATATGATGTTCTTATGAAGTGGTTATTTGGGTTTCGTTTTGGATATTAATGGTGTTCGTTAAATTAAAATAGTTACTAAAAGAAAAGAAATACTAGCAGTAGAAAATAGCCAGATTGGTTGGTTATTTTAAATTCTCATTTACTTACTTACGTGACTGCGTGGGTAGGTACAAGGAACAAATATTATTGGATTATTGATCGAGATAGCAGTTTAATTGCGGATGTGTCCGCGTCCGTGTATACTGTAAACAGCATTCCTTTGAAAATGGCGGCTGGAAACCACTGACAGACTATATTTATTTATTTAAACTTTATTGCACAATAAAAATAAGTACAAATGGCGGACTTAATGCCTTAAGCTATTCTCTACCAGTTAACCATAGGGCGAAACAGAGATTCTCGAACGTGGGTGCAGTGAAAAAAATATTTAAGAAAACAGTAACTATTGCTATAGGTAGTGTTTATTTTGAGGATATCCTTATTTCCTGTTACTATTAACCTAAATACTTACTTATCTCCTACTCATCTCACTTTCCCGATAATATCACTAAACATCCGTTTTAACCACCACATTTTAATTGGCTTAGGTATTATTAACCGGGCAACTAAAATATTAAACAGGAACTTGGGCATATAATAATATAATTTGGCTGTGCATTAATATTTTAGCACCTATAAATTTATATTAGCCTCAAATTTAAGCATCATATTATTAAAAAAACTGGCAGCAAAATCAAGCCACCCAAAAAATTATAGGGAACTTGAATTGATAGGTTGGCGTCTAAAATAATAAATTGGCAACTAATATTCTAAAGCGATCATAAAATTTGGTTGTTTATATATTTTGTACATATACAGAATACCTAAGATACCTATATACATAAATTTAAATACTCAATTTATAAATAATTTAAATTTAAACATATGCATATACCTAGTACTTTAAATTGTCAAATTTCCTAATCCACAAAACACCACAAATTTATTTACCAATAATACCCTACTATACTTATAGTCGAAATTCCTAAACACCTAATGGCCATTATACCATTAGGTCTTTAAATTTTTAATTACTAATTTTAATAGTTACCACTGTGTTCTGCCAGAGTCAAAAGATAGGTGCGACGACGAGCGAAGCGAGGAGGAGCTTGTTAGGTTGACCGTGTAGTGACCAAACAAAATATTTTAAACTAACATCATTTTTAAATTAATAGATAGCCGTTTTCTTTTTAAAATGTACTTCATAAATAGTCTCCAATATAATAATTCAGTTGCCAAATAAATATTTGGTACCTGCCTAAAAATAAACAAAAGCTGTAGCGGCATTAAAATACAACTCATATTGATATATTTAAAGGCTCCGTTTTTGTTGCCAAACTATTAATTTTAGTACCCATTTCTATTATTTTAAACTACCCAAATTCGATTAATTAGTTGACCGGTTAAATACGTGCCATTTTAATTTACTAAACATTTTTTCATTTCTTCTTCACGCTGAAGGCATAGAATAAATAATAGTACTCGGTACAGAAGACTCACTCTCTAACAAAACGCGTCTGTTACGATCAGCGGGCTTAGCAAGGTTATATCATATTGCGCGTGGAATCTACTGTCGTCTTTTAACGATAGTCGTATTTTTATCGTTTTGCTGAACATGGTTACGGGTTACGATAAGAATACCACGTCGATATCGTATAAAGTTATCCACTATCATTCGTAAGTGACCACGATTGTCTATGCCTAGAGTTTATGAAAAATCCATTTAATGCCTGGCTTTATTAAAATGTCGGACGTGTGTCGGACGATGTTTGAAAACGAATAGTTAGTTTTATTACTACACTTCCAAATTGAAAAATGTTTAAATGAGTGACAGCTTTATACAAATTGACTTACATTATAACATGCACGGATAATCGTGTTTTCTCAACTGACAATTCACTTGACATTGACAAGCATCGCGTACGCGCATGATTCAGTGAATTTAGTGAAAATACAAACCAAGTCGAAGAAAAATACTGATTTGCTGTGTAAACTAAAGGAAATGCCACCCAAAATGTAAGTTTCTCTAATTTATTTATAGAAAAAGTTATAGTTCGTTTGATCATTAACTGGTTTTGTCATGAATATGTTTAATTTCAGTCGATGCTTCGGCGCACAAGAAAATGCTAGCCAAATATATAACTCAGCATCCCCTGTTCGCCTACACCTACAGGGAGATTCATGAGCCTCTCGGAACCCAGAGATACAAAATGCAATGCTGCACAGTGCACACAAGTTCTAAGATCTAGAAGAAAGGATTGAAGATGTAAGTACACCTTTCTTAAACTAAAATCATGAAAAGTTTCTGGTGCCTTTTAATATTATTGACACTTAATATCTATTTCTTCTCATTCTATCTATTATGTTCTACTAAGTGACAAAAGTTTGTTAAAAACCTGTTCTATCACTACTATAATTGCAGGAAGTTGATTTGGCAACAAGGATGTGTAAAAGTTACACTACAACTGTTGTAGTGTAACTTTTACACATCCTTGTTGCATAGGTACTGTTACAGTACCTATGCATAAGGTTTACTCGGGTAATTCCGAATGTCATTTATTTTTATAACATATATGTATGTTTATGTTAGTATGTATATCTAAGATATACATACTGCATTTGCTTTTTGATTGGTTTTTGCACCAACCTTTAGTGTTTATATGTGACGTCCCACGGGTAAAGGTACCTTATGGCGGTTGGCGCTTACGCTATTAACTATTAACGCCGCTCCAATATTATTGCGGCGCTATGCGACGTAAGCGCCAGCCGCCATAAGGTACCTTTTGCCGTGGAACGTCACATATTTGTTTCTATGGTTGACTAGTAGGTGATAGATAATGCCTTTTGGCATTAAGTTCGCCATTTTTACGTAATTCTATATTTTTGTGCAATAAAGTTTATAAATTAAATAAATAAAGTAGCCATACCCACAAGTGTGTAAAAGTTACACTACAACTGTTGTAGTGTAACTTTTACACATCCTTGTTGCATAGGTACTGTTACAGTACCTATGCATAAGGTTTACTCGGGTAATTCCGAATGTCGAAAACTGTCGGATAATTCCGAAAGAGACTTTTATTATGATGGAATTAAGGGTGATTTTCATCTGAATTTCGGAATTATCCGACATTCGGTAATACTCGAATACACCTTACATTTATTCACACTGCATAAAAAGTGCATACTTAAGGGTTCTAACAAATATTAAAATCTTTGAAACCCGTAGACCTCACTTTAAAAACTTATATATTTTTTTACTCTGTTTGTATATTCTAGAAGCTGGTTTTGTAGCAAGAATAAAAGTTTATTGAAAAAGAAAAAGACACACTTTATGCCATAAATCTAAGACATAAAGATAAAATATTATTAATAAGTATTTAGTTTTTATGCCCGTTCCGGATGTCCCGCTCACTTAAACTTTAAGTCCTTCCTCTTCATAACCGTTTTATGTATGATTGTTTTGCCGTTCAGGCAACCTATCTATGGAATGCACTCCCTCTACCTGTAAGACAAGCCCCAAGAAAAATTGTTTTTTGAGTAGTCATGCTCGGTAGTTATCTGCTAAATGTCTCGTCTAGTGTCTATCATCCCATATACATATTAGTACATTTATTTTTATAACATATATGTATGTTTATGTTAGTATGTATATCTAAGATATACATACTGCATTTGCTTTTTGATTGGTTTTTGCACCAACCTTTAGTGTTTATATGTGACGTCCCACGGGTAAAGGTACCTTATGGCGGTTGGCGCTTACGCTATTAACTATTAACGCCGCTCCAATATTATTGCGGCGCTATGCGACGTAAGCGCCAGCCGCCATAAGGTACCTTTTGCCGTGGAACGTCACATATTTGTTTCTATGGTTGACTAGTAGGTGATAGATAATGCCTTTTGGCATTAAGTTCGCCATTTTTACGTAATTCTATATTTTTGTGCAATAAAGTTTATAAATTAAATAAATAAAGTAGCCATACCCACAAGTAACTTACAAATTCCCTGCAAGAGTTAGGCCGGCGCCCCACTGCTGCCCACGCTATGTACACGACCCACGTTCCTATACAAAATTTCGTGGGCTTGCCCACGGTTTGTATTAAAACGTGGGCCGTGGATGTAGCGTGCGCAGCAGTGGGGCCTTATTCAATACAAATAAATTGTATTAGTACCTATTCTACTAAGATTATAAAAAATATAATACCTACTCGTACAATATTCTTACTTATAGCATTTAGGTAATATAGGAATACTAGGAACAGTTATGTTAGCACTAAAGCTGGCCATATACATTTGACAGCTAAGTTTGACCCACTTCCCGATTTCCGATTGAGCTGAAATTTTGCATACATAACAATATGTAAATCGGATGACAATTGCAATATTATGATGACATGGAGCTGATCTGATGATGGAGACATGAGGTGGCCATGGGAACACTGTGATAAAACAACGCAAACTAATTGTGCTTGGTGTTGTTAGAATGGACTCATGGAGTATTAGTTGCCTGTTGAAAGAAAAGTACAGTCAGCGATAAAAGCTTGTACCAAAAATTATATTTTTTCAAAAACTTATTTATATTGTTAGGGCTTGGGAGTAGAAGCTGGTTTCTTTACTGCTGGCAGCTGGAATATTTTTTTTTGTGTTTGGTAAAGTGGTCTATTGTACCTATACCTGACTATGGGAATGATTTTAGCAGCCTATGTATGTGTGTGGGTATGTTTGTGTCGTATATTACCCTAGCATAGATTATCTGAGATACATTTTGATAAATAAGGTGTTGGTTGGTTTGTTTTTATGACGCAAGTGGTACAGAACTACACTTGATACATAATACAACTTTAATAACGGATAAATAATTACTAGAACAAAATTCAATTTATTTTCAATCGATAATTTGGACAACTGTAACAAAAAAATCCCCCTGGCTTAAAAACGAGAGCTTTCTAAAAGTGACATTAATTTCACATAATTTGCCAATGAACCGCTGTAAGTACTAGCCTGCGCCTGACCTCATCTAATATAATTTGTTTCTGTTTCAGTCATAACATATTGGAGGCTTGAAAGTGCACATACCCATAGATTGGACGTTAAGCTCAACGAGACCATGCGATGCATCTCAGGCACTATCCGATCTACAACCGCCACTGGCTGCCGGCATTGAGTCACATTGCCCCTCCTCACATCCGACGACTCAAGGCGTTGAAGAGGGAGGCTGAGAATATCACGAATAACCCCACAATGCCTGTCCACGAGGAATTCTGCCGCCCGACTGCCCGCCGACCCTGTGCTACAGCTGGGAGCCTGAGCAACTTTAATATTTCGGATAGGTGGATAGCGGAATGGTCAGCTTCGGCAGCTCGGAGTTGCTGTATATCTGACCCAACTAAAAAACCAAAAGGGTTTGACCTTCCTCGGAAAATCTGGTGCCGCCTGAGAACCGGACATGGCCGCTGCAATTCAGCCACACAAATGGAGGTAGACGGCTTTCCCACTTTGCGAATGCAGAATGCAGACCACTTAGCATATCTTCCAACGCTGCCTACTCCACTCCTCCTCCACTCCTGGGCCTGTTGAGGACCTGAAGACCGTGACACCTGACTTGGTTGCTTGGCTTGGCAACCTCAAGGCTACACTCTGAATGCCCTCATCAGTTTATGATATGAAATGAAATCACTTTATTGGAGCATTCCACGAGCTGTCCCGTACAAACGCATTTTATTTCCTGTGTTGCGACTTTTTTTTTCGCCATTTAAAGCAAGCGATTAATTTTCCGTGCATGTTTGACCATTTGTCATAGAAAAGGAAACTCTTATACCTGCAAATCTCCAGAAAATCTGCATTTCTACGGGACAAACGGTAGACAATTGCATGGAATGCTCCATTGCCAAAACATGATAAGTTGATGGTAGAAAAAATATTAGGAATACAAACCATATACCTACATATAAATTCTATGATAAGTATGTACTAAGTTATTCTAGGTTAAGTACTAACTTATTGTCTACTCTATACATAGGTAATTACACTTAGCAAGACATGTTGGCTGTGGGTACCAAGCTCAGCATGTGCTAGACTGGCGTCCAGCGCTGGTTTTCAGTTTGGCCCCTTTTTGTTGGAGGTCTGAGAGGAATGTTGATCTTTTCTGCGCCGTTAAGCATTCTATTTATATTGGAAACGAAACTTATAGATGAGCAGTTATGAAATAGCAATACTACAATAATATGGATATCAAATAAAAGCTAGTGAGAAGACCATTCCAAAAATATATATATGTGTCATACCTATCCACAAATAAAACAACAAACAACCTTTTCAGTTCATTAGTATTATCATTAAGCGTTTTACAACGTAAGTTAGGCCGTCGAATCAGACAGAATGGTAAGGGCCCCCGCTCAGTGGCGAAACTGAGGCAGCAGGGAAACTTTTGTCAGTCGTATTTACCACCACTGTGAAGTGTGAAATGCGGATGGTAATCTGGCCCACAGCGCAAAAGAGAAAGACGATCTTTTAGGAACTCTTTTTGCATCGAACTCGACCTTGAAAGACGACGGTAGCGCCCTACCGCCCACCATCCCGTAGTGTGAATACTCTATGCCAGAAACTTCTATCAAGCAGAGGGATATTCGGCGGGAGTTGCTATGCTTTCGTTTTATAAGGCGAGCGGGCCAAGTGCTTCAGAGTTGTGTCCAGTGTTAGCGCGTCTTACGTTAGGGGTCTCCTGTCGAAGTTACCATCTTATGGACTGTCCAATAGACTACCTATTATGCAAGTGGATCGCTAGACCTTTGTCCGGCAGGCGCATATGAGCCGTAGTTGACGGAACCTGCTTCAATAGCTGCTGCTGCATATCTGTGACATGTTGTCTATCGACGACATTCATCGATATGTGGACTACTGAGGCTTCCTATACACTATACAGGATGGCTAAAAAATAACTACATTCCCGTTGCCAGGGAGGTTTTGGGATTATACTGAGTAACTTTTGCTACGGGACCAACCTCGAAATCGCGAAAAAAATAGTTTACCCTCCCATAGAAATTGGACCAGCCAAAATGTATGAAACAGCCAAATTTTTTTTCGCGACTTAGGGGCTGGTCCCATTTCGTTTCGGAGAGGGGGGGGAGGCGCAAATTTGGTGCCTGCCCCGGGCGCCATATGACGTTCCTGGTACAAAAGCTGTTCATACTTCATAGTAATCCAGCGATAAAGCTGCTGGCATGATGGGCACTTTCACACCGGGTACGGCAGCCAATGATTTGTTTGTACACCTACATTTAATGTGTAAATAAACTTTGTTTAATTTTTTGGCAATAGTTGTTTTATTTACCCATTTATAATATTCTCTCTAGCACAGAGCCGAAATTGTTAACTTATCTATAGAGTTTAGTAAACAAAAAAGACTTGACAACACCACAAGTGACGAGAATTGTCATTCTTGTATCTACCTAAATGGAATTTAACATAGTTTTTAATATTCAACATTAGTTATTGGCGTATTGAGTCTGACCGCAGTTATAGTCACTAAAGTAGACTTATTAGCATAATAGAGCATTTAGGAATATTCTTATTTGACCTTTTCACCGCCAGACTCACTAGACGCGTCCTTAAGACGCGTCTTTTCATACAAACGTAGTCCACATTTTTCTCTCTGGATAATAACATTAAATATTTTGATACAATTTGTTGTATATCATATCAACATCAACTACAGCCATGCCCCTACGGTTGTTCTTTTTTTTTAATTTTTAATTATTATAAGAGTTAGAAGCATTTAAAAATTTGTATGTAATCTGTCTTCCGCTCCTAATTTTTACAATAATCAAAAATTCGAACGTAGGGGCATAGCTATATGGTTAATATACATTAAATTATGTAAAAATATTTTCCATAATGTCAATATCCAGAGAGGAAAATGAGGACTACGTTTGTATGGAGAAGCGGAAGCGGCCATCTCCCTTTCCTCTTAAGTAAGAACGTGCCTAAAATGTTTTTATTACCTATGCTTTCATTGTACTATACTGCATATGAGTCGGATTTTACATTTAGAAGCTATAATATCACAAATTTTGTACGCATAAGGCTAAAATGAAAAATAAGAATAAGTGACACCTACATTGAAGCATGCCCGGGAATGGTGTTCTGTGTGAAGATTATCCGGCTTGAATGTTTACTAGTCTCTACTTGTATAGAAATATAGGTAAATTAGGTAGGTATTTGTGTGATAGTAAAACATAGTAATAGGCGAAATATGTATTTATTAAGCTTATTAAGAGCCGGTTTTGTGCATGCTTGCATGCTTAGGAAGTTTTTTAGGAGCGTCTTCTCTAATTTTTCCCTTGATCCACGAGAAGTTTTCTGGAAGAAAAAGAAGGAAATAAGTAAAAGTAGGTTCATGTGGCAGCGATGGAGTAAGTATTTTCACATGAGTGCAGTCTAGTGCACTCAAGATATAATATACTAAACAATCGCCAGGAATAATATCCATTAAACAAGGCAGCACATTAGAACTAGGTGCCTTAGTTAAACCTAATAAGTATTGCATTCCCAGATTATATATCCCAGAGATAACTACTTATCATACATAACTATCAAACAATGGGTAGGTACATATCTCAATGCATAATACAGCCGCACTCATACTTATTCAAAAAAGGAAAAGTTACTAAGACAGTCCTTGTGGAAAGTCACAGTTTTTTTATGTCTAATACTTAATTCAGTGCTCAAAAGAACTTACCTTCTGTTTACAGCATCTACAAACTGCTCGAGGTTCAGGCTTACAGTAGTGTGGCCAATCCAGTCAGTAGTGCTCCAATGGACAAGCCATGATCTTGACTAGTCCCACGTTGGTAGTTAATTGCCATCAGCTAGCAGGTGTAACTGTTACACACCAGCAGCTGCTGCTGCTGCTGCTGGTGTAGGTGTGCTGCTGGTGTGGTGTATACTGTTAGAACCTAAAACAAATAAGTACCTAATTACAGTACCGGCCAATAATATATCACCTCCATGCTTTTACGGTATAACTTTTTTTTATATTTGTGAGTGACTTCCACAGCTTTAGGTAGTTTAGTAGTATTCCTTGTCCAGCGATGAGAAAAATTGGTCTATGTAATGATTTTTTCATAGAGGTTTTTTGTTTTAATGTATGGTCAACTTCATTATTTTTAAAGAGCTTTTTTAGTAATATGCTGAGTCTCTTATTGTAGTTCACAGTATTTCAGTATTCATAATATCTTATACCTTTAAACGAGCAATTCTTGTATATTTATTTATTTATATGTATATATATTTCGGGGATATCGGAAACGGCTCCAACGATTTCGATGAAATTTGCTATATGGGGGTTTTCGGGGGCGAAAAATCAATCTAGCTAGGTCTCATCTGTGGAAAAACATGCATATTTATATAAAATGACTAGTAAAATATGAAATCTACAAACTAACCTACTACAAGTTCATACAAAAACACACAAAGGTGATATGTTATTGACCGGTACTGTAAATCTAATTTTGTCAAGTAGATTTTCCCCCTGGAGGTTAGGATATGAATGTTGAAGTAAATAGTAGCTTAAGTAACCTCTGTTAGTAGGTTAGTAGCATAAGTAAGAGATTGTACAACAGATATCTTAACATACTAACTTTTACATATAATAATGAGGCCGGTACCTAGTATTGAAGAGTTTAGTAGCATTGTCATTAAGACGTCTGTTTTACATAGAATCAATGATTTCAAATATAATAGGGTCTATGCATAGAATACATATTAACTTTATAAGAAACACTGCAATTTTATAGCTTTACCTTTGAGATGTTTTGGTAGGTAACCCATCACCGTTTTGAAGCTCGGCGTTAAATTCGGCACATAAGTAAATGCACTGCACACTCCTTACGCACTCTGTAAATATGCCGAAACTCTTCGTCCGTCATATCAAATGGGCTGCAAGTGTTTCTTAAAGCTGTTTACGATATTTTTCTTCAACAGCAGCCGCGAGTAGGAATAATAAAATTTGACTTCCCTGCGAAGAAAATATTGACAATATTATATACAGCGGAACATTGTAACTAATAACTCTCAATATAATCATAGAAAAACTGATATTTACCTGTAATTTATACCTTAAAATATGATTATTCACTACTTTTGCTTTCACGACAAGGCTTATCGTCATCTAAGAAGCACGTAGTTAAAATTAACTAAGTTGAACTGTCAAAATGGGACAATCTGTCAAATTATCCACATCTTATCCAACGACCATGTTATGCAAATTGTCTTCTATCATCTACCGCTGTCAAATGTGGATAACTCCATATATCGTCTGCAACCATAGTATGGATGATAAAACCGACGATAACGGCCGTTTTATCCACATCTATTGCGTGATAACTACCTTGTCGTACAACCTTGCTAAGCCCGCAGGACAGATATGGCCGGTAGGTGGCGACAGCGCCACGCGCGGCTTATGGCTAACCAACAAAATTGGTGTGGAACGGATGTACTTTTAGCTACCTGTAGCAAAGCGACGAAATCGCGGAGTGAGCCACGCCTGCTGATGGCGCGAATTGCGAAATGAAGCGAAAGTCGTGCGTAACGTGCGCCAATCACCAAGACGATTGTCAAGGTCGTATCAAAACCAGCTCAAAACCATAACAATTGTTTAATCCGAATCGAGCTCCTGGTATTTTTAAAACAAAATATTCGTTGCGAGAAACTGGGATCCCCAGCGGCTGTTGAACCCAAAGTCCTCAGTTGTCTTCAAACATCGACTTAATTAGGTATAGGTTATATATAATAGAATATGAATAGTGTTGTGTTAAATTTAATTAAAAAATATCAAATTTTCCATAATATTCAGTTAGGAAACTGATTATACAAGTAACCACTATTATAACTTTTTAAAATATAAATAAAGGCGTTTGAGTCGCAGTCGCATATATTCTTATTTTAAATCATTTACAATCTTGTTCTTGAAATTCCCATAACCCACATGAATGTTGTAACCCACACGTTAATATATGCAGTTTATCAAAACATTGCTCATTAATCTGTATATATCTACACATTATGTGTCTTATATCTGAGGGATAACATTCCAGATTGTTTACTTTATTTTACATGTACTAAATTACTCGCACTAAGTACGAACTTAGTACGAGTAATTTAGTACTCTGTTGATTTCAGTAGCTTTTGTTGTTGCTATACGCCTCAGGGCAAATATAAGTTGGTCTCAAGATCATTGAAGGCCATGTAAAATCATAGGTCGAATAAATACTGGTCAATGCAATCAAAATGTGCAATTGCTGGATAAGCCAAGAATATTATTGTGCCAGTATATCTGAGATTTTCAAGGTTAATGGTGGACTTAAAAGCTTTATTGTTTCAGTCGTTAATGTCGTTATGCAATTTTTAAGTGTTTCAGATTTATTATAGTATTAATGAGATTTATATTGAAATAAATTGCATATACTAAATATAGAAATAAAACATTAGAACATTACAATTTAATAACGTATTTTATACATTGCACCAAGCCCCTAGTGTACATTTCATTCGATAGCATAGCGTGACGAGCGTTCACGTTTGCGTTATGTTATGTGCGTTTATTCTGTATGACCCATGTTTACCAATCGCTCTTCGGAATTAAGTATTTTTTATTTTAGGAATTTTGATACCTATATTATGTTAGGCAAACATTTTGAGGAAACCGTACTAATCCAACCCTATTTAATGCCTAGTTTCCCCTCTGGGTTGGAAGGTCAAATGACAGGCGCTTTCGTAAAAAGTGTAAGTAATACCAGTGCCAATTCTTTTGATTGGGTTGCCGAGCGAATCCCAGGGCGTCTAGCCAAGATGACAATCGTACGCATCGACAAACGCCAAAAAGAAAAAACCGGCCAAGTGCGAGTCGGACTCGCGCATGAAGGGTTCCGTACCATTACGCAAAAACCGGCAAATCACGTTTGTTGTAAGGCACTTAAATATTTATTTTAGTTTGTTTTTAGTATTTGTTAATATAGCGGCAACATAAATACATCATCTGTGAAAATGTCAACTGTTTAACTATCACGGGTCATGAGTTACAGCCTGGTGACAGAAAAACAGACAGCGGAGTCTTAGTAATAGGGTCCCGTTTTTACCCTTTGGGTACGGAACGCTAAAAATGTACTTATAGGGATGACAGATGCTGCGGAAAGTCGCGTGGCGAGATTCGATTGGCGATGACGTCTTCTACAATTAATGTCATCTTGGCTAAGAGATAAAAAAAAATAGTTTTAGATTGCATCATTATAAATTCAAGGAACCGAAAGTGCACTATAAAAATAAATCCACCCAACTTTTACTCGGGCTACTAACCACATTAAATACCACAATGCATACTAAATCACAACCTATACCCATTGTAAGATTATAAAACACATTTAATAAAGTAGAAAATAACCGGAAAATGAGATAATAAAGATCGTTCAACTCTTCGTTTTATTTCGAGCGTCCCATTCTGTTATTTCTGGAAGAAACTAGGAGAGGATTGTGTCACATCATTCACATTCCCTGCATTGCGAGTTCTGATTTCCTCGTTTCTTTCCTCACCTAAGCGGTGGGTAAAAATATAGTTTATTATATCCAATTAACTATTTAAATTAGAAACTTTACTCAGCACAAATAGTAGCGTATGAAACAACCCGCCAGAAACTATCTGCCCCCTTCGAATACTTTTCGAAATAGAAATATATTTCGACAGTTCCCGTTCAAGAGTACGAGTATCTCCAACGGTTCAGACTTCAGTATCCATTTTCTAACAGCTTAACAAAAATATATTTCTGTATTATGTAGAACAATTAGACTGTAACAAATACTTTTGAAAGCGAACTGTACAGATTTATTTCTAATTGGAAAAGAATTCCAGGGTAGCAGATAAAAAGCGTGTTATTTCATCCGCTACTAGTGACGCTGACTGTATTACAGAAAAAATATACACACAAGAATACACTCAATCGGCTTTGTTGGTCAATAAACCTCCTCAAATCTACCTTGTCAGCCCAATTACCCCAGTTCTTCAATCACCCGTCTTGCAACTAAACTAAACGCTTTTAACACATTATATTTATGGAGCTTATTTCAGCCGCGACACACGGAAGCCCGGATTTAACGTAATCCTTATTAAAACACGAGAATATATATAAACACGAGAATTCTCGAGTTTCGACATTAGCGGACGATAAATCGTCATCTCTGACGCCATTTTTCAGCGCTGAATTAAACTTAGTTTGGATAAGGCTGTGGTTATTTTAAAGCGGGTGTCTTTGGATTTTGCTGCTGTCTTCCTTTAAAATTAACGTTGTCTTTCTTTATACGTCGGGTGTTTTAAATGCTTGCAGATTTTCATCTACGTCAGGCCCATGGAATGCCTTTGCAACGGGGCGGGGCGTATTGCATCTTATATCAAAGATGTATAAAAACTGCCGTTTTGATGGTCATTTATATTATGACGTGGACGTGACAGGATAGGCCACGACAACCACAAGCTGTAACTGGCCCCAGGAGAGGCATGCAACAGTTTAATCATGCGTAAACGAATGTATATTACTTATATATGTATAAATATGTAGTAGTTTATATATATTTTATTTATTTATGTAGTTTATATGTATAGTTTGCTTTTTTTATATTCACTGAATAGGTATATTTCTCTCTCTGCACCAATTGTAGATGTCTGTTTGGCCCTATGGTTGACTGGTAGAGAATGCCATTTGGCATTAAGTCCGCCATTTGTACATTTTTGTATATACTTTGTGCAATAAAGTTTAAATAAATAAATAAATAAATATGTATAACTCTTTGGGGCTTTTTCACGAAAAGTAATGTAGCATGTAAAATAACTGACATTATCTCATAAGTTAAAATATTTCAGGGAATGAGCCCAATTTCCTTAGGTAAGCATGTAATTGAATACACTGTAACTGCTTGCATTACATGTTTTGTGATCGTCACGAATCCCTTATCTCTTATCTTTTATCTTTACTTTTTTGTTTCTACTTAGATATATACGAGTATCTAACAAGGAAACGCTAGTTGTAAGCCATGGCCTTAATCAATCAATCAATCAATCAAAATATACTTTATTCATGTAGGCCTAGCAACAAGCTCTTATGAATCGTAATTAATCTTAATCTAATTATCAGAGCAATTTATTGATGTTAATATTATTCCATAATAAAATTGGATTATTATACATATCAAATTTAACACTAAAAATTTCACAAAAGGATCGTCAAACATTAAAAAGATTGTATAAAAAAATACTAGTCTAGAATTTCTAGAATAAAATCTAAATGTCAAAAAAAAAGCATAAGTAACAAAAGAAGTACAAATATAGGCCGAGAATTAAAACAAACACGAGTTTGAACACAAACATCGTATTAGAGATTTATATTACAACAAATATTTTCTTTTGGTAGGTTTTTCCTGGTTTTCCAGTATAATCTGTACAGTCAGCAGCAGACTTTGCTAAGCGGGTGAGGTGTTCAAAATGATCTTGACGCGACTTTATTATTTAGAGAATAAAAGTGTGGCAAGGTAATTTTGGATACCTCGCCCGCTTAGCAACTTCTGCTGCTGACCGTACTGATGTTGCCATGCTAGCTATACAGACATTATTGCTAGGGACACGTGCATATTAAGTCAAAACCCCAAAGATTGAAAAAAATGGGCAACCAAATTGCAGCGCCGTGGATTAGACCATCAATATTATCGTGATACTGAATACTGGTGTGTGGATATTATCGCGAGATTTCAAACCGTTTATTCGAGTTTGCTGTGTACCCGTCCCACGGAACACCGTAGCGTAGATTATGCAGGCCGGGATGGCGGGACGACTTGGACGCATTTACCCTAAATGGTGGGAAAATGCCGATGACAGGGTCGAGTGGAGATAACGAGGGGAGGCCTTTGCCCAGCAGCGGGACACCAAAGTAGGATAATAAAAATAAACCGGCCAAGTGCGAGTAGGACTCGCGTTTCTAGGGTTCCGTACATAAGTCCGACTCAAGCTTGACTGCATATTTCTAATAGGTTTTCATGTCATCTATAGGTAAATAACTATATAGAGTATTTTTTTCAAAATTTTAGACCCAGTAGTTTCGGAGATAAAGGGAGGGGGGAATGGTCATTTGTTGGCTATTTTCTTAAATAACTTCGAACCTATGTATTTTAAAATTATAAAAAAAATATGTCCATCTTTGGGTCACTAATTTACATATGTGTACCAAGTTTCAACTTAATGGGTCCAGTAGTTTCCGAGAAAATAGGCTGTGACAGACGGACAGACAGGCAGACGCACGAGTGATCCAATATAAGGGTTCCGTTTTTACCTTTTGAGGTACGGAACCCTAAAAACGTATCAATGTTTCGTGATATGGATCTCGATATGAGTGGATCACACGGCGATTAGTAATAACGTAATCCGTGCCAATGAAGAATCTATGGTTGGATTGGTAGGTAATTTACGCGTTCGTCGTAACTATAGCGCATGCGCGCCCATTTGAAGCGACCACAAATCATGGCGGCATTATGACAGGTTAAGTGTTTGACTGGGAATTTGTTTATAGGCTATTGCATGTCAGAATTACATATGTAGGTAACTGTAAATGTTATTCTATTGTTATTACGTCATAAGTCATAATTTCAGTGCTAATGCTCTGCGAATTTGCTCATAAAACTTAGCAACCTCTTACAAACCTCTGTTAAATTTTGTCTCTTTCTAAGAAACAGAAATGTCAAAATGAGGGTTTGGGACAAACGATTACCACCGGTTTGTTAGAGCTGAAAACGTTTATGAATAACGGCATAGGTCTTTTTGAAAACCTTACCCATATATTGAAAAATGAATCTCTTCTTCTCAGTCTTATACTCTTGTTAGAGTAGTCGTGGTCATTGAGGTCGTTGTACGCCATTTGTCACTGTTCCCGCCATGATTCTCTATTTTTATTATTGCGAGGTGAATATATCGGTCATACTATTACTATTGGGACCGACGGATGGGATTTTACTATGGGGTTGCAGTAGGCGGTACGATCTTGTGGCTACCGGGCCAAATCAGCTTTGATTGACCTTAGAAACAATTGTGCCAACCGGCATCGCCTGAGACAAAAGTGTATACTCACTGCACTTACTTAGCCTACGAATACAAGTTCGAAATATTATACATTTTGAAAGGCTTTATCTCGCAAAATATTAGATGTACAGACACAATTCTAGTGTTTTATTGTAGCAAATTTAGTCTAGTTTAAAAACGCCCAAAGGAGTTACTATCAAAAACTAGTACTTTAGGGTTATAATCGCCCAAATCTAAAAAACTTAGCGGTTTATTCGATTTTTGACAAAGTTGCGTTCGGCGCTCGAGGTCACAAACTTGGATTATTGGGCCAACATCATAAACAAGTCTGCAAAAAATCAGAACTACCGGATTTGACGCAAACGCAAAATGTATAATTTTACTGTATTATTGTAGACATATGTGTACAACTTAAGTACAACAAATACAATTTACATAGTTAATTTTCGTAACACAAATGAATCAATTAAGTTAAGACTAATCACAGCTCCTTAACTGCGCTTAATTACGTAAATTTTTTTTGCAATTCACTCTAATATTGTTACTAACACTACCTATTGCAAGCTATTAAAGTTCGTTGAACTCGCTGAAATGTCATCCATTCTGTAATGTAGTGTCATTTCATTTTATTGCTATCATATGCGCATACTCATCACACAACTGGCTATCCAAATGGGTCAGTTAGATCAGTATGACTTCAATGTCTATTATTCGCTCTGTATGCTTGATGTTAAGTTTCCGTAGATTACGAACGTGTCAAGCAGGGGTGTCACATATCGCCTGCGGTATTTCCGGACCTCTATTTCCACCTTCAAGTATTTAAGAAATCTTTTCGTATGCGTATTCCCATCTCAAAGGCCGGCAACGCACTTACATCCATGGTGAAAATATTAGTTTTTTATCTAAATTGTAAATTTTTGTAATGTCCACAGAAAAGTCGCCGGTTTTCTCGAACGTTTGTGACCCAACCATATTACGCGTCTGAATCAAGAACTGATTCGAGATATCGTTGTATTTCCCGGTGGCCATAAAAATGTTCTAAGAAAACATTCGGATTCGTGAATCAATGTGATACAATGTCTGCGCGCGCGCCGACAGCTGTTCTGCTGCTATTCCGATCGCTCAAGTCGCTCAACGAGATTTTGATTCAGTGTACTTTTTTTTGACGTTGTGGAACTGCGTTTACGCATGCCAGTTGGTCCGGGAGAACCAGGAGGCATGACGGACTAACCAGTGGTAGGACTACCGTCTAAAACCGCATTATAGGGGAGCACCGCGGGGTCGCTATCAGCGTGATAATGATACTACGGGGAACTGGGATTACAGACGTCCAATTTGCAGAGAAAAGTTTTCTAAGAAGTTTCCAAAAAGGTATTTTACAAAAAGAAATTTTCACAGAAAGTTAAGAAATTTTCATTTTGGATTTGGAAAATTTCCAATACCATAATAAATTAAAAGTTTCTGAATTTTATCCACGTAGAAATTTCGAGATTTTTGAAACTTTCCGGCGGCACATCAGAGGGCCTACCGTGAACACCGAATTTCGAAAGTTGCGGGGTGGGCATCTTTCTCTTTTCCTTCAATTAAGGCGTAATTGAAGTGACATAGCAAGGTGCCCGCAATTTGCGAACTTTGGTGTTCGCGGTAGGCCTCTGCACCTACAAAACAGCAGTGAAGTGACCTTCATTTTTGAAATTTAGCTTGGTTTGATTCCTCGAGCACAGATGCCCCGGATTTATAAGTACCTTTTTCAGCTCGAAAATGCACGGAGCTCGTGTGCGGTTACACTGGTTTTCCTGAAATCTTGTTTCGCTAAAACAATGAAAATAACAACTGGCGCTGCGCCCGCGCCACTCTTAACCATCATTAGAAGAGAACTCTTCTTGTAATCTCGACCTTAACCTTTAAATGATAAAGTTTATTTTTAAATATTCAGCCTAAGGAGATAAGTGGTTTTGGAAAGAAACACCTTCTTTGATCTATTGTCACATGAGCGTAACCTAACACGCCCTCTTACTATTCGCTTTCTACATAATTGCTTACATTCGTTACATTGGCAATTAGATGATCGTTTTGAACATTTTTATTGGTTACATATAATTTTATTTCGATTTAAAACAAGGATTTAATTTTGTCAATTAATACGGGTTGTAGGTACACAGACTACACTGGTTTTTAGTGATATTTGTCTTTTCTGCTCTCGAAAGTTATTAATAAAAAAGATATCAATACTAGTGTCCGACCGAAACATGTTTTTTTGCCGAAACCGAAACCGAAACCGAATGTTCGGCTTTGGCTCTAGTTTCGGCCGAAACCGAAACCGAAACCGAACCTTTTGTAGACTTGTTAAAATCGTTGAAAAAATGACATAAAACCGCTTTTACACCCATATTATGGGGCTGTCAACACCCAATGTCCTTGAAATTGATGTTACTTAAGCAGTTTTTTAAGAAAATTACTAGAGTTAGACCAAGATAATTCTGCAACGATTTTGATAACACACGCAGTGCAAGTGTTATTTTAAACGTCAAAACATTTGCACTAGTTGCACTGCGTATGCTATCAAAATAATTACAGAATTTTCATGGTCTAACTCTATTCATTCACCAGTCAAGCCAACATGTAGATACAGGGTCAACCAAAAACGCGAGCGCAGCGAGCGCGAATTTTTTGTTGACTACCGATCTTCACCTGGGCCTAACCGTCGGAAGTGCCCCAGTGAGGCGAACTTTCATGCGAAGTCAAAGCCGTGCTTCAAGCTTCAGGATAAGTAGTTGACCACAGACTCCAACCAATGTCCATTGTATAAAAAAGCGAGATATTTCGACTTTTAATCCGAAGGTCGCAGGTACAAACCCCGGCTCGTACCAATGAGTTTTTCGGAACTTATATACGAAATATCATTGATATTTACTATTTTCTTTTCGGTGAAGAAAAACGTCGTGAGGAAGCCGGACTAGTCTCGATAAGGCCTAGTTTACTCTCTGGGTTCGAAGGTCAGTCTGATGGCAGTCGCTTTCGTAAAAACTAGTGCCTATGCCAATTCTTGGGATTAGTTGTCAATTTGACCCCAGGCGCCCATGAGCCGTGGCGAAAATTCCGGGATTACGCGAGGAAGATGATGAGTTTTCTTATTATTCCTTTGCCCAGGCCCAGTAACATGCGACAGTGCTATCTCATTTACTCCGATACAATTAGACAGTGTGCGCGTTATAGGTATTAACAGCCTCTTAAAACTGCGTCGACCGTCTAGTGGCGCCCTCATTAGTGGAATTGTGTTTTATAATAAACCAATTATTTTCTGTACCTATCAGTATATGTAGGTACATATTAATATTGTTGTCCTACTTATTCCCCAACTTTTGGTCTTTGTCACATAATTTAGTTTCATAATACGAAGTACCATTTAGTAAGTTTCGGCTCGGCCGAAAGGTTCGGCCGATTTTTGGCCGAAACCGAAACTACAGCCGAAACATGATTTTTTGGCCGAAACTGGCCGAAACCGAAACCGAACCTTCGGTCGGACACTAATCAATACCCTAACACCTAATAATACACCCGAAAACGAAATACATCAAAATCGTATTTGAGTGGTGAGGCACTATAGGAATGTTAGGATCCATTATCTCTCCTTATATATTACCTATTTGTTGTTGAATTTTTATTTTTCTTTCTGTGTCGTGTCATGCAAATTGTATCAGATATCACGATAAATGACGCTTTGTGATTTATCGTGATACCTGATACGATTTGTCATTTCAGCAGCGACCAGACTAGTCTAGATAAATTCATAGACTTGTCTGGATTCTGGACGCAGAAGCGATTTTATTGTTTTGGTACAATCAAATAAACTACAGTTTTATGCAGCTTTCCCGCGCAGAGAATTTCAATCGCAATCCAGCGCGGGAACGCTGCCTGCGTGTGCTGCGGGCACCAAATTTTGATAGGTATTTTTAATTTTTAGTTTTAGTTATTTTAATTGTAGTTCGTTTTAGTTTTATATTCCTGTTTATGTCGTTTAGTAATTTATATTAATAAATTATAACTACAGTTACGTATTTATTAAACAATTATATCCGCACACCTCTAACTAATACCTATTCCTTTATTATCGTACAATAAAGTGTTTACTTATTTACTTACTAGCTAACTAGGTGAATAAGAGAGTTGACTTTTTTTTCGTATAACAATAGTTCTTCTGCTAACTAGATGGTATGGGTCTAACCAGGTAAAACACCTAGCAAAACAAAATCGAATCGATGGAGTCAAATCACCAGCTGCAAAATCAAGTGGTCACGATCCGCAGTTGAGAAATCGATAAAAAAGAAGAATAATAAATTATCGAGACATCTATTCTCTCACAGAGTCTTTATTTACATAGTCATCAAAAAACGCGGACTCAGATACAACACACCGTATCTACGCGATAAAAATGTTTGACCCTAAAATAACACAGCCTCTAAGATGATTCATCATCTTCGCGTTGTCCCAGCGACTGGTGATCAAATGATATTTCGTACATAAGTACATTCACCTGCAATAATATGTTACACAACAAAGGCCGCAAAAATATCTGACACGATCTTATTTGTAGAGCCATAAGCATAAGGGCGTGTCACATATTTTTGCGGCCTTCGAAAAGTAACATACTTTTGCAGGTGACTGTACCTCTAAGATGCTTATAGTTACACAACTTCTCACAAATCTAATAACACTACTGTAACAGGTAGCATATTAATTATTATCTATGTGTCTAACTGAATAATTACCCGCTGTCCGCACGTTGGTTAAAATAATCAATTAGCATTGTCAATTCTCATTGTAGAACATTAGTCGGCCATTATACTGTTTGTTACGCTTTGTATGAAGTGACATATTGTCGTAAGGCTTGCTTGACATGTTGGCGGCACTTCTTTTGTTTTAGTACAATCAGCCACTTTAAAAGCGTGATATTTAATATATTGTGCAATAAGAGCGATATGCCAGATAATGTAAGAAAGTTGTAAAAATAAAACTAGTAAAAATTTTATGAACAACAAAACTTCCGTGAATCGCAGACATATTAAATATATTAAGTACGGAACGGAACGCAAGCTCCTGACGACATTACTCGGTACGGAGTGAAACATGTCGAGCGTTTTTCGATTTAAAATACGTGAGTGACCCGATCTTAATATTTTAATATATTTTAAAATGATATGATTCAACTCACATATATAGACGGGTCTAACGCGAATTTTATTCAATTACCTTGATTTATAGCGGAAGGTGCTGGAGGGGTGGGATACGGCGTTGCGTGAACAAGAGATTTCCTTTGACAGGATTGGTTCTTAGGACCCAAGGATGGATTTAAGAAGTGGAGCCACCGAGATTTTTGATGTAAATTTTTAGGGGAGGGGCTCTCAACTTGATCTTGATATATATTTAATTTAAGCTACTAGGCCAAGTTTAGTATCGTTTTCGTATAAATCGGGGCACCATTCTGAAGTAAAAACAAATAAAATATGAAAAAAATACTTTTTTTTTAATTCCTCTTCACGCCTAAACCGCTAAACCAATTTAGTTAAAATTTGGTACAGAGATAGTTTCAGTCCCAGGGAATAACATAGCATACTTTTAATCTCAAAAATCATCCCTTAAGGGTGTGAAAAGGGAGGTGGAAATTTGTATGGGGATCCAATAACCGCTGAACCGATTTAGATAAAATTTGGTATAGAGATATTTTGAGTCCCGGGGAAGAACATAGGATACTTTTTATTAAAAAAAATCTCTCAAAAGTAAAAAGGAAGGTGTAAGATTGTATGGGAAATCAATAACGGCTGAACCGATTTAGATGAAATCTATGTCTACATCTTTGATTTAGTTGAAAATGATACTAAACATGACATAGAACCTATACTTAAAAAAATATTAACCTCAGACGTCACCGAGCCTTAAAACCCCCCCGACCCCCACCTGCATCAAAAATCTGGGTGGCTCCACTTCTTAAATACATTTTAGGAACACAAAGATTGATTCTACCAACGTGAACGCTATTCAGTGAACGCCGTATTTGACCTTTTTATGGCTTGAGCACACTCCACTATTAGCGACGTTTCGACACAGGTTTCACTGGTCGTGGTCGCGGCTGACCACCAGTGAAACCTGTGTCTAAACGTCGGTAAATCAAGGTAATTGAATAAAATTCGCGTTAGACCCGTTTATAAATGTGAGTTAATATGTGTTCAAAACGCGAAAGTTTTTAAATATGATATGATTCAAGTTGTTTTGTACCTACTTACTTAATATTTGTTTCAAGGTAATAACGAATACAACATTTACTTATTTTAAATATTTACAAGCGATAGCTGTATTGTTGCTAACTACTTTTCTTATGTTTACTATTATTACATTTGTTGTTATCCACCATCTATCGGCGAATAGCAGAAACTAAACCTATATTTGATAAAAAGCTCGCAAGAGCTTTATCTGCAGAGCTTTTCGCAGCGTCGCGCTATCTATTGTTGAATAGTCAAACTACTTAGCCCACAAGCGCCATCTTTGTGAGAGAGTGGAAAGCACTTAAGGGTTCGTACAGACTTCGGCTGAAAAATTTCTTCAGACATAATATCCGCTGTGTTTAGAACTTTAGATTATATTTATGTTCCCGCCTAACCAACGTGAACTTGGCTATCCCAAAATAGTCCAGTTTGACATATGTACGGTCGAAACATGTAGTTTTTATTTTGAATATCGTTCGCGAATTATTTCATGAATAGATAAATTGACGATCGTTATGGATCCACGGTAAATATTGCCTAGTCCGTTTGTGTTTTAGTTTGAGTATTGCAAATGCAAGCTTTTACGCTATTGTTTTGGTTTGTCATAACCTCTTTTGCGACGTTTCTGCGGGAGATTTCATTGTTTTTGCCATGTTTTGTGAATGATTTGCAGTTCAGTTGGCATGCTTGCTCACTATAAACAATATTTAACTGATTGTTTTGACAATTTAAACTATTTTCGTTCTATTTTTCATCGATTTATATGTATTTTAGTCTAATTTCTGTGTAAGTACAATCTTATTATATTTGTTTAAATTTTTTTTTAAATTTTGGTTATTTATTTATATTATTTAACTGTTCTTAGATTTGTTTTATTTTGTGGTGCAATAAAGTATATTGGCTTTGACTGGTCCAAATGACTAAGTAAATTAAAATGATTGGGAACAAAATAAATAAATACCTATTTCAAAATAAATCAGTACTTATACCGAACGTTACCCCCGTTATCGGTCATATAAAAATCCGTACCTACATATATAAGGATCTATAAAAAGTACCAAAAGAATTTTAACAGAAAAAAGTATCAAAACGTTTTTTACCGCTCATATAAGACCGCTACCAACATACAGGGTTTGAAAGATCAGACGGACAAATAGATGGACGGGCGATGAAGGCTTATATTATATATAATGGGACCCTTCAGGTACAAAGCCCTAAAAAACGTGTACTGTTAAACACGCATGCTTGGTGTGTTAGACAAGGTCAAGGTTCGATTCCCAGACGCGCGCATTTTTATGTTATTATTATCGTGCCCGTCGCTCCAATCAACACCTTCCCAAGGTTTACGTTTAACGACGTTTTTATGAACTTTCTATGCTTTGTGTTACATTTCCTTCATTCTTGAGATTCTTTAAACAGAAATATTAATACAGTATGCAATATTTTAGCGAATGTTCCCTTGAAAAAAATAAACATCCGATTGCATATTCGTTCTTAACCATTTTACACTTGAAATTTATATCGAACATTCCTAAGAAGTAACAGTTTTTGAAAAATCACCATCAAAAATAAATTTATAGATCAACACACCCGTATCTAGATACGTACTCGAATAATTATTCTGGAGTCTTTGAGAAGGCTACTCATCACATCATCATCTGCCTCGCATTATCTTGGCTTTTCTGCCACAGCTCAAGGAAACCTGGGATCTGCGTGGCAGCTAATCCCAATTGGCGTAGGCACTAGTTTTTATAAAAGCGACTGCCACCTGTCCCTCCAGCTCAGAGGGAAAACTAGGTCTTATTTAATGTTTAATATATTCATTATGAATCCAATGATGTAAAATGTAACGCATCAAACCAAACATTTCTCACCGACTAACATACCTACATCTTTGAAGCTTACCTATATAAGGCAGTATTTTTTACTGTTCTTTATTTTGAAAATTGTAATATGGTTCACAGAAGGGTCGCCGGTCGGTCGTAGGTATATTTGTATAGTGTATTAAGTGTATACCTATATAAATGTTATATACCTAAATGTGTTATTTTCCATTGCAGAGGCAGCGACGATAGGCTGGGTGAGCAGAGCGACCCGCGTTGGTACATCGACTCCACCTACGCCTCATCTCTGAAGGTCTCCCTTCGACTGCCCACCAGCCAGCTTCTTGAAGGTATGGTGACGGAAATGTGAACGTTGATTGACATGGCTCCAATAGTTGCCATCTGCAATCTTAATAGAATTAACAGTACAAGTAGGTTTACAAACCAAATTTGAACTAGGAACTTATTCGGCAGTAGGGCAGTATCAGCTCCCATTATCAACACATAGGTAGAAATTAATACAATATATATATGCCAAGCGCTTATTAGTACGGTTTTTATTACTTACCTACTCGTAGATAATGACCGAAAATCTCCCACCATGAACTGACTGAATAGACCTGGGACATTTTACGTCCCAGTAAAATTTCCATACATAAATTTATTTCTTTCTTTTCCGATACTGTTAAACAAAGTCTATGAAAAATGGTAACAGACGGAATGGAATAAAACATCTTAGAACCCTTTTTTTATTAGATTCGAAAAAGATCGTGATTCTGAGTAGAAATACTATGAAAATTAAAAAAAAGGGTAGGTAGTTTACACCTCTTTTCACAAGTTACACATGTTACAGACTTTTTTCAACCAAGTTTTCGCCGGCCAGACCTCAGGAGGTTCATAATGGGTATGTCCGTGTGACCCAATATGTCCATGTCTTGTACATTTGTCCACGTACCCCGTGAAAAACAAAGTTTGTACCTATGAATGTCTATTTGTCAATTGTCCGTCTCTTGTGTGACTCAGCTATGGAACTACAATGATATTGATAAGTTACCTATTTCTTTAATAAATTGTTTTTTAAGGTTGATTATGGCTACAAATATAATGACCACCAAAAAATACTTTGGTACCCTAAATAAAAAAAAACATGCTTACCAAAAAAAATTACTGAACATCAAAAAAATAAGGCCTAAAAATACAAAAGTACCACCGTTTTAATTACGACTGCCCTTTAAATTGTATTCAAATACCAAATATATTGAATGACCACCAAAAATCATTAATGATCACCAAATCTTGAAGACCAAATTAATGCGATATTTTCACCTAAATAAACCACTATGATTACCAAAAAATGTATACATATTACCAAATAAAGTAAACTGATGCCAAAATTACTAGCCCCTCCCGCTCAACCCCCCGTACCCTGCACCGCATACCTACCTAACCTAACCTACTTTTCTAGTAGCATTTCGTTATGCTACTAGAAAAGTAAGTTAAACTGCTATCAGTTAAGTGGGTTAGGTTAGCACTGCGACCCTTACAGAAACGAAATGATACTATAAAAGTAGGTTAGGTTAGGTTTGAACTGCGACCTTTACAGAAACGAAATGCTAATATAAAAGTGGGTTAGGTTAGAACTGCGATCCTCACAGAACCGAAATGCTACTAGAAAAGTGGGTTAGGTTAGGTTTCAACTGCGACCCATACAGAAACGAAATGTTAATAGAAAAGTGGGTTAGGTTAGGTTTGAACTGCGACCCATACAGAAACGAAATGCTACTAGAAAAGTGGGTTAGGTTAGGTCTGAACTGTGACCCTTACAGAACCAAACTGCTATCAGAAAAGTGGGCTAGGTTAGGTTTGAATTGCGACCCTTACAGAAACCAAATGCTACTAGAAAAATGGGTTAGGTTAGGTTTGAACTGCGACCCTTACAGAAAAGTAATGCTACTGGAAAAGTGGGTTAGGTTAGGTTTGAACTACGACCCATACAGAAAATAAATGCTACTAGAAAAGTAGGTTAGGTTAGGTTTGAACTGCGACTCATACAGAAACAAAATGCTACTAGAAAAGTGGGTTAGGTTAGGTTTGAACTGCGACCCTTGCAGAAAAGACGACACGCTTGTGACGGCCAGAGGACCCAGATACCGCGACGCAGCTATGCTTGCGACGGCGGGAGTCGCCCACTGTGTGGCCCGAATCCGGCGTCTGGGGCTAGAAGTGGCGCTAACGAAGTGCGAGGCCATTTGTTTCTTCGGCCCGCGAAGAGCGCCTCCAGGCGGCGCAGAAATTATTGTGGGAGGCGTTCCAATTGCTGTCATGCCGACGTTACTCTACCTCGGCGTCTTGCTTGACAGCAAGTGGAACTTTAAGGCTCACTTTGAGCGTTTAGCACCCAAATTACTGCGCGCAGCGGCGGCCTTTGGGCGTATACTGCCCAACCTGGGAGGGCCTAAGGCCTCATGCCGCCGCTTATACACGGGTGTGTTGCGCTCAATGGCACTTTACGGTGCCCCAGTATGGGCGGATTCCCTCAGCAGCCACAACATTGCCCAACTGCGACGACCGCAGAGGGTAATGGCGCTGAGGGTAATCAGAGGATACCGGACAGTGAGCGCGGCAGCCGCGTGCGTGCTGGCCGGTTCTCTGCCCTGGGACCTGGACGCGAGGGCGCTCGCGGCGCTGTACCAGTGGCGCGGAGAGGCGCGAGCTCGGGGTCACCCGAAAGCACCTCAGGAGGTGGCGAAGCGGCGCACCGAGCTGCTAAAAGACGCGACGGAGATATGGGTGCAGCGGCTCGAACGGCCGAGGGCTGGCACCCGCACTGTAGAGGCGGTGCGCCCTGTCCTTCGGGACTGGGTTGAAAGACGCTCCGGTGTCCTTACTTTCAGACTAACGCAGGTACTGTCGGGGCATGGCTGCTTCGGCAGCTACCTGCACAAGGTTGCCCAGAGGGAACCGACACCGGAGTGTCACCAATGCGGAGCCGACGTAGACTCGGCCCAACACACACTGGCTGAGTGCCCAGTTTTTGGCGAGGAACGGGAGGAGTTGGTCGCCCAGGTAGGGCAAGACCTTTCGCTGCCAGCCGTAGTTCAGGCCATGCTGGGCAGCGAAAGTGCATGGGAGACTGTGCTCACGTTCTGCGAGCACGTCATGGGAGACAAGGAGGCGGCCGAGCGCGGACGGGAAGTCCGGGCCGAGGCTGACCCAATGCGCCGCCGCCGCATAGGCCGCAGACGTGCCGCTCATGAGCGGAACCTGCCGCCCTGATGAGAGCCAGCGGGCGGCGGACATGGGGGCGTCCCCGCCCATGACGCTGGCTCCCGAGATGGTATGCGCAACCTTGTGTTCCGGAAGCGCTTCCACAGGGAAGATCACTAAAAAATAGGGGTATGGATCCTAGTCAGGATAGCCGCTGCGGGGTCGCGGACGCATTGCGCGAGCTTCCCCGTAACCCCGCATCCATAGCGGCGAGAGGACACCATGGGGTTTAGTGGGTAGTGGGGCCTCTTTACAGCCCTGAGTCCCACATAATCGTCCGGGTTTCTCCCAGGCCCGGCGGTATGCGTAGACGCATTCCCCATGTAAAAAAAAAAAAAGGTTTGAACTGCGACCCTTACAGAAAAGAAATGCTATCAGAAAAGTGGGTTAGGTTAGGTTTGAATTGCGACCCTTACAGAAACCAAATGCTACTAGAAAAATGGGTTAGGTTAGGTTTGAACTGCGACCCTTACAGAAAAGAAATGCTACTGGAAAAGTGGGTTAGGTTAGGTTTGAACTGCGACCCTTACAGAAAAGAAATGCTACTAGAAAAGTGGGTTAGGTTAGATTTGAACTCGACCCATACAGAAAATAAATGCTACTAGAAAAGTGAGTTAGGTTAGGTTTGAACTGCGACCCTTACAGAAAAGAAATGCTACTAGAAAAGTGGGTTAGGTTAGGTTTGAACTGCGACCCTTACAGAAAGAAATGCTACTAGAAAAGTGGGTTAGGTTAGGTTTAAACTGCGACCCATACAGAAACGAAATGCTGCTAGAAAAGTGGGTTAGGTTAGGTTTGAACTGCGACCCTTGCAGAAAAGAAATGCTACTAGAAAAGTGGGTTAGATTAGGTTTGAACTGCGACCCTTACAGAAACGAAATGCTACTAGAAAAGTGGGTTAAGTTAGGTTAGACCTGCGACTGTTACAGAAATAAAATGCTACTAGAAAAAGGTGACGAAGTGGATTAATTAATTTAATACTATTATATTAACACGTTCACTGCGTAACAGGTCATTTTGACCCTGTACTGGACTTTCGCCTGGTGCGGCGACCGAAATACGTAACATTATCGCCTTCGCACCAGGGGGGCGACGGATAAATGCTACTAGAAAAGTAGGTTAGGTTAGGTTTGAACTGCGACCCTTACAGAAAAGAAATGCTACTAGAAAAGTGGGTTAGGTTAGGTTTGAACTGCGACCCTTACAGAAAGAAATGCTACTAGAAAAGTGGGTTAGGTTAGGTTTGAACTGCGACCCATACAGAAACGAAATGCTGCTAGAAAAGTGGGTTAGGTTAGGTTTGAACTGCGACCCTTGCAGAAAAGAAATGCTACTAGAAAAGTGGGTTAGATTAGGTTTGAACTGCGACCCTTACAGAAACGAAATGCTACTAGAAAAGTGGGTTAAGTTAGGTTAGACCTGCGACTGTTACAGAAATAAAATGCTACTAGAAAAAGGTGACGAAGTGGATTAATTAATTTAATACTATTATATTAACACGTTCACTGCGTAACAGGTCATTTTGACCCTGTACTGGACTTTCGCCTGGTGCGGCGACCGAAATACGTAACATTATCGCCTTCGCACCAGGGGGGCGAAGGCGATAATGTTGTGATATTTTAATTGTTTTATATAGTCAAGTATATATTTATGTCTGTCGTTTAACATTCTACCCGACAGGATATAAATTAATTAACAGGTCACGTAAGACCTGTGCGCACTAGATTAAAACTTTTGCTATTCAGTGCGGAACAGGGCCTATATGACTTGTTGTGTACGGCCTTGTATAGCACTGTAGGTAAGGGCAGTGCGCATTAGTGTTGTTACCCTGTTATCAATACACATGTTTGTTGATTATGATTATAGTGGCAAAATGGCTGCATATTATTCAACCTTAAAAAGAGGATTAAATTAAATTAAAGGGCACAAAAAATTAATGATGAGCATTTTATTTGGGACTTGTATTGTAAACGCCTGGATTGTATATGTAGCCTCTTAGTTAAAAAGGGAATTTGCTTCACTTTCCTGAGTTGTTAGTGCAGTTATTGACAAAAGTTCCATTCAAAGAAGAAAACAATTTGATATTATGCAGACATGCAGACACATTCAGTAAGAATTGCCTTAAAAATATATTACCTAGAGTAAAAAATATGAATAAATGAAATCGATATATTTATTTGTTTATCTTTCCCATCACTACTAAATCATCGACACTTTTACCCCTGCCCGCCCTGGCTGTGCGTTACAAGTCAATTTTGACCTGTTAATTAATTCGTGTATAAAAGCTCAACCAACGGTCATCAACTTCGGCGAAGGCAATATAAGGTAGATTAGTTATTAGACTAAACATTGTCATAATTACATTTAATAAGTATATATTTAGTAAAGATATTTTAGGTAAAATATAAACCCCTTCATACAGGCTGTAATTGACTTGTACCGCACAGCGAAAAAGTTCAAGAGAGGACTCTCATGGGTTGTAACGCACTGAGAGCGAGTTCACAAAATGCAACTTCGCATTGAACGTGTTAAACATTTGCACATTTTTAATAAAAATGTGGTTACAATTTTGGTGGTCATAAACTATTTTTGGGTTTACAATGATTATTTTGGAGTAATTTGCTTTAATAGGATAGCAAGATTTAAAAATTTGGTTATAATTTTACATTAAAATGGAGTTCTAATTTTGGTGGTCATTTACTATTTTTGGGTTTACAATGATTATTTTTGTGTCATTTTCTTTATTAGGATAGCAAGATGTAAAAATTTGGTTATCATTTCACATTAAAATGGGGTTTGAAATTTGGTAATCATTTACAATTTTTGGGTTAATATGATTAGTTTGGTGTCATTTCCTTTAAAAGGATAGTAAAATGTAATAAAATTGGTAATCATTTCATATTAAAATGGTGTTATAATTTTGGTGATCATTCATTATTTTAGGGTGGTAAAATATATTTTTTTGGTATTAAATGTTACTAAATCTGGTGATCAGTTAAATAGCAGCCGTTGATTATTATACCCGTTACTCGTAGTCAAGATAACGAGACTTTCTTGACATTTTAGTATTGTCTGTCTGTTTTACCCTGTTTAATGTCTGATTTTATTGTGCTCGTCAGATTGTACGCACATCACTTAAACAATATATGTACTGTATGCGTTTGTTTTGTTTTAAAGTAGCTTTTAGAAAAAAAAAACTATAATTATTCGGCCTAGTTCTTCTTTAAACTAATTAAACGTCAAAATTATGATATCAACAATATTTCCAAAGGCTACGTCATAAATCATATTTGTGATTTTATATTTTTGTGGTGTGAGCTTTTTTGTTTTCGAAATAGCGCCATCTCCCAGCCAGCGTTCAAACTAGCACGCGCTGTTGCACACGTTAGAGGTTTGAGTTGCGGCTAGCTTGCTAAAGCTTTAGCTACACGCCGCTAGATGGAGTTGTGACATACGAAATCGATACTCGGACGAGATGTTGAAAGATGCATGGATGATGAAAATTAAAATTTCAATTATTTTATTATTTTTAGAGTATGATGGGGTAATGAAAAACTTTAGTTTGCTTCAAACTGAAATTAGGTATTTATTTACGAATAATAGTTATTTGTTTTACAAGGGAGCAAAGTTGTTGTCTAACCTTGATACTTTATTGATTGATTGATACGGGCAAGCGAAAGATTCCAAAATTCGAAAATGAATTCGAATTCCAAAATTCGAAAAATGGAATCTTGAGCGTTGCCAGGGTTTCAAGGCACGAGGGCTAAACAAATTTTGCCACCGTGTGAAACACAAAATTGTTCACCACACCAACACAAGGACAATATTAACTGTACAAGAAAAGACTACAACTCAAAATTTGCTTGAATTTTGATTACTTATTGCCTCACATGTGAATAAAATGCAACTTTCTTATCAGTCTTTGAATAATCAAGAGAGCCTTTACCAGCTGATGTGGCGAAAAATAAACTAAGGTTCCTTTCATTCATCACCATTCACGCGCAAATGCTGACTGATTGAAATATTTGTTAGTAGGTAATTAAATTCTGAGCTAATATTATCTAAAAATTAAATATTCACAGCACAATCTGTAAAATAGAGATAAATAAAATAGAGACAAAAAGCAATGGATCGGCCATCTTTACGTAATGTAAGCTGATGTTACTTACCTAGTATTAAAAAACTTTTTTATCCATATTATTCGAAGTTATGGTGCACGATAAAGAATGTCTCTTTACTAAAGGTGCATCCATACTCTACCGCGGTTTACTTTTGTGGAGCAATACTGCAACGCACTGCAGAGTGTGGAATGTGGATGCACTTTATGTCTATGCCAGGTAGGGAGGGACTTGGAGTTGGTAGGAGACGTTATGATGGGACCCTAAAAACTCTAGTAGGCTAGAATATTTTTAGAAGCCTATCGTAGTTTTTTACACTTGGTTTATTAAAGTGAGGGTGTTTCGATTGGCTCTCCGATGTAGCTGCGTGCGACATCATATATGTTACTAAATATGTTCATATTCCGTGTCCAAAGATATCCTTAGATATCCACCTTATTATGTACATGACAATGCAATATTGAATAAATGACTAAATGACTAAATCCCACTTAAAAATATATCAAAGACTAAACACCTGTAAGATAAAATCACGAAATAAACCACCCATAAATTCCGCCCTAAAATCATAAAAATGAAGGGCAGTCTCCAAAAAATAACCTCATTTCTTAAACCATTCATACAAAAACGTCATAACGGTCTATGATGCTTAAAAATATAAGTCATTTTTGCTCTGAGCCGATATATAAAAGCTTTATATCGCTAAAAGGCTGATATTTTATTAAATTTGAAGGCGGTTATATCGTTTTAGTTCTAAAGTTCTTTGCTGGAGTATGACGCATATATTTAATGCCAGCAGGTGCTTGCTTTTAAATATAAATGTTGGTCGCGAACTTGATAGATCTGGCTATTTGGCTGGTGTCGCCTAATTTGAGGATGTTTGGCGATGTTACGGTTATTAAGATGTGTTCTGAAATTCATCACATCGTTTGTTTTATCCTGTCAGCCAGGGGCGTATTTACCATAGGGCCAAGGGGGCCATGGCCCGGGGCGGCAGGCCGCAGGGGGGCGGCGAAGCCGCCCCCTTGCGGCTTTTTCTGGGCGCCTTTTATAATCAAACTTAGCTATATTTTTTATTATATTTTAATTGACATTTAAATTAATAAACAAACGAACGCTTCAAACCCCACCAATTGCTAAAAATATCTACCAACAAGTACCTAAATTAAGCAACATTTTCGTTCAAAAGTATTAGTACGGCGCAGTGCCGGATTTACCACTAGGCTGAGTAGGCTGAAGCCTATGGCGGCAGATTTTAGGGGGCGGCAAATTTGGGTCAAAAAAATATTTTATTAGCTGTTCAGATAGGGTCGACCAGAATTTTGTCGCTCCCCTATTTATTTGTAAAATTTAAATAACAAGCCTTGTCGATTTTGCCGCCCTCTGTCATGTCAAGACCCTTTATATTGAGACAGACAGACGGCCGGACGGACAACAAAGTGATCTTATATGGGTTCCGTTTTTTTCCTTTTAAAGTACGAAACCCTAAAAATGTACCTACTATTTTCTCGAAAAAATTTCGCGCTCGCTACGCTCGCGTTTTCACGTACGTACCTAACATTATTTGTTACCCATCTGACTATATACATACGGGCGGTTCTTGTGTCTTCGTGGTATTGAATCTCACTAAATTGTTCCGATCCCATGCCGAAACTCAGTACAGATAGAGTGCTCTCGATATCAGGTACAAATACAATACTTTTCATGACTTTCCAGCACCACAGAATGAGGGATAATGGTACGGCCTGTGTAATACGCATCCCTACTACTGTCGTCTGCATAGCAATGATTATCATTGATATGCAGCAATGACAGCACAGAACCTAGTGCAACGCCAGCGGTAATGTCCACACTATCGGAGCAGCTTCCGTCTACTATACGGCTCATGTGAAAGCTAGCGATCCATTTGTATAACATATAGTCCCTCGAGCAGACTCGATGCCAGACCCGACCGAACTCCTTAGCTATATCCAGCCTGACTGCCATATCTCACCTTGATTCTCAATGGCCAAAACCCAGCAGTACCCACCGGTCACCGATCAGATCAGGCAAATATAACGAGGTCGCATCGTCATTGAGTGACAAAAACGGCCCATATAAATCTGTATCTAGAATAGTGACATTAGTGACGTCACCTTTCTGCACTCAAAAGAATAAAAAAATATCTACGTTCCACTATCAGCGGAGAGCGCCTGAATAGCTTAGCTCTTCTTAATATAGAAGCTGAGCTGACAAACGTTTTAAATTACGACAGCGTTATTGATGATTTTGTCAACCAATTTGTACATAGGAAAACAATGTAAATGCCTATGTGAGTAAATGGTAAATGTTTAGTTTTTTTTTATTTCACACCCCAAAGGTACTTGTTGCAGGTTTTTTTTTTCTTAAATAAAATACTTTATCGTCACTGATGAAGGGGGGCGGCAAATCAAAATGGCCCGGGGCGCCAAATTTGTAAATACGCCTCTGCTGTCAGCAAGCCTCTGATAGTCGAGCTTTAAGAGGCGTAAAGCCAGCAAACAAGAAAGTGACAAAAGATATGGCGCGCCACGCGAAACAGGTGATGGCTTGGCTTTTAACATTTTAAGTACTCCAATAACTCTGAATGTATCGCACTTTTGATTAAAAAATTTGCTAGTCAAATCCCTCGGCTATGTCACTAGTTATTTAATAAATTGTATTGATTTATGTAACTTTTGGCAATTTACATCCTTTAGATAACTAAATCAATATATTTAGATAACTACTTATTTAGTACTCTATTCATGGATGACATTGACATTAAACCATGCAGACTTGCATGCAGAAAGCGCCTTGTCAAGGTCAGAAAAAATATTAAAATTTTTATTAACGTCCTTAAATTAATCTCACACGTAATAATGTCAACTTTTTAGCCATTTTATTACCCAAAAAACCTAGATGCCATTGAGCGTACGCCAACAGCATGCACCATTTGCTGGCACTTCCTTTTCTCATTACAAAATGTAAAAAATACAGTTTATGTAACAGTCAGACACACTCATCTGTCATTTCCTTTGGATTGTGGTGATGTGTCTAGATTTTTGTGAGCTTTATTTTAGACTTCTCATATCTACACTATTGAATTTCTTCACGGATGTACTACGATTGACGATGTTTTCTTTCACCAGAAAGCTATATTGTAAGTCGGACGTCAGATCATTCGGCCTTCTAGTCCATGTGAGATCCCCAACCTGCATTAGACCAGTGTGGGGACTATAGCCCAAACCCTCTGGCACATGAGAGGAGGCCTGTACCCAGCAGACATTTTAGACTATTAGCCAAGCAGCTCTCGCACTAGGCAGACAATCCATATTACGAAACTTATCAATCTTATCATAGTCAGAATTAAGTAGCTAAATAAAAGATTCTAAGAAAGAGTTTCTGTCGTGTCGTGTCGTACGAGGGCAGTGGCGTAGCTAAAGTTAGACCAAGAAAAGTCTGCAGCGATTTTGGTAGCCCACGCAGTGCAAATGTTATTTATACCTACGTCATAATTTCATAGAGGTTTGATGTTGAAAATAACACTTGCAGTGCGTGGGCTATCAAGATCCCTGCAGACTTTTCTTGGTCTAACTCTAGGCGTGGGCGAATGGGGCCTTCACCCACGGCGTCGCACTTAGGGGGGCCTCGCAAAGCCAACCTTTTTACCTGGGAAATCACATTGAAAAGGGCCTCGCAGATATGGTTAACGCTAGATTCACGCTACACCACTGTACGAGGGAGTTAAAAGACCGGCCCAGCAAAGAGAAGAGTGGCGATTACTCCACCGACAAGAGCATAGCTCTTAAATATTGATGATGACGATGAGAGAGTAGGGACATGTTTAAGAGCCCATCAACGTGCACACTAGCGCCACTGCTAAATAATCGTGATTATTTAAATTTAACGAAAGATATTTAAAAAAGGGGGCGCTGCGTACTGTATTTTGTATTTAAGTACCTTTTGAATACATCAAACTAGTTTTTATGTTGCTGGATTTGTCAAACTCAAAACAAAAACGGCCGTTTTAACTTTGGACACCTAGATTGATGAATCCAGCAAAAGGTACTTAAATACATAATACAGTATGTAGCGGCCCTCTTTTTTAAACATCTTTCGTTAAATTTAAATAATCACGATTATTTAGCAGCGGCGCTAGTGTGCACGTTGATGAGCTCTTAAAGCGAATGTATTTTATTATTTCTCAATTTATTACGGCTTTCAGTGGTTTACCACACTGAAAAAATCAAAATACATCGTAAACGATAAAATCAATCAAATATATTAACGACTTTCTGCATGGTCGTTAATATACCTATTCCAGTCTCCAGTAACCAACAACGCTATTTTTCTGTGGGGTAGGTCAACTCAAGATCGAAAGAAAGGTCAGTGAAAAGTGACGATTTGTGTAAACAAAACAAGGATGAAAGAAACATTTTAGCGACACAATCTAATTTTAACTCCACCCACTCATATTAGTTCTTTGTGAAAATATATTGTGATTCACTCTGTTGTTGCATGGAATAAACAGTATTTTGTGGGCGCCCGTAACTCCGGAGGTGTCGCATGCGCGTTGCCGATCCTTTATAAGCCTATACTGTATAGGTTAGGTACAATAACAATATGTTAATAGGGAATATTACGCAAAACTCTGCGTAGAGAGCGTCACTAGCACAATCACAGGGCCCTCACACTTTCCTATTCAATCGATAGAGAGGCAGATAACGAAATTTCGATTTTCGCGTTTCGCGGTAGGCCACCTGTAAACAAACCGCCTTGATGCATCAATGTCATAGTGAAAACTTGTCAAAAAACTGTTTAAGGCCTAGTATGTATATGTTACTCCTGACACAGCGTTGCAACAGTCATCCGTCAGGGATGCAGTGGCCATTGATGATGGTTTACTATGTGCACTAGTGCTGCACTCTGGCGACAGAACATTGCAGTAATACTCCCTATTGTGCATGCACAATAGGGAGTATTACTATTACGAGTATTAACAATTTTATGTAAATTTTCTCACGTAGGTAAGTGACGTTTTGTTATATCTTCATTAGAAATAAAGATTCATAAACCTGAACAATACGCTTTTATATAAATTTTTACTCGCATTTTTAGAGCACTTTATTAAACATTGAACTAATAAGATGTTTAGGATTTTTTTTAATGAGTGGAAGGCCTTGGCAGTAAAGGTATAGGTTGTATTTGTTAACTTTTTAATATGCAGAAATAACATAGAGTCAGTCCATGAAGAGTCTGCAGCGGATTTGATAGCCCACGCAGTGCACGTGTTATTTTAAACGTGAAACTTCTATGAAATTATGACGTATAAATGCCACTTGCACTGCGTGGGCTATCAAATCCGCTGCAGACTTTTCTTGGTCCGACTCTAATCGCTGAGCGATAAAGCTCTTTAATAAAAAAAAAGTGTAAGATACCTATTTTACGCAATCTCTATGGTCCAATTTGTGGAGTACGTTTACTCGTACCTCTGCTTTTCTTTACCTCAAGGTACCTGCTCTCTATCACTGTCTGGAGTGTTGGTCTTGGAGATTGCTCACTTGCGTTAAGTCCATGGTATTCTCAAAGGCTTGTCTTGTAATCATCATCGCAACAGGTTTTTCCATTAAAACTTTTTTTTAGTATGAGTTAAGTTTAATTACTCCTTAGGTACCTGTAGGTTAACTGGAAGAGATCCCTCTTAGAGATAAGTTCGCCCTTGTACTATATTTATGTTCTATCTGATGTACCTGTATTCTTCTCTTCCTTACAATAAGTACCCACGGACCACGACTAGCAAGCGCAGCGTAGGACGTCCACCCACAAGATGGACAGACGACCTTGTTAAGGCCGCCGGAAGTCGCTGGATGCGGGTCGCTTCCAACCGGTACGAATGGAGGTCCAAGGGGGAGGCCTATGTTCAGCACTGGACGTCTTATGGCTGAGATGATGATGATGATGTACAATAAAGTGTTACTTACTAAGGTAATGTTACTTTATGTTTTTGAACCGCTTCGCATTTCAAGCTGACAGACGGTTAGTTATTTATTTAATTAATTATGAATTAACACTAGCACTCGTCTTCATAAATTTGTCGGCACACGTCACGTCTCCCTGATAAATAACCCTTAATACGTGTAAATAAATTGACGGACCGATAAAAAACCTCATAAAATACGTTGCGTATTTGTGGCGCCCGGTATGTCGAGTATGTTTGTGCGCCATGTGGGCGCGCCTGATAATTATTAGAAATAATTATTTACAGATTTGTTTAAATATTTAATAACAGTAATTACGGGTGAATCAAGTTTTACCTGTCACTAGTTGCCATGGTTACAGTCTCCTGGGTCACTCTTAAAATACTAGTTATTTCGTATTTAAATGAACCAAACTTGAATTTTTTGGTAGTTATTAGGCCTTTCCATAATAGGGGCATCTACTAAGCACGTTTGTAGAACACGGTACAGTCGACGTCAAAGATATGTTTACATTTTTCGCCTTATTACAAAGGAGTAAGTGTAAACATATCTTTGACGTTGACTGTACACAGCTCTTCTAAGAAACTATGCTACCTACTATTGCAACAACAAGAAATATAGTTCCTTTATTTTAGCATTATAAAGAAGGTAAGCGATCTTGACATGTCTTTTAATTGAAAAACGCATTTTAAAAATCAGTAAGTATTACTTATGAAAGCAGAAGAATATAAATGATCGTATGAGATTAATAATTGTTACATATTTGCCGTGACTTATTTTTAAAACGTGTTTTTCAATAAAAAGACACATCAAGATTGTTTACCTCATTTCTAATGCTAAATAAAACGAACTAGTTGATCGACCCTTATACTGAAATAGAGGAACGGTTACGAAAGGTTCTTTTACCTTTAGATAACCCGTTCAATGCAAGTATAAAAACGATATAAGTATAAAATAACTATTTCATTTTATAGTTCACCTACTTATACCGTATTTCTACGTTAGGCCAACATAAATCCATATCTAAAAAAAATTAAACTGTTTATTTTTAAATAGAATAAAATTACAATTATAATATAGCACTAATCTTATATTTTTCAGATTATGTGGACTAAGGGACATGGGGAGCAACCCCTATCAAATTATTGAATTACAATTAAATATTTTTACGCGCTACTGAGTCTTTGTACATTTATGACTATCAGTGCCTTTTTATCAATAGCCTTAATATTACTAGGTTTCTTATTTATGTTTTCAATTACATACATCATTGGGGCTTTCTTTGTTTAGAGATTTAGGAACGTAAGAAGCAAATCCTATTACCATATTAATTATTATTTTTAGTAGTCATGAAATTAGTTTCATTTTTTTAGGTGTATTTGTTGTTGGTTTGGTTCTTGAAATTATTCGATTTTTTTTTGTATTTACCTATATATGGGTTTTAAAATAAATAGCCCCAGGCTTCTTTAGAATACAACCGGAAGATTGTTACGATGAAAAGGACAAGAGGTTTGTAAGGTATAATTATTAACAAATGGGTAATTCTTATTCTTATGCATTTTTTGTGTAACACGTAAGAATAGCATGTATTAATGTGAAAATAAGTAAACTCTATATCAATATACTTAGCAATTTACCTCTAGTTTTAGGTCAACCTAAACGTATTGTGCTAAGAGTATTAGAAACATATATAAAAAAAATTACAAGTGCGAAATGTCACGGACCGTGTAGTGTGACTTCCCCAGATTTTGTGATATTTGATTTTTTTTTGAAAAAATATGAAGTGATTTTGCAATAATTTATATCAAATACAAAACACTAAAACTTGGTCTACAACACTGTTTAAAAATTGTATGGATTTATAACGATTTTATATAATTTTAAACAACATACATTTTGTGATTAGTTTTCGCGTCAACACCGCGCGTGGTAATATTTTTTTTTTTTTTTTTTTTTTATTGGAAAAAGGTAAACATTTGACCACAATCTCACCTGATGGTAAGTGCCGATGCAGTCTAGGATGGAACATGCTTACCTAAAAGATGTCTATTCACTCTCGATTTAAAGAGATCCAAGTTATAGTGGACTGGGAATAGATTTGCAGGAAGTGAATTCCACTCCTTAGCCGTTCGCATGATAAAGCTGGATGCATAGCGCTTAGTTCTAATCAGCGGCAGAGTAACGACGTAAGGGTGAAACGCAAGTCCGCGTCTAGTCCCACGGTGGCAGAACGGAGATGGGGGGATTAGATTATGTAATCCCATCGCACACTCCCCGAAATGTATCCTGTAGAATACCGATAAACAAGCTACCTTTCTACGGTGTTCAAGGCTCTGCAGTCTAGCCTCTACCAATCCCGCATCTCCAATAAGCTTCCTAGCGCGTTTGTCTATGGAATCTAAGGCGGCTAGCTGATACTTGGCGGATCCATCCCAAAGGTGGCTGCAGTACTCCATACACGACCGGACTTGAGCTACGTAAAGCTGAAGGAGCTGCCCTGGTGTGAAGAACCGCTTGACCTTAGCGAGGACGCCTAATCGTCTAGCTGCAGATTTGGCCAGAGATTCAATATACGCCCCAAAGTTCAGGTTAGACGAGATACTCGTGCCGAGTAGCTGAAGATGGTTGGATATCGGTACGGATACATCCCGGAAAGTCGGAGTCAGGCCGAATGGACTCCGTTTGGCAGAGAACAGACACGCCTGTGTTAGATAAATGAATAATTTTTTAAAACATTAAATATTAAAAACACAAAACTGATAGTAAATATTATTTTCAAGGTAAAACTTGTCAGGATGTTATTTATTTACCTTGATTCATAATTATGTTAAAACTGCTAAATCAATAACTGGATACTATTTAAGTTTTAAGCAAGATAAATAAAATAATAAACAGATGTAATTGAAAATAAAACTGTTTTATTAAATTGAATAATACAATTTATTCACCTTATCATCAACAACTAATATATACAACCACTATTAGTTTATAATTCAGTAAGAGATTATTTAATTAATTATTAATTAATTAATCCATCTAATTAATCAAGTAGGTACATAATTATTACAATAATTACCAACATAGTATTTACTTAACTTTCAATATTCCTTTGGCGATGATTAACTCAGTGCTGAGGCGTAAGGCAGAATGCTCAAAGCAGAATAATCAATAATGGATCGGTCGGTCCCTTTTATACCCATTTCTACCTGGCAACTGGTTGATCATGCCACTTGTCATTCGATAAGTGACGTCACAGAAGTAGTTTCTCATGTACCTCGTCCATTTATCGAATTATGCAGAATAAAACTATTAGAACATCTTTTCAATAAACTCCGTTATACATAATTAATAATCAGTAATATTAATACGAAATATAATCACTTCAAAGTAGTTTACAAATTTAGTAGTAGGTTAACTTACTGTTTCTCTTGTCAACCGTGGTTTCGTATCATACCCACATAAATAACAAATTCATCACGTGATGTTGTGTTAAGTGTTTAAATAGTGTAATATATTATCAACATTGGACGTCAAAGAGAAACAGGTCAGTTTCATACGTAATACAATTTGTACATAGAATAACAATATTCTAACACGGCCATACTGACATGTACTTCGTTCTCGAAGTACCCAATTAATCAATAATCTTAATAATAATAAAAAAACACAATAGCATAATCATAGGATAGTGATTGATTAAAATAATATAAACTTTGACCACTTGCCAGATATCTAGACATGTTTGTCCCATTCACCCGCTGCTAATGAAATGAACAAACACCAAACAAATGGCCGACCAGCGGAGTGCTTTAACTAACTCAACACTTTGCCAATCATCTCGACATGTCAATCTCATTCACTCGCTGCTAGTGAGACAGAAAAACACCAAATGATAGGCCGACCAGCGAAAGTGTTCAACTACATCGCTACAAATCAAATAAAAAATAATCAATCATTGAATAACTTTAATCAATCACTTTTAAGTGATTTTGACCAATAAATATTAATTATACGTGTAATCTTTGCATGATCACTATTCCAATATAGAGTAACATAAATTGTATATTTGCCTACATAACATAAAGATCGTTCGGCCAATCTGACGAATCATTGCACATTGTGTTAAACATATTAATTGCAGTTGCTACACATCTTTCTACTTGACCATAGCTTCGTGGTACACCAGGACTCTGCTCCACTGTCGCTTGTAGCGGGGTTAAAGGTGGGCAAAGCGATCTCTGTCTCTTCCGCGAGCACCGGAGACAGCTTTCAGAAGAATCCGCATCCGTGCTGCTGTGGAAAGCCACAGGTTCCATATTCGTCTGAAATTATATAAGTATATATGTAGTGTAGCTGGATACAATCCCACTTCTGATGTTAGATAAATGAATAATTTTTAAAAATATTAAATATATTTAAAACTCAAAATTGATAGTAAATATTATTTTCAAGGTAAAACTTGTCAGGATGTTATTTATTTACCTTGATTCATAATTATGTTAAAACTGCTAAATCAATAACTGGATACTATTTAAGTTTTAAGCAAGATAAATAAAATAATAAACAGATGTAATTGAAAATAAAACTGTTTTATTAAATTGAATAATACAATTTATTCACCTTATCATCAACAACTAATATATACAACCACTATTAGTTTATAATTCAGTAAGAGATTATTTAATTAATTATTAATTAATTAATCCATCTAATTAATCAAGTAGGTACATAATTATTACAATAATTACCAACATAGTATTTACTTAACTTTCAATATTCCTTTGGCGATGATTAACTCAGTGCTGAGGCGTAAGGCAGAATGCTCAAAGCAGAATAATCAATAATGGATCGGTCGGTCCCTTTTATACCCATTTCTACCTGGCAACTGGTTGATCATGCCACTTGTCATTCGATAAGTGACGTCACAGAAGTAGTTTCTCATGTACCTCGTCCATTTATCGAATTATGCAGAATAAAACTATTAGAACATCTTTTCAATAAACTCCGTTATACATAATTAATAATCAGTAATATTAATACGAAATATAATCACTTCAAAGTAGTTTACAAATTTAGTAGTAGGTTAACTTACTGTTTCTCTTGTCAACCGTGGTTTCGTATCATACCCACATAAATAACAAATTCATCACGTGATGTTGTGTTAAGTGTTTAAATAGTGTAATATATTATCAACATTGGACGTCAAAGAGAAACAGGTCAGTTTCATACGTAATACAATTTGTACATAGAATAACAATATTCTAACACCTGCGTTTTGGTAGCGTTGAATTTGACCAGGTTTGCGTCACCCCAATCGGACACTGCCTTAAGTGCCAAATTCAGACGGTCTACCATAGCTCGTCGACAAGACTGTACCTCCTCTTTTTTCTCATATAAATATGCAGTACTCGGTAGAAAATTATCTTTACTACTGGCAGCCTTATTAAAGTTTTTTTAGAACAGCAACACTGTGTTGTTGTCAGGTTTACAAATGGCTGAAGGGAGAAGTTTTGTCGAAAATTATATATTTGTGTTCATTTGAAAAAACCGGGCAAGTGCGAGTCGGACTCGCGCACGAAGGGTTCCGTACCATAATGCAAAAAAAAAACAAAAAAAAAGGAAAAAAAAAACGGTCACCCATCCAAATACTGACCACTCCCGACGTTGCTTAACTTTGGTCAAAAATCACGTTTGTTGTATGGGAGCCCCATTTAAATCTTTATTTTATTCTGTTTTTAGTATTTGTTGTTATAGCGGCAACAGAAATACATCATCTGTGAAAATTTCAACTGTCTAGCTATCACGGTTCGTGAGATACAGCCTGGTGACAGACGGACGGACGGACGGACGGACGGACGGACAGCGAAGTCTTAGTAATAGGGTCCCGTTTTACCCTTTGGGTACGGAACCCTAAAAACGGTCAACCTTAACGCGTCACCGCTGTGTTAGAGTTTTAAAAGTAAGTTGCAGTTTCACGTTATTGTTTGTAACATAAGATATACTTCATATATTGCAGATTAAGCTAATTATTTAACATTTGCAAAATCAAAGGAAATGTTTATGTAATATCGAACATGTTCCAAATTATCACGACCGTGGCCTCAAAAAACTGTCACCGCCACGGACTTTTGAGTCCACGTTCGTGACATATAGACACGTGGTCGTGTCATTCTTAATTCGTTTGATTAATTTAGAGGCACATGCACTTTTCAGAAATGCATTTTTGTTAGCTACAGATCATTTGCTATTATTGCCCGACTACCAAAGCAAAAAAAATGTTTTTCGCTTGTATGTATGTATGATGTGTATCGAATTCTTGATCACGCTCTACAGCCTTTATAGTTTGACGGATTTCCACGTCTGAGCTGTCATTAGGTTTGTCGTAGTCATAGGAGAGACTTAGGCTATGTTAAAATAACTATATAAATCAAAATAGCCGAGTTGGCCACCAAAATGCCGAAATATCACGACTGAGGGACACTTTGTCACAACCGTGTTTATGTATTCATTTTATTTACCTTTCTTGAGGGTATTAAGCTTGACCACATGAATCAAAAAATTGCTTTTTGTATGTACTTTTGATATATGTAATAATATGTGAAAAATAAAAACGTTTATGAAAAAAAATTTTTTTTGGACACAATTTAAGAATCACCCAAATACCTATCCAACAAATGACACACATCTCTTCCCCTCACCGCCAAATATATTATACCTAAACTCAATTTAAAAAAACTGTCGCTAACCCAAACATGTCAACCATGTATTCAAATTAGTGCGCCGAATAAACATTATGAAAAGTTGTCGATACGAGTCTTCATGTCTTGCGTTGACGCAGCGGTAAAACGCGCGTCGGCGCGCTTACTCACCGAGATGGCATTACTTTTATTAATGAATTTATTTTCGGAACTTTTTGCGGCAAATTACGTAGTTTTTCATAGGAAATTTGAGGAGTTATGTACCTAGTGTCAAGAAATATTTATTAGATTTTTTATATATTGATTGATCTCTAACCCCTCTCACAAAGTGTTCCTCAAAACAGGCGTGGCTCACTCCGCGATTTCGTCTCAAAAGCTCAAAAGTACATCCGTTCCACACCAATTTTGGTGGCTAGCCCTAAGCCGCGCGTGGCGGTGTCGCCACCTAGCGGCCATATCTGTCCTGATCGTAACAGACGCGCTTTGTTAGAGAGTGAGTCTTCTGTACCTAGTACTATTATTTATTCTGTGCTCAAAGTGCTTTTCCAGTTCAGTTTTTAATTATTCCAAGTTGAGAATGAGGAGAAATACTTAACATGTATATAGGTATACTGTTAAACTGAAACAGATGTCATAATAAGAAAGAATAAGGGACCAACGCCAGGATTGAGACCGTTTTCTACATTCCTGGCAGATGCCATAACCACTAGCGAGTTATTTATTGCAGACCATGGTCCATATTTTGTTACTAGAGTCTGTGCGGAAAGAAGAGTCGTGGAATGTATGGGGCCCAATACTTTTCACGACTCTTCTCTTTCCGAACACACTCTATACATTTAGGTATTAGGTACTGTTTTTTAAAGGTCTAAGTTACAAGGGAAATTGTATTATTTTTGAATGAGTTTTCCAATGGCTATGCTTACGCATTACCTTACGGTAGAAAGAGGGTCGCTGTGGTCTAGCCAGTTTACGAAATTATCCATATTAATATGTTCTATTGAATTAGGTACTGATAGCTTAATGCACCAAGCAGCTGAACGTGTATGAATAAAAAAACCGATTCAATCAAATCCAAAACTAAATAAACAACACGTTTAAAATAGCAACTGGGGTCAACATATCCGGAGAAAAAGGTCATCGAGGTTACTACCATCGCACAACATGTTTATCATGCATTAATTCATGCACATTAGGGAAACTTCGCTCATAGCTGTCAGGTGAATCTGTCGAACGTTCACGTCAAATAAATATAATATATTCACAGGATATAAATAAATAAATATATCAAATCTATAAATATATTTTTATAAAACCCCAGTGCGTAGCTCACAGTCGGTCGCAGCGCGCATCGGCGCACGGTACTGGACTATTCGAAATTCAAATTTTCAAAGTGGCCAGTGACAGTGGCTGTGCGGTATTGTTTTAACGGTTGGTGATAAAATGGCGGCAGTACGAATTTTTATCTTTTACTTTTACACTACACAGATTAGTTATTGAGTTTGTATAGTATAAGTCGTTCCGGTAAGTTCGTTGCTACGCCGTAGAGCGCTACGCTTCGTAGAGCGGAATGGATTGATGTGATTTATTTAAACTGTAGAGTTTTTATTGAATTAGATTTTGTACGTACATACTTATTTCGAAATATTTGTTTTTTATTAAACGTAAAAAAGTAAGACAAGTAACAGACATAAATAAAAAAAATAAAAGAAAAATTGTTAAAAATGACAAGAAAAGTTTTAAAACAATGATTGAAATAGTTATTTACGATACAAGTGCGGAAAAGAGGAAATTTCTAAACGAGTGGCGATAAATGAAAACACGGCCGAAGGGAGTGTTTTAAATCGCCATGAGTTGCGAATTACCTATTCGCACGTGTATCGTACAACGTTTTACAGGTGCGGGAAAATAGGGCCATATGTAAATAATTTTACAGTACATATGGTCCTATTTTCCCGCACTAGTGCGTAAAATAGCACTTTTCGTGCGTATGTCAAAAGTTTAATGAGCCATATGTACTGTAAAACGTTGTAGGTACGATACACGTGCGAAAAGGTACCTCTTTTCCGCACGTGTATCGTAAATAACTATTTCCGCTTTTGAAAAATAATTGTATTTTCAAGTTTTTAAATTTTTAAGTCATTAATTACTTTGGCCATAAACGTAGTTAAAAAATACGTAATTTTCTCACAAACGAAGTAAACATAGTAAGAGGCTATTTCTAGCATTATTTAAAATAATTAATTTGATTAGTATACCAGGCGCGGATCCAGCCCTCAAAAAAGGTTGTGGTCACAGCCACTCCAAAATCAGCCAAGTGCGAGTAGGGGGTACCTGATGATTCCCCGACCAATAAAATCGCAGAGGGATCACAAGCGATTTATTTCAGTCTACGAGTTTACACACTTAGCGCCACTTGCACCATCCCACTAACCCGGAGTTAACCCGTTAAACCGTTAACCCAGTGTCAAATTGTACTGGTAACCTTGGTATTCTTCTCATATCCTTGCAAATAATTAGGGCTCTGTATTCAGCTGGAGTACCTACCCTAATGATTCCCCGACCAATTTTTAGCAGATTGTCAATTTGCTTACAACGTTTCGCCGAAAATGGTTTCGTAGAGTCAATTATTCGTAGATGTAAGTTTTGGTCAACTAACTTTTGGTAGACTCTTGATTCACATATCATTCAGTTCGCTTCTGTGTAAATTAGCAGACCAATTATTAGAAGATTTTCATTTGGTAGAGTAATCTTTTCATCAAGCAACCTTCAGCCGAGTAACGTTTTATAACTTTTTTTAAAGTTTTTGTCAAGTGGCACTCGATCACACTACATATAAGTATACTTAAGTGCTGTGGACGGTTTTACCTGTGGACACTAATACCGGTATTTAAGACGAAACAGGAGCTGAGTTTTAAATATTTTAGGTAAATATACCCGTCTCGTTAACGGAAGCGGCACCTAAAAGTAGTGCGATAAGGACAAGGCGAAAAATCCTGCGTAAAAATCTCAAAAATCGAGGTTTCGTACTTCTCTGTTTCCTCCTCCAAAACTTAACCAATCGTAACCAAATTTGGAAATCTAAATGATTATGAAATTATCTGTGTCGGACCGTTTTGCTTTTTTGGCTAATTGATATCAGTTTTGAATGCCACGCCTCTCATTGCGGCATAGTCAATTAGGCCATTTTGGCCATTTTTGAAGGGCTCTAGCGCTTTAAAAAACAAAAATATCAAAAAAAGCAAAACGGTCCGACACAGATATTGACAATATTAATCTGTGTTGAAAAAATCATTGCTCTAGCTTCAAAAACCACGGAGGAAAACGAGGAGTACGTTTGTATGGGGAAATGACCACTCCCGTTGGCTCTTAAAGAATTACTAACGATATACTACCATCGTGGACTTAAAAAAATGCATTTTCTTATATTACTAACAATTAGTTATTCACCATATATATACCGGGTGTGGCCTGTAATGTGAGCAAACAATTTAACTGTAGGCTGTACTCCTCATACTGACCAACATTTGTTCAGCGACTTTTAAAAATAACTATTGGTTTGATTTTTAATACACTTTAAAGTTTATTCTAAGACGCAATGTATTGCGAATTTTGTTATGTTTAAGGCGTGACAAGCAACGTCAATCACAATGATATGGCGTGGCGATGGCGTCCATTGAAGATAATATTTATTTTGTATGAAAAATAGGGAGTCTAAATACTTCATAAATTTTAAAAGTTGTTGAACAAAAGTGTCACCGTTTGAGGAGTACAATCTATGTTTTAATTATTTGCTCGTGTTACAGGCCACACCCGGTAAATGTAGAGATTTTTTTGGTTCTGAAAAAAAATTATGTTAATAACTTGTAATTGTATATAATAAAAGTGTTATTATATTAATAACTAAATTTTATCCTCGTAATATAAATGTTTTTTGTGAATTCGGTAAATGATACAAGTGTGTAAAAAAATCACAAAATAAGCGTCAAGGTTTCATTGTTGTTTTCTACAGTTTTCGCATTTCGCCAGATGTTTAATTGATAACTAAATAGTATGGTTAATAAAAAGGAGGTAGAGTAGTGTACCTAAGATGGACACCGTGACTAACGAAAAATCAAGCTTTAAGGATGACTCACGTTAGACCGGGCCGTGTCCGGACCGGAGCTTCCGGGGCATCGTTTTCTATGGAAAGTATCACGTGATCGCCTATCATGTCATAGAAAAGTAAGCGCCGGAAGCTCCGGCCCGGACACGGCCCGGTCTAACGTGTGTCATCCTTTATTCGTCTAAAGCTTTGCGTACTAAACGATGATTCCGACGTCTTTGTAGACCCTGGAGACAATATCAAGTCCAAAATAATTGCTGGAAAGTTGTACCAAGAATATTGACCATAGGTACAAACCCTGCCAAATATCATACAAAAATATCAATTTTAACATTTTTTTTTTATATCTCTGGTTCCTATTTAGCTAACGTGATAAAACTAGTCTGCAATTATATACTATTTAATAATTGTTTAAAAGAAATAAATAAGTTTTTGACATTGTCAATAGTTTATGATTTATGAACAAAATAAGGCCAAAATCTAGATAATGTCCACATGTAGAGGACTTGCCCCTACACTTAAGTGTAGTCGGAATTTTACCAAAAATGGCATGCGATTTTTCGTAAGGTCTATGGAGCCCTTTCCATATCCATAATATCCATATAGACCTGCGCTCTAAAACTCCTATGACAGTTAATTAAAAGCTAAAATTATTTTAAGCAATTGTACATAAAATTCTGAATGTTTAAATTTAAGACTCCATAAGTTAACAATTTAAAAAATTGCTGTTTATTTTGTATCACTAATTTGAGTTGTCAGCTGATATAAATACTTATGACAGCTAAGAGTTCTATTTCACTAAGTACCTAGGTACCGTGTTTCGGCCAATGGTTAATTTACTCGGGCAATTTTGACGTTCACCAAACGATCATTGTACGAAAAGTAAATCTGCGTATCGATCAACTGACTACTCTGCGTAATTACCTATACCTAATGAAATTCTGCCAAATGTTCCTCTGCCAAAGCGTCTGCGAAACAAAAATCGGCGTAATTCTACTCAGGAAATCAATAGGGCATCCTATTAGGGTTGTGGGCATGCCCACCGTGCCCACAACGGTGGATCCGCGCCTGTAGTATACAGGATGATTCATGAGACGTGAGCAGGACTAATCCTGCACACTCAGTAACTGATAATTGATCGATCACCGTCGTATTTAGGAGAAACAACCACACTTTTTCCTGTTTTTTAACTTTTTGGTGAGGGCAAATTTAATTCTCTACAATCATGGTCATCCTACAAGACCTAATCAATAAACATAAAACCTCTTTAACCGTAATGACAGCATTTTGATTACGAAGAAAATAAACTGTCAAACTTGAGTGAGTTACGAGTTTTCAAAAGTAACCAGACAGTGATGACATTCCATTTGACACAGAATATCGGTAGTTTAGTATTCTAATTTTAGGGTGACCATGCATGTCGTAAATAAATTAATAACTTTTTTTTTCAACACGACTAGAAAATTAACGTTAACCTCACTAATACTGATACGAAACAGTTGCTTATAATTTACGAAATGCGCAGTGTTAGTCCTGCTCACGTCTCCTGAATCACCCTGTATACAATACATATAATCATTTTCTCAAAATTTAGATAACTGAAAACATATAGGTAAGTTTTCGTGAACCAATCGTATATATCCAGTAAGCAATATAAGGCTCGATTCGGGAAATGAATTAGAGATTCACTAGATATGAAATAGTAAAGATATGTGACGTTCCACAGAAAAGGTACGCAATAATATTGGAGCGGCGTTAAAAATAGCGTAAGCGCCAACCGCCATAAGATACCTTTGGGACGTCACATATCTTTACTATATCTTTTCCAGTTAATCTCTAATTCATTTCCCGAATCGCGCCGATATTATAGTGAAAAACTTTTTGTCTTATCTTATTGTTTCGAAGGCTCTTTCGCACACTTTGAGGCATCGGGATATTTTATGTCATCGCCCCCTCAAGAACAACCTCGTGCCTACTCAAGAGCTTTTTCAACCATCCCCAATCCCATGTGTCTGATGATGGAGCTCAAGGCCAGCGTTTTGAATTTCTTGGGTTTCAGATGGTCTGCTCCAAAGTCCTCCATTCATTCTTTGAGGGCGTGACATTCACACAGGGGTTGTGCACACATCATGCGAGGTGTTTTCGGCTACTTTTTGACCCCCCCTCCCCCTTGGTGATATTTGGTGAGGTTTTTGGCTACCTCCCCTGCCCAACATAACCTCACGTGTATTTTTAGGGTTCCGTACCCAAAGGGAAAACGGGACCCTATTACTAAGACTTCGCTGTCCGTCCGTCCGTCCGTCCGTCCGTCCGTCTGTCACCAGGCTGTATCTCACGAACCGTGATAGCTAGACAGTTGAAATTTTCACAGATGATGTATTTCTGTTGCCGCTATAACAACAAATACTAAAAACAGAATAAAATAAAGATTTAAATGGGGCTCCCATACAACAAACGTGATTTTTGACCAAAGTTAAGCAACGTCGGGAGTGGTCAGTATTTGGATAGGTGACCGTTTTTTTTTTGCTTTTTTTTTGTTTTTTTTTTTTGCATTATGGTACGGAACCCTTCGTGCGCGAGTCCGACTCGCACTTGCCCGGTTTTTTGATATTTTTCCATCTGACCGATCAAGCCACGCGCTCTAAAATTTCGTAAAATAGACTCGCTATTTTGAAGTGCGGAGTGAAGATTTATGTTTAACGAAACCGAGAAAAAGTATCTACTCATGTGGTAGGTATTTTTCTTAGTTTCGTTCACTGTACAAATATACACGTGAGGTCTCCTTATACCCCCCTCCCCCAACGTGATCTGTCGTGATTTTTTCGTGCCCCCCTCCCCCTATCGAACCTCGCGTGATTTGTGCAGAAGCCCTTAGGTGTATTACTGTCTCTTCCTCTTCGCTTCGCCACACTCTCGACAACTGGTTTTGTCAGAGTGTCACATCTTAGCCAAGACTCCTTTGACCCCATAGTGACCTGTAAACGTCCCTGTTATAATTTAGAGTTGTCTTTTCCTATGTTTCCAAGCTTTTTGTAACTTTGTGACCTCTGTAACCTTCTATTTTTATAATCTCATTTAACACTTCTCAAAGCACGTTTTAAATACATGTAGCGAGTATTACGTCTCAAGAATTTTATGACTATTTATTGCATATATCATGTCGCGCGTGTTTTCAAAAACATCTGCTCTATTTCAAGCTCCTGCGCAGATTTTATTGCGGTTTACACTTCTGGCATTCGCAGTTTTAATTGGCTATAATTTTTAATGTTATGAAATTATGAATATGTAAGAAAAGTGATCATCAAAATGAGAAATGTACATTTTTGAATATGCATAAAATAGAACAAATTAAAACATTCGTGTACATTATCAGCCTGCTCAATTTTTTTTCTTCACTAGCGACCCGCTCCGGCTTCGCACTGGTTAACAAATTACACACCTAAACCTTCCTCAAGAATCACTCTATTGATAGGTGATAACCGTATGAAAATCCGTTCAATCTTTTTTGAGTTTATCGCGAACACACAAACACACAAACAGACAGACGCGGCGGGGGACTTTGTTTTATAAGGTGTAGTGATAATCGAAGTGCTGTCATAAAACTCATAATGCTTAAAAAGGTTTTATTTTCATTAATTCGTAATGTAGGTGACCACGATTGTAGACAATTACATCTTTACTTAACAAAAAGTTAAAAAACAGGAAAAAGGTGTGATTTTTTCAACTTTCTGTTTGTATGGTCGGCCCTGCTCACGTCTGGTCGTTGTGAATCATCTTGTACAAACAAACATTTCAACATAAACCTACAATTCACATTAAACACCATTAAAATGATGAACCGGCGATACAAAGTAAACCCGATAAATCACCCAGATCTTAATGAAGATGTTATTTCTGGCTGACGCACTAGAATCCTGGATATTTAGGTCCAGTGTTCATATTTCATGGTGTGTTACGAGGACAGATCTCTCAATAATAATCTTACTAACACAGACAGAATCTCGTAGACAGAATTATTCCCCAGCAGCTTGCTCTTCTAAATACGGCCTTGTGGACCATGAAGTGCCTTGCTACAAGTACTCACCTGCGCCAGTTCTCGAAAATGGTCGTGTCACGCTCTATTGTGTATCTATCATCACTGACAGGACTATTAGCCAATAAGCCTGACATCGTTCTGATAGACCGATCGCAGCCCGGACCGTGCTCGTCGAAGTCACCATCCCCCATGATGAGAATCTCGTGAAGGCCGAGAAGGACAAGTCCAGCAAGTACCTAGACTTAGCTCACGAGATTACCGCCATGTGGAATGTTGACTCGACGATCATGTCAGCGAACGGTCTCACAGTATTGAATTCAGAAATAATATTAATGATTGTGTGAATTATTTGCTTTTGTTGAATATACTTCAAGATAATAATCACCTACCGTATTTATTTTTATTTCGTTACCATTTGACTGACGTCACGATCAAGTAAGTACCGTTTAGCAAGGGGTGTTTCACGCGTAGAGTACGGTTGTCATTTCTGAATTTTGTATTGCTGCAATGCTATGGGTACCTTAATTTAAGTAAGACTAATTAATAAAAACTTATCATCTAGCCTATTATGTCATACATGTATGTATACATGTATGAATGAAATGATACTAAATATCATAAGATTGTAGAATATGTGGAAACAGGTAAATTGAAGCGAAGATAGACGGGGCTATATCTTGCATCTGCTCTACTTTCCAGAATTATAGCGGCCAAATTCATTTACGTAGTTATTTCTCGTAGATACGGGGTGGATTAGTTTGATATATTTGTCTAAAATAATTACTTTTTAAGAATTGTTTAAGAATTACTGGCCCGTGACGGTTTAAAACTACCTACCAGTGGAATATCATGGTCGCATTTTTATCACTTGTCATGTCATGCGTCACTTTCGCACCTTCATACTTGTTAGAACGTGACAGGTATGGTGACAGATGATAAAAAGGCGACCATATTAGCCTTGCAGGAGCCCGATTAAGACATAGCAATTAGTTACGGTTTTAGACTGGTTTTGATTCGACCTTGACGGTCGTCTTGGTGATTGGCGCGTATCTCATGCACGACTTTAACTTAATTTCGCATGCACTAATCAGCGTGAGCGATTTTCAAGGTCGTATCAAAACCATAAAACATTGTTGTTAGTAAAATGTCTGATTACACTAAATTTTTACGATGTTTTAAAGACAATTAGAGGTTCTGTGTAAACCACACCTGCAGCGCTATCATGGTCAAGTTTTTGTCACATGTCATGTCACGCGTCACTTTCACACTTATATACTTGTTAGAACGTGACAGGCATGGTGACAAATGAAAAAGAGTTGGCCATCTTAACCCTTCTGCAAGGCTAATATGGTCGTTTTTTATCATCTGTCATCATGCCTGTCACGTTCTAACAAGTATGAAAGTGCGAAAGTGACGCATGACATGACAAGTGATAAAAATGCGACCATGATCGATATCCGTGCTGATGCTACTTAATATCATAATTTTATATGACGGGATATTTAACACGATATTATTATGTTGCAGTTGAAATTTCACAGATGTATTTCTGTTGCCGCTATAATAACAAATACTAAAAAGTACGGAACCCTCGGTGGGCGAGTCCGACTCGCACTTTCCCGTTTTTATTTAGCATTAGAAAAAGACTACGCGATATTGACGTGTCTTTAAATTTATAAACGCTTTTTAAAAATCAGTAACTATTACTCATGAAAGCAAAAATGTAACATAAATACAACACATTACATTACATTAACATATTTGCCGTGACTTATTTTTCAAAAGTGTTTTTCCAGAAAAAGACACGTCAAGATTGTTTACCTTTTTTCTAATGCTAAAAACGAACTATAGTACGGTTATTATACGCAGTATTATTCTCGATCGCAAGTAAAACAACACGTCTATTAACGAGCATTATTGGCAATCGCTATAAAAATACGCGATGTAGGTAAACGCACGCGCATATTAAAATAAATAAGCGCATTTAATTATAATTCCGGGGAACCGCAGCTGCCGACGGCTGATGCCAACTCGAGTGAGAACTGGGTAAATGGAATCTTAAGGGTTGCCGATTTTTAAGGCGAAGGTTTGCTATTTGAAAAGTCTTTTTGGAAATGGAAAAGAAAATGTTTATTTGGCGTAAAACAAACATTAGGTACCTACAGCAAATTAAATAAAGAAATGTACACCAAATAGGATGCTGCTCAGCATAAGCAGTGTCTGTAAGACACGGCACTGGTTTTCAGGGCACCCAAAATTAAAAACTAAAACTTAAAAACTAATACAGAAACTGAACAGATAGAAACAAAACAAGGCAGACGTGTAAGAAAGAAAGAGAGAGAAAGAGAGAGAGAGGGAGGGAGAGAGAGATCACAAATATTTCTTATAGTTCACACAAATATGTATTTCTTTTGGAATATGTCCGCTTAATCGCTTTGAAAGTCATAAAAAATGTGTTCCCCCTCCATTTTTTTTAACCAGGCTTACGAAAAATAGACACTGATTTAAGCTTTTTCACGATTTTTACACATTATGAAATTGTAAAAGTCCCGTTTTACAATTTAATAAAACAAAATAGATAATGAAGCTATAGTATCGTTCGCAGACGTTTCTGCTTGTTAAAAATTAAAAAGAAAAATAATTAAGCTATAGCGTAATATATAATTCCACGAAAATTGTTTCGAACATGAGATCTCGGTTCAGTCAATTATGGGTGTTCTTCCAAAAAAACTTTTCTCTTCATTAAAGAAGTGCCCCAAAATACGTAATTTTTGTATCTTTAGCAAACTTTTGACGTATCTTAAAGTCCGAATCGGGCCGTTTATGTCGGATGAGCGTCATCATGGATTTAAAGATGGACGTCTTTTCATCTAACACTTTCACACATGAAAATAAAACGATCATCAAATCCATCGGTCCATCACAATAAAACTAAAAGGGTACAAGCGTTATAAAAATACACTAGCTTTGTGTATTTTGTATACTTACATATTGCATTGCACCTATAGTCTGCCGTGAACATGTTTTGTAAACAACGACTCTTGTAAACAACTGACGCAAAACTGAACTTTTTAAATTTTCCACATATTTGTACCACATAATCTAGATGAGCACATGAAATTACTTAGTTCCTTTAGCTTTGATGTTGACAATTTGGAACCATGTCACAACTAAATCCCACTATTTATGTGAAGCGTTTTGGGTGGCGACGCGCTAGAGTTAATTTGACACGGTCCCAAAATATTCAGCTAATGAATTATTGCGCTAATCGTAGGGACCGTCAACATTTTTTGTTTGTAATATGTACCTATAATAAAGTCGGTAAGTTGTAATGGTGTGGATTCGTGGTTTTGTTTTTGTCTGACGGTGTGATTTAGGTATAATGATTTGGTTAAATATTAGGGTTCGCTAAAAACAAAATTCATTTTGATGTAGGTATTTTTCTCATAGTTTATTAGGTATAAAAGTATGTACAAGTCTATAAGTAGGTAGGTACACATACAGTCGCTATTAGATATATCGCAGCATTCACATTCATTAACTTAATCACTGTAACGCATTCAAAATAAGGTGTCTTCAAATATTTATATCAGAAATGAAGGCGCGTGTACAGTCGAGATAGGTAAATATTTAAAAAAATCCGGCCTAGTGCATATCGAGTCATGCCAAATAATTTTCGCGGAAAGTATTTACCCATTAAGCGATATATATTTTCTTAATTTATTTCATATTTTTTGTACAGCATGACCGATATCATGGTCGCATTTTTATCACCTGTCATGTCATGCGTCACTTTCGCACTTACATATTTGTTAAAACGTGACAGGCATGGTGACAAGTGATAAAGAGTCGACCATCTTTGCCCTGCAGATGAAAAAGTTACTCGGGTGTTTCGAAGCGAGTATTTTCAAAAGTAAAACTAAATTCTGATGCCAGCATCCTTGGTACAATGCCTCAAGGGCCTATTTTAGATTTAAGCTAGTTATTAATTTCGTTTAGTAGTACCACTGTATATATATTGTAATTCTGATTAAAAAAACTATAATTTCTCCAAGTTGATTAAAATTAAACGGAACCCTCTTCATAATAACCATAGATCTCTCGTCCGCAGCTGTCGACATTCTTTCTGTCAGTCTGTCGCGCTGTTCGTCATAATGTTAGCAACTAATATAACGCGGATAATTGCCTCTAACCGCCCATTTGTTTCTATGAGAAATAGTGATTGTTCCATTTGATAAAGTGATAAATAAGAAATACATTTTCATTTTATTTTTGGCGGCGGAGAGACGTGCCGGAACGCAAAATTTAATGTTACCAGATAAAAAACGGACCAAGTTAGTGGCGAAATACAAATAGAGTCTGGCTAATGAAAGTTGAACCCGAAAAACGCGGCAATTTGAAAAATAAAACCAGGCAGCTCTTTGATTACCTACAAGGATTGCATAATTTTATACTTTTTATGATTTATATACAATATGAAAATTCATCATCATCATCATTTCAGCCTCTATACGTCCCACTGCTGGGCACAGGCCTCCTCTCATGCATTGGAGACTTCACATACACCTTTGAATTTCTTCGCAGATGTATGCAGGTTTCCTCAAGATGTTTTCCTTCACCGAAAAGCTAGTGGTAAATATCAAATGATATTTCGTACATAAGTTCCGAAAAACTCATTGGTACGAGCCAGGATTTGAACCCGCGACCTCCGGATTGAAAGTCGGACGTCGGATATGAAAATTATTAAAGTATAAATATTATCAATCAATCAATCAATCAATAATCATTATGCAATCCTTGTAATTAAAGAGCCGCCTGCTATTTTTTTTTTAAATTACGGCGTTTTTTCAGGTTCAACTTCCATTAGCCAGAGTCTAGTAGTGCAGTGTGTGTATCTCCAAAAGTTATTTACAATATTTAAATTAATATATAATATTTAACTACAAATATAAGTTGGTCCATTTAATAAATAAATTAAAGAAAAATATGAATCTTCATATTTTTTAACATTTCAACTTATTGTCCCTTAGTTTTGTATTTACAAGAAATTATAAATATTAGGGAATCGGGAGCAATCGGCCCTGGTTTTGTATGACGAGAATTGAGAATTCCCGGTTCTGAAACGGTTTTTGTATAGAAAACCAGTCCCAGGGCATATTATTCTATCCATGGTTTACAATTTGTTAATTCAAAATCCCCGTGGACGCAAACTATTAGTTTACACTGTTGAGTGAGACATAACGACTAAAGTAGAAAGATAATTCTAAGGATTACGACCAGCCTACTTGTACGCGGGTTTTATATGCGAAATGAACGACTATTTGAAACTTCAAGAGCGTAGCCCAGCATAGCGACTCGCATCTCGTTCACATCTGGAGCAGTCCAGGGATGTAACTATATCTTATAGAAGACTATAACCATAATTACTCTGCTATTTATGTAACGGTGCGTGTAACGAAGCGTTACACTATCGACCTTCATACTATTTCTGGCACCATACAAATTCTAAATTCCCTTTTGAAATTCAAATCCTATTCCAAATTCCATTCAATGATTTTTATTTTCAGTTCGATCACATACTCTGATCGATAAACATCATTTAATCTAACAGACTGTACTTCCCAAGTTTCTAAACACGACCGTTTTAAGTGTGATTTTTATTAGTAAACGTAATAATTCATAAGTGCGTGCAGTTCAGTATAGTGCTCGTTTTGTGGCCCTGCACACCTTCCAGATATATATCTACATCATCACCAAGGCACATATTGTAAGTTATTTGATTTCTAACCTTCTGAATTACGAAAGTGTTTTTATACATACCTATCTGTTAACACGTAACCTGTATTGTTACAGGTGCCTTTTTATTTAAATAATAAATACCCCTCATCGCTCTGGATCCTGCCTTTTCATTCCCATCATCCCCGTGAGGCTCCTCTACCTGCCCCCTCACACTGGCGCCACCAACGTGCTCAAACCCGGACCTGACAAGACACCCACCCGCCCTACGACGCTGAGCAGCCCGTTCCAGTTCCTCCGTGCCAGCACCTGCTCCTACCCAACAACCGCAACCAGCTGTTCCAGTTCTACATTTTTCCTTTTTCTACCAATTTTTTTTTTTATATTGTTTGTAATTGCTAGCTTTAAGATTTTTTCAAAATTCTAAAAGGTTATAGTCGACCCAACTCAAATTTTCGCAATATCTCTCGGCCTAACATCATTTTATTTAATTTTCTATTTTACAACCAACCTTTTATCTAATCCTCAACCGTTTAACCAAAATTCCCCCCTTAAATAACCAATTACATATACATAATCACGCATCTATCATCATTCATCATCTTATACCAATTTATCTATATCTATTTTCTAATCCCTATTATGCCAGCGTCCAACGCTTTTTGTCGCGCCACGTAACAAAACTCTTAACATAGTGATTACACAAAACATCTATCACATACAATTACACAATCCAAGATTTCCACTGAAATCTCACAAATTGGTTTCAATCCTAAGTGTTTTTAAAACTCCTTGGAGTCACTGAAGTGCGAACCAATCCTGACTTACGGCAGTACTGTTGGAGATAATCCGATAGCTTATCCTTCACCCGATTAAATAAATATACACAACTAAGCCTAATATCACAATAAACTTCTCCTTTCGATTCAATAAAAAATAAAATTTAATAACTACATATTTTATTTATATTGATAACATCAATTATTCTCTTCGTGATAGGTATCCACTTTAATAAACAATGAATCCAGCACTATTAAATAAACCTGAACTCATCTATGAGCTCAAACTCAGGAACATTCAGTTCCCAGCCACCGCGCAGGCTGATGATTTAAGACAGCTCCTCACTCCAAATTTATTCGCGGACCCGTGTTCGAATCTCTCCAGCCCATATGATCTTGAACAGGATATCACCGAAATTAGCAGATGCCTCACAATAGTTTCTTCTCAGCTACAGCTTGCGACCACCAACCAAGCGAAGCACGATAGAATAGCGGTTTTCTTATTTCATTTATATAACAGAATAGAACGTCTCTATATTACCACTGAATTATCTCCAGAAATTATTGACAACTATTCGAAAATATGCGAATTATTGTCAAAATGTCAAACAAAATTTAACATGTCACAACCGTCAACAACAACGTCAACTTACGCGTCAGCAACCTCTTTGATAGATGATTCCACAAATTTAGACCTACTTGCTCGAAAATTAACCAACCTCTCTGAAGCAAAACCAAGCGATTTAAAAAAATTCAACTATAAAGGCGATAGTTGCCCTTATGATTTTATTCGAAACATCGAAGAGTTTGCAATTGCGCGTAACATTGACGACAAACGCTTACACAAATATATATACGATTTTTTATCAGGCACTCCTTTAGATTGGTATAGGTCAAAGAAAACAACCCTTACAGATTGGAAAACATTTAAAACCCACTTCTTAAAAGATTTCGAATTGCATGACCATGACCACAACTTACTACAAAATATACATTCCCGTAAACAAAAACAACATGAACGAATAATAATGTATTTTTCAGCCATGGAAGCCCTCTTTGCCAAATTACATGAACCCCTTTCAGAAAAACAAAAAATAGATATCCTCCGTAGAAACATGAGCCCTTATTACAGTTCCAGATTAGTTCCTACAAATGTTACGTCTATAGACACATTATTCCAATCGTGCAAATGGTACGAAAGCTGTAATACTACCTCTACTTATAGCTCTAGCAACTATACCAACATTCAACAAGATTCTAACCATACCCCCCCTTCCCAACCGTATATACCACCATTCCCATTTAATAAACCGGTCCATACTGTAACAGCACCACCTTCTACGTTACGTTACTCCTGTCCGCGTTGCAGAACAAACGATCACTCTTTAGATATTTGTACAAGTAAAAATATAGTATGCTTCCGCTGTGGCAAACAAAATGTCACTTTTGCAAAATGTACAGTTTGCCATAAATTTCCAAAAAACGCATAAAGGAGAAAAGTAACTTAAATAAAACTACTGCTACAGAATGGAACCAATGGTTAGATACCATTAAATTATTTATGTCATCATACAATACTACATCAGCACTTTTCACTCAAGATCCATACGATGAACGACCTTATGTCAACATCCAGACAAATAATTTAACTTTATGTGGCCTCTTAGACAGTGGCAGTGCTTTAACTATTTTCGGAAATAATTCCCATAAAATTCTCTTATCCCACAATTTTACCATAAATTACGACCATAAAGTCGTAGGCTCTGTAGCCGACGGCTACCCTATATACTCTATTGGTACAATTCAACTACCAATTTCGTACAAAAATATTGTGGCTATTATTACCGCTCATGTTATCCCTACTGTAAAGCAACCCTTGATTCTAGGCACAAATTTTTGGAGAAAATTCAATATAGCTCCCCACATATTACCTGACATAACGTCATATTCTGATAAACATATAGATACCCTAGTTATTTCCACCTGTGACCAACACATCACTAATTATGACAACCTTTCTGAAACTCAACAGTTAATTTCAGATACTATTATTAAAAAATTTAAAAATATTTCAACAGAAACCAAACCCTTAGGACGAACCCACCTCATTGAACATCACATAGATACCGGTGACCATCCACCAATCAAACAGCGATGCTATAGGCTTTCTCCAGAGAAACAAAAAGCTTTATGCAAAGAAGTTGATGAAATGCTAAAGCTTAATGTTATCGAACCCTGTGAAAGCCCATGGCTAAACCCTGTCATAATAACTCCTAAAAAAGATGGAACGTGGCGTTTTTGCATCGACAGCCGTAAACTAAATTCGATTACGCGCAAAGATGCCTACAAACTCCCACTCATTTCTGACATTTTAGATAATCTAAAAAATGCTAAATATCTATCATCGATAGACATAGCAAAAGCATTTTGGGAAATACCCCTACGCCCCTCTGATAGACCTAAAACTAGTTTCCACGTACCCTCAAAAGGCATGTACATGTTTCGCGTAATGCCTTTTGGATTGACTAATGCCCCTGCTACCCAACAACGCTTTATGGATGCGTTATTCCCTTCTGAAAACCTTGATAACTCAGTATTTACCTACTTAGATGATATTATCATCATAAGTAATACTTTCGATGAACACATCACTTTACTTAATAAAGTTTACCAAAGGCTAGTACAAGCCAACATTACTATAAACTTCCCCAAGTGTTCATTTTTCAAAAAAGAACTTAAATATCTTGGTTACATAGTTAATGAACACGGCTTTCAAACAGATCCTGACAAGGTTAAGGCAATACTTAACATCCCACCTCCCACAACTCCTCGAGAAGTTAAAAAGTTCCTAGGTACAGCAAGTTGGTATAGACGCTTTATCCCCGATTTCAGCACAAAGGTTGCACCACTAACTAAACTTACCTCCACTTCCAAAAAAGCACCACCATTCAAATGGACATCACTAGAAGACAATGCCTTCAAATCCATTAAAGAAGCTCTAGTCTCTACCCCTGTTCTTGCTTGCCCAGACTTCTCAAAACCCTTCGCAGTCCACTGTGATGCATCCAGCTTCGGCATCGGTGCCATGCTGACCCAAGAATTTGATGGCGTTGAGAAACCCATTGCTTATATGAGCAAATCCCTAACTGGTCCCCAAAGAAATTACTCAATTACAGAAAGAGAACTCTTAAGTGTCTTACTAGCCCTAGAACATTGGCGTTGCTATCTTGACAACGGCTTAAAGTTCACAATCTACACGGACCATTCCGCATTACAATGGTTTCTCCACCTAGATAATCCAACCGGACGTCTAGCCCGCTGGAGTATTCGTCTATCTACATTTAACTTCGAAATTAAACATAAACGTGGTAAAGATCATCTAATCCCTGACGCTTTATCACGCTTACCTTCAGTAGACGTTATTAACTACAATAGTTCTAATACCAATGACGACTGGTATAATAATATCTACGCTAAATGCAGTTCTAACCCCAACACCACTCCAGATTACATAATACATAATAATAAATTATACCGATACTCAAAAACCCCTTCGTTACTCCAATCTGAGTATAATTGGAAAGAAGTTATCCCACTAGAGTACAGAATACCCATTATCACAGAAAATCATTCCACCCCAACTTGCGCTCATTTCGGAACATTTAAAACATACAATAAAGTTAAATTGAAATATTTTTGGCCAGGAATGTACAAAGATATTTCAAATTTTATTGCCAAATGCGAGACTTGCTTAGCTTGCAAACACCAAACCCAACTAAAACTTGGCCTAATGGGTAAACCTAAGCAATGCTCTCGACCCTTTCAATGCATTTCAATAGATTTGATCGGCCCCTTGCCTACTACACTAAAACACAACAGATTCATCTTTGTCGTTACTTGCTGTTTTTCAAAATACTGCCTCCTCTTTGCGATTAAACGTGCTACGTCATCAGTAATCGTTCATATTCTAGAAAACCTAGTTTTCCTAGTGTACGGAATCCCACAGACCATAATTCTTGACCATGGTCCTCAATTCGTTAGTCAAGAGACAACGGATTTATTCCACTCCTATCATATCCCAAAAATACACTATTGCGCAATTAAATGCGCCCAACCAAATCCCGTGGAGAGATATAATAAAGTTGTTACCACAGCAATATCCTCATTCATACAGGATGACCACAGGAATTGGGATATCAACCTACATAAGATACAATTTGCTATTAATACTTCCGTAAATGAAACAACAAATTATACTCCTTCTTTCCTTGTATTTGGTCGCGAATTAGTCACATGTGGATCAGCATACGATAAATCTGATCTCACAGATGATATTATATTCGCGCCCAGAGACGAATACGCTGATAATCTTGGTCTTCTCCAGCCTGTCTTCTCCGAAGTACAAGCCCGTCTTTGGAGAGCACACCAAACCAATTCTTCATCGTATAATAAACATCACCAACATTTCGAATTCAACGAAAATGACATCGTCTGGAAACGAAATTACGCAATTAGTAATTCTCCTAAACACTATTCTGCTAAACTTGCACCCAAGTTTATTAAATGTTCTATCCTAAAAAAAATATCACCCTTAGTATATGTCCTACAAGACATGTCCGGCAAAATGCTCGGACGATGGCATATTAGAGACCTTAAAACCTATCCCCAAAATTCTAAAATAACATACTGTTTTTCCTTAATTAGATTCTTATTTGGCTCAAACTTAGCTACTTTTCTCCTAAGCTCCTAACTTGTAAAATATTGTATATAATGTTATACATTTATAATTATATCTCATCCCCATTATACATTTCGGACTCATTACATTTCGTACATACCTACTTAGTACGAATTTATACGTTCATTTATACTATTTAATTTATATAACGTTATATTACGTTCATATAACGTTATTCAAAGCTAACTCTACCAGAGTTAGAACAATACTTATTTATATATTTCTTCCCTTGACATAACGTTCATATTTACGTACTTAGGTACATACGTACCGTACAGTACATTTATTAATTCCATTAAGGAATTATCTTATGATATTTTGTAGTAATCCTACATTCCATACGGCATTATTTTGTTGAATAAATGTCAACAATCGTACTCTTTGTAGGTACACATTATTGTAGATATTATATTTAGATTCATTAATATTCAGCGGGTGGTTACTGATTAATAAGCCTTAATACCAATGGAGAGCGATTTAATGAGTACATCCTCTACTTAAAGGAGTACTCTATTGAAACTTATTTTGGTTAAACAATTAACCAAAATTTTATAAGATGATGTATGAATGACCTTTGGTATGCATGTTTAAATCGCCTCTCTTGTATGATAAACATTGTATATAACATCCCCACCTTCTAAATTTATCACTCATACCCATATTCATTACATTATATTTACATTACGGAAAAATCCTTTGGCCATAAGCCCCAGGATTTTCCCTTCCAGGGCGACCCCGGTAGTGTAACGGTGCGTGTAACGAAGCGTTACACTATCGACCTTCATACTATTTCTGGCACCATACAAATTCTAAATTCCCTTTTGAAATTCAAATCCTATTCCAAATTCCATTCAATGATTTTTATTTTCAGTTCGATCACATACTCTGATCGATAAACATCATTTAATCTAACAGACTGTACTTCCCAAGTTTCTAAACACGACCGTTTTAAGTGTGATTTTTATTAGTAAACGTAATAATTCATAAGTGCGTGCAGTTCAGTATAGTGCTCGTTTTGTGGCCCTGCACACCTTCCAGATATATATCTACATCATCACCAAGGCACATATTGTAAGTTATTTGATTTCTAACCTTCTGAATTACGAAAGTGTTTTTATACATACCTATCTGTTAACACGTAACCTGTATTGTTACAGGTGCCTTTTTATTTAAATAATAAATACCCCTCATCGCTCTGGATCCTGCCTTTTCATTCCCATCATCCCCGTGAGGCTCCTCTACCTGCCCCCTCACAATTTACTCTTCTTTTTCACACTAGGATAGAATTAAGGCACCCGCGTGCTGCTTTACTACCTAGTCTCTAGTCTACGTCACCGGGTATGGCATTACCCTGGCACCCCCCATTCGTATGTCGCAATTAAATAATTACAAAAATGCCACACTATTGGACACTCCTTACACTGTCAACTGTTATTGTTAAATAAATGCCAATGATGAATATTTTAGTCTGTAGGTTTATCATGTTCTTGAGAGTGATTAAGGTTGCCAGAGATCCTGAGGATTATGGTGGCCATGTAAAAAAATGGAATATCCTGTCAAAGTCCGGACATGACCCTAAAAATTCAAAAATTTCCTGGTGGGTTATTTCTTAAAAAGTGTGCCCGTTAAATCCCTTATGGCATAACCTTTTGTGGGCCACTATACTGAGAACACATTTTGTTGATAGTGGTTGAGTCCATATTTGTTGTCCCTTAGCTTTACATTTTCAGCATAGCGAATCTATAATTATTTTGATCGGCAACGTACTTGTAAAACCATTGAAGTTGCAAGCTTTCATAGGCTACAGTATCCGGTGGGCTGTACTTTTGTTTGCCACCATCCCTACTGCTCAGCATAGGACTTTCTTCTAGTACGCCACTTGTGTCGGTCCTGAACTAATCTCATCCAGATGTAACCAGTTAAAAAAATATACAGACGAATTAGTCTACGTTTAGTTTCCAAATCAAAGATTATTTAATCTCAAATGTGATTAATCTGTAGGCAATTCTGACATTTTATTTATTACACCTATCTTTCCAATTAACATTGTCTCCATTTTTCTTCTCGAGACAAGAATTAATAAATATCCATGTCTTGTTACCTATAATCGTTTGGACATTTAGATTTGACATTTATAAATCTGTTAATGTCTTCCAGTAATTTCTTTGACATTTTAATCTGGAACATGGCACAGGATTTTGGACGTCTACGAAATGTCCAGTTTTTAAATGCCGGCATGATATTTTAGACGTGCTATAAAAATATGAAAATATGAACCAACAGGGTTAAGATGTGCGATTGTAAAACATTAAGGCGATGGTGGGTTAAAATACTTCAAATGTTAGTTTGTACATTTTTGTTCTCTTTCCTCCATACTTAGTATAGTAGGGAGAAATAGCACGATTTTATTTTACTTGTTTTTTTTGGATACTACAGTAACTGATCACGAATGATTATGATTTAAATTAAATTCTTACGACTTTTACACATAATTATTTAGGAAAATGGGACTTAGTCGTGTCTTCTCCGAGACCACAGGGACAATGCGGTCCTTGAAACGTCGGAGGTATTTTAAAACTTAATCATACACGATTAAGTCTCGTTTTCGTAAATACTTATACGTGAATAAAATACCGGAAATCTATATATTCAAAATTGATATAAAATTTATAATGTAGGTTGAATTTAATTTTTGAAGTGAAAACTTCTTTAGCGGCGCTGGGCACTTTTTGAGGTGGGGAAAAAATATAAACTCGTGACAGCGTAACGCGATCACGTGACCGTAAGGTTTAGATGGCATTTAAATCAATAAAGAAAAACTCAATGACATTACATGAAAAAGGTTCTAATCTTGTACGGGTTGAAATACGAGGATCTCACAGTTACATTTTAACTTTATATCACTCAAATATACTTAATTCAATAAAGCTACATCTTGATGAAATCGCTAATAAAAGTGAACTCTAATACTGGTGAATAAAACTCAAAATATCATAACCAAATATATTTAGATGCGAGGTCTGCAAGGTAACTTTACAATTTCTATTCGAATTTTAAACAATTAACGCTACAAATTTGAATTTCGAATTTTAAACAAGCTCACTGACCAGCAATTTCGGAACTAAAGTTTTTCAATAGAAAGGAGGATGGGTCAATTATACATAGTGCTGCAGACATTTTGGACTAGTCATTGAGTTTTCACTTCTGTCGGCACTCCCGAAGTGCAACACGTTGTTTTTTTTACATTTACATATACAACACTCCAAAACGATACCTATCTTTCAACACACATCGTATTCTGTACTAATAAATCTTACATCGAACAATTTTCAGCGGCCAAAGATCCTACTAAAAATACTGAGTCAGTTTTGTTTTGATCCATTTAAAATATTCTGTTGTCAAAACAAAGTCGACTTTTGACGATCGAATTATAGCCGAATCGATTCTCGCATCGACATGACTCAGGATCGATTAAAATAGGCTAATATTAATATGTCGTACCTAAATCAAAATGATTTCGACATTTAGAAGCATTTAAATGGATTATGATTTTAAACATCTGAATAGTTGTTGCTCGATTAGGTAACTATTTATTTGATAATAATAAAATCAACACATGTTTTGTGTAACATTTAAGAACTTAGCATAGGAAATTAGTGTAGCATAATTACAAAGGGGATCAACAAAATATCAAATAACTGTATACGAAAAAGTTTTTCGGCTTGATAATATTTGTATCTAAACTGCTTAAAAAATTAAACTAAACCTAAAAGGGATAAAAATCCTTATTTAGCCTTTAGTATCCTTCAATATATAATTTTGTCGACAGTCAAAACTATCAGTTTAACAAAATTTCGTACATATACTGAGATAATCTATATCTGTAGGATATTGCAAAATTCCGCTTCTCCAGAATATCCAGCCAATGGTATCCGATGCAAGCGACCTTGATGTCTCTAATTAACTCTAAAACTATGTAATTACTCCGTATTTTTGGCACAACATTCTCCAACGGAGGAATGACGATAATTCATTGAAACTACAGAAACATGAAACTCGCAATAACAGTGCTTTAAATTAATATGCATTAAGATGTATTGAGCCATCGTTAAAGTGCTTAGAAGTATGCTATAATAATTATTAATTGCTGATAAATGTGAATTGTCTTATGTCAGTACTTAGATTACTTTGTATTTGTAACTAGATTTAAGGTAATGTTCAAAATGTACACAAATCACAATTGTGATTAATGTAATAGACTAAATACCTAAATGCCTAGAACTTGGGTAGAGTCTGACCAAGCTAACTCGGCAGCGATTTTGATAGCACAGACTGCGCAAGTGTTAATTTAAACGACAAACTTCTACTAAATTATGACGTTTAAAATAGGTAACACTTGCACTGTCTGTGCTATCAAATCGCTGCCGAGATAGCGTGGTCTGACTCTATATAGTTAGCTAAGAGCAATTACAATGGTAAATGAATCTATTTAGTGTTAAAGTTCAAAGTAAAGAAACGATTTTCACAATAATAAGATAAACACAAAAAAAATCGCAAGTAGGTAGTTTCATAGACAAAATCTCTGACTTAATACAAAAGGTAGCTATGGGAGTAAAACCAATAAAAAACCTTCAGAAAATATATGTATGTTGACCAACATAATATCAGTTCCTTAAGTTAACTAATAAATAATAAAAATATGTTCTCCCATCAAATTAACAAGCTCGTCCATATGTTCTCTGATGAAATCATAGAAGTATAAAATAATCTGACGACGTGAACTATAAACTCCACTTCGATGGTCGCGATAAATATGTCGCTGTCGACATGACGTGGCCATACCTACTGCTAGCCAATTACTTATATTATATTTAAGATTGTTAGTATTTCAGTAATATTTTTATAAGCTCTGGAATGCCGCGGTTTCAATATGATTCGTTTAGTTTTTTGATTCAAAGTGGATTGACCCATGTTTTAAAAATTATCTTCATTTATTTAACATTAGGTTTAAATAATATAAATACACATGTATTCTATCTTTTAAAAGCATTAAGGATGATCACGTTAGACCGGGCCGTGTCCGGGCCGGAGCTTCCGGGCACTTACTTTTCTATGACATGACAGGCGATCACGTGAGGCTTTCCATAGAAAACGATGTGCCGTAAGCGCCGGCCCGGACACGGCCCGGTCTAACGTGAGTCATCCTTTACTATTGAAAACATAACCAATTACAATATAGTTTCTTCAAACATCAACCAAAGACTGCATTAAAAAGTCTACAACATTAAATAATATGTTTTTAAGATTGTCTGTTTTTATTTTAACAATATCGGAACGATTTATACGATAGATGTAATACTTGAGTACCTACATATAATATAGTCTCATGTATATACCAATGATACCATATTATGTACTTATCAAATTGTATCAAACTTTCTTCAATATAGTTTGAAAAAAGCTTGATACTATTTGATAAGCACATATTAGTGACGCAGCTTAACTTTGGTCTAATACGATAAAAGATAATGAAGAAATCAATAAATCTTTAACCAAACTATTAAGTTCAGATGAAAAACTCAACAATGACAATCTAAACACACTACACACACAAACACACTTTAATCTGGCAAGTGCAGCGCAAAGCGTGATAACTGATAAATGGCATTTATGAGTGGGCTCTGGAATTCCATCGTCGGAGGGAGCGATAAAGAGGTGACTTGGGAGGAAATCTCGCAGTTCTACTTCGATAAGGGGAAGAAGTATTTCTCGGTGTCGGAGTGGGACAAACAAGAGACGCCGGTAGTGTACGGGGAGGCGCATAAGATCTCTTTCAATAAGGAGAGGCTGGGGTTCACGCCTATGAACTTTGCGTCTATCTACAATATTGATACTAGGAAAGGTTTGTATTGGTTTGACTTAACGTGTTTTTATTTATTTATTTATACTTTATTGCACATAAAATAATAAGTACAAATGGTGGACTTAATGCCTTAAGGCATTCTCTACCAGTCAACCACTGAATCAAAAAGAGGCATTTGTTGGTGCAGGCTTTTTACTGTATTTGAGAATAATTACATCACTACCTACTTTTAATTTATACTACATTTAATTTACAAATTAAATGCTACAAAATAATTAAACATACCTTTGGTACATATTTACTTTGGTCACCTTTGGTGACTGAAATTTGTCTTCATCTTTACAAATCACGATAATTAGGTATACAGAAAAAAATGGCAGGCATCTTATTGGAAATAGAAACTGTATTTTAAACGACATAGATGAGGTCATGTGGGGTAAGAGAACCATACTTTATTTTGCTCCCTTGGATTCCCCTACAATTTTTTCTCTTGGCCCAACGTTTCTCTTATCCCATCTAACGTTACCTATATTCTGATACTTATTTAATGTTAGCACTGCAAATCACCAAATTATACTAGACAGGTACCTACATATCTGCTTACTGCCTGTTGTTTTCTGAGCTAGTGGCATGGCACTGGCAGATGGCGCAGTACCAAGATAGGTATTTAATGTGTAAAATGCCATCCAGATTTCAGATAAATGTGTTAGCGTATAACGTCCTAACGTATCACGACTTTGTTGAATAATTTGCACAAAAGGGTTTTTTAATTTACCGTCCAAAAAGGCATGTGATACTTGCTGCTCTGAGACTTATTACTACTCATAGTGTTGTGTTCCTGCCGGTGAGGTTGCCAGAGCAAAACGAGGGTGCGGGGTGTTAGGGTCGTTAGCGCGCATGTACACCTCTGGAGTCGCAGGCGTCAATACGATACGGTGACCGCTTACCATCATCTGGCCGTATGCTTGTTTCCCACCGACGTAGTATAAAAAAAGGAAATAATAGTAATAGTAACATTGTTGTTTTCAGCGGAAGTAAAGATGCCGAGCGGGCACGTGGACAAGCCAGCGATAGAGGACAACCGTGATGGCACTGTCAGCATCAAGTATGAGCCGCGAGAGGAGGGCGTACATGAGCTGTTCGTCAAATACAACGGGGAACATGTGCAGGGTAAGATAGTTATTACTTTCATGGAGGACATACTCTTTAGACGGAGTAGATCCCTTTTATAGGAGGTCAATTTTGAGTTAGGTCACGTTCTGAGGACGTCACTTAAGATGTAGGTCACTTTCCGAGTTCGAAACTTTTCTGGAAAGTGTCGTCCTAAGAAAATGACCTTCTCCGGCTAAAGGATGACTCACGTTAGACCGGCCCGTGTCCGACACGGAGCTTCCGGCGCATAGTTTTCTATTGAAAGCATCATGTGATCCTTAAAGGAGACAAATGGGTAGTCTATAAAATATAGCCTCCACTTTAGTCAATAAATTATGAAAGTGAAAAAATAAAGGCAGGTTGAACAATTAAGTATGACGAAAAAAAGTCGCAAGATTAGTAAATTATGCTAATAGATAATTTCGCAATTGAATGCATTGTACAGTGCAATGTCATATAATTTTTTTTCTCAGTGTGTACCTATTGTACTATTTCACCTTGTAATCTTTAATCTTGTAATAATTATCATTCATTATCATTGTGTGTGTGTGTGTGTGTGTTATATAATGTGTACCTATCTACCCACTAGCCAAGTCACAGCCTTCTTTACGGCACAGTCTTCTGGTGGACTTATATCGATACTACTTATAGTTAGGGTTGCCAACCGTACTATATTATATAGTATTGTACTATATTTTGGCTCTCTGTACTATATACTTTTGGAAAAATATATAGTACGCTAAAATACTATATTTCCGATTAAACGTATATTACACTCATGTTTAGTATTTTATCGGAAAGTACTATATTTTTTTGGAATTTATAGTACATATTTTTATTCCTTATTCTGGAAAATACTATATTCCACCAAAAAAAAGTTGGCAACCCTACTTATAGTACTCATAAAAATAACATTTATGACTTCCAGGTTCCCCCTACAAGTTCCACGTGGACTCCATCCCCTCGGGCTACGTCACGGCCTACGGCCCCGGTCTGGTAGGCGGCGTCAGCGGAGAACCGAGCCAGTTCACCATCAGCACCAAGGGTGCTGGCGCTGGGGGGCTGTCCATGGCTGTGGAGGGACCCAGCAAGGCTGAGGTACGGTTGATCTTTATTTTCCTAGACTTATTTATGTTGATTCAGCACACATACTAACCTAACCCTAATTTTATACTTGTACCTAACGGAAGAAAAATTAGTTTGCCTAGAGGTAAAAAGTAATGATTTCAGGGTCGAAAATGTTAAGATCCAAAATATTAAAAGTGAACTCAATTCATCATAAAATTGAAACAAATTTGATAAAAGCTAAATTAATCATAGAATAATCTTATGATCATATTAAAAAATATCTGACATTATTAATGTGTGTTTTGTATTCTTAAATGTTCCATATAGGTATTTACTTTACCTATCCCTCCAGACTATTTAGTCTTATATATAAAATATTAAAAACCTATCTTTCTTTGTATTGAACAGATCACATGCCACGACAACAAAGACGGCACAGTATCTGTCTCGTTTCTACCCACCGCTCCCGGCGAGTACAAGGTGTCCGTCAGGTTCGGAGACAAGCACATCAAGGGATCCCCATTCACTGCCAAGGTAAGCCCTATATCGGATAAAATATTAACCGAACTATATTGCAAAAGCTCTAAACTATGCTCCAAAATAAACTCAATTAAGTATCTTCGTTGTGACTAATATTTGAATGCCGTGTTTTATTATTTTGTCCCTGTCACACAATGTTATATACTTAACATTTTATTACAGCCAGTATTGGACCACCATATAATTTAATAATAGAATTGAAAAACTAGCTCAACTATTGGAATTAGGATGCCAAAGTTTGAGAGTTGAACGGACGCTTACTGTATTAGAAAACTGTTTGCCTGCTATTGCAGTATTATTTTGTTGCTTATACAGTTGCTTCTTCTGCATTTTTCAGGTGACTGGCGAGGGTCGCAAGAGGAACCAGATCTCCGTGGGCAGCTGCAGCGAGGTCACTCTGCCAGGGAAGATCACCGACAATGATATCCGCAGTCTCAATGCTTCTATCCAGGTACATTGGAACTTTAGTTCATCATCATCTTCCTCGCGTTGACCCGCCAAGAATTGGCGAAGGCACTATTTTTACGAAAGCGACTGCCATCTGAACTAGACCTTATTGGGATTAGTCCGGTTTCCTCACATTTGAACTTTAGTTATTCCTTGTCTTTCGTAGCTAATAGATTTCTGAAAGAATCATCTGTGTTTAATTAAATTATTTTCTTTTTTTTGTTCATGCCAACCACTTTCTTGGAATTTAACGAACTAACTAAATGTTCTAGAACTAAACTTTTATTATATATAGTTAATATATTAAACTCTATCAATTCCTTAGTATTGCAGACGCATATTGCGTTTTGGTTAAGGAGGCATAAGTTTGAGGGACGGCAACGCATAATTATGTAAATCCCCTGGAGTTGCAGGCATTTATAAGCTATGGTGACCGTTTACAATCAGGTTTGTCACCGATATAAAAAACCTAGGCAATAAGGTTTTCAAATATTTAAGTATTTAAGTTGAAAAACGATGAATTCTTTTCCAGGCACCATCAGGCTTGGAAGAGCCCTGCTTCCTGAAACGTCTGCCGTCGGGCAACATCGGCATCAGCTTCACGCCCCGCGAGTCCGGCCAGCACATCGTCTCCGTCAAGAAGATGGGCGTCCACATTCAGAACTCGCCCTTCAACATCACTGTGCAGGAGCAGGAGGTTGGAGACGCTAAGAAAGTTAAGGTGAGTGAGAGTAACAACTATACTTAACGTCTAAATTACGGTGCAAGAGGATTAAGGCAGTTGGCCCTGCATTTCGCTAATGGAAGGTTCGTCACAAGGCAAATTCCGTTTTCACTCGCTCATAAAGATTCGTTTAACTGTCTGATGGGTATTACAGGATGCAGAAAGTAGTAAGATCGGTTCGGTGCAGTACCGTTCTAAGGCTGACTCTTTTCTGACTATTTTATTGAAGCTAAGTTTGTTAAATCCAGCTGTGTGTCCTTGTGAATAAAATAAATTCACATAGGAACTCCTTTGTCCAATCTTCGCTTAGGTTTGATAGAATATTTCGTATTAAAGTACTCTCTGGTGTAATCAGAGGGAAACTTTGACCCTTGGACATTCAACAACTACCAAAACATAAATCAATGCGATATGACGATACAATGTTGCGGGACTTATTCATGATTTTTCGTTTTTCAGGTTTCAGGCACCGCTCTGAAAGAAGGCAAGACCCACACTGAGAATACCTTCTCAGTAGACACCAAGAATGCTGGATATGGTGGTCTTTCACTGTCTATTGAAGGTACACACATAAATTTATACATTCTTATATTTTTTGGACAAAGATAGTAAATCAATTTAAAGTAAACTAGATTTCAGGAACATTATCAAATCTCTACTACAAAACTCTTCTTTTTCTTCTTCAATGAAATGACGAGAATATGTGTGTATAATATTTATTTTGTCATACTTGTTTATTTAACGTAAATAATACAAACTTAATACTTAAGTAAATTATAAAATAAAATAACTAAAACTTTTGTTATAATTCTTCTTCTTCGTGGTCGTGACCTCATGTCTGAGGGACGTGACTCCTATGGGTTATTCTTCCTACCACTGCTCTCCAGGCCTCTCGATCATCTGCATCGTTGCCTGGAGCGAAGTCTGGGTAATATTTTGGACCACATCTGACCATCTACTGGGGTTATAATTATCATATCCTTTTTGTCTAATGTGAATCCTATATATGTATTATATGAAGATTAATTCATTGGTATCAATAAAGATGGTTTACTCACTGGTTTTCCTTTCAGGCCCCAGCAAGGCCGAGATCCAGTGCGCGGACAGCAAAGATGGCGTCCTCAGCATCAGCTACAAGCCCACCGAGCCCGGCTACTACATCGTGAACCTCAAGTTTGCTGACCACCACGTGGAAGGGTCACCGTTCACTGTTAAGGTGAGTCCGTGAAATAGCTGGCTGGAATACAAGCTGGAGACTCCAGGTCAGTTATGGCATGACGCCGAAAATGTAAGTGAAAATGTTAACACATGTGTACACATGGAATAGGTAGCCGAAACTATGGCGGCTAATAAATAATGAATAACTAAATAATGAATATTAAAATGTGGAAAATGCTTAATTATACAATTACCAGATATGCTCTTATCTCGTAGCTTAACAATTTGGGCAGGCGTGGATCACTCCGCGATTTCGTCGCGTCGCTACAAGTACATGCGGCCCACATCAATTTTGATGTCTAGCCATAGTAGTTGCCGCGTACCGCTACGGAACGGACGTCTGCTCGCGCTTGCGCCACCTTGCGGTCATATCTGTCGTAATAGACGCGTTTTGTTAGAGAGTGAACCTTCTGTACCTAGTACTATTATTTATTCTGTGATTTGGGGTAAAAGCGACCATGACCTCACTGAACATTCTTGACCTGTTTACTGACTTACCAATTTACTCAGGTTACCGGTGAGGGCAGCAACAGGCAGCGAGAGAAGATTCAGAGGCAGCGCGACCAGGCGCCGCTCACCGAAGTCGGGACCAACTGCAAGCTGACCTTCAAGATGCCTGGTATGTGGCATGAGTCTCTCTCTCTCTCTCTGTGTCTCGCTCTCTTTTATCCTTGTTGTGTCTTTTATCCGGGTTGAGTCCTCAGCTACATGTGGTCTACACATCAATAATCTGTTGCATTTTGGAGGTAGAGGGAGACACTTGCGACAACAAATGTTAAGAGGCAGAATATTAGCCTTGCAAGCTAATATCCATTAAAAGTTTATAAAAAAAAATTTAAAGAAAAGGAAAGCCATAAAACGGTCTATATTTCTTTTTACTTTGTACTGTACATCGACAGGCCTTTTCATAATTTTTCCACTTGCAGGTATCACGTCCTTCGATCTCGCTGCCACCGTCACCAGCCCCGGCGGCGTGTCAGAAGACGCCGAAATCCAGGAAGTCGAAGACGGACTTTATTCCGTGCTCTTCGTTCCTAAGGAGCTGGGCGTCCACACCGTGTCTGTCAAGTACAGGGAGATCCATATTCCTGGTAAGTTACTGACTGCTGGGATCACCTCATTTGACCTGGCTGCCACCGGCACTAACCCCGGTGGAGTGTCTAAAGACGCCGAAATCCAGGAAGTGGAAGACGGACTGTATTCCGTACTCTTCGTGCCTAAGGAGCTTGGCGTCCACACCGTGTCTGTCAAGTACAGGAAGATCCATATTCCTAGTAAGTAACTGACTGCTGGGATCACCTCATTTGACCTGGCTGCCACCGGCACTAACCCTGGTGGAGTGTCTAAAGACGCCGAAATCCAGGAAGTGGAAGACGGACTGTATTCCGTATTCTTCGTGTCTAAGGAGCTAGGCGTCCACACCGTGTCTGTCAAGTACAGGGAGATCTATATTCCTGGTAACTGACTGCTGGGACCACCTCATTTGACCTGGCTGCCACCGGCACTAACCCCGGTGGGTCTAAAGACGCCGAAATCCAGGAAGTGGAAGACGGGCTGTATTCCGTACTCTTCGTGCCTAAGGAGCTGGGCGTCCACACCGTGTCTTCCAAGTACAGGGAGATCTATATTCCTGGTGAGTGTCTGACTGCTGTAGTAGCATCTGTCAATCGATATTTTTTTTCTTTTCGTTTGGCGTTTGGCGACGTACGATTGTCTTAGAATTGGATAGGCCCCCATTCGAGATGATGATAAGCAATATCATAGCCAGTTAGTCGATACTCTAGCTACTAATATTTTCTCTTTGCTGCGATGTGAGGGGACATGTAAATGTCTCTTCAGTTATCTAATCAATAAATCATACATCCTTTGTAGTATAACCAGCTATTATAGAAGTAGGTAAAATCCACTTGTAAAAGTTTAATCCATTGTTTGTTACATGTGATATTGATATAAGTGTTTAAAAAATACCATTTTTCAGGATCCCCCTTCCAATTCACCGTCGGCCCCCTCCGCGACTCCGGCGCCCACTTAGTGAAGGCCGGCGGCACGGGCCTCGAGCGCGGCGAGGCCGGCCGCTTCAACGAGTTCAACGTGTGGACCCGCGAGGCCGGCGCCGGCCAGCTGGCCATCTCGCTCGAGGGGCCGAGCAAGGCCGAGATCGACTTTAAGGACAGGAAGGATGGATCGTGTGATGTGTCTTACAAAGTCGATGAGCCTGGTAAGTGGAGAACATAAAATAATTATTTTAACAGCGTTGCTGCGACAGTTCTATAATACCAATTTACAATGTAGGATTTATTTACACTTCCAGCATAAGTCCTGCTAACCTGCTTTAAAAAAAATAGTGTAACATTCGTATTTTTTACTGAAACGATTAATATGTCTGACTAGGTGTATCAGTTAAAAATAATCTAACAAATGATTTTAAAAAAAAATTAACTATATTTCAGTGGCGAGGTGTCATAAATATTCGTAGACAATCCGGAGCTAAATTAGCATTTTATTTCTACTTAGGCTGTTGGATTAACTGCTCAGCAGACTGAAAGTTAGGCAAACCGGTGAGAATCGAGTTCTTTAGACGTCTCACTACTGTTACGTTTATAACTTGATTAAATTACAAACCTATTTATTGCGATTAAACTGGTTCGATAGGAAAAGTAAATTATATAATTGAACGAGGCAAGGTGCAAAAAACACTATAAACTACTTTTATAGAACTAAGTATTATATCCGTCAATTATATGAATATTACTGGTGTTAACTGTACATTAACGATAATGATTTTGAATGTGCCTCTTAAAAATGCAGCTGCTGACACAACTTTAAAAAGTGTTATATTAAATATATGTACTTTTTGATGGAAAGAAGTAAGGTAAGTACCCCTATTAACGACCCCATTAAAATTGGCATTCATTACCGCGGTATATACAAAATAGCGTTTAATAAGAAAGCTTATTAACTTTCTTAGAATCTAAGAACACAGAAATAAAGCCTTATCGTTTGACTATCGAATAAGTATAACATTGCTACGAAAACATCACGCAAAAAAGTCGAAAATACTAAACTAACGCATCAGGAGCGCAAGATTTGGTTGCTCCATACTAACACGCAACACCTCAAGTAAGTAAACGCGTATTATATTTAGTGATTAGCGTAATAATGGTAAATATTATGGAAAGACTAAGACTTGAGATTGATTCTTAGTTATTATCTTTATGGTTCCCAAATACTTTATTTGTGATATTTGCTCGGCAATTGGAAAAAAATAGGAAATTGAAAACCTCGGTGTTAGGTTCCATTTTCTTTGTGTGATACCTAATTTCGAGGTATACCTCGGTAATAACGGAAACGGCATTTTAGATTCGGGCGATCTTATATTCATATATAAATGCACATTTACTTGACTTTTGATGTTATTCAAATATTCAACCACCTATAAAGCTAAAGAGCTATTAACGTGGTATGAAATCTATTCAATAACTCTTAATTTTGATGACAATTTTAGACACCTTCTCAGACGTTTTCTTAGAAACCCTTATATGAGAAACTCGTTCAAGTATTGATATAAAAACATAAGTATGGTTATAAAATTTATTTTTACCATTGTTTTGTAATATTTGGAACCATCCATATTTATTGTATTAAAAAAATACAAGATAACTATTCATTTTTATTAGTCGTAAATGAGTTTTAAAATTATTTGAATTGAACCGTTTAACGATGGTTAGAAAAGACATCACTCGGTAATAAGCTGTATGAGAACCTAATACAGACCCACCCAAAACTTTCATAACTTCGAAATTAATAGGTTCTTAAAATACCTAATACTTTTGATAGTCTTTTGTATACCAGGTACATAATAATTGTTCTTAAAACCTAATTATGTACCGTTGCACACAATATTTTTTCTAAGGCAGCAAACATAAAATAAATATAGATAGAGAAGATAGTAGAAAAATATATTTTATGTTATTTTAATAACATAATAGACACACAAACATACAACATTAACATTAACTTACACAGATCTTGTATATATTGTGTAGAATATAATTGTGATAGGTAGCTTAAATTAACTATCTATCTGTTGCATAAATGATGGCAGGTGGACTAAAACAGTGACAGACTGGACACCTCGTAACGGCCACAGGAAAAGAGGTAGACCCAGGAAGCGTTGGGAAGACGTGTTCCGCGAAGTATGTGGACCAACATGGAGGAGACGGGCTATGGACAGAGAGGATTGGAGAGATACGGGGGAGGCCTACGCCGCTCAGGCGACTTTCATAAGCAAACGTGTTTAATAGAAGTAGAATTTGTAAATAAACATTATATAGTGAAACACTTTAAATAATATAGTACGTGTTTTAGATTTTAGTTATATTTAAAAAAAGTTTTATACTCCAAAAATTACAGTACAATATTTTTAAGTTTAATGTAATATTTTAAATTGTAATGTGTTTTATGATAGGTTTTTTTACTTTACTTTTACTTTAGGTAGCTTAAACTTTTTGGAGCAACTTGCCCTTCACGTCCGGTTGAAATAATTAAGTACCTATTTATTTAACGTAGATAGGTAATAAATTAAACAAGAATTTCGACAGCATCACACTTGCTCGTAAAGGGTAACCCACGATGTTTTTAGCGTTAAAGGAACCAACTATTTTTATTTTAAATTCATTAATTAAGTCTTATAATATGAAAAGCGTACTGTACTGATTACCTATACCATTTTTTATCCATTATTGTCAAATAAATAATATTTATCATAATTATGGAACTAAAAATGCGACGGGTTATCCACCCTCGTAAAAAGGAACCCACATCCGCGGTATTTGGGTAACAGTGGTCCATTACCACGGTAATAGGCGATTTCGACATTTTGGTTTTGATAATTATTTTTTCCTTTATATTTTTCTAAAACAAGGCCAGAAACTAAAATAATATAAACTTTAATTAACAAACTAACATAAAAAAATATGTCTTGGTTCATAAACCGTCGGTTTATGCTTAATTTTTGGCTCTTTTTCGAAAACTTGCTTAACCCCCTCGTTAATAGGGGTACTTACCTTACTAGTACAAAAAATATGTCGCCTACTGTAAGCAATACAAGTGGCATTCTAGAGTTTTTTTATTTTTTCTAGATTTGTAGACCAAATGTTGGTACGTTTTTCCCCGCGATATTTAACTAGACGAACCAAAGGTTTACATGTTTCAGCCGGGCATGCCGCGCCACCGTAGTTTACTCAAATAACTCACAGTGTTTTATCGTCCACGCATCGCCATCACCAAGTCAAATGACCCCCGCCCCCAAGGTGCCATACAGGAGCGTGCACCAAAAAACACTCAAAATGCACTTCATAAATAAATCGATGTTCCTTATTCGATTCACAACCACGCCCCCGCCGCAAACGACCAATCGCGACGCTTCGCGCCAACGCGGGAAAATTTACGGCCACCGTTTTGACAGTTTGATTTTTTAAACTTTGTTTTCTTTTTTTTTCAACCGGCCAGTAAGTTTTTTTTACGTAATGGATGTCGCGATCTTGATGACCAGTGCCGGCCGGTATTTACGATATTTGTTTTTGCTAATGAAAGTCATAATTTCGAGCGTGCGTACATCTGGATTCTTGCGTTTTTGCCGCGTTGTGGTAATATTGCTCGGATTTAAATTGGTTTTAAAGTTTCCTTTGGTTATACAAGAATTTCGTACGCATTTATTATTTATAAGACAATATTTGAAGAAGCAGTTGACTACGTTTCTTACTTGTTTATTTTCTACCAAATAAATAAATAAATGCCCCATAGAATTCATTTCGTAGCGGCGGCGGCTTTGACGTGGTTTTGATAGCATCCGAATTTTAAACATCTTTTTTCTTGTTTATACAATAAAAAGAAGACAAGAAGGTTAAATAGCTGACTTTCTTTATAATTCCTTTGAAATGAGGAAAAAACCGACGCACCGGTGATTTAGAAATAACTGGAATTTGCGATTGTTTCGACTTTTGATTTCGTCAAATTGAAAGGTTAGGATAATAAATACAGGGTGAAATTTTAAGCACCAATACTCCCCGTAGTGAGTTTTAGGTCACACTGAACAACTTTTACTATGGGACCAATGTCAAAACGGTGAAAAAATAATTTGGCTGTTTCATAGGTAAGTAAGTATAGTCTATACGGAAAGAGAAGAGTCGTGAAATGTATGGGATCCTATACATTCTACGACTATTCTCTTTCCGCACAGACTATAGGTAAGTACATTCCGGCTGATGTGATGCCGCTAATTTCTATGGGACAGCCAAATTTTTGGCGATTTCGGCATTGGTTACCCCATAATAAAAGTTGTTCAGTATAGCCTTATAAACTCACTGCGGAGTATGGCTGGTAATTAAAATTTCATTTATTTTACATTAAGTATGCTTCATTCGTTGGCTGCAATAAACAGGCAAAAAATATTTTATTTTAGATAGGTACAGTCAGCAGCAGAAGTTACTAAGCGGGTGAGGTGTTCAAAATGGCAACTTCTGCTGCTGACTGTACCACGTTTTTAAGGTATTTTAATAATAACGTTTAAAGTTTATCACTGTTTCTTTTAGTTTTTGGGATTGAGACATTCTTTCCAAAAACCATTGACGCTAAAACTGTACTACTACTCAGTTTAGTACGTAACTTTGCTTGAGGTGTTATTTAAATCCAATATTATAGTCTGTCAAGCCTTTTCCGTCAGTAGAAAAACGCAGCAAATTAAAAAAAATGTAGTCCGGCCCCGAAGGGTTATTTTAAAAGTTTATAAATACAGGGTGAAAATTAAGCGCCAATACTCCCCGTAGTGAGTTTATAGGTAGGTCATACTGAACAACTTGTACTATGGGACCAATGCCGAAATCGCGAAAAAATCATTTGGCTGTTTCATAGGTATAATCTGTACGGAAAGAGAAGAGTTGTGAAATGTATGGGATCTTATACATTCTACGACTACCTATTCTCTTTCCGCACAGACTATAGTCTATACCTATAGGTAAGTACATTCCGGCTGATGTGATGCCGCTGATTTCTATGGGGCAGCCAAATTTTTTCGCGATTTCGGCATTGGTTAAATGGTTACCCCATAATAAAAGTTGTTCAGTATACCTTATAAACTCACTAAGAGTCTTCTTCTTCCTCGCGTTATCCTGGCATTTTGCCACGGCTCATGGGAGCCTGGGGTCCGCTTGACAACTAATCCCATGATTCGACGTAGGCACTAGTTTTCACGAAAGCGACTGCCATCTGACCTTCCAACCCAGAGGGGAAACTAGGTCTTAATGGGATTAGTCCGGTGTCCTCACGATGTTTTCCTTCACCGAAAAGCAACTGGTAAATATCAAATGATATTTCGTACATAAGTTCCGAAAACTCATTGGTACGAGCCGGGGTTTGAACCCGCGACCTCCGGATTGAAAGTCGCATGCTCTTACCGCTAGGCCACCAGCTCCTCTGGTCCAAATTCACTAAGCAGAGTATGGCTGGTAATTAAAATTTCCTTTATTTTACATTAAGTATGCATCATTCGTTGACTGCAATTAACAGGCAAAAATAATTTATTTTAGACGTTTTTAAGGTAATAAATAAAAACATTTCAAGTTTATCTTACTGTTTTATTCTTTTAGTTATTGGGATTGAGACATTCTTTCCAAAAACCATTGACGCTAAAACTGTACTACTACTCAGTTTAGTACGTAACTTTGCTTGAGGTGTTATTTAAAACTAGGTGTAATTTATACTTGAGGTGTAATTTATATTATAAATAAAATATGAATATGAATATAAACCAATATTATAGTCTGTCAAGCCATTTCCGTCAGTAGAAAAAAGCTGAAAAAAAAATTTTGGCGCGAAGAGTTATTGTCCCATAGAAAATTTTAATTTCGTGCCTTTTTCTACAGACAAAGTTGTTTGACAGACTACTTATAAGTAGTAACGATGACTTGTTACCAATGTTATGTATAAAAACATATCTTTATAAAAATTTTGTAGGTAACGTTCGTTATGTCCTATATTTTTTAATTAATTACCTAATTCAAAAAGCTAAGGCTGTTTTTTTTCTCATCAATATTTTACTACTATTTGTGTTCCGAAGTTCCGTTCTCTTTTAATCACGTTATCGATTGTTACTTGCATTTCTGCCGCTAAAATAAGCAATCAACAAGCAAATTCGGCTAGCTGTTGCATTTCATGCACCCATTTATGCAATCAAACTTCATTTGGAAGTCTCCAACCAGCCCCTCGGCATTCCATCATAGCGCTTCGTCTGTCCCTTAAAGAATTTAAAAAACCTTTTTTACCGACGATTATTTTCAAGGCGGTCAATTAAAATGACTCCTAAACACCACGGCCCGAGGAATGCCACTCTTGAATTTGTCCCCGACCATTGTATTCTGATTCGCAAAAAAGTTGACCGCCAAAGGAGGTTTTTCTTAAGAAATGCTTCATAAATGTATCAAGCTTAGATGCCAAATAATGACTTAAGTTTTGTATTTGGAGGTGAGAGTATTTTGTGATTGCTCGGTTTTTCAGTGCGTTATGGTTTTAGGTTTGTAACGAAATCTGTTAAGGTATGGAAGTAATCTACATTGGGTAAAGGATGATTCACGCTAGACCGGGCTGTGCCCGGGCCGAGGCGTCCGACATGTCATATTAGAACTTCTACCTACGTACGTACATTACAGGACAGCTCTCGAAATTTTAGATTTAGAATAACTAGAATAGAATAGGTAGGTAATAATTTACGGACCGCATCGCTTAGCAAGTGTGACGAGGGACATTTTGAGTAACGCAACAGACACTCAAAACAGTGGTCTAAAAGTTGATTCGCCCTAATTCGAAGACATTGTTATATGCGGACGAATTCACGCAAGCTAGTAAAGGTTGACTCACGCTAGACCGGGCTGGGGCCGGGCCGGAGCTTCCGACGCTTCGTTTTCTATGGAAAGCACCACGTGATCGCGATCAGCCGTCATAGAAAATGACATGTCGAACGCCTCGGCCCGGGCCCGGCTAGGTATAGCGTGAGTCATCCTTAATATGGTAAATAAACGCCAATGAAACCCCATTAAACAGCAATTCTCATTAGAAACAGTTCGTCAGCTGTTGCTAAGTGCGATTTGAGTGCGCATTTGCATCATGCAACTTGTCCCGCATTCATTAAGTACGTAGCCCGCTAATTCGCTTTTGATGTCATAAAACTTTGGTTAATTGTGGAACGATGTCACCGGGCCCACCGTTTTATTTGGCATTAGATGAGTAAATATAGGAGAATTTAATAGTACATTGTTAACCAAGGGATGAAATGGTGCCTTTTACCCGAGTTAAACTCTCACTCTACTTTACTCACTCTACTTTTTCTACTTTTCATTTCGACTACGAGGAAAGTAAAATACATGTGTATTTCAAAAACGCGGCGAAGTATAAACATCAGTATTATTTCTTGAAGGTACTTACTTTCAATTAACAATTTAGTTAAATATCGTTATTTATGGAAGGGGGAGTTATCAGAACGGAAATTGTACAACAAATCCATTAAAAACCAAAATTTTGAAGTAGATAATTGCTTATCGTAAAAAAGGAAAAAACGTACTTAGAAAGTACCTACCTAATACAGTGTTCTAGAGCCAGTCTAGAGCAGATACGTATCATTTTCTGCACACAATTTTAGAACAACAACGATTATAGTTCTAACTATTTAGGCTTGTTAAAACTTCGTAAAACATTTTAACTTTCTGCAAACCCTTCAAAAACCAATAAACCACCATTTTTACCAAACAGAAAACGTAAATTTCGCAATGACATAATAAAGCTTTCCCACAAAAACCGGTACACCTGTTTTTATTATTAAAACAGTTTTTTATTATCAAAAAACCTTAATAAGAAGCAGGAAAGCGGGGCACCGACCCGGGGCATGTCAATACTACTACTTTGCATAGCCTACATCATTATTTGGACCATTGGGGGGCCTGGTTGTACTTGTAGCTAACTGTGGTTTGAGTAGCACTTAAACTGGCGACTGCCGCGAGCAACAGTAACTATGGAGTAGAATGTTCACGACTCTATCACTTTGCACACGGTCTGCATCATTATTTGGCAACTAACTGACGTTTAAATAATGTAGAGTGTCAAAACCAGGGATTAGCTTGACAAGCAGTATGACACAGAGTATAAATGTGGTATAAATACATATTAATATAAATCAATAATTATCACTAATTACAACAGGTTCTAATTCCTATTGGGTTTAAGTTTAATTCAACATACTCGCAGCCAAGTTATGCTATGCAACTTGGAATAACCTAAAAATTTTAGCTTTGGACAAGCATCTAGCTTCTTCAATTGATCGGATTTACAGAGATGTAAATTTGTATTTAACTGTATATTTTAAAATGCAGTTATTATAGCTCAGTAAAACCCTGTATCACCGGCCCTCGTCTAATTTGCTGAAACAAAACCAAATCCAAAAGAAACCCAGTAAAAACAAGACATTTTTGTACAATCAGCAAAAACGTGGCCAAAAAACCAGCATTCGGATAAATAAATCTGCAAAACTGTATGACCACCAGCGCGAGCGCCGCGTCCCATACGGAAAAAAACTTTTATATGTAAAAATTCAAATTCAGGCACGGCCTGGGAAGATGTATAGTAGCATCGTTATCCGTTATTCAGATTGACTGACGTATTCTGAGGTTTTTAGACCAATTTAAATGTTTTTTGTACAATTTCTCGGGTTTTTAGGGCGTGCAAATTTATTAGTGTATTTGTCGGGATCGGGGGAATTAGAATTTCAAAGTGCCGCTTAATTGAAGACAGGTGGGTGATGTAAAGATGTTAGATATAGATGGATGGAACGGTAACAAATGCAATGCACTATTTTATTGGAGTTGATTTGTTTTAGACTCAATATTCTGATTTCAATGGCTGTTCGTAGGTATTTGTTTTTTTTTTGCTTTGGTTCATATTCCTTATGTTTGGGGTTCCGTACCAAAAAGGTACAAAAGGAACCCTTATGGTGCTACTCTGTCCGTACTGTCATATTGCTAAATATCTCAAGAACTAGGTACTTAAGCTATCGATTTGAAATTTGGAATAGTCATGAACAACGCTAACTTAAACATATAGAAAAAACTATGGAAAATACGAAGAGGGGACAAAATTTTAAAGTCTAGTTACTAGATCAAATGGTAACCCCCTTTATATCATTTGAAAGAGCTCAAATTGTACATTCCAAAACAATTTTTTTTTAAATATTTGATGTCTTAAAGCATTCTCTACCAGTCACTTAATGTAATATCCTTTCCCAGGCGAATACCGCATCGGCCTCAAGTTCAACGAGCAGCACATCCCGGACTCCCCCTTCAAAGTGTACATCTCCCCCGCCATCGGCGACGCCCATCTCCTGGAAGTAGCCCAGTTCCCCGACGCAGCGCAAGTGGACAAGCCAGCGCAGTTCTACATCAGGCTCAATGGGGCTAAAGGAGACCTGGACGCTAGGGTAAGGACCTCCAGCTGTAAGGTCATCTTCAAGGTCCACGAGCAACACATCCTGGACTCCCCCTTCAAAGTGTACATCTCCCCCGCCATCGGCGACGCCCATCTCCTGGAAGTAGCCCAGTTCCCCGACGCAGCGCAAGTGGACAAGCCAGCGCAGTTCTACTTCAGGCTCAATGGGGCTAAAGGAGATCTGGACGCTAGGGTAAGGATCTCCAGCTGTAAGGTCATCTTCAAGGTCAGCGAGCAGCACATCTCGGACCCCTTCAAAGTGTACATCTCTCCCACCATCGGCGACGCCCATCTTCTGGAAGTAGCCCAGTTCCCCGACGCAGCGCAAGTGGACAAGCCAGCGCAGTTCTACATCAGGCTCAATGGGGCTAAAGGAAATCTGGACGCTAGGGTAAGGATCTCCAGCTGTAAGGTCATCTTCAAGGTCAGCGAGCAGCACATCTCGGACCACTTCAAAGTGTACATCTCTCCCACCATCGGCGACGCCCATCTTCTGGAAGTAGCCCAGTTCCCCGACGCAGCGCAAGTGGACAAGCCAGCGCAGTTCTACATCAGGCTCAATGGGGCTAAAGGAGATCTGGACGCTAGGGTAAGATTACAAAGTCAATAAAATTGTCCCTTCTTGAAAAAACTTATTTGGGATAAACAGGTTACATAGCTGTAAAAATACCTAATCATGCAGAAAAACGAACAGCAGTACTGTGTATAGCCTCATGTTTCATCTGGTATAAGGTGGTGGTACTAGTGCTCGATATGCTAATGCCCAATAGATGACCCCTGCTGTCACCTCTATTGATAATGACTTAAGTTTCAAGATGACATTAACTGGGACTGCGTCGAGCACTAGTACACCAGTACCCCCACCTTAATCGTCTAAGGTTTGATGAACTGTGGACGGTAGACAAAATGTTCTCACTAAATCTATTAGCAAAAGCGACTCAAGAGAAAAACAGTAGTTTTTAGCTCTCTGCTAAGACTAGCATACGAGTAAGCACGCTTTACACGGGTAACGCTCACAAAAAATGTACCATAACACACGGGAAATCATAACACACGATAACATACTCGAATGTCAACTGTGAAACTTCATCTCTTGCCATATTATTTACTCACTGTGCACAGTTGCCAGTTAATATGGATTTAGAGAGAAATGATACATTGCATTTTTGTACCCCATTTTGGACTTGGACACTTGTCTGTTATTTGTGTCTTATTATTGTATAGTAGGTATTATTGTAGTTTAGCCCTCGTTTTAAATACAATAGATCTATCCGTTACAATAAACCATTAAACTGCTAAACCTGTGAATATCAAATAAACTGTAAATAATTCAGTAAACCCATGGATCGCCATAGTATGCAAACCCCAGTTAAAGATTTACAAATCTCTGTGGATCATTGCGAGATTCGGCAGACAATATGTCTTCCAATAAAGAGGCCGTACAGTCAGTCGGAATTGTTTTAGTACCATATTATTTTAATTAAAAAAAGCCGTCGCTGTTAATGTGGAAGGAGTGTAAAATGTGCACATTCCTTATTGAAATAAAAAAATATTATGTTTTAGAATAATTTTTAAAAATACTTTTTATCATTTAATCATCCTATTCCGTCTAAGTCTAACTCATTTGCTGAATTTAATTTCCACAGGTACTCCTATTATATTTTTATACACAGGCGATTTTAAAAATTTGATAGAGTTAGACCAAGAAAAGTTTGCATCGATTTTGATAGCACACGCAGTGCGAGTGTTATTTTAAACGTCAAACTTTTATTAAATTATGACATATAATATTTAGTCTGTTCGAGAAACGGAATCCAGTGAAAAATAAAGCTAATACTCCTAAAAATACGTGTGATACCTCATTAGATTCGGAATGATGTCTAGAAAAATGTATTCGAAGCGTGTATTAGCACACAAAAAATTACAAAAGTTATTAACAAAAAAAGGGAGGAAAGAGTAGATTTTTCTTATTTCCCAAATATCTCAAAAAGTATTAATATTTAAGAAACCAAAATTAAATATTATAAAAGAGGAGGATATTTCCAATCAAACATTTCATACTTCCAAAACTGTATCTCCATTATTTATACTTTTATTCAACGCTGAACACAGCCCTCATTTTCGGGAATAGCGCGCGGCGTGAAAAAGCGATTACGTAACATTAAATATAATTTTAAAGGTATTCAATATTAATTGAAAAATTAAAAAAATGGTGTATTTAAAACATGTTAACAAATGTAATACTTGTAGAAATGTATCTTAAAGTTATTTTTTCAACAAGTTAGGCAATTGTTAATGAACAAAATTTTCTCGAAATTCCTTCTTTATTGAAAACGAAACAAAATGTACAAATAACTATTGTAAAATTACCTCGCTTTCTATAGCCCTTCTCATATACATGCTTAATAAGATCACGTTATAAAAGTTCTGAAAAAGTTTTATATTTTACAATTTTACCTTGATTTTTCGTTTTTCGTCAATTTTCTATATTATTCTAAAACTTATTTTAAGCAAGTATTAACTTTATTAAAACTTTTATAACGTGATCTTATTAAGCATGTATATGAGAAGGGCTATAGAAAGCGAGGTAATTTTACAGTAGTTATTTGTACATTTTTTTTTCGTTTTCAATAAAGAAGGAATTTCGAGAAAATTTTGTTCATTAACAATTGCCTAACTTGTTGAAAAAATAATTTTAAGATAAATTTCTACAAGTATTACATTTGTTAACATGTTTTAAATACACCATTTTTTTTTCAATGAATGAATGAATTCTGAAATGTAATACCTTTAAAATTATATTTAATGTTACGTAATCGCTTTTTCACGCCGCGCGCGTTTCCCGAAAATGAGGCGCGGAGGGCTGTGTTCAGCGTTGAATAAAAGGTATAAATAATGGAGATACAGTTATGGAAGTATGGAATGATTTATTGGAAATATCCTTTTCTTTTATAATATTAATTAATATTAAATAATTTGGTTTCTTAAATATTAATACTTTTTGAAATATTAGGGAAATAAAAAATATCTACTTTTTTCTCCCTTTTATTGTTAATAACTTTTGATATTTTTTGTGTGCTAATACACGCTTCGAATACATTTTTCTAGACATCATTACGAATCTAATGAGGTATCACACGTATTTTTAGGAGTATTATCTCTATTTTTCATCATTTTCCGTTTCTCGAACAGACTAATTGCATATTAAATAATAAATGATGTGGCATTATTTTGTGGCAAATTAGATAAACTTTCAATAGGTAATTATTTCACCTTATTAAAAAATCATTTTTGTCATATTTGATAAAATATCTACTTAAAAATAACTACAGTATGATTCTCGATACTATACTTCGTTTTAGCATTAGTAGGAAATCCACAGAAGTAAGTTGACACGTTAGCAAAGTATCAGTAAAACCGTTTCTTAGCAACTTCTTGTAACAATAACCGCAGCTGACTGTACATGGTCCGGCGAGGGGTCAATTTGATTTATCGTGTGAACATGACGGCCGACTGTACGTCATGTGACGCAGATTTATGATGGATGATGCCGGCCGGGAGTTTAAGGAAATAAAAGAATTTCTCCCAACACGTATCTCACAGGCTCTGATTTACTAAGTTAACTGGAATCAATATAAATAAATAAAAACATGTGTGTAAAACTTCAGGGGCAACATAAACTCGAACAAAATTTTGACTATGCCAATATTATTTTCACAATAAGAACTAATGCTTCCAAAGCAATTATATCTATCTTCAATCGTTTCGGACTTCCCTATACTGTGTCACTTTATAAAATCACTATAAAAGATAATATGAATATGTTTAAAGATAATATCTATTTTTTTATAAACAATTTGTGAACTTCCATCGGCACATAAATCTCCTCAAGGTGTTGCTTAAGATGGGTCTTGTAATTAATATTAACCTGTATTTTTGTCTATTCAATACCTAACTTATTAAAAAAAAACTAAGTTATTAGCCAAAACACCACAAAATTCATTAGATAATCTCAAAGTTTAAAGCTCTAAATCTAAATTTATAGGTAGGTAACTAAAATTTATGGACTGAACAATAACAATTTAAAAAAATTACGAATAAAACATTATAAACTATGAAACTTCCCAATAAGTCTGTAAAGCACATCTAGAATATTGGTTTTTAAAAATCTCCAAAATTGCTAAACATTGTTTATTAAGTTTTACAATAAAAAAGCGACAGCTTTAGTATTTATAAACTTGATCATACCTAATCACTTTTTTAACCCAACTTTGTCCCATAACTAAAGTTCTCGTCTGTTCCCCCCTAGCCACATTGGCGCGAAAAAATGTAATAAAACCTACTGACCGCGCGTGAGGCGCTACACGAATAAATCTCTGCGCCTTTCATATTTTATAACCACGTAGACCTACGAATGCTGAACGGATAGAGGGTTAGCAATGAATACCTTTTTTTAACGTTGCATTTAGTTTACGCATGCCACATGGCCCGGGGGAACCAGGAGCGATGACAGACTAAGCAGGCAGCAGGACTGCCGTCTAAAACCACCAACGAATGTCGACTGCGCCTTGTAGAGAAGCGCCGCAAGATCACTGTCAGCATTCGAATAATAAATACCTACTAAACCTCTCGCGTCGAATGATTGTCCCTATGACATTTACTTCACGTCTCTTTTGGCTGGCCTAAATAAAAAAAAAACATTTCTAAATAAATAATGTGCTAACTTCTAAAAATGTCTACCTGCATTATTTCATGTGACAGGTGCTTCATATAAAAATGAACCGTCTTAAGGACCAATAACTTTGCAAGCGACAGATTGTAGCAGAGCGACCAAAAACCTGTCACATCGAAAAAATGCACCAAACTATTTAAATAAAGAAAATAGGCGTACAGGAATGATTAAAGATTGAAATTTGCTACAGTCGAATAGAGTACGGATGACATACTTGTGAAATAACTTTGCGACGACTCCAACTCTAAACGAAACTATAACGAAGTAACTGAAGTAAGCACAGTATCTTAATTTACCGCTAGCAAAAAAAAATCGAAAAAAATTGTTATTCATTCTGGAGATCTGTAATACAGCTTTACACCTAGTTTTGACTCTAATTTAATTGCTAAATGTATCCTTTGTGAGGCGAAAACAAATATATTTTTATTCAATTATTCATTTATTTATTGTTACGAAGAATTCAGTGGCATGGCGGAACTCTGCAAAATAGAAAATAAATAATCTAACTTTCTGCCACATTCGTAGCTCTGTGGCCCAACAACGGGATGAATACGGGAAGTTTGCACGATGCGATATAAAAATTAATATGGGACTACCCACAAAAGAAAAGTTGGGATTAAACTGCAGTTGTGGCATGGGAAATAAATGTAGTTTGCTAAATATGAAACCAATGTTATTGTAGTTTAGCCTGTGGATTGTGAATATTTGGCGGTTTGCGAGTTTCCGTAGATTAAAAAGAGTTTTAGCACATTAGCACGGAAAGGTAAAAGCTAGTAAAATAGCTTTTTTTTTATCAAGAGTAAGTACAAACAATTAAAATTCTAACGTCGTGATTTCAACTTTATAAATTTAGAGGGCTCTATAAATCTGACAGTTTGTCTGCGATTTTCGATAGGAACCAAAGGACACCAAAGGTCACGAAAATTCGTTTTGAGTCAATTTCTTTTTGTGTAGTACGTACCTGTATGTTTTACTAGATTTTAACTCTCTCTAGAACTAACTCTAACTCTCTCTTTATGCTCCGCTATCGCAATGGGCAACTGTATGATAATGTACCGTTATTATCAATATAAAAAAAAACTTAAGCTGAGTGCCCCCAAAAATTATGGAAATAAAAGTTTAACTATATAGGTGGTCAAGTTTGGTGTCATTTACAGAGCTTCTCTATAATATTGTCTTCTCTAAAAATCTCTAAAAATAACGAGACTTTCTTGTTAAATGTAACGTCACACATTATCTAAATCTCCCCTTTATTCCAGGTGATGTCCCCCTCAGGCAAAACCGACGACTGCTTCATCCAGAACATCGACGGGGACCAGTACAGCATCAGATTCATGCCGCGCGAGAACGGCGTGCACAATATCAACGTCAAGTTCAACGGGGTTCACATCCCCGCCTCTCCGTTGAGGATCAAAGTGGGGAAGGATGACGCTGATCCCGCGGCGGTGCATGCTCATGGACCGGGCCTGGGGCAGGTGAAAACTGGTACGTGTTATTATAAATGGGGTCTTCTACGGGACCCCCGGAGCCGGTGAGCCAGTCAATCCGTCCTGCGAAGGACCAAATTGCATGCAATCCAGCGAAAATAAAGCGTAATCCGGTCCTCGAGTTAAATAGTTTGATGGCCGACAGAACGGACTGGAAGACTGAAGGTTGAGCGATAGCCTTGGCAATTATCGTCAGAATTTTGATACTGGATGATGTAAGGTCGATTATTTCTTGGCATTGGGAGGGCTGTTAGCTGATAATAAGTCTGCATTGAAATAATTTGACAACGCCCGAAAAAATTAAAGACTGGTGTTATTGCAAAATGTTGTGTAAACAAAGTGGTTTCGGACTGCGAAGGCTGAGTCCCATTCCTTCCATATTGTGCAGTACATTCAGATTGAAACAATAAAACCCATGCTCTTTGTATATCCTGTCCATTAATTTTACCCCAATCTTTGTTAGATCTGATCTATATAAAATATATATATAGGAATAAACACCTAATTACTAAAGGAGTTTGAATCAAAGTTTCACTTATTCTGTTTACTTACAGGCATAAAGACCGACCTCATCATCGACACCTGCAACGCCGGCGCGGGCAACCTCGCCGTCAACATGGACGGGCCCTCCAGGGTCGCCATGGACTGCACGGAGGTCGAGGAGGGATACAAGGTTCGTATCATTGATTCAGGTCAACCTGAACACATTTTTACTTGCAGCGTGTTTAAAATAAATCAGTAGTCTATCACAAAGACCAAATGTGACAAAAAGTATATAGTATCCACCTGCTGCAGAAGAAAGTTTCTGGTCCTTAATTACTTGCTTCAACCTCGATGGAACGAGTGAGATCTAAGGCCGTGCTGCAAAAGTGCTGATATTATCTCGCACTAGAGATTTTCTACTGCAGCTGCGTCTCTGATACAGCTTACCACTTACCAGCGTCTTTTTATTAAATACTAATAATAATTAATTGGGACTGATTGTGATTGTGCTAAATTATCTTTTTGTTTTTTAAGATAAAGATATTTATTTGCAAAAATGTAGTGGTAAACATAGTTGGAGAGTAGGTAATTTAAGTGCGTACATTTACTTAAAGAAGCATGCAAACTATTGGGCCTCAGCCTGATTATAAGACTAATCTATTGATCGTTTGTAGGTGCGCTACACTCCCCTGGCTCCTGGCTTCTACTACATGAGCATCAAGTACAATGGCCACCACATCGTCGGCTCTCCCTTCAAGATTGAAGCTACTGGTCAGTGAATCACCATTTATTACTTTGTAAAGTAAAATATTCCTAGATATTTTTATCTCCATCTCAACAAGGATTGTACAACTACACGAAAATCCAGCTGAATAGCATTCTGATCTTTAGGTAAAAGTGGAGACGCGTCTTTTCTCCTTCTTTATATAAGCTCCTTTTTTTAGCTTAGGTACTAAGAAAGTGTCATAACCTATTGTATACTTACAGGTGGAAACCTGGCCGAAGTCGGTGCCCAGGAGACCTCCTCAGTCTCCGTGGAAACTGTCCAGAAGGTGGCCAAGGCTGGCCAGAAGCAGGGACCCGTACTACCCCACTTCAAGTCCGACGCCTCCAAGGTCACCAGCAAGGGCATGGGGCTGAAGAAGGCATATCTGAACAAGCATAACCAGTTCACTGTCACGTGTAGCGATGCTGGTAAGAAAACTTTTGTTTTTTGTATGGTATTTCAAAAGTTCCAGCTGGTCTCAGTGAAAATCACCCAGAAAGAGAAAGCAGGGTTCCGTGCTGTCATACATTCAATATTATGGTTGATCCTGTGGTTAGAGCGTATTTTGCGAATAGGCTATGAAAACCCTTTTGACCGGACCGTACCAGTTCAGATTACTATCAAAGTCCTCTAACTCAAATCTAGATTTCATTCTAAAATATCAGTTAAGTAGCATTCGTATGTAACCTTCATACTTACTCTTATTTAACAATACTTACTTCCCCAGGCAACAACATCCTCTACGTCGGCATCTACGGCCCCAAGGGCCCGTGCGACGAGGTCCAGCTGAAGCACAAGGGTCGCCACAACTACGACTGCTCGTACGTGGTCCGTGACCGCGGGGAGTACATCGTCATCGTCAAATGGGGGGACGATCACATCCCTGGCTCTCCGTATAAGGTTGATGTTTAGGTTGTGAAGCAGTTGTGAAGTAGTGGGGAATTTATAGATGTTTTCAAAAGGTAAAATTATTTTCAAGGACTTTATATTACTGGCCATTCCATCTAGACCATTTGCACGAGTATGAGGCGCGAGACTTTGAATGGCATCAAGTTGGTATGGAAGGTTTTTTCTGCAGCGTGATTTTCTTGAAAGTAGCTGTAAGTCCTGTAAATTTGTCTCTTTGAGAGCAGCTATTTAGATAATTCCATGAGAAATATATGCAGAGAGAAATGCGATATAAGTATGATGTTATTCAAGGTCCTGCGTTATTTGATTTTAGTAGTAGGGTTAACGCTGGTCAAGTTCTAAGAATGAAAATATTTAAATTTAAGGGAGAATAGTTCTTAAATTTGAATTAAATAATTTCAACGTTTTCTACTACCTATTGTTTAAATAATGTTCTGAGACTACTGAGTAGGTACCTATTAGCACACTGTTTTGTTCAATCATGATGTAGGTAGGATATTTATACATTTATGAATTCCCCACAAATCCCCAAAAAAATTGAATTAGGTATGATAATGAAAGTATTATAAAGGACGTTGGATTTTGCTCATGTTTTGGATTTCTTCGCTCGGTTTAAAATATCGATATCGAAAAGGTTTGAAAAAAAAAGGAAAAACGATCTCTTAAGTGTATCACAAAAAAAAACAAACCTTTCCGCTATCTAGTTTTTGTACTTATTTATATTTACTATCAAGTTTTCTTGTTCCTTCTTTGTTATCTTATTTTATATCATTTCCTATATATATAGCATTGTGAAGTTCTATCTAACAAGTTCAAGCTTTGAACACATTATTTGTAAGTTTTTGTCAACCAGTGCTTTTGAGAAATTTTATATGTCTCTCGTTTAGTATATAGGGCGACTAAATGACAATACATATAAAGTAGTACTTGAAGTATTCCCTACATATTTTAAGTCCTTTGAGGGTTATTTCTGGAAATCATACGCACATTTGTTTTATCTAGTCTTAAATATTTCTTAAGCTTTTTTGTTTAAAAAAAGTTTATTGAATGTTAATCTTCATTACTTTGATCAACATAAAGGTGACAAAAAATGTTTTTCTCATCAAACGTCAAAATTTTTAAATAATTGTCGTCATTATTATTTATATCCAAAGATTTCGGGTATTTCGTCTAGAAATTGTGTAAAATGTAAGGTATTTTTATTGCTTTATGTTGACTGAAGTATTTTAGAATGTGCATATATTTTTCAGATCGGACTGGAAACAGACGACAGATTTTTTCGATCTCAATTCTCAAGTCACTAACAATTATTCTGAGAAATCTGTCCTTTGCTTTCAGTCTGAATCTTCTTTGGACCTTTTTTATTCTAAGTGATCATGTACCGTAAAAGTGCTCAACTATGGGCCAATACTACATCTATAGTCCGAAGTACGTGTCTGAGTAAATTTCTTCTATTTATGAAAACATATTTCTTAGAACATAGTTACATCTAAATTAAGATATTCGAGTTAGTTTAAGACCATAGTTGTAAAATTTTGGACTATGGTTGGGTTGTTTTTCGGTACTGCTTTATACCGTATGATTTGTGCTGAATGAACTGTTTTACCTACGTAGGTAGACCCTGTACGATGTAAATACCTATTTTAAGTATTTTAATATTTGCGACCGTTAACTAAATAAACGGAAAATCTCTACAAGTTTTTTTATTTATGGGTTTTCATGTTATTGTGTGGTGATCCGGCTTTAAGTAACTTGGTGAAGATTGTCACAAGTTTTTGAATGTTATTTATAAGTACGGATGTAGTACATAATCATTTAGTCATCGTATTTTCACGGAAATGTGTATTGCTATTTCAGTCAGTCTCGGTACAAAAAGTCCTGAGGTTGACTGAAGTAGCATGACAAATATGAAAATTTCCGAGAAAATACGATGGCAAAAGATTATGCAATACCTTCATCTGTATTACTTTATATCCGGTAAACGTTTCGTAGTTCGTAGAAGAAATATATTATTTTTGAGACAATTTTCACCAAATTAATGGGGTTAATAAAAACAGTCAGTTGATCTTGGCATAGTTGTAATTTTAATCGATTTTAAGTAACAAAAAAGATTTCGTTCACTTCCATCTATGATCTGAACCTAAAACGCTAGACAAAGCGAAACTAACGTAAAACGAAATTACTTACAAAAATATTCATTTAATCTAAATAATAAGTGTACACTTAACTAAAAAAATCAAATACAATATCACATTTCTACTTACAATAGAGAGATATTGGCGATCTTTAACTTCTTCTATACCAAAGAAATTTGGATAAACTCTTGGCTTGTCATGATGAATATTTATACATTTAAATTCACGCACTAATATTGACATATAACACAACGATTGGGAAGATTCAAGTATTGCCGTACATGTTATTCTAAAGAAACAAGAACCATTTGTACAAGAACTTAAAAATTAGCAACTGTACAGACGGCGACAGGGGCCTTGAGCGCTGGTTTAGGTTGTCTCCTTGTGCAGGAAGGAATAGAGGCTAAATTCGAGGATCTAAAGCAGAGATCAAAACTTGTGTCGCCGCGTGTAGCGTGAGCGGACAGACCGGCGCCCGCATCACTAACCTAATCCGCGCTTGATGAACAAAGTATGATTCCTCCAAAAATATTTCATCGTCTTTCCCGATTTCTCCTATCACATAATACTCTTTAACTACACAACTGTGCAGAAAGACCAAATCAACAATTTTCGTATACTCCAAAACTTAGTCTAAATTAAGTTTTTAAATCAACAGATTGAAATGTCATTTCGTTAAGTACGTTCTGAACCCGCCGGCCGAGACCCACGGCTAATATAATTGAGCACAAGCTTTTTAGACTAAAATAATAAAAAAACATGTCAATAAATTTCATGGTTTCAAAAAATTGGTTTCGTATATACAAAATATGTACAAAAAGTGTCAATACCGAATCGTAAGCAAATTTGGCCACTTGAAAATTTCTATACAAAATGGAAATGCTTAAGTTATTTTTTGAAAATATATTCGACCTCCGGCGCGTTGGGGCCAAAAGGAAGACGACATTTTCCATAAGGATAATACTTAAAAAATCATAAGTGCCAACAGTAGACGATAAACTAAATGAATATGAACTAAGTAGGAACTGAGTGCGAAAGTGATGTGTAGAGAGATCTGCGAGATACAACTAACGTATACAAAATGCAATACAAACCGAACATAGTGATTTCAAGACCATATACTGTCTCTAAGTATAATTTTATTTGTCAGGAACTTTCATTTTTGTGTGTAACGCATACTGGGATATTGATAATTTAAAAGCCTTAAATAAATACATTGTCCTATCTTTTGCATTCATACCAAATATATTAACACCAAGTTTAAACTGGGATCGGAACTTCGAAGGTATATGTACAGAAAATAATATTATTGCTAAACTTAACGATTAGTTTTCTTTAAAGCAGTTTTAATTATATCTAGTTTTTGATTCGCAGTCAAAATTAGAAAATCAACCAAGCTTGTTCTATGTTCCACCAGAAATGGTTCAACTAACTCAGCTACGGACAAAAGGGGATCCACTTTCAGAAAACTAATCAAAATCTCTATCAATGAATGATTCAAATCCTTGAAATCACATTTCATACCCAGTACATTTGTAATCTACTCACAAAAATTCAGAGTATTCAATACACGATATCAATTTTAGTCTAAAAACATGAATTTTCATAAACGACAAAAACGTTCGTATTTCATACATTCATAATACCACTGTCTTCGAGAGCGAGATTCTAAATATTATATATTTCGTTAATTATACTAATAATACCATCGTAAGTACTAGAAGTAGCTAGCTGCGAGTTACTGTTTATCTTTGTGTGAGAGCGCGTGAGGGAGGATGTGCTCAGCCGGCAGCAGCGCCGCGGACGGCTGGTGCGCGTAGTTCCGGATCTGGTGCAGCGAGATGAGCTGGTTGGGGAAGCTGTTCGGCTGCTGCTTGCCCTGCTGGAAGTGCAGCGGATCGTACAGGTACGGCCGCGCCGGCAGCGCGCTGTGGTGCGACAGCCCGTTCAAATGCGGCGCCATGGAGTTAATCGGCGTGAATGCCGAATTCGCTGCAGAAACGGGCGGCTGCAAGGATCGCTCTTCTTGAGCTTCGTGTTGCGCGAACAGCGCTCGGTGCTGCTGCAGCTGCTGCTCGTGGTGCTCCTCCTCTCTTTGCTGATGATAGCCACCATCATCAGACATATGCGCCGCGGAATCCGGGCTGACTTTAGGCCAGTACGGATGGTCGCCGAACGGAGTCGCCGTCGGCGCCGCTGCGGCCAGAGACCTGTTTAAGCCGCTCAATCCTAAAGCGGATATCGGGGGCCGCTTATCGGCTCGCTCGGCATGCTTGTTCATGTGCTTACTTAGATAAGTTTCTTGGGTGTAGCTCTTGCCGCAATACTGGCAGATGTGAGTCTTCAAATGCTTGGACTCTTTGTGTTTGGGAATGTGTTCGAGCAGATCCTTCTCGTGGGTGAAGCATTTGTAGCAGGAATTGCACTTGAAAGGTTTGTCGGTCTGGTGGCAGCGGCTGTGGCTCTGGAGGTTTGAGAGCTGGGAGAAGGCCTTGGTGCAACCTATTTGGGTGCACCGGTAGGGTTTGTCACCGGTGTGCGTGCGTATGTGCTGCTGGAGATGGGAGAGTTGGGTAAACTTGCGCTGGCAGATTTCGCAGCGGTAGGGTTTGATGCCGAGGTGGATGCGGGAGTGCTGCGCGAGGTAGGAGGAGTTGGCAAAGGCCTTGGGGCACTGCGTGCAGCGGTAGGGCTTGGCCTCGCGCAGGTGGATCTGCGTGTGCAGTTGCAGGTCCGCCTTCGAGCCGAACACCTGGAAGGAAGAGAAACGAAACATTAACTTGGTTGAATTTGAGCTTATATGTAGGGAAGGTGTTAAATTGTTCTTTATTATTTTCTTTTAACATAGAATTTTGTCTGAATATAAAATTTCGAATTGGTCATTTTTGACTTTCATAATGTTTTTGTCTAATTTCAAAGAACGAGAACGAGAAAGGTGTCCTTGTATAATCAATGTCAGTCGAATTGTAGACATTTGTTTCTTAATGAATGATACAATAGACAGCTTAAAAAAATATTTCATTTGACGGATTTTTTTGATTTAGGAAAGACAAGTGGGCTTGAACGCATCTTGAAAGAGGTCGTCAAAGAATATATTATCATTTTGTTATTTGGGTGTTAATGAGTAAATTATACATGTACATTTATTGACATGCAACACAGATCACATTGACACATACACAAATGCGGGACAAAGTAAAAACAACAGTTTTTATGTATGAAGGTAATTTAGTTACAAAATAAATTAATAAAACTTGTAATATATTATGGAAAAACTGTTAAAATAATAATTGTCTATTAAAATTTAAACATTTAAAGATGCACTTAATTACCTAAAAAATATATTTAAACATACTTGTATACCTATACAAATGTATGGTTACACAACCTAACCTAGACCTTTGTAAATAAACTTTTTAACAAAAATATGAATGTACAAAAAAGTACGTAGTGTAGTAAAAAAATCTATTATTCCGGCTTTATCAATTATTAAGTTATGATTCAAACCGCTGCTATTTTTAAATTATTGCGAATATTCGTATTAACCTATTTACCTACTGCAAAATGACTCCCAAATGCCGCGTAAACGCAATCAAAAGTCCCATTATCGAGTCTTTTCCTATTTTTATATTTAACAGACAACAATACACCATTCTAACCCTTACCCCTTCGACTTAGGGTATACGCAGAAACGTAGCTGTTTAAAATTCATCACCAGAACCAGCAGAAAGTGAATTCTGTCCTTGGACGACATCCGCAGCGGAACGAATGACTGTTAGGCAAATAACGTGGCTTTTAGGGATCTCTAGCTTTGTAAAAACCTTTTCTTTATATAAGTTAACAACATATTTAATGAGCAGCAAAACATTTTTGGGAATTTAAATCTTTAGCTATGGTCCTGCTTTTCTAAATAAGGTTGCAAAAATTAGTCACATTGCCTGGAGTGGATAAGTAGGTAATTTTTACATGCTAGGTTTGCGTTTGATTGTCCCATAATATTGATTTATTAATTGCAAGAAAACTGCGACTGAATTTATGGTGTAATATATTTGTAATACGGGTTCTTTATGGACTCTCTGCTAATCGAGTTATACAAGTAAGTAGGTCGGTTATACAGCTTTCTTCTTTCTCTATGTATCTGTTATTCCCTGGCGCACAGGACAGAGTACAGCAAAAAAGTTGATTTTTCAATATATTCATTATTAATATACCTATTGGAAAAATCTTCTTTTTACCTACCTACCTTATCTTTTTTTAGGTACTTTATAGTACCTTAAATGGTTTAAATAAAACAGTTAACAATAAAAAAGAATTATATGTACAAAACTTGACTTAGTTAAACTGTCTCGAGAGCCAATGCATTTAACTTCAAATGGTATGTCTACACCATAACGCTCAGATTTAAAAGTAGTACAGTAAAACCACCTACTTAACTAATCCTAAATATGGACCAAAATTAAAACAAATATCTTTATTCAAAAGCGACTATTGTTTGAATGCCGTAGTTCGACGGCTGCATATTTTTATGAATGTAAGAATAAACGCAGATAAAACCGAAGAGAACATTTGTATTGTATATACTTAATTTCGTATCGTAGTGGAGTATAGTTGGGTGTTTTACGGTCCGTAAGAAGTAATTTGTAACCCCTCCTTGCATGACTGCCCGTCACACTTAAACACCCAAAGGAGCAGGACGCCCGCAGCATCATGACTGTGGTCATGACATTTTTCACGCCTCGAATCACTTCCTCCGATTACCCACAATCACGGTAATGATGATGAACTTAGATGCTGAGCAAGGTGAAGTCAAGGTTTTGGGAAGTACCTTAATAAAAGTAATTTTGTTGAATTGCAAGCTAAAAGATACTAAATTACTTGAGTATAGACAGAGGATATTACTGAAATTTCTGGAAAAGATGACTGTGTTGCATTGTAATGATCATTAAACTAAAATGTTAGAAATTCATGAATATATTGTCTGCGTCATTATTAAAGTATTTGACGAAACCTTCTTAAGCATATCATCTTAGATGTTAATGCTAGATAGCATTGTCATTTAAATATTTATACCTAATAGTAAATCTAAACACGAATCAAGTACACGTGCCGGCAAGCGCCTTCGCACATTCAAAAGACTGTTTCGGTATAGCATTGGTCTTTGTTACATCCCAAATTAGTTTCATGAAACCCGCCAGTCATCCCGCCGCGTTGCCTCCACAATGCCGCCGACTATGCGAGCCACGACTCAATTTTAACGCAACAATCAAACCCTACTATCCTATCCTCAATTATAACCCAAATTACACAGGCAATAAAGCTCAAATCCACGCAATCGATGATGATGTAGCTAGAACCATTCTGGTTAACAATGAACGCGTTTTCAAAAATGGAACAGACGAAGTGAAACTTTAAATTGAAAGCGATAAAGCTGATGTTGGAATGGAGGAGAGGAATCTGGATGTAGGATTCGGTAGCACGTCGGATGACTTGTAAGAAAATCTGAGACACGAACGCGATTGGTCACAGCCCGGAGATAATTAAAGTTTGGAGCTAATGGTATGAGGCTGCAATTCGAAGTGGTGGCTGACTTTTAATAGGCAAGGACCGATTCAGGAATCTACACGATAAATAACTTAACGTACTTAATTATAACAAAATCGAGACACGTATAGATGCAACAAAAAACAGCGATTCTTCAGATATTGATTGCTGTGCGACAAGCGAGGAGACAATTGTAAATATTACTGTGTCTAAACAAAAACTAAGGTATCTAGAACATGGCGACGACGATGAAGACAGTCTTGAAGGACGTTAGAACTATTTTTGGAAGCTAGAACTAGTTCCGACGACTTATATAATATGCTGTTAAATTTTTCGATATATTGAAACGTGTTCTTTGGCATAGTGAATGCGATAGTAGTCGTGGTCTATCTTTAATTTGGCCCAACAAACTCTAAACCACTTTTACCATACTTGAAGTAGTAAGATCAACAAGAATGAAGCAATGTAACGTGGAATGTAAATCGAATGTATTAAAATTTGATTGAAACTACATTGATTACCGCGCATTCACTTACGTTAACACACAACAAGATAAACACGACTAGTCGAATTGACTTTGAATTGAATTACTTAAAGCAAGACCCACATTGCTTCTTACTATAAAAACTAGTGGGTCCTCAAGACTATTTTCATGGTCCAATACCTCGTGATCGGAGGCCTCCAGAAGACCCCAATGCGTGGGGTCGCCGGCGCCCCGTGGGACCCCAAACTCGTCTGAAATGGTCTTTTTCCGTCCCCGTTTATCTCCACTGCTGGTCACCTGGTCAATTCGGGGCAATTTTGAATCAAGTGCCAATTAAGTAGTTAATTAATTATAGAGAAGGATTAGGAATATGGTAAGAATAAATCGACTTGAAGGAAGTACGACGAAAAGTGTGAATAGTGAGGAAGATTGCAAATACAGATAGACAAGAGACACAGATACTATATTAAAGAAATATATTATTATTTTTATGTCGAATTCGTAGAGATTTTGTATTACAGCAACACTCTTAACTGTCCATCGGTGGACCTTATGCTTATTGTAAAAAAAATTACCGATGGATAGTTCACAGTGTGGGCGATGGTGTAAGACGGACAGACAGAGCTGTTAATGCTAAAAATTTTAAAACACAAATGCTACGACATAATATAATGTTCAAGAGTTAATCAGAAAAAAAATGTAGGTAGGTATCTACATAAACCCAATATGAACTGTCGTGAGTCATACTAACACCAAGCTATTGAAATTTTACTAGCTACAAGCTATTGAGACTTAGGCGAGTGGCAAAAACTGTATCAGCTTTTTTGTACATTAAACGTAATAAATCCATTTAAAAAACATGTAGACGAAGCACTAAAAGGGTTAAGCAACAAGCGTAAATCTAAAATATGTCCACCTGTCATCCAATACCGTACACACGTCAAATAGACACACAGGATTACTCAACCCTTGCCCTGCGGCGGGAAAAATGTGGCAAATCTCCGAGAGGGTTAATCGCCGTAATCTGAGGTCGACATCTGAGAGCCTACAGGCTACTGAAGGGTTAAGTGGTCACCATTTCACTTGTCGCGATATGCCGTCACGGATATCTCTCAAAAATGTACTCACAGTACACTATGGAGTCGCACAAACTTAGCTGATAAAATTTATAGTTACGCTCATATTTTAACCTCTAGCCGCCCATACGTCAAACCTTGCCAAGCAAACTGAAACTTTGATGAAGTCAACACAAAGTTCAAATTAGAATGGAACAGGAGACCTTTTTATAGGCCTCTGGGCGGCTAGAGGTTAAAACGAAATTTTAAAATACGTGATATTTGACATGGATGTTTAAGTAACATATAAGTACTAGTTAGTTAGCGTTGCTAAAAATTGTAATACATAAAAATTAGAACGAATAAAGTTTTATATATAAAACTTAAACTCTCTTAACTTTAGTTTAGTTTTCTAGTTTTATGTTTATTTTTATCTTAATAAAAATCTGCTTCCATGCATTTTCAAAATAATTAGGAAAAGTATCATTACGTACGCATGTAAAACTTTGGTAGTATGTTACTAATGTAACTTTACTCGTACTCTGCTAGCCCACCCCACAGTCAAACTCATTGTTGAGTGTTGCGGGGCTATGCCTATTTTTAAGAATAACTGTATTTTTATTTATTAAATAAATAAATAAAATAAAAATACCACGTCTTGGAAGGACGAATGGAACTCTGTTTTTGTATTCTTTAATTTAATTCTAACTAAACAAATATGCCACAAGACCATTAAATAATGTAAAAAATAAGGAAAACCGCCATAACCCATATTATTCGAATACATACTCGTGTTTAATACCCGTAGACCCCGTAGTAACCGCAAACATATAATGTTTCCACTTTTGCTATATAACTTCAACCAAAAACGACAATGACAATTTCTATATGAATTTTTACAGTCATTTTTATTCATTTAGTTAACTAAAACAAAATAAAACCTGTTGTACGTCTAACATTTATCTTTATTATTTATTATTGTGTTTGTACTCGTATACCTTTTAGTTTAATTTAATCAATTAATCTGTCAATATTTTCTGGAACAAATTAATTTCATTCGTTCATTCAGGCGGTTGGGAAAGAAGTTACGCAGTGATTCTCTAGTAAAGGCTGAGTTTTGGGGACTGAAACTAGTTTATATTTACCCATTTTATATTTTTCCGTACTCATCAACGTCATTAAACCTTCAATTAGACCGTAATAACTAACCACAATCATTCCCAACCACCTCAGTTAACCGGTAGGCCTATAGGTTAAAAAAACTATTCAATTCTTCGTTTAAATTGTCACTTAATTGTTTACAATCGAACTGAGAATCGGAAGTAAATTCTTCAATTCCTGATTGCTTTGTCCATCAAATGATAGGCAAAGCAATCGATTTGCGACTTCGATTGAGCATTATTCACGAATTATCCGTCAAATGAATTGTTAATTAATCGATGATTGATTATCTTTATTGATTTTTGTAGTGAATGAATCATAAAGTATTATTAATTAAAACTACGGCTGTCATTCATACCTATGAATATATACGAACATAACTTACTCAAGTAAGTAATATTATAGATATAAACTAAAATAACATATGAATAAAGTATCCAACTTAAGTCAATCAAACGTGGTAGGAATGAAATTAGGTTTATAAAAAAACAAAAGTCAAGTATTCATTCAACTCTATTTACTTAAGATCGTGTTAGGGTTCTGATTTAATTTTAATTCATTCACCAGTTTTTTAATCAGAAATGAATAAAAAATATTATTAATCCACTTTACCCCTCTCTCCTCTTCAAAATCCACTAATCCAAGTATCAGAAAATACTTAAGCATACAATCTTAACATGTCAGATGTCTGCCACGGTCAAATCTAGTCAGACAACTGACAGGCTGACGTGGGTACATTTAAATTGTGCTCAAGGTCTTTTAATTACTAAATGCGTGGTTATGATATATATGAGAAACATTAAATAGATTAAAACTTTTAATAAAATGCGTGTCAAAGACGTTCGGCAAAACCAGCGTCTTGTCAAAAGTTAACTATTTTGACAAATTTTACTAAAATTGTAGCGTACAAATTTAAAGATGTAGGAGGTTTTAACATGACGATATACATATAGGGATAAAGTACGAAAATTGGGTTTTAAAGTCCGTTTATAATTATTATAAATGTCCACAAAAAGATGCGTAATCTTAGCTCATTACCTATTATTAGAATTTAAAAGTTTTTGAGGAGTGGACTTACTTATTATACTCAAGAGTATAATTTAAGTATAATTTAAAATATTTTAATATTTTAGGCAATTAGGAATATAAAATTATTGAACAGTGTCAATGTTAACTCGAAATTTTCATATAGAAAAATAAAAAAAACTAGGCAGCACCAATAACGATTTAAATAAATTTCCAAACTAAACAAAACAATCGAAGGCGTGACAGTTCCAGCCCACCGAAATGACAGAACTTATTACCATAATCAACCCAATGTCATAGCATTTGACATTTAAACATAAATACGGAACGAGAGGAAAAAACTACGGGTCTTATTAAACCTGTAAAGGACGCAAGTGCCGGCTTTTCTAATAAAACGTGCCCTTATAAGAGAAAACTCAAAAAAGGGCGCAAGTGAAAATCCTTAGCTTTCAACATACGACCTTATTAAGGAAACAGCCTTAGGCCAACCCCTAGATAACTCGGGATGTATGGGAACGATTAATAATAATTTTAGGGCAAAAACTGGCCGGTCCGTTTTTGCCAAGCCTCCCCTTTTTGCGACGGATTTTAAGAAAATTAGTTTACGCGGTGACGAATAAATCTTGGGGAGGCTGGGGACGAAGGTAAACATTCGGCTTTGTTTGTTTATTATTTGTTTTATTTAGATGTTCAATATAACTGTAATTTACGTAATTACATACCTACTTGACGTAATGTATTACGTAATTATGTATATTAATTTAAAATTTGGATTTATTTTGTTAACAAGTTATGACAAAATAAAAAAATATCATGATGCGCTGGTGAATAAAATATTGAGGCTAAAATAATTTACATGTAGAAATGATATGAAATACATCAAAAGTGTTTTATTTTTAAGTTACATTTTTAATTTACATTAATAATTAGGTACAAAACAAATATACCAAAATACACCTACTGTCACCCAATACCAGTATGTTTAATTCATATATGAAGATAAATATTTATGAAAATCTATATTGATTTCAAACTAGTAAATCATCTTAAATTTAAATACGCAATTCAGTTCAAACCAATTATCAGGCGACACCTCACTGAACCGTCTTTATAGTTTTTCTTGGCGACCTTTCCGATTTATTTTTCCAAGATGGCGGCAAAAAGCGTCACCGGCCCAATGTCACCCGCGACCATGCGTTAAACTTTGGCGCAACCGCTCGAAAAACCGCGTAATCTAGCTAAATAGCGAGAAATCGTTGCTACACCAACAATTTCAAGTATTGTAATCGAATAATTAGAATGGACAGATGAATTATTGTTGGCAAGGCGGAATGAAGCACAAAATTGACAATTGTAAACTAGTTTTGATAACAGCTGAAACTGAGACGAATTAAATGACATTTGAATCGTTAAAATCCGTAAAATATTGTAGGGTAAGGGCGCGCCAAGGCTTTTTCCCGTTGATTTAAAAAATATAGTCTGTCAAGAGCCCTTTCCATCAGTAGAAAAAGGCGGCAAATTTAAAAAAAAATTGGCGCAAAGGGTTATCGTCCCATAGAAAATTTTAAAATGCGCGCCTTTTTCTACTGACAAAGTTGTTTGTCACACTATATCATTTCCTTTGTATAGTTTGGCCAGGAACTGTCTTATTTCAAACAGAGGTAAAGAGAATCATAATGTATTTGTCTTACGCTAGTACTAGCACCCAATAAAAAGGGATGAGTTAAATTATTCTTCTTATTTACTGACACATTGGGTTTGCTAGACTATAATTTAGCTACAAAAACTTCGGCAGCTAAATTCGGTACTTATCCACCACCATTAACCATCGTGAAAAGATATACCTAAGCCACATAAACGCTTTGTCTCAAAATGGTCTAGTATTTCAAGATTGCACATTAAATAAAATAAAAACTGTAAATTTAAACAAATATCGGATAACGAAACGCAAAAGCATTCAAATTTGGAATCAGCAGGGGGCAGGCGCGTGCCTAGCGAAAAGCGTTCAGTTATTGCTATTGCTAAGCACCGTTTCCATGACAACAAGACCCGAATCCAAGTTTAAAATTCAAACGCTAAATTAAACTCTTTTCCATTGACATAAAAACCGGAAAGACGTATTTTTTGTTGAGTTTTTTGGTGGCTTTTGTCACCCAGAGCGGCGGAAAAGATCGAAATCGTGCTCCTGAATATAAAATGTATGGAGCGAGCGGGGTTGATACAGATGGGTTCCGTATGCAGATTCGATGAAGTTTGCAGTTAGCAATTAGGTGCAGTTATGTTCAGACAAAGTTAGGAGTTTACGCTATGCTTAAAATTAGGTTAGTACCTATATTTGTATTTAAATAAACATTATATGTATAAACAACAATAGCTCGTTGGATAAGGAGTTGACGAGGATCACACCTAATAATAAAACAAAATTAACCGATTTGCAAGACCGAAGTGATCCCATAAGAGCTCCGTGAACAAAGTTTTGTACGGAGCTCTAAAAAGTGGTTTTGTGATGAAAGAATTAATGATTAAAAAAAACTTATTCCTACCTACATTCGGTAACGAATAATCGTATGTTTAGTATGTACCTCAGTTTCAGTCAAAGCATTTCACAACCACTTAAAAAATGGTTCCCATAAAAAAATTAAACCCTAAAATCAGTTAATATTGTCATTGAACGGTTGTCGCGGATTTGCCGTGAAAATTCGAAATTCGAACGATTCGGCGCGAGCCAATGCATTCCTATTGGTCGATCAAGCTAAGACTATTTAGCTTTTAGAAACACCAGTGTAAGAAGACCTCTAGACATGAACCTATGCTCAATTGAATAGCGCACTTATAAACTGGTTGACATGAGGAAAATTTTCGTCGATGTTTTACAAGCGGTTGGAATTACAATGGAATAGAATAAACGTCACGATCCAACTTAAAAAAAAAACATAAAACCGTCTTTTGTTGTGTTGATACATTTCACGGTGTTGAATTAATAGGTGCTTAGATTTTCCAGATCTAAGTATACAGGAGACGAAATTAATTAAAACCATAGCGTATACTGTCAAGAAGACAGTGTTTTTTACTATCTACCTAGAAATTATTTTAAGGTGTAGATACTTAGTTAATTTTCAATCGATAAGACGAGTCTTCTTTTTCTTCCTTTTTTGACCTAATTTTGACATTCTTTCACAAAAAAACCCTACGTGGCGTGGCCGAAAACAACTGTGAAAAGAAATCACATCTTGAAACTGAACTGAACACTTATTTGATAGGCAAAATTGTTGCCTATCAAATAAGTTGTTGTTGAAAGAAAAAATATGTGTAAGAAGGAAAAAAAATAATGCTTACACAACTAGTTAGATAAATAGTCAGGCAAATCTATTTTGTAAGTAGAAAAAGACGGCAAAGAAAAATGTGGGCGCGAAAAATCGATCTACGGTTTTGTCAGTACAAAAATCTTTACTTTAGTTTGCTAGACTATGTTATATGTAGTTAAAACTGGCAGCTACACATGTATGTTGGGTAATGTTTGACGTGCACCTGGCAGCTACCGTGCGACCGCACTCCTGCGCAAACATGGCGTCGTAATGACATGCAGACACACGAACATACAGAACTGACAGTTATATGCAGGGACCGTTACCGGTATAACTAAAAATCTAAATATCTCATAGCTTTCACGTTTTTTTCTTTGTAAGTATTTAGGTAAGGATAATGACTGATATATTAGCTAAATTAACTGCAAAAATATACATAAATAACCAAGATACCGAAATTGAATACCGGTTAATTTGTATGAAAAATATACCGGTATTCGGTCCTTGGTTTTATGATGTAGGGGTTACATTATACACCTGATTTATATCAAACATGGATAACAATACTTCTAATTCAACATTTGCAATTGTAGCGTAATGTAAGCCCTTAGAGCATTTAGTAACTGGAGACGCCTTGGCTGGCATTTTCTGTACAAAACAATCTGCCGATTTTTGCGGGGGAGGGGAACGTCAAACGTATGGCTATTTGTACGTAACGTAACGTACAAATAGCCATGTCAGATAAACGTCAATCCATACAAAAGTTTGCACAATTGTGCAAAGTTTTCGGCAGAGGGGTAAGCTCTTAAAGGCGACTCCGGTTATTAAATGCTCTAAGTGACAGCCAGACGTACAGTCAAAGAATTGAATTTCCGTACCTACCATTTCGTACCTTGTCACAGTGACAATATTGTCACATTGACAAAGTACGAAATGTGAAGATTGTAAGGTACTAAAGTACATTAGTACTTCACAATCTTATTTAATTTTGATTTTGAATGCATAGTCTATATAAAATTTGAATAAAAATGGAATTAAATAGATATTTCGTATGTACCTAAATATAAACACATAATATAACCTTTTAATGTACCCGTAAGGTTTTTATCATAATCGTGTAGCAACTTCAAGAACAGAATAATAATTAACTGTTAAGTACGTAGTTAATACGTAACTAATGAGCACTAAAAATAAACAATTCGTATTATTAATTATCATGTTTTCGTATTTTTTTAAATACATATATTTAAAAGTTAAATAAGTTTTGGTACAACATGCTTGGCTATTAAATATAATAAACGTTATTTCTGACTGTCATAGCGTAACAAAATGAGTAATGTGAAGTCAGGAGTTATATTAATTTAGCTAAAAAACTAATTAAATTAATCTCAAGATTATATCATACAATATTGCCTTTTATTCTTTGACTAGCGACCCGCCCCGGCTTCGCACGGGTTACACAAAATCGTAACAAATTATACTACTAAACCTTTCTCAAGAATCACTCTATTGATAGGTGAAAACCGAATGAAAATCCGTTCAGTAGTTTTTGAGATAATCGCGAACATACATACACACAAACAGACAGACGCGGCGGGGGTTTGTTTTATAAGGTGTAGTGATAATACATAGTTTTATTACTTTTCGTAAAATAGAGTTCTGTTATAATTAGGGTGGTCCCACACTGGCTATTATATAACGTTATATAACATCATGTGACGAGGACAACATGATAGTATTGATAGTGTTTTATTGTGTTGTCCTTGTCACATAATTATATATATTTTAACAGCCTGTGTGGCACCACCATTAGACAAACTTGATAAGTATATCCCTACAACATATTCTAAAACTCGTCAAAAAAAAGATGGTGACAGATATCTAACTCTATCTGTAACTACTTTGACAATTACACTCGTCTTGACACATTAACAAGCAATGAAATCAGCTATAAAAATTCTAATCATCTATAAAAACCTTCTCGTAATCATTATTAACACTATGGATCGGATCGATGGATCTCATCGTTAGTAAGCCTTGGGATCCATTAAGATTTCCGCCCGCCGAGATGTGCAGGAGCAAGTATACATTACAACTGCGAAAAGACCTAAGTAACAGAAACGATACAGTCTAATATCAACCTTATGACAGTAAACTAAGAGTTCATTTTTGATTAACAGGAAAACTCTTTATAGATATGGATTGTTGAATGTTTTTGTGTTTAAAAACAACTAAACTAAGGTTTATTTTCAATTGAAGCTGCTTATGAATGCAGCGTAAATCGAATGTGTTTTCATTCAATGCAATTTGAGTTTTATTGCTTTTGTATTAGAGTATGTTTTTGAGTAAGTTACGTTGATCGATTTGCGAAAAGTGATGTTGTTTGGTATCAGTCATTTTTATAGTGGTTTAAGATAATGGTATTGATTTACCACTACACAAGGGATTTGTGTGGAGGCTGTAGTTAACTGGTACAGTCGGACTAATATATAATATTCACCAATAAGAGCGGTTTCGCACTACGTCCTATCCGAATCCGATCCGAACCCGTGAAAATATGGTCCGTAATAGTAGCCGTACCTAGAACTATTTCTATGGTAATTTACGCACCGCACACGTTGAATGACGGAAAGAAATCGGATGACGGAGATCGGATCTAGAATAAGTTACGTGTTAAGTAGTTCTATGGTAAGCCATAGAAATAGTTCTACGGCTACTACGGGCCATATTTTCGCGGGTTCGGATCGGATTCGGATCGGACGTAGTGCGAAACCGCTCTAACTCTGTCGGTCTGTATGTACGTTTTTTTGGTTTAGTTTAATGATGTCGAATATAATGGGTTTCTCTGAATTTGCCAGGATACGGAAACCTTCGGAGGCTTTAAAGATGACTAACACAGATACATAATATACATTAGTAAAACTATATATCAGTATTGTGCTCCATTGTCTTTGAACGTATAGTTTGTCAAAGGATTGTCTCATTTCAAACATAGACAGAGAGAATCATACTATCTTTGTCTTACACTAGTACTAGCTCCCAAAAGAAAAGGATGACCATAGTTTTCTTGTTCTTATTTAATGACAAATTTGGTTTGACCAACTATATGTGTGCGAAAAAAAGTTCGGTGTCTAAATGTTTCGTGATCTAGTTTGCCAAATTGGATTCTATGTAAAAGCCATTTTTTCGCATTTTCTGGGTCGGTTTATTATAATAATATCTTGAATAAGCACTATGACATATTGTGAAACATTACCGTCTTGATAATATCTAGAAAATTTGTTAAGATATTTATGATCACCTAGGGTGCTCCAAAGTATCTGTTGGCGACTGTACCACAGATTATATAATAGTTCAAAATTTGGCACATTTGTCTGACTGTATCATATTTATTTCATTACAAAACGGGTCTACCGCGATATAATTTCATGTTTTTACCTTAAATCGTTTCAATTATATCGCGGTAGACCCGTTTGTGTGATAAATATGTGTACAAAACGCGAGATTTTAAAAAGTGTTGAACCATATTTCTTTATTTGACAGACCAATGCATTGACAACGCCATTACTCTGTCGACTGTCAAATAAATCGGCAATAATCTAGAATAGTCAGCTTACACGTTACATGAATAGAAATAAGAATCTTACGTGCTCGGTCGGGAGGAAGTCTCGTGTCTCACTTTAACACTTAGATACAATATTGTTGTCTTTATCTACAGAACGCGGTTTGGCAAAATACATGTTTACAATTGTAAAATATGATTTGCTACCCGATTCGAACGTCAATTAATAGATCTAGAAACGATATGGATTGTCAAATGCGTCAGTCTCAAAAGTGGCGTTTTTGTTTGAAGAAACGTCACATTTGACACTGACATATCAAATCCATATCGTTTCTAGATCTATTAATTGACGTATCTTAAAGTTAGTATCGGGCCGTTGGCCTTAGGGTTTGACGCCGTTGAAAATTAGTTTTGGTTTTATTACAATGTTTTCTATTAATGTTTACAATACATTAGCCAATTAATTATTTTTAAAGGTTCCATAGCCGAAATGGCAAAACGCCTAGCCATGTCTGTCTGCCTGTCCGTAGGTATGTCATATGCAGTTATAAGTCGTAGAATCCCTTAATGTACCTATAAAGTATCAAAATTAAAGTAAAAAGTTAAACATTTGAATTAAGAAGACACTAGGCGTTGTTTTGAACAATATATTCCATAGTATAACTGTAAAAGAATCAACGTATAAAATAATAAGACACTCCCTATTTAATGGCATGTCCTATCACTTTACAATAGGTCTGAACAAAAAGGACTCCATCAAGCAATATCTTAATATCTACCCGCTTTTCTCACACTCTAAGATAATCCCCTAAATAGATGCACATATTCAGAATCACAATAAAATCTGAATGCCAATAAATCTAATATGTCACTGGCACAATACTTGTGCAACGGAAATCGCGGGAAGTTTAGAAAAAAAAAAGTTTCCACAAATGCGTAAACTTTCGTTCCCACGAGATCTATTAACTAAATGTACACAAAACTGTCTTACTAATCTCAACCGTATTTGTAAAGGTGTACAGTTGGTTTTAAATCGGAGGGGAGTTCAGTAAACACCATATGTGACGTCACCTGCAGGGTCTTAAGATCGCAACATCCCTCTCAAATCGAGCATCCTGTTCGAAATTCGAAATTCAAACCTGTGCGTCCTGTTTTTAAACATGGTATGATTTGTGTCAACACGTTCCGATTTTGCAAACAATCATAGACAAACATTTTCTCTTTACTTTATTTTTAACCGACTTCCAAATCTCAAAGTTATCAATTCGGTTGTATGTTTTTTTTATTAAGTCAGGGTCAAGCAGATCTTGTCAGTAGAAAAAGGCGGCAAATTTGAAAAATGTAGGCGCGAAAGGATATCATCCCATAGAAGATTTGAATTTCGCGCCTTTTTCTACTGACAAAATTTGCTTGGCCATCTATATCAATATTAGTTGATTGAGTGTATTAAGAGCCAACGGGAGTGGTCATTTCTCCATACAAACGTACTCCTCGTTTTCCTCCGTGGTTTTTGAAGCTAGAGCAATGATTTTTTCAACACAGATTAATATTGTCAATATCTGTGTCGGACCGTTTTGCTTTTTTTGATATTTTTGTTTTTTAAGGGGCTAGAGCCCTTCAAAAATGGCCAAAATGGCCTAATTGACTATGCCGCAATGAGAGGCGTGGCATTCAAAACTGATATCAATTAGCCAAAAAAGCAAAACGGTCCGACACAGATAATTTCATAATCATTTAGATTTCTAAATTTGGTTACGATTGGTTAAGTTTTGGAGGAGGAAACAGAGGAGTACGAAACCTCGATTTTTGAGATTTTTACGCAGGATTTTTCGCCTTGTCCTTATCGCACTACTTTTAGGTGCCGCTTCCGTTAGCGAGACGGGTATATTTACCTAAAATATTTAAAACTCAGCTCCTGTTTCGTCTTAACCAGTTTTATTTAAACGACTTTTTAAATGAATTATCCGTGATTTTTAATGGTTCGCTCGTAAAGCCAATATTGTTGTAATTACCTAAAACATATCTGTTAACACATGGTTAAGCTAAATATTATTGCAGAATTTGCAGCGGGGCATCTTCGATAATTACGAGTAAGATCCGCATTAGCAAAAACTAAATGTGAAGAGTTTAAATAATTAAAAGTCTATTAAATAAATTCTGTGAACATCAATGACATTTTAGCATTTTAGTGACTAAACAGTAAAAATGATGTTCAGAAGTATGAATAACTTGTTTTTACAAATTAAGATAATTCAAATTCATACTTATTTTAAGTTTTAATGCGAATTTCAATGTTTTTTGTACACACCTGTAATAAGCATATAAGTTCGTAGTTATTTGGTGCAGTTAATATTTTTGGTGTCCCGTGCAAAACGTTCTTAACAGAGCACTAATAGAATAAATTCAGTCTTATATTGCAAGTCGGTAAAATGCGTTTTTCAGAGACCGTTTGACGTAGATACATAGCAAAAATTTGGAACAGTTATAGCAACTACCACCACTACCACTGTAAACAAGTCAAAATCGCTTATTTAACCTAAATATCAGAAACGTTGTACTGTTTTTTTAACACTTCCTCAACGAAACAAGATCCCCCGAATTTATAAGACTTCCTAACATTCTGTCCAAATCAGGTCAGATGGTCAGTGGGACCACCATACACCATAAATGCGCAATTACATGGGAGAATGCGTTAGGTTGGCAGCAGTTGTTTTTTAAACGCCTGATGGCAGTGTCACCTGTAGTCGCAGACTGGTTTGACAGTTGCCGAGGTAATTATATGCAAACTTATTTGTTCGTAAGGAGCTGGTTGAGAATAGTTTTTAAAGTATTATCCTCTAGCGGCGCAACATGCAAGAAAAATTGGCAATTTTGAATCAATGGTGTTAGAAAAAAACAACGGGTTCGACTCCGGGAGTGCCGACAGAAGTGAAAACTCAATGACTAGTCCAAAATGTCTGCAGCACTATATATAATTGACCCATCCTCCTTTCTATTGAAAAACTTTAGTTCCGAAATTGCTTGTCAGTGAGCTTGTTTAAAATTCGAAATTCAAATTGGTAGCGTTAATTGTTTAAAATTCGAATAGAAATCGTAAAGTTACCTTGCAGACCTCGCATCTAAATATATTTGGTCATGGTATTTTGAGTTTTATTCACCAGTACTAGAGTTCCCTTTTATTAGCGATTTCATCAAGATGTAGCTTTATTGAATTATATTTGAGTGATATAAAGTTAGAATGTAACTGTGAGATCCTCGTATTTCAACCCGTACAAGATTAGAATCTTTTTCATGTAATGTCATTGAGTTTTTCTTTATTGATTTAAATGCCATCTAAATGAGTGGCCATCTAAACCTTACGGTCACGTGATCGCGTTACGCTGTCTCGAGTTTATCATTTTTTCCCCACCTCAAAAAGTGCCCAGCGCCGGCCGCTAAAGAAGTTTTCACTTCAAAAATATTCGAATGTTTTTTTAAATCGAACGAAACAAAACAAAAGCAACTCTGTTTCATTTAATAATTACGTATTTAAATTTAATTTTAGAGAATTAGTACTAGTATTAGGACGGTGGAACGCTAAAGGTTATACTGGGCATAGACTCGATTGTTTACTTTTTTTAATCAAACAACAGTAGGTAGTTTTGCCAAATGTAAAGACTTTTGCGTCATTTTATATGAATGAAACTAAATAGACGGAAAGTACGCTTATTAATAATTTGTTATTGTGGTTAGTGGTGTATTGATATGATAATTAATTAATTCTAAGCGCAATATTTAATTTAGAACATGATAATATATTGCTAAAGTAACTTTTAAATTGAAGTTCGGCCGTTAAATCTAAAAACATGCTCATAAAATAATAATTGGCTTGCAACTTTGTTGCAGTTATGAGATCAATAAACTAAATTATGGCGTCTGCGTAATTTGTTTGGTTTTAAACGAGACATTTCAAAGAACAGGCCAATTCAAAAGTACACTGATATCAGAATAAATAAATAATAATAAATAAATAAAATAAATATTATAGGACATTCTTACACAGATTGACTAAGTCCCACAGTAAGCTCAAGAAGGCTTGTGCTGTGGGTACTCAGACAACGATATATGTAATATATAAATATGTACTTAAATACATAGAAAACAACCATGACTCAGGAACAAATATCTGTGTCATCACACAAATAAATGCCCTTACTGGGATTCGAACCCAGGACCATCGGCTTCACAGGCAGGGTCTCTACCCACTAGGCCAGACTGGTCGTCAGAATGATTTTTGAATCATGTTATTTGAAGTTGAAGCACGAAAGTGCGTCTCGCCCGAGCTAATACATGTACGGTAGCGAAATCCACGATAACTGAATGACATCAGTTAGATGTATTCTGATATCAGTTTACGTCCGAGTTGACCTGCAAGTCTTAGGTTTAAACTAAGATAGTTCACCAAGCCATGTTTATAGTAACAACTAAATCCGTATTAAAAGCCATATAATGCAGGACAGGTACCATAATAAATTAGCAGTAAAATGCAAGATAAGCGTCTTGGCTGCCCGAATCTGTTATCTATGCTAATCGGCGGGCTAATTTATCTGTGGCCGGTTTTGGCGGGAACTAATCGTTACTATTTTGTCTATGACGTGGGGTGGGGTTACGTTGGCAGCAGTGGGACAAATGGGAAATGGCGGTAGACGTAATTGAGCGGACATGTAGTATAATTTTATTATATTATAACTGGTTATCATACCTATTCGTGGTTAATGTATTACGGAGACTATTAGTTGAAATTAGCTTTAGGCCTGAGTTACACTTGTAAGTTTTACTTACGTAAGTAGGGACAAAGCTATTTGTTAGAATGAGATAACGATATTCATCTCTCATTCTGTAGTATAGCCGTGTCCCTACTTACGTAAGTAAAACTTACAAGTGTAACTCAGGCCTTAAAATAAGTATGCTTATTACTTATTTATCCAAAGAAGATTCACTAAGGTTCAAGTAGGAAAGAAAAAGTAGGATGTGTAAAATCAGCAAGTTCATTTAGTTCGTTTTTTTGCATTAGGTACCTAAAAAAGGTAAAAAACAATATTGATGTGTCTTTTAATTGCAAAATACGTTTTAAAAATAAGTCACGGCAAATATGTAACAATTATACCTAAATATAATACAATCATTTATATTCTTCTGCTTTCATAAGTCATAGTTACTGATTTTTAATGAGCGTTTTTCAATTAAAAGACATGTCAAGATCGCTTATCTTCTTTCTAATGCAAAAAAAACGAACTATAGAAGATGTTGATGTCAACTTAAGCCAGTCTTCTCTGAGACCACGGGGACAATAACGCCGTCCAAGAAACGTCGGAGGTAATATTAAAACTTAATTTTACGCGATTAGTTCCCATTTTAGTAAATAATAATTTTACAATATTAGAATGACACTCCAGGATTGAACCTGCATGACTAGCGGCCATGACTGGCGTTCCCATAACGACCACTTTAAACGCCTGTTCTTGCTAGTTTCGCCGTTATTAATTACTTTGGGCAGGGTTTAATTACGGGAACTATTGAGGTTAAAAATATGTAAAGGGTAGAAATTGTAACCCCAAATTCGGTCATATTTTAGGGCATGATAAGCAGAATCGCTATTGCTCGTGGAGTCTAAGGTTGTGTGAACTTGTGTGCTCAGATCTCGCTCGGGCTATTCGTATTTTTTCTTTTTAATTTTATCATCATCTTCCTCGCTTTGTCCCGGCATTTTGCCACGGCTCATGGGAGCCTGGGGTCCGCTTGGCAACTAATCCCAAGAATTGGCCATTTTTTTTTCTTTCTAATTTAACAAATTAAATTTGTTATTCGTTTTGGTTATAAATAAAATATTTAGACTATGAATATTGTTTTATTTCATTTGTTTGTATACTAACCTATGTAGTTTATGGAGGTTTTTTCCTATGACTTGAACCATTGATAGTAAATAGTAAAGCATGGACAATCGGACTACATTTTATGATCGCAAAAAAGATTCGATCAAAAAAAGATTTCATCGCACCTTTTTAATGGTGCAGGCAACATTCAAAGTAATACCGGGTCAGTATCAAATCAAAAAATCAAGACGAGATAGTTTGGATGCCGCTTTAGACTTTAGAGCACCTGCGCGGGCGCAACAGAGGCCCAAGGCCGCCTAAATGCGCGCGTGACGTCACCCAGCGCAGCTCATTACAGAAACGTCACTCGATCTGTTTGTTAGTGCGTTCTTCCAGAAGAGGCTAACCTAACCTAACTACATTTTACAAGATTTAATTTAGTTTCACCTGTCCCGTTGTCTGCCTGTAATCAAATCTTGCTAGTCAAAAGTTTGACCTAACGTAAGTCGGATGACAATGCAATATACCATGGAGCTGATCTGATGATAGACACAGGAGGTGGCCATTAGGAACTCTATGATAAAACAACGCAACTTAATTGTGTAGGGTTGTTAGAATTGTCTCGATGAGTATTAGTTGCCTGTACGAAAAATTAAATTTTTGCGACAAACTTATTTTGTTTAGACTGAATAAAGCAGGAATAAAACATGAGTCTAAAATATACGTACTGATTTGTATCATTATTAATTCTACTTGAGACATGCTCACATGCTTCTTTTAAGCATTTATTGTATTGGCCTTAGTACCCCAAAACACCCTAGGTCGCCAGCTTCACACTATAGTATGTATCTTTAGGTATTTAAATAAAAGTAAACAAACAGTAGGTAAATTTTCGAGTAGTTATAACATTTATTGGTTAACCGACCAATTACAAAACTGCCTGGATCTGTAACTGAACGACCTGACTTTAACCCATAGTCTAATAAAACATGGTCTTCCATTCCCAGAGTGACACGGGCCTACGTCACAACAACATGGCCGCTATATATAGCGCTATCGCATATTATCATATAGCGCTGTCGCATGATGACGTAGGCCCGTGTCAGTTAGGTGACCTAGAAAAGACGGGAATGGAGTACCAGGCGGAGTATATTATTATACCATGACTTTAACCTAAGTTACAGCTTAAGGAGCCATTTGAGGGTAGATTTTGTTTACTTTTATTTAAATACCTTAATAAATAGTTTAATAAATAGTTTAGACCAGGCAGTTTGACACCATCAAAAAAGCTATTGGACCATAAATATAGAGGAAAAACTTGATTGGTTACAGCACTGTTTTGAAAGAATACTCAAGGAGAGCATCTCAATAAAATGACAAAAAGTTAAAGAAAAATAAATCTTGAACTTGACCTTTTAATTTGAAACAGTAGAAAGAATGAAGCTATAAATATACACTTAAAAACCGATACAGTCTAATTTTAAAAATGAATTAACATTAATCGAATGATCAATAAGATTATTTACATTTTAATATTCAAGCAATCCGATTGAATCAGCGACTTTAATGTAAACGTGTTTAAAGATAAACTGTCCGATTCGAACTTTAAGATACGTCAATTAATAGATCTAGAAACGATATGGATTATATATGTCAGTGTCAAAAGTGATTTTTTTGTTTGAAGAAACGTCACATTTGACACTGACATACCTAATCCATATCGTTTCTAGATCTATTAACTGTCGTATCTTAAAGTTCGAATCGGGCCGAAAGTGTGAAATGTACAGTCACTAACAGAAGTAAGGTTAAGCTGAACTGGGGGCCAAAATGACAAATTGACAATCGTGCATCGACAAACGACAACGAATAGAAAAAATGTGCCGGGTAATGTCCCATCGCCCATACTGTTAACTGTATAGTCAAGTGCACAAATCGTACCCAAAAATATGTCCCATAGCTCTTATGTCAGCGAATTAAGAACTATCCGTTCCGTTCCGTTCCGTAGCTCTTATGTCAGCGAATTAAGAACTATCCGTTCCGTTCCGTTCCGTAGCTCTTATGTCAGCGAATTAAGAACTATCCGTTCCGTTCCGTTCCGTAGCTCTTATGTCAGCGAATTAAGAACTATCCGTTCCGTTCCGTTCCGTAGCTCTTATGTCAGCGGATTAAGAACTATCCGTTCCGTTCCGTTCCGTAGCTCTTATGTCAGCGAATTAAGAACTATGGGACATATTTTTGAAGTTGACCTTATGCCTTTTGTAATAAGGTCCACAGTTGGTACAGTTAGGAGTGTTGCTGTTTGTACCTATCACTTTTAAATAGGCATTAGTGCGATAGAGACAGATAGCGTTTTGTTGTCGTATCGCAAATGATTGGCATCTTATCTAGGCACCCTAAAGGGCCTACCGCCTACATCGAAAAAGGTATATAATCTATCTCTGTCGCTCGAATATGTAAGAGCGATAAATATCGATTTAAATTCTTATCATCATCTTCCTCGCGTTATCCCGGCATTTTGCCACGGCTCATGGGAGCCTGGGGTCCGCTTGACATCTAATCCCCAGAATTGGCGTAGGCACTAGTTTTTACGAAAGCGACTGCCATCTGACCTTCCAACCCAGAGGGTAAACTAGGCCTTATTGGGATTAGTCCGGTTTCCTCACGATGTTTTCCTTCACCGAAAACCGACTGGTAAATATCAAATGACATTTCGTACATATTATGTACCTAAGTTCCGAAAAACTCATCGGTACGAGCCGGGGGTACGTTTTAAATTCATATATGGCGTTAATATTATGATAAGTTCATAAATACCTAAGTATAAAATCAAAATAAATACAGATAATAATTATGCTTATAAATAATTATGGCGTCAAGTAGGTATTAAATTATGAATAATATTGATATTCATCAAAGTTGTTTGAAAGCCTCTAATTGGAACTTAGACAGGTACATTAATCTTAAAGCTTTAGATATTTACAGGTAATGTGACCTTTTTGTTACTTTGTAACTTTTTGGAAAACAAATAACATCTTTAGAGCCAAAACACAATAGGGTATTTGACTGTATTTAAAGGGGCCCACTGTTTAACAGTCCGCGCCAGACGGTATCGGCCTGTCAGTTAGAACAAAATTTTGACAGTTCCGAACAACTGACAGGCCGATACCGTCCGGCGGACTGTTAATCAGTGGGTCCCTTAAAATAAATTATTTTACACCATGCACCAGAAGATTAATAGAGAAACGTAGACAACAGTTACTTTTAGACACAATTTCTATTTTTTAACCCGTATTTATAAAAAGAGTAGGTAATTTGATAGTAACGTCACATGCTAAAGTTTCATATAAATTCCATAGTAGCAAAATCGTTTTGACTGTTCGAAAAAAGAAACTGATTTGACTGTATTTATTGACTTAAAGCAATATGTTTATAGAAGTAAAAATGTACGTAGGTAAACATACATTTTTTTATGTATATTGTATGTAAAAATACGTATGTATTTTTGCAAGATTTCTTTTTATTAGCGAATCAGCTCGCAACGCAATATGTTCACATATGTATGTTTCTTCTTTTATATCACCTTTTGGTTTCAATACCCACACTTGAAACTACAATGTGGATGATATCCAAACAATGCGGCCCCAACCACAACATGTAATTCAATATAACATGTGACATTTCGGTTACCTACTTCACCCGATACACTACACTTGACAAGATATTCTGTATTCGTTATGTGGGGCATTCCAGAAAAGTGTCGGACACGTCATAGTATGTAAGTTTCTTAGTTAGTGTTGGTCAAATCTTGGAAGCTAAATTTGAGCACTTCCCTTAAAGTTACACACCTATTTCAAAATATAATTATTCACAAAAAATATATGGTAATAAGTACCTAGTTAAGTTGAGTGGTTACCTGTATAATAAATAAATAAATAAAAAATAGTACATTTCGATGCTAGTGCGGAAAGTATGTCATTACTTCACGAGTACCGAAATATCTTGCCACTCGCCTGCGGTTCGTGAAAAGTGAAAAGCACTAGTTCGCGAAAACCAAATTTCCGCACGCTAAACAGGTACGTAAAGTAGCACTTTTTGAGCAACTGTATTAAAAATAATTATTTAATATCAGTGGTAAAATAAAGAATAATGTTTCACATTCAATCTAAGGTGTTGTTATATAGTACCGCTACTATCGCCTATAAGATTTACTTCCAAGTAAATCTCATCCAAAATTAAACCTTCATTCGAAGTCGTAAGGACTTTATTTTAAAAGGCTTCCTACATAATATCTGTTAATATTACAACATGTTACAATACATCGATTATATTGTAACAAAGAGATCATCAGTGTGGTGTTATTGTTGCTTTGTTTTGATCCCTTTGTAAGTATTAACCCTTCTGTTTCTATTGTTTTTAAGTTCTTAGACGAAGGAATAATAAAAAAAAATATTATATTAGTTTGGAATTAAAGTTTTATGCGTCTACCTGTTTTAGTATAAATTTCCTGTTTTAGTTTTAATCGGCTTATCTAAACTTAAATTTAGTTTTAACCTGCAATAATATGTTACTCTTTGAAGGCCGCAAAAATATGTGACACACTCTTATGGCTCTACAAATAAGATCGTGTCAGATATTTTTGCGGCCTTCGTTGTGTAACATATTATTGCAGGTGACTGTACAATCAGCAACACTCTTAACTGTCCATCGGTGGACCTTATGCCGTTCGTAATAAGGTTTATGAACTGTCAGTTAACAGGGTGGGCGGTGGTATCAAAAATGGTACTTTAAAACTAAAACTAAAGTATTCAGTGAGTTAAGTAGCAATATTTAGGCGGAAGAAGCTTATAAAACCTTTAATAGGGTATTTTCCTACTAGTCAAATCAGTTACTTTTTTAGAACTGTCAAAACGATTTGCTAATATGGAATTTATATGAAACATTACATCGTGACGTCACGGTCAACTCGCCTGCTTTTTATATTTCTATCAGATTGATTAAATAGAACTTGTGTTTAAAAATAACTACTATCTGTGTTTTTCTAATAAATATCTGGTGCTTTATTTCATGCATGGTGTAAAATAATTTATTTTAAATACAGTATAATACCCTATTATGTCTAGAGACCGTCTAAGCTAACTCTGCACAGTACCGTGTTTGATTAGCATAGTGTTATTTTTAAAGTCATAATTTCAGAGAAAGACTTACTATATTGTTTTTAAAAATTAAGCAAGATTTTCAGAACAATTATGAAAACAGAATAGAAAAAATTATAACAATATTACGGAAAATTCACTTAAAAACACACTACACTAAAACTAAGTTATACAAAGTGATCCAAAGTGAATCTTAACTCAAGGTCATAGAATACATTTTGGTGTACTCCTGAATAATACAGTCGAGCAGTCGTTACTGCTATTGTTTTAGAGTTTAATTTAGTTTGATCCAAGCGTTAGGAGGTTGGCTAAAAGTTGAAGGAAGTAATACAAGATATGTGCTTATTATAAGTAACCAAGAGCTGAGAACGTGCTAGTGTAGGGTGACCATAATTCTCGGTTTTATGAAAAAAATAAATGTATAAGTGAAGACTGAAATACAAAACCTGTTGCTTTAAAATTTTCTATATTTAGTGTGTTTCGTACTTATAAACGTAATTGATCCTACATAGCACGAGGTTTTTTATGCAATGTTTATGAAGAGTAGTAAAAAAAAACAAACCTAAAGTTGGAACAGAGTAAAGGGACCCAAAGATTACCAGTTCGCCGGACGATATCAGCCTGTCAGTTGTTCAGAGCTGTCAAATTTTGCGTTTAACTGACAGGCTGATATCGTCCGGCGAACTGGTACCTAATCTGTGGGCCCCTTTACTCTGTTCCAACTTTAAGTTTTTTTTACAGTGCTCTCTATTTCTCTTTAACGAAACAAAATCACAATGAAACAATGGTATAGGTATGTCAATAAAAAAAACGACCAGACTAAATGAACCTATTTCAATTTATACATATAACTATATTTTTTGCATCTTACATTTGCAATACCTACGTAGTTAACATGTAATTGTAATTCTCATATGAAAGAGCACATTCTTCTATAACAACACAGAAGTTGGAAAAAGACAAACGCCAAACGAATACCCAGAACCATGGTCACCCTATGGAATGCCCATAGCCTGCGGCCAAATTATATCACCCGAGATAAAGATAGCCGAATCGCGTGTCGGCGCGGGCGCAGCTATTACAGCAATTTCGGTACTGACTCACCACCACACTTCAAAAACGACTTAAACATCATTAAGTCGTTTTAGACTTATGCCCTTTTAAAACTGAGGGGATTTTTTTATACCTTATTAATAAAAGAACTTAGGTATAGTTTGAATGGTTAGGACATATGCCGTTTTAAAATTGAATTAAAGTACCTTAGGCTAGCCTATTAACTTTGTACTAGTACATAGACAAAAGAGTACATAAGTTAATAAGTGTTCCGTAGAGGTTTTCAAGCCGAAGGGCAAAGATTCGAACTCTAGTCACGCGATTGACTACGTCTTTTTATTTTTTTACGAAATCTTGGTGGCAAACAAGCGTACATACCGCTTGACAAACAGTTATCGTAGCCTAGGGACGATCGCAACTAAAGAGCTTCTCATATAAAAAAATTGCATTGCCGATTCTCGGTACCTACATTATGAGAGATACATTTTTTTATTGTACAAAAGAACTACGTATGGATGTGATTATTTACGTATCTACACGTAAATAATCACATCCAAAAATCAATAGCAAATACCAAAATCAAAACTATTCTCTGGCAAACCTACTTTGTCAGAAAATGGCGCGAAATTAAAATTTTCTATGAGAGTACAACCCTTTGCGCCTAATTTTTTTTGCGGCCTTTTTCTACTGACAGAAATGGCTTGCCAAACTATGTATTTAACATATGTTGATTTTTTTTCTGCAAGTTTGAAAGTAGTTTTTATTACAATCAATTGATACATTAACAAAGTACGAGAGATCTCGTCTCCCATTGTAGCGCTACTAAACAGACAGCACAAAAAACCGCTATAGCAACAACATACCATTACCAAGTTACCAACATAACGAAAACGGTGGCGCGAGTAGCATGGTCTATGTATATTATAGCTACCGATTGCCAAGTCAGTTATGATAAAAAAACCGTCCAAGTGCGAGTCGGAGTCGCGCACGAAGGGTTCCGTACTGTTACGCACAAAAGTCAAAAAAATCACGTTGTATTTACTTTACAATACAATACAAATACTCTTTATTGCACACCTCATTACAGAAAACAATACAAATAATACAGGAAGAAGTCAGTTACTTTATTCTCTTTTTAGTATTTGTTGTTATAGAGGCAACAGAAAATACATATCATCTGTGAAAATTTCAGCTGTCTAGTGGTGACAGACAGACAGACAGACAGACAGACAGACAGACAGACAGACAGACAGACAGACAGACAGACGGACAGTGGAGTCTTAGTAATAGGGTCCCGTTTTTAACCTTTGTGTACGGAACCCTAAAAATGAGTAATTTCAGATTGGATTTTGAGTAAATCATTTTTTCGAGAAAAATTGTAAAATCTATAGCTTAAGTTAGCATTGGATTCCAACTTGCAGTACGGTAGTACTATTAGTTATTCTGTGCTTGCAGTAGAGTCGAATTATTGGTGTGGAAATTACAACAGCTTCCTTCACTATTTTATAGTTTTATCAAGTGTTTGAAAAGAAATGCATCGATATCGTACTATCGTTTTATAGGTGTTTTTGGTGGTTCTGTATTGTCTCTTTGTTATGTACTTGTTTTATGCAATACTATTTAAAGCATTTCTTTGTTTTTCTGGTAAGCTAATATATTGTTGCCAGCTAAATAAATTGTTGTCGCAAATTTTACACTGGGTCCTATTGGTTTTTCTATACAAACCTATGGTAGTATTCTTGACATTTAAAGCGGGTAATATGAATATGCCTAAATCTTTGACATTCACTTTGAATAGTAACATATGAAATTAATGTTAATAGGATGCATAGACTATTATTATTTTTTATTTATCTATGCTCACTATGCTAGCCAGTATGTATGTAGTTATAATGGTGACGCAATACGTGCTCGTAATGGTTGGTGTCAATCAAAATTACACGCTAACAAAATTCAAACGCTCTTCCTAAACCCGCCTCAAGCCAAAACAGACTCTAAGCCAAATTAAAAAAGCCGTAATTACTTTACGTATTTTATTAGTCCTTGGGGGTTCTGAGAAGTCTAGCCGCTATAAATATATTTTGGTTAACGTTTTGGTAATTCGAATTTAAAGTTTTAATACGATAAATGGTTTTTGAATAAGGATGCGAAGATGAAAGATTGGTGGAGAAGATAACGCTTTTTTAATTCGAGTCCTTTTTTTACAAAATGGCTTGTACGTAGATACCAAAATGTAACTTGTAAAAAGACAAGTGCATTATTGAATTGAATGGGTCAGATTGATTCATTCGAAGTTTTTATACCTACGTCACGATGGCAAGTAGGGTTTAAAAATCAGGATCCAATTTATTTAACGATTACTCTGATAGTAATACCTACCACCCATAAGTAAGCTAAATATAAATTAAAAACTTACCCACTATGCTTAGTGATACTTACAAATACTTATAAATCAAAGAGCAGATGATAAATTGATAATAATAAACAGAATACAAATCAACTGACAATGACAGTTAAATTAGTTAAAGACAGAACACTGCAAATTCTTAATAAACAGAAAGAAGAAACTACGTCAGCCAAACTAAAAAAATCGCAGAGAAGCGAGCAGCCAAAGAAAACACATCAGTCATCGCGCGACATTGACAATGGTAGGAGCCGGTATGCGGCCTTGAGTCGATTCGGACGGACGCATTTGCGCGGGATACGATCGATATTTCTAATCGATTATACGCACACGATTATGTTGGTAGCATTGTATGTAATTGATAATTTGTTTATGGCCAGTTAGCACGCGTGCTTTCAAAATAGACCTTGTTTGAGGAAAGTTAAGGTTTGGTTTCCAGGAATTGATGTCGTTACTTTGCTGGTTTTTGAAAGTAGACTGTATTTTATTAATTGTGCTAAGGCTTGTTTTAAGAATTTAAAGAAAGAGGAAGCCTTCGTATTGTGAGCTTTTGAATATTCGTTCGAGCTGATACAGTATCGTTAGGTATATCACGTTAGTTTGTATAGTATATGTAGTTAGTTAGCTTATATAAATATAAGCTTTGTCATGTACCATCACGCTCCGCGATTGTTACGCCATTTATGGTCCTAGCTACATTGGTTGTTCCATACTTACGCTATGGAATGTCCAATTTAGCTAGAAACCCAAATGGCGTAACAATCACGGAGCGTGACCGTACATGTATTTTTAATTTATCTGATCTTATTATCAAAGTTAGATTTACTTAGTCTTTTTATCAGGGACGTGATAAACTTGTTGTTTTTCTCTTTACGAAAGGTACATACAGTCAGATGCAGTAATGTCAGTTTGTAAGCAGTGGCGTTAGGTACTTTTGCTGACTGTATAGTCGACGTCAAAGATAGGTGTATATTTTTCGCCTTATCACAAAGGAGTAAGATGCAAAAGTGTAAATATATCTTTGATGTCGACTATAGAATTCAGAGGCTTATAAAAGTGTCGATAAATATTAAAGATATTGTTGAGGCGACCCAATAAATCGGAAATTTAAATTCGGGATTTTTTCGTCGCAAGCTCATCAGATTCAAATTTGTGATAATCCCATACGAAGATTTGAAGGTTAATGGTTTTGAAAGTCAGATTTTGGGATAAACGAAGCTGTTTTGGGTCAGACTGCGTGAGCACAGGCACGTAAAGTGACACTTTACATATGACCTTGATATTGGAACGCGAAAATCTTGGAACAACGTGGAATAATTGAACACGTTGAATTGAAAAACTTAAAAGGAAACTTACGTAATGGGGTTAGGTCGACTAGTCCAAAGTTAGCATTAGGTATAATGTACTTAATTTGAAATATTTTAAGATCAGCCGTTGTAGGTATTAAACATAAATCCAATCGTATTATTGGATAAGGTATGTAATTAGTACAATATAGATTTTTCTTCAAGAAGATACAGACGTAGCTTAAATGATAAGAGTGATTTGAAATCAGACAACCCTATGCTACCGAGGAACGAACTAAGAGTATAAAAGAGTAGTTAAGTAGCTAAAGAAAGAGATTGTATTACCATTGTACACCCCCATCTCACTCACACAACAAAGTGGATAGTAGGACTATTAGTAGGTAATGTATTATCTACACGATGATCTTTTACACACACACGTTTAGGCAGGTGTTGTTCCTACTTTGGCTAGATGGTGTGAATATTTTGCTAGATTTGGCTTAGAAAATCCAATCTAGAATAATGAACACAATTTAAAGTAAAATACATATGTAAATTTCCTGGTTGCCCTGAAAACCAGCGCCATAAGCTAAGTATCTTAGTCATCGGCATATGCTGAGTGGCATATTTTGGTGTTAGAATATATAAGAATAAGATGATAGGTTAAGTTTTATGTTTCACACCAAATAAAGTATTTCTATTTCTAAATACAGAAAATCAAAAACTGTTTTCCTCAAGTTGAATATTATTTTCCAGTCGCCTTTGGTTGAGACAGTTTCTAAAAATATCGATGTTATATTTAAAATACCTACTAAAAAGGTATAACGTATAACCCAAGGTATAATATATGCGACCTTGGTAATCATTTCCTCGCCCGTACAGATAGCAGATCCAAGTAAGCAAATCGTATGTATTTTGTGTAAACATAGATAGAAGTGATGCAACTGATAAGGCAATGAACGCACTCAGACGTTGATAATATGTTTAATACAGTATTGAAGTCATCGAAAATGTTGGTAATGTAGTAAATTAAAAATTGAACACAAGAATGCTAAAATCTAAAACTGTCGTTTCAGGAATTACTCTTTTCTAAGCATGAGATAAGTTCCAAAGTAAAATTACTAATAAATACGATTTTGTCTAGGGAATGCAAATCGGTTATTTTCGGTTATTTTTTGTATCGAAATAATCGGTTATTAACCGAAACCGCGGTTATTTCCATACAAAAAATAACCGATTTGCATTCCCTAATTTTGTCCCAGTCGCAGTGGAAACCGCTGGGCCGTGGTGTTCGGAGGCAAGGAAGTTTGTTAAGGCTGGCGTCCACTAGACTCGCCGAGGCGAATCGAATCGAATCGCAATAATTCGCCTCCTATATTTTCTATGCAACTGCGTCCATTGACGAATAGCCGCGGCGCGCCGATTCGACTCTCCGCGCGTATTGCTCGTCAGGCGAATTTCTGCGGCTACGCGTTTCGACTCGACTCGGCGAGTCTAGTAGACGCCAGCCTTTAGAGACTTGGGGCGGCGTCTACGTGACAAAGGGTGCGATCCCCGTTCAGGCTCCTACCTAGTCCAACAGATATCGCTTGCCATCCAGCGCGGTAATGCCGCTAGTATCTTTGGCACTTTTGGGCTGGGTGGGGGTCGGGATGGGGCTGATAGTGTAAGTAATAGAATGGTATATCAGTAATGTGTTTAGATTTTAAGTTAGGATATATGTAGATTGTTAAGCTAATAAAAGTTCCAAAGTTAAATTACTTAAAGCTAAATGTCTTATACTAGTTAGGAAGAACTCTTTAAATAATCTTATAAGAATGTTACGGAAAATCCCAACAAGACCATACATATATCTAATTCAGAGTATACGCGGACAACTTATAAGTTGAGTTGATTAGCTTGTATTGTATAAGAAATAATGCATATGTTGGTGTGTCTGGCTCTCGAACGGGCTTCTTTTGACGTAAGAAAACAGAGAACAGATGGTGTATTGCCTTTATGTCCGTGATAAAGCATCTGTCTTTCACGCACTTACGCATTTGTGGACTTGTCAAGAAGAGACATTTGCTTATCTATGATACTATAGTAGCTTTAAAAGCTTTAATCTGACAAATGTTTCATGAAAATTATCGAGGTGGTTGCATGAGCCTACTTTTACTGTGATATCGTATATGGTTTGGCATTAAAATTTAATAGTCTCTGACCAAAAATTGGCTTTCTGGCATTTTGAAAAAGGATTAAAAGTAGCGTGTAAAGCGACAATAGGAATACGTCCGCGATTAAATAATTTTGCTGGATAGGTATTTGAAAAGAATATTAAAACGTATGTTTAAGGTTTAAAGATTAGCGTAAAACGTTTGCAACTTAAGCTCAACATTATTTTATTTATTGTCGACGACTTTACAACTTTGTCATGATTTGACTTAAGATCTCTAAAAGTTTTGGCACTAGCACTTTCAGTGGCGTCCTTGAAATAAATATTAACGCCTGTGGAGACATATCACTATATTTGCATATCGAAATACCCACTAGCGGAGTTTATCGTTACGCGAGGGGTCCTTATCAAGACCTTCGAATTCTACCGGGTCACGCTTATCAAATGTAGCGATTTCTTGGATATTGTAAGAAAAAATGTGTGACTAATTATTATTACTATTTACACATTACCATGTTTGATATTGCGATCAAAAATACAGACTTTTTATATGGATTAGTAAAATATCTAGATAAAAAGCGGATGAATTGTTGCGATATTGCGAATGTTTGAATATTTAGTGGGAACTATTTAAAGAAGTCTTATTAGATTTTTTACCATAAACAGATAAAATCTTAAAGCAGTTCAAGCTATCCTCAGTACAGAAAATATACTAAATGTAACTTTTCAATCAGAGAAAACTCATCACGTATATTCAACGACATGTAATGTTGTAAGCTTGTTCTGTTATACAGTTCACATGTAACATTAGTAACAATCATGCAGGTAGTAAACATGATTTGAAGACGCATGTGAGCGATAAAGTCAAGGCCAAACTCCACAAGCGCCCGCGCGTCAACTAGCACCAAAACCCGAAATTAAGTCAAAGATCCCAATCTCCCGGAACAAAATTTAAACAAAATTCATTAGCACTCGTTATCTATGTAATTGAATTTGTTAAAAAAAAACCACAGACAATAGGTATCGTCCTATACAACCTCTGCGCGACCCGGGGACCTTGGCTCGCTCAAGGCACATCCGTACTCATCAGACACTAATGACTGCCGTCACTCTAAGGCTTTCATTCCGACAATTGTCGAATTAAACAATTAGGATGATTTGGTATGTGGCGACGATGATTTTGGAGCTAATGAAGAAGTAGCATTAGGAGTTGATGAAACAATACATGTTTATTCAGCAGAGTAATCGATTGGAGATAAATCATTCCATCAGTCCAAGTAGGTACAACGTAACTGGTGACCGAAGAGCTGGCGGCTTCCTAGCACAACGTATCAGCATTGTGATACAGCGAGGAAATGCCGCCAGCATCCTTGGTACAATGCCTCAAGGGCCTATTTAAGCTAGTTATTAATTTAGTTTAGTATTTTTAGTACCTCTGTATATTGAATTATGTTAATAAATGGTTTTTAAAAACTTACTAGTACATATTTAAAAAAAATGAAGTCCAGTGTGTAAAGTGGACTAGTAGATAATACGAGGAAAACGTGGTATTCATTTCCATAATGACAATTGTAGGCGTGCCTCTATATCTATTGTTGCATAAGATGACAAGGAAATCAATAAAATCAGTGGAATCACTGAATTTGAAGTACTTGTAAGTCGTAATGTCGTAAAGAAAAAAATCCGCTTCTAATCAAGCGTTGATGAATAATTTATTAAACATGATAAAGCGATCCATCATTTGAACATGAACATGAACGTCTAAATTTATTGAACTCTAATTTATAATTAGAAGGAAGTCTTATTACCTTAAATAAGGCAGTACAGACTTATAAGAAACGTCGGATGGTAAGAAAAATGGCGTATCAGAGTAATTCCCAATTGGAATCTTGAAAACCACTGTAAATAGAAATAAATACTTTTACGGGCTTATGCTAATAAGATTCGCGTCACGGCTTTTTGGAGTTGAAAGGAAATAAATCTATGTAAAAATGGCACTTGAACCAAAAGCGTTTGAGAGGCGCTATTAAAAATTTACCGCATGAACAGGGAAGTGTCAAGGATTGCTACGCAAACATCTTATTGAATAGGCGTACTTAGAAACCCAAATACGTATTGAAGAATTTATTTATTTAAGAGCTCTCCAACAAGAACACGTTAAACTGCCCCTGCGCATGTTTAAGGCACTCTTGTCAGAATAAATAATTATATACAATTAAGATACAGAGCTAAAGATAATATTCATGTTGATTTAGTTGAAAATCCGTATACGACTTAGCGTGGAAACAAAATTAGTCAGATAAAGTCGAGAGATCAAACCGCCAACGGCATGATAACTCAAATTAAAGCTTAATTTGATGAGCGTAAGAATCATCTCGAGATTAATAGCTACGCGGAACAAACTCGTGCATCGTGATTCTGTATAATGATCCCCGAACAATGTGTTAAACCACCGAATATTACCAGGCGTCATGACGTCAGGTAACGTTGAAGACTTCCGAAGCCTTCAAGGATGCTGATCCAATCATTATTAAAGCAAAAACTCTGACCTTTTCCTCCTGGATGCTATGTCCTCCGTTTTCGGAAAGGGGAGTGGAGGGTGCGCTGTATCCTTTGGGCCCGTCGTCGTGCGGCGTCATCTGTCGCTGCACCTCGTTCTCCTGATCGTTGTGTATCCTTATGTCTTGCAAACCACTTTTAAATTCGGATAGTCTTAATACGGACGGCTTCATTTCAGGCATTTCGTCGGGGTGTTCGTATCGTCTCAAGTCTGTGAGGTTGGTAGCGAGATGGCGGTGGTGGTCTAAGGGCGGAGGGACCCCTATGGATCTCAGGTGTTCTATGCTCCTGTGTATGTGGGAGTAGTTGTCTATGGGTATCTCGGCCATCAGAGGCGAGTTGTGGTAGTCCAGACCGCCCCCGTCCGGCCTGTAGTCGATTGTCCTTCCTTCCATCATCTTGGCAATTAAAAATGTCTATCTAAATATAAAGTATAATATCGTTTCGATCGTTCGATCGAGTGGTTATTTGGCACTATCTTACAAAAATATACGGTTTCTGTCTTCGTATTCTACGCTTTTTGGGTGTCATGGAATATTTCGAGATCCTCCGTTGAGATTTGGCTGGAAGAACAATAAACCAAAATTTAAAAGAATGCTAATTGCTTTGTCTGAAATGTTGTCTTTTATCAACATCAGTGTACAATCGGGCATGAATTTATCAATTGCTTTAAGCTCAGTCATTTAAAACTAGATTTGACGAGTGAAAAAAAGCCGGTGTTTTTTTTGTGTGGCAAGCAGGTGACGAGAGCCGCCGTGTAGGCTGTGTCAATGATCTAGCCCCTAGCCCACATGCCGCATCGAATAAGGCTTCGATAGTCATGCGGCGTACAGGCGCGCTTACAATCAACAACGATTTTTATCTCATCTGCTTTTAAACCTACCAACGTATCTGAAATTTCAATTAGTTCTCTCCACAAATCATTTTTTTTTACTAATGGGATTTGTCTAATTGATATAGAATTAGCAGCTCCTAACAACCTTTTTGAGACCATAAAAGCTAAATCACACATTCAGAATGTAATAAATGTTAAAACAGATTAAGTCCATTGGTACGCTTCGGTAGTACGTCTAATTACACTTGTGCCGGCAAGTGTACGTGTAGAGACCGGCATACACGGCTGTCAAAGATATAATTGCGCGTACAAAGAACAAGAACATTTTGCCGTTGATGCTACCAATCTCCAAGCAAATATGGTTCTTACTGATAAAGCTATAGGGGTGTATGGAGGAGTTGTTGAAGTAAAGTTTGTATAGGGCCCCACGGTTGATCGACTTCAAGATTCGTAATCATAATACTCGTTCGGGGCAAGGAAGTGGTTCGGCCGGTAATTAGGTTTTTGTTAACTATCCGAACTTACCTATCGAACTCTGGACACGCTTTGACGGAGTTTAAAGATGACAGTTTTGATGATGATGGTTTTATTGAATTTTTGATGGATTTAATAACAGGAGATTTATTATTCTTTAAGGATCGTGTAGTAAAAATGACGATTATTTGTTTTAAGGATTTTTTGTGAGTATAAAAAAATCTGATGCTCTTGATTGAAGCAGGTTTGCTGACTGATTAGGTAGTCTAGTAAAATATTTTATGCAAAAAAAAAATATAAAATTTACAAATTTACGTATGGCAATTATTAATAACATGTTTTTATTTTTGTGTTATTTTTATTTATTATTGTTTAATATTTTGACTACAATGTAAATTCAAGTTAAACAATCGATTTTTATATTGATATTCCATATAAAAACGTTTACAGATCAAAGCAACAACCAATAAATATTTAAATTGGGGCATTTTTTCAAATATTCGTAGTCGTGTCAAGAGCATTTTTTGTACAAAAACTGTGTTCCACGCACTTTTTGTGCCGGTTGGTGACACTTCATAACTGGCTTACGATATTTCATACCTAGTGGACCGTGCAATACAAGGTTAGGTGGCAAAAACTTTTGCCATGGCGCGAATTGCGTAAAAAAACTAATTCTCTATGGTCACTTTAAGATAAATTTGAAAAAGACAACATTACAGACAAAAAATAGAAATTTATATTTTTTTGGGAGTGGATTCCTTGATATTTTTTATAAAAATAATAAGTAGTAAACTAAACATAAACAAAACAATCTTCCTCGCGATCGTTAAGCTTCATACTGCAATAAAAGTTAATTTAAAAATAACATCGCGGCACACTGTCCAAAAATATTTCCGTATTTATAGTCGGGCATCCAAGGTCGTCTGCGAACGAGGGATCTTACATAAAGTTACCCTCTTACCCTCCCAGGGGGAGCCGGCAAGGAGTCCATCCCCCTTTAATTAAAAAAGAAAAAATCCATACCTGTCACTGTCCAAGTCCTCATACACCAATTATCACCATTTTAAAATCACAGTTTGTTCCTATCTAAATGTCACTTATTTTATATCACATAATAAAGGTAAACACTATGTCACAACACGGCAAGGCAGTCCAAGGCTTCGTCGCCAAAAATTCTCAAAAACACGAAAAACATTAAAAATAAAATCCGGAAAAAAATGCCGGCCGAAAAAACGTGCCGTGCTCTTGACCCTGCGGCACAATTATGAATGCGGCGTCGTTACTAGGATCAAAATTACCAGATTTTTTGTGCTCAATATTTTAGTGTGCTATAGGTGTATAGTTGTGGAGACCACATGTGGTGAGGGCGTCCCTCTCGCACTCAGGGATTCGCGTGTGCTTTGGACATGTGCTCGGAGCTTGCTTGCTTGATGCAGGCCAGCGCTGACGAATGCAACTCGCCGCCTCAGACCAGCGCGGCAAAAACGAGACTGAAATTCAGATCTATAGTAGAAAAAGTGAACTACCGCGCGAGGGGTACACTAACACATAAAATGAAAAAAATCACACGGACGCTAACAACGAAAGACGCGAGCTTAAAAAAAATGGAGTGGGGATCGGCGGCGCCGCTCGCCGCGCTAGCGCTGTCCCGGTCGCTCGCGAGCCGCACGCACACAGCCACGCCGCGGTTTAAGCGAAAAAAATGTGTACACATTTTTTTATTATTCACCATTTTTATGTGTGTAAGTGGGCCCAGTGGAAGAAGGACGGCGCGACGCCGGCGGGGCGCGACGCACAAGAGGAAGCGAGACGGGGTGCACGCCACGTGCTCGTCCCCCGGTATTAAATAATAATTAAAATGGCTACAAGATACGAGATGCATGGTAGACTATTTTTTGGCCGAGCTTTTGGCTTTTTTGCGGTGCTTTTTGTGAAATCGTAAATTGGTGAATAAACGCCGATTGACACATATCGAGGTGCGCGAGTGGCATCGCGCCGAGAAAAAAGGCGAAGGCCGCGAAAAAGAAGTTATTGATTAAAGCGGGGTGTCCACGGCGCAAATGAGGGAGTCTAATTGTATGCAAGGGAACCGGTGTCGGGAATTTGCAAGTGAAATCGCCTGCTTTGGAGATCGAACCAATATCGACGACGAATCACAAAAAATACTGATGGTTTCTTACCCAGTATCCATAGTTGCTTGATAATTAAAAAAAAAAACTAAACCCAATGCATTTTGCGTGGAAAACATTGTCACTCACTTAAGTAAAAAAAAAACTGCACACATATTTACTCAGAAAGAAAACAATAACAACCTACCCACAATATCAAAATTAGCTAGGAACAACTTTATTAAACATTTATCTAATTCTGTTAACGCCATAATGCAAGAATATAGGCATTAAAATGTGTACCTTCTATGCATACATAGCCTCCTAAGGCCCAGCCATACAAATGAAAAATCTGCCACAGAAATTTGAACCTACTATGTAGAAAATAGAGTTGATTTTGCGTTGTTCAAAAACTGAACGAAACAAAAGCAAAAGCAACTCTGTTCCAATCGAATATGATTTAAATTTCATTGAACTGAATAAGTACTATAGGTAGAACCTTGGGCCTTAGGAGGATAGGTAAAAACACAGATATTTACTAAGCATTTTGTCAGTTTAGTCTAATCGTGCATTAATAGTATTTTTTATAATTTGATTAAGTATATTAATATTACAATACCTATGTAATATTATTACATTCATAAAATTACTAAACATGTCCATACTTCAACAAGAAAAAAAAAATACAAAACCAAAAAAAATCAAAGGACAATAAATACCACGATAATTTTAATACCAATACAAATAAACCAATTTAAATATTCATAGATATCATTAAGCCCGCAATAGAAGCTAATAAGGGCAGTGACACACGATCGATGTTCATTGTATGTATGTTTGTATGTATGTATGGAGGGAGCCGGCAGATGTTCAGCCAGTGACCGTGGTCAGGGATACGCGGACATCGGAGATTAAAGCCCTAAAAAGGGGATTTCGTATCGGCATATTTTATTTTGAGATTATTTTTTGTTGCATAATAAAGAACTATAATAAGTTTTATACTGAAAGTATAAAGATAAAGGTACAAATTTGTTTGAAAAGTTCGGTTTAATAGGAAATAAAAATAAACGAAAAACAAAATTGATGCTTAATTTAGTTTTTTTAGAATATTTGTAGAATTTTTAAATGCATTTTTATATTGATTTACCTACATTACTTACATTGAGTTTCGATATTTTTTATAATAATATCTCCTAATGATAAACAATAATTATAAGAAACTGCAGTATATACCTACTATGTACTTTAATAAACAATCAAAATATATTATACTATTAGTAGTAGTATGCACTGATTTGCAAATAACCACGACTTGAAACTTACGACACGAGACCCGAGGGACTTTACGATAATAAGAATTAATATCGTTTCATTCCATTCTCGAAACAATATTCCATTGAAACAATACAATACTACTGACAAGGAGTAATAAAATGTGCTTCTAAAACACCGACCTCTGTAGTCTCATACAAATCGGTTAATCAGTAAAGAGAAGATACAAAAGGAGAAGATAGCGACCTTTTTATTGCACTAGTAATAAAGTTTTGTAATAAACTTTCGATTTTACCGAAAAGCACAACGTGATAAAAAATGGCCTCCCGGTTTTCGTTTTTATCATTTTTTCCTATAATTCCATTTGTTCATTATGTTTGAAAAACAAGGAGCTAATGCAAACACTTGTTTGCACTAACTTTTTGCTGTAAAAACTTTTTTGACACTTTTGTTTTCTAAAATTAGGGTTGCGTTAAAAATTGAATAAGAAATGTCCTTGAAACTATGATTTTTTACTCGTCTAAAACATGTTGACGTTTTTTACTCTGTGCAAGGGTTTGACAACAATTGAATGAAAAGGTTTTTTGATGCCAATTCACCTGCTTAGGGACGGAAGTCGGATGTACGATAAGAATGTTTTATCAAATATAATTCATTATTTTTATTCAAATTGTGCATGATCAAGTGTTCCCACAGGTGTTGTACTAGGGTCTTGATTATATCTGATTTAAAAATAAAATTAAAAAGTTTATGATTTTTTTAAATTTGTTAGAGGTCTTAAAATTGAAAAATAGATAGCATTAATTCAAAGGCTCTCAATAATGTATAGATACATCTTGCTCGACTCAAAAGATAAAACCAAAGCTACAAATCGTTATAACATGAGCTAGCAACTGACGTGTGCAACTAATTTCCTACGTGTTCCATCATCACAAAACCTGTATTTTGGGAGTCCGCCATTTTGATCTACACGATCTATAGCTCGTCACTATAATCATAATTTAAAATTTCCTTGAACATTTAAAATCGCTGCACCTCCACCACCGCTGCTTTTGATTGCGTCAAAAAATTTTTCGTGGTGAAAACGCGTCGGTGGATAATGTGAATGGTAATATGGTCGTGTAAGTTGGTTAGAGGGGGTGAAGTAGTAGGAGGGGAGGAGCGTGCGAGTGGCCGGTGATCCATCACGCAAATGTTCTGAACCGGATTCGGGACTGGTTCTACAGAGTAAGACGATTTTTCAAATTGTCTCTTGAAAATGTTTAAGTTTTTCGCCGGTGAAGTCATGTTTATTACCGATTGTAATTAGTTTGCTGTTTTATTTTTAGTATAAGACTGGTAGTCGAAAACAGGTCCATGTCAGATTCATACTTTAGGAGTTAAGGTCTAAGTATAGCCTAAACTTAGGTAGCCTCATCCATACGTACTTTATACGCTCTACTGCCAGGGCCGGATTTTCTCCTAGGCCAACCTAGCTGGTTTTGAGATGGAGAAAACCCCCCCCCCCCTAAATTCTAAGTGCCATACCATTTGCCTAGGGGCCCTTGGTCTCTAAATCCGGGCCTGTCCACTGTTGGGCACAGTCATCATCTTATATATGTCGTAGGCCGATCGTAAGATCAGGCAGATCGTAATGTTCCTGTGTAATGTTTTGACGATAGTCACATTAAACCAATACATAAGTAAGATAGGTTCGTTAGGTTGCTTGCTTCAGATGCCCGAAGGGCAAACTGCCCAGAAATAGGAGCCCCGCGTAGCGGGGCTCCGTCGACTCAGGGAACGGGTCAAAGATTTTCACGTTTCACGATATGCCTAGGAATTTCACGAAATGCCTGATCTTACGATCGGCCGCCGACATATACAAGTGGGCTTGGGCTATAGGCAGACCTTATCTTAACTCAATACGGATTGGGGACTTACCCAGACCTTGGAATTTATGCACAGCTGTATGCATATTTCATTACAATACTTTCCCGAAAAGTAACAGTTAAATATTAAATTATATTTCGTATATAAGTTCCAAAGACCATACGAAAAATTTATTGGATCTAGTTCGAACCTACGAACTCCAGCTTGGAAGCCGCACTTTAGTATTCCAATACTTTTTCAATAAATACGTTGTAAGATATTATGTCAATACAATCATTTTCAATACAATATATTCATAAATCTACTAACTAATCTAGCTTACTGACTAACATATACTAAAACTAAACTAAGTTGTAAGATTGATATTTTGTAAAATAAGGTTTATTCTTGTATAATTTTACAGGACTTATAATTATTATGTTTTATTATTATAGTTACCCTTAATAAAACATAAAATAGAGTATAAGGAAGCCGACATAATTTTATAACTCCTTAGTCAACAAAAAGTTGCACTTTCACTTTTAAAATTACACCTTTTTTACAGGACAACAAAAAGTCTTTTAGCTACCGACCAAAAAACATGGGTGGTCAAAAAACTCATTTTTTGCATTCAAAAGGGGTTTTCATACAACTTTTATTACTAACCAAACAATAGTATGGGCTTTAAAAAACAAAGCTTCTTGTCTATGCACCTGGTTTATTTTTTATTTTGAATCAACCTAATGTTTATTATAATCAAATAAGTTCCTTTTCCTGTCGGAAGATGTGGGCGCCTGTTTTTTTCTTAATTTCCATTTTATAAACATTCGAAATTATACTTTAGTTACTAGCCATAAAGTTGAAAGTGTTATGTGTATTTTTTAGGCTTTATTGTGGCAATGTGTTCCGATGAAGATCTTTTCGGCCAGTATTTATTCAGAATAGATTGTTTTATGCAGATGTTTTTATTAAAATTTGACTGATTCTTTCTTATAGAGAATATGGCAGGTTAAAAAATTGTGTAAAAAACCTGGCTAAGTAGATATAATGTGCTCAGTTCACTTTGTGACTAAAATGCACCCAATAACTATTTAATATTAATGAAATAAATAATTATCGTGAAAATAGGTTTCTTGGGTACCAGTTTTAACTTTTTCTAGACCTCTGTCTGGGGTCAATAATTAAAGCTTCAACTTTATGAGTCAACGTTAACGATACGATACGATATATCTTTTCAAAAATCAATGCAACTGGTCATATCTAATTAACTGTCTCGTCATTTCTGAAATCTTGAGTAGAATCTAAAACTGCATCCGCCGCATCGGTTCCCAGCATGACGCCGACACCATCTTTTGTATCATAGACCCTTATTTTTTCTTCATCCCTCAAAATGTTCAAATTTCTCTACCTGCCAGCATCCCTTATCTTTATCCCGTCCTATATCACTTTACACAATCAACCCATCTTCAACCTTATTGTTAAGTACTAGAGCTTCTTTTTCATTGTTGTTAAAGTGACTTGTTTCGTTTGGCTCTAAATTATCTACAGCAACATCTTGAAAAGCATCCCTTAAATCTTAATACTTAAAGTACCATAATTAGTTGTCCCATTTAAATTCCTTTGCCTTTCAGTTAAGATTGACTTTTGCTTGGCGTTTTCGGAGTTTATAGCAATCATTTTGTGATTAGGGGCTCTAGAGAATTTTGCTATGGCGTATACGAAAAATGTGCGTTTCCCGTAGTTTTGGAATTTATTAGAATTAGTGATCCTGCGGCGCCGACCATAGTTTTAAAGATTTTAAACTTTAACAAAAGATGGTTAATGCAGTGCAGATGTTAGGAGATCAGGTTTAAATTTATGCCTTTGCACTGACTTTAATTTAAAATCGTGTTTATTCTTCGAAACATACTAGTGTTTCAAAGTACTTGCGATGTGCTTAATATTAATATGTATGTAAAGTAGATAATGAGTTTTTAATTTCTTTAATAAGTCATGTCTTAACTTAATGGAGCTTTCTCAAGCCTGGTGTTGCTTAAGTTATTCTTGATATTATAGGCTTTACTTTAATCACCTGATATTTTATTTTAGGCTATAAAATTATTAACTGAGGATTAAATTAATACTAAGCCGAATTTCGGTCCTAATCACTTTAATGCTTGCCACAAAAAATATATAAATCATAAAGAACAAGTCATGGCAATTTCCTCCAACCGCCATAATGATTTCAAGTGACGCAATTTATTTCATAAAATTGTAAAGCTCGATCCCGTGCCATATTTTATGGCTAAAATCTGTGCTATTCATGCGAGCCACCTGAGCCACTACAAAGAAAAAACCTCCCCTTTTGGAGTAAAAAGAGAAGTTTTATTTACAAAAAAAAGTCTCCCACGATGTAGTAATGCAGTTTTTTTAGGGTTCGTTTTTAAACGGAAATATTGGTGGCTGGAGGACGATTTAGATTTTAGAACAAATTGTGGAATAGCACGAAAGCTAAGATTACATACCTAGTGCTTATTCTTTTTGAGTTGCTTAATTTTAATTTTGGAGCCAAATAACAACCATAATAATAGATAAATATGGATTATTGGTCGTCGATAAAGAGACTTTTATTTCATGATTTTAATTTTTAACAAGCAGAAACGTCTGCGAACGATGCTATTAATCTTAGAATAAATTTTAAAAGTGGAAAAGTTACTGTCTTGGGTGAGACTTGAACTCACATCCAGGGGTCGTGAGTTCAAGTCTCACCCAAGACAGTAATTTTTCCACTTTTAAAATTTTATTTTTTCATGATTTTATAAAAATGAATATTTCTAACTAATACGACTGCAAATCCGGATTACAATTCAAATGTACATGATTAAGTTACAATACATTACAAATGTTTGTACTAACTTCTATCCAGCCATTGTGTACAAAAAATGCTGATTAAAATAAATACCTGCCTAAAGTATTTATTATTATTACATAATTGCTATCTACAGCCAAAATTAAAATATAATCATGCGTTTCTCACTTGTAAGTAAAATCGATGTGTTTTACAGGAGCCTTAAGTAAAAGTCACCTGAAGATATATCAGGGCACATGCCTGCCGTTACAAATTTAGGGCACTTTTTTGACAAAAACTTTTAAAAAGCATTACGCCCCTCATTGTCACGGAACCCTAGAACCCACCCTGTTTCTTCAACATATCCCCGATTGTCCGTCTGTCTGCAGTTTTATTGCTTCGATCTACTTCATTGTCAGATGTATTGTGCAATGAAGCTTTAAGATTTACCTTTTTGTCCAAAATTGTATTTTTTAACATTTTTACTGGGTCAGGATATAAGATTTTAGAATCAGTAACGAATTGTGTCCTTTTCAAAGATTTGTTTGATCTGACATATTTTTGTGCTACAATAGCATTTTGCTTTAGAGTCAATGCAATTTTATTGTTATTATCAACTGTGACATAATAGAAGTAAATCATATTAAATCATTGTAAATAAAACCACGGAAAATAAAAATTGTATCAATTAGGAATGTCATTGTTTTGGAACATCTGTTGAGTCTTTTGAAGCGGAAATCAAACTTAAATAATCTGAACTTGATTAGATGTTACTTAAAACGTCTCTCGTGCTTGTGTTTATGTTAACATATGCAATGTTTTAAGTTAAAACATTGCAAGATTTGCAAGGGAACTACATTGAGAGTAATTTTTAACCAATACCAATATCCACATGGCGCATCCAGGTAGATTAAAAAAAATGTTAGAAAGGCTTTTAACAATATACCATATAGACCATAATTAAAAACATTCCAGAACAGAACAAGGAATCATATTATTTCTGGGGATCATCTGTGTACGATTATCTTCCACGTATTTATTAATTTCCTCAATTCCTTACACGTCTTAAAAATCATTAGCGTTTAATTCTTCAATAAATTTAACTCGGTCTTTGTCTTCACAAATTACTTAATCAATCTCAAAAATGACAAATGGTCAAATTTTATCATTGCCAGTCGTAATAACTTTAATTACTCCCTTAAAATAACACCTTAACACGGCCACTGATTTGGTCAGTACCGTGACTAAGAATCAACCTTATTTTTAAGACAATAAGGACTAACAACAATCAAGTGTGTGCCAGTACTTGCTGGCCTTGGCGGTATGATTCACTTGTAGTACTTAGTTTTTGCTTCCCATACATTATCAGTTTGGCCGTCTGTTATTACACGATACGATCTATTTGAAGCTTCCTTAAAAGGTTGGAATATTGGGCTAAATTGGGATGTTTTGTTGTGCTAAAAGGCAAGTTACTTAAGCTGGCTTAGATCTAAAATGCTAAAGAATAGTTTGTGAAGAAACTTCTCTATTACTTTATATCGCTATGATGGTGCTTGATAAGGTTGTACAAGAATTACCTATAAGCGATTATCATATCTTTACATATCCTCTGCATTTTCTAATACATATGTATGTTACTGCTTGGCTATTAACTCCAAAGAAAAGTGGCTATTTGGCTAAGCTCGAAACATCTTGGTCTGGTCTCGTCTCTGAGCGTTTAAGGCATAATCGCGTAATCTAAAGACAGTACCTCGTCAATGATGGTGGGACAATCTGGACTAGCATTTGAAGGGTGAGATAGTTGGTCAGAACTGAGCGTAATAACTAGTTAGGGAAGTGCTTAGCAAATACAGTGGAATGGGCAGGAAAAGTGGATCTGCCTGCACCTCTAGCTTTTTCAAGTGCTCAAAGGTTAATTGGAAGAGATCCCATTCGCATTGTTACAAATGATCTGTGATATTTGTCTCTCACTGTGCGAAAATAACTTTTGTGTCACTGAACCGATTTTGACGAAATTTGGTATGGCAAGTTTGAGTAGAGTACCTGGAAAAGACATAGGGCCAGATTCGGATTTTGAAATAGACATCTATTAGACATCTTTTAGAAATCACCAAGATAACGATTTCCACAGGATATGACTTAGAGATCCAATTCACATCTAATAGATATCTTACTCTATCTAACGTAAAAGTGACATTGGTTGCCCGAATTGCGCTGCATATTCATATTCATATTCATATTCATATTTTTATTGATAAAGATAATTAATTACACGTCAAAAATACATATGTCAATCATAATTCATTAATTATAAATTAAAAATCAAAGTACATACAATGTAGACATCAGAAAAATTCAATAAATAATAGTTTTATATTAACAATATTTCACAGCGACAAAAAATGACAATAATAAATTTCACACTAAAATACCTACTGCAAACATGGACTTTACAATTTACATATTTACATTTTGTGTGTGGATCGATGACACTTTATCGAAAAATTCATCGATGGTGTAACAGGCCATTTCTAATAATATTTTTTTGATTTTATTAGCAAATGTGATGTCACTAGGGGCATCTCTGATGTCGGCAGGTAACGCGTTGAATAATTTGACTCCTAACACACCGACGGATTTCCTGGCTTTAGCGGTAGTATGGGGCGGGACCAAAAGCAGACTTCCCCCGCGCGTGCTTCTACCTGACTGCTGCTCACGGGTTTTATACGAGCTGAGATTACTTCTAACATACTTACATGCTTCTAAAATGTAGACACTAGGTAAAGTTAGGATTTTATATTTAATGAATAAGGCCAGTGCTGAGTGGTCGTAAGGTTTCCCCGCGATTATTCGTATTGCTCTCTTTTGGAGCTTGAACACTCGCTCGCGATCAGCCGCTGTCCCCCACAGATCGACACCATAAATCAATATCGAGTGAAAATAGCCGTAATATGCTTTTTTCATATTTTCGTCTGAAAGTGTCGGGGCCAGTCTCGATAGTGCGAAGGCTGCCGAAGATAACTTGTCGCACATAATGTCTATGTGGGCTGACCACGTCAGACCAGCATCAATAATAAAGCCTAAGTATTTAATTTGGTCAACTTGGGGTATTGGGGTGTTGTCAATACTTATTTTTAACTCTGTTTGGGACTTTCTAAGTTGGAAATGTATCAAGTTGGTCTTGTCCACATTTAACAACATACCGTTGGCACGGAACCACCTTGATATCTGGGTCATAACATGAGTCAGTTTTAGCGTAAGATTTTCAATACTACTATCGCTGACTATGATGCAAGTGTCATCTGCGTAAGTTACGTATTCAGCATCGGAGCTAGCAGCCGTGATGTCATTAACAAGCAACAGGAATAGGTAATTACCAATCGTGGATCCCTGGGGCACGGCACACTCGCCTGTGGGATCCAGACTGGACTTGCAGTTTAGGACGTGGGTGCGCTGCACTCGGTTTTTTAAAAACGACGCAATTAATTTGTGAAAGTGACCCCCCACCCCATAGCACCACATTTTTTGTAGAAGGAGCTGGTGATCAACCATCTCGAAGGCGCGCGACAAGTCGCAAAAGACGGCTGCGACATGCCGCCCTCCGTCGAGATGGGCGAGCACCCGCGCCTTCAAGTCGCGCGCCGCGCTCACCGTCGACCGTCCCGCTTGGTACGCGTATTGGTGTTTATTAAGGATGTTATTATCTACAAGGTGATTCATAATCCGCTTACTTAGTAATTTCTCAAAGACTTTGGAGATAATCGGTATCAGCGCGACAGGCCTGAAGTTCTTAAGAATATGCATCTCGCCTTTTCCCTTGTAGATAGGTTGAATTTTAATAATTTTGAGAGGATCAGGGTACACCCCTGCGAAGACGCAATCATTAAACAACTTCAGTAATAAAGATACTAAGGCGGGTGGGAGATATCCGAGTATGTTAGTAGTCATATCGTTGCTATCTTTAGATGGTTTACACTTTATTTGCTTTATTTGCTTTGCAAAAGAGAACTAGTTGATATCTAAACTATAACGTATCTAGAATGGATCTAGTACGTGTCGTCTCTTGTGAATATCTTGAAGTTCGAATACGGCAGATAGTCTTGGAAAGTTTATATCACGAAAATCATCCCTTAAGGGGGTGAAAAGGGGGTGTACTTAATGTGAAAGTGGGAAATTGGAGTACTTATTCTTTGTAGACAAATTTGCGGGCAGAAGCTCCTTAATCCCAGAGTACTTTATAAAGGACAAATCCAACATTTATTTTTAACGTTCATTAAACAAGACAAAGTTCTATATTCAAAAGCACAACACAGGCTTCTGGGATCCAGAAGTGTATACTATGTATAATATAAGTAGGTAGGATATAGTGTAGTATGCGCCGGAGCATTAGTTGGTCGCTAATACGCATGCGCGCTATTAGGCAATGACCGTGACTTTCGTGTGGCCGCGAAACGAGTTTGTCTGTGCCTCTCGATTGATACTGCCCGCTCACAAGTCGGGGATACGGTATTTAAAGTACATATTTTCATGGAATCATTATCACCAGTGTCAATACGCCACTATTTTCGTGTGGGCGCGAAAAGAGTTTGTCTGTGCCTCTCGATTGATGCTGTACTTACGCTCACAATCGAAGAATACGTCATTTAAAATATTTTTTACACGATGTCGGTGGCAACGAAGCGTGCATTTTGCCTGATGTTAAGCGGTTACCGCAGCCTATAGGTGCTTGAAGCTCTAGGGGAGTTACACGCGTTTTGAAATATACATAAATAGAATTACATTTATTTCCAAGAATGCAGGTTATAAATCGATACAAGTTGAGTACCTTTTATATCGAGTACATTCCGGCACATAATGGCATACATAATATGCTATATAAGATAACTGAATGACATCATTTCGATGTCATTCTGATGTCAGTGTACGTCTGAATAGGCGGTTAAAGGGGCCCACAGGTTACCAGTTCGCCGGACGATATCAGCCTGTCAGTGGTTCGGAACTGTCAACTTGCGTTTAACTGACAGGCTGATATCATCCGGCGAACTGATAATCTGTGGGCCCCTTTAGAAGCGTAACACATAGCGCCGTGCATTAAGTACCACAACTACGAGTAAAACTTCCTCAATTCGTGTACCGCGTCACTCAAATCGGTCCGTACGACTCGTTACAGACATTACATTATATATAATGTTAATGTAACACTTGCCACTGCTATTGGGCGTTATTCAAGTTATACAATGATGTGATATCATAAATCATAAAACGGCGTGTTTGTATGGGAGGCTTTATACACATACGTGATTTAGTAACAAGGAAGAGGGAGACTACATAGCAGTTCGATTATTTGATAACATGTCGGTCTTTTTAATAGTTTTAATACAGACATATCGTTGGTAAGTTTCCACAAGTGGGAAATTTCCATTTGGAAACATTTCGCAAACTTCTCATATTTTTGTATAGGAATCAAAATTTTCCATTTCCAAAATTAATAAAATTTGCCTTAAATTTCCGACAACTTTTCCAACTTTTTGGAAACTTACCGCTGCATATCTGTAGTTGTACAGATGTATTGCATCATTGTTTTCCATCGTACTTTCTCGGAAACGTTCGTATTTGTCATGCTGCTTCATCCAACCTCAGTACTTTTTGTACCCAGACTCGTACGTTTCCGTGAAAATACGATGGAAAACAATTATGCATCTACAACTGTAGATATATAGTGTGTTTCCTTGGCTGTTTGTAAATATTATTTTATAATAAATAATATTAACGTTTTACATATTGATAAATTACAATACAATACAAATACTCTTTATTGCACACCTCAATAAAAGAAGACAATACAAAAGAAAACAGAAATACAAGCAGAGGTAAACAACAGGCAAAATAAAAAATACAAAAAAAAATACTTATGTGGTTTATACAAACCTCAAATCTTTGACGATTTTCTCCCATTTCCGGTTACCGAATATACATACTTGTAAATTCTAGGCATACATTAGTATTTTTAATTAGGGTACCGTAGTCAACCTGAAACATTTAGTTTTGCCTTGTCCGCCTATCTGTCCGATGGCATCTAAGTGCTAGAAGGTTAAAGGGCAAAGCTGAGCTATTAAAAGAGTCCAAAATTTCAGTAAAACTATCCTACGATTTAAGTTGTCAGACCTACAAACTAGTCACATGACTAAGTATATGGAGCATCAGTCTTCTAATAAAACACGGTAAAAGAGAACAGCTGTACAAAATCACAAAGAGTCCAGCCTACTAATTTCTATTACCTTTTAGTGCCTAAAATTACAGAACATATTCTTATTATTTTTTAGTAAAATTGAGCCTAAGTAAATCAAACAGACGGTTGAAAGAATCAGGTACCTACACACTACAACATACTTTAGTTATCTACTAGGCAACAGTGTTCCAAACATCACAGCATAAGGGCACAGCACAGCTATGCGAAGGGTCTCAAATCTCGCAAGTCGCCACATTGTTGGCGATAAATCTCGTGCGCGTGTGTGCGTGCGCAGGAGTGCGGGCGGGCGCACCCCCGCGCGCTGTAACAGACTTGATGCTTGCTGAAGACTATGTAGAATGTAGAGAGGCAATAGAGAGTACTCTTTCCAGGCGGGTGTTATGCCTGGGGACCGAAGTCCACTGAGAGTTGGTCGGAAGTTATATATATAGAAACTGACATTTAGAATTTCGTAAGCGCGATGTAGGTCTCTTACTAATTGCATTCTAGCTCCCTAACGCCATCTGTTATAGATTATTAATGGCACGACGTTCGGCAGTGACAGCTAGAGGAGACGCCACAACTATGCTATCCGGAAATGCAACTGAAGACCAGGGGGGCTTGCTACGAATAGTCATAAATACCCCTTTATTCATAAAACTTAGCAAACCTCTGTTCAATTTTGGTCCCTTTCGAAGAAACACAAATGTCAAAATGATAAGAACAAATGATTATCAAGGCTTGTTAGCTCGACAAGCGTTTATTAATAACGCCAATAGTGGTTGCATAGGCAAGTGTAAATTAAACCTTTTACGACCCCGATCGGCAGTCTGGTTTGTGGAGAGTATATTACCTATAGCAGTAAGTAATCTTTATAATCACTAAGGAAAAAAGGGCGAGGAGATGTCTAGAATCTTGTGTTTGTATCAGTTTCTATATTTCATAAATGAGTTTTAAAACTTAATACGAATTAATCAATACATGATTCAAAATTTACATACAATATATATACAGAGGTACTACTAAACGAAATTAATAACTAGCTTAAATCTAAAATAGGCCCTTGAGGCATTGTACCAAGGATGCTGGCGGCATTTCCTCGCTGTTCAAAATGTATGTTATTCTTAAATATAACTAATCCTGATTTCATAACCAATCATGGTCCCTCAGCTATATACGAGTACAAACAGCAACACTCCTAACTGTACATCGGTGGACCTTATTACAAAAGATATAAGGTCCACCGATGTACAATTAACAATGTGGGCGATGGTACAATCGCTGTATGTATTAATAAGTATTAAAAAAACACTCCCCATACTCTTTATAATAAAACTTCTTAAAAATCATAACTTTATGTAAAAGCCTCTCAAATAAATAACTAATCTCCCTGCGGATAACCTAAGTATATCTATTTATCTATTATGATTAAGCAACTAATTTAACAAATAAAAACTATATCCTCAAATTCTATATAACATAACTAACCTATAAGCATCATAACTCTTTCCACGTCCCCATATACCTAAGAAGTCACTAAAATTTAATGCATCTCATCCCAAGTATCAAGACTACAAATCCTAGACAAGCGTAGGCAGCAAGGGTCGCACAAAGCCATTTTTTCATCGCATCCACACCAAAAATTTTTTCTACCTGCGCCGTTTTTACCTGCCTCGTGCGCCGGCGCAGACTTGCGCCCGATTTTAGAAAAAAGTCGAATCGCAAGTGAATGTTGTATGTTAGGGGTGGTTTTTCTGGGATTTTTTTGAAATTTCACTTGCTTTTGGAAAGTTTTTTCTTGTTTACAGTTTTTACAGAGGTGCGAATTTGGTTTGGGGTTGATTTCAATATATGAGTTGTGGTTTACAGGAAAAAAATGATTTTAATTATCATTTATATGCGTATTTATTTAAGTACAATAAATGCAAATGAAATCAGAATAAGCAGTATAAGAAATCTCCATAAGAGTCAGAGGTACGAGACGACGTATCAAAGCTTTTGAATGCAAAGACGGAGCAGGAATCCTCTACTGAACATTATACTGAAAAGTGAAGATCCCTCAAGAAATATATATATGTCGACGCGCCTAAACGCTAGTTTAATTGGCAGATTCAAATCATAATAATAAAGTAGCAGGATAAGAAAATAAATTATCTGTTTATTACAATAAAATAACATTCACGTTAGTAAAGTATTCAAAAATATATAAAAAGTTTATAAAACGCTGTATTTGTAGGAACAAGATTATGGAGACATAAAAACAAATCCTGTGACTACTACTTCAGATTACTAAAACTATGTTTTATGTTTTTTTTTTTTCACACGAAACTAATAAGTAACAAATGATTAACGTACCTACTAGGATCACATGCAGGAAAAACGTACCACAATAAAAAAATGGTGACTATGTGAAGTAACCAATACAATTTTTTTCAATTTCTTATATCACTCAAGTAATCAAATAAAAAATCTATAAAAATTTTAGACTCATCCAGATCCCAGTATCAGTAGAAGCAAAAACCTTTAACGGGGCTCTTTCCGTTAAGGGTCAAAAATTCCTGAACAAGAAATCAAATAAAACACGTAAGTCCTAAGATAACACGATAATAGCTACAGGTGATGCATAATGATTGTTTGTAGGCGAATAATTCTACTGATGTAGCGTTTGATAAACCCTAATTATATAAGCGTAGCAATAAAGGTTTCCGACGTTAAGAGCCTCTTTTAGTGACTAACATATTAAGCTACTATTCTACTATATAGGTAGTTGTAGTACTACTTAAATATTGCGGTTTTGAAGGTTGTCTATCAATAATGTCAACCTTCCAATACCACCAGTTCCACAGCTAAACTGTGGAATATATTATCGCCTATATTTCCGGACCGATACGACTTTCAAACCTTTTAGAAAAGAGCTTACTCCCATCTAAAAGGCCATCAGCGTAATTGAAATCTCTCTGGCGTTGCAGGTGCCAATGGGCGGGCAATTGCTTACCTTCAGGAGATTCGTATGTCGTATCTAAGTACCCATGGGGTGTAGTGTAGGCCGTGTAGATCGATACATATTTGGGTCGCTAAACCAGCAAACTTATGAATGAACCTATGATTTACAAGATGATCTTCACCCCCAATAAAAACTCAATCAAACCTAAAAACAAACCAAATAAACGAAATAAAAACCCCTCAATGACTCCACATTCCCTGGGTACAAAAACTCCTAACGGGTTCCGTCGTAAGGCCGAAAATTCTTTTTTTAGGGGCAAAAAGATGAACAAAAAGTACAATGTCTTGTTTTTGCAAATACTTTTTCTCCCCGTTAGCACGCGTTACATTTTTTGTTTTCGTTGGGTTAGGTCGTTGTTCGGATTTGCATTTTTCTAAAAATGGCCACCGTTTTTGTGACCGATCTTAACAATTGTACGTGATCATATGAACATGTGTCACATGTGTGTTGACTGTGGAGGCTACTTGTATAATCTATTGTGGTAATATTTTGGTTTGATTTGACTACAGACGTGCAACTTGGGGAAAGTTTCAAAAAAGTTGGAAAAGTTGTGGGAATATCAGGAAAATTACTTAGAAAATAAAGAAAACTTTTATTTTGAAAACGGATAATTACGACCACCATTTTGGCTGGAAATTTCCGAACATGTTGGCTGTACTTGTTTGATGAAACGTCACTTTTGTCACTGACATATCTAATCCATATCGTATCTAGACGTAATATTTGAAGTTCGAATCGGGCCGTATGTACCTAATGTCGCAGTGCTAAAAATATTGTTTGTCGTAGAATATCTAGGTTTTATACATAAATTACATAATATATACGACATTTTTGCTAGTATAGTGTCCAACATACTTAAATAACTAGCCGTATTTTTACACAAAGTTATGGTTATATTTTAGTTATAATTATTTAAATATACCTACAATGGCGCAATAAAGCAATGCTTTAAATTACTGTAATTATGAACCATCATAAATAACTCAAATTGGGTTTTACCAGATTTAAATGTAATTAAATATGTATGGCTATGAGTAAAAATAACTTGTTAGGTAATCATGTAATAGTAAGATATCTCAATGATGATTTTTCTAGACAAAGAACAATAAAATAATTAGCTGCAGAGATAACTGACCCCCCTTGCATAGATAATTGTTTGCAGGGGATCAGATATCTCTGAAGCTTACTGTCCACTACCTATGGAGTTTCTTATGAACTCACAAGTTTTTTTTTCTGTTTTTTCTTCAAAACATTTATGTTTTCAGGCCACGAAACGTCATCAATTCATTATATTCAATTCTGGTCCTATTTAACGTTTACGTTTGATTTAATTAGTGAAGTTGCTGGTCCTAAAAATATTTTTATAAGAAATGCACAAAGCCTAAAAATAAGTAATAGCCTGTGACAGCCGCTTACCATCAAGTGTATCTATAGGAACCATACACTTGTTTTCCATCGTTGTGGTATAAAAATTGCTTGCGCAAACTGCGCAATAACACATCACATAGGTACCCATAATTATAATTAAAACATAAGCATGTATAATTAACGTGAAATGTAAATTTTGACAGATGGTCCGCCATCTTGCGCCCAAAATGGCCGTTGCCTAGCAACGAGTGCGTAGGCGCAACCTTCCTCATTTGAAAAAGGGCTTAACCGACCGATATTTGAACTAGTAGACGCCATTTTGTTTATTGGGCGTGTAGGAGAACAGGTGTTGTGTGATTTTTTTTTAATCTGAGGGGACGGCGATACGCTTTGAGGATCGATGGGAAGATTTTGAAAGATTACGTTTTTTGTGTGTAGGTATAATGTTGAGAAAATGTATGGGATCACGCTAATGTGGAAAAGGCAATTTGGTGGCCATGTCCCATCCGTGATTTATAGTTTAAAATTGCTATGAGATTTATAATTTTATGCATGCATATATCTATATATGCTTCATGTACAATTGTACAAACAGCAACACTCCTAACTGTACATCGGTGGGGCTTATTACAAAAGGCATAAGGTCCGCCGATGTACATTGTAGTACAGTTAACAGTGTGGGGGATGGTACAGTCAAATAATTTGAGAAGAGAAATGAGTAACTTTGATGGTATGGCGGCGGCTAGATTTCGTGCGACTTTTAATGCCGGATGTACACACTCGTCGAGATTACCCGAGACAAGCCGAGAATCGTCTCGTCTTTCTCCGATGCCGGAACGATGCCGAGACTCTCGGCGAGAGGCTCTCGACGATGTGTACAACCGGCTTGGGGGTTCACACCCTTGATGGTCACGAAATTCCACAGTAGGACTATTCGCGGGAGGAAATTCCTCCGAAACCAAACGTGACCATCCAGGTCCCAAGGACTCTAAAATAAACTTCACCCTGACATGTGTTCAAGATCAAATGTTACATCACAATGCCTGATTAGTCATAGTCATAAGAGTAGGTATACATATACGGTTTAAGATTGGTCCACATGTGCGCAACACTTGCTTGACATCCGTCCCTCGGTAATTCATTTATCGATCTGACGACAATAGTGTGGACATGGCTTAAATTTTAATTAAGTAATCTGGAAATTAAACAGATATTTGGAGTTTAGAACGTTTCTTTTCAATGATCACCCATTTATTTAATAGGACGGTTGGTGCAGTCGCCATCGGATATATCGGAGCGGCTAAGGCGCTCACAAATATCTGAACACGTTTCTATTGTCAGGGCGTTAGAGTGCGTGTTCAGATATTGTGAACACCTTGGCCGCTCTGATATATCTGATGGCGACTGTACGTGAGAGGTTTTGGTATAGGTTCCTAGTTCCTATGCTGCACTGAAATTTGTTTAACATTTTTGTGTAATTGAGTAACACGCATAGAATTTTCGTATTTAAATACATATATTTGTTGCTATTTAAATCATGTTTTATTTTGCATTTGGCGGGAAATACTTCTCTTTTCTCTGTCTTGCCTTAACGTTGCCAGGCAAAGAAAAACTCTTAGCATTAAGTCTGCGTACTGTACTTAAAGCTTTTCTTGTGCTTCATCAAAATCATTAAGTTAGCTAGATTCATTCATAATACTGTGACATTAAATTGGTATAAAGTCATATCCTTATTATGATTTCTCGACGAAAATATGGCAGTGGTAAGTCAACACTCGAAATTGGTGGGTGTTAGAATCGCATGCCTTTACTTTTATTTGTTTTCTATAAAACTTCAAAGCATAATGTTTTTTTCCACTTTACGAGAAGTGCCGCTCGATAAACTAGCAATAGGTATTATTAATTTCTTGAACCTACTATTTTCGAGATTTCAGATGTATAAAAATCCCAAAACAATAACTGAACTTTTTCTTTCTGTGTTTTGTTATAATTATATCCTTCCATTTGACTTTATCTACGTCTCCGATGTTAATGAAAAAAAAATGTTTTCGTGTTTGTTCTTGGTTTATATGTAAGACTAATAGATATACCTCTATAATATGTAAAAATAATTAATGCACCATTCACTAACCCGGGGTTAACTGGTTAAACCTGGAGTTACCATGGTTACCAGTTGTATGTACTCCTAACTTTACCAAAAAGGGCGTTCTTTATCAATGAAGGATCGACTATGAAAATAAACAACCAGTCACAAATAAAGCCAATATATTACAAATTATTCCAAACCCTTATATACAATCCCCATAAACATTTCAATAGCGCGATGTAGAAATCGCCGCTCCCGGTACAGCGCCATCTCGCGTGATATTCGGTAAACGTGTTTAGTATGAAAGTTAACTACGGAAGTATGGACGCGAACACCAGTAGAGTTTTGACACGGGGTTCACGGTTTAACAGGTTAACTCCTAGTTAGTGGTATGGTGCAAGTGGCAGATGACGTCCTTAAAGGGGCGTATTTACCCTAGGGCCATCCGGGCCATGGCCCACCGCGCCAACCCCCGGGGGCGGCACATGCCGCCCCTAGCGGATTGAATTTTGTTTTTCTTCCTTGAGTTCTGGGGCGGCGAAACGTGCCAATGCCCGGGGCGCCAAATTTCAAAATACGCCCCTGCGTCCTTTTCTAGGAAGTAATAAAGGTAGTTGCAAGAGAATCTTTGAATATAACGACAAGTACTTTACATAATATAGTCAATCAGCATACTTATTGCTTAATCACGACAATTTCTGTGAATCGCGTTTTAACATACAAACCTCATCATCATCATCATCATTTCAGCCTATATACGTCCCACTGCTGGGCACAAGCCTCCTCTCATGCGCGAGAGGACATACAAACCTATTTATTGAGAATTCTCACCCGATTTTCCCACTGTCAATGTTTCCTCCCAGTCACTTCACCAACCATAGTATGTACAGAACACCCGATAAAGGAAGTCAACGGATTATTAACTGTCAAACAATCAAATAAACCATTATCATACAATACAATTTTAACAAACTACATGATTGACGTTGACAGACGTTTTGGCGAAAACAATGCAACCAAGTCTAATACATAAGAGTAGTTCAATACAAAATGGAACTGAAGTGACACCTCACCAGTTTTTTTAAGGTAGATAAGGTAAAGGGTAAGTTGTGCTAGTAGTTAATATGAGAATATACGTGGAATATACCTTACATTTTTAACTCGGGTCACATTCAAACTCGTTTTATGAGAATTCTAGGGAAAAAAACATATACCGAATTTCGCTCCTACGAAACTTCATGAAATACATTTTCTAAATCTTTTTTTAATTATCTTCGTTGTTATATTTAAAAACAAGCACTCATAATGTATCTAGAAAATCCTTGATTCGTTAGTGGCACGAAATAGGAGACACACGTAAAATAAAATGACCGCTATTTCGTGAGTCGATTTATTGCAATTTTAAGGTATTTCTATGCATATAATCAATATTTTTTCTTATCAAATCAATTACTAAGGAACCCACAGAAACACTCCCAAAAACTTTTATTCGGATGGGTTTAGCTTTTCCTTCCTATAAGCTTAACAAGTGAGAGCGCGCACCTTACGCCTAAAAAAAGTGCACGCATACAACACAGCTGTTCGCGGCCGTCTGACAGTTTCGACCGTCGTATTACTCTCAGTTTAATCACTAAAATATTGGTTATTATTTTATTGAAGAGATTAAATAATACAGATTTTTTTCATATGTATAATTTTAATAAAAAATATTTCAATTCCTTATATTTGCGCCAGAAACAAAACTAACGAAATAACGTACTTACACGAACTTGGGGCCCGTTACCTTATTCACACTACACTTAACTTTTGTGGAGCAACACGGTATTTTACCTTTTACCTACATAGTTACTTACTTATTTTACCTTTTACCTACATAATTATTTACTGTTACACAGTGTTACTCCGCAAAAGTTAACTGCGATGTGGATGCACCTTTATACCCACATTAAAGCTTTATTTCTGGTATCATTATAATTAAAATATAAGTAAGTAGTTAGCTTCACATTTATTTATTTCCCAAGTAGTTTTTCATCTTTCGGCGTGTTGCGGATACACAGTTACACACACACACACACACACACAAACATTGTTTTTGCGCGATGATGTAATGTTGCCGAATCTTGACTTATTGCTATTATGATTTAAATGCTCGCAGATTAACTTATGGAAATGTTCGTTAGGCCGTCTGTTACACCGCGTCGCGATTTAATATTGTTGTAAGATTTTAGTAGTTACTGAAATCCTTGACTTATCTAAGTAGCTAAGTACTACATTTGACTTCATATCCGAGATCAATAATTTATCGTTCAGGTAAGACGGTAATAAAATTAGATTAATATAACGGATCGGAATAAATACCAAATCGCTGTAGGTACGATAATCAAATTATAGGCTACGGTGATCAGGAGGACAAATTGAAGTACCTACTTATAGTTTTGTGCCAGTGAGCTATGTGTGCTTATTAATGTGTATAGACGGAACTACTACACTGCTAAAAGGTTGCACACTTGTAGAAAGTTGGCACGAACTATACTTGTATTCGAAGGCCCCTTTATTTGTAGGTATACATACCCTATACACCTATACCTAACAATACACATATACACATACATACACACAACAAACATACATACTATAATCGTATATAAATCGTCTTTGGCAACATTTCGACTTGATTCTGTTTTAATATATGAACACATACGTGGGCAGGGCAGGGCTTTGCACAATCTGTCTTTAATATTGGCCTGATAACACAGAAAACTTATTATAAATGGTATTTGTCTATTGCAAGTCTTGTAGATATACTGAGAAAATTTTGTTATTTGTTATATCGTCGTTGAGAATGCCAAATCCGTTATGTGCACGATTTTTGATTGACAAATAGTTACCTAGCAACAAAATACATAAGGTATTAATTAATTTGATTAAAATCGCGCACATACCGTATTTGGCATTCTCAACGACGAATTATACTTTTGTGTTTTCTACTGTACAAGTAAAACTAAATCGAAAGCTTTGTTACGCGACGGTGTGAGAGGAGGAGGTATGGTGATGTTGACAGGCACTTGGGTAGTAGGTATTATTAGCATTCGGAGGATCGTGAGGTCAAGTCCGAACCGTGCTTATCATACTCAAGACAAGAGGCTAAAGCTTGGTTACGCGACGGTGTGAGAGGAGGAGGTATGGTGATGTTGACAGGCACTTGGGTAGTAGGTATTATTAGGATTCGGAGGATCGTGAGGTCAAGTCCGAACCGTGCTTATCATACTCATGACAAGAGGCTAAAGCTTGGTTCCGCGACGGTGTGAGAGGAGGAGGTATGATGATGTTCACAGGCACTTGGGTAGTAGGTATTATTAGGATTCGGAGGATCGTGAGGTCAAGTCCGAACCGTGCTTATCATACACAAGACAAGAGGCTAAAGCTTTGTTACGCGACGGTGTGAGAGGAGGAGGTATGATGATGTTGACAGGCACTTGGGTAGTAGGTATTATTAGAATTCGGAGGATCGTGAGGTCAAGTTCGAACCGTGCTTATCATACACAAGACAAGAGGCTAAAGCTTTGTTACGCGACGGTGTGAGAGGAGGACGGATGATGATGTTGACAGGCACTTGGGTAGTAGGTATTATTAGAATTCGGAGGATCGTGAGGTCAAGTTCGAACCGTGCTTATCATACACAAGACAAGAGGCTAAAGCTTTGTTACGCGACGGTGTGAGAGGAGGACGGATGATGATGTTGACAGGCACTTGGGTAGTAGGTATTATTAGGATTCGGAGGATCGTGAGGTCAAGTTCGAACCGTGCTTATCATACACAAGACAAGAGGCTAAAGCTTTGTTACGCGACGGTGTGAGAGGAGGAGGTATGATGATGTTGACAGGCACTTGGGTAGTAGGTATTATTAGCATTCGGAGGATCGTGAGGTCAAGTTCGAGTTGCTTATTCAAACCTGCTTATAGGGAAGCCATGATTACATGTAGGTGGGTAGAACCAGTGAGAAGAAAATTTATGTTTTAGTAACCCCTAGCGTTATTTTAATATGTTTCGTATTATAGTTCCCAGATATTTTATTTATTTATTTTATTTTAAGCTTTATTGCATATTATAACAAATAAAGTACAAATGGCGGACTTAATGCCTAAAGGCATTCTCTACCAGATAATAAATATATCGAACTCATGCACTAATCGGTAAAAAAGGCACATAAATTACTAAAGGCACTTAAAAAAACTATTGGTTATTTCGCAGAAAAAACTTTAGTAGGCAGCTTACCTGTAAGTAAACACCTATCATTTTTATGCGTGAATTAAGTTTGCTATATCTATTCTTGTATAATAAATATGTGGTCAAATGCATACAACTAAGGGCTTCTTTTCTAATAGAGGTTTCGACATTATTTCCGTTGTGGCATAGCAACTTACTTAGTACCTATATAAAATAAATCAATACTAAGAATTTTCAATTTTAGTAAGAGGCATCGGAATAACTTCGAAAATGGGATAATTTTGAAAATCGCAAATAGCAAGACGAATCTTTTTTGTACATCATCTCCCGCCTGACGGTAAGCGGTCAACGTACCCTATGGACTCCTACGCCTGCAACTGCGCGTCGCCTTCTTAACAACATTGCATAAGTGTCTGCAAATTTAGGAATTGATAGATTAGGCTATAAGATGCTTTAAGTTTAATATATTATAATATTTAGGAATAATAAACATAGTTTAGTTCTCGGGACTTTTCTCGGGGAGCTGGGGCGTCGCCTGCAGCAGAGGGGTCTCGACCCTCGCTCCGGATCGTTCCTAGCGCAGAGGTTGTCCATCGCGGTTCAACGCGGTAACGCAGCAAGTGTGATGGGCACCTTTGCGCCGGGGGCGATGCGGGGTGGGTTATTTGATTAGTTTTTATAGGTTAGTTTGGGTTTAGTTGTAATTTATAGTTTTAGAGTTTACTGATAGTTTATTTCTTAGTTCTTAAGTGAAATTGACATTAATGTAATTTGTACTGTAATCATCTGACTTGAATAATAAACGATCTTTGGGTTTAGTTCTAGAAAATTAGCTAATTAATTAGAGAAATGAAGTAGCATAAATTAGCATGTAGAAATATCAATAAGTAGCATAAATTAGCATGCAGAAATAAAAATAGAATTATCAAGACACGCGCAATGAAAAACCCGGCCACATGCGAGTCCGACTCGCGCACGAAGGATTCCGTACCATTATGAAAAACGGCAAAAAATCATGTTGTATGGGAGCCCCACTTAAATATTAATTTTATTCTGTTTTTAGTAGAAATACATCATCTGTGAAAATTTCAACTACCTAGCTATCACGGTTCATGAGATACAGCCTGGTGACAGACATACAGGTGAACAGACGGACAGCGGAGTCTTAATAAAAGGATCCCGTTTTTACCCTTTGGGTACTGAACCCTAAAAAGCGTAAGTATTGTCATTTTTTACCACATTTTGCAACACGTGTATGCTCTAATGATTGTGTAGTTTTTTTACAAGCACAAAAACGCGTCGATACGACAACTTGACTTTATTTGGAGGTGAAAAAAGGGTTAATTATATAACAATGATAATTAGTAATTTTAAACAATCATACTTATTTTTTTCAAGCCGTTCATTTCAGTTAGAATTACAGATATTTTCAACCGTTTACCTATAGGTAAGAGTTACACATACGTTACTAGCCGCCGCCATACGAAAAATAGTACCTACAGTCACCATCAGATATATCGGAGCGGCCGAGATGCTCAAAAATATCTGAACACGCACTCTAACGCCTTGACAATAAAGGCGTGCTCAGATATTTGTGAGCGCCTTAGCCGGTCCGATATATCTGATGACGACTGTACTAGACATAGATATAAGTTACATTGTTTAAGTTTATGCCAAGTTTGCATGTAGGTACAGTCGCCATCAGATATATCGGAGCGGCCAAGGTGCTCACAAATATCGGAACACGCCTCTATTGTCAGGGCGTTAGAGCGCGTGTTCAGATATTGTGAACACCTTGGCCGCTCCGATATATCTGATGGCGACTGTACATAGTTTTAAGATGAGAGGGTAACTTCGATTAGTACCGACTCTCTAATAGATAGGTAGTGGATAAATTCACAGCATCAACCACGATATATAGGCTAGGTATAGAGCGGTGGTGGCCGAGTGAGCGGTGGTGGCCGAGTGAGCGGTGGTGGCCGAGTGAGCGGTGGTGGCCGAGTGAGCGGTGGTGGCCAAGTGAGCGGTGGTGGCCGAGTGGATATGACGTCCGACTTTCAATCCGGAGGTCGCGGGTTCAAATCCTGGCTCGTACCAATGAGTTTTTCGGAACTTATGTACGAAATATCATTTGATATTTACCACTAGCTTTTCGGTGAAGGAAAACATCGTGAGGAAACCTGCATACATCTGCGAAGAAATTCAAAGATGTATGTGAAGTCCCCAATCCGCATTGGGCTAGCGTGGGGACTATAGCCCAAGCCCTCTCGCGCATGAGAGGAGGCCTGTGCCCAGCAGTGGGACGTATATAGGCTGAAATGATGATGAATGATAACCACGATATGTCGTACCTTTCAAACGGTTCTTTGTAACTATAACCACAGAATAAATAATAGTACTAGGTACAGAAGACTCACTCTCTAACAAAACGCGTCTGTTACGACCAGGACAGATATGGCCGCTAGGTGGCGACAGCGCCACGCGCGGCTTATGGCTTTCCCCAAAATTGGGGCGGAACGGATGTACTTTTAGCATTGATATAGAATAAGAACTGGATACCCAATCAGCCGCAAAAAATGGCCCCGCAAAAGTAACGTTAAAACAGATCACGCGTTACTTTTTCGTTTAGTCTTGTATGGACCGCTCAAATGTGAAGTTGTCAACAATGTCGTAAAATGGTCGTGAAAATATGCAAAAACAACAAAGATAAAACAAGGAAAAAGCATGGAATGCATTTCTTTCGGTTAGTTCTTTGGATAGCATTACATAATTTATGTAATCTGGTGGTAATTTCATGGTTTTGAATAAATTATTTTGTTAGTCCCAAAGAAGGGATGTGAAGGAACAAAAATCTAATGAGTCGATGTGAGGTCAATACTTTTTTATTTTTATATGGAATTCATAAGATATAATATTATGTTTAAATTCAAGATTTCCAAGAAAACCTATGCGACGTGCAGAGTGGACTGCTATTATAGCAAGAGATAGGGGTGATGCAGTTTTAAACAAGGCAAAACGGCACTTGTGTGTTCGGCCCATTTCCCTGTTTCCGACATATACACGACCAATAAGGGCTTACATCGACTAACTGTAAATGCTAAACCTGTCTGAACACAGTGACGACCACAGGATTTTTTTGATAAAGACCATAACCAATCAGTACCAGTTAGGGTTGCCAGATCGAAAGGCGCTATTATCGGGAAAAAATATAAATTTTTCGGGATTTTGGGACTTAAGTCGGGGAAAAAAAACATTCAAATTATAGTAATTGTATTAAAAACAACGATATTTTACATTATTGGCACTACGTCAGCTGCTCTGTCCATAGACGTTTTTAAATTAGAATAGTATACATTCTTTGAGATCTTGAGTCGCTCGCTCGCTCGCTCGACGACAGTTCGGAACTTGAAATTATTGTTTCATAACGTGAAGCTGGTTTTCGGGACAATTTTCACTTTGTCGGGAATCGGGAACACATGGTAAAAATCGGGAGAATCCCGCTAAATCCCGGCCATCTGGCAACCCTAGTACCAGTAGCGACCTGAATGTCCCCGTGCACTATATTGCAAAGAACGAAAGTGCGAAGAGTATTATATAGATCTAAAATACACAGTTATTTAATAAATTGAATTTATTTCAAGGAAAATAGTATTTAAAGACGTATACTTAGTTATTAAAAATAAATTTGTTTTATGATAACTTACACGGGTTGTTACCATGAATTAATTTTATTTGAACTCCCGATCAAATTAAATTAGTTTAATTTATTACTTTGGTTTTTCTGTACAGTAATACCTATTAAAATGTACCAAAGGGACTCCATTCGTTCATTATTCTCGTTTGACGTTGTTTGACGTAAATACAAAGGTGAAGTTACGTTTAGTGCCATCGGACTTAAAGTTTAAACAGTGTTGGTAGTAATGTTTACAAATTTGACACTTAATGCTTACGGCAGTAAGTTCTTTTCCGTACAAAACATTTATCTTGACTCAAAATTTACGTAAGCGTTTTTATCATCAATGCAAATTTGCCGCTAATGTCATTCTGACCCACATTTTGTTGACGTTTGTGTTCCGCTCTGTGTGTCTATTTCTAATATTAAGTCAGTGACTTTTAGCTACCTGTAGCAAAGCGACGAAATCGCGGAGTGAGCCACGCCGCCTTAGCAACAGCGTTTCGTCAGTTTAATTCTTAGTAATAAAATAATCAATGTAATGATTTAATACCTGTTTGCCAAATTTAATTAAAAAAGGACGTATATTCTTAAGTGAAGCAAAGTCAGTTACGACGTTTTTAAAGTGTTTGTCAGTAGACTCAGTAGTACCTACGAGTAAAGTGAAGGCGTCAATCATATATACGGTGCAAAAAATTGGTCATAACATGTGAAGTCATGTAGTTAATGTATGTTTTAATCTGCCAATTGAAACTTAAGTACCTACCTATGTTGCTATGGTGAGAAGGACCCTGATAAATTGGTGAATTTATGGTGAATAGAGCAAATTTTATGTACGGTCATCATCATTCTCTTGCCCTTTTCCCATTCACTTGGGGTCGGCGCAGCATGTCTTTCTCTTCCACACCACACCTCTCTGGCACCCGTTGTCTCATCATTCACTTGCGTTTGTTTCATATCATCTCTCACACAGTCCATCCACCTTTTCCTCGGTTTTCCTTTCCTCGTACTTCTCTCCACATGACTTTCATCCCTCCGCATCACATACCCTACCATGCTAGGCGATTCATAGTAACACGGAAATAAAATTCCTTGACTATACGTAATCAATAGTGTAACCATTTAGCAATTTAGACTAATCGAAATATCTTCCATGTTTTTCATTATTAACTAGAGTCACACACAACACAGACAACCCATCTTTTTCACTATCTGGACATATATGGCACTCTAGTCAATAATGTAAAACATGGAAGATAATTCGATTAGTTTAAATTACCCTGCAGTCTAAATTGCCCCCTGCATCTTAGTTCAACTTTTAGAAGCTAAATCTGGCTCCATCTTACCTTAAAAAGGTATGTGCACGCATTTGTTAACATTGTGGATTTTGGGATACCATTGTCTATGCACCCTTTTTCAGGTAGGTGACGTTTGCTATCTATTAATAAAAAATACACTAATCCTAATCCTTTAGGAGGTTTATTATGGGCCATCTTTATCCTCTAATCTGATCCCCGTTAATTATTATATTTTAATTCCAGTTTTATCTAAATATTGCAAACACGGATAATTTTACAAAATCGGATACTTCTTGAATATTTTTCTGTAAATTCTTTTCCGAAAGTCGTATTCTGATTGTGATTCATAACCTGTTCTTACAATCGGAATACGATTTTGGTTACTATTAGCTACGTATCAAAAGTACGTACTTACCAAATTAATTCTATTCGTTTTTAGAAGCAGCAAAGGAATTGTGGGTAGGTACTGTACTAAAAATAAACCAATTAGGAACTTTAAATAAACTAAAAATAAACCAATTATAAATGTGAAAGTTTTTTTTCAACACACCAGCTCGGAATGGCTTACTTTGCACCTCAAAAACTGATAGCAAAGTTCCATTTTATTCACATGTGAGGCAAAGTAATCAAATGCAAATTTTGAGTTGTTTTCTTATGTTTGCTGGTAGAATTAACTTTTAAATGATGATTTTGGATGATAAATATTTAATAACATTCATTTGGATTTGATTTGGTTTGATTTTGTTTGATATTTTACATTTAATATTTGCTTCGGGTTGGTGTGGTGAAAAATTTTGTGTTTCACTCGGGGGCAAATTTTAAGGGTTAAACCCTCGTGCTTTGAAACCTTCGCGACGCTCAAGAGTCCATTTTTCGAACCACTCGCCACGCTCGTGGTTCAATTTTGGAATCTTTCGCTTGCTCGGGTATCAATATTAGCACGAGCGGTTAAACAACAACATTGTCCCCTTGTAAAACAAATAACTAATGTTTGTTCCTCATTTACGCAAAAATGGTGAACAGATTTCAATTAAATTTTAAACAAATTTTATCTCTGAGAAAAAGGCTCAAGATACTTTTTATCTCCCGAGATTCATTCGCTATGAGGATTGCAATTTTGAATACTTGTATTGGCGTCGGCGAGACGCACAATAACTAAAATTTAACATCATTCAGATATAATTCTGATGTCAGTGTACGTTCGAATTGCCCTGTTAAGGGGCCCACTGATTAACAGTCCGCCGGGCGGTATCGGCCTGTCAGTTAGACCAAAATTTTGACAGTTCTGAATAACTGACAGGCCGATACCGTCCGGCGGACTGTTAATCAGTGGGCCCCTTTATAGACAGACGCAGTCGCGGGTAGAGGCTAATAGGTACCTAATAATCCAACCGGAATAAATCGATCGTTACTTCATCAATTCAAAGTTCATCTTCCTCAGTGGGTATTTAATTTAGGCATGAACTAAGATTAGGTATGAATTAGTCGAGTGCGGCCTTGAGCTTCGATGAGCACAATAATTCATCTTGTCACGACCTCTGCATAAGTTGCTAAAATAAGTTAAGCTATCTACACACCAAGGGCCCTGTATACAATGGACCAGCATTCTGGCGAATTCGCGTTCGTAGTTTTTAAAAACAGATGGGTGTTTGACGCCAATGTCTATCTGTCTGTGGCATCGTGGATTTCAAACGGAGGATGGATTAATTTTCATGAGGTTTTTTGACGCGAATGCGAGTTTCTGGATTATACCTGCCATGATAATTATTAAAAACCTTTTTTTAATTATTTTTTTATATTTTTCAGACGACGTTGCGAATTTCGGCACGAACAAAACGCGCGCAAGTCTAGACATAGCTTAAGAGTTTAGTTTGCATACAAGTCTTTATCAGAGATTGACTTGATATAACAAGATATACATATAATATGTAACCGGCGGTATTTAATACCGGTATTTTAGTTTTGTATTCAAGATCTGATCACGCGGATCACGTGTTATTTGAGTGTTAAGTGACCGTATACCGAAATAGAGGGGGGACAGAATAGGATTTTTTTTTTACAGTATAGGGTATTTGACCGTAAATATTTAAAATAAATTATTTTACACCAATAGCAAGAAATAAAGCACCAGGAGATTAATAGAGAAACGTAGACATAGACAGCAGTTATTTTTAGACACAATTTCTATTTTAAAACCCGTATAAAACAATAAAGAGTAAGTCATTTGAATGTGACGTCACATGCTAGTGTTTCATATACATTCCATAATAGCAAATCGTTTTGACAGTTCGAAAAAAGAAACTGATTTGACTAGTAGACTATACCCTATTATAGATGGTCAAGCAAATCTTGTCAGTAGAAAAAGGCGCGAAATTCAAATTTTCTATGAGACAATATCCCTTCGCGCCTACATTTTTCAAATTTGCCGCCTTTTTCTACTGACAAGATCTGCTTGACCAACTATAATAATGCTAGTTATGTTACTCTTGTACAACATTACACGATAAATTCTTAAAAAGTCTTCAATCAAATTTAAGAGCCAACGGGAGTGGTCATTTCTCCATACAAACGTACTCCTCGTTTTCCTCCGTGGTTTTTGAAGCTAGAGCAATGATTTTTTCAACACAGATTAATATTGTCAATATCTGTGTCGGACCGTTTTGCTTTTTTTGATATTTTTGTTTTTTAAGCCCTTCAAAAATGGCCAAAATGGCCTAATTGACTATGCCGCAATGAGAGGCGTGGCATTCAAAACTGATATCAATTAGCCAAAAAAGCAAAACGGTCCGACACAGATAATTTCATAATCATTTAGATTTCCAAATTTGGTTACGTTTGGTTAAGTTTTGGAGGAGGAAACAGAGGAGTAACCTCGATTTTTGAGATTTTTACGCAGGATTTTTCGCCTTGTCCTTATCGCACTACTTTTAGGTGCCGCTTCCGTTAGCGAGACGGGTATATTTACCTAAAATGTTTAAAACTCAGCTCCTGTTTCGTCTTATGAGCACACTAAGGAAATAGTACTATAACACAAAAGATACAACATAAAAACTTGGAAAGGGAGTTAAATTGATTAATAACATATTTCGACTTTTTTACCCTAAATTTACAATTTATGAAACGCTTGTAAATAAGTGTAATAAAATAAGTCGCATTTATAAATAAATATGTAAGAATGTTTTTAAGAACGGAGCTTTTGACCCCCCCTCCCCTAAAATCATCCAAAAATCATGCTTCGAATGACCCCGTTTCCTCCTACTACGTCATGCTACCATCATCCGATGTCCAGACCCCCCCCCCCCCCCCCTAATTTGAAATAACGTAATTTACGAATAGCCCCAAAGAGCTGATAAACCAAAAAGACCACTAATAGGTAAATTTATTATACTACAAAAACATAAGTTTAAAGGAAACTACAAAAGAAAAACTGATATCAATAATATAAAATACAAACGAACCAACATTATTACGTAAAGATGTGTCTAAAAACAAACAAAAGTAAAACCAAACGCCATCCAAGTTAAAACTAACACGAGTTTACATAAAACAGCAAAAAACGGAATACATTAAAAGGTCAAGCTATCAAATGACATAATAAGGCAATAAACAGTTAGTCGACTCACGGATTTGAATAAAAATTGTCTCAAAACCTGTTAAAGGACAAATAAACACAATGACCCAGATTTCTTTTAACAAAAAACTATTATAAAAACTGGCAGCAGTTCTAGCAAAAACGGTGTTTTTTGATACGTAGCGTACAAAAAAGGAATGGTTTAGAGAATGAACATTATTGTTTTTGCTAGTTGTGTGGATGATAATGAAAGTTTGCTTCTTGCGATGATTGAGACAAAAAGTACGCAGTGAGAGTAATTAATACTGGATATGACACCATATCTAACATATGGACGCTGTAGTGCAAACTGTCGAATTTTCTCAAAAGATTACGCTACTATTCTTCTTCTTCTTGATCGGGACACTCTTGACAGAGCGGTCGTGGTCATCAATGGAAGTCTCCCTTTGTGACACGTTTGAGGGCGCGCATCCACTCCTCCCTGACGTCTGCGCGTTTAGCGCATTCGTGCAAGGGGCCGTCCATTGCTGCCTTTATTTGGTCAGTCCACCTCATGGGCGACCTTCCTCGCGCTCGGGTACCTTCTACTCTGCCCTGCACCACCAGTCGCTCTATGGATACATCTCCACGTCGAAAAACGTGTCCAAGGAAGGTGACGCTACTATAGGTACTCCTTATTAATTGCACACCCCAATTATCAATGGAGAAGAATATAATACAGAAAGAAAACAGAATCAAAAGTAGAGGTAAACTACAGACAGTCTCATCGCTAAAAAGTACAATATATGTACTTCTAAATACATATTATTTCGTAACCCAGCGGTTCTCAAACTTTTTTGGCGACGTAACCCTTTTGGAAAGCAAAATATTTGACCGAGCCCCAAATTAAAATTTTCGTTTGTCAAATTAACTGTGGACCAGAGATATAAAGGAGAGCTGGTTATTGATTTGTTTTCGCTTTTTCATGCGGAGCCCCCACACTCTGCCAGAGGCTTTGCGGGGCCCTAAGGATCCGCGGAGCACACTTTAAGAACGGCTGTCCTACCCTACTAGCGTTCATTGAAGTTAGAATTGAAATAGTTGAATATACAAAAATCAAATAAAAAATACCACTAATTGGAATGGGCATACCTCGGTTTAATCCAACCTTTGTGTAGCAAAATACGATGGAAAATTTAAAAAAAATCACCGTCTCGGACAAAGGTCTTCGAGCCAAATGATCGCAAGTTCGAATCTTGCCCATAGCTCAATTCGAACTTTAAGATACGTCAGTTAATCGATCTAGAAACGATATGGATTAGATATGTCAGTGTCAAATGTGACGTTTCTTGAAACAAATACGTCACTTTTGACACTGACACATCTAATCCATATCGTTTCTAGATCTATTAATTGACGTATCTTAAAGTTCGAATCGGGCAGATAGACCCATTGCGCCAACTTACAGGGTGATCCCTGTATAAAAAGCGTAGTGCTATTTTCACGGTGAAGTCAGGCACACATAATTGAAATTCAATTTAGGGAAAAAAACAAATTATTTTATTAAATATTTTGATTTGTTTTTTAAGTAGTCACATTACTACATACAATCCACCCGTCGCCACGTTGACGGACTTGGTCAACTTTTCTTTAGTATATGGCAACTATTTTTATTTCATCCACCTATATACCATTAAACGAGCAATTCTTGTTTATATATATATATATGTATATATATATGTATATATTTCGGAGATCACAGAAAAGGCTAACGATTTCGATGAAATTTGCTATATGGGGATTTTCGGGGGCGATAAATCGATCTAGCTAGGTCTTATCTCTGGGAAAACGCGCATTTTTGAGTTTGTATATGTTTTCCGAGCATAGTTCGGTCTCCCAGATATTTGTGTTGTGTGTGTCACAGTAACAGTCATGTTTTGAAAACATCACTGTATGAAGTATATCTTTGCAGGCACTCATTCGATTTTATCTTTACAGCAATAAGTTTCGTTACTCTGTTTTTAATACCATCACTTAAATTAAACCATAATATTTAATTTATTCATTGTTAATTGAGCTTTATATGAATATTTATATTAATGTTTGGACTAATAAATATCTTTTTGACCAGTTCCGTAACATAACCAGTTGACAGTCGTAAATTTTATAAACGTGTTTTTATGTGCATCATCATCATACATAGAAGTTTTTGTGGCAATAACGAGTGTTTGAGAAAAAAAACATCGATAAATCTGTTATTTAAAATATGTAACTTCTATTTGCTTTAAGTAAGTTACCGAGAAATTTCAATAATGCAAATCAATTACAAAGCGGTACATAATTTCTTAATTACATATATTTAGTACGAAAAATTAAAACGTAAACTGTAGTATACAGTGCACAGTGCCAAAATAATAGAAAACTACCAATACCGATTGGCTAAAAAAATAATGCATCCCCGTTGCCAGGGAGGTTTTGGGATTATATTGAGCAACTTCTAAAAGGCCACCCTGTATATCAAAAGAGAAGAAGATATCGAACGTGTTGTGTATTTCGCGGTAGTTATCTTATCTCCAAATCTCTTAATTTTTAAAGCCTTGTCGGGACATCTCACTACGGAAACCTGTGTCCGCTTAGCAACCTAATCTCAAGAATTACAGCAGGCGCTCGTTATTACAAAAGCTATCGCCATCTCAGACTCAAAGGATAGGAAGTAAAATATCAAGTCATATTTCGCAGTTAAGGATGACTCACGTTAGACCGGCCCGGGGCCGGGCCGGGGCGTCCGACACTTCGTTTTATATGAAGGGTGATCGGTGATCACGTGATGCTTTCTATAGAAAACGAAGTGTCGGGCCTGGCCCCGGGCCGGTCTAGCGTGAGTCATCCTTTACTCGTATAACTTCGAGAACACGATCCTGGTTTGAACCCAATACCACTGGTTCAACAACCGCACGCTTAGCCGCTTGGTTACTACCGCCTCTCGTTTTTATAATGAGATTTTATACTATGATTATAACACGTGTATGTGACTATTGTCTATTGCCGTTTGTACCTCCCACTGTCAATTTTGCATCGATGATCAAATAAATCTCTGTACACTCATCATCTTCCTCGCGTTATCCCGGCATTTTGCTACGGCTCATGGGAGCCTGGGGTCCGCTTGACAACTAATCCCATGATTTGACGTAAGCACTAGTTTTTACGAAAGCTACTGCCATCTGACTTTCCACTGGTGAAAAGTGTCCACATTCGTCATATACATCAGCCATGAGGATACGACAAGGAAGAAGGAAGGAGCTGTGAGCTGTAGACCTTGTAAGCATAACTTAAAATTGAATAAATATAATGGCTCATTTAAAAAAAATTCAAAAACTGAATCGCCAAAAATTATTTAATCATCGAACTTGCTCACAACATTTCACGAGAATAGAGGAGAACATCCGAACATACGAAAGCATTTTTGCACAAGTTGAAACGGAGACCTTCGCTTACGCTCGGTCAATAAATGCGAAAGTTACTCTGTCTGGCTGTCTGTCTGTTAACTTTTCACGCCTAAACCGCTGAACGGATTTCAATTTGGCATGGAGATAGTTTGAGGCCCGAAGAATAGGATATTTTTATCTAGCAACATCATCATCATCATCCCATGCCGAAATCGCGGGTAGAGGCTAGTCTAGATTTCTAGAATAAAACTATACTTAATATACAACTCTGTGTATTAGCGAAAACCGCATATATATTGCCTAAGTACGTTCCGAGCTAATTTAAATAGAAAAGAGATCAAATCAGCGGATTTATTCGATTTAATTCAATTTTCTTTTATTTGAGTAGCAATTTTTAGGGCATTCAAATTAAGTAGCTACTTATTCACACTTAAAAATTTCAATGTTATTTTTTTTTGACATTGTATATGTTGCAGTCCAAAGTGTGAACTGGTCAAAAGAACTTTTAACCGACAAAAACAGGCAAAACTGCTTTTGACTGAGCATGTTGGTCAAAAGTAGTTTTACCTGAAAATCATACCTATTTCTGGCAGCAGTTTCGTTTTTAGGGCGTAGCAAAAGAAAAATAACCCTAACCTACCTATCTCTGGTAACAGTTTCGTTTTATGCGCGTAGCAAAAAAAAAATTACCCTAACCTATCTATCTCTGCGAGTACTTTTGACTGATAGTAACAGTCACAATTACTATTAACCAATGATTTTCAGGTAAAACTACTTTTGACCAACATGCTCAGTCAAAAGCAGTTTTGCCTGTTTTTGTCGGTTAAAAGTTCTTTTGACCAGTTCACACTTTTGACTGCGACATATACAATCACGGAATTTAACAGCTAAGCCATTTCGGGTTTACCTTTCTTTTGACTTTTTACTTAAGTTTTTAACACTAAAATATCTTGAATAATGTACCAACTGTACTCAAAAATTGAAGTGACTGTACCTAATAGTTGTGTCCATCATGCTTAAACCAACGGAATAAAATTAAACCGTTCAAACAAAACCTAATTGAGTTTGAAGACAAACAGACTACCGCACTACCCCGTAAAAAACCAAAACAAACAATAGAAAAGTCAAGCAACACTTCAAACGCGGAAAAGATCCGGAAAAACCGAACGTAGCGTAGGTAGCTTCGCGACTATGCGTCAGAGTCTACCTTTCAATTCCAAAATAACCTAAAATCTACTTTCAAATGTCAAAGGAAAATGAACCTACAGTGTTAAGCGTTAAAGCTCATGTTAGAACGGCATGGGGTATGAATTAGGGCATTATCAAACAGTGTGATGTAATACGTGCCCGCCACAAGGTCAGCATAGACCGAAAATCAGGTTTGCCCCCCTCCCGCGCTGGCTGCGCGTGAGACGGTGTGCGTTGTGATGGTTAGGCTTGATGGGTTTTTAATATGTATTTATTTTTGTATACGTACTCCGTTTTTACACGCTAAAAAGGCGCATTATTACCGGGAGTGTTGACGGACGAAGGAGTAGAGGGCGTGCACCCAGTAGATGGTCAGATGTGGTCCAAAGTATTACCCACACTTCGCTCCAGGCAACGATTCAGATGGCCGAAGATCGAGAGGCCTGGAGAGCAGTGGTAGGAAGAATTTCAGACTCAGATTCGTTTTTAGTATGAGAAATAATTCCGCAGATATAAAGATTGCATGAGGATTTTTATTTTTATCGAGCACTTTAAGCGGCATAATAATGAAATAATCTCAACTGCCTGTGCCTGTATTTATTGATAAGGCCGTGTTGTACGGTTGCGTTCGTGGCCCATTAAATGGTCTCGCCGCGAAGACCAGCGCTGACTTTAGGGTTAGAATTATGCTGAGGTGGAACCATTTCGTGGTAAACTATATGTTTAAAATATACTTTTTTGTAATACGTTCGTATGAAATTTAGTTTTAGTTTGCCATGAATAAATGAAATTATTCTTCTTATTCTTATTTAAACATATGCACAGTGCATACACAAAAATAGAAGTCAAACTTATAACACCCCTTTTTGTGTCGGGGGCTCGAAAACCGCATATATCGCGTTTGTTGGATTATAAGACTTACCTATAAATTATAATAATGTTATTTGTTTAGTTGTAATTTAATTTGTTAATATAAAGCTAAACGTAACGTATTATGGATTGCTATTTCAAACAATAATATTTTTATATAACAATGTTATTTTGTATTAACCATAAGGCATAAGAATAAAGTTTCAATAAACTTTTGATACAATACTGAACTTAAAACCAGTTTTTAAATCTGACAATAGACCATCAACCAAGAATACATTTAAAATGCATAAATAAATAAATATTATAGGACATTTTTACACAAATTGACTAAGCCCCACGGTAAGCTCAAGAAGGCTTGTGTTGTGGGTACTCAGACAACGATATAAATAATATATAAATACTTAAATATGTACATAGAAAACAACCATGACTCAGGAACAAATATCTGTATCATCATACAAATAAATGCCCTTACCAGGATTCGAACCCGGGACCATCGGCTTCATAGGCAGGGTCACTACCCACTAGGCCAGACCAGTCGTCAAAAATAAATACATAAATATAACGCCACCAGCTACAACCATACTAACGCACACCAAGTCTATTTGGAATTCGTCAAAATACTCGACAACGAACTACCACATGGCTGGAGTCATTTTTCATCCGCCCATGTGTGGGTGAACTTGACACACACACATGCTCGCGTGTGTAGGTGCGCTTGCGTCGCTCATATTTTTTGTTAGATCGAAGTTTGCTCTTGAAAGTTTTGTTGCTTCTATGTAAATATGGACAAATGACTACTGCATGTCTATTACAAGCTTCTTTTTCTATCAGTTTATATTTACTAACGTGGTATTTAACTATTAAAACAAAACTTTAAAATCATACCTACTTTTGTTACAGTTCATATTTAGATTATCATTTATGCTAATAAACGAAAATATTTATATTTATGGAAAATTAGTAATAAATCTATGAATAAATCGCTTTATGTCAAGCTCCTAACGCTTACACTAAGATCGATAGATCATTGGACCGGTAACGCCATCTAGGTGAGATGTGTTGAACTACCAAGTTCCACCCACGCATAGTAGATGGCGTTAGGAACACGAATGAAGTGCACCGATGCAGTGTTTATTTTGTATCGCATAATTAAATAATTTATTTCTTTATGGAGTTTGACGGTTTTATTATCATTCCTTTATATCAACTTTAACGTAAAATTATGTTGAATACATTTGTTGTTTATTTGCGTAAAATATTTTACAGTACATAATTATGGTCCTATTTTCCTGCACTAGTGCGTAAAATAGCACTTTTCGTGCGTATGTCAAAAGTTTAAAGGGCCATATGTACTGTAAAACGTTGTACGTTACACGTGCGAATAGGTTATTCGCAACTCGTGTCGAATTTCCTCTTTTCGGCACTTGTATCGTAAATAACTATTAAATTATAATTTATATATTTACAAGAGACATATTAAAGGTCAGATTAGTAAATAAATAAATAAATAAATAAATAAATAAAATGCTCCTTTATTTAAATAGCGCAACAAAAACTGTAGAATCAACTAGGGATCCAGTCCGAATCTCCGGGAGAGTAAAAAGAAGAAATAGGCACTTTAATATAACTTTTAATACGTTTTTACCAATTAATCTACACAGACAAATAACAAACAAATAAAGAAAGAAATGAGTATCATTAATATAATTATTATTTCAGATTTTATTTAGAAAATGGATATACCATACACCATCATTTCTTAAACAAGGTGTGTTTACTTACACAGTTGCAAATAGTACCTACAGATAAGCCCACCGTATCCTTATCAAATGCCAAAATACAATTATTACTAAAAACACATGCTCCGTTAATTAAAGCAACGGAAAATGTCTCGACGTGCACTTTAAGTACCCCAACCGTTTCGCAATGATAAACCTACATGCAACCCAATTAATTACGATAAAAAACCCTAACGGTTCTTCAAAAAAACTCGATGAAACCCAGGAAGATTCCCACACTAGAACTAAGGACAGCAACAGACACATTTGCATACGATCAAATCGTTAATTTTTTAACTCGCCTTTTCTCTTCCTCATGCCCCACAAAAACCTGAAAAGATTCTCCATAATGCGAAGGTATTAAAATAAAAGATTAAGCACACCCATTTGCATACGCTCTGTGAGAAAGGAGTTCCGCAAGGAACTATCCTGGGTCCGCGTCTTAATGTATGCATAAGAGACAATGCCAAAATTGTTTTTATGTTTATCACTCTCTCATACAAGCGGTTTTTTCGCTATTTGTTTTTTACTTTTAACTTCGCACGAATATTTGCATATCCAGTTTGGGTCCCTTTAAATTTGCGTACTATTTTGCATATAAAAGTTCAAGACGGTCTTCTCGAGTATGTGTGTTTACTTTGAGCTTTATTTTAGAGACAGTGGAATTTTTAATTTCTTTAGAACGGTTAGGGTCAGGTTTTTTTTTCTATAGGAATAATTGCGCGGGATTGTCAGTGTCATTAGTGATGCTTTTGGTATCGTGTGAGCTTTTTTTTGCCTTTTGTGCAAGGTGAATAATTAAATTTGGAAATACTGTCCCCGCGGTTTTTTATCTAAATTAAATCCAGTTCTGATGCGCCAGTCATCGTTCATTGTTTGATGAATATTTAGAAGTAGTTTTGTAAGGATTTTGATTCCGGGTGCTTTATTTTTTATGGAACAAAACATCTGCTTGGTCGTAATTAAAAAAAAACTGTGAGAACGTGGGGATGAGGATGTCCGCATTAAATTAGCAGTTGTTTGTAATCTACCGTTATATAGTAACCGTCATTTAGCTGAATCAGTAATTAGAATTAACTTTAGTCTTCACAACAATTGCTATTGACGGTTGGTTTTCGAGCCGGTGTTTTACGAACAATATTTTTATGACCAATTTGAGCTCTTTTGTGATTATTTGCCATTGTAATTGATTGACAATACCGGTCAAATCTATGACCCAAAGCCAACCCCTGTCAGATTTTCATCAAGCCAATTCCCAATCAAACGATTAGGATAACAATAACACAATTGCTCTTTTTAATAATCGGCACGTAACCCTTTCACAAATATTAAATTTCATCAAAGGGCTTGCGACAATCATAACTGTATCGATCACAATAGCCGATCGACGCGTGCGCCCGATAAAGATCTATAGATCGATTTTGCTATGAAACTGGATATTTTTTGCGGTGACCACGAGTCGCAGTGATTGACAACCTGGTTCCTGTCAGGCCGTCATTTTTAATGTTAATTGTTTCTGGTTTTTCTGCGTTTTCTTTTACCATATTGATTTGTGTTAATTTTCTTTTGCGTTAATATTAATCGATTTTCCGACATTATCTGATGGGTAGTATTATTCAATATGGTGATACATGCCTTTATGAAATATGAAGTTACTTTTCTGATATTTTGTCACATTTCGTTTATTTTGATATTACTTATTTTCTGCGGTTTTCTTCCTTTAGCTGATTTTTTATTTTTATTTATAGGAGGCCAACGAGCAGACGAATCGCCTGATGATAAGCGACTACCGTCGTGTCTAATATTTTTTTCTATATTGTCATGTTTAGTAGCAAAGTGTGTATCAAGTGCAATTTAAATTCCACAATACCTATATTTCAGTACCAACTTTAGTATTTAAGTCGTAGCACCAGATTTAATTTCTTCAAAAATATCACATTCCTTAGCTTTTTTACTTCAATACGTGCAATACCATTAATTGTTTCAATATCACCAGCTGCTTTATCGGATTCGCTACCCTCCGATCCTCAATAGATGTTTTGTCTGTCCGTCCGTCTGGGGTCGCTACCCCTTAGCCTATTATAGGATTATTGGGTATTGATCTATTGTTGGGGGCGCGAAAGGGTTTAAGTACTTCTTGTTACCATTTTTTCTTTTCATTTTTTTTTCTTGAACTCTTTAGTATTGTAGATGTGATGTGGTGAAGTATTGGGTGTATTGATTGTATTCATATTGAGATTTTGGGTGGTATTGAATTGTGTTCGAAGGTAAATAAGAAATTGATGAATGTCTCGAAAGGTGTTATCAGTAAACTAGCGTTTTGGTTTTAAGAAACTATTATTTTATACGTTTTTGTCTATGCTCATTTAGGTGGTAACTTGTCTAGGTTTGTCACGACGTGCATACATATGGTGTACTTGATCTTATTGCTACAATATTTCAGTTAGATTTGGTTGGTAAATTGGCTGTGTCGATATCTTAAGCCTTGACTTCAGGGTTTCTAAATTTGTCTTTATTTTTTTTTACCTTAGTTTATCAAATACTTTAGTAAAATCTTAAGATCCTTTAACCATCCTTCGTTTGTCTATCTATAATGATACCAAATGATATAGGTATTTTTTGTTTTTATGGAATATGTTGTTTAGGACATCCCCACATTTTAATAATATCGATTCTCCAAAATATTTACTAACAGAAATCGTATTCCTTAAAATCTTCAAATGCAATAAATTTCATACTCCACCAACTAGATCATTTATATCAATTCCAAAGCTTCCGTTATCCACTGTCATTAACAAAACCTCCCAGTTCCCATGAAAATACCCACTAGGACATGCAAATGATCCTAATCCTCCGCATTTCCATACATTTCTACTTCCTTATATTTGGCAATGACAAATTACTGCCAACCATCGAAGACGGTTCTCACATACCAATGGAAACCATCTGCTTATTAGACTTGATGTTTTATTCAGTAATTGACATCCATTTGGTTTATCATGCAAAAATAGTGCATTGTGATTGTGCATGTTGACATAATACCATCAATCTAGTGTTTGAGTTATGGGTGGCTGTGTCGATAGATTTTGTATCGATTGTCGATGAAATATTGTGGTTAGCTATTTATTTAGTAAGAAAATTATCATAGATAAGTGCTTTTGTTGCAGGGTAAAATATAATAATATTTGTTTACAATAAGAAGCTAAAATTTTAAAATTTGCTCGTGCAATTGGCTAGTCGCCTTTTCAAGAAAACCCTTTATAATTGGTGTTTGAGAGTCGTAGGTACTCATGAAACAAGATAAACTTAGCCATTCCTGGCTTTTTAGTGAAATGTTATATTACATAATAATATTAAAGATAAACGTTTTCGACAGAATTTAATTACCACAACGATGTTTGTGGTTCTTCAACTATGTGTTTTTTGACTTGGTTAACGAAACAGTTATTTTATGTCGTATAGCGTGAAGTAACATAACTTTGATGTACATTATTAATTATCAACAAAATTATTACTTTTTATCATTGTTCGTTTGTGCATTCTCTGACCTTTTCTTCTACTTACTTTTAAAATGATTAATTAAGTACTTTCTTATATATCATTATTAAGGACATTATCTAAGTCACGAGTATACGATCACTCATTCAAAATTAAAAAAATAAGTTTTTAATTTAAAAAAAAATTGAAATCGTTTTTCTTGACAACGATAAAAAAAATACTTTAAAATTATCGATATTTTTCCCGTAGCCCATCACTACCCTTTAAGTAATGACGGATTATCCTCAAGACGTCGACAAAGGCCCCACCGCAACGCCTGTTGCGCAAACGCATTGTCATTGTAATGCTGTGTTTAACCTGTAGGGTGCCTAATGCAGTAATCGGCAGTTTTGGGACTAAGTGCAGGGACTAGGGAGTGCAGCGTGCGACTGACAGTTTCATCTTAGTTTTTAAGTACAGCAATACTTACGAAAACATACTCATTAAAGTGTTACTCGTACGTTATTAAGCGCCACTTGCACCATCCCACTAACCCGGGGTTAACCCGTTAAACCGTTAACCAAGTGTCAAATTGTACTGGTAGCCATGGTAATTCCAGGTTCAACCGGTAGACTCCGGGTTAATGGGATGGTGCAAGTGGCGCTAAATGTCTTACATCTTAGATCTAATCTTAAATACCTACCATAGAAAGAATACTCTTTATTGGCACACCTCAGTAAAAGAAACAACACAAGGAAAACAATTGACTAAACGTGTAGAGGCAGACAACAGGCGGTCTTATCGCTAAAGAGCGATGTCGTCCAAATAACCTTACTGATACTACTATGTATACTGACAAGCCATCCTCCCTGATTATGTATAGGTACTAATGACGTAACAAAGTTAGTAGACTGTTGAATTACATATGAAATCTTTTCTAAATCGACAAGTAAGATGATGTTCTAACATACATAATTCCTACTGTTATTTCAAACAGTGTGCTTATAATTTTATAAATATATTTGTAGGTAATGTTTTGAAGAAGTGTGGTTTGTGGCGACCACAAGGAGCTTATTGTTTGACGTCTTAAATCGTCTTCCAGCTTACGGGAAAAGTTAATGTATGACTGTACAAAACATGTGGTTACCTACATTTGGGTACTTATACCTACAGAATATACAAACCCCCGTATTTTTTGGTTTTATATTGAATTTTTACACGTTTGATCAAGGGCACATGCAATGAAAAAAAAATCATACGGAAACTAGACTACATAATTATATTTGTAAGAGTAGACTCCATCCAAATCTTAAACTTCTCTAAGTAATTGTAATACGTTAGTTTGAATTGTTAGTTGTATTTTATAAAATTGTTGATGTATTGTTATTATTTTTGCTTGTATGTAAATTCAATGTTGGCGTGTAAAAGTGCCCTTGTGGCCTATTTGCTGAATAAATGTTGATGTTTGATGTTTAAAAGTTTAAAGTTGGCTCGATAGGAAAATCACGAAAACATTTCTGATTTACCTTATAATTTTAGTATAAAATAGCTGGTGATATTAGATCAGGGATTTGACGAGCAAAATCTCAAACAGAGTATATTCGCAGAGTACCTAATTGAGATAAAAAGGTAAAGCTCTCGCAGTGGACAAATAAAAAAAAAATTCTTCGCAAGTTTTGCGCGGCGTGCCATGTCTTTACTGTCCTTCTTATTTCCTGGCTCTCACCCCCTCTTAGACCATAAATACAAGTATTCTAGCAAACCCTCGAATAGCTACACAACACACCATTATAGCGTGATAAAAATAACAGTTTTGAATGATTCACTTAGTTTCAATAGACTTATATCGACCGGGATATGGACCGTGATTACCTTTTGTATTGTTTTCGAGCTCCCGATATTTCGACGCAGTTACATGCATCACATGGGCAAAGAGAATAGATAGTATACATAGAGGGGTCCTGTCATAGTAAGTCACAGTAAATTTACTGCCATCTATCGACACACGACTAAAACTCAAAATGAAAACGTATAAACGTATAATTTTATCAAAAAAATGTATATATATGGATAAATGATTTTATTATTTTTATATCATTTGGACCCATGTTCATTCACTGATATCTATGTGTTAAAATTGTCAAATATGAAACGGTGTCGTCACGCCATCTAGCCGACCATAGGCCAAAGGTGTGTGTGCCATCTATCCGAGAATGACTTTTTCTTGATTTCCGAGGCACATTTTTCCTCAGACTTTATTCATCTTATACGAAGTTACAGTCTTTGACATGGGTAACTGAAGATAGCCGGTGAGTGTTAAAGTTGTGTAGGCCGCGCTCGGTCGAAATATCGCGAGCTCGGAAACGATACAAAAGGTAATCACGATCCATATCCCGGTCGATATACCTAAGTCTAATGATAAAAATACTCTTCATAATAAAGACACAGTCAACTAAGTACATTAAGTGTCTGACGTCGCCACCGGCAGTGTATCAAACCCTCGGAGCCAGCTCGATTAATCTGTGTCACCGACAGAGGGAAACTTTGTGTGTGACGGCCGTAATGTTTAAAATTCACTTGTGAGGAAGTTGGTGGGGGATAATACGTATCAGTAGCAGAGAAGCTGTGAAATAAATAAATACTACTAAATAAGTATTAGAAATGCCAAAGTAACCTTGTCTGTCTGTTTACCTTTTCACGCTTAAACCGCTGAACCGATTTAGATGTAATTAGGTATGGAGATAGTTTAAAGCCCGGGGAAGGAAAAAGGGTAATTTTTATCATTCATCATCATCATTCAACGTAGATAAAATAGCGGGCAGTCTCTAGTAAATAATGTAACAATAGATAAAGAGGCTCTAAGGACCAAAATTGTTAACGAGAGTCAAATAGAAAACGATTTAAGTAGGTACATCGGATTCTACATATTTTATTAATAAGAATAAATGGTAAAAACCCATTTTCGTTATAGCTACCCAGAACAAAGACAGGAAAATGTTACGAAACAGAACTTACACTTTTTACACTTTCACACAATACTCAACTCACTTACACAAAATAAATGCTTATTAATTATTTTTTGTCATTCAATGTTTTTAACTTTCATAAACAACAAGTTCCCGAAAATCTTCCTACGACCCGAATATTCATCCTGACATGTGGTTTACAAGATGGCTGACTTCATAAATGGACCGCAATCCGCTTTGGGACTTAATATGCTTACATAACAACACATGCACTCGTATCTTGATTTTTCTTCAACCTCGACCGAGAAATTGTTCGGGTTAATCCCTACCGCACCGCTTCTTACCGCCGTTTTTTTCATTTATTTTCTCTCTTGGCTTTTCCGTTTATTTTCTTCTTTTCGCTCTACGCGACATTTTCATCTCCACCACTTAGATGGTTGATAGTCCTGAACTGTGCGTTTCTCCAAAAACCGATACGACCATCAAACATTCAAGAAAAGAGCTTAGTCCCATCTTAATTGCCGACAACGCCTTGTGTGGCCATTCTGGTGTTTGTCGGTGTCTATGGGCGTCGGTAATTGCTTACCAGCAGGCGATTTCTCTTTCTCGTGTGCCTCCTATTTGTCACAAATTAGTAAACGTCATAATTTCACTGAAGTTTGACGTTTAAAATAAAACTTGCACCATCTGGGCTATCAAAATCGCTGAAAACTTAGCTTGGTCTGACTCTAGTAGAGAATAGTGGATACTTTTGAGATGTCGTCCTTTAATATTGAGGCTGACTTTACTAGAAACACTACTTTAAAGGCCTGTTTCCATCTGTAAAAGTTTAAAATTATATTTTATAGCTTTGTAAAAGTTACTGAGTTTAGACGCTTGCAACTGCAGCGGTGTCATGCAATGCATATTATTTACCTGCATTCTTGCTAAGTGATAACCATGAAAACCGATTTGCACCTTACCTAAGTTAACTTTAAAACTCCCATTTCTAAGACCCGTGTAAAACCATAAAGATTTAAAGATAAAAAGGTTGAAAAGCGTTAACTTTATAATGAAACAATTAACTCAAATAAGCGTATAACACTGTATCAACATGGAGTCGTTATAATGTTTAAATACATGGAAAATTGTCCACTTCCTCCGATCATCTTTTTAAAGGTCGTAAGAGTCATTCCTTTTTCTTTCAGTTACGACTTTTTTAAGATAACTAATTTAAAATGCATCTTTCTGTATGAAGTGCAGTTTTATGCATTCGTAGCGTGCATGCTAAATGCATAATTAGGGATCGGTTAGAGGAAGAATACAGGGTAAGTTTAGGGGCGTTTTTTATTACTTTTTTCTCAATGAGACTATGTAAGTTTATGTGTATTTTTATAATGTTTTTATTGATTTAAGTTGTCTCTTAGTAAGGCATAAACCTGCCTAGTATGGTAACTTATAATTATGTGTGTTTTTGTGAATAGTTCTAGACACCGCTCTTAATTAAAAAAATAATATTATAATAGGGACCAGTAAAAACAAAAATCAGGTTCTAATTTCCTTCTTACTGGAAATCAAAATTCCTATGTAACTATTTTCAAGTAGGTATGGTAGGTACTAACAATAGCAAAAATAAAAACGCTTATGTGCCTATAAAACTGCGTCGATTTTTTTTCTTCAGACATTTTGATACAATTTGGTAAGTTTGAGTTCCCATCAAATACGGAATTTTATAGGAAAACTCAGTTTCGAAAATTCCATACATTATCTTAACTTACAGCCATAGATTTATAAGGCATAGATTGAGTGTTCGTACATCCCTAGTGAAGCCATTTCAAGTGCGACGTCACGTCGCACTCGTGTCACCGTATTCGATCGGCCCTGGCAGTACTCAAGGTCACGTCGGTTTGTGTACACCTCCCGTTTAAAAATCAGAAACACAGGAAAAATGGTTGTTTGTGCATTGAATGGGTGTCACAACGCATCATATCATAAAAACAAACCGACTTACATTACGTTTCACGCGTAAGTATAGAGTTTAATGTGATATTTTTACGTAATCGTAACTACAAAAATCCAATGTTTCGCCAGCCGCCATTTCTTATAAATGTTGACAGTGTAGTGAATATTTTTTCCTCAAAATGGGACATGACGTTTACATTCTAAAATGAATACGCTTAATTGAAGTTCTTTGTATAATTATATAAAAATTACATATTTTTAAATATTTCATCATTTTATTTCAAATTATGTAGTAATTTTATGCACATTATAAATAAAAAATTGTAAAAATGTATCAATTTTTTTATTTAAACCCTATTTCACAAAGGCGGGAAATGCAAAATTCCTTAAATAAAAATAAAAAGCTTTTGCTATTAAATCTACACACAAATTATTAATAACCAAGTGTTAAGGATGTTGTTAAATCCCCCATTTTGAGGGAAATATCTATATACTGGCAACACATTTTGTATATGCAGCAGGCTAAAAAGCAAGCAGGTTAAAAAGGCGATACAAGGAATGAAGCGAGGGAAATCACCGGGTTACGACAGCCTCAGCATTGAGCACCTGAAACACGCGGGGGGGCATTTGCCAAGGGTTCTCGCTCTTTTATTTAATTTGTGTTTAGGGCATGGTTTCGTGCCTAGTGAGATGACGAAGACGATTGTAGTCCCCATAATAAAGAACAAAACCGGTGATGTGGCCAGCATTGCTAATTACAGACCTATCTCACTTGCTACCATCCTCGCTAAGGTGTGTGATGCCCTATTAAATGACGTTCTTTTGCGGCACATAAAACTGCATGATGCCCAGTTCGGGTTCCGGGCTGGGTTGTCTACAGAATCAGCAATTTTGTGTCTCAAGGGGACAGTCAATTATTACACAGAGAGGAACTCACCGGTATACGCGTGCTTTCTAGATTTGTCAAAAGCTTTTGATACCGTATTATATAGCAAGCTTTGGGACAAACTGGAGGGCGCGGGTGTACCGGCTGAATGTATATCTATCCTGAGGTACTGGTACGGTCATCAACAGAATCAGGTGAGGTGGGGCTCGGCTTTGTCACACTCGTATGGCATGGAATGTGGTGTGAGGCAGGGGGGACTTACGTCTCCTCTGCTTTTCAACCTATATATCAATGACCTCATAGGCGAGCTCAGCAACACTCATACAGGCTGTCACATAGACAATACGTGTGTTAACAATATCAGCTATGCGGATGATATGGTGTTGTTGGGGCCGTCGGTGAGGTCAATCCGAGAACTCGTCGCTATTTGTGAAGCCTATGCGACGGAACACGGGCTCAAATATAACTGTGATAAGAGTGAAGTGCTTGTTTTTAAGAGCGGTAAAATAAAGCCGATGAATGTTCCGCCCATTAAGTTGAACGGCAGCGCACTTCAGGTGGTGACTAAATTTAAATATTTAGGTCATGTAGTCACCGAAGACTTGAAAGATGACAGTGACCTTGAAAGGGAGCGCAGAGCATTGGCAGTCAGGGGTAACATGATTGTTCGCAGATTTGCTCGATGCTCTAAGCCGGTTAAAGTGGCACTTTTTAAGGCATATTGCCAATCTTTTTACGCGAGCAGTCTGTGGGTGACATACACCCGTAAGGCTGCCAATGTTCTGCGCATCCAATACAACAACATTTTCAGGATGCTGATGAAGCTGCCCCGGTTCTGTAGCGCATCTGGTATGTTCGCGGAGGCGCACACGGACGGGTTCCACGCCATCATCCGCAAGAAAGTGGCCTCCTTGCTCAGTCGCGTTCGAAGCAGCAGCAACAGCATCCTGGGACTGTTTGCGTATAGGTTTGACTGCCCCATTTATAACAAATGGAGGCAAACAATGCTGGGGCTTGTGTAAAATATAGATATTAATTTATTTAGTTGTTATTTTAATTGTTATTAGTTTTTACTTTTTTGTATACTAACATAGAATAAGGCATTGTTACTAACAACTTTTATGGGCCACAGGTCTGAAATAAAGGAATATTTAATTTAATTTAATTTATATGTGTGTGTGTTGCTGAGCGTAAAACACGAGCCTCCAACGCACACATCGATCGTGTTTCGGCTTCACTTTTGGCAGGTTAGCCGTATGGGGACTATCTGTCTATGCGTTATTAGTTTAAGCTTACAGCCATATTCTGATTATAATAACTTAAAATTACTATTGCAGTCCAAGCATTATAAGGTTAACATTGTAAAGTGCTGCAGAACCTTTTACACAAATAACACAAGCATAACCACCAGTTAATTTAGATAATAAATAATTGTTAAGCGAGTTGATAGGCGCTTAACCGCCACAAATGAAGATTGTTATAAAAATGCTAAATTACTGCCCCTGCGCATCGCGTGCTATGCGGGGCCAGGAGAGACGAGGGCGAGCGGAGAGGTAGCGGGAGCGATTGTTAACATGTAGTGTCAAGTGTGCTAGTAAGATTCCTAATTTTGATTTGAATTACCAAGAACCTACTTACATATCTAGTGCAAGATAATATATTTTTACCACTTGATCTTTTGTTCCAAATTAGGTACTTAATGCTAATGTCTAATAAAATGTACTGTTTGTAATAATTTTTAAAATCTGACAAGGGCTAGGCTAGGTCATAGAATAGGGGGCTGGATGATGATGATGAATCAAAATAAAATTTTCAATTGTTCCAACGTAAAGTAACTAATTGAAAAATTGTTTCGAAAAGAGTCAGATACATGTATTCAGAATATAAGAAATAATTTAAAGCAATTACGAAAGTCGTTTTTAGGGTTCCGTACCTCAAAAGGAAAAAACCTTACCTTTGTAGGATCATTTACACACACACTCGTCTGTCTGTCCAACCATTCCCCTCGCCCCTTTATGTCCGAAACTGCTGGGTCTAAAATTATGAAATAAATCAGAAAATAGTTCTTTACCTATAGATGACAGGAAAACCTATTAGAAATGTACAGTCAAGCGTGAGTCGGACTTAATGACTATGGGATTTTTTAAAGACATTTCATTCACGTTCCACATAAAAATATACATTGTTAATAATTGGGTCATGTGCAAAACCCTTTAAACGCGAGTCCGACTCGCACTTTACCAGTTTTTTTTTTAATTTACCTGTGATACAAAAGCAGACGATTCAACGGAGACACGCGGACCACGCGGTTGTGTCGCCAAAATAGTATTTAGTTTTAAGTCCATGAAATGTATATGTATGTTAGTCTAACTATAAACTCTAGAAGCTATTTGTGATATGGGCCTTATTGCCTGATTCAAATTTTAAAATAAATAAATAAAGCTGTCTCACTCAGACATGTATCGCTATAACCGCAAATTCCGTGGCCGCACACATAATGCTCGACGGCGACAAGTCATTCATAATTGCACTCACCTGCCGACCAACCGTCTAACTGTAGCTAACTAACTAACTACCTAATTATAAAGTCTAATACTAACTAACTTGACACTCAAATGTCTCATGTTGGTTAAGGAGTCGGAAGATACGTTGATGAAGAAGTTATTCGGTTTAGATATTAATGATTGTGTGTCTATGTTGCTTTAAGTCTTAAAATAATTGTGATTGTTGTGGTTTTTAGGGTTCCTTTAATTTTTTTTACTAAATACCTGTCAATTACTTTAATTCCTGGTTTTAAGAATTCGTCTTTTTATTTTATGTCTATTTTTGAAAATGACACGAATGGCTGAAACCTAAAATAACCTTCAACTAATTTTAATCCTCAATCGTAAATGTCGATTACTTATTTTTATAGTCATTAAAGAAATTAACAATTCGCATATTACGTAGCAAGTTGACGACCCCTAAGCTGCGTCTAACGACGACATTAACACCCCTGGCTATGTCCCCGTATATACGAATACTAATGTATAATAATGTGACACCCTATTACCGTGAGTTTTTGATTCCTAACCTAATATGATTAGAATATTATCGGCTTCTAGGTAAGTAGGTACATATTCTAATTAAAATTCCGCGCCTTTTAAATTAACGGCTATAAGGTTTTAGTCTATTCGGTAGTGACCCTTTTTTTTTTGGCTGGGTGGGAATGCGTTTATGCACGGTGTGTGGGACTCGCCGCTCCTTTTAGTGTAGTAAATAAAGGTAGTGGACCCCGCAGTAATTCCTCAGCCAGAAAAAACTTTACAGTATGATAAAGTATCAATAAATAAAAAGTATTGTATAAATTTCCAAAGAATAATAATAATATAATTAAAGTAAATACCTAAAGTCTTAAATCGTTAATATCTTTTTACGGAAAAATGCTCCGTTCAAACTTTCTTCACCAGACATATTCATGTAACGTATTGCAACAATATATGAAATATCAAAAAAATATCCCAGCAGAAATACCAGTATTAATAAAATAATATTTTTTGGCGTGTCTTAGACCGGAAAATTGCTCAGTCTAATTTTTTCACTGGAATGCCATTTTATTGCCGTTTTATACCTACAAAATGAAAATCTAAAAATTTTCCACTCTCAGTTTTTAATAGTTCTATAATACATACATTTCGATACGCATTTTTTTTTGATTTTTTTACCCACTGCGCCAAATTATATTCTAAGATCATATAAGAAGAAAAAAATTACAGAGCAATTTTCCAATGAAAATGAGCGTCAAAAAAAGGAAGTATCATAAAAAAATATTCTCATGTTTGACAAAACTTTTAGATTTTATTCTAGTATCACATACTGATACAAATAACTTATTTTGTAAAATAATTTTGGACTGAGGAATTACTCGGTTCAATATATAATCAGATTTGTGTTTTTACCTAACTTAGGAGTGTTTTTTTTTTTGGATATTTATAATGTTAGTCTCGGCTCATACTATACAATAACCAAGCTAAATTTCATCGACTGAGAAATTAATGCATGGGTCTCCATACAACAACTTGCTTCATTTACTACACTATTTCCCCTCTCCTGGCAAGAGAGGGGGAGAATTTGGCCCTACCCACTAAACCCACTCCGGCGTTTCACCCTCTCTGCCGTTCGTGAGGGCGCACTGGGATCGACTGGGATGACATGGTAGTGACCCTGCCTACGAAGCAGGAGGTCCTGGGTTGGAATCCTGGTAAGGGCATTTATTTGTACGTTTATCACTAATATTTGTTCCTGAGTTATGGATGTCTTCTATGTATATATTTGACTATCCCTATTACTAGGAAAAGACTTACTGCCCGGTTCGAACTTTAAGATACGTCAATTAATAGATCTAGTTGACGTAGGTATTTTAAAGTTCGAATCGGGTCGTTATATCGACCGGACATGGACCGTGATTAGCTTTTGTATTGTTTTGTATTGTTGTAATCACGGTCCATATAAGTCTAGTGAAACTATGAATCATTCATAACTGTCCTATTCATATTATTAAATAACTCTGACTGTTTGTCTGTGTATCTGTAACCTCTTCACGCTTAAACTGCTGAACCGATTTAAATGAAATTTGGTATGGAGATAGTTTGAGGCCTGGTTTAGCTATAGTTTGTATCAATCATCATCATTCCATGCAGAAGAAGTCGCGGGAGAAAGCTAGTCTGAAATAAATTTAGCTAAATCTTCTTAACAAAATAGGGATACCCTTAGGGCTGTGCGACAAGACGCATTAGTAAGCGTACTCCACAAATAGCCATAATAAATACACCATAACCACGATGACCGGAAATCAAGCACATTTCACGCCAAGAAAAATGACACCCATCAGTGTCACACGGCCTTAAACCCTTCTCACAAACAAAAATCAACCTTAACAATACGAAATAGAATATAAATTTCATTGACAAAGCTGAGCAAAAATGCTGAAGTGTCTTAAGAAATACCAAGCTCAAGTTACAGTTAAATTTACTCGTATTAATATAAAGATAGAGTTGACTTTGCATTGCACGGATTCGGTTAATAGATTGGTAGTAGTGATAGGGTGCTTATACAAGATGGTGGAAATTTGTAAGATGATTTTGTCGGATCTAATATTGGGTTTTTGTCGATTGGGGTGTTTCTTTTATTGAATGCAGTTTGTGGAAATGATCTGGCGATGTTCAATGTAAATTACTGGCATATTGCATTTATAATTTATAAGCGATATAAAAAATTACAAATGACGGATTTAATGCCTAATGGTATTTTCTACCAGCTAAGGGCTTAAGAGAGACGTAAAAATGGTGCAAAGAGAAAAAGTAAGAAAATTTTAATTTGGAAATTACTGAAAAACATACTAAACTAAAAATTATACATATATGTCAATGTTATTAAAACAACGAAATATGACAATGTAACCTAAAATAATTACATATATTATAAAAATACAATAATATTAATTTTTATTTACTATTACATTAAAGTCAGTAGCTTTACAGATTAAAAAAAATGTTTTAATATACATTTATACAATAACCGTTGTATGCCGGAGCTCCCTTTAGCTCCAGTTCGCCGGACGATATCGGCCTGTCAGTTAAACGCAAAATTTGACAGCTCCGAACAACTGACAGGCTGATATCGTCCGGCGAACTGGTAATCTGTGGGCCCCTTTAGTCGCCCAACTGACTCAAAATAGGCAAGCCCGTAGGCCGTAGGAATCGATTTGTATGGACGTTCCACTGATATCGAACAATAAATATGATAATTTATGTGCAGTTTGAAGGCGCGTTAGACGTCGGTGTCGTAAAAACGCCTGATAGCGAATTAATTGTCGAAAGTAGAGTCGGCAGAACAAACACAATATAATTTTGAAATTTTGCAATGAGTTTATTTTGCTGATTTAAGCACCTAATTTCAGTATACTCTTTACATAGTAAAACGAATGGTTCACTTCTATTCGACCTAAGCGACAATCGATTTGCCATCTTTGGTTAAAACGAATAGAAAGGCTTGGTTAAAAGGTAAAAATAATAAATAACAATGGAATTCATTCATAATGTGTCTATACAATTATCCAGCTCGCTCTGTACATATAGTTATTTGATATAGAACTTGATTTTAAATATACAGGACATAATCGTACTTCAAATTATTATAAAAAAATCCTTTAATATAAAAATTTGTAGTATGGCACGCAGACGTTTCTGCTTGGACAAAGAATAGTTTTATAACTGTAGGTACTTCTTTTGATATGTCCTCAACTGTGCATTTCTCCAAAAAGTTCCTGCCTCAAACGTCAAAACTGTAGCCTGCGGTGTTTCCGGACTGATACGACCTTCAAACCTTCAAGAAAAGCACGTACCCCCATCTTAAAGTCCGGCAACGCACTTACAACCCCTCTGGTGTTCATGGGCGACGATAATCGCTTACCATTTGTGTGCTCGTTTGCCTCCCATATCGTAAATAAATGTAGGAATAACTTTATTTCAGTTATAACAACATAAATAAATAAAATAAATAATAAAGGACATTTTTACACAAATGGACTAAGCCCCACGGTAGGCTCAAGAAGGTTTGTGTTGTGGGTACTCAGACAACGATATATGTCATATACTAGTATACATAGAAAACAAATATAGCTCAGGAACAAATATTTAAAAAAAAATCGAATTTAAACTGTTGTGATATATTGAATAATTTTACGGTTTAGACTCACTTGTTTTAAGTCACTCGCGTGACATGTTAGTGCTTGAGAAAGGAGACCTATACGGCTACCACCAGTTTTGACATTGACATATTCACTCACGTCTACGTAACTTACTTTCTATGCATCTCGCTCGTACAGGCATATTAGTGCAAGCGAGATGTACAGAAAGTAAATTACGTAGACGTGAGCGTTATGTCTACGTGAAAACTGATGGTAGACGTCCTAGGCTCTCCGAAACATGTCGCGCGAGTGACTTAAAACAAGTGAGTCTAAACCGTAAAATAATTAAAAAAATATATTGTACTGTATTGAAAAATGTATTGTATTGTTATAATTTTGTGCGCACCGTACCGCGCAGTTGACGAACTGAATTTCGATGAGTGGCGGCCACCGACTCTTTGTCATTGTCGGGGACTTCTGTATATATCCATGTATTGGCTATATTTCATAACTGGCTGTGACAAAAAAAAGTTTATTATCAATGGTAGGTTTTTTTTTATTCGGGATGCTACTGCCTAAAGTGTCATTCTATAGAACTTGCTAACTATGTAAACAAACCGCCATATTGAAATTGTCTCTGAATGATGAATTTACTAGTGACTTTTGTTTACATAGTTAGCAAGTTCCATAGAATGACACTTTACTATACATAGCCTCGTTCCGCCCAATGTACATTAGGATGTACACTCAGTTTCGATGGAATGTCAACCTTCATTTCAACTTTTCATTTGACTCGTAAAATTTTCGAACAATAGAAATTCAACCTAATTGAAAATACAACAAGATTCTAACTTCCTTGTCTATTTTATTTATGTATGTAAAAATTATAAATGCATTTATAAATACATAGTTATGTAGTAAAAACATTTAGTATCACATTTTTATTTCTGAAGACCGCTTAGCTCAAAAATTTCCTTTAAAAAATCTCCGAAAAAGCATTTACCAAAAGAATTTCTAACATTTCTTGCAAAAAAACGTATTTCGTCCAACTATAATTTCTGTTTTGTTTTAATAAAAAAAACACCTCACTCAAAAATGTTGTCTACCCCTGAGCAATATAGAGTTCAAAATGGCTTAGCAAAGGCTTTCGTCATCGTCAACCTTTCTAATCAAAACCGGGAGCCAAAGAATGTCATTACAAAAATTCTGGATGCCGGCGGACGGACAGACGGACGGACAAAAAGTAGAATCGGTTAATACTTATTCGGTTTGTGTAAATTTCGGGATTCCGGGGCAGCGTCATTTCGCTTTGCTTTCCGCCGGTGGCCAGGGGTCGGTAACATACTGTGATTTTTTTAACATTTAAAATAATAAATGTTTATAAATTGCCATGAGTCGTTTGTCAGTAGAGCATAGGTAGAGAGAATCATACTGTATCTTACCCTTAAAAAATTACTGATTAAACTGTTTTCCCAGACTATATCAAGATTATCAACCAACACAAACAGTAATGTATTCACTAAATTGTTTCTTAAATAATTATACTCATTTGCATATTCTTATTATTTTACTATACCTACATATTTGCACTTATAAATATGCAAATCAAGACATATTTTGTTTTATAACACTTTAAACTCTCGCGTTTTGTACACATATTTAATTACACAAACGGGTGTGAGTGTTGCGTGTCGTGCCGTGGACAATAAACATTAAACTTTAACGGGTAGCTGCAATTTCTTTGTCTAAGTACCCCAAACATTTTTATAAACTAATTTCGGGTAGTTTAGTGGTGTTTTATTAATATCTCTGTTGACATTTGTTGGGACGTCAGTCTTTCCGTGACCACAGCTGGTGCAACTCAGCTGAAACGTCGGAATTAAAGGTAAAAACAATGAAATTATATCGCGGTAGACCCGTTTGTGTAATTAAATATATTTTGTTTTAACAATAATCGTTTCTTATTTGAGCGAATAAGTTTGATTGAAGGGTATTTATTAAAATCAGATTAATTTTTAGATTTTATCATAAGTAGCAAAAATAATTTCAATATTATTGAAAGTATATGAGTTCTGCGATAATATTGCGACTTGATAAAAAAATATTAAAAATATGATCATATTAATCTATTATTGAAATATAACCGCTACAATTTGTCAGCATTGCTGCGTGCTATTTGGCATTAATTAACCTGCATTGCATTAGGTTAATTATTTTTCTTCAATAAATATTATTTAAAATAATATAAAACAATTATGAGCAGGAACAACGGCTCATAAAACATCAAATTATCAGGTAGGTTTGTTGATTACAATAACTAAACATATAGGTATAAATTTAAGTATCGCTTTCACTTCGCTGGCATACGCAAGATACGCCCGCCCCCTAATAATCTATTAAAATAGAAGTACTTACAAGAAAAGTCATTTATTTCATAAATCACACATACACAGGACAAGATAAAAGAAAAAAGAAGAAAAAGATAACAGCTACAATACAAAAACAACAGATATAATTATATACACACAAGAAAATTACACACGGGGTCCAGCAATGTGCGCAAGGAATATTTCCTCCTAATCTCTCCATCAATTTCTTATTAAAAATCGAACATCCAAAAACCGGTTGTCGACACCTAGCCCCACAGCGGTCCTTTTATGCCGCGGCGACGCCAAAATATTTAACGGGACAAAAAGATCGCGACGGGAAAGTGATAAGGACTGTTAAGAATGTTGGCGGCATTATTGTCAAATCGGTGTACTGGAAAAATGTACTAGTATACGGTCTAATAGATATAATTTTTTAATATTAATCTCAACTGGCTACTCGTTTGTCGTCTCGTCAAAACGAAGTGCATGCTTATTTGACCAAAGGCTCGTTGATGTCTTTTGGTCCATTGTTTTGGTTTGGCTTATCTGAGACCACTAACGTCAAAAATGAGTACCTACTTAAGGGCGGCACGTACTGCAACCTTATGAGGTACCAAATAATATGGAATTCCCTAGATGCAACGGCATTCGTAATGAACTTTAAAGGCCCGCCACAATACATTACTGGTCGACGTGGCACTCAAAAAGGCACACAATTTATAATAAGAATAGCACATACCTGAGGGCACATCTTGCAGTGGTACTTCCTGGCGTGGGCGTGCAGGGGTTGCAATTTCGCGGGCCCCTTGCCGAGCGGCTGCGGGACCACGAGCAGGCCGCTGCCGGTGTTGGTGCCCCCGACGGGTGAGGAGGACGAGGAACCTGGAAGGAGTGAGGAGCATTGTGAGGGCTTCTGTAGTTGCAGGCGTCTATAGGCTACGGTGACTGCTTGTGCTTACCATCAGGCGGCCGTATGCTTGTTTGCCACCGACGTAGTATAAAAGGGTTTACTAATGTGTTGCAGAAAGTTTTTTGAAATATTTTTGTATAGCATAATGTTACTTGGCAGAAATGTCGTTTGGCAGAATTACCTTTCGCATATATCATTTAGCATACAATCATTTCGCAGAGTTTTAAAATCCAGAACCATGTTTTGGCATACTGTTGATGTTCATAATAGTCTTTTAAACGAATATTGTTTTCGCAGATAAATGTATTGCATAATATTTAGGTGGCATAAAGTTATCAAGTTGAGTCTTCGTCTACGAGAAATGGTGTTAAAGATTTAATAAAACTACCCTTTGTCATTCCACGAGTCTCATACTACTATCTGCAGACCAAATTCCATCTACTCGTAGTCTCGTAAATCACTTTAGCGGTTTAAGCGTGAAGAGGTAATATACAGACGGATAGAGTTATGATGGAATTGCAGTTTTCTAGTTTTTAAAGTGTGTTTATACGGTAAAATAATCAGTAACTATAAAGTCCGTCGGGTAAAAAGATTATGAAATAAATTTCATAATCTAATGATAATTAGATTTTTGTATGAGGTTGCAGTTCTAACCTAACCTAACCTACTTTTCCGGCAGCCGTTCGTTTTTATAGGAGGCCGCAGTTCCAACCTAATATAACTTTCTTTTCTGGCACAGGTTCAATTTAGTTGGGGTCGCGGTTCTTAACTTAACCCACTTTTCTGCTAATAGCAGAAAATATCTCTATGCCATAATAAGAGTATGCTGCAGGATGATTATGGTACATAAAATTATGCTAAACTAAAGTCGGCGAAAGTAATCTTCTGCTAAATAATATGCTGCAAAATGTATTGTATGCGTAGTAATAGTAATGCCAAGTAATAGTTATGCAAAATTCTCATTCGACTAAAAGTGTTTCTGCGATACATGTTATGCGAAGTGTATTTCTGACAAACAATATTATGCCAGATGAGGGGAACCCAGTATAAAAGAGATGGCTAATAAGTTTTGTGATAAGATAAAATCAAACTTTTGTTTGTAGAAATTAGGTACTTAGACAAGTTTCGATTTACTTTATTTAGCAAAGTCTGGTCTTCTCATCATAAAGGTAGGTAGTAAATTGCCAAGAAAAGTGTGCGAATTTAAATAAAACAGGCCTTCAGGTACCATGAGTCACTGAGAGTATAAAAACTGACATCTATAGGTATACGCTCTCGTCTACGTAATTTACTTTTATACATCTCGCTCGAACTTACATATGCGAGTACTATATAGCAAGATGTATGCAAAGTAAGTTACGTTTAAGTATGTCAGTGTCAAACTGGTGGTAGCCACACTGGTGTAGGCTAAAGTTTGCTTTGACGATGTCCAAATTTCTAATCTCGTCTCTCGTTTTTTTGGTGACCACTGATAAAAGTGTTTATATCGTCGCATGAAGGGTGTGGGGTACAAACCTGATCGTCCTGGGCCTAGGCCAGCTCCATACAGCATCTGGCTCATGGACTGATGGTGTCCGAGCCGTTCGTCGGCTTTCTGGTGACCGCCGACGGTGCCATCGCCCGTGCTCATTTTGGCCTGAAAAGAGAAAGAGAACTTGTAAAATGATAGTTTTATGACGATTTGTGTAAAAGTCATCGTTTTTGTTTTAATCCAGAAAGATCTCGTCGTAGAAAGACAATTTTGGATATATCGCACAAATTCCACATCATAAATTTAATGTTAAAAGATAAGGTAAATCAGACAGACAGATAGACGGACATGACGAAACTGTAAGGGTTCCGTTTCTCTAAAAACAAGCGTAACTTATCAACAACAATTTGTTCAACATTATCATGCTTTTGTAAAAAAACCGGGCAAGTGCGAGTCGGACTCGCGCACGAAGGGTTCCGTACCATAATGCAAAAAAAAAAAACAAAAAAAAACGGTCACCCATCCAAATACTGACCACTCCCGACGTTGCTTAACTTTGGTCAAAAATCACGTTTGTTGTATGGGAGCCCCATTTAAATCTGTATTTTATTCTGTTTTTAGTATTTGTTGTTATAGCGGCAACAGAAATACATCATCTGTGAAAATTTCAACTGTCTAGCTATCACGGTTCGTGAGATACAGCCTGGTGACAGACGGACGGACGGACGGACGGACGGACGGACAGCGAAGTCTTAGTAATATAGGGTCCCGTTTTACCCTTTGGGTACGGAACCCTAATAATATTTCCTATATCCTAAAAAACTTAAGTGCCTATGTCAAAAATACAGGTCTTAAAAACATAGGTAGATTCCTAACTTTAAAAAAAAATGGCATAGAGCAGAGCAGCGTTGCACTTTTAATATAGGTAGGCAACTCCAAATCATACTTTTGTATGTATACTATTTATGTACATCAAAATATTATCATGTTAACATGCAAATATTAATGCATCTAACAAATCAAACAATCTACCGCACACACAATACCAAAGAAACATATCTCACCCTCTTTGGCAAAGTGACATAACTCCGTAATAATGAATAACTAGGGTGCGGTGGTCACTTAGCCCGTCTGATAAGGATAAATCATTCAAGTGGACGTAATTTAGTTAAATTATGACTTATGGACTTGGTCAAGAATGGGTAAGTACCTACGAGGAGGTTTTTGTTTGGATTGAGGCTATAAACATAGTCTAATAAAACATGGTCTTCCATTCCCAGAGTGACACGGGCCTACGTCACAACAACATGGCCGCTATATATAGCGCTATCGCATATTATCATATAGCGCTGTCGCATGATGACGTAGACTCGTGTCAGTTAGGTGACCTAGAAAAGACGGGAATGGAGTACCAGGCGGAGTATATTATTATACCATGGCTATAAATAAATAGTTATAAATAAATAAATACAAGCGGAAGACTAGCATAGCATACATACATACAAATCTACATATGTAGTGTTAGGTGGCCACTGACGAGCCTTCCAACACTTCCAACAGTCCAAATAGCGTGGCTGCAATCCAAAATCGGTCCGTGAATGTCAAAAACGTACAATGTTTAATATTAGGATGCCGTCCATCTGGATGAATCCATTGTAACGGCATCCATGTGGAAGGCTCGTCAGCCTGCTTAAGAAAAAAAATTAAATGAATGGGGTAAAATTTACTGTTTATAAAAAATAAATGAATAATGGGATATCGTTATTTGTGAGAGAAGTTTTTTCAATTGGAATATTGTGACCCACTAGGGTTAGATTAACCCAAATTTCTTGCAGCTAAAATAACCTTTTATCGACATTTTATTGTAACTCCCAAACATTAAACAAAAAACCCAAACATTAAGTAGGGTGACCATTTCATAACCTAGGACTGTCCCATTAGTCACGCGCGATTTGTCCCGTGTGTCCCGCGATCGTACTAAATTACTATTGTTTCAAACATTAAAATATTGGCGCAGGACTGCCCTTTGGCGGCGGTTAGGACCGGTTAAGGATGTATATAGAGCTGGTAAAATAACTTTTGAGTGAGGTAATTTATTAATTTTTATCTGATTAATGTAATACGATTAGGTAATACGGGAAAGCGAAAGGAGGGTTATGATTTTGACCTGCACGGATATCATGGTCGCATTTTTATCACTTGTCATATCATGCGTCACTTTCGCGCTTTCATACTTGTTAGAACGTGATAGGCATGGTGACAAATGATAAAAAGGCGACCATATTAGCCTAGCTGTATATATTTGGACTCTTAGGTTTGGTAATCTAATCTCATGTCATATATAAACTTCCGTTTTGCTCTTGGAATTTCGCTATATCTTGACATTGGCGGCATATTGATAATCAAGTTGTTCTTCTTACTTCATCTTGGAGTTCTTCTAAAAAGATTTTAAAGAGTCGCTGTCAATTTTACTAAATTCAAGCCATTGAAAATGTTTTGTCACGCCATAGGCAAATTGTCAAACAAAATCAATATACATACCTACAAACGAAAATAACACGCGAAATAATACATAGGTACCTATTAGCGAAATTCTTAAAGTAATCTTAATATTCATAATAAATTTAAACGAGAAATTTATAGGTACCAGCGGGCTCAGCACGGTTCCATTTTTATCGACTATCACTATGCGCGTCCCTTTCGCACTTACATACTTGTTAGAACGTGACAGGCATGGTGACAAGGGATAAAAACGCGACCGTGCTAAGCCGCCAGAACTCGATTTAGAAGTAACATAAATTGTATTAATCAATGGGAGTAATAACCACTCCATGTAATGCCTCAATATCCAAGATTGCACTGACCAGTGGGGTTGTTTTTGCTCCCTTGTCGAGGTTCAAGTGTCAATACACTTTGCTAAAGTTATGTACTCCTAGCCGTAGATAGGTACATACTGTATATGTGTATTTATTTATTTATATTATTTAAACTTTATTGCACACTAAAATTAAGTACAAATGGCGGACTTAATACCTAAAGGTATTCTCTATCAGTCAACCGTAGGGCAAAACAGAGATTCTCGAATGTGGGTGCAGTGGGAAAATATTTCGAGAAACATACCAACTATAAGCAATTTAGTTATATTATATATTCATATCAAAAGCCTTCAGATACAGTTAAGACAAAATAATTGGCATAGGTATATAATCCGCGGGCTGGCACATGATTGGCGTGACAGTACAGTATCTCGCGGCGAGATAGACTAACGTCCCTCTTTAATTAACATAGAAAAAGATGGGTAGTCTATCTCGCCGCGAGATACTGTCGCGCCAATCCTGTGCTAGGCCTACTGAATCAACTGTTTTCTTTCTTTCTTAATACCAAAAAAATTTCAATATAAAATGTCTCAATAAACTGGTAAAAATGCAACATTGTATTGTATAAATTTAATATTCATGGTTTTTAACATCGGTCTTGATCCACGGGGGGTGAAATTCGTCATTAAGGAATTTTCTTTTAGTTTTATTTTATTATTTTATTGAATAATGCGATGTCTGAATTAAAAGCCCACACACAAAACACTCAATTCGACTTGTAATATAACAACGGCGCGTGACATGAAGTTTAAAAGTTTACTAAAAATAAAATAATGTGGTTAGCATCGGTGTGTGGTCAGAAAAATGTGATATTTAATCTATTATATATATATTTGTTTTTGTTGGTTTATTTATAATAAGGCCCTTAAAGTTCACAAAATGCAATAATTGCCCAAGTCATCTATTTGAAATAAATAAAATAATACTGTCTTTTTAAAGTGTTTTAAATAAAATATTTCAAATACGAACCTTATATTAAAAAAATTGGAAAATACAATACTTTGTTTATTAAGCTACCAACGCCTTAATCAAGAAGCTTTATTTTTTTTAAATCCCATGTCTTCATAATCCGTAATACAATATAGTGTCAGTGTCACCCTACACTCCTAAACTTTTTAATTAAGAAACAATTTCCACTACAAGCATGACTCTTAACCCTCAAACTGCCGGCGAAAATTAAATTTCCCACCGCATCGCCAGAGGGCGTTATCGGCAAAATTAATTTGACCCGTCGCAGAATAGGGTTAGTTTGATTTACGTACTACGGAACTTTAATATCAAGAATGGTGTAAGTGCTTGTAATATTGTGCTAAGATAGGATGTTTTAGGGTTAGGGTTTAAATAGTTCTGGTGATTTATAATAAACGTTTTAGGATTGTTTTGGACTGTGGTCAATTTGATGAATTGTTTGAGGTTAAGTGTAGAAATAAAAAAATATTGTATGGTGATGTGTAAAGGTTAGATGATAGCTGTCTGTCTGTTCGTCAGTCTGTCTGTTACCTCTTCACGCTTAAACCGCTAAATAGATTTATTTATTTATTTGAACTTTTTTGCGCAAATATATACAATTACGCACAAATGGCAGACATAATGCCGAAAGGCATTCTCTACCAGTCAACCATAGGGCCAAACAGAAACACTAATTTATTGAAACTGTTTGAGGCCCTATATCCTTCATAGGATAGTTTTTATCAAAAATTAATTTTGTATCATGCAGAAACGTCTGCGAATGATAAATACTTAAAATTTGTAGTTAGATAATTTTGATGCGTTCATATATGCTTTTATTGACGTCGACTGTCCTATAAAATTTGTGCGGCAAGATTTAAAACTAACCCTTTTCTGAAAACTACCAGTATTTTTTTCAGCACTATATCACCCAAACTCATAATATACCACCATATAAATATCTGCCCTAAATTCAGCCAACAATATACTCATACTTTATGTGACACCGTAAAACTGATATAACCTTCCCAACTTCTCATCTCTCACACTTACACCACAAATTTCAACCTTATCTGCTGTACATAAACCAGCTTTTGCAATAAAGAGGTTAAGTTTATACGACTTTTTGAAATTTGGTGGGAGAGTGGCGTTTTGTTATATATTCTTTAGTTTGGCGCCATCTATCGTCAGTTATGGGCAACTTTGACGTTTGGCGTTCCCATCGCTAAGCGCAACGCATTAGAGATAACCAGTGTCTATATAGCCTCGTGATCGTTATACATTTTAGAGTGATAGGAGGTCAATTTATGCTGGTTAAGATGAAGCATATGAATAATGACTCTGAGATAGTAAATAAGATGTTTTTCGACCTAATTCGGAATAATGGCGGAGATTGAATTAAGTGTATATAGATTACTTACCTGTTTACTTATATCATATGTAGGTATTTACAACCTTATTTTAGGTTAGGGTTCCTGGACGTTGGGTCACATTATAGAGGTATATATTATGTTACGTGTTCATGCCAAGTTTCACGTAATCAAGTTACTCGTTGGATTCTAATGAAACTTTGCACACACAATGATATGAGGTTTAATATCTATGCCTGTAATTAGTTTTTATAGCTCCAGCCTTAGAGCATTTAGTAACTTGAGACGTCATGGCTGTCATTTTCTGTACAAAACAGTCTGCCGATTTTTGCGGGGGAGGGGACGTCAAATGTATTGCTATTTCTACATGATTTCTACGTAACGTACAAATAGCCATGTCAGTCCATACAAAAGTTTGCACAATTGTGCAAGGTTTTCGGCAGGGTAAGCTCTTAAAGGCGACTCCAGTTATTAAATGCTCTAAGGCTTCAGCTTATAAAACAAACGAAATAGAGCTAAAACAAGTTTTGTATGAAAAACCTTAATTCGCTGTATTTTTTTAACTATGGTATCTGAAGCTACATAAACCAATTACAGGCATAGATTATACCTTATGCTATTGTAAGTACAAAGTTTCAGAGCAATCTAGCAAGTCGTTTTAAAATGAGAGCGTAACTGGGGGTTTTTAAAAAAAATTGTACTAGTTACTTTTTTTCGAAAAACCATCAATTTTGGGTTATTTAGACTCAGAATCACCAGTACTATTGAATAAGACAAAGAAAAAAAGTCTTCCCAGTTTTTCATACAATTTTTTTTGTAACGGTCCATTTAAATTGTGTGTGAAAATGCGTTACAAAACTGACATTTTTTTTTCTTTTTAAATGGATAGTCCTCGTGATTCTGAGTAGAAATAACCCAAAAGTTGATGGATTTTCGAAAAAAAGTAAATGGTACACTTTTAATTGAAAATGTATAACTACGTTTGTATGGAGAACCGAGCTTGCTGCGGACTCTTAAGCATATCGTTTTAAACTTCGATTGTATAAGAGTGGCCTCTGGCGGCGATTTTGTGAGTCTTAAACATACGTCCTAAAAATGACGCAGAAGCCCCTCGTGGGCGTCACTTGTCGCGTGCGACGGACGTTGTCAAATGACGCGCTTTGTCACCCCGTCACCCATCGCCGAGTGCAACGTGTCTAAACTTGATGTGGCATGAGTGCTTTATTGATATACTGCAGATATCTTTACACACACTTACTGACTCCGTTGGCTCAGCGACCCAAAATGAGACTTGGCCTCCGACACAAGACAGCGCCACTTTTCTCGGTCCTGTGCGACCTCTCGCCAATTATTGATTATTGTTATTTTTACACATATTAACCGCAATTGTAATAGGTACTTAGACCTTCTACTTTGATTATAAACCGGAGGTATTATTAAAGTGTACGGGTCTTAATCGCGTATTTAAGTTTTAAGATTTACCTCCGACGTTACGAGGACGGAGGAGGTGGGGTCGGTGGTAAATCTTATAACTTAAATACGCGATAAAGTCCCGTTGTACAATGTGTAAAAATCGCGAAAGTTTAAATCAGTGTTAACCGGAGGTACCTATGCTCTAGGTGGTATTTGTTGTTTATATTTTCGTCTACTTTAAAACAAAGAAATAAAAAAGTTTTTGGCAAAAATTTCATTTTTGGTACAAGCTTTTATCGCCGACTGTACTTTTTTTTTCACAGGCAACTAATACTCATCGAGACAATTCTAAAACCCCCAAACACAATTAGGTTTCGTTGTTTTATCACAAAGTTCCTATGGCCACCTCCGGTCTCCATTATCAGATCAGCTCGATGAGACCATAATATTGCATTGTCATCCGACTTACGTATGTATGCAAAATTTCAGCTCAATCGGAAACCGGGAAGTGGATCAAATTTAACTTGTAAGATTTGATTACACACACACAGACAGACAGACAACGGTCAGGTGAAACTAAATAAAAGCTTGTAAAAAGACACACAGCTAACATTAACTCAGCTAAAATTACTCAAGAGCCTCTACCATCAGTTTTGACATTGACATAACGCTCACGTCTACGTAATTTACTTTCTGTACATCTCGCTTGCACTAATATGCGAGTACGAGCGAGATGCATAGAAAGTAATTTACGTAGACGTGAGCGTATATGTCAATGTAAAAACTGATGGTAGACGTATAGGTACACAAAGCATTAGGCACATTGAAATGCGTCCTTCGGATATGCATAGGAACAATCAAACTAACCAAATTTAGCTATTTTGCAGCCATACCTTATAACTCTGTTTGAAGACCATGACGCCTATGGTCACGTGGCGTACTCCAGTTCATCTTTATGACGATTATGCGTATCTAATATGGCTACGTCACACTACATAATAATAAAAAAAACTACATACACTAAAGCACAATAAAAACTCTTTAGTAGGTATAGTCTACTTTAAAACAAAGAAAAACACAGCTAACATAAACAACTATTTAGTGGCCATGGCCCATATCTCGTGGCCCTGGTTAATGGCCATGACGCCCCGTGGCTAAGACCACGCGGCGTACTCCAGGCCATATTAAGGTTGCTCATGTTTATAATGTTGATCTACTTAATATTACTACATAACATTACATGCCGAACATAAAGAGGTGAAATGCTCTGCGTAAAACAGTAAAATAGCTACAAACTTAAAAAAAAACACATCAAAAATAGCTATTAAGAGGCCATGGCCCATACTTCGTAGCCCTGTTTGATGGCCATGACGCCCCGTGGCCGAGACCACGCGGAGTACCTACTCCAGACCATATTTTTTTGGCTTTTCTGCTACATTTAAAAGTATACAATACTCTTTATTGCACACTCACATACTTAAGGATACTTACATACTTTATTGCACACTCACATACATACGGAAGGATGACTCACGTTAGACCGGGCCGTGTACGGGCCGGAGCCATCGGCGCATCGTTTTCTATGGAAATCATCACGTGATCACCTGTCATGTCATAGAAAAATAAGCGCCGGAAGCTCCGGCCCTGACACTGCCCGGTCTAACGTGAGTCATCCTTTACTCGTAGTTTACAATAAATGTACCTATTACTTCAGCTAATTAATGCATGCTAGTGTAGAAATGCTCGTCCAAACTAAATACGAAAAAATGTAGCGAAATAATTAAAGTCACAAAACAAAACCGAACAACAAGAGGCTAGACAGAACAGAACAACTGCTAAGCTATGTAGCGGCCATACCTCGTAGCCCTGTTTGATGGCCATGACGCCTCGTGGCCGAGACCACGCGGCGTACTCCAGGCCATCTTTTTGTTGGCAGTGCTGTTGGACAAATAATTATATTGTTATTGTATCCACACGCTTTTATTCTCTTAACAGTAAAGTCGTGTTTAGATTATATTGAGCTCCTCGCCCGCTCGACTACTTCTGCTTGTTATATTATTCGCGACCAAACAAAGAACTTTATAATTGAAACAACAACCTACTAAAACCTTCTACAATAGCAATAATTCTTTATTATTGGAGAATTTTCCACCGTAAAAGACATATACGTTTATATATGTAGGAAAAGCGATTTTTATATCCATGACCCGGCTAACATATAAAATGTTGGTCCGAAACTGAGTTGCCGTCTCGCTCTAACGCGGTGTGTGTGAGAGGGACGGGTGTATGAGTGACGCAGGCGAGTGAGCATGTATGGGGATACGTGTAAAGGTGGGATATGAAAGGAATGGAGACGACTATTTTTTATGACTTTATTATAATTATTTTTATTTACCAACATGGTGAAGGAAGAATAAGTGTTATATAAGGATATTAAGGAGTACCTACCTAAATTATAATGTTAATAAAATGGTTTATAATTATAACTATTATTATTTAACGAATATCAGTGAAGCATAATGCTAATGGTCTGTTGTTGTTAACAAATTTAATAAGGTTCGTAAACTAGATTTCAATTTAGAGACATTAATAATGTCATGATCACTAGCATACACAATACACAAAAATTACAAAAAAAAAAAAATTTAAAAATTCGAAATTATTTATTCATGTAACATGCACTGGGTATACAGGTGTGTCGAATCCTCCTTGTAAGTTAAATAACTTGTATTAGGAGGAATTCACTCTTTCATACAAGGCTCCGACTTATGATTACTAAGTTAGTATCTACACAAGCATGAGTTCCTTAGCCAAACAAAACCCTCTTTTACGATGATAGAAGAGACTTTATAGTTACACATATTTTTTTTTATTCGCAGATTCACGTGATATAAAGAGGTGTTGTACAATAACAAAATATTGGCAAAGTAGGGCTCTAATAAAGTCATTATTAAATTACGTATATTCTGAATTGAGTGTCATTGAATTATTTCTTAAATAACCATCGCAGTAAGCATCGCAGCAGTGTATTATGAAATGAAATGAAAATGAAAATAAGTTATTTTCAGGACATTCTAAATAAAAAGTGCCGCTATTTTTAAATGCCATATTCAAATCATAGAAAAAAAAAGCATAAATAAAAGCGCCTGATGACCAGCGAATGCAAATCGCTTCGAAACTATGTTTTAATAGCGAATAGTATTAGGCTTATTCACTCTACAAGAGTGTACAGGTTTTAAAGGATCAGCAATGCCCCTGGAGTTGCTGGCGTCCATAGGCTAATGGTGACCGCTTACCATCAGGTAGGCCATATGCTTGTTTGCCACCGATATAAAACAAGAACAACGCCAAAAAAATGAAGTCTAACACCGTCTCCACGCTTCCCGCAGCTCTAAGAAAAACCCAAGACATGAGTATTTTTCTTACCCCGTGTGTGCGCTATGTGTGTGTGCACACACGGGCATTGCACACATGCACGCGTACGTCTCGGGTAGTAAAATATTATGCTGTCGGGTCTGAAATAACATTGTATAGATAATCAATAACTGGGTTTTATGCGTTTTAAAATTGTCGGTGCTGCTTGTTAATGTGTGCAATAATATCTAACAAGACAAGGGTGCAGAAATATATGTTACTAGCTTCTGCCCGCGACTTCGTCTGCGTGGAATGATGATGATTAATAAAACCTATCCTATGTCCTTCCCCGGGCCTTAAACTATCTCCATTCCAAATTTCATCCAAATTGGTTCAGCCCGTTCAGCTGTTAAGTGTGAAGAGGTAACAGACTGACAGGCAGACAGAGAGCAAGAACAGACAGACAAAGTTACTTTCTCATTTATGATGCCTATTAGTAGGGATTCTAAAGTATAGTCTATATCTAAAACATTTACACGGACAAGGCGTCAGAAATATGTCTACATCTTATTGACATTATGGTACTTAGTGAATAGTATAAAGATATGAGTGTTATGTCTTGTAGGTACTAATTCAGATTGGAGATGGCGACTATTGGAACATTGTCTAGAAGTGGGACATTTACATTATAATAAAATACTGTAACTATTTTAGCTTTGAAAAACAGATGAAAAAACATAATTAATCCAGTAGTTTCAGAGCAAATAGGCTGTGACAGACGGACAGACAGACGCACGTGATATTTATTAAGGTTCTTTAAACTTTTACTGCTCATAAAATTAGCCAAATTTCAAGACCAAAAGCTTCTGAAAACTCAGATGTGGCCACATTAAGCGAGCTCGAAGAAATGTCGTATAATGACGCTAAGCCGGAGGCGTCACCGCTGACGTTGACCGATGCGTCATTGGGGGGGCATTTTTTAGGCCACTTGAATACAGACATACAATCACTAATATCTATAGACTACTCTTTCTAGGATATCAAAGATTTTTTTGACCTATATAAATGTACAACAATTTATAAATTGAATTTAATAAGTAATAACTATGTAATGTAATTTAATTGAATAATTTAATCCTATAATTTTAATAATTTTCAATACTTATATTTAATATTATTAAATTGCACAACGGGACTTAATCGCGTATTTAAGTTTTAAGATTTACCTCCGACGTTTCGAGGACGGCGTTGTCCCGGAGAACTTAGATCTTAGAGCCGCGCGAGTTTCTAGTCCCGTTGTACAATTTAATAATGTGTAAAAATCGTGAGAGTTCAAATCAGTGTTTTATATTTATTTAATTTGATATTGATATTATGAATAAATGTCTATGTCTATGTAGGTATTATGGATGGTTTTTTCCACGTGATAAAATAACTGTCACTTTTTAAGACCGCGGGACAGAAAGTGACGGTCAACGTTTTATCACGCTGTCACGTAAACAAGAACGACCATCATATCCGTACTGGCTAAGACAATCATACTATATAGTACATCGACAAACGCTATACGTAACGTATAAATATAAAGAATCTGGTTGACAGATGATAAAGTGATTATTTCCTCCTCCTTCTTCCTCGCTTTATCCCGGCAGTTTGCCACGGCTCATGAGAGCCTGGGGTCCGCTTGACAACTAATCCCAGGAATTGACGTAGGCACTAAGTTTTTACGAAAGCGACTGCCTTCTGACCTTCCAACCCAGAGGGGAAACTAGGCCTTATTGGGGATAAGTCCGGTTTCCTCACGATGTTTTCCTTCACCGAAAAGCAACTGGTAAATTAAATACCAAATGATATTTCGTACATAAGTTCCGAAAAACTCATTGGTACGAGCCGGGGTTTGAACCCGTGACCTCCGGATTGAAAGTCGCAAGCTCTTACCGCTAGGCCAGCAGCGCTTAATGTGATTATTTCCATATGTAGGTACATAATTTAAGTTTCGTGTGGCGTTCTCTATCAACGACTATCTTCTTGGCTAAACCCCCTTTTCTCTTATTTAAAATGTCAGTATATAAGTAGTAGGTAGATTTTTATTATCAGAGTAACATTTGAAATATATGTGACGTTTTCTATGAAAAGGGACCTTATTGTCGATGGCGCTTACGCCATTGTTAACGAAGCTCCGATATGAATACTATGCCGCGCGACGCTGTGCGGCGTAAGCGCCATCGACAATAAGGTCCCTTTTCATAGATAATGCCCCATATTACCTTGATTTCAAAATAGTGGTATGAATATAGCATGATCCAGATCCCGGAGAAGGCTCCAGCGAAGTATTTCAATAAACTAGGTCAGAAGAGTGCCTAGGTGAGTCTGGGTCTATATAAACACATTAGTGAGTTTTTACTTGCCTACCAGAATAAATTTAGGTGCATTACCTCATAAGTTTATTAGGTATGTGGCGTATCCCTATTTCCTTTCTAATAATAAATGTGAAAGTAACTGTCTATTCTGTTACCTCTTCACGCCTAAGAAACGACTCAACCGATACATATTGTCGAAATTTTGGTACCGATATTGAAAAAACCGGCCAAGTGCGAGTCGGACTCGCCCACCGAGGGTTCCGTACTTTTTACTACCTAATTGTTCTTAAAGCGGCAACAAAAATACATAATCTGTTAAAATTCACGGTTCATGAGATACAACCTGGTGACAGACAGACAGACGGACAGTGGAGTCTTAGTAATAGGGTCCCGTTTTTACCCTTTGGGTAGGGAACCCTAAAAAGTGGCATAATAATACTATGACGTTGTTGACTACGAATTTGTTTTTTTTTTGTTAAAAATAATACTAAGTTTTTAGTCAGAATAAGTGGATGTCACATTAAGAGCTATTTAACAACGTGTTTTCAAGATTTTTCGCGGATTTTCCTTGATGAGACATGTGAAAAGTGCGTGTGTGTATCTAAAATCGCGCGCTTATCGTGACGTTGATAGATTCGCGCGTGTGATGCGTACTTTATGGATATGGAGATGGACGTGTTTTTAAAGACGATGTAGACTGCTCGTGAAGTACCACAAAATATCGTAAAGTAGCCACATATTTACGTAGATGGCGCTATACGTTTGGAGTCAACGTACGGTTGTCTTGAAGAAATCACTTTTAAGCCATAAGAACGCCTATTGTTTATCTCTACTTTTGTCATTTGTAATTGCTGTTTATCTTTATTTTTAATATTGCAAAATAAAGTTTTCGTTAGCTATCGGTACCTTGTCACACTGACAATCAATGTGAAGGCCTCTAGGAGTTTCGCAATATTGTCACTGTGACAAGGTTCCTACGAAATGGTACAGAAATCTAATTACCCACTCACATGATTGATATTTTTAAGTGACCTCTATTATTATGTGAAAATAAGGGTGACAGCTTGCAACTACAGTTGCATAAAGCACGTGAGTGGTTACTTGACCGTACTCGTAGTACGTATACTGGTATATCAACTCAAGTCTAGCTTGGTCAATCAACTTTCATAAAATCTCTGGGCCCTTAATTTTGATTTTTTTTCCACAACTGCTACGACGGGCGGTGTGGTAGTTTGTCACCAACATGTTAATTAAAAAAGAACTCCACTATATCGCCAGTTAATAAGTACTTATTTTGCAAAACTAATGACAATTGTCACAAGAAATACGACAATTGTCACGAAATGTCGACACAGAACTCATTTGCTGTCAAGAATTACCGAAAGTTCTTTAAAATCTTGTGACAATTGTCATCATTATTATCATAAACATCGCAAGAGAAATACCTGTTTTTTGCCGATATAATAAAGTTTTTTTAAATAATACAATGATGGTCACAAACAGGAATACGGCCCGCCCGATGGTAAGCGATAACCGTAGCCCATGGATGCCTGTGACGTCAGCAACAATGAGACTTGTCGAATTGTCGCACCTGTCACGTTGGTGAAATAGGGGCCTGGTGCTACATAACGACACACCGGTGCTATAATAAGCACATTATGACGACCGGTCTGGTCTAGCGGAAGCCAATGGTCCTGGGTTCGAATCCGAGTAAGGCCATTTATTTGTGTGATGATCACAGATGTTTGTTCCTGAGTCATGGGTACTTTCTATGTATATAAGTATGTATTTATCTATATAAGTATGTATATCGTCGCCTAGCAGCCAAAATTCAAGCTTTGCTTATTAGTTTGGGGCTAGGTTGATCTGTGTAAGATGTCCCCTAATATTTATTTATTATTATTATTTATTACGTAACTACGCCGAACATTTAAAGGGCCGGTGTACTGCCATCTCGCCGAAATATTTTTCGCCTAATTTCACTTCCCAACCAACTTATTGCAGTACTTTTAGCTGGCACACCAATGCTTAGCATATTATTATTTAGCATAACTTTTATTTGATCACAATTTTATTTAGCAGATGTTCATTTTACCGCGATTTATTTAGAAAAATTTTCACTAAGCAGATGTTTTATTATACCTAACTATTTATTGTTAAATAATGTTTGCCCAAATTGAAACTTTGCATACTTTTTATTTGATCACAATTATATTTAGCATTTTTTAAGACCCGTAAAACCAAACTGTTCCAAGAGATAGGTAGGTTATGGTTATTTTTTTATGACCCTAAAAACGAAACTGCTTCCAGAGATAGGTAGGTTAGGGTTATTTTTTTTATAACCCTAAATACAAAACTGCTCCCAGAGATAGGTAGGTTAGGGTTATTTTTTATGACCCTAATAACGAAACTGCTCCCAGAGATAGGTAGGTTATGGTTATTTTTTTTATGACCCGTAAAACGAAACTGCTCCCAGAGATAGGTAGGTTAGGGTTATTTTTTTTATGACCCTAATAACGAAACTGCTCCCAGAGATAGGTAGGTTAGGGTTATTTTTTTTATGACCCTAATAACGAAACTGCTTCCAGAGATAGGTAGGTTAGGGTTATTTTTTTTATAACCCTAAATACAAAACTGCTCCCAGAGATAGGTAGGTTAGGGTTATTTTTTTTATGACCCTAATAACGAAACTGCTCCCAGAGATAGGTAGGTTATGGTTATTTTTTTTATGACCCGTAAAACGAAACTGCTCCCAGAGATAGGTAGGTTAGGGTAATTTTTTTTTATGGCCCGTAAAACGAAACTGCTCCTAGAGATAGGTAGGTTATTCACAATATTAGGCAAAAAATAATTTATGCCTATCAATACATTCGACATAACAATAAAAGATATTTTAAAACATGACCAACTAAATATTATGCCATTCAATAATATTGTAAATAATCATTTGCGACATGTTATATATGCGAAACATTGGTTTGCCACCTGATAGTTTTGCCAAATTATACTATGGAAAAAATAGTTTGGGAAGTGATAATTTGCCATACAATTTTCGGCCACATATTAGTAAACCAAAGGGCCATATGTACTGTAAAACGTTGTACGATACACGTGCGAATAGGTAATTCGCGACTCGTGTCGATTTAAAACACTCCCTATTTCCTCTTTTTCGCACTTGTATCGTAAACTATTACACTATTTCACCCATGTTATTATACGTTAATCTACACTATTGACTGTTTTCTTTATTCTTTTCTAAGGACGTTGCAATTCCTACACTCGGGTGCTGTGCACGCAGCAAATTACCGTGATGGGCCGAGATGTCCTGTCGCCGCCCGAGATGGATGGCAGGGCCTTGCGGACTCTATACGCCGAATGTTATACATATATTATACTCATGGTCAAATTTAGAGGAACACAAAAAAAGGTTTAATTACTGGATTACAGCACCTAACCTCCTGAGACTCAGAAGAAATTGTTTTGTTTTTGAAATTGGAACCCTTAGTTACACAATAAAAGTTCAAAATAGAGTTTGGAATATGTACAAAAAATTGTACGCAGGGACTTAGGAGGCTAAAGTAACTTCAAAATTAGTAATTAAACTTCTTTTTTGCGTTCCTCTAAATTTGACCATGAGTGTTTAAACGATTCGCGTATGAAATCATAAAAAAATGTAAAAATGGTTGAGCAATTTATTAGCGTCAACAGTTTCTAGACGGCAGGCACTACGTTCTTCCTGCGCCGAATTTCTCCGAGCGTTTTCACTTGCTGCTGACCGCTACAAAAATATGCAAAATAATAGTATGGATATTAAGGCTACAATTATCAGCAATTCTCACATTTTAGAAAGTCTTAACCTTTTTACAACGAATCTTCTAACTATAAAACTCCCGTGAGACTCGAAGATAATAATACAATTTTAAAAATTATTTAACAACGAATGTTCATAGATGGATATGTTTCATACGTGCAAATTACCGCGATGGGCCGGGATGTCCTGTCGTCATATAATCAGTATTACGGTAGCGGGTGATCTGTCGCGTTATTATCCCCTCTCATTTAATAAGATCAACTAAACGATTCGCCGTTACGAGCTAGAAATCGATAAAAATAAACTCTACGATTCGTCACAGCGAGCTGGCACTCAAGTATAATTAACAGTATTACGTTGCGTGTGATTGGTCGTGTTATTGTTTCCTCTCATTTAATAAGACCGACTCAACGCGCAACGATTCACCACTATGAACCAGCACTCGATAGAATAAATGCAGCGATTCGTCCCAGCGAGCCGGTACTCAAGGATAATTAACAGTATTACGGTAGCGGGTGATTGGTCGCGTTATTGTTTCGTCTCATTGACGGTTAATGGTGTAGACGTACAGTAGGGTGTTTCATTTTTCCGAATTTTCGATTTTCATCTGACTTTGCACGAATTCTTGTTCTAACTGATAAAAAAATATTATACGTTAAAAGAAATTAAAATCGGTCAACGTTTAGAGGTTGCACAACATCAACAAAGATTTTTCAAATAACCAACGACTCTACATCGGAGGGTAGAAAATGGTTTAAGCGGCTACCATCAAAGCGGAGAGTAGTGTGATACTGAACCTTCTACATATAAATAAATTTTAAAATTAGTAATAAACTTGGATTTTGGTTACTCGATAAATGTTCTAATTAAGATTTTTCAGTTTTTCCATCTGTTTCCAAAGGAAAAGTGCTTTTATCGTGTTTTAGACGCAAAATTCAGTTTTCTCATTCGATTTTAGTATCAGTTCATTATATTTTGTCATTTTAGAACATAGTTCATTTTCACGCAATGTATGGGGTTCTCACTCTACCTTTTCAACTTGTGCAACCTCTAAACGTTATTCGATTCTTTTGAAAATTGAAATAGATAGTTTTTAGTGTGGGGAGGCTCCATTGGTGAGCAAAGTCAGGAAAAATATTACAACTTTTTTTCTCCATACAAAAGTGAATCACCCTAACGTACAGTCGCCATCAGATTTATCGGCGTGACCAAGGTGCTCACAAATATCTGAACACGCCTCTATTGTCAAGGCGTTAGAGTGCGTGTTCAGATATTTTTGAGCACCTCGGCCGCTCCGATATATCTGATGGCGACTGTACCTACATACACTCACGGTCTGAGGGGAAACATGTTCCATGACGGGTTGTTGTATTATTCTAATCAGAAACGGTATCACGACCTTTGATTATACTCAATGAATAGGTACTAAAAATACTAATTAATGTTAGGAATCTAATATTATCTGGAACACACTTTAGCGATAATAGCTAGCTTATAGCCAGTTATCTACCTTAATGAATAACTTAAAATTTGTCGTGTATTTTTTAACTCGTGTTCATAAAGAACATTGTATGTATTATTAACTTAAAATTTAACGCATTCTAAACACAGAGTACTCAGTATAGCGTGTACATTTTTCTGCGTAAAAATTCTAAATTTTAGTGAAGACTAAAATCAGTCAGCCGTAGTCAGCAGTAGTTTTGACTGATTATAACAATATTGTCGGCATTTGCATTACTTACCCTTCAATACTTGATACTCTAGATTTTTAACACTACCGTAAGTATTACACCTAAATTCGGCGCATTAAGCCGGCACGAGGGTATATAATTAACAGTATTACAGTAGCGGGCGATTGTTTCGTCTAATTCAGGTCTCGGTTCAAATGGACACTCTCACCGCAGGGAGAATGCGTAGGTATAATATAAATGTTTGAAGAAAAGTTACCTTAATTTTCTACGTAACATTCTAAAAAAAATCAGTGAAGACCATGCGTTTTGTCATATTTTTTCGCGTTAACGTATTTTATTTAAGCCTATGATAGTATTTAATTAAGTAACTGTTACATCTGATACCTGAATTCGTCGCAGCGAGCCGGCACGGGGGTATAATTAACAGTATTACAGTAGCGGGCGATTGTTTCGTCTCATTTCTACTTAATGGTTCAAACGGACACTCACGCCGAAGGGGAAAATGTGGCTATAGGTAGGTGTGGATGTCTGACGAAAACTTGTCCCTGTTTTCTTAGTGATATTATATTAAATAATATTTGATAAGTAACAGAATAAACAAGCAAAACTTAAACTTTTTGGAGTTGAAACTCTAGGTCCATGGGGTCCCAGCGCGCATAAGTTGTTCGCAGAAATCGCGAAGCGTCTGGTTGACGTAACTGGTGACCGAAGAGCTGGCGGCTACCTCGCACAACGTATCAGCATTGCGATACAGCGAGGAAATGCCGTCAGCATCCTTGGTATAATGCCTCAAGGGCCTATTTTAGATTTAAGCTAGCTATTAATTTAGTTTAGTAGTACCACTGTATATATATTGTATGTAAATAAATGATTTAAAAAAATTAAAAAAAAAAAAAAACTTGACTAGGAATTTTTCCATAATAAACGTAATTCTCTTGAAGCCGAATAAAAATGTAGCCTATGTCACTCATAAACAGTGATCGGGGTTTTGGTTGCCACTCGGGGTGAATGACCTCAGTCCTCAATAACGCTTATTTATAGTTGTATATTTTATAAATATGTTATCTACCTACACTTAAACAGCGTTGTTATCGAGTAGTTTAAAAGGTATCGCGGGCTTAAAGGCGTATCCATATTACTATTTTTGTGGCATCCAAAACACTTATCACTGCTCCTAAAACAATTTAATTGAAACTCATTCTAAAAACTGGTTTAGTAATTCTGACGCTCCAAAAAACCACACAAATATATATTTAATTACACAAACGGGTCTACCGCGATATAATTTCAGCCACAGCTGGTGCAACTCAGCTGAAACGTCGGAATTAAAGGTAAAAACAATGAAATTATATCGCGGTAGACCCGTTTGTGTAATTAAATATGTGTACAAAACGCGAGAGTTTAAAGTGTCACACAAATATAAATACTTTGCGTAGTCGGGCAAAATGACCAGGTAAAACAATTCATACAATTAAAGGAATCGATAGTAAATCGAATAAAAATACTACGTATACGTAGATTTTTTTTAAACTATTCTAAAATGACTGCTGATATGAGTGATTGAGTTTTAAGATTTGCAAATTTTAACTATCTCTTAAAACAACTTGGCAAGAAAAGATGTGAACAGAAATGTAGTAAAAAAAACCCGCGCACAAACATTTTAAAGTATTTAATCCCCATTTTAATCCTTTTCTAATAACCATTGACTATTCAAGCACCTAAAAAAACGACAAAGAGCGTCTTCTATAGTTTTTTCTTAATCTAACTGTACGGTAGCTTAAAAAGATGATGACAAATATGGTTAAAAAAAGGTTAAGAGAGAGGCGGCCCTTTCAGAGTTAAAATTATGTTGTCACCCGAGTTATAAGAATTAAATGATGGTCCATACCGTGGTTCTAAGTATAGTAGGAATGAGTAGTTTTGATAGTTTGGATAGTTAGAGTTAACTAAGAAAAAACTGCAGCGATTTTGATAGCCCACGCAGTGCAAGGGTTATTTATACGCCATAATTTCATAGAAGTTTGACGTTTAAAATAACACTTGCACTGCGTAGGCTATCAAAAACGCTGCAGACTTTTCTTGGTCTGACTCTAGGTACATGAGTTATTCCTTAAGTAGTGATAAAGTTAAAAATAATAAGAATATATTAAAAATGTAAGAGTGGAAAGAATTGCTTATAAACTCTATTGAAGGCCTCAAGCTTGATTGCAATTAAGTCTTTTTATTTTTTAAATACGAGTATAAATACTTTATATCCTACAAATATTACAGATGACATAATATAGGTACCTACACGAAATAATTGAAGAAAGCTTGTAGAAATAACGGGGAAAAGAGCCATATTACTTCGCCGACAGAACCACTGTCATAAATTTAGTACCTAACTTTTTGCAATGCGTATTAAAAAAAAATCTAAACTGTCCTTAGCCTAGATTCCTATCAGACCAAGACTATTTAAAGTATTTATTAAAACCAAGTACAAACCAAACTATTCTGAAGACAGGTATAAGTATCCCCTTTGCAAACTCTCACCCTATCGCCAAAAGTCTTAAGAACCACAATGTCACAAAGGCATTCCCTTTAACGGGTTAACTTAGGAGGGTTGATATTTACGACACCAATAATACAGTGTGTTATCAACTCAATTGAAATTGTTTATGATGAAATTTATTTACGAAAACTGTTATTGAAAATTTTATCTATAGGCCTAGGCGGTAAAGTCGATATTTCAATGATTTATTTTTATAAAACCCAAATAGTTGTCTATACTTGACTTATCTGAAATGACATATGTAACCGTAAATGCTCATGCAATTTTATGACTTTATATAATAGGAATAAGAAATAAACTAACCATGAACATTTATATTGAATAAGGACTCTTCGATTCTTGATACTTGTCGGTGGTAAAAGTTAATATGTTTGTAAGAAATGAGTACAGTGACTGTTTCACAATATTGAATAAAGAGAATATTTATAGGTCTTTTATCAAATTTATGACATAAAATAAAAGGTGTTATAGTGGCTTTTAAGCAGTGTGATCTTACACTTAGTTGAGCTTACAAATAAATCGTCAGGTATGGTATACAGGATGTAATCGTTAAGTGTGGCCAGGCGATAATTCCGTAAATATAACAGATATCAGAAAACTTCAAATTGATATCAAAAGTGCGTTACCGAATGAGTAAAATTACATTAATAATTTTTTTTAAATAAACGTAGAAATATCCCAAACATTAACTTCAAACCCTCCCATACATTTAGTACGACGACTCACCCCTAGAGATAAAACTGCTTGAGATTCATTATTTGCGATAATAAACTGTAATAAAATAATAAAACTACCGTTTATGAAATAATAAATCTAACATTTATTTTTGAATCACAACGCAAATTTTAAGAAAAGTTCATTTAGAAACATTTAAGAGAGTCCGTCAATGTATCGCACAAGAACGGCGTCACTTCGAGCAACTACTGTAAACAAAAAATGTACTTCCTTAAAAAATAAGTTAAATGTTAGATTTATTATTTCATAAACGGTAGTTTTATTATTTTATTACAGTTTACTATCGCAAATAATGAATCTCAAGCAGTTTTATCTCTTACGACACCGACGCCACCGACGGCGTTCTTTGAGGGGTGAGTCGTTGTACTAAATGTATGGGAGGATTTGAAGTTAATGTTTGGGATATTTCTGCTTTTATTTAAAAAAGTCATTAATGTAATTTTACTCATTGGGTAACGCACTTTCGATATTAATTTGAAGTTTTCTGATATCTGTTATATTCACGGAATTTTCGCCTGGCCACACTTAACGATTACACCCTGTATTGTTCATACAATTTAAAATCTTGCCCCCTTTGTAAATTTGGTTGACATCTCTATTTTGGAAATTTTATCTCATTTACAAACTCTTAAATGAAATAACTGTCTTTAATGTGCATAAAAACTAATATAAAACTGAATTATTGTTAAAATAGCATTATTATAACGATATACGAAACTATAGGAGTAAGGTTTCATTTAAACCTTTTTAATCTTAGTATCTATATAGTGTATAGTTTAGTGTAATTTAAATTAATAATTATAATTGTAATCTTAATTTGGAATAAAATGGGTTTATACCTTATTATAAATAATTGAATAAATAACATTTTATTCAATTATTTATTTAAAAAGCAACAAAAATAAATAAAATTGACACAATATCGTATACGGACTCTAAATGAACTTAAAAACTTATCTTAATTCTCAACAAATAAGAGTTTATGTTGAGCTGTTTGGATATACAATTATACATATTACCACTCAGGAGCACTCTATATAGAAATTTCCCAACAAAGTGACCCTTCTTGATTGCTCTCGAGTGTATATCTGTTGACAGCAGTAGGTACACCGATCGATTAGTTTGCAGGACTCTAGGGCCCGGTGCCCCAAGTTTGTCGTTGTAAACGAATAAAAACTTTTATACTGCCTCTCTTTTTCTTCTGGGTACATTTTGACAAAATTATAAATAAGAAATTCATTTATTTGCGACCAACTTGGATCAATAGGTATTAGGTATGTGTTAGTATTTGGTAGCGTATTAGTGGTTATTATAGGAGTGCCTGATTTGTTAAATATCAACAAAATCATACCATTGCTTGAACTGAGAACTAAGATAGAGTGCGCAAAAACTCTTAAAATTTAAAATAAATCAAACAATATTATGATTATGAGGCAAGTATAGCTGTGAAAGTATATTGTGTGTGTTCAGATATTTGTGAGCGCAATGGACGTTCCGATATATCTGATAGCGATTGTACAAGATAATGCGACTGACTAAAGAATACACTAATAAGTATTAAATCAATTAAAATTATAATTTAAATAAATTGGTTATCGCTGAATGAATGACGTGCTCTTGTGTTGGAGGCCTAGACTCATTTTGGGTCATTGTGCCAAATTAGTAAGTAGACTTGTAAGTATCGCCGAATGAAATGCATATCCTTCACAATAACTGCACCTTTCAGCTACAAAGTTAACTCAAACAGTTAAATTCAACCCCCTGTCATCCACACTTACATTATTCACTTGAAATTAACTCACAATACTAGGGCGACCAAAAACAAAAGCTAAAGTGAGACAATGCCTACACATATCTATCGTACGGTGGCCACAATTTTGACAGGCAGGAGACCGGTCCGCAAGATTAATGGTGGTTCTGCTCATCGTGGTAATGACCTCTCTGAACGTTAATGACATCGTAGGGTGGCTGCGGTTACGGGGTTTTTCTTGAGATACCATCTTAAGATTTGCCGAAGGATTATGTGTGGTTTTGGGACGGTAGCTTTACGTTTAAATCGTAGTGTGGTTTTACAATTGAAAGGTAAATATATTTATGCAAAATGTATATTCTTATTCGTGTGATTTTTAGTATTATCTCTATAGGAAGGTGTAGTTTTCGGGAATGAAATGACTGTGTGTGTATCTCAATAATTTTAAGACGTTTAAATTAAATCATTTTTATTTTACTGAAATAATGGCTAGTTTTTATACATTATTTAAGGTAATGTTGGAGTTATTAAATATATTAAAATGGGTCATGGGTGGGTTAAGTCGAAAAACGTTGGACATGTGGGTACGGAGTGAAACACGTCGACTTAAAATACGTGAGTAACCCGTTTAAATATATTTAATGTGTCTGTGTCTAACAGAACTTTAGTTCTAAGGTATGTTCGCGCGTTAAATTTTCTATATGCAAAAAAATATTGATACACTAACAAATTGAAAAGATTTGATTTTGCATTTTAAACAAAAGTATGAGATTTACAATACCTGAAGGTTGTCTGAAAGAGATCGCTCTTTAGCGATAAGACCGCCTTTTGTTGCCATTGTCTTCATGTATTATGTATGTCTCTCTGTAAATGTTTTATTGAGGTTGTGGATTTGGAATAAAGAGGATTTGGTGTTGAAATACCAAATTCAATACTAACTAAATATGTGGGCTCAGTGACCCAAAGAGGATCTTGTTCTCTGTCATTTCGACACTAGAGCTAGTTACAAAGATTCTGAACTGGATTTAGGTTGTACCTATTCTATACTTATAATTCAAATACAAGTATGCATCTTATAATAGGTTTTACCTAATAAAACTCAACCTACCAGGTGTAAATAATATCTAGAAAATAAAAATATAATCAAGAAATGCATGCGTCGTACTAACTTATTTTTGAAAATCTGAGACCTCCCACCATATTTGAACACGTGGGTGAAAACCTTTTTAGCATGAGTTAAGTTAATATGGTCCACAAAAAAGACGCCGGTTTTCCCGTAGGGTTAGACCCCACATGTCATGATCTCATGATCGCAATATATTATAGTATCTACTTATTAACTCTAGTAAAAAAAAATGTTTTAAGAACGCAATTAAATTCCTATCAGTAATACGTATCACAAAATATACATACATATACGTCTCACTTTACTTTTCACGCACTAAAACTCCACAATCACCATCGATCTAACCGAATCCCAAAATCCACCAACTCATGGTCGCCCCACTATCCTTGCTTAATGTCTTTGCCGTAACGGAAAAAAAGCATGTTTATCTTGGTCGAGCCGCAGCGTCTCTGCGAATTGCCGGTCCCTTGAATTTCGGCCGGCTAATCGATTTTACCCGGGACTGTCCTAATTTGGCGGATTAATCGTGGACACCCTCGTTCGCGCCCAATTTCCTTGGTGCAATGATATTGCTACTATTGTTTTGGGAATGATTTTGGGTGCTAATGATTGATGATGTTAATGATGCGCGTTTGTTTTCTTTGTAATTATTATATCAAGGACGTGTGAATTAATTTGGGATAAACGTGGTTTGTGGGCTTTTTGTCTTATTGCTTTTCCTGAATTAGATACTAGAGTTAGACCAAAAAAAGTCTGCAGCGATTTTGATAGCCCACGCAGTGCAACTACGTCATGATTTCATAGAAGTTTGACGTTTAAAATAACACTTGCACTGCGTAGGCTATCAAAACCGCTGCAGACTTTTCTTGGTCTAACTCTAACATATTTTATAATACTATATTACAGAATGCTTTGAGGTAACGTCACAGTGGATTTTGCCCAGTTATCCCTACTTAATATTATAAATGCGAAAGCAACTCGGTCTGTCTGTCTGTTACCTCTTCAAGCTTAAACTACTGACCCGATTTAGATTAAATTTAGTATGGAGATAGTTTGAGGCCCGGAGAAGGACATAGGGTAGTTGTTATCAATCATCATTTCACGCAGACGAAGTCCTGAGCAGAATCTAGTCAAACATAATAGTACCCTCTCACTTTGACGATTGATAAATTGATAATATCTAGGAGACAGAGCTTTGAAAACATATAAAAACTCAAAAATTTGCGTTTTCCCAGAGATAAGACTTAGCTAGATCGATTTTTCAGCTCTGAAACCCCTATATAGCCATTTTCATTGAAATAGATAGAGCCGTTTCCGAGATCCCCGAAATATAGATATAAATAAATATATATACAAGAATTACTCGTTTAAAGGTATAAGATTATTATGAAAAACCAAAATTCACATTGAAATGTGCTAGGTAGGTACATAACCTTTCTAGTGGCATTGTCCTCCTCGAGGTCTCTACGGTAAGTGGCGGTGGCTGCGAGACGGACAGACATAACAAGCCGGTTGAGTGGCGCAGCCATTTTGGAAAAATATACGTTAAGTGGCGGGGCCTCAACGGGTGATCATCGCGAATTTGGCGCGTGTTAGAAATATGACCGTTTCCCAAAAAAAATCTATGAATGATATATAATGGCAGCACTTCCGGTTGAACGGTAGGACAAATGGCGCGGCCATTTTTTAAAATATGCCTCGGCGTGGCAGAGGCCGCGAGAAGGTTCGGTCATAACAAGCCCGTAATTGGCAGAGACCGTCTCGCGGCCTCTGCCACGCCGAGGCATATTTAAAAAAATGGCCGCGCCATTTGTCCTACCGTTCAACCGGAGGTGCTGCCACCCGAAGGGTTATAAAATAAAGTCTTTCAAAATCAAATAGTCAGTATTTAGGAACAAAAGTTAGGAAAATGGAAACACTTTGTATTTTTTTCATAATATAGGTAACCCATTTTTGCCATTCCGTTATTTTTAAATACTTTTAAAACTAACTTAAAATTAACGGATAACGCTATTCTTAAAAATAAAGACATTACCCCTATCCAAATTATATACAAACCAGTTCACATGTTAATAACAAACAATAATACCGTATCAAATCGCTTTAGGCTACCAGAAGTTCAAACAGCCATGCATATTCAAAAACTATCAGTCATATCGCACCTGGACGAATAAAGGAATAAAAGAATAATTAAATGGGGAACAAATTATTCTTTAATCAAGCGGAAACTTGAGACAAATTACTTGAAGAAATATTTAATCTTAATAGGTCGTATGTTCATATAGGAATTGTAAGGAGTTTAAGTTTATTGAAATGGAATATAGAGAGGCAGAAGGGTAAAGGCACAGGGTATGGGGCATCAAATAAAAATATATTGTAAATAGATTGAAACGTAATTATTGATGCGGCTGGCAGTGGCATGAAATTTAGTAAAGATGACAATAAATACCCAAATTATACATTGAACCGAAACATACTGTAGGTATGGTATGAAAATTAGGACAGATTATACAATCTTATAAAAGGTAGTTTAACTTCAAATTAGTAATTATCAAATATTATTATGAAATGAAATGAAAATAATTTATTTGAAACAACACAATCTTAAAACAAATAGATGACAAGCATGTGATATAGTTATACAATTGGTTGTCTTAAAGAGGATACCAGTCAGCATTATGCCGGAGCACTTATTGCAACGATGCTGATTTTCAGTGGACCCTTAAACTTATAAAATAAGAAATAAAACATTACTACCTACCGTAAACATAAAGTTAAACGCAAACTACACTAATCTTAATCTGTGTTGTGTTCAATAAAATGCTTACTAACCTAAAATGGCGAGTACTTGTAAGTACTTACTTACAATTTTTTTTTTCGAAGTTGTGCTGAGACAATTTTTTTTTCTTAATTAGCCTATTAGTGTATCCCACTGCTGGGCAAAGGCCTCCCCTCTTTCCCGCCACTTGGCTCTGTCTCATTATAGACAAATATTAAAGAAATAAAATACAGTAGTCTCACATTGTAAACGAAACAGAACTGCAAACATCCTCAACATAATAAATATTGATATCGGTTACATCCAAAAATACATAATTGATCAGTTATATTATATCACTCGCCATGTGTTATGTATGGTAGATTTGTAGGTAGCTCGGAAAGTTACAAGTACCGACATACTTATCTAATAAACGTAATGACAGTCCAAATCGGTGTTTCATTCGGCAAGACCGGTCACGCGGAGGGCAGATGTCGGTACAAACATTTTTCATGCGACGCGTGCGGTGAAAAGGGCCATTTGAAAGTGATGTGCAGAAACGAGGTATCTAAAAAGTCATCAAAAGGTCAGTACTTTTTAAACGATTCTGATTCGAATGATAGTGATTGCCATTTTTATAAAATTGACAGTGATGTGGACATTGAGGACGGCCCTTTCTACGTAACACTTACTGTGCAGAAAATACGGTGCAAATTTGAAGTCGATACGGGTAGCAGAATTGCGGCTATATCTAAAGACTATTATGATAGATGTTTTTCCCATTTGCCTTTACAAAATAAAATGTTACGTTTTAGGTCATATAACGGAGGTGCCATCGAGACCATAGGATATTTGGATGTAGAAGTAGGATATGGTAATAATGTGGATAGACTACAGTTATATGTAATCGAAAATGGCGGTCCTCCTTTGATGGGCCGTACTTGGATTAGACGATTAAATTTAAAGGTTACCGACTGTATCAATTTTCAAGGCGAGGACCCGATGGCAGAATCTCTTAAGCAAGAGTTTCCCGAAGTGTTCGCTGGGGGGTTAGGCACGTTCAGGTCGCGACTGCAGCTCCGCCTCAAGGACGACACGCCGGTGTTCGTTAAGGCGCGGGCGCTACCGTTGGCGCTTCGCGAGCGCGTAGAACGGGAGCTCGATCGCTTACAGCGGGAGGGGGTTATTTATAAAGTCGATAGATCGGAATATGGGACCCCTATAGTGCCTGTAATAAAAGCAAACGGCACCATACGTATCTGTGGCGACTATAAAATAACAATAAATCCGCGATTAAAAGATTTTCATTACCCGCTGCCGCGGATCGAGGACCTGTTTGCCCTTCTGGGTGGAGGCGAGCAGTATACGAAACTGGACCTGTCTAACGCCTTTCAACAATGTGTTTTGGAAGAGGAGTCACAGCCGATGACGGCCATAACCACTCACGTTGGTACCTTTGTATACAAACGCGTCCCGTTCGGAATAAAGTGTATTCCCGAAAACTTTCAAAAGATCATGGAGGAGACGTTGAGTGGTTTGCCATCGACGGCCGTGTTCGCCGACGATATCTGTGTAACGGGGAAAGACAGGGCAACGCATATGTCTAACTTAAGAGCGGTTTTACAGAGATTAAAAGAGAATGGTTTACGAATTAATTTTGCTAAATGTAAATTTTTTAAAGACAGTGTAAACTATCTGGGCTATAGAATTGATAAGTATGGTTTGCATACGGATGAACGAAAAATTTCTGCTATTGTTAATGCCCCGGCCCCCTCAAATGTAACGCAACTTAAAAGTTTTATGGGATTTGTGAATTTTTACGCGAAATTCTGTGCTAATATGAGCGATATTTTAAAACCAATGTACAGTCTTTTAAAGAAAAATGTTAAATGGAATTGGGACGAATCATGTGATGACGCCTTTAAAAAAATTAAAAAAGTGTTAAGCAGTGCTCCCGTGTTAGCACACTATAATCCATCACTGCCTCTAATTCTTTCGGTGGACAGCAGCCCTTACGGCCTGGGCGCGGCCCTGACTCAACGGGGCGCGGATGGCGTGGAGCGACCTCTGTGCTGCGCTTCGCGCACACTGAACGCCGCCGAGTGCAACTACTCGCAACTCGACAAGGAGGCGCTGGCGATCGTGTTTGGAGTTACTAAGCACCACCAGTATGTGTATGGGCGGAAGTTCACATTGCGGACGGACCACAGGGCACTCAGCTACATATTTGGTAAAAACAAAGGGCTACCGGTGACTGCGGCAAGCCGTTTGCAGCGTTACGCGGTAAAGTTAGCCGCGTATGATTTTAATATTGAATTTATCCGATCAGAGCGTAACTGTTATGCGGACGCTCTTTCTCGTCTTCCTTTAGTAAGTCAGAATAGACCAGGTATGAAAGACGAGGGATGTAGTTATTTAAATTTTGTAGAAGGGGATTTTCCACTTAGTTTTAAAGAGGTTAAAAGTGAGTTGGCGCAAGACCCCATTTTAAGTAAAATTTACGGATACGTTATGTTCGGATGGCCAGGCAATAGCACTGAGTCAGAAAAGCCTTATTTTAATAGAAAAGAATCTCTTAACATAGACCAGGGTTGTTTAATATGGGGATATCGAGTGGTTATTCCAAAATCTTTACGAGTTGCGGTATTGAATGAATTACACGGTGGCCACCCCGGCATAGTAAAGATGAAACAAATCGCGCGGAATTACGTTTGGTGGGACACACTGGACGCGGACATCGAGCGGGTGGCGGAGCAGTGCGCCGCGTGCCGCGCGCAGCGCTCTGCGCCGGCGCCCGCGCCTCTGCACTCGTGGCCGTGGCCAGGGGAACCCTGGGCGAGATTAAACTTAGACTTTCTAGGGCCTTTTAATAACGCATACTATTTAGTTATAATCGACGCTCATTCTAAGTGGATAGAGGTCGAAAAAATTAAAACTGGATCTGCCTCTGTTGTAATCAATTGCTTACGAACATTGTTCGCACGTTTCGGCCTGCCGAAACAAGTAGTCACCGACAATGGGCCACCGTTTTCGTCGGCCGAATTCGGCTCTTATCTCAGACGTAACGGAATTCGACACACCTTAGTAGCTCCTTATCATCCGGCCAGCAATGGCGCGGCCGAGAATGCGGTGCGTACCATTAAGCGAGTGTTGAAGAAAGCCGTTATCGAGAACGAGAAAGACGTCACGGCTCTCAATAGGTTTTTGTTCATGTACAGAAATACTGAACACAGCACTACTAAGAAAGAACCGGCAGTGGCGCTTCTAGGGCGGCGGCTTCGCGGTCGCCTCGACCTGCTGCGGCCCGACACCGCGGACGTGGTGCGCACCGCGCAGCGGGCCAGCGAGCGGCGCAGCGAGGGCCACGCGTTGCGGCAGGGCGAGCCGGGGGCCGAGGTGCTGGTGCGAGACTACGCGCGCGGAGCGCACAAGTGGGCCGAGGGACAGGTGCTTGCGCGAGAAGGGCCCGTATCTTATGTAGTGCGAACGAGTGACGGCCGCACACATAAACGACACGTAGATCAACTGCATTTCAGAAAGTCGAGATTTACGCTCAGTGACATTGACGATAAGGCACCCACACCCGTCTCACATCAGCCAGCGGACAAAGTCCAGGTAGACATCCCGGAAGTCACAGGGTTGCCCGCTGATGATACGGATCAGAATGACGGGGAAGGTGGAGGCGAGGACGAGTATGGCACGCCGCCGGGGACTCCGACAAAACATGACGAACGTTGTCGCCGGAAAGCTGCTGTCCGTTGTTTAGAAAGATTAAAACAAATTTAATCAGTCATAATTATTCGTCCCTTTGCCATTACGCCTTATGCGTATACTAATAAAGACCATATTGTGTGTAGTATTTTAAAGTTAGAACGTTTTTATATTTGTCCGACTTAAGTACTAAAAAGTTAGTTACATGCATGCCTATTACATCTGTGACGTAATAAATATGCCCTTTATTTCATAATGTAGACTACTCGTATTTTCATAATGCTACAAATACTTATGTTATATACATATTAACAATATTAACATAATCCTGGCACCAAATGGACCTTGGTGAACATCGTCCTAATTACCTAGACGAAAAGGTCCAAATTGTAATAGCTATCTTTTAATTTGTCTCATTTGTGATGAACCATTATTGTGATAGTTTAAGAAACATTTTGGTTAATTTAGAGGAGGACAATGTTATGTATGGTAGATTTGTAGGTAGCTCGGAAAGTTACAAGTACCGACATACTTATCTAATAAACGTAATGACAGTCCAAATCGGTGTTTCATTGCTCGAACATATCACCATGTAACTGAAACTACTTAAACGAATGTAACACTAAAGTTTACACTGTGATTAAGTACTTGATTGCCATCCAATCTTGGTATAAACTTGAGTCTTTTGAGTCTACATTTGAAGATCTAGACTAATTTTTACGAGGCTTAGCTGGCGCTAATAAAAAGTCCCGAGTCGAGTCCTTCATTGGGTATTTTTAAGCGTAACTCAAAAAGACTCGAACCTCCGAATCTAGACTCTGTCAACAATTTTACGGGTTTTATCTAAATAACAGTATAGAAAATAGGTGTAAGTACAGTCACCTACAATAATATGTTACACAACGAAGGCCGCAAAAATATCTGACACGGTCTTATTTGTAGAACCATAACAGAGTGTCACATATTTTTGCGGCGTTCGAAGAGTAACACATTATTGCAGGTGACTGTACTTGTATAATTTATGTTTCTTACATTTGAATTGATATGGCGACAATTGCATTTTTTTTATCTGAAAAGGATAAATGATTATATAAGATGGTAACAAATTAGTTACCGATATTCTACTACTAACTAAACTAAACTAACTAAACTAAACTACTACTAACTAAACTTGCTCGAATATACTGTCTATTTTTTCTCACGAGTTTCTAACCACATGTTCTATTTTTAATAAAAAATGCACTTTTAATGACCAAATCTGCATACCCTTTCAAATTGCCGAGAATAGAACTAAATGCTTCCATTTGCCCTATTAAATATAGGAAATGATTAATCTAAGTATCTCCTTAATGCGTTCAAGTATGTCGATACATTTACCTAATCCGTCATACTTCACTTAGACTTTAAAGTACATTCTAAAAACTACCTTAACTTTTTATTCATAAGATTTCAACTTCAACTATATCCCCTTGTATTAGAATTACAACAGAAATTGCACTTTACATCCTTAGTTTTAAAGATGAAATTCAAGTGAGAGCGTGTGGGAAAACTAGGGTTGTCCACAAACTATTTTGCATACTTTTGCGACGCCGCGGGTGACGGAATTTCATTGAATCAAGTACTTTGTGAGAATAAAAGGGTAACAAATTCCATCTATTGTTCGCGAATTTAAAAGTATTCCTTAATATGTAAGTAATAAGGCTGATAGTTCAATTGATTGGCGGTAAATTTAAAGCGGTTTGCGAGCAGTAATGATGCGTTCAGAATAGCTAAACAGGTTTTGTCTATTTAGTATACGATGCGCGATCTTTTTTCTTAATGTTAAAAAATGATCTAGTTTCTCCCAGAGGTATGCAAATTAAGAGACGTGAGAAAAAATCAACGGTTTTTGGTACTGCATAAGAAAAAAACCAAGCAAGCCCAAAACCATTTATCTTTAGCACATCGCTAATTCTAGTTACCTAATACGTTATATATATATCTTAAACCATTGAATCTTACAACTGAGGAACATATCAAATTATATTTATGAAATATTTTGAGTTGTATTTTTTAATTTTAATAGTACCTAACACTATTATATGTAAATTATAAGCTGAAATAGATTTCATATACTAAAGAAAAAGTGACCAAGCCCTCCCGTTGCCGAGGCCGGAATCGAACCGGCGTGTTCAGCTGACGCGGCTAACGCCCTGACCACTAGGCCAACAAGCCACTGAAGGGCTTGGTCACTTTTTCTTATTAGGATGTTTTTGTAAAAACAATTTATGTTTAATGTCTTTTGCTTTTAAAATTAGTATGGAACAGCCAATAGGTTCAATTAACGAAAATTTAGTATTTTTTTGTAATACAATATGTTTTACCCATAAATTTTAATTTTACTAAATATAAATTCAAACAACACATCGTGACAGAGCAAGTAACGTATTTATCCACATCCAAACCATTGCATTTATAGAATTAAATAGAGGATTCATCATGTCTTGTTTTTCTACCAAGCCAACTAACAAAGACATCAGAAAATAAAAAAATCTTTAGAAAATTAATTGCATTTCTTTACCCCAAGACATTCGCACTTAGATAGACAAAAAAACTAACAAAAAGTAACAATACCGCATTGACATATCAAAATACAATAAAGAAAACGATCGCCGACAAAAGTCACGTTTTTTTGAGTTACGACAAAAAAATTGGCAATATATTTTGTACGTGATAACCCTAACGATGTTTTGATGACTGCAGTGGGCTGGATAATGGAAGGATAAATAAAAAGATGGAGGGTGATCTGAGCCTGTGAAATTGCAACGGTGGCTGCAAGGTTGCAATTGATTAGTAATCAAGAAAAACAAATTACCTAAATTTTTTTAAAGATACAGTTATCATAATCATTTATTTGTCGCAATCCATGGTATTACAGATGTTATTAAAATTAAATGAGTATAGTCATGGAATGGACGGCATGGACCCTACTAAGGGCGTGTCAACATTATACGTACACACTTTTCTATGGCACATAAAAAATAGAAGAAAAAATATTTAAAAATAACTTGTCAAGCCAATTATTAGTAAAATTTAGTATCATTAACAAAAATTTAAAATTATAAAAAAACATAAATGTGCAAAAACAAGAACACGAAGTTTGTATAATAATTTTAAGATTTTTATTCAAATATCGTAGAAAAAATGTTGTAGAATTCACATTGTAATACACGATTGTAGTTATATTACTGACATAATAAATGGAATAAATAATATTTTTAATTTAAACATATAGGGACTTTATTGAGACAAAAAATACAAACTAAACAATAATATTTTTATTAAGTTCTATTCTGCAACTAAAAGTACAGCCGACGTCGAAGATATATTATGTTTACATTATTGCACCTCACCCCTGTATGATAAGGCATAAATTGTAAACATATGTGACGATCCACAGATAAAGGTACCCCATGGCGGTTGGTGCTTACGCTATTATTAACGACGCTTCAATAGGTACTAATACGGTGTTACGCGAAGTAAGCGCCGACCGCCAAAAGGCACCTTTACACGTGGAATGTCACATATCTTTGACGCCGTACATCTTCGAGCAACACGGAAGGGAGGCGGCATTCGCACTATTTCCCCTCTGCCGAGGTACAAGATTAGCGCGTCAATCTAATCTAGCGCGGGTAATAAAACTAGTTGCACTTGGATTTTTCACTAGACCGAGTCCAGACGCGCGCGTGAACACTGCTGCACAAAAATGCCTATTTGCTCGGTTTTTTGTTATAAAAAGAGGTCGGGGACATCAAATTTACATTTCAAAAGTGTTACATTTCACATGTAATATTTTTTTTTACATATCATACGTTTAATTACATTGAAACACAATTATTATATTTTAGTCTCATGTAATTGTTGGATTTATCGATTTTGCTCGCTCAGTACAAATTGCGGATCGGTCGAGCGACAAATCCGACTTCTCATCTCTCAGAATACAATAACATACTTCAACGAAAATGTGTTAGTGTGCGTGTTGTGACACTTGTCACTCGTCCGTACACAAAAAGAGATCGAGGTTTGCAAGATTTGTCTTTGACGTGTGTCATTTTCTATGTATTTGTGTCGTCATTACAGATTGGATTTTGTATGTAAGTGTTGTGAGAAGTGCGACTGTGTGCACCTTTCCCCCCGCGAAAAATGGCAGAAAGATTTGTACGGTGAGATATCGCTTGGGCCCCTCCCTTCCGATGTGTCGGAAGCCGGTGTTGCTCGAAGCCGTACATAATCTTGAAGTAGAAAAACCGTCGGCGCCTGAATTAACATTATACGACCACAAATACAGGAGGTATTTACATAATAGGCTATTGTTCGAAAACGAGCTGCAATCTAGAAATCGATATCGAAATACATCGCTCGTAAACTGGGTAAATAATTAAGATGATTTTATGATGTATAACTATCCAGGAGGCACTTTAGTATACAACGTAGCAGCGGCCTATTTATTTTGGTTTTACTTAGTTGTAAACATTTTTTTATTATGTGGTTTACTATTACATAATGCGTAATTTAGGTTAAAAAATTGTCAGTTACACCAAATAAATCCAGTAATAACTAACACCAACAAATCGAAGCCTAAGTCTACAATATTAAATACCTACCTAATCAATTATAGAGCCTGTGCGTAAAGAGAAGAGTCGTGGAATGTATGGGGCCCAATACATTCCACGACTCTTCTCTTTCCGAACAGACTCTAACATATTATTGGAGTAACAAAATAAGTAACGTTGTCAAAAATAATTGCTTCCCATTATTATTGTTATACTCTTAATACATTAGTATAACGGACATCTAAGCCTTACGTCCCATTTTCAGGAAATCTTTACTAAAAATAGAATAACTTTAAAGTTTTGGCAAATGTTCAAAATTTCACAAGTGTTAGAAACTTTTCACATTCACGAAGCATTTTGGATAAGTCCAGTTTTTCAGAAAAACATGAATAGTAATGCTAAGGTGCTTTTGCTTAAGATGGCCCATCGTTATTTTTATTTTATATTTTTCTTATTTTTAATTATATGAACTTGTGCAGTCTTGTCTATATTACTAGCGATCATAAAATTTGAACTCATTTACACGTATTAAAGTATTAAATTTGGAAAATAGGCAAGCTTAAGAACCGGGCCATCTTAGGCGCAAGTGCATATTTTCAATTACCAAAATTGAAACACATGAAATTAGATTAAATTGGAGAAATGTGTGAAGAAATAATATGAAAGATTTGTGACTAATTTATGTTTTTAATTTAGCCGCCTTTTTTACTGACATATTTAATTTCTCTGATGATATAGGTAGGTACGGGACTAAAAGGCGTAAGATATTAAAAAAAACCGGGCAAGTGCGAGTCGGACTCGCGCACGAAGGGTTCCGTCCGTACCATAATGCAAAAAACGGCAAAAAAAAACGGTCACCCATCCAAGTACTGACACCGCCCGACGTTGCTTAACTTCGGTCAAAAATCACGTTTGTTGTATGGGAGCCCCACTTAAATCTTTATTTTATTCTGTTTTTAGTATTTGTTGTTATAGCGGCAACAGAAATACATCATCTGTGAAAATTTCAACTGTCTAGCTATCACGGTTCGTGAGATACAGCCTGGTGACAGACGGACGGACGGACGGACGGACGGACGGACGGACGGACGGACAGTGAAGTCTTAGTAATAGGGTCCCGTTTTACCCTTTGGGTACGGAACCCTAAAAAGATATAAAATGTGTACATTAAATAAATAAATACAATCGTCAATGATTGGCTCAGAGATTACTTGCATGCCAGGACTCAGTTTGTGGAGATTTCGCAAATTAATTCTGCCAAAACAGTAACTACTTATCAATCGTCGACTAAACTTAACAGTGTTGGAGTACCTCAGGGGAGTATTTTAGGACCCTTACTTTTCCTACTGTACATTAACGACTTACCAAATGTAACGACGTTCAAATGTATTTTTTTTTTTTTACTCTTTTCGCAGATGACCTGTCTGTCGTCATCCCCTGTCGTGACCCTAAGACATATTGACATTAATGATACAATCCAAAACATTGTAACCTGGTTAAACCAGAATAATTTACATGTCAATTTGCAAAAGACAACATTCATCCAGTTTGTAAATAGGAATGCTGTCAAACAACCTCTCACAGTTACTTCTTTAGATCAAATTGTAACAGAGTCCAATCAGACTAACTTTTTAGGTATATGTGTCGATGATAGTTTGTCTTGGAATGAGCATATTAATAAAGTATGATGTAAAGTAAACTCGTTTGCATTTGCCTTGTGGAGATTGACGAAAATTAGCAGTAAAGAGACTGCAATACAGGCGTATCACGGCTATGTTTGCTCTGTACTCAGATATGGGATTCTTGTTTGGGGAAATTCTAGTCACGCAAACCAAGCACTGCTAGCACAGAAACAGTGCATCAGAGCTATTTGTAATGTAGACATATTGACCTCATGCAGACCTCTATTTAGAAATATGAAACTTCTGACTGTGCCATGTATGTATTTATATGAAATCTGTTTATTTGTTAGAGTGCATCCTGAACTTTTTACTAGATATAAGGACATTTGTCAGTTTAATACGAGATACCCTAATCGTCTCGTCATACCTGCTAAAAAGACAGTATTATATGGAAAGAGCGCTTATTGTATGGCAATAAAAATTTATAACTGTCTCCAAGATGATCTCAAAGTACTACCACTTAGTCTTTTTAAGCGTAAACTTGTTGGTTGATACAGGAATGTTTTTACTCAATTGATGAATTTTTCGACTTCTTCAAATATGATTAGATACTGACATTGTAATTAGATTAAGTATGACATCTGTTTTGACATTGTAATTATAAGTAGGGATATGTATAATATTAGATTTATTAGCATTATTAATAGATGTAGCATATCTAGGGTTTGTGTTTTGCATGCCAGTTGCTGGTGAAGTATGCATGTGCTTCTTAATTGCTAATCCATCTTTTGTACCATATTTTATGCAAAATAAAGATATTTGATTTGATATTTGATTTGAATCTTACACAAATCCCACCTACAGAGTGCTCAATAAGGCTTGTCTCCTCCTCGCGTCGGTTTCCTCAATGCTGAGGGTCGTGACCATCTCGTCGAAGTAGTTTTGTGCGGACCACTCGGCGCCATACACTTCTATCTGCTGCCTCGTGGAGAGCGTCGTGTACGGTGGTGTCGAGGGTAGTGCGGCCCTGGTCAGTCCAACGTATCGGGCTCCTGCCCCTGGGTCTGTTTCCTTCCACTTTGCCAGTGACCACTAATTTTTCGAGATTATCGCTGCTTTTCCTGGCTATGTGTCCGAAGTACTCCAGAATCCTTCGTAGGCAGGTGGTAGAAAGCCTCGTCTGGATCTTGAGCTCCTGGAGAATCGATACGTTGGTGCGATGTGCTGTCCAGGGAATCCCCAGCATCCTGCGCCAGCACCACATCTCAAAAGCATCAATGCGGTCACGGTCGGCTTTCTTTCAGGTCCACGTCTCTGCGCCATATAAGAATATGGAGAACACCAAAGTGCGCACAAGGCTGGTCTTGGTTTTCCGGGTGATGCTCCTGTCCTTCCAAATCTTTTGAAGCTGCGCCATAGCTCCTTTTGCCATCCCGATTCGACGTCGCACCTCAGCTTCGCAAGAGCCATTATTAATAAGGCTTGTATTACGGACAATAAAAACAAAATATTATTTATCAAATGTCGAAAATACAATTACACAATATTTGCCTAAAGTAACCGAACACTGGACATCTCTAATGCCAACATTTAAATAATAAGCCAATATAAAATTAAACTTTTCTCACGATCAACACTACCAGTACAAAATCAATTACACATAGCGATCTATTTATTTCGCATAGATCATTATTAATCAAACAATCTCACAGATAAAAAACCGCTCACACAGGATTTATTGGCAAATCAGTCAACCGTCAAAAATCGAACGGAACAGATCATATTATTCATATTTAACTTAATTACATTATGTCAAGATGAATTGAATGTTTTCTTGAATACGATTAAGTCAGTTGTAAAAGGCTTTTGTATTATTCAACCCTATCATCCCTCTGTTTTTTATAGTAAACGTGTACCTTGACCTCCTAAGTCCCAGATGCTTTAAATCTGTGTTTGAATTTTGTCTTATTTTACTAGTAGCTCTACGAGATGCAGACGCGCCTAGCTTATTAAAAAAATTAAAGCCCAATAATTAAAACTATGGCGATTTTACGGCGATAGTATTAAGCACCATATACGGGATCCCTTTGTTTCCCATAAACTTATTGTTTCGAATTTCGATAAGTAGACAGAAATTGATATCCATATTAAAGAGAATTTGATATGGCCGATAGGTTTACGGTATGGTGCCATCTTTCCGAGCGATGGCGCCATACCTTTGGTCTACTCTCGAGTAGATGGCGATACTTATTGACATGTAACAAATTTAACACATGTCATATCAGTGAAAAAATAAGGATAAAAGTAAAATGGCGTTCTAAAAAGTGTTAATCATTTGTGTCGAAAGATGGCAGTAAATGTACTGATTACATAATATACTTTGACAATATTCCTCTAGTCTAAATTATCTTTGTCCATATGAACATAAACATATTATGGATACCAATTTCTGAATACAATAGCCATAATTTCATTGTTGCGGGCCGTAATTGAAGAATTCCAACTATGTAGTTGTACGGAACGTTCCGTATGTTGGGTATGTACTCAACATACGCGGAAAGTAAATTTAATTAAGTATAACGACGAGCATTTTCACAGATGACTGAAATAGATCGCTTTCAAGCAAAAAGTCTGGCAAAAAGCGAATGCCTGTCGCCAATACAGGCGGGATTCTCACTACCCTATAAGGAATTAGAAACACATATCACGACAACTATAATTAAAAGACACATATCTTTATGCAGTGTAAATGGTTTTTAAGCGTTTTTTTAAGATAATAGGCGAAAGAAATCGAATGATTTGTCTTTTTTGCGACGTTTGTGGAGGCGCGAAGCGTTATCAATAGTGCAAAAAAATCTAATCGTCTATGTACCATAACCATCATAACGTTGATCTTTAATCATGTCTAATTTTGACGGATTAACAGGTCAAGATATATTGGATAGAACACAGTTGAGTTCTGTGAAATATAATCCAATTCGAACGTACGCTGATATCAGAATGACATCTAACTGTCATTTGGTTATTGTGCATTTCACTCGTACTTGTACGTACATGTATTGGCGCGGGTGAGACGAACAATAGCCAAATAACATAATTCAATTATCATTCTGAAGTCAGTGTACGAAGTGGCCTGTTAGTCGAGGCAAGAGCGAATTGGTTTAAAAAATTCGAGTTCTATAATCGCTCTATTATGATATTATGCTTAAGGAGTGTCTTCACCTGCGTGATAAGGTTTTCTTATCAATTGGAAAGCGCGTATTTATCGGTAATAAAAACTTAATGTCTCTATTATTGACTCGTTCTTTAAAAAAATCAGAAAGCAACTCCATTGCTGTCAGCAAAGCCATCATACAATAAAAACAATCATTGTTTTTGTAAAAATGTAACGTTCTTGCTCTACGTTCTTTGTGCATTTAAATACATCTAGACAAACACAAACAAAAACATTATCTAGATACAGTCAATGTCAATACATAGTAGTGAAAATATCAAAATGTGTTTCATTTAGGTGAAAAATTCTAGCAGACCCATACATTGTATAACAAAACGGAGTATGCACGATTATTGAACTATTACAAATTTCATAATGATATCATAAGGTAGTTCTAGAGATATATACAACGTGTCCCAAAATTCAACGATAAGCTGGCACCAGAAGATGGACTAGTTCATGACTACTCGAGGAAAAAAAATTAAAAAAATATATCTCAATTTATTATGGAATTGCAAAAAAATTAAAATCGACACCCCTAATGGTATTTTTAACGACCATGTCTACAATTTTTCAAATATTTCTGTTTTTTTGTATCGGCAACCTAAGTAGCACTGCTATCCACCACAACCCTTAAAATACCAGAATACCATTAGGGGTGTCGATTTTCATTTTTTTTTGTAATTCCATAATAAATTGAGATTTAACATACAGTCAAATAGACATAAAGACAACACAGACAATCAGACAGAGTCACACCACAAGGGTTTCTTTTTAGGTTTTTTTGGTACCTACGCAACCTTAAAATGAAATTGCTCTCTATACTGATTTCTTCAGACTTTGTACGGATGGAACTATAATACTTATATAATTATTTAATTATAAATATTCCCCTACTGACGACCGGTCTGACCTAGCTATGATGGCTGATCACGTGGTGTCAGCATAGTATTCCATAGAAACCGAAGCACCGGACGCTCTAGCCCGGCCCCGGCCCGGTCTGCCATGAGTCATCCTTAAAGGCATTTATTTGTGTGATGAACACAGATATTTGTTACTGAGTCATTGGTGTGTGTTATCTATGGGCTTTAGTTGCCTGAAAATACAGATTTGATTTTGACAAACTGGACATTCTCTTACTGTTTTTTTATTAAAAAAATGGGTTCGATGGGCAATGTTCATGATAAGTAAATGTCGGTATGTTATGCGCTGAGGATAAGGAACGCTGGAATTCCTTACGCGTGATAACCGCCGCTATTTCATGAAATTACTTTATTTACACTTGTACGAATAATTTCGCCGACCACGCCCGTCTTCCATGATAATACACGAAGAAAAACAGTAGGATCAACTTCCCAATGATCTGAAGCAGTATCCTGTGGGCGCAGCACGGTTCCATTTTTATCGTGTATCACTATGCGCGTCCCTTTCGCACTTACGTACTTGTTAGAAAGTGACAGGCATGGTGACAAGGGATAAAAACGCGACCGTGCTAAGCCGCCTGGTCGCATTTTTATCACCTGTCATGCTATGCGTCACTTTCGCACTTACATATTTGTTAGAAAGTGACAGGCATGGTGACAAATGACAAAGAGCCGACCATCTTAGCCCTGCAGCACTCTAACGTATTTCCCAAATTTTGCTAAAGGAAAGCCAACAGTGCTTGGGGCCTGGCCTAGCCAAGATGTCAACATTTATGCCGTAGCGAATGTCTCTCCATCGCACTAGTATGGAAGAGTGACAGAGAGACATTACCGGTTCGTTCGCTACGGCGCAAACGATTGGCATCTTGGCTAGATCCTATGATTTGTCATAGATTGAACGCATCTGTATGTGTCATGGTAAGTTGGTAAGGCCATCATTTAAGATTTTGTAATACCTATTTAAATTCTTTTCTGTAAACATTAGTGATACTTATTAATATAATTCAGAAATTTAAAATATCGTGAAATTAAAGAACGAGGAATCCCAAATTGACGGTTCAGGCGGAGTATGTCACTTTCTTAGGACGTCACTTTCTGAGGACGTCACATTCTGAGTTCGTCACTTTCTGAGTACGTCACTTTATGAGAACGCCACTTTCTGAGGACGTCACTTTCTGAGTTCGTCACTTTCTGAGAACGCCACTTTCTGAGTACGTCACTTTCTGAGAGCGCCACTTTCTGAGGACGTCACTTTCTGAGTACGTCACGTTTTTTAGCATAGGTACGATATCATCATCATCATCATATTTCCAAGCAGATGAAGTCGCGGGTCGAAGCTAGCGCAACATATTATCTACAGTCCGTAGATATAAATCTCTCCATAACTCTCAGAATGACCTTCGGATTTTAGAAAGATACATCGGGTATCGGCGGTAGCACGCGAAGGTGATACTGTTGTTCTGCTTTCTTACTCACTCGCAAAAAGTTAGGGATACCCTATTGTCTCAATGTAAAACAAGCCCTAATTTAATGACGTTATGCTTAATATTTGGTTGATGACTATATTGCGATTTGACTTTTTGTCATAATCTAAATAAAATAGAATCAGAATTTGAAAGCAGAACGTCACACCGTCATTTACTACTTCTCGCTGAAATTATACAGAGTGGTAATAATAACAGGCATATTTTTTTGTAGGTAAGTATATTTTTTATAGTTTGTGTTTGTTTTTATTTAATCTCTAGTTTTAATTAAAATTGACTTTAACATAAAAAAGTAAATGAAAACAACAATTTTAAATTTAATTTGTAAATAATTTTACAGTACTTAAAAGTCACATATTTTAATATGAATATAAATATTTACCTACTCTATACAGGTTGGTACAAACCTCGATGTCCAAAATTTTTAAGTGAAAACTTCTTTAGCGGTGCTGTGCACTTTTTGTGATGGGGAAAAAATGTTAAACTCGCGACAGGTCACTTGACCGTAAGATTCGTAAGACGGACACGTGACCTGATCGAAAAACTGTTACAATGTCATTGAGTTTTCACTTCTGCCGGCACTCCCGGAGTGCAACCCGTTGTTAGGGTTCCGTACCCAAAGGGTAAAACGGGACCCTATTACTAAGACTTCGCTGTCCGTCCGTCCGTCCGTCCGTCCGTCCGTCCGTCCGTCCGTCCGTCCGTCCGTCCGTCTGTCACCAGGCTGTATCTCACGAACCGTGATAGCTAGACAGTTGAAATTTTCACAGATGATGTATTTCTGTTGCCGCTATAACAACAAATACTAAAAACAGAATAAAATAAAGATTTAAATGGGGCTCCCATACAACAAACGTGATTTTTGACCAAAGTTAAGCAACGTCGGGAGTGGTCAGTACTTGGATGGGTGACCGTTTTTTTTTGCTTTTTTTTTTGTTTTTTTTTTTTATATGGTACGGAATCCTTCGTGCGCGAGTCCGACTCGCACTTGCCCGAATTTTTTTTTTTTTAGATTGTTCACTACGTGGGCTATCAGATTACTAATTTGGGAACTTTCCACCTCGATTCCTTTGAGCGGTGACTCTGTCAAATTATGACTATTGTCACTTTTTTTTACCTTTAAAAAAAACTTAGGGACTAGCAGTTTCTAAAATAACCAAAAGTCGTTGAACTCGCATGTTTTTTTTTAATTAGGTAAAATCTAAACTTGACCTGCTTGAACGTAAAACTTTGACTTTTGTCTTTTTTTCCAACTCGCAGCCAAGTGAGGATGCTGATTTTTTTAAGCAACTGCGTCGTTTGTAAAGGATTATGTTATAAAAAGAAACATTCAAAAAAGTTCAATAGTTTTTTTAAATAAATTAATTGGTTCGGCCCGGAATTTCTTAACAAAAGTTAAAAGTTCAAAAATTCATAACTCGAAAGCTACGAAAAACCGGCTAACATATTCTATAATTGAATTGAGGAATCTAAAAAAAAATTGGACGTCGTGGTATAGACCACCCTGTATAGTTTTGAGTGTTGGATTGCAAGTTGCAACTAAATCAGTACGACGCTGTCATTTTCTATTACGCGAATACGTCCGATTTTACCCGAAAAACGAAGTTCATTCTGAGAGTTAACGGACTGTAATAAGTGGTCAAACAAATTTGTCATTAAATAAGAACAATAAAAACTACACTCATCCTTTTCTTTTGGGTGCTAGTACTAGTGTAAGACAAAGATAGTATGTTTATCTCTGTCTATGTTTGAAATGAGACAGTCCTTTGACAAACTTTATAACCTTTTTGTAGTTTCGGATTTTAAATAGAAAAAAAATCAGCGATATCAAATCGGCGACATGATAGATTTTTATTGTCAGGCTAAAAGTACAATGTAATATTAATTTAAAAATTCATCGTGTAACCTATATAGGAAAAAAACAAACAAATAAATTACATTAAATATATGCAGAACATGAGAACTATGAGAGTATGGATCACTCCATACGCAGAAGTGATTGATGGCTGAACATATATTCTGAATATGCCGTTGCCGATATGAAGAAAAAATCCTTTGACGCCTATTCTCCACGGTGACACGAGAAGAAATATTGTCTGAACCAAAACTGCAAGAGCTGATTTTTATACGCAGATATCCAAAATTTACACTATCATCAGAAAAAAAGACGTGAGTTTATGGAGACATGACAGAAGACGCGGTATGTTGAAGAATATGTTGTCACGAAAGGAGCGGCAGTCCGTTTAAATGGAAATATGTGGGATTGACCTTCTACTGGTGTCAGCGAGCTTGCCATGATACCTTCACCAGCTAATCACAGCAGCGAATGATAAAATCATGGTTCCTACTGTGCGAAACATTTATGTGTATTGAATCGAAGCTGTTGCCGGCCTAACTCCAATCTGTGGCTAAATGTTTTGGTGCTTGTAGTTTCTAAGTATTCTGAATTAAATAATGATTTAAACATAATTAGATTGTTTTTTTATTATTTATTTCTCTATTTTTCACTTTATTGCACGAAACATAGGACGTTTTGCCAAATGGAATTCTCTACCAGTCAGGCGTAAGGCAAACAGAGATTGGTATTGGTATGTAGGATATAAAAGCGACCGTATGTCGAACAGCTAATCTGGTTGCTGGCAGTATACATTTTTCGTGCAGGTATATTATACTGTTAAATCGTACCTATGCTAAAAAACGCGACGTACTCAGAAAGTGACGTCCTCAGAAAGTGGCGTTCTCAGAAAGTGACGTCCTCAGAAAGTGACGTACTCAGAAAGTGGCGTTCTCAGAAAGTGACGTACTCAGAAAGTGACGTACTCAGAAAGTGGCGTTCTCAGAAAGTGACGTACTCAGAAAGTGACGAACTCAGAAAGTGACGTCCTCAGAAAGTGGCGTTCTCAGAAAGTGACGTACTCAGAAAGTGACGAACTCAGAATGTGACGTCCTCAGAATGTGACGTCCTAAGAAAGTGACATACTCCGCCTGAACCAAATTGACACTGGTATACAATAAATTCAAGTTTTTGATATTTTTTTGATAATTATGTAGGTATTTTTACCTACATAAACAGAGAGGAATACTATAAGTTTTCGCCGCTATGTGTATTTTTCTGTGGCACCGTAGGTCTGAACCATGTGAACCATGCACGATGCATGCATGCATGTGTGGGTTGAAGCATGTTGATCCGATTCGAAACGGGTTAATCAAAATCGATTCATCCCTTTCATTGCGTAGGGTTTTCTTTTTTATACAGACCGAATCTCCAAGTGCGCCTACTGTGCCTCTATCATGTACACATCGTATCAATCTGCCTTATCAGTAAACGCACGCGAGCCACGCACGAACGCACAGTAGGCTAGAAAGCTGACTGCCGGTTTGTCTGTGTTTGACAGGCGTTTGACCGAATTTGACAGCCTGCGTTGACAGTTGACAGGAGACTTGGTAGAGATTTATGTTGTTATTCGGTTATTGCTTTTACGAAGTTTTAGTCGCGTCGCTATTAAAATTGCAAGCTTGACGGGTGACATTTGACAATGATTTTTAAGCATCGAGAGCGTGGAATTGTATATGTAGTAGTATTGTTTGTTTACAGGCATTCTATATTTGAATTTTCTATTTTCTTGTACTATCAGCATACAACCACTACAAATGCAATTCCACGCTCTCGATGATTCAACTATACTCGCTCGATACGTACCATGACAAAGAGTTGCGTTGCGTGTATAAACTCGACTTAATAAGTTAATAACATAATAACACAGTCTATAAAACAATACAGTCATTCGACGAAGTCGTCTACAGAGCAATCGTGCGGGGTGCGAGGGGCAAGGGGTGGGTCACGCGTACTATTCCTAGTCCAAGAGTTAGCTCGGACTAAATCTAAAGGGGCCCACTGATTAACAGTCCGCCGGACGGTATCGGCCTGTCAGTTGTTCGGAACTGTCAAAATTTTGGCCGATACCGTCCGGCGGACTGTTAATCAGTGGGCTCCTTAAGTTAGTAGAGAAATGTGCCCTCGTGGGGAACTGCACATACTCGACCATGTATAAGAATTGGACTCATAGAAATTATACAATGAAACCAACCAGATTTAAGGCTAATAGGAATATTACCGCAATATAGAGTCTTGTGTCACTGGATCAGCTTTGAATCCAATTCTAGTAAAGTCTTACTTATTTTTTCCAATTGGAAATAGGTACTTACTAACTATTTATAATAGTAAGTATGCTTTTGCTCGTAGTGATCATTACAGTTTTTGCAAAAATGTTGATGCCAATGGTTTGACATTTAGCTGACTTTAGCATTCACCCTACACTGTGGAGGATTGCTTCAAAACGAGAGAGAAATTGAATTTTTGGTTCAAATTTTACATTTTACAAAATCAACTGTCCTTTATTAGATCAAGTTATAAATTACCAAGGAGTCAAATATGTATCCGGTACGTGGTCGCCACTCGAGAACCTTTCCGCCCCAACGGCCATCGGTTCTACGGGCAATGTGCCCCGCCCACTGCCACTTAAGTTTAGCGATTCGGAGGGCTATATCGGTTACTTTGGTTCTGCTGCGGATGGCCTCATTTCTGATGCGATCACGCAATTTAGTGAAATAAATTAATAAAATAAATTAGTGAAATAAATAAAAGTACTTACATCGACTCCGCCATTGTTCCACGGTGGCAGCGCGTAATGGGAGGGGTCGTGGTGGCCCCCTCCCATGTGCTCCGCCATCACCGACATCCAGTGCACTAGGCCCTGCGCCCCGCCGCCGCCTGACGTGCCTGCAACAACCATAGATTATAAACCTCTATAGATGTTCTTTGGAGATGGTGGTGCTGGAGAAGAATGCTTGGAGTATCATGGACTGAATTCTGAACCAACGAGTCTATACTCCAGGAACATGTCATCAAGTAGCGTCTGTTATCTCTTGTCGGCATCATCACCTTCTTTGGCCATGTATGCCGCCAGGGCGAGGCGGCAAAGAACAGAACCACTAATAAGATGGACGGACCAGGTCAAAGCTTCAGTGGAGTGGAGTTGGCTGCGGTAGCGGATGGCAGCCAACAGAGAAGAATGGGTGTTGTGAAGCTTGTCACGTCGACCACTATGTCAAGAGTGAAATGATAAAGAAGAAGAAATAGGACTTTAAAATGTGTGAAGTCCAAACGGGTTAGGTTACAAGTGTATAAGTAACTCACCAGTAGGCACGGCGGCGGGCTGGGGGGCTGCCTGTTCCTGCCCCCCTCCCCCGCTCCAGACGAACGCGGACGAGGCGCCTGCCTTCTGGAACAAACATAAACGCATTAAGAACATCGTTTAGGCTAAAGCACCGAGGAGCGGCAATCTGAGGTTGCTCAATTGCTGGCAAATCGAGATGAGCGGAGATGAGAAACGTACGGGAATCACCCAAAAGCATTGGTTTAATTCCCAGTGGAGCGGAGAAAAGATGCAATGCATCTCCGCCTCTCCGCTCATCTCACCTCAATATAAAGGCAGCCCTAGGAACATAAACGTATCATAAAATACGCTCTTTTAATGCGTCTTCTTATCGTGTAATAGTATACAATAAAAGAATCCTCTGGATATAATAAAATGGCGTCACTTCAGTTTTCACAGGGAAAATGGAACTAGTTTAAAGGAAAACTAATAAAAAGCATACAGAGGATTAATCAAAAATAAAGGTCATGAAATAAAACAATTTAACCGGATTATATCATTAAATACATCTCGACGTTTCGAGCCCTTTTCTGCACTCTTGGTCAGTCTATCCGTTGACCATGAGGGCCGGAAGGAAGGATATTCCATGCGCAATTATCGCGGTAAGAGGAAAGATGCTTTGTCACCATGCTTATCACGTTCTAATAAGTATGTAAGTGCGAAATTGATGCGTGACAGGACAGGAGATAAAAACGCGAGCATGCTACCGCCACTGTTACGATAAGGTAAAATTAAAAACGCAAAGGAAGAGTTGAAGCAAAGAGGAAGAAGGGGAGACCAAGGAGAACGCACATGGTAGTAAAGGAAAAACTCAACTCGTATTAACAGGCTGTCAAGGAGAAGACATAGGACCGACAAACATGGTAATCTCTCCACTGACAAGAGTTTAGTAAATATATGATGATGATTAGGTATGATGAACTATCGCGGTACCCGAAGACTATTTACAAAGAAAGTTGTCTTAAATGTGTCGAAGTCTAGTCAAAGGTTCCACGATGATTATGACGAGATTTGCTTGATTCTTTATACGAATAACCAGCTAAAGCTTCCTTATGGCAAGCGACAAAGTGGGATTTTTTGCTTGGAAACGACACAAATATTAAAAGATTTTATCACAAACATGGTTGTTTAAAAATTCATCCGTCCGCCTACGGGGCTGCCAAGAAAATCTGTTAAGTCGCCGTCTTTTAAAACGCAGTTGCAGCCAATAAGTAGTTCCGCTTTAAGTGCCATTTGCCTAGTTTAATGCAAAAAACTGTATAAGCAAATAATGTGTTTTGTAAAAATGTGTGGTTTACAAGAGCGAGTTTTCAGTCGAATGTTTACTGTGAGGGAATATTGAGGAATTAAATCCCTACTATCCCTACCTACTAATATTATAGATGCAAATGTAATTCTGTTTATGCAAGCATAAACAAGCTGCTTCTGCCCACTACTTTGTCTATTGCTGATAATGATGATTAACAAAAACTAACCTAACTCTCCGAGCCTCAAACTATTTATCTCCATACATTTGTTCTTAGAAATCGGTTCAGCGATTTAAGCGCAAAGAGGCAACAGACAGACGGATTTATTTTCGCATATAGGTAATACATAATTATTATTATGGATAGCAACAAAATTTCATCGCTTTCCTGAGTCACCTGAGTGTATCAATTCTATCGCGTCTGAAAGCAAAAATAAGCGATAATTTCTAGAAAAGGGCATCTATCCTGGCTGGGCCGGTCAATGATCTATGCGCGCTGCAATAAATTCTCATTGTTGGGTATAAGCGTCGCTTTTACGTAATTTTACTTCATATTTCAATCGAATATTTTAGTTTAATTTTATAAACGTGCTGGTGCTCGACGCGGTCCCAGTACATGTCATCTTGAAACTTAGGTCATTGTCAATAGAGGTGACAGCAAGGTGTCATTTATTGGGCATTAGCATGTCGAGCACGTTTACCTCATATCATCTTATGTAATCTTCATACATAACGTAAAACATCAATAGTTATCTAATAATCGTATAATGTTAAGTTTAGTTTCAATAAGTTACACTCACTTACTTGAATATGTACCTATTTGTTTTAATTTCAATAGCCTTATTTTACCAAAGTGGTCCAGCTTTTACATTTGTTTATAGATCGAGATCATACTAGTCTTATTAGAAATGTTAGACAGTCCAATTTAGAACAGTATCAGTAGAATTAGACAATTTCCAATAAGATTAAATGTTCCTATAAAAATAAATTCTTCTCCACTTACAACTTATTAGAGAAACAAGCTTCCTGTCTATCAAATTTTTGTCAAATAAGTAATAGTAGAAGTCAGGCTATCAATAGAATAGGATTAATCAGTCAATTGAAAGAAACGATAACGAATAAGGGAATACAACTAAACAGACTATTTCTTAATGTACCTCATCAGGAGACTCCGTCGTCCTGTCGACATTATTCTCATCATCCGACACCTCCAAGCCAAATCCATTGGAAAATAGCATGTTCCTCTGATACAACGAATAGCATTCAGCGACGTTCCTCCTCCTCTTCCCGAGGCTCGCCAAGAAATTCTTATACAGCTGCGTCGGCAGCAAAAACGGAGAACGAGCATTTTGGAAGCCATCTTTGAAAGTAAAATTCTGATTCCGAAAAGGATTCGCAAAGTCAAAATCGGGTAGGAACTCTTTTTTAATAAAATCTGCGACCGGGTGAAGAGAAAACGCGTTCTCAGTAAAATCTAGCGCTGTATTATTAACTTCTTCATTAGGTCCGTTGTTTTCGAGGTCGCTAGACTCTGAATTGGCATCGCTTGAGTTATTATCTATCTGATCCATTTTGACGTTGTCTTCACCGTTATATTCTTCAAACTCCGTCTTCATCGGTAGATTCATTGGGCTTTTTATAAACACGTTTGAGTTTGAAACTGTCACGGACATTATTTTCTTCGATCGCTTTTTGTTGAACACTTATTCTAATATATTTATCACTTTACACTACTTTTATATATATCGAAGGAAAAATAATTATATCTTCATAATTAAAGTAGGTATTTTTAGGAACTATCGTTGGGTTAGGAGATTCTGGACCAAAACTGAAAAAAGAAATGCTTAGATTCTTGAATTTTTTGCATATTATTTTCTTTAATTCTTCACCCGTTCCGTATATTATGCTTAGGTTTTTACACGTGGATATAATTCGTTTTTTAGGTAGATTTTTATTGTGATCTTTTTCATTGTATTTTCTGATTAAATCTGAACTTATTTTTGATAGTGTTTTTTTTTAAATATATTTATACAAATAGGTACAAATAGTTTATCATTTCCTGCATCGATTTTATGCCTATGAGTATAGTTTAAATCTGGTTATTATTTCTTACTGGAATTTCAAATGATTTGATTTGGTTATACAACCACTCTAGAACTTTCAATATTATTTCATATAAGTATTATATTAACTTTGTTGAACACTTAAATCGAGTCAAGTTATTCCACTTCATTATGTTTATGAAAAAAATATTGATTTAACTTTGACTCATTATAAAAAGAATAGCGATTGTTGAAGATAAATAATAAGTTTATACAGTACGGGTGTAACCTATGTAGTATTATGCTATCCTCAACATACTTAGGTACCGTGAACTCAGGTAACTTACAACTATGTCCAAATCTAAATTCAAGTTCCAGTAAAAATGTTAAAGTGTTTTTCAAATTATGTTCAGCATCTAATATAGAAAAAGCATTAGTATATATAAGCTCCAAAATTAACGTAACGATTCCAAACCAAAACCATTCATAATCAACGTTTAAAACTGGACCATAGTCATATTATACGACTATAGTTGTACCTGAGTACCTGAGTTTACGGTACACCTACCTAAATTTAGAAGTACAAAGAACGACCTATACCAAACTAGGTTCCCCACCGACCTTTTCTGTTTTGGATTCGAGACACCGGGGCTGGTGATAAAATTGAAATCGATAATCTAGACCGAGTATTCTGGATCTAGGTCGGCGGAATAAAAATATTTTTGTGGAGACATTCGTCGCGGTACAGTCGGCTGGAATAATATGAAAATATTTTTCACCACACCAGCTACTCGTAAAGGCTATATATTCTTCAAAAACTGATGAAGATCCATAAGAGAGGCAAAGTAGTGCAATGCAAATTTTGAGTCGTTTCCTCATGTTTGCTGCTGGAATTGACTTTTAAGTAATTAATTATTTTGGCTGATAAATAAAGAATAGTGTTCATTTGCATTTGAATTGTAACGTAAAATTATGTGTTTTATTAAGTAGCATTTTGGTTTGACCCTCATGCCTTGAAATCCTTGCAACACCAACACTCAAGATTCAACTTTTAGTATCTAGGGATTTCTCTCTTGCTCGGGTATCAATATTAGCAGCACGAGTAGTTATAACATATTTGCCTCCCTTTAAAACAAAGTAAACAAATAACTACATATTAAAATTAAACAAAAGGTGTCCTAAGTCTCGTCGTTCAAAGCAGTCGCAATAACAAATTAAAATGATTACCTATATGCTTTGTTTCCGATTTTGATATTTGAAAGTTTTAAAATAAGATGTTTATGATATCGGTGTAGTTATTTTGAGCAATATTCTTACAAATTTTGACGTTGCCTAAATGTACATTATGATTATTAGTTGTACAAATATCATTAAGACCTGCCACTGGCATTTTTCTAAATACTACTTTTAATTTTTCTGTTTAACCATGCTTTTTTTTCAAAGTTTATTAACCAAAGTACCAGGGTAGGCACTTAGCACAATACAGGATGTAACAAAAATAGTGGGGATCCTTTTAACCACTCACATGCTTGATATTTTTCAGTGACCTCTATTATTATAATTAAATAAGGGTGACAGCTGGTACCTACAGTTACCAAAAGCAAGTGAGTGGTTATGGGCATATTAGGTATAGTATTCTGACAAGTGTAATAAAAAAAATCTATGGGGCAGGTTGCCCAAGTCGGCCAACCCCGGAGGGGACAACTAAATTTTCTTCTACTTTTCCTAGTCAGAACGTCAGAACACGATACCAAATATACCCTCAATAGGATCTCCACCATTTTTGTTACAACTTGTTTGTATTTTCAAGATAATTTTTGAAGCTAAACATTTTATGAAATATCTAAACATAATATTTAAGAATTTAAGTTAGTGAAATGTTTTCTATATTGATTAGAAAAGCTGCAAAAATTCTTGATTATAACAAAAATTACCCACTTTAGTAGCTTACTGTACCTAGAAGTTGACGTAACAGTGTATTCCGTCAGAAAAGTCGATAGGTATACGTTAGCATGCACCGATATAATTCAACTCTATGACTAGCCTATAGATATTTAAAATGCTTTTATAAAACTTTAAAGTTTACACCATTTCCTTTAGGTGCTAATAAAAACGGGGTCCCTTTATTTCCCATAAAGTTTTAAGTCATAATATATTGTTTGTCATATTATCGTTAGTCATAAAACTGGAACCGTTAACTTTTCAGGATATTCGTATGGTTATTCTGTAGATAGGTTAGGTTAGGTTAGGTTAGGTTAGGTTAGGTTCCCCCCGCGGGTTGCTCACCTTGTCGTGGTGGAGGGGCTTAGTAACCGTGGCTTGGTCACCCACGGTGAAGCGAAGAGGCAACCAGGGCCGGCCTGTTTGAGGGTCGGGCTGGCCCGAGGAGGACGCTCCAAGTGGGCTTGTCAAGCCCGCTTGTGACGCGTTGGAGGTGGACCGTCGAGGAAGAGGAGTGTCGGTATTGCGGTGAGCCGTTCTTCCTATCCTCGGCGGCCGAGGTGGGATCGCAGGGGAAGACGCGTGATGGTATTACGATCGCCACTCGCCCTATCCCCTGCGAACTTGGCGGTGCCGTTCCGCTGTAGCGGCGTTGGTGGGGCTGCAGAGGAAGAGGAGTGTCGGTGTTACGATGTGCCGTTCTCCCTGTCCTCTGCAGCCGAATTGTGGTTTTGCGACAGAACCATAGACCTGATCTGTCGCCGGGCGCCGGAGAACTTTCTGGCGCCCGTGGCTTCCTTGTGGCGGGCTCGGGGGGGTCCGCTACAGTGCAGAACGGAGGCGGAGGAGGAAGGCGCGTCGAACCATCTGGCGCGCCTAGCGTGAAGGGCCTTCGGGCATTTGCGAAGGAGCCGCTCGTGAGCGGCTGCCGCCGGTGGGGTCGCGGATGAGTACGCAAGCGTTCCTGTAACCCCACCAATAGGGCGGCGAGGCGGTATATGGGGGGTTTTTAGTGGGTATACCGTGGGCCTCATTAGCCTAGACGGGAGTCCCACATAACCACTCGGGTCACCCCCCGCACCCGGGTGGTATGCGGAATGCATTTTCCCCCCTAAAAAAAAAAAAAAAAAAAAAAAAAGGTTAGGTTAGGTTCGAAACATGGTGGACAGCGACAGGTCGTGGAAGGCTGTGCTGGACTTCTGCGAGGCGGTCATGGTGCAGAAAGAGATGGCGGAGCGCGGCAGGGAAGACGATCCAGCTTCCCAGCCGATGCGTCGCAAGCGTGTGGGGCGGCGGCGGCTCGCATATGACCGCCGACTTCCCCCTTAATGGTTCCTGTGGGCGATAGGCTCGGGGACGTCTGTCGCCTACACAAGGGTCCCTGGGATGGCGAGCACGCCGTAATAATGGCGCGCAATTAGGGAGGTAGGGGGAATATTACATTTCCTCCAGAGTTGTGTCTGGAGTCCGGACGGCCGCTGGCGAGGTTGCGGAAGAGTGCCGCATTGTCCCTGTGACCTCGCCATACAGCGTTGAGCCGGCCAAGAGGGGTTTTAGTGGGTATACCGTGGGCCTCATTAGCCTATACGGGAGTCCCACATAACCACCCAGGCCCGTCCCCGCGCCTGGGTGGTATGCGTAATGCATTTCCCCTCTATAAAAAAAAAAACGGGTGATGGCAATAAGAGCAATACGGGGCTACGGCACAATTTCCGGCGAAGCTGCATGCGTGCTGGCTGGATCCCTGCCATGGGACTTGGACGCGAGAGCCCTTGCGTCAGTTTTCTTCTGGCGCGAGGAGGCGCGGGCCCGGGATTTCTAGCCAGCACCGCGAGAGATTGAGGCCAAGCGAGAAGAGCTCTCTCGCGAGGCAATTGATGAGTGGCTGATCCGGCTCGAACGACCAAGCGCGGGAGCCCGGACAATCGCGGCGATCCGACCGGTCATGTCTCAGTGGCTAGAACGACCGCACGGCGCTCTCACCTTCCGGCTCGTGCAGATTCTCTCGGGGCATGGCTGCTTCGGGAGATATCTGCACAAAATTGCCGGCAGAGAGCCAACAGAGGAGTGCCACGAATGTGGCGCAGCAATCGACACCGCACAACACATACTGGAGGAGTGCCCATCAGTGTGGGGGCCGGAGCGAGATGACCTGGTTGCAAAAGTGGGGCCGGACCTGTCGCTGCCGGCCGTGGTCAAGGCCATGGTCGACAGCGAAGGATCATGGCAAGCGTTAAAGACCTTCTGCGAAGACGTTCTTCAGCAGAAGGAAATGGAGGAACGCGCCAGAGAGTCCGACCCAATGGCCGACCAACGGCGCCGCAAGCGTGCTCGGCGTAGACGGGTCGCACACGACCGCCGCCTGCCTCCGTAGGTTGACCACAGGATGACAGGCACGGGGACGCCTGCCATCCGTCACACACGTGGTCCCTGAGAGGGTGACCGTACTGGATATGGTTCACACAGAAACGAGGCCATCAAGGGTCTCCGGAGGCGATGGTCCGCCAACACGGACCGGTGCTGGTGGTGCTGTAGAAGTAAAGCGCGAGCGTTCCTACAGCCCACCGTTACAGCACAATGGCGGCAGACGGGGGGGTTGTTTAGTGGGTAGACTTGGGGTCCCATCAGCCCATAACAAGGAGTGCCACATAATCACTCGGGTCCGTCCCCGCACCCGAGTGGTATGCGTAATTGCATTTTTCCCCTCCTCAAAAATTATGGCAATCCTGAAAAGTTACGAACATCAAAGACGAGGCCACGCTAACAAGACTGGCCAAGAATAGAGAAGACTTTGTAAAGGTGGCCGCCGACGCCCGCTAGGGCATGGCAGCAGAAGAAGAAGAAGAAAAGTTACGCGTTTCTGAGAAAAAACAATTATGACTAACGAAAATTCGGACAAACAATACATTATGACTTAAAACTATTTGGGAAACAATAGAGACCCAATAAAAACACTAAAAGGGCATTTCTATTTAAAGTTGTACCCCCAACTTGCATTTCAGATTTTGTATTTTTTCTATTATTTCCACTCAGAATCACGAGCTCTTTTGATCTTAATACGAGAAAAAAGTGTCCCCAAAATGTCATACATTTTTTTTCCCGTTTTGTTAGGTACGGTCATAGAAGGTTGTACTGAATACCGTAACCAAACGGACCAAAAATTTTGTGGACACTTTTTTCTCAGTAAAAATTAAAAAAGCTCGTAATTCTGAGTAGAAATAATATAAAAATTCCTAATTGTAACACATTTTTTTTTGTACAATTTTAAATAAAAATGCCCAAAAACATGTTTTTTTTAGTTAAAACTGTAAAATGTACACGTTAAAACTGCCTAAATATTCGCTAGCTGCTGTCTCCTGAAACAAACATGGAGAATTCAGCATTCATGGACGATTGAAAAGTTGCGACACTTCGGAAAACAAACACAACTGTCGAGCCCAGTGCCGCATTCGAAGTTTTACCAATTTGATACCGATTAGACTTTTTTTTCAGGGAAAACATCATCATCTTCCTCGCGTTTTCCGGCATTTTGGCATGGCTCGTCAGCCTGGGGTCCGCTTGGTAACTAATCCCAAGAATTGGCGTAGGCACTAATAGTTTTTACGAAAGCGACTGCCATCTGATCTTCCAACCCAGAGGGTAAACACCACAAACCTTATTGGGATTAGTCCGGTTTCTAGACGATGTTTTCCTTCACCGAAAAGCGACTGGTAAATATCACATGATATTTCGGACATAAGTTCCGAAAAACTTATTGGCACGATCCGGGGTTTAAATCCGCGACCTGCGGATTGAAAGTCGCACGCTGTACGCGTACCGCTGGGCCACCAGCGCGCTTCCTTTCCGTTGTGAATGTCAAATGAATATCGAATCAACATAGGATTCCGAAAGTCCGAAAGAAACTCTAAATTGAGCTGAATGTCTGACAAAGTTTCCTTGAGAGGAAGTATTTAGTTAAGGGGCGTTTTTCTTCGTGAAATGCGTTTAGTTTAGATGTTGCATAATAAATATGCATTTTGTATGAAACTTTTCGTGAGGCTTGATGTAATGTGTGAATAATAAGATTGAATAATGTTTTATTCCACTTCCAGATTTCTAAGTAAAGTAATATAAATAAGTAATGTCATAAAATTTTATCTATTTAAATTTAAAATAAATAGTAAAGTGGCTTAAGTCGCATATTCTGCTACTTTAATTTTTAAAATAGGAAGAAAATATAAATAAAAATATTTTATGATGTATTATTTTCTTTGTGAAATGGTAGAGTCTAGAATGCTACACTTATGTTGATTCTATATCTACACGTGTACGTTAAGTGTATGTTAATTTTAATATTGAAATTAAGTGTCTTATTAGAAAATTGTTTCTTAGAAATAAATTAGATTTTTATCCAATTGGCCTTTTTATTTACAACGAAAAATAAAGTTGCTAGTTAGAAAAGAAGATAAGATCATTTAACAACAATTACACCAATTTTCCGACCAATCGAAATTTTAATTAATAAACCAATTAACCGAAAACGATCAAATATCATTTCACTTTTATCGCAGCAAAATCTAAACGTTTTAATAAGCGCGAAATGATATCACGCCAACTTATCACGCACAGAGACACACACTCACACAGCGAAACACTCATTAACACATTTACATCACTAATGTAACACCACCACGTGTCTTAGCCGACTCATTTAACTTAAAACAAACTAAGTAACTTTCAATTACACGAAACTAAACGCTTTTGGCGCGTCTTTTTTCCGCCTTTCGCGCTTTTCATTTGTTTTTAATTTGTGTTAACGGGACGGGTGAAGAATTTTCGAATTTGGAACGTCAGCGCGACGGATCGATTTAGTTTTTTTTTAATTAGGCTTTTTATGGGCGCGTTTCGGGTTTAAAATTTGGTATTTTAGTTTTTAGTCGTCTAGATGTCTTTACCGCGAGGTATTCGCTATGAAACTCTTCCCAAGAGCTTGCTGCAAGGAAAAGCATTCACAACACATGGAAGGTTTTCTTCAGTTTCGTCCAAGTGTGGGTGTTCACGTATATATCCACACGTGACGGTGTGTCCAGACGGGGGCTGCACAGCGCATGTGTGTGTGAATTATTTGTCTGTGTGCGTATTTTATGACTCTGAGTGCATCCCTTTCGAGCTGCATGCGATTTATATGTGTGCTCTTATTTTTTTTCTAAACGGCGCTATTCTGTGTGTATGTTCGCGAAATTTTCGTGTATGGGTGCTCTGTTTTTTTAAATAGCGCACGAGATTTTGAGCCTTTTTAGGTAGTTGATAAAGGGTAGTTTTGTGTGAAGGGTCGAAATGTATTTTTCAGTTTTATATCGGCGATATGAGAATCGCGGATAGCAAAGAAAACGTAAGAGGAATAAAAAAATGCATGCATCGTACGTTTTCAGGTAGACACATTTTTCTTTAACCCCTTTATAGGTGTTTTGTGTGTGTGCGTGTGTGCATTGGGGGTTGGAGGGTTGGGAGGTGGGGGGTGGGGGACATATAAAAATGATAACGCATCGCAAGACGGCAGCTTTTATGGGTTTTCTTTATTTTTTAAAGGTTTTTTTTTATAGGGCGAAGTAAAATTTCTTGAGAGAATAGTCGGTGTTTTCATAAGGAATGGTCCTTGAATTTAGCTGAAATAATGTTGAAATGATACAAGAGACGATGTTTTCATTTGAGATCGCGGATTTCTTTTTTGACATTGGAAATGTCTTTTCGTTCGCTCCAGTATACGGTCCGATTTCACGAAAAAGTGCGATCCCCTTATATCTCGGAAAGTTGTGAAGATATGATATTAAAAAATAGGCTCAAAAGACGCATAATCACGAGAGCTGTAAGGTGCAAAAATAATTATTCGAGAAAATCAAAAACAAAAAAAGTTATGGTCGAAATAGTGAAAATAAAATTCAATTTTTTCCGAATTTTTGATTTTGGTGCTCGATAATTTGGAAACGAAAAATGATATCAAAAATTTGAGAAAAACGGCTCTGGACAATTTAGTCAGCTACAATTTGAGCCTAAAACAAAGACGATCGGGTTAAGGGTTTGCCCTGTAGCCTAACCTTAAAATAGTCAAAAAGTCAGAACGACATTTTTCACAGGACATTTATGACTTCATGTTTCGCAGAGTTCGTTATCGGTGTTTGTTGTGAATTATCGGGATTATGACGGCAGAATAACACTTGCACTGCGTGGGCTTTCAAAATCGCTGCAGATTTTTCTTGGTCTAACTCTATCTATCCTGTTTGAGACGGGCGTAGATAACGCACTATTCGACAATCTATGCATTATTGTGGTGGTGGAAATAGAAATAGAGGTAGAGGTAGAGGGAGAGGCAGAGGTAGAGGCAGAGGCAGAGGTAGAGGGAGAGGGAGAGGGAGAGGGAGAGGGAGAGGGAGAGGGAGAGGGGAGAGGGAGAGGGAGAGGGAGAGGGAGAGGGAGAGGGAGAGGGAGAGGGAGAGGGAGAGGGAGAGGGAGAGGGAGAGGGAGAGGGAGAGGGAGAGGGAGAGGGAGAGGGAGAGGGAGAGGGAGAGGGAGAGGGAGAGGGAGAGGGAGAGGGAGAGGGAGAGGGAGAGGGAGAGGGAGAGGGAGAGGGAGAGGGAGAGGGAGAGGGAGAGGGAGAGGGAGAGGGAGAGGGAGAGGGAGAGGGAGAGGGAGAGGGAGAGGGAGAGGGAGAGGGAGAGGGAGAGGGAGAGGGAGAGGGAGAGGGAGAGGGAGAGGGAGAGGGAGAGGGAGAGGGAGAGGGAGAGGGAGAGGGAGAGGGAGAGGGAGAGGGAGAGGGAGAGGGAGAGGGAGAGGGAGAGGGAGAGACACAAAATAAAAACTTATACAGAGAAACATAAAAAAGAAAAAGTGCCACGAAATGGTCTCACCTCAGCATGTTGCTGGCGGCTGCTAGCAGATAGCTGATGCTGAACCCTGGCAGTACCTAGTGGAGCTCGGGTTTAATACAACATAAACACACGCTGTTTTGGTCATCGGACTCGTCTCGATGAGCACTTAGGAGAGTAGTACCCAAGATAGAGCTGATGCTGAACCCTGGTTGTACCTTTTTTTTTTTTTTTTTTTTTACGTGGAGTAATGCATTTAGGCATTCCGCCTAGCCGGGGAACTAGGATGGATATGTCGGACTCGTGACCAAGGGGCCAAATACCGACTAAACCCTCCACGGTATGCCCGTCTCGCAGCAATGGTGACGGTGAACACGGGATCGCAGAGCATTCTACCGCGAACACCGCCTGCTGCCGACAGCCGAGGCTGTCCCCTCCTTGGACCCGAAGGCCCTGGAGCCGAAGCTCCCCCTCTCGAAGGTAGTATGCAGGGCGACACCACACACTGATCCCTCATGACAACCTCCACGCCGGGAGGAGATGGAAAAACCCCGGGTTCCACCCCCTCAGGTTGTCTTAGCGATTTTTTTATAGAGGTGGTCATCCTCGTGGCCACCACGCCGGCGCCGGCCAGCAGTGGCAACCCCCCCGGCCGTCATCATAGGCCCTCTGCCTAGACAGTTACGGGGACCGCAGTTTTATACAGGGCAGCGGCATTCCTGTGCCCTCACGCGCCCGAAGGCGCCCGGCCCGAAGGCCTCATCCCCGACCGCAGCCGCCCGGCCTGAAGGCCCCCCTCCAGCACACACTCGGGTGAACTCTCCTTCAATGAGAGAACACCCTGTGCGGAACCCCCTCAACCCCCCCATGACAGGACATTGGCAGCACCGGTAAGGAATTACTTGAAAATCAAGAGATTACTTACCGTTGCCCCCGGGGCGCACCGTCCAAGAACCCTTACCTTTCCCCCGGATCAACTGATCAAGAGGAATGACAAGAGACTCGGCACTACCCTGGTTGTACCTAGCGGAACTCAGGTTTGGTGCAACATAGGCACACGCTGTTTTGGACACCCGATTCGTCATGATGAGCACATGGTAGAGCATTACCCAAGATAGCTGATGCTGAACCCTGGTAGTACCTATTGGAACTCAGGTTTGGTGCAACATAGACAAACGCTGTTATGGTCATCTCTCGTCGCGTCAAACTGCTGTCAAGAAAATTTCATATCTTGCAGCAAATGGGCCGCTGCCGATCAAGACTCGAGTGACGATAACGGCGATGTGGCACTTCTCGAGTTGACTACGGATTTGCCGTGTAATAATTTTCTTGTACTTTGAACATTAATATATCCTGCATATTAATCGAAAAATGAAATATGTACCTATACTTATGCGCCACGGCGACAATTATTCAAACTTGGATACGCGTGTGGAAATTTTGCAATTTGTTTGTTCACATGCGTTATGTCCAGGATACTTGTGTTAGTCTAAGAATAAAATAATTATCATTCAACGTTGTAGTTTTATTTTGTAACTTTTTCCTTATCCAGACTTTCTCGTCGCTCAGCTACAATATTTTTTCGAATTCCGTAGATTCATTTCCAATGTGCTCGATAGTCGTGTGAGGCACGAAATCTGTGAATTTTTTTGCTTAAAATACAAGAGCAGTGTACTTAATCAATTTTTCAACTATTATTATTTATATTTCACCTACCTATACTATTTTTATTTCTATACACCTTGTTTAGCATTAACATAATTATAGGTACGTACTTAGATATAAACTCTCGAACTACAAGCACTTAAGCTAAGATGTACACTTATCATTATGTGGTACGAATTCTTGCTTGTAACCATTTATGCTAATACTTACTTATCATCATTTTATTTTACTTATTAAAAAAAAAAACTTATTGCACTATAATTTAAATGACCCAATATTTAATTTAAGTATATCAACTCGATAAAAACAAAGAATAAGTAAATATTCTTACATTTATGAAGTTATTATTATCGCTTAAAATGTATTTTTAAAACAAACAGCAGTATTCACTACCTCCTTTGTGTTACGCATTTACGAGACGCTTATTAGGGTCAAGTAATAACCAAAAAGTGTACACGAAATTATACTTTATTCCCATAGACATATGGATCAGTTTTAAACAACAATATTGGAAAAGAGGGGCAAACTTAAATGCGACTGCATTTTTAGGGTTCCGTACCTCAAAAGAAAAAAACGGAACCCTTATAGGATCACTCGTGCGTCTGTCTGTCCGTCTGCCACATCCTATTTTCTCTGAAACTACTGGACCAATTAAGTTGAAATTTGATACCAAATATGTAAATTAGTGACCCAAAGCCGGACATGTAACGTAAACAAATGAATTTTAAACATGGGAACCACTTTTATATATGAGCGTTTTGAGAATTTTAAATATTTTTTTATTTTAATTTTAAAATGAATAGGTTTGCTGTTATTTAAGAAAATGGCCAAAAAATTACCATTTAAGTACATATATCCGAAACTACTGGGTCAAAATTTTGAAAAAAATACACAAAGTAGATCTTTACCTATAGATGCCAGGAAAACCTATCAGAAATGTGCAGTCAAGCGTGAGTCAGACTTAATGTACGGAACCCTTGGAACGCGAGTACGACTCGCACAATTAAATTAAATTAAGAAATAATACATATTTAAAAAGTGTTTATTTCAGATAAAATATCCATTATAGAATTAGAACATAGATAAATTAATGGTAAATAAATTAATTATTAGTTATTAAATGTTTTCGTATCATTTCGTCAATCATGTTTCGTTTTACACTGATTTAAACTTTCACGATTATTAAACATTATCAAACTACACAACGGAATACCGGTCGGTCGGTCGGTATTAAATACCCGATTAAGTCCCGTTGTGAAGTTTGATAATGTTTCGTTTTATAAAAAAAAAATAACTTTTCGCCTAGGAACTCACTAACAATTTTACTAGGTGTAAGATGGGGCTTGAACCCACGATCTTCAGTTTGGAGGTATTCCTTAACCGCACAGCTACAAGGACTATAAAATAAAACTAGAAAATATTTTACTAAAATTAGCACCCAAAACATATTTTAACAAAATATTTCACAATTTCGCACATCAAGCTACCTTTTACAATAAACCACCTCAATTTTCTAGACAAAGAAAAAACACTGCAGCGAACGCAAGCAAAAAGTATATACCTATGTAGTGAAATATAGGAAAAATATAAAATACGGGTAAAAAATAATATGGGAGCAACAAAAATAATTCTCAAGACGACGCGCACAGGTGTGCGTGGGTGTGCTTGTGTGCGGGACAATGGAAGGAATGGAGGCTCCTTACTTTGCAAGTAATTTGATATTTACTATTAAGGGAACTAATTAAATTATTTTATGAAAATATTATTATTTGTGCTATTTCAACTAGAAACCCTACAATATGTATAAATAATAAACTGAAATATGTAGATATAATGTCCGAAAAAAAAGTGACCAAATCCTTACAGGTTTGCATTTACTTGAGAGAATTAATATTCATGTGGTTTGGAAAAATGTGTTTATTTGGGAACAGAAGGCATTTAAGTTTGAATGTTTATAGCTAATATAAAAACCTTGATGTGCTTTAATTTTCAATTCAGTTACGTACAGCGAGGTGAAACATTGCACGGATACAATATGTATTCATTCATAAGAATCACTAGCAACCCGCCCCGGCTTCGCACAGGCTATAAAATTATACACCTTAACCTTGCTCAAGAATCTCTCTATTAAAAGGTGAAAACCGCATGAAAATCCGTTCAGTAGTTTTTGAGTTTATCGCAAACATACATACATACAGAGAGACAGACAAACGCGGCGGGGGACTTTGTTTTATATAAGGTGTATTGATAGGTACGTGTACATTAAATATTGACACGGACCAGCTGTAAAAATATGTATTAATCTATGAGCAAGTTGTGTGTACAGTGTACATATTTTTGGCACTTTTCCGTGTCGATAATTAATACCTGTGGCCGTACAAATATATGTCAGATGCGTGTCTGTTAGGTCTGACGGACACATCCACATTAATATCCCTAGCGATTCTCACGCGAGACGAACAGTACGTCTACCATCAGTTTTGACATTGACATATACGCTCACGTCTACGTAATTTACTTTCTATGCATCTCGCTCGTACTCGCATATGCGAGCAATAGTGCAAGCGAGATGTACAGAAAGTAAATTACGTAGACGTGAGCGTTATGTCAATGTTAAAACTGATGGTAGAGGCTCAGCTTTCAGCAATCACAGTGCTTAAATATGGAGACCTAGGCTCTCCGAAACACGTCGCGCGTAGTGACTAATATATGTGAGTAAAACCATAAAAATACAGGGTCCGAAGGGTTTAATTCGATTATTACATTTTCAATTTCGTGAAGCTATGCAAAAGCTGTCAGTATAGGTTACGTAAAAACAGGAGTGTGCAGATTTTTTACAGATTTAGTAAGTAACACACCCTTGGAGTTATAAGCGCCCGTAGGCTACAGAACATGCTAATTAGTTATTTTGCTATACATAATTACCTACATAAATTAGACTATTTTTTATTCCAATTCTTGCATAAGAATAAAACACTTAACAACCTATCGCCACTCCACAGTTTTCCTTTTAGCTATTCCTAGACCGAATAGGACGCATGTGTGGGGCACCTTCGAGCATAGACCACCGATGTCAGAAGAGAATACTAGCTAGATATGACTAAATGAGTCGAAAATCGAATCGCGACTCGAACAACTTATAATGTTATAAAACTTATTTTAAAATATTACAGGAGCTCCCTTTTCCATAGTACTGAAGGTTTTGGGCGTAAAAAGAAACTCTGGATGATGAGTTATGAAGATATATTTGACGAAAGATCTAGGACTGATAACAATTTAAAAGCTGTTCATAATATTCAAACATTTATCTCCTTATTCATAAAAGTTTACGGGCCTGATTTAGTGAAATAATGTTTTATCCCTTTCTTACAAACACAAGTCAAAATGACAGATAAAGACAAACGATTCATAGCTAATTCAGGCCAGTAACGCGTTTATGAATAACGCCATTACACTTGTTCCAAGCGCGTTTATGCGGCTACCTATTAAACAAGATTCTCGCCGTTTACAAAAACAGTACATTTCTAACAAGTACAGGGGTCTGTAAACGTTTGAAGTAAGACTCAACCGCAGTAGAAATTGACAGTTTTAGGCTCAAAAAGCCATAAAGGATTATTTACTCACGCTACACCGGGCCGGGGCCTTCGTTTTCTATGGAAAGCACCACATGATCACCGATCAGCCGTCATAGAAAATGACATGCCTCGGGCCGAGTCCAGCCCGGTCTAGCGTGCAGCCTTTAACTGGTTTAATATTTTGGGTGTCATGAAAATCCGCAACTGCAACTCCAAAGAGCCGCATGCAGCTCGCGAGCCACGGTTTGCCGACCCCAGAAGGCATACTTAAATCCTAAACCATAGCCTCTTCTAGCGATATATTATATCCGTGGCGCCGCACACACGCAGACCTCAGTGTATGTTACGGCAAACCGAACTCATATCGTACTTACGCCCTTTTACTGCGAAACCTAACTGTACACTTGCTGCTAAAATAAAGGACGGTAAGAAAACAAAAAAGTATTAATTTTGTACTAAGGGTTCATTTTATATAACACTTATTAAACACTTAGATATAATACCTAGGGCAAAAAAGACCACCCTAATAACATCATCCTTTTGTATTTTTTCATGCAGAATTTTTTGGACTTTGAGGAGGCGTAGGCTTGAATCGTGTATTTAAATATTTTTTTATACGAACTTTATTTATTTATTTTATACAAACTGTGGATCAACATTATCAGTAAGAATTAATTATTTCATTAACACCAAATTGATGAATGCATATGTTATAACAACACCTAATCTTAAAGCCCACTAAGTAGGTACATAGTTTCAAGTTACAGAGTTTACAAAAAAGAGTTTCTTCTCTAACATCCTTATAGACTTACTGCATCTTTTTTACACGAACTGAGCAATGAATTACCCTTGTGTCAACTGATGGAATTGAAGGCAGAGCCAATGATAAGGCTTAGCTAACCACTTTTACTCTTGCTTAGAATACACATAGAACTATACAATTTCCGTTTTGTAATCAGATGGTGTTAAGTCAAAAGAAGCTATACGTACGAACTCCACTCAATTTTCAAATAAATCTGTAGGAAAATGAAAATGAACAGCAAAAAGGTACTGTACTAAAATTAAATATATGTTGGATAAAACATTCAATAAAAATCAGTTATTACTGAAAAACAAGCTAATCTTATATAAATCTAAATTTTAATATTTTAAAAATTTTAAACTTTGGTTACTTTTTTTGTCCCAATGTGCCCAAGAAAAGCGTTGTAGCGTCAGAAATTTCATGGAATATTTTATGAATTTATTTGAAAGATTTTCTTGACTCGCGACCGCTATACTAGAAGTTCATTTATTGCGTTATGAACTCCTTATATACTCCTTTATATTCTAATGTTTACCTTACTTTGTACTTACAAACTATTTTATTTTAATAATACATTATGTTAGGTAACTTTAATAATATAAAATTAAATTAAATGGACTTTGTTTCGTCTGTCTAACAATTAAAGGAAGTATTAAACAAATAATTATTTATTTTTATATAAATACATAGTCATAGTTAGTTATAAGAAGCGCTGGTGGCCTAGCGGTAAGAGCGTGTGACTTGCAATCCGGAGGTCGCGGGTTCTAACCCCGGCTCGTACCAATGAGTTTCGAAACTTATGTACGGAATACCATTTGATACCTATTTTACCAGTCGCTTTTCGGTGAAGGAATACATCGTGAGGAAACCGGACTAATCCCAATAAGGCCTAGTTTGCCTTCTGGGTTGGAAGGTCAGATGGCAGTCGCTTTCGTAAAAACTAGTGCCTACGCCAATTCTTGGGATTAGTTGCCAAGCGGACCCTAGGCTCCCATGAGCCGTGGAAACATGCCGGGACAACGCGATGAAGATAATGAGTCAGAATTCTCAACAAAGTAAGTATACCATTTTATTAGTGTTTTATCGCGATTAAGGGTTTAGGTGTATAATTTGTTAACCCGTGCGAAGCCGGGGCGGATTGCTAATTATTTTAAAAATATAATAATATTTTCTTTGCTATCCCTCCCCCTACCTTCCGTCTATAACTTATAGTTTCGGATAATGCATTAGGGAACTTCTTTATGGCTCCGAACATACATATCTATGTATGTATGAGTTATTTTTATTTGAACCGCCATTGTTGCCTCTAGAGGCTTCTAGAGGATTATAGAAGGAAGCGACTATAAAGAAGTAAAAGTATCATATCACACTAACTTTGACATGTTATTATTAACTTTACGTTGTAACTAAGTGAAAAAAAATGGCTATTATAATATAAAATTAATATTATGGTACAATCTTACACAACTCGACCTAGCCCAAAAGTATAAGCTTATTAAGGATTGTGTTATATGTACTAGCTAACTGATATGACTCTAATATAATTAATGTCATTAACGAGTCTATAACGCCATTAAATTTCATTATTTTACCTTTTTCCGACGTTTCAGCCAGGTTGCACTAGCTAAAAAGAAAAAAGGTAAAATAATGAAATTTAATCGCGTTAGACCCGTTAATGACATTAATCATGTGTACAAAACGCGAGAGTTTAAAGTGTTATATGACTCCAATATCAGTTTGATATCAGATGCACGTTCGAATTAGCCTGTATGTCCATATAAACAACACTAATCCACTATAAATCGCCACAAAAACGCGTTACATTTCCGCACCTCGTATTTCATAATCGATCACTAAAACGATTAGAATCATAATTGAGTGGATCAAGTAATTACTAATTAGTACAATGTAAAGTTTTTTTGGTAAAACGATTGACGGTCGGGGGCAATTTTGGAAGAATATTGACCGAAAAACGACCAAATTGCAGGATGCAGGGCGTCGTTCGGTCGTGGGATGGGCGTAAGCGAGGATGAACCAGTAAACAAATGTAAGAATAAATGGGTAAAACTAAAAAAGTATTATTGCTTTTCGAAGAATAGTTTAGTATTTCGAAGTATCATTTTTCTTTTCTTCGAAAGTTTGAATTAACCCTTCTTTCTTCTTTTTCTAAGAATATAATAGGCGTGGCGTTCAAATGGTCACTAGACTGTCCGCAGAGAGAGATTCAGGACTGTTGGCAGATACAGATGTGCCATCGCATAATTACGCAGTAGTTTGGTCATACTTTTTAGATAACATTGGATTTGTATTCGAATAACTGATGGTTACTTTAGACATTATAGAGAAAAAGCCCAATGAACTGTTCAGATAAGTTCCGCTCACATATGAAACCGATAATAGAATCTAACTTGCAATGTAGTTAGATGATTATAGATAGATACTTTATAAATAAATAGTATCATCTGTAACATAATGAAATTATGTTCTTTCTTATCATTCATAGCTGAGTAAGTATTAACATTATAATTTACAAACTAATAAATTGTTGTCGTTAAACACATTCAAGAGTAAATACTTAAATTTATTTGTAGGCATTTGTCTTCGTGTCAAAATACATTAGTCGTGACTCGTGAAGATGTTACGTAAAGTAGGATTTAAATACTTTCCTCTGGCTACGTATTCCAAAAATGTTAGATATACTTTTCAAAATGTGTGATTTAATAGAAGTGTCCCAAAATTCGCAAGATATCACCGATACTCATCAAAACAATTAATCATGCTTAGTGCATGTTGCATGACTCGATCCCGCGTAACCATGGCGTAACCGGTAAGCGGCGCAAAAACGTTTAATATCGTGTATTGAAAGTTAAGTGCTGCTATTAGGCGCGCCCTGAGCGGTGTCTTCCGTCTTGTCTTCAGGATTGTTTGCTTTGACACATATCTTCATATAGATTTTCGTAAAAAAATATACTAAAGGGGCCCACTGATTACCAGTTCGCCGGACGATATCAGCCTGTCAGTTAAACGCAAAATTTGACAGCTCCGAACAATTGACAGGCTGATATCGTGCGGCGAACTGGTAATCCGTGGGCTCCTTTACAAGCTTTCGATGACTGTACTTTTCTTTCAACAGGCAACAAATAGTTATCTAGACAAATTTTACAAACCCAAACAATTAGGTTGTGTAGTTTCTATTAGTTTTTACGACCACCTCCTGTGTCCATCGTCAGATCAGCTCGATGTTACCATATTATTGCATTGTCACCCAACTTACATGTGAAGTTTCAGCTCGATCATATACTTATCATTTTTATAAGTAAGTTACATAACTTACTAGGCACATACCTACCCCTGTAAGTTGGACCCATTGGGTCAAAGAGGAGAGATCGAGAGAGAGGATATCTTAGAGATCGCCCAGTAGTGATAGTATATCCTGTTTATCTTATCATCAATTTCATCGAGGTGACCATTAGGGTCTCCCCACACCAATCGACGCCGAATTGGCAAAAGCCGATAAAAAGAGCTTCTACACAATAAGAGCGACAAAGATGTCGCTCGGCTCGGCCGACGACGCCTTATGACCATATTTTTTTTCAGAATTGTTAAAGTTCTTAGGCACCTTTGCTGGCAATACTGTGTTTGCTTTATGCCAATATCATAATCAGCATACTTCGGGGTTTTTGGTGCGCGAACGTTTGATACTAGTCAGAATATAGACCCGTGATTCTTTAAAAAAAGACTGAGACTTGGACACATACCACTTTCATTCATAATATCCATTACGACAGTTAAAACGCATGTAGCACCAAACGGAAGTCTCTCTTAATCCAACCCAAATCAACCTTACAACCAAATTACAGCTAGATACAACTTACAACATAATCACAAACTAAAACAAATGAACCTAATAAAGACAAAATGAGACCAACTATAAGAAACTGTAATGACCACCGATTCGTTCCGACCAGCTTCCGTTACCAGATTCAAATTTTTTCCGTTTTTTTGAGTTAATGGTTTTTTGCTCTTGTACTTATTGTTTTCGGGGCGTCTGATCTTTAATGACGTTGGTGTAATACGGGAGGTAATGAAGTGGGGTTGCGAAATCAGTTTTGAGATTAAGTGTGGTGCGTGAGTGATGGTTTATGAACATACATCGGGGTTTTCGGTGCGGGAATGTTTTACACTAGCCAAATAACAGGTAAAAACTGTAAAAAACGATACTAATTTAACATTTCTAAGCACATTTGAACCTTACTACCTACGTTTAATTCATAGTTTGGTAATTATTATACAATAAACAAAGTTATAAATACACGAAATCATTCCCGACCGAAAACCCCGATATATGTTTATGAATGTGGGTTTTGCATGTCGGTTCGTGTTCTAATGAAATTACAAGAAACCCTTTAAGAAATCAATATTTTAAAAAGAAAACATGAATATAGGTTTGTAACTATACTAATAGACCGTTTTAAGCCTTTATGTAAAACAGGTGATAATGATAACCTAATTTACTTTACGAATGATATATCCTTAGGAACCTAATTTACTTTGATGAAATATCGTTTAATTAAAGGAATTCAATCGTTATTTTGAAATATTAACTTCAAAATATCGTTACTTTCGTTCAGTTAGAAAATTACTTATTGTGAATATTTCTTCTTTAATTTGTAATCTGCATAATTAATGTGTTTCTTTTGCTTCTTAAGCCCATTTTATTTAATTAACATTTGCGTGTCCTTTTAAATCCCTGGTTATTTTACCGATATCAAACTTTTTGTTCCTGTAGCAACTCAAACAAATATTTTAAAACGAATTATTTGAATTGAAAGAGAGCCTTTACGAGCTGCTGTTATGAAAAATACTTTAATATTCTCAAAGCCCATTCAAAATCTCTTAAAGGATGACTCACGTTAGACCGGGCCGGGGCCGGGCCGGAGCTTCCGGAGCTTCGTTTTGTATGGAAAGCACCACATGATCACCGATCAGCCGTCTTAGAAAACCTCGGAACGGGCACGGCCCGGTCTAGCGTGAGTCAACCTTTAATCATCTCTATTCTGTCAGCAGCACAAAAGACAAACACGGTCAATCCGGTACATTTGCGAATACTTATAATAGGTAAGTATTTTATAATTGTTTTTTTTTTCTTGGAAAATGATTTATTTACATACAATATACATATAATTATACAGTAGTACTACTAAACGAAATTAATAACTAGCTTAAATCTAAAATAGGCCCCTGAGGCATTGTACCAAGGATGCTGGCGGCATTTCCTCGCTGTATCGCAATGCTGATTGTTATACCTATTTGTAAAAGTGCACAGTTTAGTCTCTGAATTTTATATTGTCAGAGTAACTCTCCGCAAATTTGGCAGGCACAAATTGTCGAATATAAACGTCAATAGAAGTCAGATTCCTTTGACAATATGACATTTACCAGTGTAAATCCACACAGTGGATTTGTCAGTACAAATCCACACTTTGTTCTGTCAAAATGGGAGCAGGATTGAGATGGACTCTTAGTACAGTCGCTATCAGATATATCGCGGCCAAGGTGTTCACATCTGAACACGCACTCTAACTCACAATAGAGGCGTGTTCAGATATTTGTGAGCAACTTGGCCGCTCCGATATATCTGAAGGCGCCTGTACCTCTACCTTTTCGGAGCCCATCTAAAACGCTTAAATCATCAGAACGAGCACCCTGATTGCCGTAAGCACCGTCCATCCGGTGCGCTTGCGGTGGCGGCCGCACCGCAACGATATTGGTTTACTCCTGTAATTCCACGGATGGAATCATTCTGATGACTTCGGTTGGTTAAAGGGTAAGTGGTATAGAAATATGTTCTGATTTAAGCTTAAATTCGTATTTGTCGCGTGATAGAGACAATCGGCTAGATTCGAACTTTAAAATACGTCAAAAAATTGCTAAAGATACGAAAAGGGTCGGATATGTCAGACATGTCAGTGTCAAATGTGACGTTTCTTCAAACAAAAACGTTTTTGACATTGACATATCCGATCCACATCGTATCATTAGCACATTTTTGACGTATTTTAAAGTTCGAATTAGGCCGTATGGTTGGTTAGTGGTGATAAAATAATGAATGATATAAAGTTTAAAATTCCAACTGTAATATATGAAATAACTTTTGCCAACGGCAATCGACTGAGATTTTTTTTATGCATTTTAAATATAAACAAGTTTTTTGTTAAAATATTAACACTTAAGATTTTTAGCATTGCTTTTTTCCATGGACCTAGAATGTTACGGACGTAGTTTCGCTTAAAACACAACTGTGATTCCATCATCCACCAATTTCATAGTATTTACGCGTGACACACACACATTGACAAATAAAAAATAAATAACATAACATAAATAAAAAATATGCCGACATTCGTAGTTAAATCCTGCAAGAATTGTACCGATCGAAAGAAAAAAAGTGACGGAATAACTTTTCATACTTAAGTTTATCAATTAGTACGTAAACTCACGATATTTCATTGTTTATAAATTATCAAATTGCAAAACAGGAGTGTGACCAGTAATTTGAATAGGATGATTTCCCGAAAGTAGGGTAATTGATGCCCTTCTTATTAAATCATTATGTATATCATTTAGGTAAAGTTAAATTATTGATTGTGCATTTCAAACTAAGTCGGTATGGTAATTTAAGGATTAAGAAAGGAAGGAAGGAAGGACGATAATAAGGATTAAAGATTAAAGACGCTTACATGAATGTTTGATAGTTAACGTTTGTTTGTTATGTATATTAATTTGTTGTTTAACACCAGATATGTTTCAAGTTAAATGTATAAATTAAAAAAACATGAACTGATTTCATTCCGATGCTAAATATCATTATGTATTGAAAATAATATTTGCACAAAGTAATTGTGCAACAATGCGCATTTTAAAGACCTATAAAATCAGTTAGGTTAGATTAGTTAGTTAGGTTAGTAAAACTGTCCTATTTTAATATTTGAAAACAAGGACGATATTGAAAATAATTGTTTCACCATTAGGGGAGAATTTGTGTTACATGGTATCACTCGTCTACACGCACACTTTCAAACCGTCCGCCATTGCAGTGTCACAGTTTGTCTTAAGTGACATTCCCTCTGTCAAATATATAACTCTATGCTTTTATCCTTAAAAAGTGAGGGCTTGCTTGTCTATGACAAATGAGAAATTTCCGCAAAAACAACTAACACTAAGAAAAACAAGCGAACCAACACCAAAAGCTTTAAAATACAAGTTAACCGACCATTAAAGGTGCAAACTTAACTTAAAGCTTAATAAAAAAGCACAAAGCGCACACATATCATAAACGTCAGTTAAAGAAACATCGAGAAATCATCTCTCACCATAACTCACCACTAAAACATATACTATTTGTTTAAAATGTAAAGATGCGAGTTCACGAGCAGAAGGATGAATGTCTGATCGAGTATTGGTAATGCTTAACAAACTATTGCCTCGATATAATCGGGATAAAAGAGAAGTAAAGGTGAATTTGGTAAGAACTCGGTTCTTGAGAGTTTAAATTAGAATGTACATACTCAACATACTTTAATGAGACGCTGTGAATAAAAGACATTTCGGAGTCTGTTGAATGATGGTATAAGGGTAAAACAGACACAAAAATGACTCCTTCGATTTTGAAGGATGCCGACACAGAGACCGGTAGGGATATGATGTTACAGCTTGATAATGACAGCATAATGTTTCTTTCAAACGTTATCACGCGGATAAGAACGCTGAACGTCGTTGAACGTTGTCGTGAGAAAGAAAGGTGTAAGTGCTGAGGTGACGAAAGACAGAGGAGAATGGAAGAGAAAACATGTTGTGCCGACCCTACATAACGTGGGATAAGGGCAGGAAGAAGAAGAAGAGAAGAACGTTGTCCATCATACGACTCATGACGTATGATACTTGTAGTCATGAAGCCACTGTAAATTTTGTATTGACTTGTAAAAGAGAGCTACTTGCAGAATATATTTTTGAATTTGTACTGCTGTTAGTAAAATTAAATTCGCAGGGGATATAAGTGGGTAGGAGGTACGTATATGTATATATGTGTTCACGAGGTCTCACTAACAGATGTGTTTGACGGACAAATCTGTCAATATTCGATGTGTCAATGTTAATGTATGACCTGTCTGCCCATCCGTAGAGATCTAGCAAATCCTGCTACAGTCCTCGACTCGCTACTCCCATTATCCGCGAAACAAAATCCCATTGGAGTTACGACGTTTCTGTCTGGACGGGTCGTAAGCTGTCAGGATGATGGTGACGGGTTTACGATACTAACGAGCCTTGGGAACGGGTAGACAGGGATGTGAGAATTTGACGCGTTTTTATTGTCTGGAGAGATTTTTATTTCGTTATTCTCCTGACGACTGGGTATCAAAATTTGCCAGTTTAACACTAGTTCTGTCATATTGACAAATAAGTAGTTAAAACTTAAATGGGGTTTAAGTACCTACTACGAGCAGGACGCATGTCGTTAGTAAAGTAGGTATCAGGAGCGGAATATTTTGAACCTGCTTTAAAAATTATGATTTTAATTTGTCTGATTTTTTAAATTATACATATTTATCCCTAAACTGCTCTTTAAAAGCTGGGCTGATTTTGAAAGGGAGAATCTCAATTTATCCGTATATTTTGAAGAGCGCTCCATAATTTGTTGGAGGCAACAGGATCGCATTGGATTGAATTTTGTTTTTTAAATGAGTAAACTATTTAGTTAGTAAGTAGGCACTTACCTACTATTGTTACAAGTAGCAGACTAGAAAATATGAAAAGCTGTATTCAGGATACGGTGGCCGATTATCCCATATTATTTCTGAATTAAATATTTCCAATGAAACTCGACATCAAAACTTCCGTGAGACAATGACATATTAAATATAATATTAAACCGGGTCACTCACGTTTATAAAGTCGATGATTGCTCGACATGTTTCCCTTGGTATGTTTTAAGGGAGTTCCCTCTGCCAACAAACTGTCCTGCAGTTTGGCAGAAGAAAAAACTGTACAAATAGAGTTTACTTCACCTGAATAAATGATTTATTTATTTTTTCATAACGAGGAGCATTTTCACAGAGCGCACGCGTTGGTGGTCCGACGCAGACTGCTGGTTTATAAACGTGGGTGACCCGGTTTAATATATTTAATACACTTGACATAATTCCGATTTTGGTCACCGTTTTGACACTCGTATGTGACAGGCTACGTATTGTAGGTACATTACATTGTAGATCTATGATTGTAGCTGTGGGAGATGGTTATGATATGATTTAAAGCAAGTGTCCAGTATTGCCCACTGCCCGTGTCCGTCGAGGGGGCGGCACCCATAAACCTGGGGTATAAAAACATTGTTTACGACGCGTACAACGAAGGCTCATTATAAGTAACTTGCGTGTGATATGTTGGATAGTTTACTTTGGGATTTGGATGGTTAGCAAAAGAATTATCACCTTGAATTTAAACTGTCACGAGTCACTAGTCATACTCGTACTATCTTTTATCTGCGGCGCGGGTAACGTGAATAGTACTGTATACCTATTAGTACTTGAAAATGGGGACCTAGGCTCTCTGAAATATGCTAGTGATTAAAAAAACGTAAGTTTAACCATAAAATTAACTTTAAATGGTTGGTAGGTATTTTTAATGGAAAAAAGATATTATATTTCATCGTCTTTAAATTAAATTTCGGTAGTTTATTTAGTTGTAGAGTGGTCGGTTTATATGACAGCAGCAGGTTTGAATCCCTCCAGGATCGGTGATTACTTTTGTTACAAACTTATTACTAAAAATACATAATATTAATTATTGGTATAACAAACAAATACTTTAAGCACACACATTTTAATAGGCAGAGAGTTTGAAAAGCTGTTCGATTTATGTTTGTCACTTAAAACACAAACTATTAGCAAGTTCCCAATCAATCAATAAAGCGTGAAAGTGGCGATAGGTACATTAATACATTACCATTAAATCCAAATGATATTAACGATTCAGATCATAAAGTTACGATTGAAATAATTGTTCATGTTAATTCTGGTCCGACATATCAAATGCGATACTAAATTTACGAGGTCTCGTCGATAGGGATGTACCACCGTAATATTCCCGATTGTATACAATTTAATTTAATGATTTAAACTTAGGTATAATTATGTACAATACACATATATGTTCAATAATGTCCATCAAATCTGCTAGGCTAGAGAAAATGAAACGGGATTATAAGAGTCACACAAACCTTATTTTTTTTTCACATTGGGGAAATGCGTTTACGCATGCCACCTGCTCCGGGGGAACCAGGAGCGGTGACGGACTAACCACTAATAGGACTACCGTCTAAAACCACCAACGAATGTCGACTCCGCCTTGTAGAGGAGCGCCGCAGGATCACTATCAGCATTCGACTGCGTACGCCCCCGGCGGCCGGCCCATGGGCCGCAGGCGATTGTGGATGCCAGTTGGTAAGCCACCCCTAGTCCTGTGAGCCTTTAACAGCAGGGACTCCCCCCGGAGCCCTGCACAGCCCACTACGGTGGAGGCAGCAAGTGCGCATAGCGCCTGGCTCTGCCTCCAGCCCGTCGCCGGCGGAGTGGGTGCGCGTCAGGGTCATTCTCGCGCGCACGTTCCGCTGCCTCCTTCTGTGACATTATCTGGTTACTGAAGGAGGCCATGGCTTTCCATGCCTTTTCGCTGTCGAGCATGGCATTAACAACGCTCGGCAACGAAAGGTCTGCTCCTAGTATTGCCTGAAGGGTGGTCCGCTGAAACCTCCATGCAGGACACTCCTCGAGAGTATGACGCGCCGTCTGCCTGCGCGCCACACTCATGGCACATGGGGGATTCCTCCCTCCCTATGCGGTGCAGGTACTTACCAAAGCATCCATGGTCAGTAAGTATCTGCACCATGTGAAAAGTCAGGGTTCCCTGCCGCCTTTCCACTAATCGTATAGCCCCTACCGTTGTCAGCCCATACTCTGCTGCGGCGAGTTCTACCCTCCAGCGGCGAAGTGTCTCTACTTGGGCTAACGCCAGGATGTTTCGCACTTCTTCTTCTTCCGGGAATTCTGCCGCCGCTCTTCTCCCAGCCCTGTAACGGTGGACCTCCGCAAGAATGTGAGCTTGCAGATGCCAGGGAGGGTCTGCAGCCAAGATCGTTGCCGCTGTAAAGGATACCGTCCGATACCCGCGGATGGCTCTCAATGATATTGCCCTGTGTGGCCTGCACAGTAGAGCCCTATTTTCCGCAGAAAGGGCATCTACCCATATAGGAGCACCATATAGGGCCATACTACGCAGGACGCGAGAGTAAAGGAGCCTACATGTGGCGTTCGGCTCACCAACGTTAGGAAGCAGCCGGCTGAGGGCTGCGGCTGTAGACATCAGCCTGAGGGCAAGACTGGCAAAGTGCGCCTTAAATTGCCAACGGCCATCCAGAATAAGGCCTAGGTATTTCATTTGGGCCTTAACCGCCACAACCTCCCCATTTACTCTAATATGGGCACTGTGAGGGGGTCCTCTTCTTGGGCCATGGAAAAGAAGAGCTTCCGTCTTGGGTAGGGATACCTCAAGACCCAGCTGGTGAATTCGTTCCACCATAAGTGAGGTTCCAATAGTCACCTTTCTGGCTGCATCTTCATAAGAGATGCCCCGGCACGTAATAAGTGTGTCATCTGCATAGGCCAGCACATTCATTCCAGGCAGGACTGGGCCCCGCAATAGCCAGTCGAACCCTATATTCCATAGCGTGGGCCCTAGGACGGAACCCTGTGAGACCCCGAGTTCAACCGGTCGCCGACGAAGCTCACCATTTCCGTCTTCCCACGTCACGTAACGGTCTACCAGATAATTGTTCAACAGCCTCTGCAGATAGGTAGGCACTTTAAAGAAACGGAGTGCCTCCTTCAGCGTTTCAAATGGGAGGCTGTTGAAAGCATTTTTAACATCCAAGGAGACTGCCAGCATAACATTGCCACCTTCTGTAGCCTGTCTTGAAAGCATTTTCAAGTGATCGATTGCGTCGACTGTCGATCGGCCCGCTCGGAAGCCTAACTGCTTATCAGAAAGGTTTGGGTCCATTTCCTCCAGGTGTCGAACGAGGCGGTCAACTAAGATTTTCTCAAGCAGTTTACCCACCTCGTCCAGCAGCACAATAGGTCTGTATCCAGATGGTTGACCCCTAGGCCGGCCTTCCTTGGGGATTAAACAGACCCTGCCTGTTTTCCATCGCTTCGGGAATTGTCCAGTTTGAAGGCACTTGTTAAAAAAATCCTGGATCCAGTCGACCCATGACTCTGCGGCAATAAAAAGTAGTCGGCCCGGCACACCGTCTGGTCCTGGGGCTGTGCGTCTCTTACGAAGCCTATGTAAGGCTTTCGCCATCTCTCCATCACTTATTGGCGGAACATCCGTCTCGTCACATGTTACTACGACAGAGGGGGGGGGGGGCATTATAGGAGGATCATGTCCCAGCGAGGCCGGGAATAGAACATCCATGATCCTTTCTAAAGCTTCTCGTGGTAAAGTCTCGGTTGCAGGAGCACCTTGCGTTATTAGCTTCTTGCGTGCAGCTTTATAGGGGCGCCCCCAGGGGTCTCGACTTAGGCTGGTCAGAATTTCCTCTCTTGCCCTGGTTTTCGATTGCCTGATGGCCGTCTGCAGTTCCTTCTTTTTTTCCCGGTAGACACCTCGCAGGTGTTCTTCAATTATCGGGTCTAAACCATAGCGCCTCCGATAACGCACGTATGCTCTGCGAGCAATATTGCAGTCCTTTCGTAAACTTTCGATCTCCGGTGTCCACCAATAAACGTGTTGCCTTGCCGGTTTCCGTCGAGTCCGAGGCATGGCGGCGTCACACACCCCAACCAGAGAGTCGCTTAAGTGATTAGCCAGTTCATCTACAGGGGACCACTCCATCATTGCATTCGAAGTCGCCCAGCGCTGCATAAGCGCTGCTTCTCGAGCAAACTCCCGATCCAAGAGTCACACAAACCTGGCCATACAATAGTTACGCTCTCGTTCTTAAATAACATACATTTTGATATGAATGGGGATGCGGAAAAACTTACCGAATGCACTGGGTCGGATTTTATTCCTTATAGAGTCTCCACTGAACGGCGGCACTTTATTATGGTTGTACGAATTATAGAGATCCCTTTTGGTTTATATTATTCTTAATTTTCTTCTGCACACAATATCGTAGCGAATTTTATTTTCAGATGTATTGACATGACATGTGACTTTTTCTTTTTTATCGCCTTGGCATGTATATTTGAAAACCCGACAAGGAGGTCAGAATACATACGAGAATAAAGGTTAGATATTTATACGTGGCGCAAACAATGAACACTTAAACAACATATAGGTACATACATAGGTACCTAAATATGTTTTCATTGCTAGAAATTGCAATACAAAGTTTTACTCGCTTTATTTTCTTTATATAGCAATTTCTAGCATCGATAACTAGTACCAGACATAGATATACCAGCTATAGATGTCTCTGTTAGGCCCATTGGTTGACTGGTAGAGAATGCCATTAGGCAATAAGTCCGCCGTTTGTACATTATTTTTATGTTTTGTGCAATAAAGTTTAAATAAATAAATATACTTATTATAATTATGTTACGTAAATGCTCATGCCAAGTTTCAGAAGAGCATAACTTCTATTGCATCTGAGCGAGTTTTTGGCGGTGGGTTCATAATAATATGGCTCTTATTATAAGGGAAATCAAATTATGTACGTTTTACAGGTTTTATGAAAAAAATACATAATGTAACATCAATATTCTCCAATCATCATCATCTTCCTCGCGTTGTCCCGGCATTTTGTCACGGCTCATGGGCGCCTGGGGTCCGCTTGGCAACTAATCTCAAGAATTGGCGTAGGCACTAGTTTTTACGAAAGCGACTGCCATCTGACCTTCCAACCCAGAGGGTAAACTAGGCCATATTGGGATTAGTCCGGTTTCCTCACGATGTTTTCCTTCACCGAAAAGCGACTGGTAAATATCAAATAATATGTCGTACATAAGTTCCGAAAAACTCATCAATATTCTCCAATATTCTCTCGATATAAGAATATTCCTGCGAATGGAACATCACTACCCACGTACCTAATGAAATTTAAAATATACGATATTCATCTAGCTTGAAAAATTTCAAAAAATCCTCACTGAACATACGAACAATATCGACTATAATTAAAGTAAAAATATTCATCAATCAAATAAAAATATTACACTGTTGCTAAATAATTAAAATACTCGATTAGGCAATATACGGCAAAGTTATTTATTATAATCGCGTGCTTGTGTTCAGTTTCTGTATTAGATTACAAAAATGGAAGCAATTGTTTATAATTCCAGTCATTAAGAGATCCTATTACAATTATTTATAATGATTTATGTTACGATGATATTTACAAATCATATATGCGTTTTCATTAATCAACTGTTGCACGCAGAGAATAAAGTAAATCTTATAAATACCTGTTCATTATCACCCCAAATTGCAGAAAATACTGCTCATACTCCTTTTCCCTCCAAAACTACGGAACTAAACACGCACGACAATCACAACATAACCTAGAGCAGTCAACACACGCTAATATCACTCAGAAAACCACAATTTCAAGCAAAAACAATGCTTTTCAAGCCAAATCGGGCAAAAGACGGGCCTCGGCAGCGGGACGCAAGCAAATTAAGTCGATACGATAATTAAAACCCTCGCACACACACAAAGAACCGACATAAAAATGGTCCAGCGAAAAAAAAGTATAGGTTTAAAATTTGCCCGGTATAAATTTGTGTTTTTTTCCCCAGACTACTTATGTATGGGGACATGCGCAGTAAAGGGTTAAGGAATACAACACTGCTAATTTAAAAAGTCGCTTTATTCTTTTAACCACCGAGCTTATAATACTTTTTAATTTAGCAGGTTTTTAGTAATAAAAAAGTACTAGAATAATCCGTGGCGCTGCGATAGCTGTCAATACAGAAAGGTTCGTGTTTACATTGCGACGTGTTTCTCGATTCCGAATTCGAAATTTAAATATATAAGATGGTTTTGTGCATGTTTTTTTAATGAAATTTCAATTGGAACAAGAAGTAACGGTTTTTCATGCTGTGTATACATAACCTATACTCGTATATGGGTGTTTTGTGTTTTTACTTGAGTGTTACAATGATTTTATAGTGTTTTATCGTAAGTCAGACTGCCCAGTATGAGTCCGAGTTATTTTACTATGATATTTGCAACATTGTACCGGCAAAGGAACAATTGACTATTCATAATCTGATGGCCATTAGAGTAACCATTTACTTTTTTTAAACACCCTACAATTTGTAGTTTAAGTTGTACGCTGAATTACGAGGTCTTAATTTTAAGATTTTGTGAAGCATTTTCACACACATTTTTAGGATAGAACGTCATAATTTTCAATCACAAAGCTGGTCTGACACAATTTTGTATGGAAAATTAGGGACATGTTTTCTTTTTTTATTCAATACTCCTCGTAATTCTGAGTCTAAATAACCCAAATAAAAGTTTATCGTAAAACTTAGACAGATACCTAAGCAAGAATGAAGATATTTTCTAGGTATAATTTAAATTTATGATCATGTTTTTAAGTAGTAAGGCCATTTTTAACAACGAATTAATATTTAACGTGGAGTAGTTTTTAGGTATATTTATAAATTAATGTATTTTACACATTTTAATTTTGTATTTTTAAATATTGATAATTAAATTACGAGATGGCGGGACGACCTTGACACATTTTGTAAAGAGTGGCGGGAGTGTAAGGAGTGTGAATGTACATTAGATAGGACCAAATGGCGGGAAAGAGTGGTGGCCTTTGCCCAGCAGTGGGACACTCCTATAGGCTAATAAAAAAAATTAAATCTTATGAAATTGCTTTTTTAAGTTGATAAAATTAAGCATTAATGATATATCAGATTATTATTAGAATAGAATAGAATAATTTTTATTTATAATAAAATACACATGCACAAAGGTGTCCGGTAAGCCCCAAAACTAGGCTGAGCCTGTAAGTAGGTCATTAAACCAGCACTGATACTAGATAGTCATATTTTTTTATGTTTTATTTGCATTTTGCGCGTTTAAAAAGTGTTTTTTCACGTCAGGATATTTTTTCTTAACTTTGCCAACTTTAGATTCAAAATTGTGTCAAGAGTGACAAACAAACACCTACGCAGCTCCTAAACATTTCTTACAAGCTCACTTCCACCTGTGCACAGCGCCATCTATCGAAAGGTGGCTGCAACGGTTTTTTACCAGGCGTTTTTCTGGCTTGGACTAGGGGTGAAAAACTGGGAGAGGGCGCTAGACGGGTTTGCGGGCAGGGTGGGGGCGCTGTAACACGAGTTTGGAAAAAAATAGCTATAAGTGTTTGTTGTTGTTTGTAGATTTAATAACCATTGGATTTATAATGTTTTAAATTTAAGTCACAATCCGGCACCAATAATCCGCTTCCATACAATCAGAGTTACGCTCTCATTCTAACACTTTCAGGGCCAAGAACCCGACTGTCGGGTACACTGTTCGTAATAGCGACTACGCGCTCCATACGGCAAAGACGTGGCTACGCGCTACGAGCGTAACCCGTACCACTTAGTAGCATTGAATGTGCTAAAACACTTGACATGAACATTTACGTAAATAATGTCTAAGACTGATTATTAAAAATACTACACAAAGGTCAGAAAGTAAATAGTGCGAGTAGAAATTTTGTATGTCATTTTAAAATAATGGAGGTTTATAATGTGATTCGTGTAAAAAAAATATAATAATTAGTTTAAAAGTTTTATTTACACAGACTCCAACAATCTCTGTTGAAAATATAGGCTACGCTTTTGGAAACATCTCACGTGTTGAAGTCATTTTTTCAGAGTGAGTATTCGCGAAAGCCTTTTCCATTCTGACTTAAAACTTCAAATCACCATTTGTCGTTCCTTTTTTTCGTCTGACAGCGAACAATCAATCAATCGTTTATTTGCCAGAATAGAGCAATTATAAATCAATTATGTCCACAGAAGTGACAAAAAGTCACCATTCCGTACTAAGTATGAACGGTAGGTCTTTGACTCGCATCTTTAGGTCATGATAATATATTTAATTGTCAGTGGTTGAAAACTTGTTCATAACCCTATCCATAAATCATTTAAGTAAGTATACATGTATACAAATAATCAAAATACTATTCTTAAGACGATTGGACCGCCGCTTCTCCATATAAATGTAGTTAACATTTTGTCTGGATATTGACAATATAACACTTTAAACTCTCGCGTTTTGTACACATATTTAATTACACAAACGGGTCTACCGCGATATAATTTGATAGTTATTACCTAAAATTTCTTAAATTAAATTTTAAGCTGAAACGTCGGAATTTAAAGAAAAACAATGAAATTATATCGCGGTAGACCCGTTTGTGTAATTAAATATTGACATTATGTCCAATATTTTTACACTATTTGATAGACAAGCTACCCGGCCCCGGACCCAGGCATGTCCTTAACTACGTCCTTAAAGAGAGGTATGGGCACCGTGAATGTTATCTCGCTTTGTGTGGCAGGGCACCAGCACAGCGGATGTCATTCCAGATCTAGAGTAGAGCACTGGGGAAGTACCTCCACCTTACAGAAAACCGCAGCCAAATAACACTATCAGACCCTACTAGTGTTGTATTCCTGCCGGTGAGTAAAGTTGCCAGAGCTCAACGAGGGTGAGGAGTGTTAAGGACGTAACACTCGTAACGCGCATGTGACACCTCTGGAGTTGCAGGCGTCCATTGGCTACAGTGACTGCTTACCATAAGGCGAGCCGTATGCTTGTATGCCACCGACGTAGTATTAAAAAAAAACATCAGACAGTCATTATCTGAGCTTTTTTTATAGTAGATTCCAATAAATCCAGCATCTTATTAACCTAAACCCTTGGATTGAGCCACGTGACAGTGATCCATCGTTTCTCTGTTACGCCTACGCGTACGCTAAATAATGGTACACAAAAATAGGTCACTGTGGTATTCTCAACTTTTATCCAATTACAATACAGATAGTAGCAGTAGTAATTGGGCGTTTTCTAAAATAAATATCGAAAACCTGATTCTTTCAAATCTGGACATTCTTGGGCTCATTCTACTCAGAATCGACAGCATTCTCCATCCTTCTATTAAAAAAAGATGTCCCAAAATGTCCATTCCATTACGTCACGTTTTATTATGAGAAAATTTTTGACGTGACGTAGTGGAATGTACAATTTTCATACAAATTTTTGGGACAAGTTTTTTTTATCATCAGGATTGAATATGCTAGTGATTCTGAGTTGAAAGAACCCAAAAACACCAGAATCTGTGAGAATCGGGTTTTCGATATTTATTTTAGAAAACGCCCAGTTATCACTTTATTGTACACAGCACAGGTTTACATAATATTTACAGAAATAAAGGTAAAAAGGCGAACTTACAAGGGATCTCTTCACAGAGACAGACAGATCATAGGCCAATCAAATTAGATTTTTTTAAAGAATTAATTCCCAGCAAGCTGGAAATCATGTTAATACCAATTTGGTCCCAAATGCGTGTAATCCGAGTTTACGCAATCCCAGGAAGTGTGCATAATTTTTTGCTCTCTTTCAGTTTTTTGCTTCTAGCTCGGAAACGGTATAGGTACGGTAAAACTTGCTCTAATCATGATGAAAATTGATATCTGAGGATCCGAATGGTACCTTAACATGAATTCGTAGTCAAAGTTGTAAATAATGGCCGCCATTTCAAATTTAAGTATGTTTAAGCAAATAAATCATTATCTTATCTTATCTTTAGGATCACGTTAAAATCCGAAAACGCCATTTAACCAGTGTCTGATCCACCATACCTTGCTGGTAGTGCCATTGTAATTCATGGTGCGTTCCTTCTACATCGAGTGTCATCTCCTAAGACTCTCATGATGTATGCACACCTCCTAGGATTGCGCAAACTTGCTGGGAATTAATTCGTCATAACGCTTTTTACCGACCGATACGACCTAAAGAGCGTACCTAATACTTACTTCCATCTTAACCCTTTTCCAGGCCGCATCAATCTACAAGGTTTTCCCAAAAAAAATCCAAATGTATTCGAATTAATCCATTTTGCGAAAGTGCAATCTAATTTGAACCTTAAATCGGAATGCTAAAGTTGAAATTCTATTAGCGGGTATGTGGTCGATAAATCGTACTATGCCTGGAAATGGGTTAAATACCGACAACGCACTTGCAACCCATCTGTTGTTGCAGAATATGTCTATGGGTGACGGTAATTGCTTACCATCAGAACAAATAACAAAAATAAATCCATATTGAAAAAAAAAACTAGTATACAGTGGGCGCAAAATTGCATACTCACTTTATAAATGAATGCACTATTGCAGCTGTGTGTACAACTTCAAACTAAAGGCTATATTTGATGTAACGCCACACAGCCAAAAATTTATCCAAAGTCAACCGGATTTAGAAAACTGCGTTTTTCCGACCCGCAAAGAATTCGCCGTTTTCCCAAAACATTTGGTTTAGATCTGCGACGTTCGCGACGTCTAACGATGCGTCAGCGGTGACGCGCCGTGACGTCATTAATCAGGATCGCCACACACGGGGATCGCTGCTGTGCGCCAGCATGGGGTAGCGGGCTTTTCTTTTGCCTAGTACCTACAGGCAGCGGCGGAATGTATAAGTTGGCGGCCGATCGTATAATCAGGCTGGTGGTATAGTTCCTGTGTTTTCGCGTTAGTCACATTAATTAAACCAAAATATAGGTAGGATAGGTTCGTCAGGTTTTTCAGATGCCCTGAGGGCAAACTGCCCAGAAACTCAGGGATCGACGAGACAATGATTTTCACGGTTCACTATATGCCTGATTTCAAGTGCTCGAGTATCAATATTTTAGCAACTTTACCCATTGTAAAACAAGTAAGTATTTTAATTAGATGCCATTAAAAAAAATATAATGGATTATACAGGATGATAATTTAAACACTACTCACAGCCATTGTTTTAAGCTACGCAATTTTTTTTTACTAACCTTAATTTCCGTTCCTCATTATTTCAATGATTTTAAAATAGTAAACCCTATAGATGGTTGGTCAAGCAAATTTGTCAGTAGAAAAAGGCGCGAAATTGAACTTTTCTATGAGACGATATCCCTTTCCTACATTTTTCAAATCTGCCGCCTTTTTCTAATGACAAAATCTGCTTGACCAGCTATATTTCCTAATTTATCAAACCAAAAGTCAGAACTTTTATTAAAAAAAAAAACAATTATGTGAAGATTTTTACACGTGACATTGTTTGTATCTATCATTTCCTATAATGAACTAATAATCGTTTAAATATAAACGAATCCTTTATTAACCCTTTGTATTTTTATGACAGTTTGTCACATAACAATTAATAATAATCTATTTTCTCTTACACGAGACGTGCCATTACTTCTGTTTGACCAACAGACAATCCTTATTAAGTATTATTTTGAATTTTTGAACTGAATGTTTTCTTTTGATTTATATTCTTTAGTTAGTTAAAGTAATACAGGGTGCCTAGCCAAGGTGACAATCGTTTGCGCTACGATAACAATACGCTATGTGTCTCTCTACCTACACTCTTCCGTATTATAGTACTACAGTGACATTTGCGTTTCGTTCGTTATGACGCAAACGATTGGCATCTTGGCTAGGCACCCAGGACAGGTAAGTGTGGCTGGCCTTCACGTTGGGGCCTGTTTACACATTGATTAGGTACTGTTTATTGCGAGTACATAAGTACATACGCCACTAAACGCAAGTAGCAAATGTATGAAATCTATCCCATTGTATGGAGATCAGATTTTTTTGGGGATTTCAGATTTACGGGGTTAAAGTTGAAAAAGTTTCTGAGAAATGATATAGTCGCGTACATAACTACATCTTACATCACCTAAAATAAATCTACCCCGTATTTCAAAGCCACTGCTGGGCAGAGACTCCAGCCAGTCACTGCAAAATGCATCGAGGGCGTCCCGCCATCTCTTTTTGGATCCGGGTATGTAATTAAACTACGAGGTATGGGCACTGTGACTGTCATCTCGCTTTGTGTGGTAGGGCACAGCACATCGGATGTCAATCTCAATCAAGATCTAGAGCCTATCTGGGGAAGTACCTCCACCTTACAGAAAACTGCAGCGGGCAGCCAAATAACACTAGACCCTACTTATAGTGTTGTGTTCCTGCAGGTGAGTAAGGTTTACAGAGCTCAACGAGGGTGTTAGGGTCGGCAACGCGCACGTAACACCTCTGAAGTTGCAGCCGTTCATGGGCTATGGAGATTGCTAACCATCAGGCGGTATGATTGTTTACCACCGACGTAGTATACAAAATGGGAGGTCTTTGCCCAGCAGCACAGAATAAATATGTAATAGTACTAGGTACAGAAGGTTCACTCTCTAACAAAACACGTCTATTACGAGAGATACAAGCGCAAGCAGGCGTCCGTTTTATAGCGGTGCGCGGCAACTACGAGTACTACTGCTAGACACCAAAACTGGTGTGGCGCATGTACTTGTAGGGACGCGACGAAATCGTGGAGTGAGCCACGCCTGCCCGCAGTGGGACACAAATAGACTATTTAAATATACCAAAGTCACATACCCGGTTGTGAGCGTCTCTAACTAAGCACATCAAGATAAACGCTGGGAATGATTTGACAGATCACCGCGCGGGGCGGAACATGGCCGCCTCGATAAATTGTCTTTCCTTAAAAATGGCGACAGATGATTAACGACTATTTGTTTCTGGTGGGATAATCAGGGGAAAAAGCATAGCTTAACATTGAACCATCGCACTGGGAGACTTCGGCACAAGATCGGCCGAAGTGGAGGCATACAGTGGGTACAAAAGTGCAAACCTTTGAAGAGCAGAGGGAATGAGTAGAACTCGACGCGAAGCGTGACGAGTTAAAGGCCCGACTACCTGCGGTCATAAACTACAATTTTGTCGGAGGGGTGCTGACCTGAGGTGAGTGTGGACGTACTCATTCACCGCAAAAATAGGCTACGTCAGCCACCTGAGAACTCACGATCGTCGCTCTCACTAGCCAGTGCATACTCAGTCACCGAGGCCGAAACTGGCTAGGACAGGATGATAATGATGAGCCCGAGCCCTGGGATATTTCGTCTCTAGCCTCTAGCTAACTCAGAGGCCTATAAAAAGGTCCCGTTCCAATCTAATTTGAATGTTTTTGTCTTGGCAAGTTTTGATGTCTAGGCGGGTAGAGATTATATCAGGTAAAACGTTGACTGTGTGATCACAGGACACTTCCCTCGTTGTCAGAATCTGACGGTGACTGTAAGCTGGGATAGATTTGACAGATCACCACGCGGAGCGGAACATGGCCGCCCTAAATAAATGGTATTTTCTTAAAAATGGCGACAGATGAATTACTATATACTTGTTTCTGTACGACTACGAGTATATACTTGTTTCTGGTGGGATCATCAAGGGAAGAAGTATAATCCCTTGATGATCCCACCAGAAACAAGTACTCATCTGTCGCCATTTTCCTTTCCAAGCTCTATCTGAGCACTCTGTAGGCATTCTTAGCGCCACTTGCACCATCCTACTAACCCAGGGTTAACCGGTTAAACCTGGAGTTTCCATGGTTACCAGTACAATTTGACACTGGGTTAACGGTTTAACCGATTAACCCCGGATTAGTGGGATGGTGCAAGTGGCGCTAAGTTTATTGCGATTGCAAGATACGTAACATTTCTCCTCGTTTTGCTCACTGCCCACAGATCAACATATGTATAATTGTATATAGATATCTAAGAAATGTATTTTATTATTTTTTTAACGCCAAAAGCGTGATTATGTGTTTTTAAAATAAGGTTTATGACTTCAGTCAGTCTCTATTTTCTTTGTATTACAATTTCTAGCAATGAAAACTAGTACCAGACATAGAATATAATTAGGTATGCTAAAGAAATGTTCATGTCAAGTTTCATGTCATGTGGGTAATTTAATTTTGTCGTTTTAGATTGGAGCGCCATTTTGGCAGCGGGTTTGTATGACTCTTACAGACCGTGTTTAGATATTTTTGAGCTCCTTTGCCGCTCCGATATATCTGACACACCGTAATCTGATTTCTCCCCCCGTGATGCGAGATATAAATCGTGCAAGATGACGGACTCGGCAAAAAAGTGCCGAAACGGTCTTTAGCGTCCCTTGAGGGATGATTTGGTTTTGATTTCGGGAGGTCAAGGTATTGATTGGCTGAGATATGTTGGGTAATCGCATGCAGGATTTGGAAATACGTGTATTTTTTACTAGCTTTTGTTGATGACTTTCCATCGTCGACATACTGTCTAATTATAAATACATTATGAAATTGATATTGTTTTGTTTTGATTTGATAGTTATACATACACGATATCAGCATCATTCGTATAGACTAGAATAATTTATATCGTAATTTGGTATACATTTTTACTTATCCGTGGTATGTTACTTATTTGTACAATAATCAAAGGCATCGAAACAATAAGTAAAGTTATACTTGAACAAAGACAGCAACATCAAAGAAAAATGTTTCAAAATATATATTTTTTTGATTTTAAATCGTTGTTAAAAGGTAACCTTCAAAAGGTACCACTATGTCATATAAAGACGAAAGCACAGCGCAATGGCAAGCGACAATGTGGTACCTAATGATTGAGAACGTCACAAATATCTGTTTTTAATATTCTTTCTATATTAAAGGCATTTTCATTTTAACTTGTACTTTAAAGCGCGACTTAAGTCGTGTTTCAGTAACGTCTAACCGTCACATTCCTGACAAAATGTATGGAATTGATATTGACCGTCAGTTTTGTGACGATTGCTAACCAGCCGTTAATGTACACAGTTAAGTAAAAATGCCCATAAACAAATAAACAAACAACATTACACAACATTGACTTAGTCCCAGTGAGCTCAATAAGTCTTATATTTTACATCTAGACCATTTTTTACGTAGACAATCTTCTTTCAACCTAACTCCGTCTTTTGTAGTCCACAAAGCGCTCGGGATCTGACGTCCTCCCCTCGTATGGGGCAATTAATTTAAAAGACTAATGCGGCGTTTCAACCGCACGAGCGGGGAGCAGATGATGATAGCTGAGGACGTCTTTATTTTACGAACGACGTATTTTGAAGTCACACATATAATAAAGATTATTTGCTATTATTTCAACTGCAAGGCGGGGCTCAAGATATACAGCGTTGAAAAAAATTTAGGCCATGGAGGGAAAGTGCCTTAAAACCTTAAGTTAGCACATTTTACTCAAAGGAAACATTCTTTTATTTTTAAAAAGAAACAAAACTGCATTTTTTTATTTGCTATTCTCGCCCGGGAAAACGACTAAAAATTCCAAAAAATAAACACTCGCAATTTTATTCTACTAGTCGATAGAGTAATATTAATGATAACATTTCTCCAAGAAACATTAGGTCTTACACGCGTCTGTCGTACAAAATATGTATAAAATCGAATTTTTAGTACTAAAAACGAGTATTTTTAGGCAAGCAAGATTGAAAAAAAAAATTAATGCAGATTGTATCTTTTTAAAAATAAAAGTATGTTTCCTTTAAGTAAGCTAACTTATGGTGTTAAGGAACTTTCCCTCCAGGGCTAGCAATGTACAAATTGCAGAATATTCCCAAAAAGCGGAAACGTTCTCGAGAATGTTCTCAGAACATTCCTGCAACATGGAAATTATTATTCCGCCATCTTGGATTTTTTCCAAAAAAAATTTTTTGTCATAGGAATCTAGAGGCCTTATCTCCCGCCATGCCAAATCTCAGCGCGCTCGGACCAACTTGAAAAAATTAAAAATAAAAGTCGGCCATTTTAATTTTTTTAATGCAGTTTGTTTTGTCTCGGGGCCCTCTATGACATTTGGTCGAGCACCCCCCACATTTCACGCACCGTTTAAAAGTTGCTATACAAAATAAAAGTGGCCAGTTTTCCCGCAATTGTAGCATTTTCCCAATAAAAATTTTTCATAGGTATTTGGGGACCCCGAGATTCCGTGACCAAAATTTCAGCGCGCTAGGACAAACTTGAAAAAATAAAATAAAAATTCGGCCATATTGAAAAAAACATGGCGGCGTCAAAAACTGCCAGGGTCCCTCTATGACATTTGGTCAAGCACCCCCCACCTAGGTCTGACCGTTTGGCCGGGCCGTCATACATTTTTCTGACCGGAAGCGGTAGACCAAAAGTCAGAATTTTCTGGGAGTAAGGATACTATACCTAAACTATCGTGAATATTCATGGTATAAACTACGATAAATAAATAAATTCTCGTTCTCGAGAACATTCTCAGAAGTTACCGAGAAATTCTCATGTGGAAAGTTTCGCAACTTTGGAAAGTTCTCGTGAGTGCATTGCTATCCAGGGCCCACTCAATTTTTCCATTCTGTTTGTCCCTGTGGATGTAATTTTGTTATCACTCGCCCTTGAGTTTAGCACGTGCCAATAAGAGGGAAATAAATATTCGCGCGAATGTAAATCCTGACCGTACTGATCATTGTCAAGAGGGCGCTGTTATTCTCATGCATAGGGTTGACAGTTCAGTTTAGTACTCGTATGACAAAAATAGTTCCAGTTAAATTCCGCAACATGGCGCGTGATCATAATTATATTCCTGGTCAGGCTTTAAGTTTGAATAAGCTAATGTTATATATTCTCCCTATCATAGCACCCATTCCTTCCGCACAGCCACCCATTCATCCTCCATGAATGAGCCAACAGGTGGATCAAAAGTTAACTAGATGATTACCCACGTACCATAAACGTGCCGACCGCAGCCTCTGAGGAAGATTAAAAAATAAGGTAAAAAAGTAAAAAGCGCGCGACGCCAAACCATAGAGAAACGGGCGATCGTGCGTGACAGTCGAAGAATAAACCAAACAGGTCGTTTTTTAAACTTTTTTTTAATCTTTGTTAATGGCCAGCACGGGGACGGATGTTTGATAACCGTACCTAGATTGATAGTGAATGAATTTTACGTTGCACTTGAGACTTTTTAATTTTTTGTCAAGCCGGGCGCCATTGTGTGGTACCGCTAAGGCAATCTCGGATTATGACGAATTGATTAAAATTGTTCGTGAAAAGCTGTGAGAAGTAATCGATCACTTAATTATCTGTAAATTGAAATACCTAGGTTTTTTTAGAAATTTCAAGATTAAAACTTACGTTGTTGAGTTGCGAATCAATCAAACTAATCGAAGTGTCAAATTAGTTAAGGTTAGATGGGGTAAGAGAAAAATTGCATTATGAAAAACACTTGTAGGGAATCATACTATATTGATTTAAACTAACACGATTTTCACTCATAAATACTTTTATTACTAACACGGGACTTACTTTACGCGATTAACGGAACGTGTTAGCAAAGAGGATTTGAAGTAGAGAGTTACTGTCATGGTAAATTATGTAGCTACAGTTAATTTACTGCCATCTTTCGACAGAAGATTAACGCTGTTTGAACGCCATTTGACTTTGATCCTTATTCTAGAGAATCCATGTCAGTATGTCCATGTCATATCAGTTAGAACTGATATGTGTTAACTTTTTAAATATTAATATTCACGCCATCTACTCGAGCATAGGCTGAAGGTTGTGGCGCCATCGCCCGAAAACATGGAACCATACCTTTGGCCTATAGTCGAGTAGATGGCGTGAATATCAATATTTAATAAGTTAACACATATCAGTGAAAGAATAAGGATCAAAGTCAAATGGCGTTCTAACAGTTTTATGTTCTATCGAAAGATGGCAGTAAATTTACAGTGGCTACATAATTTACTTTGACAATCCGTTTCTATAGACTTTATTCTCTTTGGTGATAGTTATAAAAGTGGGAATAATACTGTTTCTGTTGCCCCGAGCAAAATAAACTGTATTTCTTTTACTCCAATGACTTCATTTTGAAACTGTTTCGATTGAATGTTATGTCCACAAGAAATAACCAGATATAACTCTTACAAATTAGAACTCACGTTATCACTGTGCCTACCATTCGTGGGGTCTCACAGGGAACCATCACAACGGCTATTAAAGACCATAGCAAGTCCAAACATCAGGAAGAATGTTCCAGTCTGACGGGTCTAAAGCACGCAAAGCTCTTTATGCAAGGAGTACCTAGACTCCGGCTGGAGCAAAAAGCTCTGGATAGCAAAAGACAACTCCAAATCATAACGGGGGTGTTTACTGGCCATTACGGGGTCAAAGGAATTCTGGCCAAGATGGGGCACTCTGACAACACCGATTGTCGTCGTATTTGTGGCGAAGAGGAAGAGACAGTAAAACACCTAATGTGTGAATGTCACGCCCTCGCCAGACAGAGAATGAAGGACATTGGAGCAGGATACCTGGAACCAAAGGACTTTAAAACGCTACCCATGAGCTCCATCATCCATGGATATGGTGGGAAAAGCTCTTGAGTAGTTGACGGATCTTTTCTAGGGGGTAATTGCACAAAAGATCCCAATGGGTCGAAGTGTATCCACAAGGCTACTTCGGACTCAATATTTGAGAAAAAACTTAAACTGATATTGTTGGACATGGCGTGCTACAGTATTGACGAATTCGTAAACTGCTACAAGTCACTGACCCATCTATCCACCTGTTAAATAAATTATAAAAAAAATGATTATACTAATCTTAGATTGAATAATGTAATTTAATTCCTAAACCAATAACGACATTTTATCATTGTAAATCTTTCTCGATATGTAAAGTTTGTGTAAACAGAAAATGTTAAATGACGTGTAACGCTTGTTATCAATAAATAATTGATTGATTGATTGATTGAAAATAATAAGATAAGATAAGATCACTCTGCCTAGCAACATGTCCCGCCATATTCCTTTTGCCTTAAATTACTTAACCGAATCCTTGTAAGTATGAGTATTTGTACTTCCAATCGTGATTATTAAGAGTAAAATTGGGTCAAACAGATCACTGTGTTATGTCTTTCCTGTAGACATACACAAGAGTTAAGGGCTATAAAGGTTAATTTTCTTATTTAACCCTTATCCACGTGAAAAGGTCCTCCTTTTGTTTAGAGAATTATGATAAAATCATAGCTTACATGCCCACAAGCTGTTAACTATTGCCCACAGGAGAGAAAAATGTACTGTTCGCGATAACACACTAGTTTTCTCTCCTGTGGGCAATAGTTAACAGCTTGTGGGCATGTAAGTAATGATTTTATCATAGTTCTTTAAATAAAAGGAGGACCTTTTCACGTGGATAAGGGTTAAATAAGAAAATTAACCTTTATAGCCCTTAACTCTTGTGTATGTCTACAGGAAAGACATAACACAGTGATCTGTTTGACCCAATTACATCAACAATTCGGTCCAGAGCGGTAGTGGCGTACTCTTGTGTTGGAGGCCAAGACTCATTTTGGGTCATCGCGCCAACCAAGTAAGTATAGTACATCAAAAATTCAAGAGAAGCCATCGCTCCTCTGATTCAACCCGGAACCTCAATTACAATTAACAAATGCAAATCAATGGTAATCCAATCATTATCATTATTTTCCTGCTTGATCCATTGACAGCTGATAATGAGTACGATTGAACAGCGCAATGGCTACGAATCGAACGGATATTAACTCTAATGAGAATAAATGTAAGGTTGCGTAGCCAACGTGCCAATCGTTAACGCTCCGTAGCGCACGAAACGCAACTGTCAATGTCGCACTAATATGGACGAGTAATAGAGACGTGACTACGATACGCTACGGAGCGTTAACGATTGGCACGTTGGCTACGCACCCAGAGCTTGTTGGATGTCACTGCAATTGTGAGCACAATTCAGATTTAAAAACTTGTTATGGTTTTGCACTGGTTTTGATACGACCTTGAAGACCGCTCACGCTGATTCTTCTTCTTCTTCAGGTTGATGGCTATCCTCCTCTTCTATCTCCGTGCCTCTTCCCATTTCATTTGGGGTCGGCCCTCTAAATATGCTTCCGCCATTTGGCATTGTCATAGTATACCTAATAGGGTCATAGTGTAGCGTATAGTGTTGTTATAGGTTGGCTATCATCAGGGCTATTTTTACTTTTGACGCTGCAACTCGAAAGAGCGATCTGGTGCTCATCTTGAACCAGCACCCAGGGGCGTATTTACCCTAGGGCCATCCGGGCCATGGCCCGGGGCGCCAATCCGCCAGGGGCGGCAGGGGCGGCAACGCCGCCCCTGGCCGACTGCATTTTGTTTTGGTTTTGGCGCCATTCAACCAACTTTTCACTGTTTAATTTCTTACTTTTTCATTTTTTTCTTGTCAATCATAATAATAATATAAAAAAATGGGGATACGCTGTATCAGAGAATCAGCCGCAGTGGTTTACGTGAAAAGTTGCTTGGAAAGTTAATGCAAACGCCGCTTAGGGCCCCCATAGGGACCCCATAGTATAAAGGGCACCGCAGGCGCCCTGTATTGAAAGAACGCGTTTCGCGCGACGCGACCTTACAGCGTGGAGTGCGCCACCGGCGCCCTGTAAACCAGAGTGTGCAAAGCATACAGTGTAAAGGGCGCCTCAGGCGCCCTGAATGTAAGAAGCCTGACTTTACAGTGTAAAAGGCCCCGCAGACGCCCTGTAAGTATGTCAGAGCTTTGCCCGACATTACAGTGTAAACTTGTAAAGGGCGCCGCATGCGCCCCGTATGCAAGAGCGTTCTAAAGTTACAGTCTCAGGCGCCCTGTATCCGCTATAGCGCCGCCGCGGCCATAAATTCTAATGCATTATTTGAGGAGATGAACATGTTCTACTAGGGTTAAAAAGAATCATAAAGAACTATTTGTGCTTCATCCTTCTATCCGAGGTATTTTGCGTCAGTTTTGTGGCCTCGAGCAAGAGCAGTCGTAAAATTTCTGTAAAAAATGCCACATTTGAAATGTTTTACACCTTATTATAATTCCTCGTATCTTATTTTTCTAAATTTCATTAACATTGAATAAGATCTATCAAATGACATCAATTTCACCAGAATCGGTTAATGGACTGATGAGTAATTACTAAATAAACATTGCAAATAGGAGTCGTAGGTTCGTAACATCTGGTTTTTGGCTTTTTTACTGGGTCTAAAATTTTGAAAAAAATACACAAAATAGTTCTTTATCTATAGATTACAGGAAAATCCGTTAGAAATGTGCACTCAAGCGTGAGTCGGACTTAATTACTTAGTTTTCGATTCAACCCCTATGGATTTTTTAAAGACATTTCATTTACGTTCCACATAAAAAATACATTGTTATAAATTGGGTAATGTACGGAATCCTTGGAACGCGAGTCCGACTCGCACTTGATTTAAATTGTTTTTGGGTTCCGTACCCAAAGGGTAAAAACGGGACCCTATTACTAAGACTCCGCTCTCCGTCCGTTTTTCTGTCTGTCACCAGACTGTACCTCATGAACCGTTATAGCTTAGGCAGTTGTAATCTTCACAGATGATGCATTCTATTGCCGCTATAGCAACAAATACTAAGAACAGAATAAAATAAATATTTAAGTGGGGCTCCCATACAACTAACGTGATTTTTTGATTTTGGTACGGAACCCTTTGTGGCGAGTCCAACTCGCACTTGGCCGGTTTTTTTCCTTGACTTCTGGGGCGGTGAAACTTATTGGCCCGGGGCGCCAAATTTCAAAATACGCCCCTGCCAGCACCTGAGGTTTTTGAGCCACGAGGTACTTCGTCTTTCAGCGTTTGCCTTGGATTTTCTCCTGTATTACCAGCTGGAGGAGATGGCAGTTCTCGTTTCGCAATACACGACCAAAGTACTGCAGTTTCTGGGTTTTTATATCGCGCTGATTGGTGCACGCGAAATGAAGTGGAAGTCATGAGTGAGATGCGCGCCAATGACCAAGACAATTGTTTAGGTATTATCAAAACCAGGTCAAAATCATAACAAATTGTTAAATTAGAATCACCCTCCGTGACCTCCGCGTTCTATCTACTCATATGTGGTTGAAAAAAAAAATGTCTTTCTTGTGTATCCTGGAATTAAGATCTTGAAGCTTACTGCAATAAAATCAAAGTCTTAATAGAATATATAGTACCTAGTTTCATCCATTTTCTGGGTTTCTGGATACGAATATAGGTACAAATATATTAACTACCTGGTTAGATTTAAGCTAGTTATTAATTTCGTTTAGTAGTACCACTGACCTATATATATTGTAAGTCAATTACTTAAAATAAAAGAAAATACTACGGTTGCTATGAATTCAATTCAATTCAATTCAATATTTATATTTCGAATATAAAAATCCATAATATTGTTAGTACAAGGCACAGAAAAACTTATAAAACTATGTTAGTGATAAAAATAAAATAAAAACAAACAAAAATATAATAAATATAAAATATAATATTGTATAGTTGCTTTATATCGTTCTAATTCTTTCCAATTTTTAGTGTATTTTCCCCATTCCTTTTTGTGTAATATATGTATGTTTATCCTATAAATTTTGTATGTATTTATATCCTTTATCTTTCTGGTACCTTGTTGTACATTTTGCTGCATTTGTCACCCTCTTTTCACTTTCTCTTCTCATCTACTCAAAGGTTAACTGGAAGAGATCCCTCAAAGGGATAAGTTCGCCTTTGTACTTCTTACTAATTGTATGTTATTTTTGATATGTCTTTATGTACAATAAAGAGTTTACTACTACTACTACTACTACAAAAATATAAACTAATTAAAAGCGGCGTGGTGCGGCGACGGGGTTTAAATAAATAAATATATTAACTACCGCCGTCATGCAGTTGCTATTCACCCCAGTTTCAGTCTTAATCACACACATACATACACTTATACATTGTATTCATCGACACCGTTCGAACATGTTCACGTTCAAGGCTGACTGTCTGTTCAAGTTCAAGGATCATTGTTTCACTGCAATGTTTATTTCATATGTCTGTAAGTAGATCTCTTTTTTAGAACACAGTAAGAAGTAAATTCAGTTCAGTATTACTTTTCCGCTGTATTTTTTTAATATTTTATATTATATTTGGGTACTTTTTTCTTTCTTTCAAATCCACGACTACCAGGACCAGAACTGAAAAAATATAACCAGAAACTACACTTAGTTTTATCAGCATCAGAAAGAACTTCACAGAAGTAAGCTTGTGGTTCCAAATCGAGCACTTTTTGCGTTAAAATTTAGAAGTAAACTATAAGTATTGACCATGCTGCATTAGATAATTCCAATATTATTAACAATTAAAGAGCCTGATAAAAACTGTACGCTTAAGTCTGTGGAGTTCTTTCTAATGATATGACTTATTTATAAAGAAAGAGTCTTACCTTAATAGGTGGGGCGTAATCGACCGCCATCATGCAGTCGCTATTGACCCCAGCTTCAGTCTTGATCATCGGCGGGCCATGGTGGTACATGCCCATCTGGTGGTGCATCCCCCCATCCCCCCTGTACCACGTGGTGTACATGTCCCAATCGCGACACTCACTCATATATACATCGTTTATCGACACCGTTCAAACATGTTCACGTTCAAGGCTCACTGTTTGTTCACTGTCGTTTCACTGCATTGTTTGTTCAAAGTCCATTGTCAGTTCACGTTTGAAAGTTCATTGTTCACGGTTCAAATTTCATTGTCTGTTTGAACGTTGTTCATTTTTCATTGTTCATCATAAGTTATTTAACATTTTAGGTTAGAAAAGTGGCGATAGATTTAACAAATCGAATTTTAAATTAATTGTGAAGTCCGACACATATTAAAGTAATAAAAAAATAAACACACCAACATATAAAAAAGATCTGACTCTATAGGTAGTAAACTTAACAGCAAAGCACCTAACTCGCGTTTAAATACGAAAACGATTTATAACAATACCTAAATTTAACATTGCACTAGTTAAGAACTTTTTTCTCGTAGGCTTGTGCGTATATTTGTTTGTCTTCTCGGCATCTGAAAATAAACAAAATAACAAATTAGACACGTAACTCTGTGTTTAAACTTTTTTCCATGTGACCACGAAAACGTAATTAATATTTTTATCATTAAATACATTTTTACAGCAAACAGCCTAGCTTAAAATTCTAAAATTTGTAATTCATAACTTTATTCTGAAAATAGGTAATAGGCCTCTAGTGCTCTTTTACAAGTCAATACAACATTTACAGTAATATCATATTAGCTTAAGATTTAGGACAAAAAAAACGTCATCATCATCATCATTCAGCCTATATACGTCCCACTGCTGGGCACAGGCCTCCTCTCACTCGCAAGAGGGCTTGGGCTAAAAAAAACGTGTTTATTCCAAAATAATAGTAGTTTATATAAGATAAAAATATTTTATTGCACAGAAAGAATACAGTTGTAACTAACACGAGTTTCTGGTAAGAGTTCCAGGAGTCCCCATGCTAGGCTAGGCCTGTATTGCGGGACGCCAGATGTAGGTAACTATGTACATTGTATGTCATGCAAGTTAACTAGAAAGTGACTAGAAAAGAAAGGTATTTTTCACCACACCAGCTCGGAAAGGCTTACTTCAAAAACTGATAGCAAAGTTGCATTTTATTCACATGTGAGGCAAAGTAATCACTTGCAAATATTGAGTTGTTTTCTTATGTTTGCTGATATAATTGACTTTTAAATGGTGATTTTGGATGATAAATATTTAATAACATTCATTTGGATTTGATTGGGTTTGATTTTGTTTGATATATACATTTAATAATTGCTTCAGCCTGGTGTGGTGAAAAATTTTGTGTTTCACTCGGGGGCAAATTTTGTTTAACCCTCGTGCTTTGAAACCCTCGCAACGCTCAAGATTCCATTTTTCGAACCACTCGCTACGCTCGTGGTTCAATTTTGGAATCTTTCGCTTGCTCGGGTATCAATATTAGCACGAGCGGTTAAACAACAACTTTGTCCCCTTGTAAAACAAATAACTACATATTTACGTGTTTACTATATCTATCTGTTAGACGGGTCACTATATCTAACTTACGCTCTTTTCTTGAAGAAACCCATACGAGCCCTAAGAAAACCCTGTCAGAGAGTACAGTCAAGGTCTATGTGTCTAGGTAATTTTGTAATAGGTACCTACAGTACCAAAGGATCAAAATTATCTATACACTTCTCCTCACTTGAAAACGTTAACATATTTCTCTCCCTTCGCCCAGATATATTTGACCATAAAGGATGACTCACGTTAGAACGGACCGGGTCTGGAACGGAGCTTCCGGAGCTTCGTTTTCTATGGAAAGCATCACGTGATCACCGATATCTGTCATAGAAAAGTAAGCGGACCCATCCCGGTCTAACGTGAGTCCTTAACTCTACATTCTACCACACATTACTTAGTACTTAGAGCATTTAATAACTGGAGTCGCCTTTAAGAGCTTACCCCTCTGCCGAAAACCTTGCACAATTGTGCAAACTTTTGTATGGACTGACATTGCTATTTGTACGTTACGTAGAAATCATGTAGAAATAGCAATACATTTGACGTCCCCTCCCCCGCAAAAATCAGCAGACTGTTTTGTACAGAAAATGACAGCCATTACGTCTCCAGTTACTAAATGCTCTAAGACTAAATACAATATCAAACCTTCATACAGACCTTAACCACAAACATCTACATACCCATAGAATTGCAAGTGAGTCTATATAAAGGTATATATCTCGTATAACAGACGGGTTCAATGAACGCAGACCACGCCCCTCCACCACGCCCCGCTCCGCCCACCCGGCATGACGTCACGGATTGTAAGATCATTGAGAATTGATGATTATATTTTGTTTTGGTTTGGGTATGTGTCGAAGGTATTATATTAAACATATAAAACGAGTCACTCACGCGTATTAAGTTGGAGATTGCTCGACATGTTTCGCTCCGTGAGTGACCCGTTTTAATATATTTAATATGTCGGTGCCTCACGGAAGCTTTGTTATGTTAGGTTAATAATAACCTCAATTTTCTACATACATAAATCGTTAAATTTTAATTATATCATGTAGAAATTGTAGAATGTAGTGTTCAAGCTCTATCTCTGATAAACGTTTTAGTGTTTGAAAGACTAACTGCCCGATTCGAACTTTATGATACGTCAATTAATAGATCTAGAAACGATATGGATTAGATGTGTCAGTGTCAAAAGTGATATGTTTATAGCAGAGGGAACAATTATTTTTTCATTTCTCATGCTCTGATAGTGGGTCATTGTTTTTACTGAAATGTGCAGAATGTGATAAGATTCTGCTCTAGAGCATTTTACTTTCCAAATACATTTTCCTATTTTTTTACGATAAGCTTTTAAAATTTGGTTTTTAAGCATTTTTGCCCAAGCTGAAGAGGTTACCGTACCCTACAGACGCTTGTATTTGTATTAGGGTATGTATATTAGGGTGGCCCACTAATATTTTGAGTTTTTTTTACGGCGATATATTGTTGATAATGTTAACAAATGTTTGCGTTTGTGTATCAAAGCCAAAGAATAAAGCGGGCCACCGATTAACAGTCCGCCGGACGGTATCGGCCTGTCAGTTAGAACAAAATTTTGACAGTTCCGAACAACTGACAGGCCGATACCGTCTGGCGGACTGGTAATCACCCTTTAGATTTTGAAGATAATATGTTATGTTTTAGTTATAAATGATTGCCGTTTTAATTTTCATTGATATTTTATTTTTGACCCATTCTGTGCCTACAACATTCCCTTAAAATTAACAGAATATCAGTTAATCTTAGGAGTAAATACTATGCTAAACTATTCCGATGGTCACCTTGGCATTGGCACGCATGATTCAACAGACTATAGTTGAAGAAAAACGCGTCTGCGCAGTTTTGCATATGCAAGCGAATGCAATTATAATGCATTTTTTCTAAGTAATCAGACTGTTTGCGGTGGAAAAGGTTAGGCGATACATTTGCACTAATCCATACTAATATATCGACGCTGGAAAGGAGAAATTGGATAAGCGACATTTTCAAAGATATTGAGTTATTTATATACATCGTTGGAATCGCCAGATTTTTCTGCATCGAATGGACTAGGTTTCGTACCAATCTGACGACTTTAGTGTCGCTTATCCAGTTGGTGATTTGGAGAATCACTGGTACATTTAAGTTACTAAACGACTTGGTTTTCAACAAATTTTTGAAAAGGAGAGATTAGATGAAAAGTTATTCAATGTAATGAACTTTAGAGTTTTTTACTTATTTGCCAGTTCAGCTTAACCTTAACTTGGATAATTTTGCCTTATGACAACTAACCTTTCACTGTCGGTTAACTATTTTTACTTGGCCGAATAATAGGTTTTAATGTCATATAGATAAATTTACTTGACTGTCAAATCTGAACTATTGGCGTTTATGATCATTCACCTAATTTCAGATATAAAACTTTTGTCGTTTATTCCATTTTACCTAAATTTTGTTGGAAGTTACCTAGTAAATTTTTTACTTACTTTCTTTTTGTTATTATTTTTCGTACTATCAGAAAATGCCAGGTTAGGGAAATAAATAGATAAAATAACATTACATATTTTAATCTAAGCTATACACGAGATAATATTTTTTTCCTATTTTGGTTTCAAATACAAATTTCCCATTCTTACTGGTACCTTGTAATTAAGTTGGCACTTGTTATCTTAAGACTCGTTACATAACTTCTAATTTGAAAAAAAGCTATACAAATTCCTTAAAGGGTATATTTTATCATGCGTAGGTATGACAACCATTTCCTTGTGGTCGATAACTATAAAACTCATAGAATGTAGATGTATCATAGGTTGAATGTGTCGCATAAGCTGCTTATCGAGTTTGAAATTGCTCCTTAAAAAGTGATTAGATAATTTATCTTGATTTGTTTTATGTAAAATTTTACGTATATACTTTTTTGCTTGACTATAAAATAAGCATATTTTGCAATAAGATAGTTTTTACTCGATCAATTCTGACGACAAATTAAGCTTGGACTTTTTTACCTGAATAATTTCTTGTGAAACATGTTGGTAAGATAAATTTACCAAAATTTATTTTTACGATCATTTTGCTTAAGCGACACTAAATTCTAAAATAACTCATTTGAAGGTAAAATAATAATAGGATAATGTAGAATACATCACTATAACCATATAAAGTTTCTTATTTAAGAAATTCGTCATCATAATGAATTTTAATGATTTTTATTTACAAAGGGTTGCAGTTTTTGGGCTCCCCTGTAAAGTTAGCTGCGTGTCGCTTATCCAATTTCTCCTTTCCAGCGTCGATATGTATATTTTGAATGCGAAAATAACTTTGTTCTAACAACCCCAAACACAATAAGATTGCGTTGTTTTATTACAGAGTTCCCATGGCCACCTCCTGTCTCCATCATCAGATCAGCTCCATGTCATCATAATATTGCATTGTCATCTGATTGACATAATATGTATGTACCTGTGCAAAATTTCAGCTCAATCGGAAATCGGGAAGTGGGTCAAATTTAGATTCCATGATTTGACCCGCACTAACTAAAACAGAGCAAGTTTGAATAGAATTTTCCGTGGAAAGTGATTCGATTTCATTGCTTATGCTTAGTGAGTGTAAGTGTTAGTTAAGTATAAATACAGTCGCCATCAGATATATCGGAGCGGCCAAGGCGTTCGCAAATATCTGAACACGCCTCTATTGTAAAGGTGCTAGAGTGCGTGTTCAGATATTTTCGAGTACCTCGGCCACACCGATATATCTGAAGGTGGTTGTAAAGTACAATCGTGCTAATTCGGCATCAATGCTTGTCAGCATTAGTGGAAAATTAGGATTATTTGAAGTTAGAGAAAATCTACTTATCCTGTCCGACTTAGTCCGTGACTCATCATTCTCTTGCCCTTGTCCCATTCACTTGGGGTCGGCGCAGCATTTCTTTCTCTTCCACACCTCTCTGTCGCCCGTCATTTCATCATTCACTTGCGTTCGTTTCATATCATCTCTCACACAGTCTCACCTTTTCCTCGGTTTTCCTCTCCTCGTACTTCCCTCCACATTCATTCGTAATACCTTTCTTGTCACATGACTTTCATCCCTCCGCATCACATGCCCGTAACAGTGACTGATCTTAGGACATTAGGGCCGGTACAGAGGGCTGCAACCCGACTGCAACTTGTATGGGAACTGCACGTGAACGTTGCAGTTGGTGTGCAACCGGCGTGCAGTTCCCACACAAATTACAGTCGGGTTGCAGTCCGTCTTTATCGGCCCTTAGGCCTAGCTGAATCTACTGCTTAACAAGATTATACATTTCGAATCGCCCTCCATGTATTTTTATCACAGTATTGAAATGCATCAATCATGTAAGTATGTACTTGAGTGGGAGGTTAAAATTGGCAGTAAGGTCAGAAAAACTGCGGGCTGATAATTTATCATAGAGATAATATGGGTAATTAGATTATAATCATCTTAGCTCTTTAGCGATAAGACCGCTTGTTGTCTGCCTCTACATTTAATCAATTGTACTTTTCTTTTGTACCTTTTTACTGAGGTGTGCCAATAAAGAGTATTCTATCTATCATTTAGTCGCTGACAAGGATTGCTTACAATAATTTGAATGCCAAATATGTGTTTGTGTATGAATAGGCACTGAACACGTCGAGATTGATGAAAAATGAAAACTGGCGCACGAAGTGTTCCATATACCATTACGCAAAAAACGGCAAATTAATACGTTTATTGTATGGGAGCCCCACTTAAATATTTATTTTATTCTGTTTTTACTTTTTAGTATTTGTTCTTATAGCGGTAACAGTCTCAACATCAATAATAAAATTTCAACTGCCTAGCTATCACGGTTCATGAGATACATCCTGTTGACAGCCGAACAGACAGGCGGACAGCGGGGTCTTAGTAATAGAGTCCCGTTTGTACCCTTTGGGTACGGAACCCTAAAAATGTGGCCGTATAAAATTTACACGCTGTTTATAGGTTATAATAATCTCAACCCTTTGACCACTATGGGGCCACTTGCACCATCCACTAACCCAGGGTTAACCGGTTAAACCTGTAGTTACCATAGTTACCAGTAAAATTTGAGACTAGGCTACTGGTTTAACCGGTTAACCCCGGATTAGTGGGATGGTGCAAGTGGCGCCAAAGAAGACTATTTTGACGCGTGCAGCTATATACAGGCCAATATCATCTTCACCCAGGACCGTCTTAAACTATGCTGGGGCCCTTGGGTACATAAGATTTTGGGGCCCTTTTGGAAAGTAAAGAAAGCGAATTAAACTTTATGATCTTCTATTTATTATGAGTAATCAAATATACTGTTACTGTCTGTCTTTGTCTGTTGTCCTGGGCACGGGGCCCGTCTGCCCTTATGCTAAAGACGGTACTGCCTTCACCTTCGTGCATTTCGGCAAGGATCACGACGACAGGCGTGGCGTTCAAAGGGTTAACATGATGCGAATGAGCTTCATTTATTATTTACTCGTAATGCATGTTAATTATAAGATGTAATAATGTTTTGAAAAGATGTGTCCCGCCGAGTTTGTTGCCGGTCCCATATTGGGATACCCTCCTCCAATTGAGGGGGGATTTAAATCTTCTCGAGGAACTATAACCCTACACCTCTGGTAGGGTTGGAGCCGGTATAGTTTTATTTGACGTTCATAAGCGCATTGTAATATGCCTACTTGAATAAACTATTTTTTATCTTTATCTTATTTCTATCATAAAGACAAATCTTCAACTAGCCCGTAGCTAACTAGTTAATTCAACCATATTACGAGTAACAACTTCTTACTAACCACGTTAGGTAGACCTATTGATTGACCTCGGCCTAGGCCATTAATCGTGTTCACCAAAACACCAAGACAGATAAAATATAAATACGTGACCAAAACTAAATATTTTTTCTTGGATTTCACGGGCCTATTAATCTCGGTCTTTTCGATATAGATCCAACACGTAGAGGCCCCTTGAGCTTTAATGTCATGTAGAACGCATGCTGGAATCCGTTCACAGGCGCAACAATAAACACCCATGAACCGGTCGCAGCAGGTCGAATTTTATTATTATTAATTTTAACATAAATACGTGAGTGAAACCGTAAAATTAGCTTGAAGTATGTCTCACCTCACGATAGGATAAACTCGATTACTGATAAAATATGTTTTTGTATAAAATTGACACGCTGTATATGGATTTATAATCATAATGAATATAATGATCACACAAATTATCACTATATTTATTGATCTTGGAAACTGGTTCCAAAATAATTATCACTTATTATTATAAATAATGGTGTGGAGCGAGTCATAAGCTTCAGCGTCCGATTATGCTCGCGTTTGTATAGTATCATTGAATCACTGTCAATGTACTTACGTCCTTTTTGTGCTTAAGAGTCGCCTAAACCTTGCCTCCACCAAACAATCGAAGTAATGCTTTCATTTTAAAATGACGTTCTAAAAAAAGTTAGACCAAGTTCAAGTAGAGTTAGACCAAGATAAGTCTGCTTATAATTGAAAGGATTACTGTGTGTGTACCACAAAAGCATGTATTCGTTTTGTTCAGTGACTGTGTATAAATTTACTTATATGTTCTAAGTCTAACCTGGTGGCCAGTAGGTCAACTCAAACTTATATTTTAATATCTAAATGATGTAATTTTGTTGTCATTCGCTCGTGCATCTCACTCGCGTCATAGGTGGCGGATGACTCAGAAATCCGTACGTAGAAAACAAAATGGGTGCCGAATGATGACTTATATATCAATTTGATGTCAAAATGTAAGTAGTTAAGTACCTATGCTCGAATTGGTCTCCAGTACGGATATGATGGTCGTTCTATGTCTACGTGACAGAGTGATAAAACGGTGCCTGTCACTTTCTATTCCGCGGTGTAAAAACTGACAGTTATTTTATCACGTGGATAAAACCATTCATAATACGCCGGCTGTTGTCAATAAAACATATTTTAAATAATACTCAGTATCTCTTAACTTGGACCACCAAATCCACGGAGCTGTAAAGCGCCACGGTGACTGTTATTTGAAATTTACTCGTTCACTGTCAAATTACCGTGAACTTTACGATTATTAATCACGAGACGTCGTTAATCTGATTAATTGATTGAAATTATATTTTATTTGGAATTTTCGTTCATTAGGGTTTTACTTAGGGACGCGTTGTGAAACTGGTAAGCGTGAAATAAACTTTTCATCACACTTGCTCTCTCAATTTATAACTCACTAGGGAGTAATAGCTTTTTTTTGTTATGTTACTAATTCATACGAATTAACTAAGTATAAATGAGTTTTACTTTTAAAATAAAGTTTATAATTCAGTATTTTGGTTTATTGTTTTAAATATTTTATTTGATTAATTTAATAGCCTGATGGCAGAACCTACTATGCACAAGAAAACGTGCACTAGAACGGTAGATGGCAGCACTGGCTTTGTCGTGAAGTTTCAATGCACGCGCCGCGATGGTTGCGCCATTTAGGGTCCTAGCTAAATTGGTTGTTCAATACTTATGCTATAAAATTTCCAATTTATCAAGAACCCTGAATGGCATAACAACCCCGTGTGGTGTCATATTTATGTTTCCGATTCAGGCCACAAGATGACAGACCCTCCAACGCGCTCGGTCCTTATAGAAACAAAGGGGTCCTTTGCCCTCTAAGGTCATAATAATATAATCCTCTTTCGTACAATTCAACCTTCGATACTATGGCCTTAAAATAATTACTATAATTTTATTGATAACTGTTTTCGATATTATTTATAGTTGCCGTGTTTCGTAATTGCCATTGTTATTGAATTAAATTTTATCAATTATAGAAAGTTTATGGTCAATTTTTATGTCACGATAGTGTCTCTGCTTAACCCAATTAACTAAATATCACGATTTTTTATCATTCTGATGTACTTTCGAATAGGGAATATTACTGCAATGTTCAGCCACCAGAGTGGCAGCACTAGTGCACATAGTAAACCATCATAGAGTATATAACTTAACTGCTCAGGCCTTAAACAGAAAATCGAAATTTCGTTAAATCTGCCTCTCTATCGATCGAATAGGCAAGAGTGATAGTGTGGCAGAAACCGAACTTTCGATTATCGTGCTTCACGGTAGGCCATGTGAGTGAGCTAGTGACGCCCTCTACGCAGAGTTTTGCGTAATATTCTCTATTGGCCTGTTAGTTTAGCAGGACTTTCGGAGTCAAACCTTTAGCTCCGCGCTCTTAAATACTCATTGTATTACTTAGCAATATAAGAAACCTAGAGCACATTTCACAATTTGACAGCACTGCACCAGCTAGTTAGCAACATTGTAAAGTTATAATTCAGTAATAAATCACTAATTAATTCTGAATGCACTTAACCGTCGATTAACAGAACCTCTCATTTCTGCGGTCGGTATAATCGTTTAGCTGCACCAGAGTCCAGAAAATAAAGAAGACTGATGTCCCCTAATACTGCTTTTAAATCCCCTGCGAGACATGCAACGCCGCGAGAATTGTAGATGTATGTAGATGACAATTCTCGCAGCGTAAAAAAACGTTTATTAAGGAGGCAAACGAGTAGACGAATCGCCTGATGGTAAGCAGTTACCATCGCCCATGGACACCAGCAACACCAGAGGGGTTACAAGTGCGTTGCCACTCTTTAAGATGGGTGTACGCTTTTTTCCGAAAAAAAATTGAAGGAAGGGAAGTACTGCGGGCGACAGTTCATTCTGCAGTTTAGCTGTACAAGGCAGAAAATTTTAGCTATGTAATTACTTGCATATGAAAACTGTCACACTACTGCTATTTGTAATTTAAAAACGTAAAATTGGACTTCAGTTATATTCACAAAAGTAGATTTAAAAAATTATAAATGTTAAAATTCTAAAATAAATTATATTGAATTGAATTTTACTGCTTTGCATTTTAGACACTTAGTGTCAGCATTTTTTTAACATTCTCTAAGAGCTCAAATACCATCCTCAAATAAATTCTATGCCTAAATTGCTTTCATTATGCGTTAATTCCAATGTTGACGTGACGCAAGCTAAACTGGGAACAGTAAAAAGCGCCACCTACAACAATGATTCGGTTTGCGGGGAATGGGGAATGCTGTTGTGTGAAGGTTGTCAGTCATAAGTGTTCACTAATCTTTGTCTCCACGCATAATTTGACAGCGACTCGAGTCGAATAAGCAATTACATTAGAGAGTATAGTCAGACGCATTTATACAGTAGAACTCGGTTATAATAGACGGTGTTATTTAAGCCACTGAAACTCTGAGACACCCCAACAGATTTTTTATTATATTGAACTCACTTGAGTATTTATTCTTTAATCCGATAATTATTATAAAAAAATGCGTTGTTTAGTTTTCTTAACAATTCTATTCGATCAGTAATTCTACACAAGACGCTTTGTCGTTTTAGTGGTTTACTGGCCATTTGCATACCTTACTGCAACGAGATAAGGTTTACCAATGGCCAGATAAGGGTGTTGCTAGTTGCCAAACAACGTGTCAAATGCTATAGTTATTGATATTGTTGCATTACAAACTTGTAGACTAGCCATGTGAAAATAATTAAAAAAAATACCCCCATTAAAATATAGCGCAATCGATTCTCCTGTCGATTCTGAACTATTAGTTTTTCAGTGGGTCATGAAACACCGTGTATATGATCAAGTTTAATATGGTTTCTCGCTTAATACACCATTTTTCACCAGCTTTCCACTTGTTATTCAAATCTTTATTCACGTTTAATTTTTCTAGCGGTGTCTTCAGAATTTTCTTAGGAGGCTCTTTTTTCTATTAGATATTATTCGTTGTGTGGTGTAACCAAAGAAATATTAATAAAAGAATAGATTAAATATATGCTATGTAGATACATTATCCAATGGAGGACCATACGGGTATGAACCCGTCGTACTACTACATACCTACTGCAAGGTAATTTAAACCATTTTCCATTGGAACAGAGTTACTTTTTTTTTAATTACATAACAAAAGAAATTCAAACATATTTCCTTCATTATTGATTTCAAATTCAACTGGCATTTTTGTTTGAAAGGCATTAAGAGAATAAGTAATGTGCACTGAGTTTATTTTCAAAAGCGGGATAAATTTGAACGTGTTTTTCAATAAAAGACATCAAACACGTGTAGTCGTTTTCTAATGGTAAAAAAAATCGAGGTAAGTATAGCAATTTACAACGTTACCCCCATTAACTTTCGAAGTTATCCCAGTGCAGCTTACAAATTATAAACACAGGATTTACATATTATTGTATTCAATAATTCAGTAAATTTTTTAATCGTTCAGTAATTGTGAAATAACGTTTATTATTATTTCAGACTTTTTATTGCATATTGGCAGCTCTGATGTATCCGATGGCGACTAAACATACAGGATGTGCAAGATGCGGGTAATTTTCAAAAAGTGTGAATGTGATGAAAGTGTGTGTGTGTAGATTTGTATTTATTGTTATTTATTGTAATTAGGATAATTTAATATTTAAGTTCTAGATAATAAGTTTTCTGCTATGCCCCACCCGGGTTTAATAATATGACGTAACGTATATTTTGTATACTTATGTTATTTTATGTTATTTAGCATGAATAAATGAAATGAAATGAATGTTCTGAGAAAATCGTGTATAATTTAAACGTAAGTTCTATTTTGGAAAAAGAAAATTGCAATCTCCATACGAAATTAAGAGAAGTTTTCGAAATTTTCCTGTGTTTAAATTACTTTAAATCAGGGAACGTTACCGGTATAACTAAAAATCAAAATAACACATAGCATTCGCAATATTTCTCTGATATTCTAGAATGATATTTATGTAAGGACAATAAAGTTATCAGATTAGCTAATTGAAATGCAAAAATATACCTACATAAACAACCGATATACCGCAATTGAATACCTACCGGTTAATTTGTATGAAACATATAAGTACCGGTATTCGGTCCCTGGTTTAAATTTCGCAATTTGCGAAAATTTCCCGCGGCACATCCGTAGTATTACATATTCGTAGGTTTTACAATTAAATAATTTAATTTACGTGCCATATCGTGCCTGGTCATAGTGACAACGAATATGAAAGTCGCTAGAGACCTCATATTATTGTCACTGTGACAAGGTACGAAATAGTACTGAAAATTATTTGACCATACATACCTAATTACCTACTGACTGAACGATGATCCTGCAGTTTTTTGTCTCATAATATGCTTTTAAGTAACAAAAGTCCTCTAAGCGCCACTTGCACTATGCCACTAACCCGGGGTTAACTGGTTAAACCTGGAGTTACCATGGCTACCAGTATAATTTGACACTGGGTTAACGGTTTAACCGCTTAACACCGGGTTAGTGAGATGGTGCAAGTGGCCCTAAAACTTATAAACTTAAAGGGGCAACGTGCATGTGATAAAATAATTATGTGATATGCTTGCAAGGGTCGCCAAGCGTCCATAGGCTTCTATGTCTGCCTTTCGTTAGACGGGCTGTACGCTTGTTTGCTACAATTATAATAAAAAAGAATCTAACAAGATTCTTACATATCTTCGACACTAGACTTTTTAAATTCAATTCTAAGAATTTCAAAATCTAAATAGGCTCTACTTTTTAGGGTGCCGCACCCAAAGGGTAAAAACGGGACCCTATTACTAAGACTCCACTCTCCGTCTGTCTGTCTGTCTGTTACCAGGCTGTATCTCATGAACCGTGATAGCTGGACAGCTGAAATTTTCACAGATGATGTATTTTTTGTTGCCGCTATAACAACAAATACTAAAAAGTATGGAACCCTCGGTAGGCGAGTCCGACTCGCACATGTCCGGTTTTTTTTTCAGTCGAGAGGCTTTGTATGAAACCTATTATTTTTAAATCTCATTACCCACCTAAATTGCTTGTATCTACATAAACTTAACATACATGGCCAAGTAAAACGACCAATCTCCTTGAAAAAAAAGGGGTCATGGAACTATTTGTGAATTTTTTTCATTTCATTTCATTTATTTCAGCATATATAAGCATTACAGTGTTATACCAAAGCGCTTACATACTAGTCACATCAATTTACTTACATAAAAAAATAAAAACATTTAATACAAATTATAAACACAGCAAATTAATTCAATAGCAATTCCATAATAAATTCAATAATAATAATGTCTTTTAATAAATACAAATATCAAATCTAGCATTAATTAACATCATTTGCAACAATTATAAAAAGTCCTAACGATATCTATTATCAATTACCTACTTACTTAAATGTTTGTAAGTGACCTCTGTGAACTCAGTAAGAGAACAGTTAAACAGATCTATATCCGTCGAGATCTTGTTCAAGATATTGATTGCTGTGACCAACGGTGCTCTAGCTAGTAAGTTTGTGCGCGCAGTCGGGCGCGCCAGCAGGCGCGGCGCGCGGCGGCACGGCCCGCGCGCGCGCGGCACCACCAGCCCCAAGGCCCCCAGCACTTCCGGTGCATGCACGACGCCCCGCCATATTTTAAAGATATAAGTTGCTAACGACAAGTTTCGTCTCACTTCTAATTTTGTGTAGCCTACCATGCCGAGAACAAAGAGCGTCGGATACATGAGAGGGTAAAAAGGATATACCCCATATTCCTTGAAATACAAATATCTGGCGAATTTATTTTGTATTTTTTCAACCATGGCTGAGTATTTACTCTCGTGTGGGTTCCATATAATGGCGCAACTCTCTAACCTGCTTCTAACTAACGCATTATACAGAGCCTTGACTGTTGCTGTGTTGTAAAAGTCCTTTGTCTGACGCAGTATGAAGCCTAAGTTTCGAAAAGCTTTCTTACATATGTCTACTATGTGCTTTCTGAAGGACAGATCCGACTCAACGTGCAATCCCAGATCTCGCACAGACGACACGCGCGTGATCCCTTCCCCTCTTATATTATACGAGTGGAGCAATGGAGAGACGGCTTTGCTATAAGACACTACATTACATTTGGACACATTGAAATAGAGTTTGTTCTTATGGCTCCAACTTACTACCCTGTCAATGTCGCTCTGCAATCTCTCACAATCCTGACCATCCTTTACTTTTAACAGCAACTTAAGGTCGTCTGCAAACATCAAGCAACTAGCATGTTCGACCACATTTGGAAGGTCATTGATCATGAGAGTGAAATTTAATGGCCCCAAATTGCTACCCTGACTTACTCCTGAAAGCGTTCGATAACAGTCCGATATGTGGCCTTTGTACTCTACATATTGCTTGCGGTTCCTAAGGTAGTTAGCAAATAGGCTAATAAGACTTGGCGTAAAACCCACAGCAGCCAGCTTTGTCAACAATATGTCGTTATCGACAGTATCGAACGCCTTCCGAAAATCGAAATATGCGACATCAACCTGTCCGCGTAGTCGATCCACTTCCGATGTCGCATAGTTCATAAAGCAGAGTAAATTGCTCTCCGTGCTGCGGCCCGGTCGAAAACCATGTTGGGCCTCGCTCAATCTCGCCACAACCTGCGGAAATATCGCCGCGTGCAACACAGATTCGAAGAGCTTTGCAAACGTTGACAAAACTGCCACTGGTCGGAATCCACTCAGATCAGTTCCGGATCCACCCTTTGGGACTGGTGTAACTCGAGTGGTCTTCCAACACTCTGGGTACACGCTTTGGTCCAGACACAGATTAAAAATGTGCAATAATGGTTCCGCGAGCAAAACTCGACAGTCTTTAACCACGTAAGGCGGAATTCCATCGGGTCCGGCAGATCGCTTTGGTTTGAGGCGGCGCAGGGCAGCTTGCACATCTGACAGCTGCAGGTGCGATACGTGCACGCGCGAGCTCGTCTCAGCGCCGCACGTCGCTGCTTCTTCTGCCGCCATACTCGCGTTGAGACGAGGTTCAACATTACTGTACACGGATTGAAAGTATTTTGCGAATTCCCGAGCGCATTCTTCCGGTTCCAACATCAGGCCGTCTTTAGATATTTTACACTTATTACGACTGTCTCGCTGTGACTTTACAAAACCCCAGAACGACGCGGGATCATGCAAAAATTTTTCCTGTAAGCGTTCCTGGTACCTTTTAAATGACTCACTAATATTTTTCTTAATAAGGGTTCTATAATATGAGAACATTTTATAGTGACTCTCATCTCCGCTAGCTTTATATAACTTATGCCAATATGCCTTTGCTTTTATATCCCTTATTATATCTATCGTATACCATTCGGGGTAGCAAAACTTGTCATCACTCTTATTATTATTTATTTTGGTAGGTACGTTACTATTTATAACACTATAAAACTTTACATAAAAACATTGAATAGCTACTTCTACGTCTTTTACACTGTACAGGGAAGACCAGTCCATAAGTGTCATATCACAATATAGTTGATTAAAATTACATTTATAAAAATTCCACTTAGGATAAGGCTGTACCTTGGAATCCTTCGATACGTCGTCGTATTGTGCCTTATACGACATGCGCGCACACTCTATGTTGATTTCCAGTGGCGGGTGATGCTCGTCCACCGGAACCAAAATATCATGGGCTGTCCTTACAGACATATCTTCGTCACGCCCAGATGTCAAAACTAAATCTAATAATCTCCCATTGATATTACTAACTAGGTTTCTCTGACTTAGTCCACAGAAGGCCATAAAAAAATCAAAATAATTTTGAACATTGGATGAAGCTGAATACAAGTTAAAGTCGCCAAGTATTATTACATTTTTGTATTTTGTGGAAATTATTTCTAAATTGTGGAATAACTGCATATACTCCCTATCTGCACTTTTAGGTGGAATGTACACAACACAGCAAAGAAAAGAATAGCTACTTCCCACTTTCACTACTGCCGAGACGAGTTCATATACTGCAGAGTCTATGTCGTGGCCGGGCTGCACCACTGGCTGCAGGCCCACCCGCGGTGCAGCAATCAACATTGCACCGCCATGCTTACGACCATCCATGCGATCGCAGCGCAGCACTGTGAATCCTTGAGGAACTAACTCTCCATCCGAAATGCTCTCATTAGTCCCTGATTCTGTAATAGCGATTAAATCGGACGTAGATGCCACCACGTTGTTAAAAAAAGTATTCAATTTAGTTCGTAACCCTCGAGCGTTCTGATAATAAATTGTAATAGGTTTTTTCTTAGTCATTATTTTCCCTGAGGGAGCATATTTACAAGTTGTACTTTTGTTCTGAACGAAAAAACTGCAATGGTGGTTCTTGTTGTATGTCGATGGATTCCGCACTCTGGCTTGTTTTGACCGTGTGAGTTATTTTGACACTCGTAGATATAGTGGTGTGTGAACTCTTTTGCTCAATAGTGAAAAGCAGTTCCTCTAAACACTTAAGTATGTTTTGAATTCCCGATTTCGCGATTTTGCCTGTCATTATAGAAAAATTATCTAAGGTCAGATTTTGATTAGAGTCGAGAAGTATCGCATATCCATGTGTGAAAATATCCTGTCCTAATAATTTATTAAATGTCTCCACTCTAGCATTATATAGCGCAGCACCATAGATATAAGTGGGAGTCGCTACTATTATGTTCGTGTTCACGAAGCTTTTTAATTTTTCTCGAATAGAGATAACAATCTCACTGTAATTTTGCGTAGTACAAAAGTCAGTCTCCCCAATCATAATAATGCAGTAATCCTGTTTAGTATATTGTTTAATCTTATTTTCTAGGCCCTGGAGCATTATATCGATGCCTACATATGGTATAATAAAGTGACATCGTTCCAAGTCCTTAAAAACATTACTCACTTCTATATTTTGTAGTAAGTTACATCGTTTACTACTCGAAATGATACAGAGCTTTTTTCTACGAGTATTGTCGCTCCTTTTATCCTCTTTAGTTGTATGACACAATGGCTCACTCGTTTTTCCAATTTCTAGTAGGTTTGGTTGCGTGTAACTGTAGCTGGAGCTTGGCAGCGGTTGTCGTTCTAACTCTTTAATAATTTTCTTGAGACGGGATAGTTCTTCCTGTGAGTTTGCAAGTTCGCTGTTTAATTTTTGTATCTGAGCTTCCATTGAAATGATCTTGATTGTATTTTCTGGTTGTAAAGAATCTCTACTAATATAGTCCCATGCCAGATTTTTCCGGTCTTTTTTAGTTTGTTGAGGAGATTTGCATATATTTTTAAGGGTGCGTACCTCCATCGTAAGTTTTTCAATTTGATGAGTAAGTTCAACTTTTTCTAAAATTACATTTTGCAGCTCTTCTTCAGTGGTAGCGAGTTCAAGTTTTAACCTCTTAATCTCACTATTAAGGTCTGAAACAGAGTCAGATTCATGACTCAAATCTAAGCTTTTTGAATGGGTTTCGTCCATAAACTGTAGTGGATTGCTGTCATTCATCGAGTCACTGCGCACTAGAGATTCACTCGACTTAGACTTGGTTACTGACCTAGTGACCGGTGATCCAGTAGTATACATAGACTCTGTTAAATTTCTGCCTACGGCGCAAGGAGTAGAGACCGTAGAGGGGCCTAGTGGGGTGTCTAGACCTCCAATTTTAGAGGGCCTCGGAGGCGTATTCAATGTGCCTTCGGCACAAGTAGAAGGGGAATCCGTAGGCATGTCTAGTATGCCTGTATTACAGGTAGTAGAAGGGATCGGAGGAGTATTTATGTATGTATCGCAATTGGCGGGAATAGAACCTACGACCCGGCGTTTTAACTTAAAACACATCTTTTCACACTTATTTAACATGCTGAAAACGTAGGTATTATGAACCATTTAATATGTATAGCACATTTTGAAATCCTGAAGTGCGAACCGTCTGAAATTTTCCATTTTTTTATTTAGGTAAGGTATATGTCTATTTACTTACAAAAAAACAATCAAAACATCAAAAATTACCTTCACAACAACCAAAATCACATCACAATCACAACACAAAACACACAGTCATTCGCGGCACATCACAACCGAAAAACCGACCGTTGCAATTTGAAAAAAGAACCGGTTTTTTTTCTAACCGTTTTTGCGCGCTGCACGCGCTCCGATGTCTTGGCGACAACTAAAAAGTGGTTGCCTGAAATCGCGTAGGCGGTGTGCGGGGGAGAGAGACACAACTGGACGAGTCTTTAAGCTAGAAAGAGACAGCTTAAACTGTTGTAGGCGTGTATGGAGGGAGTGGTTAGCATAAGCTAAGCTCCATACGGCCTGGTTTCCTGTGGCCATTTCGGGCTATATTTTATATGCGTTTTTTGCGCCGTGTGCATTGTCTGTTGTTTTTTTAGGTTTGAACTTTACTATGAAGCGTGGTGGTATTAATTTATTTCATTGTGATAGGTTAGGGTCTGATTTGACTAGTCGCCTTTTTATGCAGTTTTCCGTGCGAGGGAAATTGAATGATCATTTTCTTTGTGATGTTTGATAGATTTGTAAGATGATGTTATGGTTTAGCTTCTCCGGTTCAATTTAAAACGATTTGAATATTATTAATACTATTATGTTGGATGTTTCAGTGCTTATTGAGTAGGTATTTGTCATTAGGCAGAGTCGAACCACGCTAAGGACCCGATTCGGATTTTGAAATAGACATCTATCAGACATCTTTTAGACATCACCAAGATACGATAACGATATGTTTAAGATCTAACCTGTCCAATATGACAATTGCGCGATTCTGAAGATACTCTTGAACGATTTCCTCACAGGATATGACTTAGAGATCCAATTCACATCTAATAGATATCTTACGCTATCTAACGTAAAAGTGACATTGAGTGAAAAGACAGTGAGTGAAAAGTCGCTATATACAGTTAAAGAATATAGTGAAAATTAATTTATTATAAAATAAATTTTATATTGACTTTATACCTATTTTATTATTGTCACATTGAATTTAATTTGATATGAATTCTGACATTGCCATTAATATTTTTTAGCTATTAAGATCGTTGACATTTAATGTATATTTTATTTTGTTATTGATTTATAATATCTGTTAAAGTTATTTATAACTTAGTATTTTTTGTAAATAATTTTGTTCATTTGTTTTTTCTTGTTCTTTACATTCGACAATACCTAGGTTTGCCCTAAAAGTATACCTGCTTACCACTGAAATATGAAACCTATGGAAGTGAAACGTCAACGAAATATGCGTGCCAGTGTGACGTCATCCGGCCGCTAAACATGGCGGTTTTAGTGCTGCCCAAAAGATTTTTACTGTTACTAAGTTTTATCGATAAATCGATAACTTTTGAACGTTCTCGGCTCATTTTATTTAAAATATGAATGAATAATGAATATGTATGAATTATCTGTGGAATTTATATTTTAATAGTAAGTAAGTACTTAAGTAAATATTCTTTATGAGTATATTGTTATGTGAAAAGATACTTTGATTGAGTAAGATGTGTAAAATCTAAGACAATTTCGTGCTTCGAATTTACCAGGTAAACCGAGATGACGCTGTTCAACTCCATATATATTGCGATTTTTGCGGTAACTCTGATTTTCAAAAGTTGACGTTTGACAACTCAGTGACCGCAAAACACATGGCGCAGTACAGCGCCATCTGTTTTAGATGTCAGAATAAGTGTACGTGTTTTTCTTAGACTTTACCTCTCTATTACAATCAATTTTGTTGTGTTGTTAACCCTAAAGTCCATAACACACTAGCGCACCGCACCTCGACCTTGGTGCGCCGTACCTATAAGTGAGAGCGATACAAATTCAAACTTGTCAAGCAATGGGTGAAAAAAACAAAACACCTTCAGAACATTTATTTAATTACAAAAATAAGGAATGACTTCCGCTCTTCAACTTCAACTTCTTCAACATTTATTTAGCAAATAGGCCAAAAGGGCACTTGTACACGTCAACATTGAATTTACATACAAGCAATAATAATAACAATACATCAACAATTTTATAAAATACAACTAACTGCAACTACCAGTTCAAACTAACATATTACAATTACTTATTGATGTACCTATATGGTCTATAATGTAGAATTACATAAAAAAAAATCTATAATAATAATATAAAAAAAGCCCGCAGGGCAGCTTGTGGAGTAACGACCCCACGGACCCGAGTGCTCCCGAGAGTCGGTCAGGGTATCCGTCTCCAACCACTTTTTCTTTTTATGTTCATTTCTTGGTAACCTGTAGAACATGTTTTAATGGGGTTGGCCGGTGGAAGTTTTTAGCAGATGGCGCCATCATAGCTTGCCCCGTCAATCCCTAGAATTGTGTCAAATTTTTGTTTTTTTAATACCCTGGATGCCAGCTCTTTAAGCCAAATCTCATAGAAAAAGGGGCAAGCTATGATGGCGCCATCTAGGCAAACCTTTGACAGTTGCCAACCCCATTATTTAATTAAGATAATTTAGTTCGTTTTAAGCGGGGTAGCATGATAAAATAACAAAATATAAATAAACAATTATAATAAATCGATATCAAAGTCGATAAATAAAGTACAACCCTGGCTGAAATGTTTACATTATTTAAGCGTAAAAATATAGTTAAATAAGTCAAATCACTTCATGATCTATAACTGCACATAAGAACCTTGCTATTTATAATGTGAAACATCCTTAAAATTCCCAGGAACATTTACAATTACCAATATTTTTAATGTAAATTATAGCGTACCTGTGTAAGGTTAAAGATGGCTGATTTGGTGTTTTTCTTATGCAGCACCCTAATACACTACACACTGGCATATTCGCGACGTAATTGTTCACATTTGGCTTCAATTATTTTCAAACAGAAGCAAAATACTGAAAGATAATTAATAATTTTCATTTTCACCACGACTTTTTGACAGGACAAGTACCGGCTGAACTGACTGACAATGACATTTAGGCCGCTAAACATGGCGGATTTTCGGCCGCATTAGGTATTTACGTATTTTCATGAACCACTTTATGTACGTACCGAAATACTGTCATCCTTTTTTGCTGTGGGTGACAGTGCTGAGTAAAAACGAGATAGATAGATATTTATGTTTGTGCCGTCAAAATGGGTGCTATTTGTATAAGCAATTGTACGTATAGAACAATATGTCTTGTCCCTATTATACAGGTCTATGCTGCTTACATTGACATTTTCTTATTTGTGACATTGTTTTATTTATTAATTTTATATTCTTTTAATTTTTCTTTTCTGTTTTTAATGTAAATGTTAAATTGACGATCTTTTAGTGAAAGCCTTTGTTTTATCTTTTGTGTATAATACTGTGTCTTTTTCTTTAAGAAATAAATATATCTAATCTAATCTAATCATTGGTTGCCCGAATTGCGCTGCAATAGAGAACTAGTTGATATCTAAACTATAACGTATCTAGAATGGATCTAGTACGTGTCGTCTCTTGTGAATATCTTGAAGTTCGAATACGGCAGTTTTCCTGTCAAGTGCTACGTCAAGTATGACAAGTCTATGGGAGGCTTTATTCCTGCCAGTGCCAAGTCCGAGCAAATTTAGCGTGGCCTACTAAACTTTAAAGTATGCTTTTTTTTTGTATTCTTATTTTTTGTACACCTATTTTGAAGTGAAAACTTCTTTAGCGGCGCTGTGCACTTTTTGTGATGGGGAAAAAAGCTTAAACTCGCGAGAGGTGTCACGTGACCGTACGACGTAAGACGGACACGTGACCTGATCGAAAAACTGTTACAATGAGTTTTTCTTTATTGATTTAAATGCTATCTAGTGAGTTTCCCTCTAACTGGTACTAATATAACTCGAGTACTAACAGTGATGTGCTTAGGGGTTTCAAGTAATGCGACGAAATAACGCTAGATGGCGTTAACGTCAATTATACACAGTGCGTCATTGAGTTTTCACTTCTGCCGGCACTCCCGGAGTGCAACCCGTTGTTTTTTTCCTGACCACGGTTCTTAAAGCTAAAAAAACTTCTTCCCGACTACAGAATGGGTTATCATTTTAGCAGCCTAATTATTTGTGTCGTATAATTCGTTTTTATTAGGCAGGAGACATAGGCTACATTTTTATCTGAATTTTAAAGAGGAGGGAGTTTTTTTAAACACAACGGAGGTTTTTTATACGAAAAAGCGTAAACAGCTCAAACGTGAAGTATTGCTTTGCTTCTTCTTCTTCCTCGCGTTATCCCGGCATTTCGCCACGGCTCATGAAAGCCGGGGGTTCGCTTGACAACTAATCCCATGATTTGACGTAGGCACTAGTTTTTACCAAAGCCATCTGACCTTCCAACCCAAAGGGGAAACTAGGCCTTATTGGGATTAGTCCGGTTTCCTCACGATGTTTTCCTTCACCGAAAAGCGACTGGTAAATATCAAATGATATTTCGTACATAAGTTCCGAAAAACTCATTGGTACGAGCCGGGGTTTGAACCCGCTACCTCCGGATTGCAAGTCGCACGCTCTTACCGCTAGGGCACCAGCGCTTCCAGCGCTTGAAGTATTGCTTTGCTAATCTGCTAAAAATAACGTTAGTCAATTCGTGTTAACCCGTTATAGGTAACTTACTTGCGTATTTTTTGCAATTATAGACCAAAAGCTCCCAAATATGGTCCAGACTCGAATATCTTTGTCACAACTGTTATTTGAATGTCGTATTTATAAAAGTGGAAGGAAAGACTTGGACAAATCCAAAAAGTGGAAGGAAAGACTTGGACAAATCCAAAAAGTGGAAGGAAAGACTTGGACAAATCCAAAAAGTGGAAGGAAAGACTTGGACAAATCCAAAAAGTACACTAAGTACGAGAAGTACTTACTGACCCCTAGTGTACCTAAATTTAATTCGATAACGTGATGTGCGTTCGCGTTTGCGTTGTCTATTTTTGTATGGGATTTTGAACAGCGCGCCAAGCGGGACGTTTTGGAAATTCAGAATCCCATACAAAATAACACTTAACGCAAACGCGTACATCACGTCACGCTGTGGAATGAAATGTACATTACTGTACAACATAAATGTACAGTACCTACAGTAATAAGGGTGCAGTAAGAGAGGTATGGGCACTGTGAATGTCATTTCGCTTTGTGTGGTAGGGTACAGCACAGCGGATGTCATTCCAGATCTAGCGGCCAGCTCAACTGGGGAAGTACCTCCATACCTTACAGAAAACCGCAGCCAAATAACACTAGACCCTACTCATAGCGTTGTGTTCCTGTCGGTGAGTACCTAAGGTTGCCAGAGCTCAGCGAGGGTGCGGAGTAATAGGGTCGGCAACGCGCATGTAACACCTCTGGAGTTGCAGGCGTCCATAAGCTACGGTAACAGCTTACCATCAGGCGTATGCTTGTTTGCCACCGACGTAGTATAAAAAACAACGGGTTGCACTCCGGGAGTGCCGGCAGAAGTGAAAACTCAATGACAATCTTAAGTCTTACGGTCACCTGTTACGAGTTTAACATTTTTCCCCATCACAAAAAGTGCACAGCGCCGCTAAAGAAGTTTTCACTTCAAAAAACACAGTGGGTACATCTCTATCCACCAAATTTCATTATAATCTTACGAAAATAATATTCGACAACCAATTAAAAATTTGCCCTCAAGTCTCCAAGGAAAGTGGCCTGTTTCCATTATTAAGTATTTTTAAAACCGACGCAAAAGACGGGTGTCTGTCTGTGTGTCTGAGGCATCGTAGCTCTCCAACGGATGGGCTGATTTCGATGCGGTTTTTTTACGTGAGAGCGTTATATTTCGGTGGTTCTTAGTTATATTTCATAAAAATCGATCCAGCACTTTGAAGTGTATCAGCTCTTTCCATAATTATGTATATAATTTTTGGCATAAAATGGATTTTGTTGGATTATAGCCAGCGGGTATTTCATTTTTTTAATTTAATAGTTACCTATCACATTTATTAACGTCCTGTTAAAAGTGTAGTGTTAATGTGCATGTCCCGCCTTCTGCTCGTCATAGTTAGGTCGTAAACTTTTATTTCCCTACTTCGTTACGCTCGGTTTAGCTGGAAGAGAACTTAATATAGCGATAAGATCGGCTCTGGCCTTTATTTTATAATTCATAAACTCGCTCTTATGTTTCTTATGTATCGAAGTACGGTCAGCGTGAAAAGAGTAGGTAGCTCTACTCTATCTTGGGATTAGGTTGCCGAATGAACGCCTGGCTTTTTGAAGATATATTAGGTTTGTTAAAACGAGGAGGTATAAATGATTACTATGACCTTTAGATGTGAGATCTTTCATATAAAAAAAAGAACGGATTTAGATTAAAATTAACCACTTTTAAATGTATATTTGGGATTAATGAATATACATTTTCTTTTATCATAATATATTTTAGGGTTACCTGCTAGAGAGAGAATACCTTCTGGCATTAAGTTCGCCTTTTGTACAACTTTTACTGTGCAATAAAGTTTATATAAATAAATTTATGTATCATAGATATTGATCTCATTATTCTCATTAGTAGATGGTATAAATAATAATAGGATAAGAGATATAAGGGGTCCGTTATAAAATCGGACAAGTGCGAGTCGGACTCGCCCCCCGAGGGTTCCGTACTTTTTAGTGTTTGTTGTTATAGTGGCAACAAAAATACATCATTTGAGAAAGCTAGCACTGGTAGCTAGAGCACGGTTCATGAGATACAGCCTGGTGACAGGCCTAAGACTCCACGGTAAAAACGGGACCCTATGTTACTAATAATAGGGTCCAATATTTACCCTGGTACGGAACCCTAACAAGTGCCATGTTCCATACGGTTTATTAAGAGTATAAAACACATTAGGTAATTAATAATCCTTTGAAAAAAATCGGAGTTTTTGCCTCTAGACAATTAGCTAGGAACTTACTCGCAAGATTTATTTATGAATATCATTATATTCATTATGTTCCGCCCGCACGATAATAATTAGGGAAAAGAGACTTCATATGCATGTGCATTATTTTATTTTAAAAAGTTGTGCACTACCTATACTTTTTTACTTGGATTTTTTTAGGGACATTCTTACACAGATTGACTAAGCGACGGTAAGCTCAAGAAGGCTTGTAGTGGACACTCAGACAACAATATAGGTATATAATATATTTATTTATTTATTTATAAATTTAATTCAGGCAACAAGCCATATTACAAATACCTTACAGACTAACATAGACATGTATTTAAAATACTGAAATACATAGAAAACATCCATGACTCTGAAATTCGCAAATTGCGGGGATCTTTCTATTTTACTCCAATCAAGGCGTAATTACGGCTCGATTCGGAAAATGAATTAGATTTCTACTAGACTTCAACAAGTTACGATACGGATAATTTAAAGATATTTGTAAGATAGATATGTCAAATTTGACGTTTCCGCGATTCTGGAGGTCCTCTTGAACGATTTCGACAAGTTATGACTTAGATATCCAAGTCACATCTAGTCGATATCTAATGCAGATCTAGTTGATCTCTAAATCGTCTCAAGATCTTGTGATTATCTCGAAATCCGAATAGGCCTGTTAGAGTGACAGAGAAAGACGCCCGCAATTTGCGAACTTTGATTTTCGCGGTTATAGCCCTGGTACAAATATCTGTGCTCATCACGCAAATAAATGCCTCGTAGCTGTTCGTATATATATGTTCCTGCTTCGTAGGCAGGGTCACTACCGACTAGGCTAGGAGGACTTTCAAATAAAATAGGGAATAGGTATTACTCAAAACTCTGCGTAGAGGGCGTCACTAGCACAATTTCCGCGTTCCGCGGTAGGCCACCTGTAAACAAACCGCCTTGATGCATCAAATTCATTGTGAAAACTTGACAAAAAATATGGTTGTCTGTAAAGTCGGTTTACGGACGATAATTTTATTTTGCGTGATAACGTCGTAAGAAAACCTTGATGAAAAATTGCCGTAACGTTACCATGGAGATCTGTCCACAACATTACCATGGAGATCTGTCCACAACGAGACACTTTTTCGTGCAAGCTACCGGTGTTCATCGATTTATAAGACGTTATCACGTCAAAAACTGTTCAAGGCCTAGTATAAGTTACTTTATGGTTTAGTATGTGCACTAGTGCTGCACTCTGGCGGCAGAACCTTGCAGTAATACTCCCTATTGACTTACTTGTATTGTATGTTAGAATAAAAGATAAATTAAAAGTGTACAGTAGTATCTACAGGGACTTGACGTACAAAATGTTACATAGAAGTAGGTATGTTTTCAGAGTAGGTACCCAATTGATATAAAGGTTAAAAACCCGCGCGACGGTCAAATCTGTCGCAAGTTTCGCTCTGCGCGCCATATCTTATGTTTCCTTCTATTTTCCTGGCTCTAGGTAGGGTGGTCTAAGACTGCGCGGTCGATAAGAATGCGCATACGTCATAACTTAGATTCAAAGTGAAGTTCGTGGCTAACTTCAGCGTTGTTTTGAAGTGTAATGGCACCTGTTATTGCTCCAGGAATTAATTTAGTTTACTGTGAAAATACGACACTCTAGGTGAATTTGAAGTTTTTATCACATGTTGATCTTATTTTTCTTCAATTTAAATGTATTGTCACTAAATAGTCTTAAGTAAATTAAAAGATGAGATCTTGAATTTGCATCGCGTATGCGATTGCGCGTTTGAATGGGAGTCGCTAGTTCACGTCATTTTGCATAGGTGGCGTTACCAGTATGCTTTAGTAAAAAATGAAGGAATGTGTAAGAATGCGCATGGTACAACCGTGTAAAAATGCGCGCGCAGTCTTGCACATCCATTACCACATGAATGTGAAAAACGGCTCAGAAATAACCCAGGAAGAACTATAACTGTATTCCAAATGTGTAAAACCTTCACACCAGCTTGTCTCAAAGCTACAAACCCCGCAGGTGATGCTGAAAATTTAAAACTACAGGAATATTGCCTTATAAGCCTGAGGTATTCACTGAAGCTGATTTCTTGGCTAATTCTGTAACCGATATTATAGAACGATATAACGAGGCTAATTTTGCTGAAGGCAAACAGACACATCAAGCGCAATCTACAAGCCAAGATATGTTGTTGTAAATCATGTTGACCCTCTTGGACATGCCCGTGATGTGGCGAGATCTATAAAGACCCTATTACTGAAGACTGGATTGCGTGCATCGCTTGTAATGAATGGTGGCATAAACAATGCGCAGCGTACACGGGTGCTGCCGCCTTTGCTTGTGACTTATGTAAATAATTATAACCTTTTTGGGTCTCGCGCAGTCTTGCAAATTTTGCTGCGCATTCTTACAACACAGGTAGTGTAAGAATGCGCATATCTCATTTTTCAATTATGCTCCAATATATCAAGATCGGTTGATCTCATTTACAAAGAGTGTTTAAAATTATGTTGTCTTGTTATTCGGGAAGAAAATAACAAAAGTTGATTTCATTTATACCGTTTGTTTTTATTTTATCACGTCTCAAACCTTAAGTGCGCAGTCTTAGACCACCCTACCCTACACGCCCCCTCTTAATTAAGCATTTTGATGCGTCTCCGTTCCTAAAATAATGGATACAATCCATTCATACACCATAATAAATAATAACTAAGTATATTGTAATAGTTTCAATTTGATAACTTTTGAATCACAACATAAAAAACTTCCTTAACTTTAAAAACAAAATATACTTTTTACGTAGCATTCTCCAGCCAGTATTTTATGCGTCTAAATTTCAAATATCGAACGACTTCGGATCCAATTTTCAGATTTGAACTTGGAACGTCCAGCCGATGATGCGCAAAAACTTACCGCGCAATGCTGGCCGTCATCTGCCCGCGCAGCGGCGCATGTGGAGTCGCCGTTTTCGCTGGACACTAATAAAAATATTTAAGTAATTTTGAATAATTTTAGTAGTAATCACTTTATTGGAAATACAAAGGCTAACTTATCTCTACAAGGGATCTCTTCCAGCTAACCTTCGAGTAGATGAGAGGAAAACTCCAGTCAGGTCAGATAGACAAACTTACGGGATGTACAGTAATATTAAAAAAAAGTAAACTAACATATAATTTTACGGTTTAGGCACTTGTCCCACCAAGACCGTGTAAGCGATTAACTATCGGCGATTTTCTCGTCCAAGAAACGAACAAAAGATTAGGATCCTGTGTTAGTAAAAGAGACACATATATTAATAGTTCATCGCTGGCTGTTCACACTGCCGGCGAGAACACACGCTCTACTAGTTTGTCGCCGCGATAAGATAAAACTAGCTCAGCGGTACTCGCTCGGCGATGCTCGCTTCGTAGTTAGAACTCAAGCTGCGAGACCAATCAGTCTGCGTGTTCGGCTACGCTGCACCGCCCGAGCGAGTGACGCGAGTAATAGCCCGATATTGGGCTGTATTGTTATATGTTGCCACTCCCATAAGTATAAAATAAGTGATACTAAATACGTGATAACTGAGTTCACATAGTTGTGGGTATGGGTATTGACGTGACCACAGTATGTCAGTTTATGTTGAAATGGGCACAAGCATTTTTTCTTTTTTTCAAAATGGCGGAGCCATGAGGGTTAACGAGTTCTGCAGTTTAAATAAATTATAATTTTTTGATTACTTTCACAAATTCAAACAAGATAACTAAGAAAACAGTTATCTTCAAATTAATTTGTAATCAAAAAGAGTCCGTATGTACATATGTAAATCAGATTTTTTCCCTTCTAGAATTAATATAGAATTAGGTAAGTAGGTACCTATATATAATATACACGAATAGGATTTTTCTAGAATATCATCAAAAGTATAAACTCTTAAAACCTTTTCTAAAAACACCTACTCCACAGCTCTCCTGTCCTCTGAAATATGCCGCCTAGCTGGGCAGACTATGCGCAAAAAGAGCGTCCTCACCGCGCATGCGTGCGAGCGAGACAGCGACGGGCCTGGCAGCGGGAAATTCTAAGTTACAGAATAAGAGGGATAGGTACTTCATAGTATATCGTACCTTTAAGAGGTTATTAGATGTACAATCTCCATCAGATATATCGGAGCGACCACGATACTCACAAACATATGAGCACGCACTTTAACGCCTTGACAGAGGCATGGTATAATAATATACTCCGCCTGGTACTCCATTCCCGTCTTTTCTAGGTCACCTAACTGACACGGGCCTACGGCATCATGCGACAGCGCTATATGATAATATGCGATAGCGCTATATATAGCGGCCATGTTGTTGTGACGTAGGCCCGTGTCACTCTGGGAATGGAAGACCATGTTTTATTAGACTATGGACAGAGGCGTGTTCAGATATTTGTGAGCACCTCGGCCGCTCACATATATCTGATGGCGACAGTATCAAAAAGAGGCGTCTTCACCATGGCAGTCATGGTTCGGGTGTTCGGGGGTTTAGTTCGGGAGTTTGTGGTAACTGCGACTGCGGTAACTTGTTGCTTAATTATTATGCGAACTCAAGTAACGTATAATGTGGCCAGTAATAGGCTATTTCTTATATATTACTATGTAGAATTTTTACTATAAGCTTTTACAGTACATCTGGTGCTACATTACGACACTGGTGCTATAATAAGCACATTACGTAACTACGTTGAAAATTTAAAGGGCCATATGCACTGTAAAACGTTGGACGATATAAGTACGGTAAATAACTATTATTAAGCCTACCTAATGATGCTAACCTTTTAAATCGAGTAGTACTTAAGAATTTGTATTCATTAACAACAGAAAAATAAACAAACATAGGTAATAAAACGTATTATGCATAAACCTACAGGTAAAAAAATTAATTACCCTTTAAATAAATTATAAAAACCAGTTTAAGTAAGTCAAGTTTATAAATTATAGGTGGGTAATATATTTTAATTAAAAAAGTAATATTAATTAATTAAAAATAGTAAACGATTTTAAATAAGTAGGTACATACACGTTTTTATTTATCCTCCGTATGTTGTAACTTACCATTTTTACATGTCAGTACTTTATTTGTGACTTATGTCCATTAACGACCGGTTGGGCGTAGTGGGTAGTGACCTTGCCTATGAAGCCGATGGTCCTGGGTTCGAGTCCCGGTAAGGGCATTTATTTTCAGTGATGAGCATAGATATTTGTTCCTGAATCAAGGGTGTTTTCCATATATTGAAGTATTTGCATAAGTAATTATACACTGTTACAAGCCTTCTTGAGCTTGCCATGGGGCTTAAGTTAGTGTATAAATAATGTATAAGTTGGTCGTTTTTAGAGTTCCGTACCTCAAAAGGAAAAAACGGAACCATTATAGGATCACTTTGTTGTCCGTCCGACCGTCCGTTCGTCCGTCTATCTGTCAAGACCTTTTACCTCAGGAACGCGTGGAGGTATCGAGTTGAAATATAAAACCATATACTCAGGTCTACAGTCCCTTGAAGCTGGAATAAATCAAACTTCTAAGTTAAAGTTTAAAAAAAGGATACAGCCGTTCATGCCGCAAAAAAGGTTTATTTCGACACTCTCAAGGGAATCACAAGTTATAGGGTACGCCCGTTGACCTAGAACTATGAAATTGGCAAGTAATATCGTCTTACACTACAAGTACAGAGAAAAATCATGTTAATAATAAAAAAAAGTTGATTTTGTAATTTATACGGAACCGTCGGTGGGGAGTCCAATCCGCACTTGTCGGACTTTTTTAAGCTTAATGTTTATTTATGAACTTTTAACTTTTAATAAGTACTTAAATATTTGTTTTAAGTTAGCTACATTTACGTTAATAAATAAATATTTGTTTTAAGTTAGCTACATTTACATTAATAAATAAATATTTGTTTTAAGTTAGCTATATTTACATTACTTACTTAATAATGGTTACGGTTAGGTAAAACATTTGCCTCAAACTCCAATCTTAATTGTTAATGTAGTATGAGGTGTGAAACATCCCATCATAACGCAATCACCTTAGAAATTTAATACCACAATCATAAAAGAAAATTGCATCCTTTCTTTTGCAAAACAATCATAAAGAAAGCAAAAAGAACAGATGCAACCCATAATAAAATTACATCAAAGACAATATACCATGAACATGGTATTTAAAGCAAGAAAAAGCGCACGCATAGACAGACAGACACACAAAAACTGCACTGTAATCTAGGCATGATTAGATAATTATCAAGTACAGTCAACTTCGTAATTTCTATTACGTAAATTTTATTCAATTACGCGAAATTACTCAGAGACCAGACACGTATACGTATTTTCATCTTATTTCAATGATATATGGCGAATTACTGTGTACATATTTATGATTGATGGAATTTTTGATTGGGTTTGCTATGAATCATTGATTTGAGTGGTATCAGTATTGATTTATTCATGTTTAAAGACATTATTCATCTTTCATTATTCATAGTGCGTCATTAGGTTTAAGTAATCATTTCGTTCATTATTTATGTATTTTCTGGAAGTGTTGGCGCTACAATCAGCTTCATCCATTTTACAAGAGTCAGTATATTATTATTTTTTTAGATGTACACTATTTCATTGAGATCAATAGTTATTTGATTTACAAGGGGGCAAATTTTTTGTTTTCAAGCAAACTTTGCTACCGAGTGAAACACAACATTTTTCACCGCACCAATGTAATAGTAGTTTGTGTTACAAGGGATCAAAATGATATATTTCCGTCAAGGGCGTACATTGAATCCTGAATGATGCGATGGATTCTAAAGTAGAATCCTGAGCGTAATGAGGGATTCAAATGTTAACGCCCAAGACGAAATAATTTTGATACCGTGTGACACATACTGCTTTTCACATCAACTATGAGGAAAATAAAAAAATAAATAAATGAGGAAATTATCATGTATCAAAACACTATTTAAGCTAAAAAAATTGTAAGTAAAAATTAAAAAAAAATTGTCCTAGAACAGAAAAGTACAACTTTGATCCCTCCTAGCAGGGAAGCAATGTGCCACTTTGATCCCTCCTAGCAGGGAAGAAAAGTGCCACTTTGATCCCTCCTAGCAGGGACGAAAAAGCCCTTTTTCGAATAGGTGATGTGAAAAGAAAATGCCTACCTACTATTTAACTGCTGAACATTACAAATCAAACACAAATAAATGCTATTAAATATTTATCATTCAAAATCATCACCCAACTCATGCAGGTAACTAAAAATCAATTTCACCAGCCAACATGAGGAATTAACTCAAAATTTGCGACAAATTACTTTGCCACTCGTGTCGCGTCAAATAAACTTTGTTAACTGTTTTTGAAGAATAAACAAAGCCTTTATCAGCTAGTGTGGTGAAGAAATATTGAAAATGAATGCAAGCAGATGAAAACTTTAAGTAACGATTTTTTAAATGTCATTTAAAACAAAACAATTTACCTAACCCGATACCTTACCTATCTAACCTGTGGAGCCGATGGTCCTGGGTTTGAATCCCAGTAAGGGCATTTATTTGTGTGATGACACATATATTTGTTCCTAAGTCATGGTTGTTTTCTATGTATTTAAGTATTTATATATGTGTACATATCGTATTCTGAGTACAACACAAGCCTTCTTGAGCTTACTGTGGGACTTATTCAATTTGTGTAAGAATGTTCTATAATAATATAACCGCATCTGAGTATACTAATGTAACTAGGTTGACAATAGAGCATTCGTTATATACGTTATATAAACCGATGGGACCTCTAGGGAAAGTCGGGCGGCGTGGGAGCCGTTTTTACCGGCCCGTGAGAAGAGCCAGGGGTGAACGCTAGTACAATATCTGTAGAAAAGAAAGAAAATTGTGTAAACGTGCTATTAATATGTACCTACATGCGTTTATATGCACAATCACACGTGTCACGCAGGGAGTAGTTTTAGACATCCATTCCATTCTACTTTTCGGTTGGTTGGAAGACCGATAGAATAAGAATAAGAAATGTTTATTAGCACAAAAAATAACATAAAACTAAAATTCATTTAGAACATAAATATTTATGTTAAAGGGTCCACACTCAGCTTCTTGTCACGTTGTGTACCTATCCTAGGACACACAACGTGACGCTGATTTTCCGTGAACCCTGGTAAAAGACTAAAGCTAAAACTAAAACTTTCAAGAAAAGATTGTACTCCTATCTTAAAGGCCGGCAACACGCTTGCAACCCCTCTGGTGTTGGAAGTGTCCATAGGAGATTATATCCATAGGGAGGTATAATCCGTCCGTTTTTCTAAGATCAAGTACGCCATAGTAAATTTATGGCGAACTTGATCTTAGAAATTGGAGATGCCATATCGGTATCTGCTCGTTTGCCTCCTAAATCTTAAAAAATATTAATTAAAATTCTATACGTTAAACATATTACAATATTTGATGTTGTCAGCGCGTGCGCATAATACACATGGCGTCTTTTAGCTCTTTCAGCATAGAGTCTGTGCGGAAAGGGAAGAGTCGTGGAATGCAATGGCTCCTCTACACGATGGGCCAACGCGGGCCAATCCAAGGGACGCAGCCATGCGGTAGAATGAGATAGCAATAAGCCAACCGACACCAATACCCCCTCTACACGTTGTCCCAACATATTGGACTAATATGTAGGTTGGGCCAACGTGTAGAGGAGCCATAAGGGAGCCCATACATTTAACGACTCTTCTCTTTCCGCACAGACTCTAGTTAATCTAATTCGTTGACAATGCATTAACCGTCAAATTCCGTCAAAGTCATCCATAATGGCGATGTTGCGAAAAATGTACGACCTCTAAAGCCGACCACTCACTGACTAACAGTCCGCCGGACGATATCGGCCGGTCAGTTGTTCGGAACTGTCAAATTTTTATTCTAACTGACAGGCCGATATCGTCCGGCTGCCTGGTAGTTAGTGGTCGGCTTAATTCTTATTTGTTAAGTTCATAATCAAAAAACAAAAGAGATTCTCGAAACAATTAACTACCGTTCTAACAATCCTTCTGTTTGTTTACTACCAACAAAAACGTTAGGCAAAGTCATAAACGCAACTTCATTGATCGATTGATTTCACAAACCTTGTTATTATGGTGCCTGTTAACGGCACAGGAAATCGAGCCCATTACTCGGCCACCCTGTATGAAGGGGCGTAAGTGACGCTATTTTACTGTCAGCTTGTGACTTTTTATGTGGATATGTAGGAAGAGGATGGTTGGTAGAAAAATGGCGTATTTGCTGTTGGTGTCGTACAGGGGAAAAAATATAATGTGATCAGAAATAAGAAACTATTATTTACTTATTTAAACTTTATTGCACAAAACGTATACTTACAACAATGTACAAATGGCGGACTTAATGTCAAATGGCATATCTATCAGTCAACATAACAGAAGAGAGGAAAGTGTATTATATGAAAGGGTTAAATTCAGTAGGAATAAAGTTACTATAAATAGAAGTTACGTTGCCTTTTAAAAACCTATACAAAACTTTATTGAAGAACCTCAAACTGTAGTACTCAAGAAAGCGTCGGCAGGGAGCTCATTCCACAACCGGATTGTCCAGAGTTTTAAGCCGCACAGTGCGCGACCTTTAGGCACACACCAAGAGCGAGTAAGCGATTAACTATCGGCGATTTTCTCGCCCAAGAAACGAACAAAAGATTAGGATCCTGTGTTAGTAAAAGAGACACATATATTTATAGCTCATCGCTGGCTGTTCACACTGCCGGCGAGAACACTCGCTCTACTAGTTTGTCGCCGCGATAAGATAAAACTAGCTCAGCGGTACTCGCTCGGCGATGCTCGCTTCGTAGTTAGAACTCAAGCTGCGAGACCAATCAGTCTGCGTGTTCGGCTACGCTGCACCGCCCGAGCGAGTGACGCGAGTAATAGCCCGTCGCACTCGACCACTCGCCTATAGCCGAGTGACAAAACTATTGGAGCTAACACTCGCTTCTCGCCGCTCGCCCACTCGTTTCTAGTTTATCGTTCTACTCGCTTATCGCTCATCGTCAGCGGTGGGACAAGTGCCTTAGGCTCTAGGGTGTAAGGATAAACACCCTGCCGACGGCGATCGGTGCGGTGATAGAAAGCGGCCGTTATGTGAACCAAGTTTGCTGCAGAACACTACAAAATATATCTATTTAAGTCTTCTATTCCACTCTGTATGAACTTAAGTCCATTCTACTTGTACTATACTTCGCTTATCAGTTGGCACGCTCCACTGGGCATAATGTTTATTAAATGCAGTTATGTCAAGTCCATATTAAGACACCCGATAGGAAAATAGCTGCAATATTTATATTTTATTGTGAAAGGTCTGCCTTATTTAGAACTAGACGATAATATTGGTAATTTTTAGATTAATCTAAATAAAAAACTCACTACTAAAGTATTTGAACAAATTAAATTATTTCAGAAAAATATTTTAATTTGTTTTTATCAAGTAGAAACACTACTATATAAATAATAAACTGAAATAAATGTCATATACTAAGAAAAAGTGACCAAGGCCTCTAGTGCCCCAGGCTGGAATCGAACCAGCGTCCTCTGCAATCGCGGCAGGTGCCTAAGCCACTCGGCCACCGGGCCACAGCGGCATAGGTCAAATTTTCCAAGTATATGCACTTCTTACTGAAGGCTTATGGCGCCCTCTGGCCATCTCTAAGGTAGAACAGTATGGTTCGGACCTTCTAACTAGATCACTCATGTGATACCGGGTTAGCGAGAGATGATACTTGGAAAATTTGACCTATGCCGCTGTGGCCCAGTGGCCGAGTGGCTTAGGCACCTGCCGCGATAGCAGAGGACGCTGGTTCGATTCCAGCCTGGGGCACTGGAGGCCTTGGTCACTTTTTAGGGTTCCGTACCCAAAGGGTAAAACGGGACCCTATTACTAAGACTTCGCTGTCCGTCCGTCCGTCCGTCCGTCCGTCCGTCTGTCACCAGGCTGTATCTCACGAACCGTGATAGCTAGACAGTTGAAATTTTCACAGATGATGTATTTCTGTTGCCGCTATAACAACAAATACTAAAAACAGAATAAAATAAAGATTTAAATGGGGCTCCCATACAACAAACGTGATTTTTGACCAAAGTTAAGCAACGTCGGGAGTGGTCAGTACTTGGATGGGTGACCGTTTTTTTTTGCTTTTTTTTTTTGTTTTTTTTTTTTGCATTATGGTACGGAACCCTTCGTGCGCGAGTCCGACTCGCACTTGCCCGGTTTTTTTTCTTAGTATATGACATTTATTTCAGTTTAAAAAACTCACTGTTTCAAGAGATTCAATCCGCGATCCGCTGAGAGCAAATCGGGCATTCCAAAAAATGTTGTGTATGTGACGTCATTTAAACACGATAAATAGACAGATTTTTTTCTAGCAAAAACGAGAGATTGACCAAATGGAATATCGATATAACGTAGGTACCCTAAATCAATAGAGAATAACTAGTAGTTCGCCCCGAACTGAGAACTCGCGCTTCGCCAAAAACTATAGAGAGTAAAATCTCCAAACAAAACTACCGTGTGGCAAAACATATGAAATACATAATATATTTAAAAAAAACAACGGGTTGCACTCCGGGAGTGCCGACAGAAGTGAAAACTCAATGACTAGTCCAAAATGACTGCAGCACTATGTATAATTGACCCATCCTCCTTTCTATTGAAAAACTTTAGTTTCGAAATTGCTGGCCAGTGAGCTTAAAATTGTAGCGTTAATTGTTTAAAATTCGAATAGAAATTGTAAAGTTAACTTGCAGACCTCGCATCTAAATATATTTGGTCATGATATTTTGAGTTTTATTCACCAGCTAGAGTTCACTTTTATTAGCGATTTCATCAAGATGTAGCTTTATTGAATTATATTGGAGTGATATAAAGTTATGTAACTGTGAGATCCTCGTATTTCAGCCCGTACAAGATTAGAACATTGAGCTTTATTGCTTAATATAAAAGTCCAGTTTTAAATAATTGACCTGATTATGATACGTTATGACTAAAGTTCTTTGGTGAATAACATTGCCCGTGACACATGACGTCACCGTTACGTTACGCGTCTGAATCGAGTTTATCATTTTTTCCCCACCTCAAAGAGTGCTCAGCGCCGCTAAAGAAGTTTTCACTTCAAAAAGAACCAAATAATTTATTTCATCTTCTTCTTTCCGTGCCTCTTCCCATTATTTGGGGTCGGCCCTCCTCGTTCTCAAGCGACAGGTCGGGCGATCCTGGGTTGTCTCTTTGTTCAACTGGGTCTGTTTCAAATCCATTGATATGGTGGACCACCACGTAGCAGGCGGGCGACCTCTGCCTCTCTTATTATTCGGTAATGCAAGGGCTTTCCTCACGACATGGTCTTCGTCGCGTCTCATGATATGCCCGTACCATCTCAAGCGAGATTCTTGAATCTTGTCGGTGATGGGGGCGACCTTGTAGCTTCCTCTGATGTGTTCGTTACGTACTTTATCGAGTCTCGTCACACCGGCCGCCCACCTCAGCATCTTCATCTCATTGACATGGAGTTTTTGTTCATGCGCTTGTTTGATCGTCCAGCATTCTGCACCATACACCATAGCAGGTCTCACAGCTGTTTTGTAGACCTTGCCTTTAGTCTTTATCGGCACACGGCGGTCACAGAGCACCCCCGAGAGCGACCTCCATCTCAGCCAAGCTACATTTACCCTATGTGATACATCCATGTCCACATTTGCGTCCGCGGACAAAACCGAGCCTAGGTATTTGAACTTGCTTACTTCCGGTACGGGGTGTCCATCTATAGTGATTTTTGACGCTGTCTGCTCTGTGCGGCTATAATTGCATGGCAGGTACTCTGTTTTGCTTCTGCTAATCCTCAAACCATTAGATTCTAGGGCATGCCTCCACATCTCCAGGGTCCGTTGCAGCTGTTCCGCGCATTTATCAATAAGTACAACATCGTCTGCATACAGCAGGCACCATGGTAGGGGGGACTGGATGTCTTTGGTGAGGTAATCCATAACAATGTTGAACAATAGCGGGCTAAGAGCAGACCCTTGGTGTACGCCAACTTTGACCTCGAAGGAGTTGCTTGTACCAGCTAGGCTTCTCACTTGTGTGCTTACATTGTCATACGTATCCTGTGCCAGTGATATGTAGCACTCAGGTATTCTTTGCGATCTCAGAGCTTGCCATACTAGTTTACGCGGCACCCGGTCGAATGCTTTCTCTAGATCTATGAAGACTAGATGTAGATCTTCATGGTTGTTACGACCTTTCTCCATGAGTATTCTCACTGTTTGTATTGCATCCGTGGTTGATCTTGAGGCAGTAAATCCATACTGGTTTTCTGATATGGTCACATGTTTAAGAAAGCGGTTGTGAAGAATTCTTTCCCAAATTTTGAGCGTATGCGATGTGAGTTTGATGCCCCTATAGTTGCCGCAGTCGCTGACGTCTCCCTTGTTTTTGTAGAAGGGGAGGAGATAACTGTGTCGCCAAGCTTCGGGGATTTTGTTGCTACTAAGGATAGTGTTAAAAAGTATCGTTAGCCACTGTGCTCCTACGGCTCCTAGTCTTTTCCATAGGTCAGCGGGTATACCATCGGGGCCCGTAGCTTTATGGTTCTTCATTTTATTTACTGCGCGCTCCACCTCGCTCACTTTAATGCCTTCCGGTGGCCCTTGCACTGGTGTGATGGGTGGTAAAGGTTGGCTAGGGAATTCCTCATTTAACAGTTCCTGGTAATATTGGCGCCATCTGGCATTGATCTTATCGTTCTCTGTTAAGAGTTTTCCGTCTTTATCCCGTATGTATTTGTTCACTTTTATATCTAGTGTAGACCGGTGGCGCTGTTTAGCAATTTTAAAGATTTCGTTATCTGTTTGTGCTTGTTCTAGTCTGTTATAAAGGTTCTCCTTGGATTTCGCCATTGACTGTGCCACTTTGCTCTTGGTTATTTTCTTTAAACGCTTGTATTCTGTACGATCTTCTTCCAGCTGAGTTTTCTGCCATAGTTTAAATAGGTCTCTCTTCTCCTTCACAAGTTGTTTTATTTCATCCGTCCACCATGTGGGGTCTTTATTGTTGCTAAGCCCACCCTTTGACATTCCTAGGATGTTTGCTGCTTCCTCAGTACAGATTTTCTCGAAGTTGGACCACATATTATCTGCATCGCTGTTATATTCCTTGTGTATATCTCGGCCCAGGTATGACGTTACGTGGCTTATAAGTGCTTCGCCTTTTTCACTGTATAATTGGCGCCATTTAATTCTTGGGGTCCTGTCTATTACTGTTTTTATGGGTTTGGGTAGCTTAAAGATTGAGACTAGCATTCGATGTTGTGCTGTTAGCGCCTCCCCTGGGATGACTTTGCAGTCCTTGCAGTGTTTTAGTAGTCTTCTATCTGTAAGTATGTAATCTATTTGGGTGCATTTCCCACCGCTTTTATATGTTATTAAGTGCTCAGGCTTCTTCTGGAAATATGTGTTCACTATCGCTAAGTTATGGCGTGTGCCGAACTCCAGAATTTCTTCTCCCGGTTTATTTAGCGTGCCGTAGCCATATCCTCCATGAGTGTTTTGATAGGACGAGTTTATAACGCCAACATGTCCGTTGAGATCACCGCCTATGTACTTTGTTTCTCCGGGGGGGATCATATTCATGAGGTCATCGAATTCTTCCCAGAATCTTGATTTTTCAGATTCATGGCATCCGATTTGTGGTGCATATGCCGAGATAATATTGAGGGGCTGTTGCTGATCCATGGCCAGTTTGACGGCGATAAGTCGATCGCTTTTACGTTCTATGTTTATTATTCGCTGCTTGTAATGATGGTCAAGTGCTATAGCTACTCCATTCTTGCCGTTATTTGTGCCATGGTATATAAGCTGATAGCCTTGCCCTATATCTTTGGATTTGGAACCCTTCCACTTCGTCTCTTGCAGGCAGCATGCATTAATATTTCTATTCTGCAGTACTTTGGATAGTTCCTGGCTCCTGCCGGTGAGGGTACCGAGGTTCCAGGTTGCAAGTCTTAGGGTTTTGCATGTAAGCGAATATGTTTTGCTTTTGTCAATGGGTTCGTCGCTTCTGGGGGACGCCCTAGCATTATCTTCATTTGTATTCGCATACTTCGCATTGGGTAGGTTCGCGTCGCTTTCGGGGTACGCCCTAGCAGTTGAACTTATTCTCTTTTTGGTTGTGCTTTTCATTGTAACGAGGAGGATTTGATTTGGCTTTAAGTTTTACGGCCGGTTGCCACCTGACGCCAAGACTGTCGCCTGCTACGAGGCGTGAGCGCCGCCGTTGGCCCATAGGGGCTCTTCCGCCGCCATCTCTTCTGCATACTCCAGCCCAAGCACGCAGCACTGCACTAGACCTCGCCCCAGAATATGTCCAGGAAGCTCTGCGCAGGGGTTTTATAACGGAGTATCCGTCTCCGGCCTGTTGGTCCGCGGGAGGTATTTTATTTCCCTCCAGCCCTTCCGACGTCCTATTAGGCATCGGACGAGCACCCCCTATCCGCCACCTGGGGACGCGTTCCCTAGGGGTGAGGCTCCCCCGAGAAGAAATAATTTATTTCATAATTAATATAATACATACACTAAACATACAACTAATTAAAAACTAAACTTAAATATAAGTATAAACTAAATAAGTATAAAATAAATTGCCGACTGAAGCCCGTCCCGGGCTGCCCCGACGCATAGGTGCCCATCACGCTCGCTGCGTTGCCGCGTTGGACCGCGATGGACAACCTTTGCATCAGGAAAAACCCGGAGCTGGGGTCAAGGCCCCTTTCAAGCAGGCGACGACCCAGCTCCCGGAAGACACCCTCAGCGCACCAGCAGCCTTAAAATGCGGGAGCGACCCGTTGTAACATATTTAAAAATAGGGAAATTGGAGATGGTTGCTGCTTTTTACAATAGGGTATTCGACTGTATTTAAAATAAATTAATTTACACCATGCCAGAAATAAAGCATCAGAATACATAGACAGCAAATATTTTTAGACACATTTTCTATTTTAAAACCCGTATAAAGGATGACTCACACTAGACCGGGCCGTGTCCGGGCCGGAGCTTCGTTTTCTATGGAAAGCATCACGTGATCATCTGTAATAGAAAAGTAAGCGCCGGAAGCTCCGGCCCGGACCCGGCCAGGTCTAACGTGAGTCATCCTTAAAACTGTAAGGAGTAGGTAATTTTAATTTGATTGTGACGTCGCATGCTAGTGTTTCATATAAATAAATTGAGTAGTAGCAAAATCGTTTTGACAGTTTGAAAAAAGAAACTGATTTGACTAGTAGTCAAATACCCTATTTCGACTATACAATACAATATTTGTAAATTTAATTAAATATTTGTGATGAGCACACAAATAAATGTCCTTACCAGGATTGAGCCCATGACCTCATGCTTCGTTGGCAGGGTCACTACCGTCTAGGCTAGGAGGCCGTTAAACCCATTTATCTTTTCTAAGTCAGAGTAAGGTGTTGCCCGCGCGCAATTAAGTCTAGCGTGTTTGGGATCTAGCGTTATAAACCGTGGATCATTCTAGAACAGAAACCCGTGGAGCTGCCTTATCCTATTCATTTTTCTTTGTATTAGAATTTTTAGTAATGAAAAAAAGTATCAAACATAGACGTAGTAGTAAGTAATATATATTACTTGAATATTCATATAAAAATCATGTTATTTCAGAAGACGACCGGTCTGGCCTAGCGGGTAGTGACCCTGCCTGTGAAACCGGTGGTCCTGGGTTCGAATCTCAGTAAGGACATTTATTAGTGTGATGAACACAAATATTTGTTCCTGAGTCATGGGTGTTTTTCTATGTTTAAAAGTATGTATTTATCTATATAAGTATGTATATCGTCGCCTAGCACCCAAAGTACAAGTTTTGCTTAAATAGAGTAGTAGTGATTTGTGTAAGATGTCCCCTAATATTTACTAAAAATAATTAGAATTAGAATTTGTTTGATTGTATGGACTCTATTCAATCGAAGTTACACTATTATTATTTCTCTCAATTTTTTACAAACGACATTCTTTTGGAATAAGAATAAAAGTTGTTCAAAAATGAACAGTGGTTCAAATTTCACCCTGTATTCTTATGTAAATGATTTTACTATCATTTATTACTGGGTGCCTAGCCAAGGTGACAATCACTTACGCTACGATAACGAAACGCTTTGTGTATCTCTATCATTCTTCCATATTTGACAGTTGCATTTCGTTCGCTATGGAGCGTAAACGACTGGCATGTTGGCTACGCATCCTGATTCTTGTTGCCAACCGATTTGAATAATTATTAATATAAATTCCATAATAAGTAGCACCTTATTACAATTTACATGAATTCGCAATAACTAATCGCCGTCGACTCCATTCCCTTATCGCACAAGCGGAAACGGCGACATTTTCCGCGGCGGTCACGGGTTCGACTCCGGGCAGGTGCTCAAAGGTCAGGACCGGTGCAACGGCTCGCCATAGTCTTCTAATTATTGATACGCTTCATGCCGTAATAAGGATAATATGAACGAGAAAGGGATAGATAGGTGTAGGTGTCGGCTTAGTCCAACGAACTAGAATAACTATAGCCTCTTTCTAGCCGCTAGAGGCTATAGTTATTCTAGTTCGTGGACGTCTAGCGTCCCAGAGACTTATAAGAAGGTCTTCCGTTCCATTCTAATTGAATCTTTAGTAGTGACTAGAGCTCAAATATTTACTTTATTAAAATATGGTTGTTGAAGATAAGTATATTATTCATTTTGAAAGACCTGTAGGGGCCCACTGATTAACAGTCCGCCGGACGGTATCAGCCTGTCAGTTGTTCGGAACTGTCAACATTTTGTTCTAACTGACAGGCCGATACCGTCCGGCGGACTAACTAATCAGTGGGCATCTTAACGATACCCGACACTATAGGATGAAGTGAAAAAAAAATCATGCCCTCTTTACGTGTAAGGGAGGTACCCAAATAAAACAAAAGTTTTATTTGAAGAAAACCTGCAACATTTTGTAAACAAACAATAAGTATTTATCTAAAAATTAGCGACCCGCCCCGGCTTCGCATGAGTTACGCAAAGTTTTAACAAATTGTACACTTAAACCTTCCTTAAGAATCACTCTATTAATAGGTGAAAACCGCATGAAAATCCGTTCAGTAGTTTTTGAGTTTATCGCGAACATACATACCTACACACAAACAGACAGACGCGGCGGGCGACTTTGTTTTATAAGGTGTAGTGATAGACTACTGTTACATAAGCTTTATTCATTTAAGATTCTAATTAAAGTCATGTAAGATTAGATCTTAAATGAATACGTAGCTATTCATACAAGTGTACACACATACACTTGTATGAGTACCTATTGATATAGGTACTTCTAACCTTTTCAATGAGTTTTCCAATAAATTCTAAGCACTTTTCCATCACCCGAACAATGACATCACAAAACTATAGAAGGCAGTAATTATAAATATTCATAATAAAGCCGATGGCTTCGAACAATAGACTGATATGAGAGAATTGACTTTCTAAGAACAGATAATGATGGAGAGACACAGATGAGTAAAATTACCAGAGTAACTACTTCAAGTAAACTGTTTGTGCTGCAAAATTATACATCTGCACGTAGCTTTGAGAGAATCATAAAGGTGGCCACTGACGAGCCTTCCAACAGTCCAAATATATTGCGTGGCTGCAATCCAAAATCGGTCCGTGAATGTCAAAAACGTACAATGTTTAATATTAGGATGCCGTCCATTTGGATGAATCCATTGTAACGGCATCCATTTGGAAGGCTCATCAGTGGCCTGCTTAACTCTTCAGGTGGCGTGATTGAGTTGTTCAATTGATAACTTTTAGTTAATTAATTAAACTTCCAATTCGATTGAAGATTAACCAACCGTTTTTCGACATTCTACCACCCCAGGAGATAAAACTGCATGGGGCCAGGACACATTTAGCCAAAACCTCCGTGTTGTTGTGTTGGTTTGGTCTCCAGTACACACTTTGTACATAGCTACCTCTCAAACAGGAGGGATATGGGTTTAAGTTTTCAAATAGAATTTATATCTAGGTACATAGTTCTCGTTTTCATGGCGTTGACGGTATTTTTCTTGACCTACTTATTTACAGGACCTCTGCATTCAGTTTTTCAATTCCTTGACAAACTTCTCCTTACCGTATATGATGGTGAGATATTTATGAACAATACAATCTTAACGAGACAACGCTGTAGCTATCTGTCAATTTCCTTGATAAAATGGGTGACATTCGCTGCCGCGTTACCGCCACTTATTTATAGAAAATTGGCAGACACAGCGCGAGCGCAGCACTATAGTAATGCAGCTGCAGTTGACATCCGACTGTCACTTTAAGACTGTAATTCCACTGCACAGCAGTAGATCATCATCATATCAGCCTTTTATCGCCCACTGCTGAGCATAGGCCTCTGTTCAAGTACCTACGCCACTTATCCCGGTCCCGAGACAATCCAGAAGTGACCCGTAGTAGATATAAAGAAAGCTGTTACTCTGTTAAGTTTATTTCTCCGTGGCACTGTACTATTTACGCGATTATGTGCAATAGTAGGTAGGTATAGACAATAGTTTTCCGGGCTCGAGTATTGGAAGTAGCTCCACGGAGCTTGAAATCTACTTAATAAGGTATCTTTTCGTATCCTTAAATCTAGTTATGTATGTGTTGGTATCCTTAAAACTCAACCGTCAATAATCAAAGTATAGTTGAATTATCGAGAAGATGGAATTGCATTTGTAGTGGTTGTATGCTGATAGTACAAGAAAATAGAAAATACAAATATAGAATGCCTGTAAACAAACAATACTACTACATATGCAATTCCACGCTCTCGATGATTCAACATAGATGGGTAGTTTGATTTAACGGACGAATGTCGTTACTATTAGAAGTATTAGAACAAATGAAATTATTTTCAGAAAATATTTTAATTTATTTTCATTTCAAGTAGAAACAATAATATAATTATAAATTATAAACTGAAATAAATCATATTATTACGGTACTTCAACTGTATGGGAACGGCTTTTTGGTGGCGCCGCGGATTCATAAGAAAGACTTAAAACACAAACCATTTCATATATTTTAAACAGTATATTAGGGTACCTTTAATGTACAGTTAGCAAAGAAAGCGAAGCGTGCTAAGTGCATAAGTACAGTAATTATTATTATGCTAAGTATCGTTGTCGGTGGGACCATCCAAAGTTAATTACTGTTTATATTATAATATGCAGTTATTACTCATTCGCTAAAAAAGAGTGCATAACAATTTTAGTGCACGGGATTGCACTGCACGGGATTAACTGGAGCTTACAGAAAAGAAATGGTACTAGAAAAGTGGGTTAGGTTAGGTTAGAACTGCGATCCTCACAGAATCAAACTGCTATCAGAAATGTGGGTTAGGTTAGGTTAGAACTGCGACCCTTACAGAAACGAAATGCTACTAGAAAACTAGGTTATTGTAACAAAGTGGGTTTATGTACTTAACTAATTTCAGGGGGCAAAATCCTATATCGATAAACTCAATTATCGATGCTTTTCCTATTAAATATTAGGTACTACTGATCGCTCTAAGTTTCTCCAAGATGGTAACCGCTTACAATTAGGCTCGTATCGTAGTCGTATGCTTTTTTGCCACCGACGTGGTATAAATAAATATGAGCTCGGGCGTCCGTTGCTCTCAACACTCTCAACCAAATTACACTCCTGATTCTTTGGAGATTTTTAGCGCAGTTTCGTCAAAACGACTAGAGTTCTACAAACCAAGAGACTCGAGTTCCTACCAACAATAATCTACGCTTTGTAATGCTTATACCTCATCAATAACCAATGTTGTAAACTACAATGTAAATAATTATTTTACATTGTAACGACGAGTAGTTCACGCCAAAATACACTGTATTACAGTAACGGTAAGATCTAATTCATATCATTACATATTAAAGCCATAATTTCCTACTTCGACGTTTATATGTAGACTTATAATTTGGCTGTTAAAATGTCAGTTTCTTTAATCGAACAAGACTTGGATACCTGTATAATTATTGTATCCGTTAGTTGTTTTATAAACCTCGTATCTTACTCCAATTCTCACTTAAAATCGACTTTATGACTACAGAAATAGAGCTTTAAATGCGGTTAACGTTATTCAAAGAGTTTTCCCGGCAATATGCTATATTGCAATGGGAAACTTATGTAGTTTTAAAAGGGCGGAAGTATAATAAGATCTAATTGTGGCTTTCCACAGAGAAGGGTCCTTATTCACCTGAAGCATAAGGACCCTTCTCTGGTGGAAAGCCACAATTACTTTTAAGCCTTTTATAATAATAGTGGAATGTAGTAGTTTTTATATAATGTAATTTGAGGGTGGCCGATACTGTTAGGTCTGTGAATGCAATATAGGCATTATGTGAGACTAATTATAATAATAGAGTTATAATCTAATTCCTAATGTAATTTACTGATACTAAATAGCCTTATTAGAATTAGAACATAAATCAATCAGCGTTTTTTTGTGTTAAATCCATATAAAGGTAATTATATGACATAATATATGGTATATAGGAGAGATATATCAGCTTACTTGGGTCACTTTATTTTATTTAATGTGGTATTTTTTACGTTAATTCTACTCAGAATCACGAACTCTTTCGATCCTAATAGTAGAAAAAAGTGTCTCAAGATTTTACAGGTCCATTCCAAAAATGTATGGAAATTTTAGGACCCTTATTTCTCGGGATTGAAAAAGTTCTTGATTCTGTGTAGAAATAGGGAGACTTCTTTGTGGCAGGAAGTGTCGTGCTGCGATTGGACTTTACAGCCATAGGAAAAGGTGTGCCGTACCTCCGACCTCCGACGGCGCACAGACCTCTTCTTAATAAACTGTCGCTGCAACAATCATCTGTCAAGATGCTGTGGCCAATGATGATGCTAAAAAACTGCCTATCATGAAGATTAGGATAAAAAAATATTAGTACAAAAATTTAAAACATGCCTTCACCTATTTTTGTGGACACATATTTGGACCCTTTATAATGCGCACTGTTATTTGGAGAATGTAGTGTGTTATCATATAAGCAGGAAGTACAGACAGACAAACGTATGCATTGGTAGATATCGTCGCGCCGCCAGATCTGTGATAATATATGTTAAGAGGACTTTCTTTAAAAACCGGACAAGTGCGATTCCGACTCACCTACCGAGGGTTCCGTACTTTTTAGTATTTGTTATTATATCGGCAACAGAAATACATCATCTGTGACAATTTCAACTGTCTATAGTTATCACGATTCATGAAATACAGCCTGGTGACAGACAGACAGACGGACAGTGGAGTCTTAGTAACAGGGTCCCGTTTTTACCCTTTGGGTATGGAACCGTAAAAAAAGGCCTATTTAGATAATTATATATCTTGTTATAAAAATGGTTATGGGTAACGGCCTCTTTGCCTATGTAGTCGGTAGTGACCTAGGGACCCTGCCCACGAAGCAGGAAGTGCCGGGTTCGAATCCTGGTAAGGAAATTTATTTATGTATTTATCACAGAAGAGTCAAACGATCCCGCCGCGAAAAAGCCACTCTCATACAATCGAAATTACGCTGGAATTAATAAATTACATGAAACTTGGTATTAAAATGTATACATGTAGCTTTATATCTAGGTATGGAAGTTTTCGTTGCTCAAAATTGTTATTAAAAGTAAACAGAGCGAGTAGATGTTTTACAATTCCTAGCAACGAAAACTATTACCAGACATGTAGATATTATGTGACTTAAAAAAAGCTAAACGGTAAAATTAAAACTAAATAAAATATAACAAATCTTAAACTACAACATAAGTAATAAATGCTCCCCAGGTCACCTTCATGCGTTATGGTGCCCAGAAGGCTGGCAGCGTTACCTTTTTGAATGGCCAGGCTTATCCTCTGGCCGTGGTAGCTCCGGTCACCTGAGGTGTCAATGAGGCGCTGGGACATTTCTTTAAAGAAGGTTTTTGCGCTAGGCCCCCACGCTCCCAGAGTCTCTACGCCAAACGGCGCAAATATGTAGCCCTCGCCGAGGACATTATATTTGCGCCGCTTGTTCTGTTCAGCGGTTGTGTTACTTAAACGTTCATGTGATTACAAAAATGTATTATTACAATGAGAACGTAACTTCGGTTGTATTGCAGCTAGATTCGCGTGGATCTTATTCTTTGGAATACACGAAACAACAGCTTGAAGCCGAGGACAGCATAGAATGGAGACAACTGGTGACAGAGGTCACCAAAGCGCTTCAGGACGGACACGACCTTCAGCATATTAGCGTTTATATTTCCTGGACTCATTTCATTCTGTATTATTCCAGACTTGACAAGGAAACACCTTGATATTATTTCTTCTATTTGTTAATAAATTGTATGATTAATACGGTGTACCAACATTAGGTTATATTAATAATGACAGTTCGCTTAAGGCCGCCAAAACATCACTTTTGGCGCGTAAAACGTATATATGTTATCTGTGGAAGGTATATTTTTGTCTGTCAAGCATCTTGTATGGTGAAGAGAGAAGCATTTTCGTAAACGTTACTGATAATAGTGATAACATTGATTAAAAACCTGTCGAGAAGTACTACGTGTTCATATTTCAAGCATCTCACGAATCCCCGGGAAAGGCTCACGAGGTGGGCCTTTCAATTCAGAAGCCGGGATGAATTGGAGCAGCTTGCCCTTTGAAACCGACGCCCGCCTAGCTGTGAAGGACGAGAATTCTATGAATTGGAGCTAAGGTCAGAGAATTCCATTTATTTGCATCTGGTTTCACCGTATTTTGGCAATGAGCAAAGTGATTATGCTTACTAACTGAGCTCAGAGATGAATAAGCGATGGTTGAATAACGAAAACTAACCTATGTGAACAAACTTTTCTACGCTGCCTAACCAAGCTTTTCCTATAAGACGACGTTGGTGTGTGTTTTGTGTTGTGATCGTACTTACAAAAGCATGTTTCGTGGAGTTTGGCGTTAATGCGTGTGCGTTTTTTTTTGGGATTTGGACGCCTACAGTGACTAACCATAATAGCTGAAATACTGTCAATTGAATAAAATCTTCTAGCCCTTGGTGTGCATCTTGATGTTAAGATAAATCTGAAAATATTTGACTACAAGGAAGAAGAGAAATTGTTATTTAGTTAGGTATTCTATCATAAATAGCTGTAGTAATTTATTTTAATTATTTCCAGAGACTGTCAGTTTAATAATAATTGTTTACTTTGAACTTCACTCTGAGTTACTGATATTAACTTTCATTCTATTTGATTTCTATTGTCGATCTGCAACAGTGAAATAGTAAAATGGGACGATCTCGTAGTCATAGTAGGAAGCGAGACAGAAAACGCAAGAGAAGGTCAAGTACTAGTACTGATTCACACTATAGGTGTATGAGTAGGTCGCATGATAGGGCGCACAAACGTAAACGTAAGAGTAGAGAGTGTTATAAGGATCATTCGTCTCGCTCACATAGTTGTCGCCAAAGGCCGAAAGACTGGAGACGCTCGGAGTCAGACCGCAATAAGACTCGAACACCACCAATACCATTCTCTTTTGGGTCTAATAATTTTCCAGTCTCGCACAGTGTGGTTCCAGAATTTGACCCTAATGATAATAGCCAAAATATACTTACCTGGTTGACCAAAGTAAATGAATGTGCCCAGATATATCATTGGGATGACCGACATATTTGTCATTATGCCATACCAAAATTAAGCGGCTTAGCCAAAAAATGGTATCAAGGACTGCCATCAGTACTGTTTACATGGGCTGAATGGACAGAAAAGTTAAAAACAGCTTTTTTAATTAATGAGAATTATGGAGACCTTTTAACAAATATGTTGAAACTTCGTTGTAGGATCGGACAGCCCTTAGAAAATTATTATTATGACAAAATGGCTTTAGTAAATAAATGTGAAATATCCGGCCGAAAGGCTGTTGGATGCATAATCCATGGTATTGATGACAAATTTGTACGGATGAGTGCCGGTGCATGTATGTTTGAAAAACCAGAACAACTACTAAACTATCTGCGTACTGTTTCTTTGACCGATACAAATAACCTTATGCGCGGTAAGAACATGCCATTAAACAAAGCTGTACACGGTCAAAATAGTCAAAATAAAACCAACGATTCAAACACACAGCCTCTAAGATGTTTTAACTGCAATGAGGTAGGGCATATTAGTATTAGGTGTAATAAACCACTAAAAAAATGCACTTACTGTTACAAGCTAGGCCACGAAACAAAAGACTGCCGTAAAAAGGCCGATTCAGGTAATAGCAATGATAAGGAACGGCAGAACCTAAACAAAGAAAAAACAATATTATGTATTGATAATTTTGATAACTCTACAGATGGAAATGAGAAGTATTTTAAGTCCATTCATGTTAACGGGGTAGAATGCCAGGCATATGTTGATTTTGGGAGCCGGAGCACTTTGATGAGAGAAACTAATGCTCGAAATTTTCTTATGGATTGGGACCTTAGTGACTTACCGTTATTGAAGGGATTTGGCAATTCGTTAGTTAAGCCTTTGGGCAGAAAAACAGTGACTTTAGAAATAGACAATGTCAGAGGGGAGGTTAAAGTTTTGATTGTACCCGATCAGTATTTGCTAGCACCTATATTAGTTGGACAGACATTTACTGAACAGTCCCATGTCATGGCCTTTAAAACAAATGATGAGTTGATATTTTTACAAAAACCTGAGGTTGTGGGAGAGAATGAAAAATTACAATTATTCATTCAGGATACTATTGCTGTCTTGCCTCATTCCACCTCTCCAATGGATGTCAAAGTGGAAGGTGATTATTCAGGTGGACTGTTTATACAATATAGCCATAGACAGAAAGTAGGTAATACTGATTACATGATTCTTCCAGGAATTTATAAATTTGAGAATGGTAAAGGATATGTAATGATAAGTAACTTATCAAATAATACCTTAAATTTTAAAGTTGATGAGTTACTTACTCGGGGTTATCAGTACAAAGAAGTCTCCAATGAATATGTAGGCACATGTACCACAAGTCAAACTGGAGATTACCAACCGTTGCCAATAGATCAAGTGAAATTAGGTACAGAACTGACTGAAACTGACAAACGTGAATTTTATAATTTACTAGAAAGGTATAGGGATTGTTTTGCGTTGAATCTCAAAGAACTAGGAAGTACCGATTTATCAAAAATGCACATAACTTTAAATGACAATGTACCAGTAGTACATAATCCTTATAGAATGTCACAACTTGAACGCGAACAGTTGTCGAAGATAATCGAGGATTTGTTGTCAAACGATATTATACGGGAAAGTACGTCTTCCTATTCAAGCCCGGTAATATTGGTAAAAAAGAAAAATGGTGAGAAACGCTTGTGCATTGACTACAGAGCCTTAAATAGGAAGACTCTAAAGGACAAATATCCGTTGCCTCGAATTGAGGACCAATTAGACAGTTTAGGAGGGAACGCTTATTTTTGTAGTCTCGACTTGGCGTCGGGATATTATCAAGTGCCAATGGATCAGGAAAGTAGGCACCTCACAGCGTTCGTTACACCTGACGGATTGTATGAGTTTAATCGCATGCCGTTTGGGTTGGCGAACGCTCCGAGTGTTTTCCAGAGAACGATTAATGCTATGCTGAGAGGGTTTGGTCGGAATTTGGCCTTGGCCTACATGGATGACTTATTAATTGCTTCCAAAACCATAAGCGAAGGTCTAGATAAGTTGGAAAAAGTGTTTCAATTAATACGATCTGCTAAACTCACGTTAAATTTGAATAAGTGCCACTTTTTTCAGACCCGTATCGACTATCTGGGGTATGAGATTAGCTCTGAGGGGGTACGACCGGGTTTAGGCAAAATCCAAGCTGTACACGACTTCCCGGTACCGACAAATGTACATGAGGTTCGTCAATTTGTTGGGCTGACAAGCTACTTCAGACGTTTTATCAAAAACTTTTCAGTCATAGCGAGACCATTGACGTCACTTACAAAAAAGGACACGGTATGGAATTTTGGTGAATCTCAAATGAACGCTTTTACGGAGCTTAAACAAAAGTTGACGAGTCGTCCAGTATTAGCATTGTATGATCCAAGTGCTGAATTAGAAATTCATACAGATGCTAGTAAGTTAGGCGTTGCAGCGATACTTATGCAACGGCACCCTACAGCGGGGCTGCAACCTATATCGTATTACAGCCGCCAGACCACTCCTGACGAGAGTAAATTACACTCCTATGAGTTAGAAACGCTGGCTGTGGTCTGTGCATTGGATCGGTTTAGGGTATATGTACTCGGTAAGACATTTAAAGTAGTTACAGACTGTATTGCCATTCGTAGCACTATGACCAAACGTGATTTGATACCGAGAGTGGCGCGATGGTATATTCTTATGCAAGAGTACGACCTGATTGTAGAGCATAGGGAGGGTACGAAGATGCTCCATGTAGACGCTTTATCTCGAAACCCAATACAGTCCGAACCAAAAGAAATTACGGAAGTAGTAGATATATTATCCATTGACGATGATACATGGCTTCAAACAGTACAGCAACAGGACTCTGAATTACAGCGTATAGTGAACATACTGAGCGATCCGAATACCAAAGATATTGTTGAAGTCCATAAAAATTTTACTCTGAAAAACGGACGTTTATATCGAATAATAAACAAGAACGAAGAAATAAATCTCAAATGGGTAGTCCCAAAAACAGTTCGATGGCAAATAGTTCGTATGAATCACGATGATTTAGGACACGTCGGATTCGACAAAACCTACGAAAAAGTCAGTCGTGTGTATTGGTTCCCAAAAATGAGACGCTTCATCAAAAAGTACTGTAAGGCATGTCTTAATTGTGCTCATAATAAAGTACCAGCTGGGCCCAAGGAAGGGTATCTTCATCCGATACCCAAAGTGAATAAACCGTTTGATACCTTACATACAGACCACTGTGGCCCATTCCCCATGAGTAGATCCAAAAATTGTTACATACTTTGTATAATTCACGCATTTACAAAGTTTATTTACATTAAAGCTGTGAAAAACGTTAAGACTAGTACTACCGTAAAGGTGTTCAATGAATACTTTTCTCTCTATGCCGTACCGCGACGAATTATTTCAGACCGAGGAACTAGTTTTACCAGTAAAGAATTCGCCGAGTTCTTGAAACAAAGAGGTGTCATGGAGCATGTGTTAAATGCTGTCGCCAGTCCTCGCGCGAATGGACAAATAGAGAGATACAATCGTACGATTGTAGACTCGTTAACAGCCGTTAATCATGATAAACCGGATAATTTATGGGATTTAGCTATACCTCAAGTTCAATGGGCAATAAATAACACTGTTAACAAGACGACAGGTCGCACGCCTGCTGAAGTGCTATTTAGTTTGAGGCCTACTGGGTGTTCAGATGGGGTTATGAATACGGTAGTCGCAGAGTTTGAGCAACCTCAAGACATCGACAAGTTGAGAGAAGAAGTTGCCCAAAATATAGAAAAAAGTCAAAAACAGCAGAAAGAACGTTTTGATAAGTCCCGGAAAAAACCTGAGATATACAAAGTAGGCGATTTAGTACGCGTGGAGAGAGAAGCCCGTGGTGAACCAGGGCAAAGTAAAAAGTTAGTTCAAAAATGCGCTGGCCCGTATAGAATTAGTAAAGTAATAGGTAACGACCGGTACGAAGTGGAAGATACTCCGATCACACGTAAACAAGGTGCTAAAGCTTACAAGGGAACTTATGCGGTAGATAAGTTGCACCCTTGGTTAGTTTTCAGTAACGATGTAATTTCTAGTGATTCAGAGTGAAGACAAAAGTTACATTCAGAGCAATGGATACATGTTAAATAGAGAAAAAAAAAAAGCAAGATGTATGTGAAAACTTATTAGTTTCAGATCTATTGTAAACTTTAATGTTTAGTAAACTTAATTAAAGTTGTGAAGATAACATGAGAAGTAAGAGACTGATGTGAATGTATATTATCCTGCTAAGAATTTTATCTGATTACTTTTGTGATGTGTGAATAGATTAAAAAAAAAAACGCTATAAGTGAATGTGTAATTTAACGTTAAAAAAAAATTGTATGTTATTACCAAAAATACGTAGTCTTAACAATTTATTATTGAGCGAATAAGAGAGTCTTGTGATTTTATAATAAACATGTACTTATCTATGATAATATCTAAAATGAGCCAGAGAATTTAGTGAAATAAGAGAAGTCTATTTTATAATTGTTTTTAATACTGAAGCCTAAGTGAATTTATATTGAAAAGTGTATTTTTGAATGTCTTTGAGAATTTGATATAAAAGAGCGAGTCATTACACAAGTCAGGTAATGATGTGCCAGAGAATTTAGTGATAAGAAAAAAAAATATATAATTGAAATTCAGAAGTCTAAGTGACATGTGAATCAATATTGAAAAGTGAATTTATGAATATCCTTGATTATTTGATATAAAGAGCGAATCATTACAGAAGTTATGTAATGATGATAATTAAGAGTGAGTTATGTATATGTACATACATCTAACATAGTGAGTCATTGTAGGTAATTGCTGCAATGATGTAGTCTATAAGAGTGAGTCGCTGCAGGTATTGAAGGAATGCCTGTAGTGATGTAGTTGAGTATTATTTTATTGTTTTCTATTGTACATTGATTTGTTGTGTATTATGTGAAATGTAGATTATTTCCGTTTAACTGTCAATAACGCAGAGTCGCGTTTTATGTCAGAATTAGCCGAGTATTAGCGTTTATATTTCCTGGACTCATTTCATTCTGTATTATTCCAGACTTGACAAGGAAACACCTTGATATTATTTCTTCTATTTGTTAATAAATTGTATGATTAATACGGTGTACCAACATTAGGTTATATTAATAATGACAGTTCGCTTAAGGCCGCCAAAACATCACTTTTGGCGCGTAAAACGTATATATGTTATCTGTGGAAGGTATATTTTTGTCTGTCAAGCATCTTGTATGGTGAAGAGAGAAGCATTTTCGTAAACGTTACTGATAATAGTGATAACATTGATTAAAAACCTGTCGAGAAGTACTACGTGTTCATATTTCAAGCATCTCACGAATCCCCGGGAAAGGCTCACGAGGTGGGCCTTTCAAGCAGAAGAAAACGAAATGATTGATATATAGGCCATAGGGCCACCCCACCTAGCGTCTTTTGAGCGTGCCGTCTAGTCATGCAGTGCTATGGAAAATGGCGTCGCTGCGCAGTGGCGTCAACGTTGCGTCGAGCAGCAGCCATATTAGAGTTGAGTAGACGCGGACTCTCGGGAGACGCTAGTGTGGGGTGGTTCATACAGGTAGGTCCCCTTAAATAAAAGTGCGCCTCACAATGTAGTGCGAGTAAAATTAACAAATAATCACATGTGTAGATAGAAGATACATGCCGCTGTTAACAGTGAGAACAGTTCATTCCGAGAAACGAATAATATGTTACTAGAATTAGACCAAGAAAGGTCTGCAGCGATTTTGATAGCCCACGCAGTGCAAGTGTTATTTATACGACATAATTTCATAGAAGTTTGACTTTTAAAATAAAACTGGCACTGTGAGGGCTGTCACAATCGCTGCAGACTTAACTTGGTCTAACTCTATATTGTTGATAAAAATTGTAATACAAAGAAAATGGAGCAAGTAGAAGTTTTGTAACTATGTAAAAACTCCCGCTTTGTATTTTTTTGTGTTACAATTTACAATTTCAAAAACGTAGGACTGCGAAACTGTGACCCTTTTATTTACTTGAGCCAAAGATCTATGAAGTGTATAAGATAAATAAAGTCTAAGAACAAAACGTATATCGGAAAATTAAGATAAAATTATGCTCGTAAAGATAGCGCCATGCCATACATATGCAACCTTTGGCCAATACTCGTGTAGATGGCACCGTTTGATATTTAACAATTTTAACACAAATCAGTGAAAGAACAAGGGTCAAAGTCAAATGGTGTTCTCAAAGTTTTAATCCTGTGTCGAAAAATTGGCAGTAAATTTACTGTGACTACAAAATTTACTATGACAATAAGCCTCTATACCTACTCAATTCACTTTAGATTTAAGCTAGTTATTAATTTCGTTTAGTAGTACCACTGTATATATATTGTATGTAAATAAATGATTTTTTTATTCACTTTGCTTGAGCTGATGTAGGCTCTAAAATATAGCCAGTTTTACTTATAAAAACATATCCTATCGTAAAAAACGTGGACTCCGAAATCCGTGTGAAAATGTCAGTTATAACCTTATACCAGAAACCCACCATGGATTACATGCAGCTTGCCGAGTACCCTCCTTATCAGATAACACACGCAAACCATACAAAACTTCCATACCAAGCACTAAACACCAACTGCAAATAGACCTTAACTCTTAGTATTAAGGGTTATTAACGGTCAGGCACTTTGTCAATGATCGTACAGTCGCCAGATATATCAGAGCGGCCGAGCTGCTCAAAAGTATCTGAACACGCACTCTAACGCCTTGACAATAGAGGCGTGTTCAGATATTTGTAAGCACCACGGCCGCTCCGATATATCTGATGGCGACTGTGCTAACGTTCTTCTAATATGATTGATCATTGGTGATCTTTATGTCTTACTCATAAGGTTTATAATTGGTGAAAGTAGATATTGGTAAGTAACTTAGGCCCTTTTTAGAATGCCTGTTGCAATATTAATGTGACATTCAGCGTGCACTTAAATTGCGATATTATAAAGTGCATTTGCGATAAAATGGACGGTTACGGGTTTTAATTATACTTTTGATGAGTTTTGCACCTCGTTGATTCGGTGGAAATACTTCGTTTTGAGTTGAAAACACATTATAGTATTTTTCAAACACGATGAGTAATGTTTACGTACTTACATAGTATAAAAAAAATATTAGTAGGGATTTAAATGTTTGACTAAACAGGTAAGTAGGTAAAAAATGTACATAATATTGTATTTTTCATACAAAGAATACCCACAGACATACAGAGTTTTTATCTTATGGTAATTTACTTTATAATATGGTCAATTACAGTAATATGTATTCGACAAGGACAGAAATACTATAAATAAACAAACAATTAATCATATAAACTTAAAATAAGCGTAAACATCAAACGGACTACTAAATAAATGTAATAAAAACATCTCAAACTCAAACGAAACGTTTCTTATATTATAAAGAATACGACAGATCGTAAATATTTCTAATAGAAATTCTCAATCTATATAATTGGCTATTATTACTCACATTTTAAATTCCTCAAATCGCTATTCCTTATAATTAACCTCTATTACCTGTCTAACAAACTATAAAAAGTCATAACTTACACTTTCTCTGCCTTTTAAAAAGGACTTTACTGCTTTAGCACTACAGTTGTTTTTGGGTTGCTTGGTTTTTTTTCTTCTAATTATGGTGAAGATTTTCATAGACGATGGCTCGGCTTATTTGTTAGAGAACCATAGAGCGTGGAGGAACTGTCAGGTTGAAATGGAAAAGGCAGGCGTTGCGAACCTTTGTTTTTTGCAGATTTTTTTTATACACATTTGGAGGAAATTAAAAAAAGGGTTAAGTGGGCTTTATTAAAATATATCAAACGGCTTATTAAATGGAATTGATCAATAAATTTAAATTAATTAATTACGTTAAAATATAAATTTGTCATCTGCATCGAAATGTATCAACTACAATAGAATTTTGCTGACAACTACCTTGAACTTAATGGACCTTGGACTTGAAAATGGATCACTTTTTATGTAGGTACCTATATTACCTAAGTTACTCTTTTTCATTGTCCTTGAGTATTACCTATCTTTTTCACCCATTTATCCATCAAAATGTTATATACCCAAGCTAACTCTTTTACAGACTCTGCATCAACAAAATGTGGCTGTGTCAATATACATGTCATATTTTCGGAATTTTTCGTTTTTGGAGGCACTTCTGCTGGCGACGTTCTGTCATTGAATTAGATCTAAAGTCAAGCTTAGTTTGACTTTAGATCTAAACCATAAAATACAGTCTGTTATTCTATCCATCAATACTTTTTAAGAAGTCATTTGACTTGGTCCAATTATGTAAGTGTATGGATTCTATAGACAAAATATATAACAGCGGTCCCATGTTGGTATTTCACAAAACAATATATATGGTCAAGCAAATCTTGTCAGTAGAATAAGGCGCGAAATTCAAATTTTCTATGAGAAAATATCCTACATTTTTCAAATTTGCCGCCTTTTTCTACTGACAAGATCTGCTTAACCAACTTTATGTATAACCGCACAAAAACTGACATTTCGAGTTAAAAGTTTAAAAATAACTGCATACCTATACATAATACGTACCCACCTGCCTGCGTGATTAGTATGCGAGGTATGTTACTAATATAAGTCGAAACAGTAACTGGAAATGTCACTGGCACTAGAGTAGATAATATCATGTCATAGCAAGATAACTGCAATTAAATATTGATAATATATAGTTTTGCAGATAAGTGGTTTTAAGTGTCATTTAGGCATCTGCTACTGTTAGAAATTGTATTACTTAAGAATGAACTTGTTGTCAAAAAGCCGCTCCCATACAATTGAATCAATGCTCTAATTTTAAAATGACACGCTTAAATTAAGTAAATGAAACTTGGCATGAACGAAGAAGTTTTGCATGTAAAACTTCTACTCGCTCAAAGGGTCTAGCAGGCTAAGGAAGGAGAAGTGGCCCCTGTGACGAATATCGGATTTTTATAATGTAATTTGTTGGCTATCTTATAATATAGAAACACCTTAAGTTTCAGGCCCCTATCTTGAACCGTCACCGAGATAATGTCAAAAACGTCATTTTATGGACACATTTTTCAAAGTCGTTTTTCTCCCGAACTATATAAGGTAGAGCAATCAAACCAAATCATAGCTACAAAGAATGAGTAGGAGTATAACTCAGATTTTTAAAATATTTAATTCCCTGAAAAAATAATGATTAAAATGTCAGAGAATTTTTTGACAGCTCTTTTCAACAAGTAATTGTAAAGGTACACCTATGGAAAAAATCACATAAACTGCAAATAGTATTAGCTACTACCATGCGAAAAATCAATTCAATATAATTGGTGAAAAAATGTCTACGAAAGTGTTTAGCTATCAAAGGCGTCTTTCATTCTGAAGGAGATTTTCTGTTTAAATGAGGTTTAATTTCGTTGCCTAGCAACAGAGAGTGTTTATTTTGAATTTGACGCATGGCTGTCAAAAAAGGTTACTCAACTGCTGCAACTAAGATAACATTTAATTTTTTTAAGTATGTTGCACCAATTATATTGAATTAATTTTTCGCATGGTAGTAGCTAATACTATTTGCAGTTTATGTGATTTTTTCCGTAGGTGTACCTTTACAATGACTTGTTGAAAAGAGCTGGCAAAAAATTCTCTGACATTTTAATCATTATTTTTTCAGGGAAATAAATATTTAAAAAAATCTGAGTTATACTCCTACTCATTCTTTGTAGCTATGATTTGGTTTGATTGCTCTACCTTATATAGTTCAGGAGAAAAACGACTTTGAAAAATGTGTCCATAAAATGACGTTTTTGACATTATCTCGGTGACGGTTCAAGATAGGGGCCTGAAAGTTAAGGTGTTTCTATATTATAAGATAGCCAATAAATGACATTATAAAAATCCGATATTCGTCACAGGGGCCACTTCTCCTTCCTTAGCCTGCTAGACCCTTTATTTCTATTTCTATTTCTAATAACAAAACTAGTACTAGACATAGATATATATATATTAGGTGGATATTCTTGTCAAATTTCATGTCATTTCAGAATGTCGTTTTAAAAATGAGAGTGGAACTTCGATTGTATGGCGGGGGGTAGGTTGGTCTGATTCTTAAACCACAAATAACCACATGCGCTAGCAAAGTAATGCAATTGCTTATTTATCAATCAATACAATTATATACCTACACTTTCACATTATTTAAAATCAATAAATACAATATCACAATCACAAAATCGATTAGGTAGTTTTTACACCTTTTTGCCACCATGTAACACTGTCGGTGTAATTATTTTCTTATATAAATGAAAGTATATCGCATTAATATACGCGATTGGGTAAAAAGTTGATACAGATGTTTGTTGGTACATTTCTATGAAACAAGACAAGTGATGTGAACGAGGGGAGGGAAAATTATCGACACTATCGTCCTTGACGAAAATTTCCGACATTCTTAAAAAAATGCCGGTAATTTTAGTATTTTTGTACTCATCATCATCACATCAACCCTTTATTGCTCACTGCTGAGCATAGGCCTCTCTTCGAGTACGCCACTTGTCCCGGTCCTGAGCTAATCTCATCCAGAAGTGACCCGCAATCTTCCGAATGTCGTCCACCCAACGAACCAAACGACGCCACGCGCTCCGTTTATCTAATTCGGCATTCTCTTAGTATTTTGGCCCACTTTGCCATCACTTTGCCTAGCAATATATGTTCCAGATACATGATGTCAGTTTTGTACTGATGTCTAAGAAGACAAGGAGGATCTGTATCAATATATTCATGATTAAAATTGTATGTAACTTTTCTAATAATAGGACAAACACTATAACCTTAATAGATATTTAAAAAATTAAAAACCTTTTTATGAAATATCTATGTAAAATTGACATAAATACCTCAAGGTACCCGCGTGACCATTGACCACATAAATAGGCACCTATGCTTATATTTCATTTTAATTTAAGTCTTATTTTAATTCACAAGCACTCCCGAATTTCACACCGTCACAGACTATTTAACAAACATAATCGAAACCAATTTACTAATGCCAATTCGATTCGTAACAAAGTTATAATTGTTAATGTCAACATTCCTCGCAATTAACAGTATTAAGTACGTTTCCGTATAAGTGTAACAACGTAACAAACATACCGAAATAACTAACCCAAACAGCGCAACACTAACCAAAAAACCCACGATTTACGAACGATATAGCCACTAATTAAGAGCTAACCTAAAAACCGTCGCACAAACCGAACCGTTTAGCGAAAAAGTGAAATAAAAAACGTAAACAACGCATATGAACGCAAGAACGCATCGCTAGGCGAAAAAAGTGTCAAAAAAATATTATAAAAAAGTAGAGTGGTGCGCCCCTGACTTGAAAAAGTGTGCGGAATGGAAATTATACGGTGATGTGAAAAACGGGGGGAAGAAACTGGCGTGGGCTGTGGGATGCGCGCACGCAAGCCGGCGCGGTGCGCGACTAGTGTGGAGGCGGCTTTGATATTAAACACTTATGAATTTACGTATAAATGGCTCTTTAAGAAGAGTAAACAAATATATATTCGGACTTATTTATGTTAAAACACGATTGAGAAAGTTGCAAGCGCATTTTTTTATTTACTGCCGTTTTTTAGTCAGATATTGAAGAAATTTGGTAAGTCTGAATAGCTTCTCATTCTGGGCGCAATAAATACAAAATACCACCTTGGGACTTAAAAATTTTAGGTATATGTACATATAATTTTCTGTCGAGTTACGAAATCGTAACTCAGAGGAAGATTTTGTAGGACATACGGTGAAAAGCTTATATATTGTACAAAATAGGAAAATGAGTAAAAAATTAAATCGATAAAAATATAAATAATACAATAACGGGGTAATCTCATGAATCACGCGCTCGCGAACGTCTGTCTGCTACAATCTAATTTTGGATATTTTGGTATTAAATTACCGTCATAGACAATTTTCTTATAAAATCTGCTGAAATTTTAGTAAGTGTGATAATTTCGATAAATTACCGCCGGCGTAAGTTCACCGATGTGAACAACATGTAAGAAGCCGTCTCCATAGTTAGTTGCCCCTGCGCCCGCGCGGACCCGCCCGGTGCATCTCGATCTATTCCACTACCAACGCACTTGCACTTCAGGGTACACTGATATATATATACTAGTAGGTACATACGTGGAAATATTCTTGGTGTCGTTCATGATTGATTGGATTCTTTGGAAAGTTATATCCTTCCCGGCGAATGAAAAATAATTCATAATTAAATTTACAAGACGTCGGATACGTCATTACCAAATTTAAAATGGAGATGGGCGGGACATGTTGCCAGGCAGAGTGATGGCAGGTAGGCCAAAATGTTAACGGAATGGTGGCCGACTTTGGAACGCGTACATCGTGCCTCGTACGTCGGGCTACGCTCGACTCTTTTAGTATGAGGGCGCTGAAGGCGCCCGGCTTTGGAACGCGTACATCATGCCTCGTACGTCGGGCTTCGCCAGACTCTTTTAGTATGAGGGCGCCGAAGGCGCCCGGCTTTGGAACGCGTACATCGTGCCTCGTACGTCGGGCTACGCCCGACTCTTTTAGTATGAGGGTGCCGAAGGCGCCCGGCTTTGGACCGCGTACAGCGCGCCACGTCATCGGGCTACGCCTGACCCTTTTAGTGTCGCCTTTTGGACCGAGTGGCCGCTTACAGACGAAAGGAGTGCCTGGCGTCCGTTGGCTCGTTGGGTGGACGGCATTCGGAAGATTGCGGGTCACTTCTGGATGCGATTGACTCAGGACCGTAATAAGTAGCGTACTCCAAGGGAGTAATAAAAGGCTGATATGATGATGATGAATTAAATTTATTCGCATTGCAATAATGCAATCGTTCATTATGAAATAGACCTACCTACTTAGGTAGGTACCTAATCATCGGCAGGGTACCTCGTTGGCGAAACTATGCAGCGACGCGATTTTCCATAGCCCTGACTGTTGTTAGTTGACTTAGTTTATTGAAGTGACAACATACATCAATGGAATACATAATGTGTAAAAGAAGTATAAATTCAAAATTGTGATTAGCCAGTTATTACAACACTCCCCCGTAATCAAAATAAACCTATACCTTTCACACAATTCTGATGCTTTGTACGAGCTAATGGCTTAGTTAGCACATCAGCCCACATCTCCAAGGTAGGAGTGTAAATGACATTAACAATATTGTCATTTAATAAATCACGTATGAAGTAGAATCTGTATCTATGTGCTTGGTTCTGTTATGGTGGACTGGATTCAGTGCCAGTTTTTGAGCAGACTGTGAATCATTATAAATTGGTATAGTTGTCAACTTACCAGTAAGTTCAAAGATCAACCGCCTCAGAAACACAGCATCCTTCGCCGCACTCGATAAGCTCATAAATTCCGCTTCACTTGATGAAAGGGCTATGGGGGACTGCTTCTTACTCTCCTAAGAGATAGCGCCACCGGCCATGGTGAAGAAAAATCCTGTGTAGGAACGACGGTCTACAGGACAGTTGGCCCAATCTGCATCTGCATAACCATGTAGACATCCACCGCCTTTCCTATAAATAATGCCCAAATCGATAGTGCCTTTTAAATATTGCAACACTCGCTTTGCGGCAATCCAATGACTTTTGTCATATTTAGTGTTAAATTGACTTAAATACGATGTCGCATGAGCGATGTCTGGTCTCGTATTCACAGCCAAAAACATCAGTGACCCAATTAATTGCTGATAAGGATATAACGAAGAATTGTTTACATTACCATCTTCACACGGCAACAACTTTTTTGCTTCCAATGGCGTAGGTGCAGACTTGCAATCCGACATATTAAACTTTCGCAACAAATCCTTAATGTAAGTTTCTTGAGATAATTTAATCTCATTAGGTTTGCAACTAATATTCAAACCTAAATAATAGCTCAACGGGCCTAACACTTAAGCTAAAATAATTCTTTAAGTCAATTATGACGTTGTCTAACGTTTTATTTTCTCTATAGAATATGACAATGTCATCGACATGGAAGGCGAGTATTATAGACTCGGTACCAACCTTCTTAGTATAAACGCATGCTTCAGAAGGAGTTTGGTTAAAACCTAAACGATTTAAAATTTCAGTAAATTTTTTAAACCATGCCCTCGGTGCTTGTTTGAGGCCATAAAGCGAACGCTTTAGTAGGCATACTTTACCTTCTTGTCCATGTTTAGCAAATCCCTCTGGCTGACTCATATACACCTCTTCCTCTAAATCTCCGTTTAAAAACGCCGTGTCCACGTCTAAATGATGCATCTTCATACCTTTTTCAGCAGCCAACGCGAAAAGCATGCGCAGTGAAGAATTACGAACTACTGGAGAGAAAGTTTCAGAATAATCAACACCATAAGTTTGATTAAAGCCTTTGGCTACAAGCCTTGCTTTATATTTAATTACGTCACCATGTGCATTTTTCTTCAGCTTATAGACCCATTTGCAAGGTATGACCTTTTTATCTGGTCTGTTAACGAGAACCCACGTTTCTTTCTCAAGGAGTGATTGGTATTCATCTTGCATAGCTCGATACCACATATCTCTATCTTCTGCATTCATAGCCTGTGTATAGCTTGTAGGTTCATTCATCATATTAAGGGATGAAGACTGCATGCATACACAATTGGCGGCAGGTTTCTCGGCCTCAAATTATACCTTGGTTCCACAGCTTCAGTATCATACTCTTCATCTTCTGATGAATGTGCAGAATCATTCTCAATTTGTTCAACTTCATTAGTAGCGTTGTACCACGGTTCTGCAACTTTAGAGTCAGAGACAAAATTTTCTGATACACGTGCAATATCTGGATGATTATGTTCTTCATCGGTGACAGTACTTACATGAGGTTCATTTGAACTATTTGACGAGTTCACTTCTGAACTTAGGAGAAGAGGTATAGGTGTTGGTTCATCTAAATCAACACCAGACTTACTATCTTTACCTTTTAAATCCCGAAAATGGTTTTCAAAGAAAGTTACGTCTCTGCTTTTCACAATTTATCTGGGATATCTAACGTCCCTAAAATAATAGCTACGTGGATCTTCTGAATATCCGACGAAAATGTGTTCAGACGCTTTCATGTCCAGTTTCTTCCGATGACATTCGGGGACCTGAATAAAAGCTCTACATCCAAAAACGCGTAGATGAGACAAATTTGGTATCTTACCATACCACTTCTCGTACGCCGTCTTCCCTTCGAGAGCACGATGGGGTGATCTATTTTTGAGATACACTGCCGTCTCTACAGCATCTTGCCAATAGGCCTGAGAAAGAGAGCTTTCAGAAAGCATTGATCTGGCTTTCTCTACAATAGAACGATTCGTTCTCTCTGCAACCGAGTTTTGCTGCGGGCTATACGGAACTGTAGTTAGGTGTCGAATTCCTTGACTTTGTAAGTAGTTCGAAAATTCACCATTAACATATTCTTTTCCATTGTCACTCTTCAGTGTCTTGATTTTGGCTCCAGTTTCCCGCTCCACTGATAACTGGAAAATGCAAAACTTATTCTTTACTTCAGCTTTTGAAGAAATAAAGAACACAAAAGTCATACGAGAAAAATCGTCTATAAAAAATAAAATATATTTATTGCCTTGAAATGAGGTTTCAGGCAGGGGACCACAGACATCTGAATGAATAAGTTCCAAAACTGAGGTTGGCTTTTTGTGTGAAACCTTTTTAAAGGGTTTTCGACTTTGCTTACCTTCGATGCAGGAAAAACATGGTTCCTTGTCTACCGCTGAGTAGTCGACGCCTACTGCATGACCCTTCTTTAGCTGATCCATTCCAATGCGGCACAGGTGACCTAAACGTCTATGCCAAAGCTTAAAGCTAGAAACATCGGAGTGTGTCTCAAATGCGGATAATTGACGAGGTGGGTTGACTGTACAGTCTAAAGAATACAGTCCACCACAAACAGAACCATGTAAAATTACATCACCTTTACAGGAAAAAGCATCAGAATCATAAAAGTTACAACCAGTTTTATCAAAAACTATGCTAAAGCCTTTATCAACCGACTTCTTGACTGAAATAAGATTAGACTTCAAGTTCGGTACGTAAACCACATCCGTGATCTTCTTTATATCAGTATTGTGACCGCTACTGGTAATAGAAATATCTCCAACGCCTGTGCTGGGTAATACTTCACCATTTGCAATGGTCACGGTCCCAGTTGAAGAACCTCTTACGTTTTCCAACCAATCTACTCTTGACGACATATGTGCTGAAGCACCAGAATCAATAAAGAATTTATCATCCTGAAAGCCGTCATTAACATTCAGCGCACATAGAGAATTCTTAAAATTAACCGGTTTTCTCTTCTTATCCTTCTTATGGGGACAATCTGGCCGCTTATGTCCTGGCTCCATGCAATCATAACAGACTACCGGCTTCTTTTGATTCGATTGAGGCTTGATCGGGTTCATTCGGGTTCGAAAAGCAGTACTAGGGTTATCTAAGGCTGGCTTATTCAATTCATTCAATAATTTCGTCTTAATAAGGTCTACAGTAATGTCTATATTCGAGTTTTCTAAAGCCATTACTAAAGGTGCATATTGAGGACTTAAGCCTCCAAGAAGGATTGCAGCTATTGAAGCATCTTCTATAGTTTTGCCTATATCGGCTAAATCTTGCACAGTTGACATGACAGCATTTATGTAAGTCTCTATATTAGAGTCAAAATCATCAAGGCAGTACCTGTACAGCTTCCGTTCGAGGCTTATACGTCGCCCTAAGCCTTTGTCCTCGTAAGCGGACGCCAGGGCATCCCAAGCTTCTTTGGCTGTCTTACATGACCTTACATGGGTAATAGCCATACCATCTACAGTGAGACATATTTTTGATAACGCCTTTTGATCGTTACGCAACTTCTTCTCAGCTGAGATATTGTTACCTTCAGGGTATCCGATGACGGTCTCCCATAAATCTTCATGTATGAGGTACATACGAATTTTGAACTTCCATGATGAATATCCCTCTCTGTTTATAAGTGGTTTTATTGCACTAAGAGAATTATTTGACATGATTACAGCTGTTCCAATGTCACAACAGAAAATATCGGAAAACTTGTGAACTGTTAAATCTTCACGGATTTTCACAAAACATACACGCACATATTGGAAAGACTTGCCGATTCACTTTTTATGCTAGAATATGCAGTTTTTAAACGTGTAAATCTATTTAAAATATAAATTCGTGCTGATAACGTATGTTGTTAGTTGACTTAGTTTATTGAAGTGACAACATACATCAATGGAATACATAATGTGTAAAAGAAGTATAAATTCAAAATTGTGATTAGCCAGTTATTACAACACTGACAAATCGCCGACGCTCAAAAAAGACGCTAGTGTGCTGGGTTCTCTCTAAAGATGAGTATCATATATATAAAATTGAAAAACCAGAACGGGATAAAAAACGAGGGAAGAAGCGAGATGGCGCCTTACAAATTTCTAAAAAAGTTTTTGACACGTTTCTCGAATACGACGCACGTATGATAAGAAAAACCTATTCAAATCAATTATCTACATATGGGAATAGAACTAGACCATAAAAACTATCGCTTCCGATGCGTATTTAATTTACAATAAGGAAAAGAAATTTTCATAACAATCTTCATCGGCCATTTCTCGGCAACTCTCGGTTGCTTTCGTTTGGCGGTGCTACAGATTAGACCAAATAATCCGTAAGTTAAAGTAAACTAAATTATGTTTGTCATGTTGGTATTTCTGAGTTTTTTTTACACGAAGTAAAATAAAAAGTGCTGCCAACCTCAACCTTAGTCTATAGAGCCCATACGAGTGATTTATGTCATATATGACTTATCATTCCTATCAATCAAAGTAATTACTAGAGTCTGGCTACTGAAATTTTACCCAAATGTTTGGCGGGAAATTCAAAAAATCTTGGGCTGGTCACACTTTGTGTAGTAGGAATTATAGTTTTGATACTAGAAAATATTTTTGATTTTCTGTGCACACGTAAGGTACCTAAGGATATAAGTAAGTTGAATATACGTAGACGTGCACTCAAAGACAGCTCACATCATTTCTACAACTATGTAAAGTACAGTCAACGAGAAACACATATGCTTACACTTTCTCACCATATACCATTGTCACAAGGCGAAAAATGAAATGTAGTGTAAATAAGACCTAGTTCGATAATACCGTAATATTAATCCATCACCAAAAAATTTAAATAAGTACGAGTACATACTATGCCAAATTTCAACTCAAGGTCAAGTTCAACTTACTAGTCTTACTACATTTGCATTTTTCTTGCTTGCTTGGTTTGCTTACAGAAAAGACAGACGGCCAATAGGTAGGTATTTAAAACTACTAAGTTACAATTAATAATTTTGACTAAGATGAATATTTACACATTTAACTAACCATGACTAAGGGTCGGTTGCACCAAACCGTCTGTCACCGTTAAAGCGTTCACTAAATGTATTTGTATGACATGTTTCGAAACGTTAACGTTTATTTTATATTTTTATATCAACTTTAACTACTGACCAGTCACTCCCCAGATTTCTTCTAAATATTGGTTTTCAGTAAATAACTCCTTACGTTTTGATTTTGTTGATATTTTCCAGAATTTCTAATTTAACCGTTTCTTTACACACTTGTCCTGTTTATGAGATTCAGGCATTAATAAATTTACGTACTTAATCAAACTTATAGGCAAATTTTAGAACTAGTAACTAGTACCTACTTAAAGTATCAAAATATTAGAGCACCAACCTACTAAATTGCTTACGACTTGTAAACATTGCAGTTTTTCTTTATATAACGCTTCTTGGCGACTGCGTACATTACCGTAATTGTTTGCGAGTTTAAATAATAGGTTCCGGACCTCACTCGGTATAGTCATTATTAATATTTTTTCAAATAAACCGCTTATATACCGCGAACAATTTGAATGGATGACATAAATTGACAACAGACTTTTAGCTTTTTTAAAAATCATAGACAATTGGTGATACCACAAGGAAATATCAGTCAACAAAATTTGGCTAGCCAGACTCTATATTATTATTATCAATTTGTATTTTGTTGTTTTAAATTTATTTTTGAGTTATATTATTCAGATTGACTTTCACGGCTTCGGCAAACATTGCCATTCGTCCGGGAAACGGGCTAAGAATGCTGAGATGGGCCAAAAATACAAAGTTGATAGTAAGTTATGTAGGTAGATTAAAGTGCATGTTCAGATGTTATTGAGCGACCTGATCAAAATAAGCAAATGTACAGTCAGCAGTCGGCCAAATATCGTAATATAATTTTGTTGCCATAGAAATAAGGATGTGGTCCGATATAGTGGCGAAATATTGAGAGACAAAAGCGGCTACATTCAGTGGTGGCTCGGACACTTAGAGAGAATGGGAGGATCGTGCCGTGAAGAGAGCGCAGGTACTTGGGACAACAAAATGGGAGACGCCCGAGTGGACGTCCTAGGTACCGCTGAAACGACGTAGTTGCTCAAGACCTGCTCAACCTCGGCCATGGCGACTGGCGAGAGCTATCGCAAGACCGAGAGGACTAGACTACCTATGTTTGTATGAAAAGGCGATTTAAGGGCGGTGGTCGTCCATATTCGTCTTAAGGCGAAAATTAATCTAATGAACGTTTTTGCAACTAGGCTTATAAGAACAAATAATAATTTTATCTTGAAACAAGTTTTAAATAAATACGTGTAGATGAAAAAATACAATCTTCCCTTTTATCAAATCACATAATTTTTTGACAAATTTGCGAATTGAGTTATCCAAATAACGGCTACAAATAAGAAATCCCTATCACAGTTTTAAACCATGGCAGGGTTGAATACATAATAATGTCGGTATTTAACTAAACATAAGACGAACTCTTTATTTCATTTACGCGAGCGGAGCTGCGGGCCCGTCTAGTATTTTCATAAGATTCATAGAGTTATCTAGGTAAAATCTACGGCAGTGTGTTATGGGAAACACATCACGTAAGTATGTAGGTATATATAAATAGGTATTTGTAAAATTTTTAGGTTATGAATGTTATGATAGGTAATTAATTAATTACATGTTTTGGGTCGATGTACATTGCTGCTGTTATTAGCGCAATAACTGCCCTACTTCACTTTGCTGTACATTATAATAGTATAATATACTTTGCTTGACACACTATAAATCCTAAATTCGAATTAAAAACATCTTACAATACTTTAAAAAAACGCTTTCAAAAATCGCAATTTTTATTCAAAACTCCTACACGGCTGTTACCTGAAATTGAAAATAATCAATTATTGTGTAAACTGACGAAGTTTTTAAAGTACCTACTGTGCAATGTTGAATGCAGCCTAGAGCCACCTATAAAACACATTCAAAAACATTTAGCAAAATAATAATTCCCAACGTTCCTACTCGAATACAAGCGCCATCTAATTTTACTACTCTGAACTAAATACTCCCTTAGAACGCAATGTCCAACTCAATCTGTCGCGCTTACATTAATACGAAGAAGTTTGGAAGAATATCAGTAGATAGCGCTGAAACCCGGCCACCTGTAGTACCGTTGGAAGCTGTGTCGTAATATTCTACTAGATGGCAGTGTTCGTCATAGGGTAATTGCATATTATTATTTTATTGTATTTAAAAAAGGATTTATTGACTAATCAAATTGTAAATTACTTTTATATTGAACACAATATCATATTACTTCTTTCAAGATACTATTTAAGACAAAAAAAGATACTTAAAATATTAAGAAAATCACAATTTATTTCCGAGTTAAATTCTTTTAAATTTATTAAGTATCGCTGTTATATATTGATCAAAAAACAAGTGTAATATGTTGAACATAAAGGAATATATTTATAAATAAGGTATCGCAAGCGAAACTATTTCGTACTGTTTAAAAACAAGTATAATTTACACACATAGTTTGACTACTCGTTTATAGATGGCGCTTCTTGTCCTTAGTCTTATTGGGGTAACTTTGATACGACGGAATCACTTTCTAATTAGAATATTTTCTTATTTAGTTATTTAGTAATTGAACAAAATGTATACTGCCGGATTTAAATGGTTGATGTATAAATATGAAATAATGATGTCATCGTCTTCCTCGCGTTATCCCGGCCTTAGCCTCGGCTCATGGGCGCCTGGGATCCGTTGGCAATAATTCCGAGAATTGGCATAGATAGATAGGTACTAGTTTTTACGAAAGCGACTGCCATCTGACTTTCTAACCCAGGGGTAAACTAGACCTTATTGGGATTAGTCAGTCCGGTTTCCTCACGATGTGTTCCTGCACCGAAAAGCCATTGGTAAATATCAAATTATACATAAGTTCCGTAAAACTCATTGGTACGAGCCGGGGTTTGAATCTGCGACCTCCGGATTGAAAGACGCATGGTCTTACCGCTAGGCCACCAGCGCTCTTCGAAATATAAATAAGTATTTGTAATTAGGTAGGAAGGTACAAAGAAATTAGAGCGAGTAGAAATTTTGTATTAAAAACTTCTATTTTATTAGCTATTTTCTTTTATGTTACGTAAATGTTCATGCCAAGTTTCATGTTATTTGTAATTTCGATTGTATGGCGGCGGCTACGTTCGTGTGACTCGTAAAATGTTTACAGTCCGTCTAGGCTAACAGATTTGAACAGGACAAAGTGAGGGCGTGTTATTATAAACGTCATATTCTCATAGAAATTCCACATTAATTATGAAATTGTCACACTTTGTCATGATTATGACGTGGAGAATATGGGTCGTAGCCGTAGTACAAAGTTGTAGTATGATAATTTGGGTCTACAATAGTTAATAATATCCGGGAGACCGAGCTTTGCTCGGAAAACATATTATAAAAACTCAAAAATCGATTGATCTCCCCTGAAAACCCCCATATACTTAGCAAATTTCATCGAAATCGTTAGAGCCGTTTCCGTGTTACCCGAAACATATTAATAAACAAGAATTGCTCGTTTAAAGGTATTAGATAAATACATTAGATAGATAGATTTATGCCATGGTGTGCGCTGTCATTGTCATCACCTCTTACTTTCCCCTAACTCTCTATATCAAGCGAATCTTCTTCTTCTTCTTCTTCTTCCTCGGATCATTGCCGAGGATCGCGACTATGTATGCTACGTCTCCACAGTGAACGATCATAGGCCATAGGGTCACGCACTGCATCAAGCGAATAGGTGCACTTAAAGGTAAAAACAAACTCCAATATGAATCATCATTTTTATTTTTTAAAATAATTATAGCTAACCGTTTCGGCAATAATAGTTACTATTATCAATTCAATGACACAATAAGCATTTTCCGTTGTTAAAAATAATAATTCCACAATAAAAATAATATAAAGGGTTAGTTTGTTCATAAAGGTAATTATCTGTTTAAAAATATAAGCTTAACATAAGTCAACACTAAACTTAACTAAATACATAGCAGTTCGTTATTGACTAATCAATCGAGTACAAATACAAAAAAATAACTTTTATAAAAAATATAATTCAATAAACACGTTACAGTTCAACGCTACAAATAACTAACTAAAAAAAACATGGCATCGTTTTTTATATTAAATATGAACTTAAAATACGCTATACATCAAAATACAACTAAAACAATTCTGTCGCGATGAGTCTAATCGAATTGTATGTATGTATGTGTGTTTGCCTAAACATCGATAAGGTACAATTATAGTATCATCACATCACATCCCTAATGTTATTTACATTCTTTTTTTAATTTTAACATGCCAAATACGAATTTTGACTTCTACATTTAATTCTAAACTCTAATTAAATGGAATTTTACAAATTACGCCGAAATACTTTTAATTTTGACCATATACATTCAGCATTTCCAATAATCGATCACTATACAATTTTTATAATCCAAATAGTGTACCGTACTTTATGATACTAATATTTTTTGTTAGTTTCCAAAAGAGTTTCATTTTTATAATTCGCAATCACGACATTTTTGAATTACAGAGTCCAACGCGATTCATAGCTGCCATTTTATATTTTACTATTTTGACAACTGTATAAATGTCACGCTAATGACAGCAATAATAGAAAGAATAACGTTGGATGTACTGTAATATAGTTATAGATTTAAATCCCGTTAAAAGTAAACGGGACGTCAAGAAAATAAGACTAGAATTCACCAATTTAAAGGGACAAATACAATAACTTGATTGTAAATACAAAAATAGTTGTAAATACAAATGTTTGTAAATAACAGTTGTACAACGCAAATGCCTGTTGTGGCATCGATCGGCTAGTGTTACAGACGAAATATGCGCTGTCAGTTGTTTTAGAACATTCCAAATTCGAAATTCAAACTGATTTCGATTGTAAATTTGGTTGTTACAAAACAGTTGTAACATTTGTTTATAGAACATTATTTAAATTCTAATATTGTCAAAATTGTGATTTTCGTACTGTTTAATAGTAATTTTTACCTAAAAATGGATATGACGCCGGCCTGGTGCCCCGAGAAAACACCGATACAGAGTATATTAACTATTATGACATGTAAGCACATTGAAGTACACAGATTTTTTTGTATTTATGTTTTTTTATTCGTTGTTCACTACTCTCAAACACATAGCATAGAGAAAGCTTTATTATTTTTAATTTGTCATGGACTTACTCTATGCTATACAGCGGGCCCATTTATAAAAGATATTTGTAAGCCAATTTAAATGTTTCTTTATAACTGAGCCCTGGAATTACATTACATTAATTACGCTAACTTACAATATAAGGTAATAACTATTATGTGAGTTTAAATTGAAAACCTGGCTATCCTGTCTATATCTTAAAAATACGATTAATAATTGTATATTTGGCTAAATATTTTAAAACAAGCTCAAATACAAAACGTAAACGACGAAGCTTTAAATTAAGAACTTTAACAGTCAATAAGGATGTGTAAGTTAAAACAACAGCAATCCATAGTGAAAACTCAACAACTAATATTTTCAATCGCGCAAAAAAAATATTTATCCGCGCAATTGATAATATTTTTCTTAATTCGAAATAAAAAATGTAATGTAATCGCTGGATGTAGTTGCGATTCAGTCGAATTATAATTATAAGCCGCATTCTTATGAAACTGCCGATTGAGAAGAATTTATAACAAACTTCTCAGTAAATTCATTTTTCGTGGCAATTTTAAACCATAAAGAAAACGCTAGCTTTAAAATTATCAACGAATTCTCCTAGTAACATAACGATAACATAATATTTAATAGCCAATAAAACTAGAACATTTAGGCGTCTTATCCATTTTTCTATAAAAATTGAACCAACAGCGCATTAAGTGAATCAAACAGGTGGAGTTACTTGCTTGCATCCAAGGTTCATATCAAACAAAACCAGGTCTATTGACACTAAAAGACGGGGCCGTGGAGAAATCAACCAATTGAAATTCAATTGATTCAGAAAAGGAATTCAATTACTGAAAAAAATCAATTGATTCCCCCTACGACCGGTCCAGCGACGCAAGTAAATCGCTCATTTAGGCTTTATTAATAGTATTAAATGTACACAGCTTAACTACGGAAATTTGTCTGTAAAATAAATGTAGAAAAAAATTTCACTCCATATTTTTCAATTTCAACATTAAAAAATTTCTTCGTCGATAACTTAAAACAACTTGCAGCCACGATCTGATATAACTATTCCTTCGATGATCACAGATTGAAGCCTGGACCCCGCGCGATCATCCAGACACTAATCCAAAAACTTACGTTAATACTCCATTAGATTAGAAAATACATGCGTATATTTTTACACAAATATTTTTACATTAATCGCACGGAATCCGAGGCTTATACGTTTGAACACTTTCATGGAAACGTAACTTTTGATATAATATTCTAAATGTAGGATTCACGGTCCGTGCTTACATAGTCCGTTTGTTTGTACAACTCGCGTTCAGTTCCCTAACACGATGGTTTATTAATTATAACTTTAAAAATACCCAAACGTCCATAAATTTTTCCTTCTACTACGATCTAAATTTAAAACAATACCTTTTATACATTATTCATAGGAACTTCATTTGTTGTTATATTAAATTTATTTTATATATTAATTTATGAGAACATTTTTACATAAATAGCGATCCGTTCACGATTTTTATTGTATGTATCGAAAAAATGTTCGGTTGCTTTTTATATCAGTCGAAATTGTTTTTTTTTTCAATTGTGTATTCACGTTTCCTAGAAAATTGATTATACCGGTAACCGCTCGTCTCGATGTAACTGGCCATATCTCCCCAAAGAAATACTTAAAAAATGTGCCGAAAAGTGTTGTATTTAAAATGAATAAAATTCTTAATGAAACGAATAGTTCAATTAAAAACTCCCATCCACCAACCAAACGTCACGACAAAAATTATAAACGATTTTTTGGGCTATTGCATTGTGTTTTTGTTCACTATTTACATTGATACTCCGCTAGATGTCGCCGCACGGCAGTGTGCGACTACCCACAACGGATATACCAATATTAATTCAAGAATGAAATAATTACGTACATTAAAATCAGCTTACTATACCTTACCTATGTTACGATTATACGTAGATAAACTATTCTGTGTGGACAAACTCGATGACCTCCAATTTGTACGCACAGAATGTTACTTATTTATAATACATGATGATAATATTAAAAGAATTATATTCGGCAACACTTGACATTCTCATAGTCGGACCGGGATCTAACCACTTTTCAATTGGATCCGAAATTGTTTTTTCTTTCGAATTGAATTGAAAAGTGGTCATTTTCGGGTCTGGTTTGATTCTAAATCTACTGCAGCGACAACATGGAGCAACTAGATGCTTCGGGTTATTGTGACGAAGCTGACGCTTCAAAAAGTATTGTTTATTGTTAAAATGATTCACTGGGCTATTGTGATTCATTTAAATGTGTTAAAAGTAAAATTAAAAATGTAAATAATGGGCTCATACTTCAACATCCGATGTTGATAAGAATGTCTCGTGTCTTTGTCTTTTTAAGGTTATATTATGTCGAAGACAGATGGACCTTTAACGGATCTTCGACTGTCTGTCTGTTCGGTTAAATCTGTCAAACTGACAAACTGTCTATTCAGTGAAAAATCGCTATTTTATCTATTCGTACAATTTCATTTTAAGTATTTACAAAAAAAGAATAAGTAACGGCAGTCTTCTGAAAAATAATAGTTGGTATTTTTTATTTACAACTCTACAAAATAATTTGTAAATAATTATATTTTTTGTTCAAATAATAATCGCTTTAATTAAAATAAAATATTACTTTTTTCGAAACGAAAGACGTAACGTGGCTATAGTATATACATTATTATATCTAATATGGCATTTAATAATAATAAAATTAACATTTCACGCCGAAGAAAGACAGTTTCAAGTGTTCGAAAATAGTAAAATAAATTCTCCAATTTCATATAGATTTTTTGTGCGTTCAAAACGTGACTAGCATAGCATTATTGCGTGAAAAGACAAGAATAATCATAACAAATTTCAATATCACCTAAATAATATATTTGTAAAAATATCTTAATATGGAAAACTTTAAACGAAAACTAATTATTGCAAAGTCGCTAAATGCGATAAACGTGCGAAAACAGTTTGGCACATCCCAAAGTTTGTACTAAGCTAAGAAACACCGCTCCGTGCTAAAGCTAATAAAAATAAATATATCATTTAAATAATAACGCGTAAAACAAATAAATATTGAAGATTGCACAGAATATTATTTCTCGTATCTATTTCTAATTTTATTTCTTGCAGCGAGTTTGTGTTCCATATTTGTTCAATCATTTTCATTTAGTTTATTTACAATAACATCGCTAGTTCCCTATTTACAACAGTTAGTTCTATCTAGGCTTACGTACCATTATTGTTATGCGACTTCTTTATAACGAATGTATAATTTGCAATCGGAACCAAAGAAACAATTTTAACGTCGCAAAATTAACTAATCAGAAGCGATTACGCCCTGAAACCAAACACTGAAACGATTAATTTTAACTAGAACGAAATCGCCTCAGATTAGTAGTAGCTGAAATTTCATGGCTGAGGATTTTGCTGGAGGTGGACAGCTTGCTGCGCGGCTTGCTGGGCCGCTTGAGCCTGGGCTTGTGCTTGGGCTTGCGCTTGCTGCTGCATCTGCTGTTGCTGGACGGCTTGCTGGGCCGCTTGTTGAGCCGCTTGCGCCGCTTGAGCTACTTGTTGAGCGGCCTGCTGCGCGGCCGCTTGCTGGGCGGCCACTGCCTGCTGAGCGGCCTGTTGAGCAGCGGCCTGCTGCGCGGCTTGTTGAGCGGCCGCCTGTTGAGCGGCGACCTGCTGCGCTGCCTGCTGAGCCACCGCCGGCGACGGCAAATTAAACCCTAGCATCCTTGGATCGTGCAACCGCAGCGCCTGCTCTAATCTCTGCTCCTGTGCGATTCTGAAAGCCTCAACTAACTCTGGCGACAACTGTCCACTGGCATCGTTAGGCGGAGTAATCTGCGGAGGAAATCCTCCATTATGTCTTAACGGACTTGGAGCTTCGTTCCCATGGGCCGCAGCGGCTTGAGATACTGCGAGTCTTAGTGCTTCGGCTTGACTTCTAAGTAATGCTTCAGCTTGTTGGATTCTTAATGCGGCTTCATTAGGTGCTGGAGGGGTTTCCGCAGGCGGTTGCGCTGGTGGTTCTCTAGCTAATTGCTGTCTCATGGCTGATACTAGATTGGCTGCAGCGACTTGTACAGCGTTCGCACCTTCGCCAGGTTGAGCCATCATGTTTGCGGCGGCGGCAGCGATTGCGGCAACTCTTTCGTCGCCGTACGCTTGGTGTCCATTGCTGGCGGAGCGGAGTAGGTCTGTGAGCTTGTTGACAGCTGCTCCTCCATCTGAGCCGGCTGAGGAGGAGAGTCTGCCGTTGGAGGAGGAGTCGGAGTGCGCTGGGGATGGAGGGGCGAGGTTGAGGAGCCCTGAGCCTCCCGCGGAGGACACGGCGGCGAGGAGGTCGCGCTCGCGGCGCTCGGCGGCGGCGCGGGACAGCACGTACTGCGCCGCGAACTGGTGCTTAGGCTCCATTCGCATGTGTTCCATATGGGACAGGAGACCTGGAACATGCAGTGTCGTGTAAGATTTCTGAAGTACGAATTGAAGAAACGAATCTTATGGGCACTCTTGTGTAGTGAACAGACTTAAGAGACCTAGCGTTAGTGGATAAACCTAAAATCACATCTATTACCTACTTGATTTTCATTTAACTAATATAAAGAGAAAGAGAAATAAAATATTTAATGTAGTATATTTTCTTAATGTAAAAGGCCTAACTGATTTGGCGTTGTAAATAAAGTCTTATAATGATTTAAATTCACAAAGCAAATATGAGTAGGCAAATAAATGTATGTGTAACGGTAAATTATACAATAAAGGTTATTTGTATATGTAACATTAGGTAAATATAAATTATCATTAAAAACCAAACCGTGGTGTCAAAATAGGGAAATCGAGAATAAAATAACACGTAGGTAGTAACAAAATTTAATTTACCTATAAAAATATTTATTGGAGGTTCATAAAGTAGGAAGTTAAAATTGCCATTACTATTTATAATTATGACACGATCCTTAATAACCATAAATCATATTGAAGCCAATTAAAATGTTAAATAGATGCGCAATTAAAATGTGTTTCAAATGCCTTATGATATATAATTTGTGGGTTGTAAGCTGTAATATAATTTTATAACATGTTTTATCACATTTGGCTCGTTTGAAACGTGAGAAGATATTGAAAACAACAAATAATAATTACTACTCTTTAGGGATAAAGCTGTATTTATGTGACACCTTGTGACACTGTTTATGTAATACAAACTATGGAATTAGATCAGAACATAATATCCACATCCTTCAATCAGAGTAAAAAGAGTTGTCATGCCAAGTGTCACAGTACGTACCTATTAAAGACCTATTTTTTTCCTATGAAAAAGTGTGACAAGAGGAGAGGGGGTCTAAAAAAATCAAAATTTTGTGTGAAGTTATTGATTGATGCTCTCCTGACCGATTTCGGCCACAGCGACTTTGTGCTCTGCAGTAGGCAAAATCTTATTGTAGCCTAAAATAACACTTACCACTTTCATGCGTAAACACGGCCTGGCATACAGAACATGGCCACATCCTCAAACTGCTGGTCAGCTGCGTCTCCGGATGGCAGGCGAGGTGCTTCCTCAACGAACCCTCGTTCACATAGTGCTTCCCGCACACCGGGCACGGGTGGTTCGCCGTCCGCCGCTTGGCTACATAAGGATCAGTTGGTTTAGCTTGCGCAGGGTACGGTGACGTGGCAGGGGGGCCTGCGTGTCACCAGGATGGGGAGGTTAGTGGGAAGGTTAGGAGAGAAAAAAATTGTGGTTAGTCAATGTTAGTTTATATGTTGACGGTGGGGGCCGTCGGATTCTTAAGATTAGGGGAATGCTTATGAAGAAAACTTTCTGAAGATTAGCTTAAATTTTTACAATGATTTAAGCTATGATAAAACTGTTTTGAATGAGTGAAAGAATGATGACGTAATTGAGAAATAATCGCTAGCAGTTATTAAAGAAGTTGCGAATGAAAAAGATGAAAGTATTACGCCAACCTTTCAAAAGCCTTCTCCATTAGCGACACAAAACGATAACAAAAGACGTGACGACAAAACGAGGAAAATGTAGCTATTAGAAACGTAAACAAACATGTTATGACAATAGACCGCCATCCGAAGAATTCGTATCGCAAACCAAACTGTTTGCAAAACACCGCCATGCTTTAACATAACAACATATTCCTCATCCGCACTTATACTAAAATTACTATTAAATTATCTAATGGAAACGATACTTGTTCGTGTGATTTTTAAACCAACACCCCTGCTGGCTTCTCGCCAGTTGGAAGCTTTTATATCAATAAATGTTTTATTGCAAAATATTTACACAACCATTACGTTGTAGAACTAAAACTGAGCAAACTTCCAACGACGACTCTTAAAACTAAACACACATCTGTTCCGCGTTTAGAATCCTGACAAATTCAAAAATGGAAAACAAATTCTGAACTTCTCCCGGAACGAATGTGTTCTTAATCAAAACTTAATCTAACACGCGCTGTCCAAAACCAGGAGTCTCAGGAACTTACTCGCAACGCCGGACGCGTTGGGGTCCTTGTGGGTGTTCTTCATGTGTTCAACGAGGGCTTCGCCCCCGAACACGACCTTGTGGCAGATGGGGCAGGGGGTAGCGGTGGCGCCCCCTATCATGAGGGCGGCGTGTTGCTGCAAAACACCAAGGTGCAGCTGAAGCTCCTATCGGCGCCCCAGCATAAGTATATTAGGTAACGTTCATAAAACACACGTCAAAAGGGAATTTAGAAATCATAAATACGCCGAATTTGAATTTTGATAACGGGCCGAAAATAGTTTTTGCGAAATAATAGTAACGGCCGAAAAGGGAATTTTGATTTAAGGTTAAGTAAATCAAAGAGAAAATAATAAAGGTAAACGTGACGTTTCCTATCACTGTTCGGTTCCAGTCTTAATTTTAAAATAAAAATTGCCAAATACATTATTTTTTGTATGACAACATCAAGTTCCAAAATTTCCAAATATAGGTATTTAAAATAATAACAAAAAATGTGCTAATGTTACAACTGAACACCATAATAAATATCTCATCAATATCCAAGTAGGTAGTAAACAAAAAGCTTTACAAAAATGTATATAGTAATAAAATTGTTAAAAATATATGTTTAAACGATTGAAAAGTAAGTGAAATACGCAACAATAACACAATATTGCAATATAAACGCATACTAATAAATATAATATTTACACTGAAAACACAGTTGCTTAAAAAAGGTGGCGCTTTGCCAATATCATTCGGAATGAACTTGAAATTTCACAAAGCTTCCTGTTATTTATAATTAGTCATTTCAGCAATATATAAAACGACTGATAAAGATAATTCCAAATAATCATTCCAATTTTATTTAAGCGTTTTGCAAAATGTTAGTTTCTTAGATATTTTGAATTAACAAATAGTTTTACTGATCTCACTTTAAAGTAAACTCTTAAATTCATTAAAACTTGTTGTGTCTATTCAAAAATTCTATAGCAAAGGTGAATAATATAGCCCAAATGGCAATTAGGAAAATTCAAACTGTTTTAGCATAAAGTACTATTTTTTTAAATTAAAGGTAAAGGTAAAATGGAAAAATTCACAGCTCCCGGCAAACTTGCGACCTTTTGGAATACCGGTCCAATCTTAATCAACTGAGCTACCAAAGCTTACCAGAAGCGTGCGAATTTTTTCATTCCTTCCTTTTCCACACGCCTCAGGGTGGCACATAGCGCCATCTACCTATAAAAGTACTCTGATTAAAAAATTGTATGTGCAAATCTAGGAGCCCAAACTGTCATAGGCATAGGCTATAGACTAGTTAGGGCTCCACTTGTATTAATGTGTCTGGTTTTCAGGGTTCCGTACCCAAAGAATAAAAACGGGACCCTATTACTAAGACTCCGCTGTCTTTCTGTCTGTCTGTCCGTCTGTCTGTTACCAGGCTGTACCATGATAGCTAGGCAGTTGAAACTTTCACAGATGATGTACCTTTTTCTGTTGCCACTATAACAACAAATACTAAAAACAGAATAAGATAAATATTTAAGGGGGCTCCCATACAACAAACGTTTTTTGCGTAATGGTACGGAACCCTTCGTGCGCGAGTACGATTCGCACTTGGCCGTTTATTTTTTATTTTTGTTAATGTGAATGTAATGTCAAAGACCATGCTGATACTAACCTTGGCCGTGTGTGTTCTAAGGCTGCTCTCCGTGGCAAATCCCTTGCCACAGATGTTGCAGTGGAAGGGGCGGTTCTTGGCCCTCTCCACCTGGGCGTCGTGGTTGCGGAGGTGCTGCTGCAGGTTGGACAGCTGGATGAAGGCGCGGCCGCAGTCGGGGAGGTGGCATTTGTAGGGCCGTTCGCCTGGAAAATGAATGTGTTTTAATATGTGGATATTATAAGTGTTGACAACACTTGCTGAGACGAAACGGAACGTAACACATAATTAACTATCAATACCAATACGCTTTTTGGTGTTGCCCGAGTATTTTCTTCTCTTTCTTTCCTTTTTTTGTTTTTTTTCCTAGAACTGCGACAATCAAATAATATTCACACCTGAATGAAGATATATAAGTTAGTTTTGGACCATAGTTCGGAGCTCTTGGACTTTAATTGGGTGGTTTTAAGGTAACTTAATTAGTTTGTATTGAAAGCTCATTAATGAAAAGAGCATCTTATTGGGGAAAAGTCACTTAATGTGTTTTGTAGTAAATCACCAGTTGTTAAATTAAAACTGCTATAATGCATTATCCATCATTTTTGTAAAACTGTAGTCTGTATGGAACAGGATCCATAGTTTTAGAGCTTGAATACGTAAGTCATAAATCTGTTCAGTATCATAAATATAATGTTGTATGTAAATGTGTGCCCATTCACGATTTTGTACAATGTACATATTATCGAAGCAAAGTCATTAAAGTAAATTTTAAATATCAAACAAGTCATAATGTTCCATTATGTTATGTCTATTATGTATTTTTAACGATGTTGACAATGTAAAGAAATGCTATAGTTTAAGCTTAAATCAGAAAGTAACTTTTGAAGCTGTTGCACTTGTAGAACTTTTGTTTGACGGAAAACCTGGTTTTGTCTTGGTATTAGTACTTAGTAGTTTTAAAGCGTGAAAACCATGTTTTACCAGTAAGACTGCGATTACAATAAAATTTGATAGGGTCTGAAACTGGACTGGATTGGGTCATAGCTCCGAAGTTCTTAAATAAATCAACATATTATTGATATCGGAAAATAGTATTGATGCCAATTTTATAACTGCAACAGTATTTATAGATGAAGTAAATTGGCTGAGAATCAGCTTTCTAGTCTAGGTCATAATATATTTTTAAAAGTTAGTCGCGGTGTCTAGTCTAAAGCTAACACATATGTCTAATAACTTTCTTAAGAACCGTCATAAGTGTTGGTTGGTAACGCGCATGTGATTCAGTAGGTACCTACCTCTAGATCATGAAAACCGCTTACTATGTGGGCTATGTGGGCCATACCTTTATTTATCATCTACGTAGTTAAAAAGAAGTTCCTAAACAATTCTTTATCAACAAGACCGATGTATCGTTCAACGGCCGTTCCGTTGCAAAAAACAAAACACGACCGCGAATCCCGTTCGAATTTGGAATGTTACGCAATTCGAGTTCAACGGTCAGCGACCTCCGAGTCCGAATAACCCAAATCGGGACCCGACCTAACCCAACGTCGCCCGCCATTTTTAAAAATAAGACCATAATAAAACCAACGCATACTTTTAGCCGGTACCGGCAAGCAAATGCATAGGTCATTGACTGCACACGAACACACCGCACACACACAAAAGCTACTTTTATAATGCGTACACGCCAATATAGGGTATCTTTTAGTCCTGGAGTTGTGTTAGTGATTTTGCATGTCTGAGAAGAATGTACGCATTGCGCGTGCAAGATATTGTAGAATTATTTCCTAGATGTTAGATAGATATATGATGGGGCCTGACACAGGCTATGGTCGGAAATATGGCCGGCTGGTAATACTAATCTGGCCCTAACGGTCCGATTGCCATATTTATGGTTAGTAAATTTTATAACAGACTGGGTTTTATTGGGTCGCCTTTGCAGATAAAAGTTTAGTTTAAAATATTGCGTTACATAAGTTTACATTTATTAGGTATTTTATGGGTCGTTGAGCAAGTGATTAAGTGTTTATGGTTCAAATGGATTAGAAAGCATTGGTATCTGGAATCGTTTTGTAATTCAATTTAAACAACACATTAAATCATTCATAGCTTAATAGATCTTTGATAAGTTATTGATGAATTGAGCAGATTTTTAATAAATGCTAAACTCTTGTTTTTTTTTCAGTCATATGATCAAATAACAATTTTGTTTTAGATTGGTGATTAATCTGATAATTAAATCGATAACCTTCGTTCTAATCGAGATCCTATCTCAAAACACTAGTAATAAATCGCAGTGCACATTATTATAATTTCGTCCGCTGTGTATTAAATCCGCAAGTACAAGATTTACTTAACACTCAACAGTGACTCACGCATTGTAAGTCAATAGTGTTGGCACGTTTCATTTTAAAACCAAATACAAGACAATACAAGAATATGAGAAAAATAGCAAAACAGTTTAAGTGTAACATATTTTGCATAAATCATTTGTTTAAATAGAAGTGGTAACATAATGTGAGTAAAGAAGCTAAAGACGGGTCTTACTATATTTAATTACAGTTTGTGTAATCAAAGCTATTTAAGACAAGAAGTATGTATATAATAGGCTTTAGTTTGTATAGCTATTAACATGAAAGAGGTAATAAACATTATGATGCTATTTCAATCTGTTATATAGATTCTGGGACTTCCCTGGCTATAGACTTCAAACAACATCCAATAAAAAAACACAAGTGACGTTGCAAAACTACAAACAGAAAGAACACACTTCCAGATTTCCACTTACACAATTCCAGATAACGGCTATTAAAAAACAAGCGACCATAAATAAAATATTATCCATCTTCCGGGTACACTATACTGAACTATCCATTGTACTTATTTTTCAACCCATACAACCTACGCGTAAAGGTTTCCAATGTAAGCTGACCCTTCCTTTGCTTTAAAACTGCGCCTAAACTTTTCCCTATAGCGTCGGTTTTAGTACGAACGGTAGTTCAATTTATACTGGAAGTTGTCTATGGTTATTTTTGTTATTTCTCTATGAATAAATGGAAGGGAAAGGCGCTCGCCTTAGCACAGTTAGGACGATGTACGATGGCCTAAAGGATGGTATCTTAGATTGTGTGGTATTTACATTTTTGAATGTACATGGGTATTTTGCGTTAAGTTCTTTGTTATTTACAAATGTTATTAACGTCTTTTTGTGGAGAATAAATCCACTAAAGGCTTGCAAAAATATATTCAAGAAATTAAATTATTTAATCGATTCTTCTAAATAAATCATCAGTAATTCTAGCTATTACAAATACAGTATACTGAAATTAAATTGTTTTTTATTAGGCTACTTTATTTATCTTAAGCTAATGTCTAAAATTCTAACTAGAGTGGACCAAGGTAATTCTGCATGGCTTTTGAAATTGACAAAGTATGGCATCACCTCCATTTATGTCAAATTCCTATGAAAATATGATGTTTGTAATGACACTGCCTCACTCTGTTCTGTTCAAGTCGGTGCAAAGTTAGCTTAGACGGACTGTACCCTTTTTCAAAACCATAGACAAGAATCTTAATGAAGGAAAACTCTGTTCGTTTGTAGCGCGCGCGCAGCCTACGCAGGTATTTACATACAAAAGTACTTCCTTGCAAGCTGCGCGTAGGCATAAAGCATTCTAGGCTCAGGCGCAGGCCAGAAAAACGGTTATTTCCAACTGGCTGAATGCAAAAATGCAAATTTTATGCATTTTGTGTCGTGTCAAATGTTAGGTTTACTAGTTTAGAAATTTCGTTGTAGGCAAAACATAATATATTTGGAATTAAATTTAAGTTTCAAGTAATAATCTCAATCATTATTGATTAACAAGCTTTTGATAATCATTTTCCCTTATCCGTCATTTTGACATTTTGTATTTGTTAAAAAGGGACAAAATTTAACAAAGGTTTGCTAAGTTTTATGAATAAGGAGGTAATAATATATCAAAAAGTATAATTTAAAATAATAGGTAGGTATAACACGTTTTAGAAAACATGCTTCAATTCTTACACAATTTTATTTTTAATTGAAATGAAAATGTAGATTGAAGCAAGAACAGGCCACAACTGAAACCGTTATTTTAAATTTGAATAACGAAAACAAACGAACTACGACCTCAAACAAATACGAAACGTATTCGAATTTCGAAAATAATAAATTGCATTCGGAATGCATCGCGTCGATTTTAAAACCGTCGGCGCGTGTAGCGAATTTATTTTTGAAATTAGAACGCAGACTTACGCGCCATTTTGACTCGTATTCGAATAAATCTTGCGTGTTTTCGCCGTTATGATGTTATATGAGATTTTTGATATACAATGAAGCAGATTTTAAGACTTTTAAGATTATATTATAACTATTGCTAAAATGGAAAGACGGAAACTGATTGTAAAAACCACTATTCTTGTAGATACAGGTGGCTACTGAAGTACTGATTGTTATGAATAAACAACAAAAGAAAATAAAATTACGAAACAACAACGCGCGTTGTCACGGTAATAAACATCATGTTTATAATTAAGTGGTAGTTAATTTCTAACTTTAAATACCCATTAAGCAATTCACCTGTGACTTTAAATCGAATATAATATGTAGACTTTATTGATTTAAAAGTAGTAGGTAAGTTTGTCTTTGAAAAATTGGACGATACCTAAGTAATTTCAAACTTAGTGTGTGTTTTTATTGTACTAGATTTTCTACCTCGAGGAAAATAAAATACAGAAAATACCCCCAAATCAGGCACTGGACCTCTCAAAACCTAAGTTTAGGTACTACATTATTATTTAAGTTTTTCTATATGTATTAAGTACTAACACTATAAATTGCTTTATCTTTTAAATGCTTTTTCCGACGCAGAAAACTATTTGTCTCAAGCAAAAACTAAAGCTAGTATCATTGTACTTACTCTTTTTGTGCAGTACAATACAAGTAAGTGTTATAGCACCACTACAATACCACACACGAAATAAAGATAGCTGGAAACTTACTTCAACGGTAAATAATGTACGCGATCGTAATTAAACCATACATAATTTACGACTGGGCGAAAATTTAAATTATTAGGCATAAAATGCGTGCACACATGGAAGTGCACCCCCCACCCCCTTCCGCCCCCACAGGGGGCGGCCCCACCCCCCCCAACTATTTTGGGGTGGGCAGTGGGCACGGAAAAAATAACGGTACACCTGCGCGCGGGTGAATTTTGTTGGTATTGACATTTTCAATGGATATGGCAGCCATTTTGTTTCGTATAAATAATAGTAGTGATGTGAAGTTGCGATGGGTGGGGTTTTACGGATTTTAACTGAAAATATTGGTAAAGTTTTTATATTTAAGTAAAGGTACTTAAAATTTTATATTTAAAACATTATTTAAATAGTTAGTACCAACTACCAACATCTTCAATACTTTTCATTAAAATGTAGCTAGCCAATAATAAACTTCTTATAAAAAATCTAATTGAATGACTGCTTTTAATAAACGTAAAAGTCAGTAAAAGTTAACTAGATGATAGATTTCAAGACAATTACTTTGACAAATATTAATAAAAGCAGATTTCCACAAACAAATAATAAAAAAAAGAACGCGTGTATACAAAATCTTGGCAAGATACTATTGAATAGATATTAAAGTCAGACAATTTTTAAAGACAAACATTACAACCCTATCAATACCCACACTTAAAACAACCGAACTCGAATCGAATTAAAAAAAAACAACTCTTCTTAACTTGTTTCAAACAATCCCACGTTTAAACATTCAAGGGAAACTCGATGGTTTTTTTACCTTTTTTTTAATTTTCGCCGCCGCTATCTCGGCAATGCTTCAGTGGTCAAATAAAAACTTGAGGAGTTCTGAACAGGGATCCCATCGGAGACTTCCGCGTTGTAAAATTTTCTAGGTATTTTTCTAATATTATTTCATTATTTTTATGGAGTATTTCACGTTTGTATGAAAATATGAAATGACAATCAAATGATTAGATTGAAACTAAAATATGGACAAATAGAATATAAATTATGGAAAAAATATTTTTGCAAACTAAGAGTTGACACATATGTACATATAAGGTCGCGAAAGAACCAAGCTTCGTAGGTACTAACCAAAGAGGATAGATAGTATAGAGGGGTCCTGTCATAGTAAATTTTGTAGTCACAGTAAATTTACTGCCATCTATCGACACACGACTAAAACTCAAAATGAAAACGTATAAAATTATCAAAAAAATGTATATATAATATATATGGATAAATTATTTTATAATTTTTGTATCATTATGACCCATGTTCATTCACTGATATCTATGTGTTAAAATTGTTAAATATGAAACGGTGTCGTCACGCCATCTAGCCGAGCATAGGCCAAAGGTGTGTGTGCCATCTATCCGAGAATGACTTTTTCTTGATTTCCGAGGCACGCTTTTTCCTTAGACTTTATTCATCTTATACGAAGTTACATATGTCTTTGGTACTAACATTGGTAGACTAGACTAGTAACATTAGTAGCAATGTAGATACACATGTACCTACCTACAAGTACGAGTATAAAAGATAAAACCTCTTTAATAAACCCTGCCACAATACAGAATTTGCAAAAGTATCTAAATTATATTTATGATATAAGAAAAATTAAACCTTTTAAAACACTATTAATAATACAAGAAATTCAAAGAACCGAAAATTCCAAAGAGCACTCCATTCCTTTCCGCCAGGCAGTCAAGTTAAGAAAGATAGCCAGCCAACTTCTGAAAAGGGTACAACGTTTCCAGAGGATTCCTCGGAAAAGCGAATAAAAAATAAAACGGTTTTGCACAAGAGAAAAATGCAAAAAGAACAAAACTCGATCTTGGCAAGTTTTGCTAAAGTTGTACCGTCTGGGAGGGTTGGCAGCTCTGCGTCTTATTGGAAAAGATGTTTGAGATGTTTTATTTTATCTATGAACCGGAAATTACATGCATGTTTCATTTTGTGTTTAAACACAGGCACAATTTTTGTGCTGAAACATTTGATAATTATTGCAAAGAAATTAAATCTTTACTCGAGTTAGACACATACTCTAAATTAGTGACCTTAAGATAAGACATTAATTGAAATATTTGGTGATATTGTTTTTATTACTGCGCGTATCGATTGGCTAAGCATAAGTAGATATACCTTTTCTTATTACTAATATTCTGAATCAGGCCATAGCTTTCAATTCGAGACTAAAATTATGATCAATCATCATCATTTTAGCATCCTCTTATGTCAACTGCTAAGCATAGGCCTGTCTTCGTGTACGCCACTTATCCCGGTCCTGGGCTAGTTTCATCCAGAAGTGCCCCGCGACCTTCCGAATGTCGTCCACCCAACGAGCTAACGGACACACGGCGCTTCTTCAGAAAGCGGCCACCAAGCCGTTAATATTTTGGTCTACCTTTTTTTAGCCATAGCAAAAAATCCTAGACGAGTTAGCGACAGCCCTAGCACAAACTAAGATCGTGTGAACAGCGAGAGGTTGGCATCACTCGCCGATTATTTTTATTCATCCCCTCCCTAGCTTAACTTTTTAAATGTGTCGCTCCGGCTTCCAAATTTAAAAATTCTACTGCAGTCTGTTGAATTGGGAATTGGAAGTTTAAAATGTTTCCGCTAGTTTTTAACGTTTGAATTATAATTGCGAATTTTTAATTTGGAACGAGCTTTTTCGAGCTCTGACCGTTAGTTGCGGGAAATGAATTAAAGTTTTTACACGAGAGATTAGCTTTTATATTATTTACTTGACACATGCATGACGTTTATATTGTAGCATAGACACTATCTAGATGCTTTTTTTATTTGTTATTCGTTTAGTGATAGTTCTGTGTTTTGTATCTGCAATTTGATTGAGGTAAAAGCAGCAATAATAGTAGAAAACATTTAATCTCTATTTTCGTTTTTAATCTAGATCGTTGACAATAAAATGAACTGTTATACTGTAACACAGTACTTATTTATAAATCATTGCTGCGACCCTTTGGATATTTTTTTTGTTTCTATTATTTCAACCCTTTGATTACCTGGCATTGTTTTTTTTAAGTCCAAGGGGTCCGGTGCGTCAATCTGTATTTATTTCATTATTATTATTTTATTAATTTGATGAGTGAGATTTGTTTAATAATTTAGATCAACAATAAGTAAGTCTTCTAATTTTGATTAACAATAATGTGCCAGAAGGTTCAGGTAGGTAGGTACAGAACATATAGAATACTTGGTTACCTATACCTAAAAGATTACAAGAAGATATTACAAAACTCATTAAAACTTTGTGAAGCTTGTTTCTTCCTTTCTTTCTATATCTTTCTTAAATGTAAGTACTTAGGTTAGGTTTCCTGATTGTATTATTCATCAATGTATAATTTAATTGTATTAATTTATTTTTCCACTAATAATGTGATTTATGTTTTATTTTATTTTTATTTATTTTCCTCCACTTTCCAAAACATACATTTTGCTTATCAATTAGACAATTTAATGTGCATATTAGAAAAGATTATTACACTTCTAGATTCCCCAAAATTATAATAATTAAATATGTAAGCACGACCTCTAACGACCCGAACATCGACACACGGACAGACAAAAAACACATCCCCTTGTCTTCCGCATACAAACTTGTCTAAAAGGGTGACCTTTTGACAAAAGTGCATCATTCCGATGGACAATGCCCCGGCAGCTGCCCGATGGCCGAAATAATAATACATTATTATTACGCTATTATTATGCTAATTTTGTATTAGAGCTATTATTTTCACAGGTACCTCTAACCCTGTGTTTGCGAGTTTTTTTGACCGACGTGACCAATTTGAATAATGCATTATTATTTAGAACGTCACGCTTCTTCAACAATACGGTAGTTTTGATAATAAATTACCTGCCAAAATACGCATTTGTTAATGCAAAATTCAAGAAACGTATTTTCAATTTATCAATTTTAATAAAATAATAAAGGCCCATTTTCAAATCACCGGAAGTCAATTACTTCTCCAAGCCCAACCCTACGATTAAAAAAAATCACTCGGCATAGACAAACGAGCGAATTAACGAAATTGCCGCCAAAATTATTCATCCAATTAAAATGCACCGCGTCATCCTAACCTCTTACACATTCGATTGTTCCAAAATTGAATTTTAATTACCGATTCTTTACTCACAATGGCGTCTTCAAAAAATTGAAGAATTTTCGGTGAAAATGGGTTCGATTGAAAAGGCCCGAAGAGTAATTATCTCAAGTATCTGTTCAGTTTAAATTAAGTGAAAAAACTTGAGATTTCGCGGAGGTTAAGGGGGATGGAATAATGGATTTGGAATTGGACACCTGGGTCGATTAATTTGTGATTTTTTTCGTCACAGATTATGAAACCAAAAGTTAGTAAAGGTACAGGTAAGGTTCTACATTTTATATATATGATTATTTCGTCCTGTTTTAGACGTCCGAACGAAAACAAAACGCTAATTCTCAACTAAATTATCAACATATCGCCGGATTAGTTCATCAGTCAGTTCTGTTCTAATAAATACCTAAAACAAAACAAATTAAACGTTTGGCCATCGAACACATACGCGAAGCAAACTGGTTTGCCCGTACCATACCTACCGTTAGCTGGCAACATTTTGATGCCTATAATAACATAATGGTGCACTTAGGTCTATCCTACTTAGTCAATCTAAAACGGCCTATGTTGCTTTAAAAACGTCGGAGTTAGATCGTTTTGGAATTGAGGAGAAATAGATGTGAGCGCTTATTTTAACTGTTTACACGGCCACGAAATTTGCTAAATCGGCTAAAGGTTTTTGTCAATAATTGACAGTAATGTTGCTTGAGCTTTATGAGAAAATTTTATATTTATTTTAGTTTTGTAACTGAATATAATTTTAAGTTTAAAAAATACAAAAGGTTTGCACACTACGTTTTTGTTTTGTCGTTAGAGATAAAATACAATATCATAATGGTAATTAGTACGTCAAAATAATCACTAATAGCCCCTATTGTCTATTGTCATAATTAAATTATAAAAATAAAAGCACCATTATTTCTTAATTATTAAAGAAACGGCTTTGGATGAATGAAAGAACACTTAAGTAGCAAGTTGCGAAAAAAACAAAAGGACGCCACAGGGATTTAAAAACAGAAAGAGCGAGTTTTCGTGTTGTTTGTGGTATTCCATTTTTGAATTTGAATTCGCGTAGTGTCGCGGCTTTTGTTTCGTTTTCTTTTTTGTTTCTAGCCAGTAATTTAGTAACTTTAGCAATCTCGCAACTCTTCGCTTACTTATTATTTTAAACTTTATTAACAAGTAGCAAAGTCGTTTTTGTAACTGCACTATCTTTGAAGCGAGATAAAGAAAGTTATCTGCCGTAATGCGTTTATAATTACTTTTGCTTTAAACGATTTTTATTTAAAATGTACGCTCTGCATCTGTTGTGTTCAGATGTTACCAAAAATCTCGGTAAAAAATCGGTAAAGTTATTGATGATCGAGTTCCGGTTTTTTGCTTGAGATACTTTATGGCCGGATTGGTACCACCTGTTTTCTACCGGTTTTTGGTTTAAATTTTGATGTTTTATTACCGTGTAATTATAGGTATTGAACTTTACATTATTTTGTTAGTTTTAGGAGTTGGTTTTGATCACAGTGGTCACAGATAGTAAAATTTTTGGACATTTTATTTTAATTAATACGTATTTTCATTTATTCATCGCAATGTATGGTAAGTACTTACATACAGCAGTTAAGTAGTAATGTTGGCCCTGAATAGGATATAATGATTAATAAAAGTCTATGTGATCTAATCTTAATAAACATAAGTAAAATAACTTCACATCGTAACGTAACTAGGAATTTATTATATTTATAGAATCGACACAAGATAAACATCCTTATTACAGTTACTTTAAGGACTATTTCGCTTTGTATCATTATAAACGTGAGACGAGACAATAATAGACTTAATAAAGAAATGAAACGCAAATGTTTTTCTCAAGTATGTCATTTAAAAGCAGGAAACCTGTTTTTCACCGCCATATTGTTTCTCTAGTCTATGGCTAATTGTGATGTAAAGCGCCATCTTTGTTTTACAAATGGCGACCTCGATTTGTAATGCGGCTTGTCTATGGGTTTTTGTTGGGAAAAAGTTTATTGTGTTGCTATTAGCGATGGTTAGAGAAAACATACATGAGTGTACTATGGCGATAATTATTTCCAACAGTTATATTATATTATATTGATTTTCGAAATGTTTAAATACCTATAATGACAGCGATTTAATTATTTCTTAAGACTAAACTTCTCAATCTTGTTACCTGTAAAGTAACTGTCCGGTACAGTCAAGTGTAAATATATGGGTGCACAAATCATACTCAAAAATATGTCCCATAGCTCTTACGTCAGCGAATTAAGGACTATGGGATATATTTTTGAGTAAGTTGTCTACAACCATATTTTTACACTTGAATGTACCTACGTACCTAACTTTGTCCAGGTAACCGGTGAGCTCCATCTTAGCTCTGTCTTCACTTTCCATCAGGTGTGACTAGAGCCAATCGCCGATCAGTTTATAATTTAAAAAAAAATGGAATAGAACCAAAACTTAGTTTAATCTGTTAATATTAATTAGTATTTTTTACGGATTGACCGAATCCGTAACTCTACGCTGCGTAACAGAACTCTGCACTCAAAAACGCGCATTAATGATGTTGGAACTAAGTCCGCCAAGCTGAAATGGGACTGGGCCGGCCATGTCTGCCGCATGCACCCACAGAGGTGGGCCAAAATAACCACGGTATGGGTGCCGCAAGACGGGCGAGGAGCTGGCAGGCGCAGACGGAGATGGCGGGACGACCTGGACGCATATCTTAACGACTGGCCGGAGATTGCTCAAAACCGAGACGAATGGAAATCGACGGGGAGGCCTTTGCCCAGCAGTGGGACACCGTATAGGCTTATATAATAATAATATTTTTTTACGAAAAGGCAAAATATACTTATGTATATTTATCATGTACTTATGCTAATTACTAGCCTATGAAGAGAACGCTTGATTGAAAAAATTAAAAAATTACTTTATTTAGGTACAGTCTTGGTCGATTATTTTGGCGCTTAACATACACTCACCCCAAACCTACATGAAAATAGGAAATTACGTTTAATATAACGTTAATCACAGCATAATGTTAGTACAACAGAAAATCATTGAATCGCCATTATCAAGAAACTAATTACATACATCAAGCAACTTAACAATCAAATCTTAAGAACAACCCTTCCTCCGCACAAAAACTTAACCCTAAAATGCCATATGGTAACAATGGAAGTAAAAACAAAAAAGGTTACAATTAATATCGGTAATTAATAATTCTTTGTAAAAATAATAAAAGCTAATTGGTGAGACGTTTTGTTTCTTTTGACGCATCGTCGAGTTCTTTCGCTTTGTTTTTTCTTTGATTAGCTTTTTTCGTCACACTTCGTTTGAATTAATTTAATTAAAGTTGAGTAATCTTCTTTTATAAACGGAATTTGTTAGACGTTTATTAGTACTTGTAATAATAACTGTCATTACCCCTTACTGTGTACTCACTTAGATTTCATGATTGTCAAAGGGCCTCTACGTGTTGGCTTTGGCTTTGCGCACGCCTCCCAAATGTCAGGAACACCATTATTCTGTGCTGGGAAATACTGTCATTCTGTAACTCTTGGTGAGTTGGTTGTATACAAGCGTAAGGCCCGTCAAGGTATAAAATAACACCATTTTGTATGGGCGTTAGCAATCCCAAAAGTGTAATATGATCCAGAAGATTAATGCACAGTTGTCATCAAATATACCGGAGCGGCCATGGTGCTCAAAAATATGTGAACATGCACTTTAAAGTCATGATAGTACTAGTCATGGTGGTCTCTGTTCAGATATTTGTGCACACTTTGCTGCTCCAATACATCTGATGCCGACTGGATTCAAAATCAGTTTATTCATAGTTTGAATGGTATGGGTACATAGTTGTTACTGCTCAAAATCGGTCAAATATTAATGTGATAGTTATAGTTATTTTATACTGAGTCTTTCAAATTAAAAAGTATATAGGTATAAGTATAACAGAAAATATATCACGTTCCGTATTCCGCACAGTGGTCTCTTAATTTATTCCAGACAAATATAATAAGACTATTAAGGAGAAAGCGCAGTAAGCCCGGTTTAATAAGCAATCGCCTAAAAAAGAAAATGTCTCCAATATAATTGCCTAAAAAAGAAAATGTCCTCCCCAATATAATTTCCTAATCGCTGGGCCGAACGTCCTGTTCCGCAAAAAACTCAAACACGACCTTTAGAGCGTCTTGTCAGAAATAGAACTGTATGGACAAGGCCTCTATTTTCTTGTAGGTAGTGTTTTATGACGTAGTGATGTTTGAGACGGATTTTCGCAGTAATCTCTCTCTCTCTCTCTCTCTCTAAAGGTTCTCGAGTGGCGACCACGTACCGGGAGGCGCAGCGTGGGTAGACCCCCCACAAGGTGGACTGATGACCTGGTAAAGGTCGCGGGAGTCCGCTGGATGCGGGTGGTGCAAGACCGGTCATTGTGGAACTCTTTGGGGGAGGCCTACGTCCAGCAGTGGACGTCCTCTGGCTGATATGATGATGATGATGATGAAATATATGTATTATTGATTTCATTTATTAAAATGTACGTTTTTGTGAGTTACGTGTTATTAAATATTGATAAAAAAATTTGTATCAGACACCAAGCCATGTGTAATAAATTTGATAGTATATATTTTTCAATAAAGCCCTCACAGTGTGAGATTTTTAACTTTGTTAATTGTAATGAAATGATGAGAAATATATGCATTTTAGACGTATATTGGGACTATATCACGTCCACTTACTTTTAACATGTAAAAAAGAGTAAAGATCGTGTTAGTTTAAATGTTATAGAGGAGATTAGCCAGAAGCAACAGAAAAAAAAATACTCAAAACTCCGGCGTATCCACACTTCGCCAGCACATGATGTCAATATTTACCCAGGGAAAAGAAGGCGGCAAAAAATAAATTAGGCAAAAGCTCATTTTGCCCTAAAATCGTCACGACATCTGCGGCCCGGAGCGAGGGAGGGTGATTTCTTTCCCATTACTATTTGAGTGGATGTGGGGCATCGCTAAATGCAAAATGGCGGACTAGGGTGATTTTTGGTGATTTATATACGGAATTTTAGGAAAAGTATATATATTAGAACTTAAAACACTTATTTATACCTAAGAACAACTTTAGAATAAAAAGTAATGAAACGCATTTGTATTTTTTTAGAATCCTAAATTAACCACTTTTAATCGGCATTAAGATTTTTTTGTTATCGGATTGTACTGAGTGCAATAGATTGCATAATCTCTAGATGCTGTACTTTCTTGGACGTATTATTGATTGAGTTTGAGTTTCTTGATTTATATAAAATCAATACAATTTTAATCACAATTTTTCTAATACCCAAATCGCCATTAGTTAAAATAAATATAAAAGTTAATAATGGTATAAATTGTCATAAAGTTCTAGAACTTATAATAAGATAAAGAAACACAACTAGGGCTTGCCCTTGAGTTGTTTTTTCTTATAATTTAATAAAGGGGAGATGATTGAAAGAATACTGGTTATATTTCTGCAAGGGTTGACCTTTGGTTTACTTTAAATTTAGAATTTAAGCCATCGTTTAACTTTGTTAAAATATTTTTGCGTTTTGAAGAAAACTTTGGAAATTTTGATGAAGAGTGTAGCTCTTGTATTAGTCCTTGTATCAGTTTTCTTTTATTCAATGATATTAATTAATACGACTTGGACGCATTCTACCCCAAATGGTGGGAAAATGCCGATGACAGGGTTGAGTGGAAAAAACGAGGGGAGGCCTTTGCCCAGCAGTGGGACACCAAAGTAGGCTAGGGAAAAAAAAAAAAAAAAATAATAAGTATATTTAAAACTGATTCTTTGTTATTATTCAAAGCTTCTTTCACTGCCTGCATTTATCTTAACAATGAACTTTTCAGCAGACATTTTTAATATAATCACAACAGAGTCCAACCTTTCAAACGTTGCAAGTTTTTTCCTCCTACACAAAGTTCCAAGTTTTCTTTAGTGAAATTGTATTTCATTCATTAAAATTACAACGATTATTGTTCAATTGAATTTGTTGTAGTATTTGCTGTTGTTGGTGAAGAATTGTATTTCCGAGTGGGATGATGACGATGGTTACGATGAATGAATCCTATAATTTAATGTATTTGTAAAGTACACAGACAATAGGTACTTCGAACAACAAAATCGACGTTATTGTTACTAAAATTTAGTATCATCAAATCTAAGTTCCTCAATGACGTAAAACTTTGATATAAATATAATGAGCCCGCAAGATGAATTTTCTGTGGGCCCAGTTGTTCACGAAGGGATATTAAGATATCTAGAACACTTTCGACAACCCTTTATCGGGGTTAAAGGTGTATTAGTAATCAAATTTAGTTACCAACTTCATACCCTAAAAACTTTTTTACTTGCTCAAACATTTTAAACTCGACTTATGACACTTTCGGAACTGAATACACTTAAACTTTGGTAAAAAAATTCTCTAAAATAATATACGAGTAAATCATTGTCTAAATGAGAAAAAAAAAGCTTGGAAGTATTCACATAAAACAGAATATTTAAAAAGTATACAAAACTCGAAGTTAGAAACGAAAATGTAAACAAAAAAGGCGAAGTGAAGGAGCCCGGCGCTAATTTCGACGCAAACATTGGAAAAATCAAATAAAACCCGATCGCACGGAACAACCTTTTTTCCATCTCGTTCTGTAAATAAATATACTTCACTTTGAGCTTGAGGTGTTTTGATACTTTTCGATAAGATACTAAGGAAGGACTATTCTACGGTCTGTTCCGTACAAATGCATTTTATTTCGTATATTATATTGATTATTTCAGAGTTTTAAGTCGATGATTTTTCTGAGCATTTTTTTGATCCCTCGTCACAGAATAATAAACTCTTATACCTGCAAGTCTTCAGGAAATTCGCGTTTGCACGGGACAATATAGTAGACTACTATGTATTGTAATGTTCTATAAGAATTTAACGTACTTATACATTTCGTTAGCTTTGGTTATCTGCTTTGCTACCGCTTATTAGAAATAATTGTTTATTAATGTCAAAAATACATAATGACAAAAGATTTTATAAGTTTAAGTTGGCAGAAAATATCAACATGCATTTTCTATTTGTATTGTTAATAATTTTAATAGCTTTTGTGATCACGGGACTGATCTTTCATCATTCAAAATTTATGACATAGTAAAAGTCGTAGCACATACAACGATGCGCCAAAACTACAAGGTTATTCAATAAATATTTTATATTGCTACAATCTTAGTTACACTTTGTAAACTTCCTTCTTGAAATACAGTGATTTATTCTAACATGAAATATTTAATAATAAAACACATTTAACATAAAAATCTTTGTTATTGTTACTACGGTGAATATAGGTATCGTTTCTTTATGCCTAGCTTTTAAACAAGTTTTAATGAAATACATAATTATGCCTTTCATAACTATTACTTAGAACATATATTATGCAAATACCGTATCATTATTTATTACAAGTGTCCTTTACTTATGTTTGTACTCTATCTATGTACAGTCACCACACGGATTGTTATGCCGTTTAGGGTTCTTGCTAAATTGGAAATTGTATAGCGTAAGTATTGAATAACCAATTTAGCTAGGACCCTAAATGGCGCAACAATCGCGGAGTTTGATGGTACCTAAGCCTAACAACAGTTTTTGTTATAGAGAGCACAATTATAATATTTTTTATAGAACGACAAAAATATTCATAAAGTATCAAGAACCTCGTGCCAAGTACTTTATGCCCTCTTTTCTAGAGGGTGGGACAAAGACGTGATGGAAAATGAAAAAAAGCGACAGAAAAAGATAACAGATTCCCTCTCAGTTAGTCCAATGATGGAAATTACGCCTATTTCGTATTGGTCGCCGTTTGCTTTGTTTTTTCTTCGTTTTACGTATTTCCAATTTGGAGGTGAATTTGTACTTGAGTTTTATTTTACTTTATGTATTAGAATGGAATTATGTTTTAATAAGTATTGCTAATTTTAATTGTTGCTGAATAAAAATGCATTTATTTACTTACATAAAAAAATACTATGCAGTAGTACTACTACACTAAATTAATAACTATAGCTTAAATCTAGCCTCACTGCCTAGTTAAATTTGATGCGTGTCGACTTTTTGGGTTCCGAAAATTTAGTTAATTTTAAAAATCATGGTGGTCAAACCACGATTTTGCTTTATAGAGCAGAAACAATCGTTTACCAAAAAATGCAAAAAGAAAAAAAATGGGTCTGGCTCCTTATCATACACAGACCAGAGGTTAATAGATGTATCTAGTTTAGGTACCTACTTATATGAATATAACTTATATGGTAATAATGTTAGTCGAGATGAGTATGTTTATAAAATTAGAACATAGTTATTCTAAAACCAAATCCTGTCCTATTTCTGACATTCATTCCACAAATGAGGTAAAAAACAAGATTTTTTTAACATGTCATATATATTTCCTCGTGCCCATAAAAACCGCATGACTAGCAAAAAATATTTTAATATATTTACCTACCTACAAACTTACAAATAATATATTATATTGTCAACGTCCAAAAGTTTACACTTTTAGATCTTACTCCTTTAAAATAAGGCGAAATAAGTATACATATTTTTATTTTTGATTTAGAGTGCACATAGGGCCCCAATCCCCAGTGGGCTAAAGATTTTTCACCCGGACAAATTTTTCCATTATAACATTTCTAAAAATGATAAGATGGATTACGTGCTCCCAGAGGTGCGGGGAACTTATCCCTTTCTCGTGGTTTCTGAATTTTAATATTGTGATAGGTAGTCAAGATATTAAGATGGCGGGTTTGTACCTACGAGTATTATGAGAGTAGATAGAAAATATATTTTAATATTTCATGACAAAGTTTTTAATTCCAAGGTGGTGTTTTGGTGTTCCTATTATTTATTAGCAGCTTTACTTGATATTATTAATATATATTTGTTTATTTAATGTTTATTACAAAATACAAGATAGTACAAATGGCGAACTTAATGCCTTAACGCATTCTCTACCAGTCAACCAATGGTCGATATACTCTTTCCACAGAATTGTATTTTTTGACCGATTTCGATAGACACTAACTTGTAAAAGTTGTAATATACATGGGATAATAGTAGTGAAATCATTCATAGATTTAATGCTCAGTAAAATGGGTTTAGCACTTAAACCACTGCTTCCATTAACATTTCTTTTATTATATTGATATACAGGATTAATTATAAGATTACAAAATATCAAATCGAACATAACCTCGGGAACACAACCTGCCGACAATTCTGACAGTTCTCTCTCAACCCAAAATGACCATAGATACAATAACCAAAAAGTATAAAGCCAGGTGCATACTACATGTGATTATCAGTATTAAGCAACATACAGGACATTAACTATTGTGATGCTTACAGTAGCCACAAATATCATAAAATGTTATAATTATAACACCCACAAACAACTTTTTACCCAATACTACTAAAATAAAGCCTAATTACCAAATAAAAGTAACTAACCACAAACAAAACCTTTTGCCGATTCAATGCATTAGTTATATTTAAAGGAAATGCATTTCACGCAACCGCAACACCGCGGTTGCAGCATAGAGAATATATAATATTGCATGTTTCCTACATTTTAATATTTGCTAAAATATAGGTTTTCCGCTTACCGTAGCGCGTTGAATGAAAACTGGCGTTTTGTTAAAATTTTGTGCGTTAATTTTGAAAGAATGGACCAGTGGGTGTGGAAAATTGAATGGGATAATTTTGTCATTTTAAATGCCATTAAACAAAATTTAAATATTTAAACTTTTAGACATTTTAGAGCAACACCAAGAATGTTTCTTATTTGTAAGTTACTCGTCCAAGACCTTCGTCTTGTTTTACTTACATATGTACTTTTATCCTGAAAATTGATACCAATATAAATTGTCACCTGATTGTATCAAAACTCACTAGCAAATCAATCAATCATTTTCGAAACGACGTATCTCGATACTAAATGTAAACTGAGATACCACCTTTATTTTAAGTGGTAATGTATTATTAAATTCTGTTCGATTTTAATCGACAGAATTTATCTTCAATTTTTTGTATTTTGGTTTTCTTTGACATTGTAGCGACTGATTCAATCATTGTATACAATTTTATCACAATATTTCTCCTGTCAAAACTTCAACTAGCGTTCTAGGTATCCTAGGCCCATTCTATTTGCTGGCTACCCCTCAGTTGATATACATGAATTAGGTATGGCGGGGTCACGGGAGGTCAGCCGTCCCAATACCGCTAGCAGGCCCTATAAGGGACGACTAACAATCTATGTATACGTGTATGAAAAGCAGATAAACATGACAAAAGAGCATGTTAAAAACTTGAAAGGTTTTTGACAGATCAAATGGTCATATTGTTAAAAAAGTTAAGTCAATATATGACCATTATTGTACACTTTATTAGAACCACTGGGTTAAAGAAATATGTGACGTCCCACGGGTAAAGGTACCTTATGGCAGTTGGAGCTTACGCTATTATTAACGCCGCTCCAATATTATTGCGGCGCTATGCGACGTAAGCGCCTGCCGCCATAAGGTACCTTTTTCCATGGAACGTCACATATAAGATTATCAGTTATAATTTAAAATTTATTTTTATTGGATACTCTACAGTATCTTAGTTTTCTAATGATTCTTTGTCTTAGCTTATTTTCTTCTTTTTGACTCTTTGTCTTACATGTATTTGTGACTTCAATGTTAAGTTTATCATCAAACTGTAGGTTGAGGGAGTTCGGGAGACTTAACCAGGTGGGAGACTTAAACCATTGTATAAAGAAAAGTGTCAAAATCAAAATATTTATTTCTTAGCATGCATGTGTCATGTCCAGATAGATATCGTTAGGTGATATTGGAGTGCTGATAAATTAAATAATTAGATTTTGGCACTCTTTTTATTAAAATGGTTCAAGTCTCCCACCTGTTCAAGTCTCCCGGACTCCCCCTACTTTTTAACGTTTTTGGGCATTTTTCCTAAACTATTTAAACTTTTCCTTGCGACTCGCAAATGACTACAATTATATCTTTCTGTATTATTACTAACAAAAATTGCTTTTGATCAACCAAGTTTTTTTTTCAAATTTTTTGTGCCTGTTCTGGTTTTGTTTTATGTTTTTTTTAAACCTTTCTTCATGAGTCGCATCATTTCTATAATAATCATCATGCATCCGTGTCCGTTTGAAAATGCAATGATCATATTTCTTTTCTGGTTAACAAATTTTCACGTCAAGTTTTTTTTACCTTTTCTGGTAATTTTTCTTTATGACTTCATCATTGTTTCTATGTATATAATCATCACTTAGGTACCCCCGTAAATATTCTTTTATTTCTTGCCTTAAGTGCATGTGTTAGTGCTTTATCTATGTTAAGTACATCATTATTATAATCATTGACCTGTACTTTTGGTCAACCAATTTTATATCAACCTTTTTTTTATATAGTTACCTTCATGGTCATTTTTCCTCTACAACCTCTACTTTCCTTTGTTATTCGCGTTGTTTCTATATAATCATCACGCGGATGCGTCCGTTTTTCCCAGCGCAGTCATCGGGCAGCGTCGCAATGATTCTATTGATTTCCACCCCCCACCCCCACCCGCGGGGTGGTCCAGTATATATGTATACGTTTAAATAATTGACGGAGGGGGGCCGGAAAGAGCAATTATGTTGAGGTAGGCTGAAAACTATGTAATTTATCTCGCATGCGTTATTGATTTTGCGAATACATATTATTCACTGGTTAAAAGAGTATAACTAAGCTTGATACCTCTGAAGTTTCGAAGTTGTCTTTATCCTGTGAAAGACTGGCTAAAGTTGATCTTCTAGCTGCTCGATAATGTGTAAAAATCGTAGTATAAATCAGTGCTTTGAAGGAAGAAATAGAAGCTAAAAAGGATGCAGCTTTTAAAACGAAAGTTGTTCCGATTGTAAACAATTCGTTAACAGCTTGAGTGCATGTAAGTACCTAATGATTTTATTTAACAGGTTATTAGAAAAGGACCCCTTTAAGTGTATGAGGGTTAAAGATTTTTATTCAGAAAATAAAGTTTTATACTTAGCAACTTAGCACATATATGTCCAGAACTAGTCTTTGGTCTAGCACCTTGAGGTTACAGGCTCACTCTCATACTAATTTTAATGTCTAGGAGCGAGTTTTATTCAGCGGGTCGGACACGACCCCTTGTGCAGATATGGGTTAGGTATGTCCTATGTCCTTAGGAGAGACATCAACGTAATTGCTAAGTATGACCTAAAAATACAGGTGGACTATTATGACGATAGACAAACCATAGGTTTGGTTGCCTAAGTAGGTAAATGATAAATTTGAAATGCATTCGTATATTTATAAAAACGTAAGACGTAATAGATAATGAAAATTAGATTTAGTAAATTTTATTTGTATAACGACAGAGAAATGGATCAGTTTATTATCAAATAACCAGGCTGTAAAACCAAATTACAAAAAAAAACTTAAAGCAATTAATATCTTTTGCAAATACTTTTTAAAACGGTAACGCAGAGACAACCGAAACTTCTTCTTAATAAAAAAACTTCTCCGTAAAAAGGGATAATTATTAAAATATTTCCTAGCCTTTGTTCCTTTCCGTGGATTTTTCACCTTGGACTTTTCATTATGATATAAAGTTTCGGGAACTTTGAGCAAAGAGAAATTCTAGTCTCGTCGCTTTTTAACACGCCATTTTAAGCTGACCCTCGAATCTATACCAACTCAATCTAATCAGGGATCAATATAAACTGGTTATTTCGTTTGGTTGGTGATGTGAATGTATGGCCAGGTGCTCTTTTCTACTTCACTCATTATAAACGTCATATGTGTATACGATGTTAAAGGCGCTTAAGCCGTTTTGGGTAAAAGGCAGTTTTTCCATTGAGTTTTCTCGAACACTGGACAATTTTATGGACGTTATTGCTTTTCTTTGAATCCGCTTTATATTATAATATACTTTTTAATTTAATCTTAAGAATAGTTTAATGGCAAAATGGGGCACGTTTAAAATGTAAAACATCCATAGAGATGCTAGCGTTCATGAGCTACGATAACCACACACCAACAAGCGTGTCGTGCGCTTGCTAACGTGGTATGAAGCCTGTTATGAAATAGATAAAATAATCAAATATATTGACAAATATTAAACAAAGGAAAATGATGAGCAGAAAAGCATTATCAAATTAAATATTAACGTGAATTAAAAATAAAATAACCTTGTAATGGTTTTTTTCTTTAAATACCCAATTTAAACAAGCGCAAATTTTACAACAGTTTCCTGTTTGTCTTTATAAATTTCCCCAATTCAATGTTTGTATGAGTGCATCAACTATTTCATATAATTTTTATTCCATCCAGAGGACAACCGTACAGTCACCTGCTATAATATTGTACTTTTCGGAGGCCGCAAAAATACCTGACAGGCTTTTATGGTGCTACAAATAAAATGGAGTCAGATATTTTTGCGGCCTTCGTTGTATAACATGTTGTTGCAGGTGACTGTACAGTTTGTTCATAGAAATGTAACACGTTCTACTCACACTGTACTTACTAGTACAGTGTTAGTAGAACGTGGTACTCCAAAGAGTATTATTTTACTGGGAATATTTATAGGTTTTAACAGTAACTCAGGAGAACGTAACCATAGCAACGAGTGCCAAGATAAAATTGATCCACCCATATAAAACTTCTGTCTTATCCCGACTCTACATGACAATGGGACAAAGAAACAAAGAAAAACAAAGAAAGAGGCCTTTTTGCCGTAATTTATGTAAAAACGTTCGCAGAAGTTTCGTTTCTTTTTATGTCATTATTGTCATTAGGGTAATGCTTTCTTTGATTCTGTCGAGAAAGTTGTTTTAGTTTTGTTTAGGGATTTATATTTGAGTACCTATAACGGCTATAACATAAAGTTTATATAGTTGTCCTGATAGTATAGTAGTTGTATCTACAAACATATTACATACCTATCTACTGTGAATCTTTTGGTACCTATTTACCTATGATGTACTTTGCGTAAGGGCAAGTCAACAGATTTATTTAAAAAGACTAATATTAAAGAGTATTACTATCACATTAATAATTGGATTTCTGGTTAGTACACATATATATAAAAAAAACAACGGGTTGCACTCCGGGAGTGCCGGCAGAAGTGAAAACTCAATGACATTGCACAGCGCCGCTAAAGAAGTTTTCACTATGTATAACTGAGGTTAACGCCATCTAGCGTTATTTCGTCGCATTACTTGAAACCCCTAAGCACATCGCTGTTAGTACTCGAGTTATATTATACCAGTTAGAGGGAAACTCACTAGATGGCATTTAAATCAATAAAGAAAAACTCAATGACACGTGACGTCACGTCTTACGTCTTACCTACGCTCTCGCTAGTTTAATATTTTTTCCCCATCACAAAAAGTTAAAGAAGTTTTCACTTCAAAAACTATCAGTTGATTAAAAAATTCATAAATATACGTACTATTTAAATATATAAAAAAACAATCTAAATGTTTATACCTACATAACCTGATGCACGCCTTGGTAAGGGAAAGCGAGAAAATAGTCCAGCACCCAAACCTACCCGTCTATCAAGAGTTCCTACACCCACCAAAGCACCGCCTGAAATCTCGGAACCCACCATACGAAACAGCAAAAACCCTGCGGGAATGTGGGTTTAATATAAATGAAGAATGGAGAAAGGACTGGATGTCAGATCCGCCTAGACAGTCCCTATCGAACTTCGACCCTACAAAAAAGCCAGGATGTTTTTCGGCTGCCAGAAAGGAATGGTGCCAGATCAACCGACTTCGAACTGAGCATGGACGCTCGCTGTGCCGATTATATGTTCAAGTGCGGGTGGCGAGACTCGCCAGAGTGTGACTGCGGAGCTCCAAAGCAGACTATCCACCACATAACGGTCGACTGCCCTAAGAGAAAGTTTATTGGTAACCATGAAGACTTGCTCGCTCCTAGTGAAGACGCAGCCCTATGGGCCAAGACATTGGAAATAGTTCTTTAATTCTTTATTACTTTCTAATACTCTAAGCGACTCGAATCTTGCCATACGATTAAAAAAAAAATTTTTTTTTATGAACACAAAACAATATAAAATGCAACTTATTACTACTACATGTATTTTTTTAAAGGTACCAAAGACCGCGAGTACCTATTCTTTATTGGAAATGACGAAGGGTAGACGAATGGCGGAAAATTATAGAGCGGCGAAACAAAATGGCAAGTGTTGAAGTTTTTCATGCAATTTCAGATCGCTTACGTGGGGAATTGAACGTTATTTACTGAAGAGGGTGAATTTTAAATAACCTATACGTATGTACCTACATTTATGAAACTCCCGAGGATTTGTTGCTATTGAAAATTTAGATTTTTTTTTATGTTAAGACGCTGCTGATACTCAACTTTTTTTGTTTTTTTAACTGACTGCAAAAAACAATCATCTTTATTATCATTCTACTATAAAAAAATCTATACATAGTGGCTTTTTCATTGCTAGTTAGTTTATAATTTTCGAATAGAATGGACAACTGTTAAACCCATTTAAAACATCAATAGTAAGTACATTCTATTTTAATTAACAAACCTACACTTGCTTGAAAAACACTCAATTCTTCGCATGTGCAAACAAACAATTAACAAATTAGTACTTCCGGTTGAAAACAATATCGTCATGGCCGCAACATGGAATTAAAAAAGAAAAAAAAAGAGTCATTATCACTGGCAGCCAATAATCATCGCTTGGAAAGTATTCCGCATGCTTGCCTAGCGCAGGCGAATTGACCACTTCTCACTAACTACCTAATGTTTTATTGACACATAAGTAGTCATATGTTTAAGTAGAGTTTATTTGTATACTTATGCAATGAATTATAAACCAAGTGAATATTCAGTATATTAGTTACGTTTCCTGTTAAAAAAAGCAAAAGTTTATTATTATTATTCAAAACGAAATTAAATATTACCAGTCGATTTGTTATACTTCCTCGGATTAAATTATCTGCTTAAATAAAACCTGTTTAAAGGGTTTTTTCTTACTTCTTTACTTTATTGTTTTTAAATGCATATTGATCCCGTATATACTACATTATAGGTACATATTATATACTGATATGCTATTGACATGGACAATGGAGACCGTGGAAAAAATGTAAATTAAAAATAGTAAACTGTACAAGTAGGCCTCAAGGTTTCTTTTACATAAAAGTAAAAATTACACTAGCCTACATTGAAATTTGACAGCGCATCTTAATTGGTTATTTAAGCGTACAAAGTTCTCGGTAAGCGTTGGTAATCAACAGCTATGGTTGTTTTAATTGCTGGCTGCCAACTTGTCTGTGACTTCGGAACGTGCGAAAAAACGTGTAGAAAAAAGTATGAGTGTTCGATATTTGAAATAATTAAACAGTTTGGTTTTAAATTTGGAACAGTTTAAAACGTTTTTGTTAAGCGTATTGACATTTCTGTTTGTTATTCATAAACGTTTTGACATTTCTGTTAGTTAGAAAGAGACAAAATTTAACATTGATTTGTAAGAAGTTGCTAAGTTTTATTATTGTGGGGTTACAACCTTTTGGTCAATAAGATGCTTCTATAATAAATATGCATTAATGCCATTAACAAATCATTTTATTGACAAGGTAGCTCTGAAATATCTAAGTGGAGAAGTGTTCAAAATGATCTGAACATAACTTTATCGCCAAGAGAATAAGAACTTGTAACGATCATTTGGAAAACCTCGCCCACTTAGCTACTTCTGTTGCTGATTCTGACTGCACTTATACCAAAACTTATAACCATATCCTAACATAATTAATGCATTGTTGGTAAATTTAAATCCCACCTAACTAACATTTAATAATCACAAATCAAAAACTACACGCAAACCAAATGAACGAACGCTAAAAATTCCCACATAAAATAAATGGTTGAATTCATAATGTGCATACAAATAGACGGGCGGCCGCCATTGGTTACTTGAACGTGGAAAAACACGTGAATTTTTTTTCTAAACCACGTAGAATGTACGTTGCGTCGCGAGGCGCGCTGCGATTGGCCGCCCGCCGCTCGGCCGCCGGTCATTGGACAATTTTTTCCCGCTTTTCACGTATACGCCGCGTTTTTTTACTCGAATCGGTGGCCAATCGGGCGCTGTTTAGTTTTTAATTATAAAAGTTGCTCTAAGCGGCCAGTATTTTAGTTATCGAATGCACGTTTAAATTTAGAACGTTGTCTGTTGCGTTTCGTTTTACGATGCCAGCGTCCGTTATAGATTTTCAAATGTAAGTATAAAAGCATGAGTTTCCTCACAGTAGAATTGTAATGAAGGCTTGATATAATTATGCATTAGGGATATGATGTGATGTACTCGTAGGTAATGAATGATTACATGCAAGCTCTTTCATGGTTTAAAGCCTTAGCATTAAGAAAAATGACAAAGCGTGTTACCGTTGGTATTTTCATAATGATATCTAATTTTAGTTTTCTTGACAGTCAGTGTATGTACAATAATTTGTCATGTTATAGGTATTGTAAATTTATGTATATGTATTTCAAATTTGAAACAGCTGTTATTTTGTTCTTTAACCAATTGCCTTTTATAATCCTTCAACCTGATTTGCTGGACCTGGTAGTTGGAACTGAAGCTCTACTGCTGGCATTGGTTAAACTAATCTGTATGAAGCCTGGTGGGCTGCTTGAACTGCCTATCGCAGTGCTCGCACTTGTAAGGCTTCTCTCCAGTGTGGACGACCCTGATGTACGGGACCTGATTGTTTGAGCTGAAGCTTTCAGGCACTGCTGGTTAACTACTAACCTGTATGAAGCCTAGTGTGCTGCTGCACATGGCTGAGCTGCTTGAACCGCCTGTCGCAGTACGAACACTTGTACGGCTTCTCCCCTGTGTGGACCCTGATGTGCTGGACCAGCTGGTGGTTGGAGCTGAAGCTCTTGAGGCACTGCTGGCATTGGTGCGGCTTCACTTCCCCGCCCAGGCCCCGCTGGAGCTCGCGCGCGTGCATTTGCATTGCGTTCTTGTGCATGAAGATCTGGAACAATAGTTTGAAGCTGTAAATTAACCGTTATTATTATCTTATCTTCTAGGGAATCTAGGGTATAACCAGGTAGCCAGGTAATCAGGTAGAAACCATTTCGATCCATGATCTTTTTATGTATTTGCCCTAAATTTGCATCAAGCTGTCCATACTGTAAGGTTGTCTTCTTATTTCCACCACTTTTTGTGATGTTGGTGATAAATAAAGGGGCAAAGGCTGTCTATAGTTTTTCAACGTAAATATGCAGTAACCATACCTACGATATTAGACACCTTTACAAAGGGAACGGCAGGGTTGTTTATTAAATTTTTAGTGGTAATGTCTTTGTTAAAGATTTAGATTTTTAACTACCTATCCCTGACTTTTGAAATAAAATATTTTTTTTCGCATGAATTAAAATAATATTTAATTGTTTTGAAAGAGTTCGTTTCATACAATAATGGAGGATTAACAATTTATAGCATAATTTGTTTATAATTTCCATATTCAGGAAAGTTCAAGAGGAAGAATAGAGAGTGCATGATAGTATTTATTGGTAGTATTTATATCGTCATAGGTTTTAGGTGACATTTTTCCGTATAATATACCTAAACTTTCAAAAGTTTTATTTAGTTTTAAATTTTTAGTAGTAGTTTATGTGACTGCCACATAATGAAAGGCATTAAAAAAGGAGATGAAATCGAGTTTTATAAAAACATTACACGAGTGTAAATACTGAAATAATTAAAACTAAAAAACGTAGGTAACCTTCGGGAATGTTTATGTCATGTTTTCAGGTTTTTTAATTCATAAAACACGAATGTTTGCAACAAAACACAAGAAGATAAGTAAATATTAGTATTAAAAGTGTACATTAAGTTCAACGTACATTTGTGCAACCAGCTATAAAACCGTTATAAAACCTTAGCGTTTTCTAAGCACAGCACAAAGCGTTGCATGACGCAACTACGATAAATAATATTAAGTCCCTATAATTCCGTTTATCTGACTTAGCGCTGGAAAGCAATTTCTTTGAGCTAAATTATAGGACGGCGCGTGAAACTTAACGCCGTCTGTATATATGTAACGTACACGTACTTACACAGCGTTGTTTGCATGTGTGTGTAATGTATGAGGTTTTTGTGAAAAGGTCGTAAGTCACATGCTATTTTTATTAGTGTTCAACGAAGTTTCGGTTTCGGTTTCGGCATAAAAATCATATTTCTGCCGAAGTTTCGATTTCGGCCGAAACTAGAGCAAAACTGAACGTTCGGTTTCGGTCTTGATTTCGGTAAAAGATTCGGTTTTAGTCGGACAAAATTTTTTATAAATTTACGGCGTCATGTTATGTAAAGTTGATGGAAGTAATAAGTGTTTTAAAATCTTATTATAATCGAATAAAGTTTAGACAATTATTACATACATTACATTATGTAGCTTTATGTAGTTTTTAATTTTAGTTTATAATTTTTTGTTTACATTACATGTACATGTATTACAGGTATGACAGAAAGCTTTAAGACATTTATTAAATTACCAACTAGGGAATAACCCTCACTAAATAAATCGTAATTACGTAAGGAATTCATTTAAGAGGCGCAAACATACTGCTCGCCATTAGAATTAGTTAAAGAAGACGCCTACAGCCAATTAGCCATTCAAATATTGCATAAAGGTACTTAAGAATTTGGGACGAGTACCGCCGGGCCGGGTCGGGTGGCCCAGAGGTCCAGGGGAGAGCCGAGTAAGTGAAACGCCGGCTCTTTATACGACATCTTTTTCAATTTTATTGTATAACCCTTTACAAACCTACAAAAAAGCAGTAAGTGAGCGAACTGTGTCAAAGTTTAGTCGATACTGTTGTCATGTATAGTTATCTCGCGAATCTGGCTTGCTTTATATGCATGTATATTTATTGAAAACCCTTCGCGGTGCGATTGCAAAGAAACTGCTTCGAGCACGCGATACACTTCGGACCATTATGACGGTGCGCTTATATTATTTATTTTTTAGGGGTCTTTAACGTGGAATCGATGTTTTTGGACACAGGAAAAGAGACCAAAATAAAGAAAATAAACGAATGGTAATAATCGTGTGTAAAAGTATAAAAGGAAAAAAACTGAATAAAATCTTTAATTAGCTTGGAATTTATCATCGGATGGTTGTGAATATGATTTAAGATTAAAAGGCAACCCTAGTTTGACCAATAGAAATTATATTATAAAAGGTATTAAGTCCAGCGTTTGCTTTACGATATCCTATATTTTGTGCAATTAAATAGAAAATCTGCAAAATTTACAAAAAAATTAATAGTGAAAGTTAGATAGAAAGGCTAGATTTACAATGGCATATAAGTATCAATAATAATTAAGTCTTACACATTTAATAACATTAGGTTAATTGTAAATCTCTATTAGGTACACATAGAAAGATAAAAGTCGAAAAACTGAAGATAAACAAGTCGATTACATGAATGATTATATGTATACATAAAAATTTGTAACTAATTATTAAGGCATTAAAAGAAATGCTTTCTAATATTCTAATCTTGACATTAATAATATTTACCTCTGGTAATATCTGCATATGGCGAAACGCTTCAAAGTCCAACATTATGGCTGATTTTCGTAACTATCCAGACAAATTTAGAAAAAACATGAAACGTGTTGTCTTCCGTAACACTGAATTAATTATGACAATTCTAAAACGGAACGTGAGAAGGAAAATGTAATTAAAACCAATGGCTACGAAAAAATAATTTTATTCAAATTATCTCAGTTTAACAGACAAAACAGGAAAATATTTTACATCCAATTAATGAATATTAGTTTCAACTTTTAACATTTTTGTTTTGGTTTTATCTCGAAGTTTTTTCGTTTACCGGTTACGAAATTCTAGGAATGGGAATGGGATGAAATAAAACGCGGAAAAAACAGTAGGAGTTACGGCAAACTATTCAGACTGAAAAGCATGTTAAAGAAACAATACGTAAACACGGTAAAAGTTTTTGAAAAAAATTATATGTCATTTATGCAATATAATATAATACACCAAATTGTGTTCTGATATCCCAGATACATATAAAATTATAGTTTAATACTACTCGTACATAGATCCACCACAGTCATTCTGTTTTGTTACCATTTATTAAATAACAACAGACTTGTCGGAAAATTTTAAGCGATAAACTGTCACTTTAGTGGGTTCCTAACTGGGATATAAAAATAAGGTTTAGATGCAGGAGCTTGCAGTCTGATTATTCAGACCTATTTTGCAATAAGATTGACTTCAACACATAGATGTTGCATTTCACACCTATTACTGTTAATCTTTTCTTGGCCCGAGAGGTGGCCGGTAGACAATTTCTTTTAGCATTCAGTTCGCCTTTTGTACACCTCAAACTATGCACTAAAGTTTATATAAAATGAATTAGGTGTACCGATTAAATTGTCCGGCAGTGCAGCCCTTGCACGCGTGTTAGAAAGTGGATCCGCCGTCGGTATCACGCAACGAAGAAATTGTAAAGAATTTATGCTTTGATACGATATGATAGAGGTTCAATTCCCTAGTGAGGCACGGTGATTTATCGCTAAATGTTGGGAAAATAGTTTTTTGTAATGAGAGTAGGAAGAATGTTTTTAACGATGATTTTTCAGGTAGTAATAAGTCGACATTGCTTACAATGTTTGTGTAAAAGTCTAGTGTGACTACGCAACTTGTGAAACTTCAAACACTTTTTCAATTGAATTGCCATGAGTTTTAAATATGTCTATTTAATTTATGCGCATGTACTTTTTGTAAATATTGATATATCTTATTTACATATAATGGTGAGTGGTATTTACAACTATGTACAATATAAAACCAAGTCGAATAGACAATAAATGAAAAATGTATTCAATTAATAAAATAGTACTTACATAACATCTTATAATAATGTAACTACATCACTTTAAAACCAAATTCCCCGTCCATAAGAATGTCGATGTCAATTTTTTGACGTCACAACTTTTTCCGACAAAAATGACATCGTAAAACACGACGTCCCTAATGAATGCTAAGTGACTGAAGCCTTAAAAAAAAGATTGACCAATATACCATGACCCGTCTATTCTTAGCCAATATACGTAATAGGGGTTTCAACTTATACTGGACCATTGCTACATTGAGACTTGTCTACTATAAGTTGATCCCTGCATTGGTAGTGATTAAAGGTGATCGGGGGTCAGCCATTTTTGGCAATGTGGTTAGAGTTGTGAATAACTGTGAAAAATCTCCCGTCGGGAATGAGGAGTAAAAAAGTGTGTACGTCAATGTGGCAGTGCCAGTTTTATTTTATATGTATAGGTTTTCTGTTTCAAAAACTTTTTTAGTTTCTTATAGATACAATGGAAATAATTTGTAATATACATAGTTATATTTTTTACACATATGGAGAGTGATATTATGATGATGATGATGAACAAATATGTTTTCAGGCTATATTTCCATGACTAAAAAATAAAAGTTTCGCTATTGGATCAAGTTTGTTAAGTAGCGAGCCACGTAGGTACGTCATCATCATATATGACTCTCGCACAATATCAATAAGGAAACTAGATTTTTTCTCAAGCAAAGACTCCTGTATTTTGTACTAAAACTCATCCTGTTATAAACAAATAATTATCACATTATTTTGGCAAATCCACAAACCCACATAGTTAATTATCAAACAAAACTATGTCCAAGCTAATTATTTACTAATATGCAGTAGCTAAACTTATTTGTGTTTAGCGATGGCATTACCGTTGGGATGTTTACCCATTGCCTATTACACGCGTGTATGCGCGTTAATTTACTATTAGTAATTAATGATTAGATATGCCTGTATTTTAAATTATTATTGTATAGCAGATGTATGCTGTATTTGATATTATTTAAACAATACTCGAGAGTAAAAATATGATGTTGTACAAGTGTGTATAAAAATGCTTAATACTTACAAATTTTGAGTGAATTACGAATGATTTCATTATAGTGTGCATCTATATTAAATACCTAAAATATTGGCAATTAGAGAAACTCATTTTTGGGTGTTTTGTGCAAGCCATTATTATAATTATGTAAAAAGATAAAAATTTTAATTTATTAATAATTATTATTAAAAGATAAACAGGAATATAAAACTAAAACTAACTACAACTAAAATAACTAAAGCTAAAAATTAAAAATACCTATCAAAAAAGATAAATGTTTATAAAGTGGAGTTTTTATTAAAACACAAAACATTTATTTCAAATTAAGTCAATCTGCTCTTTATTGGAGGCAAAAATGTCGATAAATATACTTTTTTGCAATCATGTCAAAATAAAATATCAAGCTGGTCCTACCATCTTAACGGAGCCCCTCGGACACCCCCTTAGAACGTAATTGAGGCCATAAAAAATGGAGGTTTCCATAAAAAAGGAGTGAAATACACCCGCCGCGCAAATTGTCCCGTATTATGGCCTATTAAGATATATTACTTAAGCCTTTGCTTTTAACTAGATTTTTACTGTTTCCGAACGTGATTTCTGTTATAATTTTCCGGTTTTTTAAGTACGTGTTTATTTATATCATTCTACACTAAAAATATGTACAGTCAAGTGTAAAAAAAATGGTTGCTCACATCACACTCAAAATATATCCCAATATATTATATTTTTACACTTGACTGTACTTACCTAATATTTACTCTTTTTGCAAATAAATTATTGTTTGTTTGTTTTTTTCTATGATTTGTGTACAAGAAGTGACAACCCTACAATAATATAGGGTATTTTCCTACTAGTCAAATCAGTTACTTTTTTAGAACTGTCAAAACGATTTGCTAATATGGAATTTATATGAAACATTACATCGTGACGTCACGGTCAACTCGCCTACTTTTTATACTTCTATCCGATTTATTAAATAGAACTTGTGTTTAAAATAACTCCTATCTGTGTTTTTCTAACAATTATCTGGTGCTTTATTTCATGCATGGTGTAAAATAATTTATTTTAAATACAGTATAATACCCTATTGTTAATGCAAAAGTAGCTGTCTGTTAGTCTGTTATCTTTACGCTACAACCGCTGTACTGATTTAGATAATATATATTTGGATAGTTTGGACCGAGATGCGTGGAAGAAAGAGAGGGAGGCCTTTGCCTAGCACACACAACAGGCGTTATTCGCCGTTTCGTTATTTATTATAAAAAAAAATGGATAGTTCATCATGAAAAGCATCATCATCATACAACACAGACGTAGTCGCGGGTAGAAGATAATGTAGTATGTACTTACCTACGAATAAAATCTACAAAAATAAAAAATTCAAAGTATGTACAGTCGACGCAAAAGATATGTTTACACTTTTGCACCTTACTCGTTTGTAATAAGGCGAAAAGTGTAAACATATCTTTGACGTCGACCGTACCTATTTATAACTAAACGCATGAATTCAGTTTTTTATTTATTTTAATACATACAATGACATGCAATTACCTTAAATAGAAGGAAGGAATTATGCCTTTTAATTATTTTGCGGTTTTTCTTCGGTTAAAACTACATAATTTATATTTAGACATACTTGATGCTGCTTAACGTTTTAATATTAATACCTACATATTTATTTACATGAGGTTCCTTAATAATTAGGTATTAAAAATGAATACTTTATAATATAACAATAATTTATTTATTTTAGGCCAGTTTGCCCACAGATTGTTAGTTATTTACAGACTTACAATATAAGAGTATAATTAGAGATATATAAGTTACTATATATTTCAGTTTTATTCCTTTATAGGTACTTCGGTGGTGTCTAAACTGTCTAACAACCAAAAGTTTTGGAAGGTAAGGGTAAGTACTTAAGTGTAATATTGTTATTTATAACTAACAAAAATAAACAAAATAAAACAGGTAAAACTAATCAAATCATATCAAAACTTATTAAAAGTGGCGACCATATTATGATATAAATTATGTATTTTTTTTAGAATTAAGTACTTATTATTTATTATAGTAATAAAAATCATAACCATCATAATACATTGTCAAAGGGGTAGATAATACATAGGTAGGGTAGAAAAGGGGTTTCAGATTGATATTATTATGTATGTATTTATGTAGGTACTTACCTATTAAACTCGTAAATGCAATTAACCATTTTTTTTTATTTGGCCTACGAAATCTTTTACTATAATCAGTACACTGTACACCCTATCTCAAAATCAGTAGGTAACTATTTGTATATAATTACTACTATTTGTATTAAAAATTGTTTAACTGTTACCAAAATGTGCTTTTGATTAATCAGACGAAAACTCTTCCATCGTTATAATATTTAAAAAAACAAACATGTTCCTTCATCGCTGCAGTTAAACTGCATCGAAATGGGCCGCAGTTAAAAATACTCGGCCCAAAAAGAATGGAGTCAAGTTCAAAAAACGTCAGCGGACAAAGAAGTGAGTCAGGCAAGGCCGAGTATTTCAGGAGACCCTGCCTCGTTAAACGGTACAGAAAGAACTAAGGGACTTTACTCATAAAAGTTTAACTTATGAAAATCCAATTAATAATAATTTTAATTGTTTTCTAATCCATAGGGATTATACGAGTAGATAGTCGTTTTAATTGCTGATTCTGCAAAAGGTATTGGTGGACAAACTTAACTCTGCGTGGAGTTTGCAATGACAAAGTGTAGCAACGTTTAAATGCCAAATTTCTATGAAAATATGACGTTTATTTTTATTTATTTATTTAAACTTTATTGCACAAAACATAAAAATAATGTACAAATTGGGGACTTAATGCCTAATGACAGTCTGTACCCAACGTCTGCACCAGTCAACCATCGGGCCAAACAGAAACAGAGACGTGAAGCCGTTTGTAAATTGACGACGCCGTTTGTAAACGGCGGATTCTTACAAAATGCCTGCGACATATATATAGTTTGTAATGTTTGAGTTTATTATACTTCTTGTGTATGTGTTTATTATACTAAGACGTAAATGAAAGAAAATAAACATCTATCAGATCTACCTGCCTAACTAATTGTAAATCATGTTAGGTATTTAGCATCAAAAATAACAGTAAGTAGGTATTGCCAAAATTCTGGTCTAAAGCTATATAACTATGTATATCGAAATAAATTAACAAACAAATTAACTAATTAAACGGTTACCTTTATAAATGTTAGATCGCGATAAAATTAAAAGTGTAACAAATCACTTAAGGAAAAAAACTACAATGTAGTTTCCACCATTTAACCAAAAAAATATACTTGTTCTATAAGGACATAACTCTCACACACATTACAGTTGATATTAGACTTTACTGACCAGCTATTAAAGTCGATTTTTAAAGTCTCATAGAAAAAAATGTACAGTGTTTTTCCCAAACTTTGTCATAAAAACACGGGAAGCGACAACTCGCTAATTGTCACGTTTACACCTGTCGCGTTGTCGCCTTGTCATAATTCACCATTTATATTTCGCGTGAGAAACGACATACTTCGGAGTAATTAAAAAAAGCTAGTTAGGGAGTCAACTAGGTTTTTTCATTCGTGTTACTTCCGTTTTCCTAATAGAGCACTTTGTTGACAATTACCGCAATTTTCTAGTCATATTTTTATGCAACTTTGTATAGATACGCGATGTCAAGTCGGTGTACTATGCACGTTATATCTTTTGTAATAAAGTTGAAAATACAACACATTTCTTTGACATCAACCACTTAATAAAAATATACGATATTATGGTCGGTTCGAGTAGGTATACGAGTAAATCATATACCGTTTACTTTATAACTGTGGCAATTTATTGAATGTAAGTAAATAAATACCTACCTACTATTTAATCGTACATAATCGTGTTTTTTTTACAAAAGATTTCTATCAGGTTTTGTACCTTTTCGATACTTATAGTTTTTCTTAGGATATACCCAGATTAAATTTTCTGAGTATCTCAAAAATAAAGATTAATAAGCGCATTGATTAACTTCCGACACAAATAACTAGTTTCACAAATTCTAATCTAGAATCACTGTGATAAATTTTAGTATTTACTAGTAAAGTGCTTTTAAAAGTATCTTTAAAGTCCTACTAATGTTTACCTAGTTAATAGTTGTAGAAATAAAACGTCATGTACACAAAGTAAACTTATTAGTGCAACAGTATTCTGTTGCAATTAAAACGCAATTAATTAACCTTAAATGAGTCGCTAAACTTCAAACTCGGGTAAATCCATCTGTCAGATCATGCGATTTTGGTATTAAGAAAAGGTAATAGGGTAGATATTTGCTTTGAGGGTCGAATGGATTTATCCGAGTTTGAAGTTAAGCGACACAAATGTTCTTCTCGCTTTACTGAATTCTAACATTTGCTATTGACATAAATACGTGTATCTTTGCTAATACGTATTCTTGAAGTATCATGGTGGTTACTTCCTACCAAAGACATATGTAACTTCGTATAAGACGAATAAAGTCTAAGGAAAAAACGTGCCTCTGAATTCAAGCAAAAGTCATTCTCGAATAGATGGCGCACACACCTTAAGCCTATCCTCGGCTAGATGGCGTGACGACACCGTTTCATATTTAACAATTTTAACACATAGATATCAGTGAATGAACATTGATCAAAATGATATAAAAATAATAGAATCATTTATCCATATATATACATTTTTTGATAACTTTATACGTTTTCATTTTGAGTTTTAGTCGTGTGTCGATAGATGGCAGTAAATTTACAGTGACTACAAAATTTACAATGACAGGACCCCTCTATACTATCTATTCTTTTTGCTTCCTACTAAGTCTAGGCCTGGCCGCGTAGCCAACATGTCAATCGCTAACGCTCTGTAGTGAACGAAACGCAACTGTCACTGTTGCACTAATATGGAAGAGTCATAGAGAGACACAAAGCGATTGTCACCTTGGCTAGGCCGGCTGGCCAGCCACCGCAAAAATTGAATTTCGAAGAGAGTCTTTATCCATCTCTATCGTTCTTAGGTACATAAGTACATTATTTGAGTTTCAGGAATATATATCTGGGAGACGGGAGACCGAGCTTTGCTCGTAAAACATATAAAAACTCAAAAATACGCGTAGAGATAAGACCTAGCTAGATCGATTTAACGCCCCCGAAAACCCTTATATAGCAAATTTCATCGAAATCGTTAGAGCCGTTTCCGAGATCCCCAATATATATATATATATATATATATATGTATGAATAAATATACATACATACAAGAATTTCTCATTTAAAGGTATAAGATATTCGAAGTTAGATGTCTGCCCCCTGTGACTTTATCTTTATGTGCTTTATTTTTGCAAGATGTGCAATAAAACGTGTTGATATCGTTCAGTATACGATGAACAAGTCAAGGCTAAGAAGCTTATTGTGTATAAATGAGTCAGGGGCAGGATGTTGACTTTCTTTCCGCGGTCCTGACCTGTGACTGCAGGAAAGTGTAAACAATACCACTTTTATTATATATTCTGGACGCCATTTTAAAATTATGACCGATTTAAAGGCTCGCAGATTTAAACAAATTACACCTCTGTAAATTTAATTATTTATGTTAGTTAGAAATGACATCCATCGATGAGCGCGCATGAGAAATGGAGTTTAAGGATCCATATGCTATGGTTGCTTACAATCAGCCGGTGTTTGTGTGTGTGTGTGTATACTTGTAGAACAGCAAGCGCGCATACGATACCCCTGGAGTTTAAGCGTCCATATGTTACATTGACTGCTTACAATCAGCCAGCTTGTTTGATGCCGACATGGCATAAAACAATTATAAGGTTCCATAAAAAGAAATTTAGACCGCGTATTTGCAGCAAAAAGGCATCACAAAATGTATGTTTATTTTAGTTATTAACTAGCAACCCGCCCCGGCTTACAACGGGTTAGCAATTTATAGACCCAAACCTTCCTCAAGAATCACTCTATTGATAGGTGAAAGCATGAAAATCCGTTCACTAGTTTTTGAGTTAATCGCGAACAAACACAAGCACAGACAGACGCGGCGGGGGACTTTGGTTTTTAACAAGCTTTTATTAGGTCGATCTGTATGTAACTAACTATGTAATGGAATCTAAGGTAACTAATTTAACCATCTTCCAAGGATCGTAGCGTCATGAAAATTGGCAGCTGTATATAGTTCTGATGACAATACAATAATATGGTACTGTCGAACTGATCTGATGATGGAGACATGAGGTGGCCATAGGAAATCTGTGATGAAACAAGGCAACGTACTTGTGTTAGGGGTTTTTAGAATTGTCTCGATGAGTATTAGTTGTCTGTCATAAGAAAAGTACTTACAGTCAGCGATAAAAGCTTGTGGTCGCTGCTACGTTATTGCGGTGAAGACTTTTTGTGGAATATACCAGCAATTTTATCAATAATGAGAAATTTTAATTGTAAGATAAAAGGAAGATTTTCAAAGTGAAAACGGGATATAACTATAATTGTAAAATAATTCAAATCACTCAATTTTTTGTAGAAGATACCAGCAATGGGAAATTTCACTTGAGTTAGGCTAAAATGAAGATTTTCAAAGCATACATTATAATAGGACATGATTATGATTGGTAAAATAAGTCCATTCAGTAAAAAAATCTTCCAAAGTAAACCTTTTATTCAATGATCTTTCAAGATTTTGAGTTAGACTTATATTAAATCCGTACACGGCGGGAAGAAGTTGATATCTGGCGGGAAAAAGTTGAAGAAATTTGACCTTATGTAATTTTATTTTAAGTTCAAATTTCTTCGGTAGAATATCTCGAGTTATCAACTTCTTCCCACCGTGTACGGAAATAAGATGTCAAATATTTAGGTACTTAAGTATCATAGTGCCCGAGGCATAATAGGTAGAGTTAGACCACGATAAGTCAGCAACGACACGTCAAGCTTCTATGAAATTATGACGTATAAATAACACTTGCACTGCATATGCTATCAAAATCGTTGCAAACTTATCTTGGTCTAACTCTATTACCCTATCTTCAGTATTAGCGGTTGTCTTAAAATTTACCTTTAATTTTGAAACAAAATAAATTCAACCCAATTATACACTTTAAAGCCAATTTGTTGAACATAGAAATGCCGTTTATTTTAGCTGATTTTTTTTCTACAACGGACCCCTAAAATCATAACTCATCACCAACCTTGGTACTTACGTTCACGTAATAACGGAGTATTACGGGGGCGGCTGACGTGGCATTTACAAATGACAGTTTTTACTGACATCTATTGCAACATGTGTTGACGTGACAATACTATGCGGCGTTTTGTAACAATAAACGGTTTTTTTGCTGTTTTATAACAATTTGAAATAATATTTTAAGTGGCTATGGAGAAAAAACATTGGACGAACTAAACGTTGTGGATTTTACATAGACTTTAAAACTAAACTTTTTCTAATGTTTACAGCGCGTGGCATATCCCTACTAATTATAATATTAACGAAGCGAAAATAACTCTATAATATTTGTCTGTCTGTCTGTTACCTCTTCATGCTTAAACCGCTGTACCGATTTAGATCAAATTTAACATGAAGATAGTTTGAGGCCCCGGAAAGGACACAGAGTAGTTTTTATCAATCATCATCATTCTACGCAGACAAAGTCGCGGGCAGAAGCCAGTTTGGATACATCTACAGAAAAGACGCGAATAATTACTATGTATTGCCTATAACCTTTGTTTTCATTAAAATTAGTGTCAATGAACTCTGAGCTAAAGAATTAGTCAAATGACTATCGGTCCGATTCGAAATTTAAGATACGTGCAATATTACGTCTAGATACGATATGGATTAGACATGTCTACGTTTCTTCAAACAAAAACGTCACTTTTGACACTGACATATCTAATTAATATCGTATCTAGGCCAAATATTTGACTTATCTTAAAGTTCGAATCGGGTCATATATTTAAGAGCATTTTGACCAATAACTAGTGCATCCTTTTAAAAGATCCAATAAAAAGCGTCATTAATACGAGCGCGACACTGACCTATGTCAACAACGCGGGTGTGTGCGTGTAGCGTGCGTACGCTACACGCGTGTGTGTGCGTGCAGCGTGCGTACGCAAGACGAGCCGCGGAAAATATTTGTACAACACTAGCTTCTGCCCGCCACTTCGTCTGCGTGAGATGATGATGATTGAAAAAAACTACCCTATGCCCTTTTCCGAGCTTTAACCTATCTTCATAGCAAATTTTATCTAAATCGGTACAGTGGTTTAAGCGAGAAGAGTTAACAGACAGACTCACTTTCGCATTTATGTATTAGTATGGAAGTATGGATTAAGTATCCCCGCTAAGTACACACTGACACAGTTTTCATCATTGTATCAGCCAAAAGATACAACCATCATCATCATATCAGATAAAAGGGACCTCTTTCAAGAATTTACATATAATTAAATGATGTAAGTTAATGGCGTAAATGGCGTAAGAGACCAATTTGGAGATACGACTTTTTGCCTTAACAAAGAATGTGACAGTTTTTTCGTAACTTTATGTGCAAGTAACATTGTTCTTTGGGACGTAATTGTTGTACCATTTATAACTTACTAAACTTTAGTAATTTTACGAAAAGTTGATATTATGATTTAAAGAGTAACTAACAAATACCTAAGTATTTTGCAAAATATCACAAGTATCTATCACAATTTTTTATCCAATGATTATCCTCTATGTGTAATAAGTATTCAAACCGAAATTTTAGTCACCTTTTATCATTTTTTTCGTTTCAACCCACGATTTTTGAGCACTAGACAAATATGAAAGGTAATAATCCCTTGTAGTGTAAGCGTAGTATGACTCCTAAGCGTAGAATGACGATTTGGAACCGTTTTAAAAAAAATACATGAAATCTGGATATGTATAAAAACTCTGATGCGCTGTCTGTGCCCGCCTATAGGCAGGCAGACAATGACATGCGCATTCAGATAACCTCATTTCTTTCCGCGATAGCACACACACAAACGTCTGTTGAAGCTCGTTTCTGAAGCCGGCGTAAAAGGTGAGTGTATTTATGGTACGATGACACAATGAGCGTTAAAGTTCTTTTGTTAGCTAAAAAGTTTTTTTAATAGCTAAGTTTGTCTGACTTTCAACATTTGGAGTTTGGAGCATCAGACATTATATTAGGTTGAAAAAACCCTTAAATTGTCTAGTTAGAGCCAGACTAAGATAACTCTGCATGGCATTTGCAATGACAGAGTGTCAAAATGTGAAATTTCTACGAAAATTTTACGTTAATAAAGACACACCTACAGTTTTTTTTGTTGATATCGGTGCACAGTTAGCTTAGACGGACTCTAGATGCTCTCATTTAAACAAAACTACAGAAAATTTACATAATTCAACCGACAGTATTTCAAAACTGCGACCGCCTTATAAATTATTGAATGATGCACGACAAATATATGAGTCGTTAAACTCCTATTTTCATTTAGTTACTAAAACTAACAAGTTATGTAGTTACTAAGTTAATAAGGCATATATCTGTAGTCAACTATCCCCACCAGACAAAAAACAAACTATTATGCAAAGATACGTCCTACGGCATTCCGCGCAAAAAGCCGTAAGTACTCAATTGTCTTAACGCTGTAAGTGTTAATAAAAACGTTTTTTGTGTGTGTGCGTGATCAATATGGCTGCGTACGGTGATGCAATGGCTAATCGTGTTTGTAGACGCTTACTGCATTTTTATACTGTTATGTAATTTGATGACACGTTTAGCTTCTGACGTTGTCGGTTGTTTTTGCGTTGTTTTTTTCCTTTATAATGTCAGAGATACATATGAAGAAAAAAATACACCGTTTGGATTTATATGTAATGTGGTCTCTATTACATTTTTCAGTTACAATGGCAACATAGTAAACTTTCTTTATCTCACATCTTCATATTACTTGACATACAGGTATGTAAACTATCAAAACACTAATTCGTCCCGTGGTGTGTGGTAACTATAGCCACATATATATCAAAATTATTATATTAGAGGAAACGATAAAATTAAACCAGTTTGTAAAATTTACTGTATTATTATTTACTTTTTATTATTTTAATGGACATTTTTATAAACTGAAAAACAATATAATGCAAAGAACATACCGTATTATATATTACGAGTCCATAAAAAGGTTGAAGGTAAAGAAATAAAGCTCAACCTTGCAAAAAAAAGGTATTAAAGAGTCCTTAAGGGGTGAATGTACCTTCAGGGCTATTGATAAGAAAAACAAAGGACACTATCATAAGAGTAGGTATCTAACGTGAGCCAGTGAACTTTAAGGGCCTTGATTTTATCTTTTTTATAAAGATAACTTTATTAGTTTAAGAATGCGTAAGGTTTTTAATGAGTAACGTTGAGGTAGGTAAAGAATATGGCCTTAGTATTATCAGCTACCTTTTTCTTGGTTAAATAACATGTTTATATATTAATAAAATAAGCATAAAGGCTCATTCAGACGGTGCCAGAACTTGGTCGGTTGGTCGGCTGAATTGGATGTAACCAATAGTCCTCAATGTAACTAAAATCGCATACGAGTTCGCACGCCGTCTAAATCAGCCCTTATCCTGAATGTGTGGTAAAATTAAATATAAATATATTTATATATCTGTACCTCATTTTCTGGCGCATAAATTTATGAGAAGTTCTCAATTAAACTTAGGTACATTTGATTTCAAAATACGAAAAAGAGAATTAAATAAGATAGGTACAGTCAACAACACTCCCAGCTGTACATCGGTGGACCTTATGCCTTTTGTAATAAGGTCCACCGATGTACAGCTGGGAGCGTTGTTGACTGTACCTAAGTACTAATTTATTCCAATAAACAGCTCAGTAGGATGTACATTTTTGTACATTTTTTAAATCCGCCATAACACTTTTAAGCATACGTGACGTACTTTTAGTCCATTTTTCATAATTTTCCTATTCTACTGTAAAAGTATCGACTCTACGCACGTTATTGTGGCTGGTCAATACTTCGCTCAGTCCAAACGTCGTATCTCCATACGAATTACAAAGTCACTTACGACATTTGGCATAAAATGCACAATTCATGCCTTATTCATACAGGTCACGATCAGGGACAACGAACCTGAATTTTTACATCGATTACACCACAATAGTAATCGAGTCCATTTTTAATCGATTATTTTTAAACGGAAATTAAATTTGATTGTGTGGTAATGTATTAATGATTTACTTTCAGACTTTCAACTTCGTACTTTGGCTAATAGAAATAACTGAAATAAGTCTTTTGTATGTAGATGCGGAACATATGACTATATGACTTTTAGTATAAAAAAAAATTATCTCATTTTGCGATCACTTTAAAGGGATAGGTAAGTATTGAAAAATGTTTCTTGCAAAATTGCACAGAGCTATAATTAAGTTTTAAATTAAGTTATAAAATTGTTATAAAGATCAAAATAAATGGGATTAGGGCCTGAAAACAATCAACTTAAAACAGATGCATGACAAAAACTAAAAACTGCTTTAGCATTAATAAATCATATTCCAAAAAGTCCCATACGACATTACGCAGCAGGAAGGTATCGCAGTAAAATAGCAATATCTACCACGTGCCACAATAAAAATAAATGGAGAGTGCGGGGTCGCTCACCTCCCTAACCTAAGACACGCTGCGCACACGCACACACGCGCGCCACGCCCACAGCCGCAACAACGGAAGGATTTTTGAGCGGGTTTCGCGATTGTGATTTTTTTCTAATGTTTTGCTAAATTTTATTAACTTATACCTTTTTTATACTACGTCACGTGGCAAACAAGCATACGGCTCGCCTGATGGTAAGCAGTCACCGGAGCCTATGGACGCCTAACTAACTAACAATTCAAAAGTGAATGTTTTGTCTTTGATTTTAATTTGACGTATTTTTTCTTATAAATGCTGTTAAACTATTTTTAGAAATGATTTTTACATGGTTATTCATCGCCACATTGACATTTTACAGCATGTGCAGTTTTTGTTCATGATTTGAAAAATAAATCGTTTGGTAATAAAAATAATTAAAAACTGTTAAAAGATTCGCCCTTTTATAACACCAGATTTTTTTTCGTACTCATAATTCACAGCGAAAAAATAATTAAAAATAAATTAATTAGACATGACTTATGAAATCATACGCTTGATATCAATAACAACCGTTTATAAAATATTATGAAACATCTATTTTTGCACTACATTCTTACTTAAATAATAAAAGTCGTAAAACTACATCATTTCAACTGTTACTTACGTCGTTTATGATAATAACAGAAATATTGCGGTAGGTCACAAAACCCAGCAAACATTAATCAGCATTCCGAGTAAAAACAGTGTCCTACTTAAACCGCCGTAATTGCAATTACGCTATTTTATCATTATATGTGTCCACTGCAAATTTAATCACAATTTATAAAAAGTCTAAAGTCTCTATAGCGCTCATACTTGTTTGAGCCTCACTATTATAAAGAAAGTTAGAATGATCAGTTGAAAATAGACGTAAGGGACATTTATTAAAACGTACTTACGACGTTTTTTCAAATAACTGACGCAGATATTGAAAAACGATATCGTATTCTGCGTACGTTGCTCTCTGTTAAAAATGTATTTATGTGTGCGTCTTGACCTACGACAAGAATGTATATGTGTGTTTGTGTGGACGATGATTCGTATTGGTCGGAATTTTCGTTCAAGTGTCAAGTTTTTAAGAGTTACCTATTTGATGTTGTATTAGGTTTCAAATATGCCGTAAATAGATTGTTTCATTAAACGCAGTTTCTAATGGTGGACTATGCATTGTTTCGTAACATTCTAGAAGGGCTTTTTAAAAATAGATTCATTTATAAATTAAGGTCAAATATGCTACAGTTTTATATACATAACTACTAGTTATACATAACTTAGTGCCCTCCTAAGCCGAATAGCGGTATCTCAAAAACAAATGACGTTGAAAATAGAATTTTCAGATAAATAATGTAAGGTATATGTTTGCATCAAAATTTTATTTGAGATACCGCTAATTGGCTTAGCAGGGCACAGTCGTGATGCGTTCCGCTGGACTAACAATTTTAAAACGCGCGCGTCTTCTAAAAGTTGCATCCCAAAAGTTGTAAAATTAAAGTACTCGAATAGGCCATCATATCCTCAGAAGCAATAAAAAAGTATAATTATTTTGTATAGAAATTTGACATTCACCAATTTTTACTGCCATTTGAAAGTAAATATAGCAAGACTGTTTATATTTAGAATTTTCACACACCTAGAGTTTAGACCACGCTAAGTTGGCAGCGATATTGACAGATCAGCTTTGTAAGTGTTATTTCGAACGACAAACTATTATGAAATTATGACATTTACAATAACACTTGCACAGTCTATGCTATCAAAATCGCTGGCAACTTAGCTTGGTCTAACTCTATATCAAATTCAAATTGTTTTCAAAAATGTTGTGTAAACATCAATCTAAATTATCTCTAATCTAAAACTTACTAAACGTAACACAATTAGCCCTAAACATAGTTTGATTGGAAAATGCTCTCAAATAAATTAGATCGTTAACTTGCAGTAAAGGTTACGTTGGCATTCAACATTCCCACTAAGACACTATTTTAGTTTTAAAAAGCTTTCGACACGTTTCCAAAGGTCTCTTACGTTACAACTAGCCTTCTTTTCTAAAAGGTTCCCATCTACCCGTAGTACCAATACTACCAACAATGTGACTTACGCTTATTTAAGAAAAGCGTTCTTTATGCAAAATGGCGTAAGTGCTAAGTTAAAAAGACGTATCTTAATTCTTTTATATCATGTTGGTGGCAAAAAAAGCATACGGCTGGCCTAGTAATAAACGATCACCGTAGCTTATGGATGCCTACAACTCTGTCCGTTAATTTACATATTTGAATGAATTATCAACAATTCGGAAAAATAAGAGGAAACCGTCTACAAAAACTGACAACACGATCCGTACTATGTATTTTGTTTTTACGAAATACAAGCTGATGACAGCGAGAAACATATCTGTATAAAATATACCTACGTAGGAAAACTAAATAAAAAGGCTCATGTTATTTTTATTAGCTATTACTTTTAGTTCTGTAGATAGTTTTAATTTAATTATTAATTAAGTATTCCGTCGGTTTTAACAAAATACCCATATAAAAATAAGAAAAAAAGTATAAAACTTGTATTTTAATTAAATATGTACCTATAGTACACAGGTACCTACATAATAAGTTACAAATAGATATGCCATGTTAATTAAAATATTATTTACACAGGTTTCTTCAACAATTCTTTATATAAAGTCTATTAACAGGATAAATCATTAGCTGTAATAAAAATAGAAGGATATAGGCAAATAGAACATATTTTTATGGCTCATTAGTTTATAAAAACAGGAAATACCGCTTACTATCGGGACAATAACCGCAAAAAAGCTAATTAAAAATAATGATGTATTCATAGGTCCATCCACGTTGAACGTAAGTTATAGGAAATAGGAAAGAAACTATTTTTATAGTGAACTAGTTTTTTTTAGCTGCGGATTCGTTTTTACCTAAGTACAGTTAAAGAATTTGATTATGTACTATTTCGTAACTTGCTACAGCATCAAGAAAATATCCATAATATCAAGGAAATTGATAAATATACAGCGACGGCAACAACGACGCCACAACGTCACATATATTTTCACTATAACAAGGTACGAAATGGTACAATGTACTTAAGTTAAATAGGGTAACTATATTTTTATTAATTGTAGGTAAATATAATTAAATCGATGTATGTACCTATAGGGATTTTTCTCTACGGCTCGGAGTCATGGTCAATACGGGCAATAGACAGGAAAAGAATTGAGGCATTTGAGATGTGGTGTTGGAGGAGAATGTTGCGCATACCGTGGACAGCAAAACGAACCAACAAATCCATTCTCAACCAACTCAGGATCAAATCCAGACTATCCACAATCTGTTACCAACGAGTCCTGGGCTATTTTGGACATATTGCTCGAAGGCAGCCAGATAACCTGGAGAAACTGGTTGTTTGTGGAAAAGTGGATGGCAAGAGGCCGAGAGGACGGTCACCCACCCGTTGGTCCGATCAAGTAAGGAACATTACAGGACTTACTGTCACTACTGCCCTTAGACAAGCCGAAGACAGGGTGAAATGGAAGCAGCTCGTCGAGGCCTCGGTGAAGGCATTTCAAGACAGGCACGACCTTCAGTAATGAAGAATACGAAGAAGAAGAAGACCTATAGGGATACACCTGAAACGTCTCAGTTTTAATAGAAGAAGGAAGAAAATGTTTTAATAGTTAAATATGTATAGGTATATTTACTAGCTGAATAATGTATGTTATTGCTATGGAGAAAGTTTTAAATTTAAAAACAAAATTATACATATTTATAGTCGTATAGAGCCTTAGCTTTGAGAAGTCTAATGAAAAGTAACTCACTAATTCAACTATTATAAGGACATATTCGAAACAAAGAAAAGCTTAGCAAATCCTAATGCTTAGATCTCGTACAATAGATTAATTTCAATTGACATATGGGGTACCTAAATTCCTATCTTATGTAACTTTATCGATTAAGATAATGTCAGTGTTTCAAAACAGGGGGTCTAGCCAAGATGACTCTCATCTTACAGTGACAAACGACAAACGAAAAGAAAAAATGTATCAGGATGAAAGATGGAAACGAAAAGACACGTGACTACATATTTCCATACATTATTTAAGTTTCATTTGGCGTTTTTTGTCTACGATCTTGGATCGGTTAGATCAGGGGTCAGTATCAGTATGATTTTGAAAATCAATAGTTGGTTTCCACAGTTTTTTTCAAAAAATGTACACAATATTGTTTAAATTGTAAGTCAATTTTTATTGCATAGGATTATGAGTGCCTTTTGTACTTGTTTATTATAACGTATTTTTCTTTCTAATGTAATTATTAGATATTTATAATTATTAAAAACTGGAAGACCGTTGCTTTCATTGCTATAAAAATAAGCTTTTTCTCTTCTGCGTTAAATAATATACATAACTGTAACTTAAATGACATCATAAAAACTACAGTAAAATAACATAAATACTTGTAAGACGCTATAGTGTTTATTATATTTGAAATTAAAATAACACTATAAAGTTCAATAAAGTTCAAATAGAAAGGATAAACCGTTTTTATCTAGTCCGCACTATTTTTAGGTTAGGCCACTTTCCCCATTCAAACGTCAAAGCGCGTTTCTAAAATCAGGTTCTTACAACACTCTTTAAAAGCTAACCACATCTACTTATTCTGTTTAGCAACTATTAAAAAATAAAAAACCGTCTCTATGGCAACGGCGCGCAAAACAACCAAAATTACATGACCTAAACTAAACGGAATCTTAAAATATGTGTTTTAGTAAATGAATCTTAATAAAAAAACATTATGACTTGATAGCTTTATGTGGAAATACGATTGTAAAGAAAACCGGAAGTATGTATATGAACGTTGGTTATAACAAAAGTAAAAAAATACCTGCATCGATAATCTTCCATACAAAATCCTCGAACTTTACTAAAAGTACTCATCACAAAAAATCCAATACAAAAAACACAACACTGTCACAAAAAGAACTCCAATTTCAAACTTAGACAACGTTCCGTTCTAACGTCGAAAACTTTTTAATTTTTCTTTTTTCAGCGCGAAAGGTGTGCGTTTTCGCCAAAATGCATTTTTCAAATGTCAGAGTCGCGCAAAAAATCGCATGAGCGCTCGCCGTGCCGTAGGCGTTCTGTGTATACTCTATAGTTGTATCGTAATGCACTTATGTGTACTTGCTAAGTTTTTTATTATAGTCAGTTATACCGCGGTTCGCTTTGAGCGCTGTGGCGACGTCTTGATACTTGGATTACGTAATACATTTCTTTATGGCACGGGTTTTTGCGGGCCTAGGAAAAAGTGGACGGTTACATTGTTTCCTTTATTACGTCAAACGGTATGCTAACATTGCTAAATATAGCTTGATAGGTTTTTTGTGACAGCTGTTTCATAATATAGAGTAACAATATAGTGTATAAGTTGCTATAGTTATGGTAAATTTTATAAACATGACAAATATGTACATTAAAATTTAGTATTCTAGCATTTTATACACACGTATTATACCCGGTGGCTAAAAATAACTGCATTCCCGTTGCCAGGGAGGTTTTGGGATTATACTGAGCAACTTTTACTATGGAACCAACCCCAAATCGCGAATAAAAAATTTACCCCACCATAGAAACTGGACCAACCAAAATGTATGAAAGAGCCAAATTTTTTTTCACGATTTCGGGTTTGGTCTTATAGTTGCTCAGTATAATCGAAAACCCAGGGAGGTTTGCAACGGGAATGCAGTTACTTTCTAGCCACCTGTATATATCGTGTCTGATACGTCATCGATAGTTTAATCCTTTAACGGTCCAGAATTAAAATAAACACGACTCCAGCCTCATCGCCTCTAAAGTCACAAAAATTCTGCATAAGAAAAAAATGCAAAAGTTATGATATAGAGTCGTCGCCGAATAATTTGCCTTATAAAGGGTAAATTTATACATCTGAGGACCTCTGAGATTTTTAAAGGTTTCTTTCTAACATTTGAACATTTGCAAAAGTATCAACTTCGCTCATTCCTCGCCCCGCGCGACAGGGACGCCGCGCTGTACATTTTTCGCCGTCCCACTCGCTCGGGGTTTTTTCTCTCAGCTTTTTACAACGCACCTTATTCGCTTTCTTTATCTGATTTTTTAACACGTCTCGTAGGTGGTCGGGAGAAAAACTTTTACGAGTGTTTTTATTTTTAAATTGACATTGCAAGATATGAAGTGCCATCGCCATCATTGTACAATTGTGTGATAAAAAAGGATACAGAGATAAAGGTTTAAACGGTACAAGGTTTTAAAAATGTTTACTTTTATGCATGTTAGATTTTTTATGGTAATTTACTTTTTTATATCGACTATATTGAAAAGCCCTTGGTTTGATTCCAAGTAAAAAAAACCTTGAAGTCTGCAACATCTCATATTACAAATACGCTTAGTTTAGGGCCTCATACGTTTTTTTTTTATGTAACAAGACTAAAGGATTAAAACTAAGATAAAATCCTCGACCGTAACTTACATTTATATCTTCCTAAATTGCAATGAAAGGAACATAAAAAAATTACGTTTCATATAGATTTTGATTTTTTACCTGAAATATCTAAGATGAATTTTAATCAAGACTACTAAAATACTACTACATAAAAAAATCAGTAAAACTGTAGGTACATACTTGCCTTTTTTTCATATAAAGTACCTTCTTGAGTTTTATAGGCTAGAAACTGATATTAAGCAATTTAAAATTGCTGACATATATGTACCTACATACATATATGTAATTATAAAAATATTCGCCTATCAACGTTGGCCTCCGTATTGTTAGGTACCAACTGTGCATTATCAGACTTTAAAATTAATAATTCTAGTTAATATTCGAGAAAAAAATGCGAGTGCAAAAAAGTCGGTTAAAAAAATTAAAGGACCCTTTGAATACTCATTAAGTAAACTAAGAACCATAAAATTAGTTAATAAGACAGCTTTAGAAAAATATCTAGCCGTTTAGGGTTCGTTCAGTGGTTAGGAACCATCCGACCGGCAAACATACATTTAGGCTAATTGGTAATGGTTAAACTATTGTACTACTTGATACTTGACAATTATAAAAAGTTATTTTGAAAAAGGCGCAAGTGTTGTCAAGATGACAAGGTGAATTGGAGCCCAAGAGCGTTGTGTTAAGGTTGGTTATTGAAGAAGAAAAGAGATTGAGATATGTGATTATGAGAAGTGTCTTAGTTGTTGTCAAGTTAATCTAAAGGATGTTTGATAAATTGAAAAAAGAAAACTTTTCTTAGGTTTTTGCTCAGATCGCTACTAAGATTAAAATAACATTTTATCTGTATGTAATGATAGATTAATAATATTAATTATTATTTAATTACAATAGATATTAATATTATTAAATGAATAATGTTATCGTACAACTAGCATCAATACTAGCGAGTAAAACACCGCGTCAAAAGTGTGTTACTGTATCTTTCTCTTTACAAAAAAAAAAATCGTATTTGATAAAAAATATAACCATAATTTATAATTATATTTAGGTACTTTACAGTCTGAATTAGGTACCTAATTTTCCCATTTTAATTAGAAATGTTTTTACGAAAAATCGCATCTAAAAATTCATGCAACTTTTTTACTGCAAAATTAAAGTGGATTCAAATCGAGCAAATAAGGCATGAATTAGTACGAAGACGCCGAGGCAAGGAGGCAAGCGAGGGAGGCAAGAATGGCGTTCGTTAGCCTCTTTTAATTTCAACTAATTTTTATCTCCTACCGTCTTTTTTACTCTAGTACGGACCATTAGCTCTGAAATACGGGGATGAAGGCGTCTTGATACTTGAAGGCTACTATTCTTAATATTTCTTATTAAATTGATGGGATTATTTAATAAGTATTTTACTTTTTAGTGATAAGACTGCCTGTTGTTTATCTCTACTTGAGTTGCTGTATTCTCTGCATTATTTTTCCTAATGAGGTGTGCAATAAAAAGTATTTGCATAGTGAAGGTTTTTTTAATCAACCTGTATGTGAGTGATGTGTAGTAAATCGGCAATAGATCTTTAAACATATCTAAGATATAGCTTTCTATCTTTTTAGGGCCATTATATTAGAGTGAGTTTCATATTAGAGCGTCAAAAAGTTTATTCTTCTACTATTTCCTAATTGGAACACGATACCGAATGTGCCTTTATATGGATCCCCACTATTGTTATTACACCTTGTAGAGACGTCTCTTCTTGTTAAGCTGGCAGAGAATGCTGTAGATACTTTTGGCGCATAGTCTGGACTTTTGATGAATGTAACATGTAATATTTCATAAAATTACTTCCATTATAAACTGAAATAAATGTCATATACTAAGAAAAAGTGACCAAGGCCTCTAGTGCCCCAGGCTGGAATCGAACCAGCGTCCTCTGCTATTGCGGCAGGTGCCTAAGCCACTCGGCCACCGGGCCACAGCGGCATAGGTCAAATTTCTACTTGATAAAAACAAATTAAAATATTTTTCTGAAATAATTTAATTTGTTCAAATACTTTAATTACTTCCATTGTTATTGTGCACACTTTGAATATCGAAGTAAAAAAAGAATGGAAGAATAGTACATTTCGATGCTAGTGCGGAAGGTATGTCATTACTTCACGAGTACCGAGATATTTTGCCACGAGCCGTAGGCGAGTGGCAAGACTCGGGACGAGTGAAGAATGACATTTCCGCACGTGTATCGAACGACGTTTTTTAATACAGTTGCGAAAAAATAAGTAAAACATTGTTAATCGTACACTAAACAAAAGTGGTAACAGTGACAGCTCGCTTAGACGTCGTCTTTAAGTATATTATATCTATGGGCGTTTGGCAGCTATTCCGTTCCATTCAGACAACTTATTAAGAACGGAATTTTCAATATTCAATATTAAAAAATAAACGTGTTATAATGATGAAGAGGTAAGTATTAAAATATGAAATATGTATATTTTTCACATTCTTACATTAACAGTAGGTTTTTATGCTGATTACGACGTTTAAAGGAAACGAATATTAACACTCATCAATAAGTAGTCGTGAATTGGAACAAGTATAAATTTAAAAAAATTGGAAAAGTAAAAAGCACTAGTTCGAGATAACCAACTTTCCGCACGCTAAACAGCTACGTAAAGTAGCACTTTTTGAGCAACTGTATTAAAAATAATTTTATTTCATTTCACAAACCTCCATGTTAAAACATATTATTTCATATAGTTCTGACACTCAGTGTTAAGTCAAAAGTATATATTTCGATCTTTTCATATTCAGAACAAATAAAACCTCTGACATTCATTTAAGTGGGCTATATTGGAAGTAGAGCTTTCCCGTGTAGTGTTATCGTCTGTCTAGACTTTATTTATTGTTATTTATGGAATGAATATTTCTCAGCAATATTTTTTGACGTTGAAGTTAATTAAGACTTTTAAAGCCATCAAAAACAGAAAAAATATATCGTACAGTTTTTCATTGTTGGCGCTTAAAATATGTTTCACGTGACAAAAGCTTTTAAGCAATTTTAAGGATGAAACTTTTATTGCTGCATTTCCCACTGCATCGGTGTGACTTTATTATTTTATTAATTACGAATGACAGATCAATCTAAATATACGCCAAATAAAAAGAGTTACGAGATAATCAAGGTTTTATAAAATTACATAAAATTCGTTGAAAAATAACAAAAAGTGTCTACTACGAAACTATACCTAGTTTTCTTAATTCAATGAGACATTAAAATAAAAATATTAATAAAAATTTAAAATATTATAAAAATTTTTGTTACATATTCACACATTGCTCAATGCAAGTCAATCGTTACAAGCAAAGAGACCTAAAATACTACGCAATCAGGTCAAAGTTAGGCATTTTTGCCTAAACGGTGCAAGTATCAAGAAACCCAGTCGGTGCACACAGAAATCTAATTTTTGTCCAGTTTTTCTCATAGTGCTCGCAATTTTCGTGTGTTTGTTGGAACTAATGAACTGTTTTGGCTCCCGTCGGGATTTTTAGTCTAAAGTTGCAATCTAATTAGATGAATAATGAGGTTTTATGTAAAATATGATTTAGAGGAAAAATATGTAATTTAACAAAATGTTGATCATGTGTCATGCTTATACATTGTTTTCTTCTGTCAACATATATCTCCAGAATCAAAATTCGTTTGTTTTCTGTCGTTTTGATCAAGTCTTTTTAATGGTAATTCTATAGCGAATACTTATTAGTACCCAACTACAGTTTGATGATGGGGTAACTTTAAATTGATATTTATTACACTGTAGGTGTAGACATATAATAAATTATTCAAAAAATGTACAGGTGTCTAAAAAACAAAATTTTTACGAGCAATGAAAAAGTTTTCTTATAACGTCGCGGGCTAAAGTGCCTTAACCGCTAATTGCGAAATAAATTAACAAGTTCGCGCAAAAAACGTAAAGTATGAGTTATGGGGTGGCGACGGTTTTTTTTCGTGTCATGGAGCAAAGTTTTTTAATGAGGTCAACTGATGGTTTAGGTATAAGATGTTTATATGAAGCTAATATACATTATAGGTACATATGGATATATGTATAAACTTTTGAAACATGTACACTCTACTACAGAAATTATTTGAATGTTATTCTCCATAACACTAATTCACGTAGGTACGTAAGTACTTAGTTAGCGGTGTGTTATTTATGTATTATTATAAAAAAAAATTGCAAAGTAAATGTAACGTATAGTTGGTCAAGCAGATCTTGTCAGTAGAAAAAGGCGGCAAATTTGAAAAATGTAGGCGCGAAGGGATATCGTCTCATAGAAAATTTGAATTTAGCGCCTTTTTCTACTGACAAGATTTGCTTGACCATCTATATTGTAACGTTTTTTTTTATACTTAGTATCGAAACTACCTACTTCTTAATAAAACCAACTATATTTAAATTTTAAGCGACAAAATACTTTTCTGATAAAAAAAACGAGCACGAATTTATAACAAACCTACAACTAGGTACGTTTCAAAAACGAAATCGAATTTCACAAAAAATACGTCGTCGCAAAAACATAAGTGTCTCATTATTAATCATATTTTAAGCATTTAAAGGGTTGAAGATTGCCGCCGACAAAAAATGGGGAAAGATGCCCTCTCTTCCACTTCTTTAAGTCAAAAAAGGCGTAAGTCAGCCCAGGTCTTACAAGATTTACGCCTTTTTCTGACGGCACTTAGTTCTTTTTTTTCGGAAACGAGATAGCGAGAAATAAATCTTTTCTGAATGCTTTATTTTAAAAGAACGTTTACGCTACTGCGTGGTCTAAAAATGAAAAAATATAATGAAATTGAGTAAATACAGTACCTATCCATGACAATAATCTTAAATGATCATTGTTGACGAAATATTTCACTTAATAGTTTTTAGTGTAGTTTTGTTTATTAATATCCTATGGTACAGAATATTTTGAAATTTAGTTACATAATTATAAATGTCAATTAAGTTTCATGTCGTATGTTGAGTAGGTACCTACTATTAAACGATTTAGAAAATGACACAAAGTCTCATAATGTGATAATTCATACCTGTATTTTATTCCATGTTTATATACGACGAATGGACATCAATATGATCTCATTTTGACATCACTTGCCCGGGCAACTGACTTGTACTTTTATATTGGTGCAAGCAAGCGCAGCGAGTATTATCATATCATTCATATCACACCAAATAAATATTCAATCTTTTAAGTTCTAATAGCGCCCCCGGTAAGTTCCAAACTACTATACGTGACTCCATTTTAAAACTCCAAGCACTTAACAGAAACGTTCTAAAAATCGCGATCTCTCCACACCCATTAACTTCAGCTCGTTACAGCAATTTTTTTAAATGCCACCCTCTTGGACACTTTCTGAAATTACCACCCCTAGTCCGAGTTTTATTAAAAAAACAATCTCGTTGTCTCTGGCTCGCTTAAAAGTTTTGGAGCTGGCAACTTTTTTATTGTAATTTTGTTTTAAAATGATAGGTGAGTTATCACTTCTTTCTCGTTGGATTATTTCGGTTATTTGAATTTTTTAAAGAATATTGTCTGATACTAGGTATGTAATTGTAGTTTATTATATATATAGTGGTATAAAACCAGTGTCAAATATTAGATTTCGTAACACGAGAATGTAAGAATTGAATATTTTACTTAAAATTCAAATGTTTATTTTAGTCTGAAAGTAGTTTTGTGTTTGACTCGTGTAACTTTAAAAAAAGTTATTCGCGTACGTCTTGTTTAAAAACAGATACTTAATATAGACTGTTCGCATAAACCATCACTGCCCTCTGAACATCATTAACAACGTTTTTAAAACAATACACACAACACAGACGCCGACACGACAAAAAACGAACACCGAATTGATTTACAATGCTATATAAAAAGGTTAAAAAGTTAAAAATCTCCAACAAAAGGAAAAAAGATAAAACACATGTCGGTACGGATGTCAAAATCGTCTCAATTTCGAGCGGAAAAAACAATCGAAATTTGAATTTCAGATTTGGAACGCGGTCATATTCGGTTTTTTTCGGAAAGCGGCCTATAATAAATCTACTGGCAATAACTATAAATTCATTGCGATCGACATGCAAATGTTGAGGTGTTTTTTTCGGGAACATGCTTCGTGTAGGTACTTTTGGGGTCGGATTGGATGGAGTGGCCGTTGGCATAAACATTTTTGGAGTCTGATATGCACTTAAGATAATTAATAATATAATGTATAAGTATACATTATACCTATTAATTATTCCAAACTTTAAAAAAGAATACACCCTGTCTTCGCATTTTCACATTAACTGTAACTGTAAGTGATTAATTGTTTATTGGGATATTTAAAAAAAAGTTTCATAATAACATATGTAGTGAAATTTCAGAGAGTGTTACATGCCTACATTTTTTGTTAATGTTGTGTTGTTTTGTTATTAAGTAGGTGATTTTAGTTAGATATTTGGAATTGGTAGAGATGGTTTAGCTGGTGTAAGTTGTGAATTGAATTTCTCGGACATATTAACGCTTCATTGACGTAAACATTATACATTTTTATAATATGTATAAAATTGAAGAGGCCGAATTATGTTCAGTTTTGTATGTTCTGGACATAATAATACATTTCATCTTTGGTATATGGTACAGTTGTCAGAAAATTGTTTCTAAAATTTAAGGCAGCCTTTCCACTGAGGCGCAGATGAGCGAAGATGAAAGGAAACGTACGACGGGTGTCAACTGTCAACCAAACGCTTTGGTTGTAATCCAGTGGAGCAGATAAGAGAACCAATGCTTTTGGTTAATTTCTGCACGTCTCCTCTTATCTCCGCCTCAGTAGAAAGGCAGCCTAAGGACCTGAATGTTGAAATTTTAAGTGTCTACAACGGCTTGTAATGGATACGGGGACGAGACATAAATAAACAATCCGATTCCATAGTTTTCCTGTCCCGTCTGTAGGATCAAGCGCCGCGAGTACTTTTTGCCCGACATCGCGGATCCCTTTTTTCGACCACCTGTGCTTTTTTGTTACTTTTTTACTGCAAGTACTTGAAGTGTGTACCGTGGAGAAATTTAAAAAGGCCGCCTATCGTACATTGTATTATTTATTTACTTGTGTTTGTTTGTAACTCTACAATTCAGAGATACATTTCTCAAGGATAATGTTTTATTTTTAGAAGAGCTTTGTGTAACGTTTTTCAGAAATGCTGTAGCAAAAATAAAAGAGCCAATCATATGTTCAAAAACGTGTTTTAGCAATAAGATGGCACTTTAATTAATACCAAAGCTTTAATTTTGGATTTTGGGGAACATACTTTTTTATTCAAAACTCATATGAGATTTTTATATAGGTACTTAGGTATTGTTAACTGTTTTGTTTTGTCCTTATACTTGCGATTCCAAAAATAAGTAATAGTCTTAAATAATTTTAATATCTCATGTACTCATTACCTGAATTAAATTTTCCTAAGTGCCTGAAGCATTTATTTCATCGTAATTCTTTGGATCTCATATCTTTTTCGTTCATATTGTAAGATAGATAGATAGATTTCCGTTTATATTTAATTCTAGTAAGTTAAGATTTTAATTTTAACTAGAATTTGGGTAACTTATTTACCACGATATTGTATATAAACAAAAAGATTCAGCCGTGTAAATTAACGGATTCTTAAATTTATTACAAGCAACCCTAAGTACGCAAACAGAACAAGTGCTCACTTCCTGGGCACATACAGCACCTTGAACGCAGATGGCCAGTGCCTCAAATTAAAAAAAAAGAATAAAAAGTTTAAATAAATTGTTAACGCCTCAAGCGTTTAATCGTAGGCATTTTTATCTAGATCGATTCTATGCGAAAATGTTGCCAGTAATGAATATGCAATAGATCGAGTCTAGATATTTTATGGTTCCTGGCTGTGGTGTTTCCTTTGCCACCCGCTGAGAGATTAAATCTTGACGTAAAAAATGGGGGTGTTAGTGTAAAAGTTAAAAAGAAACTCACCTTAAAACTAATGAGTCATTGGTTTGACCAATACCCTTTATTTAGGGGATTTCGTTTTGGCCTCTGTGTTTCGTTGTTATAAACTCCTTTTTATAAACAGAAATACCAAATATTACGTAGGTACATATATTAAATTCATCTCTAATTTAGAGTCACGTTAATTTCAAAATTAGAGAGATATAATACAACTAAATCTCATTTATTAACGTAACTTGATAAGTTTTCTCATAGGCATTTCTCGGTATATAGATCAAAATGATTTTTTTCTAAGCAATATGAGTACGAGTAGGTACCTAAATTTGTGTCCTTTTTTCTTTCTTTATCATATAGTTATGTACTTACATAATTCTTTTTGGTCTTGAAGTGCAATATTTAAAAAGGAGAAACGAATGTAGAGTTCCAGAATTCGAAATTCGAACGTCACACAACGACCGCCACGCCCCCTACTTGGAAGATAACAATACGCATTGGAAGAGGTGCCAACTCACTCGCTGTAGCGTCGACCAGCACTCCTCGAGCGTCCTCTCGCTGATGCTCTGGCCCGATCTCGCTTGTTGCTGAAAGTGAAAAGTTTGTGAGTTTACGTGGTAGTGGACTAAGCTAACTCTGCATTGCATTTGCAAGGTGTGGCAATGTCATCATTCATGTCGAATTTCTATCAAAATATGACTTATAATAGGCCGCGGACTGGACGCAAGCGGAGAGCGGCAAATCAAGGCTGTTCATACATTGTTCAAGTGCAATGTATGAATGGTCTTCTTTTGCCGCGCGCCTCTTGCGTCCAGTCCGCGGCCTGACACTCCTTCACTTTGTTCTGTTTGTTGTTGTTGTTGATGCAGAGTTTAGCTTAGACGGACTCTAGAGCTGATTATTTTGGAGGTTAGAAAGCAAGCTTTGATTTTTTTTGGTATTAAGGATGTCGTAAGTAAAATAGTATTGAATCTAATTTAGTTTTAAAAATGTTAAGTTGCATGCAAAAGGAAGATTTATAATTTAGTTAAGAATGAGATGAAAGACAATGCGATAGTAGTCTACGGAAACTCACGTTATGTACTTATGTTATAAATTTGAATGTTGAACACCTATACTTATTGAAAACACAACATAATTATATCTTACAATGAAGGAAAATGTCAAAAAAACATAATTTAACTTTTAAATGTAGTTCAAACTGTAATTATAAATCTAGTCTGAAATTATGTTTTCCATTGACATAAAACACTTTAATTAAAATTATATACATCAATCAATAACAATTAAAAATATTGCATTCTTAACCTTTAGAGTTTTAAAAAGGTTATCGAACTTGATGGCAGGTGATGTGACATAATCTTTTAGCGTGTCACCTTTGCCATTGTTAATTTAAACATCAAATCCACGAATAAAATACAAATCCAAGTGGTTATCTGGAAGAGGTCGCCTTTGAGACATATTTTTTCCACCAATCTTATTGCTTAAGTTAAGCTGTTTGTGTAACGTAAGTACGTACTTGTTATTAGTGAACAATAAAATTATATAGTCTTGTATAAGTATTGTAACTCATCGTTTAGTAGGTATCTACAGCATAAGATTTGCTTAGGAGTTTACGTACTTTTAGAATTTTTTCGTCAATTTTTTGGCTACATTCATGATCCCAAGCATGACGTGAAGCGTACTAAACAAGAACTAGCGACATCTAGCCATCAGAACCATGACAATTTTGATGGACCATCTCACCCTTATGGCCATCTATCCCGGAATTACCCAATTTTTTGTTGTATCATATACATCGTGAGTTTCCGCAGAAGCGTCTAATAATGAAGTGAAAAAGAAAAAATAATTACATCGATATTGAGGCTATTCAGGAAATTTACCAATGCGAAGGGCAACATGCTCCTGTCGCCCATTGGCGCGTCGCCGGTCGGCGACTGCTGCTGCGGCTGCGCAAAAATGGACCTTATTAGTCTATAAATAACCTTTAAAATGTACTATGCAACTGTAAGCAGTTAAAATGCTTTTTATATCGGCGTGTTATATCACTTTAGAAATTATTATACAACTCTAAGCAATAAAGAATTATTTTATTAAAACGGTACCTATATACCGCACTCTAAAAATTAACATTAAATTCTAAGTATTAAAAATAAACTTTCATAAATTATATTATTATGCAACTCTAACTAAACTGTTTAATAGATTATAGGGTCTACGCTAAGTTTGTACTTGACGTGAAACCATTAAAAGTACCAACTAATTAAAAAATACAGAAAAAAAAAATAAGAAAATGATTTTGTAATCGGAGGACCAAAAAGGTTATTGAAAGGAATACTCGAAGTGGAATGAATTTGTATTTGTAAGTAAAACTATGAAGGTTTAGTCAAGATGTCGTCTGATAGAATGACGCAACGAAAAAGCAATACCAAAGCAAAAATAAATAAAATTAGTAAAAACTTACCCACACAAATGAAACGAACACAACACTCACATGCGATTAAACGAAATAACATCGCAGGTTAAATAAAAATGCAAATTAAAAGTTTAGGGTAAATGAAATTTAAGTCTAAACGGATTGAAAATTGTAAATGAAATTTAAATTAAAACGTATCGCATTAAAACTTCAAGGAAATATTTTAATAAAACTTAAACGAAAAAAATACGGTTTCTAAGTTTACAAATGAGTTTTAAATTTAAACACAAATAATGTAAAATTCCGCATCACGTAAAAGAAGAAAGAAAGAAAGAAAATAAAAATAAAAATTGTAACCTACTCTTGCAATTAAAAATGCAAAATCAACTTGCGAAATTAAAGTTAAATTTAAAACTTGCAAAATTAAAATTATACTCAAAAAGTCACACGTAATGTTAAAAAAAGTTATTTACATCGACGTTATTGAGGTTTGACAGTAAATTTACCAGCGCAAACGGTACGAGCGATCGCTCGCTCATGGTGGAGTCGGCCGATGGCGATTGCTGCTGCTGCCTCGTTCGCACGTGTGGGGAGGAAGGCGTGAAAGAGAGAGACGGCTTCATCAGTTTTCAGTTGATATTTTTAGATTGATTTTAAATGTTGTTTAATTGATTGCACATTTATTTTAAACCGACTTCATTTGTATTTATACTATATATGAGTAGGTATATGTATAGGGATAACTAGAGTAGGTATTATCGGTACGACAAGCACTTTCAATCTCATTTTAAGGCAGCAATAGTGACTTTAAAATTAGTGCCAAATACTAAACTATACAGTACCAACACTGGGTAGTTTATGTTATCTATTAATGTTTTAAAAGGGATATTATTTCATTGTACGATGTAACTATATATAACAATGAGTTGGATTTAGATAAATATGTTACTTTTAGGATTCTAAAATGCATTAAAAATCCTTAAGAAGATTAATCTAATCCAATAAGATTTTCACTTTAATTTACTAACTATTAACGTTTAATATTTGACGCGCTTTTAGCGTGACAGTTAACCTCATAAGCTTATAAAAACAGATTCCCATTCATCAATTGAATTATTTTGATTGTAACCTCTTAACTCAACGACGCGTTACAAAAATATTAATAAATCAAATTTTAATTAACCGTCGTTCCAAAAAAACTGAAACCACAAAAGCGCAACCACTTCCAAGCGTCGAACCGTTAAATCTCAATTTACGAAAAAAACTCTTTCAAATGAACAGGATATCAAAACCGGTTCATACAAACGGTTCTAAAAACAAAAAAAACTTGAAACTCGAACAAATTCGCAGTAACAAATAACTGTCAACACCCCTTCGTGAAACAAAACGCAAAAAAATTAAAAAACAAAATCACAATGAGCCCCTAATCCGGTCGTGGGAATAGACATCAGGCCGAAAACAAATTTAAAAAGTAATATTCCTCCTTCCATTTTTCAAATTTCGTAAACGGAACGTTAACGAATGCAATTTTCCTTCGTTTATTCAAATGGGTTTCTCACCGGCCAGCGCCGAAAAAAACGAAATTATGAACGCAGCGGAAACGTTAAACAAACATTCCATAATCAAAATATCGGTTGGCCGGCCATATGACGCTATAAAAAAGGAATCGAAGACATGTTGATCACTAGCTAATATCGGAAATAATAGAATTATCACGGATAATTGTAATTTACATGTCCTTTTATGAAACCGGATGCGGCAGAAGGACAAAAACGATTTAATAATAAGTTTCTTAACCCTTTCTTGACAAAGGTATTACAATATGTTGTTTTTTAGGAAGGGATTATTTAAATTTGGAACGGGTTCTCATAGACCTCAGTCTTGAGGTCAGTCGACCAACTTGGGCTGCGGCAGGCAGACGCTGGGTCAAATTTAAATACGTTAAAACTTTGTGTGTTAAAAATTAAACGAAAAACGTACCGCCACATTGAAAACGGAAATACGTACGTTCGGAAATTTAATTTTCAAAGTGAAAAATAGTGAAGTGATTTTTAAAGACATTATTGTTTAAATACTAAAAATAGGTTTAAAAAAGTTATAATTCATAATTAGATTAATTAGTGGGTGTAAGTTTATAAACTATCGCGCTTCTAAATATTTGCCGACGGCCGATCTATCACGAAGTGACCTCATTATAAGTTGAATCTTTCCTTAATATTAAACTCTTTTTATTATTTTTCATATTTTTAGAAGATGCTTTTAATTACACAGGTTTATCTCAAAATCATTCAAAATATTGTTTTCTTTATTTTTGGTTTTTAACAAAAATTTAATCACTTTTTTATAAAACACCGTTCTCGTTCACACCGAAAAATCGTTATATTTTTTCAACATTGTTATTTAAAATTGGATCAATCAATGTAGTAAAAACAAAGGTTCAATAACTACCTAGTCGTAGTTTTTTTTAAATGCTGATGTCAAAAATCTTAGAAAAGAATTATTCAAAATCTAGTTAAAAACTTTATGGCGACTCAAAATTCCTTAAAAAACTCACAGCGACTAATTTGCAAGCTTTTTATAAAAATTTTCACAAAAAAACATCGTTCGGACGTTTGAAATAATATCAAAAAACATTAGGTTGAAATTATTTTAAATTATGTCTTTACTAAACATCAAAAATACAAGATGAAATTTCAGTAAACTTGACAAAAACCTAAAGCTCGCAAAAACGCGCCGCAGTTTCACAAGAAAAAAGGAAAAACTCACCTGAATCTCATTGACCAGTTTCTCGGTGATGATCTTATGGTCCGGCGTGGCCGGAGGCTGCGGCGTCGGGGCCGGGCCCGGCAGCTCCGGCTCCTGGGCCGGCGTGCCGGGCCGGCTGCGGTTCCAGAAGTCCTGCATCTTGAACCTCTGCTCCCCTTGCTGGATCGCAGGAATATGAAGGGACAGAGGTGCTGCCCGCAAGTCCAAAGCGCTCCCTCCCGCAGATGCTTCGTTGTTCTCAGCAGCCGTCATCTTAAAGGAGTTCTGAAGCCAAGAGGCCACGAAATTATCCTCGTCTTTCGGTTGCTCCAGGAGGCGAGGGAACGGCGGCGCGGCGCTCGCTTCGAACGCGCCTTCGCCGCCGACCTGGTCACCTTCTTCAGCTATTTTCGGTACTTTCGCCTCCCTCGGTGACCCCTCCTCTACTTCCGTCTTCCGATAATCATGGAGGTCCCTATACCTCTCCTGGAGCGCTAGGGATATGTTCTCATTGAAGTATTTCAACATGAATTCCAGTTTTGGTCGTATCGTCACAAATTCATGCGCGCGGTCTTCGCACCTGCAAAAGCGATAAGTTTAAGTTCGCGCGGGAAATGTCGGAAAATCGCGGAAGTGAGACCTCCTTGAGACGCGGTCGGACGCCGACTAACTTCTTGGTGGAAAAGTTGAGCGTCGCGGCGCTTTCTTGCGGGGTGGGGCGGACGGCCGCGCAAGGCGAAGACGGCGCTCCAACTAGCAAGACGCGCCGCCCCCGCCGCCTTAGACGCCGCTAAGAACATCCCCACCGAGTTGGGCGCAGGCGCCCTCGTTTTTTCCGAGGAAAAATGCGTCCGGTCAAGGAAAAGACGCGCGGTCGGCGGGCGCCCGCGAGCGTGTGCCGCCCCGCGCCCCGCCGCGCCGACTCGACCAAAATAAGAACTATTTAAAAGGGCGCGAAGTACCCCGAAGGGTTGCTCTCTCGCTCGCCCGACCTCCGTATCTTTCCCCATGCGTTAGAAAAGGATGACGATACAATTTTTTTCTAATGAAAAGAATGGATTTCTTTGTGATTTTTTCTTAGCGCCGCTCCTGCTCGCACGCGCGAGCGGTGAATATGAATGTTTCGCGTGCATTTTTAAATTTCTTTTAGTTACGCCTCTTCGTATTTTTTTCGGTCAGGCGGGGCTTAGGCCGAGGGGTTCCGGCCAACGGTGTTTTAAGTGGTTCGCTTTTTTCCGGATTCTTTTACCTAAACTTTTTTCCTTAAACATGCCTACTTTTCGTACTTTCCTACTTCTACGTATACCCAAGTATACCTAATGAACATACAAAAACACACACATTTTACAATTTTCAGCAGCAAATTGCATTGGAAATATTTTCTATGACTTTCAGATCATTATTTGGGCCATTGAAGAAATATATTTCAGCTAATCTTCGTAAGGTTATCTAATAAAAATACTTCTAAATCAAAGGTTCATATCTAAGTTACTCGTGGTTCTAATAGATGCGAAGCTTAGAGTTTCTTAACTTCGTTGTGTTCTGCTACCCCCCGATAGATGGCGCAGTGCGTTGCGGAAAAGAAAATCTTAAGAAAACTTTCAAGAGATGGTAGTAGTTGCTAAAACTGAGGCACGAATTATATATAAAATCTAGTATTATATTAATAAATAATATCATATCATATTAAACAAAACAGGATACCTAAAATTATCCTTCCGAAAACTAGAGAGATTGGTACCTATATTATTATTATTATTTTTTTTGGTACCTATTTTTTTTAATTACTTTTGAGCAAAATAAATGACATACCGACTTTCCTGTTCTCAAAATTGGTATGTCAGAAAATTTGTTACAAAAATACCACAAATTGTAGTTTCAATATTTTTATCAATTTTTTATGTGGTTTTGTGATAAGTTATACCAGACTTTAGTTATTACATTTAAAACCATGATATTAAATATTTTACGCATGATATTGACCTGTTAATTTAAATGAATTGACATTGTTATCCATTGAATTTGTATGATTCAGTATTCCTACACTATATGTTACAAATTATGCAGATTTCTACAGTTTTTAGGTTCATTTGAAAGAAATGCTTATCATGTTTGAAGACTTTAAGCAGATATTCATGTCAACAGATGGCGCTGATGTGTATGCTATCACGTTTAAACACAAATATTACACGTTTTTTTGTAGAATATTCTTCTTCCTCGCGTTATCCCAGCATTTTGCTACGGCTCATAGGAGCCTGGGGTCCGCTTGACAACTAACCCCAAGAATTGAATAGGAACTAGTTTTTAAGAAAACGACTGCCGTCTGACCTTCCAACCCAGGGGGGAAACTAGGCCTTATTGGGATTAGTCCGGTTTCCTCACGAGGTTTTCCTTCACCGAAAGGCAACTGGTAAATATCAAATGATATTTCGTACATATGTTCCGAAAAACTCATTGCTACGAGCCGGGGTTTGAACCCGCGACCTCCGGATTGAAAGTCGCACGCTCTTACCGCTGAGCCACAGTGCTTTTTTTTAAATATTCAGATGATAAAAATAAACTTTATTATCTTTAATTAAATTAATTTATATGCAACATTATTTAAAGGTGCGACCACGCCGCAGTTAACTTTTGCGGAGCAACACTATGCAACAGTAAGTAGGGTGACTGTTACAGTTATTGGCCACTACATTGTAATTGGCCACTCTTAATAATAAGACTTCTTTTGGCTTTTTTCTTTCTAATTTGTTAGGAAAGGCATATTACTATGTAAAGTGTCATTCTATGGAACTTGCTAACTATGTAAATAAAAGTCACTAGTAAATTCATCATTCTTTGACAATTTCAATATGGCGGTTTGTTTACATAGTTAGCAAGTTCCATAGAATGACACTATAGTGGCCAATAAATAGCAGACACCTTACTATTAGGTAAGTGACCTAATGTTACCGTGTTTCTCAGTGTTGCTCCACAAAAGTCATCTGAACCTTAATGTGAACTAGAAAGATCAAAAATCTCATATCCAATGAGACTTGGCCTGTTTGTTACTAACACTGCCCCGGGCATGAAAACCGTAAGTAAATAAATAGGTAAGTATTATAGGATTTTTTTTACACAGATCGACCTAGTACTGCAGTAGGGTCAGTAAGGGGTGTACCCTGTCACAGTGACAATAGTATGAGGGTCCTAACGACTTGCATATTGATTGTCACCGAAACTAGGTACGAAATGGTACGGAAATTAGATTCTTTGAGTGTTTCTCTTTAAATAATAGTACGTTACGAGGTAGTCTAAGAGCGTTTTCATTGTCCGATCCGATCTCGGATGTCGCAAGGAAGTAAAATGTAAGATATATGGTGTTTCACTGTATTTATTTATGCATATAAATATTACTAAAAAACGATAAATAACAAAGGCGAACTTAATGCCAATGGCACTCTCCTGCAGCTGTTTTTGTCATAGGCGCCTTCCGACCTCCGATATCGGAAAGGCGCCTCCGATAAATTCATCTATGTCGGAGGCCCCCATCAACTGTTGGACCGATAATATTTGTTTGTGTGCGTATGTGTAGGCATAGTGCTTGTTGTAGTGTGCGTGACCACTGGCGGCCGGGCGCGCCCCCGCGGCCTGACTACGCGGATGTAGGATCCTACATCCGATATCGGATCGGACAATGTGAAAACGCTCTAATAGTATACTGAATATGTTCTCTGAACCATTCACCTCCGAGATAATAATTTAGTCATTACAAACCTATTTACTAGATTTACGGGTAGAAACAAAGCTAAGTATATAAAGAAAGGTATGTAATCTATCAAAATGACGGTTCCGTGACAGATGTACTTAAGTCTTTATGTCCGTTTTAATGATCTCGCCTAGATCATCAATTCTTAGTCATTATTGTACGATCATTATTCTATATACCTATTATATAAATATAGTTACGGCGCAAGGTATAAGCGTAAGCGTTATGATTGTAGGTATTCAGAAATTTCTGTGCTAGAACAAATGCCGTGGTCACCTCTCATAACGTGATATACTGGCTGCGTTTCCACCAAACATCTGCGAGGATCCGTAGCAAGGGGTGCGTTTGTTAAGAACCAATAGAATCAATGTATATATCTGTTCTCGCTCAGCGTGTAGGTACCAATTTATTAGTTCTTCACAAACACATTCTTTCCTCTTTCATACGCATCCTTTCACATATCTGGTGAAATCGCACATAAGGAACAGACCTAATAGGTACATTTTAATTAATAAGTTCCGCTTTCGCCTATCAACACGCTTACCACTCATAACTTGGAAAAAAAAATCTAAGAAACAGACAGGCGATTTTTTTTGTTCCGCTTCCGGCTATGCAAACGCTATCTCTCATGACTTAAATAATCTAGGTAAAGCTAATGAACAGGCGTGGCCTGGGAGGGTTCTTTTCCACGCTGGGTGAGCACCAAGACGGACAGACGAACATATATGTATGTATGAATGCTATTATAGTTTTTGCAAGGTAATATTAAACGCATGTTCTCATGTTTATGGATGCTATCTATGAATTATTTCTTTATATATGAAATATAACAATGTAAATTGATTATATCGCGTATAATGAATTTTTTAAACCCTTTACAGCGTTCGTGTTGTGGTCTAGCTTCGTCATACTTATATATTTTATAAACATGTATCTGGTGTTATTTCTATACAGCATCCTGTATTGTGTGACACTAAAAATAAAATCATCGCTAGTGTATGTATAAAAATATTTTTTTTTAAACTGGAAAAAGGGAATAACGAAATGAAATAGGTATATGTAGAAGAATATCTTCATCCACTTGCGACATAGAAATTTCTTTCGGTTAATTGCAAGACGTCTATGAAATCTTAAACAAATACAATTTAAAATTAAATTTAAAGCAAAAGGGACAGGGGAGACCTTTGCTCAGCAATGGGACACACACATAGGCTAATATTTTTTTTATGACCAAACTGTATTCAGTTTTATCTCTAAAACAAGACCGATTTCAGAAACTTTGTGTGTGTGTATCTGTATATGTCTGAAATAAATACCTACATTGAATCGAATAACTATCAGCCCGATTCGAATTTTAAGATACGTCAATTAATAGATCTAGAAACGATTTGGATTAGATGTGTCAGTGTCAAATGTGACGTTTGTTCAAACAAAAACGTCACTTTAAGATATAGAAGAATAGACATATCTATAAGTTCGAATCCGGCAGTATATATAGGTATCATCGCTTTAAGGGGCCCACTGATTACCAGTTCGCCGGACGATACCAGCCTGTCAGTTAAATGCAAAATTTGACAGCTCCGAACAACTGACAGGCTGATATCGTCCGGCGAATTGGTAATCTGTGGATATATACCTTTGGTCTAGTACAGTCAAAGAATTTAATTTCCGACCCATTTTTTACCTTGTCACAGTAACAATAGTATGAGGTCTCTAGCGACTTTCATATTGATTGTCAGTGTGACAAGGTACGAAATGGGTCGGATTTTTTTTACTGTACCTTCCTGCCCACAACACAGGCCTTGTTGAGCTTATCTGCGGGCTTGATTCATGTAAGATTGTCCTATAATTTTTATTGGCTACTACCAACTTTATGCTCCATGAATCCATCAGCTCTTATCCCGAGTCGGCGAACAAAGGGGTGGCCGCGCCAGCTGCGCGCGCGCGCGATCAACTTTATTACACAATATCCTGTCTGTCCGTCTGTCTGTCCGCTTGTGCGGCTATTTCGGTGATGCAAAGGGGCGTGTTCAGAAACCCTTTTGATATTTCTCTTAAAAATTTAAAAAATACTTTGAAACTTGCTTAAAAATTGTTTCTCAAATTGAGTATTTTTCACATTTATTTGTTTGTGACTACTCACTACTTACCTACACTTATGAACTGACTGACTAACCTTCTCATGAAAAGTATGAGTAAAAGTATGATATGTCATTTTGATGATAAGGCAAACGAGCAGATGAATCGCCTGATGGTAAGCGATTGCCGTCGCCCATGGACACCTGCAACACCAGAGTGGCTCCAAGTGCGTCGCCGGCTTTTAAGACGGGAGTACTACGCTCTTTTTTTGAAGGTTAGAAGGTAGTATGGAAACAACGAAGGACCAAACTTAGATAAGTGCTCTGTGAACAAAGTTTTGGGCGGAGCAATAAAAACACAAAAATTACGAAATGTGATAAAGAACCTAATTAATAAATCTTTTAAAAACTTAATTATAATAGCATTACCCCAAAAACACTTGCCATATCTCAATACACGTGAGGCAAGCGCATAATACCTATAAGAATCCACACGGTCATGACAATATAATGAGTTTAATAGCGATATGAAGGAGCGAATATCCAATCAATTAGGTTTATTTAGTCAATTAATACTTGATCGATTCCCTCTTGACCCAGTAACCGGTAGATTTGTGGGTTGAATATGTGAATATACGAATTATAATAGTTACCTATTTATTTTTTAAGGGGCAAAGTTATTTGTTTAATGCCTGATATTCGAACAAGCGAAAGAATCCAAAATTGAACCGCGACATTTACATTTTAATATCTCACGTTATGTATTATTTAGGTACTGCCAAGCAAATAATAAACAGATTGTTGTTCTAGAAGTTATTAATAATAACTCTAAGGCCTAAGATGTAAAATGAAGAATGAACATTTTTATTACAAAAATAGAAGAAGAAATTTAGTTTTTACAAGCTTTTATTTAGTTTCACCTGACCGTTGTCTGTCTGTGTGTAATCAAATCTTGCAAGTTAAATTTGATCCACTTGCCGGTTTCCGATTGAGCTGAAATTTTGCATACATACGTAAGTCGGGTGACAATGCAATATTATGGTGTCATGGAGCTGATCTGATGATGGAGACCGGAGGTGGCCATAGGAACTCTGTGATAAAACAACGAAACCTAATTGTGTTTGGGGTTTTTAGAATTGTCTCGATGAGTATTAGTTGCCTGTGGAAAAAAAAGTACAGTCGGCGATAAAAGCTGTACCAAAAATGAAATTTTTGTCAAAAACTTATATAAGAATTTAAATCTAGTTGAAATATTTGCGAAAACACATGTAACATAATATAACAAAAAGAAACACCTTTAAAGAACCAATTTCAAAACCATTTGACCCTTCCGAATATGCAAATTTAAGAACACAAGGGCACTAATATTGTCACCGTTTTTTGTTTTTGCCTTTTGAATTTGAACTTGGAACGAAACCGGTTGGGTGTTTTTTGGTCTCGCAAACTATTATTCTTCTATTGTTTGACTATGGGAACGAAGACAAGATTGCTTGATAAAATACCTTTTGTTTTGAGACGTGGATATTTTTATTGTTTTTTTAATGGGAAGGATGGGGATTTGGCAGTTCCCAGGTATGAATGATGGCAAAAATTAAAAAGTAACTTGAATGTTTTAAGGGTGACATGACAAAGTATTTCAACAACTACTCAACAGTATTTCGTGATTTATATGTGTAATATCAATTTTGAATGAATGAATATGAAATGAATATCAGCGTATCAACCTATTAATCCAGTGAGGAAATGCTGCACGCGTTTTCTTGACTATGCCACAGGAACAATTTTTAGAATTATTTTAGATTTATTTAGTCATATTTTAGTTTTAGCTTAGTTTTTATATATAGTTTTAATCATAACCATCTTATTATCGGTTCTCGATAAAACGTTACCAGATACTATTAGTTATAATTGTCTTTTAATGACAGACCGCCCCTTTTTTTCTAAAATATTGCTCACATTTACATAAAAATACCAAATAAAATAAACAAAAGTAAACCTTTCAATCATTCCTTTCTAGAATATTCGTGAATAGTAGCTTAAATAGTCAGCGATATAAAAGTTGGCCGGGGCCGCGCGGCCTATTTTTAATCATTTTTGGAAGAGCCGTGAAGGGTTGAGGTATGATGATATAGAATAGAACTATTTGTAATTAGGTCGTTAGTTTTAAATAAAACTTAGGTAAGTAAACTTACTTTAACTTTTGATATTTAGTTCCTTCGTAAGTGTCAAATATTTTTCAAATAAATATAAAGAAAATAAAAAACATAAAGACCAATGCAAGATGCTACCTATATTTGGAGATTGACAACATATAATACATATATGTATTTTTTTTTAATCCTTTTTCATTTTTTCGCATGTTTGTGACCTCAGAACTCTGTCATTTGCGAACCGATTTTGAAAATATTTTTTGTTTAAAAGTATAGTTACCGAATTGACTGACTTCAACCATCAGTTGCTAGTACCTACATATTATAAAAGGGAAAATTTTATATTTTGTACTATTTAAAGTCGGTTTTTCTATTTTTTTGTGAATTTCACCATATTTTTTCTTTTATTTGTTCAAAGTCCGCCTCCACACAGCGCATCCCCGTTGATACAAAACAATATTGATGGCAATATGCCGTGACAAGTGATACGCACAAAGGGCCGGGTCGATAACTACTAAACTATTTAAAAACTAAGCTTTAACGAACCCGAAAATAGACAGAAAGAGAAATTGACTACTCCGCCATATTAAAACGTCGTATCTTAGTTCGACAGTTAAAGACAGTTACGTCTTTGCATAAGTTATGGTTCAAAGTAGTTCAACAAGGGTAATAAAAACTTCGCCCGAAAGCTTATAGCGAGGGCTTAAGGTCTATTATTGTGTGTTTTAGGTGTTATGTTTTATGTTTGATATTTATTTGGCTGAGGAAAATTAATTACTCGTTACTAAGGTAACGCAAAGTGTCATTAAAGGGAAAAATTAACTATCTAACGGTTAGATAGTTAATTTTAGCGGTTAAATTCTAACCTATCTAGTTTGGTTATTGATAAAAATAAAATAATATTTTGCCGTGATGGAAAAGACATACAAATCAATAAAAATATATCACAAGATCAAACTTTTATTAGTGTTGGCTAAGACTCGAGTCCTTAGCGTTCACTGTTTTAAAACTGGACTCAGTTTTTCAGACTCATAATAATTTAATTAAAGTTCTAGTTATTTTCTATTTGTTAAAGACCCCAAGTGTTTTGTTGAGACTTGAGTCCTTTTCCGAGAACTCTAAATTACAAAATAATTGTATTCCTGTCAAATTTATGGATAAATCATTTATATTTCAATATCTTTAAAACAGTTTAACGTCCTTAAAGTAGATATTTTTTTATTAAAATTGCGGATATGTTTTGGTTATTAAATTAAATTATTGGTGTCATTAGTTTGTTAACATGACATTACAGTTAGTCTGTATTGATGGCACTTGAAAATTAAATAGAATCGGACCAGGCTAACTCTGCATGGTATTTGCAATGACAAAGTACGGTAATGTCATTATGAATGTCGAAAATCAGGTTTATAAGGACACTACCTTACTTTGTTCTGTCCACATCGGTATAAAGTTAGCTTTTTGACCGACTCTAAGCCATTTTGATGCAGTCACGATGTAATTAAATAACAAAATTATTGACCCTCCTAATATTTTATTAGAACCAACACAAGGTATAAATCTAAAAAAGTGTTAAAAAGCATCCCCTAACATTAAGCAAACGAATTTTCTAAGCCTACAAAAAAAACAAAAACAATTACACATAATAACAACCCAGAAATTCGAACGAAAAAACCTACCCCAAGCAAACGGACCGTTAAAACGACTTCCGAAAAAACGAATTCGAAATTCTAACTCGCGTCAAAACGTTTAAAAAAACGCGTTAACCTTGACACATTGGTGTTAAGCCGACAAAACGAGAAAAAACGCCCCTACACGCTAAACCAATAAAAAAGGTTGAAAAAAATATGTTTGAGTTAAAAAAAGCTAATTGGTTCGCGTGCCGCCCTCTCTTTTTTTTCTATTTAGTTTTTTTTACTAGGGTCGTGGTTCTATGCCGTGGGGTGCATTTTTTGTGACAATTAGAGTTTATTACTATTTAAACGGTGTTGTGGGTATTGTAGCGTCATTTGTTGAATTTATGAGGCTATAATTTATGCTTTTTTAGACACAGGTAGCACCGTCACGGCATAAATTAAAAAATACCTTATATTTTATTTAATTATGTTTGAGGTGTTGAATTATTTTACTAATGTTACCGTTGTTTGTTTCTATTTTAATTTGTTGTGTTGTTTTAGTAAATTTGAGTTTTAGTTTTTAATTCTAATTTACGTAGTTTATGCTTACTTTCACAGCTAAATTTATCATTAGAAATTCAAAATTAAATTTTAAATTTATTTTTAAATTTGAACTAATAAATACTACAGTGAAGTATTTTTTTGTTAAGTACGTTTTTAGTTTTTCGATAAATGAAGAGTGGACATGGTTTTTTGACAATAACTTTAAAACTAAATAATGTGGGGAATAAAAAAATGCAAAAAGCATCATGCAGTTACAGCGTGATAGTTTAGAATACCTACAATAGAACTTAGAATTTTATGTAAAACAAATTTGAGACTCCAATTAGAATCGCACAGTAACGTCATCTGTTGGAGGGTAGATTAGTTATTCTATTTTAGTTTAGGTAGATAAAAATAATGTACTACAAAAAAGGGAGGTTAAACTTCAACGCATGCCCTTATTAAATTATTATTATTTCCAAAAAAAAAGCAGTGGTGGCCGAGTGGATATGACGTCTGACTTTCAATCCGGAGGTCGTGGGTTCAAATCCTGGCTCGTACCAATGAGTTTTTCGGAACTTATGTACGAAATATCATTTGATATTTACCACTAGCTTTTCGGTGAAGGAAAACATCGTGAGGAAACCTGCATACATCTGCGAAGAAATTCAAAGGTGTATGTGAAGTCCCCAATCCGCAGTGGGCTAGCGTGGGGACTATATAGCCTAAGCCCTCTCGCGCATAAGAGGAGGCCTGTGCTCAGCAGTGGGACGTATATAGGCTGAAATGATGATGATGATGATGATGATATAATAAACTATTACCTACTTGGTATTTTAGTGTATAAGACTAAAAACTGATAAATAAATTCTCAACTTATTCAGCCTAGCCACGTAGAAAATAAGTGCACACCCATAGACAAATGCAAACATAAGATAAATGTTATTACGCAACAACCATTTTTCTTTAAGGTGACAGCAAAAGGCTGGGTACGTAACTAAAATGAGAGAGTTTAAAACTTGTAAAAAAAAACGGTTGAATATAAAAAAAAAAAAAAACATAAACTTACCTACAACAATAGGCTAAGTAAAAAACCAAAGCACACTTATCTCCAATGCTCTATTTTACACAAAATATTCCAAAAGTTTAATAAAAAAAAACCATTACATAATAGTGGAAAATTTCGAGCGCAATGTATGAAAAAACAACCGTCCGGAGCAGCGCCAAGTTATAAAATTTCCATTAAAACGAGCTGCATTATTATCTTTTTTATAACGAAAAAATGCAATTTTTACTTATATGTAATGCCTTAAACTCTTCCATTTGTCAGACGGAAACAAACCTTATTAATTGTATGATATTAAATATTTTGCAATGTGCCGATTTGTGTTTTAATACGTTAAGGAATTGGGAGAATCGAGCTCCTTGGTCTACTTTATTGGTTCATAGTGAGGAGACATCGAATCTAATAAGATTTCTTATTAGATTTATATAAACGGGACAGTTAATGGGACACTTGTATAAATATTAATTTTAATAAGCTTACTTGAGCTTAAAAAAAATGCTGGTATATAACGATTTGAAAGAGATTACAGACAAACTCGTATTTAAATTTTAATTGTGTTTAGTTTAAATTTAGATCATGCATTAAGTTTATACATATAAGTTTCTTTTCTTACTACTTATTTTAAAAAACCTTTTTTTTATTAGCAATTTTTTTGTTTTAGTTAAATTGTTATAGTGATTATTTAGGTAAGACTTTGTGAATGTTTTGTTATGTTTGCAAGTTATTGTACTTAATAATATACCGTTTGTAATACGTAAATTATTTAATGGGTACCTATTTTTACGTATTTGATAGAGCGAATCTTCGCCCAAAAAATATACAATCTGAGGTATTTTGAAACTTTGGTAAATTTCTTCCTAATTTATTAACAGGGTATGGTGTATTTCTACTTAAAATTAAATAAAATGTAAAAAAGCAGCCATAATTTAAATATAAATAAATAACTACACGACACAAGTGTAACTGCTGAATCCGACACAAGAGCAGCCGATTCAACGGAGCCACGCCGTTCTGTCGCTTAAATAGTGTTTAGTTTTAATTTTATAAAATGTATATGTATGTAAGTCTGTAAGGTATTTGTAATATGGGCCTTGTTGCCTGAATCAAATTTTAAATAAATAAATAGAGTTTACAGTTGGACTAGATCGATTTGTACAAGTTTGTCCCATATTTTTTTATTTCAGTATACAAATACATATTTCTCACTATTAAAACTAAGCTCTACTTGAGATTAAACGATCACAATGTACTAATGCCTTAATTGGCATCATTTACTTCTTTGTTGTATACATTTATTTGTTATGTGTTTTTCAACTATGTAGCCAACCAACCCGTGACATTGGTCATCGCACATACTTAGCATTTTATAAGAAAAACAAACATATTTTACAAACTGGTTATGCGCGTATTTTTCCATACAAAACAGGACTATAAAATAGTATGTACTTTGTAGCATCAAATGACAATAACCATTCCTTAAGTGAATTGAATACATTACAATAGTCACGACTTTTATATGTACTTATTTTTCTTTGCATTAGAAAAATGTTTTAATAATACAATTCAATGGGATATGCGTCTACGAAAGAACTAAATGGTACTATAATATACCTATATGTACGCATGGTAATCTCTAAATATGCAGCGAAATATAATATAAATGGTGTAAATAATCAAATTTTAAGTTAACTTTTTATATATTTCTCTTTTGCCTTGGATTGCAATAAATAATAGGTTAAGGTATAGGTATTAAATCCGTCGTTTATACAGGCTGGCCCATTTAGATCGGTCAGTATGGGAAAATCTGAAACATACGACGATCTCTTCTTAGGAACCCTGTCATCGATTTTAGTAACAAGAAAAACTGCATTTATACATTAAAAAAATGTGTACTCAGCTCGGGAATCGAACCCGGACGTTTTGAAAAATAAAACTATCACTATTTCTATTTAGATATCGATTGTGTAGGTTTCATGATACTATGAAACATGATGTCTGAAATGAATAAAATGGGGGAAATTAGACTGACCAAGAGTTTATATAAAACCTCGTCAAAATAAATAAAAAACTAAAAGACTATTAAAACATAACCAGTATGAAAAACATTAAAATGAAAGGCAGATCAGTTTTCTATGAAAGTCGATTATGGAACTCGCTAAATCGAGACATTCGCTCGATTACGATTTCGCAAGAAGCGCCCACATCCCTAGTTGGGCGTGTGCGTGTGATTGTGCATGTGTGTGTAGATAAAATTTTGAAAAATTCTTAACTTTTCCGCGATAACCCCAGCGCGCGCACAGGAAAAAAGCTCGTGCGCCGTATTCATAGTCGAGACTGCAAAACGTTTAAATTATATGTTTTGTTTACTTGTGTCGAAGAGTGTTGTGATTGTGCATGTGTGTGTGCACAAATGTCAATATTTATATTTGGAGTTATCACAAAACATAGTTAACATGTTTTTTAGTTCACAATTTGTACTTCTCCTCCATAGTTAGCCAAAATACATATAAAATCTTTAAACATAACTACATATTTACATTGTTAGATTTATTAATGTTTTGGGCTTTGTTGCTATATCTGCACTAATTGTGAAAAAATACATACCTATATGTAAGTAAATTGTTTTGGAAAACAAACATATGATTTCTGCATGTGTACGAGCTCAAACAGTTAATAAGCATGATTATGTTAATAAGTATTTGTATCAAAGTATGTTCAATAATTACCTTGGTAAGTTGGTAACATACATACCATTAACATATTTTCCAATTCAGGAATTTTAATGGTTGGTTGTAACATTAATAACCGCTATGAATGAAATGAATTTACGAGATGATTTAAAGCAATATAAACATTATATCATTTATAACGTGTAATTTATTATATTTGTTCAACATTGTGCGACTTACACGTAACGTAATTGCAAAACCAAAGACGGTAGGTATTTGTCGACATGTAATTTTTTACAAGCTTTTAAGTTCTACATTGTAAGTTCTATAATGTATAATTCGGGTCTAATCGTGCAAACTAAATTAGACCCACTTCACAATAAATATTTGATTGAGCTGAAACTATCTGTGTTACTATCGAGCTGATCTGACGATGGTGGTGGAGGTGGTGGCCAGAGGAGGTGGCCTAGGGAACTTTGTGATAAAACAACTCATCCTCATTGTGATTGGGCTTGTTAGAATTGTCTCGAAGAAAGAAAAGTTCAGTAATAAAAGCTTGCATCAATAAAACAAGCGTGACGGCTCGATTCGGAAAATGAATTAGATTTCTACTAGACTTCAACAAGTTACGATACGGATAATTTAAAGATATTTATAAGATAGATATGTCAAATTTGACGTTTCCGCGATTCTGGAGGTCCTCTTGAACGATTTCGACAAGTTATGACTTAGATATCCAAGTCACATGTAGTCGATATCTAATGTAGATCTAGTTGATCCCTAAATCGTCTCAAGATCTTGTGATTATCTCGAAATCCGAATAGGCCTGTGAGTCAGACTCGCTCACCGAGGGTTCCGTACTTTTTAGTATTTGTTGTTATAGCAGCAACGGAAATACATCATCTGTGAACGGAAATACTTCAACCGTCTAGCTATCACAGTTCATGAGATACAGCCTGGTGACAGACAGACAGACAAACAGACGGACAGTGGAGTCTTAGTAATAGGGTCCCGTTCTTACCCTGTGGGACTGTGGGTACGGAACCCTGAAAATGAACATTTTGAAATCTAACTTACCTATTTCGTAAGATGCGGTCTATGAATACGACCCATCTTATAAATAAACTGTGTGGCCAGTATTTGTTTGTTATAACGTTATCAGCACTCCCCTGTGTGCGTGCACGCACACATACACACAAATAGATAAGACCAACTAGTGCTCTGTTTCAGATAAGACCTAGACTTAGCCCGACGTCTTAGGTAGGTATTTATCTATTGCAATTATAATTTATCACTAACGTTTGATAGGGTAATTTTTATTCTTAGGGTTGTTTTGGCTAAAATGGGACTAAGTTAACCAAGAAATATTTTCGACAGCGAAATATCAGGAAAATTTACATACATTTATTTATATAAATAAATAAGCGTCGTTATGGGTAAAATGGAACTGAGTTAACCAAAAACTTTTGACACCAATATTTCAATAAAACTTTTTTTTATAAGTGTAACCTTGACACAATCAATGTTATTTTTTATTTTTAACCAAACCAATGTTGCTCTGAAATTTTTAGCGATTAAGGTCTATATTTTACAGGTTTTGGTCAGAATATTAGTCAATAAAGTACAGAATTTAATCCATCATTTCACTGTGATGTCAGGAAATAATTAATTTATTAGAACCTACAATCAAATTTCCTAATAAAGTTTTTAAAACTGGCAATTCATATTAAATTTATTGCATAAAAACCTACTTCACTAGTATGGCTGTCGGATAGAAATTACGTAACTTAGTATTAAATTGAAATGGAAGTAATTATCTCTATCTAATGATTTTATTTTGTATTTTCTAGGACCAGGCCGGCCGGAAAGTGAACTTTCATCAACGACAAACAGAGTATAAAATTCACTGCAGCATGCCCTGGTATGTAATTTAGCTTTTTAAATAGTTCCATAATTTAAATACGCAGGTAGGATACCTAACCCAGAGGCCAATTCATTCTAACTTACATAATTTACATTTTCTTTACGACCAAGAACGAGAGAAAAGCACGCACGGGTGATAACAAACTGACATCATTAAGGTATCATTTTGACATCAAAATGTACATTGGAATTGGCCTCCGAGCTAAAGTACTTAATTAACCTTGATGTGACCTGTCAAGTACAAAGCACCCGCCTTATAATGAGAAAAATACTAATTACGAGAATAAACTTTGCTAAAACCTATAAAGAAAGCAGCGGACAGATTTAGCCGGCCTAGGTAGCCTAGGTTCGAGTCCCGCTAATAGGAACCTAGAATGGAGCCTATTTTCCGTCGATCAGCATTGTCTAGGGTCTGTAATAAATGCGTGCAGGTGGAGTAGTGATGTGACAGTTGTCGATGATATTTTTTTTTATATTTCTCCAACATAGCATTGTCAAGAGCTTACTTTAAGGGGCCCACTGATTAACAGTCCGCCGGACGGTATCGGCCTGTCAGTTGTTCGGAACTGTCAAAATTTTCTTCTAACTGACAGGCCGATACCGTCCGGCGGACTGTTAACCAGTGAGCCCCTTTACGTCCCTTACCAATTGATTGGATTTTTTTTAAAGCTATTAGTTGTTTATTTTATAATATAATATATTATTATATCTATTTTTATTTATCCGAACTGAGCGCATTTTTACTAGTTCAAATTCCTAATAAACAGAATAGATGGCATAAAAATATATACATACTTATATTTATATATTTTTTGGCAACGTAATCCGTTAAAATATCAACATCGACGTAGGTAAAAAAACATGCAAATAATTCTAGTAACAGATTGTAAAGTTAATTTAAACTACGTATGTACGCCCATACATGATAATTTGTATTTTATTATTTAATTTCCATTAATAACTGTCATAGTGTAATTTTTATTCCATCTTAAATTATATTATCCTTAATGTTATTTCTGTCTCATTTCAGGTGTTGGAGTAACAAAGAAGACCCACTAAATAGCCTCTAATACAGTTAAATAAAACATCTAAAACTGTCCAAACTGTTAATATAAAATACTCAGTGCAACGTTGTGAAAAAACAACTTTATCTTACATTCGAGCCTTCAAAGTTGCATGTGAAATTTCTAAACAAATCCATTCCTTTCTAATCTGCAACTTATTAGAAAGCGCCATCTATCAGCAGAACTGCAACATTAATCTATATCGAATCCAATTAGAAGAATACCGTGAAGCATTAAGATAAATTTTATCGATATCGATATACCAATTAGCCCTCACTATACTAACGGCGACGTTCAGGGTTGCCACTTAAGGATTACATTGTTTTCGCAATTTATAGGAATAATAAATCATAGATTTTTGTTTATAAAACAAATATTATATTGTTGTTAAAAAAATAAAAAGAAAATTGTAGTGTATTTTAAGTTAATAAATCCGTTTCTTGCATTAATAAATAAATTTAAGTTAAAATTAAAATGCCCGAACACATATTTGCGAACGTTTGTGGCGGTTGTAATATTATATTCGCTTCATTGTCATTGCTCGGTATAATTTTTGTTTTTTTACTGATGTAGTTTTCACACCTGAGTATTGATTGTAGTCTTAATTTTAGAAAAAAAAGCAAATAAAATGGATCCATAAAAAAATGAAGAATGATGTATACCTAGTAATAAATGTATAAATTATAAAATAATGGTTTGTGTAATTATATTATAGTTATGTCCGATTTACAAATACATAAATAACGCATCGTTTTGTGATTTTTAATTTAATACTTATTGTCATACCAATCGAATTTTTAAATGAATATGTAATAACTGCTACATTTAGATTATTTATTTTCAATGAGATCTATATTGCGTAAAAAAATATATGCTAAGATGCTTATTTATTGGTACAAATGCTGCAATACACAGTAGAAAGGTATAACCTACCTATACAATTACACAAATAATAAACAAACAAAACCGACGAGCATAAAAAAATAATACCACTGTTTCTAAATTGCTATGTGCATTGCAGGAAACTCGTTTTATAAATTCAAACCTTACACAGTAGATAAAGGAAGATTGTTGAGTGCTACCGTTCGCCAACAAACTGTCATACAGTTTGGCAAAAAAAAATGTGTAATGGATTGCTGTGTATTTTTTGTTGAGTAAATAAATTAAAAAAAAATGTTGTAATGTTTACCCTGGCCACCCTGTATGGCGGCCGCGGCGGCCCTTGCGCCGGCCACCCTGTATTGCGGCCGTGGCGGCCCTTGCGCCCGCGCATGAGATAAATCTTTTTACTGCGCACTTTGATTAGAAAATTCCTTTATTAATTGACTGCCTTAATTAAACCGATTTTGTTCCTTGTTGCAAATTTTATGTTTAGGGCGAACAGATGATTCAGATATAAACTGATAAGTACATATATATTTTGTTTCACAGAAATACATGGATATGTTGAAAATGGTCCATAACTTAAAAAATATTGAAATATATTGTGTATGTATATAAGTTAAAATTCATAGTTATAAGAGTATGTAGTATCTACATAATATACATACAATTAAATTAATAAGCATGACAAACAAATTGACAATATACCCTTTTTGTAAGTACACATGTACAGTAAGTTCCTAATTTTGGTAAAAAAATCTACAAATACAAAAAATTGTAACAAAATTATTAACTCCTGAATTTACGACAAATTCATTCAAATTGCAAAGTCACTAATAAATGTTTGCAATCAATCATAATATAAGATACTACAATATTAATATAACTTCCTATCAACATTAATTGTAAAACTAAACCACCAATAAAACCTATAAACATTAGACGCACACAAATAAATCTTCACCCACGCGCCCGCACACAGACAAAAAAGCTAGAGCAAGACAAAAAAAATCCGCAAAACGATGCGAATACCCGAAGGCAACGACCTACGAAAAATAAGACGAATACGGCGCTCGCGCACATGTGCGTCGGCCATTTTTTTCTTGCCATCCCTTTTTAGAGCCAAAAAAGGTGCGGGAACGCGCGCGTGCGAGAGGGACGGGCGGAAAGAAAGCGGGGTGAGGTCGTTCGCGCCCTTTTTAGTTCCGTGCGTTGCCGCGCGCTGTTAGAGGAAAGTTCTTCCTGTATCGGTTTTTTTTAAATAGCGCTCGTGAGTTTTTGTATGCGTTGTTATTTGTGTATTCATGCATATTACAGTTAAAAAGTAAGTTAATAAGTTTGTGTGTGTACCCACTAATATTAGTTGTAAGATTAAAATGTGTCACTAACGAAATTGATCCTTTGTTGGTCTTGAATAAATTTAATTTAATTTAATTTTAATTTTTAAAGTCAGTTTAGGTGAATAATTGCGATCGAGAATGGAATTAGGGTATTACCTAAGTACCTAGGACATTACCCTTAGTACCTACCTACTTAGGCAATATAAACAGTTATAACGTTTTAAATTAGATAAGGGCTTTATAATGGAAACTATACATTCAGAACTATAATTATTGCCAAATAAGTAACCAATTTTTCAGCATTAGTATCCATCGAGTGTAAATAATCTCTTTGTATTATGTTACATAAATATATTTGATGTATTTTTTTTCTTATTACAATATATTATATTTACAATATTTACATAGGTACTTAATCAATTTCCGACGAACCCTAATGTCACCTGGGGCATAGTCATTTCCCCGCTGTGTGGTTAAGCTGAGCCTTTGGGCAAAATATGACCCTGCTCGTATTATGAAAAAATCCCAAGATACCGCTAGTCAAGTAGACCCATTTGAAGACCCCTACAATTGAGCGCGGCCTGCCATTCTGCCTTTTGACAGTTTTGTTACAGGAGTCGCTGACAGGATTGTCAGCCACATCTTGAACGTGCTTCTATTAATTCAAAGTTAATTTCACGTTTATGTCTTTATTGATTGTGAATAAAATTGTACCCTAACAATAGATAGGTATGCCTATTAATATAAATGCTGCCTGCGGCTACTGTACTGTGCTTTTTTTGGATTTTATGGCCTGGTTACGAGACCTTAAATATGACTAAAACCTAAATCTAATAAATAAAATTAATCTTAAAATATATGTATTAGATAATAATAATTTGATTTGTTTCCAAAATTGGTGTATTGAATTATTTATTTCAAGTTTAATTTCGTTTATTTCTGGATTTATATTTTAAGATTAATTTTATTTATTAGATTTAGGTTTTAGTCATATTTTAGATTTTAAGTAACCGCTTTTAAATCTAATAAATATCGTTACTTTACGATAAAAACGGGAATAAAAGCTAATTACAGCTAAACTAAAAATAATATTGTTTAGTTATTTACGTTTTGGCGACAACCAGGGGCCCGTTTTGTCAAAAGCTTGTAACTTGTAAATACAAGTGGGAGTCCCTTTCTGACAAAAGCTGTCAAAAAGTAACATCCGCTTGTATGTATTACAAGTAACAAGCTTTTGAGAAATGCGCCCCAGACGAAAATTGTAAAAAATAAAATCGTTGTTTACATGTCGGAGGGGGTTAGAATTATAGGGCCTACATTATGATTTTTAGGTCTATATAATGATTTTCATTTGAATGACCATTGCAGGATTTATGTATAAGGATTTAATCTTTACAGGATTCCCCAAAGGACGACAAACTTTTTGTTAAACAAAAAAACAACGGGTTGCACTCCGGGAGTGCCGGCAGAAGTGCAAACTCAATGACAGTCTTACGTCTTACGGTCACGTGACACCTGTTACGAGTTTAACATGTTTTCCCCATCACAAAAAGTGCACAGCGCCGCTAAAGAAGTTTTCACTTCAATCATTTTAATAAACGTTTTCTTGTTAGTATCAAAGTTTAAGGAGAATATTTTAAAGAAAATCCGTTTTGTTTGAGTTGTTTAAGTTAAGATAGACATTTTGTTAAAGAAATGTAAGTAAGAAAAAAATACTTAACAGACCCAACTTTTTGACCCAACCTGTACATGAACTTGCCAATATCTAGTTTGTGTTCCTAACATAATAAAATATTCCACTTTAGAACACACACAACATACAAGTAGGGTACTTACTACAGGGTACAGGGCCTATCTCCAACGTACCCATAAAGATGTCGAGAAAAAGCATCAATTAAAATGCTTACACCTCTAAATCAAGTCTAGACAGATTCATTAGCCTACAATCTAGCCCTTTAGACTTTATTGCGATAGTTATAGGGTCTATTTTTGAGTAAACAGAAGAGATTTAGCTATAAGGAAGCGATCGGAGTTTTAATAGGGAGCCGGTTGAAAATTGTCTGGTTTTATTTTAGAAAATGCCGCAGGTTGTGTTAGTTTTATTCATTGTGATGTAATGAGAATTATCGTGAAAATAATTATGTAATACAATAATTATATTATATTGTTTTTGTTACGTTGTCCGAATAAAATTAAAGTGCCTCCCCTACACATAAAGTTAATACTAAAAAGTACTAAAACAGCGCTATCTAGCAAAGTTGTCAAAACAGCAGCGGCAGTTTATTTATCTGATACTACTACCAAAGAGAATAAATAGTATAGAGGGTTACTGTCATAGTAAATCTTGTAGTCACAGTAAACAGTAGGCAGTAAACTGCCAGCTATCGACACACGATTAAAACTAAAAATTAAAATGTATAAAAATATCCAAAAAATTATGTATACCTACGGATAAATGTTTTTTTTATTTTATTTAGAATGCCATAAATGACTTTGACCCATGTTCTTTCATTGATATGTCTTAAAATTGTTCAACGTCAACGTCGTCAACGCCATCTAGCCGAGCATAGGCCAAAGGTGTGGTTTTTTGATTTCTGAGGCACGTTTTTTCCTTAGACTTTATTTATCTCACATATATTTTTGCTACTACTAACTACAAGTAGGCACAGACTAATATTGTTGAGAATTAATAAAGTTGTTTCATTTTATTTATTATATTTTAAATATGTTAGCTATTTTTTGTGAGTCCATTCATAAATTTCTTATTTATTGAAATTAAAAACAAGATTTTTGTTTTCATACAAAAACCGGAATTATATAAGGGCATAAAAAATCTAAGTAAATTGGACCCTATTATTAGTGCGGAAAAAATCAAAAAACATAATAATTTGAGCCTATTATAGTTGAGTAGCTTCGTAAGCTAAGCCTAGAACATTATAAAAGCGTCCAGCTTGTACATTTTTGCCACAGACTAGCATCAACAGACTACGCTTTATAAGACATTAAAGTGACTAACGAAGACCACGTTATCACAATACATAAATGCTTTTTGCGTGTAAAATACTGGCAGCCTAATCACCGAGTTTCATTCTATGCAATTTAATATTACCTACTAATAACAGTCTATGTTTACCCTTGGACTTATTTTTTTTTTAGATAATTCTAATATACACACAATTACAGCCAGCATCTGATATTTCTGTTCAAAAAAAAACAACAGGTTGCACTCCGGGAGTGCCTGCAGAAATGAAAACTCAATGACAGTCTTACGTCTTACGGTCACGTGACACCTGTTACGAGTTTAACATTTTTTCCCCATCACAAAAAGTGCACAGCGCCGCTAAAGAAGTTTTCACTTCAAAAATTAAGAGGTAAAAGCATGTGCTAATTTTTTGAAACCCTTAGGTACTCTCTGAGCTATTTCTGCTGTTGTTGATAAAACAGGGGGCCTAACAAAGATGACAATCTTACATCGACAAACGCCAAACGTAAAGAATAAATGCCAGCGCCAGTACGTTATAACCGTGAGTCAATCATTTGTCGCATTGCTTGAAATGCAAATCGACCATATAGAACATGATTCCTGAGGGGCTACCGCGAAAAACGAAATTCGCAAATTGCGGGGATCTTTCTCTTTTACTCCAATGAAGGCGTAATTAGAGTGACAGAGAAAAATGCCCGCAATTTGCGAACTTCGATTTTCGCGGTTATAGCCCTGATCCTGACGGCTTTGCCTTTATCAAGCTCAGCCAAATAAGCTCCGGCTAACTCTAACTTCGCACCGACTTGAACGAAGCGAGTAAGTGTTATTGTAAACGTCATACTTTTTATAGAAATCTGACTTTACTGACGACACCAAAGCAGAGTTGTCTTGGTGCGACTCTAAACATAAATGCTGTGAAAGATGACAAATAAAATATTAAGTTCTGATTTGGGTAATTAAAACGTTTTCACAATTATATTTCTTCTTCGCAAAATGCCTAGTCTATTCAGCAAGTGGTCTGCAATTTTCGTAAACCCGTTGCAGTGACTCACGCGCAGTACAGTGTCGATGTCGCAACCGAAATTCTACCAGTTGTAGACAATGGCGTTTTGGTAGGCGCCATTTTGTGTGCTTTTTGCCTACGCGATTATCGTTATCGTTGGTGTGGTGACTAGATTTTATTTAGACTTAATCTATCATATTTTTATTAATATTTTACCACTTTGCCTGAGGTTGCAAAAAATTAAAATGTAAATCTCATTATCTGCATTGTGTTCTGTGGTTTTCAATTTCGCGTTTATTTTCAGATTTTGGCTATGGAGGCGAAAATAAACTAACCGTACTTTATTTTGGATTTACTGCCTATAGTATCTGACAGACGGACGGACAGACGGACATAACGAAACTATAAGGTTTCCGTTTTTGCCATTTTGGCTACGGAACCCTAAGAATGGAACTTGTTAACTATATGTTTCTAAAATCGGTCTTAGGGTATTCAGCAAAATTTATTTATTTATTACTTAAGTTCAGTTATTGTATAATACTCAATGAGTTCGGCTAATTATTTTAATGAGTGTAAGTACAACAAAAGCGACAGTTTCTGTTCTCCATCCTACGAGTATATATGTCCATAAACTCGTATAAAGTGGGTATTCGTTAACAAGTAACATATTCTAGCCGGCACGGCACTGCCACTCGTAATACGATAGTTAAAAGAAAAAACAGGTCGCCGGAGCCAGCGACCTCGTGTGTCGAGTTGCATAATATTCTTTGTTGCGAGAAGGGATAGAAAAACCGACTGCTGTATACATGATGGTATACGCAAAACTTAGGTCTAGAATACAAGACTTAAATACAAGATTACTTGTCAAATATCAAAAATGCGACGAAAAACAAATGACGTAGCTTGTTAAAGGTAATTGGAAGTAGTTACATATTGAATTCAGAAATAATATGTGATTGCGTAAATGATTTGATTTTGTAATAGTGTAGGGGTATTCCAAGATATGATCAAAATCACCCGTTTTATCTCCTGAACACAACTTTTCGTAGTTTCTAGTCCGCTAAACTTATGTTTTGGTACATTTAAGTCTCATATAACTTGGGTAAAGTTATTTAAACGAATAAATAATCTTTAAATACAAATAACTATGTAGTATAGCTAGAGTTAGATCAAGAAAAGTCTGCAGCGATTTTGATAGCCCACGCAGTGCAAGTGTTATTTTAAAATCACGTATAAATAACACTTGCACTGCGTGGGCTATCAAAATCGCTGCAAACTTTTCTTGGTCTAACCTAACTCTATCGATTTGGTCCCTACATGTGTTCAGCGAAAATGAATGGTTTCGAAGAAATCTGGTCTTCTACCATTGGGTTTCGTTTGAACCGTACGTGATACCCGGTATATTTATGTATAATATAATTAATACTAAATCACTTCCTCGTTTTATTTTAAGAAAACACCCAACAAATCGAACTAGCCTTCTAAATCTCGTAACGTATACAAGAAAACTCTTTGCAAGTTTACACGATGCATTAACGCACACATTCACACCCACACACACCAATTCCAATAACATCTACACACCATTATCCTTATTACAAAGCGGTAAGGTTGAAAGTTGTGGATATATTTATGAAGGAGGTAAGAGCTGGTGAATATCACCGTGTTTATTTCGACTGGCTGAAAGAAGGCAATCTGGTGTTCGTTAGGTATCGTACAGGGTGCGGTTTGGACGCCGATGCGATGTTTATGTGCTATAAAAATGTATACGGTTGATACGTTCTTGGCCTAACACTATAGCTACATTATTTTAATTCCTGTTTGAGGCATAGGATAGCTTATCTCTTTGCCCTTTTATAGGGCAAAGGTCTTAAAAAAGACAATGATATAACATCATCTTTTAGTATTTTTTCTTGTATAGATTTTTTTGGACTAATGATGGTCATGAGACTTGAATTGAGGATTTTTTCAGTCTTGCCCGTTAAGGGGTTATAGGGCACAATTAGATTTTATATGACAACAATTAAATGACCACCCAATAATATCATATTTTATCTTGTGCAGAATTTTCATAACTTTATAGCAGCGACGAGGCTTGAATTGTGTTTTTTTTTTTGAACGTTAAACCACTACCAACAGTACCAACCACCTACCGCTACAGTCAAGCCGATGCAGTGTTATCTTATCTTACAATAGGCGTTCCTTAAACCGACTCTATCAAAGACTTTTTAAGCAAATTTTTTCTTTATTAGGTCCACTTCATAAGCGCCTCACCCGCCCCGCTACCTCCCATACATACACCAGCCCTAACTAGCGAATTCTATTTTTAATGTTTAGATCGGTTAATGCGCTGCAGTTTTATGCACAAAACGCCGGCCGGACGGACCGCCATTTTAAAATTTTAAATTTAGAACTGAAATCGCAGGAAGCTGCTTCTATTTGCGAGTTTTATTTATTCGCCTAGGCGTGGCGTGTGCCAAATTTATTTGGGATGGGAAGTTTTTTGTTTTGACATGTTAGTGGGCGGGCGGTAGGTACATAAGTATAGTCTGGCAAGACAGCATTTGCAGCAGTAAAAGGCGGCAATATTTAATAAGTTTTTGCCAAAAATTCCATTTTTGGTACAAGCTTTTATCGCTGACTGTACTTTTCTTACGACAGACAACTAATACTCATCGAGACAGTTCTAAAAACCCCAAACACAATTAGGTTGCGTTGTTTCATCACAGAGTTCCTTTGGCCACCTCCTGTCTCCATCATCAGATGAGCTCGATGGTACCATAATATTGCATTGTCATCTAATTTATCCACGCATGCAAAATTTCAGCTCAATCGGACACCGGGAAGTGGATCAAATTTAAGTTGCAAGACAGACAGACAGACAACGGTCAGGTGAAAGTAAATAAAAGCTTGTAAAAAAGGAGGCGCGAAGGACCGATCTCCCATACAAATATGTATTGAATTTTTATATTTATATTTGCTTTATTTTTTTTATTAATTACCTCCGTGTGAGGAAAAAATATAGACGGCTTGTTGAAAGTGTTGACACGACATGAAAACTTTTTTTTTTCATTTTTAGCTACTGATTAGAGATTAATTTATATTCAAGTGTTTTTATTATATACTTCTATTTTAGTATCAACAGTTTATCCATTTGTTATTTTCCTCTCCTCTCACTCCTCTCAGTAACTCTCATTATATTTTAAAGTCTGCAACTCCGCTATATAGCACCTTAAGGACAAGTTAAGTATATCATGATAACTACAGAAAAAGTAAAACAGGACAATTTTTTTTTGACGACCGGTCTGGTCTAGTGGATAGTGACCCTGTCTGCTAAGCCGATGGTCCTGGGTTCGAATCCCAGTAAGCGCATTTATTTGTGTGATGAACACTAATATTTGTTCCTGAGACATGGTTGTTTTCTATGTATATAAGTATGTATTTATCTATACAAGTATGTATATCGTCGCCTAGTACCCATAGTACAAGCTTTGCTTAGTTTGGGGCTAGGTCGATCTGTGTAAGATGTCCCCAATATTTATTATTTTTTTATTTTTTTTTATTAATTATCAACACGGCTTCCAATGGCAGGGTCAGATTTCTTCTGTCTGTCTTTTGGTACGACTCTGTCTGTCTGCCACATAACTAAATACCTCAGGAACTATAGGTACTTAGGTACGCTACCTAGGTATTTGAAATTTGGAATACATAGTTATAAACAAGGCTAACCCTGGTTAAAAGCGCAAAAAGAACCACTGACAAAACTTTTCATAAACCGATTCCTGTTCATAAATCATCTCCGTTGATTTTAGTTCCATTTGCAAGACGTTTCCTTTACAAAAATTCCCCCATTTCGTATTTATATTCTGTCTATAATGTCTGATACTGAATTCGGCAAAATGTTTAACATGCTAGGTTATTTTCTAGACATGAGCTTTTTAAAAGGAACAAAGGGACATTTTGCAAGTGGGTCTCTATTATGCACCCTAACCATTTTTTTCTTACTTTAGTTCCAGCTTTTCGGCCTTTTTAAATATGTAAGTACCTACTTAATATTATAAATGCGAAAGTACCTATGTCTCTCTTTAAACCGCTGAACCAATTTTGATGAAATGCTGGATATAGTTTGAGGCTCGAGAAAGTACATAAAATAGGTAGTCTTTATCAGACTTCATCATTATTCGACGCAGACGAAGTCGCGGGCCGAAGCTTGTAATTTCATAATCTTCATTTTTGACACTTTTGACAATTGCAATCTATTGACAAGTTTCCAAATTTCTGTAAATTTTAAAATCATATCCTCTGAAAATCCAGACGTTGACGAGACGTGCAAGATGCACAGGATAGGTGCACTTTGCGCGCGCAGCGTTATTTTTGCGGCGACCTTGAATTTTAGCGGGTATTTTTGTATTGCACTTGGCAGCCGCCGCAATATTTGCTGCTTTTTTTATACATAAATAAATTTTGTCTTGAAGCTTTCTGCAGAAATAGAAAATGGAATTTAAGAAAGGTACCGTAAACTACTACAACTATTAGTCCAATATTATAAGACTATGGTCCAGAGGTTCAAGTGAAATGATATTTTTTCTTCTGTTTGAATTATTTTTGTCATTTAATAAAATATCTTTACCCAGAACTACAACAATCTAATAATAGTCACACCTAAATAAATAGATTACACTTCATTTTGGAGATAGGTTAGGACTATAGTTGGACGGATTTGTCGGGATGATTTTCTGCGCAACGGAACAGGACTTTTAATTTTCATATTTATATGTAATCTAATTAAACACAAACAGCCAGTTACTTTACTTTTGGTTTTTGAGCTCTGCAAAATTTCTTGTTTGCCTGAAATATTCGTTCTTAAAAATTTGTCAACTTATTTTTTTATATCAAGGTTCTTTTTTATTTTTAGGTTATTCATATAAGCCTAGAAATAAGTATCTATAACATTAGATGTACACCACTCTATGGCGCTTTTACAAATACCCAAAGTTACAATAAAATCACCAGCGCTTCGGAAAAATGACTGTCATTGTCAGCACACGCTCATAATCACGAAGCATCAAACCGCCATATTTTTTCGGCTCATAGATAATAGCGACGCCTACGCACGCACACAGGCTTAGCTCGACCCTGATTGGTGCACGCGTTTCCAAATATTAGAGCGTCCATTTTTCAACTGTCTATTTTTGCTGTAAAGTTTTTTATCGCGGCTGGAACAGTTTTGGCACTTTTTAGGGCATCGTGTGATAATTCATTAACATGATTGTGATTTACTAACTTTCTATTTTTGGACATTTTAATGTAGTTGTACAGATTTATATTAACATTTTTTTATTTCATGACTCATGACATAAAAAGTTATTATATTAAGTCCTATCATATATTATGTAAAACTAAAGAAAAATGGGTTCACTGTTATCTTATAAAATAAATGAATAAATGAAATTAAATGGTTACCCAAAACTTACAGATGTTACATGACTGTAAGTTTGTTAATAAGTAAAAAATCTTCTTTATTTTTACTTATTAACAAACTTACAGATAACTTTTGCTAAAATATCTTTAGATATTTTCCTTAAATGTACTTTTAAAAGGATTTATTATACGTGAAAAAACGTATACACAATACGTTCCGCATTCGAAGAATCTATGTACATAAATTATATACTCGTATATATTAAATATACAAAAAAGAAATTTTCTTTATTTTTGTTCTCTACATATATTTAAAAAAATTTATATTATACCTACTAACAAGCTGATTTTATTATCATGCAATAAATCCTTTGGTTCATTATTTCACTAATCAATTTGGTTTATTTAGTTATTAGAGAATATACTAGGTGTTGTTTTTGTCAATGTTATTTGATACTGCATAAGTAGTGATATTTAATAGCCAAAAGTAGGTCAAAATGGCAGCATTTAGTGGAAAACAAAGTGTTTATATTTTCACAGTTTGTCGTTCGGTTAGGAAAGGAATTACAGATTCTTTGTTAAATCGAAACAGAAAAAAAAATATTTAGAGTGTTTGCCCTACAACGGCCTTCCCAGCCAAAAATGTTACCTGCACCTTAAAAAATATTTTTTGAAAGTATCAAGACTGTTAATCTCCAGACGCTCCTTTGTGTTTGTTGGCAGCGCGGCCAAACACTGGTTTATGCGATGCGCGCGCGCATGCAAACGCATTGATTGAGAGTTTTACATTTAAACGTCGGTCCATTTTGTTTGACGGCCGTTAAGTCTAGTTTACAAAAATTCGTGTAAATATTTATAATTTTGTTTATTGTAAAATAGTTAGGCAAATTGTGTATTAAAAATAGTTAGTAGCTCCAAATGTGCATAGAAAGGTTAAAATATTTTCTGTTTTTACAGTTATTACCGAATTTTTAGCTACTGTAAAACATTACCGTACCCAAAATCCTGACGTTTTTTTTGTTGGTTTATTGTTGTAATTATTGCGGGTTTTCGGAATACCTACTGCCACAAAAACTCTATTATAATCGTCCTTATTATTTACAAGTGATTTTAAAACCTCTTTATTTGAACGTCACTTTAAAGAATGACTCACGATAGAACGGTGGGTGATCAGCGCAGATTAAGAAAATTTTACAAAATCGTCGATTTAAGCTTTTCTATGTTTAAAAGTATATTAAATCATTTTTTTTGGAATCAGCGTTATATAGGCTATTTGAATATAGCAATTAAATTATTCTAATGTTTATACATTTGGCCAGACCTAATCAAACTCCAGAAGAATGACAGTTTTCCAGCTTCCTTGTTAAAAATGACTACCACCATAAAACTAATTAATTATTGGAGGTAATTGCTATTTAATTATCAAAGTAAGACTTTTATCTTCAAGATTAAATCAATAAAAGGGACCTAAGATACAATTTCTTTTACAAAACAACCTCTTAAAAAACGAGAATGACCTCGGACTAGTCGGTCGCTCCCGAATCAATGGTCCTCACTTACAAATTGTATACCAAGTGTTTTTGTGTTTCTTATGGTATGCTATCCTTCTCTAACTCGCTACCTAATTTTGGGCGCTAGAAGAGCGTAACTATACTTAAATACATTCAATTTCACCTCTAAATACGTCAACACCTTATTAACCACTCACTGGTGGATGACAGTTTACTGGTTTTCGCATCGACCATTCACGGGTTGACCGCCACTTGAAGGGATACTAAACTTTTACATCGCGCTACTTTTTTTGTGTATGTATAACATTAGAACACCAAAACTAGTACCAGACATAGTATATTACATAAACAGACGTCAAGATTGTTTAATTAATTATCTTTATCAATAAAAATATGAATATGAATATGAATATGATTCATGTAATTTTAGCGTGACGTTTTAAAATGAGAGAGTAACTTCGATTGTATGTAAGTGGGTTTCTGGCAGCGGGTTCGTATGACTTTAATTATTGTTTACCTACCCCCCAAAATTCACATCTACCTCAAATCCTCCGGGACATTCCTCGTCTTAACGATAATCTTGTTTTTAAAGCGTTTATGAATCAATCCTCGTGCCCACTACGAGTGACACATTAAAACCACCTGGCCAACTCTAAACAGGCACAAATTTTCTTCAAACCTATTTCTGACATTTCGCAAACATCTGCTGGAAACAATGAGTGTTATGACAAGAGCCACAATTACTGGAAAAACCTAACAATAGACTGCCATCTAGTTTGTAAACTGTGGAACTAGTCATGTTCCTAGCAACACATGTTTGGAGTAGTCGTCAAGTGTCAAGTAGTTTTAGGATTCCCACGTTTTAGCGAGATTTTTTTGTCTTCATAAGTTAATATCGATTATCAGTTTTTTTTATTTAAGTTAATAAAGTTAAACGAAAAGTTGTTAATAAACCATTATCAACAAACAAATGTATAGAAATTTTGGACACCTTTTTTCTCCTATTGAGATCGAAAGAGCTCGTGAAGAGTAGAAATAATACAAAACATCCAAAATTTGAAAAAAAAAGAGTATAGTTAGACCGATGTAATGTTATTTATACGTCATAATTTCATAGAAGTTTGACGTTTAATATAACACTTGCAGTGAGAATGTTATCGAAATCGTTGCAGACTTATATCGGTCTTACTCTAGTGTACAACTTGAATACCAACATATAAAATAAAGTGGTGTTCCGAGTTCAAAGAAAAAATACTGACACCACCTACATCGAGAATATAAAGACGTATTCACATAAATATAGGGAATAAAAAAAAACGTATTAAACAAATCGCATTTCCAGAGACTAGTCCGTCCCGTTTGCTACCCGTTTAAAAAAGCATTTGCATACTAGCTGCTAACTGTACCTCGTATCGATCCTCGATCGGTACAGTTAGAAAAATAGATGGATGCTTGAAAATGTAGAGTTGGAGTAAATCAACCAGGTAGCTGTATACAGGATGTAGTTAAAGAACCTTACAAATATTATTTTTTGATTGATTGCTGATTGTGAGAAAATTACATGTAAATTAATCTAGAATATCTAGATCAATAATTCCTAACCTGGGAGTAATTAAATTACCCCCGTGGGGGTAAAACTGGTATTTTACGGATTTTTTTTATCTACATTTTTAAAAGAAGCCTTTATCAATTTTACGGGGGTAATAAGCTAACTTAATATAACAATACAACAAACGTACACGTTTTATTTTTTATTACCATTTGGAGGAGGGGTAAAATCAGGTTCCCTAGTTAGTCATAGGGGTGCCCGGACTGAAAAGGTTAGGAACCACTGATCTAGATATTTAAATATATTATGTAGGTTGTTGGTAAAATTTTGTTACATTGCATTTTTTTTTAATAATTAGAAGAATTCCTGAAGGTAGGTAGGTACCTACTACAAAAGCTACAATTGTGTACAAGGCATCGCAGTGTGGCTCATAGAGCTACCGAGTTACGACCCGATTCGAACTTTAAGATACGTCAAAAATTTGCTATAGATACGACATGCGACGACAGGCGGTCGTGACCCACAAATGGTCTCACCGGAAGATCAGCGCTGACTTTTGGATTAGCATTATGCTGAGGCGGGAGCCCGTGGGACCATTTCGTGGTAAACTATTTATTTATTTTATGTTTAACTTTCTTTGTTGTTCTGTACTTGTGTTATAGTTTATCACGAATAAATGAGATGATTATGATTATGATTACATGGATCGGATATGTCAGTGTTAAAAGTGACGTTCTCGTTTGAAGAAACGTCACTTTTGACACTGACATATCCGATCCATGTCGTATCTTTAGCAAATTTTTGACATATCTTAAAATTCCAAAGTGTAATCCAGCAGAGCGTAGAAGAGATGTATGGATTAGAGCCTTATGCGTGGTGGGGCATTATTCCGGGTAGCTCTAAAGGGGCCCACTGATTAACAGTCCACCGGACGGTAGCGGCACGTAAGATTTCGGCACGTAAGATCGGTCAGTTGTTCGGAACTGTCAAAATGTTGTTCAACTGACAGGCCGATACCGTCCGGCGGACTGTTAATCAGTGGGCCCCTTTAGGGCTTGTCTTTACTTGTTTAACTTTCATTTCCTTTTCCCTGTAGTGTTTCGACGGTATCGGCAATCTCCTTAACCTTATCTTCAAGAGGGCCTAATAGTAATAGCCAAAATGACAATCACTGATAGAAAAGGCAAATATAAACTTAAATAATAGAAGAAAAAAGTCTTTTTTTTTTCGTTTCGTTTAGCGTTTTCGATGTACGATAGTAATCTTGGCGAGGCCCACAGGTTGAGCAGGAAAAGGTTTAGTTGTATCCTGAGACCGGTTGGTGGTATCGAGAAATCTTCGTCCAATTCTCGGTAACATTATAGAATTTTTCCGCCGTGTCCGTAGTTTTATTGAAATGTATGTAAATGATGTGCGAGCAGGGCTAGGTTGTGGGCGCGTGTGCATTGTGTCACGGTACGATAAATAGCGGTACCTGGCTTTAGATAGGTACCCTACAACTCTGACTCCAATACAAAACAACTGAAGGCCTAAAATCATTAAGAACCACACGAACGTAGCCTAACATTCAGTTCAAGTAACATAAAAAGATGCTAGAAATTGTAATACAAATAAATTAGAGCGTGTAGTTGTTTTACATAAAAACTTCTACTCGCCTAACCCAACTTGTCAATTTTTTTTTTGGGATGAGAGTTGGTAAAGGTAGACCAGGAAAATCTACGAGTTTCCTTTCCCGCTTATTAGGTTACTGTAGAGTAAGTAGAGGGTAATCTAAAAGGTAAATATCGCTATATACCACAAGTAAATCATATCTACTGACGTGCCGTCGGAAAGTTGTCAAAATTGCAAAAAAAATCACATTAAAAATTTCACAAACTTCTCATAGGTATTTTTGTATGGGGATCAACATTTTCCGTTTCCATAATGAAAGTTTCCTTAAATCCTATGAAATTGTCCTAAATTTTCCGAGATTTTTTCCAACTTTTTTAAACTTTCCACATCGGTATCTCCATCTACTTGTGGGTATGTTGCTTGCAGCAATGGAGACGCGCAGAGATGTCCACGCAGCAAACGGGTTGTTTTAAAACTACGTTACATAACTCCGCGCATGCGTTCGCGTGCTGCCGTTAATTTTTACATAAAATCAACCAAAGGAAATCTCTTACCATCGCCCACACTGTTTACTGTACACCGGTGGACCTTATGCCTCTTGTAATAAGGTCCACCGATGTACAGTTAGGAGTGTTGCTGTCTGTACTCTCTAGCCGGTCGTTTTCTCTCGCTAAACTGTGAATTTATGATGTCGGTTTAAATATGACCACCACTAGTGACTAGAGTCCGGCTAAGCATGGCAACTTTGCACCAACTTGGACGGAATGAAATGAGGAAGTGACATTACACTCATTACAAACATTATATTTTCATAGAAATTTGACATTAATTATGCCATCGCCACAATTTTTCATTGCAAGAGTAAGCTTGGTCCGACGCTACGTATTGAGGAGGAACGAGAGTCTTTGAATTGAATAACTCAATTTATGAGACTGGACTTAAAATTATTCCAAGTTCTAATGAAGTCGCGAGTCGAGTATTGTATTGATATTTAAGCCTTTTTTAGAGGAAATGTTCTTTTTCTAGTTTCTTTTTCTATAAATAATGAAGTAAAAAGTTTTGAAAGATCAAGTTAGTCCAAATAGTAGGGTCCAAAGGAAGAAGAGCGCAGTATCCTACGTGTCACAAAGACGGATCGCATCTGAAACACTAGGTAAGTACACTGCGCTCCAAAACACGCATATCTGATCTGGGAGAGAAGACCGCCAGGCTGAAGTGGGTCTGGGTGGGTCACGTCTGCCGCATGCATCCGGATAGGTGGGCTAGTATAGCCACCAAGTGGATGTCACAACACAAGCGTGGACGTGGCAGACCCAGACGGAGATAGCGGGATGACTTAGGTTCGGTTGCACCAAACCGTCTGTCACCGTTAAACACCTTCATCAGTAACTGACCGGAAAAAGCACAACGGGGACTTGTGGAGATCAAGGGGAGAGACCTTTGCCCAACAGTGGGACACGATAACGGGCTGAAAAACAGTTTAAGCCAGATTAGATGGATGGACAGGAATAGACTACATAAGGTAGTTAGAGGAAATACTTCGATCAGCCAGAGACAGCTGTTGTTAAGTGGAATGACAATTGCCCCTGCGACATCAAAGACTGATAACTTACTACCCCCAGTATTTGCCTAACTGTAGTTATTAAAATACTAGTATAATTCTACGCGCGTGTTTGTGTGTTTCTTCAGTCTCAGGCGCTTGAGTTTAGTAAGTATTGTTTTCAAACAATGCATCCTATTCGCTAGGGTTTAGTACTTAAATACACTAGTTACATACAACCAATAATTGCCTGCTGCTGCCTGTGCCTGTGCCCTGATTAATTATAACTGCAATAATTTGGGACTCTTCGAAGGCCGCAAAAATATGTGACGCGCTCTTATGACTCTACAAATAAGATCGTGTCAGATATTTTTGCGGCCTTCATTGTGCAACATGTTATTGCAGGTGACTGTAGGTACCTCTACATACTTGAAACTCGTGAAATTCATCATCAATATTAGCCTATTAAACAACAAGCCTAAGATTAGTTCCAGTAGGTACTGATCGATGTGCAAGAAGCGGAAAGTATTAAATAAAGTTGAAAATTTTCGCCTCATCGATCCCCGTACAAAAATATGAGAAGATTCTAAAATTTATGAATGTGAAAATTGTTTAATTTTCGAAACTTAAAAATAGTAACCTATCTCGAAGGGACAATTTATGTACTGTTTTATACTCGTGCAAGCGATAGGTAATGTAAAAAAAAATACAAAGTGTTGGGATAAAAGTTTTTTGTCTCAAAAAAATTACCTATCGCTCATATGAATGACATATTTTATTTATATAGGTATAATAATATAAAGTGCCTAAAGGAAAGTTCTTTTTCCAAAAAACTTTAACGTAGTCCGTTAAACTACTGTCTTAAAAATTCAAATATCTTTCTTTGGCTTATATAACGTTTATAATACATATAAATACTGAATCATACATTCCATGAAATGTTGAAAGTACCACCGTTATTATAAAAACTTGTAAGTATTAACTTATTTAATAGAGTAAAATCATGGTTATGAATATCGCAAATAATTATGGATGGTATTAAGAAGCTATTAAGTGCACTAGCTTTTAATTGTTATTGGCATATATTATCTTAAAACAAAGTTTTTTTTTTCGACTGGGTTGCTAATTCCATGCGTTTTTACCGCATTTTTAGATGGAACATTTATCCGCACGCATTTCGCCATTTAACTAACAAACCCTCTAAAATCAAGCCGCTTTTATCTAAAAGTAACAAGATCATTTATGTGATCATTAGAAAAATTACGGCATTATTTCTAAAACAGTCGCGGACTAACTTTAAGTGTCCAATAAATATCGGTTATTTCGCAATTTTAGCGAACACGAGTGCCGCAACGAAACGGCTCAAACACAAGGACAAATGGTCTCTTATAAAAATAGACAAGAAATAGAAAGTCTAGGCTATTGCTTCAAAAATAAAATAAATATAAATAAAGTAATAAAATAACACAACAAACCTTTGTCTTCCGGGTTGATCCGACACTTTAAAAGTCCTTTATTCACTATTAAATTTAAAAACGTTATTTAATCCCCAAAAGTTCACAGATTTAAACAGTCTACACATTAAAGCGCGAAATTCCTTATCGCAAACACTAAATTTTACCAAGCGTTGCGAAACTTTAAAAATCTTTTTATCAATTTCACGCCGCTGTATTTAAATTACAATTTTTATTTGCCAAGATAAAAAAATATTCGCCACAAAAAACACGTTTTTTAAACTGTTCGGTTTTTAAAAGTCACATTTTTGCGCGCTCAAATCGGCGCGCGTTCGAAAAATAAAAATACCGTTTCGCGCCACGTCATGTCTGTGGTTAGATTAACGTTCGATTTTCGAAATTTAGTTTTGAAAACGGTTTGTTTTCATTGTCGAGCGGGCGGCGCACATGCTGTTTCAACACATTATGATCTAACACTGGCCAGCTCTCGATTGCAGAACATACTTATTCTAAGTCAACTTACATTCGTTCATATTTGCCTGCAGGCGTAGGGTTGAACTAGCGTTAGAAGCTAGGCCTATGACCTGGCTCTTTTGTACTTAGGTTACACTTCCTTGTTTCTCAAAAAAAACTTCATTTACCGAAAAGTTTTTTAACTATTAATATTTCAAAAAAAATATTTTTATTGTCAAAAGTTAAAAAAAAAAACATTTCTACTATAAACTTGATAAAACTGTATCAAATGTTCGTTGTTTGAAAACACATAGGAAATCATGCATATTCTACACTTGCAATAAAATAACAAGCTTACATCTCACTATGATTCCAACTTTATGAAACTAAAATATATATTTTTTTAAATTGACGAAGTACTCAAATGCAAGGGTCGGCAACCCTAATTTTCGCGTAGTACAAGAAACGTCTTGCATATAATAATATGTTTTAGCCTATATTGAGCGCTTACAGGCACCGTCTCTGCGCGAGAGTTGAAGAGCCGTTGCCCAACGGTAACGTTATTTTGTTGTAATAACGGTTAAAATAACGACACGTTTTTCTGAACAATCATAAATATTAATACTGCAGATAAATATATTGATTGTTATGTATGTACTTTATAACAAAGAATAAGAAGAAAAATCATAAAAAAACTACCTTGGCCTCTACTAACATTTACATAAGATAAGATCAAAACTGTCACTAACGCAAAATAATCCATGTTGGTCGTGAATAAATGAGTTTATTTATTTATTATTAAAAATAGAGTTCATGTAAAAACACATTCTGTCCTTTGCTTCGCACTAGTTATCGGGTAAAAATAGGTGCAGTTTCTAGGAAAGAAAATTTAAAATCAACATTAAAATTATAATAAATCAATGTAATTTGAATCTTTAAATTGTACATGGTTATTTGATCCATCTCAACATTTTGGCAGAATGGTAAATTTGTGGAAAAATAAAGCAATCAAACATAGTATAACTAGTATGTAATTATGTTCATACAATAGTTCAAAATATAACCTGAAGCGTCAGTGCAAACTAAATACTTAAGTTAGTTTCCCGTTTAGATCTTGATGTGCTTGAATTGAATATGATATATGTATGAAATTTACACAAACAATTTCTAACAGCCATTAACATCCCTGGTGCGCCGTGTTAGGGGCAGCTCCAACAGCATCCTAAAAATGATTGCGAGCAGGTTTGACTGCGCATAATATGTGAACCATTGTTGCATTGCCCAGCATAATGTATATGACATCTATTTATTGATTAATGTATTTGTACAAATTGTCTGGTATTGTGTGGTATTAATTTTTTAGTCGGTGAGTAGTTTTAATGCATTACGTAGGCATTTCGTTAGGTTAAGAAGTCAATTATTAGGCAGTGTGAAGTGCCAATGCTTAAAGATACTATAATAATATGCATTACCAAAGTGAATAAAAACTAAATGTTTAGGTCATGACTTCTATGTTACAAATAGGTATGTTCATTCCGTGATCAATGTTAGCAGTTATTACTAACAATAACATAACCGTTACAACAGCATCTCAAAAACAACTCACTGCCCCACCACTAGTTAGTTGTATGCATCGTGCATTGGCCTGCACAACCGATAGACACGATCCAAAGCGTCGTAACCACCCTTTCAATATACACGAAAATTAACTTTATTTTAAAGTGGTTATAGTCGGTTTTGGAGTGACAGGGAAATTAGATATATTAAATAGGTTTGAACATTTTTGAAGCAAGTTCTTATACTTATTTCACTATGAAATTTAGCTAGGTATAGTTGTAGAAAGAAATGGGTGTCTGTAGGCGTACGTTGTTTCTAGGACACTGAATGTTAGAAATCTTCGAGATATATTATGGTATAATTGTACTTTAGAAGGTATTTGTGTGGGAATCGGCGTTCGGAACTAGTTTTGGAAATTCTTTAGCGTTTGTGGGTAATGTGATTTATGTAGCACTAAAATTCTTTAGGTAATGTACTTTATTAAATCCGGTATTTTGTGCACCGGATTTACTGAGATATTTGTAGGTACATACTGTGTCTATTGTATTTGAATAAACTATTTGAAGTAATGCTAAGCACTAGCTCACGGCTATTCCGGTCTTGCTATTTAGGTAGTCGCTAATGTAATAATTTGAATAAGTTGGTTTTATATCTTAGTTAAAATTAAAAACAAAGTAGAGATTATTTAAATCGATCACTAGCTTTTACCCGCGACATAGTCTGGATGGGATAATGATGATGATGATTTATAAAAACTATTCTATACAGGGCGATCAATCCAAATGGGTCAGTATGGAGAAGTTAGAAACTATGAGAGATAGCGAAATCTGTTCTTAGGAACCATGGCGTCGATTTTAGATTTAATAATAATGACATTCAAACTTTTTTTAAATCCTCATACATGACCGAACCTGGTCAATATTCTTTATGTAATCGGGTGTAGTATTTGTTTGTATAATTGATCCTGAAAGTATAAGGACCAAATTTTGCTATGAAATCTTGTGTAAACATTAGACTGAAATGCCCACAATTTAAATAATTTGCAAAATGTTGTCATTAATATGAATCGGTCATCATTATGAATCATTTATCTGAATAGACCACTTGTGCATATCTTCTGCATCGATATTATGCATTACAAATTGCGTTTATTTAAAATTAGAGCGCATTCGTTCAGCGGGCGTGCCAATTTATTTAAAATTTTAAAATGGAACACCACAAAATACGAAATCCAATATTGCATTCGTTACCCAAACTAATTAATCTTTGCATCCAGGAAAATGTGTACCATTTTGAACATTTATTATAATAAAATAATTATCTTATTGTTAGGTTTTCCTTTCTATTACTTAAACAACATTAAAAATGTGTTCCTTGTGACTTATGATTCGCACCATCAACAATAACAACGAAAAAAGTTGCAGAATTTATACCTAACATTGTTTACAGAGACTTCGACCAGGTTCGATTCCCGGTTATGTAATGTAATATGTACTAATGTAATAATCCTTTATTTCAGACAGTAACTTTTTTTTCTACAGTTCTTGCGTATTTTTTTTCCCCGTCTGTGTGCCATTTATTGGCAAAAGGCCTCCTCCAACCTTCTCCATTCCTCTCTATCCTTGGCAACTCTCGTCCATATGCTTCCTGTTGTGGCTTTGATGTCGTCCACACATCTCCTAAATGGTCTACCTCTTTTCCTTTTCTTATGGCCTGTGAACCAGTTCATTATCGATTTCGACCATTTTTCTTTGCCTCTGATTGTATGTCCTGACCTTTCCATTTTAACTTTTGTTTTTGTGACATCTTTTGTTTTGGTGAGCTTCTTTATGGATTCTATTCTTATTTTATCCGATAGTCTTTTCCCCAGCATACTTCTTTCCATTGAGTTTTGGCAAGTTTTTAGCTTTCTAATGTGTGTTTTAGTGAGAGCCCAGGTTTGGCAGCCGTAAAGTAAGTATAGGAAGTATGCTGGTATCAAAGAGTTTCCGTTTGATAGTTACATTGATATCTTTCTTCTTCAACCTAGCGTTTTCCCGGCCTGGCGCCAGGGTCCACTTTCCTGCTCAGTCTTCTCCACTTTGCCCGGTCTTCGGCATCCTCGGGTGTGAGATTGTTCTCTCCCATGTCCGCTGTCACGACGTCCAGCCAGCGCTTCTTAGGCCTACCGCGTGATCTAGGGCCTTGGACAGTGAGATTGAGGCATCTATTTCCGACGTAGTCTACCGGTCTGCGGCGTATATGGCCATACCATCGGAGGCGACTTTCCTGCAGCTTATCCGCTACGTCACGGATACCAAGGCTGCCAAGGATGTGTTCGTTACGTATGCGATCTAGTCGCGTAACGCCACACATCCATCGCAACAACTTCATCTCCGTGACGTGAAGCTGCTGGACATGCCTTCCGAGGACAGGCCAGGTCTCGCTACCATATAGTAGGACTGGTCGGATGATGCTCTTGTACACAAGGCCCTTTAGCTTCACCGGTATCCTGGGGTCGCAGAAGACACCGGTTACTTCTCGCCATTTTGCCCAAGTAGCGCTAATTCGGGCTTGGACGTCGTGATCGATTTCACCCGATTCGTGCAGCACGGACCCAAGGTATTTGAATTTATTAGTTTTCACGACAAAATTGTCTCCTACCTTTATGGGGTCGGGGCCCGTGCCGCCACATGCCATGTACTCGGTCTTCGCAATATTTAGTTACATTTATATCTTTATTTTTCATTATTTCCTTTAGGCTCCAATATGTCTTCCAAGCATTTCCAATACGTCTATCTATTTCTTTTGAGGTTAGATCTACCGGAGAGATTATCTGGCCTAAATAGATGTACTCATTGACGTATTCAATTGGGTTATTATTCATGAGAATAGGTTTTTGCTTGTCGTTAGTCATAGCCTTGGTCTTTAGTGTGTTCATAACCAATCCCACCTTCCCACTTTCTCTCACTAGGTCATTCAGCATTGTTTTCAATTCCTCACTTGATGATGAGAGTATGATCACCTTCCCGGTTATGTATGAGAGATAAATGCCATTATTATTAAATCTAAAATCGAAGCCATGGTTCCTGAGAACAGATTTCGCATCTCTCATAGTTTCTGACTTCTCCATACTGACCCATTTGGATTGATCACCCTGTATACTTACTATACTCGGGTCTCAAACTATACTTTGGTCAAGCAGATCTTGTCATTAGGAAAAGGCGGCAAATTTGAAAAATGTAGGCGAGAATGGATATGGTCTCATAGAAAATTTGAATTTCGCGCCTTTTTCTACTGACAAGATTTGCTTGACCATCTATTTCTTCATACCAAATTTCATGTAAATTGGTTCACCGATTTAAACGTGAAGAGGTAACCGACAGACATACAGACAGAGTTATTTTCGAATTTATAATATTATAGTAGGGATAGTAGAAATTGTCCAAAGCACTTAGAAAGCATGACTTTTGTATTATGAATGATGATGGTTGTGATTAATTAAATTTAATATTCAGTGGGAAAGCAAAAATTGTATTCATATAATTAAACGATCATATTTTTTTGCAATTTTTTTTTTATTTAAATTGAATTAGTTAAAAACTAGCAGTTGTAAATAAAAATTTACACACTATTCATCATGTTCCTCGCGTTGTCCTGGCTGTTGCCACGGCTCATAGGAGGCTGGGGTCCGCTTGGCAACTAATCCCGAGAATTCGCGTAGGCACTAGTTTTTTTAATTTACAAACTATTGAAGTGACAAATAAATAGGTAGGTATTTTGGTTTCTCCGATGCCCTTCAATTCCCTTATGCAACGAAAAGGATCGTGTGAAAGGGCACCGCGATTCGAAACTCCTACGCAGCCGTTGGGCAACTGATGATCTAGCACGGTTATTAACGTAATATGTATTGAAATAATTTATCAATTGAGATTATAAGTTAGAAAGCGTTTTTAGGGTTCCGTTTACCCTTTGGGTGTAAAACGGGACCCTATTACTAAGACTCCGCTGTCCGTCCGTCCGTCTGTCACCAGGCTGTATCTCACGAACCGTGATAGCTAGACAGTTGAAATTTTCACAGATGATGTATTTCTGTTGCCGCTATAACAACAAATACTAAAAACAGAATAATTTTATTCTGTTTGTGTAAGATTGAAGTGGGGCTCCCATACAACAAACGTGATTTTTGACCGAAGTTAAGCAACGTCGGGCGGGGTCAGTACTTGGATGGGTGACCGTTTTTTTTTGCCGTTTTTTGCATTATGTTACGGAACCCTTCGTGCGCGAGTCTGACTCGCACTTGCCCGGTTTTCCTATTATTAATGTTTACCCAGGTATTGGCTTTTGGATTTATAATGTTGCTATTTATTTTTCATTTCACTATATGATTGCATGGGAAATGTTGTATTTGCTTTTGAATAGCCCTTGAGACCTACTTACATAGTATGTACTAGTAATACATTTAGAATTTTCAAAAACCGCACAGTGTTCGACCCTTTATAAGATCCAGGGTGTGAGAAGATTTTGTTTATTATTTATAGGAACGTTATCGCTTAGCATAAAACCTGCTAAAAACTACGGTTATTTGGTGATTGTAACGTCAAACATTTTTTTACAAAAAAAGGCACAGATTTTTCCATCCTGTATATCTTATCTAATCGCTTACTTGTCACACCAATAACTTAAATAGATTAAGACCTACATTTCTAATCTATCTTCCGCATCTTTCAGCGTTCCTCATTTTACGGAACCAACCTCACATCACGACATCGTGCAAACCAATCACAATCACAAAACATACGCAAAACATCATACCACACGACCACAACATTAACTGACCAATATTAGTCCTTACACCTTTGCAACAAGGCATACGAACGATCAGGCAATTGCGTAATGTAATAAGACGCATTTTTCTTTGACAAAAACTTGATGGCGTTAGAAAATTGACGCGACGCGCGTGCGCATGGAATGTTGCTCTACTGGTATTTAATTATTTAATATTTATGCATATACTTACTTATGTGGCCAGCGATTGTTAACACTATCTTAACTATATATTATATGTAGTTATTATTGTTTTATAGAGGTATTATATTATGATTTGTTGTATAAAAACTGTTTGCGCCTATAAATCTGTTGGTGGTAAAGGGTTCAAATCTCGTTATGACGTTGACAGTTACATATTTGTGCTGTACTTGAAAGTATTTTCCTATGTATTTGTTTAATAATTAAATCCATCAATGAATACAGAATGTAACAAGAATAGTGGGGATCTGTTTAAGATATTTGATCGTGTTCTGATTAGGATGAACAATTTTTGGCTTTTGTATGGAGGGTTTGAGGGAGGACTTGAACGACCTCCACCATAGAAAAAAATATTTTTACCTCATCAAAAAATTTTTTGAAGTGGAAACTTCTTTAGCGGCGCTGAGCACTTGAGGTGGGGAAAAAATGATAAACTCGAGACAGCGTAACGCGTAACGCGTAAGGCGTTTCTCCTCTCTTTCTACCGCGCGGCGAAAATGTATGCCTGAGCCTGCTGTTTCATGTAGGCGGCGCAGGGCGCTTGCATGACTTTATGTTATGTGTGACGGACAATGTTATTCACCAAAGAACTTTAATCATAACGTATCATAATCAGGTCAATTATTTAAACCTGGACTTTTATATTAAGCAATAAAGCTCAATTTTCTAATCTTGTACGGGCTGAAATACGAGGATCTCACAGTTACATTCTAACTTTATATCACTCCAATGTAATTCAATAAAGCTACATCTTAATGAAATCGCTAATAAAAGTGAACTCTAGTACTGGTGAATAAAACTCAAAATATCATGACCAAATATATTTAGATGCGAGGTTTGCGAGGTAACTATTTCTATTCGCTACAAATTTGAATTTCGAATTTTAAAAAAGCTCACTGACCAGCAATTTCGGAACTAAAGTTTTTAAATAGAAAGGAGGATGGGTCAATTATACATAGTGCTGCAGACATTTTGGACTAGTCATTGAGTTTTCACTTCTGTCGGCACTCCCGGAGTGCAACCCGTTGTTTTTATTTTACCTTTTCCTAATCGGAACACGATAGCAAATATGCTCTTAAACGGTTTCCCAATATTTTTCTTACAGCCTGTATGTGGTCAGCAATTGTTAGCAATATTTTAATGTACCCCATTAACGTAATGTAGCAATATTTTAATGCACTACATAATTCCGAAATATTTCATGCCGAATTTTAAAATATCGAATTTTATTAATCCGATTTATAAATGCTCGACCCATCAAAATTCCGATTGTCGTAATTACCGAACGATGAAAATCACGAAGTTTTATATTTCCGAATAGTAAAACCGACGATTTTTTTAATTCCGAACCACATAATTCCGAATATAACAATTCCGATTGGGAGAAACACCGAATTTAACATTTACGATTTTTGATATCACGAATTCCGAAATGTCATAATTCCGAAATTTTGAATTTCGATTTGACGTGATTCCTATATTCCGAATTTGTTGTTAATAAATAAAGGTACCTACGTTTCTACGGGGGGCAGCAGAACCACTACCACCAGTTTTGACATTGACAGATACGCTCGCGTTTAAGTAACTTACTTTCTATGCATCTCGCTCGTACTCGCATATTAGTGCAAGCGAGATGTATAGAAAGTAATTTACGTAGACGCGAGCGTATCTGTCAATGTCAAAACTGGTGGTAGCCGTACAGTTCTAACGTAACCTAAACCTACTTTTTTATAAACAGTTATTTACTGTAGGGGTCGCAGTTCTAACCTAACCCTATACCTACTTTTCTGTAAGCAGTAAGTTTCTAGGGGAGGGAGGGTCGCAGTTCTAACCTAACCTACACCTACTTTTCTAGTAGCAGTTGGTTTCTGTAAAGGTCGCAGTTCTAACCTAACCTAACCCATTTTTAGGGTTCCGTACCTCAAAAGGAAAAAACGGAACCCTTATAGGATCACTCGTGCGTCTGTCTGTCTGTCTGTCTGTCCGTCTGTCACAGCCGATTTTCTCCGGAACTACTGGACCAATCAAGTTGAAATTTGGTACACATATGTAAGTTTGTGACCCAAATAAGGACATGTAACGTAAACAAATGAATTTTAAACATGGGGGCCACTTTTGGGGGGTAAATGAAAAAATGAAAAAAATTAATTTTTCAAACTATATCATGTTACATATCAAATGAAAGAGCTTATTGTAAGGATCTCAAATATATTTTTTTTATAATTTTTGAATAAACAGTTTAGAAGTTATTCAAGAAAATAGGCAAAAAATGACCATTCCCCCCCCCCTTATCTCCGAAACTACTAAGTCTTAAATTTAAAAAAAAATACATAAAATAGGTCTATACCTATAGATGACAGGAAAACCTATTAGAAATGTACAGTCAAGCGTGAGTCGGACTTAATTACAGTTTTTGATCCGACCCCTACGGATTTTTTAAAGAGATTTCACTCACGTTTCACATAAAAAATACATTGTTAACAGTGCCGGATTACTTAGAGTAGTAGTTTTCTTAGAGTAATTGGTGATAATTTTCTGATAAGATAATCATTTTAAATATTTAACGGTCTTACCTACTTACGAGTAACTGTATGGTCAAATTAAAAATAATGTTTAAAAAAAATGTTAAATTGAGAGCTAGCTCAAAGTTTTTTGTACTCGTCGACTTTAGTGGTTGAATTAATAAAGACTTTGTAACCAATAAGCAAAACAAGCACGTGCTTACGGCACCACGTTCAGGGGGGGCACCAAAATGCCAGGTTGAAAAAGGTGAACAAATTTTAAAATTAGGGACAGACACATCGTTTTTACCACACGATTTTTTTAGCTGTCCAAAAGCTAATTTACAAAAATAATGGCGCGTAATTCTTTGGGAAACAATCGGTAGCAGTAGAAGAGTCGTGATTACATGCATAGATTCGATTTCAACCCACTCTTTTGCGGTTCGGCGTTAGGTCTTATGCGAGGCCTTCTGCCTTACGGCAAAGTTGATCTTCTGCCTTAATTACACTTGGGCGTGGATCCAAATCCAAGCTTTCCTCTTTCGCAGCTGGGCCTACTGCCTTTCTCACACTTCGCCAATTCAATTCCAAGCTCTGCTTTCTTGCATATTTTATGCATGAAAACAACCTCGCTGAGACCCTTAAATATCGAGCCCTATGCGAAGCTAGGCTGATAGAAAACTGTCCCATCCCTTCTCTGTATGAAATCCTGGATTCGCGCCTGGTTGGGACTAAAACTAAAATTGCGTTTTTATATCGAAAAATTTTCGCGCTCGCTTCGCTCGTGTTTTCAATAACTTTATAAGGTATGATAAAGGTGACATTCGGGTGGCGACTGCAGCAACATTACTCTGTTGCAACGTTACTGCTGCAGTACTGTCAACTTCCGTGATAAAATGATGTGACTGATTTCCATACTAAAAGTAAAAATGTACAACTGTCTATCATATTGCGTTTTTATATCGAAAAATTTCCGCGCTCGCTTCGCTCGCGTTTCTATTACTTTCTAAGCTATGATAAAGGTGACATTCGGATGGCGACTGCAACAGCATTAGGTACTCTGTTGCAACATTACTGCTGCGGCACTGTCAATTTTCGTGATAAAATGATGTGACTGATTTCCATTCTCAGCTGTAATGCGGCAATGAACTTCTCTCAATTTACCAAAAAATCAATGTAATCTTGATGACCCTAGGGAGAGGGGGCACCTAGAAATGCTTAGGGCATCAAAATATCTTAATCCGGCACTGATTATTAAAAATTGTGTAATATACGGAACCCTTGGAACGCGAGTCCGACTCGCACTTGGCCGGTTTTTCTAGTAGCAGTTGGCTTCTGTGAAGGTCGCAGTTCTAACCTAACCTAACCCACTTTTCTAGTAGCAGTTGGTTTCTGTAAAGGTCGCAGTTCTAACCTAACCTAACCCACTTTTCTAGTAGCAGTTGGTTTCTGTGAAGGTCGCAGTTCTAACCTCACCTAACCCACTTTTCTAGTAGAAGTTGGTTTCTGTAAAGGTCGCAGTTCTAACCTAACCCACTTTTCTAGTAGCAGTTGGTTTCTGTGAAGGTCGCAGTTCTAACCTAACCTAACCCACTTCGCTAGTAGCAGTTGGTTTCTGTAAAGGTCGCAGATCTAACCTAACCTACTTTTCTAGTAGCAGTTGGCTTCTGTGAAGGTCGCAGTTCTAACCTAACCTAACCCACTTTTCTAGTAGTAGTTGGTTTCTGTAAAGGTCGCAGTTCTAACCTAACCTAACCCATTTTTCTAGTAGAAGTTGGTTTCTGTGAAGGTCGCAGTTCTAACCTAACTTAACCCACTTTTCTAGTAGCAGTTGGTTTCCGTAAAGGTCGCAGTTCTAACCTAAGCCACTTTTCTAGTAGCAGTTGGCTTCTGTGAAGGTTGCAGTTCTATCCTAACCCACTTTTCTAGTAGCAGTTGGTTTCTGTAAAGGTAGCAGTTCTAGCATGTCCAAATGATTTAAATGCATTTTTTTTGCAGATCAATTTTAAAAACGGCGACCATTTAATTACTTCCCTTTTGAAAATCACGAATTTCATTATTCCGAGTTTACAAAAGATCGAATTTCTGAATTCCGAATATTTCCGATCGGTCAATGATTTTTCGGAATAGACAAATTCGGAAAAAAAAATTCGGATTTTTAAAAAATCGGAACTTTAAGCTTTCGTTCATATGACAATCGGATTTTAAGTATTCGGAAATAGGGCAGTCGTGATTTTCTTCTTTCGTGGTTTTCAAAGTCGTGATTTCGATATTTCGGACGTATAAAAAATCGTGATTATGAAAATCGAGGTTATGAAAGTCGGAAAAACATATTTCGGAATATTTGGGTGTTCCCATTTTAATGACATAATGTCTATTCGGGCATACGGAGCCGAATGCTGGCCACTCAAAAAGCAGCACGAAAATCAATTACACTGCGCAGAGATGAAGATGCTTAGGTGGGCAGGTGGTGTAACTAGGCTGGATCATGTCAGAAACACACACATAAGAGGCACCTTCAAAGTGAGACCTATCCCAGATAAACTACAGGAGAGCCGTCTGAGGTGGTACGGACACGTTATGAGGCGACCATCCGATCACATGACCAGAAAAGTGCTAGATATCGAAACTAAACCCCGAGGACGAGGAAGACCCCGAATCACATGGATGTCCGTAGTAAATAAGAACCTCAAAGAAGCCCAAGTCACCAAACAGACGACCCAGGACCGAGCTACCTGGAGACGCATGATACGGAGGGCCGACCCCAAATAAAATGGGAAAGGGCCAGGCAAAGAAGAAGAAGTCTATTCGGGCATGGGTCGCAGACGATTGCTGTAAGTGTGTAAGACAGAGTTGTATTATAAAATACAGTCAAAACTAGTATAAAACTCCACAGACAAAATAAACTAGGATGTTGCCGTTGAAAATAAAGTAGAGCCACCTGCCATCGCCAGCGCCCGTCGTTTTTACCGAGAAGACATTCTTCAATAGCATACCGATGGCGACACTGGCTGCGATTGTGCATGTGCCAGTTGAAGGGTTAATCGATTTACGAAATAATAATGTTGTGTTCATAGACTATTGGATTATTTTTAACGAGATATTTTAAATATCCTATGTAACAAGGATTTTGAGAGTGACGCAAGCGATCGTAATCATGGCAACGAGTGAAAAGAAAAAGTTATTAAGTTAATGACACTAAATATACATGTGTACAGTTCAATACCTAACCGTTAAATTACGTATGCTATGTTTATATGTTTAACCCAAATAAGAATAGTAAAACTATCAGAAATCTAAGATTTATGTTTATTTTCTTACTGTAAATTACAGGCAATAAAAAACGTTAAAAACATCATTAAAAGTTATTGAGATAACGGTTATTTATTAGTAAGGTCTGGGAAAAGTAATCGAGAGAAATATAATTTACAAGTTATGAAAGAGAATATTTTTAATTAAAATGTGCCGTACAGTTAAGTTTCCAAAATTGCGTAATTTCCACATGTAACAATTTCGGTAGGTTTTTTAATGGGAGTGAAACTTTCCATTTCAAAAATTGTCATTTTCTTTATTTCTTGTCAAATTTTCCTCAAGAGAAATTTTCCAACTTTTTTTAATTGACGTCTGTGCTTGAAATATGTAGGTGTAAGAAAAAGAAGGTAGGTAAAGGAGGTAAACGTACTGGTGCTCGACGCGGTCCCAGTACATGTCATCTTGAAACTTAAGTCATTGTCAATAGAGGTGACAGCAAGGTCAGCAAGGTGTCATCTATTGGGCATTAGCATGTCGAGTACTAGTACGTTTACCTTATACCAGAGTACCTATTATGAAAATGAATTAAACTAAACTTTAATTTTCTTACAGGTATTGCACCAAAATAGTCTCATGCGAATGTCAACTTAAACGTTAAAAACGTCATCATTAAAATGTTAAAGATTTTTCCGCCGAACGAAGAAAAACTCCTCAAGAATTCAAATAACTCGTATAAAACTTCACAAATCAAAGAAACTGGATAGAGCTGTTGCTTTTATTTATTATTATTGAGCTTTTTATATCACCTTCGCTGCAACTGTCATTTAGAATCACATTAACTGTAATGCCAGTAATCCGTCAAGTGGACTTGCCGCAAAAACGCATGTAACATTCTCATGGTTCACTGAGTATTAACGATTCGTGGACTCAGTGAGCCAGTTTTCATTCATGATGGTGGAAAACAAGCGCCCGGCTTACTGGCTTACCGTCTGGGGTGTTAATACTAGAATCACAATAGAAGTAGAACTGTAATGCCAGTGATCCATCAAGTGGACTTCACGCAGAAACGCTTCTAACATTCTTGTGTTCTTTCTCACGGGCGAGTCGTGGGAGCCAGTTTTTAGGGTTCCGTACCCAAAGGGTAAAAACGGGTCCCTATTACTAAGACTGCACTGTCCGTCTGTTTGTCACCAGGCTATATCTCATGAACCGTGTAGTACCTAGACAGTTGAAATTTTCACAGATAACGTATTGCTGTTTCCGCTATAACGAAGCAGCTGCAGAGCGAAGGAGAGATGTGAATTACAACCAATGCTATTAGAGTTAGACAAGTCTGCATTCGATTTTGATGAGATTTTGATTGCACACGCAGTGCTAGTGTTATTTATACGTCATAATTTCATAGAAGCTTGACGTTTAAAATAACACTTGCACAGCGTGTTCTATCAATATCGATACAGACTTTTCTTGGTCTCTCTAGTTGATTCCCACACTTCTCTCATATCCGCCTTAGTGGCAAGGCAGACTAACACATTTTGTAATGCACGTCACTTGTAATGTAATAAATTCAATAAAATCATACTAGTGTTTAAAACGGGCTATTTGTCATGTTTTTATGAGTTTCCGATATTCAGTGACACGTTTCGTGAAAGAGGGTAAATCGGGATGGTGTTAGAGACTAAGGTAGACCACAATCAAAACACGCAGCACATGAGAGTTGCTCGGTGATGCCGGCATGTGCAACTGTACCGAAGCGTGGAAGTGTGCAGCTAATGAAGAATTTTAGTAGTCATGAACATGGAACCCCTTTAAGCATTATTTAATCAATCCATGGTGGCTTTTTGTAAAGTCCAGCTATCACTTTACGAAAAACTTGACATGGAAACCATTTTTTACAAGAAGAAGATTTTTACCGAAATATTTACCTAATTGGGAACTCAGAAAAACAAATCTACATGGGGAATACCCCGTTTCTAACAATAATTCATCATCAGATCACCAATCAGGCCTCTCTTCTAGTACGTCTCTTATCCCGGCCCTGAGCCAATCTCATCCAGAAGTGACCCGCAAGCTTTCGAATGTCGTCTACCCAACGAGCTAACGGACAACACAGCTAAGTTATAAATGTTATAATGTAAGTGACCATGTTAGCTTCTAATTGAAATAAGATTGATAAGGGTCAGATGATAAGCATTAGTTTTCACTTGAAGCCAAGTTACGTTGGAGCCCGACTCGCCAGCTCGCTCGCCAGTGACAACTTGACTACGCACTTGTCAAGTGGTTAGTGCTAGTAATTAGTCAAGTGGGATTGCCTGCTTTTTATACGCGGTTATTATGATCGTTTTAAAGTTCTTGGTAGCTTAAACGTAACGGTTATGAATTTGTGGTTATTGTAATGAAGTCTTTAAGAATTATAGATGTGCATGCAGATTTTGCTGCGCTGCCCTTTTTGCGGCCACTACGAAAGTATTACCTATTTCTGACCCATCACCCATAGTGACAAAATAATTTCTACCTACAACTCTCTGGAAAACCTATATATGTATACCAGCAGCTTACGTAGAATGCGTAGTAAATTGTCGCTTTTTATGATACCACCATCTCTCAATAGTCCAAGATGCTGTAATTTGTAGTTTTTTTGGATTTATGCAGTTTTGGGCATAACCCAAAAAATTCTTCCGTTTTTATTTTCACTTCTGGATGAGATTAACTGAAGACCAAACACAAGTGGCGTGTGTACTCGAAGACAGGCCTAGAGTCGGATCAAGCTAACTATGCATAGCATGTGCAATCTCAAAGTGTGGCCATGTCATCATCAATGTCAAATATCTGTGAAAATATGGCGTTCTATTCAAATCGGTGCAAAGTTGTTGAAATCTTTTGAATGCGGAGATGAAATAGAAGAGATGACATGATTAGTGACTGTGTGCTAAGAACTTGAAGAAAATCTAAAGTTACTTTGTTCGAAACATCAAGTAAAAATTTAATGTGTCTTAGTTTATGAAAACTTACTGCTGACAATCTTTCAAATTTTTCATAATAATATTCAAAATGCTTTATCACGTCCTCTCGTTACCTGGAATACCTATTATAATATATACATTACAGTTAGGTACAATATATTCAAAATCAATTCAGAATATTCCAATTCCACCCGCCATGAAAATTCATCAAGGATATCCAAAATAACCATTTTATAACTGCCCCCCCCCCCCCCCTCATAAATTCCGCGCTTCCGATAGAATTTAATACAAAATCCCCAATACGCCATATTGATGTATAATTTTTTCACCCCCACACCCCTACCCTGCATAATTGAACGTTGTGAAAACTATCGCGCTGCTAAATGACTCCCCCTCCAGTTTTCAACATGGCCGCAATCAATAATTTGACTGGGCAATGACTGCGATGACTTGCACATGCGCACAGCGCCCAAGCCGAGTCATCGGCAAAACCTGAACTTGACTTGGCGAAACCGAAAGTTGTGGCGAATGTTTCTGTAGCATTCTTGGCGTTTACAGACGTCAGAGGGGCACGTGTCTGTGGAGGTACACACGCTTAGAAAAAAAATTATGACATTCTTGATGATTTAGATCAAGAAAATGATTTTAAAGATAATGACGAATTTAAAGAAGCAATATATTAAGAAAAAGAAAATGATATTGATGTCATTGAAGACATAGTTTTAAGAATGATTAATTTTGATGTAAGCGAAACACGCAAAAGTCACGAAAGCGAGAGAGAGGCGAATAGTGCTTGTACGCGTTTCAGTCAGTTTTCTATAGAAACCTACATAGCTGACATAATAGCTAAAGTTATAGTTCAGTAACGCCTGAAAGAGGGATATGTGGAACGTGATGATGAAATTTTCGACGCAATTTGTATTTAAATTGCAGTTGTACTCAATTTCGAGGTCTCACTTCCGAACTAACATTTTAAAGAAATTGGCATTACGTTTAAAACAAGAGCCAACGGTTAAACATTACTTTATAAATTCTACTAATAGAAAACAGAATATTATGCCCAAAATATTAAATTTGTATATGGACTTACTTGGTATAATCTTGAGTGGAAAGCGCGCAGTTTTCAGTCTGGATAGCAATTGGAAGAAGATGTGTTGCAATTTCCTCTTCTGTCTTCTCTTCTTCTTTCTTAATAAATTCTTGATTGTTAACAATATTGTGTATATTATTTGTACGGATGTCTATGGTATTGTCTTTGTTGTTATTTATATAGCCCGTTAAATTTTATAAGTACTCATATAAAACGTTACAGGTATCGAAATAACACAATAATTTAACTAATTCTTAATGTTAATTTTATCTTAATTTTGTACTATTAAAGAAATCTAGAAGTCGTTTCAACGAGTAGGTAAACTTGGTAAATTTGAATTTTTTTAATATTTGAATTTGTTTGGCGTAATTTTATCTTACCCTTTTACTAATTTAAGGCCGAATCAAGGCACGAGTTTTTTGTTTCTTAATTTGTCTTCATCCCCTGCAGTCTGATCGGAAGATGAATTTGGTCGAAATATTCCAAAACTATTTGCCAAATGTTCAAATATCACTTAGCCTTAACTTTTAGTCCAGAGTCTTTCACTAAATTTATTCACTAGATAATATATATAGAGAGTCTTGCGTATAAAACTCAAAGTAAATCAATCGTAAAGTTCCAAAATTAACCAGTGTTGTTTAAATGTAATTAAAGAACTCAAATTCTTAAATCTTCTTTTCTATTGTTTCCTTATAATAACGGTTGATATAAACGTAAAACTTGTTCTATTGCGAAAAAACGTGTTTCTTTATCGTCAAATGGCGATAGTTGTTATTCTTTGCTGGCTAGATTCCCCTTTGCTATGAAATCTTGATCTTCTTTAGCCTCTTCCGCATTTAACTTATTGGTGGTTCCTTCTAGAAGATGTCCATGGTATTCTTCTGCGGCCCATGGGTCTTCTTGACGTTGTTCTTCTTATTTTGGAAGGTCTTCCCGGATGGTCGCTGATATAAGCCCTCACGACGGATCCGAGCCGAACTGCCTCTAGTTGCTCTTAACACTAAGTTGTAGAAACGAAAACTGGTTGTTAGTCTATTGTGAGTTCAAGTGTTGCTGAATATTGTATATTAGTCACTTAAAACTATCTGATTATGTGGATACTAATAAAGTCTATTGCATAAAAACTATTTCCGTGAATGTGAAAGGCGGCTGCTTCAACGCATGCGTTGGGAAATTCAAAAAATTTTGGAACCAAATATTGGTTTATTATTTTTGGATTTGTTTAGGCCGTTTTTTATTTTTGTTTCGAAAGTTTTTTTTATATTTTTGATGGTTTTTTGTTTTTTTGGGTGTTTTTTCGCGATGCGTAGTTGGTAAAGCACGCGTAGTCAGCAGCCCTGCCCGGCACACTGAGGCTTGCACTCGCTGCTGCAACCCGGTCTCCCCGATGACTGTGGGATGAGGTCCCCACCCACCCCGGGCTACCCACTCATCCTCCGCGCCGCCGAATCATCAAATAATGATTTTGCGTGTTTATTATAAAACTCGGCACGGTCGAACACACCCACCTAAATTTGGAATCTAATGCAACTAAAACTGCAATCAATTCTATAAGGTCCAAATTGGCTGGAACTTTATATAAAAAAAATTGTCGTTATTGTATATTGATTTAAATATATAAAAACGCGTTGCCACCCCAGAGATATACGTACGTAGCTGTCAAACCTAGTTAGCTACGTACGAACAATGTATTGTTTAATTTCGCGATCGACATAACTATATGTATGTATGATTGTATGTACTGCGTGCGTATTGGTGATTGAGCAATTTTTTATTGCATCGAATCAATCTGACTCTCTTTTACATTTAGGTGCCTTTACTGACGCATTTATTTTATAAATTTGTTGATCGTGGAGTTTCCTTAGCGTTAGGATAGAGTAACAAATCTAACCAAAATTTTGTACTTATGGGTATTGTATGTTATAGTGTGGTTAACTCGTTCACGTGTTTCCTGTAGACATCGTAAAGTTAAGATAACCAAAAGCTAATTTTTACAGGTGGGATATATTTTAGGTAGGTACTTGAGACTGAAATAAGAAAAACGGCGCGGCGGGAAGAAGTTGATAACTCGAGATATTTTATTGAAGAAATTTGAACTTGAATAAAATTACATAAAGTTCAAATTTCTTCAATTTTTTCTCGCCATTTATCAATTTCTTCCCGTCGTGTACGGATATGTTACCCGGGTCGTTACATTTTATTGTTTTGTCCAATTTTTCCACGGAAGTCCATACCGATACTTCAAAATCGTCGTCATCTTATTGTCAAAGTTGACATCAAAGTGACAAATTAGCAATAAAATAGTAGATAAAAAAAATAGGCAATTTTTTTACTCCTAGAGCGACGCGATGTCCTTATGATAGGTAGTACCTACTTACATCTCTAAACTTGCAAGCGTCCATAAACTACCGTGTGCACTTACCACAGGCGTGCCCACAGATCTAAAATATACAAAATTGTCTGTCAAATATCAAAAATGCGTCAAAATTTGGAATACTGTCAAGAACACTAGTACCTTGGGAAAAGCATCGATGTATCGATATAGGAACTCCCCACCTGTCATTTAATTTTGCCACCAAATCCGATGTCTGATCATTTGAATTCACGTAAGGAGGCCTAGTTTGTGACGTGACAACATGTATACATATAACGCGTGTTGACGTACCGTCGCCTTAGGACGCAGATCAAAGGCCTATTTTGGTCACCTACATGCAATTAATACATTGTATGTTGGATATAATGATAAATCTATACCTGTATCATTGACGGTCTCCTATTAGCCTAAGTCGGTACTGAGCCCGCCTACGAAGCAGAATCCCAGGTTCGAATCCTGGTAGAGGCATATTGTATTTGTGTGTTTATTACACATTTTTGTTCCTGAGTTATGGATGTTATGGAAGTATATAAGTATTTGTATATCCATATATTATATATTTCTTTGCCCAGTAGTCACAACACGAGCCTTATTGAGCTTACTTCGGGACTAGGTTGATCTCAGTAAAATTGTCCCATAAAAAAACTCCACCTAGTAGAGTAGGTACCCATGTTTTATAAAAAAAGACCTCTACCCAGTGGAGGACCCTAGTCGACATAATTCAAGAAAATAAAGAATATTAGAGATGCGTGTTTTCAACAACAAAAACGTTTGTCTACTTACCTTTTTTTTAATGAGATTTTTTTCAATAACTGGTTATGACGTTTTCTGCTTGCACCTTCATTTTCTTTCATAGGAAGGATGATTCAAATTTCACGGTTCTCCTTTCAACGGTTTAGACTATACTACGTATTATACATGGTCTAAATAAATCTATGTAGGTATAGGTACTTATTATCAGAAACAAAGGAAAGCAACAAAACGAACATAATATATCTCTTATAGCTACTATGTAGTGTGTAAGTAAATAACGCACATTACATAGTTTTATGGCAATCGGAACGGTATATAAATATAATATGAGGGTCCGTTTGTCCGTGTGACGCGGGATTACAGGGCTGCTTGTCATTATTGCTGGGTACAGTCAGCAGCAATAGTAGCGGATACAATGATACAACTCGCCAAATGTATCTGCCACCTTGGTATAAGTACTTTTGCAAATAGATCCCTATTCTCGCAATCACAAATATATCTCTACATTTCGCGTTTCAAAGTATCTGTCACAGCTTAATTGTTCTACATATATGTTCGAGTAGCTCTTTTTGTTAAGTTTTTAGAGAATGGTAGAGACTTTTGACGCGTAGTCTGATCGGCCGCTTTTGTTGCTGACTGTCAACGATATGTGCACTAGATATTTAAAGGAAAACCGGCCAAGTGCGAGTCAGACTCGCGCACGAAGGGTTCCGTACCATTAAGCAAAAAAATCACGTTTGTTTTATAGGAGCCCCACTTAATTTTTTTTCTGTTTATAGTAGGTATTTGTTGTTATAGCGGCAACAGAAATACATCATCTGTGAAAAATTGCCTAATTATCACGGTTCATGAGATTACAGCCTGGTGGCAGACAGACGGACGAACAGACGGACAGTGGAGTCTTAGTAGTCCCGTTTTTTTCCTGTTGGTTACGGAACCCTAAAAAGAATACCTATCCATATTCCATATGCAATCACAGGTAGGTATGGTGACGTTCGGATATCAACTGCAGCTGCATTACTGTGGCGGCGTCGTTATTGCGGCCTCTGTATTTATCAATTTCTTGATAAAATGAATAACAGAATGAACGTCATAACCGCGGCAGCAATGCGGCGGCGAACGTCACTCGTCTCGTTTTATCAAAGAAACTGACAGATAACGGCGGCAACATCGCCGCCGCAAAAGTACCTAATGCAGCTGCAGTAGACATCCGGACAACACCTTTAAACCCGCTTAAGGGGTCATCGATTACTTACATCACACAAAATTTCGATTTTTTAGACCCCTCTCGTCACAATTTTCATAGGAAAGAGATAGGTCTTTAATACATACTGTCACACTTGGCATCCTTCCCCTGTTGCTGTGACGTAATACATATGTGAAGGAACACAAATAAGATTCTGAAAGGACCACAAAAAACGCATTTCGAACTAAGTTGATGGTGTAAGACGGTACTGCACTGGTCCTTTAACTTGTCAACAACTTCGCAAATATGAAAACGTTATAAACATAGACCGCAGTGTCCGCTTACCATCAAACACACCGCACGCTTGTTTACCACCATTGTGGGATAAAAAACAGTTTGAGGTTTTTTAGCAATATCGATATGAGCTTAATTGTTTTTGGACGGATTCCAAATCAATTTTCTGACCAATTTTAAACCTAAAATACTTGCCAAGTAAAATCTACACCTATTCATACTATGCTGACTGTACAGCGAACTCAAATTACAACATTTTTAATCACCATTCACCCAACACTTTTTTTAATACTTACTGGTAAATAAAAATAAAATGACATTTTCTGTCATTGCTGACTGTACCCAACTTTTTCGCGAATAAAGCCTCACAAAATGGCGCGTGTAACGTCAGCAACAAAATTACCGTGAAAGCTCATTTTGTAGACGTTTCCAATAAATATTTATTACCGAAATGAAGGTAGTTATCGATTTGCAACCTCATTTATGTGTAAGTATTTAAATTACATATTTTCCATGAATTTCGTAATGAAAGCGTTCTCGTACCTAAATCGACGTTTTTATCAATTATTAATCGTACAAGTGTGTACATACCTGTATTGGCTCCTCTACACGTTGGCCCAACCTATTTATTTATTTATTTAATCTTTATTGCACATAAGGAAATACACTGTACAAAAGGCGAACTTAATGCATAAGGCATTCTCTACCAGTCAACCACAACCAGTCTATTGGTCCAATATGTTGGGACAACGTGTAGAGGGGGTATTGGTGTCGGTTGGATTATTGCTATCTCATTCTACTGCATGGCTGCGTCCCTTGGATTGGCCGGCGTTGGCCCATCGTGTAGAGGAGCCATATATAAAAGCCTCATCACCAATCTGCTAGTGAAACACCTCAATTATGGCTGGGCCAACGCCGGCCAATCCAAGGGACGCAGCCATGCGGTAGAATGAGATAGCAATAAGCCAACCGACACCAATACCCCCTCTACACGTTGTCCAAACATATTGGACCAATAGGTTGGGCCAACGTGTAGAGGAGCCATTACGGGTACCTGCCGCTACTACCGCCGTGGCCGGATGGTCTAGTGCTCCAGTCAAAACGTCACTTTTTAGGGTTCCGTACCCAAAGGTTAAAAGCGGGACCCTATTACTAAGACTCCGCTGTCCGTCTGTCGGTCTGTCACCAGGCTGTATCTCATGAACCGTGATAGAAGTTGAAATTTTCACAAATATCATTTCTGTTGCTGCTATAGCAACAAATAAGTACTAAAAACAAAATAAAATAAATATGCTCCCATACAACAAACGTGATATTTTTTTTCCGTATTTTGCGTAATGGTACGCAAAATACGGTAAAAAATAATAATAATGCGTAATTTTGCGTAATGGTAGTGGTGGTGGTTTTACGTCGGAGGGGTGCTGACCTGCAGCGAATGTGGCCGCATATTTGCTGCAAAGATTGGCTACGTCAGTCACCTGAGAGCGCACCAGCGACGCTCTCAGCTGTAGCAAAGCAGTCGCTGTAGCCGAAAAACGGCTAGGAGAGGATGATGAATGGTACGGAACCCTTCGTGCGCGAGTCCGACTCGGACTTGATCGGTTTTTCTTTAGTATATATGACATCTATTTCAGTTTATCTTAAGTAAGTAGGTAGATATATGTAGAATACAAATAACAAAGCACACAAGGCCGGGATATGAACCCAAACCATGCAGACATCACGGTGGAATATCAAAGTATGCCAAATACGTAGGCAAAGGTTGCTGCGTAAACCGATGGATTAGGAATTTACCACAGAGTAGTAAGACAGAAAAGCCAGGCAAGGCGAGTTTAAAGCCTTTGATAAAGACCTTTTCTATAATTCGTTTTTTTAGCATTAGATAAAAGGAAATAACAATCTTGATGTGTCTTTTAATTGAAAAACACGTTTTAAAAATAAGTCACGGCAAATATGTAACAATTATGAATCTAATACGATCATTTATATTCTTCTGCTTCCATAAGTAATTAGTTACTTACTGATTTTTAAAAAGCGTTTTTCAATTAAAAGACATTTCAAGATCGCTTACCTTCTTTCTAATGCTAAAAGAACGAACTATAGCCTAGACAATGAGGAGCATACGGAGCGGAGAGTCCCGGGCTAAAATCCTGGCTAGGACATTAATTTGTATGTTTATCAATTAGTTTTCACTGTAGATGCCTCATCGTCATTGGTAACTTTACCTCCAGTTTGACACTGGCATGTCGGTAGCGTGAGCGTAACTTACTTTCTATGCATCTCGCTCGTACTGGCATATTAGAGCGAGCTAGATGTGTAGAAAGTAAGTTACGCAGACGTAAGCGAACATGTCAGTTTGACACTGATGAGGCAGTCGTGGTAAAGCTACTAATGTTCGCATCGTGTCTATGATGTACCTAGATATACATAGCCAATATAGGGAAGATACTAATGAGACCACTATAGTTCGTTTTTTTTGCATTAGAAATAAGGTAAACAATCTTGATGTGTCTTTTAATTGAAAAACAGACTTAAAAAATAAGTTACGGCAAATATGTAACAATTACGAATCTAATACGATCATTTATATTCTTCTGCTTTTATAAGTAATAGTTACTGATTTTTAAAAAGCGTTTTTCAATTAAAAGACATGTCAAGATCGCTCACCTTCTTGCAAGTTCTTTCTAATGCTAAAAAAAAACGAACTATAATAAGATTTTAATAATGGTGGTACGATTTAACCAACTCGTACAGATGACAGTCCCATTTTTTTTTAAATTGAATCATGGAATACTCATCTTCATCATTTCTGTAAATAGCCAAGATACTAAACAAATTCTAACATTTATATGTAATTAACTACCTTCACGAATAAAATATCCACCTATATTTAAAAACTGATCCGATGTTCCCCTGAATAAAAAAAACTATTTTGTGATGCAAATCGAAATCCAAAAAAATCAGGAAATCGTAGGCACCAACTATTTTATTATTCTATTCTGTTTCCATCTCGACCGAGAATAGGACGCGGCATGTTAAATCAATATGAGCTCTAAATCCTTCTGTTAGGGTTCTTCTGTTACCTAGGCCTGTTTCGACAAGGCTGCCGAAAGCCGAAAATGAGCAAAACTAATGAAGAGGTCAATGGCCTTTATTTTACTTACAGTTTATGCTCAATTTTGTAATGATACAAACAAAAATAACACTTTGTGTAGGATTTGTTTAAGCAGTTCAGATGAAAATGATTTTTAAAATGTCTTAAACCATAAATTCTTTAATTTTTTGATGCCATTATTGTTCCTGAAATTGGATCACTTGACAATTTTATTGATTTACTTTAATTTAGTATCCATGAGGATAATAATATACCTAAGTATCTAATCACTAAGATTGAGTGACATTCTTGTATATTTACCAGACTTTGAGGAGGACATAATGAAGAAAGCTATCATATATGATAATAATCATCTGCCTATTTAGATACTTTTTTGCCTATTTGCTCATATACATACATACACATATGTACACATATGTATGTTAGACTGTAAGGTATTTGTAATATGGGCCTTGTTGCCTTATTTAAATTTCTAAATAAATAAAATAAATAAATAAATAAATAAATATAGTTAGGAGCGTACAATAGCAAATCATCATCATCATTACCTGTATGTTTACATCCCATTAGGGCTTTGGTCTCCTCTTATATCAGTCAAATACGGAATACGGAAAGGAATTTCATTCACCTTTAAATTTCTTCAGATATATATTGTGCCTTTATTGTCTTGTTGTTGTTTTCGTGGAATAGTTTCTACTTTATAGCAGTAAATTAAAAAATGATATGAAATAGGTTAGATTATTTAGCAGCTAACAAATTTGCATAACTCGATACTGATGATCAAATTGACCAAATACAGTCTAAAATAAAAGCCAAATTTCCCGACCAATCGCTTTCTTCCATTAAAGCACCAATAGCCCGTAATGACACGTAATGCCGAACGAAATCACTAGTATTAAATCATGTCTATAGTAATTCGGGGGGAAGGTAGACTCTTCCGTCCCGCTCTGGCAACTGCGCAGACTCGCAGACTCGTCATCGTCATCAGCCCCCAGTGGGAGGGGGTCCATATACACCCATACACCACAAACGCATAACAAATACATGCATTTTGAGCGCGCTGCACGCACACAGGAAAGGTTTTATACAAAATTGAGAAGATAATTACATTAACAGAATATACGCTTGGTATATAAATTGGAGTTCGGAAAATGGATATTTTCGTAGTATTTTTTGTCAGTTTAATGCTCGTCTGCGTTTCACGGTATTGAATTTTTATATTTTGCTTTAGTGATTGGTTTTCGCAGATAGGTTTGGAGCTCTATCGGTTATTGAAAATCATTTTCTGTTTGAGTGATTTGGGATGAGGTATTTACTCGTAGTGAGTGCTTGCATAATTTTCACTGCAAATAACATCACGTGAACAGAACAAAGTGAGGGAGGTTTCATTTTTAACGTCATGTTTTCATACACATTTGATGTTAATGATAACAGTGGCGTGCAGAGTTAGCTTGGTCCTATTTTGAACCTAATAAATAAGTTGAGTGTCAAAGCAATTATTCTCTGATAATCGGCCCGATTCGAACTTTCAGATACGTCAATTAATAAATCTAGAAACGGTATGGATTAGTTATGTTAACGTCAAATGTGACGTTTCTTCAAACAAAAACGTCACGTTTGACACTGACACATCTAATCCATATCGTTTCTAGATCTATTTATTGACGTATCTTAAAGTTCGAATCGGGCAGAATGGCACTTGAAGTTTAACGATGATCGTAAGTCTTTTGTCAAATTAATTCAATTCAGATTGAGTACAGTAGAATTTTTGAATATGCGAAGAAGGAAAAGCTTGTCTCAATATTAAATCATTTGACATAATTTTTTGTTTGATCAAATATCTCGATTCCCTAAATACCCCATAAATCCCAATTAAATACCATGAAAATCCTAAAATAAAACAGAAAGAAACTGTACAATAAAATTAATAACAATCAAGAATTGTTAAAACAAAGACTTAAATTGCTTCCAGGAATATCTTCCAGTTGAATTGATGCGTTTAGTGTACACACATTTGGTTGCATTCAAATGGTGGGCACGGCATAGTTTGGTGTTCCAGGTAACATAACAAAACACACCCATGAATACTGAGCTATGAACTCTATAGCGCACATTTCATAGATTTACAGTAGGTACCTATATTGGTTTTTCTTTATTATAGATATAGGTAACATTCTGGTATTAAAGACTTGTACCTGGTCTGCTAATTTTCACTGGAGTCAATGTTCTTACTTACTAAGCTACTAAACTTACATCCCGTTTAGGGTTCATCCACATATTACGCCACAGCAACAGGGGGAGGGGGGGTCATGCCAAGTGTGACAGTACGTATTAAAAATGGACGACCCCTACCATAAAACCACCCAACTACAGTCCAAAAGCTCCTAACCATGCATGGCCCAATATTCACATAAATATCTCCATATTTTTAATGTCATAGTTCTAAGGCAAAATATTTGTATAAATGGAAGAAAAAACCTCAGACAAAACCAAAAATAGGTACCATTAGCATTAAACCTAACCTATTAGGATTGATACTTATTTACCTAATTACTTGATGAACTTGTGGACTATACACATTTCTCGAACGGTATTAGTCTAATATTATTAGGCTAATAATATTAGTCTAATATTATCAAACTACACAACGGGACTTAATCGCGTATTTATGTTTTAAGATTTACCTCCGACGTTTCGAGGACGGCGTTGTCCCCGTGGTCTCGGAGGAGGAGGTCAATCTTAAAACTTAAATACGCTATTAAGTCCCGTTGTGTAGTTTGATAATGTTTAATAATCGTGAAAGTTTAAATCAGTGATTAGTCTAATATTTCTCGAACGAAATGGGGCCCTGGCCTATAGTTGGCTATTTTCACAGTACGCTTTCAGAAGGCGCTTACATCAAAGACATTTGCTTTAATCAGTTCGTACCTATATTCGACGTGATGTCCGCCCTACGTCACAACCTATTAAGTGGTACTGTTGCACTAGTTCTGAACGCTCCAACGCTGCTAAGCGTCCGCAAACAACCCCTTTATGGCTATTTTCATCGCATCATCCAAATGTGTTTGACGATTGTGACATGATCTCTAAATGCTCGTCGTTTTTGACCGACTACGGGAAGGTTTAAGGTGCACCGGGGTAGCTTTGAAAATTGCTAATATCTACTTAACTAAAAGCATATTCTATCCTCCTTAGTCATGCACCGTATCATTTTAGCTGTTTATTATTTAAGTAAGGCCTTTGTCCAGCAGTGGACCTCTTTTGGCTGAGATGATGATTATTTAAGTGTATGGTTTTGTGTCGTGTGTTTCACCGTATGTTTGATTCGTTGTATTTTATATTGCGGGTGATTGATACATTTTAATCGACTTTGAAAGCGGAGGAGGTATTTGGTAAATGGTAAATTATGGAATGATATCAAAAGTTCAAGTAACGACAAACTTATTAAGAAGTAAGTAATTGTAAGTGAGCAGGAGATGTGATCTACAGATGTGCAAATTGTAGAAAATTTCGATATAATGTATAAGTTCTACTCGTAGGAAATTTATTGAAAAAATTACAGGAGTCAAAGAAAACTTTTATGTTGGAAATGGAAAATGTTGGTTGCCATGCAAAAATATGAGTAGTTCCCGAAATTTTTCCATGTGGGATTTTTCACAACTTCGGAAACTTTCCGACGGCGCATCTCTACATTCTCTACTTATTCGACATCATCTAAACTCAACTTTATAGTTAACTAAGAGCCGTGCTTTGCAGATACACTGCTGCTGACAGAGAATCGAACCTACGATAGACCTACAGTGTGAAAGCCAGAAACCTTTACAATCAACCAGTACTTACAATTTCCACTGTCAATCGTTATCAAGTACCGTAAACGATTAAATAGATACCCTAAAAGTCAAACGTCAATTAAATTTGAGCGGGCAGGTAACCGAACCCGCTACCTCCCGCTATCCACACAAATCGCACAATCACCCGCCTCAATAATGCAGGCACTGCATTTTGACATCAATGCATTTACCCTGAAACACATTACGAACATGTTTCTACAAAGGAGTTTCAATCTTATCAGAGTAAGATTAAGTTGAAAATTGATTGGATTAAATTGGCGACTTGAGTCGTTTTTGTTTCACGAGCTGTCTTCATAGAATCGTTCAAGCAAGATTGAACGTTGATTTTAAAGTGTTAAGGTTGATATTTGATTGGGAAGGTGATGTTTAAGTATTAATAATGTGGATCGGGATTCAAAAAGGTTCGTAGGTGAAATATTTGGCGAGTGCGTCTTGTACCATAGTTCGTACCGTTAATTGATGAAATGTAAACCTTATTATAAAAGATATAAGGTATACCTATGGTTAGTCAGTGTTGTTAGTACCTATTGCGAATTTGTGCTGACAGTTTTCAGTCTGGATTTCTGGATAGAGGGCTGATGCGTGACACGTATCGTAGACTGAATCTATTTTATATTCAATTAAAGCCCAGAGAAGCAACATTTTCTTTTCGACCTTATTTTTAATATCGCGAAGGTTCAAAAATGAAAACCCAGGTATTCTAAAAATAAAAACACCACATCAATGCCACAATAGCGATGGTTTAGCCGTTATGGATGGTAAAGTAACACCGTATCCCAATGATGCTTTATTTCGACCATTTTTAAGCATAGCAGGAATTTCCATTACTTATAAACTGTACCGACAGTTTAATATACAGGACATATGCGAAGATCCTCATCTTAAGAGACCTCAAAATTAAATAATGGATTAGATGAACTTTATTATAAATGTAGAAGGCATCATCACTCTTCCTGGTCGATTTCGGCCACAACGACTGCGTTCTACCGCTGAGAGCGTCGCTGGTGGGCTCTTAGGTGACTGGCACAGCCAATTTTTGCAGCGAATATGCGACCACACTCGCTGCAGGTCAGCACCCCTCCGACGTAATTGTAAATGAATGGCCACAGGGAACTGTAGCGTAACTGTAGAAGTAGTTAAGTCAACTACTAATATGCTTCTCCAGATATTCTTAATTCTTACCAGATACCACCAAATAAAATACCATTTTAAAAATTACTATACCTACATAATTTTAATGATAACAGTAGAAGCCTGCTGTAGGCCTAAGAAGCTATCACGACGTCCACGTCATGATAGTGGACATGGAAAAGAGCAATCTAACACCTGAGGATGCCGAAGATCGGGCAAAGTGGAGAAGATTGAGCAGGAAAGCGGACCCTGGCACTAGGCTGAAGAAGAACAGTAGAAGGTTTTTTTAAATCAAATCATAATACATGCGGGGGTCTTCCCCACATTGGTCTTATACAACATGCTTCTCCAGCCACCTTTTAATCTTCTCGTCAGACACGTTGACATAAACACCAGGAACTCGACCGCAGCCGTAACCGAATGACGAGATACCCACTAGCCGGCCGAAGGAGACGGCTGGCCCGCCACTGTCACCCTGTTCAAAATAAACTTAGTTACATAAGTAAATAAACACATGTTTCTTCAACTATTGCAATTGTTCCATCTACAACAATGGCGGCGTACAGTCAGCATCAAAAGTATGTAGTTCTTCTTCTTCCTGCCATTATTCCACGTTATGTGGGGTCGGCACAACATGTTTTTCTCTTCCATCCTATCCCATGAGATCTCTATCTATCTAGATGATGATGAGAAAGATCTCTATCTTTCGTCACCTCAGCACTCACACCTTTCTTTTTCATATCCTCTTTCATACAATCCATCCATCGTTTTTTGGGTCTACCATCCGCGCTCCGTCCATCAACGTTTAACCCTAAAGCTACTGTTACACATGCTCTAAAATAGCATGCTAAAAAGCGTGCTATTGAGTATGCTCAATATGAGCATGCTTATGAGCAGTTTACATTTGCTAGCAATAGGCATGCTAGTTTTAAGTATGCTCCTGAATAAGCATGCTCAAAGCAAACACTCCAATACACATGCTATTTTATAGCGTGCTCTCTCGCTCTCTGTCAGTTCAAACAAAGCCATGGACAATCAAACAGCTATCCGTATGGAGCTGAATAAAATCATCCTTTTGCTAGCGATGCAATGCATCCAGAAGCTTATATCAGCTCGGCAAAAAAGAAAAGAAAGAGAAATATTTGGGTCCGTGATTGGATATCTAGAAGACAGGACTTTGGAGCAAGTGCTCAATTGCTTACAGAAATGCGAGTAGAAGATGCTGCGGGTTATAAAAACTATTTGCGGATGCTACCGCATCAATTTGACTTTTTACTCTCTCAAGTTGAAAGCGCTATACAGAAACAAAATACTAGCATGCTCAATAAGCAAACCTGTTCACACGCGCTAAAAGCACGCCCCCCTCCACCCGCGCTGCAGGTAGCATGACCAAAAATCGCAAGACCGTTGATTTTTGAGCAAACTCAAAATGAGCATGCTCATTATTAGCAATGTTTCGACACACATACTACTAAGTAGCAATTGCTCAATAGTGGCATGCTTTCGTGCTAGTAATCAGCATGTGTAAGAGTAGCTTAACATTCTTTTGCCTATATGGCATTCATCCCTCCTCATAATATGCCCATACCACGCTAACCTACTACTACTCCTCATCTTCTCCGTTACCGGTGCTAATTCTTTAATAATTTAACAAAAAGAAATGCCGAACAAATAATACTGTAACAGGTACTTGATCGTGAACTGTATAAATACTAGAGACTCATCTTTAAACAAAGACAAAAACAAACAAAAGTATTCCAGGATGGCAGATACTTTTGGCGCGTTGTTTATCCACTTATATATGTACGAGTAGGTGCTAACTGTACCTACTCTTTACTGATTTACTTCTCTCCTACCTGTTTATAAGATTTATTACTAAAAATGAATACCTAAACTATTTAATGATGCTTTATTGAGACGAACCTGGCAAATGGTAAAAATCTTTTGGAATCACACCTGACAAGCGTCTTCCCCTTCCCCTTCAGCGCAGAACATTCTAGAAGTCAAACTGTAGTTATACCAGGGTTGCGGTACCGTTTGGCATTCTGGCTTTGGCACGATTTGCACTTGAGCCCGTCGGAGAATATCGTTGAAGTGGCCCTGAAAGATAATATAAAAAAAAGTTACAAAACAAGATAGAAGAAGCGCTAGTGACCTGACAAAGGCTATGTGTTTCTATAAACGGCTTATATGTATAGTCCTCTTCTGGGTCGAAATATCAGGTGACAGTAGGTTTATTCATAACCAGTACCTACGCTTATAGTAAGCGTGCATGAAGTGTAGGGGGCAGCACAGGAGCCGTCAGATTTTTGGCGCGAGGCGTAAATGTGAAGTTAACGCTGCCGATGTAGCCCACAAGATGGTAAAACCTACAATGCACAAGAAAGCGTGCGAGAACGGTAGATGGTAGCACTTGCTTTGGCGTGAAGTGTCAATGTACATGTTTATGTTTCCGATTCAGGCCAAAAGATGGCAGACCTTCCAATGCGCACGGCCCGCTATTCTTAAGAGGTTGCCTAATGTACCCGAAATAATTGTTATATAAGGAAAGGGATACTGAAGGGAGGGATAGATTCTGATGGTTACGAGTATGACCCGCTTGAGTGAATTAAGCCAGTAGGTACCTTAACAGTTTATTAAGTTTATAATAAAGCAGGCAATACCTACCTGTACTCACTTTTTCTTTCGTAAACCCCCAACCGGTCACAAACATGTAATGTCCATATTCTCCATCGCTTATTTCAATCGGATGAACGAATTTACTGAACCTCAAACTTCTGAATTTAAGCAACTGAACGTCGAAGTCAAATTCATGTCTTTTGGCAAAATTTGGATGGACTATGTGTGAAATTATGTTGATTTTGCGAGATATCTGACGATATTTGCTTCCAACTCTAATAAAGGTTTCTTCTGTTCTGAAATAAAAACTAATAAGTTTTTGTATTTTATGTATTACGGTCTGGCCTAGTGGGTAGTGACCCTGCCTATAAAGCAGATGGTCCTGGGGTCCTGGGTTCGAATCCCGGTAAGAGCATTTAAGGATGACATTATAATATTTATTTATTTATAATTATATATATCCGTAACTGCAACTTACCCGCAGTGAGCGGTGGTCAAAGCCCATTGCCTGTGTATGAGGACTCCACCACAAATATCTCCGTAGTTGACTTGGTAAGGGGCCTGTACTATAGTGATCTCTTCGCCTCCTAAAATTCTACGCACCCGTCATATATTATACCTGATTATACTTATATAAAAAATCTAAATTAAATTTGAAGGTTTCGAATTAATGAAGTTACAGACAATCCTCAATATTGTTATTCATATTCATAGTTATCTAAAAAAGCGCTATGAATTTTAAAAAGCTCTGCTGGCTGAACTATTTGTACCTTAATCACTTTTGATGATTAATTTAGACGCAACGACTTACCCATATACTAAAGCAAGTTGCGTATTGAAGCACGTGAAACATACAACTAACTCCAAGTACATACTTACATACATTCACGTTTATTGATTCCTATTTTATCGACTGAAAAAACCGATAAGCATCCATTGCGCTGACTTCTGGTACTTTATTGAAGTATTTTATTGAAAAATTGTATTTTTAGTCTGCACAATTTTTCATCGCTGGCTCATCATCACCAGGCCCAGCCAACTGACAAATGGTTTTGAGAAAAAGCCAATCGAAACTTTAATGATACCTATATGGAAAATGGTCACATTAGGTCTAAGTAAACGTAGGGACTTAGCTATGGTTCATATACATAAAATTATGTAGAAACATTTTCCATAATGTCAATATCCAGAGAGGAAAATAGGGACTACTTTTGCGGAAGGACTACGACTGAATTTGGCCATCTTGCGGTCAGACGCCGCCGTAGGATTTTTTCGTAGCACAGCGAAGGATACCATGCTCTTAAAATGTTTTGCTCATTACAACAAAATTCAACAGAATGCATCAGAGTAGAATAAAATATCAATTTTATTAAAATTGGAGGACAATTTAATCTAATCCAAAGGGAGTCCAGTGATGCTTCTGATCCAGTCCCTGACTTTGGCCACCTTGCTGTAAACGCCGTAGGACCCCGGCGTGGCGCAGCCGTACCCGAAGGACACCATGCCGAGTAGCCGGTCGTAGGCTACCGCTGGACCGCCCGAGTCTCCCTGGAAAAATTGTGATATTTAGTAGAATTGCAATGTTATAAAGGATTCATGAAGGAGATGTTAGGTATTTATGTTAACAAGTAAGAAAACAAGTCCTATATTTTTTTTAAAGTAAGTAACTTAAATCCTAAGGTAAATACTGCCTCAGACAGCTCATTGTGTCCGAGACCGATTAATGCAGCGTCCTTTTTCTTCTTCATTGCAACAAACATGATAGAAAATCATAATTTATACATAACTGTTTTATTATTTATTGATAGCATTTTTGCATTTATTAATAACAAAATAAAAAAAACAAAACGTTAAAATTAAAACTAAACTATAACAAATATTAAACTAAACTTATAAGTAAAAAATGCTCCCCAGGTCACCTTCCTGCGTTATGGTGCCCAGAAGGCTGGCAGCGTTACCTTTTTGGATGGCCAGGCTTCTCCTCTGGCCGATGTACCTGCCAGCTCTCCGGTCACCTGAGGTGTCAATAAGACGCTGGGACATTTCTTTAATGGCTACTCTACACCATGGGCCAACGCCGGCCACTCCAAGGGACGCAGCCATGCGGTAGAATGAGATAGCAATATCACTTGCTCCTCTAATGCATAAATGCGTCCCTTGGAGTGGCCGGTGTTGGCCCATCGTGTAGAGGAGTTTTAAAGAAGGTTGAGTCTTTATTGATTGAGTGAGCTACGAGTAAATCTCTTAATTTCAGTTTGGGCTAAAATGCTTTCGTATGTCCGGAACCTATCGTGGTCTCTAGGTCGCATTTTCATCCGGTTCTCATGAAATTTTGTGAGCAGGTTGATTCACTTTTTGGAAACTTTTCATAACGGTGGAACAGTCAGCAGCAGAAGTGGCTAAGCGGGTGAGATGTACAAAATTACCTTGACACGCTGTTATTCTCTTAACAATAAAGTCGCGTCAAGATCGTTTTGAACACGTGGCCTGCTTAGCAACTTCTGCTGCTGACTGAATCATGGGGTTTCGCCGGGTCTTCAGCTCATATAGCCACTAGTTATAATACATGAAACATTGTACCTGGCAAGCATCCTTTTTGCCCTCCGTATAACCAGCGCAGAACATCCTCGGGGTAAGTGCGCCTCTGAAGTAGGGGAAAGGCACTTTTTGACAATGTTCCTTCCCGATGATTGGCACGCTGACTGCTTTTAAGACGCTGGAGTATGGACCCTGGAAACATACAGTTGTTTATTTGTTTATATATAAATTTAAAACAGGCAACAAAGCGCATATTACAAATAAACACTATTCATGTGACAAAACGGCGTGGCTCAGTTGAATCGTCTGGTCTTGTGTCGGATTCGGCAGTTTGCCCCAGAACCTCCGAAACACGACACCCTTCGGCCAGAAGTCGGCGCACTCGATGGTCACCTGCAGCGGTCGCGGCAAAAGAGTTTAACATTGACTGTCTACGCGAAATTTCCTTGAGTGAGTTTTCGTACACAGCTTTTAAAACAAAAATTGTTACAATATTTGTAGGAATTGTAGGTTGTGTGCAATAAGGTATTAACCTCTCATCTGTGTATGATAAGGATCCTGTCAGAACAATTTTAGTCATCTTCATGCATTTTTTTTTCTAAAACGAATTCTCAGCACAACCGAAGTTAGAACCCACGGTTTTGGCCACCACACACATGAAAGGTTAATAGAAAATGGGAAATTACTCTGAAATAGCCCTGGACTTTGGCAACGTCCTCACTAGTTGCTTTATTTTATTCTGTTACTCTTACTATGCTCTTGCAGGGTTCATGTGGAACTGCAGTAAATAGTTTATAAGAACTGTATACTAACATGAGTGCAATAAACAATTTTGATTTTGAAGTGTTGTTTTTGACCTTTCTCTGTCAAGCATAGGTTTTGTTAGACAGTGAGAATTCCGGACTGTGGTTTGACGTAAAAAATAATAAACAATCTAAAGTCATGTTCACTACTCTTCACTCGCCCACGCATCCAAACCTGCCAAGGCAAACTCAATTTTGATTTGACAAAATAAAGATTTAAAATAGAATGGAACGGGAGATCTTTTCATAGGTCTCTGGGCAATTAGTGGATAACACTGAACCGTAACCAGCAACGTTAAGCATTAGTGTTAGTAATTAATAGGAAAGTAAAATACAGCCGAGCACGGTCGCTAATTTCCGTCCATTGGCTACGCCTCCGAACACGGAGTCATTAGTTTCGCCTGTTGTTTTAATACTAGCTCCGCCTTCGGCACGGGCTGTTTCATTATCTTCGTCATAGTTATTGTTAACAAGTATCTATTATATGTTTACTGTGCGTTGCGCACTTAGTAAACAAAAGTTAATTATACGCTTGCTACTACTTTTTTGTGACTGCTTGGTTGGAGCTATTAGTTTTATCATATTTCACGTGTTACTGATTTCCATCATAAAATCACGACTCAGTTTAAACATTTCCTAATTTATTTTTAATTTGTAAAGCCATAGTTTATTCATTGAACTCATTAGTTTTTAGTTTTTTCCCTGTTACCAGTGTGAATGAGGAGGATTTCACACTGGTATTAAGAAAGAAGAAGGCGCGCACGGCGCCTCGTAAGACCCAGTGTGGTACCGCCGAACCGGCTAATTCTGGCTTGCGGATTGCTACACCGAGTAAGACGCTGTACGTATCACGCCTGCATTATACCGCCACGGCTGCTGAAGTGGTGGAGTGGAGTATGTACACCAGAAGACCGGCTACGCGCTGAGGGTGTTCCAGCTTCGATCGCGCCACTACGCGCACTTCAACTCTTTTGTAGTGCGCGTGCCGCGACCGCTGCAGGGGACCATCGAGTGCGCCGACTTCTGGCCGAAAGGTGTCGTGTTTCGGAGGTTCCGGGGCAAACTGCCGAATCCGACACAAGAGCAGCCGATGCAACGGAGCCACGCCGGCGCCGTTTTGTCGACTAAATAAGTGTTTAGTTTTAAGTTTATAAAATACATATGTATGTTAGACTGTAAGGTATTTGTAATATGGGCCTTGTTGGCTGAATTAAATTTATAATTAAACAAATAAATTAAGTCTATCGAGTTAGATTTGATTACATTAGATGATTTATTTCATGAAAGACAATTACATAATAAGTTTGCATTGATGTCAAAAATATAAGAATTTCTATCATGATCGTCAAAAAAAAAGAAAATAATAACAAAATTAGAATAAGAGTAAGTAGGCGTTGACGTAGGGTTTGACGTTTATCAAGCATCTTTTTTACTTTTACAGGGTTCCTATGACTAACATCCGCCATCACCTTCAGATTAGCTTATATTATAATATTGCCTGGTCATTTGATGATTTGACTGATATTAAATAATCATACGGATTAGACTAAGCATCAAAAGTATCTACCATTCTCAAATAACTTAACGAAAATAGATGTGTCTCTGGTCTCTGTATGTATCTAGGACGATTAGAGGGTAAAATATACTTTTGAATGCGAACGATATAAATATATCTGTATTTGATGAGTATTCTAGGGTGGCAGATACATTTAGCGCATTGTTTCATCCGCTACTATTAACGCTTTGATTGTACTGTTTTTAGGCTCACTTCTCGTGCTAAATTCAATATTAAATGACTCATTTGTTTCAACTTCGACTGTCCAATCTTATAAGCTTATGACCAATACTTACGTTCTCCTGAGTATTCCCCCACCCCGTGACCGTGACCATCTTCCCCACGACCATATCCTCAATATGCGCGATCTTGATCGGCTGCGTGTTCTCATCGTAATTCAGCTCCTGTGTCAGCTCCAGGACCTGGAAGTCGTAGTCAAAGGGGTGCTCCTTGTTCTTGCCTGACCACATCGGGTGGATGTGGTTGTTCAGGACTGCGGTTTTCTTCCCGTGGTTGAGGTATTTTGAGCCGGATCTTATGTAGTCTTTCTTGCTTTGAAGGGAAGAGGAATTGTTAGTTTTGTTTTGTTTTAAATGTTAAAATTAAAGACCTTTTTGACTCCGTTCACGTGGAACTTGTTATTCACACTCCCATACTCGTAACATTTCACCACTATTTCACTGTGTTACCCAAATTTTATCCAAATCCAATTCATCTCATAAGCCTAGAAGGATGTACCTCAAAGCCTTCCATGTTGATAAGAATAGAGTGATGGTATACTTTATGAAAATATCTTTCTTGTTGCTTTTGAGATCCTAAATCTCAAGTATCAAGTCTTTTGCCATTTGTAGAAGAAAAATCAGGAAAATGCAGTGTAATCTCAAACGCTTTTAAGAAAACTAATGTGCCTACTTATCCTTCAGTAGATATTGTATAAAGCTATCGCAATTTTCGATAGCCTAGATAAACTTCTCTCTATTTTTCTTTTGATTTTAGAGGCCACCGTTACTAAATCAAATCAAAATTCCAATACCAAAAAAATCGAATCAACTTTATAATGTAACAATAAACTTACCCACAATGGCCAGCCGTCAGCACCCACTTCCTACCAATAATAGCACCGCCACAATTCGTACCATACCCAACATGATACGGATACATATTGATATCTACTTCTGTACCACCCACAATTCTGTTTTCAGCATCATAATCATCTTCTACGTTATACGATGCTCCTATATTATCAAGAGCGTTATCATCTCTGTCTAGATTCAGGCCATCAAAGTTATCTACATCAGGAGCTTCAGTCGGTTCTTCGACGTCTTCAATGTCGAGCCGGGGGACACTGAGGCGTTTTTTTAGGGTTAGGGCTCGTGGTAGGAGAAACACTTCTAAAGCTTTCTTGCGGACTGAATTTGAAAGTGGGACTACGAGCACGTCGTATTCTGAAAGATGTTTAATGTGTTAGCAACACGTATGAATTTTTATGACACGGTTTTTACACTTCTACGCAGTTAGCTAAGTTAATTGTGAACAGTTAGGTAAATTAGTTATCTTTGGTTCAAATTCTAGTGGGAAGATAGATTCGTGTGATACTTATTTAAATTTTGTTAAATATATACTTTATATTTATCACATACCTAGGTAAAGTATAGAACAACACTCCAAAAGTATCTAACATCCACTAATAGTTTTACAAAAATAGGTAGAGATAAATTTGCCCATCTATCACCCTGTAAGTAATTGTTTTACATATTACTTTTTGTAGATAGCTATTGCCAAAAGTTTTGTAGATAACTTTTGGCACGTAGTCTCATCTGGTACAATCGATGCTGACTGTACCTACTCGTAGCACAAAATTATTTCAAACAAAAGAAGCTTGTTCGAATTTTGACGAATTGTCACGTTTTGACATCACTTGCAGCACATCTTGCTCACACATAGACCAGTGAATGCGAGTCAAAATGAAATCAATTTGTAAACTTTGAACCACGATCTAGCCTGAGTGTCCCTAAAATTTGTAGACTTTTATAGAATCATAAAAAAACTTACTTTCCGGGTCGACCGGAACAGCCCACAAAGCAATGACTAAAAGTAAAAAACGTACCATCTTTGTTATTTTTTACTTTTAAATCATCACGTCACAAGCGAAGTGATGCAATTATGTTTTTGCAATGACGGATTTTTTAAATCTAAAATCACACCGTGACCGTTCCTAATTTCTCTTGAAATTAACTATGTTTTTCATCATGCTCATTTCTGATAGGTACATGGAGGGTAATGTAGTTGGAAATTAATTTATAGTAAACATACGTTGTATTTGCGTTTTTTGATTGCGTGGACGTAGTTATGGTAAGTTGTCTGAATAAGGGACCGTTTTAAAGGCTTTCTGTGATAAAAATAAAGTCCATAAGGGAATAAATGTGAAGCCTGGAGAGCTGAATAAAACAGACGCGTTATTCTATATTGACAGACGCATAGCCTAAACCATTAAAGGTAGGACTTTGAAATTTGAAACATATTAATATATTCTTCAAATGCAACTAATTCAACAAATCATTTTTATGTGTGGATCTGTAAGTAGTCTTACTAATATACCTATATAAAATATAAACTAAAATAAATAGATGTCATATACGGCAAAATAAACATAAACCCCAGCCGAGTGGCCAAGAGGTCCAGAGGTTTGAATATCGTGTAGATCCCTGACGGATCCCTTCAATATATATCCACTACTAGGCATCTAAATTCTACTAATAGAATTGAAAACGAGTGGTTAGACTCCACAATCAAACAAAATGTAGTTTTGTGGAGCATTGTCCTTAACAAAAAAGTTGTAACTTCTTGTGTAATAAATAACTAAATAAAAAAAAAAACCAACAGATTCCCAATTTCCATTGCTCGTATTTCAAAAATATCAATCCGCCCATTCCCACAGATTTTCGAGAGACGAAGTCAAGCGCTGGAAATTCAGAACTCGGCCCCCAGGGCGCTACGTAAGCCGAACAGGCCGGTTCGATTCTGGCTTCGGCCACTGGAGGGATGGTTCCTTTTTTAACCGACTTCAATTTCATAAAAGGAGGAGGTTTTGTATTCGGTTGTGGCTGTTTTTTTTTTTATGTATGTTCACCGATTACTCCGAGACCCGTGGGTCGATTTGAGTAATTATTTTTTTGTTCGAAAGAAGGTACTTCCACGGTGGTCCCACATTAATCTGGTGCTGTTCTGATGATGGGATCCATGAGGAATTGAGGGAACTCCTCAATTTTTCAAAGCACTTGTATGGTGATTTGGGTGTTTTCTTAAGCAACTCGAGCAATTTCTCTCGAAAAGCACCAATTTGATGATGATGATGACCTGATGATGATGATTGTTTTGATGATAATCATGACGATTTCTTAAAATGTAGGACGTTCAGCGATTACTCCGAGACCCGTGGTCCGATTTGAGCAATTTTTTTTTTGTTCGATGGAAGGTACTTCCAAGGTGGTCCCACATTAATCTGGTGCTGTTCTGATGATGGGATCCATGAAGAATTGAGGGAACTCCTCAATTGTTAAAGGCACATGTATGGTAATTTGGGTATTGTCTTAAGCAAATCAAGCATTCCCTCTTGAAAATCACTAATTTGATAGAGTGGACCTGATGATGATGATTGTTGATGATAATAATGATGATTTTATAAATGTAGATTACTCCGAAACCCGTGGTCCGATTTGAGTAATTCTTTTTTCGTTTGAACGAAGTTACCTCTAAGGTGTTCCCATAACATTGTTGGTTCTAATCTGATGACGGAATTCATAAGGAAATGAGGGAACTCCTCAATGTTTAAAGGCACGAGTATGGCGACATCGTTGTTTTCTATAGTAACTTAAGCATTTCCCCCCGAAAATCACCAATTTGATGAAGTACAACTGTAGCCCTACCAAGAGTTTGACACTACTACATATTCGCTAACGTCTTCGTAACTATCTCGTTCGCACTAATAGGATATATGCCAGCACGACGCATAGAAAGTAAGTTACGCACACGCTAGCGAATATGTCAATGTAAGACTTATGGTAAGGCTACTGAGGAGTCGGGAAATGGCGGTTGAAAGGTTGGTGGTTCAGGGTCGAGGGGTTCCGTGATCAGGGGTTGAGTGATCGGGGGGTTGAGGGATTGGGGGGTTGAGGGATTGGGTCAGTGGCGGGGCGGAGGATGGATTTTGTTTGTGTAGTGACAAGAATAATTTCGAATTTAGTGATACGCATTATTATGCTTTTCATTCATGCGTCACACGTCACTCATAAGCTTTTAACAATGCCTTAAAACTAAAAATTGAAAAATAAAAACTTTTACAAAAAAAAAGAAAACCGACTTCAAAAAGGATGAAATAAAATATTATCCGTTTTTAAGTATATGCGTTACCAACTGATATGTTTGAAGTCGGTGCCACGACAAATAGTAACAATACCGGTCAAAAATAATCAGGTTTATGTCTATAATTCACATTACAACTTTACTAATATTGTAATGGTGAAAGTAATTCTGTCTGTCTCTTTGTCACCTTTTCGGCTAAACAACTGCCATGTAAATTGGTGAAATTTGCCATGCAGGTAAAAAGTTAAAGCCCTGTTGTAGATGGTCCTTGGATTGTTTCATATTTTGAAATCAAGTTTTCTGGATAAGAGGCGGGAAATAACTCAGTCCCAATCCCACACCAGAGTACTATGGACAGTTCGAAAATTTGTAAAAATTGCTCTTTAAAAAAAAGATCGGCAATCGCATTGGTTTTATACTAGTACCGACAAACATGGTACGAACTGCGCCAAGGTGGCTTGACGGTGTGTTCTTAGGTATCTACAGAAAGTATGATCATTGCTGTCGTGTGGTGTAAGGTAGGTAATCCAACGTACATACACACATACATTCTTACACGTACATTCTTATCGAGTCACCCTAAAATCATGGTATGCTTCAAATTTGGCTTGGCACCGACTTCAAACATATCAGTTTGTAAGATTCATTAAAATTACTAATTATTAGAAACAGATTTAATGAAATAAAGAGTTGAATAATCATTGGTAATCTATAATTTAATAAATTTAAAAGTAACGTGATTGATAGTTGACCTTTGTAAATAGAAGGTAGTTGGAAGAAAGAATAAAAGACGACTGGCATGGCGGTTAACGGGCATTCGGTTACGGGCAGAGGTGAAGGGAGGACGATTGTGAAGTAAAGTGATTGGAGATTGAACTGTAACGGAATATTGTGATCAGGAAATATATTGCTGTTATGGAAGAAGGAATTTTTATTACAGATCAGAAGTGGTAAGTACCTACAAGTCAGTATGGTATTCCTGAATGTATTTTATTATGTAGGTATTAATATTAGAACTGATTGAGTTAAATCTTAATTGCCCAATTAAGTTGTTACAATAGTAACAGTGGTGTAAAATTATTATAATTATATACCTATACATATATTAGTAACACTTATATTGGTTGTTGTTTAGTTGAAATTAATTATCATTTCGTATATCCTATGTTAGGAAGTTTATGTTTAACGGGCGCTTAGAAACAAAGACACCGTTAATTTTATCAAGAACAAAATAATTGGGTAAACCCATTTCGGCCTAGTCGTTCACTCGAGAGCATTATACTGCAAGTTTTCTCTTCAAGACCAACAGTTAGGTTTTTTTAGTGTTTGCTGTAATGACTATCCATAATATAATTAAAGCATTCATTACATCGCGGGTAGCGTGAAACCTTTGGAACACCGTTTTATTTTGAATAGTTCGGATACCTTTATGATTATTTACAGGTGTAGATCGGATTCGTTTAGTCTATGTATGTACCGCTTATTTGGTTACAACTTTTCCCATATTTTCAATATATTACTTATCAATACGTCAGTATTATATAGCGGGGTTAAGTGTTTACGAAATTATAAACTACTCAGACTGTAAATAAGTAGGAATGATACTTTTACTGGTAGTTACCGACCCGCCGACCTAGCCGGAGTTACAATCGCTGTCGCTTCGACAACGAAAAGCATTATGTATCTATATCACTCTTCCATATTAGCGCGACAGTGACAGTTGCGTTCCGATCGCTACGGAGCGTAAGCGATTGGCATCTTGGCTACGCGGCCCGTTTCGTATTCCGGATCCCGTTTCGAATATCGGATCCATCTCGCGTTCCTGGATTTGGGTCCGTGCCGGATACTGGAACCGTGCCGGATGCATACCTGATTTGTGCCGGATGAGTTCCGGATCCATGCCGGATTCGTACCGGATCCGTCCAGGACTGGTGCCGGATCCGTGCCGGATTGGTACCGGATCTGTGCCGGATTAATACCGCATGTATATCATTTACCGGATTCGTGCCGGATCTGAACCGGACGCGTGCCGGATTGGTATCGGATCAGTGCCGGATCCCAAATTTGTTCTAGATTCCGTTTCTGTACCAGTTTTAGAATTCTCTCGTTTCGAAAAGCCTGTGTTCCGGATCCGTACCGGGATACGGATCTGTTTTGGATTTAAGATCTGTTTTAAACGTCCCGCATTCTACCCCGGAAGCAGTAACGTAAATTAAATAAAAAAAATAAAACAGTTGAATTTAGCTTAATAAGAACAATTTATATTTGTCTACTATTAACAATCCAAAGATTTAGAACTCTTCCATTGCTGGTGTTGTTTTCGAGTTCCAGACTATGGACCATGAGGAAAAAAAACATCCAGGCGGCGCTTGAAAACTCCTGAGCGTGACCGAAAATCGAAATCTGATGATGGACAAGAACGTCGAAGCCGAAGTTGCAACTGCCGCCAGTTCCCGAGGAACAACAGACGGAGTCGCAACCGGCGAAGCCGCAGCAGCGGCAGACACGGCCGAGGCAATGAGAGGTGGCTTCGAAGATCAACACGGAAGGACAACACGGCCAGGATCGCTTTCACGTGGAAGCCGCACAGGACAGGAACGGATGGCTTGTATATCTTTGTCGTCTTCAGTTGTAGATTTTAATAGATGTCGTTTATTGCTTAAACTGCGAATATTTTGGTACAGTACCTTAAAGTTATTTCTATTGACGAAAGTTGTCTCGAGGTACGGGTTCACAGATTATGGGGGTGGAATCGTTGTCCAGGCAATGCTGTGGTGTCCTGTAGTTCGCTCAAGTTAGTTGTATGGGGCTCGTTAGCCTAATTTATAAGGTTTGATCTTGGTTGTTTCGTCTTTTGGCAAAATGTGACGTTAACGCTGGTAAAGGAAAGACTAAGTTACGTTTCTTCAGTATTTGTTCATAATTTAGTACATATAAAAAAAAAAAACAATAACGATCGATGCGCTATACGCTATACACCTTTATTTTGACACATTTAGAGACCACGAGGCGTAAGCAGCTGTTTTATACACGCACACATATATATCTCGTTTAGTCTGCGTTTAGAGTTACAAATTGTATTGAAGCCTGTTCGTCACCAAAGCTAGACCGCTTTCTGTGAAGGCGCTTACTGCATCCCAGGAAGCACCGTGAAATAGTATTGCCGTGTCATCTGCGTAGCACAACGTCTGCATTGGTCAGATCCAAGAAAGTCAAGTCGTTAATGTAGATTAGAAACAAAGTTAATCCAAGTATATGTAAAGTTGTTTGGTTAAAATTACCGACTTGTTCTTTAACCCTAACACAAGTGTGCGGCCTAACAGGACAGTTCCGCGTATCCGGGAAATCTACAATTTTCTAATTATTATTAGAATAATAAGAGAAACTGACGGGAATTTTTTTTCAATCTTATAAATCTTATAATGTTGGCGGGATCATTTTGGCTGGTGTTGATTGAATAACCAAGGTTGGGCCTACACTAGTAAAGTATTCATTATAACCGTGTATTGATTCGCTTTCAGTATCCTTGGTTTTAAGAAGTTCGTTGCATTTTAAATATTTTAGCTTGGTTATTGTAGCAAGCAAAGCTCTGCTGATTGCTGTTGATCAATTCGTCAATTGTGGTTGGTGCAACTGACGCTTTAAGTGGCAAGTAATATAACGATATGATGATAATATTTACATATGATGATAAGTATAATATTATCGAATTATAAAATTGCTGGATTGTTTTAATTAATGAGTTACGGATTAATGAGTTACGGATTGATGAGTTACGGATTAATGAGTTACGTATTAATGAGTTACGTATTAATGAGTTACGTATTAATGAGTTACGTATTAATGAGTTACGTATTAATGAGTTACGTATTAATGAGTTACGTATTAATGAGTTACGTATTAATGAGTTACGTATTAATGAGTTACGTATTAATGAGTTACGTATTAATGAGTTACGGATTGATGAGTTACGGATTGATAAGTAACGGATTGATGAGTTACGGATTAATGAGGAACGGATTAATGAGTTACGGATTAATGAGTTACTGGATTAGTGAGTTACAGGATTAATCAGTTACTGGATTGATCAGTTACTGGATTGATCAGTTGCTGGATTGTTCAGTTACTGGATTGATCAGTTACTGGATTGATCGGTTACTGGATTGATCGGTTACTGGATTGATCAGTTACTGGATTGATCAGTTACTGGATTGGTCAGTTACTGGATTGATCAGTTACTGGATTGATCAGGTACTGGATTACTGGATTAATCAGTTAATGAATTATAGAGTTATTGGATTATAGAGTTATTGGATTATAGTTATTGGATTATAGAGTTATTGGATTATATAATCATTGGATTATAGAGTTATTGGATTATAGAGTTATTGGATTATAGAGTTATTGGATTATAGAGTTATTGGATTATAGAGTTATTGGATTATAGAGTTATTGGATTATAGAGTTATTGGATTATAGAGTTATTGGATTATAGAGTTATTGGATTCTAGAGTTATTGGATTCTAGAGTTATTGGATTCTAGAGTTATTGGATTATAGAGTTATTGGATTATAGAGTTATTGGATTATAGAGTTATTGGATTATAGAGTTATTGGATTATAGAGTTATTGGATTATAGAGTTATTGGATTATAGAGTTATTGGATTATAGAGTTATTGGATTATAGAGTTATTGGATTATAGAGTTATTGGATTATAGAGTTATTGGATTATAGAGTTATTGGATTATAGAGTTATTGGATTATAGAGTTATTGGATTATAGAGTTATTGGATTATAGAGTTATTGGATTATAGAGTTATTGGATTATAGAGTTATTGGATTATAGAGTTATTGGATTATAGAGTTATTGGATTATAGAGTTATTGGATTATAGAGTTATTGGATTATCGAGTTATTGGATTATCGAGTTATTGGATTATCGAGTTATTGGATTATCGAGTTATTGGATTATCGAGTTATTGGATTATCGAGTTATTGGATTATCGAGTTATTGGATTATCGCGTTATTGGATTATCGCGTTATTGGATTATCGCGTTATTGGATTATCGCGTTATTGGATTATCGCGTTATTGGATTATCGCGTTATTGGATTATCGCGTTATTGGATTATCGCGTTATTGGATTATCGCGTTATTGGATTATCGAATTATTGGATTATCGAGTTATTGGATTATCGAGTTATTGGATTATCGAGTTATTGGATTATTGAGTTGAGTTTATTGGATTATTGAGTTGAGTTTATTGGATTATTGAGTTGAGTTTATTGGATTATTGAGATGAGTTTATTGGATTATTGAGATGAGTTTATTGGATTATTGAGATGAGTTTTTGGCTTATTGAGATGAGTTTATTGGATTATTGAGATGAGTTTATTGGATTATTGAGTAGAGTATTGGATTATTGAGTAGAGTTTATTGGATTATTGAGTTGATTTATTGGATTATTGAGTTGAATTATTAGATTAATGAGTTGAATTATTGGATTATTGAGTTGAATTATTGGATTATTGAGTTGAGTTTTTGGATTATTGAGTTGAGTTTATTGGATTATTGAGTTGAGTTTATTGGATTATTGGGTTGAGTTTATTGGATTATTGAGTTGAGTTTATTGGATTATTGAGATGAGTTTATTGTATTATTGATATGAGTTTATTTAATTATTGAGTAGAGTATTGGATTATTGAGTAGAGTTTATTGGATTATTGAGTTGATTTCATGGATTATTGAGTTGAATTATTGGATTATTGAGTTGAGTTATTGGATTATTGAGTTGAGTTATTGGATTATTGAGTTGAGTTATTGGATTATTGAGTTGAGTTATTGGATTATTGAGTTGAGTTATTGGATTATTGAGTTGAGTTATTGGATTATTGAGTTGAGTTATTGGATTATTGAGTTGAGTTATTGGATTATTGAGTTGAGTTATTGGATTAATTAGTTGAGTTATTGGATTATTGAGTTGAGTTATTGGATTATTGAGTTGAGTCATTGGATTATTGAGTTTAGTTATTGGATTATTGAGTTTAGTTATTGGATTATTGAGTTATTGGATTATTGAGTTTAGTTATTGGATTTTTGAGTTATTGGATTATTGACTTATTGGATTATTGGATTATTGGATTATTGAATTATTGGATTATTGGATTATTGGATTATTGGATTATTGGATTATTGGATTATTGGATTATTGGATTATTGGATTATTGGATTATTGGATTATTGGATTATTGGATTATTGGATTATTAAATTATTGGATTATTAAATTATTGGATTATTAAATTATTAAATTATTGGATTATTAAATTATTAAATTATTGGATTATTAAAATATTGGATTATTAAATTATTAAATTATTGGATTATTAAATTATTAAATTATTGGATTATTAAAATATTGGATTAATAAATTATTGGATTATTAAATTATTGGATTATTAAATTATTGGATTATTAAATTATTGGATTATTAAATTATTGGATTATTAAATTATTGGATTATTAAATTATTGGATTATTAAATTATTGGATTATTAAATTATTGGATTATTAAATTATTGGATTATTAAATTATTGGATTATTAAATTATTGGATTATTAAATTATTGGATTATTAAATTATTGGATTATTAAATTATTGGATTATTAAATTATTGGATTATTAAATTATTGGATTATTAAATTATTGGATTATTAAATTATTGGATTATTAAATTATTGGATTATTGGATTATTGGATTATTGGATTATTGGATTATTAAATTATTGGATTATTAAATTATTGGATTATTGGATGAAAAAAAAAGACGGAAATAAAGAATGTTATATTGTGATGAGACACGTTTGTGTCATGAGAGTGATTCAGTAAGTAGCACATTAAAAAAAATAAAAATGGATTCAAAAAACAAGAGAAATAATGTGCTACACGTAAAATTTGATTAAAAAAATGGTATGTTGTGAGACACGTTTGTGTCATGAGTGATTAAAAAAAAAAACAAACGGAATCAAAAAAAAGACGAGAAATAACGAGTAAAAAAAAAAAACATAGCAATCGAATATGCTAAGTAATGTACTTTATATGTATTGATGCATAAAAATAATTGTATATTGTTGTATAATTATTGAATAGAAATTTAGATTAATTCAATAAATAATAAGAAAAATGTATATAGACAGACAAAGAAATTGTATTAAATGGGTAATGAAGGATTAATAATTTTCTTACTGAATGCCCGATGATTTGACATGCCGAGTGTAAGATTAGATGACAGACGCGATTAGTATGACTGTGCATGAGGACATGCACAATGTCAGGATGGGCGAGTGTAAGATTCATTAAAATTACTAATTATTAGAAACAGATTTAATGAAATAAAGAGTTGAATAATCATTGGTAATCTATAATTTAATAAATTTAAAAGTAACGTGATTGATAGTTGACCTTTGTAAATAGAAGGTAGTTGGAAGAAAGAATAAAAGACGACTGGCATGGCGGTTAACGGGCATTCGGTTACGGGCAGAGGTGAAGGGAGGACGATTGTGAAGTAAAGTGATTGGAGATTGAACTGTAACGGAATATTGTGATCAGGAAATATATTGCTGTTATGGAAGAAGGAATTTTTATTACAAGTTGGTAACGCATATACTTAAAAACGGATAATATTTTATTTCATCCTTTTTGAAGTCGGTTTTCTTTTTTTTTGTAAAAGTTTTTATTCTTTAGTACATAAGTATGACATCTATTTCAGTTAATACGTACCTTTTCTTTAAATGTTGCAGAGCTGCACTAAAAAAGGTTTCTTGGAAATGCAACCCCTATGATAATGAAGGCGGAGGGTACTTGTCCCTGTGGGGCGCAGCGCAGGTCTATTGAAAAGGAAACGGCAATATTTAACTTAACTAAGACTATATTTCCACTTCCAAATGATGTGATTTGAACCAGGCAAAGGTTACCGTTAAACTGCCAACTTCAACATTTTGTCACTCTACCTACATATTTCTAGATGTACGGTATCGTACAGTCGGACGCCTGTTAAAAATATTATGAAGATAAAATCACAGAATAAGTACTTAATAGCATGGTATAATAATATACTCCGCCTGGTACTCTATTCCGAGATTCGCGTATGACCTAACTGACACAGGCCTACGTCATCATGCTGTTTACAGGTTCTCAAACTTTAAAATGTGGGAGAATTTTAACCAACGGTGAAAAATATTTTAACGGCATTAATTTTAAGTTATTCATGTAGAAACATAGTAAAATAAAACAAGTCTAATGTAATAAATTAAACTTTATTTATCTATACAAGACAAACGTTTAAAAAACTAATTCACAGTTACACATTAATTACCAAGCTTACGACGTGAAAAGTTTGGAAAACACTGCGACTGCTGACACTGAGCGAGAAGGAAATAACAATTAACACGCGTTTGACAAGGATGACGGTCAGGGCATGAAGTTATCTAGATCCGAATTGTCAAATGTGACAGCGCTATCCTGTGTTGCCAGTAATGTAAACAGAATTACCCGAACGTCTGAAATTTCTTTCGTGAATCGGAAGATATTGCTAACGAATAATTAAAAATGACGTGTTATTGTAAAATTTAAGATAAAATACATTATAAATGAAAATTATAAAATTATAAAGAAATATTTTAACTTATTAACCATATCGCCTAGCAACGGTCAAACACGGTCCGGAAGATTTTACCGAGATATTTTTATTTTTATATCAATTTTTCATAATACCCTGATTAACCAAAGCTACATAGCAGAAGGAAACGAACATCAAAACCTCCGTGCTGACACCAGTGAGCCCGCAGCCCGAGCACTCATGATACGGCCTTGCGAAATTTAACTGCTATGACTGTGACATATGATTGTCAAGCATGAAAATATATTTTTACACACTATTAATAACAGTATCTACTAGATGGTGGTGATTTCGTTTCTACCGAAACCCTGTCAGCCTTGCGGTCAAAGCATCCCTCAGCCTCTACTGCTCCGTTTTTCTTGGATCCACCAACTGCGATTGAAGAATGCCTCCAAATCGAAGATAAGGATATAGTCGACGCAATTTTCAATTTCAAAACCGGCTCAGCGGGAGGTCTCGACGGAATCTCACCACAACACCTTAAAGATCTTATAGCGCACTGTGTTGGCGATGCCGGCAGAAAACTCATTACATCTTTAACCAACATGATAAATCTTATGTTGAGTGGCCGTGTACATGCAGATATTGTCCCCATTCTCTACGGAGCCAATTTAATTGCTCTAACGAAAAAGGACGGTGGCGTGAGACCAATCGCAGTTGGATCGACGTTTAGACGTTTGGCATCTAAAATCTCTGTTCGACACATTATTTCAAAATTACAGCATAGGTTTGAACCAGTCCAACTTGGTTGTGGTACAAAAGGTGGTTGCGAGGCGGCTGTTCACGCGCTTCGCATATACCTCAGCAACGACCAATGCCAAGTTGTATTAAAGATTGACATAAAAAACGCATTTAACTCTGTGAATAGAGACACCCTGCTGTCGGAAATCAGGAATAACACCCCAGAGCTTTATAATTACCTTCTTCATTGTTACGCTGATCCTTCCAAATTAATGTACCGCAGTCATGAAATTTCTTCAGAGGTTGGATGCCAGCAGGGGGATCCCTTGGGGCCAGCTATTTTAGGTTTAGCAATCAACCCCATCATTCAAAATTTATCTTCTGATTTTAATGTCTGGTACTTGGACGATGGAACCTTAGGAGGCAAGTTGGAAACAGTCCTTTCGGATCTCTCCGTCCTCAAGTCCAAGTTCGAGTCCATAGGTCTAGATCTGAACTGTAATAAATGTGAACTTTACATTCACGATGCGTCTCTAAACCATTCGGACGTAACAGAGAAATTCAATGCTTTAACACCTAATGTTACCACTGTCACGAGAGATTCTCTTAGCCTACTGGGGACTCCAATTTTTGACAATTATTTTTCAACTTTTATCAGTAACTCCGTTTCTAAATTTCAAAATTACGCCGACCGTCTTCTAGAAATAAGCCCCCATTCAGCCCTCACCATTCTTAAATTTTGCCTTTTTGTTCCAAAGTTAATGTATGTGCTTCGCTGCAGTCCTTTCTGGAAACATCAAAATTTGCTCCTACCTATAGACATCATGGTCCAGACTACCTTAGAGCGTATTCTCAATTTAAAGCTATCCGATCAATCGTGGTTACAAGCATCGCTACCTGTTCGATACGGCGGGCTGGGGTTGCGCAGAATTTCTAGCGTATCACTGCCGGTATTTCTATCGTCTGTCCACAGCTCTGCTGATCTTGTAGGAAAAATCCTAAGGGTTTTACCCACAAACTATGAGGTCACAGGCTTGGACGATGCTAGAAATGCCTGGCTGTCTGCCTGCCCGGGACAAGACCCTCCATATAATCTAAAATCACAGAGGAGCTGGGATGACGCCTTATCGAAATTAACTTATACCACATGTTTAGATAACAGCGAAGGAGCTGAACGCGCCCGTTTGATCGCAGTTGGGTGTAGGGAGGCTGGCCACTGGCTCAACGCATATCCCTCGCCCAATACTGGCACTCATTTAGATGGAAACACTCTCCGTGTGGCAGTTGGGCTGCGCCTGGGGGTTCCAATCTGTGCACCGCATAAATGCCACTGTGGGAGTGATGTGGACCAGCTGGGGCGTCATGGTCTGTCTTGCCAGCGAAGCGCGGGGCGATTGTCACGTCACGCCGCGCTCAATGACATTATCCGTCGGTCTCTTGTCACCGTCAACGTGCCAGCGATACTCGAGCCGACCGGTATGGCCCGGGACGATGGCAAGAGACCGGATGGTATGTCGCTGATTCCGTGGAGGATGGGACGAGTGTTAGTGTGGGACGCGACCTGTGTGGACACACTGGCACCGTCTCACCTTCACGGTACCACAAAGAAAGCGGGTGCCGCTGCCGAAGCTGCCGAGTCCCTCAAAAGGCGTAAATACGGGGGTCTCGACGATAATTACAAATTTATCCCTTTCAGTGTCGAGACCCTCGGTCCGTGGGGCCCGGGAGCTCAGAGTCTTTTTACAGATTTGTCGAAACGGCTTGTTGAGGTCTCTGGGGACAAAAGAGCTGGCAGCTTCCTCGCTCAACGCATAAGCGTTGCGATCCAGCGAGGAAATGCTGCCAGCATTCTTGGCACTATGCCCCAGGGGCCCTCTCTAGATATAGATTTTTAGGTTTTTTTTTTAGGTTTAGTTTTAGTTTTGTAGGTAGTTCTATATTTTTTTTAGGTATTAGTTTTAGTTTTGTAGGTAGTTTTAATTTTAGGTTACTTTTTATTCTAAGTTAATCTTACCGGCATCTCTGGTAAAGCCAGAAATTTGTCCGGTTAAGGCGCTATCTGTTTACATAGATAGAACCAAATTGTTACGTCACAATCACGATTCTCTCTTCGTGAGTCAAAAAAAAAAAAAAACCTTAAACCAGTAACTTCACAAACGATAAGTCGTTGGATTCGTTTGACTTTAGGAGAATGCGGTATAGATATCACAAAGTTTACCGCACATAGTACGCGACATGCAGCGACCTCTAAAGCGCATAGTCTGGGAGTAAACTTGGATGTAATAAGAAAAACCGCTGGATGGAGCGGGTCTTCAGTTATATTTGGTAAATTTTATAACAGATGTATTAAAGAGACCGATAATTCAACATTTGCCAAAACTATTATGTCTAATGTTTTATAATTAATTGAGTTAATACTTTGGTAACCATTCAATATTTACAAACAATTTGTTTTTGGTTAAAGTATTAAATTTATTTGTTTATTATTAACTTGGTTTATTTATTGTATTCGATATTTCACTATTCCTCTCAAGGTCTACATTGTGTTTATTTATAATCTAGAAGACGAAGCAAAGAGGATAATTAATGATTAAACGAACTTACCATAAGTGAAGTTCTATCATAATTATCCGAGTTGCTTCGTCGAATAGATTAGAATCCCGCCCTCCCTTTTATACTCGACCCTATTGTGAAATATCTTCATTAAATAAACATAAATAGTGATAGGTATAAACTACCTATATGCATACTTAGACGTATGCACATATGTATATAAAAGTACGTTGTATCTCTGAACTAAATGATGGAAATGTCAGGTGTCAATACGTTTTAAAATTTTTTACTTTTTCTATTCTCTCAAATTCAGTGTTTCAGGTCAAGCATTACGTGAAACTAGTAGTAGTTTCACGTAATGCTCCCTGCTCAAGACCCGCTCCATCCAGCGGTTTTTCTTATTACATCCAAGTTTACTCCCAGACTATGCGCTTTAGAGGTCGCTGCATGTCGCGTACTATGTGCGGTAAACTTTGTGATATCTATACCGCATTCTCCTAAAGTCAAACGAATCCAACGACTTATCGTTTGTGAAGTTACTGGTTTAAGGTTTTTTTTTTTTTTTTGACTCACGAAGAGAGAATCGTGATTGTGACGTAACAATTTGGTTCTATCTATGTAAACAGATAGCGCCTTAACCGGACAAATTTCTGGCTTTACCAGAGATGCCGGTAAGATTAACATAGGTTGAGCCTCGAGGTTTTAATGAGATCGGGAATTTTAATAGTGACTTCGTTTATATGAAATTCAACATTACTTAAAAGAATTTTAGCCAATGTCTGAGCCCTGTGAGCAGTTACGAGAGCAACAAGCAACAAGTATTCTAGTTATCTTGGTCAGGTCAAGATTTTGATTGGGGAACCAAGATGCTAGGTTATCTAATACTGTTGAAGTGTTCCATGTTTGATTATATTTAGGTAGAGACGGGCGCATTCTGTAAACGCCCTTGAAAAACCGTTTAACACGATCATCGTTACCAATATGCGCACCTAAGAGTAGGGATAGAGCAGATCTGCAGCTGTTTAAAGTACCGTATTGAGCATTAGCTTCATACAGCTGTGTAAGGAAAGTTAATATTTCTGTTATCGAGGAAGTGAATAAATCAACATTATTAGTAGTACAGAAACTGTGCCATTTCTTTAGGCAAGAATCATACTGCTTTATAGAATTATCAGATAGAGATGCAACCATTATATTGATGGATGACTGAGGAGTCCCATGTCTTACTAGCGTCTCCCGGATAAGACTCCGACAACCAGGGTAAGTCGAATAAATAAACTCGAATATATTAATATTGTAAACAGACCATAGCTATAATGTACCCATGTAACATGTTATGTTGAAATAAAGTGGCAATGTTATTGTGACGTAGGCCCGTGTCACTCTGGGAATAGAAGACCATGTTTTATTAGACCATGCTTAATAGTAGTAGTACCGTACAGAAAGGACACTCCCTACAAAACAGAAGTTTGACAGTCATTCAGGGTCGAATCCTGCTGTTCCTTTCTAACTTATGGCACTATTCCTTTCGGCTATTTAGGGTTGTCACAAGCCATTATCTTATCTGTGGTCGTGCACGCAAAGGGACGTCAAGTTGTGTCAACCCTAATAATTGCTCGGAGCAATGCTGAGCCGAACGGAGCCGAGTTTTCCCGAAGTCAGAAGTGTCTCCCCTCCCCACTGGTAAAATGGTAAAGCATGTCAGAAATTACACAAAATGGATGTTCATCATTTTTCATAAAGTCTAAATCTTGGTGCTAAATATTATGCCTCTTATTATATAAAGGGCTAAGTCCAACCAGACAACCAAAAATAATAGATAATAGAGATAGGTAAGTACATATATCTTTGGTCCATCCGAGAGAGTTAGTTCGGACTACTACTGCCATCTAGGTAACACTATCTTAACTACTTACAGTTTCGGCGCATCTGCCATCTATCGAGCTCTGAGTGAAGTAAAGGTGTTAACAAACTATCAAAATTTTAGCAGAGAGAAGAGACTTATTTTAGGTTTCTGAGGGAAATTCTGGATACAAATAAATTATCATTACAATACTAAACTAACTTAACTTTTTACTTGTATAACTAATTTTCATTCATTCATTGTATCAGTTTGTCTGAATAGTATTAAAGTGACAAATTATTAATGCAAAATGAATATTAAAAAGTTATTAATAAATTATTCGAAACATTGTAAAAATTTTCTTGGCATTTTTGATGCAAATACTCTGAGAAGTTCAATTAAAAGGCATCGGAATTATTTCCTGAGTTTGGACTATGACGCCACCGCCATCTGTTGCCGAATAGCAGAAGTTTATAACTACGTTTGCAAAAATGAAGTAATCCCACGGTCCTAAATAAAACACACTAGTACAAATGACCTCCAATGAAATTAATCATTATTAAATGAAACAGAGACTTTGTTTGGTTTCGTTAAATTTTAAAACAAAACAATCATTGATTCAAAGACTGACATTTTTTGTTGTATGGCTGCTAGAGAGGTTATGCCGGTTACCGTGTTTACGTTTACATAGTATCAGTTTTTTTCAACTAAATGGGATTAATTTAATGTTTTTAAATAAAAATACTTTCCTGTCTACTGTCTTATTTCAACATTTTTTTTTAAAACCGGTCAAGTGCGAGTCGGACTCGCGTTCCAAGCGTTCCGTACATTACTCAATTTTAAAGAATGTATTTTTCATGTGGAACGTGAATGAAATGTGTTTAAAAAAACCAGTAGGGGTCGGATCAAAAACTAAGTAATTAAGTCCGACTAACGCTTGACTGCACATTTCTAATAGGTTTTCTTGTCATCTATAGGTAAAGAACAATTTTGTGTATTATTTTTAATTTTAGACCTAGTAGTTTCGGAGATAAAGGGCCCCTGGTCGGACAGACAGACAGACATACAGGTGGACGAGTGATCCTATAAGGGTTCCGTTTTTCCTTTTGAGGTACGGAACCCTAAAAACTAGCTGTTCCCGTGGATGCGATCTTTGCAATTTCTAAGGTATATTTCCGAAAATAAACTTGCATGGTGCGCTTTCCTAGGACTCGCTTTCTACATGATGTTCATTAAAATTTCGAAAAGAACTTCGGTTGTTTAAATATTCCACTCGTGCTAATATTGATACCCGAGCAAGCGAAATATTCCAATATTGAACGGCGAGCACAGCAAGTGATTCGAAATGTGGAATCTTGAGTGTTGCGAGGGTTACAAGATTTTGCCACCGAGTGAAACACAAAATTTTTCACCACATCAACTTGAGGTTAATACTAGCTGTATAACATTAAACAAAATCAAATCCAAATGAACGTTATTAGATATTTTATCATTCAAAATCATCATTTAAAAGTTAATCCTACCAGCCAACATAAGGAAACAACTCAAAATTTGCATCAAATTGCTTATGTCACTCTTGTGGATAAAATGCTACTTTCTCACCAGTTTTTGAACAACTAAGAGAGCCTTTACGAGCTGATGTGGTGAAAATATACTTACTAAGTCATGATAAGACTATTTTAGTGGCCGCTTTCGGATGGAAGAGCGCGCGTCTAGCGTCCGTTAACTAGTTGTTGGGTGGACGACATTCGGAAGATCGCGGGGCACTCCTGGATGAGACTATCCCAGGACCGGGATAAATGGCATATAAGAAAAGAAGCCTGTACTCAGCAGAGGGCGACAGGAGACTTAAATGATTAGGTAATAAGTCTATGCTACCGAAACGTCTGCAAGAAATCGCTTTTTGAGATAAGACCGCCGGCTATGTCTCTATCTTTAGTACTGACTACAGATGGTGTTGTCTGACTAAAGAAGGGTAAAAAAAAAAACAAAATATATAGCGGCCGTCTCCATAGATGGCATAGATAATAATACGGCTAAATATGGATGAAGTAGTATTTTGTATGGAGACGGCCGCTATATGACGGCACCGCTATCCTAGGAAACCAGAGCTTAAGCGCAAATTATGAAAGTACCTATATGTTGTAAAATGTTTAAGATTTTCTTTGTAACGTTGTGGCTAATTAAATATCCGTAGGTACAGTCGAGTTCACAAATATGTATAATACAAGAAGATAAGCCGTATAAAATATAATTTAGTAATACTACGGTAGTTGCAAACAAGTAAACGACTCGCCTCTAAGTGGACAGCAGAACATATTGCCGCCTGTAACTTCAACAATGTAACATGCATTGACGACCGGTCTGGCCTAGTGGGTAGTGACCCTGCCTATGAAGCCGATGGTCCCGGGCTCGAATCCTAGTAAGGGCATTTATTTGTATGATGATACAGATATTTGTTCCTGAGTCATGGTTGTTTTCTATGTATTTAAGTATTTATATATTATATATACCGAAGCTCAAGATAATAATAATTCCTTTTTTGTTTATACAAAAACCGTGAACTTAAAGGGTAAACAGTATACAGATACGTATATACGATATCATTGTAGTCTCTCCACAATACACCCGAAGTAAATAAGCCGTATAAAATATAATTTAGCTCCTGCCCGTTCATCAGCCCGCTGGAAAGACGCAAGAAATGGAAATTTTCCTTCCCTCCTTTTTCCTGTTGCCCCCCCCACCCCCGCGGGAGGTTGGACAACTCCCACTCTTAGCTACATAAACATGGAAAGGATTTAATATACGTTTTTGAATTTTTCTCACCTAGTGATCTTACTAATATTATAAATGAGAAAGTTCCGATGTTCATACTAACAAGATATAGATTTTTAAAAAAGGTGAAATATTTTTTTTTATATTTCAGTGAGTGTAAGTGACCTACACTCACTGAAATATTAAAAAATGGGGTACCTACAACTTATGCTATCCATCATGCTTGCCCAACGAGTATTTACCTTTATTTGCCTTTATACAAGGAATTATATACACACATTAATTTTCAATATTCTTCATGATGTTATTCTTACCTACCTATATTAAATATGCATCTCCAGCTTTGTTGCGTGGTAACTCAATGTGTGTACGTCCGCGGCCGATCGTAAAGTTTATGTGTAATGTATTGACGGTAGTTACAATAAACCAATAGATTGATAGGATAGGTTCGTTAGGTTGCTTCAGATGCCCGAAGGGCAAACTATCCAGAAATAGGATCCGACAGCGGGGCTTCGTCGACTCAGGGATTTTCACGATATGCCTAGGAATTTCATGATCTGGCGTATATCACGATCGGCCACCGACATATATGAGTTTCTTAGTAAACAGAAGCCTGCTCCTCTGCGGCGGGCCACCCCGCCTGCAGCCGCCGAATGCAAATTATATCACACCGCCCGCTTTCTTATAGGCATTGTCGTAAACCCGCGCCCGGTCATTCTCTCAGCTTTAACTAAGTATATAAATAATATAGCCAAGAATCGAGAATAAACTTAAGAGAGTTAGGGGAGAAAATGTCGTTATACCTACCTAAGATTTTACTGTATATTGTCATTTTGTGTCCCAAGAAACTCAATAGCAGATGATAAGTCAGATGGTATTAGTAATATTTTAACCTTAAAGATATAGGAAAACTTAGAAGAAACGAGTTGTGTATATTTTATGGTATTATAAAATTAAAAAGGGAAAAACGGAAGAGAAATTCATATAAGTTGTCTTGAACCCGCCGTTAGCCGAGAAGGACCATTCTCTTAACTTTCAATAAGTACCTACCTATATAAATAATAAAGCGAAGAATCGAGAATAAACTTAAGAGAGTAAAAGGAGAGAATATTTCTCTTAGCGCCATAATTATAATTAGTAAAGTGTCGCCCTTAGCTTTATATAAATAGTAGGTACATAGATTAGGTAGGTATATAGAAAGATACTTAACGACTAATCAAGAATAGGTACCTACCTAAACTTAAGCGAGGGGAGAATCAGTCCGAAGAGCCAGTATTCTAATGCTAAAGATATAGATTTAGATATAGACAAACTTGAAGAAACGAGCTCTTAATGGTTGTTCTTTTGCTCTTATCAAATGAAATATAATGGATAGCCGCCTGTTCGAGCGGATTTCTTATAAGAATTAAATTATCGTCAGCCATCATACCATCCTCCCCCATTATTTAAAATATTCTCATCTGATTGTTAAAATGTTCAAATTCACAGAACAATCTCAAAACAAACACTTTTTACCCATTCCGAAAACCGTTTTTATTACAAACACTATCCAAAAACAAAAGCTCTGAAGCCCGCTCATCACTCAGTTCGGAACTGGCAACATTTTTGCTCGCAGATAAGTGTAATAAAAGTTCGCCTAATGCGAAAACTTGGTAATGTTATCGGGATACGTGATCTCACCGGCTTTTCGGGCGCTGCGTTACTAACGGTTTTAGAACTTTCACAACAAAAAGTGCGGGTTTAATTTTAAATGGGTGGAAAAAACGCGGAACGGTTAAACGAATTGTGATTGGAAAACGTTTTAGTTATAAATTGGAATTACATGGAGAGAAAAAAGGGTCTATTTACTTACGGTTTCCCTAGGTATAATAAATGATCTGGAAAAATATTACCTAGGTACTTGTAGCCGCCGTGCAGGTCAGGATCTCGACGACTCAAATAAAAAGCTTCGATTTGAAGTAAACTATTATAATTTCAATAGGTACTGGTTTTACAAGGGTTCCTTGACTAAACGGTTAAATGTAAAAGTGGTGTGGTAATCGTATGGAGGCTGATGAAAGAGTGATTTGCATAATTTGAATGTCCGAAAATAGTGGTTAAGATTTGGGTGCCTCTAATTGGCCGCGATACATAATATGTGGAGCGCTCCTATTGGTGCTTTAGAAAAAGCTTCCAAATACTAGCCGAGCCCGACGGCTGCGTTTAGTTACTGTATTATACAAATAAAGGTTGCGTTCGCAACAGTACTGATTACATAAAATTTTTAAGAGGATAGTTATTGAAAGTAAAATAATTATTATCTCGTGACGAGTTTCTAACATGAACAAGTAATTCGAACAAAAAGCGTGGCTTAGTTTTAAATGGGTGGGAAAACCACTTTCAGAACTAAACGCAAATGGAAAACACAGTCATAGTTTTAGAATGGTGTTTGATGCTCCACTAAATACGACTTAAGGTCAACACAGGTAGGGGGAAGTCCCGCAGTGACGGACGCCTAAGAAGGTTTTTTGAAGATAACAAAAAAAGTATTTAAAAAAATGTATTTTATTTATAATCCATAATTCATATTCAATTCAATTCAATTTATTTATTTAAAGACAACAATGGCCCATAATGGTTAGTAACAATTAATATTAAAAACTAAGTGTTAGTGGAACAAAATCATAAATCGACAAACACACACAGACAGCAATAACAATAATAATCACCTAGTAGCGGTTAAAACACGCTCAAAATGCCGCATTATAGGTGAGTCGTATCGGCCCGCTACGTAGCCAGGATGGGGTTGGAGCTGGCCCGCACTCTATATTATATATTATATTCTATTTATGAATTACTTTAGTCAACAAAATTCAGAATCAAAATAAAATATCACATAAACTAATTAAAAAACGAAAAGTAAACTTCAGTGAAAAAAAACTCTGTGCAAGAGGCACCTAGTACCGTACGAACTACATTTCGAACCCAATCTAAGTGTGGCCTAGGGGTAAGTGTGGCCGATGGCCTATTGACACATTGATTAGTATTTCTTGCGAGTTCATACATTGGTTCATAAATGCTACTTGCGGAAGTAGTAGTTAGTGCAACTGTATGAATATGAACTCGCAATAAACACTAATCAATATGTAAGCAGGTCCAATGTGATGGCCAGGCACACTTACTTTTTTTTGAAATTTCTGATTGGATTCTTGAAAGTAAAACCATGAAAAGGGGACAACACCTTTTCCATACAAAATAGTGCTCATTTTCCTCTTTGCATTGATAATTTGATGTAAGTATATTGACCATAGCTTTGTTTGAAATTTTTAGATTTTTTAATCATAATATAGAGCCTGTGGTAACGCAGGCTGGATTCTTTCGCCCATTACTCGTCGAGTTATAATCGACTTCCATACTCACGTGCGGAGCCTTTGTTACAAGTTTTTATAGCAACTCTCATTTAATGCGGATTATATTTACATAAGTACGAACTTTGTTCCGTGCAATTTCTGCTCTTATTCCTTGAGCTATAATCGTTTTACACCTGCGGGCCTAGCCAACATGACAACCGGCGTACATTGACAACAACTATTTTCATTAGTTATTAAGGATGATTCACGCTAGATCGGGCCGTGTCCGGAGCGGAGCTTCCGGCGCTTACTTTTCTATGACATGATAGGCGATAACGTGATGCTTTCCATAGAAAACGATGCGCCGGAAGCTCCGGCCCGGACACGGCCCGGTCTAACATGAGTCATCCTTTAGTTTCGATTCGCATTTTGTATTAACAATTGTCATATTGGCTGGGCCTTCTGAAAGTTATAATTTAAGATCGATATTACCTTTTAAAAGAATTTGTAGGGAATGAAAAGGAGAAAATGAAGGTTTGTAACCTTAAAAAAACTGCATTGATTTAGTTTTTCATTTAATAAATAGATATATGCTGTTATACAGTTTTAAGTTTTAACCGCTTCGCCGCGCTGAAAAAATCTGAAACAATTAAAAATATGTGTTATAAAAGCAATATTATTAAATGCCTAAATTGTAAATTACGTAAATACATTTTCAATTGATTATTTGTAATAATAGACGGAAATAAAAAGCCGAAAAAAAGCGAAGTCCCGAAAATGCGGCTGTCTGTAGCTTGTTAAGTAAAATTTTCCTTAAACGAAACACGCAGGCCAATAAAAATGCACGATATCTTCCTAAATTACACCATTAAGTGAACGTTCGAATTAGCCCGATGGTTAGTGACAGTTTACATAACCAGACGATATATGTTTATCCCTTTATATAAACTCACTAACCTGCTCTACCCTATTATTCCTACGCCACCTTTATAAAAAGACCGAATTTTCATTAAGTTCGCGCGCTGATTAAAGCCAGCGACGATTTGCATAGAAATGAAAATTTACCTGGACCGCCGCTAGTGGACCTGAGTGGAATGCCTTCTACTATTTCAAAGTTCCAATTTTGAACGGTTAAGCGTTTCGTTCGGCATTTGTTTTCAAAGATGGCCGCCGTTAGCCGTTAATCGGTAGGAAGCGTTTAGTTATTGCTTTATAAAGCAGTAGCTTGTTTATTTATTGCAAAGAGCTTTTTATCTTGATAATTTTAAACTGAAATTGATAATGATGATGGTCGTGTGATAATAATTATTAACAAGTCAAATTTCAACGTAACAGGAAGTAATAGGTAAATTATTACGGATGTCAGTATTGTCAGTCAGCGAATGAAGTCGCTTCAAAATAGGTTTTAATACTGAATATGTCTTTATACTTATGAGATTATTGGTAAATTTTCTTCAGGAAAACTTAATTTAGTTAGGCCGCTCGTAGTTTGACAAAGCAATCAATTACAGTATTATGTTTAACGAAGAAATTGAATTACAATTTAAAAATCAATACTTCCCACATATATTGGGTTAGATGCTATTTTAGTAAGTAATATCAATAATAGGTACCTATATGACCAGAGGACACTTTCGGTAATCATTATTGATAATATAATAGTAAGTAATGTAAGTACACAAAACGTAACTGTCAGTCAAAATTGACACTTTTAGAATTGTGGCCTTGATTATACAAGCTTTTAAGTAACTTTCATATTCAAATACATACTTGGTGTGTCGATGTTAATTAATACTTGTTATTTGATAGTTCATAACTGATGCATTTAAACAACAACTTTGAGATACGCTGCGAAGGCAATTTTTAGGGTTCCGTAACTAGAAAAGGAAAAACCGAACCCTTATAGGATCACTCGTGCGTCTGTCTGTCCGTCTGTCACAGCCTATTTGCTCCAAAACTACTAGACCAATTAAGTTGAAATTTGGTACACATATGGAAGTCTGTGACCCAAAGACGGACATGTAATAAAAACAAATGAATTTTAAGCATAGGGGGCTCTTATAGGGGGAATATGAGAAAATTAAAAAACCGGGCAAGTGCGAGTCGGACTCGCGCACGAAGGGTTCCGTACCATAATGCAAAAAAAAAACAAAAAAAAGCAAAAAAAAAAACGGTCACCCATCCAAATACTGATCACTCCCGACGTTGCTTAACTTTGGTCAAAAATCACGTTTGTTGTATGAGAGCCCCATTTAAATCTTAATTTTATTCTGTTTTTAGTATTTGTTGTTATAGCGGCAACAGAAATACATCATCTGTGAAAATTTCAACTGTCTAGCTATCACGGTTCGTGAGATACAGCCTGGTGACAGACGGACGGACGGACGGACGGATGGACGGACGGACGGACGGACGGACGGACAGCGAAGTCTTAGTAATAGGGTCCCGTTTTACCCTTTGGGTACGGAACCCTAAAAACAAAGTTTTGTAAACCATATCGTGTTACATATTAAATGAAAGGGTTTATTTTAGGGATCTCAAATATATTTTTTTTATAATTTTAAATGAAATAGTTTAGAAGTTATTTAAGATAATAGGCAAAAATGACCATACCCCCCCCCCCCCTTAATTCCGATACTACCGGGTCTAAAATTTTGAAAAAAATACACATAGTAGTTCTTTACCTCTAGATGACAGGAAAACCTATTAGAAATCTAGAGTCAAGCGTGAGTCGGACTTGAGAAAAAAAACGCGGTTGGGCTGTTTTAGGGACACAGCCGTAATGGTTTACGTGAAATTCAGTGTGGACAGCTTTTGCGAAGGCCGAAGGCCAAGCTACGCGTAGGGCCGAAGGCCCAAAGCATCCCCCAGTAGCTTTTTGAAACGCACGGCCGAAGGCCGAGTTGCGGGAGGTTAGTGTTCAAACACAGAACAATTATAGTACAAGTGTCTGAATGCGAAGGTCGAAGGCCCGGAGCCTCCGACATGTGCATGCTTCCTGCAAAGGAGATCGTCGATTTTGGTCTATCTTTTGTTAAGCGATTGGGCCCGATACCTATAGATTACTGGAAAAACGTATAAGAAGTCTGCAATTATTAAGCATGAGCCGGACTTAAGAATTGCGGATAAGCTCTATCAGGGCCACAACCGCAATTGATTTACGTGAAACGTGGTGTGGACAGCTAGTGCGAAGGTCGAAGGCCGAGCTCTGCGTTGGGCCGAAAGCCTGAAGTATCCAAGAGAGGTGCGCCTCCACGCAAGGTCGAAGGATGAGCTTTAGGAGGTTAGTGCTCAAACAGAACAAATAATTGGTTTAAGTACGAGTAGCTAAATGAGAAGGCTGAACTACCAGAGGGTCTACCGCGAACACCGAAGTTCGCAAATTGCGGGGATTTCTCTTTTACTCCAATGAAACCGTAATTAGAGTGACAGAGTGAGATGCCAGCAATTTGCGAACTTCGAACAAAATTAAAGATAGCCAGCCGTGTGTGGAAAAATTTAATGAACAATTGAATGTACTTATGAACTTTGCTTTGCTCGCTCGTTCGAAAATGTGTGCGGTACGGAACCCTTGGGACGCGAGTTCGACTCGCACTTGACCGGTTTTTTTAAAATTTATTTTAGATTTAATTTAGCCCAATTTTAGTTTTATTTCCATACTAGGTCTAAACGTTCTAATGTTATTCATTATACCGGTAACCACGCCTGTAACGGTAATATATTTATGCCGTATAAATTTATAAAATAAATTATATTAATTATATAGTTAGCCCTTTATAGGGCAAGCTTAGATATTATTTGTCAAAAATCACCATCCTATATAACATCAAATTTTAGTATTTTTTTCTTCTGCATAATTTTTAGGACTTTAAGGAGGCGCTGAGGCTTGAATAGTGTATTTTTTTTGATCTGGTCCGTTAAAGGTTTACTACTTAAAGTAAAAATATGTTTAGAAACGACTTTTGATATAAGTAGTATTATAATATCTATAATACTATAATTGATATCAAAAATATTAACTAATACAATTTATAATACGAGGGTGGTCTCTGCCAGACTATGCTTAGAACAAAATAATTATCTAAATTTTGTTTTATATTAAATAGTGAATATTTCTTATAGTTTTCAGTCCGTACAAAGCTGCCGCCATCTACAGACAAAACCCGTAAAACTCCACATTCAAACTGCCATTAAAAACGGCGCACGATCAAAATTTTACACCTCAGTCGGGAATTATATCAAAAGTTCCGCAAGAAACGATAAGGTATTTGGCAGAATTAAAATAACACTTCGCCGAGAAAAGTGGTTCCACCCCATCCCCCTGGGGGGAGGGGTGAGCAAGATGGCTTCTTTTAAATGGGGTGGACGGGAGCTAGCCCCTCAAGAATAAAAGTATGCCGTACCTTCCGTAGATATCGTGGGGGGGATAAGATTTCGCGCGCTTTTGTGAGTTCGATTGCGCTCCGAATTTAAATTGAGTTTTGAATTTCGTCTTCCAATTGGAATAGGCTTTTGTTCGTTGTTGGGATATAATGGTGTTTTTATTTTTGTGGTTGATGGAATTGGCTGTAATGTTGCATTCGAACGATCATTATAAAATAAATGATGCAGTAGTTTATGTTTTCGGTAGAGCATTAAACGGCGTAGTAATACATTAATAATATAACCATCAGTAACTAGTATTTGTCTCCATTTCAGCTTGGAGAAAAATGATTTCGTATACTGGTATGTTCTCCTCTATAGGTCGCATTTTTAACCGATTCTCATGAGATTTTTTTGAGCAGAATCAAAATGATTATAATATAGTTTATATTCAAAATCATATATTATTCATATAGGTTTGTTCGAAATCATTTTTCTCTTGTACATTTCGTTTTTTTGTACATTCCGTTTTTTTTTACTTGGCGAGGTCTACAACAGCTCCCAGAGCCACTAGTTTTAAAAAGGATATGTTAACTGTTTTTACGCGGTATAAGAGAAATGAAACAGTGAATTAGACTGGGAACTAATCGAGATATCTTTGCATTTAAAATAATTATTACTTTAAGCAGCAACTATGTATAACTGAAAATAAAATAGTTTTATCGTTTGCCTAAATAAGAACCTATGAAACTTAGATCACAAAAGTTTCAGATGACATTTAGTAAAATATCGCAAACATAAATTATAAATAGCGACATGTAGAAGCCTTCAAGCTAAAACCAGCCATATATACACACATTAAAGTGCGTAATCGCATGTACGCGTATGAAGGTCCTTCACCTCCATGTGTGTTTTGATTTGAAGAATTTGGGTCAACGGTTCGGTCGGGTCGTGTTTAAGATGTTGAGGGAAAAAGTACTTAGGGAATAATGATATGGGTAACTAATGATATCAATGGAGACACAAAACAAAAACTGTACCTAAACGTTTATGTACAGTCGACGTCGAATATGTTTCCATTTTCGCCTTATTAGCTATTTTATATTCATAGTTTGGTACACCTACACGAAATCATTTTCGCATCAAAAACCCCGGGGTATGATTATTACAAAGGAATGTGAAAAAATGTTAACGTATCTTTGACGTCGACTGTAAAATTCTTTGTTGGGTGGAAATGGTGGCTAGAATTCAAACATAGTAAAATATTATTTTCGCATTATTTAACTTAATTTAACAAGTTAATTTAGAGCTATATCAAACATAAATAATCTTAGAATACGTACGTAACACACCTATTTAATTATCATACAGTAAATAAAGAATCTATAGAATACATTTTGTAATACAATACAATGAATATCCCACACTGCGAAAATATAGCCTGCGTTGAGTCAATTTGTTTACCACTTTCGTTTACGAATGTGCTACACTACAGCTTAAAAAAATTATATAAGTAAATATGTCTATGTCGCAGTCGGATCGTATAATCCGCCGTATTACATTACGGCTAGCCGTTTTCAAAAACAGGGGCGTTTTGAAATGCGGCGGTTTAACGATTAGCCGGATTGAATGCGGCTGAATGAGAATCCGCCGGAATGTATTCGGCGCCATACGTTCTTCAACACGGCTAGCCGTAATGTAATACAGCGAGTCATTAGCCGCCGCTTTGACAGTTTTTAGTTCCCATTTTTAACACCTGTGGCGCTGTCTGACAAACGCTGGGGTGTCCATCAAATCTGGAGTTCGTCGGACTGTTTCTTTTCAAAAAACATTTCCTTCGCAACTTAACTAGACGGAGCCCCGCTTCGCGGGGCTCCTATTTCTGAGCGGTTTGCCCTTCGGGCATCTGAAGCTACCTAACGAACCTAACCTACCTACCTATTGATTTAGTGAGACGTCCGTGAAAACATTACACTTTGAGGAAAAAAGCGTAGGTAGGTAAGTAGGTTAGGTTCGTTAGGTAGCTTCAGATGCCCGAAGGGCAAACCGCCCAGAAATAGGAGCCCCGCTTGCGGGGCTCCGTCTATTTAAGTTGTGAAGGAAATGTTTTGGAAAAGAAACACGTGTAGTGCGGTGGGACCATGGTAAAAATAAATTAAATTGCAAACATTGTCAAACTCCGGTTACGTAGGCGACCGAAAGAACTGGTCACTCTACAATCTAAAATAGTAGTACGATGCGGCAAAACGTAGGCCGCCTTATTGAAGAACGTATCGCAATGACAATCCGGCTAATCGTCGAACCGCCGCATTTCAAAACGCCCCTGTTTTTGAAAACGGCTAGCCGTAATGTAATACGGCGGATTATACGATCTGACTACGACATCTATATGTACTCGATAACCTTTATAATTCATTTTAAAAATATTTTTCTTTGACTGCGAGCTTTAATTTAGTTTAAACGCAGTTTTATTTATGTAATTAATCTTAATAATTTTTTTAGGTTGGTAGTTGTATTTATTGTTAATTTAGTTTTATTTTAGTTATTCTTGTTTCATATTACGTGTCTTGTAAAAATAAAGTCAATTTACTCATATTGTATAGTTCGTTCGTTTTTTTAGCATTAGAAAGAACTTCGCAGAAGTAAGCTTGTGGTTCCAAATCCGGCACTTTCAGCGGTAATAATTTGAAGTATATTATATGTATTGACCATGCTACATTAGATAATTCAATAATTATTAACAATTAAAGAGCCTGATAAAAACTGCACGCTTGCTTCTGTGGAGTTCTTTCTAATGCTAAAAAAAACGAACTACAGGTATTTTAATTTTAATCATTTCAATTATACCTAACGAAGCCTGCATTGCGGATTATAAAGTTTTTTTGTGTGTTTTCAAAAAAAGAGTCCTAAACAATCACAATAGCCGATTTCCCAAAAATTGCCCTGCCACCATTCTAATCTAAAAACTAAATTATTTCTTAACTCACCATTGTACTCAAAGAAGGGTTGCATTAAAAACCATCCCCGGCAACCGAAAGCATAATTAATCGGCCCTCCTTAATTGAAACCCCCTTCTGAGAAAAACTTCCCTTTCTTATTTTTCCCTCCCTCGCGGAGACTATAAATCCTTGCTGGAGACAGTGGGGAGATACCTTTACAATCATTTACAGTTACTAAACGGCCAGCCACCTTAACCACAACTTTGTGAACTTAGACATAAAGGCGATAATCGTATTTGGATGTAAAAGTAACGGTAAATGTAAGTTGGTGATGGCTAAACAAGAAAAACCGTCCGCGATTCGTCATTCGAATTCCGCGGGCGAGTTCCATTTTGGACGGCTGGAGTTTTGAATTTTAAATCGATTTTTTTTGTCAAAAAGTATATAAATGTATCTTATATAAAAATATATTGTAATTCATCTAACTCATGAGTTATCATCCTTTTTATCCTTTTTTTTTAAATAAGTAAGCTACATATAAATGTTAAAATAAAATATAACAGGGCATAAAAATATGCAAGATGCAAGACAGAGGTAAATCCCTTTATCCGATATAAAAAATGAAATAAATGTATAAACATATACCGAAGTGTTTTATATGTAAGTACTCCTACTTACATATTACATACATTTTTGAAAAAAAAAGAAGGATCATCATTATTGATCTATGTATTATATTAGGTACCGTAAAACCCCTGAACTACTTATAGTCCAATACTACAAGTATGGTCCACAGTTCAATACGTAATTCAGCATGAATAGTAATCAATGGTGTGTTGGTTTATTCTCCCATTCATGAAAATGTTTTACCTTAGAAATGTAACCATCTAAAAACTAAATTATATCTTAACTTACCGTTGTGCTCAAAGAAGGGTTGCATTAAAAACCATCCCCGACAACCGAAAGCATTTTGAAAATAAAATATAACCACACCTAAACGAAGGTATTCCAGTTAGTTTTGTACTATAGTTTGGTGGTTTACGGTACTGGTTGTCTATGAAACAATATTTCTCCCCGTGCCTATTCCTAGATACATCAAAATGACGCAAAAAAGTAATAACATTACAATTTTCTCCGCCGCTTCCTTGATTTAAGAAGGGTAACTTTTTAGGGGACTCAATACCCCCATCAAGGGTCGCCATCCACCGTAACGTGAGCCCCGTCCACCCGCACTTTTACCCGCAGCTTCTTAAAGATGGGCGCCCAAAAAACGCTGGTTCCTTTTAGGGGGGAAGGGGAAAAGAAGGAATAAATGAAGGCCCCTGTTTTAAATTGCTAAGACGAGGGGGTTGTGTTGTTCTTTAATTTTGTTTAGGTATTACGTTTTTACGTGTGTGCGGACGGGGGCGGCGAAATTAATATTTCCCTCCATTTGACGTCTACGGTTACGGCGGCTATTTGCGGCGGTCTTGGTCCAACGATTAAATGTATTGTCTTCGGTATGTTTTGGTTGCTTAAAGTAAATTAACATGATAAGTTTTATTTAGTTGTAAAGGAAAATGTTGTGTGTGGTGTATTTTGTTTGCTTTGAGTATCGTAATTTGTAAGATGAGTAAGTATAATTACTTCGTTGTTAAGGTACGCTGGATGTAGACATTTGTAGAATGTTTTGTTGTTTTTGAAGAAATGTGTGCGAAACCATAAACGTCGGTGGACTCATTGCAATGAGGCAGTCTAGAGTTCATACAATAAGTGTTTCAGGAAATCCAAACTGTCAACCACGAAATAAGTGAAATGCCAATACGTTGTAACCTATAGCAGTTAGGTAGTAAGGTAGTAGATGAGTACGCGCCATAGTAAGTATTTTTAAAACTATTGATGTGGCAGATCTTTTATCGAGTTCTTGCAACCGATACTATTTTAGCTCATTATTATACCAATAAATATAACCGATAATAATTAACTTTAATAGAAAGTATTTTGGTGTTTATCGAAAAAACTACATTATATATTTGTCGTGAAACTTAAAGATAACAAACGCAGATACAGTTGCTGGTGCTGTCACATGCTTTAGGTACTTTTTTTTCTATAGTGGAATAGAATAGTTTAATAGAATGGGCATTATAGGTAGATTAAATTTTTTTTAAAGTCTAGATCTTTTTCTAGTCAAAGGAATGAACAAATGAACATCCCTAATTACAGAAAAAGGAACAACGTTTTTGTTAGCGCCATGTATTTTATAAAAATATAAACAATTTTGCTTCTTTCGCGTCCGCCCCATATCGGCTGTTAACACATGTCATGTTTCTACCTAAGTCTTAACAAGCTACTTTAACCTGTGGTTAGGCAATGACATTTGACAGTTAGTTGATATCTTGTTATGTTATGTAAATCTGGTGACAGAGCTTTCAATATGTTTATGTTCTTTTTACGACACGTTTCTTCGCTTGTACCAAAACTCAATGCAAAATTTACACAAACAAAACAATTAAAACCGAAGCTATAGTATGTCAAAGGACTGTCTCATTTCAAACATAGACGGGTCAAACAGATCACTGTGTTATGTCTTTCCTGTAGACATACACAAGAGTTAAGGGCTATAAAGGTTAATTTTCTTATTTAACCCTTATCCACGTGAAAAGGTCCTCCTTTTATTTAGAGAACTATGATAAAATCATTGCTTACATGCCCACAAGCTGTTAACTATTGCCCACAGGAGAGAAAAATGTGCTGTTCGCGATAACACGCTAGTTTTCTCTCCTGTGGGCAATAGTTAACAGCTTGTGGGCATGTGAGTAATGATTTTATCATAGTTCTTTAAATAAAAGGAGGACCTTTTCACGTGGATAAGGGTTAAATAAGAAAATTAACCTTTATAGCCCTTAACTCTTGTGTATGTCTACAGGAAAGACATAACACTGTGATCTGTTTGACCCAGACAGAGAGAATCATACTAAGTATATTTGTCTTACACTAGTACTAGCGCCAAAAGGATGAGTATAGTTTTTTTGTTCTTATTTACTGACAAATTTGGTTTGATAAACTATAGTTTTTTTTTTCTACGACTCGACTACTGGAGCAACTACAATATCACCAAATCAATACTTTGTCAAGCAGACATTTTTAAAAGCACCCTTTCTTACCCTTCCAAGTACCTCCCCTTGCACATAACGAAATATAAAGAGGGTGAAAAATCCCCGCCATTACATTAAAAGATATAATTAAGGAACCCTCCCTGAGGGAAATGCGCCTTCTTTTGACATTTTAAAGGGGCTTTCTTAAGCCCTCAGCACGGTTGCATTGATAGAATTGGCGATGGAGGTATCAAATATTTATGTTTTTGTAGTTTTAGTAAGGAAATGTTCTGTTACTAGAATATGTATTCTTGTCATACTCAGATTTCACAGAAAATTATAACATATTATTATATTAGGTATGTTATATAATTCTGTTTGTTTATTAAATATTATATTGGAACACATTTATGTCTTTACATTGCAAAGAAAAAACAGTATTAGAATTATCGGTAGGTACTATACAACCAAGATTTTTTAGATTAATTTTAGTTTTAATTTAGTTTTATTTCTGAATTTAGTTATAATATTATTGATTGTACCGTAATTTAACTTATGTCGTATTAAAAATAATCAGTTTCTTTATTTGATTCTATTTTTTTATCCAATGAAAACATTCTTATGACAACAATGCATAACAAAATGAGTTACATAAGTAATTAATTCTGAGAACGAAATATATGGAGTCGGTTAAATAAAATTTTTAGCTTATAAATAAAGATGAAGTACCTAATGTAAGATGTGCAAGACAAGTATTAACCGTCTAACCCTCCCTTTGGTATTCACGAAGACATTTTATGATTTTATTTTATAATAACAGTTGGTATTAGAAAGTCATTTCTATATTTTCAAAGGTGCTAGTAGCATCGCTTAGAAGGAATATCAGCTATAATTGCCGCTGCGCAACTTTTCTGCGCTTCACGGCCATTACGAGCGTAATTATGTATACACGAAGCTGTGTGTGTTAGTGTAGGTATTATTTAGTTTTGTAGCAGTTTTATTTATTAACTTAGACCATTCAGCGAGCCTTATGTTATAAAAAAATACAAAATATGATTAATCCAACAAAAACTAGAGTAGCCGAATTCGAACTTCAAGATATTCACAAGAGACGACACGTACTAGATCCATTCTAGATACGTTATAGTTTAGATTTCAACTAGTCTTTTGCAGCGCAATTCGGGCAACCAGTGTCACTTTTACGTCAGATAGTGTCAGATATCTATTAGATGTGAATTGGATCTCTTAAGTCATATCTTGTGGAAATCGTTCAAGAGTATCTCCAGAATCGCATAAATGTCAAATTTGACAGGTTAGATCTTAAACATATCGTTATCGTATCTTGGTGACGTCTAAAAGATATCTAGTAGATGTCTATCTATTTCAAAATCCGAATCGGGCCCTAAGTAAGGAATTAGCAAAAATTTTATAAATTTAATCGTATTTCATGTAGGGTGTAATAAAAACGTGTTCGATTTATCGAGTTTATCATTTGATAAAGAGCAGTATGGAAAAAATCAAATTACAAATAATAAATACAAAACAGCGTAGGTACCTACCTACATAAAACCCGCAAAGGTATAAAACATGTATTAATTTACATTCACCGTCCGAAAAGAAAATTAATAAATTCACGACTCCAACCTCCGTCAAAAACCGTTTGTCTTTTAAAATTGGAACGTCCCCGTCGTCAACGGGCTCCGGTAAAAAACCGGTAAAAACGAGAAAAAGGAGGAAATACCGGTATTATCCTTGTTAATTCCCGGGTAATTTAATTCTCGCCTAATTCTATTTGCCGAGGAGCGGGGAGTGATAATTGGGGACAGTTTTTTGCGAAAAAAAGGGCTTTTTTAACACGTTAAGTGTTTCCTTTTTTAAGGCGTGGGAATTTAGGATGAGGATAAAGGAGTTTTTTATTAAGGGGCTTAGATGGAATGTTTGGATAACGTAAGTACATTCGTTTAGACATGATCTTTTTTATAAACTCAAACATTGTACTCGTACTTACATGCAAGATTTTATCTCGGGCGACTACTAACTACCTACTACTTAAAATAGCCTACACTCCAATAGGTTGCGTTGATGCGTTGTTCTGTTATGGTGCTAGTAGGAGCACCATAATGGTTTACTTTCAGTCTCGGACTTGTAAAATAATTCGGTATTACCAAATAATTAACTATATTAGTTAGGCTATTGGTATCGAAGTTTCAGAACTATACAGAATAGATAAATCGGAAACTGAAATTACTTCGGTAGTTATAGTCTGTCCGCTTTTTTAAGATCAAGTGCGCCATAGTAAATTTATACTTACCGTGATATGAGTTTTAAGGTCGGCAACGCGTATATGATATATCCGGAAGCTATATAGGGCTAGATAGCTAGCTAGATAGCTAGATAGCGTCTATAGGCTATGAACGCCGCTTACTAGGCCAGCTGTAAGCTTTTTACCACCGATACAAAAAGTAAAACTTAGAAAATATCTTGTGAAAAACAAAGATTTTTGCAAAATACGTTGAAATCTAAATTTTAATTTAGATTTGAAAAATATTTAACCTTTAAAATTAAACTCGATCCCAAAAAAGCACAACACTCACGTAACACCACTATCGCCAAACTGACCATATTCTAATAATAACCCTTTCGCTGCCGGTCACCCATTGTCCGAACCGGTCAAGCTGGTTGACCCTTCCTTAACCCTGCAGCTGCTGGCTACCGGTTTTGGACAAAACGGTATTGTGCAATTTTAGTTTTAGATCCGGAATTAGGATACAATATAAGTTTGGAAGTATTTTAACTCTGCTGTGGTGTGCTGGTGTGGCGTTGGACGGTGGAGGTGTATTTTTTAATTTTCATAAATTTTAATTAAGATTTCAAATATCTCGAAATTTTAATTTTGTAGGAAAGTATATTTTATGTTTATATATTATGTACTATTTAATTTAGAACGGTTTTATGCCATACCTAATAACAATTTACGAGACATTTAGATAAAAACTAGCAACCCTTCCCGGCTTCGCACTGGTTAACAAAGTATACACCTAAACCTCCCTCAAGAATCTCTCTATTGATAGGTGAAAACCGCACGAAAATTCGTTCAGTAGTTTTTGAGTTACGCGACGGGGGACTTTGTTTTATAAGGTGTAGTGATATGATCGAGTTTCTTGAAATCTACTTAAAATTACTTCAAGGATAATTGTTACGTGCGTCATTCCTGACTTTTGAATGGCGTTAATATACTGTTTGATACTCTTATTGTGTGATGGATTTTAAATCCGGAACTATTTTTTACTAGTGACAGGCAGATGGTCAGTCGAGGTTATTTTATTTTCTTTATTATTTTTAGTTATTTATGTGACCAGTGATTTGCAGAACTTTTGTCTATTGTCAGAGATATATTGTGAGTATTGTGACCATGCCATTTCCAGTCCAAAACACTCCAAAGGGCATGGTGCGATTAAAACTATTAATAGTTCGACACGTATTACAGTAATCAATCAGTTGCTCAGTACGATAGATATATATCTTGTGATTGATTAAATAATCTATTTATTTATTTAAACTTTTTTACACAAAATAAAAATAATATACAAATGGCAGACTTAATACCTAATAGCATTTTCTACCGGTCCACCACAATGTGTAAAATATTTAATTACACAAACGGGTCTACCGCGATATAATTTCATTGTTTTTACCTTTAATTCCGACGTTTCAGCTGAGTTGCACCAGCTGTGGTCACGGAAAGACTGACGTCCCAACAAATGTCAACGGAGATATTAATAAAACACCACTAAACTACCCGAAATTAGTTTATAAAAATGTTCGGGGTAGACAAAGAAATTGCAGCTACCCCGCGCGTTATATCGCGGTAGACCCGTTTGTGTAATTAAATATGTGTACAAAACGCGAGAGTTAAAATGTGTAAAATGTCAAAAATTGATATAATGTGAAGTTATTTCATGTACCTTTTTCTAGTTTGTTGGAATAACTATGCAAATCTCTAACTAAAGTGTTTTAACTACAATTCCGCGCCAATTGCGAACAATCCAAGTTCCAAAACCATGCACGGTAGCGCCTCCACGTCCAGCCGGACTTCATTCGTGAAGACCACGGCGTGGTAGGCAGACCAGCATAACTTGAGCCATAGTTTCATACATATGAATACATACGAATGACGATCATAATATAAATTCATGTAGATTAGTCTAGCATAATTTATAATGTAATTTAATATTATGAGAATGTATATCTAAATCTAAATGTATATCTAAATATAAGTACTTAAGCTATAAAATAATGTCAATTTTGAATTTTACTGGAAAAAAAAATTCAGTTTAGCCCTAATATTATTTACACGTCATCAATATAGGTAGTTTCTTAGTATTTTACAGACGCAAATTGTAACCAAGCAAAACTGGAACTGGAGAGACTCCGGGGGAAAACCAGAAGACTCTTCAACAGGGCCATGAACACAACGGCTGAGGTGGACTGGGATAACTACTACGAAGCCAAGGCCAGGTACAAAAAGAGATTGCGGTACTGGAGATCCCTGTCATGGAGGAACTTCTGCAGCAGCATTGAAACACTTGACCACGCCAACCGGGTAAGGAAAACCTTAGCGCACAAGCCCACATCACAATTGGGCTCACTGCGTAAACCCGATGGCACATACACATCTAGCCCTGCAGAGACCCAACGCCTTCTCCTGGTAACTCACTTTCCAGGATGCGTAAGTCTCGCCGATGCAGATCAGCAGGACGAGGAATACAGTACAACGGACAACAACTGGCAAATGGCGCACAGAGTCGTCACCGCTGAGAAACTCAGGTGGGCCATAGACAGCTTCCATCCCTTCAAGGCGGCTGGTCCGGATGGGATCTTCCCCGCTCTCCTACAGTGGGGTCTAGGACTCATCCAGGAAACCCTGACCGACATCATGGCAGCCTGCCTAGCCTGGGGGTACGTGCCCAGGAGATGGAGAGATGTAAATGTGGTATTCATACCTAAACCAGGTAAGAACGACTACACAGCTGCCAAATCCTTTAGGCCCATCAGTCTCACATCATTCCTGCTGAAGACCTTGGAAAAACTGTGCGACAGGGACCTGAGGGACCGAGCGCTAAAGAACATACCGATGCACAACAACCAGCACGCGTACAGCTCAGGTAAATCTACGGAGTCGGCTCTACACATGGTTGTAAGCCGCATTGAGAGGGCCATCCACGGCAAAGAAATGTGCCTCGGCACTTTCATTGACATAGAGGGCGCTTTTGACAAGACTCACTTTTCCAGTATAGGGAACGCCTTGGAAAGCCACGGCGCTGAACCCGGACTAGTAAAGTGGATCATGAACATGCTAAATCAAAGGACAATAAGGTATGTAGGTGAACCGCAGGCCGTAGCGGCGGTGCGAGGATGCCCTCAAGGGGGAGTTCTGTCACCTCTGTTGTGGAACCTAGTAGTCAACAACCTCATAACCAAACTGAACGAGGAACACTTCTACACAATAGGCTACGCTGATGATCTGGCAATATTAATATCGGGTAAATTTGCCAGTACAGTATGCGACCTCACCCAGGCAGCTCTTCGGATCGTAGAACGCTGGTGTAGAGATTTTGACCTATCAGTTAACCCCACCAAAACAGAAATGGTAATGTTCACCAATAAAAGGGCACTTGGCAACTTTACCAGACCAACACTTTTCCAGACTGAGCTACAGCTGACCGATGAAGTTAAGTACTTAGGGCTAACGCTCGACAGTAAACTCAACTGGAACAATCACATCAACAAACGCATAGACAAGGCGGGAGTAGTCTTCTGGCAGTGCAGAAGGATGATTGGTAGGAGGTGGGGACTCAACCCGAAAATTACCCTTTGGCTCTATAAGACTATAATCCGCCCCCTACTCTGTTACGGTGCTCTGGTTTGGTGGCCAAGAACAAACCTAGGCAACGTACGAGACAAGCTACAAAGACTCCAGAGGCTCGCATGCTCGGCCACCACTGGCTGCACGAGGTCCACTCCGACTGCAGCCATGGAGGTCATGCTAAACCTTTCACCGCTGCACCGACACATACAACAAGAGGCCAGTCTCTCAGCGGTAAGGTTACGAACCCTCAATATATGGTCTAACACCACAGGAGCTCTTCACACAGCATGCCTGGAAAAAGTATACAGCGAATTTCCAGTGCTCATGGCGGGCACGGATCGAATTCACAAACAAGCCATCTTTGACAAAAGGTACAAAATACAATTATTTGAGGACGACAACTACGAAGGACTCAATCCCCGGGAGCTGAGAATCTTCACTGATGGGTCCAAAACAGACAGCGGATCAGGCTCTGGAACCTTTTCAGAAGACCTGAACATGTCAATCACCACTCCGCTAGGAGCCCATAACTCGGTATTCCAGGCTGAGTGCATGGGCATCATTAACGCGGCGGCTGCCATCACTGCAAGGAAGGTAGTAGGATCCTCCATCCGCATACTCTCCGACAGTAGAGCAGTCTTAATGGCCCTAAAAAGCCATATAGTCACATCCAAACTTATACACGAATGCCACGAACGACTAATGGAGGTATGTCAGAACAATAAGATCACCTTACAATGGATCAAAGGACACAGTGGATCCCGAGGTAACGACGCCGCGGACGAGCTCGCCAGACAAGGATCGGGTGCGGGGGCGATTGGCCCGGAACCGATCCTCCCGATACCGTTTAGTAAGGTACGCTCAATGCTGCTGGCACGTACAGGGAAACTACACACAGAACACTGGCTAAACCAAACTGGATGCAGACAGGCCAAGCAAGCCATGCCGAGCATGAACGGTAAGCTCACAAGGGCGCTCCTTCAACTAGGAAAGGTTCGACTGAGTATGGTAACCAGTGTCATAACAGGTCATGGACTTTTTAACAAACATCTTTTTATAACAGGTGTCACAGACAGTCCCCTATGCCGTGGATGCATGGAGGAAGAAGAAACAGCCTCTCACGTGGTGTTGGAATGCAGCGGATTGGCCCCATACAGGGCAAAACATCTCGGATCCCCGAGTGACCTCCCCGAGGTCCTACTCAACATCAAAGGTCTGATAGGATTCCTCGAGGAGCTGGGCTGGCAAGACTAGTCCACCCCCCTATCACGCAAAATAGGCGCAAGACGTCGAGTTGCGGAAAATCGCCCGAACTACAATACAATACAACCAAGCAAAAAGTCAGAAATGAGAATCGATGTTGTTTTCTTAACTCCACATTTGAAGCTAAAATGTAAACTGATTTATTTTTATTTTTAAATATTTGATGGCAGCAGGCGACGTCGAATAGATCGCCACATACTTGTTGGATTTATGGAAAATCAATCAATCAATCAAAGCAGTTATTTTATCTGTTTAAATAATCATTATTATTGAAATATGTAATAGAAATTTGATGGTAGTAGGTACCTCAAGGTATAATTGTAAGATTTTTGTTTCCAAAACGTTGAGGTTTGACAAAATCTTTATTTAAAATCACAATAACAAAACTTATAAACTATTATTAAAATAAAGTATACACTTAATAAATTAAAACTAATAAAATAACTATAATTCTATTTTATTTAGTATTAGTTTTTAGTTTTAATTTAGTTTTATTTTATTAATAAGTTAGTTTATTTTTCTTTGTATCTAATGTATCTACCAGAAATAAAAAATATAAAATAAAATAAATTGAAGTTTTGTATTTTTCATTATGTTTTGTTCTAATATTTAGTTTATTGTGATCTAAGATAATGCGTAGTATTCATTTCCAAGTATAGAGGTCTATGTAAAATAGAGGCAGTTGACAGCCGAATTGCGAATGGTTGTGGAAGGAACCGGAAACGGGGCGGCACGCGAGCGGGAAGAATTCGCGAAAACACACCGCGAGATATGTGGCACACCCGCAGGTGTGTGGGGCTCCTCTACAAGCTTTTACTGGCTTTCTAGTTCCATTTTCCTAGTTCCAGGGAAGAGAGGGAGGGGACAGGGCTAGAGGAAGATCGCCAATGAGATGGACCGACCAAATCAAAACCACAGTAAGCGAATGCTCACGGAAAGCAGCTCTACGGGAGGAATGGCGACGTGTCGTTAAACGAGTCGCTCAAAAGTCTACATAATGGCCACGACCACTCTGTCAAGAGTGTAACGAAGAAGAAGAAGAAGAAGTTCCATTTTACGAGATTTCTAAAGTCTCTTCTTCTTCCTCGCGCTATCCCGGCATTTTGCCACGGCTCGTGGTAGCATAAGGGCCGATTGACAACTAATCCTAAGAATTCACGTAAGCACTAGCTTTTACGAAAGCGATTGCCATCTGACCTTCCAACCCAGAGGGGAAACTAGGTTTTATTGGGATTAGTCCGGTTTCCTCACGATGTTTTCCATCACCGAAAAGCAACTGGTAAATATCAAATGATATTTCGTACATAAGTTCCGAAAACTCATGGGTACGCGCCGGGATTTGAACCCGGATTGAAAGTCGCACGCTCTTACCACTAAGCCACCAGCGCTTGTATGTACGACATTTCTAAAGTAATGGTTATTTACGAAATTAGGACAATTATGATAATTTTAAGCGAAAAGGACCACTTTTCCTTTACTTTTAAGCTCCGGGTATAACCATTGTCCCGTTGTGGCGTGCCCCGGTTCTATGCGAGATTTACACCGGGTATCCGGCGATAGTTAGAGCGCGGATATCCGGCTGCAAAAATTTGCCTCGCTAATGTACACTGCGATATTTGGGACAAATGGTTACGAGGCTTGTTTTAGTGGTAGTTACTTGTTTAATTATTATAACCGAATTTGAGTGGAAGAACATCCTTGTAAAAGGTCGCGAAACCCATGATAAATCCCGGTTGCAGGATTTCTCATTTTACTTTTCTGAAACACGTTTATGCCGTTTAAGTTTAAGAATTGGGTGATATAGCCACGAGTTGCCACTCGCTTTATGACATCTGAAAAGATGAACAAGATCTGATGATGATGATGACGAGCTGAAACTTTCACAAAATTTCATTCATTGAAAAACACATAAAGGTTACCCTACCTTAGGGTAACATAGTTTATTTTGCTCGGGACAAGACAAACAGTATGAGGATTTCTTACAAGTGATAGTCTTACCCCACCTTACCTTTCTAAATCTTGTTAGGGTTACTAAAATATGAGATTTCTGAAGAATTTCATGTTTGTTTGTTTTTTCCTACTTTTTATCTAAACGCGTCGCATTTTCTTTACGTAAGGGAAGGAAGGGTACTACGCAATATCTATTTAAAAATTTTAGGTAAAAATAATGTTTTCAGAATCCAATGCATTCTAATAGAATTTTTGCCAAATCTAATCGAGCATCGTACGCTTGTACCTAAAAACCTAGTTAACATTTTCTTACAAATTCTCGGAAAGTCTAATCTGTGAATCTTCAATAAGTAAATGCAAAATGGCCGTAAATAAAGTAAAGCATAGTAAAAGCCACGACAAAAGAACGGAGCAATAAACAATGTATAAGAACCGCCTATCGCCGGCCTGTCATTAGAGTACGTGGCCTTGCGTATTCCAGCAGGGAAGAACTTAAGGGAAAATACTTATGTTTTATCTTATAAATACCTTTAAACGAGCAATTCTTGGATACATATAATTATCTATACATACTTATTTATATATTTCGGGGATCTAACAATTTCGATGAAATTTGCTATATGGGGGTTTTGTAGGGGCGTAAAATCGATCTAGCTAGGTCTTATATCTGGGAAAACGCGCATTCTTGAGTTTTTATATGTTTTCCGAGCAAAGCTCGGTCTCCCAGATATTAATTAGTTTTTACTTTACCTTACCTTAGTTAAACCATGTTAAATATTTTATAGCAAACAAACCCATTCATCAAAAAATAATTTATGATACAAGCTTTTATCGCTGGTTGTACGTTTCTTTCAATTCAATAGGTACTTGCCGAGATAATTCCAACAAACTCAATGAAAATTAGGTTGCGTTGTTTTATCATAGAGTTCCAATGGCCGCCTACTGTGCCCATCATCAAATCAGCTCGACGATACTATAAAATTGCATTGTCACCCGACTTACATGTACGAGTATGTGAAGTTTCAGTTGAATCGCGTAATCGAAAGTGGGTAAGTTAGAAATATAGCTTGCAAGATTTGTCACGAACATATGTACATATAGTATAGGTACCTATTGCAAGTTAATTAAAAGCTTTTAAAAGTGGAAAAGCCAGGAAAACATGACAATGAACTGAATACACCCCTGTGTACATCGACGATACAAAAGGCAGTAATCACGCAAATACTCGATAAAACTACAATCAAACGAAAGATGTCGCTTTTTATCGATTGTTTTATAAATTCAGACATGCAAAACGTAAACAGCGGAATGTAGACTACGGTTCCTTGAGATTACTGATAAGTTTGGTTTATTATACAAACATTAACCTAGATACAACTTAAAAACTTGCTTCATGTTTATTTAGGTACCTATTTTTATATTAGGGAAGCAAAAGGCCCACTTGCACCATCCCACTAACCCGGGTTAACCGGTGAAACATGGAGTTACCATGGTTACCAGTACAATTTGACACCAGGTTAACGGTTTAACCGCTGCAATTTTTTTTCATTCTAATCTTTAAAAAAAAAACAATATCATACCCAAGTAAGTAAATAAGTACCAACCTAGATTTTTTAAATCTGTGAGTAGACGTCAACAGTTCTTTCAAATGTCAATAAAATGAAAGTATCAACATCAATCGACGCAACAACTAAATACCAGGCTCCAATTTCACCACGGTGACAGGTGCGACAATTGTAAAACATCACTGTTGCTGACGTCACAGGCATCCATGGGCTACGGTTACCGCTTGCCATCGGGCGGGCCGTATTCCTGTTTGCCACCATCATTGTTTTATTAAAAAAAACTTTATTATATGGGAAAAAAACAGATATTTCTCTTGCTAAGTTTATGACAATTGTCACAAGAAACTCTACAATTGTCACGAAATTCCGACATATAACTCATTACCTGTCAAGAATTACCTACAATTCTTCTAAATCTTGACAAATTTTATATTATATTAATTTTAAAAATAAATAAACTACCACAATAATAACAGTGATTCCTTCATAAAAATGTTTTTTGATGTAGTTCCTGCATACCCCATAATATGTCTGAATGCGATTATTGATATTATTGTCTACAAACCGGTTGGTCAGTTTATTGTGGAATTCTTTTGTCGCAGCTAATCCCTTATGGCTGACCAAACTATTGTCGTATGCAAATGCAACATCTGCTGGTCGATGTAGGGTCAGTATAGGGTTCGTATTGCGTAAGGGTATGCATGAGTCGAGGTCAAAGGATAACCAGTGTAATGAGACCTCGCAGTCTGTGCAATACCGATTTTTATTTGTAATAGGTAAACAAATTTTACAAATCTTCTCGTTAGATTGCGGAAGGCTTCTGAGTCTTAAAAAAAAGGAATCGAATATCTAATCATGTGTCGAATAATTTTAGTATTTTTAATAAAAAGCGTCATCAATTTTGAAGTTTCTATCAATTAGAGTAATGAAAATTGTCGCACTGCAAACACGGTACTTTGTTTATTTTAAACTTTGACTTGTAATACTTGAGACAACACGTCTCTAACGTTGTAGGTAATATTTTTTCTTGCAATTTTTGCAATGGTTTCTCACAAAGAGTGTTTATCAAGTAAAAAAAACTCAAATTTCGACATACCTACTTATGTTAATAATAACTAATAATTACTTAATAACTAGAATCTAATAACTTTATCCAACTCGTGTTCTTTAGACTTTCTTGCTTACACTGGTCAGTGGTCACCCACCTTCTATTCGCCCCTCATTTTGCTAATGGACAAATGGACACCCCAGCGTGGACAATAGTCCAGAACCGGACCCAGAACCGGATCTAGTCGGCGAGAACCGGTTTCAGGCGCTTCCGGCAGAACACGTTGGCTATAAGGGTTAAAAAATACTTTTTAGAATTTTATTGAACAGTTGCGTATAACTATTTTTTAATGAAAAACATTGCACTAAGAAGTGATTTAACATGAAATATCTTTGACAGTATTTTTGTTTATTTTATAGCGTTAATTTGTGCATTTATTAATAAGTATGGATTATTTTGTTAAATCAGAGATTTATAGGATTTCTTTTGACTAAAGTTTTATTTTCTGCCTGAAAATTCCCTTTCAGCTGTGTACTTTTCTACAAAATTTAAAATTATAGTATGCCGGGTGTTTTCTTTAACACGAGCAATAAATTAAACAGTAGGCTGTACTCCTCAAACTGACCAACATTTGTTTAGCAACTATTAAAAATAAATTATGTTTTGATTTTTATTACACTTTAAAGTGTATTCTAAGACGCAATGTATTGCAAATTTTGTTATCTTTAAAGCGTGACAAGCAACGTCAAACACACTGATGTCAGCATACATATTGTAGCCAATTTTATTTTGTATGAAAAAGAGGAAATCTAGAGGACTCATAATTTTAAAAGTTGTTGAATTAAAGTTTTATACAGTTTGAGGAGTATAATATAAATATGTTTAATTATTTGCTCGTGTTACAGGCAACACCCGGTATAATAATTATTTTATTTTAACTAAGTACATATAATTAAATAATATTTTATTTTAACAAACGGCGTTTAACAGGACACAATCAAAACAAAAATAAAGTTTTTCTACCTAATAGAGAACTCTTATACGCTCAAAAAATTGTTACAATAAACAAAAACTTTGATAATGCGAGTCCCTATTAATTATTATAATTTGATACGTGCCTCAAGGACCCGCTTACAAAAACTACAATCCTTTTCAACCCTTGACGATAACTTTAACAAACAAACGTTTTTATATCAAGACGTACAATGGCCCTTTTCTAACAAACCACAGACAGGTGACAGCCCTTGGCAGCCCTAGCGTTAACAATGTGATGACCCTAGCTGACCGGCGCACGCGCAACTTTCTCTTCCTTTGATGATTTTGGCGGGGTTTGTAAGCGAGGTCCCGTATACTTTTTTGCATTTTATATTTTATTAAAAGTTGAGTACGACTTAGCTTACTTAATTAGTTACTTAAGGTAGCTTTATTATTGATAAATTTTATTTTAGCAAAAATATTAGTGAAAAATATTAAATATTATACGAGTTCGTAGCTTTTGGCGTCGAGACACTCGGACCGTGGGGTAGAGGAGCGCGTGGGCTCCTTAAGGAGCTTGGTAAGCGGTTAAGGGAGGCTACAGGGGACTCTCGCGCGGGCAGCTTTCTCGCGCAAAGGATTGCCATCGCTATACAGCGCGGGAATGCTGCCTGCGCGATGGGCACCTTGCCGAGGGGCCTAGGCTTAGAAGGTAGGTTTTAGGGATTTTTATTTTTTTATTAGGTTTAGTTTTAGTTAATTTATTTTATAAGGTACTTGTATTAAGTTTGTTGTATAATTGTGTTTAAATGTTATTTGTCGTGTCGTAATATTTTCGTAATAAAATTTGTAATAAGTTTTTACATAAAAAAAATGCATAGTTTTAAAATAGTATTATAATTTATCTATGGATACGCGTGTCCAGTCGCCATCAGATTTATCGGAGCGGACAAGGTGTTCACAATTTCTGGACACGCACTCTAACGCCTTGACAATAGAGGCGTGCTCAGATATTTGTGAGCGCCTTGGCCGCTCCGATATATCTGACGGCGACTGTCCATATGGCGACATAATGACATAGGAGCTTAGCTTTGACCAACTCGTGACGTCACGTTATATACGACGTAAAATAACAATATTTTAAGATTTGCTACCTAAACCTATTCTATTTTTTTTTGGTATGATGACTGTCATTTTTAGGGTTCCGTACCCAAAGGGTAAAAACGGGACCCGATTACTATGATCCGTTGTCTGTCTGTCTGTCTATCAACAGGCTGTATCTCAAGAACCATGATAGCTAGATAGACATTAGAATTTTTTTTATAACAACAAATGCTAAAAACAGTTTAAAATTTAGCACAGGCTGAGACTGGTACCCATTGCCTATAACAATGTGAAATTTAAATTAATGTTAATACCTACCTACTATGTTTAAGGTGTTTATTTACTTCGTACTAATTGTAAGTTTTCTAGTTGTAAGAATGTAAGATTTCTAGTTGTGGCAATAAACTTTTTTTATCTTTTTATCTTATCTATCTTTAAAATAAATATTTAAGTGGGGCTCTCATACAACAAACGTGATTTTTTTGCGTTTTTTGCGTAATGGTACGGAACCCTTCGTGCGCGAGTCCGACTCGCACTTGGCCGGTTTTTTTTTATTAATAAAGGGAATATACAATACACTCCAGTTAAAATCTTAAAATTATAAATAAATATTTGTTTCTAAATCACAGGCACATTTGTATTGGAACATTTCTCTTTTTGATGTCTCTTTTCCACGGGGAATGTTTATACCACATTTTTTATACCACACTGCGATATGGTTTCGTTACCTTATGGTAGCCATATGGCAAAGGGTTGGTCATGGTTTATCTATCGATTATTGGTTATCGGACCGTTGGTTTTATGGTTTTTGAAGGTTTAAATAGTTATGGTGTCTAGTTAGGTGTATCCTGTCTGTTGAATAATAATTGTGGAACCATTTAAGCTATTACATTTTATAAATAAAAGATAATCATTCTTAAGAAACAAAAAAGTGTAGGTTCTACTCGTATTATGTATTTATTAATCAAGTATACATTCGCAGCCATTTTTGCGTGGTTGAGTAATAAACACGATGTTTTTTCAACCACTAAGCAATATTTGAATAACTAATTTCAGTTAAAGAACGAAGAGGCATACTTAGCTGTGGCAAAAATACATATTCATGTTCATGAAACTTCGTAAAAATATTTTTTATAATGTTAATATCCAGAGAGCGAAACAGGGACTAAATTTGTATGGAGGAGCGGTCACGTGACTTCGTCCCCTATCTTAAGGGATATTATATTATCCTATACTCTAAATTGAAGGTATTCATAATGTTGTGTCCCACTCCAACAGGTGTCGACAGTTGTCCGCACCGCCGCCACCGCCGCGCCGCCGGACGCGACGGTCACACGCCGCCGTGTAGACTATGTAGATTAATATACGCAGAAGCGACAGAAAATAACGTTGCTTGAGCCCAATTTTATTCAGTGGGCCTACCGCGAACACTTCTCTTTTACTCCAATTAAAGCGTAATTAGAGTGACAGAGAAAGATGCCCGCAATTTGCGAACTTCGGTGTTCGCGGTAGGCTTTCAGATTTAACATTGTTACTGGTTTTGAAACATTAATGATCGTCTTGGTGATTGGCGCACATCTCATAATTTTCGCTTAATTTCAAGCTCGTGTCAAAACCATTACAAATTCTTGAATCTGAATATTCTGAATCGAGCTCGTCTTCTACTCGTACAGAATGAACTTGTATCACATGACAATTTTCGTTACTTCTGATGTCTTACTCACTGGAAGAGATCCAGTACCTACAGTGATGAGTTCGCCTTTGTTGTATTTAATTCACTGTTTAACTGTGTCAGGCCTCCGTCACACGCTCAAGGCCACGCGCTATATGCCTACCGCTCGGCGTATCGTCGACGATACAACCGACAGAGGGCCGCCGAACGCCCGCCTGAACGCACGCATCGCACGTTTCCCGCGCTTACGCTTCGAAATGCCGAAACCACGTAATTATTGTGCAGTAGATGGGTGAAAAAGTCAAAAAAACAAAAGAAAAAGCCTATAATAAAAATTCATCTTTTTATGGCGGGCTAAAGGTCCCACCTGAAAGTTTAATAATTATATTGAAGGGTTAGAAAAAGTATTTTTAAATAATTTTGACGACGTAATAATTAATCGGCCTGGTAGCACCGTATTACAACTTTTAAAAACCGTTGATTGTCCGTTGCTTTGCTCCTGAATATTTATTAAAATTATTTACGCGATTTAGGATATTTTCAACTACTTATAAAATTTTAATAACAGAGAATTCCGAGAAGTGAAAATTTATAAATCATTATATTAAAACTAAAACATATTTGATTCGCAACATTCGTTTTATTACAATAATCATCATAGGTAAGGTAGCTACAACCCTAGCGCATTCTTACGATGACGCGTTGGCACGTGACTCGAACGGCGGGCAACACAGTCTCGACTCTTTGTGCGCGTAATTATGGTACATTTCTTCTTGTCCTGAGCAGCAGGTATTATTATTAAGGTTCTGTAGGCTATTATAGCGTAGGTATTTTTGCTTTTGTTTGGGAATGAGGTATCTGTTACGTAGTAACTATTTATTAATCTGTGACTGTGTTTCTTGTGTTTTTATTTCTATGTACAATAAAGTATATACATATTTAAACTTTAAAAACAAGCTAGAAAAAAGAAAAGCACGAACTATTATATTTACTTATATTAATACTTCGAGCAACACCGGCTTCCGACATTTTCCTTCTATAATTGGTATTGAGGTGCTTAAACTGCAATAGAATAGAGATTAATATTTCCTATTAGCTCAAAATAACTTTAATTTTATTAGACAAAGGCTTCGATGTACAAATTCAGAAAAATAACACATAATACATAGATTCCTCATTGTCCAAAAAACAAAGTTTGACAGCATGCATGGCAAATTTGGCATGCAACGTACGATTGTATAGTGTTAACTAATGAGAATCAAAATAAAACAAATAAAAAACTGAACTAGTCAGTTAATAAGTTAAATAGAGTATTCAAAGTGACTACCAAGTTATAAACTAGAAAATTACGGTTATGATGGCTGGGAGAATTAATAGTTTCGTGTCCCTTCTGAGCAATAACCAAATAATCTTTGACCCCAACTAGGTGTCGATCTGTTATTTATCGAACGCAACTTATTGAAATTTAAAACATTTCCTTTCTGGCCAGTTCGCCTCCCAAGCTATTATCCACCTTACTACTGTAACTTAAAGCTTAAAATCAAACAACCCTTATTTAGTCCGATACTAAAGGCAAACAATGCTGTGACATATGTCAAGACAGACTTAAGAAATCGAAAGTCGCTCCTGTTCAAACTATCAAAGAATTTTGAACTCTAATACTTGTCGATAAGGTCTGAATTCCATTGTAATTTGAAAGGGTTAACACTTTCGATTTTTGTATTGATTCTAACCCTTTTTTGCTTCGAACGGAAGGAAGCGATTTCTTTTATGATAGTTTAGATGTTTTTGTCGATATTTATTGATAGTGATTTGGAATTATGATGCCCGTGACGTGATAAATATGGTGTTTAGGGTTTGGGGTTGTTTTTTTGCAGTGAAAGTGACTGTTGTAAGCCTTGTCTAATCGCATTTTCACTTAGACGATCTGTGACCTTTTTTTCTCTTAATCATAATCATATTTGCGTAATATATTTGCGTTAAAAAAGGATTGGCTAAGATGTAATGCATAGAAGTGCATAGTAATGAATTTAAAAATTATAGGTACCTACAAGTTGGCAACAAGCAAGTGACAGTAGTGGAGTTGCAACCGACCACAAGCAGCAGTAACTTACCGTTACCAGGTGGTTCATCAAATTGTTTGCTGCACAATAATAATCCTCGAAATTAAAATTAAGTTATGTCCTTTTTTCTGTAACACTTATTTCCATGTACTACTTAGGTATAATATTGCAGCTAGCTCCCTCCCATACGTTAAACATAAGCTAAATACTCGTTACCTACATATCTGTCTAATACCCTCAATTGTGCCCTAGAATTTTTCGCAAAAAGCAGATCTTTTGGCATTGGGTATATAAAAAGTGAAGTCATTCTAGCATAAAGTTCTTTCCATGGCAACTATTTAGGTCCCTCCCATATACACAACTTATACCTAGATAAATAACCTACACAGCTATGAAATATAATAAAAACTCTCCGACCATTAATGTATGTGTGTTCTTCTTTACCTAATGCCCTATCATTTCAACTTATCCTATAATTTTTCGTAGCGGTTTGTGCTCGCAAGGAGTGCCCATTTCGCGGACTCTGTCATTTTTGTGACCACTGTCATTTCGGCGCGCACTGCCATTTTGAAACGTGTCATTTTTCTGCGCAATGTTCCGTTGGCTGCGTTCGAGTGCAGTTTTATGACGAAAGTGCATGTTGACATGTTTTATGGTTCTGTACACAATTGCTTAGGTTTTTGAAAGAAGTAGATATGGTTCTTGCTAAATAATAGCATATATCTTCGGTATTACATGGTAACACATGGCTTCACAATAAAAAAGTGCCCGTAATTAAAAGAAAAAATAATGCATATTACAATTTATACTTAGTTTTGAGTAACCAAAGAAAACGATAACATTGGTACGGAATCCTTGGCGCTCGAGTCAGCTTCGCATTTGGCCACTACCATTGTAAATATACCTATGACTTACATACATAATACTTACATGTAAAATTATATTCGTAGCGCTATCAATGATATACAATATACATTATATTATTTTACCTACTCGTGTAGCACTTGTATTTGTAACTCGACCGTAGAACGTCTGTGACGTCATCGTTAATTGGATTTAAGGCAATACGAGACGTCCTTCTTGCACTAAAATCCGTACGGCACTGCGGAGCTCGGTGTGACATACCCTGCAGCACGCACCGCGTCTCCGTCCGAACGCGCGAGTCGTCGTGCGTCTCGAACCTCCACGCGTCGAGGCGGAGCCATGCGATTTTCCTATACAAAATCAAGATTCTACATACAAAGTTAAAAAACGCATCAACGGACGCCGCTGCGAGATGCGGAGCAGTGTGACGACCGCCTTAGATTAGTGTCAAGTATTCGATCAAAAATAACACATTACGCATTTTTAGAAGCTAGTTTTTGTGCGTATCTATACATATAATAAAGCTGAAGAGGGTCGAAAGTCTGTACATGGAAGATATTTGAAAAAAAGTTGGCCGGGATACTTAGAATTGATAACAGAACACGTTCCAACAGTTTTTAGATTTTTTGTCTGTTTGTCTGTTTATCTGTTTATCTGTTTGTCTGTTTATTTGAGCGCGCATCACGTGAAAACGGCTCAACGGATTTTGATGAAAACTCTACTAATCTATCAAGGAAATCCCCGGCCAGGTTATAGGCTATAAAAATTCAACCCCTAAAAGGGGGGGTAGCCACAACAGTCGATTGACTTAAGTTTGCCCCTGAATCGTATGGCGCTACTTAAGAAGGAGGGGCAAACTTATTTCAAATATGTGCTAACACTATAGAGTACCCTGGTAAACTAACAGATTGGCGCTGAATTTAATACGATGTGACATAAATAAGCCACCGAGGAAGGATTTTGTCAAATTAACTCTAAGTTTAGAAGACCCCTCTTCTAAAATTTCAATCAATCGTACTGATATCAACAAATTTAATTGAATAATTGTGTTGATTTAATAATACAACAAAATTAAACGACAGTAAATTAATTGCCCCTCATTGCACAGTGCCATCTTTTGGGGAGCTGAGTAAACATTAAGTAACCAAGAAAACTAAAAATGGGTTTACATAGTTACGTAGTGGTAAAATAAACACATATCAACACGCGTATAATTGCATAAAATTATTTAAAATTATTTATTTTCTCCGTCATAAAGTATACCTAATCGTAATTATATCGCATCCATATCAAATCCATATTCATACGTATCGCCTCCTTAAGCACTTAATAATGGCCACGAAGGTGGGTACCTACTTTGAAAAAAAAAAACATTGACCTCTGTCAATTTTCAGTGCCGGATTAAACTTTTTAAGCAAAATAAGCACTTGCTTAGGGCACCATGTCTAGGGGGCACCAAAAATTATCGAAAAAATTTCGCGCTCGCTTCGCTAGCGTTTTCAATAACATTCTAAGATGCTTATGGTAAAGATGACATTCGGGTGGCGCCTGCAGCAGCATTAGGTACTCTGTTGCAACGTTACTGCTGCAGCACTGTCAATTTTCGTGATAAAATTATGTGACTGATTTCCACACTAAAAGTAAAAATGTACAACTGTCTATCAAATTGCGTTTTTTTATATCAAAAAATTGTCGCGCTCGCTTCGCTCGCGTTTTCAATAACTTTCTAAGATATGATAAAGGTGACATTCGGGTGGCGATTGCAGCAGCATTAGGTACTCTGTTGCAACGTTACTGCTGCGGCACTGTCAATTTTCGTGATAAAATGATGTGACTGATTTCCATACTAAAAGTAAAAATGTACAAATTTCTATCAAATTGCGTTTTTATATCGAAAATTTTTCGCGCTCGCTTCGCTCGCGTTTTCAATAACATTCTAAGATGTTTATGATAAAGGTGACATTCGGGTGGCGACTGCAGCAGCATTAGGTACTCTGTTGCAACGTTACTGCTGCGGCACTGTCAATTTTCGTGATAAAATGATGTGGCTGATTTCCATTCTCAGCTGAAATGCAGCAATGAACGTCACTCAATTTACCAAAAAAATTCAATGTAATCTTGATGACCCTAGGGAGAGGGGGCACCATGGTCTAGAAATACTTAGGGCATCAAAATATCTTAATCCGGGACTGGTCTTTTGCGGAGTCAAACGATTTGGGACTCGCATTTTATACGCATTTACCATGCCTTCCCGAAAAACATCGAATCATTTGCGAAAGTCTCGCAACGCATTGAGGTTACAAGGGGCACGTGGCCTTCCTCAGGAGTCTGAAGAAGACCACGGTGAGTGGCGCTCTAGCCAGGCAGGCCGCTTCGCTTTCGCTCGCGCGCGTATACCTTACTGTATCGTCCGATATACACCTACTATACTCTGTCGTTTAAATCATTAGAGAATATAACCAACGGAGACGCCATGTCTATAATTTTCGGTACAAAATAGTCTGGCGTTTTTTGCGGGGGAGGGGCACATCAAATGTGTACCTACGTAACGTAAACATAGCCATGTCAAATAAACGTCGGTTGACCATTGGCCGCCTATTTTCGACAGAGGGGAACGCCTGTTAATGACCACTCCGTTTGGTTATATTCTCTAAGTTTAAATCACGTGTAAAATTTGAATAAGGGCGAATAAAACTATTGATTTTGGAGTGTAGTTTTATTTAGTGGTACCTAATTGTAAAATATTTTATCTGGACTTCAGTCTTCTAGCATATCCATATGTCAACTTTACTTCAAGTTCCGCCTCGAGGGGAGAGGGAGAGAAATTAGGATTAGAAATTAGCCGCTTACTGACACAGACCGAATTACACGCGGGCGGAGCCGCGGGCACAGCTAGTTATAAATATGCATGCATTTTAGACATATGTATGTTCGTGATTATTTCTTAGAGCGAAAGTTTTTAATCAGGTTTCGAATCAAAGAAGAAACTAGAGAAAGGCCTCGAGATTGCTATTCATATTTTTGGCAGCCATTAAATGATTTAAAAAAGCTCTACATATTTTCAAAAATTCTACCGGCTGAACCCACTGCATTTAAAACATTTCTTCAAAGACAAAAACAAAGATCAACATAACCTAAAATTACTCATAAAATCACAAACCTCATCAAACTTCCTCAGCGTTATAAATATACATAATAACTTGTTACTCAGCAGTTTCATTGTACATCCATCTTATACAGCGTGTTCCATAATACAGGCCGCTACAAAACAGCGTCCGCTCAGCTATGTAAGTGCAATTTAAAATGTAAATTAACACGGCAAAGAAGTAGGGAGGCCACTAACACTTGGGAAATTTTGCACCAACACTGTCTTGGAACACCCCGTATAATCTGCTAATTTCGCAAAATCTTATACTTACTTTGATACAATATATTTCAAACCTTAACCACCTCTACATAAAGTGCAATTTCGTTTAAACATGAACTGATCCTTACGTGAGAAGCGATATAATAATTTCGATTGCAAAACAGCGTAAGTGATTCGCTTCTACAATTAAATTTGCACTTAAATGTGTTTCGAATGAGGTTTAGTTTTGGATGGTAGAGGAGTGTTGTATATAGGCTGATGTTATAATTTTTATATTTCTTACCAACACAGGAATGCCGGATACTGTGGAGATTGTAAAGAGATTAATCGCGGCCTTAATGATTGTTTTTTAATCGTCGTTTGCAAATGTGAGGGCATTATTTTGTTAAACCCTTAAACACGCGTAAGTACCTTAAGTACCCACCTACTTAATATTTTGATAAGTTTCAGGAAATATACTAATTATTTGCGGGAAAATACGAAGAAGTAATATCAAACTAATATAATCCAAATTCATTTCTACCATGTAAACAAAGGTTCGTTCGCCCATACAATATTCAAAATTTGCGAATTTTTCTGCAGAAAATTAGTTTGCCAGACTACATATATACCTACATGTATCTTCAAAACATATTATTTTATTACTTACGAGCTTACATAAGTACTCGTACATTAAAGCATTAGGTTAATGATAGTCTTAAGCAAAACCATATATAACATCCCTTCACAATTATGTTGTTGTACCTATACATTTACACAATATAGGTATCTTGACCTCAGCATATTTATATTATGTATGTAGATATAATTATATTGAAATGTAAGAAGAACTCTTTATTAAATGAAACCCTAAGACCTATTTATAAAAAGGGTAAAAATCCCCTCCCCCGGTTGCCAGGCAACGCGAGACCACTTCTTTTTTCCCCCTCCTCCCGGGTGGGGGGGCCGAGAAATGGAAAACTCGGGAAAATTGTAGCATTCTTGAGGCGACGCCGCGCTCACACCTTCTTGCGGCAGGGGTTGGCAACAAAAGGCACAATTTATAAAAAAATATATACCGGGTGTGGCCTGTAACACGAGCAAATAATTAAAACATAGATTATACTCCTCAAACGGTGACACTTTTGTTCTACAACTTTTAAAAATTATGAAGTATTTAGACTCCCTATTTTTCATACAAAATAAATATTATCTTCAATGGACGCCATCGCCATGCCATATCATTGTGATTGACGTTGCTTGTCACGCCTTAAAGTTAACAAAATTCGCAATACATTGCGTCTTAGAATAAACTTTAAAGTGTATTAAAAATCAAACCACAACTTGTTTTTAAAAGTCGCTGAACAAATGTTGGTCAGTATGAGGAGTACAGCCTACAGTTTAATTTTTTGCTCATATTACAGGCCACACCCGGTATGCTTAAGAAGAAAGGGGACGAAGTCACGTGACATGACCGCTTCTTCATACAAATGTAGTCCCCGTTTTCCTCTCTGGATATTAACATTATAGAAAATATTTTTACTTTGATGAATATTAGCCATTTGGCCATAGCTATGGTGTCGAATTTAACCGAAAGCATACTACCGTGATCTTCACCCCCAAATAATAAGGTTTGAATTGGCCTCAAGATGAGATACCGAAGGCAAACGAAGCACACTGACACACAAAAAAGACATGAATGAACCGATTAAGGCTATATTCCGCGATTACTATTTTTGTTATTTCCAAGACTTAAAGTAAAAAATATATGACGGAGGCAGCACGGGTGTTTACACAGGATGGCGGGTGGGCGTAGTATCTCAATGTATTACTTCACAGCTAACTCAGTATGCTACCAGTGCATGAAATAAACTTTCGGACTTGTTAACCATACTAGTGCCTACTAAAATATCTAGTCGCTATTGGGATGTATTTGGATTGCACTCAAATAAAAGGATCGCATAAAATCGTTCAAGTCTTTATTCAAATCAAGCTAGGCCGGCTCCAACCGTACACCTCTGACCCGAGAAGATTTAATTCCTTCTCAATTGGAGAAGGGTATCCCAATATGGGACCGGCAACAAACTCGGCGGGACACATCTTTTCAAAAGAATACTTCTTCTCTTTATTTTACAAAGGTAAGCTTCTAATCACACGTAAGAAATCAAAATAACACTTGGAATAAAACACTTAGCTAAATGGTTAAAGAACGTTGGATTCTATAAGCTTTCAGAATAATCCTTCAGGTATAAGCCTTCAGGAACGTGGCGAATTAGGCACGAGGTTGGCTAACGTCCGATCTCTAGCGCGGCTCGATCAATTCTGCTTTAGGAGCCTCCCCGCTCCCGCCTTTAAGTCAAGTAGGCAAACCTGCTCGACCGGTCTACCAACATAACGACAAAACTGCCAACTCGTGCCTACGTTCACTCAAGAGAAACCTCTTGATGTTCCGAAGCCTTCTACCTGTCATCTTAGTTCAACAACATGCCAATAGATGGCGCCACTCTTTACGCTACTCTATTATTCCGTTACAACCAAGTAATACGTAGCCAAACATTGCTAATCGACTTTCTACAGGCGTCTAAAACTGAACTATAACGCTGCAATACGTCCTCCTGGAGTCACGCTCCGACATATATAATTATAGTTCGGATTTGGAAAGTGTAGGAATTGAAAACTTTTTGAACTTTCGGGAATTTCATAAATTTCAAGAAATATGTCGAATTACAAACAACTGCGTATATTAGTACAAATTCAACCAACTGAAAGTTCAGCTACAAAAATGCGGTCTAAAAACATTAAGAAAATATATTGTAAGAAAAGGTTGGTTCCCGCTGGGGCGGCGCGGCTCGTAAAAAGGAACGCTGTCGGACCCCCCCGACCCCACCCCCACCGCTCCGGACACTTTCAGGGGCGCGGACTCGGGCGGGATTAATTTTTATATTTTAAAATTTATATTTTTTTAGTCTATGTATACTTTTATGTTAGGTTAGGTTAGGACCAATATTTTATAATTTTACTATAGTGTTTAATATATAATGCAAATACAATTAGTAGATAAAAAGAAGCAATATAAGACCCCTTTACAGAAGTCTTCGAATTTCAAGCAAAGAAAATTAACCTAATGGTTTTTAATTAAAATTTTAGTGGAATTTACTTTTTCTTAGTTGATTTAAAAAAAATCTGTGACAACAAAACAACACGTAGGTAATCTTAAATTATATTTTATCATATGCTAGTAATTTATTACGCTCTTAAATTTAATCAATATTATAACATCGCCCATAATATGAACAACTACAACCAAGTATGTACAGTCGCCATCAGATATATCGGAGCGGCCAAGGTGCTCACAAATATCTGAACACGCCTCTATTGTCAAGGCTTTCGAGTGCCTGTTCAGATATTTTTGAGCACGTCGGCCGCTCCGATATATCTGGCGATATGGCGACTGTATGTCTAAGTGAAAGAACCGATTTAAATTTACTTTTCTAGGAGGAGGCTTACATTTTTTGACATATCAGAAGTAAATCTTGTATCCTACATGATCGTGTTTACATACACTGAAACTATGACATATCTACTCAAGTTTATGAGTAGCCATAGACAATGTCCCAGATCGATCGGCACCCGCGCCGCGGTTGAAGGCAATTTTATGTCACTCGTAAAATGGTCGTAAATATCCTCTATGTTACGTTCGTTGCTACGTTTTTATTATTTTTATATTACGGGTTTATTATGTATTGAAGTTTTAGGTCAATGGATTTATTTATAGAGCAAGTGCAAGCAAGTAGCAGATAGCTCTAAGATTTGCCAATAAAATAAAGTCATCATTTTATAAACTGGAAATACATAGTATAATAATTCGTTAAGTAAAATTTGAATAATGACTAAGGATGTTCTGTGTTCATTTTGATTGACAGATTCGAACCCGAGATCTGCCGTTGAGCATCAAGTAGCACGAGTGACATTCACTGAAATGTGAAATGAATTAAGATTACAAAAGTGAATAAGTTTCGTTGGCTCTTATAGGTCTACTGCTTAACTGATTGGCAAGAAGATATTATGGTCAGCTGCGCTGTAGTTGAATACTCGAAAGTGAGAAATTGATTTATATGTTGCGTAAGCAAATAACATATAAACTAGTTATTTTTTAAGCAAGTTATTGACCAACCGCCTGAAATAAATGGCACTCCTGGACAACATATTACTCACCCTGATTGGTGCATGCGAAATGAAGTGAGAGAGTCGTACTTACGTTAGATAACGATAGTCAAGGTAGTATCAAAATCATAACAGGTTATGAAATCAGAATCAATGTTCTGTAAATAAATAAATAAGCCGTCAGGGAAGCTGCGACCCGCCGAGTCCGTCCCGCGTCGCCGCGGGTCCCGCGTTTTACATATTTCTTCGCTGCCTCCATTGTGTATTGAATCAACTCGCTATGTACTGTCTTTGTTCCCGTCTTGCTTTAATTACTGCATAAAAAATCCTGGAAACTTCACGATAATCTATTAATCTAGTGCCTAAAGACTGGCTCAGGAAAGAAAGGATTGGCAAACATTACTCCACCGACAAGAGCATAGCTCTATTAAGTTATGATGATGATGATACTAGTGCCTAGGTATATAATAGCACCCTGGTTAAATCTAAAGACCCTGTTAACATCGACACCGATGATGACATGTCTCGACTGTACAAAGCCGTTCGTCATTCAGTGCGACGCCACCAGCACAGGCATCGGAGCTGTCCTTTGTCAGAAAGTGGCCGAAGTATCATTATCAGGGGTAATGAAGTTTTTTTGAAAAAGTTCACAGTAATCAAAACTTTAATTGCCACGAGGCATTAAGACCGCCTTTTGTACTTTTTTTGATGTGCAATAAAGTTTAAATTAAATAAATAATAAATAATTCTTTGCGTTCCAAGGAGTTGAAGGAAACTTTAAAATTGTAACTTTATATCTTAATTTTCTTTATTAGCTCGAAAGTGGTTGCTAATAAAATAAGACAACTCGACAGTTTATAAGCCAGAGGGTTGACATATAGCAGTTTTACCCAGACAAAACCGCGGAGAAAAGCAAGTATTTTCAAAATAAAGACATTAAGCTGACTCTTCCTTACTCACCAGACCAAGATATGACCTAGCACATTACAGCATATACATAACCAGCCAAACGCATAAACATACATAATGTCTCCCCATCCATCTTGCCCGAACAATATGGCCCCCCTTACTCTAACCGTCATAATTTCTTAAAGCTTTTTGCTTCATTTAAGCTGAGGCAAACAAAACATTCACATTCAAGCTCGACCACTATATCTTGAGCCCTCGCATTGTATGAAAGTTACTAGTAGAACGGTCAGGGTGTGATGGTTAGATATATGCTGACACATTTGGTTGAAGGAACGTGGCGTAATTTAGGATTATCTTGGGTTTTTAAGAAATAAAATATAATGAGGTGATTTACTTAGGAGTAAAAGTAAACTCTGTTTTAGATATTTCTTGGTTAAATTTTAGGTACCTACTCGTACTCGCCATCGCCGAAGGTATTTTATCACTAAACGTCCGAGCGTTATACGTTATATAGAGCGAGATATAATACGTTAATTTACTTTTCAAAATACCTCAATGAAACGTAGATCTTTCTAATTAAATATTTTACAGCACACACGCACGCACGCACGCACGCACGCACACATGCACACACACACACACACACACACACACACACACACACACACACACACACACACACATCATAGTCATAGTTACACCTTATGTTGCAATAAGGAAAAATAAACTGTATCTTTATTGAAATAATGTAAATATTACTTTGAAATTTTTGAGCAGTATGTGGATAAACTTTTATTGCCTATGCTGAACTTGACTTAGGTTATAAAAATACAGTAAAAATGTATTTATTTAATCATTGTATTAAATTTTCACTTTACATATTCCACGTTAGCCTGCGCAACTAAGATATAATATATCGCTTTAGGTTCGCTTTCAGTGGCTTATCAGTATGTTTTGTCAAACATTCAGCTCCTGGCCACGTTGAACCTTTATTTGATTTGACCTGAATCCAGTAATTTCTGAGACCTTATCTGTCTCGTATATTTCTATTCCTTTGAGATGAACGCAAGCTAATATAGTATACCTAGTCTTGCTCTCAATATCCCACCGACCTGAGGCCTGAGGGCCTACCGCTACAAACTGACATTCGCAAATTGCGGGGATCTTTCTCTTTTACTCCAATAAAGGCATAATTAGAGTGACAGAGAAAGATGCCCGCAATTTGCGAACTTCGATTTTCGCGGTTATAGCCCTGACCATAAAGTGTGCCACCATGACTGCAGAATAAATGTTTTATTTACATATCTTTTACAGTTTTAACTCATTTAATAGTAAAGGGGCTCCGTGAACTGTCCCGTACAAAGTTATAAACGCATTTTATAAAGTATATTACCTACATTTTATTAACATGTCAAGTAGATGATTATATTGGTGAGCATTTTTTACATCCATTGCGACAAAAAAAACTCTTATAACCTGCAAAGCATCAGAACATTCGCGTTTGTACGGGACAACTGTGGACAATTTTGTGGAATGCTCCAAAGTATAGTCTGACAAATCAATATGTCAGTAGAAAAAAGTGTGAAATTTTTTTTATGGAAGACGAAACCGTCGCGCCTGCATTTTTCAAAATTCCCGCCTTTTTATACTAACAATGGTGTGCCAAGCTATATATCTTCGCTTCCGCTGTACCACGGATCTCGCCGCAACGTGTGCCAACATGACGGCAGAATTAATGTTTTTTGCGAACTATCTCCGTAATGGAACAAATAAACGCTATTTTTGGGAGATAGGACAATCCTGCCTGGAATTTTGCCTGCTTTTATGAAACATTTGCCTGCTTGGTGCTTTGCGTTTTATTACGTACAATGAAACGTATTAATACTGTTAGATAACTCAGTTATATTTATATAGTTAGGTACATAATATACTTACTTATAATTTTATTAGTTTAGTAGCAAAAATGGGAACTATCTACTTATAGAATATTTTAGTGCCTCACAAAACAATAGCATCAAGGAAATAATTCAAATAATCAATTAAGAGCAAATCAAAGATAATATGTAGGTTCCTACATAATAATTTGATAGATCTCCATAAATATTGAAAATACTGAAGATTAATTGTTAGTTATCTAGAAATAAATAAGTAGTACCTAAACGACACGAAAAACCATTAAGGGGCCCACTGATTAACAGTCCGCCGGACGGTATCGGCCTGTCAGTTGTTCGGAACTGTCAAAATTGTGTTCTAACTGACAGGCCGATACCGTCCGGCGGACTGTTAATCAGTGGGCCCCTTTAAGTACCTAAAATTACGCATCGCGATCCAAATTCAAAAATCCTTCCGCGTCTCCCGTATTTTTCTTGCGGCCGCCCGACGCAGTACCCACACAAACAAACATTTTTCTCTCTACGTCAGTGTGCCGTAAATCCTATCCTTGTGTGCATACCGACCCCTGTTCATACAGGGTGTATCTGTGTGCGTGCCGGTCTCCATTGGGCACAGAGCTATTTCTTTATTGATCCATATTTCTTGTTCTTTAGACTGGCCTCGGCCCCCTCAGGGAGGAGGGAGGGAGGGGGTGTTTTTCTACAGTTTTAATGAAGGACCGAGTTTGGGGGAAGACGGTTATTAATGTTTTTAAGCCGTAATTTTCGCCGTTAATGTTTAGGCGTTTTTGCTGATGCGTTTTTAAGCGGAGCCGTTGTTTCGCCATTATTTTTGATTGCGTTCGCCTAAATATACTTTGGTACAGGCAACTTCATCAAAATGTGAACATTTTTTTATTAGTTACAATGCAAAAAAATTGATATTAGTACATAGAAATATACTAATATACTATAAACGTCATCAGAAGATGACGGCATTAAAGGTGGCTTTTGTAAAAATAATAATCTCAAAACCTGCACGGGAGTATTATATCTTGAGAACGTTAGTTTTAAATGTTCTTAGGTACATTGTTTTATATCACAATGGTTAGTAAACAAATTTGTTTACTTATACCGCTTAATGGTTAGTGGGCACTGTAGGTGTAGCCTATGGCAACTTGTTATAACAAATGTGAAAAATTTCAAACAAAATAAAATAATTTTGATAGTTTAATTTTTTGTGCAAATGTAGGTACTATTTTGAAATTCATTGGTGCATTATGTTAATGCCTAAATTGAAGGATAAAAAGGTGTCACAATACAGACAGACTTAGTCTTCTAAGATGTAGTGACAATACCTACTATTGAGTACATATTATTTATACTATAATATGTTTTGTATGCTCATGTTAGTCATTTGCACAAAGTTAAGATGTTGATGAGAAAGGAATTTGAAGTCTAAATAAATAAATACATATTATAGGACATTTTTACACAAATTGACTAAGCCCCACGGTAAGCTCAAGAAGGCTTGTGTTGTGGGTACTCAGACAACGATTTATATAATATATAAATACTTAAATACATAGAAAACAACCATGACTCAGGAACAAATATCTGTATCATCATACAAATAAATGCCCTTACCAGGATTCGAACCCGGGACTATCGGCTTCATAGGCAGGGTCACTACCCACTAGGCCAGACCGGTCGTCAAAGTTTGTCTTCAAGTTCCATAGTTTCTAATAATAGGTATGGTATAGTTGTTAACGAGTGCCTATAATTGAAGGTCGTAGGTTCGATTTTACGTATCAATTATGTGTTGTGTAAGCGTTAGAATATTTCATTACTTATAGTTGTTGTTTTAAATTACAGGTTTCTTAATTGATTATAAATTATAATCAATTATAATTTATAATTTAAAATATGCTCGATGACATTTAGAGTTCTATTCCGTTGTAGACCATAAACCATATTATGTAAACCATAAACAATAGGCGTTTTGTCGCTAAAAGCGATATCTTACAGACACTCTTTGGTTATTGGATATAGATATAGCGCAAAAAGCGAACGACTTGAATATTAAAAGTAGGTATTCGTTATTTTTTTATTTCATGTACCTTCATTGATTGTTTCACTTACGTCAAAAACCTATCTACAGATTTTTATATAAGTATAGGTAAGGTAAACGTACTAATGCTCGACATGCTAATGCCCAATAGATGACACGTAGGTACTAGGACCGCGTCGAGCACCAGTACGTTTACCTTAAAAATTGAAAATTCAAACCATAAATAGAATATGGTAGATACATTAAAAAGAAAATAATAGAATATGAATTATCAAGGGAGGTGGTTGATTTAAAAATACGATACTGAATCACGATTTGAATAAAAATTATTAATGATATTAAAAGGAATACATACGTACATGTACTAAGTAGGTAAGTACTATCGGGTTGAGCATGCTACAGTTCGTTTTCAAATGCACCCCAGACGCGGTCACTTATTTACATTATCAACCAATAGGAACAGTCCAAGATTTTTGACCAGTTACTCTAAATTTTTAATATAAACGTAACGTGCCTAACAATACGGTACAATTTACAACGGATAGGAAATCGAAAGGAGTGGCTCGCTGCACCCGATAGTACTTACCTTATACATTATTTTTATTTAAAATAAATATTAAGAAGTATACTTCTTCCTTTTTATTTCAAACCTAAGTACTAAAAATCTTCGTATTAGGTTATATAAAACCCTTTCAAAACGAAATATATTCATTATTCATCCCTTAAAACAAAATGCGCTTTTCACCTTATCAAAGCCACACCAATAAGCTTCTCAAAAAAACATAAAGAAAAAAAAACACAATCTGTGAAACGCACCCCAATCATTTGGCTCATTACAAAATGTAGGGAAAACATATTCGTAGCCTTAACCGGCCCATAAATAAAGGGAAAAATTTTATTATCCCCACCCCAAAGGAGAAATATGAAATAAAATGAAAATGTAATGGGGAAAAAATACGCCCGGCAAGACAAAGGGAATGGGGGTAGGCGGTCTGGAGACGGACTTTTTGGCACGAATTAAGAATTACCTACGAGTACAACAACAAAAGCAACACAGGACATTTCCCTTGTACTGTCAACCAATATAATTCCTAGGTCACTATAGAACCATGTCATAATAGTCATAATGAATCCATTGGTTTATATTATACGACAGCAGCGACAGCAGTGCGTATTGAGATTGATTGATAGAATTATGTCATGCATCTAGTTGTCAAAACGACAAAACGACAAAGTCCTATAGTGGCCTAGAAATCTAATTGATTAACTATAATTGTTAATATATCAATACGCTTTAAACAAACATAATTGAATTTTTACTTTTTTATTGTGGAACGTTACCACATTAGATTAGATTAGACCACATTTGATTTACTGTACCTACATTTGTTTTTATGAGTTCCTTCTATCTCAGTTCTGTTGCAAGAGCCATCGTAATGGAGACGTTCGGTTGTCATACTACTTATATACTGAGCTACGACGTTTAATTTTGGTATCTTACCTGCACACCACAGCAATCTAACCTTTTTTTATCCGTTTTTACCGGACAGTGTTCATAGAGCGTTTTCACATTGTCCAATCCGATGTCGGATGACCCTTGGACAAACCCTTTGTGTACATATCCGACATCCGATATCGGATCAGTATCCCTAGTGTAAATTTCATACGATAGCGCGACGTGACGTACGCGTTTGCGTTAAATGTCACTTTGTATGGAATTTAGAGTTTCCAAATTTTCCCGCTTGGCGCGCTGTTGAAAATCCCATACCAAACAAAATAGGCACTATGGGTTCGGATAACGTGAAAACGCTCTTACTTAGAATTCCATCACGGACATGGGCGGCGAGAGGTCGTGACGAAAGAGAAATGAAAAAACAACGGGTTGCACTCCGGGAGTGCCGGCAGAAGTGAAAACTCAATGACATTGTAACTCAAATTATTAATAACAGCGCCATCTAGTGAAAAATGTTTGCAGCACTACGTATAATAGAGGTTAACGCCATCTAGCTTTATTTCGTCGCAATACTTGAAACCCCTAAGCACATCACTGTGAGTACTAGAGTTATATTAGTACCAGTTTGAGGGAAACTCACTAGATGGCATTTAAATCAATTAAAAAAAGTCAATGACATTGTAACAGTGTCCGTCACACGTGACGTCACGTCTTACGTCTTACGCTCTCGCGAGTTAAACATTTTTTCCCCATCACAAAAAGTGCTCAGCGCCGGTAAAGGAGTTTTCATTTCAAAAAGTCCGCCTCCACGCTAAGTGGGCCGTCGTGGGCGGGGGTGGGGGTGGGGGGTAGACGCGCCGCTGGCGAAGACTCGTTTCTATAAATCTGCCTTATCTCAAAAATATACCCTTCTTTATTTATAAAACTCTCGCCCCCGCGATAGCGTTTACGTTCTCTTATATTTCTATACGGTTACGTCACGTTTATGCGCGTTATGATTTTTTTGTTTTGTCTATTGTAATGCGTTCCTATACATACTTTGTGTATTTTCTTAAGTCCTCTGTATTTTACGGTACCTACTTTTATTTAAATATTTAGTAACTAGCTGTGCCCGCGGCTCCGCCCGCGTGTAATTCGGTCTGTGTCAGTAAGCGGCTAATTTCTAATCCTAATTTCTCTCCCTCTCCCCTGGAGGCGGAACTTGAAGTAGGTAAAGTTGACAGAGGGATATGCTAGAGGACTGTAGTCCAGATATTTTACAATTAGGTACTACTAAATAAAACTACACTCCAAAGTCAATAGTTTTTTCGCCCTTATTCAAATTTTACACGTGATTTAAACGACAGAGTAGGTAGTAGGTGTATATCGGACGATACAGTAAGCCGTAAGGTATACGCGCGCGAGCGAAAGCGAAGCGGCCTGCTTGTGGCTAGACCGCCACTCACGGTGGTCTTCTTCAGACTCCTGAGGAAGACACGTGCCCCTTGTAACCTCAATGCGTTGCAAGACTTTCGGGAATGATTCGATTGTTTTCGGGAATGCATGGTAATGCGTATAAAATGCGAGTCCCAAATCATTTGACTCCGCAAACGACCAGTGCCGGATGAAGATATTTTGATGCCCTAAGCATTTCTAGACCATGGTGCCCCCTCTCCCTAGGGTCATCAATATTACATTGAATTTTTTTGGTAAATAGAGTGACGTTCATTGCCGCATTACAGCTGAGAATGGAAATTAATCACATCATTTTATCACGACAATTGACAGTGCCGCAGCAGTAACGTTGCAACAGAGTACCTAATGCTGCTGCAGTCGCCACCCGAATGTCACCATTATCACATCTTAGAATGTCATTGAAAACGCGAGCGAAGCGGGCGCGAAAATTTTTCGATATAAAAACGCAATTTTATAGACAGTTGTACATTTTTACTTTTAGTATGGAAATCAGTGACATCATTTTATCACGAAAATTGACAGTGCTGCAGCAGTAACGTTGCAACAGAGTAATACTGCTGCAGTCGCTATAGCTTAGAAAGTGATTGAAAACGCGAGCGAAGCGAGCGCGAAAATGTTTCGATATAAAAATGCAATTTGATAGACAGAGTTCTACATTTTTACTTTTAGTATGGAAATCAGTCACATCATTTTATCACGAAAATTGACAGTGCTACAGAAGTAACGTTGCAACAGAATAATGCTGCTGCAGTCGCCATATCTTAGAAAGTTATTGAAACGCGAGCGAAGCGAGGGCGAAAATTTTTCGATATAAAAACGCAATTTGATAGACAGTTGTACATTTTTACTTTTGGTATGGAAATCAGTCACATCATTTTATCACGAAAACTGACAGTGCTGCAGCAGTAACGTTGCAACAGAGTAATGCTGCTGCAGTCGCCATATATTAAAAAGTGCTTAAAAACGCGAGCGTAGCGAGCGCGAAAATTTTTCGATATAAAAACGCAATTTGATAGACAGTTGTACATTTTTACTTTTAGTATGGAAATCAGTCACATCATTTTATCACGAAAATTGACAGTGCTACAGCAATAACGTTGCAACAGAGTAATGCTGCTGCAGTCGCCATATCTTAGAAAGTTATTGAAAATGCGAGCGAAGCGAGCGCGAAAATTTTTCGATATAAAAACGCAAATTGACAGACAGTTGTACATTTTTACTTTTAGTATAGAAATCAGTCACATCATTTTATCACGAAAATTGACAGTGCTGCAGCAACAACGTTGCAACAGAGGAATGCTGCTGCAGTCGCTATATCTTAGAAAGTTATTGAAACGCGAGCGAAGCGAGCGCGAAAATTTTTCGATATAAAAACGCAATTTGATAGACAGTTGTACATTTTTACTTTTAGTATGGAAATCAGTCACATCATTTTATCACGAAAATTGACAGTGCTGCAGCAGTAACGTTGCAACAGAGTAATGCTGCTGCAGTCGCCATATATTAGAAAGTGCTTAAAAACGCGAGCGAAGCGAGCGCGAAAATTTTTCGATATAAAAAACGCAATTTGATAGACAGTTGTACATTTTTACTTTTAGTATGGAAATCAGTCACATCATTTTATCACGAAAATTGACAGTGCTACAGCAATAACGTTGCAACAGAGTAATGCTGCTGCAGTCGCCATATCTTAGAAAGTTATTGAAAATGCGAGCGAAGCGAGCGCGAAAATTTTTTGATATAAAAACGCAATTTGACAGACAGTTGTACATTTTTACTTTTAGTATGGAAATCAGTCACATCATTTTATCCGGAAATTGACAGTGCTGCAGCAGTAACGTTGCAACAGAGTAATGCTGCTGCAGTCGCCATATATAACAAAGTGATTAAAAACGCGAGCGAAGCGAGCGCGAAAATTTTTCGATATAAAAACGCAATTTGATAGACAGTTGTACATTTTTACTTTTAGTATGGAAATTAGTCACATCATTTTATCACGAAAATTGACAGTGCTACAGTAGTAACGTTGCAACAGAGTAATGCTGCTGCAGTCGCCATATCTTAGAAAGTAATAGAACACGCGAGCGAAGCGAGCGCGAAAATTTTTCGATATAAAAACCCAATTTGATAGACAGTTAGACAGTTGTACATTTTTACTTTTAGTATGGAAGTCAGCCACATCATTTTATCACGAAAATTGACAGTGCTGCAGCAGCAAAGTTTCAACAGAGTAATGCTGCTGCAGTCGCCATATCTTAGAAAGTTATTGAAAACGCGAGCGAAGCGAGCGCGAACATTTTTCGATATATATATCAATTTATTAAATCAACATAATTATTCAATTATTTTTGTTGATATCCGTGTCTTCTAAACTTAGAGTTAATGTGGCAAAATCTTTCCTCGGTGGCTTATTCATGTCACAACGTATTAAATTCAGCTCCATCTGGTAGTTTACCAGGGTACTCAATAGTGGTAGCACATATTTGAATAAAGTTTGCCCCTCTTTCCTAAGTAGCGCCATAAGATTCAGGGGCAAACTTAAGTCAATCGAGTGTTGTGGCTACCCTCCCTTTTAGGGGTTGAATTTTTATAGCCTATAACCTGGCCGGGGATTTTCTCGACAGATTAGTAAAGCTTTCATCAAAATCCGTTCAGCCGTTTTCACGTGATGCGCGTTCAAATAAACAGACAAACAGATAAACAGATAAACAGACAAACAGACAAAAATTCTAAAAACTTTTGGAACGTGTTCTGTTATCGATTCTAAGCATCCCCAGCCAACTTTTTTTTAAATATCTTCCATGTACAGACTTTCGACCGTCTTCAGCTTTATTATATGTATAGATAGTTTAACTAGGTATATCATTATTATAGGTAATTATTTTTTTATTACAATTAAATTCTAATGACCAATGTAAAAATGCCTAATGTATGAAATTTCTATGTGTAATAAGTAAAAATAATATCGCTTATACATGATAGTCTGTTTAAATAGCTAAATATTAGTTAGCGTATGAAACTCCTAATCTTTCTTATTTTTTCGTTATAATTTGTATAACATTTCAATAATTCTAAATGTCCTTCCGTCTACTAGATCATTTACATTCCCAAAATACGTACTGAATGATCTGAATCACTAAAAATTTAGAAAATCAAAAAATATATTTGTCAGAATACAATAACACTAGGCCTTAAATTATTATCATCACTCCGTGTATGGCATGCAAGCAAACATACAAATGTACGAAACGTAAAAAACGCTAATTATTTCAACATGAAACAATTTCATACCTAATACTCGCCAGTCATATCCCTTACGCTTAAAAATAAAAACCACCGAAGCGACTTGGGTTGCGCAGGTAAAAGAAAGGCCCTAAAAATCCCCCCCAACGGGTGGGGGGTGGATTTTTCTCACAGGGTGGATTTGTTCAGTTTTTGCGAATTTCTAAGTGAATTTCGGAGATAGGTAATTTCAAATTAGGGGCTTTTTTGTGCGGGGGAATATGGTTTAATGAACTGGGGGTTGGAAGAATTTTATATTTGGATGTTGGGTTTCAAGAATTATCTTTTATGAGATGTGTACCTAGTGATTTTGGTTTGTATTTGAAAGTATATTGTACCTATGGGAGCATGAACAAAAGGCAATATTTGATGGGATGTGGATAGATACTTACCATGTGACCACTGATACCTACTCATGATACCCATAAAAAATGTAGCTACACTATTACATTACACGAGATAATTGTAATACCAAATTTTAGCACATAAACGACTTATTATTCTGGAAAACAACTTTTTTTATAACTCCAGGTTTGGGCTTTATGTATTACATGATATTACAAGCGAAGTGTTAGATCTAATTCTACATACGAGTATATATGCTATGATGACCAACAATGTAACCACATTTAATGCCAATAAATACAAATCTTGATAAAAGTCTAAATCTTATTAGATTGAAATAAGGGCAAAGGTCAAAATATCTTAATTGTTTAGATAATGAGGACCCTGCTTGTTCTACATGTAGATAACTACCATATACTTAATTTACAATTAAATTATGTACCTACAAGTGGCCTTCGAATAATAACTGCAGCTGCATTACTGTTGCGACATTGCTCCTGCGGCACGCATGCATCTTCATTTCATAGCAGATTCCGTTATATCATGGCACTTATATATATAAGTGCCTATATAGGTAGTAGGTACTTTTGCCCAAACATTATTTAGTGTTGTGATTCTTTCCTAAGCACAGAGAAACAAAATAGATATCTGCGCAAATAGGACGAGGTTAGCGTGTAGACGCTATCGATAGTAGGCTAAATTTAAAACTTACAGGCCTATTCGGATTTCGAGATAATCACAAGATCTTGAGACGATTTAGAGATCAACTAGATCTACATTAGATATCGACTAGATGTGACTTGGATATCTAAGTCATAACTTGTCGAAATCGTTCAAGAGGACCTCCAGAATCCCGGAAATGTCAAATTTGACATATCTATCTTACAAATATCTTTAAATTATCCGTATCGTAACTTGTTGAAGTCTAGTAGAAATCTAATTCATTTTCCGAATCGAGCCGTTAATTATTTATATGCGATTTAGTCCTGTTTTCGTAATTACAAATAGGTTAGGTACTGTCCTTTCGGTAGGAAACAAAACGCATATTTTCCTTGTTGCCCGTGCCCATCTTCCTAGCAGGTCTTGCCGCCCCTCGTTTTTCCTTCCCCCGTAAAAATAATAATCCTCGGGTGCAATTACCCGCCCCCGCCCCCTAGGGGAGCCGTGATGGCCGTGTCACTCGCAAACCTATTCAGATTTATATTTTTCTGCTAAGGAAGATACACATCTACTTATAAGATGGGACTAAGAAAATTTGTATGTAGGATCTTGTCAGAAACGGGTCAAAATTCTTTTAGTTGTCTTGTTTCTGACCACTCTGGCTTTTATTTATGCTTTGTATCAAATAAAAAAAATCGAGTGCTGTTGTGTGTCTTTCTAGCTGTAGACTATATTTTATATGAGACATATTAAAAACTAAATACCATCTCATATAAAAAGCTTTACTTCGTCACATTTTTTGGGAACAAAAAACAAGAAACCGGAAATTTTGGCCTGAATTTTTGGTCAATACATAGGTATTATAAATGCGAAAGTAACTCTATATGTCTGTTACCTCTTCACACTTAAGCAACCTACGTAGGTAAGTACCTACTTACTATCTTTTAACATCAACATAAGTCTACCATACGAATGCAACTGGACGACCCACGTAAGGCATCATCCCTAATGGAAAAAAGGATAAAATTCGGAGCCTTTTAATATTTTTTTCATTTAAGTTTTTAATATTAATGGAAAAGTATCCGGGTCCCTAATTATTTTCGGAGTTCCCGTTCTGGCGGGAAGGAAGCTCGCGGGGTTCCGCGCGGAGGTTGCGGGGTTCCGTGCGGAGGCTGTGGGGTTCCGTAAGGGCACGTGATTTAACGTTAAGGCATATTTAGTGAGGGGAGTCTTTAAGTGGGTATTTAAAAAAATAATATGCGTCTGCAATTTATGTATTTATAGTATACTCTGAGAGTTCTATAATGTTGTGTATGGGTTTAATAAGTACCTATGTAACTACTACCTATGTATGATAAGTAGGTAATTTAACTTTTTAAGGATAATTAAAATGTCTGCTAAGTTTTATTAAAAATGTAGGAGGTAAACGAGCAGACGAATCTCGTGATGGTAAGCGATTACCGTCTCTCATGGACACCCGCGGGGTTGTAAGTGCGTTGCCGGACTTTAATAAGGGAGTACGTTTTTTTTACGTGACAGTTTATTCCACAATTTAGCTGTGCGAGACAGGAAGTTTCTAGAGAAACGCACTGTTGAGGACTGCCGACCATCTAAGTGGTGAAGATGGTAATGTTCTCGCGTATAGCGATGGCGGATAGAAGCGGCGAGAATAATCCGAACAGTTCCTCGGAGCACTCCGCGTTACACATGGGAATATATATTTAATCTTAGATTTGGTTATTTAAAAACTTGAAAGCAATGTTTGGGTAAACTTAAGTTTAGATATCGGATAGTTATTATCATCATCGCACGCAGTCGAAGTTGCGGGCAGAGCTACCTAGTAATTTTATATTGACGCAATGAATTACTTTCTCCACTTAATAAACGAGTTAATGAGTTCACGGAACCTCGAAGTCCCGAAAAGCCCTTTTTTCGTGATCGCAGGTGAGTATTAAAATTAATTTGTTTGCGTCTGTCTGTCCGCGATAGCCGCTTACTTCCGTCTCAACGAGTTTGTTTCGCTGCTTGGTTTTATTTTTGTATGCTCCGAACATTACAAAATTTAATATAAGGTCTATGAGGTAAGACCGTCTAGGTACATGCTCTTTCGTAGCTTCTAACTCTTGCGTTTGTACATACGGTCACCTGCAATAATATGTTACTCTTCGAAGGCCGCATAAATATGTGACACGCTCTTATGGCTCTACAAATAAGATCGTGTCAGATATTTTTGCGGGTTTTGTTGTGTAACATATTATTACAGGTGACTGTACACATACTCCACTCACAGAAAGTCGGTAGAACAGAAGGAGTGAAGCTCTCTTCCTCTGACTGCGTCTGGGTACAGTGTAAAAAGTAACAGTGGTCCGACGGCCTTTGACGTGTACCGAGCTGACGGCGATGTATGCAGCACGGGTGCGCGAATAACCAAAAATGTTATATAAGTATATGCTCTGTTACCTTCCAAATTTTACCTTAATACGTTAATAACACTAACGCATTGTATCAAAATGTGACCTTTATGATTGTTTTAATAAAAATACTGTTTGTATAAGGTAAATAAGGTGGGGTATGACTAACATTAGTTTATTTTGTTCGGGGTAAGACAAACAGTATAAGGATTCCATGCAAGTCATAGTCTTACCCCGGTGATAGTCTCACCCCACTTTACCTTACCAGAGTCACTAGAGACATGGAAAGCTAAAACGAGGATAAGCTTAGGTAAGCCACCAAACATGTTTTCAGCTGTTACACTAAGCTAGAAACATAAGCTATTTTACGTGGCGGGTAGCAAACACGTCCTTAGCTGTGCAGTTTGGCGAGTTGACAAAAATATTCAATAGAATACATATTACAATTGGAACTTTTTAAATTTGCCAATCTACCGTAGCCCTACGAACTACTTACGATCATTATTATTTTTGATATTTAGAAAATTACCTGTGTTCATTAGCACCAATAAAATTAGTAGGATAATAATTTCCACAAATAACCATTAATACCTACTATTTATCTAAATAACGTATTACAGAACTGTAATTCAAAAACGATTGGAGCAATCTAATAGCAAACAATTTTATAAGCTGCTAGCGCCACCTATTGGCGAGTAGCGGAAGCTCAAAATCAAACGGTACAATTATTTCCTATTCTTTCTAATATTAAAAACTTACTGCTTTAACATTCAATGTTCGAAGAAGTTTATGCTTATAAAGCGTTTTATTTGTAATGTTTTCAGATTTTTAATAATTCATGATGTTAATATTGTTAATATTTGACATCTGTTGACAAGTAGCCAAACTAACGTTTTTAAGATTTGTGAACTGAACTTTCCCGAGCTCCCCCAGTGAATATTTCATTGGGTGAATAATGGCAATAATTGTGAGATATTAAAATATCCCTTAAAAGTACCCTAAGCTTTTAAGGGAAAGTTATATTTCTAAAGAAAAGTGTAGCCTGACTAACCGCTTAAGCCGCGTCTTTGGTAAAATCAATTTACGCCTACACTATAAAACGTCTTTTTAGGTTTATAGTAGTTTAACACATTTACCGCCAGCGACTCGCTGGGAGGGTTCTCTGTTCGTACACGTACATACGGGATTTCTCGTCTTATCGGCTACGCTCGGAGCGCGTAGCTCACACTGGCAGTCAAATAAAAAATAAATAAATGAGTAGAATGTTACCTGAAATAGAAATATATTTATTTGCCATCAAATGTGGTATACAATGGTGTTACATTATTATATATAGAGCCATACACATTTAGGCTTTAAAAAGCAATGCAAATTAAAAATATACTAAAATTAAGTTTAATTGGTATTATTATTTAAAACAAAACATGCATTATTAAGCTAGTTAAGTCATTAACGTGGACTGTTACAAAAGATTATGAAGTGACATTTTTATCTATAAATTCATTCAGTCTGTAGTAACACTTGTCAACAAGGAAAGAGTACAGTTTGTTTTTAAATTTATTAAGCGGTAGCTGTTTAAGCTCGTCAGGCAGTCTGTTAAATATTTTAACGCACATTGATAGCAGCTTTTATTTTGATATTGACTTTTGATTCCAACATCTATTAAATTCCGTAGTTTCGTTAGTATAGTCAATATAAAACTTAAATACATATTATGTATCAAACTGCAGATACAAAAGGTTTGTGTAAAGCTAAAGACGCGACGCACTTTTTACTTCAGCGATACAATACTTTTATTCATTTTATTCTATTTTTATTACATAGCTTCATAGAAAACCAACAGCTTTATACATTTCTACAAACTACAACTTACTTAATAAAATCTTTGGTATTGCTTTTCCAAAGTATAAAGTGCTTCTAGTTTAGTAGAAAGGTATCTTTGATTTATTTAATTATTCCGTTTACCCCAAAGAGATGCCCCATCCCTGGTCACAATCAGGTTATTCGCAATTCGCATATTAATTTTGACACTTTTTGCGAAATGCTAGTAACACTGTAAGCGAGGACCTATAACTTTAAAAATCCGGGCAAGTGCGAGTCAGACTCCCGCACGAAGGGTTCCGTACCATAATGCAAAAAACGACAAAAATAAAACGGTCACCCATCCAAGTACTGACCCCACCCGACGTTGCTTAACTTCGGTCAAAAATCACGTTTGTTGTATGGGAGCCCCACTTAAATCTTTATTTTATTCTGTTGTTATAGCGGCAACAGAAATACATCATCTGTGAAAATTTCAGCTGTTGACAGACGGACGAACGGACGGACAGCGGAGTCTTAGTAATAGGGTACGGAACCCTAAAACTCTAAATGCCAGCAATGTTACTAGCTGTTAAACAACGTCGAATCGCCCCTGTCCATCGAGTATCGCTTGATAGAGTCGCACCAAGAAATGTCTGCAGCGGACTTGATAGCCCACGCAGTGTAAGTGTTATTTATATGTCATAATTTCATAGAAGTTTGACGTTTACAATGACACTTGCACTGCGTGGGCTGTCAAAATCGCTGCAGACTTTTCACCGCGCTACTATAGATAAAAAAACAATACAAAACGTGTCACGACAGCAAACACCGAATATCGAATGTAATCCCTCAATCGCGACGCGTCAGGTTTTTTACAAAGGCCCCTCTGAAAAGGTTTCATTTCCTTTTTTATGTTTTTCTCTGCTTTGGGGATACGCAGGCAGTCACCGCGTTTTTACCGTGAATAAAAATTTAATTTTTAAGGTGTTAAATCTGTATTCTAATAAGACTTTTTTTAGTAAGAACTCACATATTTTTAAATCATACGTCATAAGTCATTTATTCATAAAGCTAATTTACACGTTATATAAATGGAACATATTTACAATATGCCGTGAACAAACAAACTCAATTTGAAATAAATGTAGCATCAATGTAGCATGTCAAGTAATGCTTATTTTTATATGATTTGTAATAATATAAACTTAAGCATTACTTACTTGACATTTTATTCATAGAACTATTAAAGTTATTTAGTATACTAAGGAAAAAACTTCTGACTAATATCGTAATAAAAATATAGGTACCTATTCGAATGAAATGTAATTAGTTTTTTTTAATAAACCACAACATTTTTTACAGAAAATATTTCTTCTATATAAACTTCAACCAATGTGCTACAGAACCCGGCGCCAGGCGCGGGCCGCCGCAACCTTTCCCAGCGCCGTTTTTCCCTTTTTTCCAATTTATCTCTTTTTCCACATTGGATTTTTCGCTTATTTGCTCGCTTCATTGGCTTGTAAGTGAGATGGGTTCTTTTTTGTGTTTTTCCTTTTGTTTTCGCAGCTAAACGCGGGGATATTGGATTTGGGTCAAAGCCGTTTTTACCGTGTAAATGTTTTTATGAACTCCCGGGCGAATGCAGCGCCGCGAGGGGTGGCGGGAGTTTCGGGAACTAGAGCGTAGCGCCACCTGTTGACGAATAGCATAATTAGAACACACATTTTAACCCCCGCTTGGTAAAAGTGCTACTTACAATAAGATTGTACTAGTTGGTACTAGCAGTACTAGTTAACTATCAGTTCGGTTTTGTAATTATAAATACTTTTATACTTAAATAGAAATGGAATAAAAACGTTATATATTAAATAATTTTACACCTAAACTTATTTTTAGTTTTTTTATTTGGCTTTTATAACTAAATAGCTTTATATTATTTTTATTTACCTTGCGAAGATTTTATTTTTTTACAGAGAGTATATATTCATACTGATGAAATATAAATAAAACACAAATGAAGAAAGTACATTTCTTTCTTCGAGTATTTGAACGAAATAAAATACTACAACCAAACTACAACACATCAGATCTTATCAACCATGGTATAATAATATACTCCGCCTGGTACTCCACTCCCGTCTTTTCTAGGTCACCTAACTGACACGGGCTTACGTCATCATGCGACAGCGCTATATGATAATATGCGATAGCGCTATATATAGCGGCCATGTTGTTGTGACGTAACCCCGTGTCACTCTGGGAATGGAAGACCATGTTTTATTAGACTATGTTATCAACCTAGTAACTTGCGCCATCTCTCGACGAGTAGATCAATAATGACGCGTTTGAGTTTTCTAACAAGAGTTGTCAGTTTTAATTCTAATTGGGAGAATTGGGTAGAAGAATGTACAAAGACTATTCATTTCCATACAAAGCCGCATGGCTCAATATTTTGCTGTACATGGTGCAGGTACAGCAAGAAATTTACAGAATACCAACTATATTATCAAAATAATTGTATGTAATAAGTGGTGAACGTCACATAAATATTTACTGTAAATAGTATTAAAAATATTTTATATTTAATTAAACCTTTCTTGTAGTGACTGTTTGTTCACCTAAATAAATTAAAATAATATCGACGCTGGAAAGGAGAAATTGGATAAGCGACATTTTCAGAGATATTGAGTTATATACATCGTTGGAATCGCCAGATTTTTCTGCATCGAATGGACTAGGTTTCGTACCAATCTGACGACTTTAGTGTCGCTTATCCAGTCGGTGATTTGGAGAATCACTGGTAAGTACATTTAAATTACTAAACGACTTAGTTTACAACAATTTTTTGAAAAGTGGAGATTAGATGAAAAGTTATTCGATGTAATGAACCATAGAGTTTTTTACTTATTTGCCAGTTCAGCTTAAGCTTAGCTTGGATAATTTTGCCTTATGACAACTAACCTTTCACTGTCGGTTAACTATTTTTACCTGACCGAATAATAGCTTTCTATATCATATGGATAAATTTACTTAACTGTCAAATGTGAATTATTGGCGTTTATCATTATTTACCTAATTTCAGATATAATTTTTTTGTCGTTTATTCCATTTTACCTGAAATTTGTTGGAAGCTACCTAGTAATTTTTTCAACTTAAGTAAGTACTTTCTTTTTGTTGTTATTTTTCATAATATCAGAAAATGCCAAGTAACGGAAAAAATATATTAATCTAAGGTATGAAAACACGAGATAATATTTTTTCCTATTTTGGTTTCAAATATAAATTTCCCATTATTACCTACCTCTTAATTAAGTTGACCCTTTTAAGCAATTTTGATCTCAAATAGAAATGGTACACTTGTTATCATAATACTCGTTACATAACTTCTTATTTGAAATAAAGCTATACAAATTCTTTAAAGGGCGTTTTTTTATATGCGTAGGTATGACAATCTTCCTTGTGGTTGATAACTATAAAACTCATAGAATGTAGATGTATCATAGGTTGAATGTGTCGCATAAGCAGCTTATCGAGTTTGAAATTGCTCCCTAAAAAGTGTTAGATAATTTATCTTGATTTGTTTTTTTGGAAAATTTTACGTATATACTTTTTTGCTTGACTATAAAATAAGCATACTTGGCAATAAGATAGTTTTTACTCGATCAATTCTGACACCAAATTCACCTTGGAGTTTTTTACCTACCAAATTTCTTGTGAAATATGTCGGTAAGATAAATTTACCTAAATTTATTTTTACGACCATTTTGCTTAAGCGACACTAAATACTTAAATAACTCATTTGAAGGTAAAATAATAATAGGACAATGTAGAATACATCACTATAACCATATAAAATGTCTAATTTAGGAAATACGTCATCATTAGGAATTTTAATGATTTTTTTTTAGAAATTCTTGCAGTTTTTTGGCTCCCTCGTAAAGTTAGCTGCGTGTCGCTTATCCAATTTATCCTTTCCAGCGTCGATATATATAATATATTACGTGTGAAATCTCCCTACCTCAGTGATAAAAAAAATCCAGATATGACATGCAAAAAATGTCCGTAATAAAATATATAAGTCAACAGAAAGCAACTCACAAAAAGCGCAGTCTTCCCGTGCCAGACCGCCCCGTGTGGAAAAAGTGTAGGTACTTATTTAGTTTGTCACACTTAAATTTAAGTATCATAAGTTACGGACGAACAACGAATTTACAAAAAAAAAACACGAATTTTCTCACCCCTTAGTAAAAAACCATTTCCCTAATATAATAGTCCCTTGAAAGTGTTTTTTATTTGTTCGGTAAATTACTTAACATTTTGTTATAAATCATCAGGAAGCAATATATTCACGAAAATAACACAATTTTACAATTTTCCCATGCATACCACCCAGTGTCATAACAACATTTGTTACATTTTAACTTATGTACCTATCGTAAGTCACCGGCGAGCAACAAAAATAAACCAGGAACTTTACCATCCCATAACACAATTTCTACAACAAAAAACAATTTCCCTAATAACGAGCCCCTTGGAAGTGTTTCGTTTCTGCTCAGTGATCAGTAATTTGCATATCATTTATCATCTAGACGCAACAAATTCACAAAAAACCACAGTTTTCCGTGAAAAATCTACTCCATCAGCAAAAAAACAATTTCCCTAATAAAAGAGTCCCTTGGAAGTGTTTTGTATGTGCTCATTGCCCAGTAATTACTGGGCAATGAGCACATACAAAACACTATAGCATTAGTAATTACAAAACACTTAACATTTACTATAAATTATAAGAAAGCAACATGCCCACACAAAAACAACATTTTCCCGTATCATAACACTCAGTGTTTCAATTTAAGCATCGTAAGTCACCAGAGAGCAACAAATTTATAAAAAAACCACGAATTTTCCCGCCCCGTGGCAAAAAAACAATTTCCCTAATAACGAGTCCCTTGGAAGTGTTTTGTATGTGATCAGTGGCTAGTAATTTGCGAGGGCGGATGGATTTTTAAGTGAGCCGGTGATTTATTGTAAGAACTGGCCGATGCTCGGCTGGTATGGAGGAGGCTTTATTTTTAAAATTGTAATACAATTTAGTTTCTTGGCCCACAGGTACGTGAGTTACATAGATATTTAAGAGGATAATGAACGACCGCTTCTTCATACAAACGTAGTCCCATTTTCCTCCCTGTAGGGCTAAGATGGCCGGCTCTTTATCACTTGTCACCATGCCATTCACGTTCTAACAAATATGTAAGTGCGAAAGTTTGTTAAAAAAACCAAATAGGTAAATCTAACGAAGGTTGGTATACTCGTACATTTAATCGAGTAAAAATATTTTCTGTAATGCTATTATCCAGAGAAGAATATGGGATTTACGATTGTATGGAGAAACGGTCGTCTCTTTTCTTCTTAACTCCGTAGTCAATATACATTATTCGATATCATCTTGCAATGCATCCATCTCGTTTTTACTCATACCTATACATAATATACATATTGCTGAAAATCAGATGCGCTGAGTGTTAAATTGAAAAGTATCAAGAAATACATATTTGTATGTTTTAAATTACTCAATTTCGTTCCACTAATGGAAAAGTCAAAAATTTTCCTACTCAATTGAAATACGATGAAATAAAGGTTGAAATTCAACAACCTCCAAGTTAGATTAGAAATCTTTGTTTTCGGGTATTTAACCCATTCAGCGCTAATCACGACACGTTGTCGTTTTGTTTCTACGAAGCATTGGCGCTACATACCGGGAAACCAACGTTATCGGCTACGACGTAGCGCTACGACCGTAATTGTGCAAGTGCTCTACACCGCCTACTCCGCCTACGCCTAGCGCTGCCTGCATTGCCCTCACGCTACGCCGTAGCCACGTAGCAGGCTGTATTTTCTCGTAGAGCTGTATGAAATTCTAAGTAACCAATGTACTTCTTAATATTTTAACCCATTCAGTATTTTTGAACAATACATTTTGTATAGTTAATTTTAGTAATAAATTTAAAATAAATTTGCCGATAGGTTTCAAGTCTCTCCTCCTTAGAACCTGACATTTCGTTGTTTCAAAATTGGAAATCTTGTCTAGCGTGTCTTATTCAATACAAGTGAAAATTACAACTACGATACAAAGAAGATTATTTTAATTTTTTTTTATATGTGTTGTTTTAAGTAGTCACAGATGTGGTGCTGGAGACGGATGCTAGGAGTATCGTGGACAGAGTTTCGTACAAATGACTCCATATTAAATGAACTCGGCATCAGACAGCGCCTATCAACCACAGTGGAGTCACGTATTTTGACCTTCTTCGGCCATGTTTCTCGTCGTGGTAATGACTCCATAGAGCGTCTCGTAGTGCAGGGAAAGGTCGAAGGCACCAGGCCACGTGGTAGATCACCAATGCGATGGACAGACCAGATCAAGGCCGCAACTAAATGCTCGGTTTACGAATGTACCCGGAAAGCTGCAGTCCGCGACGAATGGCGCCGTATTAGCAAGATCATCACTCATCGAGATTCACAATGATGACCACGACCACTCTGGCAAGAGTGTACCGACTAAGAAGAAGAAGAAGTAGTCACACTACCGTAAATTAAATTATAAATTGACATAACATACTTAAAATTATCAGGCCTATTCGGATTTCGAGATAATTACAAGATCTTGAGACGATTTAGAGATCAACTAGATCTACATTAGATATTATCGACTAGATGTGACTTGGATATCTAAGTCATAACTTGTCGAAATCGTTCAAGAGGACCTCCAGAATCGCGGAAACGTCAAATTTGACATATCTATCTTTAAATTATCCGTATCGTAACTTGTTGAAGTCTAGTAGAAATCTAATTCATTTTCCGAATCGAGCCGTATGTCATCTTATGTGAGTAATAGACTTGCAGGCCAATTCGAACGTGCACCTGATATCAAACCGATATTTAAATCATATCGGTTAGCTGTCATTCGCAAGTTCATTTCGCTCTGACTTGATACGTACATATATTAGAGCGAGCGAGACGGTGCGATGTCAGCTAACTGGCATGATTCTGGAATATCGGATTGATATCAGGTGCGCGCGATTTATCCTGTTAATTATTAGTAGGTACACTAATTAATAACAAGACAACAGACACAACAGTCTGCCTCCACACTCGCCTACACCACGTCCGTTTTTTTCCAACCACCGGACACTCGCCCCGGGCTGATTACAGCCTCGGTAAATCTGTTAATCGGTGGTTACCGTTCCACCGGCCCCGGTTAATTTCACTGCGGCGTGCCACCGGCCCGTGCGACTCTTTTTTACCATTTTTGCTATATTTTCCGTTTGCGGTTGGATGCGAGATAGTATTTGTAAATTGGTTTACTGCAGTTTCGTTTTGTGGCTGGTTGGAATTGTTGGGTGAATTTTAATAGTTATACTGGGAAATGGTAGCTGACTGTACTAAACATACTCGTACACCAATAAGGTGTGTATATAACAAGTCATCAGTTATATGATTGCATAATCAAAGCATTAATTAAGGCTAGGAGGCTAGTTTAGGCCCTATTTATTTTATTTTATTTATTTTATAGCCTTATATCAGAATATGTGACGTATCGTTGGTTTGATTATTTTATTGCTAATTATTCCGTGTGCCCTTTGGCAAAGGCCTCCCCCAACACTTTCCAATCTTCTCTCTTCTGTGCCAGTCTGTTCCAGGTTTTGCCAGCTGTTTTTACCAGGTCATCCTCCCATCTTCTGAAAGGTTTTCCTCTCTTTCTCTTGCCCTCTCTTGGGTACCATAGTGTTCCTATTTTATTCCATTTGTCATCTCCTCTAATTACATGGCCAGCCCATTTCCACTTAAGTGTTCTTAGTTTTTGCACCACATCTTGGGTCTTTGTAGCTTTCCTGATTATGTTGTGGTTGATTTTATCTATTTTCCTCTTTCCCATCATGCTTCGTTCCATGCTTCGTTGGCAAGTACGAAGTTTGGTTTGTTGTGATTTGGTGAGCGCCCAAGTCTGGCATCCGTATGTTAAAGTAGGGAGTATGCAGGTATTAAATAGTTTTCCTTTAACTGAGATATTCATTGTTTTGTCTTTCATTATTTCTCTGAACGACCAGTATCTCTTCCAAGCATGACCTATACGTGTCTCAATTTCTGTACCTGACATATTGTCTATTTTAATTATTTGGCCTAAATATGTATAGTCATCCACATAGTCAATGGGAATGTTGTTCACTGTAATTAGTTCTTTCTCTCTGTTAGTCATTGCCTTGGTTTTTGATGCGTTCATGTTTAAGCCCACCTCTTTGCTTTGTGTATCAAGGTCTGTTAGCATTTTTTGGAGCTCATGAGAGGATTTTGCGAATAAGATGATGTCGTCAGCGAATCTTAAGTTTGTAAGGTACTCGCCATTTATTCTTAGGCCACAGCCTTCCCATTCGAAACGTCTAAAGACATCCTCAAGCACTGCGGTGAATAGTTTCGGTGAGAGTGGATCTCCTTGTCGTACGCCCTTTTCTAGATTGATGATTCCTCCTTCTTTTTCTAGCTTAACCCTAGCTGTACCTGCATTATATATGTTCTTTATTATTCGAATGTACTTTTCTTCCACTCCTTGTTTTTTTAAGGCATTCCAGATTGTATTGTGGTCCAAGGAATCAAAGGCCTTGCAGTAGTCTACGAAGCAGCAGTACACTGGTAGGCCGAATTCCTTATACTTTTCAAATATTTGCCTTACAACATGGACATGGCCGACAACTGAGTAATTGCTTCGGAATCCTGCCTGTTCTCGTGGTTGGTTCTCGTCAAGCACTTTAGTTATGCGGTTTAAGATAATTTTTGCAAAGATTTTATATATATTTGACATTAGGCTTATTGGCCTATAGTTTCCCACGTCATTTCTGTCTCCCTTTTTGTGTATCAGAGTTATAGTAGAAGTGGTCCATTGATGTGGTATGATTTCGGTTTCTAATACATCATTAAAAGTCGAAGTTAGGCTTAGGCCCTAACGAACACACTTTCTCTTTCAAAATGGCATTCAATATAAAAATGACAATAATTTAAATAGGTGACGAATTATCTTTTCGCACACGTTTGAGAAAATTATCAACAATAATTATGTAACAGTAAAAATGATTTGTGGCGTATTTTTGGGTCATTCTGTATACTAATATCACACTCGGCCGGCAATTTCTCTGTCTTTATATAAATTTTATATAGAACAAGTTATTTTGGAATCTTAATAATGCTCTTTATCTGACGATATTCAGAATAGCCATAGAAATCAATTCTAATTAACATTTACGCTCACTACAACCAAAACATCGCACGCATAATCTTTGATAATTTTATTAAATACTCCGTAAACCCTCCCATTGTCAAAACTCCTAACGTCTCAATTTGAAAATTTAAATTAGAACCAAGTACATAAACCTCCCCCCCCCCCTGAAGGGTTAAAACACCTGCCCCACAAAGAAAATTCCAAGACGTTTCATTTGCTTAGAGATTTAATTAAAATTCTACCCCTCGGGGCGCCGGGCCAAGTTTTTAGGGGGGAAGCAAACATTGTATTAACATATTATTTAAATTTCGGGATCTTGGAGCTTATGTGTGTGTGTGTGTGTGTGGCTGTGTGTGCGGGTGATTGGTGTCGATGTGTTCGAGATAAGATGGCGGAGGGAGCGGTTTTTGACGGCGGATTATAATTATTACACATCCATTTTTCAGTCAATATTTTAAGAAAAAAAAATTGCTGAAATATATTTTTGAACATTACTCATAAAATGTACCTATAATATGGCATGCAGGAATACATTGTAATGTACCTACAATTTAATTAAGACCAAAATGAGCATTCAATATTTACAGTAGGAACCTAAAGGGGCCCACTGATTAACAGTCCGCCGGACGGTATCGGCCTGTCAGTTGTTCGGAACTGTCAAAATTTTGTTCTAACTGACAGGCCGGCGGACTGTTAATCAGTGGGCCCCTTAAGAGCATGTTATGTTCACAGTTGATTACCTACGTATGGTGATACAAATACTATAGTCTGTATCTTTAGGTATTTAAATAAAAATAAACAAAACATTTGTAATTTTTCGAGTAGATATAACATTTATTGGTTAACCAACCAAATACAAAACTGCCTGGACGCTGTCACTGAACGACCTGACTTTTAACTTACATTATTTGATCATGTAATGTTTTCATCTACCCTCAACTGGCTTAAGGAGCCATTTGAGGGTAGATTTTGTTTACTTTTATTAAAATTTAATACCTAAAGATACAGAGTATAACTACATATAATATGTATTGATATTTAACGTGTTGCAATCTATCAATATTTTTCAAAAACTTTTGCCATAAAACGTTGAAATCATCTTATTCATAAGAAAATAAATCTCCACACAAATGAATTATTTATTGTTTGAAGCCTCCATCATCATTATTGACAACAATCGTTCACGGTTGCACGTCGTCAACCACAATACACACATCACACACACCACACACAGTTGACATATACGTACCTGCGTAGTACACGCACGTAGGTACAGCCAGCAGCGTCTACAATATCTGATAGCTTAACAAATCAGATATTTATCTATATAATAGAGAATTTTACTGTTGCAAATATTCTTAGAACGCGTAAGGGCATACTCGAATAAATATACTTATATCAATGTGGATTCAAGAATTCGAGAGAGGCAGATACTTTAGGCGCGTTGTTTCGTACGCTACTATTTATTCTGACTGTACATATAAGTACTTCGATAGAGCTGTAAGTACGGTCACAAACTTTATTTGTTGATCCATTTAGGGTTCATGTTAATTTGGTTGTCAATACTAACGGTATGAAACGTCCAATGTAAAGTGAACCCTAAATGGCTCAACAATTAAAGCCCGTTACTGTAGAAGAAGTATTTATCATCTTCGGCTTTAAACATGCAATTGAGTTTTTAATAATTACGTTTGATCTTAATTGTAAAATACCTACTGTCGAATGTCTTGAAATCAAGCCAAAGTCCCTCGTTTAACATTTGTAAAAGTAAATAAAATAGGAGGAGATTGGTAATTTGTGAGAAAAAGATAGTAGTTTTGAAAACGGGGAAGTTAATAATTACACTTGCAGGTATAATTAGTGGAATACTTTTTAAGATATACCTAATTCTCGCCGAATTTCTTGTGCCAATATCCTTTCAGGCAAGAAGTGTAGGTTATATAGATAGGTGTGGTTATATTCTTTGACATTCATAAGCGCATTGTAATATAATATGCCGAAACTGAAGACATAAGTTCTTAGGTTTTATGTAGTGTCTTTAACCTTCAATTATGAACTAATATTAAACACGTAAACAGAACTCGTTACAAGTAAACTACGATAAATATACATAACTAATATAAAACTGGCACGCCCTTATCTCCATTATCTTAACTTCAAACTCTTATAAGTGCGAATAATTAAGGCCCCCTGTTCCGAAGCTGCGGAGCCCCTGTGCGGGAGGGTGGAGGGGGGGAGGGGGGGTTCGTTAGCCCTAATGCCGGCAGACATTAATCATTCCTTTCATAAAGAGTGGGGCCCGTAGATAAATAAGTGTAGTATGTGTTTTCTTAGGGTACAGTCTTGAGAAAGATAATGGGGATATGCTTGAAACTTAAAAAATAATACAGATTTTTTTTTGTTTCATAGAGGCATTAATGTCCCAGTATTGGACACTGCCCCAATAATAGCTATTTTTGGTCTAGATTCTAGATTAATAAGCGATAGAGAAACACGGGCTGTCAGCTATGAAAAGGTTGTTAGGTACTTTTGTTATGTTGCGTGTGTGTGCGAGTTGATACGAAATACCTACATAATGTATCTATATTTCATATAAAAGGTAAGTGTAAATCACATTATTATTTCATGGAATTTCGAAGTTTTTTATTTGCCAATTTGCTTCATTACAATTCTTGCAATAAGTATAATTTCTGTGAAACAGTGCATGCAATAATAGGTACAATATTTGTAAATTTTTGAGTAAAAACAAACTTATTTGATGATAAAACAATATATGGCCAAATAAATATAAAGTACTTTTACACCCGTATGTAACAACCGTATTTAAAGACTGTGAATGAATAATTAGTAAAATTATCTAATATCGGGAGCCCGAAAACAATACAAAAAGTAATCACGGTCGATATAAGTCTAGTGAAATTATCTAAATTTCTTAAACCTCCCGCCGCGGACGCTCTGTCGAGGTTTGCCGAGGTTTTTCTCGAGGGACTACAGGCGGGCCGTATGTTTGTTTGACACCGATGTGGTAAAAAAAATACGGAGCTATTCGAAGGTAAATATGTTTACTCTTAGGTATTTTTTATTTATTGTATATTTGTAGTTACATAAGGCGGCACGGCACGCCTTATCCACATTAATCCACCTCATTTCCTCGCGAAGACGGCGCTGCCACATAATTATTCATCTTAAATTGTGTGTGTGTGTGTGTGTGTGTTCGTGCCTCTGAAACTCGAATTACCGCGCTTTGTAAGAAACGAGGCAAATTTTGAGAATTTATCAACTCGGGAGTTTCCTTATAAATTGTACATGGAGGAAGGGTGGTAACAAAGGGGCTGCTAAATGAGTTCTATATAATTTTAATAGAATCTCAGAAAGTTTGCGCTCAACTTGAGTCTCTTTGCTTTCCTATTGTAGATATGTATGTACATCTTATTATTATGTACGTAGATGACATGATTTCCACGATAATAGTAACAGAACTATAGATAGTAAATTCGTGCCTACTAAAGAGACATAAAAATATCACTGTGTAGAATTTTTCAAATAAAAATGTTTTTGCCCATTTTCTACTCTTGCGTTGAATTATATCAAGTCAAGATTTTAAATATATTTTTAATTATATTGATTATTAAATGAAAACGGTGCTTCCTTCTCATTTCTACTATCAATCAATCAATCAAATCAATCAAAGCATTTATTTTCAGGCTGCTAAGGCCCACAGATGTTTATGTTTTTATGTAGCTTCCTCGGGGGTTTAATTATTACATACAAGACACTAAAACGCTAACCGATCTCACTACATAAGGCTATCATACGGCTATCGATTAGGTCGAATTCATTTTTAATTAAGTAACACCTCGACTATAAATGTGTGTTTATAAGCCTCAATGTTTAACCCAGAAATTTCAAAAAAAAATTATACTTACGTTAAAGGAATTCAATTGTTCAATACGAGTATTTAAAACCTATTGGCCATTTATTATGTTTGATTTTATTACGGATTATTAAATTTCCGAAAGCTTTTATCATGCAATTGCTGTAGTAAATTTTTTTGATCATTTCTTTTTTCCAGCAAGTCACAGTGATATAGAAATAAGAGGAAGTGGGTAAATAAATATTATGGGACCTGCTTGCATAAATTGGAAAAGCAGTAAGCTCAAGAAGGCTTCATAAGAAGGTTTAGGAAGTAAGCAAACATTTTTGAGGATGGTTTTGAAAAACACTTAAAGTAGGTGACATTTTTCTTTAAGAATAATTTTAATCTTATAAATAGGTATCACTAGTAACGGGCTAAGTAATCATTTACCCACAACCCAAAGAAAAGGCTCAGTTATCCACTCTACCCTTAGAAATCTTAAGGCGATATACAGGGTGCGACCCATGTCAGCGCGTGTGTGCGCGCGACGTAAAGGCGGTTTTTTGCTCCTTCCCCGTTACTTACTGGGCTGAGAAAATTATATACGGGGTGATGCGGAAGTGTAACGGATATGTTATGGTTCGGCTTTTGAAAATTCAGATTCCTATGGATCCTACCGACTGCGCCATATAAAAGTATTTCTAATTTCTAATTTCTCTGCATCAGTCGTGTCTTCATATTTTCTTCAATTTTAATTTCGTGAGGTACACATGGGTAAGACATAAAATACTCGTGAAATGTACGGAACGTTTTTACTAATACTCAAAAGTGTCCGATGACGGCAAAGGAATGTAGTTTTTTGTCAGTTCTTCAGGGGTACCCGGCCAAATAAAATCTCAAATAAAATGATACAATGAATCATCCATATCAACCGCCATAATCTAATTCTTTATATTTTTAACGTGTGCTAGGTATAAGTTATTTATCTATGAGGCTGTTTAAAATAAAGAATGCCATTTCATTGCCGCCTCGCCAAAACAAAGCATCCTGTACACCGAAACTCGTCCAAGAAAACGTGGGTTCGGCGGCAATTTATCACGAGTCAAGTTATATTAATGTGGATAAATGGGGCGAGGGGGGGCAAGGGTAGGGGAGGAGGTTTTTGCTATCGGTTTTAATAGTGTACCGCACTCTTGGAAAATTGCTGGAGGTTTTTAGGATATATTTAAACATTTTATTGTACTTTAATGACACTTAATCGCGTTTAAATTAAGTTTTAAAATTACTTGCGACTAGAATACAATTTTTTCGATCTATCTATTAACTTGATGGGTTGACGCCATTTGGATTGCGGGTCACTTCTAGATGAGATTAACTCGGGTGACGGGTTTAAAGAGAGTGGCGTACTTGAACATCTGTATGCCTCTGCTTATGCTCAGTGATATGTAACTAGCTGAAGTATTCAGTGTAAAATTTTGGATATCAATTGCGGTATTCGAACGTCACCTTTACCGTTTATTCGCAGGACCTAGCAACGTGACGTTTCTAACTTAATTCCATAGTTACCTACCTAACAAAAAATATTCTACGAGTATAGAGTCTGTGCGGAAAGAGAAGAGTCGTGGAATGTAGGGGCCCACTGATTAACAGTCCGCCGGACGGTATCGGCCTGTCAGTTAGAACGAAATTTTGACAGTTCCGAACAACTGACAGGCCGATACCGTCCGGCGGACTGATAATCAGTGGGCCCCTTATAAGGAGCCCATACCTTCTACGACTCTTCTTGTTCCACACAGTCTCTACACAATAATAAAGAAATGATAGAGTAACTACATACACTTTTACCACCCAACTTTAAACGCGAAAATTCATCAAACTTGAACCCTAAGCTGCTCGATATTTTTTGTTTAAGTTAAACTATTGACAAAATATAAAATCTCATACTAGGGAATATTCGGTAAAGCTCTGCGTAGGTGCCACCTCTAGCACATACAGTAAACAAACCTCATTGACATCATCAATGACACATCATGCGTCACTAGGTCAATCACATAGCCTACTGTAAAACACGACAATCGAAAGTTCGGTTTCTGCCTCTCTATCACTCTTGCTTATTCGATCGATGGAGAGGCAGATAAAGAAATTTCGGTTTTCGCGTTTCGCGGTAGGCCACCTAATCTCCTTGGTGCATCAATATCATAGTGAAAACTTGTCAAAAAACTCTTTAAGGCCTAGTATGTATAAGTTACTGTAAGGTTTACTAAACAAATTAGTGCTGCTCTCTGGCGGCAGAACATTGCAGTAATACTCACTATTAATTCTTGTTTTTTTGTACCTATTTAATGATGGCCCATTTTGCGATGTTCATATTTCATCCACTGGTGCCTTTACATACAAAATACTTATAGTCATAAAATAAATACCTACCTTTTCTTATTCGTTAGTCGAATAAAAACCTCCCCTCATCCTTACCCTCAGTGTACATACATGAACTCGCACAAGTGTACATATAAGATCCCTGCAGGCGGCGCCCGCGGCGCGAGTCCTACAAGAAAATTAGTTATTAAAATTTCACTGACGCTCCGAAATTTATCTCGGAGCGCACGACGCCGACCGAGCGGTCTTGGTCGTGGTTTCTTACGTAATCAATTTATTTTGTACTGTTTTAAATTATCTTGAATTATACATAAAATATTCTAATAAACTGCACAATATTTTATAAAAACTTGGCATGTTTTAGCTACCTATATTTTTTGAAAACCAATCATAATAATATCATTAACGCTCTGGTTAGATAGCGGTGCCGTCATATAGCGGCTGTAATACAGCGGTGAATGACGTCACTAGAACGTCTATGTAAACAAAATGGCGCAGTTTCCTAGAGGGCGGATTGAAGGAACATTGTTTTTGCGTCCGTAATATTACGGCCGCTATATGACGGCACCGCTATCCTAGGAAACCAGAGCTTAATGTTTTATTTCCAACATGTTTTTTTTCAACTGTTTTTTTTATTTCTACACGAAAACATTGGTAGGTAGTATTAAATTATTTCTTTTGTTTTTCATAAAAAAAAAACAGAGTAAGTGCGGAATATTATTTACGCCTTAATTTTAAATATCCCTTGCACGTCATGAAATTGTTTAAGTTATATTTCTCTCCATGTCCATTTGTCCATTGGGTACAAAAACCTGTTTTTGACTAAGATATTAGAATTTACATGATGTTAAAAGGGTCATGAAAAGCACAGGTAAAACAACGTTACATTTTTTTCAATCTAATCCAAAGTCCAGGGAGAACCAAATCCGGTTTTTATCCAAGAGTGCCATCTTACATTGTTCTGTCACCGGACAGTGAGAACCGAAACCGGTTTGAACCGCTTTCTTCAAGTTAACAGGTTTGCTATTAGGGGATGGACAGCGGTCAGTGTGGGAACTATTCAGCAAGGGGTGACTATTATACTTCCTACGGGTGGATATCAAACACCTGCGTGATTTAATATTGCGTTATTTGAATTTTGATTACTTCACTAGTTATTTATTTATTTTAAAATAGTGATTCAATAATATTATCAAGTTATTAAAATATACTTAACTTTTAAGTATTCACGGTCTATAAAAATTATAGATAACTTTAAATAGAACTAATGACACGAGAATATAAAGATATATTTTCATGAATATAAAGGTACCTATTGAAAAAATATAGGTACTTAACTGAAATAAAAAATATGGCTTTTGTTTTGACGTATGAGGAAGAACATCACACAAACATAGTCGATAATTTTGCATAAAGGATGACTCACGTTAGACCAGGCCGTGTCCGGGCCGGACCTACGGCGCATCGTTTTCTATGGAAAGCATTACGTGATCGCCTGTCATATCATAGAAAAGTAAGCGCCGGAAGCTCCGGCCCGGACACGGCCCGATCTAACGTGAGTCATCCTTAACACCTACCAGTTCTTATATTTATCGTTGAGTCCATTATCTCCACGAAGAAGAATTTTGACGAATGGAAAGGACTGAAGTACTAGAAGAATCTGTGCGGAAAGAGAAGAGTCGTAGAACAAAAGGGAACCAATACAGTCTGTGTCATTTCTCTTTCTGCACTATACTCTAGAAAGAAGATATACATAGTAGTTCTAGTTCAAACTGCGGTATCATAGCTATACATGCGACAGTTCTAGAGACTATGGTCTATTCATGACATTATATGGTGCATGGTGCTGATAATGCTATGCATGAGATGGTAATAAACAATCTCGCAAGTATCAAGACCGCTCGCGATGTCTGGAAGACGCCGTTAAAGTTTTCCTGCTACTTTCGCGGCTCTACAGAAAGTTGTGCTGGGGCTCATTACGGTCTAAGGGCGCTCCAGACGTTCTATACAAAACGAGCGTTTTTATAAACGTCAACAGACTGCAAAAGGCAGACAATGAAGATTTTTTGCTACTTTTGCAGCTTCGCTTTTCTTATTTTTTTTTGGTTTATAGTTACAGTGTAGTAGGTACACAAGCTCTACATAAAACGCTCATCTAACGATCACATTGATAGAGACTAGAGACATCAAACTGGTTTCTTAACGTCAATTTCATCTTCTTTGTGTATAATTTATGGCTTTATCATACAAGTTAATAAAAAAGGTACCCCTTTATGATTAAATTTAAAAAATGCCTGTAGTGAACTTAACTTTTGCTATAACCACAGGAGAGATGTGAACCTAATTGCTGTGTATCGCACTTTTTTCTCCCATAAAACACTGATATCAACTGCTTAGTGCCACCCTGCTTATAAACATCGCATCGCTCCGTCTCGCAAGCCGAGTACTATGGGAATCGTTTATACTAACGGTAACAGCCCTACTATCTAACCTAGAAGTTAGTAGGCCTGTAGGTATGATCAGGAAGTTTAGAGGACCTCATTTTTAAAGATATAGATAGCTCGATTTGTTGAATCCAAAATGCAACATGCAATTAAGGAAAAAACAAATCATTACATCGATTCAATATCATACTAAATAGTTACATTATATCTGTATCATAGACTTCATCAAAAGTTTACCAATTGTCACAGCCTTCACAAATCCAGCAGCCGCTCAACTTTGCAAGGAAAATGTTAAGAAAAAGACACTTGAAAATCACTACAAATAATTCAAGCGTTTAAAAACCCGACGCACATTTCGTGTGGAGCAGCCACAAGCCACAAGCCAGTTCCTCGCTTTCTACCTCGAGGCGTTTATATAATTTGTATCTAGCAGATAACTTGTACGGTATGTATTGGCAACTAAATATTTCAATAATGAAGCGTTTAAAAACCCGCTGCACAGTAAGTGTGGAGCATCCATAAGGTTCCTCGCTTCTCTACCTCGAGGCGTTTATATAATATATAGCAGATAACTTGTACTTATGTATGTATTGACAGCTGAATATTTATTGCGTCTTTGTTATCTTTGCTAATGACGTAGTTTTACCAAGTTCGCTTTATACTTTAATGGAGTTGAGATTGCTTTGATGATCGTTTTAGTTTCCAGCTCAACTGCTATTTACTAGGGTTGGTTATCACTCTAGTCCTCTGAGGCCTCTGCTTTAACTCGACTCAGTTTTTTAGACTTTTATTATTAACTCGAAGCTTCAGTCTAATTTTACTTGTTAGAGACCCTAGTCTTTTGTAGACTTGAGTTGAGTCCTTTACTCTCAATTTATTCGCAAAAAAATCCGATTGCAATTGTAAACCATATTACTCTTGACCTAGTAATTTTATATTTTCGTACATAGGTGCATTCAGCATTGTTTAAACAAAAGATTGCATCAGCGCATCGCGCTGATCCACGCAGATCAATCTAGGGCATAAGCCAGCAGAAACATATTGTCTTAGTTGCACTTTACACGGATAGAATACAAATAAGATTTACATATGTGTGCTATAGGTAAAGTTGTGTATATAAAGAAATGCAAATTGTAAATAAATCAGATACCAATTGTCCGTTGGTGTTTCACTACCTCCATACCCAACAAACCTCTGCTTGCTCAGGGCGACACTCTGAGAGTAGAGGCTCCCATCCACCACCTTTTTACAGGAACCCTTGCTGTGGCATAAGACTCCTTCAGCCTTAATCGGTCGCTTGAGCCTGGGCGATCGGCAGCAAGTATCCATCCAAACCACCTTGATCCCCCCCCGTAGGGAATCCGTCTGTTACCGATAGGTCTCCCGGTACAGACATCCTTGTCATAGAATAAGTTAGGGCTAGGGAAGTAGGGACTTAGGCCAATAGGATCCCTTGCTATCGCCTCCCACCTTATTTTATGCAGTCTGTGCAGGCACATGCAACGCCAGAGTACCATTTGATTCCATATCGTTTCAGTCCATTTAGTAATACAGGTACTCGGCCTTAGTGTGTGGCTGTACAAGCATCAATAGTAACGGATGAAATAACGCTCCAATAATATCTGCCTCCCTCGAATTATTTTTTCAAATAAGTAAGTATATTATCTGTAGGTACAGTACGTGTTCAAAAGTACCTGTCACAGTCGAATTGTTCTACATAAGTACATGCAGGGACTTATATCATATATTTATGTGAAGCTATTTAAGAACGGTAGACACTTTTTAGGCGTAGTCTGATCCATTTCTTATGTTACTAACTGTTCTTGGTAAACAATATACAACAATACCTGTTCTAAACAATTATAATAATTCTCACTACAGCTCTCCAATACATAACAGATCCATCACTACCCCCTTCTCCACAATAAATCAATTAAAAATCCACCCCCGAGAATACAAATTAAAAGCAAGTTCTACCTTTGTATAAGCAGCCATCTTAGAAAGACCCGCGAGCTAACCTAAAAGTCGTGTAGTTGTGTGTAAAAGAGGGGTCTGTGTAAAGTGGTGGGTGTGTACAAATTACTGGGGGTGGGGGCGAAAATTACACAAGAAAATTCCACCATTCAGCATCTTTGTGTTTCCTAAGATGGCGGAGCTTGCGCACGACGCGGATAAGGATGTACCTGTCTACATGAATGAGGTGAACAATTAGTAAATACATTTCTTATTTATTCGTTTTATAGTCTTTTTTATTTCTTCTCATTCCACTTGGTGATCAGATATATTTTAAGTGCTTGAATAATTTAATCCGTCGAACGCCCATCAAACAAAACAACAAATTGATGAAAAGTAATTTGACCCATATTGATCTGTGGTAACAAACGCCTGATACTGAGTTGCATCGACCCAATTTGAGTTAGTATCACACGTGTGATACTAGGGCGCTCCGCGGGTTAAGATATTTACCACCCAACTTAGGGAACTAATCAAAACATTTTTTTAATATTTTGAATCCTTTTACCTCGCGCGTATAGCTTAAAACTGAAATAATATCCATAACTCCTGCCTTACCTTACCTAGGTACCCTACTAACAGAGGGAAAACTCAGCGCAATCAGCTTCGTCCTTCTCCGCGTGGGGTGAGACAGGAAGTCAGCCGGTTCTTTGATCGTCGTCAATTACCGGTGCGCCACTTGTTCCGGGAACTCTGTGGAAATTGAATTCCACATACTTACAGGTAATATTTAATATTACGCGCATATATAGTCTTTCGATTTGTAGCTGGCCCCGAACTGCCAGTCCTTTGTCTATTGTTAAGTAAAACCGCGTGCTACTTACCTGCAAAAAACGGTCTTAATTATTCGAATTGGCACCTGAGCGCGGGCTAGTCCAACGCTCAAAAAACCAGTGTAGGTGTGCTCTCTGATAACGCGCCTTTGTTACGCAATTCGATGACACATTTTAGACTAGTTCTATCTATAGCGTTCGACTCGCCGGCACTCCGTAACAGTAGAGGGACCACACACAGCCTCGCAAAATATTTTTCCATTAGTTCATTTTGAAACTTATTGTAATTTCCATAGGAATTGTAATTCAATAACCAGTTAAAGTGACCGAATGATTTTTTATGCCGGTAGTAGCACGAGCGGTTTTACTTAACAATAGACAAAGGATTAGCGGCTCGGGGCCAGCTACAAATCGAAAGACAATACCTACTATAACTACTATTATTTATTATAAATGCAAAAGTAACTCTGTCCGTCTGTTATCTCTTCACGCTTAAATCGCTCAACCGATTATGAAGATAGTTTGAGGTGCAAGTAAGGACATTTTCAATTTCATTTCAATTATCATTATCGTTCCACGCACACGAAGTTGAAGGCACAAGCAAGTACCTACTAAATATAATAAAGGTGTACAGGTTTTTAAAGGGTCGGCAACGCGCATGTAACACCTCCGAATTTGCATGCGTCCATCCATAGGCTACTTGTCTGTTGAAAACCTCTTCACAAAATTTCACTAAAATTGCAGTATTCAAACGTACACTGACATCAGGATAATTTCCAAATGATTTCATTTAGTTATCATGCGTTTCGCTCCCACTTGTCCGTTATGTTCGTACATATATTGGATAGAGATAACTAAATGATATCATTTATATAATTTTGATGTCGGTGAACAATCGAATTGGCTTGTTGGTTGAGAAATGAAACCGGTAGAAAAGAACAACCCAAAATATGAAGACGTTTTTGCCCCCGGCTGAAACGGTGAAGCTTCGCTCGCGTTTCCCTCGCTCGGTCAAAAAGAAACTAATAAATGAAGCACGTCTGTAAAAACGCCGTAAGTTAATGTACTTAGGTTCGGTACCGGATGGGGTCGGGGTTCTTCATAAAGGCCGTAACGACATTAAATGCAGGCGTAATTTCATTAAACAGGCATTAACTAAGGAGTAGAAGGCTACCTGCAAGGTTATTGAAGCTTGGCTATTACCTAAATAAAATAAAAATAGCCTTTATTATAGGTATTAACTAGGTTAATATATTAGGAATAAACATAAAAATATCTTATTTTATACCACGCTGCAAACAAGATTAAGGCCAGATGTGAGCTTCTGTGCTGTTTTGTTGTTTAATTTTTGATAGATTTGATGTGATCATCCTTTCAGATGCTTTATGGTGACATTCCATTTCCAACTGCAGCTGCAATACTGTTCATTTTACTATGGAAATTGACAATGACAGCGACGCGTTCAGTACTGGTAGTGCAGCTGCGGTTAGAAATGGAATGTTACCATTAGGCAATTTCACTTATTGTCAAGCATCTAATAACCATAGAAACCTACCCTACAGACTAACATGCAGAGCTACTCAATAACATGGGATTTAAAAAAATTGGAAACGAGAAAATGACAAAAATAACTTTAATTTTCATTAATTGTTTGACAGATCCAATTCCTTAATTACATTAAATAATAAACATTATATCAAAACGTAGCGAGAAATAATATTTATAAAACGAAATCAACCCCAAATAAAAAAAATAACGCACATTTATGTTATTACTGACTAACCATGCAGCGATTTAGAAATTATATTAGAACACGTGTTTCCAAACTAGTTTTTAAACTTAATAAATCAAATACAATCAAATTTCGAACAAAATGCGTAATCCTTTATCAGTGTATATAAAAATTCAAGTTTTCGTTCGAATTCGGTTCGAATTTCAAAAAGAACCGGCTCCGACCCCAACGGTCGAACTTGTTCCATAGTCATAGACAGCGTTGTCTGATTGCGTTCCATTTTCAAATTACTAGGCCCGAAAACTCGTTCTGAACTATTGATTGTTGACCAGGTGCGGCCATGAATGTGTTAAAATAAAATATTACTAATATGCATATTTTTGAGTGGAAGTATAACATTACTAATAGCTCTGTGAGCTGTAGACTTTGCCCCCTCATTTTGAAAATTTTGCAAAAATTGAACCGTCAAAAAACCATATCAATGACCTACCTAGAACTTGCTCACAAAATTTCATAAAAATCTGCAGACATAATACGGTCTGTAAAGGAAAACAGCCGGACATACACATATAAAAGAATTTTTACCTAAAGCTGAATTTTTATTCAAATTCCATCATGATACATACAAGTTTACAAGTCTAATCGAATGTTTTTTTAAACGGAATACGAAGTCAATATTGGTCATCCAAATCATTCTAAACCATCGCAAAATAGATACAGCTCAGGGCACAGCACTGCACGAATCCACGTCAATAGTTTTCAAATCTCGGCCTTTTACAGCGCCGTTATCATTCTCCGACTGAATAAAATTGGCGATACAAAGCCCGACAAAGGCCAGCAAATAAGCCATTAAAGCCGTTGCGACGTCTTCTATTCCCACCACTTACGCACCAAACACTCAACACCACTCAATAAGTAACCTTGAGAGTTACTACAAGTGTTACTACAGAGAGATCAGATATATACTGGTTTGAACCAAGGTTGGGACATTGCTGACACTAGAGCTATAAAATCTGTGCTTCTTGCCCCCTCAGGGGGTGGGCCGCCCAACGATAAACTGCTTTTATGCCATTCCGAGCTATAATTAAAATGGGTAGACTTCTCGGTGTTTAGATAAAACTAAGATGTTGCAGGATAATGGGGGGGAGGGGGGGACGTAAAGTCGAATAACGATCGTTATTTGGAACGGGTCTTTGTTTTTATATTGTATTTTAGACGTTTCTATTAAGGGGTTGAGTACACGGTGCTTAAAAGATGATAATAATGCAAAACCTTACGAATAAAATACGTTACAAAGAAATACACTAGGTACATATCTTAATGTTCAGAATTAACTAAAAATCTAAAATACAATCATTTGTCGAAAACAGGTTAACAGATTTAAATATAGGTACTTATTTATTTTTATTGTTAAACTATATAATACGTCTGTTGTAATTTTACAAAATTATGTATTTTCTTATACGATGTAATTTATATTATAAATTTTACCTTCACTCTACAGGAATAGGTAAATAATGAAGTCTCAAAGTTTGACTATGACTTTCTAAAATGTATGCTAAAAGAGTCACAATTTCTCCAAGTGTGAAAAGAAATCTATAAAATTATTCACCTGAAAAACAGTAGGTATGTAATGTCTGGTGCGAGTAAAATAACAAGAAGCCACCCTTCGTCCCCTGTTGACTCGCGTCATCTGCTTAAGGATTACAATAGCGGGTAGCGGGAAATGACATATCACATCATGTTTGCTGAATATTAATTTTCTTTGTATTTCGTTAAATATGTATTCGTTATTATTGTGCCCCATAATGAAAAACAAAATACAGAAAAAAAATACACAAGTAACAATTATGTAAGAACCGGCAATCTTATCGGCTATTCATTGTTTTCAAGAAATCTGTTAATGAGTTATTTTCTTCTTAAAATAATGAAACAAATTGTAGTTATATTTTATACAGTAATAGAAAATATCCGTTTGAAAGTTTTAGGATATAATTTAATTTATTTTTGTAAATATTTCAAAAAATCGTGGCGATAAAATATGTATAATTTACAAAATAATTGTCAGATTATACATAACAATATGTATATCTTTACTTTTATTTTTTCTTTTTTAGAAAGAGGCTGGCTCAACTGGACTCAAATGGAGGACTCTTCTGCGAGCCCTATGTCCCTAATGAGGGATAACAGGAATGCATCATCATATCTTTATTAAACTTGTCAATAATATAATTAAACTTAATAGTGTCTAGTCTCTGAAGGAGGTATTGATGCGAAGGCGTGGTGTAGGCACTCGCAGCATCACTATGACTAATCATCTGAAACAAGAGAGAATGTACATTAATATTAGCAGTAGTTTGTAACAGAACACATTATTTATTATTACTATAAATCTATCAAAAAGGCCATCAGTGATTTCTCGACTATTTAGGAAGGAATCACTTACTACGAAAATGTTCATGTATTTTTGAACAATTTGGCAACTGTACTTTTTGATGGTAACTGTAATTACGCCGTAACAATAATATTTAGTCAAAAATAATTCCAATAACGTACAACCTTATTACAATTAAAAAACCAAACTCATAAGACGTCGCATCGAACACCACCCTGACCAAACCCCTTAATATAACTCACCATTGTACTTAAAATAGTTTTTCCCCAAACTATCTTACAAACAATACACCCCTAATCATAAAACCCTACACAAAAGCCTCTAATCTCAACTAAAATCAATACCTTTTTCCCCCCTTCCCCCCGATTCATTTAAACGACAAAGTATTATTTAATTTTGCGTCTTTTCTCCATTGTAAGGAGCGAAGCGAGACCGCGCTATTTTCTTTCCTTTAAGACGTCTCTCCTCTCTTTCTGGCCGCCGGGTGGTATGAAAAAAAGCGGGGGAGCGAAAGAGACGTGTATACGCAAGACGTGCTCCTTGTGGGGGTGGGGGCGGTCCTAGTGAGGGGGGTAAGTTTTTACTATATGGATGTTTTAGTTTTTTGCGCTCTCCGTGGAATTGAGTTTTTGCTTCGTGTTTTCTGTTGGCGTTTTATTGGGGAAGCGTGTTATTTGATGCATGTTAAATTGGAGTGCAGATGTAAAGAATTAAGTGAAACGTTAGTTGTGTTGGTAACTTTTTGCTAGCACATAAAGCGATTATTAAAAGCAAGGTAAACTTCTCTCTGTTTGACATAATGCCCAAAAGATGACACCCTCCACTGACTTAAGTTTAAAATGATACGAGTATTGTAGGTATAGTACTGGGACAGTAGCGAGCACTAGGCCGTCTACCTTAGTAGTATATGAGTGTTATATTTAGTAATTAATATCATTAATTTGTATCGTTAGTCAAGAGGCAAGTCCATGTTTATAAAAGTCCAGTTATAAGCACCACTCTCCCTAATGTATGGTTGTTATTAGATAAATATTTTATTATATTTCAAAACGCCACATCCGTCGACTCCAACCCTAATTGAAAAAATACGTCACGTATCTAATTCAAATTCCACATAATCCATTTAAATTCAGTTCCATTTTCGAAGCATAAAACGAGCCGAAGCGTTCTAAATTCGAAAAAGCCGTTGGAATCGCGTAATCTTGAGACCTCGCCTCATGACGTATGGGCGGCACGTTCCAAGATGAAACAGCCGTTCAAATTATAAATACAAGCCTTATTATATACCACAGACTAAAAACATCCCATATAGATGCCTTATACTCTGAATTACGTACGCAAGTTACAGTCGTAGTGCTAAAAACAGTCTTTATCTACGGCTAATAAAGTTCAAACTTGAAAACCATACTCTTGCTAAATATGCTGTTTAGACAGTTAACAATCGACTTGAAATTTCAAGTCTGTAGCTCCGCAGGTTGTTTTGCTATTTTAAGTTTTAGTCTGTGGCGTTGTTGTAGTATCCGAATTTGGGCATCATGATAGCGGCAAATAGAGGAATCTTGGTCTAATCCAGCAATTACGCATTTTAATGGCGTTCGTTTGGTGTAGGTACGGTTTTAATATTCCGTGCCTTGTTTTACGGCTCAGCTTTAAGGCTATGGCGTTGTTTTGCTTCTCTGTTTTCTTATCTAGTTGGGTACATAAAGGGTTGAAGGGATAATTAAGTTTTAGTTACAGTAGCTAAAGTATAAATTGGGGAATTTTAGACGTAAAAGCTGTCAATTTCTTGAAGAATGTTGTGAGTAAAAGATGTACTTGTCTGGCTTGTTTTTAAATATCAGGTCATATATTTTTAAATACTATATTATACCTACATATATAATCATAATAATAGTAAAACTTTAAACCACAACCTACACACTTTTAAAAGAGCATAGAATACTAACTAGGTTACAGTTATTAATTGTAATGCATCAATTGTAAAACATTAAAAAATTTACCACCAAACGGTATTTAAAAAAATATTCAACATCAAGCCACTTAACTTACAAAACTGTTTCGAAACTAACTGGCCACTAACAATTAAAAAACAAAATTAAAAAGTCAACTCATTTCAAAAAAGGAATCCGCTACAATCCAAACAATAAAACTACGTCTCTAGAGTGGTATAATATAAACGGAATTCTCATTTGGAAGGTTGCTGGCTGGCATAAAATTCTAAAAGAGGAGTTATATTAAAACGCCAGTTTTGCAAAGTTAAAATTAAACATGAAAAACGGGCGGACCCCCTGTGGGGGTGGGGGTAGGGGGGAACTATGCTACTTTATTTGGCTGAAATTTGTAAATTTATGTAAATTTTCGACGTCTTGGTGGGTAAGGCGTTGTAGGGGGTTTTATGTAAAAAGTTTTGTGTTGTATGAATGGTAAAGGTGGTTTATGTTGTTTTGTTAAAGTTGAAATAGGTTTTAATTAGATTTGACTCTGCCAGGACTCTACCTAAAACTGTTTCGGGTGTACATTTTCAGTACGAATATAAACAAAGTAAAATGCAGTTTTTATATGAATTCTGAATGTTTACTCGAACCTACTATTTGTGCATTGGAATATTTAGTTATTGTTGGCCTGGTTTATACGGTGAGAATTTTTATAACAGTTTCCTCAGTGTAATTACCTAATCTCCGTCATTTTAGAAATAATCTAAAGCTAAGGTGAAAAGCAAATCCATAATACATGCTTATCGAACCTGCTTACACAACAACTGAAGAAGAGAGCACTCGCAGCCGTATTCGAACAATGAGATACGTCAAATACTAGATATTGAAACGATATGGATTGGATATGTCAGTGTCAAACAAGTGTAAACAAAAACGTCACTTTTGACACTGACATATCCAATCCATATCGTTTCAATATCTAGTATTTAACGATCTCATTGTTCGAATACGGCTGTCGGGCAGCAGGAGTCGATTGTTTGGCGGCTGGGTGGTGTATTCCCAGTTGTCCCCGCCGGGAACAGATGGGAATAGGCGCTGCATATAAAACATTCCCATTTGTTCCCGCCTCATGTATGGCGGCGGTCACGTGGAGCGGGAACAAATGAGAATACACCGGCTGTGACTGTGACTCTTAAATTATCTTTTGCCTGTCTTGACAGCTTGCAGTGTCGCTAGACTTCCTTGGCAGCCACACTGCAATTAGATTGTGTCTGAGATGAGACAGGTAATCTCAGCGCTCTAGCCGCGAGCATAAAACACCGTCTTTTCGACGCGGTCGGGTAAAACATAACGTGGAAAGTATACATAGAAGCTTTTCTCCTTTACATGTAAGTACGTTTATAATAGGCTAGATGACAAATTTTCATTAATGGTATCAATCAATCAGGTTTTTTTTTAGGATGAAATGTCTATATGAGACCCATTGCATTAAAAAGCAATACAAAAGTCAGAAATGATAGTCAAAGTCTATAGAACACACCGTCAATCCACCTTGGCGCAGTCCGTACCATGTTTGTCGGTACTAGTATAAAACCAATGCGATTGCCGATATATTTTTTACAGAGCAATTTTTACAAATTTTCGAACTGTCCATAGTACTCTGGTGTGGGATTGGGACTGAGTTATTTCCCGCCTCGTATCCAGAGAACTTGATTTCAAAATATAAAACAATCCAAGGACCATCTACAGGGCTTTAACTTTTTACCTGCATGGCAAATTTCACCAGTTTACATGGCAGTTGTTTAGCCGAAAAGGTGAGAAAGAGACAGACAGAATTACTTTCACCATTATAATATTAGTAAAGTTGTAATGTGATTTATAAACATAAACTTGATTATTTCTGACCGGTATTGTTACTATTTGTCTTGGCACCGACTTCAAACATATCAGTTGGTAACGCATATACTTAAAAACGGATAATATTTTATTTCATCCTTTTTGAAGTCGGTTTTCTTTTTTTTTTTGTAAAAGTTTTTATTTTTCAATTTTTAGTTTTAAGGCATTGTTAAAAGCTAATGAGTGACGTGTGACGCATGAATGAAAAGCATAATAATGCATAGCACTAAATTCGTAATCATTCCTGTCACTACACAAACACAAAATCCATCCTCCGCCCCGCCACTGACCCAATCCCTCCACCCCCCGATCACTCAACCTCACAGCACATCAACCCCTGATCACGGAACCCCTCGACCCTGAACCACCAACCTTTCAACCGCCATTTCCCGACTCCTCAGTAGCCTTACCATAAGTCTTACACTGACATATTCGCTAGCGTGTGCGTAACCTACTTTCTATGCGTCGTGCTGGCATCCTATTAGTGCGAACGAGATGTATAGAAAGTGAGTTACGAAGACGTTAGCGAATATGTAGTAGTGTCAAACTCGTGGTAGGGCTACAGTTGTACTTCATCAAATTGGTGATTTTCGGAGGGAAATGCTTAAGTTACTATAGAAAACAAAGATGTCGCCATACTCGTGCCTTTAAAAATAAGGGATTGCCTCATTTCCTTATGAATTCCGTCAACAGATTAGAACCAACAATGTTATGGGAACACCTTAGAGGTAACTTCGTTCAAACGAAAAAACCGGGCAAGTGCGAGTCGGACTCGAGCACGAAGGGTCCCGTACCATAATGCAAAAAAACGGTCACCCATCCAAGTACTGAACCCGCCCGACGTTGCTTAACTTCGGTCAAAAATCACGTTTGTTGTAGGGGAGCCCCACTTAAATCTTTATTTTATTCTGTTTTTAGTATTTGTTGTTATAGCGGCAACAGAAATACATAATCTGTGAAAATTTCAACTGTCTAGCTATCACGGTTCGTGAGATACAGCCTGGTGACAGACGGACGGACGGACAGCGGAGTCTTAGTAATAGGGTCCCGTTTTACCCTTTGGGTACGGAACCCTAAAAAGAATTACTCAAATCGGACCACGGGTTTCGGAGTAATCTACATTTATAAAATCATCATCATTATCATCAACAATCATCATCATCAGGTCCACTCTATCAAATTAGTGATTTTCAAGAGGAAATGCTTGATTTGCTTAAGACAATACCCAAATTACCATACATGTGCCTTTAACAATTGAGGAGTTCCCTCAATTCTTCATGGATCCCATCATCAGAACAGCACCAGATTAATGTGGGACCACCTCGGAAGTACCTTCTTTCGAACAAAAAAAGAATTGCTCAAATCGGACCACGGGTCTCGGAGTAATCGCTGAACGTCCTACATTTTAAGAAATCGTCATGAGTATCATCAAAACAATCATCATCATCAGGTCCACTTCATCAAATTGGTGTTTTTCGAGAGAAAATGCTCGAGTTGCTTAAGAAATCACCCAAATCACCATACATGTGCTTTGAAAAATTGAGGAGTTCCCTCAATTCCTCATGGATCCCATCATCAGAATAGCACCAGATTAATGTGGAACCACCTTGGAAGTACCTCCTTTCGAACAAAAAAATAATGACTCAAATCGACCCACGAGTCTCGGAGTAATCGGTGAACATACATAAAAAAAAAGAAAAAACAGCCACAACCGAATACAGAACCTCCTCCTTCTATGAAATTGAAGTCGGTTAAAAACGATAAGTGAACGTGACGTCAAGGTCACTGAGAGTCCATCTTGAAGTATGAACAAAACAGGAAAATTACATTTTTGTCGGTGAAATATTGCGTTTATGTATATAGTTGCTATACAATCTTTTTTTGGATAAAATGTGAGGAATCGAATGGTATCCTTACTTATTTCGTTTCTGAAAGTAAATAAAACTGTGATAAATTGCTCATTTGTTATCTATTTTACTAGATTTTGTTAGATAATTCAACATGTGTCATCATCCCTTTGACAGCTACACTGCAATGCACTTATAATAGTTATATAAGCTGTTACGGGTTATCGTCTAGTGTTAAAGGTGTCCATGGTCGATGATAATTGCTAACCATCAGGCGATTCGTCTGTCTCGTTATTTCCTACATCATAATAAAAAGTCTGTGTATGCATAGAGTAAACCTCAGAGTAACGTATCGTTTAACGGTTTTCAATATAACTTCGTAGACGTTGTTAAGGTAAATAATAAAGATAATAAGATAACGTCATGAGCAGAACACACGTCAATCTGTCAATAATAAATAGATATTATATCCAAGATCATAAAGCACGCCCAGTGGCATGCGTCTGACTCAATTACCATCGGCTCACCTGATTTGAGGGAGTTGGACTCCTTTTTCATAGGTATCAAAGAAATACAAGGAGAAATTCTGGCTGCCAGCAGGTATTAGTTTAAGAGGCGCTTACGAAACATTGTACTTTTATATTGAATGTTTATACATTTAAATAAAGGGCCAATACCATGAAAAAACAAGCAATGAAAGGACACTAATATATTTGCAAGCGCAGACTCGAACTACAACTTTAAAATCTTATGATTACCTACATTTTCATTTATTTTTAATAGAACATATATCGTTACTCCGTATGCCGAGAGATCTGACAAGCAAATATTTAAACTGAAGTACATATATTTTCAGAGTAATTGAGATAAAAGGTTGAACCCCGCGCGGTGGCCATATCTTCCATCGAAAGTTTCGCTCGGCGCGCCATATCTTTTATTTCCTTCTAAATTCCTGGCTTTTTGCCCCCACTTCACACTTTAACAATGTGATAATACATATAATAATATTAATCATTAGGGTGCAAACTGGGTCGTTCACCATGCGGTCGCATCAGTGTGACGTCGCCAGGCGACGGACATTGTTTGATGCGGTGGAGAATCGACGCAGTGTATATGTCGCAGTCGGATCGTATAATCCGCCGTATTACATTACGGCTAGCCGTTTTCAAAAACAGGGGCGTTTTGAAATGCGGCGGTTTAACGATTAGCCGGATTGAATGCGGCTGAATGAGAATCCGCCGGAATGTATTCGGCGCCATACGTTCTTCAACACGGCTAGCCGTAATGTAATACAGCGAGTCATTAGCAGCCGCTTTGACAGTTTTTAGTTCCCATTTTTAACACCCGTGGCGCTGCCTGACAAACGCTGGGGTGTCCATCAAATCTGGAGTTCGTCGGACTGTTTCTTTTCAAAAAACATTTCTTTCGCAACTTAACTAGACGGAGCCCCGCTTCGCGGGGCTCCTATTTCTGAGCGGTTTGCCCTTCGGGCATCTGAAGCTACCTAACGAACCTAACCTACCTACCTATTGATTTAGTGAGACGTCCGTGAAAACATTACACTTTGGGGAAAAAAGCGTAGGTAGGTAAGTAGGTTAGGTTCGTTAGGTAGCTTCAGATGCCCGAAGGGCAAACCGCCCAGAAATAGGAGCCCCGCTTGCGGGGCTCCGTCTATTTAAGTTGTGAAGGAAATGTTTTGGAAAAGAAACACATGTAGTGCGGTGGGACCATGGTAAAAATAAATTAAATTGCAAACATTGTCAAACTCCGGTTACGTAGGCGACCGAAAGAACTGGTCACTCTACAATCTAAAATAGTAGTACGATGCGGCTAAACGTTGGCCGCCTTATTGAAGAACGTATCGCAATGACAATCCGGCTAATCGTCGAACCGCCGCATTTCAAAACGCCCCTGTTTTTGATAACGGCTAGCCGTAATGTAATACGGCGGATTATACGATCTGACTACGACATATACATACTTGCGCTATTCAATGGGTTCCGACGGATGTTCGAATCAGAGACTAATAAATACATTAAAAATATAAATTACTTTATAAAAGTACTATTTAGCACTATTCAAACAACGAACTAGAATAACTATAGTAGCCTGACTAGCGCTCAAAGATATTGACCACGTGTCAAATATTGTAATACCTATAATAATATTGAATTTTATTTTAGCTAATCAAAAGTTTTATTGACCAATTATAACTTTTTCAAAGTGGAAATTGTGTAATATTCAAAGCTGCGGACGGGTTACATTTATGGAGAAGAGATAACTGTCAGTGACATGTGCCAGATAAATGTCATCCATATGGTACCTAAGGTACGTTTTTCGAAGTTAATATGTAAGTACCTACTAAGAGTCTCACGGCTTTTTATGACAGTATTTTCTATTTCTCACTGCAGCAGCTTTTTTATACGTGAAATAAATGTATTTTTTTTTTGTATTAGCCCAAACTGCCATAAGTATAGTAAATATTATGAAAGGTTAATAAAGGCAAGCATTAGCGTGGCGTCGTAAATAGATGCCGTCAGCGAGTGGCAAGTTTTAATAGAAATTTAGATTAGATCGCTCACTCGCGGCGCACTCACGAGCAGACTGTCGCGAGCTTGAGGCGAAAAACGCATGATCGCATGAACATTAAAATAGTGTTTTAAGCTATACATATAGTCCCATCCTAAAAAACCTTGTAACTAAATACAAACGTAAAACGGGGTGAAAAGACACGATTTTCAACTTCGAGGACGATTTTCGCCAATAATCCAAATGATAAAAGTAAAAATTTTGATATCATTTTTTGAGTCTTGGTTAGTTCTTCATTTTTGCATTTGTGAAATATTTTTTTACCTACCCAATTCAGAGAAAATCAAAGAAAACTACCTGTTTTCTCCATATCCTTAAAACGGGGTCGATAGACACAAGAAAGGGGTGAATAGAAATATTAAATTTTAGTTATCATATGCATCGAATTTGGTCATTATTATGTTGATACTCTATTGGCAAATGGTATATATATCTGATAAACAGCTATTTGATACAAAATATTTTTTTCGTGTCTTTTAACCCCCAATGCTTATCTTTACACCCCTTTGTGGTATCTAATCACCCCCTATGGCGTAACTACTCACCCCATATGCGTGTCTACTGACCCCTTTATCACGTAAAATTGCATGTTATTAGTTTTGTGCAAAAAAAAATGCTTCATTATAGAGAAAATTAGTAATATTATTTATTATTTAGGTACTACAGATACTATGATACTATCTATCTATCTAGCCCCTTTGTTCTGAGTTAGAGTATATCTCTAAGCTCAGTGTGCCGCTTGGCAAAGGCCTCCTCTAGCTCTTTCCATTGAGGTCTGTTGTGGGCCACTCTTCTCCAGTTCGGGCCCGCTGTGAGTTTGAGTTCATCCTCCCATCTTGTCCGAGGTCTCCTCTGGCTCCGTGTACAGCCTCTTGGGTACCAATCCGTTACAATCTTACTCCATTTATCCCGCCTGTCTCTCAGCATGTGGCCAGCCCATCTCCACTTCTGCTGGTCTATTTTGGTGAGTATGTCGGTCACTTTTGTTTTTTGTCTTAGGTCTTCGTTTCTCACTTTGTCCATTCTTCGTGTCCCCGTCATACTACGTTCCATAGACCTCTGGCAGTACTTAAGCCTGTCTCTGTGTTCTTTGTTGAGTGCCCATGTCTCACATCCGTATGTAATGCAGGGTAAGATACATGTGTTGAAGACTTTACTTTTTATGGTAATGCTGAGATTAGTGGACTTCATAACTTCTTTCATGGACCAATATTTTTTCCATCCATTGGTTATTCTTGTATTTATTTCTTTGCTAGTGAGGTCTACCGGAGATATTAGTTGGCCAAGGTATGTACACTCATCTACATATTCTAGTACGATCGTATCTACGTTATTTCTGTTTTTATTGAATTGGTCATTAATTTTGTTTTTGTGGTGTTCATTGTTAACCCAACTTTTTTGCTTTCGTTGCACAGTGACTCGATCATACCTTGCAGTTTGATTGGATCTTCTTCGAATAATACAATATCATCTGCAAATCTAAGGTGGTTTAGTTTTTTACCATCTATGTTGAGACCCATGTGACCCCATTCTAGTTTACGGAAAATGTTTTCCAGGACTGCAGAAAATAACTTGGGGGACATTGGGTCTCCCTGTCTCACACCTCTTTTTACTCTGAATTTTGGGCCAATTTTTTCTAGTTGAACTCTTGCTTTGCTGTTTTTGTATATGGTTTTGATGACGTTAATATATATCTCCGGAATACCTTGACTTGACAAACTTTCCCACATGGCTTCGTGGCTTATGCTATCGAATGCCTTATTGTAGTCTATGAATGCCATGTATAGATTTTTGTTGTACTCATTATATTTCTCCACTACCTGTTTTACTGTGTGGATGTGGTCTACTGTTGAAAAATATTTCCTGAAGCCAGCTTGTTCCATTGGTTGGTTTTCATCAAGTCTTTTACTTATTCGATCCAGTATAACCTTCGAGAAGATTTTATATAAGTTAGACATCAGACTTATGGGCCTGTAGTTACCTATGTCTTCCTTTGGGCCTTTCTTATGCAATAGGATGATGTGTGATGTTTCCCAGTGTGTGGGTATCCATTGGCTATTCATAATTCTATTAAATAGTTTTGTGAGTACCGGAGCTAGTTACTACGATACTACGTAATGTCTTATCGTCCGACATACCTCAGTGCCTCAAGACGAAAGTCTTTAATCAATGTGTGTTACCAGTGATGACTTACGGCTCCGAAACGTGGTCTTTCACTATCGGCCTCATCTCAAAACTCAAAGTCCCTCAACGAGCTATGGAGAGGGCTATGCTCGGAGTTTCTCTACGTGATCGAATCAGAGGGGCTACCGCGAAAACCGAAATTCGCAAATTGCGGGGATCTTACTCTTTTACTCCAATGAAGGCGTAATTAGAGTGACAGAGAAAAATGCCCGCAATTGACGATTTTCGGTATTGGCGGTAGCCCTACAGAAATGAGGAGATCCGTAGACGAACTAAAGTCAAAGACATAGCCCACCGGATTAGCAAGCTGAAGTGGCAATGGGCAGGCCACATTGCACGCAGAGAAGATGGCCGATGGGGTCGAAAAGTGCTCGAGTGGAGACCACGGACTAGCAAGCGCAGCGTAGGACGTTCACCCACAAGATGGACAGACGATCTTGTTAAGGTCGCCGGAAGACGCTGGATGCGGGTCGCTTCCAACCGGCACGTATGGAGGTCCAAGGGGGAGGCCTATGTTCAGCAGTGGACGTCTTATGGCTGAGATGATGATGATGATGATGACAGATACTATATTACCAGGTTAGCTAACTTTTACTTAGTTAATGTCAAATCATTTACCGCTAGAACAAAGTTCATTTCTTACCTCTGCGAGACCTGCTTACTTTAGAGTCAAAAAAATATATCTTTTAGGCAGTTTGATTAAGTTCTTTTGGTATCAATGTAAATAATAAATAGTCTACTATATGTATACGCATTCCAAAAAATATAATTTTAGAAATGTACGTTTTTAAATATAACAACTTGAAAGAAACCATTTAAAATTTCTCTATTCACCCCGCGATTTCTGTTGACCCCGTTTTACGGAACTAATAAATATTCCCCGTGAGACTTTAACATATTAAAATTATTTGCAACGGGTTACTTACGTATTATGAGGTCGAATATAAAATACAATTTAACAATTATACGCTCGACATATTTCGATCCGTTTTCGAAATTCTTCGACTGGAGCACTGACTGCACCGTCTCTACTGGGGGCCTAGACAAGATGACAATCATTTGCAGAAAACGAAACGAAACGCTAAAATGAGCGTAAATAATGTATGGAAATGATAGTGTTCCGTTTCGTTTTCTGCAAACGATTGCCATCTTGGTTATATAGGCCCCCAGATCATAATTATACACGTTGCGCGCTCGATCGTATATAATCGGATTTAGTGGTATTATTCGGGCCCATAAAACAATGTTTCAAGCAAGTCGCCCGTGAATGGCATTCCTGAGTGTCGCGGCACTCCAGATGCCGGCATATTTATTTATTACCTGCCACTGGCCAAAATTAACTTACTAGCTTTGAAAAATACTTTATCTACTTCAATCACAGGTCTAAAATATAGCCAGTCAAAAATCCTTAGGATATCATTATTACGGAGATGTACAGTGTAAAGATATTATATGACGTCGACTGTATTTACTGGCATATAATATAGGTACTAATATCATTCTTAGCTAATCATTAGTAGGCTTATGTCGTTGCAAAAAGCTTTAGCAATGGCCATAAGAGAAGTTAACGCAAGATATAGTTTTCATATTTATTTTTTACACGTTTTAGGTAATAAAGGGCAAATGTCATGAAAATATCTAATGGAATCTAGACTATCTATTTTCAGTTGTATAGGTATCGTTACCCCGCATACCACAGCAGTATAATTTTAGTATAAAATAGCTACGTATGTAACGTAGGTATATGTCAATTTTCCAGTTCTTCATTAAATTAATTTTGCATCAAAAGCGTAATTCCAAACAATTCTAAATTCAAACTTAAAGACGGCATCCAAAATAAAGACGTCAACTTTCCGATTGTTAAACAGGCAAGTTGCCTGAGTTCGAGCCGAGTTGCCCGAGTTGGCTCGAGCTCGGGCCCGAGCTCGTTTGCGCAAGTTTTGATAGAATTTTCAATTACCTTCCTTTGTTTCAAGAGTTTTGCCGCGATGTGTGCTCGACGCGTCTGGAGGGGGGGAGTGGGGGGATAGTTTGTCATTGTCGTTGCTCGAGGTACTTTTGCTTTTTAATTGTGGTATTACGGCTTTTTGATGAGGGTTTTTTGGTGAGAAAATATATAGAAGTCATACTGTACATAGGTAAGGTGGTGGTACTAGTGCTCGACATGCTAATGCCCAATAGATGACAGCCTGCTGTCACGTCTATTGACAATGACTTAAGTTTCAAGATGACATGTAGTACTGGGATCGCGTCGAGCACCAGTACCACCACCTTAGGTGGTAGGTATATTTGCAAAATGTATTGTAGCTATAGGTACACCCAGTACTTACTTGGGAATAAAAATTATGTTGATTTATTTATTGAGCATAGTGATCATTTTAACATTTAACATTTTAACATGATGTTAGAATTGCTTTGAAATTAACAAATTACTAAAATGCTAAAAAAATTAAGAAACTACAAAGCGATGTAGTTAAATGACAACATAATATATTTTGTAAAGAATCTAAGTCTTGTTTTTGTTTACTTCACACTTTTGGCAATGGTGCTATTGTTTAAGCAAAAAATATTAAAATAATTTAAAAGACTGACATGTAGTAAGTACCTATCTAGTATCTTATGTGCATCTTATGTGCTGCTGTTGGCTGTACCAATTAAAACAATTGAAAACGCCGGCGCCACTCCCAAAAACAATATCGCGACATGCAGATGTCGGCTACATTTGAATTCCGAGCACAACGGAACGGTACAAGTACAAGACGCGGGTGGATTCTTATTTTAATTAGTCTGAATGGGGAGTCTAGTTTGGATATGTCTGGGACTGCTGGAATCTGAACTGCAGTACAAGATTTAAATGAAAGTCTCCTTTGTCGAGATCAAAGGCTGGTCGGTCGAAGTATTTTTAATAGGTGGCGCTAGCATAGGTTTTAACTGTCAATAATACCTACGATTATGACAAAATATTGTTTTTTTAAGGTTGTTGCAAAACTCAAATTTTTTCCAACTCATCCGTTACAAACTTACCGCCAACCATTGAACAAACGTCTCTAATAACAATACTCCTCATTTTGAATTCAAATTGAATCCAACAAAGAAACAGTTCTAAATTCGAAATCCACCGTTCCATCTTGGCGTTCCATTTTTCCTCCCCCCTCCGCCCCCCCAAAGTTCGCCGTGCAACTAGCTGCGGTTGGTGGGGGTTTAATCAATTTTTCAACTTCATTTGGGGTTGTTAATTAATTTTGTGAATGGTGATGGAGATGATTTTGGTTTTGGAGTTTCATTGCCTTCATTCAGGTGACAATTTATGCTAATTTTGTATTATTTATACAAATATATTGCCTTAGAACTACGACATTCAAGTAATAGTCATATCTACCTGATATATATTATTGAATATATTATATATATGATTATATATTTATATATATATATGGTGATATTTGAGTAAATTTTGGACCATAGTTGGGAGCTTTAAGACTATTAGTTGGGTGGTTTTACAGCAGTGAGTTTTATAGAGTCACGACAAAAACCGTTGTAGGAATCTTATGTATTTACCTACATCAAAAGTACCTTAGTAGGTAAAGAATTTTGATAAATTATAACAAAAGGAAATCTTCGTTAGACGTTTAAATAAACAGACTGAACTAAACTTGTTTCCCTCTGAGAAGAAACTAAGACAAGTGGAAGTCATTACCACTCAGTCTGGCGCAAGGCGGCGGCTCTTATCGCCGTTATATGTGCCGGTACTTAGTGTTGCGGATCAATAAGTAAAGTACTTACCTAAAGGTACCTTTATACAGTCAGCATTAATAGCAGTGTAGCAAACAACGCGCCAAAGTATCTGCCAGCCTCTAAATAATACTTTCCCAAATAAAGGTCTACAATCTACAATCTTCGTCCAATTTAATTGCTACAGTACCTAATTGGTTTACATGAAAATACATAATTATCTCATTTTGTTAAGCTATTATAGAATGGTAGAGTAGACGGGTACTTTTTTCGCGTAGATCGATCCCTTACTTTTTTATGCTGACAGTAACGTATTAGACCAAACTCTTATGTTACAAAAGTGTTATTTTAAAGTGCATGGGAAAATCCGAAGCTAGGTATTTAAGATAGATGACAAGTGTCTTAGGAACCATTAGGTATTTATTAATGGAAACAATTTTGGACCAATCGAGTTAATCTTGGTAATTAAATAAAGGTAAATGTGTTTTTAATAAAGAAAATTTGCTATGCCATGCCACTACTAGATTAAAAGCGCTTTCAAAAAACGATCCATATTTAAATTTAGCCCAACATCTGTTAACGAAACCCAAACCCGAAAGAACTTTAAACGTAATTCCCGAAACTATCCCTCGGCAAAAAAGGACGGCCTATCCAAACAACCCTTCCCTCGAAAAAGCAAAAAGGCAATACTTCTTTCACAAACTGCGATCATAGTAAGCTTTTTGACAAGGAGATAAGGCTCAAATTGGCCAAACTAGGTGAGAGGTGGGTGTGAGAACTATAAAACTAAAGGAATTAGGCGGGCCCAACTACTTTTCAAAACACTTTCGAACCCTACACTAAAATATATGAAACCCAATTTATATTTTCTGGCGGGGTGCCGCAGGGCCGGACTTTGAGTACAGTAATGTTCTTATTCTCTTTAAACGCGTTTAGTTTAGCATACTTGCTTCACAATGTTCTCATAAAGATAAAAGATTCTTTTTAATTTTAAAGTTATTAGTCGGTGTATTCTATTCTATTATATTATTTCTATTTTATTCTATTAGAATGTTGACTGTGCCTCTTTCTGATGAACACTATCAGATTGAATTAAATAATATTTATCACTTAGCAGTTTCGAATGGTTACGATAAGTCTGTTGTGGATGGTATCATCAGGAAAAAGCGGAATAGTATGGTCAACACTATGTTGTATGCGGCACGATCCTCTGAACCGATTAAGAAATATAAAGCGAGCATAACTTATGTTGGCAAGTTGTCTGATGCAATTTACAAAATTTTGAAGTCTAACGACATTCCTGTGGCCTTTAAGACAAATAATACTTTGCACTCGAAGCTTTGCAATGGCAAAGATAAGATCGAGAATGGGAAAAAGTCTGGAGTTTATAAGCTTACCTGTGACGATTGCAATAAAGTGTATGTGGGGCAAACGGGCCGTAGTTTCACTACTAGGTATAAAGAGCATGTTGCGTCATATAGACATAACCATCCAGAGAAGTCCAATTTTGCAAAGCACTTATTAGATACAGGTCACACTTTATCTGAGAATCATTATTTTGATATTTTACATGTTTGCGAAAAGGGATTGCGTTTGGGTGTTCTGGAACAACTGGAAATAATTAGGTACAACAATAGGGGCATGATTCTTAACGAACAATTGAATGTTGCGTCATCGCCGTTATTACGAATTTTTCCATCTCACTCACACTTGCACGGTAGGGGGAGTGGTCAAGGTATAAATATGGCCGACCATTCTAGACAGGTCATTCCGTTGCCGGGCGTCAGACCGTCAACAACTCCTGAGGATGCCTCGTAGAGAGGCGAAACACGTGTCGAGGTTTATTCTTTTGGTGGTGGTTTGTTATATTTATTTGCGTATTTATTTTTGCGGTGGGAGGGTGGGAATATTAATTGCATGTAAAAATACGCAAGTAAGTATAACGGGTTAGCACTGATTGACTAGCACGTTATCTTTTCGCGGATTAGCAAAGTAATATTTTGGTTTTAATTAGTATGGATTTCCGCAAAGTAACGCCTGATTCTATTCACTAAAATGGAAGATTTAAAAAAATATATATTTCATCGGACTCTGGGTGCCAAATTTAAGATATTTTAATTCATAGGTACATATACACGCTGAGGGTGTTCCAGCTTCGATCGCGCCACTACGTGCACTTCAACTCTTTTGTGGTGCGCGTGCCGCGACCGCTGCAGGGAACCATCGAGTGCGTCGACTTCTGGCCGAAAGGTGTCGTGTTTCGGAGGTTCCGGGGCAAACTGCCGAATCCGACACAAGAGCAGCCGATGCAACGGCTAAATAGTGTTTAGTTTTAAGTTTATAAAATACATATGTATGTTAGTCTGTAAGGTATTTGTAATATGGGCCTTGTTGCCTGAATTAAATTTCTAAAAAAAAAAAATTTATTCAACGAAATAAAATAAGTACATATTCACAAAACATCAAAAGAATTGGTTATAAATGTACCAAATATACAACAATACCTACAATACCTTTACAACTTTTTCATATGCAAAATATCGTGGCAATCTGAGAGGCTTATAATGTACTTATTTATAGGCGTACAGGCGTATTTTTTTATATTCAAAATCTAATTTCGATACCAAATTGTACAATATTATTATTATCATCATGAATCGTATGACGATCCTGTCGTACCATAGAATAACAAGACACTGTCGTGACGTCACAACTTGAGAAATACTCAAAAGCAAACAAACTATTCACAATATAAACAAGGATATCCCCCCGGATTCGCCCCTGGCATCCCTCCCGGAAATCTCGCATCCCGGCATTCCTACATTGAATATTGGATCCGAATTTAAAATTTCCCTGTCCCGCTAGTTTTAGTTCTACTTTCTGTTTTAATTAAAGAACGCCATTTTGTTTCGCCAATTCGTTTGTTCTTTCCTGTATTCTGGATGTTACATTTACGAGAATGAAATGTGTACCTATTTTAAATATGTTTTGCATTACTATTATATTACAAATTATTTTAATGCGAATTTCACTTGCCCCTGCTTTAAAGATAAAAGTTGATTTAATTTTCAAGTTGCAAATTTTTTATAAAGAGGGCAGAAATGCATAGTATGATTCAGTTTGGATCCAGCAAATAAATATTTACATGTGTTTGTTTAATTTCATTTTCCATTAAAGTTACAATCTGATTATACCGGAGAGACCAAGCTGCTAAAAATATTTAACCGTGCAGTTAAAAACGTCTTAATAACAGAGGCTTTGTTTAGATGATTGTGAACACTGGCCGCTCCGATATATCTGATGGCAACTGTAGGGTCTGTAGGTACCTACTGCTAACTGACAAGCGACTCTCAAATACAACTACACATTCAGCATTTTAGGGCATTTATATTTAAAGTTGTACCAAAATTCTTTGTGTCATAATTGGGAATTTTTATATTATTTCTACTCAGAATCACGAGCTTTTTCCATTTTTACTGAGAAAAAACGTGTCCCCAAAATTATTGGTCCGTTTAGTTACCGTAAAACGGGGTGAGTAGGTTTCGCGGGGAGCTATGGGTTATGAATGGGTAGAGAAGGATTGAGAGGGGGGTGAGGTGAGTTTTTAAGGCTACTGCTACAAAAATAATACATTCTAATTTAAAATGGAGCTATAGTAATATTCATAATAAAAAAAATCGATCCAACAATCTTCCAAAATCACCTTTGTATGAAAAACCCTCTCACCCCAAATACGAGGCACTACGGGGTGAGGTGGGTTTTCCTTTTTATCGTCAAAGTTATGAAATGGAACTACCCAAAATAAAATACAAACATCCGAACCACTTATTATATACACCATTCAGTTTTCACGTGTAAAAATAAAATTTTATCGAGGTTTGAAAGTCAAATTTCACCCAACTCACCCCATTTTACGGTACGGTTTTCAATACAACCTTCTATGACCGTAACAAAACGGACAACAAAAATTTGTTTGAAAGTTTGGGGACACTTTTTTTCTTGTATTAGGATCGAAAGGGCTCGAGATTCTGAGTGGAAATAATAGTACCTAATATAAAAATTCTAAAATCTTTAAATAGAAATACCCTTTAACTACCTTTGCTGTTCAGTTGTTCCCTTTTCCTCAAAATATGAATTAAATATGTAAACATAGGCTCTATAGGTACTACATAATTGTTGTACACGCGATTACGCAAGACATTTTAAGAGAAAGTTCTCGAACAAAGCAATTAGGCAGTATCTGCTAATTTACGACTCTTATCTGGAGGGGAATTAATATGCGCCAATTAAAGCGCGCCTTCGAAGAAATTGCGAGGGGGGTCCCCCCCTCACCCGCGTACTTTTAGCGAGCGAGAAATATTAGCCTTGGAGAAACAAGGAGGTGGGTGGCCTATATACATTTTAAAGATCTTAAAAAGCGAATCAGAATCAAGCTACAAGAGTAACAAGAGTTAGGTAAATGTACAGTCAGTATCGAACGTGGCGGATGTAGATTCTCTAACAGTTTAACAAAAATAGGTGTCTCCATATGTAGAACAATTACTCTGTAGCAGATACTTTTGATCGTGGAGAAAAGGCGGCAAATTTGAAAAATGTAGCGTAGCGCGAAGTGCCAAACTCGCATGGAAAATTAAATTTGGCGCCTATATGTCATCCAACGAATTGATTTGCCAGACGTCTACGTAGCAATAATGTCTTGCACAACGAAGTTCGAAAAAATATCTAAATCGTATCATATAAGTATTATTTCTCGCTTAGTTGTGATAGATATTACAGTAGAATGTACTTTAAGTACAGTCACACAATTAGATAAATAAAGTGAAAATATTTATTTACAGGCAACTCATCATCTTCCTCGCGTTATCTCGGCATTTTTCCACGGCTCATGGGAGCCTGGGGTCCGCTTGGCAACTAATCCCAGGAATTAGCGTAGGCACTAGTTATTACGAAGCGACTGCCATTGACCTTCCAATCTAGAGGGTAAACTAGGCCTTATTGGGATTAGTCCGGTTTCCTCGCGATGTTTTTCCTTCACCGAAAAGCGACTGGTAAATATCAAATGATATTTCGCACGTAAGTTCCGAATAACTCATTGGTACGACCGGGGTTTGAACCCGCCACCTCCGGATTGCAAGTCGCACGCTCTCACCGCTAGACCACCAGCGCCTCCAACACTATTGGTCCATAGATAAATACCTTAAAACTAGCATACATATTATTATAAAAATAATAATAAGATAATATTAAGATATAGGTATATCCGAGCTACTGTGAACATCTTGGTTGTTCCGATATATCTGATAGCGACTGTACTGTACTACATGCAACGTCTTATAACACAGCTGCTTCGACATTCAAATTTCTTAAACTACACATTGTTTTCGAAATCCAAGATGGCGGCGGAAGTTAGAGCTCTACAACGAACGTTGAATTCGAATTTGGAACAAAAGTGGCGCAGCACCTCGGAACAAATTCAATAAAGTTTCCGAAACTGCGCTAAGGGGAATACATAATTTCTTAGTGTCTCTTTGTATGGGGGCTAGGGATGGGGGAAGAAGGTGTCGATAAAATATGAAGAGGCTAGAAGAAAAGCGATGGCAGCCCGTTATATACTAAAATACTTTTTATACTTAAAGAAATATAAAATTTAACACTTTTCAATTTGCCTTTGCCCCTGTCATGGGACACACGCAGAGAGAGCACCCGCCAGGGTGTAAGGGCTATTGATACAAGAATTATTATAAGTAAGAATAGCCATTCAGGTCTCTGAACTGGTATTGAAATAATATCGTTTTCAAACCGTTAAGTATATTATTTCGTTTCTTAAAAAGTAAGAAGTGGGATCCAAATTGTATGGTTCGTAGAGAACGATTAATACCCGTACCGGTTACTCTCGGCTCTCGGAGACGCTCAGTTAAACTCGTCTTTATAAGTGAAAGTACATAATAGCATTACTTATTCGTTCTATTTTGCTTCATAGTGTCAAAATTTAACCAGTTAATTTCGTTCCACGAAAACGTATTTGGCGTAAACCGGTATCTCAATAGAACAGTTATTTACCTGGTAATCGCAAACGGAATCGAAATTCTTATCATTCCCGGGTGAATGAGCGAAACCGGTTTGAAAAATAAAACGGTTTCCGAGCCCTATAGCCAATATAGGTATATAGCTATATATAAAGTGAGCACTGTAAGCTTATTTTTTTCTTTATGGAATTAATAAACCCCTATCCTAAGTATAAGCTATCTATCGATATGTACACGCCCCTCCCTACCCGTCGCGCTCGCAGCGTTACTATTTAAATCTAGTTACAAGTTCTGAATGTATTTTGTTAATTACTCTTACTTGGGACATGAAATTTTCCAACGCAGGTGCACGGCGCCTTAATTTGATTCTTCAAGAATTATTGCTTATTTTGTGAATACTTGAGCGGAATTACTTCATTACGTGCTCATTATTCTCGATTTATGGGTGGGTGCGAGACACTGAATTGTATTTAAACGAAATGTATGAATTATTCTAAAATTACGTAGTTTAAGAGGTATTTATTTTAAATCAAAGAGTGATTTGAATGTTATAGGCTTAGAAAAATACTTATGTAGAGGTAGTTTGTTGAACATAATCATAGTAATTAGGGGATTTTAGCATTCAGAAAAGGTAAAAAGCTTTGGCAAATTCTAGTAGCATTCAAAAATATATAGGTACACATACTGAAATATCGATTACACATAATTATTTGTAAATAGGCAATATACATTTATAGTTTGATAAGTATGTTTATTTATTTGTACTTTTTTATAGTTAGATCCATATTTGAGTCGACACACGATTGCATTCTGCTAGGATTGGGTATTTTAAATCTCTGACATAAGCAAATCAGAGCCCATTACTTATTTATTACATAATTCATTATCGAAGTAACGTACCGTTTAATAACTCTAACATATTCAAATCCAACGGTTTTTGCGTAATCCGGAACCGGCGCCATATTGTATTTAATTCGAGACTCGCTTAATTTTCAAATTTGGAAACTTAGAACGCGGCGCTGTTTAAATTCAAGTTTGGCGTAGAGATGGGGGATGCCGAATAACTTCAACGGGTAACTTTGGTGTACGAAAATATCGTTAGGAGACTGTAATGAAATTCAAAGATGAGTGTGAAATTAAGCATTTTTTTGTTATTACAATTTAGTGGAAGTTCGAGCAGACGCATCGCCGGATGGTAAACGATTACCGTCGCCCATCCATCACACCTGCAACACCAGAGTGGTCAGTGACGGATTTGCAGTGTTGGCCGCCCTAGGCCTCGGGCCCTGTGGTAACTACTAGCCGCCCCTTCTCAGCACCCATCTATAGACTGCCGCCTTGCTACAGCCCCTAAAAATCTTGCCGCTCTAGGCCCGGGTCTACTGGGTCTTAGGGCAAATCCGCCACTGAGAGTGGTTGCAAGTGTTCCACAATATAGCAGTGCGAGGCAGGAAGTTATTTGTTCACTATTTGAGATGGGAAATCCTTTAAGCAGAAAAAATTACCCTATAATACCTTACGCTTGATATGCTAATGCCCAATAGATGACACCATGCTGTCTTCTATATTGGTAAAAGATAACCTGTACCAACGACCAACGTGTGACAGTGACGTAGGGTAACCAATATCGGACGAACATCAATAACGGTATTGAAATCCGATATTGGCCCACAATACCGGAATGGATAAAGTAGGATTTACAAGTATAAAGGCCCATCACTATGCGATCTCGTCTGTACGCTTGGCACGAGTTTTCATATCGCCCTGTGATTGGTTGAGCCGGCGAGTTGCCGCTTTTTATACAGGTAAATTGAAGTGGGGGGTGTTTCGCAAGTATTGCGCAGGAAGGGGGTTAACTTTGGAACTACATTTTTGCAATTTAAATTACTCGTGCTCTTAATGTGGTGTATCCGTTTCAGCGTGCAACTTTACGTAATTTTTAGATAAGTAACTCAAATTAATGAATAGGTAGTGGTGCACATTGGGGCGATCATAGAACTTGATTCCCACCAGCTTGCCCAGTATTGAATTTTTCGTTACAAACCAGTAAATTATAATGATAATATTGCCTTTAAATCAGAAATACACCCGCTATACATAATATTCAAATAAGTAACTACGTTTTGTATCACGTATTACAAAATGGACCTAAATACCTATAGGTACTTACATCATAGTACATAGTTAGAAGTGTCAATGCAGTAATTACAATTAAAGAGCTTGATTCCATAAAGGGCATAAAGCATTCTCCAGCAGCTGACTTTGTCCAAGGGTCATCTGACATCCTATGTCGGATCGGACAAAGCGAAAACGCTCAGTTTCATATCAATACGTAGATAAAGGTTGTAGCGCATAATTATTTTCCATTATATTTTCACGGAAACGTACGAACGTGTCTTGATATTTCAATCAGTCTCGGTACAAAAATTATAGAGATTGACTGAAGTATTAACATGACAATTACGTTTCCGAGAAAGTACGATGGAAACAATTATGCAATACAACTGTTAAAACCATACGTTATTGTGCGTCGCATCTCTCCACAATACCTACATATACTCGAGATCCTAAAATCACAAACAAAACGCGCCAGCATGATTCTAACTAGGAACATTTCCTTGCACGGAGGCAAACAAATTTTCTGCAAGGATGTGAGGGGGGAGTTTTTTGTCTGTGTTAGTGGGTGGTGGGGGGGGGGGGATTTTATTCGTGTGCGTTAGTTGCCAGTTTTATTCCTAGTTGACTTTTTATTTTAATGAGGTTCGAGTTTTTAGTACGGAATGTTTTAATGAGTTTTATGATTGTAATTTTATTTCAGGCTGCAGTAGCTAATAGAAGATAAACCATTATTAGTAGGTTTCCTACCTACCTATAATGTCAACGAATGTGCCTAGATGGATACTTAATGAAAAATGTAAGTACCATACCATACCTATAAAAAAATTAGGTTTTAGGGTACAAAAAGTTATTTTGTAGCGATTATTTATAATAAAATATGTAACGTCACTTCACCTACGAAGCACAAATAACTGAAAAAACTACAAATCACCACTTATAATAAGTCGAAAAGTCTATAAAAAATCTTCTTGGTCTTCGCCTATAATTAATAATATTATACAAGGTCTATAGTTATACAAATGACTACAATACAAGATACATAAACAATCAAAACAATAAAATTAAGAATAAAAAAATATTCAATACAAAGCGATCCAAATGATCACCAACGTTTAAAAACAACACAACAGCGTTAACCGTCATTCGAAACGTTTACAATTTAAATTTCGAACGCCGAAGCAAGACGCTCCCTTCCCCTTCTTTCCGTTGCTAAGTATCCTCCCCTTTTTTACCGTAAGAATTACTTAAAGGCAGCCCCACCCCTAGGGTGGGTGGGGTTTTTTCACCCTTTGAAGAATTGCCTCAAGGGGGTGGGGTGATATTAAATAGAAGGGTTTTTGCGAAGGTTTCCGGATCGATAGGGGTTAGTTTTTTGAGCGCGGTGAGCGGCGCGATAGTTTCCACGTTTAGTGGTTATTGTAGGTTTTATTTAGTGTTGGTTAAGATTAAGTCGATGTTAGGGCATCTTATTAATTAAACTAGATGTTCTGAAGGCACGAATAAGTAAGTACTAAGTATATCGGTGATTAAAAGGAAGTTTTTAAAAAGGTTTAAGAATGACAGATATTAGGTACCTACTTACCTATTTAATTTAATAAAAAATAAATGTGGAAAAGATAATACTGAGGTTCGTATTAAATCACTGGTACCTATGCAATTAATATATTTTAGCATGAAATTATTGCATTAACATTTAATAGTAAACTTAACCCTTGCTTTAAAAGATCACGGTTAAGTAAACATAATTTCACACACGACTAGCATTTCTTTAATTAATAATCCGCACACACACATTTACATAAACTCTTCCTTCCCTCAAGCCACACACACAAACATAGATGTATAAGTAAACATAAAAACGCACACTCTTGCATCTCCTCGTGCATTATAAAAGTAGAGGGCAAAGATAACAGAGCACAGACTGCTGGCTTGTAAGAGTTCTAAGATACAGGTTGTTTAAAAATATGTACTTCTTTTTTCTTTAATCTAAAAAAGGAATAAGTTAGTCGTTATAAAATTATTGTCACTGCATGGCACAAGACAGAACAATAGATCTTTTTTTTAATGTCAGTAAACAATTCGTAGATACCTCTACACCTATATTATGCTGAACTGGGTTTGGGTCGAGGCGTCCGAAACTCCGTTTTCTATGACGGGAGATCTGAACCACTACCACCAGTTTTGACATTGACAAATACACTCGCGTCTAAGTACGTACGCGACTTACGTTAGGTCAAACTTTTGACTAGCAAGATTTGATTACAGGCAGACAACGGGACAGGTGAAACTAAATTAAATCTTGTAAAATGTAGTTAGGTTAGGTTAGCCTCTTCTGGAAGAACGCACTAACAAACAGATCGAGTGACGTTTCTGTAATGAGCTGCACTGGGTGACGTCACGCGCGCATTTAGGCGGCCTTGGGCCTCTGTTGCGTCCGCGCAGGTGCTCTAAGTCTAAAGCGGCATCCAAACTATCTCGTCTTGATTTTTTGATTTGATACTGACCCGGTATTACTTTGAATGTTGCCTGCACCATTAAAAAGGTGCGATGAAATCTTTTTTTGATCGAATCTTACTTACTTACTTTCTATGCATCTCGCTCGTACTCGCATATTAGTGCAAGCGAGATGTATAGAAAGTAATTTACGTAGACGCGAACGTATCTGTCAATGTCAAAACTGGTGGTAGCCGTACAGTGATCACGTACCTAATGCTTTCTGATGTAACCGAAGTGTCGGACAGTTCTCGAGATATTTAGCGATGTGACAGACAGATGGACGGACAGAGTTGTACCAGTACTGTACGGTAGGTACCGTTTTACGTTTTTGTAAAGGAATCCTAAAAACATCCATATTTAGTCCCAATTTCATAAATTTACAACAAATAACCTCGTTACACTCCAACATTACCTTCTAAAAACTCCCAAACAATTAGGGCCCATAAATTGTCACCCTGTACAAACATTGGCGCCCTCGCGAAATCTTCGCGAGTCATTACGTGGGGGTGTAACGGTGGGGGGTTCAAATCTGTGACGTTTTATCTAAACGGGCTGCGGAATGGGCCCCCTAATGGCCTAAGACGTGGAGATTGCTAAGACGAATGATTTTTCTTGGCTGCGGGGAACTTTGTAGGTATTTGAGATTAATTTGGTAGCTATATATAAATATTGAATTTAACTGTTTATTTATTCTATTTTTATTTAGGTTGATATAATTAAGGGTAATTAGAAGGAATCAAAAGACGCGACGCACCGCGCGAATCTTACAAAGAAAATTTACCTTTAATCTCAATTGCCTACTTTGAAAATATACTCAGATTCCTCGGCAATGTTACTAGTGATATATTATACTAAAATTATACTATGGGATGCCCTATATCTCAAAATCATAAAAAAACCCTAACATCACGAAAATTTCACTTGTATATAACGATATAACTGAAAATAAATGAACATTAGACATATTTTCTCTTTTTTTTTTATCCATCCTTTTCAACAATTGTACGTTCACAACAATCAGGAATACCAATGCTTGATTTAGGTAATTACATTTAATGTACCAACATCTAGCTTTAATAACTATTTCCATTTTTCAGCACATTTCAGTGGGTTAGCGTCATTTATGTCCTAAATTAGGACTCCCAACGTCTAGCATTCTATGCCTTCGTTATTCCAGTGTTAGTACATAATAACGTCTGTATAAATAAACAATACCTCCAGGTCGGGCCGTAAATCTCCGGGGGCCAAACGCGGTAATGAAACGACCTGCATTTTCTCAGACATCAGTCAGGGCGAGAAGGATAACGCTGCTACTGAGAAGAATGAACGACAAGATAATCATTCATTCGTTCACTTTATTAGGAGAACCAACCACAAAGACGCGCCCTGTCCTTTCCGTTATAAAATTAGCAATTGAAATAAGGCGCATCTCTAGAGTATGATGCGAAAGTAACTCTGTCTGTCTGTCTGTTAGGTACCTTAAACAGGTAAAGCAATCTAGATGAAATTTGGTATGAAGATAGTTTAAAGCCCGGGGAAGGACGCAAGGTAGTTTTTATCAATCATCATCATCATTTCACAAAGACGAAGTCGCGGGCAGAGATAAATTCCAAGACGAAGGCGTGCTCACGTCACGCGGCGTCAGTGGATCTAAAACAAATAGAATTGAATGACGTTATTTTTCTCTGTGAGATGAGATGACCGATGTGTTAAATTAATTCACATATTTTTTGTTTTACAGTTGGAGCATCTACTACATTTGTGAAGATTTGAATAAAGTTCCTGAAGAGTTTTTTACCTCACACAAAAGAATTTGTAGAAGAAACACTCGTTTTAACTTAATATTTTCTTTTTATCCCAACACTTTGTACCTATATTATCCTCTTCAACATTCACTCGCGTATTAAATATATTAAAATGAGTCACTCACGTATTTTAAAGTCGAAGATTGCTCGACATATTTCGCTTCATAACGAGGAGCTTCTTCAAAGGGAGTACGCGTTGAGCATCTTAGACTTAAAAATAGATGAGTGACCCGTTATAATGTATTTAATATCTGTCTGTGTCTCACAGAAGTTTCATTCACTCACGTCAGAAATTTTCCATTCACTCATCGCAGTAGCAACCTTCTCCGCCCGGGCCGACACAAGCCCGAGAAAACAAATTGCAAATCATCTGCCTTCGCCAAGACGCGAACTAAATGACTCAGTCGGGTCAGAGACCAGCTAATGGGCAATGCAGACTGTTAATCTATTCTTGTGCCTTATCAACGTTCTAAATATCTGCTGCCTTCGAGGAGATGTGAACTAAATGACTCAGTTGGGACACAGACTAGCTAATGGACAATATATAATTTAAATATATAATACGCCTACGCCATACAGACTGTTAATATATGTAATTGTATATTCCACCTGCAATGTAACCTGATTCTTACATACAATAAAAAACTTTGAACTCAATCTATTTCTGTGCCTTATTTAACGTTCTAAAAATCATCTGCCTTCGCCAAGACGCGAACTATATGACTCAATTGGGGCAAAGACCAGTTAATGGGTAATGCAGACTGTTAATCTATTATTGTGCCTTATCAACGTTCTTATAGGCACCTAATCATCTGCCTTTGCCAAGATGCGAACTAAATGACTCAGTCGAGGCAGAAACCAGCAATGGGCAATAGCAGCGCCGCTCACAAAATAATCATTAGCCGTGGTCCGTAAACCTTTTACCTAACGCGAACCCTTTATTTCTTGTATAGCGAAAAGTATGCAGATTGCCAGTTCTTATTCGCAACTACTCTCTGTCGGGACTAAATTGCTCCTCTGAACGGATTGCTGCAAAATTTCCGTTAGTTTGAAATTTTCGCAGGAATTTTGCGGCGACGCTGGAATTGTATCGATTACGCTTGATTGTTCGGTGTCTTGGCCAAATGGCAGTCCTTATTCGTGGTGGGATTATTTATCTCTTATTTAAGAGGTGTCTCTTACCGCCGACGATTAAAATAAAGAATTAAGACGAAAATGGAGGACCCGTGCGAAATCGCTTTTTCATACAAACGTAGTCTCATTTTCCTCTCTTAGATATTGACATTTATTGAAAATATTTTGACACAATTTGTTGTATATCAGCCCTGTGGCTATGCCCTACATTTGCTTTTTTTCGAATTTTTAATTATTATAAGAGTTATAAGCAGTTAGAAGCAGTAATAAAATAAGTAATTTATACTCACCATGTGATTTCTTAGTTGTGACTCCGTCTTGAAGTCTCAGAAGTGAACTGACAATTAACCCCTTATAAGATAAGGATCCTGACAGAATTTTTAGTCCCCATTTTGCTGCTGATCTATACAGCACAGCCGAGGTTTCAACCGATTTGTGGCCACCACACACATGAAAGTTTTATTCACAAACACCACCAAAGAAAAAGATTAAATTCCTGATTAGTTGAATTTAAACTTTCAAAGCACTGTTGCTCTTTTTTCACATACAATTCTCGTAACAAACTCAGAATCATGTAATTTAAAAAACACATGTATATAAACAGTCTCACTAAATGCGGCTCTCGGAAAATAAAATAGTTCAAAATTATACAATTCATTTTTTAGATTATTCGTATCACTTCAACCTGTTACGCGCGCTATGTCCCGTCGAGTTTCTTGCGCCGGTACGTATGTTCTTAGATCTGCGGTGTGGGGTTAAAACCGGTGGTGGGTTTTGACATTCATATGCTTGGAGAATTAAGACTTTCACTTTGAACGATACAAAATATTCGTAAATTTTAAGATATTTGTTTGTTATTATTATCGCTTGATATAACGCACTTGTCCAAAATTTAGTAGTAGTAGTAACTTGTATGCGCATCAACGTGTGAGAGAGAGTGTGCGAGAATTAAGATTTTCACTTTCACTTTGAACGGTACAAAATGTCCGTAAATTTTAAGATATTTGTTTGTTATTATTATCATCTCTTGATACTAGATGATATTATCACTTGTCCCAAAATTTAGTGGTAGTAGTAACTTGTATGCACACGTTGATTTGAAATCTGGTATAAACATCATAACTTATCTACATCTATAAACAAAACCTTAGAGGACCACAAGGTCCACTTCTTCTGTCACTCCTTTCTTCAGTCCCTCATTCCTGAGTATCATGACTTGGCTTTGCACCTGTGGTGTCTTTTCTTCGGCCCATAGCACTCATCTCTTAAGAAATTAGTTTTATGGTTTTTTTTTTATATTTGATCAGACCATTTCATTGTTTTAGCAATAAGTTAACTGCAATTTTTTCAGGTATGCAGCAAAGATTATATTTATCCATCTATATATTTGATTTTTCTCGCCACTTTTCCAACCACGACCAATTTTTTAAGCTACATTTTTGAATTTGGAACGCACGTCAACCCGTCCACCGCGCAACTGGAGATTTTGTCCCCGCGTACAACACCGGTGGGAAAAGGAACAGGTTTCCAAGACGCATCGTTGTCTTTGTGACGACACTGGACTGGACGTCGGACAACGGGCAGCGGTCAGCGTGGGAATCGTAAGGGTTGGAACCAGTTTTTTAAGAAATTTGTTACCTGAATATAATTACGTGTTTGTAAAATTGTCTCAAGGAATTTTGGTATTGAAAAAAATATAGCATAAATAATTGAAAATAAAATCAAAATAACAAGGGATTAGTTATTTATTATTTATGATTTTAATTTACAATCATCGTCGTCTTCTATAGTGTTTCGTGTGTCATTTTTGCTACGGCTCACTTAGGGAGCCTGGGTGCCCTGGGTTCCGCTTAGCAAATTACTGTCGAGAATTGGCACAGGTACTAGTTTGTACAAAAGCGACTGGCATGTGATCTAAAATCCCAGATCATTAACAAGGCCTTCTAGAATCATAAAATCTGATATATTCGGGTTTTAGATAATATCCATCTATGTTTTTATACCTTCATGCAGCATGCATTGCATATACCTGGTACAGCAGTCATTTATTTTTATAATTTTTGAAAAAAAATTGTTTTGATCAATCCAGACCAGACATTATAAGAATTCAATATCTATCGTCACAATAGGGGAGGAGACCGGACAGTGGCTAGCGTGGGAAATAAAGGGTTACCGGTAAAACCGGTTTTTTAAGAAATCAGTTACAATATTGTAGATCGAACTATTGTTAAGAAATGTATTATTGTAAAATTAAAATCGTTAAGTTTTTGTACCGCTCTGACAAACTATTATAAAGAAACATATAAATCAACAAATAACCTTGAATGTAGTAATATTCAACCGAAAAGACGAAGTGTCATTAAATTAATATTACTTTATATTGAGAATATGATCATCATGACTACTTATTTTAACAAACTTAAGATAAGATTATTGTTCTTTGTAACAATTCTAAGTATAAATAAGATAATTCACAATATATTATTATTATTTCTGCTAACTTATTCTTTAATTCCTTATTTAATAAGATTTTATAAGCGTTAAAGATTTTTTAATATTTTCAAGAATGCCGTGTTCTCCGAAATATTTTCTATACAATCAAATATTCAGCAAATTTCTCTACACGTACCTACTAACTACAACATATTCATTATTACAAGGTACAAAAGCAGTATTTAGCTTCAATAAGTAAGTTACTAATCTCCTTCGCACATGTTATAAACAGTAATTATTATTGTCGTAGGCCAGTGTCGACACGGTCAATTTGGGGCTTGGGGACAATGGGTGACGGAGCGCGGTCATCGCGGCAGAAACAGGGTTGAATCAAAGGCCGCAAACTGTAACTAAATCAATAATCATCGATAATTGTTGTGTGGTGTTAACCGTGGAATGGACTGTCGCCCGCGATTATTCCGGACCGTTACCGTAACCTTTAAGATAACATGATACCTACTCCCATATTAAAGGCCACGACACCGCACTTGTGACCACTCGGGTGTTGCAGGTGACCATCCATAGGCGACGGCTTATCATCAGGCAATTCGTCTGCTCTTTTAGACGATTTGGAAAATCTTAGGAAGGTAGGTACGCCTCAAGAAGGGTAAACCCAATCATAAAAAGAAATAAAAATCTATTTGCTAGAAATGTGGTAGATACAGAAATAAGGTTTCGCCAATAATCTAGGCATGCAAATTATGTTTTTGATCACAAAAACTATCTTTGTAGATAAGTAGGTATAGGTACAATGTAAAAATCTAGATATAAGAGTTTATTTTTTAATGTTTCAGTAAAAGAATATTGTTAAGCCGATTCTCATCCATTATTTATTCAACTGTTGACTAGCTTTTCAAATCGAATCACTATTAATTCATGAATTCTACAATACAATTACTTATTGTTTAAGAAAACCCTAAATACGTTTGATGATTATTCTACTTATTCCAATTAATCCAGTTGTCTTACGGCTCGATTCGGAAAATGAATTAGATTTCTACTAGACTTCAACAAGTTACGATACGGATAATTTAAAGATATTTGTAAGATAGATATGTCAAATTTGACGTTTCCGCGATTCTGGAGGTCCTCTTGAACGATTTCGACAAGTTATGACTTAGATATCCAAGTCACATCTAGTCGATATCTAATGTAGATCTAGTTGATCTCTAAATCGTCTCAAGATCTTGTGATTATCTCGAAATCCGAATAGGCCTGTTAGAACGATCGGAGAACATACAAAACGAGTTCGAACAAAAAATAATAATGACTACGTATCAAAATGTTATAAAACACAAAAACATAAATGTTAACGGATGAGCGACTTATAAGAACATGTATTGTTGTAGAAAAACAGTAAGCACACAGTTCTTAAATAATCTTATATGAATAACAAAATACTGAAGTGCTGCCATCTATGAGCGAGTAGCCAAAGCACAGTTGTGACGGCAGTTGTGACGCGTTTAGTTTAGTGCCATCTGATGGTGAATAGAACAACAAAGGGTATTAATGGGTTTTATTACGAGTCTTTTTAGGGTTCCGTACCCAAAGGGTAAAACGGGACCCTATTACTAAGACTCCGCTGTCCGTCCGTCCGTCCGTCCGTCTGTCACCAGGCTGTATCTCACGAACCGTGATAGCTAGACAGTTGTAATTTTCACAGATGATGTATTTCTGTTGCCGCTGTAACAACAAATACTAAAAGCAGAATAAAATAAAGATTTAAGTGGGGCTCCCATACAACAAACGTGATTTTAGACCGAAGTTAAGCAACGTCGGGCGGGGTCAGTACTTGGATGGGTGACCGTTTTTTGCATTATGGTACGGAACCCTTCGTGCGCGAGTCCGACTCGCACTTGCCCGGTTTTTTTACTAGTTATACACGGTGTGGCCTGCAACACGAGCAAAGAATTAAAACATAGATTGTACTCCTCAAACGGTGACACTTTTGTTCAACAACTTTTAAAAATTATGAAGTATTTAGACTCTCTATTTTTCATACAAAATAAATATTATCTTCAATGGACGCCATCGCCACGCCATATTATTGTGATTGACGTTGCTTGTCACGCCTTAAACATAACAAAATTCGCAATACATTGCGTCTTAGAATAAACTTTAAAGTGTAATAAAAATCAAACCACAAGTTATTTTGAAAAGTCGCTGAACAAATGTTGGTCAGTATGAGGAGTACAGCCTACAGTTTAATTTTTTGCTCATGTTACAGGCCACACCCGGTATACAAATTAAGTACCTATGTTAGGTATTTCATAAGTTGGTAGTAAGTATAGTTTCTTTTGATTTATAGTATAATTTAAATATCAAAATATTATTTTAAATATATTTTTTTGTTATTTAATATAGTAATTTTAAATATTATGTTATTTAAATAATATGACGAATATCTAGTAATAATGAACGACATTTTGTTGAATAGTTGTGTTAGTCATTAACATAAATTTAACTGAGAAGTACCTACCTATTAGGAAATTGAGAAATCCCAACCAGCGATAAACTAATAAGAGGGTTCGCTCCTCTATCTAGTGGCGAGTAGTGAAACTAGTTCTGCTTGCTTGTTTTAGGCGTTTTTCAGATTGTCTAAACGAAGTGAGCCAATATTTTGTAATCTGTAAGCACTTTATTTATATTTTTGTGGGCAGGGAGCAAAAGAAACAAAATTTGTATGGACATATATTTCGATCATTTTTAGATCTTTAGTGGGAGGAACAAAAAAGAGGAAATGAAAAACAAATTAACCGCCTGTTAATCACACGGTGGAAATGAGTCTGTGCGGAAAGAGAAGAGTCGTAGAATTAGAATGTATTGGATCCCATACATTTCACGACTCTTCTCTTTCCGCACAGACAGACTATAGATAATTACTCTTTAAGGATGACTCACGTTAGACCGGGCCGTGTCCGACCCGGAGCTTCCGGCGCATCGTTTTCTATGGAAAGCATCACGTAATCGCCTGTCATGTCATAGAAAAGTAAGCGCCGGAAGCTCCGGCCCGGTTTAACATGAGTCATCCTTTATTGGCACACCTGGGCACACCTGGGCACACCTGGGCACACCTGGGCACACCTCGGTAAAATAAAAACTACTAGGTACTTTATCACGTTTTTCTTATTTGAGTCTCAAGTAAGGAAAAAATGTATCCAGCGTGGGTAGGCACATACCAGGTATCAAACAACAAACATCCCAGTTGGTAAAAAAATGAATCAAAGAAAACCATACGTACTGACGCTTTGTTCATTTTTGTACTTTAATGAAGGAATGGTTTGAAACGCATGTCTTTGATGCCGTTTGGCGACTTGACCCCCTAATAAGCTAATTAGGAGCAAATCTGTGGCAACTGTTATTGGCGGCTGACCGTTCGACACAGTGAAATGTGTGGAGTCGACGTTATTTTAAAATATAATCGGATTTTTATTTTACTTAAGGAAGATGACAAAAATGTTTGCGCTTAATGCTAAAACTAAAATATATTGTACCTATGTCATTTTACAATTTGGCACCTAATACTTCTTGACAATATGTTTTTATAAGAGTATATTCATAAACGTGACATAAAATAACATAGGTACGAGAATAGCAACAACTCTTTTTAACCAACTTCAAGAAAAGGAGGTGATTATCAATTCGACCTTTTTGTATGTATGTTAGGTACCTCATAGCTCCGTCATTTTTAAGTCCGTAATTCATGTTTAAAGTATAAATATTATTTATGTTTTTCCCGTCTTGGGAAAATTAAATTTCTAATAAGATACAACATGCTTTAATACCTGAGTCTTATTTGAATAGGCAGTCAATCTGTCTTCCGCTGTTTTTCGCTCTTTCCAATTCAACTTGACTTTACTATTTTAATTATTCTCTTTCCTTATGTAAGTAATATTGAGACTACATTTTAGAGACATCAATAAGTACTGACACTAAATACCTACTTGTTAATCAAGATGCAATTTTAGAAACACGGCGATATTTTTTTATGATATAGGAGGCAAACGAGCAGCCGAATCGCCTGATGTTAAAGCGATTACCGTGGCCCATGGACACCTCCAACACCAGACGGGTTTTAAGGCTTAAGTACGTTGCCGGCTTTAAGATGGGAGTACGCTCTTTTCTTGAAGGTTTGAAGGTCGTAGGTACATTATTTTTTTTAAATGTGCTAATGCAGCCATATTGGTACATTTGTACAACACTTGTTTGCTGTTTTTCAGCCTAGAATCTTTTCTTTCACTCACTTGTACTATACATACTGCATGTACATATTGCACGAAAATTGTTAGTTACTATTACATAATATATAAAAAAAAATTATATAAGGTTTACTCGGGTAATTCCGAATGTCGAAAACTGTCGGATAATTCCGATAAGAGACTTTTATTATGATGGAATTAAGGGTGGTTTTCATCTGAATTTCGGAATTATCCGACATTCGGTATTACCCGAATACACCTTAGTCCTATAATGTTAACTAGTTTTTACTTAACATTTTGCTGTATGTTACGAATCCGGCTACCACTTGACAGGCACAGCCTAGTGTGGGGCCACAGGACATTGACAAATTTTAATAAGGTTTTTTCTTTTATATAAATATTCTAATGTCATTACGCAGTCTACGTAAGAACTTTGGGAACGACACATTTTGTAATAAAAATTATAAATCAGCGACTCCGCGTATTTTTCAGTCCGGGGCGGTCAGCGGGAGCTTCAGACACGACATATTGTTCACACTCACCTAATATGTAGAAATGTAAATATATCTATTTAGTATTTATTTAGTGTTTATTTAGAATATATAAAACAGCTACTCCACGTATTTCTCAGTCCGGAGCGGTCAGCGAGAGCTCCTGACGCGACATATTATTCACATACAAACACACTCACCTAATATGTAGGAATGTAAATACCTACATCTATTTAGTCCACGTGCTTAGAATACATATACATGGTGCCTACTGCCTACCCAAGGTGACAATCGTTTGCGTTACGATAACGAAACGCTTTGTGTCTCTCTATCACTCTTCCATATTAGCGCGACAGTGACATGCGTTTCGTTCGCTACGGAGCGTAAACGATTGGCATGTTGGCTACGCACCATGTATTCTAACAATGAGCCTTATAACTAAACAACGATTTAAAGAGAATAATGCTATAATTACATACAATATTACTTTCAATGTACCTTCAGTCGACAACAAGTTTGTACCAGGCTTCTAGTATTATCTTATAAGGAAACCCACTTCTTTTCTACTGTTTCCGGTAAGTTTTATAAATGTACTCGCTTTCATATTAACCTTATGAATGATAATCGAGAAGGTCGTCTTTCAACAGCGACTCTCTAAACTACACCGGAGCCTGATGTGTGCTCAATAATAAATAATGAGTTCGGACAACGTTAGGTATCCAAATAAGTCAAGTAAAAAAAAATTTACATGCACACGTATAGGTACTTACAGTCACCTGCAATAATATACTATACAACGAAGGCCTCAAAAATATCTGACACGATCTTATGTGTAGAGTAATAAGAGCGTTGTCACATATTTTTGCGGCCTTCGAAGAGTAACATATTATTGCAGGTGACTGTTCTGCAGAAAACATGAATCTAAACAAATAGATACTTACCCCACGAACGCCATAAGAAATCACTGATGGCACAAATTTTCATACAAAAAGTGCCGGAGGAAAAATAGGCAGTAATTTTCAGGAATATTCAGGATGAACCTACCGACCGTTACGAAGTAAGCATTGTCAGGATAAGGAAAAATGATAAAGTAGGTACCTAGGTATTATGTTACATATATACCTACTACAGTTTTTGAGATGATAGGAACTTTCAGTATGACTAAGTATACCTACAACGTTTTCTTCTCTTGTGTTGTATAATATACGTATTCAAAATTCAATAAAATATTCTGCAAGTAGGCCTCAAGGGCTCTTTTACAAGTCAATACAACATTTACAATTACATAATATACTGACATGAAAAATACATAGCAACATTCAAGTTACCTACTTATTGTGTTCTATCCCGTGATCATGAGTGCTGGTAAAGAGATCGAAACGTTGGGATGTATATTAAATTCATTATACTGGTGTAGGTATTATAAACTGAAATAAATGTCATATTCTAAGAAAAAGTGACCAAGGCCTCCAGTGCCCCAGGCTGGAATCGAACCAGCGTCCTCTGCTATCGCGGCAAGTGCAGGTGGGGGCAGATGTGTGTTGTGCTGGTTCGATTCCAGCCTGGGGCACTGGAGGCCTTGGTCACTTTTTCTTAGTATAAGACATTTATTTCAGTTTATAATTTATATAGTAGTGTTTCTACTTGAAATAAAAACAAATTTAAATAATTTCTGAAAATAATTTAATATGTTCTAATATTTCGAATAATATACTGGTGTATTGTTTTAGGTTACACAATATACCTATCTAATACCTACGCTCATTTCTTTAATCAACTTTTACTCTGAACTCATTAAAAAAATCCTCGGCTCCATACAGTGTTTGTGTCGAACTCGAACTTTAGTATGGAACACCTGTTTTTTTTGTCAAGATTGTGCCTTTACACTTACAGGTACCAAAAGGTTGCTCACAGTAACGAGTAAGTACAATCGCGTATATCATATATTATTACTGCTAGGAAATACAATATATTGTATGGACGAATTCATGAGACCTTAAACTATGTATTGTTTGTTAGAATATCCCGTATTTAATAATGTACTTTTGACGATCATAATATTAATTCTTATATATTAACATAATAATTTATAATGCAATGTAATATTATGAAATAAATAATTATCATATCATATCATATGTGTCAATTAAAAAAATAATACCCCGTAAATAAATAATAACAACAAAAAAAATATTTCACATTAAGTATGTCACATTTTACAAGTTTCAAAATGTTCGTTAACGGAGTAATAGTACATTGTAGGAGAGGACGGAAAACCGCTAAAAGATGGACGAGTCGTTTGAGGGCCGACACGTTAGTGGAGGCCCTCAAATAATACGAGTCCATCTTTAGCGTTTCCGGCCTAGGCATTACATAGTGCTTTTCACGACTACTGCGAGGAAATAAGAAAACATTTGCATAACTATAAGTACTAGCCCGCGATTTCTCTGGTAGCAAATTACTAGCCACTGCCTGTGCTGTCTCTTGAATTTCGGTAGGCGTCAGCGGAAGAATATCATTTTCTTCTCTAGAAGAACTCATTTTTATAGCGAGCGTAGCGTAGATACGTGTTTCTTGTATTTTTTAATCAAACACAATTTACACTATCCAATTCAGTAAGTATTTTCAGATCCCGCCTTTTTTACTTTTTTTATCACTTTTAAGACCGACTCTAAACTTAGAAGCGTTTTTGCTAAAAAAAAAAACACAAACAGCTACAAAAGTAAAAAACGCCTTAAGCGTGAACTGGATGGATAATTGTTAAAAAAAATGAACTGAAATTGGTCCTATAAATAACCTAATTTTATTTTTGAAGGAAAAAGTTGCGCCAAAAAGGACCTTTTATTGATTTTTATGTTTTAAATGATACTCATTTGCTGTAGCGAACCGTCACCAATGACAGATGATGATAACAATGAAACATTATAGTAGTGGTGGTTCAGGTGCTACAGCTATTGCCTACTTTCCAGCTTGGTTTTAGACCATATATTGCCACATTTCCGAACAGTGGCGTGAAAAAATTATTCTCCACTAACCAGCGATTAGGTATCAATGAAAGAAGTCGTGTCAAAGACACCATTAAAAAACACAATAAGACGTTTTTACACTCTCCCCTTCTAAAACCGAGATCACAATGATACCTGTTCCTTACAACAGGTTTACAAAAACTCCCACAGATATTTGAAATTGGAACGTTCCGTCGAACTGGTTTTATTCGATTTATGAATTGAAGATAATGTTGAACTGGTTTAAATGCTGTTTAGTTTTCTTGAAAGGTTAGAAATGTCATGGGAATGGGGGATTTGTAAGGAAACTGGACATTTCGTTTCAGGTTTTCGTGTGAAATTTTATAAGATTGTTTTGGGACTTTTGGGACACTTTGTATTTTAGGGTTAATAAAGGTAAAGATATTGTAGGGAAAACTTGTTTTTGTACCCTCACATCTATCGAAGGGCTATTTGTAAAAAAATAGGTAAGTACTTTTAACCAATATTTGGGACGGATTTTTATTATGTTGTCAGATTTTTAAAAAAAAATGGTATGTTTGAAGACCTCCTCATTCTGGGTAGAATAAACACTACAAAATCCCAATCCCAAATGTAATTTTCTGTTTTGTTATGAAAATACCAACGTTTTCGTTTGCTTCGTTTTTAATTTTGGATTTTTAGTGAAAAGGTGACCCGTTTTTGATAGTAAAAAAAAGATTAAATTAGGTTTGTACTTTTTTAAAGCGAAACATAAGTATCTAGCTACTCGCCCAGTACCTAAATGATTTTAAATCAAGCCAGCAATCTAGGTATATACCAATTTTATCATGGTTTACGAGACACAGCTCCTTTAGCTCGAACATGCTCCTTCGTAGATAAGAAATTCCTAAACATAATTTATAATAAATTAAATCAAATATATTAAATAAATATATACTTTTTTCACTTCATTTAAATTACAGAGTAACGACTCATGTAAAACACGAAAATGCAGACATCTTGAAATCCGGTTCCGTCCATTACCAACCTAACGAAACCAAACGAAAATTCAATAAAATGCTCCCTCTTCCAAACTTCTTCCAAACTTCACTATCCAACTATCAGGCCCCGCCCCTTAACATTATGTATACCGTCGGCTCTTTCTAACACGTGCACAACATTACCAGCGAAACGAGACGGTAATAGTTTAACCGCATGCATTGTTATTGTATTTGAATATCGCGTTGCTAAAACAGACTATATCGCAACTAGTCGCGTTCAAAATAGCACTTAAGGCAGTATATTATAGGGTTCAATTTAGTTTGACAAAGATGGTTTTTGGAGCGTTTTTGTTCTGTCCCAAGACGGAACGTAGCAACATTTTTACGCGAGCGATTCGCTAGCGTAAGATGACGGCGTAAGGGCTATAGTGGCGTAAAAATGATATACTTAAGACGTTCTTGAAAAAAATACGCGGGAAACTAGTTATTCTCTATCGACGTCTTCGCAAGATGGCGGGCTAGAGGCGTTCAGAATTTGAATTTCTCAAAGGAATTAGAACGTTGGTTATATGTTGGCTCTATGGTATAGATAGAGGGGTTGAGTTTGGAAGCGCTTGAAGCGCTGTAGACTATTTGTATGGGATTTTGGTTGGAGTCGTCTAGCGAGAGGATGGAGTGATGTTTCCGCTTTTGGGTTCGTTTTATGCGTTTTAAAGGGTGTTAGAATGTGGCCTGTAGGTAATTGTTTGGATGATATAAATTTAGTGTTATGTTTTACAGTTTGGGGTCATAGAGAAATAACGATAAGATATTAGATGTTTACGATATTAGGTAAGGACGTAAAATAAATTAAATAAGTAGTAAAATATTAGATGGAAAAAAAATACTTAATTAATTAATTAATTAGGTTGTCTGGAAGAGATCTCTCTTAAGCGATAAGACCGCCTGTTGTTACCTCTATTGTCTTTGTTTATGTTACTGTACATTTATTGTAAACTACGTGTAGGTATGTGAGGTGTGCAATAAAGAGTATTGTATTGTATTAATATTTAAGAAACCCACAATAAACTGATGATCCTAAATATTGTAAATCGGTAGGTACTAGATAAACAAGATTAAATACATAGATTAGGTACTTACAAAAATATAGCAAATAAAACCTATAACTTTATAAAAAAAAATGATATTTATTTTAACCCGTTAGATACTTTACTAACAGGTGCTACTAGTTTTTTAAAACGCTTTCATTAACCGCGTTAAAGCAATCACTTTTCCAAATACAACTAGTTTTATTCATTCCAAATTAAGTACAATATTATATTATGTCCCTTAGAAAATCATATAAAATTTCACACGAAAACCTGAAAGCTAATGTCCTGTTTTCTTACAAATATCCACTCCCACGACATTTCTAACCTTTTAAGAAAACTTTTTCATTCAAACCAGTTCCACATTATCTTCAATTCAAAAATCGAATAAAAAAACCCGTTCGTCGAACGTTCCACACGTTCCAATTTCAAATATCTTGGGAGTTTTTGTAAACCTGTTGTAAGGAACAGGTATCATTGTGATCTTGGCTTTAGAAAAGGGTAAGTGTGTGTATTAACGGTGTCTTTCACAATTGACTCTGTTTTTTTATTTGATTTGATCAAGAATTTATTCAGTGGCAATAAGGTGGCAGGCTCCAGCCAGTACTAAGGTAGGTATGTTTAATGATTTCGGTAAACTTTATAACGTTGATAAATAATTACATAATTACGAACCTTAGAGAAATATCTCTTTTTTGTATACAAATGTGTTGTGAATATGAATATAGAATGACAACTTATAATCAATAAATTAAATATACCTTAAGGTAAGTAGATAAACGTTTACCATTAAGTAAGTAAGTACCTACTTATTTTTTATAAATTTGAAAGAAGAAAGAAAGAAAGAAAGAAAATACATTTATTTATCGCTAAAGGGGCCCACTGATTTGTACTTACTACTTATATGGTACCTACCTATCTATGCCTACATTTCTACAACTACCGTAATACATATTTAATTGCACAAACGGGTCTACCGCGATATAATTTCATTGTTTTTACCTTTAATTCCGACGTTTCAGCTGAGTTGCACCATAGTCTAATAAAACATGGTCTTCCATTCCCAGAGTGACACGGGCCTACGTCACAACAACCATAGTCTAATAAAACATGGTCTTCCATTCCCAGAGTGACACGGGACTACGTCACAACAACATGGCCGCTATATATAGCGCTATCGCATATTATCATATAGCGCTGTCGCATGATGACGTAGGCCCGTGTCAGTTAGGCGACCTAGAAAAGACGGGAATGGAGTACCAGGCGGAGTATATTATTATACCATGGCCGCTATATATAGCGCTATCGCATATTATCATATAGCGCTGTCGCATGATGACGTAGGCCCGTGTCAGTTAGGTGACCTAGAAAAGACGGGAATGGAGTACCAGGCGGAGTATATTATTATACCATGAGTTGCACCAGCTTGTGGTCACGGAAAGACTGACGTCCCAACAAATGTCAACAGAGATATTAATAAAACACCACTAAACTACCCGAAATTAGTTTATAAAAATGTTTGGGGTAGACAAAGAAATTGCAGCTACCCGTTAAAGTTAAATATGTGCAATTAAATATGTGTACAAAACGCGAGAGTTTAAAGTGTTAAACTACCGTAATATCCTAATTTCCCTCATTTTAAACCTTACAATCCTTAAATTACTCTATGGTTAAGTGTATGTGACTTTAAATCAGTCCGTTAAAAAAGCTACTCTAGTTATAAAACAAACAGCCTATTTTATTTATATTGATTGGGTAGAAATGACAAACAAGTTAATAAGTAATTAATAAATACCTACCAAATCTTAGCTAACTACTGTTTGCATTTAACTCAATACTTAACTATCATAATAATAGTGTAGTGAATGTATTGTCCCACAGTACGTAAATAGCCTGATTCTCGGCCGCTGAAATATACTACTACCATTGGTTCTATACGCAAATATCATAGGTATTATTAGTACAATAGGTAACTATCATAATATTAGTGTAGTGAATATCAATATATATATTCATATTCACTACACTAATATTCCGGGAATCATTATTCACGTACCTACTGTGGGACAATTCCCACAGTACGTGAATAATGATTCCCGGCCGCTACTGAAAGATGCGCTACGATTGGTTCAATACGCAAAATATGTAGCTTGATTCTCGGCCGCTAATACTGAAAGATGCCACGAACTGTTAATGTGTAGCCTGTTGCGATTAACTGACAGGCTGATATAGTCCGGCCAACTGTCAATCTATAGGGCCCTGTCAAACATACATCAGACCGTTGCCGGCGGGCGGGGCGGCCGTGCGGCGGAAAACTGACGACTCTCAACTGCTAGTTTGTAGTCGCAGACGTGGCAGCAGGCCATTACCGGCAGGCAAGAATCGCTAATGAGTGTGGACGTTATTGGCCTAGGACGGCAGGCCGCCCCGTAAGGCCAAAGACTGCAGGCGGACTGGTACCTAATCAGTGGGCCCCTTAAAGTGTAATACGCATGGTAGGGGCAATGGGCAGTATTGCGGTATCGGGCAGCGGTCACTCGACCGCGCACTACAGACATACATACCTTGAACCTTTGTACTATGTAGCTATAACATATCATAACAAACTTGCTTTCATCACATCATAAGGGCAACTTTATCTAAGAATCGGTGACCACTATTGTCTCTTGAAGGTAAGTAGGTACCTACTAAGTACCTACCTACATTGTATAGGTAATTGAAAAATAATAAGATCTTAGTCTAGTCGAGAAACTGAAAACGGTGTAAAATAGACATACCTACTACTCCTAAAAATAAGTGTGATACCTCATTAGATTCGTATTGATGTCTAGAAAAATGTATTCGAAGCGTGTATTAGCACACAAAAAATATCAAAAGTTATAAACAAAAAAGGAGAAAAAAATTGATATTTTTTATTTCCCCGATATATCAACATTGTGCAAACTCCCGCTAAACCTGCGTGCAATTCCACATTTACTGAGCGAGTGTGATGCAAGAAGTATTAATTTTTAAGAAACCAAAATTAATAATATAAAAGAGGAAGATATTTCCAATAAAACATTTCATACTTGCAGAACTGTATCTCCATTATTTATACTTTTTATTCAACGTTGAACACAGCCCTCCGCGCCTCATTTTCGTGAAACGCGCGCGGCGTGAAAAAGCGAGTACGTAACATTAAATATTATTTTAAAGGTATTAAATATTCATAGGAAATTTTGAAACAAATATGTCGTAAAACATGTGAGTAAATGTACCTGTAGAAATTTATCTTAAAACATTTTCTTCAACAAGTAGGCAATTGTTAATTAACAAAATTTTCTCGAACTCCTTCTTTATTGCAAACTAAAAAAAATGTTTAAATAACTATCGTATTTTTTTTCGCTTTTAGAGCCCTTCTCATTGACATGCCTAATAAGGTCACGTTATAAAAGTTTAGAAAAATTTAATACTTTGGTTATGATATTGTTTTACATTTTACCTTGATTTTTCGTTTTTAGGGTTCCGTACCCAAAGGGTAAAACGGGACCCTATTACTAAGACTCCGCTGTCCGTCCGTCCGTCCGTATGTCCGTCTGTCTGTCACCAGGCTGTATCTCACGAACCGTGATAGCTAGACAGTTGAAATTTTCACAGATGATGTATTTCTGTTGCCGCTATAACAACAAATACTAAAAACAGAATAAAATAAAGATTTAAGTGGGGCTCCCATACAACAAACGTGATTTTTGACCGAAGTTAAGCAACGTCGGGCGGGGTCAGTACTTGGATTAGATATGAGCGCCGCGCCGGCGCGCCGCCGCCGCCGACAAAACTTTCGCGCCGCCGCCGCCGACGCTGCGCTATCGGCGTGGCATCGGCGTGACCTTGTTAGATACTACTACTTTCAGAATCAGATAATATATATTATATCTAGTTTAGATCTTTAACGGGGCCAGTCTGAATAGCTTATAGACATTCAAAAGGTATTTTAGGTCCATATAATTCAAAAATATTGATGGTAATTCAAACTTTTCTGTTTGTTAACCGCGCTTCTAGTGTTAGGGCAACGAAATGACTAATTTTGCCAGCTGGCTAGCTCATCCGCCGCCGCCGCTAATTTAACCATTGCAAGCATGGTTGAATGTCTTAAAAGGTGTAAAAGGGAGTTAATTTCAGATATTAAGTGCTTTCACGCCCAAAGGTGGCCGTTGGCTTCGCACGGAAGGCATCGGAAATGGAATCTAGTCTCATTTAAGCTTGGCCATTGTTCAAATTTCAAGCTTTGCTCTCTCGCAGCCCAATCTTTGGCCTCACATCGCTCGCATAGAAGTAAGCCGCTATCTGAACCTCCAAGTTTTCCTCGCTTTTAAAATGTTTGGTCATTGGTTCTTCTCCGATCTTAGCTCCACTGCAGCACGGCCTTTGGCCTCGCACAAATGCACCTGCAGGAAAGCTCCAGGTGTTTAATACTATGGCCTCGGTCTTTATCGGCCTTCGGACTTGCTTACACTGGACCAATAGTTCAATTCCAAGCTCTGCTCTCTTGCAGCTTGGCCTTCGGCCTCGCACAGAAGCGCGCCGTAGTCGGCGCTCCGCGCATTCGGCCGTCAGCCAAGCTCACACTTGGCGTTCGATTCTAAGCTGTAAGCTTACCTGCAGCTCAGCTTCTAGCCTCGCATGGGAAGGCGTCGGAATCAGGTCTTCGGTGTAAGGTGCTCGGCCTTGGGCCTCACTTTTTGACATAAATCGGTTTGACATAAATCGGTAGTATTGGGTCGATATTGGTTAATGACGGAGCTTGATTTTCCTCACTTCGAATCGGCTCTTTGGACTGTCGACCAGACGTTTCCCTGATACAGTCAATCCGCTACTTTTTACTTAGCACAAAAGATAAGGGCCACGCAAAGATCTTCCGACCAGGTCCTCGCCAAGATTAAGACCGCCTCTGATGCTGCGCGATATCGTTTATACTATATAAAAAAAATCGTACCTTTATTCAATCAATTTTGATTGAAATTTAAAAATGCACTTATTTTATAACTTTCTTACAGCAAAAACATGTTTTTTTTTTTGTTCTGTTTTGAACTGCCATCAGTCGGTAATGACTATAATCAGTTTTGCTGTATATAGGTATTAATTTTGGGTTTTGGAGACCATCGTCCCACCTACCCACTACTTTCATATTGCACGATGTGCTTCCTTTTAAGTCTTTGCACTGTTTCAGTCTTGTCCAGTAATTTTGAAACCAGTGGATTAGGATGCCTTGCCAGGCGCTCAATGTAATTATTAGTGAATTTTTTGATCTCTTGCTTTATGGTGGGCATACTGAGATAGTCGTGTACTTCATCGTTACGAGTGAACCAGGGTGCATTGGCAATCACACGAAGGATGGCGTTCTGTGCTCTTTGAAGACACATTATGTTACTGTCGCTAGCAATTCCCCATAGTTGGATCCCATAGGTCCAGATGGGTTTAATGATTGCGTTGTATAGGAGTAATTTATTGTCCACTGAGAGGGTTGAGTTGCGTCCCATTAGCCAGTAAAGATTTTTGTATTTTAGAATCATTTCGTTGCGTTTATGTTTTATGTGGGTTTTCCATGTAAGACGCCTATCCAGATGAAAACCTAGATACTTGATACACTCGCAGTGTGGCAGGATATCATTTCCAAGTTTTACGGGAGGGCAATCTCCTCTTCTTAGACTAAAGGTGATGTGGTTTGACTTATGAGCACTTGCTCTTACGCGCCATTTGGTTAACCAGCTATAAGTATTATGCAGCACAAGCTGTAGCTGCTTACTAGCTATTTCAGGTTGTTTGTGACAGGAGAGGTAAGCTATATCATCTGCGTAGGTAGCAACGGTCACCTGCTCAGAAGTAGGCTCATAGGTAAATATGTTATAGAGAGTAGGACCAAGCACTGAGCCCTGCGGCACACCTGCTGTTATGTTATAAAAACTGGATCTCGCGTCACCATGCCTTACTTGGAATATTCTGTCAGATAGGTACGAAGCTAGGATGTGAAAGAGCGAGTGAGGCAGTTTTTCTTTTATCTTGCACAATAGTCCCTTGTGCCAGACACGATCGAAGGCTTGTTGCACGTCCAGGAACGCCGCAGAGCAGTATTGTTTGTGTTCGAAACAGTGACGTATTGCGTCATGAACCCGATGTACTTGTTCAGTTGTGGAATGTGACTTTCGAAATCCAAATTGGTGCAGTGGGATAACTCCACATTCATCCAAGTGAGACTTCAGCCGAACCAGAAATATTCTTTCCCACAACTTGGATAGCACAGGAGTCAGGCTAATAGGGCGATATGACCCAGTTTCGTGCGCCGGCTTGCCAACTTTATGGATCATAATGATCTGTGAAACTTTCCATGACCCAGGAAAATGTCCTATTCTGAGGATCGCGTTGAATAGGCAGGCGAGGAAAGTGATGATTTTCCTAGGCAGTTCTTTAAGAATCTTAGGTGTGATTAGATCATAGCCTGGTGCCTTTTTGGTGTTTAAGTTACGGATCATCCTTGAAATCTCCCTCGGTGATGTTGGTCTTATGGGCAAGCATAGTTGTAAATCTTGGTTGAGTATTTTATCCACTTCACTTTCGTCGTTGAGACTTTCGTCACGGTTGGGCTGAAATACTTCTGACAAGTGTAATGCAAAGGCTTCTGCTTTTTCTTGGTCAGTTCTTGCCCAGCAGCTACCAGTTTTTATAGGAGGACAGTGCGATTTTGATTTATCTACGGTTCTGGAGGCTTTCCACAGTGAGTGTTGATTGCTGCCATTTGGGGACATCATTTCTAATGTGTCTTTCATAGTATTGTTAGAATATTCATGTAACAGGGTTTTAAGCTCCCTTGAAGCTCGATTGTAGCTAGTTTTATCGGCTGGATGATGTGACTGTTGCCATTTTCTCCTTAAGCGTCGCTTCTCTTCGAGTTTCTTTTTAATCTCTAGGGGAGGAGCACAGGTTTTATGTGAGACTGGTAGATCGGGTGTGTTTTTCCAGGCAGCCACTTGAATTAAGTTAGTAATATTCAGACACGCTTCCTCCACATCGTCACTAGATTTCAGTGGAACTTTCAAGTTAATATTTTCATCTAGATAGGAACGAAAGCCATCCCAGTCAGTTTTACAGTTGTGCAGGGACCCTGGTTTTTCGTAGGTGATCACGTTTGAACACAAATTGAGGATAACAGGGGTATGATCCGATGACCCATCCAGACAAGTTTCAATGCTTGTGTAAAGGTAATTCAGTCCTTTGGCGATGAAAAAGTCAGCAAAAACATGTATTTTCGGTAAAATTTTGGTTTGAATTCTTTTTGCATTAATCAAAGGTGTTTCAAGGCCACGCCGCCGATTCGCCGCCGCCGCCGACCGATTTTGACCGGCGCGCCGCCGCCGGCTAAATGCCTATCGGCGCTCATATCTAACTTGGATAGGTGACCATTTTTTGCATTATGGTACGGAGGAACCCTTCGTGCGCGAGTCCGACTCGCACTTGCCCGGTTTATTTGTAAATTTTCTCTGTTATTCGAAAACCTATTTTAAGCAAAGTGTTAACTTTATTAATACTTTTATAATAATGTTATAATAAAGCTGTCCTGTCTCTCCTCACCGCAAAACGCAGATCTTCAACAATTGCATCGTTCCCAGTTCGATGGCTTGAAATACCCGTGGACAGTTGAATGACCATTCGTACGCCTTATTGCCACAGGTTAAGGTCTACAATGGTTAGATGTATGTTGCTAAATGTAAATACCTAATCCGGTCAAGGACGTTTGACCTGTCGAGAACAGTTTCAGACCTATTTAGCTGTCCTTGTTTCTCGTCAAACTAACAGAAGAAACATATTTTTAAACTTACATTTTAATTTAATTTTAATTATATTCTCTTTATTTATTTTTCGTCTTAAGTTAGGTTTGTTATAATATGAATATAAAAGTAAAATATAAAAACACTTACAAAACAATAAAAAATACATATAAACACATTATAAAAAACCTAACCTAGGGTGCCGCCGGCAGCGGGGCTTGGCCCAAGCTGCCGGTGGTCAGGGCCGCAGAGTGAGGAACCGACGTACTATACGCGCCGTGTCCAATATTACCGCCTTCTGCATCTGACCCTTGATCCAACCACCCAGCGAGAGTCTCTCTAGGTGATGGTCGAGACTCTTCGCTATGAGACCGTTCGCTGACACAACTATCGGAACAATGATCGTCGAGTCAACATCCCACATGGCGGTAATCTCGTGAGCTAAGTCTAGGTACTTGCTGGACTTGTCCTTCTCGGCCTTCACGAGATTCTCATCATGGGGGATGGTGACGTCGGCGAGCACGGCCCGGCGCTGCGATCGGTCTATCAGCACGATGTCAGGCTTATTGGCGACAATAGTCCTGTCGGTGATGATAGATCGATCCCAATAGAGCGTGGCACGACCATTCTCGAGAACAGGCGCAGGTAAGTACTTGTAGTACGGTACTTCGCGGTCCACAAGGCCGTATAGAAGAGCAAGTTGCTGGTGAATAATCCTGGCTACGAGATTATGTCTGTGCAAGTACTCACCGTTAGCAAGATGAGAACAACCGGAAATGATATGCCTGAGTGACTCTCCGGGACGGCGGCATGCCCGACAAATGTCGACCGTACCGTCCTTCAGGATATATTTCCGATAGTTGTTCGTCATCATCACTTCGTCCGCAATTGCACAGGCAAAACCCTCGGTTTCTCCGAAGAGGTCCCCGAATCGTAACCAGTTCACCGACGCGAGCAGGTCCACATCGGGTCCCGTGAGGGCCTTGTAGAACCGCCCGTGTAGCGCCTTACTCTCCCATGCCGCCTTGCGATCCGCAGTACTTAGTACCACAGGTTTGCGCCAGTTCTCATTTGCCAAGGAGAGCGGCGTGAGGTTCCTGTCTACTGCCACCACATCACGATGCATCCCACACTCGTTGTTAAGGAAATAATTCCTGAGATTGTACACCTCGCGGTTATGGAGATCCTTGGCGTTTAGGAAGCCTCGGCCTCCACACTTCCGTGGGATGTACAATCTCATAACTGACGAGCGTGGGTGTAGCATGCGATGTGTGGTGAGCAGTGACCGGACCCTCCGATCCAGGGCGTCCAGCTCGGTCTGAGTCCACCTTAGTATGCCAAAGGAGTATGTGAGAAGAGGCATTACCCAGGCGTTGAAGGCGCGCACTTTGTTGCCTCCTGACAAAAGACTGTTAAGGACTTTTGTGAGCCGACTGAAAAAGCGCTCCTTCACCGACCGTCTAATACCCTCGTCCTCAATACCCAACGACTGTGACATACCAAGGTATTTATAGGTCTCTGATTCAGAGATAGACCTGAAAGACATTGTCTCAGAAAGTTGTAAATTTGTTGAATTTACAACCTTCCCCCGCTGTACATGCATAACCGCACATTTATCGACACCAAACTCCATGTTGATGGCACTACTGAAGACTTCGGTGGTTTTCAGTAGCTCCAACAAGCCTTGGGTATTTGGTGCAAATAATTTGAGGTCATCCATGTACAGAAGGTGAGAAATAACTTCACCCTCTCTCCGAAGCCGGCAACCTAGTCCCAAATCCTTCAGCAAGGTGCTGAGGGGATTCAGAGCTAGGCAGAACCATAGCGGACTCAGACTGTCGCCCTGAAATATTCCTCGCTCAATCCTTATAAAATCCTGTGGGCCAGGTCGGTCATCCCCGCCTCCTGGTTGACGAAGGACTGTGGTCCACTGCCCCATACACGCGCTTAGGAAGGCTCTCAAAGCTGCATCAACTTTGTACAGCTCTAAGACCCTCCCCAGCCATGAATGAGGCACCGAATCATAGGCCTTCTTGTAGTCAATCCAAGCGGCTGAGAGGGCCCCCTTGGTCCGCCGGATTTGTTGGCAGATGGTCATGTCTATGAGGAGGAGCTCTTTAGTACCACGGGACCCAACCCTACATCCATTTTGAGCAGAGGCCAAAATATTGTTTGCGACAATGTGCGCGTTGATTTTTGCTCTCAAAATGGATGTAAGGAGCTTGTAGAGTGTAGGCAAGCATGTGATGGGTCTGTAGTTCTTCGCTTCCGTGGTACTACCGGACTTATAGAGCAGGAAGGTGACACCAGTTGTTAAGGAAGGTGGGAGAGAACCAAGTTCGAGGGCTTGTTGAAATTGTGCTGCTAAGTAGGAGTGCGAGCATCGGAACCATTTTAGCCAGAAGTTGTGCAATCCATCCGGCCCAGGACTTTTCCAGTTCTGGGCCGTGCGGATGGCACAACTTACGTCATCGGGGCTGATGGTGACTGCCCCCATAGGTTCAATGGACTCGCACTCACGCTCGACAACACTCATCCAACTCCCCTCGGTGTGTCCGACAGGCACTGACCAGATGCTACGCCAGAAGTCATTCATGACAGTAGCATCCGGTGGCCGCGAGTCGGATGCACGAAGGTTGGTTTCCTCCCACCTTCGGTACATCTTCCTTTGGTCACTCTGGAAAAGACGATTCTGCTGGAATCGGTCCACACGCTCTCTGTAGCGGCGAATACGGTTTGCCCATGCATAGACTTTCTGCTTTAGAAAGTCGATGCGCTCCGTAACGTTGGCCATGTAGTCGCGGGGCCTGATATCCGTCCCCACGAATGCCTGGTTTACAAAGCGCATTACTCGGGGGCGATTGTTGCCCCCCCTGAAGCAGATCAGCTTTGCGATAAGAGTCCTAAAAGAGCTGATACGTCGCTCGATCCGTATTTGCCATGCGGGGGCACCTCCGGCGGTCCTAGGTGCACGTTCAGAGTCCGGAAACTTGACTCGTGCAACACGGCACGCCGCGATGGCTCCGCAATACATGATCGCGTGCGTATCATCTAAATCTTTACTAGTCCGCAAATATGGCTCTAGTAAAGCGTTTAGGGCTCCCATTAGCGCTAGATTGTGTCTATTCATAGGCAAACGTGGTAATCGTGGCCTAGTATCGGGTGTGGAGCGGTACCGCGTAATCGCCTCGTCCAGAGTCCTCCTCAGTTGCTCATTGGCTGTACTACCCACACTCTGCGCGAACTCCTCCTCGTCGGCACTGAGATCTACCCGCGGCGCCCCCGGTGCCTGGTCGGGTGCCGGCACCGGATCCGGCGACGTGGCGGGCGGATCCCGCGCCGAGGTAGAAGCTGCGCGAGCAGAGAGAGCCTCCAGGCGAAGCCGATCAAGTGTCGAGTCATCCAACCGCTTTTGCCGCTGGATGACTCGCACCTGATCCGATAGTCGTTGCGCAGTCACGTCGATGGTCGGTTCGAGGGCCTGAAACAGTGGAAGCATTCGGACACGGTACGCGCATAAGTTGGTTCCCCCCTCTGTAGCCCCATAGTAGGCGCGCATGACGTTCTCATTAATGGTTTGAGACCATCGCATGCGACGCACTACACCACCGGCAGCGGGAGCCGTGGGCGGGGCAGGATGTCCCGCAGGCCCCAAGCGTGCCGACAGCGGTGGCCGCCCGCGCCGCGCAGGTGGTCGTGACGGCGGTGGCGGCGGCCCGCACTCATCGCTCGACTCGCTGGTGTCGGGCGCGGTGGCGAATTCATCGCCCGACGACGATTGCGAGGAGACGGATGATGCGGACGGGGGTGGTGGGCGTGCGTTTCGTGGAGACGCTAGTTGAGCTCGTGTTTTGCTTCTCGTTTGCATTTTCGTTCACTTAGGGAGTTTTGTCGTACATGTTGAACATTATTTTCCATGGTCGATTATGATAACCCGTACATATATACGTAATAGTATGTAGTAGTCTTGGATTATATTTTTCGTAAAATTAATGTAGAAAGCAACATGTAAATACAAAATCTAGAAAATAATTTAAGAGATTTTACAAAAACACGACTGATGTTGACAGCGTCATTTTTTTTTTTTTTTTAATTATATATTATTATGTAAAATGTTTACAAATCTTATTTTGTAAATAATATTGTGACATGTAATACGAATTATTATGATGAAATATTTGAAATGTGAAATAATTAATATATTCCTTATACCAGCGTCGCAGACAGAGTAGTAGGTTACAGTGCTACTTTAGTGCGCTCGTATCAATTAAATATTTCAAACACCTATCAACAGTATCAACAGATTTTATATATTGATTCGATCCGCCCTGTGATCCTATAGGTAGTATGGTGATACTTATGATATTAAAATTAGCCGTGATGACAAAAATCGTTACCCTTTGGCGGACGTACAATATTTTTTCATTAAATGTTTAATATGTACTTAATTTGGCCAGCGAATTGTGTCATGAGCAATTTTGTAAATGTTTCATATGACATGAACTCTGCCTATGAAACAAACTGCTAGTTTCCAGCTGTCATTTCATTTCATCATCATCAAAATTTAAGAGCATGGCATGGCTCTTGTCGGTGGAGTTTGAGCCAGTTTTCGCGGTCACCGAGGCCAGGTTTTTTAGGTCCCTGTAAGACACGACATTTGCATTTCATTTCACAGGATTTTTATTTGCCAGTAAAGTTTTTTTTTTAATTTTGCTGGCTGACGTAAAAATGAAAAAACACCAACGACCAAACATAACGCGAGTAAGGCTATTTTAAATGTTGATATAAACGATATTTTACCTACTTAATTGTTGTACTTTTGCCTTCTCTGTTGGCCGATACAAGTACTTAAAATAAACGTTATAACATGTAGAAGGTATTTGGTTGTATCAAATGCAAGTAGAAGGTATTTTGTTATCCCGCGGTCGGCCTTGACCGGTCGTATGCGGCAGTAATGTTGTGTCAACAAACTGATTTGATACGATATGTCATTGTTGGTTGTATTACTTGTATTTAAAGCGTCAAACGTACTCGTAGGTTGTGAAATATTTGCGGACACAGATTGGCGACAGAATGCATCGTTCTGAATACCCGCCGCCGACGAATACCAACCCTCGGCCGGCCTTGACCGCTCGTTATATGGACATTGTGGACTGTTAATGTCGTATCAACAAACTTGTTTGATAATACATACATGTCATTTTGTAAGACTTATCAACATATTATAAAAATAATGATCAAATTCATTATTCATTTCTATTGTTAATTATGACTACTTACCCATTTTTGTTGTAGGTATATTTTGATTTATTTTGCCAAATTTGTACATGGTATTTGTTATTAATTACTGCCATTATTGCTTTTCTCTTATTTACAATAACAATATTATTTAGAGGAAAAACAATAGTTGTGTACTCTTTTATATTATAAGTAACCGAGACTCATCCGCCGCCGTCGGTCGCAGTTTGGTTTAAGTAAACAATAAAGGTTGTGATGTTCACTTAACATCATTAATCTAGTTTACTTTTAGAGGAATTATATTGATTATAGGTAAATAAAACAATTTATTATTCGGTCCTTACAGAGCGCCCGTAACACAGCGGCCGCCATCATGCGCACCAGTGTTGCCAGCCATCTGCTTATTTATTGATGAACACCACATCTCTTCCTTTTTAACAAATTTGAAATTGTAGGAGAATACATAAAATGAATCATTGTACAGTACTGTACAACCAAAATTAACTTGCAACACAACACATTTCTAATCAGCATTTAGCTTTAACCAATTGAGTGATAACAATTTGAACAATGCATTTACAGACACTGACATAACTATTAAACTCTTAAATCACGACACACTTTTATAACTCAGTGTTTATATAATGATAAATATGAAGAAGTCGATACTCCAATTACAAATAAGTAAACTTACAGCTTTCCACATAGTCTTAGAAACCTTATTCCTTGTAAATATACCCTTTAGTATACAAAGATAGATAAATAGAGATATTTATTTGCATACCAGGTATTTTACATACATATACATGGACCCTGAAAAGGGTGTAGTAAAATAGGAAGTTTACAATATCACAAGTCCATACATATGACTAAACTACTAATAGTTAATTAATTTTCTAATTGCTGTTATAAGTAATCAAGTAACATATAAATTTTTAAAGTAACAACTACAATACAGATAGCCTCTTTAATATGTTTACAGTCTGATTACAACTATATATTATCTAGCCAGCCATCATATGTTAAGAACAATGAGTGATGTTAGACCACAATATTAACCACTAGTTAGTAGTACAATATATATTTTTACTAGAGTCTAATATAGTCCTTAACATGGTTAAGGTAGACTGCTCACTGACACATCAATAACATGTAACATCTGTAACAATAACTGTTTCTTACTTATTAGTATTTACATACATGACATTTATTATTTTTATTATTATTATCTATTTCCTCTCTCTTTCTTTAAAATTAAATTGTATTACAATGTATACTAGCAATTATCCCAATAAGCCTAGTTTCCCCTCTGGTTTGGAAGGTCAGATGGCAGTCGCTTCCGTAAAAACTAGTGCCTACGTAAATTCTTGGGATTAGCTGTCAAGCGGACCCCAGGCTCCCATGAGCCGTGGCAAAATGCCGGGATAACGCGAGGAAGAGAGAGTAGGTATACTAGCAATTATCACATACATATAAAATCAGTTGTATATTAACCCTCTACAGTTAAATACATGTAGAATATATTATTTTCATAAAAATTCCATGCAATAATTTAGTAGTTTAAAATATTTATATAGGAGCCAGTTACCTTATCAAATTCCTAACATTCTATTCCATAATTTTAATCAGTCATTAGTTGCTTTCATAGGTACATACATAAGGTGGTACATTTGAATAAGAAACAGTTATGAACCCTGTATGGGCACTGCAAATAACAACTTTTAGTAACTAAAACTCTTAGCTTGCTACATTCTATAAAATAACATTTTATATTATTTAGTTTAGGTAAAAATATTAGTTTAAATTCCACTTTTATTACCACTATAAGTATTATTAACAACTTGTACCTAAAAGTGTTTAATGCGACCAGATTGTCAAAAGCATCAACAAATAGTGAAATTGTAACGTAGTATAGCTTTCTTGGACAAGCCGGAGCTTTAGAATTTTCCTTTGCACCATAAAAATAGCATATTTCAAAATAAATAATAAATAGTGAAAAACATCTCAACAAGTTTCACATAGTTTTAAATTCCTGTATCATACACAGTTCTACAAGTAAATATAAAGATAAATATGCAAACTTAACGCAAATGCGCTATAATCGTTAAACATATCTTTAGGCTACAGACTTCTGTCACTTATCTAGTGAGAACCACTATAATCTGTGCATAAATTTTACATCATTGTTCATAAATAATTATGTATAACAGTATAGTTACTTACTGAAAATTTAAATATACATAGTTAAATATATCTTACTATGACTTTGCTGTTATCATATTAACAATGACTGCACTTTACAGATGTGTAGCACTGAAAAGCTTATGTAGTAAGGAATTAATATGCTGAATATCTGGTCCAAATCCTGTGTTGGTATATCTATTACCAAAACTTGTTTATTTACTACTTGCCTTTGTTGCCTAATAGGTACTCGTGTATGAATATGATCTGAACTTGTAAATTTTAATCAGTTGTCTGGTCATATAAATATATACAATGTCGTGTCGTATCGTTATTTACTTAATAAAGAATCCAATACCAATCTTTGGAAACACCAAACAGGACTCCACAGACCTTTCGCCAGAAATCTGAACAAGCGATATACTGTAACGCACATGGTTTTGCATCACATCCCAAATGGACTGTTTAGCACGTAGCCAGTTGTCAGCCGCATATTCCAACATATCTTTGGCATTGTCACCTGTAAGAGAAATACAGAAAATTCATCTGTTACGCTATAGGTGTGTTTATACCTATTTGGGTAGGTATGAGAAATTCAAACAGTTGTCTGTTGTGAACCATTAATCACTAATCAGGTTGATGGACTAATAATTTGATCTTGCCATTCTTGACTAATACAGTAGACTTGTTGACTGGTAGTATAAGCAGTATACAACTATACAGTGGTAGGTAATTATTTTATTCTGATGATCTCATCCAAAAGAGTATTTACTTAGTCTAACTACTTAGACTAAGTAGATAACTTCTTAAAGAAAAAAAAAGTTTTTTTTTTGTTGTTTAAATCAGTTTTGCTTGATAACAGCTTTGGTAGGATGGTTTGTCTTGTAAGGGTGTGTTTTGCTAAAATAGCATAACAAGCATAAATGTATGACCATAAAAAATGTATTTTATTGGGGATTCTAATGATGTTTGTTTTGACATCCATTTAAATAAGTCGGATTAAGTAATGCTAATATAATGTAATTTTACCACATATATTCATTGCTACTTTGTAATGTACACATTTTCATGAATTATTGAGTTTAATAAGGGTACAACATATAATCCCTTACAAAAGATGATTTTATACCACCGGACCTAATGTATTTATTATTTCATATACAGGCAGGCAGTAAAGCAGTACTTTTACAAATGCAAACGATACAAGTCCAAAATATGAATACCGATATGTCCAATTTGTTTTTGATTTCGACAATGTGACTTGAATCACTGACATTCATGATTTGACAGTTCTGTCATAGTCACTAGTTAGGTTAAATCAAAACTTCATTGAGATTTTCTTTTACTTACACTTACCCTATTTCCAGACATTTAGGGTTGTACAATATACTTTCCAAACATGGCTCGTAACATACCATATGTGATGAGATCCTTATACTTCACGCTGCTAAGCCAGTCTCCATTTCTGGTCACTGATATTTCTTCGAAAATGTCGTACAACACCTATATAGACGTCTTGCAAATATAATTATATAGTTAACAACATTGTACTTATTGAGTGATACACTGACGTTGGAAATATAATATATATTTAAATTAAACCATCATAACATTATAACACAATAACAGATATTCCTTTCTTTTAGCGCTGTGACATTTTGACATAGAACTCTAGTAAATTCATAATAACATTGATAACTAACCTGCCAGTATAAATCTATACATACTCAACACGCCTCCTTAGATTTATACATGGCAACACATAAACACTTGCAACACTAATCTACAATATTAAATTAAATTTAATTCACATTATTTGAACAATTACAATTTTTAAACTTTATCATGAGCACGATGTATAACACGGTGTATATTATGTTACATTTAACATTTGTCTAAATTTAAAGAATTTAACATGACCTTACGATTTAGTCAGGATATCTGCTACATTATCTTCAGAGATTCAGAATTCACTTTTATAATATCTATAACTGTTCCACTAACCTGACCTTATAGAGATCGTTGGTTTTCTTCATAATCTTCAGATACACCCATTTAAAATCAAGTACCTTTTTGTTCTCTGGGGCATTTACCAGCATCCAAGTATTATTCTTCACAAGACTGTTCATCTCTCTATCCATTGCCTCTTTCCATTGCTCTGCCTCGTCACATTTGGTCGCCTCCTGAAAAGTATCTGGAATCATCGCATCACAATAATTAACAGTTATACAATAGTAGCCGTATTCTTCGTCGAAACGGACTGGTGCTTTAATTTGTCTCTTAGACTTTCTCGTCTCATTAATTACGTTGTCGTCATTGTCATTATCATTCTCTTGTACTGTATCTTCAGGTTCAATCTCATTTAGGGTATCTTCCCACTTTTCTTCTTCTTTTTTATTTACTTCTTTACCTTCTTCCTCGCCGTCAAAAGCAATTAATTTCACATCTTTTTCAATTATATCTACGTGTCTTGCTATGATAATTCTGTCATTAATCAGTACTCTATAACCAACATCTGTATATCCAAGAAGAATTCCCATTTCTGATTTATGGTCCCATTTTGACCTTCGCCTTTCTTCTGGCGTTCTAACATAAACTTTACTGCCGTACATTTTTAAATATTTTGCAGATGCCTTCTTCTGGAAAAATAGTTCATAGGGAGTCTTTCTTTCTAGAGTATTTGTCAATATTCGGTTCTTTAAATAAGCTGCTGTTTTTACGGCTTCTGGCCAAAATCGTCGGTCAACTTTTGCTTCTGCTAAAAGGCATCGTGCCATATCCATAATCGATCTATTATATATTTCTGCTGTACCGTTCAACTCATGCACATATGCTGGGCAGGGCTTAATCATAATACCCTTTTCTCTCGCAAAATTAAATATTATTTTATTAATATATTCTCTACCGTTGTCGCATCTCAATTCCTTTATTACTTTTCCTGTTAAATTTTGTAGCTCATTTACATATTCCACAAAACAGTCATATACTTCTTCCTTTGATCCGATACAAAATACTTTTGCTAACTTGCTAAAATCATCTATAAATGTTAGAAAATATTTTTCTCCTTGATGTCCTGTCGTTCTATGTGGTCCATTAACATCCGTATGCACAATCTGTAGTATGTTTTCTGCTTTAGTCCGATTATTATTAAATGGTAAATTATGCATTTTGTTTTCAACGCAGATCGCACATTTCATATAGTCTGACTCTAATTGCTCAGGTATTCCTTCCAATAGTTGTTTTCTGCACATAACGTCAAGATGATTGAAATTTACATGACCAAGTGTTCTATGAAGTTTTTCTTTCAATGTCATATTACTGCTTGCTACATTTACACCAATTGTTTTTGTAATAAAGCTTGTCATTTTATATAATCTGTCCTCTTTCTTCGCAATTGCTATTAGTTCTCTATTCCGGTTATATATCTTTGACAAATGTCCTGACGAAATTATTGTGTGATTGTCTGTAATCTTCGCATAGCTCAACAAGTTTGCGCTCATCTCTTTTATGTAAAATACATTTCCTATTACCACTTTATTTTTATTCTCATAAACAGGAAAATATGTTGTAATGCTGCCAACTTTCGTTGCGTTCAAAAATCTTCCATCTCCAACTTTTACTTTTACGGGCATCTTTAAAGTTATATATTTTTCAAAATATTCATCTGTATTTACGATGTGGTCTGTGCAGCCGCTGTCTAAAAGCCAATTTATCTGACCCGACTTTACGGTATTCTCTTCACTTTTCGTCGAATTATGCACAATTGATGTGTGGAAGCTATTTTTGTTATAATATGTATTGCTCTGGTAAGATCCTCTACCTCTATTTGGTCTAAAATTATTGTCACCACGTCCACGACCATGATGTGGACCTGAATATCCGCTGCCGCGACCACGACTTCCGTGCCAGCAATCTCTGCGCACGTGACCGGGCTTTCCACACGTAAAACAAGTCGGTTTATTTTCAGTATTTACTTTAAATGCGTTCGATCGGTTAGGTAGCTCTTCATCTACTTTTTGTAAATTTTTCATTCGTATTTTACTTTTCAGGTATTCAACAGTTCTTTCAGTTTCCGGTAACACGTCTATTAAATCGCCTATATAACTGTAACTTTCCGGTAGCGCTTTTAGCATATAATTTAATTTTTCATTTTCAGAAATAGTGGCGCCGGCATTTTTCAAATCATTGACACATCTTTCAAAATCGTCGAAGAAAACATTTATATCCGTATATTTAGCTAACTTTATATTTTCTAGATTATTTCTGCACACAATTTGTAAAGCGGTAGATTCTTTCAAATACATTTCGTCGAATTTTAATATTATTTTATATGCCGACTCTACCTCGCTTATATATTCTAACTGCCGGTTGGTAATAGCGCTGTAAATATAATTCGTGGCTTGAATATCCATCTCTTCCCATTTACTAGCATCGTCCTTGTCTGTTTTATCTCTAGTTGCTACTTCCTTACATTTCTTAAATTGTAAATATTTCGTCAGCCGAATTTTCCAGTTCGCGTATTCAGTTCCGTCAAACACGGGTATATTTATTTTATCGCTATTACTCATTTTGCCACTTACTTGTCGATATCTTGCCGCTTATTCTTCATTCACACGATCCTGCTACCATATTGAGTGATACACTGACGTTGGAAATATAATATATATTTAAATTAAACCATCATAACATTATAACACAATAACAGATATTCCTTTCTTTTAGCGCTGTGACATTTTGACATAGAACTCTAGTAAATTCATAATAACATTGATAACTAACCTGCCAGTATAAATCTATACATACTCAACAGTACTTATTTTAGTTGCTAGTCTGAATGTGTTAAACTATACTTTTTTATATTATATTTAGGACATATTGTGACATATCCATGATTTTAACACTTGCAACACATCCAATATCTACATTTTGCTCCGTAAGTTTGGAAAATCTGGTGATGGTCAAGAAACCTGAAAACTTACACAACCTGTTAGTCCATGTTTGCCACAAAACTGTAACGAGCACAGTTACACATTCCTGGAGTACATATAGGAATCTAGTAGATTCTATATTGTCTTGAATCTAATCTGGAACATTACTTTTATTTATTAACATTTAACTAAACACACAACATTGTTCTGAAACAATCTCTCTCTGTCAAGTGTCACATCTGTGACATCTGACAGTAGCAATGGACTCTATAGTACTATAGATAGTTTAGCCAGGGACTGTCTCATTTCAACCATAGAGAGACAAAATCATACTGTCTTTGTCTTACGCTAGAACTAGCACCCAAAGAAAGGTTGAGTAGTTTTTCTATTCCATGTTACTAACAAATTTGTGTTTGCCAGCTTCACATTACAGGATTTGTTAAGAACTAATAAAGTACAATACAACTCACATTCACTTCTTTACGTTCCATTTACTCATGGTATTAAGTATATTATTTATTACATCATTAAATGTTGCTATTACTTTGCAAACTCAACCGTATGAGTTCCTTAACATCATAATATATGTAGGTATGGAAATTTCCCATTAACCATCTTGTTGATTCATGATCAACCATTAGTTCCCATCATTTTATGGGGTTGATGATGTTATCCTTTACGACTTGGCGTACAAATCGTTAACATCATCATTTCGGCAACAGCCAGTAGTCATTTTGACATTTTTCGTTTCAAACGATTTTTTCCCATCATTTTATGGGGTTTATGATGTTGTATTACAACTTGGCATACAAGTTGTTAACATCATACTTTCGGCATCAGCCTAAACCAATAACTTGTTGGCATTTTTATGTACATATATATGTACACACAATCACTGCAATCGCTCATAGATCTTGAATTGAATAGCCTAGATGACAAACATTGTAATTAATTATATCATTTGTGCCAGTATATTTTGAGAATCATTAATGTTTACATGAGATCCGTTAAAGGTCAACACAAATGTTCTTAGTTTGACCATCATACTCCAAGCACAAAACAGACTTTACTATGCAGTACCTACAGCAGGTACTTAGACCTTTTGGAAATATGGAAACAAGTAAATTTATATTTTGCTGGTGAATATGTACATCGTTTATAGTTTGCAAGGCAACTACATAGGTACATGTATTCTTGCATAAAATGTAAAGAAGTATTTGAAACAGAAACTGCTACAAAATACAAGTTATTATTTTATAGAACATCTTGTATTTTACCATATGAAATAGATAAGGAATCTAATATTTGATACAATTATCCATTCTTCCCTTTTAAAAAGAAAAATAACTTTTAGTTATAACTTAATCTTGTGTTGTATTTCCATATACTTAGGTATTTCTATATTATCAAATTAATTTTGACGAATTGCTCTATTATTTCAACAGACTGTATTATAAAATTCAACATTTGTCATCTACCAATGTACTTTATTTGGTTGAATGTCCAAAAGAACCATACACCATTTCCTAATCCTCAGACGCCTCCGAGTTACACCCATTACAGGCATCTGAAAGTCACTCATATCTTGTATTTCTCACGATTTCATTGTTTTGTACTTTATTTTGTTCTGATATACATGCGTTCATTTTGCAAATCGTCGGCCCTGTTTACAAACCAATATGGCGCCAATATTTCATCAATTTGCAATTTGCGAATTTCATAGGTACTCACGGTTTTACCTCGTCGCCACTTGTGATGTTCACTTAACATCATTAATCTAGTTTACTTTTAGAGGAATTATATTGATTATAGGTAAATAAAACAATTTATTATTCGGTCCTTACAGAGCGCCCGTAACACAGCGGCCGCCATCATGCGCACCAGTGTTGCCAGCCATCTGCTTATTTATTGATGAACACCACAAAGGTAATCACTGTTTTTTTTAAAATAACAATATAAGTAGGTACATGAATTTATTTTAATCGTATAAAAATCAAGTAACATTAGGTAAGCGTAGTGTCTAAGTTTTCTTGTTTACACTTATATCACTTATATGTATTATTCTTATTAATTAATTTAATAAAATAAAACCTTTAAAATTTTGAATTTTGAATGTGAATGGGCTCACACGAGACGACGCCCACGATCGCGCAAAGTGGAGGAAAGCAAGTAGGAAAGCGGACCCTGGCAAAGGCTGGGATAACGCAAAATAGAAGAAGAAAACCTTTAAAATTTTGAATTTTGAATGTGAATGGGCTCACACGAGACGACGCCCAGGATCGCGCAAAGTGGAGGAAAGCAAGTAGGAAAGCGGACCCTGGCAAAGGCCGGGATAACGCAAAATAGAAGAAGAAAACCTTTAAAATTTTGCGCCTCTCATGTTTCTTTTTGTGGCAGCATTGTATTGTATTGTAGTTCGGGCGATTTTCCGCAACTCGACGTCTTGCGCCTATTTTGCGTGATAGGGGGTGGACTAGTCTTGCCAGCCCAGCTCCTCGAGGAATCCTATCAGACCTTTGATGTTGAGTAGGACCTCGGGGAGGTCACTCGGGGATCCGAGATGTTTTGCCCTGTATGGGGCCAATCCGCTGCATTCCAACACCACGTGAGAGGCTGTTTCTTCTTCCTCCATGCATCCACGGCATAGGGGACTGTCTGTGACACCTGTTATAAAAAGATGTTTGTTAAAAAGTCCATGACCTGTTATGACACTGGTTACCATACTCAGTCGAACCTTTCCTAGTTGAAGGAGCGCCCTTGTGAGCTTACCGTTCATGCTCGGCATGGCTTGCTTGGCCTGTCTGCATCCAGTTTGGTTTAGCCAGTGTTCTGTGTGTAGTTTCCCTGTACGTGCCAGCAGCATTGAGCGTACCTTACTAAACGGTATCGGGAGGATCGGTTCCGGGCCAATCGCCCCCGCACCCGATCCTTGTCTGGCGAGCTCGTCCGCGGCGTCGTTACCTCGGGATCCACTGTGTCCTTTGATCCATTGTAAGGTGATCTTATTGTTCTGACATACCTCCATTAGTCGTTCGTGGCATTCGTGTATAAGTTTGGATGTGACTATATGGCTTTTTAGGGCCATTAAGACTGCTCTACTGTCGGAGAGTATGCGGATGGAGGATCCTACTACCTTCCTTGCAGTGATGGCAGCCGCCGCGTTAATGATGCCCATGCACTCAGCCTGGAATACCGAGTTATGGGCTCCTAGCGGAGTGGTGATTGACATGTTCAGGTCTTCTGAAAAGGTTCCAGAGCCTGATCCGCTGTCTGTTTTGGACCCATCAGTGAAGATTCTCAGCTCCCGGGGATTGAGTCCTTCGTAGTTGTCGTCCTCAAATAATTGTATTTTGTACCTTTTGTCAAAGATGGCTTGTTTGTGAATTCGATCCGTGCCCGCCATGAGCACTGGAAATTCGCTGTATACTTTTTCCAGGCATGCTGTGTGAAGAGCTCCTGTGGTGTTAGACCATATATTGAGGGTTCGTAACCTTACCGCTGAGAGACTGGCCTCTTGTTGTATGTGTAGGTGCAGCGGTGAAAGGTTTAGCATGACCTCCATGGCTGCAGTCGGAGTAGACCTCGTGCAGCCAGTGGTGGCCGAGCATGCGAGCCTCTGGAGTCTTTGTAGCTTAATGTCTCGTACGTTGCCTAGGTTTGTTCTTGGCCACCAAACCAGAGCACCGTAACAGAGTAGGGGGCGGATTATAGTCTTATAGAGCCAAAGGGTAATTTTCGGGTTGAGTCCCCACCTCCTACCAATCATCCTTCTGCACTGCCAGAAGACTACTCCCGCCTTGTCTATGCGTTTGTTGATGTGATTGTTCCAGTTGAGTTTACTTGTGGCAGCATTCAATTTCTTTGTTTTTTTATTGCACTTTGGTATTTGAATGAAGAAGAGTTTATTTTATAGTTGATTCCAGTCTACGTACAAAAGGTTAATGAATAATGATATATAAAATCATACAAAAATAACTTAAATATATATAAATTTAGTAATGATATACTTACTTAATAAGTGATGTATTTATTTATTATATACTATTTTTGTCATTACATTAAGTATTATTTTAAAGTTTAAGGAACCTTTTTATAACTAGGTATTATACCTACAGGGTGGAGAGATAAGTCGGGCCCTGGAGGGAAACTACCTTAAATCCTTAAGCTGGCTCATTTTACTTGAAGGAGACATTCCTTTATTTAAAAAAAACTGCATTCAAAGATTTTTCTTTTTTCCTTCAATTTGGCTTGTGTAAAAAAATCTTGGGTACTAAATATTAGATTTTATGGATATTTTGTATGACAGACGAGTGTAAGACTTAATGTTTCTTGGAGAAATGCTATCATTAACATTAACTGTATCGGCTAGTAGAATAAAATTGCGAGTGTTTATTTTTTGGTATTTTTAGTCGGTTCGAGTCCCGGGCGAGGCAAGCGAATTTTAGAAAATCTTTGATTGCAGTTTTGTTTCTTTTTAAAAATAAAGGAACGTCTCCTTGAAGTAAAATGAGCCAGCTTAAGGATTTAAGGTAGTTTCCCTCCAGGGCCCGACTTATCTTTCCACACTGTATACTTAAGTAAGTATTGCGTTTTTATATAACCAAAAAAATGTTTTCTGCAGAAGTCAATTTATTATCTAAAAACTTATCAAGCTTAGATGATTTGTAATGAAAATAATAAAAACCTAATTTAAAAAACGACGGATACATACTGTAATAATATTGACTGTTAATTTACAGCAACTATTGTTGCAATAAATATACCGACTTAACAAGTATTTAAACCAATTCCTATGAATTACCGTTTCGATTTTCTCATAAAATGACTTACTATCTATAATATCTATCCGACACTTTCAAAACTAGATTTAAAAAGAAACCCGTTCATACTACATTGTATCCCTCTTTTGTAGCAATCGGGTAAAAGTAAAAAGATATTTCTTTGTAAGGTGGGTGTCCAATAGTGAATGTCCACACCAACCCGGTTGTCGTGGGTACGGTACCCGGTTTGTTGTGACGTCATAACCCTCTCTTGTAGGAGTTGGATAAAAGTAGAAGATACTGGTTTCTATAAGGTCGTGGGTACGACTCCTGGTTTAGTTAGTGTAGGGGACGATCGTGAGATATTGTTATCTTGTTGAATTACTTAAAAATAAATTTTAAAAATATTGTAGGTATTATTAATTTTGATAACGTCTCATGAATTATATTTAATTGTTTGATGGCTTTAGGTTAGCTCATAACAATGTGTTGTGAATAATGTGAAAAATGTGTAAGGTTGTGAATTTTATTTTTGGCAATGGACGTCTGCGGGGACATGATCCAACTATGATCCAAAATAATCACAAATATCTTAGTTCAGGTGTAACTGTTAGGTATTTAAATTCCCTAGCTCTAAGGCAAAGAGAAAAGCACTCTGACAAAATCGAAAAGCACCTTATCTGTGTTGTGAAAAAATGTGTCATGCATTATAACTCTTCTTACATTCGACGTGTTTGTGTGAAGTGCGTATGTGTGGGCCACTTGCGCGTGTCAGGGTTAGCCAACTAACTCGGAGTTAACCGTATAGCCCGGAGTTATACAGTACAGGTTAACTCTGTGTTATCCGTTAACTCCCAGTTAGTCGGCTAACCGTAGAACGCGCATGTGACCCTTAGATATCTTTAGATGTAAGTATACGTACATATGTACCTTCTTTTACATATAGGTACGTTACTGTTGTATAATTTAGGTACGTATCTATACATTAGAGATTTCAAATTCAAATTCAAAAAAAAATTATTCAAGTAGGCTTAATAATAAATTAATAAGCACTTTTGACAAGTCATACAAAGTATACGTAAATATTACAATGATTAATTAAAACAAAAATAATAATAAATGTGGCGTTCGCGGGGACGGATATCAGGCCCCGCGACTACATGGCCAGTGTCACAGAGCGCATCGACTTTCTAAAGCAGAAAGTCTATGCATGGGCAACCCGTATTCGCCGCTACAGAGAGCGTGTGGACCGATTCCAGCAGAATCGCCTTTTTCAAAGTGACCAAAGGAAGGTGTACCGAAAGTGGGAGGAAACCAACGTTTAAAGTTAATAGCTACATAAGTTTCTTTCTGCGAACTCTGAGCGTTCGCCTATTGCCTTTAAATAAACTAGGATAAGTATGTACAATACAGTACAAATACCTACTCTTTATTGCACACCTCAATAAAAGAAAACAGAAACCTACATATATCTACATATTAACCTTAAAATTCAAATGTATAGATTATCTACCAAAATTATTCAACAGTAATGTGCCGAGATATATCTAAATATATTTCTTATACCAACACCACGCGCGCTCCGAGCCCGAACCCTTCCTTATCTTCCAACTACATAAAACTTAACACTGCGAAACTAATTAATTTCCCCGTATATCCATATTATATAAACGAAATTTTGAGTGCCACCGTCTTGGCGTCTCAGGTGGCCCCCGCACCCCCCACCCCCCACCCGCCAACCCCCCACGGGGGTTCGCGGGATCCGCGGCTCTTGAGGCGAATAAATAACAGTTATGTGCCTTTATGCGAGCACATAAGGAGGTATATAAGGAGGATGGGAATTAAAAATGTATGTGGGAGTGCGTAGTTCCGGGATTTAAGCGTGACAGGTGGATTACTGTGTGAATACTTATGCTTCTATAGATATAATAATATTAAGAGGTACTTAAGTTATACAACATAAGTATTCACACAGTAATCCACCTATTGCAAAGTACCTAATTGGCGAATTATTCACTGATTATATTAATCGAAAAATAAAAAACCTTAACTTGTGTTTTTAATAAAGTGTAAAAAATGGAATATACGTGTGACAAGGTAAGAGTTGTATAAATAATGTAAAAAAAAATCTTCACGGTCATCCTTGTTGTAACATATAAAAATTATATAAAAAATACTCAGATTGTAACAAAGCGGAGCAGTACCTCCCTATACCCATATATACTATACCCTAATATAAAGGTTACATTGGTCAGAGTAGTTAAAACTTAGATACTACACTATTTAACACATTGGCTAACACCATCTATGAAACATAAAACACTCAATAATAAGCAGAAACCATATTTTTTAAATACAAACCATATCACATTTATTTCGCCTAAACTAAAACACCTTTCATACAAGGTACAAGCTATTATAATTGTCTTACTTCTCAAGATTACTCAAAAAAATATATATTTACTACGCGAAAATATTATACAACCCCTCATATACCAGGTACCCGCATCCAAGGAAATTGCCAAGACGATAAGAACTGTCTGCAAGACTAATGTCCCCCCCTCCCCCCACAAGGGCTTATCTGGAAAGGTATCGGCCCCTCTTTATACAATTTTCGGGGGGCGGCGCCCCCCTTTTTGTGCCGTACATTTTCATTTCCTTCATCTTTCTCTGCTCTCGAGGGTGCCAGGGACGGAGTTGGGCGAAGGATTTGAGTATTATTTTTGTGTTATACCTACTGGCAAATTTTCGTTGTTATCTTCAGTTATTAGTGGAGTAAAACACGCAATTTTCTTTCTACATAATATGTGTTTTAGATGTTATGATTCCATATTAATTGTAACAGGTTCAATGTTTTATACATATTTGTGTCATTCAATTATATAGTTATTATAGTTATTATAGTTGGGTGTCCTTTCGCAGCAGTTTGAGTTTAATACCTTGCTAAATGACTACTCGATGTTATTTAAATTAGATGGGTAGATATAGATAATCAAAAATTATATGAAAGCCTAAATCACAGAATAACTACCTAAACTAGACCCAAAGCTTATTTCGGTAATGTGTAGCAAGGAGTATGGGCTTTACTTACAACTTATTTCAGACTGCTATGGGTAAGTTTCTTTCCGGAGATAAATTTGTTACGGGATTAGATCTAGATTGAGTTTTTCTAAATAAATTACCCGCAGTCAACCTTCGTTAACATACCTTAAAGTACGTGGAAATAACTAAGTAAATACTATTTATTTATAATATATGTAGCTATTACTGCTAATACACTTGTCTAATCTATTTTATTTAAAAATGTTTTATATATTTCGTTTACTGTCACTATTTGTATCCCATGGAACAGTTATAAATGGAATAATCAAATTTGTCACAGTGGTAAGTATAAGTTAGTCATATATTGTTGCAATGCCTTTGCAGGGCTCATATTAGCCATGTTTGAGTCTAATTACTAGTTATTTTTAACACCTGTATTTTAAGGTACCTAAGCAAATTAAAGAACTTTAACCGTATCAAAAAAATGGTTCACGCACCTACCTAAGAGCGTTTTCATATTGTCCGATCCGATATCGGATGTCGGAAGGTAGTAAAATGTAAGATGTGTATGTATGTGTTTCTCTGTATTTATTTTTACATTAAATAAATCATTATTACTAAAAAACGATATACAACACAAAAAAGTCGGACTTAATGCCAATGGCACTCTCCTGCACCTGTTTTTGTCATTAGCGCCTTCGGACATCCGATATCGGAAAGGCCCTTCCGATAAATTCCGCCATGTCGGAGCCGATAATTTTTTGTGCGCGTATGTGTAGGCATAATGTTTATTGTAGTGTGCGTGACCGCTAAAGACGGCGCCCGGGCGTACACATAATATATCCGATATCGGATCGAACAATGTGAAAACGCTCTAACACCAACCTACAAACCAAATGCCAACTCCGTCCCTGCACCCAATTCCCCGTCTTACAGCGCAACCTTAGACTCCCCCCCCCCCCCCCGCCCGCCGCCGCCCGACACCACCCCCCCCCCCCCGCGCTTCGTTAGCGAACTTCCATACTTTGTAATATGCAAATGCCGCGTCTAAAGGGAGACGTCTTAAAATGAATTAATGAGGGCTGACGCAGGTGATTCTGGGAATAGGCTTGGAAGATGGTGTTCTTGTATATAAAGATGATATATTATAACAAGTAGTAGTAGTAGTAGTAGTAGTAGTAGTAGTAGTAGTAATCACTTTATTGTACACAACACAGGTTTACAAAAATAAATTACAGTAATGGAAGTACAAAGGCGAACTTATCCCTATAAGGGATCTCTTCCAGCTAACCTTCGATTAGATGAGAAGAAAACTCCAGTCAGGTCAGATAGACAAACTTACGGGATGTACAGTAATATTTAGAAAAAGTAAACTAACGTATTGTCAACTCATAAAATACATAAATAATATTATAGAATAAAAATACATAAAATACATACTAGCATACATACATACAATACAATATATACATATATATATATATATATATACAACACACAACAACAAGTAAGTACTGTTTCTACCTATTAACATATCTTACAAAATAATTCTTTTTTTAAATGCACGCCCCTAAAACTTTACCTTAATACGAACACGCCTAAAGAAATCTAATACTTATTACTCGTACACAACACACAGTGAAAAATGCAACGCGTCAAAAGTACCTACTGATTATTGTTTCGTTTGAGACGCATGATGCAGATGCATTTCGGTTCCGATTTTTATAATGCACGCGTGTAGACAATATTTAGTTTTGCTAGTTTATTTAGGGTTGTTTGTATCGATAAATTAAGTATGATAATGAAATCATAGGTAATGCGTTTAAGCGCCACTTGCACCATTCCACTAACCCGGGGTTAACCGGTTAAATCTGGAGTTACCATGGTTACCATTACAATTTGACACTGGGTTAACGGTTTAACCGCTTAACCCCGGGTTAGTGGGATGGTGCAAGTGGGCCTAAGTACTAATTGGCGTTGAATTCATACTAGGAAAAAGTAATTTTCAGTATTTTTGTGACACCTAGTATGCAATCATTTATCTCACAGAATAATAATAATAATAAACGGTTTGTATTTATCTTTTTTTTATAATATGTTTATAAGTATTTTGTATTGTTTTTGTGCGTGTTTTTGTATTTTATTTTTATATCCATATTATAAAATAACCTAAGTACCTATAAAGAAAAATAAACCGTTTAAGCTTGGTCCGGCCCCGCTGCCGACGGGGCAGCCTATCTATAGCCTATCCTATAGGTAGCTTATATTATTTTATTTTGCTTAAATTATATGTTTTGGATATTTTACGATATATATATATTTTTTCTTTGCATATTTTTCACAACTCATTAAATCACACAGTGGTGATTCACACTAAACTAACCTATGTAAGTATCAGACACTTAGAGATATCAAACACTATCGAACTCAACAACACAATTTTTTGGGATTTATTGTATTTTTATTATGGGCAAGAGACAATATGTGGTACCTTTTGATTGCGAACGTCATATAAGGAATAACAATATCATGCAAAGAAAATAACTTATGAACGAAATATACCTACGTAGATAATAAAACTAAATTAAAAAAAATAAAATTAATAAATTAACTTCTGCAGAAAACTATTTGTTGGTTAAATAAAAAGGTACTTAATGCTTTTTAAGTATTACCTATAAAAGGTATAAGGTAAGTAATTAGGGTAACTTTATGTATATGTCGTAGTCAGATCGTATAATCCGCCGTATTACATTACGGCTAGCTGTTTTCAAAAACAGGGGCGTTTTGAAATGCGGCGGTTTGACGATTAGCCGGATTGTCATTGCGATACGTTCTTCAATAAGGCGGCCTACGTTTAGCCGCATCGTACTACTATTTAGATTGTAGAGTGACCAGTTCTTTCGGTCGCCTACGTAACCGGAGTTTGACAATGTTTGCAATTTAATTTATTTTTACCATGGTCCCACCGCACTACATGTGTTTCTTTTCCAAAACATTCCCTTCACAACTTAAATAGACGGAGCCCCGCTTTGCGGGGCTCCTATTTCTGGGCGGTTTGCCCTTCGGGCATCTGAAGCTACCTAACGAACCTAACCTACTTAACTACCTACGCTTTTTTCTCCAAAGTGTAATGTTTTCACGGACGTCTCACTAAATCAATAGGTAGGTAGGTTAGGTTCGTTAGGTAGCTTCAGATGCCCGAAGGGCAAACCGCTCAGAAATAGGAGCCCCGCGAAGCGGGCTCCGTCTAGTTTAGTTACGAAGGAAATGTTTTTTTGAAAAGAAACAGTCCGACGAACTCCAGATTTGATGGACACCCCAGCGTTTTTCATAGTTTGTTGTTGTTATGTCAGGCAGCGCCACGAGTGTTAAAAATGGGAACTAAAAACTGTCAAAGCGGCGGCTAATGACTCGCTGTATTACATTACGGCTAGCCGTGTTGAAGAACGTATGGCGCCGAATACATTCCGGCGGATTCTCATTCAGCCGCATTCAATCCGGCTAATCGTTGAACCGCCGCATTTCAAAACGCCCCTGTTTTTGAAAACGGCTAGCCGTAATGTAATACGGCGGATTATACGATCCGACTGCGACATATACATCGGTAACTCGTGGCATTTAGGTAGCACTTAAAAGATTAGTTTCATTAATTTCCGTTTTTTAGTGCTTTCTTTTTCTCGACTCGTATAGGAAGAACATTGTCACATCACTAGTCTGTGCCTGCTACCTAAATGCCACGAGTTACCGATGTGTGCTCATCACTAATCTTTTAAGTGCTACCTAAATGCCACGAGTTACCGATGTATAAATTTATGTCTAAAATATGTAACCACATAAATATGTAGTAGATACCTATATAATAAATAAACTAAACGGTAAATGGTTACCGTTTAAGTGATAAAGCGAAAAATAAGCAAAATAAAACTATGTGACAAAGATCATAAGTCGGGGAATCATTAGGACAACAGTAGCAATATACTGATTCATACAGTATAAATTAATTGGTTTATTAGAAAACACAATTCCTCGGAGGGCGCCACTGGACGGTCGATGCACTCTTAAGAGTACCATCAAGTTATATTTATACTTCAGTAATCGTCAAAGTCAATTTTCGGATTTTCCGGACTTCGGCAAATCGGCATTTATCCAAAGTACCAAAGGATTTTCAATTTCATTCCGCGCCTAGCTTATTTTCCATACATATTCCAGATATAAACTTAGCATCATAATTTTAATGGAATCTAGTTAATCCTCGGGGTGGGGGTGGAGGGAGGGGGGGTGCGTATAAAATTACATAAACATAAACTTAATTAAATCGGAACGTCTTGGAATTGTTCCGCGGTGATAAATTAGTTCGCCGCCATCTTGGAAAATAATGGAGGCATTTTGTTTAGGGGGCGCCGGTTGGGGGATTGAGGTAATTTATGGGGTTACGTTTTAAATTATTATTGTAATTCCATATTAAGTTTATAAGTGCAAACTACGCCCCCAGAGATGCCTAGTAAAGCAAAACATTGGCAAAGATAACGACATAAATACTTACACTCCGGCAAACCCACTTTGTGAGTAGAAAAAGGCGCAAATCATTTTAAAGAATCGAACCTACCTCTAATTCTACTATCTATCGAGTTATTAATATTTTATATTTTTATTGAAAGTAAATTATACAATCACATACATTCATTCGAAATTGTCGGACTTCAAAACATCTCTTTTCCTGTTTAGCATACATTTTATTTTCTGAATAATTATATTGCCACTATTTAGTAAAATTCTTGATGATAGAGAATTAACTATATAAGTTTAGGATATTTATGAAGGCAGTCACAGCCAATGTCTATATTATAAACATTATAAATATTAGTCTTTATCTTTATACCTATACTTACTATTGGGCGTCGTGTTTTTAAATATCTTCTTCTGGAGGCCAAAGAAGGAATGAATGGATCCAATAATCGCTTAATATGGCTCGAAAAATATGGCTGAATAATAAAAAAATACTATAGGTACTTATATTGTTTTTTTTTTTTATTTGAAAAGGCATGCATTTGTGATTCGATTCCTATATTGCACGTGTATAAACTGGTATGTGTATGCGTGTGTGAGTAGGTAGGTAAGTAGATCGGAATTTCATAAAACCACTCGAGCGACTATCCTCCTTGGTCAAAGAGATTCAATTTTCCTTGCGTAGAGAAGTGGTTCTCAAACTTACAACATAAGTACTATACTTAACAAAGATATTTAGCAAAAATAGTGAAATAGTGACTTAACGCCATCCATACTATAAAACTTTAAAAAGTTTTTATCATAAATTAGATTTTTGGTACAAGCTTTTATACTGACTATAAGTACTTTTCTTTCCACGGACAACTAAAACCCATCGAGGCAATTCTAACAAGCCCAAACACAATTAGGTTACGTTGTTTAATCACAGATTTCCTATGGCCACCTCACCTCCTGTCTCCATCATCAGATCAGCTCGATGGTACCATAATATTGCATTGCCATCCAACTTACATATGTATGCAAATATTCAGCTTCATCAGAAACCAGGAAGTGGGTCAAATTTAACTTGCAATTGATTGGATTACAAACCCACATACAGACAACTGGACAGGTAAAACTAAATAAAAGCTCGTAAAAACGACGTATTTACCAAGTATATACAGTCAAGTGTAAAAATATGGGTGCCTACATCATACTCAAAAATATGTCCAATAGCTTATATCAGCGAATTGAGAACTATGAGACATATTTTTGAGAAGTTATATGCACCCATATTTTTACACTTGGCTGTACATATATTTATATTTATTAAACAAAATATATTTGTGTAAAATATTACTTACGTTATTTATTTACTTAATAAAGAATTGATCATAGGTTTATACGAGTTATTTTATGCGATAGTTTTAGAAGCGTAGTAGAAGATGTCGCTCGGCTAAAACGATGAAGCTTATTACGAAGGGTGCTGCCGTGCCGCGCCATGCTACCTACAATTTCGTACATATTACGTACAAACGTATAAGCAACATGTACTAAATATACCTATAGGACTCTAATTGATTACTAGCTCATCTTCAAACACTTTGGCTCATATGAACGTTCTCTCTTGGCCAGATTTAGGGAAATCTAGTGTAGACTTATTAACTAGGTACCTATTTTAATTTTTTTTTAATTACCTGATGTCTTGATGTCTTAACTGTAATACTAGCACTAGCAGTCACTATTAAATACATAAACATCCATAATTCAGGAACAAAATATATCTGTGATGGACACACAAATTAAATGATCTTAACCTGCTTTGTATTGTATTAATATAGATTGGTATATAAGTAGGTGGGTAGATTTATAACTCGGAAATAAAAGCATATTAGGAAGGTAGGTATTCATTATAAATATGTATGAGTTTGATTACCTACAATTCCTACAAAGTTTTACTAAAACTTGAAATTCGACTCTAAAATATTACAATAACAAAATAGAAAATTACGACCAATTACGACTAAATTGTATCTATAACAACATTTCAAAATCAAATTAACTATGAAATCAATCAATAAATATTTTTCCAAGTTAAACAAAGTACCATAAACCCAAGACGTTTGGGCCAGTATTCGACAACACGCTAAGAAGCACTTACAACCCTTATTCCCGCGCATTAAAGTCCAATTTCGTTCAATCCAACCGTATTAAAATTTGCAGTTCTACATCGCGCTATCAAAGTTTTTATTTATTTTTGAATAGATACAATTTTAAATACAGTACAGATGGGTCATCCGCATTCGAGGGAAGCCAGTGCTGTCAAACTGGTTTAACTTGACAGACATTCAGACGTACTCTATGAGAGTAACCACTGATGAAACTCACCGTACAATGTCAAATTGGAAAAGGTCTTCGGACTATGTCACCTCGAAAGTGGTATCTCATACCCTTGCGGTTTAGCGCGACCCACTTTTTGCTTTTTTTTGGTGATCATAAAGTATATACCTAACTTATTTGAAAATTCATATTTTTACGTTTTTATGGTTCAATAGGTAGTCAATGTTGAAAGACCTATCCAACGACACCCCACACTATAGGGTTGAAGAAAATAAAGGCATCCCCGCTTTTCGTGTAGGGGAGCTAGAGGTACCTACGCTACGCTAAAAAAAATTAAAAGTACCTATCCATGCCACAGCTTTCTAGCACTAACAATCACGGACCAAAGCCGCCGTCGCACGGACGGACAGACAGGCAGACGGACATGGCAAAACTATAAGGGTTACTAATTACTATTATGTATTTGACTAGTAAGCCCTAAAAACTACCTACAATCCTACCTACATATATGTAAAAAGTAAAGTATATTTATTGCTATCTGTTATTTTCAGCAGATGACACAAATAAAACCCACCAAAAAAGGTCGGAAGAACCACAGATAATAAATAGAGTTACAGCATGTACCTAATATCACTAATTACAAAACAAACAAAATACATGATTGGTGACATCGTTGTAAAATCAACCTTATCACAACCATTTAGAGCTTACTTTTGAGATTGACGCTTATGGGAGATACGACTTGTGTTCGTTAATTAGTGTACTCACTGTAGAACTATACTCAAATTCTATCAAAAATTATTCATTTTATTCAACACTATAGTTGACGCGTTAAAGTTTAAAATGGAATGGCAACTTAATAAATTGAAAAGCAAACTTGAAAGCGGTCAGAATCCTTTTCGTAATATTTTCCCTTTTCCCCTTTGGTCATTAATAACCAGATTGCAGTTTCCTTTATTGTGATAAACTAGCCGTTCCCGCGACTGTGCCGTTTGGCAATCTTGACATTAATAATATGGAATTTAATGTAAAATCCGTTTTCATTTCGTTCGTAGGTAAGTAGGTACCTAATGAATGTTTTATTTATTTTCTTTTGCCTTCCTACACTTTGCTGTTCAGTCTGGTTGTAAAACTAGACTAGATTAATAAAGGAACAAATTAATCATTGTTTTTATAGCGGGTTGCAGGGTTCACTTGACCACTATTTCGCACAACGAATAAGTTACTTACCGCCACCGCCGCGCCATTCTGCGATGCAACTAGCCTCCTGAGGACCTACCCGCGAGGCGTTCGACGTGTTGCCTCTCTGTCGCACTTGTAAATTGTACGTAAGTGTGACAGGGAGGCAACACGCCGAATGTGGTTCGCCGTAGGCCCTCTGAACGTTGCCGTTGACGGCGGTCTGAGCCAAATTTGTATCTTTAGGTTTTTGTAAGTTTTATAGACTCCGCTGTGCGTCCGTCCGTCCGTCCGTCCGTCTGTCACCAGGCTGTATCTCATGGACCGTGATAGCTAGGCAGTTGAAATTTTCACAGATGATGTATTTCTGTTGCCGCTATAACAACAAATACTAAAAAGTACGATACCCTCGGTGGGCGAGTCCGACTCGCACTTGTCAGACTCGCCCACCGTTTTTTTAATTCAATACTTCTAAGTAATAACATTTGACAACATTCTGATTTAGGTCGCACATTTGATATTTGATAAGCAATCTTGTACTTTCCTACATTCTAAACCTGCTGGCCAGTCCGACATGTATTTACACACCCATATCTTGCTCCAGATTTTTTCCGTTTTGCTACCTAGGTACCTGTTATACTGTCGTTATACCACGGTTATACCGCAGTTGGCAAATCGCACCGATCACCGGCGGCGGCGGCGTGGCGGTGGCGCAGGCAGCAGACAGTACGCACAACTTGGAACGAGCCAAGTTCCGCATCGGAATTGGAAAACGAAGAACGCAATCTAACTTCGGTTCTTTGCCGGGCAGCTGGTATCGAACCTATCTTTATTTAAGTAGGTACAGTCAGCATTAATGGAAGAGCGCCACATGTTATTTCGGCTCGGGAGATGTAAAATAAGATGGATATGTGCAATAACTATTTCGCTAATATCTTATATTCTATCTTATCTTAAATTGAATCATCAAAATCAAAATAAAGCTTATTGTACAAGTACCTACACCATTAAATTTATAAAAAGTCATTGAACGACTCCTATAAATATGTATTTTAAAGATCCGACTCGATGATCGTCTTAACGAACGGCACCATGGCGGAATTAGATTAGATTAGATTAGATAATCATAGGAAGGAAGTCGCTTCCTGCTAGACGTGATCTTATCTTATCTTATATTTCCCGCATGTTACATGACTGAGCGTTCTTTTGTGCGCATGTGAAGCAAGTGCAGTAAACACGATGAGATGAGAAAATATGACTTGAATGACTTGAGGTGTGTGCTTTCGTAGATGTATCGTTCTATCCATTTCGCACACTGTCAAATACATTTTATTTTCATGCAATCAAATAATTATTGCTCAAAATAAAAATAAACAAATCATCCCGGTGGATTTGAACCCAAAACCATCGCCTTGATAGGCAAGGCTGGGTCACTACCCACTAGGCCGGATAGGTCGTCAATTAATACGCTTTGTAGATGGCTGATGCATGATGGCTAAAAGCATAAACGTTTCTTCGTCTTGTTCATGTCTTATTCCAAAGGAACCCAACTCTATGCAGCCGTTACTCGTTGCCGAAATTCAAAATTGGAACGTATTCCCCGCCCACAGCTACGTTGTATGTATGTATGTGTACACGTGTGCATGTGTGTGTATTATCTCGCGGTAAGTAATGAGCGCGGTGAGGCTGCGATGAGATTCAAGATGGCGCGCGAACACTTCTTAACAATCGTGCTGGCGCGACGCTAGCGTGGAAGCGGCTTTTATTATATGAGTATCACACTGATGAGGATACATAGGGCGATTGTGCACTACAATGAATTTTACTGTCCGGCAGTCTGAGTTTTCATGGTCCGATATGGCATGAAAAAAACGGATGATTGGCTTGTGCACTTGTCCGTCTTTTTACTCGCAGGTGCGGCGCAGTGGCATGAAAAAAACGGATGATTGGCTTGTGGACTTGTCCGTCTATTTACTCGCAGGTGCGGCGTAGTAGCATGAAACACGTCTAGTGCACAAGCTACTATATACATTTAATGGCGTGCCATATCGGACCGTAAAAACTCGGACTGCCGGACAGTAAAATTCATTGTAGTGCACAATCGCCCATACGCATTACGCACGCCGTTCAGGAGACACCGCTGTGGACATAATTATAAACATATATTATATAGCAATAATATAAATATAGGACTAAGGGTGGTATCCTGGCTTTTGCCCGCAACTTCCTCTGCGTGGAATGATGATGATGATTTTTTATAAATGCGAAAGTAACTATGTCTGTCTATCAGCCTGTTACCTCTTCACGTCAAACCGCTGAACGGACTACCATGAAATATATGGTATAGAGACAGTTTGTGGCCCGGGATAGGACATAGGGTAGTTTTTATTCATCAGCATCATCATCCGGGAAAATAGGCGCCAGGAAAACGAAAGCCTCCTCCATACGAGGTACCCCGCTCTCGAAGTTATAATATCGTTGGTACTTTCGCGGGGGTAGGGGGGAGGGAGCTTACTTATTTACATAATTATACATACTGCTACATTAGTTCGCTCGCGTCTTACGCTGTCTCCCGCCGAATTTGATACTTTATATACATTATACGTGCCGTAAATTTGTAACGTCTTGTGGTGATTATACAAGTGTGAGGGAGGGGTATAAAATCGATATGAAATTAGGTCAAAAGGATTATTAATTTAAAATTACCCTGAAAGCCTTACTGTAATAAGTTTGTACTGCTTAGATTATTCAAACTATAAAACTACTTAAATTAATTTTGAACATAATTATTTTTTTGCTGTAAAATTTCTAAGCATTTTTATAAGTTAGCTAGTTAAGTATTAAGTAGGTAAGCATTTACATAGGTACCTACGAGTAGGTATCACTACTGAGTAGGTATCAGTAGAGACAAGTATAGATAATATAATTAATATACTACACAAAACAGTAGAAAATTACAAACATACCACCGTTTTGTAGGTTCTTTCTATTCTTAGATTTTTTTTGCGTTTGTCATTTCGTGTGACATGTTTTAGAATGACTAAATGTCAGTCATGTCATGGAAAATTCTGTAAAATCTGAGCTGATATTTGTTAAATCTGTCTCTCTCAAAACCTAAATATATAAATAGCCCTTAATTTTACATTTGTGGACTTGCTATTTCGGTAAGTACACACTAGAATAGTAGGGAGCAGACATTTATTTGGCTCAACAGTTTGACACTATTCATACTATCATACCAAACTGATGCTTCCTAGAAATTAGAGAGAACACAAAATAATAGCCGACTTAACTATCTACTTCTGAGCATTTTCAGAAGTATTACGATAAAATAAACAAAACCATCTGAACAGTTGTAATTTCTATCATTTGAAGACCATAGATTTCCACACTTAAAGTTCCACTTTTCCAAACGTCGCTTTCCTGGAAAAAATGTACGATTCACATGAATAAATTACAATATGTATTTAAGAGTTCCCTCGATTATTCCGGTGCAGGACCCCATAACAGGACTTTGACTTCATGTCAGCCCTTCAAACAGGTGGGATTTCCCAAATTGGTGCAGCCGCCTATAAGAAATCGGGGGCATAAAAGAGCAATTCTCAAAAAGTTTGTACATTTCGATCACATCTTAGATTTCTATAAAAATTGGTAGGTATGCTGGTACAGTATACGAAGCTGAACAACTTCCACCACATTTCCCAAAATGGCCCAGAAAGTTTCTAAGAAACATTCCTTATTTGCTACCAAATGTGTAAGGAAATCTAGTTACAAAACAGGAGAGTTTTATAATAACTTTCTGGGGCATTTTGGGAAATATGGTGGAAGTTGTTCAGTTTTATGTACTTTACCAGCATACCAATTTTTATAGAAATCTAAGATGTGATCGAAATGTACAAACTTTTTGAGAATTGCTCAAAAAACAAAGGTGCCAATAAATTGCGAACGTCCTCCAGGTCCTCCTTCATAAATATTACTCGCGTTATTATGGCATTATTAATATGATACTCGTGACAAGCCCTGATACTCGTTGTCCTTATCTGTCATTTTTATATTTGTGATTGTTAGAAAGGGACACAATTTGCTAAGTTTAACATTTGGTGGAATGCTCCCGTTCCAGCCACAATGGACAAGTCCAGCAACACCGACAGGGTGGAGCGTCCCGACCCCGACGACCTTCAAGCCTTCCTACCCTGGGCCTGCACCCAGCTGCAGCTGCCCAAGGAAGTGGTCATCATCAAGACCCTTCAGAGTAAGTTGTACAAGTTAAAGGGATGATGCCGTACTGCGGGTCGTAGTTAGAACCCAGGCTCGTACTTACTAGGTTAACTAGGTTTTCGGAACATATTATATTATGTAAGAAATATCAGGGTATTTTACCAATTGCTCTTCAATGAAAAAAATCATCGCGAAGAACCCTGCATACTTTTGCGAAGAAAGTAAAAAATGAGTAACCTAAAATGAGAAGCCCGAGAAATTCATTAACTACACGATTTTACTGTGCTAAAACTACACAGTACCTGAATCATAAAATGATTTTACAGTACATATGGTCCTATTTTCTCGCACTAGTGCGTAAAATAGCACTTTTCGTGCGTATGTCAAAAGTTTAAAGAGCCATATGTACTGTAAAACGTTGTACGATACACGTGAGAACAGGTAAATCGCAACTCAAGTCGATTTAAAACACTCCCTTCGGTCGTGTTTTAATTTATCGCCACTCTTTTCGAATTTCCTCCTTTTCGCACTTGTATCGTAAATAACTATTATAAGTAGGCACATAATAAATGATCTTTGTATTTTTCATTTCTCATGCTCTGAAAGAGGGTCATTTTCACAGGCCACCGTAATTGTTGTTCTAAAAGGTGTGCAGAAAATGATACGTTTCTGCACTAGAGCATTTTAGGTTTCAAGTACGATTTTATTAATTTTTTTACGATAAGAAATTGAAATTTGGGTATAAATGGATTTGTTAGGTATACAATTTCCATTCTGATATTTGACTCCCCATGCCATAAATAACGATACTTTTGCCTAAACTGTTAATTGAAAGTATACCCTCAAAAAATACTATAAAAAAATATACTTAGTCATGTTTTGAAAAAAATACATGCATTTTACATTCCTCGTATTCGAAATTAAAGGTAGAGTGTTTAACTCGGGTGACAGGCATCATTTCAGCCTCGAACTATTAGCGCTCTCCCGCACTACCCCGGCAGAAATGAGTGCCTTTCATCCCTTGGTTAACAATCTGCTATTAAGATTCAGTCTGGCAACTCTTCTAAAATCCTTGTGTTTTACAGACGATTACGTAAGCGTGGGAACCACCGACCGCAAGTCGAAGGGCAAGTCGAGGCCGCGGCTGCCGTCCGCCGTGGACGACCAGGAGAAGGACGAGGCCAGCGTCAGCCATCACCAGGAGGAAGCCGACATCATCCGCGTCTACGCTGTCTACGACTACGCTGACAACCTCGTTGGCCTCCGCTTCGACAAGAACACCAACCTCCCCCGCATGCTCATGCAGATCCTCGGCCTCATCATCAAGTTCCAAATCTACCTCACCAGCCTCACCATCAACCGAGGCCTTAACAAGTACGTCCTTTATGAAATCGTCAACTTCCTCCCCAATTCTAGAATCACTGATATCACCTTGGACAACTGCTTTTTAAGTGAAGGTACTTATTATACGCTTCTCGAAAACACCTCTACTTTAAGAGATTTATCTTTGTCTAGATGCAGAATTAATGACCAGGTTGTAGCGTTGATAGCAGCTCAATTACATCATCCTAAACCTGCGTCTACTACTCTTGCTGTTCTCAATTTATCCAGCAATAGGATCACAGATGTCGGTGCGCAAAGTATTAGAGAAGCATTGAAGACGAATTCAAAACTAGCCTATTTGAATTTAGCTGACAATTTCATTACTGACGAAGGAGCCACGGCCATCTTCAACATTCTATTAGAATACCCGTTAACACCACAAGAACTTATGGACTTGAAAAGTAGACGTATAGATTATTTACGAAGAAAGCAAGCCACGATAATACAGATAGGGAAAGATTTACGAGTGACGGATATGGTTAAAGGTAAAGGTAAGGTGACGCCGCGAACGCCATTAAAAGCGAAAGGAAAAGACGATATAGCCAGTGAAAAGAGCGCCTGTTACTCTGACGCGTATTTCTATGAAAAGGCTAGAGCTATGGCGGATAGTCTGACGCCTTTTAAAGATCCTTACAGTTCTGAGAATGTTACTTACCGGGACGGTGTTACTTATTGTGTGGGGAACAACACATTATGTCTACTGAACTTATCGTACAACCGCTTGTCTTACCTGAGCGTGTTGAAGCTGCTGGAGGTGGTGGTGTACCAGAGAGGCACGTCCAGGAAGCCGCGAGGACTGCTCAACTGCCTGGTGGAGGGGAACCCGCTGCCCGTCGAGTGCAAGGAGCTGGCTCAGATCGAGGGGATATTGGAGTACGCGCTCTCGGGCCCGTCGGGCAAGCGGCATACGGGGACCATTAGGAGGAAAGCGAAATGAATGTACGTACTTACATATAAATATTGCAGTCGCGAACACAGCTGATTGCGATGTACGGAGCCATTCATTCTGTGCTCACATCACTTGGTACGGATTGTCAAAAGTTGCCGCTTGACCTAGCTAGCTAATTAGCACCTAGCTGGCTCAAAATGTGGCATATAGCGCCATTTCCTTCAGCTAGTAGCCGCTACTATAAAGTATAATGTGTGTGTGATTTATTGTTTTATTTTATTTTTCGTTAATAACGATAACTTTAATTCTAGAAGAAAGTACCTATGTTTCATTAATACCTACTTGTTTATATACTTAGACTCATTTAAATTTAGTTTAGTTTCATTAGTAACTTTAATTCTAGAGGAAAGTACCTATGATTGATTGATACTCGTTTATATAGAACCTTAAACATTAATTTTGATTAATTAAAGTTTGAGATAAACATTTTTTGCTTTTTATTGTATAAGTACTGTGATATCAATATTTTATTTCCCGTAAATTTAATTAAAATATAAAAGTACTAGACGGGCCCGCAGCTCCGCTCGCGTAAATGAAATAAAGAGTTTGTCTTAAGTTTAGTTAAATACCGATATTATTATGTATTCAACCCTGCCAGGGTTTATAACTGTGATAGGGATTTCTTATTTGTAGCCGTTATTTATTATTATTATTATTCTTTAAGCAGGCAGGCAGTTGTGACAACTGATATTGCCTGTATCCAGTAATCATTAATAGTTATCGTTGTCAAGTAGATGTATAGATGTGCTTGTCTAATTTATTTTTAAATTGGTTCACATTTTGTGCAGAAACCACATCTTCGGGGAGTTTGTTCCAAGCCCTCACTACTCGGTTGCTCAAAAAGTGTTTGTATGGGTTACTGTGGGACCTATGCCTTTCTAACTTTAAGTGATGACCTCTCAGACGGGTGTTGTTGTTGCGCTTGAACATCTCATGAAAATCCTTGAGGTCATAGTGCCCAGACAGTATTTTATATGTTTCTATTAGGTCTCCACGTTCTCTGCGGTGCTTAAGAGTAGTGAGCTTCAGTTCCTTCAGTCTCTCCTCATATGGCTTGTTCCTAAGTTGCCTTGGTAGTTTCGTGAAACTCCGTTGAACCTTCTCCAGCATATCTATGTCCTTGGCAAAGTAAGGACTCCAGGCTTGAAAAGCATACTCCAGTATGGGTCTGACGTACGTTTTGTAAATTTTTAACATCATTTCTGGTGTCAAGGTTTTAAAAGCTTTTCTAATAAGGTAAATCAAGCTTCTGGCTTTCTTTACCATTGTAGAGATATGCTCTTCCCACTTTAGATCCTCCGAGATTTTAACGCCTAGGTCAGTTTGTGTTCTTACAGCCGTTAGTGGAGTGCCATCCAAGTTGTAAGTTAGGCGGGGGTTCCGATTTCCTATGTGAAGTATAGTACATTTGGCAGAATTCAGATTGATTAGCCATTCTTTAGACCAGCTTGTTAATGCATTCAGATCATCTTGTAGATGGCTGTAATCTACGAGTGGGTTAGCAAATAACTTGGTGTCATCCGCAAATGCACTAATACTGCATTTTAGGCGACGCGGAAGGTCAACTGTATACAATATGTAAAGCACGGGGCCCAAAAATGAACCCTGTGGCACTCCACTGTGAATCTCTCGTTGCCGTGACTTGGTTTCACCAATTCGAACTTTAAAGGTTCTACGCTTTAGGAAGGCCCTTATCCATAATAATATTAATAATAGTTTCCCACGGATTCCTAAATGTTCCAATTTGTGAAGTAGCCTCTCTGTGGGAACTTTGTCGAAGGCTTTTTCATAGTCAAGGTAAATGACATCAGTAGTAGAGTCTTGTTAAAACTATTACTCCAGGCAGAGAGGCAAGACAGATAGTTAGACTCTGTGGAACGATGCGGGCAGAAACCATGCTGTTGGTCACCTATCACACAGTGCAGGGCAAGAAATTCTCTTATGCGTTTTACCAGAATTTTCTCCATAGCTTTGCATGCTACGCTAGTAAGGCTTATCGGCCTGTAGTTAGATGGTTCAAGCTTACTTCCTTTCTTGAATATTGGTGTCACGGTGGCTGTTTTCCATTGCTCAGGTAAAGTGCCTGTGCCTGTATCATACGATGCCTGCATTATCTTGGCTAATGGGCCGACCAAGGTATCGCACTTCTGCAGCAGTGTGACGGGAATATCATCTGGTCCTGGTGCAGAATCTGTTTTCATTTCTTTAATGACCTGTTTAACTTTATCTGTAGAGAAGGTTATGTCTGCAATACACTCCTCAACTCTGAGGGATGGGTCTATATGTGGCAGTTGACCGTGAGGTTCCAACTGAAAGACATCCTCAAAGTCATGAAAAAAATTCTTGCTTTCGGGCTTACGGCCAGCCGATTTTTTCGACATAGGTTACCGATTTTATAGCGAATTTTGCTCTCTTGCACGCCAGATTTGTCGGCCACGCCGAGTTGCTCCTTAGCCGCGATCCTGAGACCTAACTGTCAAAGTGTTATAAGGGGCCCCGTGAAAGCCGAAAACTAAAAGCATCCTAAATGTAAAAAAAAAAAAAAAAAAAAAAAAAAAAAAAAAAAAAAAAAAAAAAAAGCATCCTATCAAGTAGCGCTTTCGAGTGAAGCCAAAGAGCGAGCAGTAGAAGAGTCGTGATTACATGCATAGATTCGATTTCAAGCCACTCTTTTGCAGTTCCGCGTAAGGTCTTATATGCGAGGTCTTCTGCCTTATGGCAAAGTTGATCTTCTGCCTTAATTACACTTGGGCGTGGATCCAAATCCAAGCTTTCCTCTTTAGCAGCTGGGCCTTCTGCCTTGCTCACACTTCGCCAATTCAATTCACTTGGTCAATTCCAAGCTCTGCTTTCTTGCATCTTTTCTGTATGAAAACAACCTCGCTGAGACCCTTAAATGTCGAGCCCTATGCCAAGCTAGGCTGATAGAAAACTGTCCCATCCCTTCTCTGTAAGTATGAAATCCTGGATTCGCGCCTGGTTGAGACTAAAAGTAAAAATGTACAACTGTCTATCAAATTGCGTTTTTTATATCGAAAAATTTTCGCGCTTGCTTCGCTCGCTTTTTCAATAACTTTCTAAGATATGGCGACTGCTGCAGCATTACTCTGTTGCAACCTTACTGCTGCAGCACTGTCAATTTTCGTGATAAAATGATGTGACTGATTTCCATACTAAAAGTAAAAATGTACAACTGTCTATCAAATTGCGTTTTTATATCGAAAGATTTTAGCGCTCGCTTCGCTCGCGTTTTCAACAACTTTCCAAGATATGGCGACTGCAGCAGCATTACTCTGTTGCAACGTTACTGCTGCAGCACTGTCAATTTTCGTGATAAAATGATGTGACTGATTTCCATACTAAAAGTAGAAATGTACAACTGCCTATCAAATTGCGTTTTTATATCGAAAAAATTTCGCGCTTGCTTCGCTCGCTTTTTCAATAACTTTCTAAGATATGGCGACTGCTGCAGCATTACTCTGTTGCAACGTTACTGCTGCAGCACTGTCAATTTTCGTGATAAAATGATGTGACTGATTTCCATACTAAAAGTAAAAATGTACAACTGTCTATCAAATTGCGTTTTTATATCGAAAAAATTTCGCGCTCGCTTCGCTCGCGTTTACAATAACATTCTAAGATATGATAAAGGTGACATTCGGGTGGCGACTGCAGCAGCATTACTCTGTTGCAACCTTCGAGCAACACGGAAGGGAGGCGGCATTCGCACTATTTCCTCTCTGCCGAGGTACAAGATTAGCGCGTCAATCTAATCTAGCGCGGGTAATAAAACTAGTTGCACTTGGATTTTTCACTAGACCGAGTCCAGACGCGCGCGTGAACACTGCTGCACAAAAATGCCTGTTTGCTCGGTTTTTTGTTATAAAAAGATGTCGGGGACATCAAATTTACAAAAAGAAAGTATTACATTTCACATGTAATATTTTTTTTTTACATATCATACGTTTAATTACATTCAAACACAATTATTATATTTTAGTCTCATGATATTGTTGGATTTATCGATTTTGCTCGCTCAGTACAAATTGCGGATCGGTCGAGCGACAAATCCGACTTCTCATCTCTCAGAATACAATAACATACTTCAACGAAAATGTGTTAGTGTGCGTGTTGTGACACTTGTCACTCGTCCGTACACAAAAAGAGATCGAGGTTTGCAAGATTTGTCTTTGACGTCTGTCATTTTTTATGTATTTGTGTCGTCATTACAGATTGGATTTTGTATGTAAGTGTGTGAGATGTGCGACTGTGTGCACCTTTCCCCCCGCGAAAAATGGCAGAAAGATTTGTACGGTGAGATATCGCTTGGGCCCCTCCCTTCCGATGTGTCGGAAGCCGGTGTTGCTCGAAGGTTGCAACGTTACTGCTGCAGCACTGTCTATTTTCCTGATAACATTATGTGACTAATTTCCATTCTCAGCTGTAATGCGGCAATGAACGTCACTCAACTTACCAAAAAAATTCAATGTAATCTTGATGACCCTAGGGAGAGTGGGCACCATGGTCTAGAAATGGTTAGGGCATCAAAATATCTTAATCCGGCACTGGTCGTTTGCGGAGTCGAACGATTTGGGACTCGCATTTAATACTCATTACCATGCCTTCCAGAAAATAATCCAATCATTCGCGAAAGTCTCGCAACGCATTGAGGTTACAAGGGGCACGTGGCCTTCCTCAGGAGTCTGAAGAAGACCATGGTGAGTGGCGCTCTAGCCAGGCAGGCCACTTCGCTTTCGCTCGCGCGCGTATACCTTACTGTATCGTCCGATATACATCTACTAATCTGTCGTTTAAATCTCGTGTAAAATTTTAATAAGGGCGAAAAACACTATTGATTTTGGAATGTAGTTTTATTTAGTCGTACCTAATTGTAAAATATTTTATCTGGACTACAGTCCTCTAGCATATCCATCTGTCAACTTTACTTCAAGTTCCGCCTCCATGGGAGAGGGAGAGAAATTAGGATTAGAAATTAGCCGCTTACTGACACAGACCGAATTCCACGCGGGCGGAGCCGCGGGCACAGCTAGTATGATTTATAATGATTGTATTTACACCCTGCAAAGCAATTATAACATTTATAACATACTAGACTAGATGACCCGGCGAACTTCGTTTCACCTACCTACCCGCATTTATCATTATTTTTTTTGGAAATAGGGATTAATTTTTATATATACTCGTATATAGATAGATGATAATAAGAACCAAAACCATAGTCTACCGGCGTCACAGTCACGTGCATAGCAACAAGCACTTTAACACCGTACAAAGAACATAATTAATTACCATCCACCACCATCTTGTTGCAGTTCATGATATACCTGATGTAAAAACTGTGTACTGTGTATAAATAAATAACCATATCATCCTCCTCCTCCTCGCGTTGTCCCGGCTTTTCATCTTGCCACGGCTCACGAGCCTGAGCGGCTACCGCGAAAACCGAAATTCGCAAATTGCGGGGATCTTTCTCTTTTACTCCAATGAAGGCGTAATTAGAGTGACAGAGAAAATCCCCGCAATTTGCGAACTTCGATTTTCGCGGTTATAGCCCTGGGGTCCGCTTGACAATCAATTCCGAGAATTGGCGTAGGCACTAGTTTTTACGAAAGCGACTGCCTGACCTTCCAAGTCTTTTCTTATTTTATTTATTGGAGAAACAACAGAAGTATGCGACAGGATAATGGGTTACATTGTTGGGTACAGTACATATATTATTGAGATGAACACTTACTTCCTTAAACGCTCGCACTAAAACATACTTAGAAGTCAGAGGGTAAACTAGGCCCTATTGGGTTGGGATTAGTCCGGTTTCCTCACGATATTTTCCTTCACCGAAAAGCGACTGATAAAAATCAAATGATAGATATTTCGTACCTACATACGTTCCGAAAAACTCATCGGTACCAGGGTACGAACTACCAACCTGGGTTTGAACCCGCGATCTCCGGATTGAAAGTCGCGCGCTCTTACCGCTAGCCACCAGCGCTTTTGCTGACACATGCTGAGTGTTATCCTTTTTGGAACCTCTCGCAACACTGTAACTTCAAATTTACCTAGACTTAAGCATTTTTTAATGTTGTTGTGTATGTGTGTTTCCAATAAAAGCATCATTCATTCATTCTTTTTTAACCGACTTCAATTTCATAGAAGGAGGAGGTTCTGTATTCGGTTATGGCTATTTTTTTTTTCACATGTATAAATGAGCATGACCGTAACATGTACGGATTGTATGTACTAGTGTATGTACATACAATCCGAACATTGCCCGAATGGGCTTTGTATCTCAAAGTTAATGCAATTACCTACTTAAGGTCCCGTCCGACAGAGACCTCGATTAAGCCTATCTCGATTTTTCGACAAAAAATTGACTCTGAAAAAATACTGGTATCAAAACAAACCACTTTACTTTATAAGTCGTTATAAATTCCAAAGTGTTCCATTTTCAAAACCCCATTCGAAATAGAAGACGCTAAGCAGCCAGTAAAAGTGTCAGCGGTCGTAAACCTTTCCCGGCAGCGGCAGGGCGCGGCGGTGGCGGTGGCGCGTCGATACGTGCGGAAGCCATCTTAAAATATAAGTGCCCCCGCCTCCCTCGTCCTTAGACATCGCTTTTTCAATCTAACGCGCGCCATCCTTTGGTTCGCTTTTTAAGAAAAATAGATATTTTCAATGTATGAATTTGATTCGTTATTTTGTGTACCGTACAAGTATGGAAATATTTAAGTGGTAAAGAATGTAGTACGACTAGGTATACGACTTTATTTTTTATTGTATTGTATATAGTATTCTATTGTGTGTATTTTGTATTATGGGTTAATTAGCCTGAAATAAACAATTTTTTTTTTTATAACTAATTCGTACCTCTTCCAAGTAGCCAAAAACCTCACGAAATATCACCAAGAGGGAGGAGGGTCAAAAAGTAGCCGTAAACATCTCGCGTGATTTGTGCACAACCCCTAAGATAACCCGAGGTAAGTACCAACGCCAAAGAAGACCTGATGGTTTTTAATTTTGCGTCCACGTTCGCTAGTACCATAGACAAAATTGCAAGTTCATATTATACATAAGAAAAATAAAAGATAAAAATAACGAAAGGCCTTTTTTGGTGCAAGTGCCTTAACATTTACTAACGGTGACTAAACAAAATAATTGTTTAATTTCAATGTCCTTACTGGCCTCACCTTAAATATTCAATCTTAAATCTATTTACATACTTTTACCTAAAGGGAACACAATACAGAAAACACCCTTCATCTCATGTCTGTATAAAACGAATGGCCTTCGTCCCAACCCATTACACTTGCACTCAAAAATGTCTTGCCAACTTTTCGCGCGGCTAAATCAATACAGCATTAACGCACACAGGCGCACCCACACAACCGCGCAAAAACTATTCAAATGAAAATATACGCACACTAGCGCGCTGCAGGTGTGTACTCGCGCCCTCACAGCCTTAGACGTTGGCTTTTTACATGAGTATTAAGCAGCCGAGCAGGGGTTGGCAACATTTGGCGCGTTCTTGGGATTAAAGTTGAATTAGTTAGGTTAATCGATTATTGGCGTGTATTTTGTGGTTAGGTAAAATATGATGCTTGAATACTAAACGTAAAAATGTTAAGTTCTATTATTAAGTAGGTACTGATGAGGCTAAGGAGATGAATCTATTGCTATGATTAGTAAAAAAAAAATATATAACATCTTCACCACTGTGAATGTACCGTAATCTTGCAATTTTGATTTGATTTGAAAGTATAAGTAATACAATATCAGTAAATACACTTTCGGTATTCGTAAATTAAATTATTTCTTGTATTGAATGAATGTCGCAATTAGGTACAGTTTTGTAATTTCGGACATACCTACAAACTTTACAATCATTTTTTATTTTATTTACCATTGTAAAAAAAACAAGTTATTGCGAGTAGACTGTCTTAACAAAAACTGAGATACCCCAAATCGACCTCGTTTTTACCCCAATCTTTACTCGAACCGGTCTTTTTTATACAATCTTGATTCGTGTCTTGTCCGATTATTATCTGGCTTGAAGTGACAGGTTTCTAAGATTTGTTACTTTACAATTTGTGTGGGAATATTTCGGGAAAAGTCCCAACCTGTTCTAGAAAAGGGGTTCGATTATTGAAGGACTAGTTAAGAAATGACGCGATTGTGATAAAAAAGACTCGTTTTCTGGGATTTTTGGCCGTGTGAATTTTTGTAGCTTTGTTGTAAACTAGTTTTAAAATGGACACTGATTTTTCTAAAGCATTTGTTAAGTTTGATTGTTGGACTTCTTGGACATTACCTCTAGTCATCAGTATTGGAACTGAATAAACTTAAATTATTTTGTGATAAATAAAAAACTTTATTAATATATAAAGTAATTTATAAAAAGCATTATTGTTTAATGCATTTATGCATTTATTAGTTTGTACATACTATATATTTTCTTATTTTGGGAAAAATTAGGACTTTGATATCATCTATGTCTCTGATGTCATACAATACCTATTGTATGACATAAATAGAACATTGAGGTAAAATAAAAGGATATAGGTACTTAATTTTACGTAATAAACTAATAAAAAAACTTACCGAAGAATACTTACAAATCCACGACTTTTCATGTCATTATGATCATTTGTAGACAAATGGAATTAAAGTAAAATTAATTATTTACACAATTTATTATAATAAGGATTTTAATTTCAAATCCTTTAAAGTATTCCCTTTAATAGTTCATTTTATTTATAGATATGACTACTCTTTCTTATCGAAATAAATAAAAACTGGTTATGCCACTTGCAAGTTGTAACTGTAACCAAGTGAGGGATGCTCCCTTTTCTTAAAGTTTTTCGAAACCTGCTCGTAAGAACCAAAGCAGGTGAATTTGGTGCGCCCCATTCCATTGTACTTTTTTCTCACGAATAACATGTTTTTATATTGCTTTTTAACGTTGTCGGCTTTTTTAACTTGGCTGGATAATCATTTGTATCGTGTCCGCGGTGGTGTTACGATCGAAGGATATTTTAATTTATGTACTTTTGGTGATAATCGTTTAGTGTTATAATACTTAGGTATAATATCGGGTGGAACAGAACGAAGAACTTTTACGCAAACTGGGAATTGTTCAGGTTAATACGTACTTTATTTTTCACTTTCTAACCGTTTTTGAGATACAGTTTGTTAAAAATCTGTATGTTTCAACCCTAGCAAGAAGATCCTTTTGAAAGACATGTCATGTGTCAATTTAAAATGTAAATAACTTTGTAGGGTTGTCACTATATAACAATATTTAATTTTAATGATTTTGTTTTACTTTTAAATCCAGGTTTACGACTATAATAACTCAATTGTAGATCACTTAGATGAACTATCCTTTCAGCTCAGTCTCTAGAATGTTCCAGCCGGTATAATTATGGTGTTACGAAAGATAAGTTTTTTTTTTTCAAAGTAAGTTGTTAGTGTGAGTGTTACTAATCTACATCATTACATTGCAATAAGTAAAAGCGTGTCTTAACTAAGCAAGAGTCTTATGTTATTTTTTATCACGCTTTACAAACGCTTAACTTACAGTGTAAACTTGCCATATGGTAAATAAATAAAGTGCTAAGTATCTTTCTTTGTTAAGTGTAAAAATTTAAAAATAATATTAAGCAATTTAGACAGTATTTTGTACAGTATAAAACATCTTCAAATTTATTATTAGTACTAAGTAGAAGTGCTCAGACAATAAACTATTTTTATATTAAATACGCTATACATTTCGATTGTTATTTTATTATAATATATATACAGTGGTACTACTAAACGAAATTAATAACTAGCTTAAATCTAAAATAGGCCCTTGAGGCATTGTACCAAGGATGCTGGCGGCATTTCCTCTGTATTTTATTATTAATTTTATTCTTGTGTAGCAAACGTCGATACCATACGGTAGGTACGGTACACAATGCCATAAATACCTTTTCGCCACAACAACAATAACCTGACGCGACTTGAATAGCCAATAAGAAAACCCATAACAACACCGGCTTAGCTAAAAAGTTAAAATTCATACGCACGCACGAAAACATCGCTATACCCTAATTAGACATTTAATTATAAATCCGCTATGAATTCTTAACCGACTAGACATATTAAAATTTCACTTCCCCCAAACCGCGCCTATAGTATCACGCGGCCCCATCGCCGCTGTCTTTCTAAGGGGACCGCATAAAATAGTTATAGAGGGTAGGGGGGCTACTTAACCGTTTTTAGGAGACACCCCGCCCGACGCAGAAATTCCCCGCTACTTCAACCCCACTTCCTGCTCCCGCCCCCCTGCCCCCGGCGTCCTATAACTATTTCTATATTTTTAAACTTCTTACCGAGGGTCGGCGATACCTGCTTTTATAGTTCCGAATTTAAATACGGCACGTTCATTGGTTGTTTTTATAGTTGTGTGCGTTCGGATTCGGGTCGCGCATTTTAGTTTTAATTTTGGGGATTTCTGGGAAACGGGGTAATGTTTTCCCTTCGCGTGCGGCTTGCATGCGGAATGTAACGGTATTAATTTTTATTACGTAGTTGGAAATTTTTAGTCCGCAGTTTTAGTTGGACGCTGTAAAATGTATTCCCGGCCGGGAATGAGATTATGAATGTGTTTTACGAGGGCAGAAGTTGTCCAATGATAACGATGTTGCCAAAAATCGCTTGGCTTAATTTTGCGCGAACCTTACTCAGAATAGCGTAGAAATTAGACAACAGCGAACTTACGTAGGTATAATACTATCTTTTACAACACTGCACGCAAAAGTTTCTGACATTCTTATGGCTCTATAAATAAAATAATCTAAGTTGTACCTGTATAAGGTCTAACATCAAATATATGTAATGTAGAGGGCAACAATGAATCCTGTTCCCAGACTTGAATCGATCATCCACTGACAAGATTCCATCTGGCCTTGAGATAGTGTCGCCACGTAGCTTACCTACATAATGGCAATAATATATTATGCGTACTTACGCTTTGTATTGTCAAATAAAATGTTAGTACCGGTCATGTCAACAACTAATTTCAGAATATTGTTTAGGTATTGGAATGCTACGCAATCCTAAGTCCTTTTATTGATGTAAATGTTCAATTGTATTCAAAATATTTTTTTGCATCTTTTACAATCTTTTTTGGCATTTGTAAAGAGAAATCGTTTATATGTAATTGTACAATCTATTCTTCTTGTTTAAGTAAATAGGTGATATTCTCTTGTGAAACGTAAACGTCTATTGTGAAAGACTCTCCTTTCGTTATATCAAAAATGCCTGCTCGTAACATACTCCATACTCCGCCACGTACCTAGGTATACGCATAGAATATCACTATTTCAATCCCAATTCGCGGCGTGATCTGAATGTAAGTAAGTACAGTCATCCTCGAGGGAAGGGACGCATATTCTAATGTATCCGCGATATTTCGATTCGTGACTTCTCTTTCAAGGCAGGTAGGTTCTACCCTTCCACTTAACTAAAGCGGGCTTTGAGCTTATGAGCCACGATGGTAGCTCAGTTTACGATTTAAGTATTTAATTTTTACTTTTAAAGCTATATTCTACCTCTAAATATTAATAGTTATGGGTCCAGTAAATGAATAAGCGTGATTTGAAATGGCACCAATGGTTGACGGGGGCGGACGCAGATACCTAACCTAACTTGTACCTAGAATAGATAATTCAAATTATAAATCAGACCAAAAGTTTGACGCAACACAAGTCATTTGTTGTAACAAAATCTACTTATTTTTTAGTTAATAATAAAGTGGTTAGTAGGTACTAAAATAAAATATTATTTCTTTATTTTAGTATACGTATACTAATACTATCTTTGTTGTGATTTAAAAAATATACCAATTCACTAGCAAGGTGTACTCGGGTAATTCCGAATGTCGAAAACTGTCGGAAAATTCCGAAAAGAGACTTTTATTATGATGGAATTAAGGGTGATTTTCATCTGAATTTCGGAATTATCCGACATTCGGTATTACCCGAATACACCTCACACGTATATGTTTGGTAAAAAAAAAATAATCAAAATCAGAGCTAATGATGACTTGATGAACAACAGCATTTATTACCTAATTGTTGTAATATACTTCTTTATAAACTTACTTTAGTATAAAAAAACATAATTATACGCGATTAGGTAAGTCCCGTTTGATAATGATAAAAAATCGTAAAATTACCTAATTATAATTATATATCGTATAACCTAAATATATTAATCAGAGCTGATAGATGGAGTGAGTAGGGTTGCCAACCGTACTATATTATATAGTATTGTACTATATTTTGGCTCTCTGTACTATATACTTTTGGAAAAATACTATATAATTTATAGTACGCTAAAATACTATATTTCCGATTAAACGTATATTACACTCATGTTTAGTATTTTATCTAAAAGTACTATATTTTTTTGAAGTGTACTATATTTTTGATGCCGTTTCTGGAAAATACTATATTCCACCAAAAAAAGTTGGCAACCCTAGGAGTGAGAGAGTATTGCACTGGCACCCTCGCGAGGTAACAAGACCAAGACGCCGCCCAAAACGAAGATGGTTAGATGATATAGCGAAGACAGCTGGAAACAACATGGACTCGACCAGCAAAAGACAGAGATCAGTGGAAGGGCTCGGAGGAGGCATTTGCCCAAAAATGGGTACCTCACCTTTAATATGTATGATGTGTAAAACCAAACCAAATGTGTAATATTTAGTGAGAATAAAAGGCTTTATTATTATTAAATATATTAATATAAATCGGATCGAGCACAACCATTTTAACTACTTAAAGGGGCCCACTGATTAACAGTCCACCGGACGGTATCGTCCTGTCAGTTGTTCGGAACTGTCAAAATTTTATTCTAACTGACAGGCCGATATCGTCCGGCGGACTGTTAATTAGTGGGCCCCTTAAGGTAAGGTTAGTCTTACCCCAGTAAGACTATCACCGGGGTAAGACTATCACTTGTATGGAATCCTCATACTGTTTGTCTTGCCTCGAGCGAAATAAACTATCTTAGTATTATCCCACCTTACCTAATTAAGTCGTTTTCATTATGCCACCCAATGAAATAGTGTATGATTAGGGTTTGCAATCCGGATCCGAAATGTATGAAATTATCCGGATCTGGATCCGGATCCGCGGATCTTCCCATACATTTCGGATCCGTCGTGCAAACCCTATGTATGATCCATATCCATAGTAAACGGATTGTTGATAACTGTATTATCTGTCCTCAGGCTTACTTTTGCAGAAGAAAACGGGATATTCAAATTTATTATTGTTCGCAATATTTATTGAGTTTTTTATATTACTCTGGCAAATTAACTTCATTCTTTGCCGCGTTTTTCTATTGGTTTCCAGACTATAGACTGATCATGATACATATCTGTAGTCAGGGGTACGCAACCTTTTTTTTATCACCAAAAGAAAATAGTCCCACGGCTCCCATACAGTTTAGTTAATGGGTATAAAAAAAACACCGTTAATTCTTTGTCAGTTAGGTACGCACCTATACCACGCCCTTGCCAAGTTGCCATCTCGTTATATGCTTCAATGCCAAACTTTATACTTACATTATAATGTTACTTATTTAATAATATTATATTTCTAAAGCAAGTGCTCGGTAAATAGTTAATATGAAGTCGAAAACTGCCGCAGTAAGTATATAGGTGAGGAGACTACATAATAAGTGCGCACAGCCGCGAGAAACGAGCCACACGCCCCCGGTGCAGAAGGTCGCTACTGAAAATTATTAAGACGGTTAAATGTAATAATTCCTGGGTAAATTTGACAACGTTTTAACTTTAACCGCGCCTTTTTGTACCTATAACGTTTTAAATTATTTGAAATTACATATGAAGATACTACATTTTGTTGTGGCATGATATATTTACACCACACTGCGGTCCTTCGGCCTCTAACGCTACAATTACCATGAGTGAAAAAAAATAATGAGGAAACTAATTCATTATTAAGAGTGTACCATATCTCAAGCATTACCTCTTGTACGAGTTTTTAGAAACCGATGTTTTTGCAAATATAATATACTTATACTATTTAAATTTAATTAAGTACCTATTAAGTATAGTATAGTGAGACTCCACAGTCAAACAAAATGTAGTTTTGTGGAGCATTTTCCATTGTCCTTAACAAAAAAAGTTGTAACGTTTGTGTAATAAATACCTAAATAAATAAATAAAATAAAAAACGTACAACGTCCAGCCTAAATCGTTGGAGGAAAGATCTTGAAATTTGAAACATACAGGGTGATTGGAAATTTGCCGTATTCCTTGAAAGGGTTTATTCTATGGGTCATTTGCAATGATTTAAGTCCAGTCAACCAGGGGTCAAAACCCATTGGTTTTCAAGTTATTTCAGTTTTTAGTTTTTTGTTTAAAAAATCTGCCTTTCGACTAAAAAGTGGTAATTATGAAAAAACTACTCAAGAAAAAAGGATTTGGAGTCACAATTTTTTTGTAATTTTCCCAAGACTTTATAACATTTTAAGGCATTACTTAAAAAAAAGTATGACACTTTGCGTACAAAATACAGAAATGAGTTCCTCAGTTCCTCAGCTTTCCAAAAAAGTACGAATGTCGACATTTTCTTTTACACGTTTTGAAATAATAATAATAATAGCAGAGCAGGCGGAAGACTTGACCTAGCGTACGTGACTATTAATCGGTTTGTTTGTGTCACTTTATTATCTCCATGGGCTTTATTTGTCCCTTAATCGGTTTGTTTATGTCATTTTAGCATCTTCTTGGGCTTTATTTGTCTTCGTTACCTTATCTTATCTTATTTTCTTGGGGTAGGGGTCACATCCTTGCCTTCGGTGACACAAACTAACTAATTAAGGGTCATTACGGTATTAAGTTTCTACGTAAGCATTTTTTGTCTTCGGTACCTTATCTTATGTTATTTTCAAGGAGTGGGGGTTTCAAATCCTTTTTTTTGGAAAATTTTCGAAAGTTTTGGCATTTTTTTTTATTTCACGTAATCAGTAGTTTATTCGCTATTAGATGAATGTTTTTTTTAATTCCAAATTTGAGTAGTTTTTTCACAATTACCACTTTTTAGTCGAAAGGCAGGTTTTTTAAACAAAAAACTAAAAACTCGAATAACTTGAAAACCAATGAGTTTTGACCCCTGGTTGACTGGACTTAAATCATTGCAAATGATTCATAGAATAACCCCTTTCAAGGAATACGGCGAATTTCCAATCACCCTGTATACATTCTTTAAATGTTGCAGAGCCCTGCTGTGAAAGGTGAGGGTTAAAAATTTTACGACTTTTACGCAGATGATGATGAATAGTTAAGTATTTACAATACAATACAAATATTCTTTGTTGCTCACCAATGACATCTGAAAGAGTAAATACAAATTAAGCTTAAAAGTACAACTATGGTAGACAAAAGGCGGTCTTATCACTAAAGAGACTACGATTTCAACCACTTGCTACATGGCTTAAAACCGCGGTTTTTCTACCAAGGTCATCTTGCAGAAACTGTGGTTGTCTGCCGTCTGGCACATGCTTTAAGCTAAACGCTACTAAGTATGTAGTGAAGTAAAACAAAACGCCAAACCACTTCCGGCCTTATCCACCTGGCGCGTATCTGCGTCTTGATACAGCATATAAGTCGATCGCGGGGTGGTTTTTACATTCACCCCGAGGAACCCCCCCCCTCCCCTCCTCCACAACCCCACTCCCCAACCCTATTCAACCTAACTCCAACCTTACCCAAAACATAATAAGGTTCAAATTATAATGACAAAATAGATTAATGAAAATTTAAGCAAATTGAATCTTAAATGTAGTTAGTTAAAGTTGATTTTCGAATGTGTAAAAGTATTTTAGTATAGGAGGGTAGTCTTAATATTAATATCGTCTTGGGGAGCTTACATGATGAAGTTTTATGTTGTATGTTGCGTGTATGTTGGATTATGATCGGCTTTACGATTGCGGCTTTTATGTTTATGTTGTGGCGCTGCGTATGTGGGATTATGTTGGGAGGAAATGGTGGAATTTTGATGTGGTACTTAACTACCTATATTTCAATGTAAATCAATAAGTAAGTACCTAAATGTAACGCTACAAATGGCCGCAGCCAGCAGCAGCAGCCGACGTGTCGCTGACAACAGACAACACACTACTTTCTAGGTATAAACACATATTTCTATATTATCAAATATTATGAAATAACATTCGTAGGTAGCGATTAATACGGTAATTCATACCAAGTTATTAAGGTAATTCCCACGCCGCTGTCTTAATGGCCAATTCTGATTTATCCATTTGTTAAGGTTTTAACCTGGTTTGGATACGGTCTTGACGATCCCTCACGCTAATTTCTGTGCGCGAAATGCGAAATGCGGTCGTATAAATACCAATAACAAATTATTAAAGCACTTTGTAAATAATGTACATAATGTTTGTTCGTATTTCTCTGATGTAAGTGAATTATAATTCTTTTGGAGAAATAAATTGTTAAACCATAAACCATTAAATCAGTATCAGGCTCCCATATGAAACCGTAACTAAAATAAAACTTGCCGAGGCCCAATAAACCCTCGCTTATGTCGGTATCTTTTTGTAAATTCGCGTATAAGTTTACGCAGAGGGCGCTGCAATCGCCATCGCTTAAAAAACATATCTTACAAGTCCGATGAATCACAAACCACAGAGTATTCTACCTTTTTTGGGTTCCTCACTGTTATAACTATTATAATCAGTGGGTACGCCGAAACGCGGATTGAATAAAACTTGCCGAGAGCCGAAGTCTCGCGCGGTTATCTCGGTATCTTTGTGTAAGTTCTCGTAAGTTCGGTTCGAGTATGAGTTTAAATTAAACATGGCTGATTAGATCCGTTAGCTTTAGCTTTAACTTCGACTTAAACTTAAGTAAGAGATAAACTTGGGAGGGAAAATTAATTAACTCGCACTCCGTTTGTGGAATGACATATTTATTTTATAGTTGTATACTCGTAAATAGGTTGTAAGTAGATGTTCTTAATTTTTTATTAAGTTACATAATTATAAACAATATACCCGTGAATGGGTTCCAGCAGGCATTCTACATGACATCAAACTTGTTTTAAAGGGCCTCTGCGCTATTGGCTTTGGCCCCACGCACGCCTCCCAAAGGTCCGGGACCCCATGGTCCCGAGATATGGTAAGACAAACAATATAGATGAAATTAATAAACAACACGGATGACGGGCTACGACAGATATCTTTATTCTTTATAAACTTGAGAACATTCAATATAGATACATAGACACATAGAGGTCTAATATAATATCTAATATACCTTTTTGTTATCATTCCAACACTCCCACTTAACAAAAAACAAACTAACTTACATAAAACTTCTATTTCTCGAACTTGGGAATGTTAATTAATACATACTAATACTTAACACGTAGACAAACCCAACAGTTTTATAAATTTATAATGTTTATTGGCCACTAAGCCTTTTGTCAGAATATCTGCGGGCATATCTTGTGTTGGCAGATATTGTAACTTAATATTACTTTTGACAACGTTTTCTCTTAGGAAATGGTACCGCACATCAATGTGTTTGGACCTTTTGTGGAATATGGGATTGGCTGCAAGCTTCTGAGCAGACTGGTTATCATTGAAGACAACTATAGCATAATCATCATGAGTTATCTCATATTGCAAACGTTTAAGATAAAGAGCTTCTTTGCAGCAATCAGCTAACCCCATATATTCAGCTTCGGTGCTGGATAAGGCAACTGTACTTTGCTTTCGAGTTTCCCATGAAATGGTACATCCTGAAAGCTCATAATAATATCCAGTATATGACTTACGATCTAAGGTATTGCTGGCCCAATCAGCATCTACGTAGGCTTGCAGATGTACATTGCCATCCTTCGAATATCTTAAACGCAAGTCTTTGGTTAGTTTTAAATACCTAAGAACACGTTTTGCATAAGCCCAATGTTCTTCTGTGTAACATGTATTGAACTGGCTTAAATAATTTATTGAAAATACAATGTCCGGCCTTGTAAGAACAGCTAAATACATCATACTACCTATCAGTTGCTGATAAGGCAACGTCTTGTCGCAAACTTCACCTTTACTTGCATTTAGTTTGGGCTCAATAGGAGTCGCTGCTGTCTTACACTCGGCTACATTAAATTTATCGAGTATCTGCTCTATATAACTTTCTTGATCAACGGTAATAATTCCATTATCCTGATCATGGTTAACTCGCATGCCTAAACACTGCTTAATACATCCTAAATCCTTAATTTTGAAATTTGTTGCCAATTCTTTTTTCAAACTGTTCATTTCATTTTGACTATCTGAAAAAATGAAAAAATCGTCTACGTACAACAATATCACGGTTTTAGAATGTTCATTAATTTTGGTGAACATGCACGGTTCCAACAAAGACTTTTTGTAACCAATTGACTGTAGTGAATTATCAACCCTTTCATACCAAGCTCTGGATGATTGTTTTAATCCGTAAATAGCTTTGGTTAATTTTAAAACCTTACTGTCATCGTCACACTGTAAACCTACAGGTTTTTGCATATATATTTTCTCAGATAAATAGCCATTAAGAAATGCAGTTGTCACATCTAAGTGGCATGTACTTAGATCTAATTTGACAGCTAACGCAAACATTAGTCTTAAAGTCGAATGGCGCAAAACAGGAGAGAAGGTTTCCTCGAAGTCAATGCCTGGCCTTTGGGTGAAGCCCTTAGCCACTAGTCTGGCTCTATACCGAATGCTGTTATCTGGGTTCAGTTTCTTTTTAAACACACACTTACATTTTACTATAGCACCATCATCTGGAGCGTTTACTAACTCCCAAGCATTGTTATCGTCGAAAGCCTTCAGTTCCTCTGCCATAGCTCGCTTCCACTGCAAACTCTCAGGTCCATAAAGTGCATCATTCAAGCTTACCTCACTACTCGGATCATTGTCGCTTACACTTTCACCAGTAGCGCACCAGCCGTATCTGGCAGGCGCCCTGCGCACGCGCGTAGATGACGTAGCTTCACTGACCGTTGGCTGCGCTGCTTTAACAACCTTCTCGTCTTCGACTGCTGCCCCAGCCCTTTCTGGCGCTGTCGTAGACACAATCTGAATGTCAGCTTCTTTGTCATTTTCAGGTTCTGGCTCTGTGCTTTTCGTGGCTTCTGGCATCGCTCCCACTGCTTTTGGATTCTCTTCGAACTCTACATCTTTTCTGAATACGGAGTCTAGTGAGTTATCATCAATGTTAATCTGAACCTCGCCTCTCAGTCCTTCTTCAATCACAACAATGTCTCTACTCGTTGTTATCTGATTTGTCTGTGGATCGTAGACTCGATATCCTTTTACATTGTCTGGGTAGCCCACCAAGATGCACTGGGTAGCCTTTTTGTCAAACTTAAGCCTCTTCTCCTTTGGCACGTGTACCATGACTTTGCTCCCAAATATCCGCAGACGGCTAACATCAGGTTTCTTACCAGTCCATAGCTCATAAGGGGTCTTGTCATCTGTACCCGACACAACTGACCTGTTCCGCAGATAAACAGCTGTGTTCACAGCTTCTGCCCAATATGCTTTGGATAGATCCGCGTCGTACAGCATACACTTGGCTTTTTCGACAATTGTACGATTCATGCGCTCGCAAAGTCCATTCTGATTTGGACTGTATGGATTCGTTTTGTGGTGGATGATTCCTCCGTTTTTCAGATACTGTTCAAACTCCTTCCCACAAAATTCCATCCCCTTATCTGTCCTAAAAATACGAATCTTTCTGCCAGTCTGGTTCTCTACCATGGCTTTAAACTCTTTAAATGACTTAAATGCTTCATCCTTAGTCTTCAGGAAATAGACATGGACCATCCTGCTAAAGTCATCAACTAATAACATGAAGTACTTCGAACCTCCAATGGATTTTACTTCAACTGGGCCGCATAGGTCTCCGTGAATCATGTCAAGCAAGCCGCTACATCTGTTCCCAACATGGTTGAACGGCAGCCTCATCTGCTTTCCTTCACAGCAAACTATGCAATTCTCTTTACATATCTGGGACTTATCTGTGTATGACATACCTGTGACCGCTCCATCACGCATCTTGTTGAGGTCGCTTCTGTTCAGGTGTCCAAAACGCCTATGCCACACAGCCCCTGTTGTCGACAACAAACAGTGAGAATAATTCACATTCAATTTGTATACTCCGTCGACAAGGTCGGCAACTGCCACTATTTCATCCGCTTGATTGTGAATGTAGCATTTTTTTATTTTTAGCAAAACATACTGTATTTCCCTTGCTGACCAATTCGCTCACTGAAATCAAGTTCGTAACAAGACCTGGTACGCACAAAACACCCTTGACTGGAATGGTATATTCTGTATTTTCAACCAATGTTGTAATCTGGATGTCTCCACAACATTTCACGGGCATCTTTGTTTCATTTGCGACCACAATTTCTTTAACCTCATGCTGATCCGAACTGTCAATCAACCAATTTTCGTTTGGTGAAAGGTGAAAACTTGCGCCGCTGTCAACATACCAATCTGAACTACTGAATTTACCATTGAGGAATATTGCACTAAACGCATTCGATTGTTTCTTCTTCGTCATGTTACTTTCGCATTGGTTTTTGTAATGACCAGTCTGTTTACATCTGTAACAAGTTACATGCGACTTTGATGTTGACGGTTCTGATGTATGCGTTGTAGTTGATTTGGGCTTTCTGTTATGCCAGCCTTTTGATGCAAATGCGCTCTGCGAACGATTGACTTCCTGTCCACCTTCAATATCAATTAGCTTCGTTTTTATACTATCTGCGGTTATATCAATGCCGGAATGCTCGATTGCCATGATCATAGGAGCAAACTTTTCTGGCAAACCCGCTAGTAATAGGGAACCAACCCATTCGTCACTGATCGTGAAGCCTGTGCTATTCAATCTTTGACTAGCTACTACGATCTTAGTAACATACTGTGACATGGAATCGCAGTCCTCTAAACGAATTGAGATGAGCTGACGGAGAAGACCAATTTTCCGGGAGAAGCCGGTGTCATCGAACATTTTTTTGAGTTTTGACCATAATTTACTAGCACTTTTTTCTGCTTTTATATGAACGTATAAGCTTGGATCAATGGTCAAAATTATTTTCGCTTTCGCCTTCGCGTCATTGGCATCACCTTCTTTTGTCACACATTCTGACATGCCTTCCAATATAAGAAAATTTTCAACGGCAAACGTCCAATCATCATAATTTTCCCTACCTTTCAGCTTTGGTATAGTGGATATTACACTCGTTGACATTTTTGCTACACACAATCACAAATTTTGTAAATTAAATTAAATTGCCCATAACCAGATGAAATTAATAAACAACACGGATGACGGGCTACGACAGATATCTTTATTCTTTATAAACTTGAGAACATTCAATATAGATACATAGACACATAGAGGTCTAATATAATATCTAATATACCTTTTTGTTATCATTCCAACAAATATAAAAAAAGAATTGCGAACCGAACCATCTGACGAAACATTTGAACGCCAATTGAGACTCTTTTTATTGGATAATCCATTATATTCTGTAAATGAATATATGGAAATGACATGTAATACAACAAACCTTCGAGCAACACGGAAGGGAGGCGGCATTCGCACTATTTCCCCTCTGCCGAGGTACAAGATTAGCGCGTCAATCTAATCTAGCGCGGGTACTAAAACTAGTTGCACTTGGATTTTTCACTAGACCGAGTCCAGACGCGCGCGTGAACACTGCAGCACAAAAATGCCTGTTTGCTCGGTTTGTTGTTATAAAAAGAGGTCGGGGACATCAAATTTTCAAAAAGAAAGTGTTACATTTCACATGTAATATTTTTTTTACATATCATACGTTTAATTACATTCAAACACAATTATTATATTTTAGTCTCATGTAATTGTTGGATTTATCGATTTTGCTCGCTCAGTACAAATTGCGGATCGGTCGAGCGACAAATCCGACTTGTCATCTCTCAGAATACAATAACATACGTCAACGAAAATGTGTTAGTGTGCGTGTTGTGACACTTGTCACTCGTCAGTACACAAAAAGAGATCGAGGTTTGCAAGATTTGTCTTTGACGTGTGTCATTTTCTATGTATTTGTGTCGTCATTACAGATTGGATTTTGTATGTAAGTGTGTGAGAAGTGCGACTGTGTGCACCTTTCCCCCCGCGAAAAATGGCAGAAAGATTTGTACGGTGAGATATCGCTTGGGCCCCTCCCTTCCGATGTGTCGGAAGCCGGCGTTGCTCGAAGCAACAAACTGAATGTAATTATTTTTTCTATTGACCTGTATTTCATTTTTATTTTTATTTGACGATCATTATGAGATATCCATGCTTCTGTATTGACATTGTTTTTACATTTTGTATTATTTGACATTGTTAAAAAAATAGTTAATTAATTGATTGCTTATAATATAATGGTTTTTAAATTGTGTACTTATTGCTTGACATTTGTATAATTATAATCAATTGTTATTTTCCTACTTGAGGATCATAATATAAATTCGTATAGATTACTTAGTGTAAACTAATTTATATTGTAATTTCATATTATGAAATAAATAAATCTAAATCTAATCTATAGTAATTTATGTGATTGCTACATAATGCTTAATTATACTTACATATATAGTTACATACACTGCCTTATCTACACACATATTATAACCTCGCTTTGATGTGTTCAGGAACCGCATGTTACCACCGCGATTACAGCATTTGATCACACACTCAATAAAACTGCAATTCATCTCAACTAATACTAGAAATGAGGTCTTTCAAATTTCTTAGTTATTACGCAATACCTACATATTAACATTTTCACAGATAAGAAATTTGTAGTAGGTACCTATCATATTTGAAGGCTAACAAATACGAATAAGTCTGATCTTTGAATATATAAAATGTGTGTGTTATGTTATGATATATTTATGTCATTTACTTAAATATTTTAAAACTGGATATAAAACGTTATATAGGTACCTAATGTTATTTTACCTGTCTCAATATTTTTTTTCTCGAACCTTCAAATCCTTAGAACAATCCCGAAAACTCATTTACAAATAATCTCGACAGTTATTAAGCACCACCATCCATAATTAATATATATTGAAACCGAGATTAGTCACACAAGCGTACGTATATGTATTATTATGTATAAGCACGTATAAGTTGAATAAGTACCTACCGCTATTATGTAGGTATATGTAGGTATGTAGCTCGGAGTATAAGTATGTGCGCTATGTGTAGCAATCGGGGCCCGAGAAGGGATGTCGGCTCTGATCGTAATCAATTTAATTGGAAATTTCCTTTGATTAAACGCAAAGACGTTGTTAGAAGTTGACCTAATAAAATATGTAGCGTCGGCAGAGAAGGCGGAAATGGATTGGGCTAATTTGTTTAGTCTAGTGCCAAGCAAGTATGAAAAACCTTATGATAGTTACAATTTCACAGAACTAAACAATTTGAACTAGGAACTTTGTTAATTTGTCAGTCATCACTGGTTACTTTCATATACTACTTCAGCGAAAAACAGCCATATTCAATAGCTGTAGGGTGATATTAGTACCTAAAGAGTTCGACATGAATAGAAGAAGACGTGCAAAGTGTATAAAAAATCTTGCCTCGAATTTGACAGCTAAAGTAGACGTCGCTGTACGACCCCTACAATACAAAATACAAGTAAGTATGTACTTAGGTACTCTTTATTTCTTTATTGTACACCTCCATAGAAGAAAATAATACAGAAAGAAGAAAACAGCAACACAAATAGAGGTAAACAGCAGGCGGTTTTATCGCTAAAAAGCGTTAGTTTATACCTGTCATTACCACTTCTGCCTACCTTTTTATACGACTTTTCATAATTGATGAAAAACTCAATAATTTCCCAATTGCGCGAATCTGCGGACGCTCCCCAAGTCGTATATCTTAAAATTTCCACCCAGTGAATCTTGCGGCGCGGCGCGGGCCGATGTAGCAATAAAATTTATGTTCCGAACCGCTCCCGATCCCGAGCCGCTCCCGTCCCGCTCCCGTGCCGCGCCCGTGCCGCTACCGTCCAGTGCGTTTCGTGACTTCGCGTTCATATTGAATTACCTATCTTTGTAAAGTATTTAGTGATTCAAACAGGTATAACGCTATATATTTTCATTATGTTTTATTACATTTCAGCTAGACGTCGACGAATAAGAATAAGAAGACGTCTGTTAAGGTAAAATTAGTGAAATTATACCGCGTTCTAATCATGGGCACAAAACATGAGGGTTTAAAATGTTAGTTTAGGTATGTATGTATGTATATCTGTGCACGTCTTCATAAGTAGTTTGGCATAGTATGTACTGGAATTCCGGCAATTTATACCGCACTTGCCACTTTATGGACCGCTTTTTTTGTTATTATTCAGTGCGTTTTTTTAGAAATGCTTTTTAATAATCCGCTACACTTACTAATAATTACTAGTATCATAATTTCCAAAAAAAGAATTAGATTCATAAATAGTTGACCTACTTGTAAATAATTCATATTTTCCACATGCATAATAGAATAATAGGATGAGGCTAACGCCTCATTCTGCTTTTTTTAAAAACCTTACATAACAAATTCAGCGTTACAATTGTTTTCCTCTCCAACATATGAATGCTAATCCACAATAAAAACATGTAAATGTGTCCGGATGTATCACCGGCTGCGGGGGGTTGAATGTTAACACTCCCCGTAGGACCCAAAAAAAGGAAAAAATGAGCGGTCAAATGGGAGACGGGTTTTATGTTAGGAGTTCTTGTTATGGCCTTTATACCACCAAATCATTACCCATCAGGGATTCCGTGTTCCGGACATTTGGGAGGCGTGCGTGAAGCAGAAACCAACACGTGGAGGCCCCTTTGACACTTTAATAAGATGTAAGGGAGTACACCGAGTGGATGCTGCCGTTGCCCGTGTCATCGATACATTTTATTTATTTTTTCAGACATTGTGAACCTTTAAATCTTTATCTTTTTTACTTGTACAGACATACAGTATAGGTATAAAAGATAAATCATGTTACGTAAAGCCAGTTTAGAAGCAAACGTCAGACAGGTAGGTATATTGTTCATAGATTGTTTGCAACACTGTTATATTCATATCACAGTATTTCGGGGTAAAAGCGTTGACTATCGTTATTTAGGTAATGCCTATGACAACTGTGAGTTCAAGGTTTATTAATCATGATTATAATTATATGGACATTGTCTGTCTACTACATTTACTGGTCTCTGGTTGGACCTGGACAGCGTACAGAGGCAATTTCTTATCATCATAAAAAGTCTAATCAGAATATTTCTGATAAGTATACTTATTTTAAAGATGAAGGCTAGTTTGAATTATTTTGTGATGATATCTCATGAACTATGTGCCTAGGTGCTAAAAACGGGAAATAAGGGTAAATTAAATAACCTGTTTTATTATATTCTGTATTTAACTCTTTATACATTTACTACTAGGTTATCTTTCAGTAGGTACGTTCCTACATTCGAAACGCTGGAATGATGATAGAACGATACCTTCAGCGGTGACAACATTTTTTACGTCAAAACACTCCCTTACAACCATAAACACAAAAAACCTCCCCTAAAATGTACCAACATGAAGATAAAGTCCGAAAAAGCTCGCAGTCACTTAAGCAAATTGCAACAAACAATGAACAGGAGAACACCGGTAACTTCATTAGTATGCGCCCCTTTTACATTTTTCCGGAATATAAATGGCATTTTAAGTGGCATTTTTTCCGGAATGTTAACAGATTTTTCCCCGAGTGATTAATTTGCTGGACGGCGGCGGCGGCGGCGGCTGGTCACGGCTAGGACGGGGGACGTGGATTTTAACATCTTGTCTGTGTATGATGAGGATTCTGACCGAATTTTTAGTCGTAATTTAGCATTTTTTCTGCTCTTTACAGCATAACCGAGGTTAAAACTCACGATATTTAACCACCACACACATATGAAAGGTTAACATATGCTGTAAAGGTCTTCGTCCGATAACATTTGGAACTGATTTCAATATATGTATTAATTTTAACAGTTTTATTTATTACACTAATTGGGATTTTATTTAGAAGCAAGAGAAGTTATATAATTTTTACATATATGCTGTAAATGTTATCTTCGTCCCATTGTGTACTTAATATGTCATTGAAAGAATTTTAACTGGTTTTTAGATCGTTTGTCAACAAAACAATACTCATGTGTAAATTGTTTGATTAGGTATGAAATAAAAAATACCTATTAAGTTTTTGCAATAAATGTAAGTACATAAGTAAAATAAAATAAAAAAATAAGTTTCAAATTATTATTGCAGTTTGACAATTTGTTTTATAATAAAATTAAAGACGTTCTTAACTCTCAACTACTTATCAAAAATCTGAAGTGATAGATATTCTTCTGCCATTATATAGTTACATAATTTTATCTTCTACTGATTAATTAAAGTCTGTATTATAAGTACTAAGCTTTATATTATATACTTCTGTAAATGCGAGGAAATACATTTTTGGCTTTATAACCTTCCTAAAGTTTATTTCCGTCCTTAAATTTTGCTTTGACAATTTTAAAGTTTTTCAAAATTGTAATAAAATTAAAAAGTATCTTTCGGAAGTTGCACTGATGGAATGCTCCAAAAAAGGGTCTGCCAAAAGCAAAAGCACCGTATACAACGTGTTGATGTTGGTCAGCGGGCTTGTTCACACGTTTTTTCTTGTTTTTAAAGGTTTTTCCGGCGAGAGGGCAATCTGTCAGCAATTAGCCGGCCACTAGAGAACAGCTCCGGGCAGTGTGTACACGGGCTTAATGGTGCGAACTTAACCTGTTGACATCATGCATGTGGTGGTCATTAATGTATGTAGGGTAAACATGTTCATAAAAACAAAATGAAAATTCCATCTGTGATCAAGGGGCCTATCCAATACTACAATCGAACATGAGACAAACGCCAAACGAATGGAACAAAATGTATCGAGATGACAGATACTACGAGAACTCTCGTGACTATTTACATACAATATCTGGAAGACCGAGCTTTGCTCGGATAACATATAAAAACTCAAAAATGCGCGTTTTCCCAGAGATAAGACCTAGCTAGATCGATTTATCGCCCCCGAAAACACCCATAGAGCAAATTTCATCTAAATCATTAGAGCCGTTTCCGAGATCCACGAAATATATAAATATAGATATAAATAAATATACAAGAATTGCTCGTATAAAGGTATAAGATTATTTAAGTTTCGATTGGCGTTTCAGCCATGTTGGCTAGGCCCACAGGTGCCTAGCCATGTTGGCTAGGCCCACACGTGCCGATGTCAGAGCGCATTGAACAGCGTCAACGAGTGAGGAAGCGGCGTATTCCGATGCCATGATAGTCGACCTTCAATCGGTAGGTAAGTGATGCTACTAGGTATATAGTTAGTTACATAGAAGAAGAACCTCTTGAGAGTTGATAACAATACGTCACCAACCAATCATCATTACACCGGCCGCAACAAAACGCAACTTGTGAGTTACGGCCTTTACGCGCGCTCCTGCGGGATGCGGCCGTTATGCCGATTTATCGCCCATACAAGATTTGTCGACTTGGAAACTATTAATGGGGGTAGTTTTAAAATTAGGCGGTAAGGGAGGTTTAGATTTGAATATGGCGCCGAAGACAGGAAGTGAAAACAAATAAGTAATTATTATACTCACTATACTGATGTCTATATATACAACTACCGATGTCTACTATAGAACTAGAAAGAGTAAAAAGAAAAAAATATGATTTGGGCGTACTTATGTATAAAATAAATATGATATGTGAATGTAGGTATACCTTAAATCACTAAAAAATATAAGATTTATACGATATAATTTCAACGTGGTAATCTCATGAAATACAAGCATCTGTCAGTTCTTCTTCTTCTAGATTCTGTGTAGCCTTTCCACGAGTTTGACACTGACATACCTATTCGTTAACGTCTGTGTTACTTATACTTTCTATAGGTACGAGCGAGATGCATAGAAAGCAATACATACCTATATATTTGATAGAGAGTCGCTAGTGAATATGTCAGTGTCAGGTCAGTGTCAAACTCGTGGTAAGGCTACTGGATATCCTCCTGGCGACTGGCGATACGTAGCACATAGGCTCTTTTTAAAATAATAATCTGCACTGTGAATTTTATTTTTATCTCCAATTTTGTAAATTTATTACGTTGATGGCAAACACGCGAATAACAGAAGGAGACAACAGATGACTTAAAGACGGACACACAGGGGTGACACATACGTGTTACTGACATGATAAACTCAATGTTCCTTTCTAAGTAAAACACCACAGGCAACTAAAATAGGTCGATAATTATGTTGAATTTATTATACTCAAACGATTTTTGATTCGCTCACTACCAACGTATTATAATTGTATAGAATGCATAGATGGAAGGAAAGCGTTACATCAAAACTGTACACTTCGACCCTTCACAGTCCCCTCCGTCAGCTAAAATGCCACGTCTAAAAATAGCTCGAGGGTTGCATTTTACGGACTACTAGCGCCCTCTGTGGTCGAGTAGAAGAAGTCATCTTTATAAATGTTTGTTATTATACTAACTAAAGATTACGCTTTCTGTGTTCCATGACATAATTATTTAAATGTTGATTTTTGTTTTTTAAGAATTAAACTCGCATGACGTTATAAAAACACACAAAAACAATTTTTTTTTTTGTTATTGCAAGCTTTTTCTATTGCGCGCTAGATGGCGTCGTTATTTTAGTTCTCCTATTCCAACGTAGAGGGCAGTGATTGCAAAGTTGCTTTGTATAGTCACTAGATGTCGCGGTTTCCAGTTATCTTCTACTTGGCACTAGGAGGCTCTATTATTTTAGTTTTACTACTGGAAGACAGATGTCTTAATCACAAACGCTTTGTAATTTATGTCAAAAATCGTTTTATTTTGTTTTATTATTTTAAGATTGAACTTGGGTCATGAGTCATGATGTTACCTTGATATTAAGTATTTAGGTATTTGCCGTAGAGGGTTGTTATTGTCCGATAAAATAACAACTTAACTTACATCGTAAGTCTTTTATGACTTTATGCAGGTTCAATAAAACCACCTTTGGCGATAGCACCTTCCCAAAACATACCTACGAGTACCTACTACCTACACGTCAATTCATAAAGAGAATGAGTGAATGAGTATAATTTACCTGCCCTTCCTATAAAATAATACTAAGTACTTACCTAATATTGATTTACTTAATTGCATAGTCGCAATTTTCTATACAACGCAATACATACGCCAAATCTCGCAAAATTGTATTGAGATGGCATCTGTCAGCGTACCCATCGACTTTGAAAAATAGGAAATTGAAGTTCTCAAGCCGCTTTGGTCAAACGTGTGTCCAGGAGTGGGGGACAGATATGTTCACAGTACAAGCCGAAAGGTCATTCCACGACAAGAGTCTTCTTCTTCCTCGCGTTATCTCGGCATTTTGCCACGGCTCATGGGAGCCTGGGGTCCGCTTGACAACTAATCCCAAGAATTGACGTAGGCACTAGTTTTTACGAAAGCGACTGCCATCTGACCTTCCAACCCAGAGGGTAAACTAGGCCTTATAGGGATTAGTCCGGTTTCTTCACGATGTTTTCCTTCACCGAAAAGCAACTGGTAAATATCAAATGATATTTCGTACATAAATTCCGAAAAACTCATTGGTACGAGCCGGGGTTTGAACCCGCGATCTCCGGATTGAAAGTCGCAAGCTCTTACTGCTACGGCCACCAGCGCTTATTCCACGACAAGAGTATTGTTAGCGTATTTTTTAAAATTAAAACACGCATGGTATAAAAAGACATGATTTTGCAAAAAAATTATAAACATGGGATTTCCGGTTAAACTTTAAAATGGCGAAGTTGTCTCGAAAATATTTTTTTTACTCATTAATGTTCTCTAGTAGTGTAACATTAACAACTTATTATGCAGGGAACTAACTTGGAAGTGTGCAGCTAATAAAGAATTAGTCAGGATCGCGTTTAAGTTTTCTTAAGTAGGTAGATATACTATACACCTGGCAACCCATCGTCGCTATTTGTAAAGTCCAACTATCACTTAAAGCGAATACTGAACAACGTCATGATCTATTGGCGAAATCATCATTAATTTCATAAGAGTCATTTTTAAAAGAAGAAGAGTTCTAAAACCAGGAAAATGTCAGCCGGAAAATATTTAGATAGAAAAATAATAGTGAAATTTTTTTTTTTAATGTCTCCCATATTTTCAAATATCCTATTATCATCTCAAGACACCGCAGAAACAAAGACTTAACCCTTCCGCCGCGCGCGGAAAAAACGCCAGGGTCAGAAGGGTCAGATCGACCCATTGTTATTCAAATTAATTGCTCCTCATTTGCGGCCCCCTAACCCTAAGCTGTCTTAAAGAATTAAGGACAATGGGAAGACGGTTTGGTGTTAAAGAAATCTTGATGAGATTCTGAGGTCCATTTGGGTTCATGTGAATATTTTGTGATTCCGGCTTTTTTGTTGTTGTTACTCCTTTGTCGTGATTAGTTAATAATTCTAGATTTGCCTAGTAATAACGATTATGTTTAGACTATCCAGAAAATAAGGTATTAACCTGTGGTCAAAGTTTCCATCGTGTTTGATATTTTGTCTTTGTGTCATTTATGTAGTTCATTTTTTATTTCACACTTTCTAACAAGATGCGTGTGAAACCAATAGTCACAAGCGTTCACAGGTCAACGTTAATTTGGTATCGAGGTGATCATCATCATCTTCCTGTCCAATTTCCTCACAATGTTTTCATTCACCAAATAGCGATTGGTAAATATGAAATGAAATTTCGTATCGAGGTAGTATCGAAGTAATATTTACAAATATCGAAAAATTAAAAAGAAATATAACTTCATTTCTTTTGACGCAGCGAAGAAAAGAATTCAAGCACAAACAATATTTAGTGAAGTATGTAACTTCAAGCTCGCAACCGTTAGGACACAATCCATCTCGTTACGCCTTCAGGCGTCGTAGGGTCGCCGGGTCGATGTCGGGGTCCGAGGTGCGAAGACGAGTACAGGACAGCTGCCGCGCCGTGAGAACCGGTCCGGCGAGTATGCAAATCGGCTCCATTATGACTGTCCACAATCGTGCATTGTCCTGCCAGTAGGGGTGTCGTTTGAGTGAGAGGTTTTATCGATATTGTCGATATTGAATAACACTGTTTAGAAACAAATAAACGAATAATATTTTAGCTGCTGTAAACACCATACAACCGCGTTTAATTTGATTGTTTCATGTTATTTATAATTTTTAACCTTATTTATTACAATTTAATTACAACATTAGTATGAATTAAGTTTAATTTTTAAATTGTGGTTTATACAAAAATATTTTTAACGCTAGTCTTTTTTAAAGTCGGTGTTTTATTATTGCGCTGTGTAATTAAATACATAGGCATTATTACCTACTAATTGCCTAAGGTACCTAGTCAATCTAATAAAATAGTCATCATCATCATCATCATCATATCAGCCAGAGGACGTCCACTGCTGGACATAGGCCTCCCCCAAAGAGTGCCACAATGACCGGTCTTGCGCCACCCGCATCCAGCGGACTCCCGCGACCTTTACCAGGTCGTCAGTCCACCTTGTGGGGGGTCTACCCACGTTGCGCCTTCCGGTACGTGGTCGCCACTCGAGAACCTTTCCACCCCAACGGCCATCGGTTCTACGGGCAATGTGCCCCGCCCACTGCCACTTAAGTTTAGCGATTCGGAGGGCTATATCGGTTACTTTGGTTCTGCTGCGGATGCCTCATTTCTGATGCGATCACGCAGAGAGACTCCAAACATAGCCCTCTCCATTGCCCTTTGGGTGACTTTGAGCCTTCTTATGAGGCACACAGTAAGCGGCCACGTTTCAGTTCCATATGTCATCACTGGCAACACACACTGGTCGAAGACTTTCGTCTTGAGACACTGCGGAATATTGGACAAAAAGATGTGCCGTAGCTTCCCAAACGCTGCCCAACCGAGTCGGATTCGTCGATTAACCTCTTTCTCGAAGTTGGACCTACCTAACTGGACAGTCTGTCCTAGGTATATATAATCGTCTACAACTTCGAGTGTAAAGTCTCCGATTGTAACAGGAGTTGGTTCTACACGGTTCTAATAAAATAGTATAAAGATATAAATCGACAAAATACTACGAAAGTTTGCACCAACACTAGTGTCGGCAAACTGCGAAAAAACTGGTTAGGTCAGTTCCGCAAATCACAATAGCAACCCATTGGATACTCAAATAGGTCCAAATATTATAATGGCATTATTAGCAAGGGTTGAGCGGGCCTTTATGACCCGTGGCCCCTTCGGAAGACAACCGGTAAGACAACTTTTGACCCACCTGGCCGCGCGAAGGGTTACTCAGTTGTGTATTGACCATGTCCCAGTAACGTTGAAAGTGTTCCGTTATTTTTAATTATGATATATTTAATTTGTAAATTGTGCTATAAAGTGTATTTTACTTTAGTTATCCAGCCATAATGAAATTTCGTTTGATTTTTCAAATGCCCATGTCATTACATTTTTCTAAGACACCACGAACTAGTGACCCAAACAGATACGTACCAAACTATGAAGATATCACATAGTGCCGACCGAGTCTTCACTGTGACTAAGGTAAGAATATATTTATGTTCTAGGGTCTAGGGTATTATTGTCTTACAACATTATTAAATAAGAATTAAAAAGCCCCGTATTGATCTTCATTTTCTTACTCCGTCTAATTCCCTGCGGGTATTGTATTTTATGTTTGAGTTAATTATTGAAACAAGTAAGAATAAATATCAAATAGTTGTTTTTGGTGATTAAAATATCTGTTGCGTATCAAAAATACTACTCAAAATTAACAATAAAACAAACCCTTAATTGAAACACGGAAAATTGTATCGAACTTTAAAATTCTTTGAAACAAAATCGATTCATCCCAATATCGAAATGAAAAGAACCCCTCGTTTTTCTGAACGCCCCCGTTCCGATTGTATTTTTTGTCGGTTATCCGCTACGGGCGCCCATTGGCGGGTATTTTTGTTCCAAATTCAAAAGCTTTTTCCGCGGAGTGGGAGGGGTGGGCGGACAAAAATGGCGCGCCTTAAAAATTGAAGCTCCAAGATTTCAAGCTTAGATGTTTTATTAATGTGTGAATTCTTCTGAAGCTGGAATTAGAATTTGTAAATTATTTATGGAAAATATTTTAGTTTTAAGAATTAGAAGAAGAATTGTTGGTTTTGTTAAATGTTTTAATTTTTCCATGTTAAGCATTACTTACCTAAATTTTGTATAAGCTTAAATATACCTACATATATGAGACTTATTAATGATAAATATCTTTTTGTTGTATAATTACGTACAACAAAAAATATTACACATAGCATTGACCCATACCAGTAATTATGGTCTTATCAGTTATCAGTGTTATCACTATGTAAACTAAATGTAGCAATTGGAGTTCAGTCAGTAGCTATTCGTAGCGGATATTCTTGCTAAAAGTTATAATTCATTAAAGATCTATAATCAAAACTTATTATTTTGTAATAATAATTATGAAATACCTACCTACCTACTTAATTTTCTGTTGCATGTGCACGATTTTATACGCCAGAGCAGATAGATTTTTTTTTTAATTAACATGCTCATCTCACGAAGTTCGTTGTATCCATTTCCAACAAGTGTTAGATGCTACTTTCCTAAAACCAAAGTCTTATCAAATATATGCTCATGAATAGATTGTGAAGTAGAATCTTTTCTCCGCGCCTCGTCCTCGATTGATATTATTTGCGATTCGACACGATTTTTTAATTAACCGGGGCTCTAACGACGGCCGCCATCTTAGAAACCGGAGCCGAAGGCCTTTTGAAAAATTTGTTTTGACGGCGCCAATTTTTGCATGAATTAACTTTAAAATAGACAGAATTTATCTTTACCTTTGAATAATGTTATTAGTCGAAACTTCGCTTAACGTTATCTTTGATCGATGATGATAAAAGGTTTAAGCATTGTTTTAACAAAAAATCACTAATATTTGATATATCTGATTATTTGCCTATCATGCAAAAAATAATGAATCATGCAAATAGTCGACTCCAAACATATTTACCTCCCTACTTACACTTGTATCGTATTCATTTTGATTAGGAAAAAAGTACCTGTTATTTTTGACATCGTTTTTCTTCTGTCAAAACACGCAAAACGCAATTGCAAAAGAGCCATGCGCATTGAATGGGTTAACAAAATAGTGAAAATATCAATTTATGGCATTGTAACTACCTACAAATAAAAAGTATACCATTATTACTCGAAACATCAGGGTAGGTACGTCATTACTAATTAGTTCCGTTTATTTATTTTTTTTATTAATGAAGATCCTGTCTGTTTTTTATTCAACATAATATACAAAATCAATGTTTATGAGAATTGAAACTATTTTTATATTAAATAAACTAAAATGATTAAATGCCTTTAATATATAAATAATATATAAATACATGCTATAAAAACTAAAAAAAACCCTTTCCACGTAAACTGTGGGTATTGGTGAGCCGCACTGAAGCGAAATCAAATCAATTTGCAACCGGCAACAAATCGTCAAAGTTCGGCTCGGCTCGGGTTTTTCCGACAAATGGCGCCGATTACGGCAAATGGCGGGAACTTTGGAAAAACACCGATACAAAGCGATTTAAGAAGTTTACAAGTTGCCATTACAAGTAGATTGTAGCTATTAGAACACATTCTTCGATCTTATATAATACCTTAAACTTTAACGTTTTAAAAATGATCAATAGTTAAAGTCTTAAAAAAGAAAATATACTTAAATAAAAACCGGACGAGTGAAGTGGCATGTAGAAAAGCATGTCATTTGATTTTAACTTTTTAATGTTTTGAGTGAAAATACAAATGTTAGTCACATGAAGTGAAAATAAAAGTATATAAACAAGTAAATTACATGAACGTATCCTTTTAAGGGATCTCTTCCAGTTTACCTTATGAAATAACCTAAACCTTTAAGTAGGTATACCTAAAATGAGTAGCTTTTTATTACCACTAAAACTGAAAACACCATCTAAGTTATTATAAAACATTTCGCACGGATTACGAGATCCCGAAGATCTTCAGGATATTTAATTCCTCATCAGTATTAGTATGTAAATGTAGTAAAATCCAGTCGAACTCATTACGGGAGATAGCATTTAAATTGCAAACTGCCCCCACAAAAAAGGGGAGAAAAAAGGCGCCTCCCATTTTTGCCGTTTCTTTATGAACAGCTTTCAAGTTTTTCAAGGCGTTGACGCTCAAGGCGGTTCTTTTGATTCTGCAGACTCTTGTAAAATATTATATTTATGAAGATTGCAGTTAGTCAAAGCTACTTTCTAAGAAAATGTACAAATTGCCCTGATGTATTAAAAATTAGGGAATTGAAGACGTACCTATAATGGCATTTCTAGCGACACCTATTTTATTTAGTACAGGAAAACAATATGATCTTAATTATATTTTTTTACTATTACTAAGACACTTAAGATGGGCGGATGGATAGAGATAGACAAACAAACAGATAAATACGGACTGACAGCGAAACTAAGGTAATAATGATAATAGGTAATGAACCGGTTAGTGTACTTAATATACTTACTACTCGTATTACGCGCGGATTTTGGGCTATTCATAATGTTTATTGACTTTTTTGCTTTTGTTTTCCACTTTTTGCGATAAAAAATCGTTTCTCTGTTAAAAACATTTTAGCGTATTAAAACTTGAAATCAATCGGCTAGGTCAAACGCTATAACTATATATGTTCTTCAATGAAATTCATAAAGCTTTGGCAACAAAAAGTACAAATTAAGAACATCGTATACAGTCACGTCATTAGGAAGGGTACAAATGAGATTTTCTGGAGAATTAGTCAAAGATCCGCCGGCTCCCCTCCGCACCCGCTGCGAAAACTTGTCAATCTTACAAATCAGTACCTACCCGTTTATTCAAATACAAATTTTATTTCTTTAATGATCAACATTTTAAGACGGTTATTTCAAGTTACGTACTATAATCTGAATGTTATGGATGCAGATGCGTACAAATTTTTAGGGTAGGCTCGTACAAACGTGTGCCACGTGTAATTTTAGCTTGAGAAGGGTTTTTTCTACAATATTTTAAGTCTCCCTTTTACAATCGGTCGATGGGTCGGCTTAGGAGCAGTACCAACAGCATTCTGGATGTCATTGCAGAAAGGCCTGAGAATCCTATACTGGCGCATTGGATTCGCCAAGTTATAGGCTTTCTTAAATTTAGAAAATAGATTAGGTTATAGTTTAATGTATGTACTATATACTAGGTGTAAAAATTAACATTAGTTCCTAAGTTATACTAACAAATATGGATGCAAATCTGAAATAAATATTTTCAATTTCAATTTTACCCTTACTTGTAATAAACGTGCTATAAAAAAAAACAATGATTGTGCATGTGAACACTTGTGTAAAAAATAAAGCCCCCCGTGAATCATGCTATACAACTTTCATTAAGTATATAAATGATTTTGTCATCTCAAAAAACTTGTTTTTATAACTAAAAGGCAACACATTTGAATCATAACGACACCCCTTTAGCAAACAAATTCTCCGTCTGTCATTAACGCTGAAATCATTCGCAAAAACAAAATTATTATCACAACAAAACACGACAAGCGAGCGCCATTTGCAAGAAACAAAAACCAATCAGCACCTCCCTCGCGTCATTATCAGTTATCGGTCTAATTCCTGCCATAAGCCACTACCCTACGACACTACTTCCCTCCCAGTTCCGAATAGAGGTATCTACTGTTGTAACTGTACGAAGTTAGGTCATTATACGCAGCGGGTAGACTGACTGAAGCCACGAAATCGTGGTGCAGTTGATAGTCCGAACGGCATTTGCAAAAAGTCGTAAATCCCTTGCTACGATGTGAAAGCAGTTCTTAATAAGGGTGGCAAAAAAGATTAGGAGATGGTGTGATACCAGGATCTTTCCGTATCTTGTTAAATTTAGGTACGTTGTCAAGATTATGGTTGTCATTTATGCTCTTGTTGCATTTTTGTTTTTGAGATAAAAATGTTTTATATTTATAAAGCGCAATAACACTTTATTTACAATGTAAATACTGTTTACTTTGCTTCTCACAAATATCTCTTAGGATTTTATTAAAATCTCATATATATATAAATGAAGACATTCAATAATGGAGAACTAAAGGAGAAAATCAATTACACCTAAATTTACATAATCATATTTCATGCTACCTATATATCCACAGTATCAATATCCCTATCCTTAATGTGAATAAGTATTATACAATATATGAATATGTACCTACGAGTATTAAGATTGCAGCTGAATGTAAAGTTGACCCCATCAGCAACCAAAATCAGGATAACCAAACAAACTAGCAAGTTAAACGAAAAACTCAAAGATAAATTTAAACCAAAATGGCCCCGAATAGTTGAGAGTTGGAAAGCGAGAGTGTTGGAAAGTTTTTAATTTGCAGGCGCCGTTCGTTCGGAAGTCGAATTTTTCATCCAACTTCGTACTAGTTAGGTGCGAACGGTTTCCGTTCGACTTGGCAGTTTACAACAGTGCTTAAGACTTTTAAAGATTTTACACTTTGGTTTTTAAGTTTACAGGTAGTATATATTTCAGATTACAAATATCCGATAGTGAAACTAAGTAGTTATTAAATACGTACATAGTGGTAATAATAGTTATCACAACGTAAATCATTTACCACCTACCGACCGATCGATATCAATAATTCAATAAATAAAAGCAATTTTTCTTTTTTGTATGATTTAATTGTCTTCTTCTTTCCATTGACTTGTTAAGCTGGATGGGATGGACAGGTATAATAGATTAAACTTAATTATTGGTAATATAAATATGATGTAGAGTTAAGACCATGAAAAGTGTAGGTATAGAGATTTTGACAGCACACGCCGCAGTACATGTGTTGTTATTTTATACGTCAAACTTCTATGAGATTATGACATATAAATAACACTGGCACTACGTGTGCTGTCAAAATCTCTGCAGTCTTTTCTTGGCCTAACCCTAACTCTAAAAAATAGTCTCTATAAAAGTTTTCGAGACAAAATTACAGACAAAACTCTATAATATATGAAACATGAGCATGGGTTTACTTACTAACCTGATAGATGTACACAGTACCTAGTAGAGTTTTTGTTGAAAGGAAGATGGAACAAATTAAATTATATAGTAACGTGAACATTGGGAGCTGCATCCGTCAACTCCCGGCTGCACCGGAAGTGGGCCATTACGACTGGCGGCCAGGAACTACACTATTAATGGCATTTTTCAGACGCCACGCCAGGAAGGGGATTCTTTGTAAAGTTTTATTATTGGCAAATTATGGAACTAGTACAAACACCTTTCATTACTTCTAGCTTATCAGCTTTTGAGCACTGATCATGAATTTTGTACAATCAATACACATTAGTTACTCATATATCATGCACATATATACATATATGTTAACAAGCATAACGTGAAAAGAATAGTACATTGTAGGAGAGGACGGAAAACCGTTAAAAATGGACGAGTGCGTTTGAGGGCCGACACATTAGTGGAGGCCCTCAAATAATACGAGTCCATCTTTAGCGTTTCCGGTCGAGGCATTACATAGTATAGTGCTTTTCACGAAATAAGAAAACATTTGCATAACTATAAGTACTAACCCGCGATTTCTCTGGTAGCAAATTACTAGCCACTGCCTGTGCTGTCTCTTGAATTTCGGTAGGCGTCAGCGTAAGAATATCATTTTCTTCACTAGAATTACTCATTTTTATAGCGAGCGTAGATACGTGTTTCTTGTATTTTTAGTCAAACACAATTTACACTATCCAATTCAGTAAGTATTTTCAGATCCCGCCTTTTTTACTTTTTTTATCACTATTAAGAGGCGTTTTTCTGTTATTTGCTTCAAACCGACTCTAAACTTAGAAGCGTTTTTGCTAAAAAAAAACCACAAACAGCTACAAAAGTAAAAAACGCCTTAAGCGTGAACTGAATGGATAATTGTTAAAAAAAATTAACTGAATGGTTTTGACATTTCTTTTTTTTTAGTCAAGAGATTGGTCCTATAAATAACCTAATTTTATTTTTGAAGGAAAAAGTTGCGCCAAAAAATACCTTTTATTGATTTTTATGTTTTAAATGATAAGTACTCATTGCTGTAGCGAACCGTCACCAATGACAGATGATGATAACAATGAAACATTGTAGTAGTGGTGGTTCAGGTGCTACAGCTATTGCCTACTTTCCAGCTTGGTTTTAGACCATCTATTGCCACATTTCCGAACAGTGGCGTGAAAAACTTATTTAATAAATTATATTATATATATATATTTTTTAATGATAAGTAGTTCTTCAATGCCTCGGGGGCCTATTTTAGATTTAAGCTAGTTAATAATTTCGTTTAGTAGTACCTCTGTATATATATTATTGTATGTAAATAAATGATTTAAAAAAAAGTTGTTCTTAATTTAAATTTTCAAAATAAACGTGAAAATTATAAAAGAAATAAAATATAGAATTTCACCAGAAACATAAAGAGAGGGCGCTGCCCAACGAACTAAATCAGTCGATAAAATGAACTTACCGTAAAATATATCTCAGGAAATTAACATTTTTAACCTCTCCCAAACCTTTCTCAAAACCCGATCTTTAACCCTTAGTAATAAGGTTCAGGATCGCGTGTAGAGCGGATACCAATAGCGAGGAAGTTTCTTAAGTTGGCAGCAATTATTCTTGGAAATGGCGCCAGAAAAAGTAGGGGATTTGAAAGGATTGGGCCAATTTAGATTTATTTTTCTCCCTCGCGGGGACCAAGTTTGTTGCCACCTCGAGGGCTGGCGCACGGCAGCCCGCAAGTACGGGGAAGGGTTTTCTAGTTTAGATTATTTTAAAATAATTCAACCCTTTAATAATTTATATAATCTGGTAATAAGTAATTTTTATAATCTGGACCATTATGGTCCAGATTATAAAAATTACACGATTCAACCCTCATTACCTCTTTAAACTCCTAAAAAATTCTGCATTAGAAATAAAATACAAAAAGAGGTTGTTGTATGGTGGTCATATGTTTGTCGTATAATAACTAAGTGTGTCCTATAAAGGGTAATAACGGAAAATAACTCCCAACAATGAACAGTAATAAGCATTATTAGGTACCTATAGTTAGCAGCAAATGAATCTGATAGGAACATTGTGTTTGATAGGGAATTTATATTTAAATGGCGGTTTATTTGATATTTTTGACGCCAATATGTTAGTATTTCTTCGATTTTGTCCATTTAACAGGATATTTAAGGCGTAAAAAATATCAAGGAGAAAGCATTTAATGCTATTTATACCAGTACTAGTAGAATTCACTCTACCACTTCTATCTTCTATCACTTCTAATAAGATTGCAAGTTAGAGTTAAATTTCAAGTTTCCTTATTAGACACAATCTAATTAGTACGCTTAGAAATTGGTTGTACTTAAATCTCTATCTTTAGGATTTTATTTATTACATGCTTCCGAGAAAAATATAATTAGTACAAATTTGCCTGGTCCATCTATTATCAGCCTCTATTCAGCCTGTCCATGCTATATCCGTGGCTACTCTCAGTGATAATTACTGCTAGAAAACTGTTATGATGTTTATAAATATATTAATAATGCCAAAAAAAGGTGAACAAAATTTTAAAAGAAAATAAATTACTTAAATTGAGTGTAATCAATTAATTTTGAGCATTAGCACGTCGAGCACTAGGGCGTTTACCTTATAAGCAATATTAAAACAAGTTATTATTTTAAAAATATCACATTTTGATAATTGCAGTAAATATCCTCTTTTAAATTTGCATTATTTGAACATTTTTCACAAGTTCTTAAAATAATCTGTCCTCGTCCTGTACTTTCGGGAGCGGTGCGGGCAATAACTTCACGTCGATAAAAAATAAAAGTAGGGTGGTTCCCCTTGTAAAAACCTTACCTTCCCTCCCCCCCTCCCGCCCCACTCCCCCCACCCCTCACGGCGCTATAGCTGTACTATATGTAAGTACTTACATATAGATATTACAACTTGAATATAATTACGTTACTTAATTTTATTTTACTTTCGTTTATTTTAAAATAGTTACAAATTTATATTAAACAAAAACGGGTTTTTAATCAAATGTTCTACAAAGTTTGTGACATGTATATTATATTTCTTAACAAAAAAATAATAATCAGGTCGTTAGAGCGTGATTTTCCTTTATCTGTCGTATCGTAATTCGTCGTATTACGGTAATCTGATAGATTATTAGTTACAAGTTAAAAGCAAGTATATATAGCCATATGTATAAATGTACACCTACTTATATCTGCAGCTAAAGCATCCAGCTAATAGAGGTGTCGCAGCGACAAGGATCTAACGGTCGTCTTTGACTAGCTCCTCGTACCGTACTGGTCACTCCTCGCCTATCCTCGCTATTATGTCATGTCTGCAAGGGGTGCCACAGACGCATTTCCGACTAATATAAACATAAGTTTTTATTAGTAAGTTCGTTTCAAAATACCTACTTTCTGTTAATTGACCCTTTTTCTGTGTGTTCAAATAAAAGTGTCCCAAGAAAGCGGTAAATCAGGGCTTTAAGCCGGAAGCGGATGGAGACAGCCACATTCTTCTGGAAGCCCGCCAGCCTGCAGCGCAGCCTCCGCCCGCCGCGGTCGCCGTCGCCGTCGCCGGGCGGCGGCATTTAAAATGGCGATAGTTTTCATTTCCGGTTCCGCGCAGTCACGCCGGCTCACAAAACAATGCTGAAAAATACAACAGAATATTACCCTTTTTAAATATTAATATAATTAGGCCATTAGCAGGAGTAGGTCATATACAAGGTTAAGGCAAACTTGCACTAAAACTGGGTATGACCCTAAATACTAAAATGCGAATAAATTATTTTAGAAACCTACAGTAAAACTCGACCTTTAAAAAACATAAATATCAAGTTTTTAATTAAAACCTTTTACAAAGTGAGGAATTGTGTAACAAGTCTAGCGATTCTCGTTTCGCGTTAAATTAAAAACAATTATGAGGGGAGGCGCGGGCAGGGCGGGCCGCGGGGCGAGACGAGATGAAAAATTAAGACAATTTCAGACGCTGTCCAGAAGAGGATATTTCAACTTCACAAATCCGTTCTTGATTTGATATCTGACACTCACTCGACACATATCGCTTTCACCAATAACTAAATAAGCGTGTACGAGATGAACTGAGAATAATATCATAAATTGAGGTCAGATTATTGAATATCGAAAGCCGCTTAAAAGAGTGGTGGAAGAAGATAGAACCTCAAATTTGATGAATATAGCTCAACCGGTTGTTAAGATACAAACATCTAAAAATCGGGATTTTTCTGACTGACTCACGTACGTATACGTACTGACTTATCATCAAAAACCTAACCCACTTCCAGATGACCTAGGAAGTTGAAATTTGTCATCCAGCTTGTTAATTGTGTGGTTACGAAACTGAGATAAAGAAACAGAGTGTATTTTTTACGATTTGTAAAATTTTCCAAAAAAACAGTGTGATAGCAAAAATAAATTTTAGCTTTGAAATCAACTATGATGAATAGGTACTAATAATTTCCGTACGAAAAGTAATGATATCCCATCAAAAACATAAATGTGAAATGAGAGCCAAGTTCAATACTATATACGTCGTTGTTGACTTCGCCGGAAAAAGAATTGAGATGTATATGGGTGCCAATTAAGTTTTAATTTTCTTGGGGTCTAATTAAAGTTCAGGATTTGTCTTGGCTAGTTTTTATAGCAATATTTTTATGACATAGGAGAAATAATATAGCGTGTACGTAAAAACTAGACAAGTCAAATCCTGAACTTCAATTACACCCCAAGCAAACTAGAACTTGGCACCCACATACAACTCAATTCTTTTTCCGGCGAAGTCAACAACGACGAATATTATTGATATTGAACTTGGCTCTCATTTCACATTTATGTTTTTGATGGGATATAAATAACACATTGACATCGAAGTGTTGAAGGTATGATAACTACAGAGGGCCTACCGCCGCCGCCGGCGCGCGGCGCGGACACCGAAGTTCGTAAATTGCGGGCATCTTTCTCTGCCACTCTAATTACACTTTAATTGGAAAAAAAGATAAAGATGACAGCAATTTGAACTTCGGTGTTCGCGGTAGGCCCTCTGAAACCTGGAAATTTATTTCTGATTTGCAAAATTTGTTTACAGGCAGCCACTAAATAAAACCTTGTAATAAAACTCTAAAAATATTACAGTAAACATGTCAACGTTGCTTATATTTCCAAACACAGCGTTAGCATCTAATCCTATAAGACTTACTACCTGTCTCGACAACTCCCTGAACCCCCACACAATAAAAAACAAACAAAACAAATAAAAAACAGATGAATAAAAACGTCAAAAGAATACGAAGAGATAGCGAAGAAACAAATTAAATACCTACAATAACCACCCTTCCCCCTGAAGAAAAAACCGGAACGAGACGGCAATACCCTCTCCCCGCGAAAAAGGGGGACGGAAAACGCCCCGCGAAAAATTAAGATTCAAATTGTAAGAAAATTAAAATTCGAACGGTCAAGGCGCTCCCTTTCTTGCCTACAGGGGTTGTGTATAGCGGTCCTTGTCGCTCTCTTGAGTAAAAAAAGAAGGGTTCGTTTAAGGGGACTGATTTGAATAAAGTTATTGAGATGGAAGTGGCAGTAGTTGAGGGATGGCGGGAATTTAGATTTCTTTGTTTTGATAATTATTATACTAGATTTTTAGCGCCGTTGGCGTATTTCATAACTCCGACCTTTTGATAAATAACAAAAAACTAAGCAGAAGTTGTAAGTGAACTGTTAAACGTACTACATTAGGCCAATCAAATTGGATTTTTTCCAGGAATTAACTCCTAGCAAGTTGGATTGGAATCGAGTTTATTCCATTCCAGGAGTTGTGGAAAAAAAAATTGCTCTTTTTCAGTTTTTTGCTTGTACTTTAAAAACGGTACCTACGTCCGACGGAAAATTTGCTCTAATCATGATAAAAATTTACATCTGAATATCCGAAAGATAGGTGGACCTGTGGTTAATATGAGTTCGTAGTCAAAAATTTTTCTTTTCTTTTTGTATAATAGTGTTAAAATTAGATTTTTTTTTTCACCAGAGTCTGTTCCACAACAACCTTGCTGGTAGTGACATTGTAATTGATCGTAGGTCTCTTCTATATCGAGTGGTTTTATCAATCCAAAGTAAAATGTATCTCACAAGGCCCCCAAAATTTATCCACACCTTCCGGGATGGAGCAAACGCGGATTATACGAATTTAGGACCTAATAAAGGTATGAAAATGATTTCTAGCTTGCTGGGAATTAATTCCTCAAAACGCTTTTTTTGGATCTAATTTGATTGGCCTACATATTTTAAGTTAGCAAATCACTGGTTCAGTACATATTTTAAACGTATCGTATGGACATTACACACTTACGCAATTACGTAAAAATTAAATCTGGAGCAAATGCTGTATTTATTGGTGAAAAAAACAAAGTTTAAGATAATGATAATGGTCCAGCGAAGTTTTGTTTACATGTTTACAATGCAGCCAAGTTCCCTCCCCTCCCCTCCCCGCCCCGCCCCGCTCCGGGTACATACGTACTCTCGCTGGAGAATATAAAACTCGTTAAGTTTCAGAATTTACTTTGCACCATTTATTGACGTTTCTATTACACATGCATATACCATGACATTGACATATGTTAATTTTAGTATTTTTTGACTACCTATACATAAACATTATTAATTTTCAAATGACATGATTTGAAATAGGTACATAACATATTTATTGTAAGTACCTACGCCAAACACTGACTAATTGTGACATCCTTTATGTGACACACAGTTGACGGGGTCCCTTTGTTTCCCATAAAGTTTTAAGTCATAATGTATTGTTTGTCATATTATCGTTAGTCATAAAACTGAAACCGTTAACTTTTCAGGATTTTCGTAAGGTTATTCTATAGATAGGTTAGGTTAGGTTAGGTTTGTTTTATGACAATCCTGAAAAGTTACGCGTTTCTGAGAAAAACCAATTATGACTAATGAAAATTCGGACAAACAATACATTATGACTTAAAACTACTTGGGAAACAATAGAGACCCACAGTTGACATGTGGTGACTTGTATTCTATTCGTTCTGTCGTTGTTTTTACTATTTCTCTAATACTCTGCCGTTTTGTTTTTTCCAGTGATACCTACTCAAAAGCCGAAGGTCACTCGTAACAAACAGCATGTCATCACGTGGTGGCGACCGTCACGTGGTCACCGCATCAAACATCTTTCTGCAGTCACTATTCCACGTCCAGGAAAGTTACTGGTATGCATCACAGACCTAGAATGTTTTCGCTTACGTAGGTATACCTAATTATGATGAGTGGTCATTCATTATCATCAGTTATGCCTACTTATAAGTGGTATCATATTGCCCTGTACATTATGGAGACGACAAATATATCGTTGCATGATGAAATTGATGAATGACAACGTTTGTGCGACTTCCTAAAACGTTCTAGTAATAAATAAGATCACTATGGATAGGTGTGGCCGCGGCCGGGCATGTGACGTGTAAATATTCCAACCCGCAAATAAACACCAAACAATGTGTAGGGAAGCAGCTCCAATGTTAGGGCCAGCCACTCCTATCCGTTACCTCATATAGAAAATTAACATTATCGGTACATATTTCCCAGGTTAAGTTTGAATACTACTACTTATGTATAACAAATGCGTCGATAAATACTTGCGTCAATATAATTTAACGATCAATAAATTACAAATCGAGTAAATGGGGTAAGTGCCCGTTTCCGTCCACTTGACGAATTAGCAAATAATACATAACATTTTTAATTTACTACTTGCGAAATATACATTTTATGCAGACAAATTGTTTAGATATTAAGGATTGCAATAAGTCCAAATTGGTGCAGCGATGAAGGTTTATATTCAAATTTCTTCAAGTGGACGAAAACTTGAAGAAATTATCTGAATATTAAAAAATTGCAATGCCAATAGAAACAACACAAAATTCAAAGAGAAATACTAAATACGAAAACAAAAGAGTTTAAAATTTTATAACAACGCTTTTTTAGGATAACTAAATGGCGCCGTCAAAATCTCGTGATCAAAAGGGGAGAGCGGGGAAAAATGTCCCCCGCGGGGGGTTCGCTTTGTCCCGTTATCTATACAATTATTTGAAGAAAGTAAAGTCTCGCAAAAAGATAGGAAGGCTGGACGCCCGCTCCTCCTGTGAGACCGTCGCCCTTTTTAGTATAATTAAAATTATTTATTTTTAAGCAAAATCTTTACTATCTGTTGACACTAAGAAAAACTAATAATAGTAATAATCTAATTTCTTGCATTAAATATTTATTAGTTTTCAAATGTATCTGATAAAGTTATCATGTCTAAGTAAAGTATAGTCATATTAAACTTGGCTGCATGCCTTGATATGCAGCAACAAAACTGTAATAGCAAAGTAAATAAGTACCTACAATATTTGACACTTAATAACTGAATTTTAGACATTTTCATAATTAGAACAAAATGTCTTCTACCAATATTTTAATTTGTTTAATATTTGGTTACATAACTAAATATACTAACTGTTCAAATGGTTTCTCATCGCATATTATTATTTAAAATGCATGGCGAAATTTCCATTTAAATGTAAATAATCCGTTTAAATTGTTTAATATCATGAATATAAAAGGTCCATGGTAACTGAAGATAATATTAGTAACAGTGTTTTTTTAAATGTCTAACGACTCTAACGCATCAATTATAACGTTTCAGGCCACTACAGAGCACCGCCGCCTTCGCCGGACGCCCTACAAAAACGATCCGCGAAAGGGGAGCCGCGGCAAAAATGACGCTCCCAAATAAAATAAATACTCGACCATTCTACTCGCACCTCCCCTGCCCCCCGCAGCCCATACAAAACAGGGCCACGGAAGGGGGGAGGTGAGGTTGCTAGGGGTCTCGGTGCGTGGTCGAGTTATAACTGTCTTCTTCAGTGAGGATTCTGGGAAAGCTATATAGATTGCGCTACTTCAAGATTTGAGGGAAAAAATAATTAGTTTCGTTTGTTTTTAAAGTTCGCTTGTTAAAAGTTGGGATTTGAAAATGGAGCGATTATTATTTTTTTCAAGTTTTACGAGTTTGGAATCTGCGAAGTGAAAATTATGAAGAAAGAGTATCTGAAATGTAGTATAATCAGCAAAACTCTTAACTTAGCACCCCTGTAGATCAAAAAGGTGTGCAGGGGTGCTGAGCTTAGGTTTTACTGACGGTACTTACGTACACTAAGTTAGACTTAGATTTTGAGCCGTATTCGAACAATGAGATACGTCAAATACATTGTTCGAATACGGTTGTTTGAATGTATTCTAATTAATATTCACCTTGATGTGTATTATGTTTCCAATTTCAGAATTATTACATATTTAACTCATTAAATATATAAAGGAACAGATATCCAGGTATTTATGTTTTAGTTAAATGCGTGAAATTATTTTACATAATGTTTAAAATAAATAATAGCAGTGAATCCTGTTTTCTCCAGAGTAAGTTTCTATTAAATACTTAGCATGTTTACTTGTTTTGTAAATATTCAGTAACGGACTTTCGCCGTATTAACCTGTATGATATGGCGCTAGGAGCAGAAAATGAATTGAAAATGGGGTTGGTCGGTCGAAGTATTATATGTAAAGTTGGTTTATAATACTTCGACCAGCATAGGTTTAACTGACAATCCTACAAATAGAATAGGTACGAATTATTATTTCTTTTTCGAATTTTTAGGTCTTGCAAACAAAAAAGATGTAAAACATATGCTGGCGCCATCTATGAAAACCTTTGACAGTTGCCAACTCCATTCTTTTAACTTTTTTACCTATGTTAGGTATCGAAAATCCAAAGAAGTACTATTTAAGGCAAGGTGTGTCGCTAGTCGTAGTTCTGGTTTAGAACAGCGTCGCTCTAAATTGTATGAATACCTCGCGTAAACACAATTCTAAACACATCACATAAAAATTAAATGCTAAAAATCATAGTTCCGTTTAAATTGCAAATCATTAAAAAAATACACAAATTCAACCGCACATTAATATACTTCAAATACATTACCTCGTCATTCTTCTGAGAAAGGCGTATAGAACATTTTCTTGAAAGTTGTTTGAAAAGGCTACATTTATTTGTTCGTTCTCGCAGGTGTCACTCGAGTCGATATTACATTTTATAAGAAGCAAGACAAATACAAAACTTTATCGAACACACTTATTGGGATCTTAAAATATCTCCCCTCACGTTCCTATCTTACCCTCTCATCCTCTTATCACAGCCTACAAACATATAAAAGTAACCTTAAATCAAGTCTGTTAGAGTTCAATTTAAAATGCAGAGTTAAATAGATACGATGTTACTAAAGTAACGTCAGTGTGAAGTTTTCTGGATTTCGCGTCAAGTATTTGAAAGTATGGGAACATGTAAAAGTAAATGTTTAATTGTTATTACAGTAGGTATCATTGAATATTATATATGTAGGTACCACCACCAGGTACTTTGGATCAAGGGTAACTTTAACATATAAAATCAAAGTTACATTTTAACTATGTTAATAACTGTAATCAAAATTATAAATACGTTGGGATATCTTTAGTTTCAAGTTATTAACGATATTATACAAATAGTTGATACATATTTAGGGAATCAAAATAAAAGTGCGTAAAAACTTTTTGGTAATTACTAGACTGACTAGCCAGGATTTGAACCCGCGACTCCGGATTGAAAGTCGGACGTCAGATCCACTCGGTCACCGCACTGCCGCTTCTGAGACATAATATTTTGTACAGACCATATTATTTCTGTTCCCGTCCCGTCCTTCAGAAATGGTCGGAGCACCAACTTATTAGCGCGCTGTTTTCTCTTATTTTCTATTTTTCCTTTGTCTGGGACGAGACGTACTATTTCACAAGTTTTGCTGGATTTAATAAAAATTAACAAAGAAACAGACAGTTTCTTATAGGTATTCTGTTGTCATTTTTGGTCTTATGCTTTGTTAACAAAAATATTAGTTGTGTTCAGATGTTTGTGAGCACCTTGACCGCCCCAATATATCTGATAGCGACTGTACTTGCCGGAACCCTGATCATGGCCGAACTTCACGATGTGTCTTCTTTGACTGCCTCGACCCAAGTGAACGAGCCTGTCCAACTTGCCCCGTGTCCCCACTACCTACCGTGTTGCCAGTAGTATAATGTTATTTTCCCAACTACAACTACCCCTGTATTAATCGGGGTAACGCAATAATGTTGCCACATTAAAATTATTATTCAACTGCTATATTTAATGTAAACATAAATAAATCATAACAAACGTTACTTAGTGGTAAATATCATATAAAATTTCGTACACAAGTTCCGATGAAAAGTCATTGGTAAAAGTCGGTAAAAATGTTATAGTAATATTAGCAGGCTCTGCCTGGCAGCAGTCGCCGCGCCGGTCACGGAGGCGCGTCCAATTTCCGTCGCCTGACAATTTCCTTCCACGGACTTTAGCACAAAAATCAAGGAACTGGGCGTGCCGGGCTGGGTGGCCGTTTCATACACTTTTGATTGCTGGGGATTATGTATTTCATTTACATGGAAATTATGTATTTATTTAATGTTTATGTTTTAAGTAGGGTATGTAAAATAATTAGGCAACCGTTTGGAAGTTGGTATGAATTACTTTTACAGGCATATTTTAGTGAATGAAGTCAGGCATTATGCGGAATGAAGGCGCTAGGCCGGGAAAACGCAAGGTTGAAGAAGAAGTCAATGAAGTTACATATACATACTACTTATGCACTTGGCGATGCGTCGCCGCACAGCAACAGAACTAGTCGGTATGCACATTGTCAACAGTTATGAAGAAGCATCGAATGTGTTAAGCTTTTAAATATACTTAAGCCATCACTTTGGCGGCATCGAGTGGCTGGTGCTAATTCACTAGTGGTTTGTATTTTAAACTAAAGGAGTACCTAAGCTTGTAAGAAATTAACAACGCAATAGTCCGAAGGCGCCCGAAGAGCCCCTAATTTTATTTCAGCAAAATTGAAAGCGGCCGGGTACAAATTTTAATATCTAAGGGTGGTAGATAGAGCTATTTATATTTTTCCACCCTTCTTTTGGCGATTATTATTCTGTTCCGATGGGTGGGGCGGGGTGGCCGCCCCTTGGACTCTTTCCTTTTTGCTTCTTAAGTCCATCTTGAGACAGAATAGCGGAAACTGTGGAGAAGCTATGTTTATGATGTTTTTTTTTTGAATAAAATTAGCGTATTCTGATCATCTTAAGACGCAATAGCGAGAGTTGTTGAGCAACGATTATAACATTTTTTATATATTTTGTCATGGGTTGAAATTATCCAATTTAATTTGAAATCTGGAAAATAGCCTAATTTTGAGACTATTTCATTAAGTATTGTATATTTGAGTATCAGGAAGTAATATTGAGGCATTATACTTACTACTCATGTAAAAAGAAACCTGCCAAGTATAAACGTTTTCCAGTCAGACTTTTTGTTAATAAGAAAATACAGTCTTATAAGACACGATGCAAATATGTATATGGGGCAATGAATCAATTAGAATTAGACGAAGAAAAGTCTGCAGCGATTTTGATAGCACACGCATTGCAAGTGTTATTTTAAACGTCAAACTTCTATGAAATTATGACATATTATATAAATGACACTTGCACTGCGTATGGTATCCAAATCGCTTCAGACTTTTCTTGGGCTAACTCTAATAGATTAGGGACGCAAATTATGTAATCCATTCGCTCCTCCTAATTTTTTTAGTGGGTAACCGTAGCTAGGGCAGAAAAGTTGCTGAAAGCGGCAACTTCGTTTAACGCAGTGTGCCGACAGATGGCGCAATACAGCCGGAGGGCAACGTTATTACGTTTAAAAAACCGGCCAAGTGCGAGTCGGACTCGCGTTCCAAGGGTTCCGTACATAAGTCCGACTCACGCTTGACTACACATTTCTAATAGGTTTTCCTGTCATCTATAGGGAAAGTACTATTTAGTGTATTTTTTTTTTCAAAATTTTAGACCCAGTAGTTTCAGAGATAAGGGGGGGGGGGGGGGGTGGTCGGACAGACAGACAGACGTACGAGTGATCCTATAAGGGTTCCGTTTTTTCCTTTTGAGTTAAGGAACCCTAAAAATAAAAAAATTATATATTAATTAGTTAATTGCAATAATTAGTTACACTTTTAAGAAATCGGGCTCTTGAATTTATACTTTATTACCCTTTCGGCTCAAGGCTACCGCATTTTATGAATGTTATACGTCAGGGGAATATTAGAAACGAAAAAGGCAAAGTGAAATATTTCGAGTAATACTAATAAAATAAAATAATACATAAATCTTATCATAACTATACAAACCAAGGTATTTTCACATTGTCCAGCACAAAATTTACTTAACGATTTTTTTATTGTGATTTTTTGTTTCTAAATAACAAAATATCTAATCCGCGTCTCCAAGGCGCTCCTGTTCCCTGCTTCTGTCACTTACCCCTTTTACTGGAAAAACCGTGGCACCTACCAGGAAGGGGTCGATATTTAAATATAAGAAGAGCCCCCCCCTTTTTTCCCGGGGGTCCCCCCCCGGATTTATGGATCTGGCCTGGAGTGGCGTAATTACTTATCTCCGCGAATACAAATCAATCGGCGAACAAACCTAAAAACGGCTTGTTATGAGTTTCCCTAGCTGTTTTCCGGTTTCATTAATTTCTTTAGATGGTTGTGTTTGTTTGATGCTTGTGATGCTGTTTGACTTTGCTAATGCAATTCATGTTGTACGAGGATATAGGGGCCAATTTCACTTAAGAAAGTATACATTGACGCAACGACCATCAACATGTAGCCTTATCTTATTATCCTTCATTACCAAAGACGATACACATACGGTGGCATATCGAATAGAAAATTAGCCGATTTGACCCTGGTATTCCGCATCGCCACATACCCACATTTGGACACGTTACTTACCTCTCTCTCTCTATTACTTTCTCGAATCAAATTGGGTTAAAGAATGACATTAACTGTCTACAGATTGATTAGTGTTTAGTGCGAGTTCATTAATTTGCGACTAAACGCAAGTAGCATATCAATGTGTAAACATGGCCTCTGAAGTTTTGAAAACCCCCATGGAAAGTAAGTATGATTAGTTACGAGTTAGGTATTTAGGTAGGTACCTATACCTACTAATTGCCGCAGTGATGGTGTTAATTAAGTAGTTAAGTATCATAAGTATCAAATCAAAACCAATTATGTAGTAAAAAAAAATCTAAAAGACGAAAAAGAACCTTGGTGCACAAAACAACTAGCTGATGTGGTCGCGACCCTCAGTCATGAGTCATGAGTCACGGGAAGTGTGTGTCACGCACGGCACGCTAGAACGGTCGTGGACACTTCGCTTTCTAGCTATGACGGTTGATGCTTTCTATAGAAAATTACGCCATCCATCCTTTAAATAGCAAAAATTAAAGATTAACCTCAGGGATAGGAAAGTTATACAAGCGGCGGAATAATCTAGATTGCTTTCCAGAGGTTTTTATACTAGCAGCCCACGTCGCACATTACCATAAGTCGGCATTAACGAGCTCGGGCTTTTATTTAAATAAACTCCATGCATAAACATTCTTCATCGAATCAAATTATATATTTTTAAGTAATGTCATGGAAGATAATCTTTAACAGAAAAAAACCGACTTCAAAACAGTTTTTCATATCTCATGCTCTGAAAGTGGGTCGTTGTTGTTCTAAAAAGTGCGCAGAAAGTGATACGTTTCTGCTCTAGTGCAGAAAAGTAGTGTACTCCTCTGCGTCCCCGTCCTACGAGCAACTGGGTGGAAACTGGGTGGATAGTGTCTTTATTTCCCCGCTTGGAACCATTGGTAATTGTTCAATTTTACTAATCCCGTATTCCTTTTTTTTCATCGAGAATGATGACAGTAAATTATTAAATTAAATTATTCTTGATTTCTTTTGTTGAATTGTATTTACTTACTCGATCACAAAACATAAGGCGGGAACCAAAAGGAATACACACTATATACACCAAAAATATTTATTTAAACCTTATAGTGGTAACACACTATCGCACCGCACCAAGGTCATTGTGCGACGCACCCATAAGTAAGAGCGAGAAAGCGATATCTCTTTCTCGCTCTTACTTATCGGTGCGTCGCACAATGACCTTGGTGCGGTGCGATAGTGTGTTACAAACTTTACTCTTGCGTAAATAAGCATAGGCAGAATCTTATACAGCCACAGTTAAACGTTTGTACGTTATTAATTGGGTTTTATAGTTATTTAGCAGTATATGCATGAAAATAAAATAAATTACAAGATTAAAATTGCTTTTACCTAATCAATTGTTATTTATTAAATTCTTAAAATATTTTTATATGTTATTACGTGGTGCGGCGCACCAAAATCGCGGTGCGGTGCGGTAGTCTATTACGGCTTTTAGAACTAAAAAGTAAAAATTAAAAAGTACCTAACAGGCAATCCCGCTGATTTTCATACAACAAATGAACAAATTTGTTAAAATATGCGTTTTTTCGTAAATATTGCAATCTAAATGGTTTTCGCTAGGGGTTATTTACCTTCACACATGTAAAGTCTCCGATTGCAAGTAAGTCCTAAGGAAAAATCATGGCCGTAAGTCTATTTAGGTAAGTAGTTGAATTACTGATTTTACAAAATTGTCTTGTCTTATTTGGTTTCCTCGCATTCGGTATGAAAAGTAGAGTGTTTAACTCGGGTGAAAGGCACCATTTCCGACTACCTCGACAGAAATGGGTGCCTTTCAACCCTTGGTTAACAATCTACTATTTCATGCCATATTTTAATTAAGTAGTTGATTGTTAACCAAGGGATGAAAGGCACCACTTCTGTCGAGGTATTTTAAATAAGTAGTGCCTTTCACGTTAGTTCGACACTCACAAAATATTTAATCTCCATACAAACTTTCAACCCCCGTTCTCACCACCTTGGGGGATGAATTTTCAAAAATGTTTAAGTTTGTTTTCATGTTTTTTTTTTATTTAATACCTTTTTGCAGAGTTTCAAGTTCCTAGCTTAAAATAAAATTTACACCCCAAGACGAACTTTTATCCCCTTTTTAACCCCCTTAGGGGTTGAATTTCCAAAAACGTTGCAATTACTTTTTTTGTAATCGGCTTTGAACTTCTAAGAAAGGCATACCTTTCTAAGAAGTTTCAAAGCATTTGTAATGGATTCAAACTTTCAACCCCTTTTTGACCCTGTTAGGGGATGAATTTTACATAACGTTGAAATTGCTTTTCCTGTCTTTTAATAATATCCTCTAATACAAAGATTCAAGTCCCGCGTTCGAAAAAATGTTTGATATCCATACAAACTTTCAACTCCTTTTTCACCACCTTAGGGGATGAATTGTAAAAACGCTGAAATTAGTTTTTTTGTATTTTAATAATATATCTTTCTACGAAGTTTCAAATTCCTAGCTTAAAATAAAACTTGAACCCCATACAAACTTTCATCCCCTTTTTAACCCCCTTAGGGGTTGAATTTCTCAAAATTGTATACTTTATAAATGTAATCTGGTGTGCAAATTTCAACTTTCTATCTTTTGTAGTTTCGGCTCTGCGTTGATGAATCAGTTAGTCAGGACACTTGCATTTAGTTTAGAAGATTGCTCGTAAGGTACATACCTGTATCGTATCGTAGTATTCGTAGTGTATATATAATTATATATATTACGGAGCTATAATATACTCAGAAAAAATCCAAAAACCTAATTTATAAACTATCTAATTTATGACGAAAGTCTTACATGGATTGTTATAAAAGGTAGGTACATAACGTGCAAGCGGGGTAGACACGTACGAAAATTATAGAAAATAGCGAGGCAGTTAGCGCCTATCCAATATTGACGGCAATCACACGCGAGTATCTTCAGAAGTGGGAACACTACCCTACATAGGTAACATATTTCACATACACACATGGTCAATGGTCATTATGACTATCCTATGCTGATGCTGATACAGTCAGTGTATGTACCATGCAGGAAGACACACCACCGACCGCGCGGCATATCATGATGCCAACAGGTGGTTCTATGTAAGTAGTAGGTAGCGACAGCAGAATACACAATTGGTTCGTGCATATTCGAAATCTCCAAAATATAAGTAGGTATTTTTTTAAATACCACGTCGGTGGCAAACAAGCATACTGCCTGCCTAATGGTTAAGAGGTCACCGTAGTCTGCAGGAGTGTTACGTCCGCGTTGCCGACCCTCTATGTATACACTCCTCCGAAATTAGTTTCGATTTCCCTTGCCCTGAATCTCGACAATGCCCAAGAGATTTTGCGATGTCGAGACTATAATTTCTTACATACAGTAAAACAGACATTTAATGTCGATATGATTTTGCGGACGCTCCGCTGGAACGAAAGTTGTACCCAACCCAAGTTGCTGGAACTTCGCACATTTTCACTCACGGAATATTCACTTTCTTCGCTTAACTTTTTAAGTAAAGATATCGGCTTGTGGCACTCGATAATAAAAGTACCTAACTCTCAATTTAAACAAGGTTTTGACCCATATTTTTTTGTAGCAGGATTTAAAATGTTACATTAACTGTAATTTTCAATCTTATTCTTATGCCGCTTAGATAAACTGTTCATTATATTTATGTTGGCTTTGAAAAGTTTGAAGGTTATTTTGTATGTAAGTAGGTGTTCATATGTTTTGATCGATCTACCCTCATGCAGTTTTGTTTCGTGTACTTACATACAAACAATTAAATTTGAGATGCTAATGGAATCAATTCACAGAAATTAAATGTTAACCGGTAATTATAAGAATTTAGTATCGGAAATCTTAATATGTGTACCTATACTATACATACCAGTATTCGTAGTATAAAAATATCTAATACATATTTAAAATTTAAAGAAAGTGTCTTAAATACGTCTAGGAATAAGCAAATAACATTCCTTAAAATATACAAAAGGTAAATTGTCATCAAAAACCCTCGATACAGCAAAAGCCGCGTCACTTTTAATTTGGCTCTTTTAAAAAGGGACCAATGACATCGGCGGGTGCGAGCGAGAGGCGAGGGGGGGAGGGGGTCATTTTTGCCAATACTTAAACGAAGATAGATAGAGCCACCCCGCCCGAGAGGGGTTTTAAGAAAATTTTAACTTTTCTTTATTCAAACCTCCTCGGGGTGGCCACCCGGGGGGCCCCATTTTTCTTCAGCATTCTCTTTGGCCGTCTCAAAGGAAACAGTGCTCCACTCAAGCATTTATTAAATTCAGCATTTAAAATGAATTGCTATAAAAGTGTTTCTCTTTTGTTTTTAATCGCCGTCTGTAGGTGCGGGTTTTTGTTTTAATTATGGCTGCTTATTTGATGTTTTTGGGGTTGTCTTTTTAATTTACTTTGCAGGTACTTTTATTACGCTGGTAAAAATAATCACTCATTTTAGGAATATAAATATTATAGGACAATTTCATACCGATCGACCTAGTCCCACGGTAAGCTCAAAAGCTTAATAATAAGGCTTGTGTTGTGGGTACTAGATGACGATATATATAATATACATAAATACTTACATAGAAATACAAATACAAATATACAAATATATTTATTTTCCAAATTGACATGACATGAAACCTTAGTAATTAAATTAAATTAAAATTAACTATAGAATATGTACAACAGCTTCTTAGAACAAACAATAGCCCTCACACTAGGTCGAGCCTGTGTCGTGAGGACTGTGGGGCATTGAACCTAAGATTTACCAACAAGATGCGTAGGATACAGGTCTGATACTTAAAAGTAAAATAATACTACTTATATCAAAGATTACTAAACACAGAGAAGAAAGAAATTTGTACAGATATGCTCCGGGCTTGTGTGTGTGTGTGTGTGTGTGTGTGTGTGTGTGTGTGAGTGTGAATGTGTGAGAGAGAGTGATCCTGTGTATGCGGTGCATTATTGCAAGGGTTTTAGTATGTCTTCGGTGGCCTTGTTAGAGGGAGAGCTAGCCACGGAAATAGGTATGCAATTTATAGAGTAACGAAATCCCTCTTCTTAGTATGCCATACCATCATTATTAATTAATCTGGGCGCCTGGCAGCTGTCTAGCGGTGGGTGTGGGAGTGGATGGGCAACAAAGTGGTTGTAAAATCAATTGAAGGTGTGCAATTTATAGAGCTCTGTGTTTGGTGTGATATAATAGCTAATTATGTATTTAATTCAAATATAACAATGCCAGGCGTTTTATTTGGGGGAAAAGTAGTGCCAGGCGATGAAAATACACAATCACTTGTGCGCCTGCAGGAAGATCACGAGCAAATTGCACTTGACTCACAATCTATGCGTAAAGCAATTGTGAGTACTTCCTGCAGGCGCATCACACCAAACACAGAGCTCTATAAATTGCACACCTTGAATTGATTTTACAACCACTTTGTTGCCCATCCACTCCCACACCCACCGCTAGACAGCTGCCAGGCGCCCGGATTAATTAATAATGATAGTATGACATACTAACTAGAGGGATTTCGTTGCTCTATAAATTGCATACCTATTGCCGTGGCTAGCTCTTAGACCATGTAGGAAAGAGAGATTAACCATTTCTTAAGGGTGTATAGTTGTTCTTTGAGAGACAGTGTTTGGACGTTGAAAGCTTTTAATATTTGGTTATAAATATATGGATGTAGAAACTGTGGGTAGCGTCGCGAGTAAGATGTTTTTGTCAAACTTTGTGGGACACGAAAAACCCTTTTGCGTTGTAATGCTGCGTATGTGGGGGAGTTAAGAGTGAGTTTGTGCATCAGCATGGCGACTCTGCAGACAAATAATTGACGAACTGAAAGTAATTGGGTTTCGGAGGAAAGTTGGTCTGTAGGATATTGGTAGGGCTTTTTGTACGTTACCTTGAGAACAGCTCTTTGTGCCCTTTCCAACCCGAGCATCTTGGTGGTACCAGCTCCGCCCCATACTGATATACAATACGCCAGTATAGACTGACATAAGGCAATGTAGACTTGACGCAGGACTCGGTTATCAGCGGAATTCCGAAGTAGGCGCATAACATAAATCAATTTTATTACTCGCTGTGAAAGTGAACCTATGTGTTGCTTAAATGAGAAGTGCTGATCAACTTCAACACCCAAATACCGAATGCAATTCGTTCGGCTGATCGAATCGCAGGCGTCATTCGATGATAGACCAGCAGCACACTTGACATGAAGGGCCGTGACTAGCCTTGGCTCAGAAGCTTTGGTTTTGTGAAAACAAATATATTTGGTTTTCTTTAGGTTCAGAGAGAGAAGATTATTGTCTAACCAGCGTTTCATTCTGCTTCAGCTTTTTGCAGAGTATCGACCCAGGATTTCCCGTAGAAGATAGCCACTGTATCATCTGCATAGCATATGAGGTCGTACTAAGCAGGCGTGGCGGAGAAAATGTCATTTATATAAAGGATAAACAGTGTTGGGCCTAGAACACTCCCTTGTGGTACGCCGAAAACAGTTGACGTTTCTTCGCTCAAGTACTCATCCACCCTCAATCTCTGATATCTGCCAGTAAGGTAACTCTCAAACCACTGAAGCGGAAGTCCCCTTATTCCATATCCATAATGCTCTAGCTTTTGCAGTAGTATGGGCACTGAGACGGTGTCGAATGCTTTTGCTAGATCAAGAAACACTCCCACACACTTCAGGCCGCAGTCCAATGCAGAAGTGATTTTCCTGGTCAAGCTTCCGACTGCATCTTCCGTCAGAAAACATCCATAACTTAGGAACAAATTTTGTGATAAACACAAATAAATACCCTTGCCAGGATTCGAACCCGGGAACTCCTGCTTCGTAGGCAGGGTTACTACAGCGACCTACGGACTAATAGGCTAGGAGGCCGTCATATTATGTAGATATATCCAAGTGTGGATTCCGTATACCTATTTGAAATAAAATAATATCTATCTATGATGCGTAACTATTCGACCTACCTAGTCGACATGTTTATGTATTATTTCTGACATTGACAAGTGGTTTAGGAACATAATAGATAATAGCAATATGTAGGTACCTACTTAATCGTCGCACACATTTGAAAGGAGTTCGAAATAGTTACGTTACAATTTACAAATTAATTGTTCCATAATATGTATAATAAATCTTACCTATTATACATACATCCTAACACTAATTGGCTAAGCCCTACAGTAAACTTAAGAAGGCTTGTGTTGTGGGTACTATGCAGACCAATCGATAAATCGAAAATCATTAAATTGTCTAAGTACAGCAACCTCTGCTGCTGACTGTACATATTTATATCTAACCGCTCGAATTATCGATTTTTCGATGTTGGCAGTAGGCCCTTTGATGTTACACACAAATGTTTTTCATCACACTTGCGAATAAATACGGTGACATTTCAAACATTCGTCCGCCATATTGATATTTTTGGCAGTGTAGGCAAACATCGAAGGCACAGACCAATGGACATTCAGCCTCGATTGAAAATAGTGTAAACATATTATAATTTAAAACGGCTATTAAATTAATCAAATTATTTTTTTAAATCATAAACAATTTTTTTATTTATTGGCCTATGTGTGTATCCCACTGCTGGGCAAAGTCACATCCCCACTAATTGGATAAACAAAAATATTAAATAATAAACGTCGGTATTTTAAAAGTAAAACTCTCTTATACTTTGACTTTAAACAAAGTATTTTACTTATAACCTAACATGGTTCGTATGAATTAGTGACATAATTTAATAAAATCCATAACTCCCGCGGGAACAATATGGACATTTGTCCTTCAGTACACCTGCATAAAATAAGGTATTTTTCGAGCAAGTGTCATGAACTAGTAAATTACGATACGAGTGCGGAAAAGAGGAAATTCGAAACGTGTGGAGAAATTAAAACAAGACCAAAGGAACTGTTAATGGCTCCTCTACACGATGGGCCAGCGCCGGCCACTCCAAGGGAAGCAGCCATGCGGTAGGATGAGATAGCAATATCACTTGCTCCCTCTAACTCATAAATGCATCCCTTGGAGTGGCCAGCGCATCGTGTAGAGGAGCCATGAAATCGACACGAGTTGCGAATTGCCTATTCGCACGTGTATCGTACAACGTTTTACAGTACATATATGGCTCTTTAAACTTTTGAATATGCACGGAAAGTCCTGTTTCCCGCACTAGTGCGGGATATTTAAAACACTCCTTTCGGTCGTGTATTAATTTACCGCCACTCGTTTCGAATTTCCTCTTTTCCGCACGTGTATCGTAAATAACTATTAATTGTTTCTCGTAAATATCTCATGATTTGTGCTACCATACTTACACAACTTTTATTGTCAGCGCAGCGCCATCTCTTTGATTAAGCATACATTACTATTTATTTGTGCAGTAGGGGTTAGTTTAGTAGGGATAACGTTATGAAAACGCACTTTCAAAAGGAGCATTTGTTTTTATTAATTTTACACTAGATGGTGTTTTATGAATGAATGTTATATTGTGTGTATTATTAGGGCGAGCGAAGCGAGCCCTATCACTATTCGACAATCTATGCATTCTTGTGGTACACTTTACGGAAAAACTATCGCACTGTTAGGTTTGAGATTTAACATAGTAATTTATATTCATGTCTAGATGTGTTATCAAGCATAAAAATATCATTATATAAACATAAAAAATAAATAAAAGGGTAAATAATGTGTATTACTACTAACGCCATCTGTTGGACTAATGTTAGTAGTAGTAGTTAGTAGTGACAAGGTTAAAGGTAAAATGCGCTGGGTTTTTTTGTTGTGGCTCAATATAATTGGGTATTTGACTATACTAGTCAAATGAGTTTCTTTTTAGAGTTCCGTACCCAAAAGGTAAAACGGGACCCTATTACTAAGACACTCTTCCGTCCGTCCGTCCGTCTGTCTGTCACCAGGCCGTATCTCACGAACCGTGATAGCTAGACAGTTGAAATTTTCACAGATGATGTATTTCTGTTGCCGCTATAACAACAAATACTAAAAACAGAATAAAATAAAGATTTAAATGGGGCTCCCATACAACAAACGTGATTTTTGACCAAAGTTAAGCAACGTCGGGCGTGGTCAGTACTTGGATGGGTGACCGTTTTTTTTTGCATTTTTTTCCGTTTTTTTTTTTCATTATGGTACGGAACCCTACGTGCGCGAGTCCGACTCGCACTTGCCCGGTTTTTTCGAACTATCAAAACGATTTGCCACTATGGAATTTATATGAAACACTAGCATGTGACGTCAAAAGCAAATTACCTACTCTTTATAGTTGTTATCGGGTTTTAAAATAGAAATTGTGACTAAAAATAACTGCTATCTACGTTTCTCTATTAATCTTCTGGTGCTTTATTTCTTGCATGGTGTAAAATAATTTATAAGAACAGTCAAATACCCTATTAGTAGGTAATCATAATTAATTATGGGTGAAATTTAATACGTGACTATATATTTTTTTATTGAATCGATAATCGCTTTTACTACTATGGCGGTTAAAATCACACGTGATTGATTTCGAAATTGCGGCAGTAATATCGCAATCGGCAGCAGTATCGCAGCGCGATATTACTGTCTTACTGTTTCAAATGCCAAAATCGATTTTGCTGCCAGGGTTTTTGACATTCGAGGCAATAATGTAGTCGGGAGTAATATTGCAGTCAGCAGCAGTATTGTAGCACGCAAATGTCGAAATCGATATCGCTGCCAGGATTTTTGATATTTGCGGTAGTAATGCAGTCGGCAGTAATATCGCTGTTGGCAGCAGTATTGCAGCGCCATATTACTGTCTTACTGTTTCAAATGCCAAAATCGATTTCGCTGCCAGGGTTTTTGACATTCGAGGCACTAATGTACTCGGCAGTAATATTGCAGTCAGCATCAGCCGTATTGTAGCGCGCAAATGTCGAAATCAATATTGCTGCCAGGATTTTTGATATTTGCGGTAGTAATGCAGTCGGCAGTAATATCGCTGTTGGCAGCAGTATTGCAGGGCTAAGTACTGCCTTACTGTTTCAAATGCCAAAATCGATGTCGCTGCCAGGGTTTTTGACATTTGCGGTAGTAATGCAGTCGGCAGCAGTATTGCAGCGCAATATTACTGCCTTACTGTTTCAAATGACAAAATCGATGTCACTGCCAGGGTTTATGACATTTGCGACAGTAATGTAGTCTGCAGTAATATTGCAGTCGGTAGCAGTATTGCAGCGCGCAAATGACAGGCGCTGCCAGGATTTTTGATATTTGCGGTAGTAATGCAGTCGGCAGTAATATCGCTGTTGGCAGCAGTATTGTAGGGCGATAGTACTGCCTTACTGTTTCAAATGACAAAATCGATGTCACTGCCAGGGTTTATGACATTTGCGACAGTAATGTAGTCTGCAGTAATATTGCAATCGGCAGCAGTATTGCAGCGCGATATTACTGCCTTATCGTTTCAAATGTCAAAGTCGATGTCGCTTTCCACTCTGGACGACCGGCTAAAACAAGACAGAGGCAGAGGGCCCTTTTTATCCACCCTTCTATCGGGTGGCAGAACTTCCCACTTCCCAGGAGCCGTGGGAATGTTTCTTCCCAACAGCTCTCCACAAGCTGCCCTGCGTTGACTGATTGTACTGGTCCATCAGCAAGCGATGGGGTTGTCACATCGCTACGCCCATATTCATGTCTACCGGTCAAGAAGCTATAGGTGCTCTGGACATTTGTAAGGCGTGCTCGGAGTTTAAGCCAACACGTGAGGGCCTTTTGACATTTTAATGGGATGTAGTAGTAGTAGTACTAGTAGTAGTAAAACACTTTATTGTACAAAAAGAAACATAAGATAAGACATGAAAAAACACACAAAGTTTTATAGTACAAAGGCGAACGTATCCCTTTCAGGGATCTCTTCCAGTTAACCTTTGAGCAATTGAGGGAGAATTGGAGAACGGTAGACATAAAAGCTGTACTAAACGATATAAAAATATGAGAAGTTTTGGATACATCAAGATATAGATTTGACGACCGGTCTGGCCTAGTGGGTATATAGTGACCCTGCCTATGAAGCCGATGGTCCCAGGTTCGAATCCTGGTAAGGGCATTTATTTGTATGATAATACAGATATTTGTTCCTGAGTCATGGTTGTTTTCTGTGTATTTAAGTATTTATATACATATTATATATATCGTTGTCTGAGTACCCACAACACAAGCCTTCTTGAGCTTACCGTGGGGCTTAGTCAATTTGTGTAAAAAACATGTCCTTATAATATTTATTTATTTATAGATGGTTCCCTTGTAATAGATTAAACCTACGTAATGTTAAACACTCATGTATTGAAATGTAGGAAACAAGAATATATTCGCTTGAGGAATTTAATATAAGTATACCTATTGATATAATATAATACAAACACTCTTGATATAATATAATACAAAATGATATGGGGTATTAATTATTTATAGAAGCCCTTATATCATATCATATCATTTTTAGAGTTCCGTACCTCAAAAGGAAAAAAAGGTCCGTCCGTCTGTCTACTAAGACCTTTTATCTCGTCGGGAACGCGTGGATGTATCGAGTTGAAATTAAAAGCATAACTTACTTAGGTCCTAAAAGCTGTGAAAAATTTAAACTTCTAAGTGATCGGAAAAATAGATACGGCCGTTTATGCCGCAAAAAATGTATATTTCGAAACTCTCAAAGGAATCAAAATGTACCTATAAAGGGGCCCACTGATTAGCACTTCGCCGGACGATATCAGCCGGTTAGTTAAACGCAAAATTTGACAGTTCCGAACAACTGACAGGCTGATATCGTCCGGTGAACTGGTAATCTGTGGGCCCCTTAAATATGGTAATTCCCGTTGATCTAGAATTTCTAGAACTATGAAATTTGGCAAGTAATATCGTTACTACAAGTACTGGGAAAATATTTAAAACTATTTTTTTTTTGTAAATAAATTAATAAATACGTTAAATTTGTACGGGACCCTCGGCGGGCGAGTCCGACTCGCACTTGTCCGGTTTTTTAAGATGAATCTCTTATTAAAAACTACCTTAGTAATTATAACTATATATGTAGAAAAACTCCGCGAGCCCTTACAAAGCTCTGCTTTTTGCTAGTTGAAATTCACAATCACTAATAAATTATTAAAAAAAAACGACAAAACCAGGATAATATACAAAATTATGTTACAAAACGATTTGCCATTACACATAATCTTTTGTGTCTGTAAAGGAACGTATCCGTCATCAAGCTAGTGTCAGTGTCAAGTGTCAACGTCAACTTTCTACAGTTTCAGTTTCTACCAACTACCAGTGCATGAGTGCAGTTTCTACCTTTCTACACAATTTGCTGTCTGTTGGTTTGGTTTGTTTTGTGGCAAAATAATATCATTTTGTTTTCAAATATTATGCCAACTTGAACTGCAATCGGAAAATCAAAATATATCTTAAAATAATTGAACACTAAGTAACTTATTGTTAGCTTAGCACTTAGCAGCGACTTTAATTTGCCACCCAAACATTCTACACATCATCACTCACTGTTGACTGTTTTGAATTAGAACTTCATCAAGTGATCTGAACCAGGCTTCCTGCAGAATGCCGATTAGATGTATATATTCTCAGTGCGAGACTGAGGTGTATAAATCTAACAAGTCACTGTTTCGTTTCCCTGCCAAAGATCCAAAGCGTTTAGAAAAATGGATTCAAAACTGTGGTAAGCCTATTGGTTTCGTTTATGCTTACCAGAGAATTTAACTATTTACTACGTAAAATTTGTCACTTATTGTTTATATACAATATTGTACCTTGCCTTTGAACTAATAAACCACTATTTTTTTCAATTATTATGTAATAAAAATAGAAATCCGTGTAATTAATGTTCATGATATAATTAAACATCTTATTGACAGTACAAGTTTTACGTCACGATATCTGTAGAGTAGAGACTTTAGAAATTTACAAGTTTGACATAAATATTTTTAAATACATATTTACAAATTATTTTCAGGTAATCCCCGCACAGCAAAATATTCAAAAGATGCCTTCAAGAATAAATATATTTGCATTGATCATTTTGAAAAGAAGTTCATTAGAAACGAAGGAGGGCAACGTAAGAGACTGACGAGAGACGCTGTGCCTACACCTTATGAATGGGATGCGTCAAAGCTGTTTACTGATCTACCCGCCCAATCTACAACTGAAGGTGAATGTTGACCTTTAGTGTATTTTAGATTTCACTGTTTAGTGTATCTTACTTTTCTACAGGAAAGGGCCTAGGTACTGTACGTTACCATGAAGTAAGTATATATTAAGAGTCGCCGGCCCATACAAGTCTCACTTAGTTCCACAAAAATTCAAGAGATGTCACTCAGAGCACCATTGGGCCTAAATAGATATTTGTGTTATTTGAAATCTTGCCAATTTATAAATTAAGATGTATAATTCTAATTTACTTAGTATATTACAACAAAAACCTTTTAAAACATAGTAAATCGACGCAGAAAAAATAAATAAATAATGGCATGAACTATTCTAAGTGCCATCTATCGCATTACTATGAAGTATTTGAACAAATTAAATTATTTTTCAGAAAATATTTTAATTTGTTTTTATCAAGTAGAAACACTACTATATAAATTATAAACTGAAATAAATGTCATATACTAAGAAAAAGTGACCAAGGCCTCCAGTGCCCCAGGCTGGAATCGAACCAGCGTCCTCTGCTACCGCGGCAGGTGCCTGAACCACTCGGCCACCGGGCCACAGCGACATTAGTCAAATTTTCCAAGTATATGCACTTCCTACTGAAGGCTTGTGGCGCCCCCTGGCCATCTCTAAGGTAGAACAGTATGGTTCGAACCTTCTATCTGGATCATTCTCATGCTAGCTCGGTATCATCATGAGAATGATCCAGATAGAAGGTTCGAACCATACTGTTCTACCTTAGAGATGGCCAGGGGGCGCCACAAGCCTTCAGTAGGAAGTGCATATACTTGGAAAATTTGACTAATGTCGCTGTGGCCCGGTGGCCGAGTGGTTCAGGCACCTGCCGCGATAGCAGAGGACGCTGGTTCGATTCCAGCCTGGGGCACTGGAGGCCTTGGTCACTTTTTCGTAGTATATGACATTTATTTCAGTTTATAATTTATATAGTAGTGTTTCTACTTGATAAAAACAAATTAAAATATTTTCTGAAAAATAATTTAATTTGTTCAAATACTTCATAGTATTGATTGGCAGCGCCATCTCTCTCGCTAGCTCGGTATCATCATGAGAATGATCCAGATAGAAGGTTCGAACCATACTGTTCTACCTTAGAGATGGCCAGGGGGCGCCACAAGCCTTCAGTAGGAAGTGCATATACTTGGAAAATTTGACTAATGTCGCTGTGGCCCGGTGGCCGAGTGGTTCAGGCACCTGCCGCGATAGCAGAGGACGCTGGTTCGATTCCAGCCTGGGGCACTGGAGGCCTTGGTCACTTTTTCTTAGTATATGACATTTATTTCAGTTTATAATTTATATAGTAGTGTTTCTACTTGATAAAAACAAATTAAAATATTTTCTGAAAAATAATTTAATTTGTTCAAATACTTCATAGTATTGATTGGCAGCGCCATCTCTCTCGCTAGCTCGGTATCATCATGAGAATGATCCAGATAGAAGGTTCGAACCATACTGTTCTACCTTAGAGATGGCCAGGGGGCGCCACAAGCCTTCAGTAGGAAGTGCATATACTTGGAAAATTTGACTAATGTCGCTGTGGCCCGGTGGCCGAGTGGTTCAGGCACCTGCCGCGATAGCAGAGGACGCTGGTTCGATTCCAGCCTGGGGCACTGGAGGCCTTGGTCACTTTTTCTTAGTATATGACATTTATTTCAGTTTATAATCTATCGCATTATTAGACAGTTAGTTTCTTGCCGTTGTAACACACTAAATAGCTCGATTGTTTGAGAAGAACTATCAATAGATGTCACTGTAGTAAATCCTCATACTTTATGATCATATCAACATTATTAAGTAATGATAGAATTTAGTTCTTAGTAACATGATAATAATTAAAATAAATTAAACCTACATGGTACCATCACCCACACTATTTAAGCTAATAAGGTCCACCGATGTACAGTTAGGAGTGTTGCTGTTTGTACATTTATTTACTTAACCTTACGCATTGCAAGATTGTTCTCATATATACATATATTTTAGGACAGTCTTACATTAATCGACCTACTTAGTAACAAAACATTGTAAATTCTTGAGCAGTTTGAATAGCAGGGCAGATGACAAAAACATGCTCAAAAGAGAAGAGACACCCGACAAAAAATCCATATATGTATGAGAGCAATAATACAATGTGTAAATGTAAATACATACATATCTTATATTTTATGATCATATCTACGCTATACAAGAGGTGTGGACAAATGGGAATAGACCATTACTTAATATATACACACAGTTAAAAAACAAATAAATGTCCTATGAGGATTTGAACCCAGGACCTCCTACTTCATAGGCAGAGCAGAGTCACGTCACTACTGACTAGCTAGGAGGCCGTAGAAATAATATACAATTTATTTCATAATATATTTAAATTAAGTACAGTCAGCGTCGTATAGTAGGCAGCATCCAAAGTATTCAAATAGTTCAGTACGCCATACAAATAATATGGTGTACCGAACTATTTGAATTCTTTGGATGCTACCTACTTTGGGGCTATTCATAAATTACGTCATTTCAAATTAGGGGTGGGGGGGGGTCTGGACATCCGATGACGGTAGCATGAAGTAGGAGGAAATGGGGTCATTTGAAGCATGATTTTTGGATGATTATAGAGGGAGGGGGGGTCAAAAATCGTCAAAAATCGATGACGTAACTTATGGACAGCCCCCATATGACGCTGACTGTACTTATATAACAATTAACAAATCAGACTGGTAGCCACACTAATGGCTATAAACAGAAACAAAGCAAAGGCAACAAACGCGGTGCGGTTCGTGACGACTTGACAGACTGACAGTTTATTTTTAGTGTTGCCATTGAAAGTTCTTTCTTGTCCCTTTTATGATTTATTTGTTTGTATATTATTATACAATATTATTAGTTCAAATAAAATATGATATTCCAAAAGACTACAAATAATATTATATATACTTGGTCAAGCAGATCTTGTCAGTAGAAAAAGGCGGCAAATTTGAAAAATGTAGGCGCGAAGGGATATCGTCTCATATAAAATTTGAAATTCGCGTCTTTTTCTACTGACAAGATTTGCTTGACCATCTATAGTACTTAAATTCCAAAATAATGATATGCCTTAGTCTCCATTTCTGTTTTTTTAAGGAACAGGCGTATAACATTACCTTCAGGGTAGGGGACTTATTTTAAAATAACAATAATCAGTGACTAAGTCTTAATACAAACAAGTGCGTATACGTCAACTTATTGTGAACCATGTGAATAGTGCAAAGATTTTAAAGAAAAATATTGAAATCCGTGTTTTGTGTGCATGTATTTGAATTTAAGAATTCAAAAAATATGTAAAATTGCTCAATTACGTGTTGTACAAGTGACTGTCGGCTTTTAAACAGGAGAACGTAACTTTTCACAGGTAAGTACAGTATTTTACACTTTGGTCACATTATCATGCATAGTAACAGCATCCTACAATCTATATCAATCAAAACCTGATTAAAAAAAGCATATATATATATATATATATATATATATATATAGTAAAAATTTCTCAGGTAAAATAATTTAGTTAATAGTAAACAAAGACATATCTAACTTCGTATAAGACGAATAAAGTCTAAGGAAAAAACGTGCCTCGGAATTGAAGCAAAAGTCATTCTCGAATAGATGGTGCACACACCTTTAGCCTATCCTCGGCTAGATGGCGTGACGACACCGTTTCATATTTAACAATTTTAACACATAGATATTAGTTGAATGAACATGGATCAAAATGATATAAAAATAATAAAATCATTTATCCATATATATACATTTTTTGATAACTTTATACGTTTTCATTTTGAGTTTTAGTCGTGTGTAGATAGATGGCAGTAAATTTACTGTGACTACAAAATTTACAATGACAGGACCCCTCTATACTATCTATTCTTTTTGATAGTAAATAAGTAAGTTTTGATCTCCTAAAATTATAAAGCTAGTTTGTAGTTTTTATTTGTTCTTAATATGTACCTACTTATATTAAGGAAATGTTTGCCATACCCTATTAGGGTCCATGAGATACCATTATTTTGTAACAACTTGTTTTTACCATGGTGCAATAAACGATATTCTATTCTAAAAGATCATAACCTCAAGTATTTCCTGATAAATTAACCGACAAAATTGTGTAAGCCTTTTAATAACATGTATTCAATTTAGTCGCATTGCTATTATTCGAGGGATACCAGCCCGTGATGCATATGATTACCCCAAAATGGGGGTATTTTGTATTTTAATAACATTTTTATGTATTAACTAGACGGGCCCGCAGCTCCGCTCGCGTAAATGAAATAAAGAGTTCGTCTTATGTTTAGTTAAATACCGACATTATTATGTATTCAACCCTGCCATGGTTTAAAACTGTGATAGGGATTTCTTATTTGTAGCCGTTATTTGGATAACTCAATTCGCAAATTTGTCAAAAAATGATTTGATTTGATAAAAGGCAAGATTGTATTTTTTCATCTACACGTATTTATTTAAAACTTGTTTCAAGATAAAATTATTATTTGTTCTTATAAGCTTAGTTGCAAAAACGTTCATTAGATTAATTTTCGCCTTAAGACGAATATGGACGACCACCGCCCTTAAATCGCCTTTTCATACAAACATAGGTAGTCTAGTCCTCTCGGCCTTGCGATAGCTCTCGCCAGTCGCCATGGCCGAAGTTGAGCAGGTCTTGAGCAACTACGTCGTTTCAGCGGTACCTAGGACGTCCACTCGGGCGTCTCCCATTTTGTTGTCCCAAGTACCTGCGCTCTCTTCACGGCACGATCCTCTCACATTCTCTCTAAGTGTCCGAGCCACCACTGAATTTAACTTTTGTCTCTCAATATTTCGCCACTATATCGGACCACATCCTTATTTCTATGGCAACAAAATTATATTACGATATTTGGCTGACTGCTGACTGTACATTTGCTTATTTTTATCAGGTCGCTCAATAATATCTGAACATGCACTTTAATCTACCTACATAACTTACTATCAACTTTGTATTTTTGGCCCATCTCAGCATTCTTAGCCCGTTCCCCGGACGAATGGCAATGTTTGCCGAAGCCGTGAAAGTCAATCTGAATAATATAACTCAAAAATAAATTGAAAACAACATAATCATCATTTCATCATTTCAGCCTATATACGTCCCACTGCTGGGCACAGGCCTCTCATGCGCGAGAGGGCTTGGGCTATAGTCCCCACGCTAGCCCAATGCGGATTGGGGACCACATACACCTTTGAATTTCTTCGCAGATGTATGCAGGTTTCCTCACGATGTTTTCCTTCACCGAAAAGCTAGTGGTAAATATCAAATGATATTTCGTACATAAGTTTCGAAAAACTCATTGGTACTCAAACTCAAAACAACAAAATACAAATTGATAATAATAATATAGTAATTAATTTGATTGATAAGAATGATAAGTCATATGTCATATATGACTTAAATCACTCGTATGGGGCTATTCATAAATTACGTCATTTCTAATTAGGGGGGGGGGGGTCTGGACATCGGATGATGGTAGCATGCGTAGGAGGAAACGGGGTCATTCGAAGCATGATTTTTGGATGATTTTAGGGGGGGGGGGGTCAAAAATCGATGACGTAATTTATGGACAGCCCCTATGGGCTCTATAGACTAAGGTTGAGGTTGACAGCACTTTTTATTTTACTTACCAAATACCTGTATACCAACATGACAAACATAATTTAGTTTACTTTAACTTACGGATTATTTGGTCTAATCTGTAGCACCGCCAAACGAAAGCAACCGAGAGTTGCCGAGAAATGGCCGATGTCGTAAAATGATGATTGTTATGAACATTTCTCCTCCTTATTGTAAATTAAATACGCATCGGAAGCGATCGTTTTTATGCTTTAGTTCTATTCCCATATGTAGATAATTGATTTGAACAGGTTTTTCTTATCATACGTGCGTTTTGCCACGACTCAGAGAATCTTATTCAAAGATATGGCGCAGGCACTAATTCTTATTTTGCAATAAGAGTGACACATTACAAAAAAAGGTTTCGTTTATTATCTCCAGATTTCCACGACATGCAGCCACGCGTAATAAATGAATATCAGCTACCGGAAGCAAAAACTAGGTTTTTTGCACCGAAACCGGAACTGAAACTTCCGTCGGGTACTACTTTTTAGTATAGTAGAGTGTATTTTGTGTGTTTCAGTATCCTTTGTTGTTTATGATTTATTGAAATTAAAACTCAGATCACATTTTATTCTACGTTTTTTTATTACTAAAAATGGTTAGTTTTGTACATACCAGCTGCGCGAATTATAGGTATTTAATTGTTCATATGCCTATAAAGAACGGCCCATTGACATTTGATTCAACAATTTGAATACCGTCAAACGCGGACCGGTGGTGGCCGAGTGGATATGACGTCCGACTTTCGATCCGGAGGTCGCGGGTTCAAATCCTGGCTCGTACCAATGAGTTTTTCGGAACTTATGTACGAAATATCATTTGATATTTACCACTAGCTTTTCGGTGAAGGAAAATATCGTGAGGAAACCTGCATACATCTGCGAAGATTCATTAGATTCAAAGGTGTATATATGTGAAGTCCCCAATCCGCATTGGGCTAGCGTGGGGACTATAGCCCAAGCCCTCTCGCGCATGAGAGGAGGCCTGTGCCCAGCAGTGGGACGTATATAGGCTGAAATTATTATTTATTTATTTTATAATACCGTCAAACGAGCTAATTGCCTCCATTTTTACCAATATGGTATCCCCGCGGTTATGACGTCATCTATGTCTATCCCTTACGGGCGCACGCGGTAGGCCACGTCTAGAGAATCCTACCGTCTATGCTATACATGTTTGTATTATATCCCACCATTTTAAAAGGTGGGGAATAAACAAAAAGTGAGACTGTGACAAGGACAAACAGTAATAGCGCTTTCTCTGCTACTCCAACTGAAAGTTCTAAGTGTATCTCATTCAGTCATTTGGCCCCTCCCCCGTTTCATCTCTAGTATATTATTGTACCTCTATGTGGTATAGAAATTGTACTGGCAGTGTTGCCAACTTGGCATAAATGATGCCAGATCTGGCATAATTTCACTCACTCTGGCACCAAAATTATCCATTTAGCATCTGGCATATTTTTTAGCATAATTTAGCCTAAGCCAAGTTTGCACCAACTTGGCAGCAACAATATGCGCCATCGCCTTATTACCCGACTGCGCGACGCAAAGGAGGGTAATGTGTTTATCAGCCTATATATGTATGTATGTATGTATGTATGTTTGTTTGTTCCTATGTGGCACTCCAGAGACCAAACGCGTGAACCGATTTTGATAATTCTTACGTCAATCGAACCGTCTTACTTTTGCGTGTGTCACTAAAGACATGACAGTAATCAAAATTCAATATGGCGACAACCAGACGCCAAAATTGAAAAAAAAAAAAAGTTAACGAAATATGTCGAATGGGGTATCACTGAATAGGTATTTAAAAATTAGTTATAGGTTTCTTTGACAGTTTTTCATTTAGAGTGACCATTTAAAATCTATAACGTTATAAAGTTATAGTAATTCTGTTCAGTATTAATACTGCACTGCGCGACGCAAAGGAGGCCAATGTGACTATGTGACTAATGACTATCCTATAATATAAATAAAAATATGATAATGAAGCCTATATGTACGTACGTATTTATTTAAGTATGTATGTATGTATGCAAGTATAAAAAGTTGACATACTATATGTCAAGTGGTGTCATATCGTTATGTATTACCTATTTAAATTATATTTTTTACGTTTCCCTTATCATTAAATTTGATTAGAATAGGTACCTAAGAAAAATTAAATAATTTCGTGACCTAAACGCGGTACTCGGTTGAAAAAAAACCCGACTGCAAAAAAGCTATCTTTAGAAAAAAATAAAAAAAAACTGAAAAGAAAAAAACAAGTTCAGTAGTCGAGAACATTGAATCAGTTTCATGATTAACATTTCGTATGTCAATTTGGACCTTAGAGTTTAAAAATAATGTCCAAATCGCTTGTGACGGATCCGGAACGAGGCATACGAATCGTTATGACACAGATAAAACAAACTATACATTCTTATACGAAACAGCAACTTCAACAGTCGGGACCCATTATTGTCGTCAACATTAGTGCCGCAGCCTAGACTTTTAATGGGTCCCGACTGTTGAAGTTGCTGTTTCGTATAAGAATGTATAGTTTGTTTTATCTGTGTCATAACGATTCGTATGCCTCGTTCCGGATCCGTCACAAGCGATTTGGACATTATTTTTAAACTCTAAGGTCCAAATTGACATACGAAATGTTAATCATGAAACTGATTCAATGTTCTCGACTACTGAACTTGTTTTTTTCTTTTCAGTTTTTTTTTTATTTTTTTCTAAAGATAGCTTTTTTGCAGTCGGGTTTTTTTATTTTCTAAATTATATGGTTCTTATTTTCATATGAATTTTGACTTTTGTGGGCGTCGAAATTGGACGTCGACGGACTATGAATGTATATGAATATTTTTTTTGAAATGGCAAATAAACTCAGTTAATTTGACCTCTGATTTTTTTGTGGATTGACATATTTGAGTTCCGTTTTGCAGATTTGATCAGACAATTTAATCAGGTTGGGCGAAAATTGTCCCATCTGGACTGGCCTTCAATGATCTTGTAGGTATTTACCTACATAAATTTACAGAGGGCCTACCACGAATGTCGATAATTAAAATTTCGAGCAACTACCTCTTTTACTCCAATTAAGGCGTAATTAGATTGACAGAGATAGTTGCTGGAAATTTTCTATTTTCGATGTTCGCGGTTATATGCCTGAAACGGAGAAGCTTTGCTCGCATTTTGAGCTCACTTGGTCAATAATAAGGCTGGCTACAGACGCAGGAATCTTCCGTACGGAATGACAGGTGCAAACGAGACATATATAGTTGTGTATAGCGACGTCCCGTTCACACTAGACCGTCCGTAACCGAATGAAAATTCCGTGCGTCTGCGGCCAGCCTATATTGCCAAACAACAGCAGACTCGTAACCGTCGTAACTATAGTCTGTCATGCCATTTCAGTTAGTAAACAAAAACGACAAATTTTAAAAAAAAGTAGGCGCGTAGGATTATCAGCCCATAGAAAATTTGAACTTCGGGCCTTTTTCTACTGACAAAGTACGGTGTTTTTTAGTGAATATTTTTAGACACCATATTATTTTAAGTGTCTATTTTCAAGTGACATTTTAGCATTTTTTTTAGCATATTTCAAAATAACTTTGGCATAATTTTGGCATAATCTAGACATTAGTCTAGCATTTTTTCAAAATCCGAGTTGGCAACACTGTGTACTGGCAATAAATACCAGGCTGACGCAACCACTGAAATATGAAACCTATGGAAGTGAAACGTCAACGAATAATGCGTGCCACTGTGACGTCATCTTAGGACTAAACATGGCGGTTTTAGTGCTGCCCAGAAGATTTTTACTGTTACTAGGTTTTATCGATACATCGATACCTTTTTAACGTTCTCGGCTCATTTTATTTAAAATACTAAGTATGTATTATTTGTGCAGTTTATGTTTTAATAGGAAGTAAGTAAATAAATAAAAATTCTTTATTAGTATATTGTTATGTGAAAAGATACTTTGATTGAGTAAGATGTGTGGAGTCTAGGACAATTTCGTGCTTCAAATTTGACAGGTAAACGAGATGACGCTGTACTACTCAATACATATTGCGATTTTTGCGGTAACACTGATTTTCATAAGTTGACGTTTGACAACTTAGTGACCGCAAAACACATGGCGCAGTACAGCGCCATCTGTTTTGGATGTCAGAATAAGTGTACGTGTTTTTCTTGGACTTTACCTCTCTATTACAATCAATTTTGTTGTGTTGCTAACCCTGAAGTCTGTAACACACTACCGCACTGCACCTCGACCTTGGTGCGCCGTATCTATAAGTGAGAGCGATACAAAATTCAAGCTTATTAAGCGACGGGTGAAAAAAAACAAAACACCTTCAGAACATTTATTTATTACAAAAATAAGGAATGACTTCCGCTCTTCAACTTCTTCAACATTTATTCAGCAAATAGGCCACAAGGGCATTTTTATACGTCAACATTGAATTTACATACAAGCAAAAATAATAACAATACATTAACCATTTTATAAATTACAACTATATGTATATGGTCTCTTAATGTCGAATTATATAAAAAAACTTTAATAATGATATAAAAAAGGCCGCAGGGCAGCTTGTGGAGTAACGACCCCACGGACCCGAGTGCTCCCGAGAGTCGGTCAGGGTCTCCATCTCCAGCTCTTTCTTTTTATGTTCATTTCTTGGTAAGCTATAAAAATGATTTAATTATTAAATTAAGATAATTTAGTTGGTTTGAAGCGGGGTAGCATGATAAAATAAGAAAATATAAATAGGCAATCATAATATATCGATATCAAAGTCGATAAATAAAGTACAACCCTAGCTGAAATGTTTACATTATTTAAGCGTAAAAATATAGTTAAATAAATCCAATCACTTCATGTTCTATAACTGCACAGAAGAACCTTGCTATTTATAATGTGAACCATCCTTAAATTTCCCAGGAACATTAACAATAACCAATATTTTTCATGTAAATTATAGCGTACCTGTGTATGGTTAAAGATGGCTGATTTATTCAATATTATTCAATATTCAATCATTTATTTGCATAAAAACACATAGAAATGCATGCAAATACAATTTTTAAAAACACAGATCACAACAATACACAGATCGGAAATAATAATACACATATAGCAAGCTCAAACAAAAAAAAAAAAAAACATTAAGTCAAGTATCAGGTACAATGCTCAAATACAACGTTAACATAAACATAAAAAAAAAAATATATAAACTATGTCAAAGAAATAATAATAATAATGAGTCAAATGAATGTCAAAAAAACAGCATAAAAGAGATGTCAGGTACATTGGTCAAAAAACTTATCATAATATTCATTTATGGAGTAAAAAGGACGGCTCAGAAAATATTCCTTAACTGTTTTGTCAAAAGTTTTAAAATCTTCTATACTTTTAATTTCGTCGGTCAATAGATTATATACTCTTATGGCAGTATTATTTAAGCTTTTATCGAAATTGACATAATGTGCTTCATTTAAGAGTAACCTATTTCTATTTCGCAGTTCATAATGATTGATGGTCGCACCCTGTTCCGCGTACAAGTGTTTGTTGGTGAACACATAAACACATATCCTGTATAGGTACATAGAAATTACAGTCAAAATTTTATTCTTTATAAATATACTACGGTGCGACTCAGGTATAGTACGACATCCTTCGACTATTCTTAGGGCTTTTTTTTGCTTAAGCAGAAGTGAATTTATATTAGTTCCGTTTCCCCAAACCTCAATACAGTATCTAATTATGCTTTCGAAGTATGAAAAGTACATAGTTAATAAGACTTCCTTGCTTGCAATGTTCATTAGGGCTTTCATAGCATAGCAAGCCCCAGCTAATTTTATATTAATCTTATCGATTTGATCATGCCATCTCAAGTACGGATCAAGATCTACGCCTAGGAATTGCACACATTTTGCTTTACTGATTGGGATATCACAGTCAAAATCAGGACTTGTTGTGCTCCTACGAAATGTCATATAAAAGCTTTTACCGCAGTTCATTTTCAGTCCGTTGGCTGCAAACCATCTAGTAAGTTGCGCCCAGGAATTTTGCATACGTACATTTAAATCTTCAACAGACATTGCACTTAAGATAACACTTGTATCATCAGCGTAAAGATATGGAGTGCCATAGCTTAACATATCAGGCAGGTCATTTATAAATATTATAAATAGTAACGGTCCTAACACTGATCCTTGCGGAACTCCATACTTAACATATTTCTCATCGGATCTTATTACATCTTCATTTGAAATATTATTTAGTTCTACGTATTGGTACCGGTTGGATAGGTATGATCTCAACAAGGCCAGAGCAATGCCACGTACCCCATAGAAATCTAGTTTACTTAGGAGTATTTCGTGATCAACACAGTCAAAGGCCTTGGTGAGATCACAGAAAATGCCCCCACACGCAAGTCCTGTATTAAGGTACGTCATAACTTCTGTTACCAATTTACTTACTGCTGCCAACGTGTTTCTATTTCGCCTAAAGCCATATTGATGCGAGGTAAAAAGATAGTGGTTTTCAAAATGAGCTTGTATTCTTGTGGCTATACATTTTTCAAATACTTTGGCAAGAATTGGCAACAGAGATATGGGCCTGAAATTGTTCATATCAGTTTTGCTTCCCTTTTTATGAATTACAACAACTTTTGCTTTTTTGAATAGATCGGGGAAGGTTCCATTAAGTAAACAATCATTAAAGATGATGCACAAAGGTATACATAACACATCAATATTCATTTTAATTATGTTGGTGTCTAAATTATCTGGCCCTGTTGAATTTGTACTTTTAAGATTTTTGACAATACGAATAACTTCAGGCTCAATAATTGGCGTCAAGAATATCGATCGGTTGCAACTAGTGCCCCGTTGTTTAAGTAATTTCATAAAATTTGACTCATTAACTTTTGTTGTGCTTTCGCCGACACTAATGAAGAAATTATTAAAGTTATTTGCAATCGTTTTGTCATCATTAATCATGACATTATCTATTTTAAGGGCAATCTTGTCATTTGTCTTGCGTTTACCTGTGTTTTGTCTTACTAAATTCCAAATTGCCTTTGATTTATTTTTAGCTCTAGAAATAGTTTTCTTTGTATGATTTTTCCTAGCAGTTACCAGTACTTTCTTGAAAGTTCTTTTATATAATTTGAAATAGGAATAAAAAGCTTCATCTTTATATTTTCGTGACAATATAAGTAGCTTTCTTTTATAACGACTAGATTTTTTTATTCCCCTAGTGAGCCACTTTTTAGGCTTTTGTGTACACACAATTGTTTTATAAGGGAAATGTTTGGCAGCCAGGAGATTAAATGAACTGTAAAATATTTCAAGCTTTTCATTACAATCCGTATTTGCAAACTGCAAGTCCCAATCAATGTTTTTAAAATCGTCTTGAAATGCTTGAATTGATGCGGCATGGAAAATTCTCTTTTTTATAACTTTTGGTTTACTAGAATCATAGCCGCCTGGAAAACTAAGCGTTAGGTGCTGGACATCATGATCAGAAAACGAACATGGAATAACTTGTGCGTCAGAGTAGTGTTCACAGTTTGTAAGAATATTATCGACTGTAGTAGAAGAAGTCACTGTGGTCCTAGTCGAATCTGTTATAGTTGGCTTAATGTTATATTCTAATAATAACTGCAGCAATGCTTTAGTCTTATTGTCATTTAGATTTCCAAAATTTATATTAAAATCACCAGCGATAACCATATTACGTAAATTCATCTTATTTAGGTAATTTTCCAGGATGACCATGAAATCCTTTATATTAGAACTAGGGCATCTGTATAATACTGTAAGGCAGAATTTACAGGTAGGGGTTATTTCTACGATAATTGAAGAAAGTTCAAATACTTTTTCACGCAAGTAAGGTTTAACATCAACCACTTTGTAGCGGTCAGCAATATCTGATCGGATGAAAATTATTGTGCCACCTCCTTTTGTACAAATTCGTGATGACTGAGTGGCAACTATGTATCCAGGTAGATGAATCGAAACGTGTTCATCATGTTCTAGCCATGTTTCTGTCAAGAAGATAATATGAGGTTTCTCACTTATGTCTAGTTCGATAAAAGATTCTAAGCTAAGTAATTTGTTACGCAGCCTATTAACATTCAGGTGCATTAGGAAAAGTTTACGCAATTTATATTTATCTATACAGGTATTCGTACTAACACTACTCATAAAAAAGACAGTCCATTGTAAAAACGTTCATTAATTTGTTTAAGAGCTGTATTTATTGATGTAGCAAGTTTAAATTTGCCAGTCATTTTCAATTTATAGCCATCATTTTTATAATCAACAAGCGAAAGGTTGCGGTCAACATTCTGTACAAACGCAAAATCATATTTTAGCAAGCGATCATGCAAAAGTCTATTGACTTTACTAACGAAAGAGTTAAATTCAGAAGCATTTTCATCGATGCTGCTAGGAATGTGGCATACAATAACATTACAATGAGAAAGAGATTTAACAGTTTCTTCGATGATAGCAGTAGTTTGAAATGGTGAGTATATATTGTAGTCGCTTCCTCCGCACATGATTACTACACAATCTTTTCTAGTATACAATTTGACCTTCTCCCTTAAGTCTTGTAGAACTCTATCAGTTGTTCCCAAATTGATTACATCAGCTGTGAAATTGTAATCACGTTTCCGTATTCTGGATAATATAGAAATTAATTCAGTTCCATGAAAATCAGAGACTAATAAAAGATTCGGTTTCTCCTGGATATTAGTAGGGATATTATCATTTGTTTCCAAGGACGCCTGTGTAGTGTCAATAGTTTGGGTTGGGTGGTCTATGGTATATTTGTTTAGATTTTCATGAACTATCTTCTTTTTAATATCCAGAGTATTTCTTTGCAAGATTTGCATTGATCTTTGTATTCTGTGTAGTGAAGCCTTATTTGCCTTCGATATTTCCTGAGTACGTTTTAGGTTTTGATAATCTGTTATTATCTTGCTTAATCTACGAGTAAGTTTCTTTATCTTATTTTTGTAGCAAATAATATCTCCTTCGAGTTTACTAATTTTATTTTGACTAAATTCATTAGCAGATAAGTCAGGATTCCTCATTGTTTCAAATAACTGTTTATTTTCAGCTTCCAGGTCCTCAATTCGCATTGCCAGTGATAGATTCTCTTCCTCTTTTTTCTTAATTTTCTGTTTAAGTGGTGTTAATATTTCCATATCTTCATTATCGGTAGACCCTCTTGTACAATTACTATTTTTTTCTAGATAATCGCATTTTTCTTGAACTTCCGCTAAACGTTGTCTCAGGAAATTATTTTCTTTGACTATTTCTTCCAACTGTTTATCGTGTTGGCAATTAGATAATACTTTATTTTCTTCTTTCAGCGTTGAAATTTCCTGTTTTAGTCTGTGGATCAACTTGTCATCTTCATTCATTTTTTTTAGACACATTTGATGATCATGTAAGCCTTCTTCATCGCTGTGAGTTCTTAATTTCGATTCTAAGTTTTTGCGTGGTCGCAATACTGTTTTCCTCAAGCTTTCTGTTTTTTTGTCCATGTTAGTATCTTATTTGGGTTAATAACGACAAATAGTAAACTAAACGGTTATAACGTGCAATATTATTTAATCTATAGTTTCATTCATGAGTCTATAATCTGGGTGATTTCAGAACGCACCCTTGCACTAGCAACACATGTTTGCGATTGTTGATGTTGGTAGACGGTGATTTGTGTCAAACGTCAAGTAGCTGTCAGATTTCGCCCAATCACCTGATCACGGCGTGTATAATGATCCCGTTGTTTTGCCAAAATAAGTCGTTATTTTTCGTTTTGAATGTAAAAACAATAGTAGAAGTTGTGCTTACCGAGGTCGTGATGTGTTTAATTATAGTGCTAAGTGGTCCAATGTGGCGGGTATTCGCGCCCAAGTCTTGGTTCAGCACTTTGGTGTTCACAACAACATTTCACGTAAGGTTTATTTAATTTATAATGAATTAAAACAATAGGAGCTCTCTCTTTCAATGTTTTCCTGGCCAGGGTTGCCAGCTATTTTTATTTGATGGTTTTCTTATGCCGCACCCTAATACACTACACACTGGCATCTTCGCGACGTAATTATTCACATTTGGCTTCAATTATTTTCAATCACAAGCAAAATATTGAAAGATAATTAATAATTTTAATTTTCACCACGACTTTTTGACAGGACAAGTACCGGCTGAACTGACAGACAATGACATTTGGGTGACTAAACATGGCGGATTTTCGGCCGCATTAGGTATTTACGTATTTTCATGGAACACTTTATGTCCGTACTGAAATACTGTCACCTTTTTTTGCTAAGGGTTACAGTGCTGAGTAAAAACGAGATAGATATATATTTATGTGTGTGCCGTCAAAATGGGTGCTATTTCTATAAGCAATTGTACGTATAGAACAATATGTCTTGTCCCTATTATATAGGTCTATGGACGCAACTAGGAACAAAAAAAGGTTTTGTAAAGACTGTAGTGACCTAGCCATAGCCAAAAAAAACAAAATAAAACGTCAGTGCTATTCATCTGTCATGTCAACTGTCAGCCACATTGCTTTGTTGCTCGTCATGGCGGTTCGTAGGTTTTACTTACGTACTTCTTTCAATTTCTTTTTTAAAAGCCTTCGTTATTTTCCAAAACAGTCAAACGTGATCAGAACATACAGTGAGTCTATAGATTTTGTTTAAATGCCACCGAAAACTAAGTTATCAAACTGCACAACGGGACTTAATCGCGTATTTAAGTTTTAAGATTTACCTCCGACGTTTCATCCACATGGAATCCAGTCATTAGTAAATGTAAGCGGAAACGAATATCGACAGTCGATAAATCGAATATCGTTAGTGTTGTGTGTCGACAGAGTGACATCCCTAGTGCGCAAAACGTTCAAACTGATAAACAAGACCAAGTGCGGGTAGTTCGAAAAACTCGCGCGGCTAGAAGATGTTGATGTCAACTTGAGCCAGTCTTCTCCGAGACCACGGGGACAACGCCGTCCTCGAAACGTCGGAGGTAAATCTTAAAACTTAAATACGCGATTAAGTCCCGTTGTGCAGTTTGATAATGTTTAATAATCGTGAAAGTTTAAATCAGTGAAAACTAAGTTGTTTCAGTGCGAAATATGTGGAAATGGATACACTCGCGAAAATCGCAAAAAAGGAAGTTTATGGCGAAATTTCCATTAGACGAAGACAGGTAAGTATTGCTTTAGATACTTTTAGCCTTATTTTGGTGTAGCAGGCTATAAACACATCGAAAATTAGATATTTCATATCCACTTTCATTGTGAACTAGGGATGTACTACAAGTATCGATACGAAGTATCGATATCGACTGCAGCCTAATTTTTTATCAATGTAAATAGTAAATAAAATAAAATGAGTGAATTTCCTGGTAACTTGCATACAACATGACTATAATTATTTCTCCCAATATTTTTAGTGGAAAATTATCTATCATCTGTGTATTAATGGAATGGACATATTATTGTATATTTTTGGAATCTAGTAATAGGGGATATTACTGCAATGCTCCGCCGCCAGAGTGCAGCACTACCGACTCTAGAAAATTCATAGACTAACTTATACATACTCTGCCTTAAACTGTTTTTTGAAAAGTTTTCACAGACTATAAATTATGACATTGATGCATCAAGGCGGTTTGTTAACAAGGGCCTACCGGTAAACGCGAAAATCGAAACTCAGCCATCCGCCTCTCTATCGCTCGAATGTGCAAGAGTGATAGAGAGGTTAGATAACGAAATTTCGACTCTCCCGCTTCGCGGTAGACCCCCAGATTGTGACAGATAGTGGTAGTGGCGCTACCTACGCAGTTTTGCGTAATATTCCCTATTATTTAAGATTTTAACCTAAAATATAAGATAATGTATGTGAGTCTGTTTTAATTATTAAATGTTTTCAGATGCAGGCAGTGGGTCAAATAAGTTGTAATGGAAGACTTAGTTTTATTATTCAAGAATATAATATATAAAAAAATAAACATTAATCAGGTGAACACACATTTTCCTCTATTACCTGTGGACCGTCGACCCGTCGGGATGTATTATAAATTAATTATATTAAATTATAAAAAAAATCATTTTACATATTTTTATTTTAACAAATAAAAGTCGTGTTCACATTTAAGTCCAACCATGTATTAGTCCACTCAAAGAACACTATATATAACATACGACTTAAATGTGGACTCGATTCTAACCTGATTTCGAGTACGAAATTTGTTGACAGGGGCCCATGTTTCAACCCTCCCCAATTTATCGATATCGATAAAATTCGCAAGCGTGTAGCATACTACACTATTTAAGTATGTTATGTTGGTACTATTGTTCTTTGACAGTTCTTTGTCGTACATGTTGGTAATGATTGGATAACCAAACTGTGGGTGTTGAACCTACGTGGATCGTAAATGATAATGCACTCACTTGGTAAACAGTATGTAATGTTTCTGGAATTACAGTTTAAGGTTTATTATTTGTCGGGATTAGCATTTAAACAAGCGGTTAGTACAGGCACACACAATTCACCAAAACACTTGTTAAGTTCATGCACCACACCATACATAATCAGTCAAGTAGCCTTTTAGTTAGTGTCAGGGTTTTATAATAAGATATCACAGTCGGTAGGTCGGTACACGGATAGGATTTAAGTTATTGATGCGCGTGCGTCTGATCCCGTGACGTAGGTAACACTCTCGGAGGGGCGCGGCGCGCGCGGCATCGGCGCGAGCGACGATCGTTGCTTAGCAACGGTTGCCGGCTCGCGCGCGGCCATGTTGTCGACTTACGTTGTGGGTCCACACGAAGAAGGTTTTGTGGATTTATTTCTTTTGCGTAATTTTAATACTAATGTGGAGTAGGCCACAAATACTCCCCCGCCGAGACCGTTTCACGGGCGATAGTGATCTAGGTGAGCTGGAAATCGAACTACTCGGCCGCTTCTGGTCTGTTTTTCGGGGACTTTATCTGATTGTAGTTGTGGCTGATTGCAGGAGTTGCGAAGCAGGTAAGCTGGTTTTAATCTGTCTATAGTGACTGTTGACTCTTTGCCCTGTATATCTATTTTGAAAGTTTTCTCGCATCTCTCCAGGACTTTATAGGGACCAGAGTATGGAGCTTCCAGGGATCTTCGGCCGGGGCCCTGACGCAGGTAAACATATTCTGAAGAGAGCAGATCCTTTGGTACATAAAACGTCTTTGTTGTATGCCACGACGCTGGAACTGGGCTCAGATTAGCCATATGTCTACGCAGGCGAGAAGCGAAGTCAGTAACGTCAATGTCCAGGTTGGTAGTAGGGTTGAAGAATTCACCTGGTAATCTGAGGGGTTCGCCGTAAACCAGTTCTGCTGCCGAAGTTTTGAGGTCATCCTTCCAGGCACTCCTTATTCCCAGGAGTACGAGTGGTAAGATCTCTGACCATTGTGGGTTATTATGGCACATGATCGCGGTTTTTAGCTGTCTATGCAGACGTTCGATCATGCCGTTACACTCAGGGTGGTATGATGTTGTGGGGCAATGGTTGGAGCCGAGGAAACCTGTGATGCTTTTAAATAGTTGCGACTCGAATTGTCTTCCACGATCGGTCGTTATTTTGTTTGGGCAGCCAAAACGTGCCACCCAGCCGAAGACAAACGCTTTTGCACACGTCTCTGCCGTCATGTCTGGTAGTGGGTACACCTCAGGCCATCTTGTGAACCGGTCGATGACGGTGAGGCAGTACCTGTTGCCTGAAGAGACGGGAAGGGGGCCAATGAGGTCCATATGCACGTGGGAAAAGCGATCGGAAGGAGTTTGTATGGGAGAAAGTGGAGCTGAAGTGTGGCGATGTATTTTGCTGCGCTGGCAGTCTGGGCAACTCTGTGCCCAGATCTTGCAATCGCGACGAACGCCGGGCCACACATATCTGTCAGCGATTAATTTGGCCGATGTTGTGGCGCCTGGGTGGCTTAAATTGTGAATGCTGTCAAACACCTGCTTGCGGAACAGTGGTGTCACATAAGGTCTTGGTGCGCTCTGAGAGAGATCGCAGTATATACTTGCGCCTTCGGTGTTCACTTTTTGCAGTCTTAGGGAGGAACCATTAGTTAGGAGGTGTTGCAGTTCAGAATCTGAATCCTGATCTTCTGCCAGTGCCTTGTAGTCTATGGTTACTGCGACGGATGCTATGCGTGACAGCGCGTCGGCGACTGAATTATCTATGCCAGAGATATGGCGAATATCTGTGGTGAACTGGGCGATGTAATCAAGGTAACGGTATTGCCTTGGTGAGCACTTGTCGCGTCTTGTGGTAAAAGCAAAAGTGATGGGCTTATGGTCGGTAAACACAATAAAGTCTCTTGCCTCCAGCATGTGTCTAAAGTGGCGTACGGATTCGTAGATGGCAAGAAGTTCCCGGTCATAAGGAGAATATTTTTGTTGTGCTGTAGTTAATTTGCGCGAAAAAAATGCCAGAGGCTGCCATGCTCCGTTTTTGTATTGATGTATGGCTGCGCCGATCGATGTGTCAGACGCATCTGTGACTAAAGAGAGCTCAACATTGCAGTCTGGGTGTGCTAGGAGTGCTGCATCGCATACGCTTTGCTTGCAGTCCTCAAATGCTATGAGTGCATCACCCGATATGTCCACGGGGTGTGAGCCTTTCACGGAGCCAGTCAAGAAAGCGTTAAGCGGCGCTTGGAGTTTGGCTGCATGTGGGATGAAACGGCGGTAAAAATTAAGCATGCCCAAAAATCTTCTAAGCTCCTTTACCGTCTTGGGTACAGGGTAATCCTTAATGGCCTGAACCTTTGTTTCTAGAGGTTTGATACCGTCTGCCGAAATACTGTAGCCGAGGAAAGTAACTTGCGACTTCCCGAAGACACATTTTGATGTATTTATAACCATACCGTATTGCTGGAGTCTGGAGAACAACTGGCGAAGGTGGTCTTCATGCTCTTCATGGCACGTAGAGTACACCAGGAAATCGTCCAGGTATGTGTAGCAGAAGTCTAGTCCTCGCGTCATCTCGTCGACGAACCTCTGGAAAGTCTGACCAGCGTTTCGAAGTCCGAAGGTCATGAAGGGGAACTCGTACATACCAAATGGCGTAGTAATGGCAGTTTTTGGGATGTCGTCTTCGTTGACTGGGATTTGGTTATAGGCTTTTACGAGATCGATGGTGGAGAATACTTTACAGCCTGTGATGTTCTGTGTAAAGTCATGTATGTGACGGATGGGGTAGCAATCGGGTATGGTGCGGGCATTGAGCATTCGATAGTCACCGCATGGACGCCATCCGTTATCTTTCTTCGGCGCGAGGTGTAAGGGTGAAGACCATGGGCTTTCAGAAGGTCGAGCTGTTCCACTTTCGAGCATCGACTGAAATTCCGCTTTCGCTATCTTCAGCTTGTCTGGCGCTAGACGACGAGGTGGGCTGACGACTGGCGGACCGGGTATTGTACGTATGTGATGAACGGTGCCGTGGTTCAACTGACGATGGGTGCCGGCCGGGCGAGTGACGTCAGGGAAGTCGCGTAAAATATCGTAGTATTTTGATTCTCCAATGATAGTCTTGATTGAGGCTATCGTATTTGATGATGGAACGGGTTTCGCTGGGGAATGCAGCGACGTTAGGCAGTCTATGAGGCGCTTGTTGGTGCAGTCGACGAGGAGGTTGTAGTGGGACAGAAAATCGACTCCGATTATGGCTTTAGTGACGTCCGCAACAATGAATCGCCAGCGGTAGCAACGTCGCAGGCCTAGGTCCAGCTCCAGGTGAGCATATCCGTATGTTGCGATGATAGAACCGTTTGCGGCGTATAACTGGAAGTCGGTTTTGGATCGACGACCTCTGACATCTGATCGAGGGTAAACGCAAAGATCGCTTCCCGTGTCGATTAGAAATTGTACTTTACTGTTTTTGTCTGTTACAAATAGGCGGCCGGGTCGCGTAGGGCAGTCATTTTCGGCCACTTCAGGCTGCCGCGCTAGTTTTCCGTCTTGTAATCGCAGGGATGGGTACACCTCGTTGCATCCGAACCGAATCTACGATGGTACCAACACACGCCGTCGCGCACTTGTGAGCGTGCCCCGGACTTGGAACGCGAACGACTATTGCTCCGACGGGATGACCTGGTCTGGGAGCGAGAGCGAACTTCATACACGTGACTGGTGAGTGCTGCCATCTGTCGGGTGAGTTCAGCGATCTGCAAGGACATCGTCTCTAGAGGCGACGTCGGGTGCGGCGTAGAGTAGGGGTTGTGCGCTGATAACGTTGAAGGCGTAGCGCCGGGTAAGTGCGGTTGCAATTGAGCAACTGTGGGTGACACTTCCGCAATGCGAGGGCTAGGCGAGGCAATCTCATGAATGTGATCTGCTAATTCTGACAACTTTGCCAGAGGAATATCTGGGTGTTGAGCTACTACAGTTTGTAAGTGGAGTGGGAGCCTGCTGGACCAAACAGTGCGTATGAAATTTTCTGGTAATTTAGTTGGGCCAGCGAGGTGAATCAGGTGGCGAAGAAACTGAGATGGTTTTCTACTACCCAACTCCTCATGCATCAGAAGCTGCTTCTCTTTCTGTTGTTGTGACACGGACAGTCTACGTATCAACTCTGTTTTCAGCGTAAGATATTTATTTTCCTTCGGTGGGTTGATAATAATGTCCTCTACTTCTGCAGCGATTTCACGTTCTAGTTGCGCCATAGCGTGGTAAAATTTTGTGGAGTCGGATGTGATACGTGCGAGATCGAACTGAGCCTCTAGTTGCGCAAACCACACCGCAGGGTTATCCGCCCAGAACGCTGGTACTTTAATTCCAATTCGGAATAAACTTGCCTGCGTAAGTTGAGAAAATTCAGCTTCGGCGTTGTTCACCTGGGTCGTTGAAGCGCCGGCCAGCTGCGCACTTGGCTGGGCGCTGAGCGGGAGCGAGGCGGGCGCAGTGTTCTGCTGCGCAGGTGGGAGCGAGACAGGTACGGTTATCTGCTGCGTTGGTGGAAGCAGGACGGGTGCTAGGCCGTCCGCTTGCGGTTGCGCGTTAGTTTCGGCGTCGTTTTCGGGAGGCATCTTGACGGAATTATCACCATTTAGGTTAGCCATGTTCTTGTTGTCGTGGTCACCAGTGTGGGTGTTGAACCTACGTGGATCGTAAATGATAATGCACTCACTTAGTAAACAGTATGTAATGTTTCTGGAATTACAGTTTAAGGTTTATTATTTGTCGGGATTAGCATTTAAACAAGCGGTTAGTACAGGCACACACAATTCACCAAAACACTTGTTAAGTTCATGCACCACACCATACATAATCAGTCAAGTAGCCTTTTAGTTAGTGTCAGGGTTTTATAATAAGATATCACAGTCGGTAGGTCGGTACACGGATAGGATTTAAGTTATTGATGCGCGTGCGTCTGATCCCGTGACGTAGGTAACACTCTCGGAGGGGCGCGGCGCGCGCGGCATCGGCGCGAGCGACGATCGTTGCTTAGCAACGGTTGCCGGCTCGCGCGCGGCCATGTTGTCGACTTACGTTGTGGGTCCACACGAAGAAGGTTTTGTGGATTTATTTCTTTTGCGTAATTTTAATACTAATGTGGAGTAGGCCACAAAACATATACACAGACCAATCAAGTCGCTAGTATGGAAGTCCCGTCTCTTAAAACGTAGTGATTATATTCTCTTTGATAAACACTTGCAGGGGCCGATTGCATAACAAACTACAACTAATATTACAAGCGGAACTCCTTTTCTAATTTCACTTATTAAATAAGGAGTTCCGCTTGTAATATTAGTTGTAGTTTGTTATGCAATCGGCCCCAGATTGCTCGCTCGTCTCGCAATTCGGAGTAGTTGCAGTCGGATTCTCGTATCTCGGTACCTACTTGACTCTTGCGTATGCGCTCGATGTTATTTTGTTTCTTGTTATTCATTGTTTTGTTATTTGACTTCGGCATTCTCTACGGACTTACGATTGCTCCACGAATCGGACTGCTATCCAGGGTTAACGACAACAAGGCATACTAAACGGGCACTGAAAATTGGAAATATATGTAGTAATATGGCGCCTACCCGGCGCTGTCAGTACATAAATTGCCGAAACACAAGCGGAACTCATTCATTATTCCGTTTTCCAATAAAGGATACAAATCGTCTACGAATATGGATAAACAATTCAGGTATGTTTTGTTTTATTTACTTAATTACAAAAAGTTTTCTATAACTGGAGGTAGCTCAGTCCACAATGGATGATGTTATGTTATGTTCCAAATTTATGTTCACTTGTTAAAAATATCTTGGTGTTGGTAGGTAGATATTTACCTAAGTACATTCTTCCAGGTAAATATTGTTTATAAGTTTTCTTCAGGATTATCGTAATAAATATATTGGGAATCAACATAACACAACAAAGTTGATGTGCCAGAGTATAATTTGTTATTATCATCCTTATTAGTTGATCCAGGTATTTCAGCTGTTCATCAGTGGAAGTCAAGAAATGCATTCCATTTGAAATTAAAATTAAATATTTATTTGCATTAAGTGTGGTTACAGTCATGGTCATCTTTACATAATTATTATGTAAAATTAGATCACACACTTCGCTTATGAGAAGCATGCAAAAAGTGTTCCTATATTTACAGACTTAATATACCTACCTAATTAACTAATTAAAATGAATACCTACAACATTAAATATAGTGCATAATGTTATTTATTGTAATTTTTATATATAGGATGCCTTCTATAAATGTACAAATACAAATACAAAATACAAAATCGTTTATTTGTCCAACATAGGTATGAATAGTACATAAGTACAGATCTTATAGTATTACTGCTGTATCACTATGTTGTGCCGTAAGGCATACAATTTTTTTGTCATTAATGGACTGTGACTACATGCTGTGCACAGTTACCATTAATTATAGTCTAACAAAATTCGCTTACACTATAATATGTTTTGTCAACTAAATATTTAAATACTTTACTTTCTTTACTTTATGTGGGTCATTTATTTGTTTATTTATATTTTCTGACACTCCTTATACAAACTCAACATTTTTGCTGGGTCATAATTTTGATTCCCACCTATTAACGCTGCCAGATACCTGGATCCAGAAATTAGCATAATATACAAAGTAACTGTAACATTCATTTCAACAATATTAATTGTAACTATTAAAAAATGTATAAATGTATAATATTTTATTGTTTTCAGGCAACATAAAACTCACAACGTTGACATCCGAAGAATTAAATAACCGATATCTCTGTGAAGTGCATTTTGATGCATGCTACAAAAATCAAAATGATCAACAGAGAAGATTGGTTGGAACAGCAATTCCTAGACGTCGCAACTCCCAAGATGAAGCCTTTGAGGTTGTGAGCTCTGTATCCATACGCGAGCACCCATTGGAAGGTACCTATGAACATCCATTCCATATACTAATGTAATAAATGTGAAAGTGTCTGTCTGTTACCTTCCTCACGCTTAAACCGCTGAACCGAATTTAGTTGAAATTTGGTATAGCGATAGTTTGAGTCCAGGGACTAACAGGACTAATATTTTTTTTTATTTAGCCTTTACTCGGACAATATCACAATACATTTCTTGTTCATATATTTCACTTTTTCCATTTTTTTTTGTGTGTCCGTTTGCCAGGTGGCAAATGCCTCCTCCAATCTTTATGCTGTTGTTGTTGTTTTTTTATGTTGTTGTTGTTTATTTATTTTTCTTAAATGGAGGGTGTTGGTCATTTTCCCATAAGAAAAGGACCATTTATTAGTTTGTATGGGCATATAGAGAAATAAGTACCTAATGATGTAAGCTTAAAGTGCTCACTCCATATGTGGCTTTCCATCACAGAAGGGTCCTTAAGCTTTAAGTGTCCTTATTGCACATGAAACATAAGGACCCTTCTCTGCCACATATGGAATGCCATATATGTTTCCTTTCTTAATAATGATAAAAATTGCATTTTTATTTATTTAGTAATGTGACATTTCAGTAATGAAAATACGGCAAAAATATATTTCTACTATAATTTTTTCAATAAATCCCAACCAAAAGAGAATTGAGAGAACTGTCGTAGGGATATCATTCGACAATGATTTTTGAAGAACTCGACTCATTTTTTTAACCGTAACTCGAAAGGACTCGAGCCTTTGAATAAAGAGTCTACCAGCAATCTTCCAGGTTTTTACCTAAATAACAGCAAAGAAAATAGATGTTATTGTTTGATTTGTGTGCCTAAGCACTGTTGCACCATCCCACTAACCTGGAGTTAGCCGGTTAAACCGTTAACCTAGTGTCAAATTGTACTGGTATCCATAGTAACTCCGGGTTTAACCGGTTAACCCCGGGTTAGTGGGATGGTGCAAGTGGGCCTAATTATTGTATTCCATCTGTCCAATATCTTGGTCCAATGTGTATTTGCGTCTCACATTTTGCTCAGTGAGAGAATGAAACGCAATGCACATTGGACCAAGATATTGGACAGATGGAATACCATCCTAACCCACGAATTTTATATGAAGAATTAGTTTTTTATTATTTTATTCTTTACATTTCTAAATAAGTAGAGCGGTCCGTGTACATTTTAGGCCCCTCCATTTACAACCTCCAGCGTAAGTGCAACTTCCATTGCGACGTTTAAAGTTAGACCAAAAAAGTGTCTGTCAGAACTAATATTTTATAACTACCAAGATTTTTTGATCTACCTATAATGTTTTAAATCAAAAACATACCACAATAATATGTGTGTTCTCAGATTTCTATTTTTGACGATTAGAATTTATGAAATAAATGGAATTCATTTATATAATATTGTATAAATGATATTAATATTGTGATATTTAAAACGTGTGGACCTGTAACTCTGTTATTAATAATAAATTCCATTTCATTTGCAAAAAAATACATTATAAATAAAAATAACTACAAATCTAAACAGAACTCAACTCTCTACTTGTATGTACATTATTTGTATTGGAATATAATTTCTCATTAATTCTAAACCTAATTTCAGGAGCTACAGTGGAAGTGACATCCGATACATCACCAACAAAATTAAAGGTGTTGACCCCAAAAAATGTGTATGGAAAACGAGCGTTTCATAAAGTAGACGATCGAGAAGCGGGAAGTTCATCAGCTTCGTCACAATTCGACCAGGAGATGAACATGCCAAGCCCGAAAAAAATTAAGCGTGACAAATCTTGCATGGCGGAGGAGTGCCTTAAGAGAAAAAGATTACTTCACACTGCACAAATCGCACTAAAAAATAACAAGGCTCAAATCAAGAGATTAAAAGCGAAACCGGCACCCAAGAACATATTTAAAAAGACAATGTTCCCAAGCACTTCTTCCCAGCTCATTGCCACGATGCAAATGCGAAGAAACAAACGGAAGTGGACTAAAGAGGAGAGACGGTTTTCTTTGGCGCTATTTTATAAATCACCCACCACCTATAATTTCTTAAGGGATCAAGGAGTTGTGCTGCCTGCAGTGTCGTGCATCAAGCGGTGGTTATCTGAATCTGACTGTTTACCGGGAGTGACAAAAAAAACATTTTCGCAAATTGAGACGAAATTTGAAAATGCCACTCACATGGAACGAACATGTGTGTTGATGTTGACCTTTGATGAAATGTCAATTATGACATGTTTAGAATATACCAAAAAAAATGATTTCATTGAAGGATTCGAAGATTTTGGACGAGGAGAGCGATCTCAAAACGTTGCGAAATACGCGTTAGTGTTTCTGGCAAGAGGTATTTTAGTACGTTGCTTCTGGAAAAAAATATATGGAAAACTTGGCATAATTAATAGAAGACTTTTTTCAATTGGGATATGTACGTTATGGACCGAAGTTATTTTTCATCAACCCTCCCCAACCCTCCCCCCTCTGCGTCACCCCCCCACACCCCCGCAAAGGGCCCGAACCGCGGTTTTTCTAAATTTTTAAGAAAACCGTTCAAGATATAGAAAAAGTGTGTAGGAACGAAGTGATCCTTAGTAAATTTTCTATTTATCTCTTATACACACTATAGTGCTATCACTTATAGTTTTTGTGAAATCTGTCACCATGTATGCATTTTTTCTTAGAATTTACGTTTTTTTTCTTTTGTAAGATAACTTTTCTCAAAATATACTTACGATATCGCTAAATTTTGTTTAATTTAAATAAATAGTTAATATGTTCTTTAAAATGGTGTATTATTTATTTCTAAATTCCTTCATTTGACGATGCTATGCCATTTTGAACATAGGTACATCGTCTTCAAACATTTTTAAGCTCACCGAAGATCGTTACTATTAAATTAACCACTTGACTGTGAAACAGATCGCACGGTCGCGTTTTTATAGCTCGCCTCACATAGAAGGTAGCCTATAGAAGTGGTGTGCGCGTGCCTCCGTTAGGGGCAAAATATACGCAATGCGACAATATTAAAAACACGTTTTAACATTCCTGACAATATACCAAAAACAATAATCTACGTATTTCGGTCGGGTTATTGAATTGAAATGAAAATTTTTATTTGTTGCCCACCATAACCCATACCACATTTATGGTGGGGAACAAACAAAAAGTGAGATTGTGACAAGGACAAGCAATAGTACCGCTTTCTTGCTACTCCTACTGAAAGTTCTATAAGTGTATCTCGTTCGGTAATTTGGCCCCTTCCCCGTTTCCTCTCTATTATTGTACCTCTACGATGCCTCACCATGCCTGTCACGCTCTAACAAGTATGTAAGTGCGAAAGGGACGCGCATAGTGATAGGCGATAAAAATGGAACCGTGCTGCGCTCGCTGACCGAATTTTATACAACACAAACGAGGGTGAACCCACGATTTTTGACCACCACACACATGAAAAGTTCATCATCTTCTTCGCGTTGTTCCCGGCATGTTGCCACAGCTCATGGGAGCCTGGGGTCCGCTGGCAACTAATCCCATGATTTGACGTAGACACTAGTTTTTACGAAAGCGACTGCCATCTGACCTTCCAACCCAGAGGGGAAACTAGGCCTTACTGGGATTAGTCCGGTTTCCTCACGATGTTTTCCTTCACCGAAAAGCGACAACTAACGCGAGGAAGAAGATGTGTGTGGTGATCAAAAATCGTGGGTTCACCCTCGGTTGTGCTGTAGGTACCTATAAATTTCGGTCAGGATCCGTTTCATATACAGACAAGTGGTTAATAACGATATTAGCTGACATTGAAAATATTTGAAGGCGATGTATTTTAAAAATGGCATAGGATCGTCAAATGAAGTAGTTTAATAATAAATAACACATACATACATATAATCACGCCTATTTCCCGGAGGAGTAGGCAGAGACCACGGTTTTCCACTTGCTACGATCCTGACATACCTCTTTCGCTTCCTTCATTTTCATTACATTCCTCATACACGCTCGCCGGTTTAGGGTGCTCTTGACCTGGCCTTTCTTCAGGATTTCCCCGATCTGATCAGTGAATAATCCGCCAAGGTCGACCCCTTCCAACTCCCACTTCCACTTCTCCCTTATACACTCTCTTTGAGGCTAACAATTTCACTCATTCTTTCCACATGTCCAAATCATCTCAAAATACCTTTCCCAATTTTAGTCACTACATCAACATTCAGTCCACACTTTTCCCTTATCACACTGTTCCTAATTCTGTCTTGCAATCTCACACCACACACACTTCTCAGCGCTTTCATTTCCACTGCATTCACTTGGCTCTGATGCCTCTTCTGCCATACCCAACTTTCGCTACCATACATAAGTGTAGGCACCAACACCCCTCTATGAACAGCCAACCGTGCTTTTTGCGACACCTTCTGGCTGCTCATAAAAGCGTTAAGTGTCCCATTCACACGTTTTCCAGCATTCACTCTCCTTTCAATGTCTTTATCATGCTTACCGTCCCTAGTGAACAAGGTTCCCAGATACACAAACTCTTTCAGTAAATAATACCCATTTTAAATAACATATTAACTATTTACTTAAATAAAAAAACCGGTCAAGTGCGATCCGTACATAAGTCCGACTCACGCTTGACTGCACATTTCTAATAGGTTTTCCTATTATCTATAGGTAAAGTACTATTTTGTGTATTTTTTCAATGGTCGGACAGACAGACAGACGCACGAGTGATCTTATAAGGGTTCCGGTTTTTCCTTTTGAGGTACGGAACCCTAAAAGCGTGAAAGATATCGTAAGTGTTATTTGAGAAAAGTCATTAGAAGAAAAAAAACACTGAAAATGCTAAAAATAGCATCTTCCGTGACGTATTGCGCAAAAACTATAAGTGATAGCAATATAGTGTGTATAAGAGATAAATAGAAAATTTAATAAGGATCACTTCGTTCCTACATCCTTTTTCTGTATCTTGAACGGTTTTCTTAAAAATTGAGAAAAACTAGGTTTCGGACCCTTTGCGGGGGTGTGGGGGGGTGACGCAGAGGGGGGAGGGGAGGGGAGGGTTGATGAAAAATAACCTCGGTCGACAATGTACATATCCCAATTAAAAAAAGTCTTCTATTAATTATGCCATAATTTTAGCTAATTTCACTGAACTATTTATTCAAACTGGAAAATACCACTGTGCTACTTCTTCTCTCACACTAATGTGAAGTCTCAGAAGTTGCAAACTTTGAATCAAAGTTGTAATCAACAAGCTTTTTGCAGCGGGATTATTACCTGAGTAATAGTCCTCACAATTGCTTTACGCATAGATTGTGAGTCAGGTGCAATTTGCTCGTGATCTTCCTGCAGGCGCACAAGTGATTGTGTATTTTCATCACCTGGCACTACTTTTCCCCCAAATAAAACGCCTGGCATTGTTATATTTGAATTAAATACATAATTAGCTATTATATCACACCAAACACAGCTCTATAAATTGCACACCTTCAATTGATTTTACAACCACTTTGTTGCCGATCCACTCCCACACCCACCGCTAGACAGCTGCCAGGCGCCCGGATTAATTAATAATGATAGTATGGCATACTAACTAGAGGGATTTCGTTACTCTATAAATTACATACCTATTTCCGTGGCTAGCTCTCCGGCTACTAGTACAGTCCGCCCGTCTGTCCATCTGTCTGTCACCAGGCTGTATCTCACGAACCGTGATAGCTAGACAGTTGAAATTTTCACAGATGATGTATTTCTGTTGCCGCTATAACAACAAATACTAAAAACAGAATAAAATAAAGATTTAAGTGGGGCTCCCATACAACAAACGTGATTTTTGACCGAAGTTAAGCAACGTCGGGCGGGGTCAGTACTTGGATGGGTGACCGTTTTTATAGATAATGGTACGGAACCCTTCGTTTGCGAGTCCGACTCGCACTTGGCCGGTTTTGTTACCGCCATGCCGCCATACAAAGTATATGGGGAAATGGTAACACAATAGAAAAAAAACTTTGGGACTTTTTAGGGTTCCGTACCCAAAGGGTAAAACGGGACCCTATTACTAAGACTTCGCTGTCCGTCCGTCCGTTCGTCCGTCTGTCTGTCACCAGGCTGTATCTCACGAACCGTGATAGCTAGACAGTTGAAATTTTCACAGATGATGTATTTCTGTTGCCGCTATAACAACAAATACTAAAAACAGAATAAAATAAAGATTTAAATGGGGCTCCCTTACAACAAACGTGATTTTTAGGGTTCCGTACCCAAAGGGTAAAACGGGACCCTATTACTAAGACTTCGCTGTCCGTCCGTCCGTCCGTCCGTCCGTCCGTCCGTCCGTCCGTCCGTCCGTCCGTCTGTCACCAGGCTGTATCTCACGAACCGTGATAGCTAGACAGTTGAAATTTTCACAGATGATGTATTTCTGTTGCCGCTATAACAACAAATACTAAAAACAGAATAAAATAAAGATTTAAATGGGGCTCCCATACAACAAACGTGATTTTTGACCAAAGTTAAGCAACGTCGGGAGTGGTCAGTACTTGGATGGGTGACCGTTTTTTTTTTGCTTTTTTTTGTTTTTTTTTATATGGTACGGAACCCTTCGTGCGCGAGTCCGACTCGCACTTGCCCGATTTTTTATTGAACAAAGTTAAGCAACGTCGGGAGTGGTCAGTACTTGGATGGGTGACCGTTTTTTTTTTTCGTTTTTTTTTTGCATTATGGTACGGAACCCTTCGTGCACGAGTCGGACTCGCACTTGCCCGGTTTTTTTTTATCCCATTAGGATCGAAAAAACGCGTGATTTTGAGTAGAAATACCACAAAAGCGCCAAAAAATGTCACAATATAAAAAAATGGCAAAAAAAATAAAAGAAACGCTCAAGTACCAGTGGCATATACACGGACTTACGCCAGTATAGTAATGTCTAATCCTTTTGCCATGCACCAATGGTAGCATGCGCAAAATTATTATGACAGGTATTTATTTTCAGCCGGTTTAAATAGTTTCGGCAAGACTTATGTAGCATTCTTATAATATATAAATATTATCATCACCACAGTATCGTTTTCCGAAAGAAATTACTTTATGGTTATACCGTTTGGCTACGCTATTTCTCTGTACCCTGCCTCTCCCTTCCCTCCCTGTACTCCTTAAATGCCCTAACTCTCTTTACTCCTACTGAAAGATACATAAGACTATCCTGTTCGGTCATTTCCTTCCACCCCTCATGCCTGACCCAGTTTTAAACTAGATTCAGGATTTATTCAATATACTATAAAGCGACAGCTGTTGATTATTCCTAATCGTTGGCAACGATATATATCTACTAACTTTCAATGAAGATGTATAGATGTCGTTAGGAATTCTATGATTTGGATGTGACACAGCGCCATCTCGTGTCCATGATAGGCAATAGCGCATTTTCAGTGACGCCATCTGGTAACGTTGCGCTTTTAGGCGGTCGCATTTTTAATGTATGGGTTGGCTTACTCTAATATATACTTACTTTATGATGTTACTATATACAAGTTGGAAAAATATGTCGGGCCCTGGAGGGAAACTACCTTAAATGCTTAAGTTGGCTCATTTTACTTAAATGAGACATTCCTTTATTTTTAAAAAGAAACAGAACTGCATTAAAAGATTTTACTTTTTTTCTTCAATTTCGCTTGTCTAAAAATATTCTTGAGTACTAAATATTCGATTTTATGGATATTTTGTACGACAGACGAGTGTAAGACCTAATGTTTCTTGGAGAAATGTTATCATTAACATTAACTGGATCGACTAGTAAAAAAAAATAGCGAGTGTATATTTTTTGGAAGTTTTACTCGGTTCAATTCCCGGTCGAGACAAGCGAATTTTTTTAAATCTTTGAATGCAGTTTTGTTTCTTTTTAAAAATAAAGGAATGTCTCCTTTAAGTAAAATGAGCCAACTTAAGGATTTAAGGTAGTTTCCCTCCAGGGCCCGACATATCTTTCCACACTGTATAATAATTTTATGCATGTTCATTATAATTGTAATATATTCCCATATAGTTGTCCCATATTGGGATACCCTCCTAGAAATAAGAAGGGAATTTAATCTTTTTGGGAGAGGTGTAGGGTTAAAACAGGCGTAGCTTTATTTTCATAAGCACATTGTAATATGCGTACTTGAAAAATAAACTAGTTAGTACCTGTAAGTATGTCAAGTTTGATCCAACTGATGATGAAACTCTTATTGTTTTTATTTCTTTATTCTGCAGAATATCAGACCAGTAGCAGCGGAGGTCGCTATAGAAAAGTTCCGGTCAACACTGAGGACTCCTGCTTGTTTGAAGACTGCAGGTTGACTGGAGAAGCCTCTGAACCGGGTAATGACTTTGTATACTACTAAGACAGTACAGTGCCTAGTGAACATTGAACAATGTGGCTTCTGTCCCTATTATTATTTTTAAATTATGGGCCTTTTTGATCTATTGTGGGGAGTGGGGACAGCCCAACAGTGAACAGAGGCTTGAGAATCTCTTAAAATAATATTTAATTGTTTACTGTATTTAGTGCCACAAACTCTAAATCAAAACACATTTAATTCAAAATAATAGAGATTTAGTTATACATTATAATTTGTAGTTAATAAATATTTTTTTGCTGGTTGCTTTGGGGCTATTCATAAATTACGTCATTTCAAATTAGGGGGGAGGGGTCTGGACATCGGATGACGGTAGCATGAAGTAGGAGGAAATGGGGTCATTTGAAGCATGATTTTTGGATGATTATAGGGGGAGTCAAAAATCGTCAAAAATCGATGACGTAATTTATGGACAGCCCCTTTATAGCAGTAAGACGACCGGTTGTTACCTAGTTGTACTTTTATTTTAGTTTCTTTGAGATTTTGCATGTAAAATGTATCTTTTATTGGTGCAATAAATACATTTTAGGGTTGTCAGCAGACCCAGGGTTGGATCATCAGGAGTTCCAGGTGCAGGTGCCCTCGAGGTTCTACAGGAAACAAACGAAAACAGACAGGACTACAGGTAACTACCAGGCTTAACTACTAACCTCCTTATTCATTAACGGTTACTAAAGTTGACGAGCCAATAATAATCGTTTGTCCCTTTCCATCATACTAATACGTCGGAAAGGGACAAACGATTATTATTGGCTTGTCAACTTTAGTAAACGTTTATGAATAAGGGGTAAATAAATAAGTACCTCATAAATAAATTAAATATTGGTTCACAAATGAGATGAAAGTGAAACCATATTGTGCTACTTGTACAGTTCTTGTTTGTCTATATGTCGCATTCAAATTGTAAGAATCCGCCGTTTACAAACGGCGTCGTCAATTTACAAACGTTTTCTCGTTTGTAAATTGCGCGATTAGTGCGCTCAGTAGTGTCAACGTAAACGTGATGGTTGTCTGAGGGTGACATGCTGTTTTGCTGTTTTATATATTTACTAGATGAAAACCCGGCTTCGCTCGGGTAAAATAAATAATAGTAATAGGTAATACTCATTTTGAATTAAGTAATTATTTACTTTTAGACTTCATACCTTCATCAAGGCGGTTACAAACCTATCTCATCTCAGAAAACTTTAAATCCGTAACATACAATCATAACTCGAAAAATTTACTATTCCGATATATCTAAAAACAAATATGTAATTAAAAAAACCTAATCCGCTTTTCTGGTAGCAGTTCGGTTCTGTAAGGGTCGCAGTTCTAACCTAACTTACTTCTGGTTGCAGTTTGGTTCTATAAGGATCACAGTTCTAACCTGACCCACTTTTCTGGTCGCAGATCGGTTCTGTGAAGGCCGCATTTATAACCTAGCCCACTTTCCAATCTCAAAAGAGGGAACCCTTTTGTACCTACCCTTCATGGCACTAAAGTGAAAGTATGGAAATTATCACTACTATTTCATTCTTTAATATTAATGCCTATCCGTTAATATTAAATTCGTTTACAAAAAAAAACTGAATAAGTGCGAGTCGGACTCACCCATCAAGAACGGAACACTTTTTAATATTTGTTGTTATAGCGGCAACAGAAATACATCATGTGTGAAAATTTCAACTGTCTAGCTATCACGGTTCATGAGATACAGCCTGGTGACAGAGGGACAGTGGAGTAAACTGAAATAAAGGTTCCGTCACACCGGCGCGATTTCAGAGCCGGGCCTGAGCGTTTTATATGAAAAAGCGGCGCGCCCCGCTCACGCGCCGCACGCGAAACGCGCCTGTGTGACGGAGCCTGAAATGTCAAACCGGGCAAGTGCTCGCGCACGAAGGGTTCCATACTTTTTAGTATTTGTTGTTATAGCGGTAACAGAAATACATCATCTGTGAAAATTTCAACTGCCTAGGCCTATCACGGTTCATGAGATACAGCCTGGTGACAGACAGACAGACAGACAGACAGACGGACAATGAAGTAAAACTGAAATAAATGTCATATACCTACTAAGAAAAACCGGCCAAGTGCGAGTCGGAATCGCTAATAGGTTCCCATTTTTTAGTTACCCTTCAGGTACGGAACCCTAGTATGAGTGTAATAGATTTGTAACCGGTCAGCAATGTGAGTCCCTTGGAGAAGCAGAGGTCTAGTCTAAACCCCCACTTACCATCGGCATTAACAGCCTTGTATTCTTGTTTGCCACCAACATGTCATATTAAAACATATTAATAAAAATTTACTCGGTCAACAATGTGAGTCCCTTGGAGAAGCAGAGGTCTAATCTAAACTCCCACTTACCATCGGCATTAACAGCCTTGTATTCTTGTTTGCCACCAACATGTCATATTAAAACATATTAATAAAAATTTACTCGGTCAACAATGTGAGTCCCTTGGAGAATCAGAGGTCTAGTCTAAACTCCCACTTACCATCGGCATTAACAACCTTGTATGAGTTGTATGCTTGTTTGCCACCAACATGCCATGTTAAAACATATTAATAAAAATTTACTCGGTCAGCAATGTGAGTCCCTTGGAGAAGCAGAGGTCTAGTCTAAACTCCCACTTACCATCGGCATTAACAGCCTTGTATGCTTGTTTGCCACCAACATGTCATATTAAAACATATTAATAAAAATTTACTCGGTCAGCAATGTGAGTCCCTTGGAGAAGCAGAGGTCTAGTCTAAACTCCCACTTACCATTGGCATTAACAGCCTTGTATGCTTGTTTGCCACCAACATGTCATATTAAAACATATTAATAAAAATTTACTCGGTCAGCAATGTGAGTCCCTTGGAGAAGCAGAGGTCTAGTCTAAACTCCCACTTACCATCGGCATTAACAACCTTGTATGCTTGTTTGCCACCAACATGTCATATTAAAACATATTAATAAAAATTTACTCATTTCATCAGTCATATCCAGCCTAGCATTGCATTGGCCCCGCTTAAATATTTCTTTAATTTGTTTTTAGTATTTGTTGTTAGAGCAGCAACAGAAATACATCATTTGTGAAAATTGAAACTGTCTAGTTAATCTACTTATCACGGTTCATGAGATCTTGAGATACAGCCTGGTGACAGACAGACGGACAGCAGAGTCTTAATATTTAATAGGGTCCCGTTTTTACCCTATGGGTACGCAACCCTAAAAAGTGACCAAGGCCTCCAGTGCCCTAGGCTGGAATCAAAGCAGCGTCCTCTGCTATTGCAGCAGGTGCCTGTGCCATTCTGCCACCGGGCCACCCACGGCGGCATAGGTCGAATTTTTCCAAGTATACTTATGCACTACTTACTGAAGGCTTATGGAGCCTCGCCATCCCTAAGCCTAAATTAAATATTTTCTGAAAATAATTTGTTTTGATCTAATAACATATTGGAGTCCTCGTAATAGGGGTCCCGTTTTTACCCTCTGGCTACAGAACCCTAAAAATCAACCTTGTTTTGGTACTATGTACTACGCTTCACTATGACTCTGAAATTTTAGCAGGAATTAATATTTTTTTTGTTGTCACCTGTCAAATTAGAATAGAATAGAATAGCCTTTATTGACCAAAAAATTAAATTTCAGCACATATTACATTTAAATAAATTCACATTTCATTTATATCAATGAAAAGTGATAGTTTCAATTAGTTTCAATATTTTTTCCTTAGTAACTTTATTAAATAATTTTTATGTCATTGCTTTTTAATAATTATTTCAGTCTGCCTTCTTGGCATAGGCCTCCCCCAGCTCTCTCCACAGCTCTCTCCACAGCTCTCTATCCCTTGCCGTCCCTATCCAATTAGGTCCCGCATGCTTCTTTATGTCATCCGACCACCTCATTATTGGTCTCCCTTCTCTCCTTTTTCCATCTCTAGGATACCATTCCGCTTCCTCTCTATCCCACTTATCTTTACCTTCCCTTGCCATATGTCCAGCCCAACCTGTTGCAGTCAAAAGTGTGAACTGGCCAAAGAACTTTTAACCGACAAAAACAGGCAAAACTGCTTTTGACTGAGCATGTTGGTCAAAAGTAGTTTTACCTGAAAATCATACCTATTTCTGGCAGCAGTTTCGTTTTTAGGGCGTAGCAAAAAAAAAAATAACCCTAACCTACCTATCTCTGGGAACAGTTTCGTTTTTTGGGCGTAGCAAAAAAATAACCCTAACCTACCTATCTCTGCGAGTACTTTTGACTGATAGTAACAGTCACAACACAATTACTATTAACCAATGATTTTCAGGTAAAACTACTTTTGACCAACATGCTCAGTCAAAAGCAGTTTTGCCTGTTTTTGTCGGTTAAAAGTTCTTTTGACCAGTTCACACTTTTGACTGCGACATATATACTATCTATATATCTTATTATATTTAATCTTATATTCAACTTACATTGACTCCGGAGATAACTTATTAGCTTTATGCAGTTGACTTTCCAATTCACCGATACACCTCAAATTTGATTCATAGTCTAAAGCACAGTTATTAAATATGTCCACAATACACTGTAGCTTTTTGCACTGTTTCACACTGGCAATGTACTTAATTAGAGTGAGTTACAGTCAGCTGGCACTTAACTCAAAGTTTCTTTGAACAACGTCATTTTCATCTCGCTCACTTATTAGTTTATCACAGCTGCTTCAAGGTTGCTTTCACTTGCATTTCCAGGTAGCTAGTAGTGCCTTGACATGTAAGAATATTTGGAATCATTCTGAAATATTAAAATACAACTGAGAGACCGATGTTTATACTAAACACAATACACCCATGGAACGCTTTGAAGTTCAAATCTCGTTACGTTACGATGGCGTTTGCACTTTGCACTATGTTCGGTGACTATTTTTTATTGTTAACACACACAATACACTATTTAACAGGTTTTTATCACGTCTGGAGTACCGGATAAAGTATTTCCGAGTAACAGCCGTCGTTGACGTCTAGGCAGTGTTGCTATCGTCTTAAAAGCCGTAACAGACTATCGCACGTTCTGGCTTAAAAACAAATTTATGTAATAATTATACCGGTATACATATCCATATGAAACGAAACTTAATGCAAATAATAACCATTATACATACCGGAAAGTCATCAAATATTAAACAGTAATATTCGTCTTGCTTTTTATTAAAAAAAAAACGACCAACCTAACTTGTAAGCATGTTTGCAGTTTCTAAACGCAACGCATAGCTGTCAAATGTCAACCAACAAATTGAGCCTTTAGTATTGTTTGTCGAAATTTTTTCACTTTTAAATGCAAAATACGCGACAATACGAATTTTGCGGATATATGTTCTCGATTCAAAAGTGATATTTTTTCAAGCTCTTTCGACTGAGCATAATTTCTTTTGGTTTTTCCGTCAAAGCGGCTCGCGTTTGTTAATATAGATATTAACTTTTATACCACACTAATCCTCACGGCCACCAAAATCAAGGTCACCCAAAACCGAATCACCCCACTATCCGCGTGGTCTTGTCTGTCCTACCCCTAGAGAGCAATTGCGAAATCTAAGGCGCGGAGGGAGACTAGTAGTACGTTGCTTCTGGAAAAAAATATATGGAAAACTTGGCATAATTAATAGAAGACTTTTTTCAATTGGGATATGTACGTTATGGACCGAAGTTATTTTTCATCAACCCTCCCCAACCCTCCCCCCTCTGCGTCACCCCCCCACACCCCCGCAAAGGGCCCGAACCGCGGTTTTTCTAAATTTTTAAGAAAACCGTTCAAGATATAGAAAAAGTGTGTAGGAACGAAGTGATCCTTAGTAAATTTTCTATTTATCTCTTATACACACTATAGTGCTATCACTTATAGTTTTTGTGAAATCTGTCACCATGTATGCATTTTTTCTTAGAATTTACGTTTTTTTTCTTTTGTAAGATAACTTTTCTCAAAATATACTTACGATATCGCTAAATTTTGTTTAATTTAAATAAATAGTTAATATGTTCTTTAAAATGGTGTATTATTTATTTCTAAATTCCTTCATTTGACGATGCTATGCCATTTTGAACATAGGTACATCGTCTTCAAACATTTTTAAGCTCACCGAAGATCGTTACTATTAAATTAACCACTTGACTGTGAAACAGATCGCACGGTCGCGTTTTTATAGCTCGCCTCACATAGAAGGTAGCCTATAGAAGTGGTGTGCGCGTGCCTCCGTTAGGGGCAAAATATACGCAATGCGACAATATTAAAAACACGTTTTAACATTCCTGACAATATACCAAAAACAATAATCTACGTATTTCGGTCGGGTTATTGAATTGAAATGAAAATTTTTATTTGTTGCCCACCATAACCCATACCACATTTATGGTGGGGAACAAACAAAAAGTGAGATTGTGACAAGGACAAGCAATAGTACCGCTTTCTTGCTACTCCTACTGAAAGTTCTATAAGTGTATCTCGTTCGGTAATTTGGCCCCTTCCCCGTTTCCTCTCTATTATTGTACCTCTACGATGCCTCACCATGCCTGTCACGCTCTAACAAGTATGTAAGTGCGAAAGGGACGCGCATAGTGATAGGCGATAAAAATGGAACCGTGCTGCGCTCGCTGACCGAATTTTATACAACACAAACGAGGGTGAACCCACGATTTTTGACCACCACACACATGAAAAGTTCATCATCTTCTTCGCGTTGTTCCCGGCATGTTGCCACAGCTCATGGGAGCCTGGGGTCCGCTGGCAACTAATCCCATGATTTGACGTAGACACTAGTTTTTACGAAAGCGACTGCCATCTGACCTTCCAACCCAGAGGGGAAACTAGGCCTTACTGGGATTAGTCCGGTTTCCTCACGATGTTTTCCTTCACCGAAAAGCGACAACTAACGCGAGGAAGAAGATGTGTGTGGTGATCAAAAATCGTGGGTTCACCCTCGGTTGTGCTGTAGGTACCTATAAATTTCGGTCAGGATCCGTTTCATATACAGACAAGTGGTTAATAACGATATTAGCTGACATTGAAAATATTTGAAGGCGATGTATTTTAAAAATGGCATAGGATCGTCAAATGAAGTAGTTTAATAATAAATAACACATACATACATATAATCACGCCTATTTCCCGGAGGAGTAGGCAGAGACCACGGTTTTCCACTTGCTACGATCCTGACATACCTCTTTCGCTTCCTTCATTTTCATTACATTCCTCATACACGCTCGCCGGTTTAGGGTGCTCTTGACCTGGCCTTTCTTCAGGATTTCCCCGATCTGATCAGTGAATAATCCGCCAAGGTCGACCCCTTCCAACTCCCACTTCCACTTCTCCCTTATACACTCTCTTTGAGGCTAACAATTTCACTCATTCTTTCCACATGTCCAAATCATCTCAAAATACCTTTCCCAATTTTAGTCACTACATCAACATTCAGTCCACACTTTTCCCTTATCACACTGTTCCTAATTCTGTCTTGCAATCTCACACCACACACACTTCTCAGCGCTTTCATTTCCACTGCATTCACTTGGCTCTGATGCCTCTTCTGCCATACCCAACTTTCGCTACCATACATAAGTGTAGGCACCAACACCCCTCTATGAACAGCCAACCGTGCTTTTTGCGACACCTTCTGGCTGCTCATAAAAGCGTTAAGTGTCCCATTCACACGTTTTCCAGCATTCACTCTCCTTTCAATGTCTTTATCATGCTTACCGTCCCTAGTGAACAAGGTTCCCAGATACACAAACTCTTTCAGTAAATAATACCCATTTTAAATAACATATTAACTATTTACTTAAATAAAAAAACCGGTCAAGTGCGATCCGTACATAAGTCCGACTCACGCTTGACTGCACATTTCTAATAGGTTTTCCTATTATCTATAGGTAAAGTACTATTTTGTGTATTTTTTCAATGGTCGGACAGACAGACAGACGCACGAGTGATCTTATAAGGGTTCCGGTTTTTCCTTTTGAGGTACGGAACCCTAAAAGCGTGAAAGATATCGTAAGTGTTATTTGAGAAAAGTCATTAGAAGAAAAAAAACACTGAAAATGCTAAAAATAGCATCTTCCGTGACGTATTGCGCAAAAACTATAAGTGATAGCAATATAGTGTGTATAAGAGATAAATAGAAAATTTAATAAGGATCACTTCGTTCCTACATCCTTTTTCTGTATCTTGAACGGTTTTCTTAAAAATTGAGAAAAACTAGGTTTCGGACCCTTTGCGGGGGTGTGGGGGGGTGACGCAGAGGGGGGAGGGGAGGGGAGGGTTGATGAAAAATAACCTCGGTCGACAATGTACATATCCCAATTAAAAAAAGTCTTCTATTAATTATGCCATAATTTTAGCTAATTTCACTGAACTATAGCCCTCGCCCGCCGCGACGGAGCGCGGGGACGAGCGAGGCGAGCGGCTGAGGCTGGGCGCCGAGGACTACCAGCAAGCCGAAGCTGCGGAGCCGCGTGTAGTGACCGTGCTTCGTCATGCGAGGGCGGAAGGGCGGATCTTCCGCAGCGCCGGAACCACTCAGATCCAAAACCCTCCCGCCCCCTACGCCCCTAATACGTCCGACGAACTCCAGATTTGATGGTCACCCCAGCGTTTTTTATAGTTTAGATGTGCAGCGTCGCGCGTGGTAAATTAAATAACTAGTTCCACCAAAATGCCGCGGCAAATTACAAACGGCGCTGTTAATGTCATAGTAAACTTTAAAAAAAATGTGTTCTTGTTTCCAGATGTGAATGATGTGGAAATCGTCCAGAGTCACCAGTGCGCGGAGTGCCACAAACCGATGAAAGGGTGAGTAACGTATGTAGGTTTACCACTAACTGAAGTCTTTTACGAACACTGTGGAAAGTAAGTACCTACAAACTTGCCATCAACATCATTCCTACTAACAATGGAACAATAAGTCACACAATTCCTCAAAATCTCTAAAGGTATGCGTCGACAAGAGGCTGCCGCGACCCGGCAGCGGCTGCCCGGCAGTCGCCGCCCGGCGGTCGCCGCACCGCTTTATAGGGATTTGTATGACACACCGTCCGATGCAGGCTCCCGTAGCGGTATGGCAGCGCTGCCCAACTCGTGTCGGTCGCAAAAATGGCGGCTTGCGAAGAAAACGACGAGTATTTAGTGGAGCTTATCTGATAACTGCCTTCATCAGCTCTGGACGTATACAATAAATCGATTCTACTCCTCTTTGATGAAATTAAAATCATCAGTATTTCATCATTTTCTTTGTCCTGAAGCAGTTGCTCCACAAGTTTTCGTTTTCGTATATTTAAATTGTCAGACATCGTTATTTTAAATAATACGCAACTGAATCGCACATCTGCTAGCACTGACTCCTGTATGACTACTGTACGTGGCAGTCGGCAGTCGCCGCCCGGTCGCGCCTATCCGAATGCTTTCGGCGGCGCCGCCCAGCTGCCACGTTCGGCGGCGGTGGTCGGTCGCGGCAGCCGGGTCGCGGCAGCGTCTTGCCGAATGCTATCTTAACACTTCCTCTTGAGGCTGCCTGTCCATTGAGGCGGAGCGGAGCAGAAATGGGAATCAACCAATGCTATTGGATAGCATCACCCCACACTCCATCTCACTCACTCCGTTCCGCCTCAGTGGACAGGCAGCCTTATAGAGATAGCATATTTCTCGTCTTCCGCTTACCGATCTCGGTCTCTCGTCGGCAATATATTCAATTTTCTTTCACATATTCGATATAGAACGAGCGTTCGACTCAAATCTGTCTAAAACAATATATACATACAGATTTCGGTGCCGGTCCTATCCTATATTAAAAGTTTCTCAGTTCGATCGATGTACAATAATTGTAGGTCCATAGTCACGTCGCCAAATTTGATTAAGGGTCGAAAAACCATCCCATATCAGTTTAATGAATTGATTATTGACGATATTGTGGCAGGTTCCAGTGGTGGTGCCTGGTGTGCGGCGCGCGGTGCGGCTCGTGCGCGCGGCGCATGGCGCACCGCCCCCACTTCCTGCTGCGCGCGCCCCCCAGCGCCTCCTACGTGAGTACTGTACCTACTCCCTTCCCTGCCTGCACGGTGCGGCTCCTACGTGAGTACTGTACCTACTCCCTTCCCTGCCTGCACGGTGCGGCTCCTACGTGAGTACTGTACCTACTCCCTTCCCTGCCTGCACGGTGCGGCTCCTACGTGAGTACTGTACCTACTCCCTTCCCTGCCTGCACGGTGCGGCTCCTACGTGAGCACTGTACCTACTCCCTTCCCTGCCTGCACGGTGCGGCTCCTACGTGAGTACTGTACCTACTCCCTTCCCTGCCTGCACGGTGCGGCTCCTACGTGAGTACTGTACCTACTCCCTTCCCTGCCTGCACGGTGCGGCTCCTACGTGAGTACTGTACCTACTCCCTTCCCTGCCTGCACGGTGCGGCTCCTACGTGAGTACTGTACCTACTCCCTTCCCTGCCTGCGCGGTGCGGCTCCTACGTGAGTACTGTACCTACTCCCTTCCCTGCCTGCGCGGTGCGGCTCCTACGTGAGTACTGTACCTACTCCCTTCCCTGCCTGCGCGGTGCGGCTCCTACGTGAGTACTGTACCTACTCCCTTCCCTGCCTGCGCGGTGCGGCTCCTACGTGAGTACTGTACCTACTCCCTTCCCTGCCTGCACGGTGAGGCTCGTGCGCACCGCGCGCACTTCCTGCTGCTCGCGTCCCCCAGCGCCTCCTACGTGAGTACTGTACATACTCCCTTCCCTGCCGTAAGAGGGGCAAAAATGTTCAAATAGAATAGGAAGCCTCTATTATCATGGCCTGACACGACAGATATGTATTGTAAAGTAGTATCGCCGAGCGCGTGCCGTCTCTAGAAGGAGTAAGCGAAATGCCTTATTGAGGAGTCGCGTGACCGGAGGGTTGGACTATATGGGCGGATCGGCATTGCTATACAGCCGAGCGGAGCCGGAGCCGTCCACGCTGCCAGCCTTGTGGGCTCCCTGCCGAGCGATCGTGGCAAAATTTATTCATACGTTTTTAAGTGTTTTACATATTATGATTTAATTTTACCCTGTGGCGGGTAAAGTGACATTCTATACCTAATGCTAGTTAGTACTCGTACTCTAACGTCTCGATGGTGGAGGCTTTATTCAGATTTAGATATTTGTGAACACGTTACACCGCTCCAATATATATCTGGTGCCGACCTGTTCATATGATTCAAGGTTAGTGCCCCGGGTTATATGTAGTGATTAAAAAAAAACTTTTGTCCCACATAGCTTAAGGCCGCACTAGCGGGGTCGCCATGTGTTACGGGGATTAAGGGAAACAACTATGAATAAATAAATGGTATCCTGTTATCGTATACCTTAAACACCGTATGGAGTCTGTCGGGTCAGTAATATGGAGCGCACTAAAACGCGCGACATCTAAAAGTTCATGTAGATCCAAAATATGCACCGTTAGCGCACCATTCGCTCACTGGTCACGCAGTACAAGCGTGTTATAGGTTACCATTAGGTAGTATACTATAAAATGCATGCGGTAGGAGTATTTACGGGTCCTTGAAAAAAGCTCGCTGTGGGCGCTTTATCAGATCTAGGTGCAGCTTAGATTTGAATTACGTGTAGGTACAAACAGCAACACTCGGTGGACCTTATTACAAAAGGCATAAGATCCACCAATGGACAGTTAAGAGTGTGGGCGATGGTACTAAGAAGGCTATATTCAAATAGGGTGGATGTGGTTGTAGCTGAATGTGTTTATTAAAATTGTACAGGAACAGACGCGGGTGGTGATAGCGGCCATCCTGCAGCAGCTGCGCGCCGAGGATCTGTACACGCCGCGAGATGTCGTCAGACACCTCGACCACAACGGGTCAGTATACTCAGTATCAGCACTGTCTGCTACGGGCTATTATTGTTAAAGAACGCTCAATACACATAATATCTTGTAATAATCATGAAACTTACAAATATAAAAAATGTACCTCTAATGAACCCTACGCTCGCGTGCGCGCTCGACGCCCACATCGACCGCCATATTTTTTTAAATCAATGCGCAAGTAAGTCCACACTGCTCTCGTTCGATTACAGTCGAATATGTATTTAGTTAGGTATACTCGTAGATTGGATTTTTTAGTTAGGTAATATGAATTTTAGCAGTCTCGTAGTCTAGTCAGTCAGTATTATTTACCCAGTAGTGAAGAGGCGTGTGCGATGTGCAGGGCATACGAATCAAGCAGGAGGTCCCTTGTTCGAATTGTAGTGGATGCGCTACGCGTACACTCACACTGCATAAGCTTTTACATTACGTTACTCAAGACATTATAGATCGATACTCCAAGCAATTAGTTTCATTCAACGTCCCACCTTACATGGCGACCCTGCCAGGATCGCCATGTGAGGTGGGGCGTTAAAGGAGATCTCGTTCGTACTGAATATAGGTTTATTCTGTCTTAGCATAATATGCGTATAATATGTGTATGCCAAATTAATAAGAGATGGAAAGCCAATTACAGGATCACACATGTAGCTACAGATTATTACATTTAAGTTTACTTAAATGAAAAGTGTCAACGCTCGGACACAGCAACACACAACATAAAGTTTTTTACAGTACCTACATATTAAGTACAATCCAAAAATGACAATATTTTAAAAACACCTACAATCAGAGATACAATAGAAAAGTAGCAAACAAAGATTGATTACACATGCTCAATCAAAACATTTTAGCGTCAAATAATGTTTAACCAAAGGTATCTTACAATTAAATATATCTATATCTAATTGGTTTGCCAGGTTGTTTAAAGCTCTACTCGCACGCGACTAGAAACTATTCTGTCTGTATTTGGACGATGAAAATTTAATGGAAATAGGAGGATAATACCTTTTACAACGAGTGGGAGTATTAAAAGAGAGATTGGAAAGTAGTTCAGGACTATCCACCAAACCAGTAGTGATACTAGGTAAATAACTTATGTCAGCTATTTCCCGCCGATTTTGAAGTGGTACTAAGTGATGTCTTCTACAAATAGATAGATAGGTAGTTAGAGGAGCTATAAGGAGATTTAATTTTGAAACACAGAAATTTAATGAATTTACGTTGAATACGTTCTATTCTTTAAGTGCATGTAGAATAGCAGGGATTTCATATTTGAGATGCGTACTCCAGCTTGCTTCTGACTAATGAGCAATATTAGCACTTTCAATGTTTTAGCTTGCTTAAAGTGAGTGGAATTACGCATTATGAAGCCTAATGACCTATATGCACTGCTTACTATACAATCAATATGCTTATCAAAAAGCAATTTGGAGTCTTGGATGACTCCAAGATCCTTCATAAGGGGTCATCCATTAATTACGTCACACGTTTAGGGGGAGGGAGGGGGTCAAGAAAATGTGACATATTGTGACATGGGGGAGGGGGGAGACACAAACTTTGTGACGTCACTTTAACTTCATCAGTAACCGAAATTTTTTTTAAATTATTTTATTCGCTGTACATTTAAATAACAAGTTTTTAAAACGATAATCGTTTTTATTCTTTTAATTTTCTTTCCTAAGCAGTTTTGGGTTATAAAATTACTAATATTTATATCGTCAAAAATATTTTGATAAAATATTAATAATACTTAGGTACTTACTTAATTCGATTTGGCGATTTCGTAGAAAAAATGTGACGTCACACTAGGGGGGAGGGGTTTGCCAAATGTGACCAAATGTGACAAGGGGGGGGGGAGGGGTCAAAAAACCTAGTAATGCGTGTGACGTAATTAATGGATGACCCCTAAAGGGTATTTTGACAAGAAGTTGACCCTTAAGTCTGTAAGAAGTAACAATTGGGTTATATTTGCGCGAAATGACATTGAGAAACATTTGGAAGGATTCAGGTGAAGCCCATTAGCCAGGCAGTACTCATCTAGACGTAACAAATCAGACTGTAAGAGACTTGAATCATGGTGATACTTTACTTTTATAAAAATTTTCATATCATCAGCAAAGCAGAGTAGGTTAGAGTAAGTGAAACAGTCCCCAATGTCATTAATAAAGATATTAAAAAGTAACGGACCCAGTAAAGATCCCTGGGGGACTCCACTTGGAACCGTTACCCACCCTGACATGTAATTGTTGACAACTACGGCCTGAGATCTATTATCAATATCGGATGTGAACCATCTCAGTAGATCTCCATTGATTCCTATATTTTCAAGTTTAGAAATTAATAAGCGGTGGTTAATTTTATCGAAGGCCTTACTGTAGTCTATGTAGACAACGTCAACTTGAAAGCCGTCATCCATTGCCTTAGATACATATTCATTAAATAACACAAGATTTGAAACAGTAGACCTACGTTGTAAGAAACCGTGTTGATTTAAAATAAATGAGTGTTTAAGTGAATTATATACTTGTTCATAAACAATTTTTTTCAAAAACCTTGGCCAAAATACATAGGTCTATAATTAGTTATATCTGTTTTAGATCCTTTTTTAAAAACAGGGGTGATAAAGGCTGATTTCCAAATATCAGGAACTGTGCATTCTTTTAAAGAGCGTCTAAATAATAGAACAATAGGTATGACAAGTGCCTTGGCACAGTTCTTTAAAAATAGAGCTGGTAACTCATCCGGGCCAGCAGATTTAGCTGTATCCAAGTTGAGTAGTATTTTAGTGACCATATTCGGGTTCACTTCAACACCACCCAAGCCGGATACACAACCCGTACTATGATTTACCTGAGGTGGAACATTTAACGAGGAGAAAGTAGAAGCAAAATATTCAGAAAAAGCGTTACAAATGTCTGGCCCATTGTTAATAACCGACCTATTACTATATTTCAAGCAACTAGGAATTTTGTTTGAAGTCGAACGAGATTTAACAAATGCCCAAAACTGCTTAGGGGACTTCTCTATATTCGATTCCACACGCTCCATGTATATATCAAAGCAGTGCTGCTCCAATCTATGCGCCCTGTCTCTCAGAACATTAAATGAAAGTAAATCGGATATATTACCATATCTCTCCATTTTTTTTAAAGTATTTATGTTTTTCTTTTAGAACCTTCTTTAGTGCTAATGAATACCATGCCGGATACGAATCAGAATAAATTTTCTTTTTAGGTATGTAACTATCCCTTAACCTCTTGAAAGTTTCGTAAAAGAAATCAAGTGACTCATTAAGAGTACGTCCAGTAAACTCCTCTTCCCAATTTATTAATGTTAACTCCTTATGAATAGACTCATAATCACCCTTATTATAAAAGAATTTCATCTGAGGAGCTGAAAGTAAGGGGTCTGTTATTGAGAAGTTCATACGAATTACTATGGGCTTATGATAGGGATCAATGGGTACCAGGGCGGTAGGGCATTCACACACAGACACGAGATCATTGCAAAGGACGAGATCTAACAACCTATTAAATTGATTAAAAACTCCGTTATATTGTAGTCGACCATGCATGCTTAAATCGTCAATTAAACTGCACTCATCAGCGGTAACGTAATTAGACGGAATCATAGACGAGCCGCCGTCAGTCCATATAATGTTACTCATATTAAAATCTCCAACCACTAAGTATTTGTCATCGGGGTTGTTAGATGCTATTACACTTAGGCTAGTTAAAAAATTTGATAACTGTTGAGAAAAAGTATTACCGTTATTCTGTGTACACAAATACAACACACAAATATGGACCCTTATCAGTTTGCTATTGCTATCCTTCATCGATAGTGTAATCCAAAGATCTTCGGCAGAGGACTGATACTCTAACTGAGGGGTGACGGGTAGTTCCTTACGAGTAGCTATGATGACACCACCGCCACGGCTCTGACCGGTCGAGGTGTAATCACGGTCCCGCCTCCAAACGACGTACCTATCATCAAATAGTTCCGTATCTAGAACTCCGTCCACCAACCAAGTTTCTGTCAAAATAACTATATCAAAAGATGCTAAACAAAGGTTGCGGTAAAACGTTAAAGTCTTAGATCAAAGTCCCCTTACATTCTGATAGTAAATAGACGGGAAAACGCCCTTATCGTTATCCATCACGGCACTGAATAGTAGATAGTAATTAAAATAAAATAGATATTAATTAAATTTATATCGGTTTCATCGTCCAAATTGTAAACAAACTTATATTTTAGGAAAAATAGCATTGATATTATCACCAATAAATAACAAGTATGCGGGTGCGAAGCGGAATAACTCACAAGGCAAACAAATGTGCAACAAGTGCGAGAGAGCAAAAGAACATCCATAGCAATACATGCGTGCGAAAAAAAGAAACAATCATTCAATAAATTACACATCTCAGACGGGTCAGTAAGCGCTTTGTTAACATCGCAGGTAGCGATAAGCCCGAGCGCTAAACAAAGTAAACAGGCAACCTGGTTTAGTTGGTCACAGATGTTCAAACTTTGGTAAATAAACTTAGTTATAATATTGAAAAATACTATAAAAAGTATAATTAACAACCAGAATCTAACTGAAAGCAATGAATAGAGAATACACCACATTAAAGCAATTTGTTTAAATCGCGTTCATTGTTGATAATCAAAACTCTGGAACTATCGTCCTTGCGTACGTGGATTTTACTATATTTGACCCATATATACGCATAACCCTTTTGCTTCAATTGAGTCTTTGCAGATGTCAGAAGTTTCTTGTTGCTAGGCGTCAGGTGATCATTCACATATACTCTGTGGGTAACACCCTGAAAACCAATTTCCTCGGCCGAGATGCTCTTTTTTAGTCTCGCTGATGCTATGAAGTCTTCTTTAATGTAGCGATTGCTGAAGCTGAGAATTAGCTTGTCCTTAGAATTCTGAATTGGCACACGCGAAATATAGTTAATACTATTCTTGTCGACCCCATAGTCAATTGCCGAGCAAATTATGTCCAAGATATTGTACAAGTTCTCGTTTTTTTTCACAGGAACGCCTTTAATTTCCACGTTATTGAGTCGCATTAGTTGGTCGTTACGCGCAAGTTCTTCTTTCAACCACGATACTTCATTGCTCAGTGACTGTGGAATTCAGGGCTTCAACTTCCGGGAGCTTTCTTTCCATTTCGGCCAGGCGCGCAGAAAATTCCTCAACCTTGCTGCTAGTGAAATTGCAGGATTCCTTCAGTTCCGATAATTCCGTTTTCACGGTAGCCACATCCCTAACTAATCCAGGCAGGCATGCTAGTTCTTTTCTCAAGTCCCAAATTTCATTTAAGATGGTATCTGACGAGTCTGTGGGTTTCGCTACTGCTGCCACTGCCGGCAAAGCTTCCCTCTTACATTTGGGGCACTTCCAGACTGCCTTCCGGTCTGCTCTAAGTTTCCTAAAGCTTTATTGCTCCATTGTGTCCGCACAGCAAAAACCGATGTCCTTCTTACATACTGAACACTGGGCTCCGTCACTGATGGATACATTGCATACGGCACACTCCATGGTTAGAATAGAGAATTCGTAGATATATGAAAGTTTGAGAATCACTGGGTGGACCAGGTAGCAAATAAAGTTCACTGGATAGGTGCGTTTGGGTCGCGAGTGCGCACTCGACTGATTATTATCATAAGAATTACAAACTCACTTACAAGGGAACATTATATATTATAAACTATAACTTATAAACTAAAATACATTTCCAAGTTAAACGAACAGTAATTAAGTCTTATTAAGTATATATCTATATCTGTCTGTTCTCGTTATGCACTCCTCGTCTAGAACCCACAACCTGCGGGACGGGGTTGATTTGTGTAAGTTTGTCCCATAGGTAACGATTTTTTTAATTAAAAAAGGATGTAATTTTCCAGGGTAGAGCTGTGCGGTGGCGAGGAGCCGGTAGTGAAGGCGGAGCCTCCGGACACGGCCGCCGACCCGCTCCGCGACTCCGACGAACACGACTCCGACCGAGACGATCCCGACTACCAGGCCTGTCTGGACGCTCTACACACGGACACCTTGCCCAACTTGCCGGACTTAGACCAACGCGCGTCAGACCAAGAAGACCATCGCCTGTCGGATCAAGAGGACCGAGACCACTGCCAGTCTGACCAAGAATACCTTGACCAACGCTTGTCTGATCAAGAAAACCACGACCACGACTTATCTGACCAAGACAACTTGGAGCGGTGTTTGTCTGACCAGGAAAACCGCAAGCAACATTCTTCTTACCGAAAAGAACTCGAGCAACACTTGCCTGACGTAGGAAATCTAAGATATTCCTCGCCTGATTTAGACCCGCTTGGACAAACGCAGACGATCGACGCCAGGTCAAATAAAAAAATAGACAACCCAGAAAAACACTCGGCAAATCAAGATAGTACGGACAAACATAGACAATATAGACGTAAACGTAAACTCGGGTACGACCGACCGACTTTGATAGACCATCAACTCGATGTCCGTCAATCGGATCCACTCGACGAGTCAATCGATTACCAACCTTCCAACGAGTGCACATCCATCAACCTACCAGTTTGTAACACTGAGAAATGTTTAAGCCTCGAGGACTTCCCGCCCTCGGGTCTCGATACCTCCGACCAGAGTGAACTAGACGTGCGACACTCGGCCAGCATTCGGTCGAGCATCAGGTACTCGCCAGATCGGTCCCGCGACCAGCTCGACGAGTGGTTCTCCATGTCGCAGTCGCACGGACTCTACTTCCCGGAGCAAGTTAACAAGGGTGCTGGATCAAGAGTAGCCGATAAGGTAAGCTGTTTGTTTTATGGGTACTTTGACTTTGACTTTGACTCAATAAAATGGAAAACTTAATACCCAGCTTTTATTGTTACTCAATTTATCAAACGTGCACTTGTAGTGGTCATAAGCCGTTTCATCTACTAAGCATGTTATTATAACAGGTAGGGACAGAATACAACACGAACAAGTAGATCCACCCAAATAACTTATGATATTTTTGAAAACATATTTTTTTAACAATTTTTTTACGCATAACATAATTCTTCTAACCTCTGAACAAACAATTCGAACCCAAAATTAGACAGTGTCTTTGCACTGTCTCTGTTTAACTTTAGCTTTTATTTCCAGTCGCCAGTCCAGAGCAACGACCAGTGCCCCCTTCCGCGAGTCGTCAAGCGAACCCATGTCCGGCGACGCACCGGCGACAGGAACCACGCCGGAAACGCTTCCACACACATACAACATACATGGGATAAACCAAAGTCTACGGCCAGTGCGGAACAAAACAATGATCCTAACAGAACACAGAAACAAATTCAATCTAACACCGACAAGTCCACGGTACAACAGCTGAAGAAAATTAAAGTGATCAGCAGAAAATTCTTAGAAAAACAGAATATCAAACTTTACGTAAAACAAAAACCAATAGTGGAAAACGATAACCCAAAAACCGAGCACATCAGTACAAACAGAGAAGAGAGCGATTAAAAGAGGATTACGTTTCTTAGTGGGTATTTACATTTATATTCAAAAACTTAATTGAAGGCCAAAAAACTACGACAATGTTGCCACTGCAATACATTATTTGTAAAATAGTAAATTCCTTTTTTATAAATAAACACGCTAAAATAAATTATTTATTGGTAATTTTACTCCTATGATTTACTTATTTTTACATAAATACAAGACGAGCTAATAAAAACTTAAATATCCCTGATTTTTGGTTGCAAAGCTGGTATTGTGCTTGTATCACTTCAGGTATTCATAACATTTGGTGCATTAATTTACAAATAATTACGAACAAACTCTGATGTGTTTTTTCTTACATACATATTTTAGCAAAATCAACGAGATCGCAGAATAATAGTGTGTAGCTCGCATTATGTTTCTTATGGCCGCCATTTTTATCTGCCGTCGGCCTTGGCACACATAGGGTATTAAGAGCACACATAATTATACGTTTTTACGCACACATACACAACCTGGGTCTACCTAAAAAGGGGACACCTGGATTTGAAGTCCATCTTGTCAACAGTATGGTTGTCCTTTTTTGACAAACGGCATTTTTAAAAGAGCAAGGAGAGAGAAATGATACTAGTTGCTGCGCCGTGAAAGAGAACCGACAGCGTTGGGGCCTTGGACAGTGACATAAGTGACATTGACAGTTTTGACAGTGACGTATCTGCCGTAGTTTTTTGGTCTTCAATTAGGTTTTTGAATATAGTAGAAAATACCTGCCATGAACGAGAGACGTTAGTAATATAAAAGTATTTTTTTTTCTTTGCAGTGACGCGTGTTCCATGATTGTACCTAATATTTATAGTAGATGGTGCAATGTAGGCGAAAACGAGAAGTCTTTAATTTTTGTGGCAGTCTTTATTAAACTATTGTCTCTCTGGCGGAAAAAATACATACTTTGGTATATTTAAGTCATGTTATTTATTTTTAAGAAATCAATATGTTGTATTGAGGTTGTATTAAACATGTATTATTGTTTCTCCTTTTTTTTCTGTTGTTAGCCGGGTCCACACAGAGCGAGTATACGCGCGAGACAATTTCCTCGCGCACAAAGCCTCTCCTCGCGCGTATGCTCGCTCTGTGTGGACCTGGCTATTGTGAAACATTCGTAATTCCTATTATAAATTAAATACAGACGTCTAGAACAATGAAAAATATGAATTGTAGACCAGCATGGGTAGTTTCTTTTTATTTGCTATGTTTGAGTCAGGCTCCTCGTTGTTTTGCAAATGTGTACCGATGTGATTATGTGTAGGTAGGTATATGATAATATGTATCTACAACACAATAAACTGTTACTGTAAGGTGTAATAAACTGTAGGTATTAGGTAAGTATTAGGTAGTCTTCTTCCGTATCGAGTTCACAACTTACATCTTCATCACATGTCTGCTCTTAAAAATTATTTAGAAGAATCACTCACAACATCCTCCTTGGCTCGCCCCCACAGATCAGTTCCATCTCCAGTCTTGTTCGATCTCTTCGCTATGACATCAGGAGACGCATGCTTCAAATCGTACGCCCACCCGAGCCACGCAAAAAAATCTATAAACCTCGTTGTAAGATTCAAACAATTATTCCCAAGTTCAGCCGCTCGGTAATCGAAGGGGAACACATGATGGAAGTTATGGAATCCTTCACCAAGAGTGATGAGGGTTACAGGAAGGTTTTGTGTCGGCATGATGCGTTTATCATAGGGCCTGTAGCCGTGGTTGTGGGCGGCGCTGTTGGTGGTGAAGAACGCGTGCCAGACGGCGAGGACGCGGAGCACGGACACGTGGTGCGCGGTCGTCAGGGTCTCCTGCCAGAAGTAGGTTGGGGCGAGCGCAGGTAGCACGAATGCAAGTAAGCTGGTGAGGTGGAAACTGTACCTGGAACAAGAAGATTCATGTATTCTGACAAGCAGAAAGATTTCCGGCTTATCTATTCCAAAGACCAATTAGTTTAGTTTCTGGCAGAAGTTGCTATGAATTTATGAAGCATAGAGCCAAAAACGGCTGAAATAGCGAACACTGCTTATTGTATATTGCGGCGCTCTGAAATTGGATCAAGATGGCAAGATATCATAGTGATCGCCATACTTATTCTTTTTAAACCTGCAACACGGAGTTCTTCGGCGCACCTGTTTACCCTCTCCCCTTGTAGATGGCTTGCAGCTTCCTCGCCAACTTACTTGTTCTGGAAGACCAGCACGGGGTTCTGGTACAGGTCGTCCACGTGTATCCCCCTCCCTTTGGTAATGGCCTGCGGGTGTTTGCGCACCAGCAGCCAGCCGATGTGCGCGAAGAAAAACCCGCGCGCGGGGTTGTATGGGTCCGCGTCCGTGTCGCTGAACTTGTGGTGGGCCCTGAGATAACACAATGTAAACTGAAATCGATGTCGTATGCGAAAGAAAAAGTGAGTACCTCCAACGCCTAAGAGTTATTGGGATTGGTTTAGAGTCTTCAGACGCCATAACTAGGTAAACCGATGACACTGACGCCGCTGGTTCGATCCCAGGCCTGATGGCCACTATTGGAGGTCTTGGGCACTTTTTCTTCTGTAATATGGTCCATCTGCGTTAAGAAATTGTGACTCATCAGTGCCACTGTCTGAAGGGTTTACTGCAATTGGTCAATAAACACGGCTTTCTAATTTACTTAAAGGTGTTTGCGAACTCAACTGTACGTGTGGTCCCGAGCGAAGCGAAGCGCCTAGTGCTGGTAGGCGAGGCTCTGGAACAGCATGAGCAACACCTGCAGCGGCAGGGTCGCCTTGTAGGAGGGTGTACCTGTGGTCCCGAGCGAAGCGAAGCGCCGAGTGCTCATAGGTGAGGCTCTGGAACGGCATGAGCAACACCTGCAGCGGCAGGGTCGCCTTGTAGGAGGGTGTACCTGTGGTCCCGAGCGAAGCGAAGCGCCGAGTGCTGGTAGGCGAGGCTCTGGAACGGCATGAGCAACACCTGCAGCGGCAGGGTCGCCTTGTAGGAGGGTGTACCTGTGGTCCCGAGCGAAGCGAAGCGCCGAGTGCTGGTAGGCGAGGCTCTGGAACAGCATGAGCAACACCTGCAGCGGCAGGGTCGCCTTGTAGGAGGGTGTACCTGTGGTCCCGAGCGAAGCGAAGCGCCGAGTGCTGGTAGGCAAGGCTCTGGAACAGCATGAGCAACACCTGCAGCGGCAGGGTCGCCTTGTAGGAGCGATGCGCCCACAGCCGATGCGCGCCCGCTGTGACGCCCAGCATAGCGCATATGTAGAGTATGGTATCTGAGAACGTTCCAAATGTATACTTGTAACATGGGTCTCTTACTTTTTTATACAGCTACCTACAACTTACAATTCTATATGTACGAACTGTTCAAAGCGGCAACTCTCAACTGAAACGCTCTCGCCGTGTACAGGCCGGTTAAATATCACCTGTGAGCTTGAATTTTAGAATGAATCCACTCCACTGCTGCTCCCCGCCAGGCCTCTAACACGCCACGCCCCTGCTCTAGACCTTCATCATCCAATAGCTCCCAGGGATTCCACGCTGCGTGCTAGGTGGGTTTGTACAGTCACCTCTGTCACCTGCAATAAGATGTCGAAGGTCGCAAAAATATGTGACACTTTCATGGCTCTACAAATAAGATCGTGTCAGATATTGTTGCGGCCTTCGTTGTGTAACATATTATTGCAGGTGACTGTACGTTTGTTGCGGTTATTTTTGTCGACTGTGGATCCTTATAATTTAAGATTTTAATTTAAATTTTCTTAAGATTTTGATGGCGTGTTCGATCATCTGGTACAGGACTACTCTCTGAATCTTAAGCATACCTATACTTACTGAACAAAATCGTAGCCCACTTAGCATAAAATAAGCACAGACACAGCCCGTAGATTCCGCTTAGGTGCCAGAACAGCATGGTGGCTACGGCGGGATACACCACGGAGTACCGTCGAGGGGCGGCCTGCGGCGCCAGAACTGAAGCCTCTGTTAGGGGGGCATCCATGTCTTTCTCGTAAGGAGCCATTTCGCATGCTCATCAGCTATGTTTACACTTTCTTAGCATATTTTAATAATACTGAATACTTTTGCGTTGCGATATTTTTATATGCCAACTTATTGTTGCTAACTTAAGGTATCCCAAAGATGGAGATAGTCTAATAATGAACTAGTGGGTCTTCCTGTTGAGAACAACACTTGATCTCGCTGCAACTGGACCTAAATGAATAATGTCAGGCAACTGCCAACAGTCCGGTTAAACTATGAAAAGTGAGTGTATTGTGTTTGGTCGCTCACGGAAGAAGTGCTATTGTTGATGTTGGTTGATAACGCACAATTAAGACTTACTCCGTTATCAAAGCATTTACCGTGTACCTGTACCTACCTATACAGTTACTACTTACCTACCTAATAAACAAAGAGAAGCGGTACCTATTATGTTGTTCACATACTCTCTGACTGAGATAGTGTTTGAGGTACCTAATAATGTTTTCGCTATGGAAATTAAGTTAGTATAAATATTGGTTTTGTGATACACCATAATATACTAATACTGTTTCACAAAATTTGTCATCAGCATATTCGGCGGGCGGCGGGTTGCATCAACAAACTCGACAAACTGACCGACGTTTAACAATTAATGTAGTAAATAAAGGTAGTGGACCCCGCAGTAATTCCTCAGCCAGAAAAAACTTTACAGTATGATAAAGTATCAATAAATAAAAAGTATTGTATAAATATCCAAAGAATAATAGTAATAGTATTTAAGTAAATACCTAAAGTCTTAAATCGTTAATATCTTTTTACGGAAAAATGCTCCATTCAAACTTTCGTCTCCACCGGAAATATTCATGTAACGTATTGCAACAATATATGACATAACAATAAAAAAAATCCCAGCAGAAATACCAATAACTTATTTGGTAAAAAAATTTCGGACGGAGGAATTACTTGGTTAAATAAATAAACAGCTTTGTATGTTTACGTATAAATACCTAACTTAGGAGTGTTTTTAGGGTTCCGTACCTCAAAACGAAAAAAAAGAACCCTTATAGGATCACTCGTGGGTCTGTCTGTCTGTTTATCACAGCCTATTTTCTCGGAAACTACTGGACCAATTAAGTTGAAATTTGGTACACATATGTAAATTAGTAACCCAAAGATGGACATATTTTTTGTATAATTTAAAAATACATAGGTTCGAAGTTATTTAAGAAAATACATATAGCCAAAAAATGACCATTCCCCCTGTATCTCCGAAACTACTGGGTCTAAAATTTTGAAAAAAATACACAAAATAGTTCTTTACCTATAGATGACAGGAAAACTTATTAGAAATGTGCAGTCAAGCGTGAGTCGGAATTATGTACGGAACCCTAGAAACGCGAGTCAGACTCGCACTTGGCCGGTTTTTTTTTGGATATTTATAATGTTAGTTTTGGCTCATACTATACAATAACCAAGCAAAATTTCATCGACTGAGGAATTAATGCATGGGTCTCCATACAACAACTTGCTTCGTTTACTACACTAAATAGTCTATAATACGTATCGTTCGAGAAATGAGACCTGTTGGGCAAGTATTTGATAAAATCAAATTTTATGCAAATCTTTCAAACAACCAAAGGTAATCAGAGCTCTCGGTAGGTGTCGGGGTCTCGGTACATTGTGCTGAAGGTACAAAACTGTATTTATTTTTAAAAGCTGTCAAAAGTAATCGTCATGAAGCCCTTGGAGCTACATACAAAGGTTCCAGTAAGTACGTACGTTAGGGTAGCCGCATGGGGCCATCTGCTTGTTTGCCACCACCGTGGTAATCCGGCGAGTAAGCGCTATTAGGCTATTGTAGATTATGGGATAATAAAATAGCCAATCGTTTAAACTGTTTGCCAATCAACGCACGAGCCTTTTGTTCTTGTGTAAGGCGTGCCGGAGGTCGCCACGCGCGGCCGCCACCGTAAATAACCAAGTCCAAGTGCACCAAGGTTGCCAACATGGCTCAGGGTTGCCAGACTTGAGACAACAATTTCGTGCATTTTCTAAGAAACGGATTTTGATGTCGTAGTTAATATGAAGAAATAAACAGAACGATGAGATGAATGAGAAGATCATTGGCGTACCTAACTAGGTTAGGTAGTCAACATCGGGGGAAAACGTTGGATGAGATCATTCCTTAGAGGTGATCCTACGTCTTTTGTCTTGCAGTTAGATCTGACGCTGATGTTTTTGAGCTTACTTATCTCTGGTTTGAAACTACACTGTTTGCAGGCTTGTTAGATGTCACCTGATTCTTATTTTTCCCAACAGAAGCGCCTGGCAGTGTAGTACCTACTTATTATGTGAATTAAATACACAATTATCATTTATATATACCACACCAGCTTCAAAACTAGATCACATCTTTCAAGTGGCCTGCATTGCATTCTTAAGCGTCCACCGATGAACAGCTGCCAGACGTCTGGTTCCATTAATAAGGCTGTACTTATGTAGATATTGCAAAAACTGCAAGTTTCGTTGCTCTCATTATATTAGCTTTTTTTTAGCATTAGAAAGAAGGTAAGCGATCTTGACATGTCTATTAATTGTAAAACGCTTTAAAAAAAATCAGTAACTATTACTTATGAAAGCAGAAATTTATAAATGTTCGTATTAGGTTCATAATAGTTACATATATATTTGCCGTGACTTATTTTTAAAACGTGTTTTTCAATTAAAAGACACATCAAGATTGTTTACCTTATTTCTAATGCTAAAAAAAACGAACTATAGTGGGTGTGAGCTATTGTTTGTAAGATGAAAACAAATTAAATCAATTTGACATTAAAATCAATAAACATTGCAATTTCAATCGGGACGAGGGTTTTAAGATCTCATCCACATGGAATCCAGTCATTAGTAAATGTAAGCGGAAACGAATATCGACAGTCGATAAATCGAATATCGTTAGTGTTGTGTGTCGACAGAGTAACATCCCTAGTGCGCAAAACGTTCAAACTGATAAACAAGACCAAGTGCGGGTAGTTCGAAAAACTCGCGCGGCTAGAAGATGTTGATGTCAACTTGAGCCAGTCTTCTCCGAGACCACGGGGACAACGCCGTCCTCGAAACGTCGGAGGTAAATCTTAAAACTTAAATACGCGATTAAGTCCCGTCGTCCAATTTTAATAATTACATGTGGTCGCGAGCCTCAGCAATGAGAAAACGAGAAAAGAGATACGTCTCAGTGAGCCTGGTGGTTGTACGACAAGAAAACCATTAAAAAGAAGCCATAGCAGTCCACTATTACTAGTTCTGTTTTGTTAAAGTACGTCATTTTTAATAGGATAAGCCATAGAAAGCTTGAGAAAATGGAGAGTTACATATCGGATCGAAGGTCATTGGGACCAGGTAACCTCTGAATGCAAGCCAGTTACTATGGAAATCAAGTTATTATACCTATCCTATATTCATTTAAAACTCTATTTTACTCACAACATATTCAAACTATACGTAGTTCATTGCCCAGCAACCTGCATTGATCAAATTTTCAAGAAAAACCACAAATTAATGATTTTTCTTAAGAAACCTGAAAGTCAAGGTCACGCCGAAAACACGCCACCGCCGCCGATTTTTTGGCAAACGCCGCCGCCGATCTTTTTTTAATCGGCGCACACGTCTAATACAAAGGATATATTTTTTTGGTTAAATTTATGGCCAGCAAAAGAGATATATGGATCTTAACAAAAAATGGGATTTGTTCAATTGTGCCCCACCTGCAGGGTACTTTGATACATTACATGGGACACTTTGATACATCATTTTGGGGTACTTTGGCACGTGAATAAAAGTGCCCCGTAAGTGTTTCAAACTGCCCCCCAGAGCACACTTTACAGATCAACTCAGTTAGCTGACCAGTAGTAAACTTTTTAAACATTATAAAACGTACCTATATTAAGTGCGTGCAAAAACTACTCAACGGATTGTTAGGATTATTTTTTTATTTTGCAGATAATATTATCAGGTTTCATTTAAATGAAAGAATATGTGATCATATTATAGAATATTTAGTTGTTATTTTCATTAGAATGAAAAAAATTAAAGAAAAAAAACACAATTTTCTTAATATTCGGCCGCCATCTTTCATTTCTTAAATGCCATATTTTTTATTCGATTACAAGTGTCAATACGAATTGATAGATATATCAATCACTAAAATCGGTGCATTTTGAAAAAGGTCCGCCATCTTGAATTCTAGTGAATGAAATTTGTGTTTCCTCGGATGAAATCATTCAGATTGGTCCCTAGTATCACGGCTTGCTTTCTGCCAAAAATGCAGCTTTCGATGTAAATATCGCCGTAAGCCCTACTACTATTTAGTTATATGCCTCATTATGGCTCGAATCCGCAGGAGTGATGAGATTAGATTACGAAATTACGATTTTTTTGTTTCGCAGTAGGCCATGTGATTGACGTGACGTGTGATGTGTCAATGTGGTTTGTTTACTGTATGTGTCACAAAGGTGCCACCTACGCAGAGCTTTGCCTAATATTCCCTATTGTATAAGCACCGTTCCCTTTGTGCAAGTAGAGTTAAAACCACGTAGGTTAATACTACATAATTATATCGAATTATGAGCCTAAAATGGTTTCAATAAGTTGTGTTGAAAAAAAAAAAAAAATTGTACAAAACAACCATATGTAGCCAAGCCTTAAACCAGACCTTAATTGACCGCAATAAATTATTTATTACCTCAATTTGACAATTAACAAAACGTAATAAAGGGAACTAATACGTTAAATTACTCAGTGTTACCGGTAGATGGCAATAGTCAATAAATGCAGCTTAAGATAAATTTAGGTTTTGAGTTAGGTTAGGTTTTGAGTTAGGTTAGGTTTTGAGTTAGGTTGGGGTGCTACGGACAGGAAACCTCCTAGAGTGCCGAGTCTCTTGTCATTCCTCTTGATCAGTTGATCCGGGGGAAAGGTAAGGGTTCTTGGACGGTGCGCCCCGGGGGCAACGGTAAGTAATCTCTTGATTTTCAAGTAATTCCTTACCGGTGCTGCCAATGTCCTGTCGTGGGGGGGTTGAGGGGGTTCCGCACAGGGTGTTCTCTCATTGAGGGAGAGTTCACCCGAGTGTGTGCTGGAGGGGGGCCTTCGGGCCGGGCGGCTGCGGTCGCGGATGAGGCCTTCGGGCCGGGCGCCTTCGGGCGCGTGAGGGCACAGGAATGCCGCTGCCCTGTATAAAACTGCGGTCCCCGTAACTGTCTAGGCAGAGGGCCTATGATGACGGCCGGGGGGGTTGCCACTGCTGGCCGGCGCCGGCGTGGTGGCCACGAGGACGACCACCTCTATAAAAAATCGCTAAGACAACCTGAGGGGGTGGAACCCGGGGTTTTTCCATCTCCTCCCGGCGTGGAGGTTGTCATGAGGGATCAGTGTGTGGTGTCGCCCTGCATACTACCTTCGAGAGGGGGAGCTTCGGGTCCAAGGAGGGGACAGCCTCGGCTGTCGGCAGCAGGCGGTGTTCGCGGTAGAATGCTCTGCGATCCCGTGTTCACCGTCACCATTGCTGCGAGACGGGCATACCGTGGAGGGTTTAGTCGGTATTTGGCCCCTTGGCCACGAGTCCGACATATCCATCCTAGTTCCCCGGCTAGGCGGCCTAAATGCATTACTCCACGTAAAAAAAAAAAAAAAAAAAAAAAAAAAAAAAAAAAAAAAAAAAAAAAAAAAAAAAAAAAAAAAGGTTTTGAGTTAGGTTAGGTTTTGAGTTAGGTTAGGTTTTGAGTTAGGTTAGGTTTTGAGTTAGGTTGGGGGAGCATCGTGGTAGAATATTAGTGACCTCACTATGCTCACCTATAACGGCAGAGAGGGTAACGCCGCAGGGGTTTTAGTGGGTATTCTCCTCCCCTCCCTCTGATTAGCAGAGGGAGTTACGGGAGGAGCGAGTCCCACATACCACCCCACGATGGGCCCCTCCAGCCCGGGGGTGGATGCGTAAACGCATTTCCCCTGCGACAAAAAAAAAAAAAAAAAAAAGGTTTTGAGTTAGGTTAGGTTTTGAGTTAGGTTAGGTTTTGAGTTAGGTTAGGTTTTGAGTTAGGTTAGGTTTTGAGTTAGGTTAGAGTCCTCTCCCTGACATTGAAACACCTCGGAGTCCGACTTCGCGGGCTATTCGATGACTGCCTCAAAGAGGGAATTTTCCCTCGTTGCTGGAAGGAGGGTAGGCTGTGCCTGCTGCGAAAGGAGGGTCGTCCAGCTGACTCTCCTTCAGGATACCGCCCCATCGTCCTCCTAGATGAAACTGGAAAGATGCTGGAGCGCATCATAGCAAGGCGTATCACTAAGCATCTGGAGGACACGGGCCCAAACATTAGTGACCATCAATTTGGGTTCCGCGAGGGGCGGTCTACAATAAACGCAGTAGGCACGTTGAAGAAATTCAGCGATCTGGCAGCAGAGAAAAAGGAGGGAGCCATAGCAGTGTCTCTAGACATTGCCAATGCATTTGGCTCTCTCCCCTACAGAGTTATAAAAGAGGCGCTCCGGTACCACGGCGTCCCTCTCTATCTGAGGACGATCATAGAGCACTACCTTACTGATAGGGTTGTGCTCTATGAATCGGGAGGCGGACGCCTTGAAAGACGGATGGAATGTGGTGTTCCACAGGGGTCGGTTCTGGGGCCCCTGCTCTGGAACATCGGATTCGACTGGGCAATACGAGGAGAGCAGCTTCCCCGCATGGTCACCATTTGTTATGCCGATGACACAATGGTGGCCGTGAGGGGAAAACAGTTCCAGGAAACCTTGAGGAGAGCCGCTGTCGCAACCGAACTCACGGTGGGACGCATCAACCTCCTAGGGCTTGCCGTATCCCTCAATAAGACCGACGCCGTGGTCTTCAAAAGAAGAGGCTGGAGACTGGGACCCAATGATGTGATCCCAGTAGGGGGTGAGGCGGTCCCCCTGAGGGCCCACATCAAATACTTGGGCCTAGTCTTGGACAGCAAGTGGGAGTTCGAAGAACATTTTACCAACCTGGTTCCTCGGCTCGTTGGTGCCGCCTCGGCGCTGAGCCGTCTATTGCCCAATGTAGGAGGCCCCCAAGCTCCATGCCGACGCCTATATGCGAACGTCGTTCGCAGCATGGCACTATACGGGGCACCTATATGGGCCGGGAGGCTTAACAGCAAAACGAGGGCCCTCCTCCGAAGGCCGCAGAGAGTGATTGCGCAACGCATCATAAGAGGGTACAAGACCATAGGGCACGCAGCCGCTTGCGCCCTCGCCGGCACCATACCGTGGGAGCTTGACGCCCGACTCCTGGCCGAGAGGTACAACCAGCGAACGGAGTTACGCATCGCCGATGAGCGTCTGGCTCCCAGGGAGTTGGAGGCTCGGCTTGATGCTGAAAAGAAGAGAGCGAGGGATCGTTGGAAAAGCCAGCTGGAGGACGAGCCCTATCGTACGTATACCGTAGCGGCGCTCCTCACATCTTTTGACAGCTGGCTAGACCGAAAAAGTGGTACCCTTACGTACAGACAAGTGCAGGTAATGACTGGACACGGCTGCTTCGGTCATTACCTGTACACAATAAGGAGGGAACCTTCGCCGGTTTGTCACCACTGCGGGTACGAAGACGACACTGCCTACCACACGATGGTGGAATGCCCAACCTGGGCTCCTGAGAGATGGGAGCTGGAAATGGCCCTAAACGTGGATGATCTCTCGCTGCACAATATAGTAGCAAAAATCATAGTCAGCGAGAGATCCTGGGCGGCGTTCCACAACTTTTGCGAAAAAATTATGCAAAAAAAAGAAGAAGCGGAGCGGGCGCGCGAGGCCAGAGCCGATGCGCATCCGCTACGGCAAAGACGGAGGACGGACGGACGAACTACCCCTATAACGGCAGAGAGGGTAACGCCGCAGGGGTTTTAGTGGGTATTCTCCTCCCCCTCCCTCTGATTAGCAGAGGGAGTTACGGGAGGAGCGAGTCCCACATACCACCCCCACAATGGGCCTCTCCAGCCCGGGGTGGATGCATAAATGCATTTCCCCTGCGTCAAAAAAAAAAAAAAAAAAAAAAAGGTTTTGAGTTAGGTTAGGTTTTGAGTTAGGTTAGGTTTTGAGTTAGGTTAGGTTTTGAGTTAGGTTAGGTTTTGAGTTAGGTTAGGTTTTGAGTTAGGTTAGGTTTTGAGTTAGGTTAGGTTTTGAGTTAGGTTAGGTTTTGAGTTAGGTTAGGTTAGGTTAGGTTAGGTTAGGTTAGGTTAGGTTAGGTTAGGTTAGGTTAGGTTAGGTTTTTTTTTTTTTTTTTTGGGGGGGGAGTCGCCTGAAGGGCCAAAGACGAGAGTCCTTGCTTTTATTTATGAATTTAAAATTTTGCTTAAAGACTGCGATTTAAGGAAAATCCATCATGGACGACTGGGAAGGGAGGCCCAGACAGTGTCGGACTCTTACCGACTAAAAACCTTAACCCGCAGTTTTTAAGCAGCTCTCTTGGATTTAGAAATTTTTTCGTTGTTCAAAAGGAGGGGGAAGGTTTAGGGGGAAGTGTAAGTGTTGTGAAAATTAGGTATTTGTAAAATAAAGTAAGAAAGAGATGTTCATGACAAGAGTGTTTGTGCAAGCATTATTCATTCTCTCAAATTTTTAAATCCATTGCCTGTGTTGTGGCATGGCAACACCATGATGCACTGCGCAGTCGCGGAATAGACCAAGCATTCAAATGGACCAATGAGAGCAGTCTTGGTTCTCGGTTGAAAAGATGTCGGGTTATGAAAGTTTTTCTCGGTTCATAAAACTATAATTTACATAGAATTGTGTGATAAGTGAACTCGTTTGACGATAAAAGGATTTGTAAGATAACTTTAAGTGTGTGTGCATAAAGATCTACGCTGGGCCCGGTCGAAACATTGAAATTTGTGTGTAAATCAACCAGTGCATATAGCCGCCGTTGCCAGACTCATCAAAGAGGTATGTGGATTCATTTTTGGTGGTTTGTGTAATGCTAGTACAATAAAACGTTTAACCTATGGTTTACAGTTAGTAATTATAACATCGAAGGCAAAAATACGTAACATAATTTTGGTCCTTCGAACCGGATCATTGACCTTTTATTCGCGGCGCGGTTGATGTAAATAAATACGTACCTATTTAGTGTTTTTTCAAAATGGCGACGCATAAAACAAATGATATTCGGTTTAATATAGAATGCGACTGGTTGCAATCATCTTTTAATATGATGAAATCTGAGATTAGTTCTAGTATTTTAGCGGCGAGATTACGAAAGTTGGAATCTCATTTCGATAGATTGACTGTGGCGTATGAGAGTTTACTTGAAAGTCTCGAGGTGGAAACCGATGGTGAAAAAATCAAGGACTATAGGGCTCGCTATAATAATGCTGAGTTGCACTATAATAATTTAGATGCAATGTCCTTGGAAAAACCGAACTTGGAGGTCGCAGCGGCCGTGCCTTCAGCACAACGCCCACGTCTTCCACAAATCCATCTTCAGCAATTTGATGGCGATATATTTACTTGGTCCGGGTTTATGAGTCTTTACACCTCGTTGGTAAAGTCCAGGACGGATATTTCAAAAACTGAAAAATTGCATTATTTAGTTTCAAACTTATGCAATGAACCGAAGTCATTAATTCAACATTTGCCTATGACAGATGCTTCGCTAGATATAGCACTGGAAATTTTGAAGTCGCGGTATGACAATAAACGGTTGCTCGCGGATAGTCATATTTCGCGTATTTTGAATCTAATGCCTGTTAAAAAACAAAACGCATTACGGACACAAATATTGAATCCTTTGCTTGAGTCGACACGAGCCCTTAAGGCTTTGGGTTTCCCTACAGACCACTGGAGCTTCATATTACTCCATATAACTCTTACGAAGTTATCTATTGATATTAAATCTCGGTTTGAACAAATTTATGGAGGCGTGAAGAAGATTCCTACATTCGAAAACCTAGTTGAATTCCTACAAAATGAATGTCAACTTATTGACACTGCCAATACGTCAGATATAATCGCACATAAAACGGGGAAAAGCGTAAATGTTATTGAACAACGCGTAAACCATGATCATTCGATTCCTAGCTTGCGGTGCGCTTTTTGTTCTGTGTCGGGGCACGTTATAACAGATTGTTATAAGTTTAAAAATAGTACGCCCACTGATCGCAAAAATTGGGTACGAAATAATAACCGCTGTTTTCGTTGTTTTGGAAACCATTCAGCGGCAACTTGTAACCAATACATTCCTTGTGCACGATGCGGGAATATTGGACATAATTATTTAATTTGTGTGATGGAAATGAGCACACGTGACCCTGTTGAACAATATAATCGGCGTGTACGAAATGAGCGAACCACGAATGCGGCTGTACTAAGTTCTAATGCCACCGCCACGGCGGCCGACTGTACGCGTGCTTGTACTTGTATGTCCGCGCGCTCTGATGCGCCAGCGACATCTATTGACAACGCGGAATAGCAATTAGTTACGAGTAATGTTTCTTCGACGCCCGCTTTGGTTGAAAATGTGATTTTACCAACTGTTATCGTTAGTGTATTATCAAAAAATGCAGAATTTATTAAGACTCGGGCTCTTTTAGATTTAGGTTCTCAAACTACAGTAGTGCGGAGCGATTTTGTTGAAACTTTAGGGCTAAAGAAACATTACTCTTTTACCTCGCTATCGGGTGTCGGTGACAAAGCTAGTAATAGTAAGCATATAGTGACTCTTACTTTTCGGTCGGAACGTAAGGAAAACGTTATTTTATCGGTAAATGCGGTGGTTTTACGGTCGCCAACGGCGTACATTGCTACTCGGCTCGGTTTATCTAATGAATATTTTTCGGATTTCGGTTATGAACACATGTCTAGGGTGGACATTATATTCGGTTGTGACATACTCGGTGAAATAATTGAAGGAAATAAAATCATTATTCGGAAGGGTGGTCCATATGCTATTGATACAATATTTGATTTGGCGGTTTTCGGTCCATTGCGTGGTATTAATCGGGAGATACCACGTAGTGTGGAATATTTTTCGGGTGTTTCTTTGATCGACACGGTCGAGCGGTTTTGGAAAACGGAAGAGCCTCCTAAGGTCTCTATAAAAGATCCTATGGATCTGAATTGTGAGAATTTGTTTGCAACTACAGTCACTCGGGGGACTGATGGTAAATATGTTGTTCGTTTACCGTTAATACCTAATCATGCGGAGTTAGGTGACTCAAAACCAAATGCGATTCGTCGGTTTATAGCTGTAGAAAAGCGTATGAAATCGCAGCCGATTTTCAAAGAAAAGTATAAACAATTTATGGACGAATATCTAGAACTTGGTCATATGAAACTTTCACACTTTGATGTGGACTCTGGGCAGGAATATTTCATTTTGCCTCATCATGGAATTTTCAAGAAATCTGGGGACACTGAAAAGATTCGAGTTGTTTTTGATGGAAGTGCGAAAACAACAACTGGTGTTAGTTTAAATGATTGCTTACATTCAGGGGAAAAATTGCAAAATGACATAACTACAATAATTTTAAATTTTCGGCTGCCCTTGATTGTTTTTACTACTGACGTAAAAATGATGTTTCGAATGACATGGATTCATCCTGAAGATCGAAGATACCAGCTAATTCTTTGGAGACGGAACGAAACGGAGCCTGTTCAATTTTTTGAACTAACTACTAATACCTACGGGCTAAAGTCAAGTCCTTTCGTATCGATTAGATGTCTTCACCAGCTGGCTGCAGACGAAAAGGAGCGGTTTCCGAATGCTGCCAGGCTTCTATTAGCTAATACATATGTAGACGATATAAACGGAGGGGCGGACTCCATTCAGGAAGCTGAAATGCTTATGAATGAGCTAACCGCGATCATGCGAACTGCTGGCTATGAATTGCGAAAATGGGCATCTAACGAACCTCGCTTATTGGCTGGATTTCCCACGGATCATTGTGAAGTTCCTCGTTCTTTTGACAATGACGACAGTACTGGATTTATTAAGGTCTTAGGTATTCAATGGAATCCATCAACGGACACATTTACCTATAGAGTAAATCTACCTGACGAGCAAGCTACGCCTACTAGGCGCAGTATTCTTTCGTCGTTGGCAAAATTATTTGACCCACTCGGATGGATTAGTCCGGTAGTCTTCAGAGTGAAATTATTATTACAGGAGCTAGTGAGTGATGGAGCTAAACGAGTAGACTGGGATTCACCGGCACCTAGCCACATAGTCGACAAGTGGAATAACATTCTCTCAGACTTACTCAACTTAAAGAAACTGGTTATTCCTAGATGTTTGAAGTTAAAAAGCGAAGTGTCATACTCTTTGCACGGTTTTTGTGATGGATCGTCTGTCGGTTATGCAGCTGCGGTATACTTGCGAACAGAATGTTCTGACGGAGAAGTCACTGTTCGGCTGGTTATTGCAAAAACAAGAATTTCTCCACTTAAAACGAAATTGACGATACCACAGGCGGAATTAAGTGCCGCAACTTTGCTGGCTAAATTACTGTCTCACGTATATTTAGCACTATGTGAGCTGTCACTTACAATCACGGAAATTATCGGTTGGTGTGATAGCACGATAACTTTAGCTTGGCTGAGTATTTCACCCCATAAATTGGATGTATTTCAAGGTAATAGAGTTTCCCAGATAAATGAGCTCAATTTACCAGTTTCTTGGTTTTACATCAATAGTGATTTAAATTGTGCAGATGTTGCATCTCGTGGTTGTACAGCTGCCCAATTGCTTGAACATCCTTTGTGGTGGAGTCCAAAGTGGTTACATCGGTCTCGAGAATATTGGCCTAACCAAACCAAACCAGATTTACCTGAGAACTTGCCAGGATTACGTTCGAAATGTGTGTCTAATAGTCTAGCTTTAGATGACTTTGATTTAATCGATCAGTATAGCTCGTTTGAAAAATTAGTCAACGTGACAGCGCTTTTGTTTCGATTTATGAATAACTGTCGTGGTAATAAAAATGTTAACAGAAATGTGTCTGTATCGGAACGTCGTTTCGCACTGTCTCGTTTGTTCCTGATGATTCAAAAGAAACATTTCTGTAGTCACATTGAAGATTTATCTGCTGGGAAACCTATTCGAGACTCGTTACGGAAACTTAACTTATTTGTCGACGGACAAGGTTTAATTCGAGTTGGAGGACGTCTTTGTCATTCAGAACTTCCTTATTCGGCCAGACATCCCATTTTACTTCCCGGAAAAGACAAACTCACATTTCTTTTAGTGGAACATTATCATAAAGTATATTGTCACGTAGGTGCTGACACTTTAGCTTCAATTCTAAGTCGGAATTATTGGATATTATCAATGCGATTTGTAACTAAAAATGTGACATTTAAATGCATTCAATGCTTTAAAACGGCGCCTCGACACCAACAGCCATTTATGGCAGACTTACCTGCAGATCGGGTTCGATGTTGTCGAGTATTCGAAGGAGTAGGGACGGATTTTGCAGGCCCAATCCTCATGAAGAGCAGTAGTTTAAGAAATGCCCGCATTCAAAAGTGTTATTTGTGCATCTTCGTTTGTTTGTCAACAAAGGCGGTACATTTGGAAATAGTTTCTCAACTTTCAGTCGAAGCATTTGTCGCTGCTTTTACTAGATTTGTTTCTCGAAGGGGGTTACCTTCATTGATTCGCTCTGATTGTGGTACAAATTACGTCGGGACTAACAAACATTTAAAAGAGTTATTCATTTACTTAAAGAATCACCACGGCGAGTTAGAACGTGAATTAATCAAAACCCAAATTACATGGCTGTTCAACCCTCCCAGTAGCCCAAATATGGGTGGATTGTTTGAAGCTGCTGTTAAATCCGCTAAAACACACATGTATCGTGTACTCGGTGATCAACGGCTTACGTTCGAGCAATTAACGACATTTTTTACTAAGGTCGAAGCGGTGATGAATTCAAGGCCTTTGTGTCCTCTCAGTTCGGATCCGACAGACTTGGAAGTTTTAACTCCTGGTCATTTCATCATCGGTCAACCACTGGTAGCTCTACCGGAATATCCATTTGAATTAACGAATATAGGGCGTTTGTCGCAATTTCAACAAATTCAAAAACTGACACAACATTTTTGGACTCGGTTTCGCAATGAATATCTTCATACTCTACAACAGCGTCCTAAATGGACTTTACGTACGAAATCTCCGGAAATTAATGATTTAGTCTTAATAAAGGAAGATAACTATCCACCTTTACAGTGGAAACGTGGCCGCATTATTAGATTATTGCCAGGAAAAGACGGAATCAATCGTGTAGCTGAATTGAGGGTTCAAAACGGTTCTTTACTCCGGCCTGTTTCAAAACTCTGTGTATTGCCTTTGATGGATAGTTGCTAACCAAGACCTAGCTTGGTTCGGGGGGGAGAATATGTGCAAGCATTATTCATTCTCTCAAATTTTTAAATCCATTGCCTGTGTTGTGGCATGGCAACACCATGATGCACTGCGCAGTCGCGGAATAGACCAAGCATTCAAATGGACCAATGAGAGCAGTCTTGGTTCTCGGTTGAAAAGATGTCGGGTTATGAAAGTTTTTCTCGGTTCATAAAACTATAATTTACATAGAATTGTGTGATAAGTGAACTCGTTTGACGATAAAAGGATTTGTAAGATAACTTTAAGTGTGTGTGCATAAAGATCTACGCTGGGCCCGGTCGAAACATTGAAATTTGTGTGTAAATCAACCAGTGCATATAGCCGCCGTTGCCAGACTCATCAAAGAGGTATGTGGATTCATTTTTGGTGGTTTGTGTAATGCTAGTACAATAAAACGTTTAACCTATGGTTTACAGTTAGTAATTATAACATCGAAGGCAAAAATACGTAACAGTGTTTTATTCGAAGTAAGGTAACTAGGCAAATTTAAAATACATGTATATCAAAAATAGAAAATAGAAAACTTAACAGTTGTCTGCACAAAAGAGGTCAACTACAACATCCGCCCTTAATCGAAGTTGTGCCAGACAAACACAAAACAAAAACTTAAGTCTCTATTCCTAAGTTAAGTATACACCGTTTATGTACTATAGGTCCTAGTGGCTTCGTTAGTACATCGGCAGGCATATCACTACTTTTGATGTATTCTAATTTAACAACATTATTTGAGACCTTTTCCCTAATAAAGTGAAATCTGGTATCTATATGTTTCGTCCTGTTGTGGTGTACAGGATTTCGAACGAGGTTGATGGCACTCTGACTGTCAGAAGCTAAATGAACTATATGCAATTTACCTGTTATCTCATAGATAAACCGTCGTAAGTAGCATGCTTCCTTCGTGGCAGACGCTAGTGCCATATATTCCGATTCGGCTGAAGATAAAGCCACTGTAGGCTGCTTCTTGGACTCCCAGGATACTGGACCTCCACTTAACTTGAAGGTGTATCCAGTGTACGACCTTCTGTCAATCGGACAATTTGCCCAGTCCGCGTCACTAAAGCCTTTTAAAGGTTCTCCACTCTTCCTGTAAACCAAGGAGTAATTTAAAGTACCCTTCAGGTACTGCAGAACCCTTTTCGCAGCATTCCAGTGTTCTTTAGTAAAGCACGTATTAAACTGGCTTAAATAGCTCGTAGCGTAAGCGATATCGGGTCGTGAGTTTACCGTAAGATACATGAGGCATCCTATTAAGTTCTGATACGGATAAGACTCACCTTCTTGACCATCGGTTCTTCTTTCCATATTCTTTTTAACTAGAGGAGTATCCACAGTCTTACAATCCTTCATGTTAAACTTTTCCAATATAGAAAGAATATAACTCCGCTGATTTAATTTAATACTCTCGGAATCGCATTCAATTTGTAAACCTAAATAACATTTTAATATTCCGAGATCTTTCAAAGAAAAATATTTCGACAAATTCGTTTTGACAGTGTCAAACGTCGAATCAGATTTAAAGAAGACTATTATGTCATCGACAAAAATACCCAATATCACGAGTTCCTTACCAAAAAGTTTCGTATATACGCAAGGCTCGGAAGGAGTTCCTGTAAAACCTATTTTTAAAAGCGTTTCATTTAACTTTTTGTTCCATGCTCGCGGTGCCTGTTTAAGGCCGTAAAGGGATTTCTTCAACAAACAAACCTTGTTTTCTTTGCCCTTTTCGATGAAACCAAGAGGTTGCTCCATGAAAACTTCTTCTTCTAAATCTCCGTTTAGGAACGCGGTATCAACGTCCAAGTGCTTCATTCTTAACCCCATCTCTGCAGCTAATGCAAATAAAGTCCGGAGGGAGGAATGGCGAATCACAGGTGCAAACGTCTCATCGTAGTCTACTCCCTCGACTTGATGAAAGCCTTTCACGACGAGTCTCGCTTTATACTTGGTTATATTACCGTACGCGTCCTTTTTAATTTTGTATACCCATTTACATGGTATGACCTTTTTATTAGGCTTATCTACTAGGTCCCATGTGTGGAGTTTTTTCAGTGAACTATACTCATTAGCCATAGCATGCTTCCACTTATCTGCATCATCGGCATGAGTAGCTTCAAGATATGTCGTAGGTTCTCTAGAATCAACCATAGACACGTTGTATGTTAGGAAATCTGGTGGTTTCCTATCTCTTGAGGGGTATCTCGGCTCAGGATGAGCTTCCTCTTCCACACTTGCAGGCTCTTCATCCACACTAGGTAGCCGTGGTTCACTGAAGGGCTCTCGCTCTTCCATAGATACTAAATCTTCGGCACTTTCTAGATTTATCGGCGAAGGCGGTGGTGCAGGGTCATTGCTCTCGTCACAGTCATAAAATTGACAATCTTGGCAGTTTTCAGACTCGGTCTCTCTTTTATCTTCGAACAATAAAATAGAGTCTGACTGTACCTCAGGTTCTGGTGACCTCTGCTTCAGCTCTGTAAAACAATTCTCAAAAAAGGTTGCATCTCTGGAAATATACATTTTTCGTGGGTTAGCAGGATCCCTAAAAATATAAGTACCTGGATTTTCTGAATAACCGACGAAAATCGCTTCCTGTGCCTTGACATCTAATTTCCTTCTCTGACACGAGGGTATATGGACAAGTGCTCTACATCCGAACACTTTCAGGTGACTAAGTTCACCTCTACGACCATACCACCTGTCAAAAGGAATTTTTCCACCTAAGGCTCGATGAGGAGACCTATTCTTTAGGTACACGGCAACTTGAAATGCGTCTTCCCAGAATGCTTTTGACAGTGAGCTTTCAGCTAGCAACGTCCGCGCCTTCTCTGTAACCGAACGATGTGTGCGCTCCGCGACTCCAACCTGTTGAGGACTGTAAGGCGTCGTCGTTTGATGCTCGATACCTTTCGAAGCAAGATAATCAACAAACTCTTTATTTACGAACTCTTTACCTCCGTCAGTCCTAACCGCTTTTATTTTCTTGTCTAATTGATTTTCAACAAAAGTTTGAAACAGACAGAATTTATGTTTTACCTCTGTTTTGAAAGAAATGAAATAAGCAAACACCTTTCGCGTATAATCGTCTACTATCGTTAGCATATACCTATTTCCTTGAAAAGAGGTTGTTGACACCGGTCCCATGAGATCCATATGGATCAGCTCTAACGGGGAAGTAGCCCTATTAAACGCTACCTTCTTGAAAGGTTTCCTCGCTTGTTTACCTTCCACGCAAGCGATGCAACTATTTTTATCTACTACTGAATACTTTACGCCTACCTCGTGATTCTTCAGTTGGTTCATGCCTATGCGACACAAATGTCCTAGCCTCTTATGCCAAAGTTGATAACTATCCTGACAGTCAGAGTGCACATCCTGTGTCATATAATTATCTGCCACATTCTCGGGAACATTGACAGTACCGTCTAAAACGTACAGTCCACCACAGGGCGAGGCATGAGCAACAGATTCACCTGTAAAACGAAAATTATCAGATTTATAAAAGTTACATCCATTAATATCAAAAACACATATAAAACCCTTTTCAACAGTTTTGTATACAGACAACAAATTAGCTTTTAAATCTGGTACAAAATCAACATCACTGATCTTATTGACCACGTTCTCGGGTGTGTTTATTGATATGTTTCCAATTCCGCAGCACTTAATCTGTTCTCCGTTTGCGACAGTAACGGTACCTTGATTCTGTATCGTAAGACTCTGAAACCAATCTCGTCTAGAAGCCATGTGCCTAGTACAGCCCGAATCTACATAAATGATGTCCTTACTTGAGCTGCCAGAAGTATTAAGAGCTGTAAATGTCGTATCGTTGACAGTCACCTTATTGGCTTTTTCCTTCTTGCCTCTCATCGGACAGTCTGGACGCTTATGTCCAGGCATTTTGCACTCGTAACAAACCAGATCCTTCTTCTTTGACTTCGGCTTCCTTTTCGCATGAAAAACCGATTCTAGTGGTGTAGCCGCATCCTTGGACATTTCATTTAGCAGTTTTGTCTTAACTAAGTCTGTAGTCACATCGACATTACAGTTTTCTAAAGCCATAATAAGAGGTTCGTATTTTGGAGTGAGACCTCCCAAAAGTATCGCAGCAATAAACTTATCCTCTAAGACTACATCTATATCCGCCAGATCCTGTGCGGTTGACATAACTGCGTTAATGTACAGTTCCATATTCGAAAAGTCCGACAGACTCAACCTGTACAATTTTCGCTCTAAAGTAAGTCTTCGTCCCATTCCCTTGTCCTCAAAAGCTTCCTGCAAAGATTTCCATGCTTCGGCTGCGGTTTTCGCACATCTAACATGAATGATTGCCGCACCATCTATTGTCAAACATATCTTTGCCAGGGCTTTCGAATCTTTTCGTACCTTTGTAGAGGCAGGGGTCGTGTCTCCTTCAGCGTAGCCACCGATTGTCTCCCACAGATCCTCGTGCAATAGGTAATTGCGCATCTTAAATTTCCACGCAGGATATCCATCTTTGCTCCTCAGGCAAAACGATGGAAAAGATGAGCTTGAACGGGAATTAGAACCACTCGAAGCATCTCCCGATTCGTGTGACATTTTTACGATTTTTATTATTTTCATCAATCACACAATCACTACAACGCAATATTTTACGAAATACACATCACACTAAACTTTGCATTATAAATTATAGCATTCGTGCTGATAACGTGTTGTGAAAATTAGGTATTTGTAAAATAAAGTAAGAAAGAGATGTTCATGACAAGAGTGTTTTATTCGAAGTAAGGTAACTAGGCAAATTTAAAATACATGTATATCAAAAATAGAAAATAGAAAACTTAACAGTTGTCTGCACAAAAGAGGTCAACTACAACAGTAAGAAAGGAAGCTTACCTACCCGCTAGATCCATGCCTCAGCCAGTGCTGCAAGGCCGGGAGAGAACATGCTTTCTCCCGTTTGGTTTCTGCGGGGTGCTCAAGTCAGACATTTTGACGCCGTTTCCAGCTTCTCCATGTTTGACCATCGCCCAAACTAACTACATTTTTTATTCTATGAGTCGACTTGTGGATGGGGGATTTCTGATGCATGCATGGCTTATAACTATGGGCTTCCTATCTTTTGCCCACTGATGGGGAGGTGGATCGGAGATCTTTTGTAGACCGCTTGTGTGGCTGTGGGCGCCCTCTTTTTGGGTGGGGCTACCCTTTGGAAGCCTGCTCTTTTGCTTCGGAGATGTATTTTTGAGTGTCTCCTCGCAGTGCCCTACAGTAGTTGGGGTTAGGTTAGGTTAGGTTAGGTTAGGTTAGGTTAGGTTAGGTTAGGTTAGGTTAGGTTAGGTTAGGTTAGGTTGGGGTGCGGGATTGGTAGACCTCCTCGTGGTGCACCCTGGGAGGGGGAGGATAGCCGCTCAGTTGCGCGCTTGCTATTCTCCCCCTGCGAACTACCAGTCACAGAGTGGTTATGGCAGTCGAGTCTTCTCCTGCGTTGGCTTTAGTGCCGTGTTGTTGTAGATGGCTGCTCCCGAGATGCCTCAGCTAATCTGAGGTGTCAGGGGATGCAGCCGTCTTGGAGGTGGTGCGTTTGCATCGTTTGTTGTCGGGGCCCGGTTCAGGGCCAGCGGCCGCTTGGCGGCGTGGGATGGCGAGCCTTCAAGGCTTGCGGCGCGGCGGGTCTGGCGGTCACAGTCATGTGGCTGCTAGATGGGTTTCGGCCCCCCGTCGGGCAACCCGTAACCCGCACTGAGCGGGCCGGGGGCGCTGCTCATTGAGAGTAGCGCTGCGTGGAGAAAACCACTATAATAAATCCCCAATCCTAAGGTGAGCGGACCGTGCCGATGGGATGCATGGCTGGAGGGAGTCCAGTGCCAAGCGTGCGGGGGAGCTCACCCCCGAAAAAAGAGACGACGATGTGGAGCATTGGTAAAGTACAATGAAGGCTGATTGCGAAAAAAGTCCCCTGGCGGGTCTCCAAAAGGAGGAATCCCGTCCGCTCACTTCGGTGACCGGCTGCCCTCCGTATGCAGGGGTGGGCAACAATCGCCTCGTAGGCCGGCAGGTTGCCGGTCTCCGTGAACACAACCTTGGCGAAACGAATATGGACATTGATGCTACGTGGAATAAGGACTTTATTGAATGGGTGGTGAAGGACTGCGACCTGTTGTCGTACTCCAACACCAACGACCTTTGCGTGAACGCGGGAGAGTGCTCGAATAGTAATTTGGGTGCATTGAGGCTGAGGGGTGGCGGTTCGCCGTCGCGAGAAGAAAAGGGTCGTTCTGACAGCGAATTGACCCCAAAAGATTCTAGAGCAGCCACGGCGGAGTTGCCAACGACGGTAACTCCCCCACAGGGTGAACTTTCGGAGCCCTTAACGAGTACAGGGTTACGGAGTCGACTGAGGAGCCGGAGATCGCTCCCAGACATCCGCGTGTCTTTAACCCGCTGTGACTCTCCAGCTCCGAAGAGTAGCTCCACGCAGTTGCAGACTGCGTCAGTAAAAGAAAAAGAGACGGAAGCCTGTGGTGGTGAAAACGAGGTAAATGTAGAAGAGTCAGCTTTGATAGACTGGCATAGAGATGAGCGAATTGAGTCAGACTCGGCCATGAGCTGCGACTCACTGAGTGACAGTGACCGACGGTTTTTGCGGAAACGCAATCTGAGCGGTTCTGGGTCGGAATCAGACGGGACCGCTGAGAAGAAAAAGACGCAGCCCACATCAAAGCGGGGTCGTGGTCACGCCATAACCACTGGCAAGTACGCGGGTATGGCCAAGACCCGAGAAGATTACAAAGCAGCAAAGGAGCAATACCGGCGGCAAGAAGCGGAAAAGGCTGAGGCAGAGCTGGAATGCATGACCATCCGCATGCGGCCAACTGTGGAGCGAAGTGTGGCGTCTGGTACAGAGGTAGAGAGCCAGCTAATGTCGGACCTTAACAAGCAAGTTCTTGACAGCGTGGCCGTGGTTAAAAAAGTGGTAGCTACGTCCGGGAACTTAAAAGGCACCTACCAGCGGAAGCTGAAGGATGCGGCCACTGCGATTACTGATTTCGCCCAAGTGATGCTAGAACGCACCACCACGGATGAGACCAAATTGCTACAGCGGACTGTCTCCCGTCTGCAAACACAAATAGCGGACCTTCAAAAGGAACATGAAGAACTCAGAAATGAGCTGCGACTCGCTAGAGCAGCCCCATCCCCGTTGACACCGGCCTCACAGCAGTCGCTCGTGGCACCATCTAACGTGTCCCAAGAGGAGGCCGAGCGCACGATAATGATGAACGTGGGCACAATGGTGAACGCCCGCCTGGAAGCCTTAGAGGACAGGCTCCTTCCAGCTAAAACTGTGCGGCCACCGCTGGCCGCAGACAAAACAAAAAAGACGGCCCAACCTGCATATCAGAAGGACAACAGGCCGGCTGCAACACCTCGCCCAGTCCTGACGGAACAACCTACCGCTGGACCTAGTAAGCTAAATAAACCAAAGGCACCCAATGGTGTGCAACCATCTTCTGCTCCTGGGAATGAGGGGAAGAAAACGGCAGCAAAAAAGGGCAAGAAGAAGAAGGGAAAGACGGCTCAACCTGCGGATGCACCGCGTGAGCCTCGTCCATTACCACCTGTTCCGGCTAACGTGGACGAGACATGGACAAAGGTGGTTAAAAAGGGCACAAAGAAGAAGGCAACAAGTCCTCCAACGCAGCAAGCAGCCCCCAAGAAGGCACGTAAACTACGCCCTCCACGCTCAGCGGCGATTGTCCTCACGCTGAAGCCGGAAGCTGAGGGAGGTAAAACTACCTACGCGGACATCCTTAAGGAGGCTAGATCTAAAATCGACCTAAAGGAACTACAGATCGAGGGAGTCCGGTTCAAACGAGCAGTCACAGGGGCTACCATTATTGAGGTCCCCGGGGCGACCAGCAGCGAGAAAGCAGATGCTCTCGCGGATAAATTGAGGGAGAAATTAAATAACGAGGTTGTCCAAGTCTCCAGGCCTACAAAAACCGCTGAAGTCCGCATCTCAGGGCTGGATGACTCTGTCACGCCTGAGGATGTGAGAAAAGCCGTGGTCAAAGTGGGTGGGTGTCACATAGACCAAATAAAGTGTGGCGAAATCCGCCAGGACTTCTCAGGCCTAGGTTCCATTTGGGTCCGCTGCCCAATTACGGTGGTTAAAAAGTTGACTGACAGCGGCCGACTGATTGTTGGATGGGTATCGGCAAGGGTCCAACTGCTGGATCAAAAGCCTATGCGTTGTTTCCGCTGCCTTGAAGCAGGCCATGTCCGCGCGCAGTGTCAGGCTCAAGAGGACCGCAGCGACCTGTGCTACCGCTGCGGACAGTCCGGCCATAAGGCGGCCACGTGCTCTGCCACACCGCACTGCGCTGTTTGCGCGGCGGCCAATAAACCGGCAAGACACACAATTGGGAGCAAGACATGCTCTGCTTCCAAAACCAACAAGAAGGGGAAGAAGAATGGCGATGGCTCCCGAGCCCCCTCGCAATCCGTCCACCAACCCGCCACTGATGCGGTCGAGGGTGAGCAGGCAGCGCCAATGGAAACCACATAATAATGGCGTTAAAATTTGTGCAGGTGAATCTCAACCACTGCCTCGATGCTCAGGATCTCCTGTTTCAGAGCATGGCGCAGTGGTTGGCACATGTGGCTATCCTCTCCGAGCCATACCACATCCCCCAAAGGGACAATTGGGCTGGGGACTACGATGGCACGGCGGCGATTATAACTCAAACATCTACTGGCTCACCGCCCTTCGAAAAGGTGGAAAAAGGGAAGGGATTTGTGGCCGCGCTCCTTGGTGGCATCACAGTAGTCAGTGTTTATTTCTCGCCCAATAGGAGTGTGGCCGAATTTGAAGCCTTTCTAGTAGAAGTAGGAGCGGTTATTGGTCGCTGTAATCCGCGTCCCGTGATTGTTGCGGGTGATTTTAACGCCAAGTCCGTCGCATGGGGATCCCCAGCAACGGATGTACGTGGGCGGGAACTAGAGGAGTGGGCAGTTGCGGCTGGTCTGGTGGTTGTCAATCGGGGTTCTGTCGACACATGTGTTCGAATACAGGGTGGTTCCATTGTCGATGTAACCTTTGTTAATGCTGCCTTGGCCCGTCGTATTCAGGGTTGGGAGGTGCTTGAGAGTGTAGAGTCCTTATCCGACCATCGTTACATACAGTTCAGGGTCTCCGCACTCCCAGGTACTCTGAGCGGTCCAATTAGTCAGTCACTGCCAGGTGACGGTCCAAGATGGGCACTAAAACGCCTAGACAGAGAGGCATTGGTTCTTGCTGCTGAGGTCCAGGCATGGAACCCGACTCCGGCGTATCCAATAGATGTAGACGAGGAGGCGAAATGGCTCGGCGAAGCAATGTCGAACATTTGCGATGCAGCGATGCCCCGAGCCAAGCCTCTTCCTCCTAAACGTCAAGTCTACTGGTGGTCTCCGGAGCTCACGCAACTCCGAGAGTCATGTGTTGCGGCGAGGCGCCTTTATAGTCATCAGCGAAGGCGCAGGCTCCGGGATCCTGCCCGGGAGACAGAACTATATGCAACATATAGAGAGCGTGCAAAAAGCCTGAAGATCGCTATAAAGCAGGCAAAGGAGGGCTCATATCGGGAAATGCTCGATATGTTAAATAATGATCCTTGGGGGCGACCATATAAGATGGTCCGAAACAAACTTCGCCCTTGGGCTCCCCCCCTAACGCGAAGTCTCGAGCCGGATCTACTGCGAAATGTGGTGGAAGCGCTGTTCCCGGCCTGCGATAACTTCGCACCGCCAGCAATGGCACCCCCCGCTGAAATTGAAGGTGACGAGGAGGAGATACCCGACGTGTCTGATGATGAACTTGGCGCAGCTGTGCTAAGACTTAAGGCCAAAAACAAAGCCCCTGGGCCTGACGGCATACCGGGTCGCGCCTGGGTCTTGGCCAGTAAGGCTCTGGAATCACGAATGCTGCAAATGTTCTCAGCTTGCTTTCATCAAGCCAGGTTTCCACGGCAGTGGAAGACAGGCAAGCTGGTTCTCATAAAAAAGGAAGGACGCCCGGCAGATTCTCCATCTGCCTACCGCCCAATAGTGCTGCTTGATGAGATTGCGAAGCTCCTGGAGCGCATAATAGCCAGCCGTCTCATCAAGCACCTCGCTCGTGTCGGTCCTGATGTGGCAGATTGCCAGTTTGGTTTCCGCAGCGGCCGTTCAACAGTGGGCGCCATTCAGCGTGTTAAGGCTCTCGCTGACGAGGCGGTGTCCCGAGGCGAGGTGGTCTTGGCAGTGTCCCTGGACATTGCCAATGCCTTTAACTCGTTGCCTTGGGGCTGCGTTAAAGAGGCGCTGCGGTACCACCAGGTACCAGAATATCTAAGGCGGACAGTCGACGCGTACCTCTCGGACAGGTCCGTCACTTACCCGGGACGGGAAGAGTGGGCAAGATATCCAATGTCTTGCGGTGTTCCACAGGGGTCGGTCCTAGGGCCACTCTTGTGGAATATTGGATATGATTGGGTCCTGAGAGGCGCAAACCTGCGAGGCGTAAACCTCACCTGCTACGCCGATGACACTTTGGTGACAGCTCGCGGGAAAACCTTTAGGGAGGCCGCCATACTGTCAACGGCAGGAGTCGCTCACGTCGTCGGTCGGATCAGGCGATTGGGACTAAAGGTGGCCCTACAAAAATCAGAAGCTTTATGCTTCCACGGGCCCCGCAACGCGCCACCGCCGGATGCGCATATAGTGGTGGGTGGAACCCGGATCGGCGTCGAGTCCACAATGAAATACCTGGGCCTCACACTCGACAGCCGGTGGAATTTCCGCGCCCACTTTCAGCGACTGATGCCGAAGCTGCTGGGAGCAGCTGGCGCTCTAGGGCGTATACTCCCAAACACGGGGGGACCCAAAGCGTCATGTCGACGGCTGTACATGGGGGTCGTCAGATCCATGGCCCTGTACGGAGCCCCAGTCTGGGCAGACATTTTAAAGAGAGAGGAGGTAGCTCTACTAAGGGCGCCTCAAAGGGCAATTACAACTAGAGCCATAAGAGGGTACCGTTCGATCTCTTTCGAAGCGGTATGTGTGCTGGCAGGGACTTTACCATGGGATTTAGATGCGAGAGCCCTCGCAGCGGTTCACCGTTGGCGCGAGGAGGCGCATCACAATGGAGACTTGCCAGCACCGAGAGAAATTGTAGGACGACGAGACGCCATTAGACTGGAAATGGTGGACGTTTGGGAGCAGAGGCTGGCGCACCCTAGCGCAGGCCGTCTGACTATTGAAGCGGTTCGCCCGGTTCTTAAAAAGTGGCTAGACCGGACATATGGTGCCTTAACTTTCCGACTGACTCAGATCCTCTCGGGACATGGATGTTTCGGGAGGTATCTTAAGGACAGAGCCAGAAGAGAAATAACTGCAATATGCCACCACTGCGACTGCCCGGAGGACACTGCCCAACACACACTAGAAGTGTGCCCAGCCTGGGAAGAAGAGCGCCGCACTCTAAGCGCTGTAGTGGGACAAGACCTCTCGCTGCCCTCCGTGGTCCGAAACATGGTGGACAGCGACAGGTCGTGGAAGGCTGTGCTGGACTTCTGCGAGGCGGTCATGGCGCAGAAAGAGATGGCGGAGCGCGGTAGGGAAGACGATCCAGCTTCCCAGCCGATGCGTCGCAAGCGCGTGGGGCGACGGCGGCTCGCATATGACCGCCGACTTCCCCCTTAAGGGTTCCTGTGGGCGATAGGCTCGGGGACGTCTGTCGCCTACACAAGGGTCCCTGGGATGGCGAGCACGCCGTAATAATGGCGCGCAATTAGGGAGGTAGGGGGAATATGAAATTTCGTCCAGAGTTGTGTCCGGAGTCCGGACGGCCGCTGGCGAGGTTGCGGAAGAGTGCCGCAATGTCCCTGTGACCTCGCCATATAGCGTTGAGCCGGCCAAGAGGGGTTTTAGTGGGTATACCGTGGGCCTCATTAGCCTATACGGGAGTCCCACATAACCATCCAGGCCCGTCCCCGCGCCTGGGTGGTATGCGTAATGCATTTCCCCTCTATAAAAAAAAAGAAAAAAAAAAAAAAAAAAAAAAAAAAAAAAAAAAAAAAAAAAAAATAATAAAAAAAAAAAAAAAAAGGTTAGGTTAGGTTAGGTTAGGTTATTGCCATACGTGTTTGTAGGGCTTATGTGACAGTAGGTTGGGCGGCAGCGTGCGTATTGGCGGGCACCTCACCTTGGGAACTGGATGCTGAGGTGCTCGCCGATGCGCATAGGCGGAGAATCAGGAGCAGAGAGACAGGTGATTTCCCTGCTCCTGAAGAAGTAAGGAATGAGCGCAGAATGGCGTTGAGAAGGCTCCGTGAAAGATGGAAGACAGACCTGGAGGATTCCCCCTATGGAACCCGCACCATAGGGGCGATCTTCCCGTCGTTTGACAAATGGCTGGATAGGACGCACGGCAGGGTGGGGTATAGATTGGTGCAGGTATTGACCGGACACGGGTGCTTCGGTCACTACCTGCACATGATACGTCGCGAACCTACCCCGGCCTGCCATCAGTGTGGTGAGACGGACGATACGGCCCAGCACACCCTGGAGGTGTGCAATCGCTGGGTTGTGGAGCGTGGCGCGCTGGCGGTAGCCATTGGGACGGATGATCTCTCGCTGCACAGCGTTGTGGCGGCCATGTTGAACAGCGAGAGATCTTGGGAGGCGGTGGTCTCCTTTTGCGACACTGTTGTCTCGCAAAAGGAGACCGAGGAGAGGCAGCGGGAGGAAGACCCAAATGCACTTCCAATCCGGCGCAGACGATTGGGGAGGAGGCGCAGGCGGTTTGCCATTAGGAACCGTGCCATACCCCAGTAGGGCAGCGGGTAGGGGACCCGCATAACACTGCCTTGCACGGGAGGGGGGAGAGTTAGTTATGCGTTTGCTGACTCTTCCCAAATCTGGTGTGTAGTCCCGGTTCGTTAACCGGGCCAGGACTGCCGGGGGGGTGTCGTGGTGACGTGCTTGCGACCCCGTTGCACCCCCCTTACGGCATAGACGGAAACGCCGCAGGGGTTTTAGTGGGTATTCTTCTCCCCTCCCTCTGACTAGCAGAGGGAGTTACGGGAGGAGGGAGTCCCACATATCACCCCCCGATGGGCGTCCCCAGCCCGGGGGTGAATGCATAAACGCATTTCCCCTGCGACAAAAAAAAAAAAAAAAAAAGGTTAGGTTAGGTTAGGTTAGGTTAGGTTAGGTTAGGTTGAGGTAAAATTTCAGAGGTAGAAGTGAGGTAATTTTGCGAATTTTTGTGGTGAGATAAAGTTAATTGAGTTCTATTTTATACCGTTGTTCTTTCCCAGCTTTTCCCTAGATTTCTATACTATTTTCAATTTCTTTCACTTTACATATAAATTCACTTTTTCCCTTCAGGCACTTTTTCACTTTGAAAAATTCACATCCATTTAGTCTTTCTTTTTTCTTTACGTCTGTTAATTTTGTAATTGGGTCGGCTTTTTGCTCTACAAGGAGCTATTTTCCCCATATCGATCCGACCTTTGGTTCGGGAGATACTGGAGTTCAAAGTTCACACTTTCAGTAAAAAGTTTACCCCATTTGCGGTTGACGACGTTAGGAGATTTCAGTTTCAAAAAATCATATCTTTTGTTCTTGTGTAAATAAATTTTTTGTGTTAGGTTATTTAGATTAAGCTAATTGTAGGGAATTCAAATCCGTTTGAATTATATTTTTAAAGTGTATAGTTTAGTAGTTATTAATTTTTTAATAGATTGCTATTTCAAAATTTGCGGCGTCGCTAAACGCAAACATAAGTTGGTTTTCGTGTTGGAAATTTAATAAATTGTAAAATATTAAATATTTTTAGTTGAAAAAATTATTAGTAGATAGCACATACTTAGAGCTATTTTTAGACCTTGGTTCGAGATCTGTAGCTCAACCAGGAGTGACGCTACAGTCCGTCGCATAAAATAATTTTAAGTTTGTTTTTGCTGTTTTGGATCTGGTGCGACTCGCACTTGACCAAAATAGTTAGGTTAGGTTAGGTTTTTGGGTTTTTCACCTTTTTTGGGCGAATTCCACCCATAAGAGGTGGTTTTCGCGTGGCAAATATATGGAAAACCCCGCGAAGGGGTTGAATCCGGAGGGGGCTCTAATCACGGGGCCCCATAAAGGGGTTTTAGGAGCGGGTTCTCCGACCTCGCCCAACTGGGAGGGACCTATGGAGGGCCAGGACATGGCTGAGGCCGCCTCCAACAAGAGGCCCCATGAGGGGAACCAGGACCTGGAATATGAGGCTCACGTTGGGAGCGGGCCTAAAATTAGCACCGCGCTGAGGGGTAGGGCCAAGGCCATGGTGAAGAAAGCCTCCAAAGGCCACTTTACTGGCCTGGCAGCAGCCAAGGCCAGACTGAGGGCCCATAAGGAGGACTTCCTCTTGGAGGTGCTGGACAGCCAGGAGGGAAAGGGAGTGGTCCTCCCTTTTCCCCCCCTCCAGACAAGGTCCCAGGGGGACAACAAGAGGGACAATAAGAAGAAGGGGGATAAGGAGCCGCGGATGCTGACCCCGTCCCCGTCACCAAGTCAAGAATTGAGAGAACGCAGCCCGCCTCCATACACAGGGACGGACTACATCGATATAGTGCGGGAGGCGACCCAGATTGTACTACAGGCTGCCGGGAAATCCGGCAACCTAAATGGACAAGTCTGGGGCAAAATGAATCAAGCCTGCCGGGACATCTTGGCGGCCACTGATTGCCTGGCAGACAGAGAAGAGGGTGAGGAGTTGCGAGCCTTAAAGGCTGATAATAAGAGAATGCGGGAGCAACTTGCCCAATGCCAGGCGGAGATGAAGGCCCTTCGTAGAGCTTTCTCTGAGAGGGAGACCCAGCCCCTAGCACAGGCCCCGACGGCTCAATTTGACCAGTCCCCGACGGGTTTCGCTGAGGCCCTCAAGGAGGCCCTCAAGGAACTGAAGGAGGACCTGAAGCGGGATCTCACAATTACTATGGGAAACATGATCTCGGCCCGCACGGGCTATTCCCCTGAGCCGGTCCCCCGCCCCCCTCTCGCGGCGGACAGGAATAAGACGACTGCGAGCCAGCCCATACCCCAGCCGGAACTTTTCTCTGGGGTGCCCTCAAGGGCAGTGACACGTGAGCCACCCACTAGGCAGCCTAAGGCCCCTGCGGCTCAGCCTTCGGCACCAGCGGCACCAGCGACCAAGAAGAGGGCTAACTCTGCTCCCAGGCAGAAGACGGCGAAGGAGCCCAGTGCCTCCCCACCCTCACAGCCGGCAACAACAACACAGCAGCCTGCTGAGTCTTGGACGCAGGTTGTCAAAAAGGGCAAATCTGGCAAATCCGCCAAGCCTTCTTCCCCCCCTGCCGCTCCGGCCCGGAAACCGGCACCTGCGGGCCCACGAAAGCTGGTTGTGCCCTCTACGGCTGCGATAGTGGTGGCTTTGAAGCCGGAGTCTGAGGCGACATACGCCTCAATCATGTCTAAGGCCACCACATCGGTGAATCTTGCTGATGTGGGTCTTGAACACGTCAAGGTCCGTAAAACAGCTGCTGGAGCCAGAATAATTGAGGTGTCCGGGTCGGACAATGGCAGGGCGGCTGACGAACTCTGCCGAAAAATCACGGATGTGATTGGAGAGGAAGCCCGAGTATATAGGCCCACCAAAATGGCGGACCTACGCATTTCGGGCCTAGATGAGGCAGCCACTCAGGAAGCGATCGCTGGAGCAATCGCTAAATTGGGCGAATGCTCGCTGAATGAAGTTAAGGTGGGATCTATTAGGGCCCAATATAATGGGACAGGGTCGGCGTTGGCACAATGCCCTATAACGGCAGCCAAAAGGGTCACCGCAGCGGGTCGACTTCTAATAGGTTGGTCCTCGGCCCTGGTAGTGGCGCTGGACCCAACACCAATGAGGTGCTTCAAGTGCATGGGCACGGGGCACACCAGAGCACTGTGCCCATCGCCGGTAGATAGGAGCAGCCTCTGCTTCCGCTGTAGCAGACCGGACCACAGGATCGCGGACTGCAAGGCGGAGGCTGCCTTTTGTTCGGTATGCCATGCGGCCAAACGACCTGCGGGGCACATAATGGGGGGCTTTTCCTGTGCGCCCCCACCAGCAAAAGGCAAAGAGGCTCTTCTGAAGATCCAAAGAGCCCCCCCAAAGCGTAACACCGACCAACCGGCCTGTGAGGGACAAAATATGGATATGTAATGCCAGTACACCCACATCTGGATATCTTACAGTGTAATGTCAACCACTCCGCTCGTGCTCAAGATCTGCTCATGCAATTCACGGCGGAGTGGGGAATCTCCATAGCGGTGGTGGCAGAGCCATATTTTGTTCCTCCCCAGTCAAACTGGGTAGGGGCCACAGACGGCAGGGTGGCCATGATGGTACCGGCGGTGGGTGACTTTCCACTCCTTACGCCAATAGCCCGAGGCCGGGGATACGCAGCGGCAAAATGGGGTGAAACTGTAGTCGTAGCGAGCTACTTCTCCCCCAATAAACCGCTTCGCGATCTTGAGCGATTCCTAGAAGAGATCGGGAATATTGTGAGGAGAGCGAGCCCCAGCCAGGTGCTCGTTTTAGGCGATTTTAACGCCAAAAGTGAGGCTTGGGGCTCGCCCCTCACAAACCCAAAGGGAGCTGCTCTAAGGGATTGGGCAGTGGCGACGGGCTTGGCTGTCCTGAACCAGGGCAACGCCAATACATGCGTGCGACGGCAGGGGGGGTCTATTGTTGACATATCGTTTGCGACCCCTGCCATTGCCGCGCGTATAACGGATTGGCGGGTCCTTGAGGAGGTGGAGACCCTGTCCGACCACCTCTATATACAAATGAGGGTCCACAATGCGCCGGTAGTCCCACCGATGCCCGGCCGAAGAAGAAATGGTTTCCCTAAGTGGACCATAACAAAGCTGGACCGCGAGATGGCGGACGAAGCCGCAATGGTTGAGGCATGGAATAACCCTCCTCCAATAGCGCTAGGAGTGGATGAGCGTGCCTCACGCCTCCGCGAAAGTCTGCAATCAATATGTGATGCAGCAATGCCACGCGCCGGACGACCTACAGCAAGGAGGAGGGTGTACTGGTGGTCGGAGGAAATCGCGGCCCTCCGTATCACCAGTAACGCGTGCCGCCGCGCATTCAATCGATGTCGATGGAGGAGGCATACTGAGGAGGAGGAAGAGGCAACGTACCAGGCCCTCAAAACGGCAAAAGAGGCTCTCAACCTGGCAATCGCCAAAAGAAAGGATGAGGCGAGAGAGGAATTCCTGGCAACTCTAGACCGGGATCCATGGGGGCGACCGTACAAACTTGTACGCAACAAGATGAAACATGCCCCTCCCATGGACTCCCTAGAGCCGGAACTCCTCACGCGAATAGTGGAGGGCCTCTTTCCGCCGGCGCCCGACTTTACGCCGCCGGTAATGTCGGTCCCCTTGGCAGAACCGGTAGGTCCGATGGAGATCCCCGAGGTCTCCGATGAAGAGATGACGAGGGTAGACATCCGCCTAAGAGGATGTAAAAAGGCTCCTGGGCCTGACGGGGTACATGGGAAGGTCCTCCCTATCGTACTAAAGCATCTCGGAAATCGGATTAAGGAACTTTTCAATGATTGCCTAAAAGAGGGCCGTTTTCCGAGATGCTGGAAAGAGGGTAGGCTATGCCTCCTCAGGAAGGAGGGCCGCCCGCCGGACAGTCCCTCCGGATATCGGCCTATAGTACTCCTGGACGAGGTCGGAAAGATGCTGGAACGCATCCTCGCTGGCCGCATTCTCCAACACCTCAGGAACACCGGCCCGAACATCAGTGACAGGCAGTTCGGGTTTCAGGCGGGGCTGTCCACGATGGACGCACTTTCCTCTCTGAGGGAATTTAGTGAAGATGCGGCGGGAAGAGGAGAGGGTGTCGTGGCGGTGTCACTTGACATCGCCAATGCCTTCGGCACCCTCCCGTATACTGTGATTATGGAGGCACTTCGGTACCACGAAGTGCCTCCATACCTGAGGACAATCGTGGAGCACTACCTATCAGAGAGGGTAGTGCTCTACGAAATGAGAGGGGGCCATCGTGAGCGCGAAATGGCCTGCGGTGTTCCACAGGGGTCAGTCTTAGCCCAAGTAGCACAGATAGCTCTATAACTACTCACTTTTAGTTCTATCTAACGCTCTGTGCGTATTAAGACACTTATAAGAGCACACTCGTGGTCCTACAGCTGTATAATAGATCTCGGTGATATTTATATAGCTTAGGGTTGATTAAAAGCTGCATTACGGCTCTGAAAACTACCATTAATACGCAAAGAGTGATATAAAGGTATATTTGCTACGACCCTATACAGCTTTAAGGGTTATCAAATGCTTTAACCGTTATAAGGTCTGTTTAGTGGATAAAATTACGCCATGTGCTGTATAAGGAGGTAATTGTGGACTTTTATTACGTTGACTTATTAAGGGAGCACAAGTGAACTATTATGAAGCTAATAGACGTATAATGGAACACATGTGGCACATAATACAGCTTGTCGCTTAACATGTTTACCACTAAGCAGCTTTTATTACACTGACTTTTAAGGGAGCACGAGTGAACTAATATGAAGCCAATAGACGTATAATGGAACACATGTGGCGCATAATACAGCTTATCGCTGAACGTGTTTACCGCTAAGCAGCTTTTATTACGCTGACTTTTTAAGGAAGCACGAATGAACTATTATGAAGCCAATAGACGTATAATGGAACACACGTGGCGCATAATACAGCTTATCGCTGAACATGTTTACCGCTAAGCAGCTTTTATTACGCTGACTTTTAAGGGAGCACGAGTGAACTAATATGAAGCCAATAGACGTATAAATGGAACACATGGGACGCCTAATACAGCTTATAGCTGAACATGTTTACCGCTAAAGCAGCTTTTATTTCGCTGACTATTATAAGGGAGAACGAGTGAACTATTATGAAACCAATAGACGTATAATCGAACACATGTGGCGCATAATACGGCTTAGCGCTGAACATGTTTACCGCTAAGCAGCCTATTATACTACCATTGGGACTGTCTGCATAGCGGCTGTTAAAACGTTCATAAGATGCCTTATAACTGTTTAGAGGTTCACTAGTGTATCGAAATAACGACTTGGACTTTATAGTGGGATATATAACAGTTGTATGCTGCATATAAGAATTTTAACGGTTCACGTTGCTTTTTAACATTGACCGCCATTTTATTGTATATAACCTACAAAATTGAAATTGCTTTTCCAACTTTTAAGGGTAACAATATGGTTTTGTGCCTGAGTTCTTAACCTAAATCATTAGTTTAGTACTTCCTATAACGTATTATTAACTTTTTATCTCATAATTCTGTCCGAACCACTGAAATAGTTTTTACACATAGCTTATTTATATCATTAATTTAAATAAATACTGATTATTTTCGTGGCGCACTGAAATTTTCTTAGATAATGTATATATATAATGTCAATAAACTTGCATTCCCAAACATCTTTCTCGCATTAATATATAAAAGATCATGTACAAACATTTAACTAAACACTTTAACAAAATGACTTATGGTGTCGTTGCGCTTAACGTTTTTGCTTCAATATAAATATGTTCACCTCTGCGTTCGTCGTCACTATACTAAATATAATAGCTGATTTTTAAGGCAGAGGTGTAAAAGTATGTTATTAATTATCTTTTATTCAGCCCAACGTCAATCTTTCCCGGTATTAGGGCGCACATGTGACATATTAACTGAATAAAGGGTAACTGGTGGTCTCTTACCCAGCCAATATACACCTCTTATAACTCCTGTTACCCCTTATAATTCCGTTAAATTGCTGCTACAACGCTCTTAAGTAGCTATGTGAACTTAAGGCTGCCTAATTTGTGCCCATTTAAGAGTTATAAAAGCTGAAAAGACGCTTATACAGCTCTTATGCAGTTTTTATATTCCAGCTTCAAGCGTATTCGTACTTCATTATGCGGCTGCTATACAGCTAATCTGTGCTACTTGGGAGGACCTCTCCTGTGGAACATTGGCTATGATTGGGTCATAAGGGGGGCACAGCTTCCCCGCATGTCCACCATATGTTACGCGGACGACACAATGGTGGCTGTGCGGGGAAGAGAACTGGGGGAGACCCTGAGGAGGGCGGCGGTCGCCACAGAAATGACGATTGGCCGCATACGACTACTTGGGTTAAGGGTGGCCCTCCCGAAAACAGAGGCAATAGTTTTCGGAGGAAAAAGATGGTGTCTGCCCGCCAACTTGACGATCCAAGTGGATAGAGAACCTGTCCAGGTCAAGGCCAACATCAAATATCTTGGCCTGGTCCTGGACAGAAAGTGGGACTTCGGGGAGCATTTCATCCGACTTGCTCCCCGAATTGTGGGCGCGGCTTCCGCCCTAGGTAGGCTGCTGCCCAACGTGGGAGGACCGAGAGCCCCATGCCGCCGCCTCTTTGCGGGGGTTGTAAGAAGTATGGCACTATACGGCGCCCCGATTTGGGCGGACCGGCTGTCGAGTGAAAATAAATCCCTGCTCCGGCGGCCGCAGAGGGTGGTGGCTCTCAGAATAATTAGGGGCTACTCAACAGTATCCCATGCGGCGGCGTGTCTCCTTGCATCCACTCCTCCGTGGGAGCTCGATGCCCAGGTCCTAGCGGAGAGATACGTGTTGAAGGCGGAGGCCAGGGCTCGAGGAGAGTACTTGGACCCAGAAGCGGTAGAGCGGGCAGACCGAGAGGCTAAGGACAGGCTCCGGGAGCTATGGGAAGCCGGCCTGGAGGACTCCCGCTATGGAACACGCACCATAGGGGCAGTCCTCCCTCATATAGAGGAGTGGTTGAAGAGGAAACACGGGGCCCTATCATATAGGGCAACGCAGGTAATGACCGGACACGGCTGCTTCGGTCATTACCTGCACAACATAAAGAGGGAATTAGGGCCCCAGTGTCACGAATGCGGTGACCCTGATGACTCGGCCCAACACACCTTAGAGGTCTGCAGTCGTTGGGATGAGGAGCGCCGTACTCTAACGGCAGCAATAAAAACGATGGATCTCTCGCTGCACAGCGTCGTTGCGGCCATGCTGGGCAGCGAGAGAAAATGGAAGGCGGTAGTCTCCTTCTGCGAGGAGGTCATCTCGCAGAAGGAGGCAGCGGAGCGGGAGCGCGAAGACGCGGCCGACGTACACCCGCTTCGGCAGAGACGAAGAGGGAGAAGACGCGCGCAGTACGCTGCGGTGAACCGCGTCCTCCCTCGGTAGGGCCAGTGGGTTGAGGCCCACATTGCACGGCCCTACACGGCTAAAGGGGGAATCAGAAGCGTCCCTGATTCTCCCTTCCTTTGTTGCGGGTTCCCCGGCCTAATGCCGGGAAGAGACGGGGGGCATCATGGAAGAATGACTGCGCGAGCCCAAGATGCCCCCATACAACGTCTGAGAGGGTGTGACGCCGGAGTGGGGTTTAGTGGGTATTCTCTTTCCCTCCCTCTCGCTAGGAGAGGGAGCCGAAAGAGTGAGTCCCACATACCCTCCCCATTATGGCCTTCCTCAAGGCCTGGGAGGGATGCGTAAAAGCATTCCCCACTCCGTCAAAAAAAAAAAAAAAAAAAAAGGTTAGGTTAGGTTAGGTTAGGTTAGGTTAGGTTAGGTTAGGTTAGGTTAGGTTAGGTTAGGTTAGGTTAGGTTGGGGCGCTACGGACAGGAAACCTCCAAGTGGGCCAGGTCCCTTCTCATTCCTCTTGATCCGAGTGATCTGGGGGTAAGGGAAGGGTACCTGGACGGTGCGCCCCGGGGGCAACGGTAAGTAATTTCTTGGTTTTTCAAGTTATTGCTTACCGGTGCTGCCAATGTCCTGTCGTGGGGGGGGGGGGGGGTCTCTCCACAGGTTCTCTGTCCAGCAGAGGTCCTTGTGGATGAGTCCGGGGGGTGGGTAAACCTCTTTAGAGGGACCGTTTTCGGTCAAGTAGGTGGCGGTGGCCGGCAAGGCTGCTATGGGTTTGGCGGTCTTTTTGGGCTGTCCAGGCCAAATTTGGGTCTTACCTCGTTTGAGGACTTTTGTGGACTTATTGGTCTGGGGGGACTGGGTGGTCTTTGGGCCATCCAAAATGAGGGGGGTCGCTCCAGAAATGGTTGTGACGGGTGCGGCGCTGTGCCAAGCGCATTCGACATATAGTCGACGCCGGACCAACCGTTGCTCGTGTCGGGGTCGTAGTCATGTTTTGCGGCTTCGGACAAGCACCGGGGGCCTTGCCTTAATCGGCTGGGCTGCGAGGAAGAAAACCTCAATAAAAAATCACTCCTAATCCTAAGCGGCGGAGCACCGTGAGAGGATGCATGGCTGAAGTGGAGTCAGTCGCTAGTGCTTCCCCCGTTAGTGTAACGGCCGACACTCTAACGGGATACGCTAAGGCTTATCCAGGTGCAGGGGGCACCGCTTGGATGGACCACTTATATCCCCCATACTCGTGGGAACTGTATGGAAACTAAAAACTTAAAAATCAAATTTAAAAGCGTAGAAGGGAAGCCCAAAATAAAGGGCACAAAGGTAGAAAAGCGCAGCCGGAAATTGAAGGAGAGCGGCGCTGAAAAAATGGCGGAAAGCGTGGCAGATATGCTCGCAAGTGCTGACGAGAGTGACCAGTCAGACTGCACTCTAAGAACGGTCAGGTCGAGGTCGAACTCGAGCTCCTCTGCAGGGACCAATAAGCGGAGATTTTGGGCCGATGTTGGCGCAAAAAGAGCCAGTGGAGGGGCAAACGAGCCTCTGTTAGATGACTGGGAGGCATTGGGCTCCCCTGAGCCAGAAGGTCAAGAGGAAGAGAGCAAGCGCTCAAGGGGACGTCCACCTACGACGGGCCAATACGTTGGCCTTGCAGCGGCAAAGAGAGCGCTCAATGAGGCCAAACGAGAGGCTCTCGAGATAGAGGCGGAGTTGGACATTGCAAGCCAGGCAAAAGTGGCAAGACGACTGCGGGACACGCGATTTTCAAAATCACCCTCAGTCAGTGAAGACGTAAATGAGAAGTCTGCAGTAGACCTCTCCAAGTCGGTGGCGGACCACGTGAAGATTATCGAGAACGTGGCCTCATCATCAAAGAATCTGAAGGGAACCTATGTGCGGACCCTTAAACAGGCGGCAGAAACTATCGCGAAAGCGTTTGATAGTTTAAACGAGCGCACGATCTCAGACGAGACTCGCCAACTGCAGGCGGCGAATAGTCGCCTGCAAGCGGAGATGGCCAGCCTCCGCGGGGAACTGGCCCAACTTAAGGCAGAAGTAGAGCGAGGGAGGCGGAGGGAGAGTCCTGTGCGGGAGGTTCTGCCCTCCGGACCAGGCGAGGATGCAGACATGCCAGACACGATGACGTTGGATACGCTGCCGGCCCCAAAGGAAAAGTTGCCGTCGCGCATTAGCCAAAAGTCGATCGACCTGACGCCCGCTCTCTTGGACGAGGAAGTAAGACGTGCAGTGGCTCTCCAGGTGGGAGCGATTGTAAGCGCACGTCTGGACGGACTAGAAGCCGAGGGTCGTTTGCTGCCGGCTAAGCAATTGCGACCGGCATTGGCAGCAGACAACAAGAAGCAGGCTGCAGCATCCACAGCTTCTTCTGCGGCGAGAGCAACTGCTGGCCCCAGTGGGAAAAAAGTGATAGATGCCACCAAAAAGCCACAGTCTGCTCCAGCTCCTGGAGCTACAAAAAAGGCCAGCAAAATGGCTAAAAAGAAGGGAGGTGGGACTTCAAACCAGTCAGCAAAGGAGTCCCCCACACCCCGTTCGCTGCCTCCTGTCCCCGCCACCATGAAAGAGGGCTGGAATGTGGTTGCGAGCAAGGGAAACAAGCGGAAGACGGCACAGCGTGTGGCCCCGCCGCAGCAAACAGAAAAAGCAAAAGCCGCAAAGCTGAAAGCGCCACGATCTGCAGCCGTCGTGCTTACCCTACAACCGGAAGCTGCGAAAAAAGGCGTCACATACAAAGATGTGATTGCGGAGGCTAGGACCAAGGTCCAACTAACGGACATGGATATCCCTGGGGGACTGCGCTTCCGGCGAGCGGCTACCGGAGCGTGCATTCTTGAGGTCCCTGGAGCATCTAGCGGGGAAAAGGCTGACAAACTAGCTGAAGCGATCCAACAGCAGATTGGCGCGGAGAAGGTACGGGTGTCTAGGCCAACTAAAACCGTTGACATTCGCGTCACTGGCTTGGACGAGTCGGTGTCCGCAGAAGAGGTGGTCGCGGCGGTGACACGAACTGGAGAATGTACCGTTGACATGGTGAAGGCCGGAGAAATACGCCAGGGTTTCTCAGGGCTCGGAACAGTGTGGGTTCAATGTCCCATCGCGGCTGCAAAGAAGATAGTGGCTGGGGGTCGCCTACTGGTAGGATGGGTCTCTGCGCAAGTGAAGCTGCTAGAGAAGAGGCCTTTACGATGCTTCCGGTGCTTTAGAAATGGGCATGTAAGGGCGCAATGTCAGGCGGAAACGGACCGATCTGAAAGCTGTTTCCAGTGTGGCAAAGAGGGTCACAAAGCGGCACAATGCACTGCGGCGCCACACTGTGCCGAGTGTGCGGCAGCCGGCAAGCCGTCGGAGCACAGAATAAGCAGCAAGGCGTGCACTGCGCCCAAAACTGCCGGAAAAAGTAGACAATCGATTTTTTACAGGGGAACCTCAACCACGATGCCAAGGCCCAGGACCTCTTCCACCAGAGCATGGCACAGTGGTCGATCAACATTGGGATAGTAGCGGAGCCCTATAAAGTCCCCGACAGAATCGACTGGGCCGGGGATCTAGACGGAACCGTGGCCATAACTACGCGGAGCGCCGCCGGCTCCAATCCATTCAAGAGCGTTATAAAAGGTCACGGCTGCGTCGCAGCGGTCTGTGGGGATTTGGCGGTAGTCGGAGTATACTTCTCTCCAAACAAAACTCTGGCTGAATTTGAGAGCTTCCTTGTTGAGGTCGGTGCTCTTGTTGGTCGGCTACATCCCACCCCGGTCATCGTGGCTGGCGATTTTAACGCAAAACATGCAGCGTGGGGATCCCCAGTGACGGATCCACGGGGACGTACTCTTTTGGAGTGGGCAATTGCCGCTAACCTGGCAGTCGCAAATAAAGGAACGGCAAACACGTGCGTGCGCCAAGGGGGTGGCTCTATTGTAGACATCACGTTTACGAACGCTGCCCTGGCACGCCGTGTTCAGGGATGGGAGGTCCTGGTGGATGTCGAGACCCTGTCAGATCACCGTTACATCCGGTTCGGTGTCTCTGCACTCCCTAGGCTCTCTCTCCCAAGACGGAATGACCCGGTCCAAAACTGCCCACGCTGGGTACTCAAAAAACTCGACCGAGAAGCCCTAGAGTTGGCGGCCATGGTACAAACATGGACAACAGAACCGGAAGAGTTGGTTGATGTCGAGGCGGAAGCTGAATGGTTCCGCAACTGCATGATGGAGGTCTGCGACGCGGCCATGCCTCGAGCCAAGGCCTTCTCTCCCCGACGCTCCGTGTACTGGTGGTCTCCAGATCTTGCGCAGTTGCGCGAGGAGTGCGTGCTCACGAGACGTCAGTACACGCGACAACGGAGTCGACAGTACAGAGACGAAGAAACAGAAGCGGCCCTGTACACAAAATATAAGGAGGCAAAAGTGGCACTAAAAGCCGCCATCGCACAAGCCATAGACCGGTCACGAGAGGAGTTTCTGGAGACTCTGAACAGGGATCCATGGGGGAGGCCTTACAAGCTTGTTAGGCAGAAGCTTCGGCCTTGGGCACCCCCGCTGACACAGAGTCTCCAACCTCAGCTGCTGGACGACGTAGTTGCGGCTCTATTTCCGCACAGGCCTAGGCAAGGTCCACCGCCCATGGCTCCACCTAGGGCAGCTGAGAGGCAGCGAGAAGCAGAAATGCAGACGCCCCCTGTCACCGACGCTGAGCTGGGAGCAGCGGTTCTGAGACTATGGGCCAAAAATACAGCACCCGGATTGGACGGGATCCCAGGTCGAGCCTGGGTCCTGGCCATGGAGGCCCTTGAGCCAAGGCTACGTCGGTTTTTCTGTGCATGTCTCGAGCAGGGTCGCTTTCCTGACTCCTGGAAAATTGGTCGGTTGGTACTCTTGAGGAAAGAAGGTCGTCCTGCGGATTCACCGTCGGCCTACCGGCCCATCGTGTTGCTTGATGAGGTGGGCAAGCTCTTTGAGCGGATTATTGCGAACCGTCTTATCAAGCACTTAATGACGGAAGGGCCGGACCTGGCTGATTGCCAGTACGGATTCCGCAGGGGTCGCTCAACAGTCCACGCGATCTTCCGGGTAAAGAAACTGGCGGAGGATGCAGTGTCCCAGGGTGAGGTCGTCTTGGCAGTGTCATTAGACATTGCCAACGCCTTTAACACTCTCCCCTGGGATTGCATAAATGAGGCGCTGTTATACCACCAAGTGCCCCACCATCTCAGCCGAATAGTGAAGGCCTACCTGCTGCGGCGGTTCGTTGCCTTCCCCGGGCAGCATGAGTGGGGGCGTCGGGAAATGGTGTGCGGTGTTCCACAGGGGTCAGTGTTGGGGCCACTCCTGTGGAACATCGGATATGATTGGGTGTTACGGGGAGCACTTCTGCGCGGGGTCGACCTGGTGTGTTACGCCGACGACACACTTGTGACGGCGCGGGGGGCCTCATTCAGAGAAGCCGCTATTCTAGCCACGGCGGCCGTAGCCCATACAGTAGACAAAATAAGACGGCTAGGTCTAGAGGTCGCCTTGAACAAATCGGAGGCTATCTGCTTTCACGGGCCCAGGAGGATGCCTCCGCCCGGGGCTCATATAATCGTGGGAGGCGTGCAGATTGCCATCAAGCCTACCATGCGGTATTTGGGCATCACCCTAGACAGCCGTTGGTCTTTTCAGGCCCACTTCGAGCGGCTGACTCCGAAGCTGCTGGGTGCGGCTGGTGCGCTCGGACGCCTGCTCCCGAATATAGGAGGGCCGAAAAGTTCATGCCGGCGTCTGTACTCGGGAGTCGTACGCTCTATAGCCCTGTACGGAGCCCCAGTCTGGGCTGGCGGTCTTACTGGCAAGAACGTCACCCAAATGCGCCAAGCGCAACGGGTGATGGCAATAAGATCTATACGGGGCTACGGGACAATTTCCGGCGAAGCTGCATGCGTGCTGGCTGGATCCCTGCCATGGGACTTGGACGCGAGAGCCCTTGCGTCAGTTTTCTTCTGGCGCGAGGAGGCGCGGGCCCGGGATTTCTGGCCAGCACCGCGCGAGATTGAGGCCAAACGAGAAGAGCTCTCTCGCGAGGCAATTGAAGAGTGGGTGAACCGGCTCGAGCGACCAAGTGCGGGAGTCCGGACAATTGCGGCGATCCGACCGGTCATGTCCCAGTGGCTAGAACGACCGCACGGTGCTCTCACCTTCCGGCTTGTGCAGATTCTCTCGGGGCATGGCTGCTTCGGGAGATATCTGCACAAAATTGCCGGCAGAGAACCAACGGAGGAGTGCCACGAATGTGGCGCAGCAATCGACACCGCACAACACACACTGGAGGAGTGCCCAGTGTGGGGGCCGGAGCGAGACGACCTGATTGCAAAAGTGGGGCCGGACCTGTCACTGCCGGCCGTGGTCAAGGCCATGGTAGACAGCGAAGGTTCATGGCAAGCGATTAAGACCTTCTGCGAAGACGTTCTTCAGCAGAAGGAAATGGCGGAACGCGCCAGAGAGTCCGACCCAATGGCCGACCAACGGCGCCGCAAGCGTGCTCATGCGTGCTGATGACAGGCACGGGAACGCCTGTCATCCGCCACACACGTGGTCCCTGAGAGGGTGACCGTACTGGATACGGTCCACAGAAACGAGGCCACCAAGGGCCTCCGGAGGCGATGGTCCGCCAACACGGACCGGTGCTGGTGGTGCTGTAGAAGTAAAGCGCGAGCGTTCCTACAGCCCACCGTTACAGCACAATGGCGGCAGACGGGGGCGTTGTTTAGTGGGTAGACTTGGGTCTCATTAGCCCAAGGAGTCCCACATAACCACTCGGGTCCGTCCCCGCACCCGAGTGGTATGCGTAATTGCATTTTTCCCCTCCTGAACAAAAAAAAAAAAAAAAAAAAAAAAAAAAAAAAAAAAAAAAAAAAAAAAAAAAACAAATAAAGGTTAGGTTAGGTTAGGTTAGGTTAGGTTGGGGCGCTACGGACAGGAAACCTCCAAGTGGGCCAGGTCCCTTCTCATTCCTCTTGATCCGAGTGATCTGGGGGTAAAGGAAGGGTACCTGGACGGTGCGCCCCGTGGGTAAACCTCTTTAGAGGGACCGTTTTCGGTCAAGTAGGTGGCGGTGGCCGGCAAGGCTGCTATGGGTTTGGCGGTCTTTTTGGGCTGTCCAGGCCAAATTTGGGTCTTACCTCTTTTGAGGACTTTTGTCGACTTATTGGTCTGGGGGGACTGGGTGGTCTTTGGGCCGTCCAAAATGAGGGGGGTCGCTCCAGAAATGGTTGTGACGGGTGCGGCGCTGTGCCAAGCGCATTCGACATATAGTCGACGCCGGACCAACCGTTGCTCGTGTCGGGGTCGTAGTCATGTTTTGCGGCTTCGGACAAGCACCGGGGGCCTTGCCTTAATCGGCTGGGCTGCGAGGAAGAAAACCTCAATAAAAAATCACTCCTAATCCTAAGCGGCGGAGCACCGCGAGAGGATGCATGGCTGAAGTGGAGTCAGTCGCTAGTGCTTCCCCCGTTAGTGTACTGGCCGACACTCTAACGGGATACGCTAAGGCTTATCCAGGTGCAGGGGGCACCGCTTGGATGGACCACTTATATCCCCCATACTCGTGGGAACTGTATGGAAACTAAAAACTTAAAAATCAAATTTAAAAGCGTAGAAGGGAAGCCCAAAATAAAGGGCACAAAGGTAGAAAAGCGCAGCCGGAAATTGAAGGAGAGCGGCGCTGAAAAAATGGCGGAAAGCGTGGCAGATATGCTCGCAAGTGCTGACGAGAGTGACCAGTCAGACTGCACTCTAAGAACGGTCAGGTCGAGGTCGAACTCGAGCTCCTCTGCAGGGACCAATAAGCGGAGATTTTGGGCCGATGTTGGCGCAAAAAGAGCCAGTGGAGGGGCAAACGAAGCTCTGTTAGATGACTGGGAGGCATTGGGCTCCCCTGAGCCAGAAGGTCAAGAGGAAAAGATCAAGCGCTCAAGGGGACGCCCACCTACGACAGGCCAATACGTTGGCCTTGCAGCGGCAAAGAGAGCCCTCAACGAGGCCAAACGAGAGGCTCTCGAGATTGAGGCGGAGTTGGACATTGCAAGCCAGGCAAAAGTGGCAAGACGACTGCGGGAAAGTTTTTCCAAGTCACCCTCAGTCTGTGAAGACGTGAATGAGAAGTCTGCGGTAGACCTCTCCAAGTTGGTGGCGGACCACGTGAAGATTATCGAGAACGTGGCCTCATCATCAAAGAATCTGAAGGGAACCTATGTGCGGGCCCTTAAACAGGCGGCAGAAACTATCGCGAAAGCGTTTGATAGTTTAAGCGAGCGCTCGATCTCAGACGAGACTCGCCAACTGCTGGCGGCGAATAGTCGCCTGCAAGCAGAGATGGCCAGCCTCCGCGGGGAACTGGCCCAACTTAAGGCAGAAGTAGAGCGAGGGAGGCGGAGGGAGAGTCCTGTGCGGGAGGTTCTGCCCTCCGGACCAAGCGAGGACGCAGACATGCCGGACACGATGACGTTGGATACGCTGCCGGCCCCGAAGGAAAAGTTGCCGTCGCGCATTAGCCAACCGTCGATCGACCTGACGCCCGCTCTCTTGGACGAGGAATTAAGGCGTGCAGTGGCTCTCCAGGTGGGAGCGATTGTAAGCGCACGTCTGGACGGACTAGAAGCCGAGGGTCGTTTGCTGCCGGCTAAGCAATTGCGACCGGCATTGGCAGCAGACAACAAGAAGCAGGCTGCAGCATCCACAGCTTCTTCTGCGGCGAGAGCAACTGCTGGCCCCAGTGGGAAAAAAGTGATAGATGCCACCAAAAAGCCACAGTCTGCTCCAGCTCCTGGAGCTACAAAAAAGGCCAGCAAAATGGCTAAAAAGAAGGGAGGTGGGACTTCAAACCAGTCAGCAAAGGAGTCCCCCACACCCCGTTCGCTGCCTCCTGTCCCCGCCACCATGAAAGAGGGCTGGAATGTGGTTGCGAGCAAGGGAAACAAGCGGAAGACGGCACAGCGTGTGGCCCCGCCGCAGCAAACAGAAAAAGCAAAAGCCGCAAAGCTGAAAGCGCCACGATCTGCAGCCGTCGTGCTTACCCTACAACCGGAAGCTGCGAAAAAAGGCGTCACATACAAAGATGTGATTGCGGAGGCTAGGACCAAGGTCCAACTAACGGACATGGACATCCCTGGGGGACTGCGCTTCCGGCGAGCGGCTACCGGAGCGTGCATTCTTGAGGTTCCTGGAGCATCTAGCGGGGAAAAGGCTGACAAACTAGCTGAAGCGATCCAACAGCAGATTGGCGCGGAGAAGGTACGGGTGTCTAGGCCAACTAAAACCGTTGACATTCGCATCACTGGCTTGGACGAGTCGGTGTCCGCAGAAGAGGTGGTCGCGGCGGTGACACGAACTGGAGAATGTACCGTTGACATGGTGAAGGCCGGAGAAATACGCCAGGGTTTCTCAGGGCTCGGAACAGTGTGGGTTCAATGTCCCATCGCGGCTGCAAAGAAGATAGTGGCTGGGGGTCGCCTACTGGTAGGATGGGTCTCTGCGCAAGTGAAGCTGCTAGAGAAGAGGCCTTTACGATGCTTCCGGTGCTTTAGAAATGGGCATGTAAGGGCGCAATGTCAGGCGGAAACGGACCGATCTGAAAGCTGTTTCCAGTGTGGCAAAGAGGGTCACAAAGCGGCACAATGCACTGCGGCGCCACACTGTGCCGAGTGTGCGGCAGCCGGCAAGCCGTCGGAGCACAGAATAAGCAGCAAGGCGTGCACTGCGCCCAAAACTGCCGGAAAAAGTCGGAAGACCAAAGCTGCTGATGGCCTCCAGGCCCCCTCGCAGCCGGTCGTGTCGCACGCCATGGAACAGGTCGCAACCGAGGAGGTTCAAGATATGGCCGTCGAATAAATGGCAACTATCAAATTTTTACAGGGGAACCTCAACCACGATGCCAAGGCCCAAGACCTCTTCCACCAGAGCATGGCACAGTGGTCGATCAACATTGCAATAGTAGCGGAGCCCTATAAAGTCCCCGACAGAATCGACTGGGCCGGGGATCAGGGCGGAACCGTGGCCATAACTACGCGGAGCGCTGCCGGCTCCAATCCATTTAAAAGCGTTATAAAAGGTCACGGCTGCGTCGCAGCGGTCTGTGGGGATTTGGCGGTAGTCGGAGTATACTTCTCTCCAAACAAAACTCTGGCTGAATTTGAGAGCTTCCTTGTTGAGGTCGGTGCTCTTGTTGGTCGGCTGCATCCCACCCCGGTCATCGTGGCTGGCGATTTTAACGCAAAACATGCAGCGTGGGGATCCCCAGTGACGGATCCACGGGGACGTACTCTTTTGGAGTGGGCAATTGCCGCCAACCTGGCAGTAGCAAATAAAGGAACGGCAAACACGTGCGTGCGCCAAGGGGGTGGCTCTATTGTAGACATCACGTTTACGAACGCCGCACTGGCACGCCGTGTTCAGGGATGGGAGGTCCTGGTGGATGTCGAGACTCTGTCAGATCACCGTTACATCCGGTTCGGTGTCTCTGCACTCCCTAGGCTCTCTCTCCCAAGACGGAATGACCCGGTCGAAAACTACCCACGCTGGGTACTGAAAAAACTCGACCGAGAAGCCCTAGAGTTGGCGGCCATGGTACAAACATGGACAACAGAACCGGAAGAGTTGGTTGATGTCGAGGCGGAAGCTGAATGGTTCCGCAACTGCATGACGGAAGTCTGCGACGCGGCCATGCCCCGAGTCAAGGCCTTCTCTCCCCGACGCTCCGTGTACTGGTGGTCTCCAGATCTTGCGCAGTTGCGCGAGGAGTGCGTGCTCACGAGACGCCAGTACACGCGACAACGGAGTCGACAGTACAGAGACGTAGAAACAGAAGTGGCCCTGTACACGAAATATAAGGAGGCCAAAGCGGCACTAAAAGCCGCCATTGCACAAGCCATAGACCGGTCACGAGAGGAGTTTCTGGGGACTCTGAATAGGGATCCGTGGGGGAGGCCGTACAAGCTTGTTAGGCAGAAGCTTCGGCCTTGGGCCCCCCCGCTGACGCAGAGTCTTCAACCTCAGCTACTGGACGACGTAGTTACGGCTCTATTTCCGCACAGACCTCGGCAATGTCCACCGCCCATGGCTCCACCTAGGGCAACAGAGAGGCAGCGGGAAGGAGAAATGCAGGCGCCCCCTGTCACCGAGGGAGAGCTGGGAGCAGCGGTTTTGAGACTACGGGCCAAAAACACAGCACCCGGATTGGACGGGATCCCAGGTCGAGCCTGGGTCTTAGCCATGGAGGTCCTTGAGCCAAGGCTACGTCGATTTTTCAGCGCATGTCTTGAGCAGGGTCGCTTTCCTGACTCCTGGAAAATTGGTCGGTTGGTACTCTTGAGGAAAGAAGGTCGTCCTGCGGATTCACCGTCGGCCTACCGGCCCATCGTGTTGCTTGATGAGGTGGGCAAGCTCTTTGAGCGGATTGTTGCGAACCGTCTTATCAGGATCTTAATGATGGAAGGGCCGGACCTGGCTGATTGCCAGTACGGATTCCGCAGGGGTAGCTCAACAGTCCACGCGATCCTGCGGGTAAAGAAACTGGCGGAGGATGCAGTGTCCCAGGGTGAGGTCGTCTTGGCAGTGTCATTAGACATTGCCAACGCCTTTAACACTCTCCCCTGGGATTGCATAAATGAGGCGCTGTTATACCACCAAGTGCCCCACCATCTTAGCCGAATAGTGAAGGCCTACCTGCTTCGGCGGTTCGTGGCCTTCCCCGGGCAGCATGAGTGGGGCCGTCGGGAAATGGTGTGCGGTGTTCCACAGGGGTCAGTGTTGGGGCCACTCCTGTGGAACATCGGATATGATTGGGTGTTACGGGGAGCACTTCTGCGCGGGGTCGACCTGGCGTGTTACGCCGACGACACACTTGTGACGGCGCGGGGGGCCTCATTCAGAGAAGCCGCTATTCTAGCCACGGCGGCCGTAGCCCATACAGTAGGCAAAATAAGACGGCTAGGTCTAGAGGTCGCCTTGAACAAATCGGAGGCTATCTGCTTTCACGGGCCCAGGAGGGCGCCCCCGCCCGGGGCTCATATAATCGTGGGAGGCGTGCAGATTGCCATCAAGCCTACCATGCGGTATTTGGGCATCACCCTAGACAGCCGTTGGTCTTTTCGGGCCCACTTCGAGCGACTGACTCCGAAGCTGCTGGGTGCGGCTGGTGCGCTCGGACGCTTGCTCCCGAATATAGGGGGTCCGAAAAGTTCATGCCGGCGTCTGTACTCGGGAGTCGTACGCTCCATAGCCCTGTACGGAGCCCCAGTCTGGGCCGGCGGTCTTACTGGCAAGAACGTCACCCAAATGCGCCAAGCGCAACGGGTGATGGCAATAAGATCTATACGGGGCTACGGGACAATTTCCGGCGAAGCTGCATGCGTGCTGGCTGGATCCCTGCCATGGGACTTGGACGCGAGAGCCCTTGCGTCAGTTTTCTTCTGGCGCGAGGAGGCGCGGGCCCGGGATTTCTGGCCAGCACCGCGCGAGATTGAGGCCAAACGAGAAGAGCTCTCTCGCGAGGCAATTGAAGAGTGGGTGAACCGGCTCGAGCGATCAAGTGCGGGAGTCCGGACAATTGCGGCGATCCGACCGGTCATGTCCCAGTGGCTAGAACGACCGTACGGTGCTCTCACCTTCCGGCTTGTGCAGATTCTCTCGGGGCATGGCTGCTTCGGGAGATATCTGCACAAAATTGCCGGCAGAGAACCAACGGAGGAGTGCCACGAATGTGGCGCAGCAATCGACACCGCACAACACACACTGGAGGAGTGCCCAGTGTGGGGGCCGGAGCGAGACGACCTGATTGCAATAGTGGGGCCGGACCTGTCGCTGCCGGCCATGGTCAAGGCCATGGTAGACAGCGAAGGTTCATGGCAAGCGATTAAGACCTTCTGTGAAGACGTTCTTCAGCAGAAGGAAATGGCGGAACGCGCCAGAGAGTCCGACCCAACGGCCGACCAACGGCGCCGCAAGCGTGCTCGACGCAGACGGCTCGCACATGACCGCCGCCTGCCTCCATAGGTTGACCGCAGGATGACAGGCACGGGGACGCCTGTCATCCGTCACACACGTGGTCCCTGAGAGGGTGACCGTACTGGATACGGTCCACAGAAACAAGGCCATCAAGGGCCTCCGGAGGCGATGGTCCGCCAACACGGACCGGTGCTGGTGGTGCTGTAGAAGTAAAGCGCGAGCGTTCCTACAGCCCACCGTTACAGCACAATGGCGGCAGACGGGGGGGTTGTTTAGTGGGTAGACTTGGGTCTCATTAGCCCAAGGAGTCCCACATAACCACTCGGGTCCGTCCCCGCACCCGAGTGGTATGCGTAATTGCATTTTTCCCCTCCTCAACAAAAAAAAAAAAAAGGTTAGGTTAGGTTAGGTTAGGTTAGGTTAGGTTAGGTTAGGTTAGGTTAGGTTAGGTTGAGACGCTAAATAATGACCCGTGGGGGCGACCATATAAAATGGTCCGAAGCAAACTCCGCTCCTGGTCTCCTCCCCTAACGCGAAGTCTCGAGCCGGAGTTACTACGAGACGTGGTGGAAGCACTTTTTCCGACCTGCGATAACTTTGTACCCCCCGCAATGGCATCACCATCCGCAGCGAGAAATGAAGAGGAAGAAGTACCCGATGTTTCTGAAGGTGAGCTCGGAGCAGCTGTGCTAAGGCTGAAGGCAAAAAATACAGCCCCGGGCCCGGACGGCATACCCGGTCGAGCCTGGGTTTTGGCCCTGGGCCCACTCGAACCGCGTATGAGAGCGCTCTTCAGCGCATGCCTGGCACAGGGGCGGTTTCCTCGGCCGTGGAAGTCGGGGAAACTCGTCCTACTGCGAAAGGAGGGGCGACCAGCAGGCTCGCCCTCGGCCTATAGACCCATAGTGCTGATGGACGAGGCCAGCAAGCTGTTTGAGCGCGTGGTGGCTGCTCGACTCGTGCGGCACCTCGTCGGAGTGGGACCGGACCTCAGTGACCACCAGTTCGGATTCCGCCAGGGCAGGTCCACCATTGACGCTATTGCGCAGGTGAGGACCCTGGCGGACAGAGCAGTGTCCCGGGGTGAGGTGGTGTTGGCGGTGTCTTTGGACATCGCAAACGCGTTCAACTCCTTACCCTGGGCCACTATCAAGGAGGCACTACGGCGCCATGCTGTGCCTGAGTACCTGCGGAAGACGGTAGAGGATTACTTCTCCGATAGAGCCGTCAGGTACCCAGCACTCGGCGAGTGGAAGGAGAAGGAGCTGTCGTGCGGTGTTCCACAGGGGTCGGTCTTGGGACCCCTCCTGTGGAACATCGGATATGACTGGGTGCTACGGGGGGGCAACCTGCCGGGGGTCAGCGTGGTATGCTACGCTGACGACACCCTGGTGATGACCCGTGGCAGCACCTTCAAGGAGGCGTCGATCCGGGCCACGGCTGGAGTGGCGTCAGTCGTCGCTCGAATCAGGAGGTTGGGGCTAGAGGTGGCCCTGAACAAGTCCGAGGCCGTGTGCTTCCACGGGCCCCGGAAGGGCCCTCCGGTGGGTTCCAGCCTAGCTGTGGGGGGAGCGGCCATCGCTGTCAAACCGAAAATGCGGTACCTAGGCGTAGTCCTCGACAGCCGATGGACGTTCCGGGAGCATTTCAAAGCCCTTGCTCCCAAACTAATTGGGGCAGCGTCGGCGCTCGGTCGGCTCTTGCCCAACGTTGGTGGGCCAAACATGGGCTGTCGGAGGCTGTACGCGGGAGTGGTGCGGTCGATGGCTCTATATGGGGCGCCTATCTGGGCCGACTGCCTGAATGCCGAAAACCAAGCCCAATTGCGGAGGCCGCAGCGGGTCATGGCAGTCAGGATGGCGAGGGCATACCGCACTGTCTCCCACGGTGCAGCCTGCGTGCTGGCGGGGACTCCACCCTGGCACCTAGACGCTGAGGTTCTGGCCGATGTTTATTGGCGTGTCGCCGAGGCGCGGGCCAGGGGAATCCAACCACTTCTGGAGGAGGTAAGGCAGTGGAGGCTTGACTCCTGCCTACTGCTCCTTCAGAAGTGGAAGGAGAGTTTGGAGGCGCCGAGCGCGGGCCACTGGACCATCGGAGCCATCCGGCCCGTTTTGGAGAGGTGGGTCGGACGAAAGGAGGGGTTCCTCTCCTTCCACCTCACACAGATCCTCTCGGGGCATGGCTGCTTCGGGAGGTACCTGTCTAGGAGGGCAGGACGGGAACCGACGGCAGAATGCCACGAGTGTGGCGACGCCGAAGATACGGCGCTACACACGCTGACGGTGTGTCCCGCGTGGACTGAGCAGCGGGCCGCACTCGTGGCCGTAGTCGGAAATGACCTCTCCCTGCCAGCCGTAGTGGAAGCCATGGTGGGCGGCGGGAGATCGTGGAAGGCGGTAGCCTCCTTCTGCGAGGTTGTGATGACGCAGAAGGAGGCAGCCGAGCGCGGTAGGGAGGAAGATCCGGCCTCCCAGCCAATGCGCCGCAAGCGCGTGGGGCGGCGGCGGTTGGCTTACGACCGCCGACTGCCCCCATAGGGGTGCCAGTGGGCGGCAGGCTCGGGGACGCCTGTCGCCTACACAATGGTCCCTGCGTGGATGGGTGCATCATAGGACGCATCCACTGATGAGGACAGAGAGGACTACACAACTCTCTTGAGCCGGGTCCGGAGTCCGGACGGCCGCTGGCGAGGTCGCGGAAGCTTGCTTTGGCGTCCCTGGGGCCTCGCCCTATAGCGTGGAGGCGGCAAACAGAGGGGTTTTTAGTGGGTACACCATGGGTAGGGAGTCCCACATAACCACCGGGGCTCGTTCCCACGCTTCGGTGGTATGCGTAACGCATTTTCCCCTCTTAAAAAAAAAAAAAAAAAAAAAAAAGGTTCAATAGCTGTAAGGGTTATAAGAGGATACCGTACGATAAGCACGGAGGCCGCGTGCATTCTAGCCTGCTCTCTGCCTTGGGACTTGGACGCGAAGGTCCTCGCGACCCTATACCTGTGGCGCGGGGAGGTGCGGGACCGGGGTGAGGTGCTGGCTCCGGAGGAATTGAAGAAGCGGCGTGTTGAGCTGCAGCAGGAGGCGGTTGATGAGTGGCAGCTGCGGCTGGTTCGGCCTAGGGCGGGCATCCGCACCATTGAAGCTATCCAACCTAGTCTTCACGAATGGATTGGAAGGGATTTTGGGGTCCTAACATTCAGGCTCACGCAGTTGCTGTCAGGGCATGGCTGCTTTGGCAAGTACCTGCACCAACAAGCCAAAAGGGAGCCGACCCCGGGATGTCATGAGTGCGGAGCACATGAAGACTCCGCCCAGCACACGTTGGCGGAGTGCCCGGTCTGGGCTGTAGAAAGAGAGGAAGTAATTGCCCGTACTGGGCAAGATTTGTCGCTGCCGGCCGTAGTGCAAGCTATGCTCTCCGGCGAAGAGGTGTGGCAGACAATGCTAGAATTCTCAGAATACGTCATGGCCGGGAAAGAGGCGGCGGAGCGCGAGCGGGAGATTCAGGCCGAGGCTGACCCTATGCGCCGACGTAGAATGAGACGCAGGCGTGCTGCGCACGACAGACGCTTGCCACCTTAGCATAGACCTCCGGGTGTTAGATACGGGGGCGTCTGACATCCATAGGAAAGAGGTCCTCGGGTAGGAGGCGTGAGAAGTGTTCGGATACGCACTTAATGGAGGTTTTACTTGTGATGGGTCCTGATGGACTGTTGCTGGCGGAGTTGTGGATGAGTGACGCCGCGTGCCCGTAACTCCGCCCTAAGGCACCGAGGCGACAGACAGGGGTTTTAGTGGGTAGACCGGATTCTCGTGGGAGTCCCACATAACCACCCGGGTGTCCCCGCGCCCGGGTGGTATGCGTAATGCATTTCCCCTGTATAAAAAAAAAAAAAAAAAAAAAAAAAAGGTTAGGTTAGGTTGGGGTGCTACGGACAGGAAACCTCCCAGAGTGCCAGGTCCCTTCTCATTCCTCTTGATCCGGTTGATCTGGGGGTAAGGGAAGGGCTCCTGGACGGTGCACCCCGGGGGCAACGGTAAGTAATCTCTTGGTTTCCAAGTTGTTGCTTATCGGTGCTGCCAATGTCCTGTCACGGGGGGGAGGCCTTTTGGCCTGACGGCTTTGAATGGTAATGTTTGAAAGGTATGTTTTGAGAGAGACTAATGACTGAATGGAATGTTTAAATGTTCCGGGCCGTATAGTATTGATGGATGGTTGGTAGTCTCTAATGAGACTACGTAGGGGAGTCTACGCCAGCTCGCCTTGAATCCCGCATCCCGCAGCACTTTCCCAACGACCCCCATCTTTGGCGGTATGGGGTACGGGTAGTGTTTGTGGCGCGGAGGGCTTGCCTTCATTGGCCGGCCCGCGGGAAGGAAAACCCTTTAACACCCGACAGCGAAGTCGTTAAAACCTCTAGATACCAGGTGCCCTCTAGAGTACATAGCCCACTGCGTTTCGGGATGAGCGTTACCCGCCAGTGAATTATATATCGTCTCATACTCGTGGGAATTTTATGGAAAATTTAAATAAAAACAAAAATCGTAATGAAGAAGAATCAAGTTTAAGGCAGAAAGGTGGGAATCCGCCACATCGAGACCGAAAAGGTCGGTTCGTCCGCGACACGGCAAATGAATCGCAGGAGCCAACGGCAGCGGTGTCCCCAAGAACAGTGTCCTCTTTGGGGAATGGGGAACCAGAAGTTTTTGCAAGGGCAGAGACCCGAAGATCGCTCCCGGATCTAAGAGTGCCTCTTATCCGTTGTGATGGAGAGCTAGGGTCCACAATTTCAGCTCCTCCGCCAAAAAAAAAAGAGGTAGATGCCCTCCTGGGTGCCAAAGGGGTGGACATAGAGTCTGACGCAGGGAGTCTTGTATCTGCGTCAGCTTTTGAGGACTCCGTCCTCCAACTCGGAGGCGATCACATAGAGTCGGACACGGCGATGAGCTGTTACGAGTCTGTCAGTAATGTTAGGCGTTTCTGGCGGAAACGTGGCCTCAGTGAATCGGGTTCTGACTCTGAGGAGGCCACTGAGAATAACAAGCAGTCCACGAGCCAATCAAAGAGAGGTCGCGGTCGTCCTCCTTCCACTGGGCATTACGTTGGACTTGCCAAAGCCAAAGAGGAGTATAACCGCGCCATGAGAGAGGAAATGCGTTTGAGGGCAGAAGAAGAAGTGGCTGGCATAAAGCTGCCCTTTTCTACTCGTAGTCAGTCGGGCGGCCTAAGTTCTAGTTCGGTCCTGCCCTGTGCACAAGACAATCTTTCTGCGGCTGCGCTCTCTCAGCGAGTGCAGACAAGCCTGGATGCAATATCCTTGGTTGCCAAAAACTCCAGCAATTTGAAAGGCACCTTTGTAAAGGCCCTGAAGGAGGCGGCAGTGTCAATCAAAGAGACATTTGAGTGCCTTTTGGAGCGCTCTACTTCAGAGGAGACGAGGCGTCTGCAGGCGCAAAACGATAGCCTGCGCGCTCAATTGACTGAACTCAAGGCTGAAATGGCTCAGCTGAGAGCAGACTTTCGGGACCAATTCAAGGTTCCAGTTCCGGTCTCGGCTCCGTTAAAACCAACGGAGAATACACAGTCAACTAGCAGCTCTAGCAAGGAGGATACAGGTACAGGGTCTCTCAATTTGGAAAACATGATGTGTGTGATGACCAAAAAGATTGGGCTGATGTTGGACGCGAGGCTGGGAGCCTTAGAGTTAGAGGGCAGGCTACTGCCAGCCCAACCGATGCGGCCCCCGCTGGCTGCCGACTTGAGGCGTCAAAATGAGAGGGTCACTTACCATACCCAGGAGCTTGAACTCGCTCCCGAGCCGGCTCCAAAACGAGGTCCTCCAAATTTGACGGTAGAACCTAAGAAGGGGCAAAAGAAGAGAAAGAATAAGAATAAGGCCACCCTTGCAGCAGCTGAAGCCGCCGCGGCTTGCGCACGCTCATCATCTGTTCCTCGGTCTCTGCCTTCAGCCCCCTTGGCCATGGATAAAGCATGGAATAAGGCAGTTGGAGGGAAGAAAAATAACAAGACGGTTAATTCTCGCTCTGCTATTCAATCGCAGCAGGGGAATGATGTGCAAGTTCAACACCAGGGGCAGGCTCCACCACGGTCGCAAAGACAAGAGGCTCGCAAACTGCGACCGCCCCGATCCTCTGCTGTGGTTTTGTCCTTACAACCGGAGGCTGAAGAGCAGGGAATCAGTTATAAGGATGTGTTAGCTACAGCTAAAGCAAAAGTAGATTTGGCGGATCTAGATATACAGTCGATCCGTTTTAAAGTTGCAGCTACAGGCGCCAGACTCCTGGAGATACCGGGGGCCTCCAGTAGGCCTAAGGCGGACAAACTCGCTGAAAAACTTTGTCAGCTGTTCAAATCCGAGATGGTCAAGGTGTCACGGCCTACAAAATGCGTGGAATTGCGAGTATCTGGCCTGGATGACTCAGTGTCTGTGGAGGATATCGCTGCGGCGATTGCGCAGGCCGGCGGTTGTGCGGTCCAGGAGGTCAGAGTGGGAGAAATAAAATCAGACCCCTGGAGCCTAGGTTCTGCGTGGGTTCGTTGTCCTGTCGCTGCGGCCAAAAAAGTGGCTGGAAAGGAGAGACTGCTGGTGGGCTGGGTGTCGGCGCAAGTCAAGTTGTTGGAAGCGCGCGCCCAAAGATGTTACCGGTGCTTGGAGTCGGGCCATGTTAGGACGCAGTGTCCTTCTGAAATTGACAGGTCCGGTCTGTGCTACCGTTGTGGCCAGCCAGGTCACAAGGCGAGAGATTGCTCGGCGACGCCACACTGCACTGTCTGTGCAGTGCTGGGAAAAGACGCGAATCATAGGACAGGAAGCAAGAGCTGTACTGCCCCACCCAAGAGACCGAAGACAAAGGCTGGCGATGGCTCCCGGGCCTCCTCGCAGCCTGTCCGCTCGTCCACTTCGACTGTGGACGGGACTCAGGGGGTTGCTGGTATGGATACAAATTAATATGGCCATCAAATTTCTTCAGACGAATCTTAACCACTGCGTTAGGGCTCAGGACCTCTTATTCCAGAGTATGGCGCAGTGGTCAATAAATATAGCAGTGGTAGCGGAGCCATACTCTGTTTCTGCTCAAGCGGGATGGGTTGGGGACCTGGATAAAACTGTGGCCCTGGTGTCGCGGGGCACTGCTGGCTCCCCACCTTTTCAAGGCGTCATAAAGGGTCATGGTTTTGTGGCGGCAACCTGCGGAAACATTGCAGTTGTTGGCGTCTACTTCTCTCCCAATGATAGTTTGGCGGATTTTGAACAGTTTCTCGTAACAGTGGGTGCTATTGTTAGGCAGTTGCACCCTACGCCTGTTTTAGTAGCCGGAGATTTCAATGCAAAGTCTAGGGCTTGGGGGTGTCCAGCAACGAATCCGAAAGGCGCAACTCTGGAGGAGTGGGCGGTCGCCACTGGCTTGGTGGTCATTAACCGGGGTTCAGAAAATACGTGTGTGCGGCAACAGGGTGGATCTATCGTGGACATTAGATTTTCGAGTGCCTCCCTGGCGCGCCGTATTCAGGGCTGGGAGGTCATGGTGGGAGTGGAGACGCTGTCAGATCACCGGTACATTCGGTTTGATATTGACCCACTCATCTCAAACAACGCAAGGCTGAATGGCCCAGTCAGGACTGGCCCTAGGTGGGCGTTCACCAAACTTGACCGGGAACTTCTGAAAGAGGCAGCGATCGTAGAGACGTGGCTGCCTGTCCCAGATGAAGCTGTGGTGGTAGAGTCCGAAGCGTCCCAAATCCGGGAGGCCATGGTGCGAATTTGTGATGTGGCGATGCCTCGGGCCAAGTCTCTACCGCATAGACGATGCGTGTACTGGTGGACATCCGAGCTCGCGCAAATACGCAGCTCCTGTGTAGCTGCACGGCGTCAGTATATGCGTCAAAGAAGGCGCAGGCAGCGAGATGAAAACGAGGAACGCCGTTTATATGAGGCCTACAAGACGTCCAAACAGGAGTTTTCTGTGGCTATCGGGCATGCAATTGAGGCGAGTCGTGCTGAATTCCTGGAGACCTTAAATAATGATCCGTGGGGAAGACCCTACAAACTCATCCGGAACAAGTTGCGCCCCTGGGCGCCTCCGCTGACTCAAACACTTCAGCCGGAGCTTGTAACGCGCGTAGTTGCTGGGCTATTCCCTGAAAGGGGACCTCACCAGCCGCCTATCATGGCACCGCCAACGGTGGGGCTAAGAGAGGAGGATATCGTTCCACCTGTTCTTCCCGAAGAGCTGGCCGTGGCGGTTTACCGGCTGCGTGGCAAGAACACGGCCCCAGGGCCTGACGGCATTCCGGGCCGTGCATGGGTCTTGGCTATGGAAGCGTTAGAACCGAGGCTGCTGCGTCTTTTGACCGCTTGCCTGGAACAGGGTTGCTTCCCGAAGGAGTGGAAGTCTGGAAAGTTAGTACTGCTCAGAAAGGAGGGACGACCGATGGACTCTCCGTCTGGTTACCGGCCGATAGTTTTGCTGGATGAGGTGGGCAAGCTCTTTGAGCGAATAATCGCTGCACGCCTCATCAAGCACATGGAAAGAGAGGGGCCGGACTTGGCCGACTGCCAATTTGGGTTCCGCAGGAACCGGTCAACTGTCGATGCAATTCTACGGGTCAAATCAATGGCACACGAGGCTGTGACGCAGGGAAATGTCGTCTTGGCGGTGTCATTGGACATCGCTAATGCTTTCAACACCCTGCCCTGGAACACAATAAAGGAATCGTTGCGATACCATCAAGTACCCCTTCACTTGTTCCGCATCATTGAAGCTTATCTCAGTGAGAGGTTCGTCACCTGGCCTGGGCAGCAGGTATGGGGGGAGAGGGCAATGTCCTGTGGGGTCCCGCAGGGGTCGGTCTTGGGTCCACTCTTGTGGAATATAGGCTACAACTGGGTTCTAAGGGGGGAAAACTTGCGTGGAGTCAACGTCATCTGCTACGCCGATGATACGCTTGTGACGGCCAAGGGTCCCAATTACCGTGATGCAGCCATATTAGCTACAGCGGCAGTTGCCCATTGCGTGGGCAAGATCAGAAGTCTGGGCCTCGAGGTGGCTCTAGCGAAGTCCGAAGCCATATGTTTCTATGGTCCACGGAAAGCTCCCCCAGCTGGGGTGGCTATAGTGGTGGGAGGAGTCCCGATTGCCGTCATGCCATCTCTGCTCTACCTTGGTGTCGTGCTTGACAGCAAGTGGAATTTCTGTGCGCATTTTGAGCGCCTGGCACCCAAGTTGTTGCGCGCTGCATCTGCCCTTGGGCGTATACTGCCAAACCTGGGAGGGCCCAAGGCTTCATGCCACCGCCTCTACATGGGCGTGGTGCGATCGATGGCACTCTATGGTGCCCCAGTTTGGGCAAATGCTCTTAATAGACAAAATATCGCTCGGTTACGCCGACCGCAGAGAGCTATAGCTGTAAGGGTTATAAGAGGATACCGTACGATAAGCACGGAGGCTGCGTGCGTTCTAGCCTGCTCTCTGCCTTGGGACTTGGACGCGAAGGTCCTCGCGACCCTATACCTGTGGCGCGGGGAGGTGCGGGACCGGGGTGAGGTGCTGGCTCCGGAGGAATTGAAGAAGCGGCGTGTTGAGCTGCAGCAGGAGGCGGTTGATGAGTGGCAGCTGCGGCTGGTTCGGCCTAGGGCGGGCATCCGCACCATTGAAGCTATCCAACCTAGTCTTCACGAATGGATTGGAAGGGATTTTGGGGTCCTAACATTCAGGCTCACGCAGTTGCTGTCAGGGCATGGCTGCTTTGGCAAGTACCTGCACCAACAAGCCAAAAGGGAGCCGACCCCGGGATGTCATGAGTGCGGAGCACATGAAGACTCCGCCCAGCACACGTTGGCGGAGTGCCCGGTCTGGGCTGTAGAAAGAGAGGAAGTAATTGCCCGTACTGGGCAAGATTTGTCGCTGCCGGCCGTAGTGCAAGCTATGCTCTCCGGCGAAGAGGTGTGGCAGACAATGCTAGAATTCTCAGAATACGTCATGGCCGGGAAAGAGGCGGCGGAGCGCGAGCGGGAGATTCAGGCCGAGGCTGACCCTATGCGCCGACGTAGAATGAGACGCAGGCGTGCTGCGCACGTCAGACGCTTGCCACCTTAGCATAGACCTCCGGGTGTCAGATACGGGGGCGTCTGACATCCATAGGAAAGAGGTCCTCGGGTAGGAGGCGTGAGAAGTGTTCGGATACGCACTTAATGGAGGTTTTACTTGTGATGGGTCCTGATGGACTGTTGCTGGCGGAGTTGTGGATGAGTGACGCCGCGTGCCCGTAACTCCGCCCTAAGGCACCGAGGCGACAGACAGGGGTTTTAGTGGGTAGACCGGATTCTCGTGGGAGTCCCACATAACCACCCGGGTGTCCCCGCGCCCGGGTGGTATGCGTAATGCATTTCCCCTGTATAAAAAAAAAAAAAAAAAAAAAAGGTTAGGTTAGGTTAGGTTAGGTTAGGTTAGGTTAGGTTAGGTTAGGTTAGGTTAGGTTAGGTTAGGTTAGGTTAGGTTAGGTTCAGCAATCGACACCGCACAACACACACTGGAGGAGTGCCCAGTGTGGGGGCCGGAGCGAGACGACCTGATTGCAAAAGTGGGGCCGGACCTGTCGCTGCCGGCCGTGGTCAAGGCCATGGTAGACAGCGAAGGTTCATGGCAAGCGGTTAAGACCTTCTGCGAAGACGTTCTTCAGCAGAAGGAAATGGCGGAACGCGCCAGAGAGTCCGACCCAATGGCCGACCAACGGCGCCGCAAGCGTGCTCGACGCAGACGGCTCGCACATGACCGCCGCCTGCCTCCGTAGGTTGACCGCAGGATGACAGGCACGGGGACGCCTGTCATCCGTCACACACGTGGTCCCTGAGAGGGTGACCGTACTGGATACGGTCCACAGAAACGAGGCCATCAAGGGCCTCCGGAGGCGATGGTCTGCCAACACGGACCGGTGCTGGTGGTGCTGTAGAAGTAAAGCGCGAGCGTTCCTACAGCCCACCGTTACAGCACAATGGCGGCAGACGGGGGGGTTGTTTAGTGGGTAGACTTGGGTCTCATTAGCCCAAGGAGTCCCACATAACCACTCGGGTCCGTCCCCGCACCCGAGTGGTATGCGTAATTGCATTTTTCCCCCCCCCAAAAAAAAAAAAAAAAAAAAAAAAAAAGGTTAGGTTAGGTTAGGTTAGGTTAGGTTAGGTTAGGTTAGGTTAGGTTAGGTTAGGTTAGGTTAGGTTAGGTTAGGTTAGGTTAGGTTAGGTTGGGGCGCTACGGACAGGAAACCTCCAAGTGGGCCAGGTCCCTTCTCATTCCTCTTGATCCGAGTGATCTGGGGGTAAGGGAAGGGTACCTGGACGGTGCGCCCCGGGGGCAACGGTAAGTAATTTCTTGGTTTTTCAAGTTATTGCTTACCGGTGCTGCCAATGTCCTGTCGTGGGGGGGGGGGGGGTCTCTCCACAGGTTCTCAGTCCAGCAGAGGTCCTTGTGGATGAGTCCGGGGGGTGGGTAAACCTCTTTAGAGGGACCGTTTTCGGTCAAGTAGGTGGCGGTGGCCGGCAAGGCTGCTATGGGTTTGGCGGTCTTTTTGGGCTGTCCAGGCCAAATTTGGGTCTTACCTCTTTTGAGGACTTTTGTGGACTTATTGGTCTGGGGGGACTGGGCGGTCTTCGGGCCGTCCAAAATGAGGGGGGTCGCTCCAGAAATGGTTGTGACGGGTGCGGCGCTGTGCCAAGCGCATTCGACATATAGTCGATGCCGGACCAACCGTTGCTCGTGTCGGGGTCGTAGTCATGTTTTGCGGCTTCGGACAAGCACCGGGGGCCTTGCCTTAATCGGCTGGGCTGCGAGGAAGAAAACCTCAATAAATAATCACTCCTAATCCTAAGCGGCGGAGCACCGCGAGAGGATGCATGGCTGAAGTGGAGTCAGTCGCTAGTGCTTCCCCCGTTAGTGTAACGGCCGACACTCTAACGGGATACGCTAAGGCTTATCCAGGTGCAGGGGGCACCGCTTGGATGGACCACTTATATCCCCCATACTCGTGGGAACTGTATGGAAACTAAAAACTTAAAAATCAAATTTAAAAGCGTAGAAGGGAAGCCCAAAATAAAGGGCACAAAGGTAGAAAAGCGCAGCCGGAAATTGAAGGAGAGCGGCGCTGAAAAAATGGCGGAAAGCGTGGCAGATATGCTCGCAAGTGCTGACGAGAGTGACCAGTCAGACTGCACTCTAAGAACGGTCAGGTCGAGGTCGAACTCGAGCTCCTCTGCAGGGAACAATAAGCGGAGATTTTGGGCCGATGTTGGCGCAAAAAGAGCCAGTGGAGGGGCAAACGAGCCTCTGTTAGATGACTGGGAGGCATTGGGCTCCCCTGAGCCAGAAGGTCAAGAGGAAGAGATCAAGCGCTCAAGGGGACGTCCACCTACGACGGGCCAATACGTTGGCCTTGCAGCGGCAAAGAGAGCGCTCAATGAGGCCAAACGAGAGGCTCTCGAGATAGAGGCGGAGTTGGACATTGCAAGCCAGGCAAAAGTGGCAAGACGACTGCGGGACACGCGATTCTCAAAATCACCCTCAGTCAGTGAAGACGTGAATGACAAGTCTGCAGTAGACCTCTCCAAGTCGGTGGCGGACCACGTGAAGATTATCGAGAACGTGGCCTCATCATCAAAGAATCTGAAGGGAACCTATGTGCGGGCCCTTAAACAGGCGGCAGAAACTATCGCGAAAGCGTTTGATAGTTTAAGCGAGCGCACGATCTCAGACGAGACTCGCCAACTGCAGGCGGCGAATAGCCGCCTGCAAGCGGAGATGGCCAGCCTCCGCGGGGAACTGGCCCAACTTAAGGCAGAAGTAGAGCGAGGGAGGCGGAGGGAGAGTCCTGTGCGGGAGGTTCTGCCCTCCGGACCAGGCGAGGACGCAGACATGCCAGACACGATGACGTTGGATACGCTGCCGGCCCCGAAGGAAAAGTTGCCGTCGCGCATTAGCCAAACGTCGATCGACCTGACGCCCGCTCTCTTGGACGAGGAAGTAAGGCGTGCAGTGGCTCTCCAGGTGGGAGCGATTGTAAGCGCACGTCTGGACGGACTAGAAGCCGAGGGTCGTTTGCTGCCGGCTAAGCAATTGCGACCGGCATTGGCAGCAGACAACAAGAAGCAGGCTGCAGCATCCACAGCTTCTTCTGTGGCGAGAGCAACTGCTGGCCCCAGTGGGAAAAAAGTGATAGATGCCACCAAAAAGCCACAGTCTGCTCCAGCTCCTGGAGCTACAAAAAAGGCCAACAAAACGGCTAAAAAGAAGGGAGGTGGGACTTCAAACCAGTCAGCAAAGGAGTCCCCCACACCCCGTTCGCTGCCTCCTGTCCCCGCCACCATGAAAGAGGGCTGGAATGTGGTTGCGAGCAAGGGAAACAAGCGGAAGACGGCACAGCGTGTGGCCCCGCCGCAGCAAACAGAAAAAGCAAAAGCCGCAAAGCTGAAAGCGCCACGATCTGCAGCCGTCGTGCTTACCCTACAACCGGAAGCTGCGAAAAAAGGCGTCACATACAAAGATGTGATTGCGGAGGCTAGGACCAAGGTCCAACTAACGGACATGGACATCCCTGGGGGACTGCGCTTCCGGCGAGCGGCTACCGGAGCGTGCATTCTTGAGGTCCCTGGAGCATCTAGCGGGGAAAAGGCTGACAAACTAGCTGAAGCGATCCAACAGCAGATTGGCGCGGAGAAGGTACGGGTGTCTAGGCCAACTAAAACCGTTGACATTCGCGTCACTGGCTTGGACGAGTCGGTGTCCGCAGAAGAGGTGGTCGCGGCGGTGACACGAACTGGAGAATGTACCGTTGACATGGTGAAGGCCGGAGAAATACGCCAGGGTTTCTCAGGGCTCGGAACAGTGTGGGTTCAATGTCCCATCGCGGCTGCAAAGAAGATAGTGGCTGGGGGTCGCCTACTGGTAGGATGGGTCTCTGCGCAAGTGAAGCTGCTAGAGAAGAGGCCTTTACGATGCTTCCGGTGCTTTAGAAATGGGCATGTAAGGGCGCAATGTCAGGCGGAAACGGACCGATCTGAAAGCTGTTTCCAGTGTGGCAAAGAGGGTCACAAAGCGGCACAATGCACTGCGGCGCCACACTGTGCCGAGTGTGCGGCAGCCGGCAAGCCGTCGGAGCACAGAATAAGCAGCAAGGCGTGCACTGCGCCCAAAACTGCCGGAAAAAGTAGGAAGACCAAAGCTGCTGATGGCCTCCAGGCCCCCTCGCAGCCGGTCAAGTCGCCCGCCATGGAACAGGTTGCGACGGAGGAGGTTCAAAATATGGCCGTCGATTAAATGGCTACAATCGATATTTTACAGGGGAACCTCAACCACGATGCCAAGGCCCAGGACCTCTTCCACCAGAGCATGGCACAGTGGTCGATCAACATTGGGATAGTAGCGGAGCCCTATAAAGTCCCCGACAGAATCGACTGGGCCGGGGATCTGGACGGAACCGTGGCCATAACTACGCGGAGCGCCGCCGGCTCCAATCCATTCAAGAGCGTTATAAAAGGTCACGGCTGCGTCGCAGCGGTCTGTGGGGATTTGGCGGTAGTCGGAGTATACTTCTCTCCAAACAAAACTCTGGCTGAATTTGAGAGCTTCCTTGTTGAGGTCGGTGCTCTTGTTGGTCGGCTACATCCCACCCCGGTCATCGTGGCTGGCGATTTTAACGCAAAACATGCAGCGTGGGGATCCCCAGTGACGGATCCACGGGGACGTACTCTTTTGGAGTGGGCAATTGCCGCTAACCTGGCAGTCGCAAATAAAGGAACGGCAAACACGTGCGTGCGCCAAGGGGGTGGCTCTATTGTAGACATCACGTTTACGAACGCTGCCCTGGCACGCCGTGTTCAGGGATGGGAGGTCCTGGTGGATGTCGAGACCCTGTCAGATCATCGTTACATCCGGTTCGGTGTCTCTGCACTCCCTAGGCTCTCTCTCCCAAGACGGAATGACCCGGTCCAAAACTGCCCACGCTGGGTACTCAAAAAACTCGACCGAGAAGCCCTAGAGTTGGCGGCCATGGTACAAACATGGACAACAGAACCGGAAGAGTTGGTTGATGTCGAGGCGGAAGCTGAATGGTTCCGCAACTGCATGATGGAGGTCTGCGACGCGGCCATGCCTCGAGCCAAGGCCTTCTCTCCCCGACGCTCCGTGTACTGGTGGTCTCCAGATCTTGCGCAGTTGCGCGAGGAGTGCGTGCTCACGAGACGTCAGTACACGCGACAACGGAGTCGACAGTACAGAGACGAAGAAACAGAAGTGGCCCTGTACACAAAATATAAGGAGGCAAAAGTGGCACTAAAGGCCGCCATCGCACAAGCCATAGACCGGTCACGAGAGGAGTTTCTGGAGACTCTGAATAGGGATCCATGGGGGAGGCCTTACAAGCTTGTTAGGCAGAAGCTTCGGCCTTGGGCACCCCCGCTGACGCAGAGTCTCCAACCTCAGCTGCTGGACGACGTAGTTGCGGCTCTATTTCCGCACAGGCCTCGGCAAGGTCCACCGCCCATGGCTCCACCTAGGGCAGCTGAGAGGCAGCGAGAAGCAGAAATGCAGACGCCCCCTGTCACCGACGGTGAGCTGGGAGCAGCTGTTCTGAGACTACGGGCCAAAAATACAGCACCCGGATTGGACGGGATCCCAGGTCGAGCCTGGGTCCTGGCCATGGAGGCCCTTGAGCCAAGGCTACGTCGGTTTTTCAGTGCATGTCTCGAGCAGGGTCGCTTTCCTGACTCCTGGAAAATTGGTCGGTTGGTACTCTTGAGGAAAGAAGGTCGTCCTGCGGATTCACCGTCGGCCTACCGGCCCATCGTGTTGCTTGATGAGGTGGGCAAGCTCTTTGAGCGGATTATTGCGAACCGTCTTATCAAGCACTTAATGACGGAAGGGCCGGACCTGGCTGATTGCCAGTACGGATTCCGCAGGGGTCGCTCAACAGTCCACGCGATCTTGCGGGTAAAGAAACTGGCGGAGGATGCAGTGTCCCAGGGTGAGGTCGTCTTGGCAGTGTCATTAGACATTGCCAACGCCTTTAACACTCTCCCCTGGGATTGCATAAATGAGGCGCTGTTATACCACCAAGTGCCCCACCATCTCAGCCGAATAGTGAAGGCCTACCTGCTGCGGCGGTTCGTGGCCTTCCCCGGGCAGCATGAGTGGGGGCGTCGGGAAATGGTGTGCGGTGTTCCACAGGGGTCAGTGTTGGGGCCACTCCTGTGGAACATCGGATATGATTGGGTGTTACGGGGAGCACTTCTGCGCGGGGTCGACCTGGTGTGTTACGCCGACGACACACTTGTGACGGCGCGGGGGGCCTCATTCAGAGAAGCCGCTATTCTAGCCACGGCGGCCGTAGCCCATACAGTAGGCAAAATAAGACGGCTAGGTCTAGAGGTCGCCTTGAACAAATCGGAGGCTATCTGCTTTCACGGGCCCAGGAGGACGCCTCCGCCCGGGGCTCGTATAATCGTGGGAGGCGTGCAGATTGCCATCAAGCCTACCATGCGGTATTTGGGCATCACCCTAGACAGCCGTTGGTCTTTTCAGGCCCACTTCGAGCGGCTGACTCCGAAGCTGCTGGGTGCGGCTGGTGCGCTCGGACGCCTGCTCCCGAATATAGGGGGGCCGAAAAGTTCATGCCGGCGTCTGTACTCGGGAGTCGTACGCTCCATAGCCCTGTACGGAGCCCCAGTCTGGGCCGGCGGTCTTACTGGCAAGAACGTCACCCAAATGCGCCAAGCGCAACGGGTGATGGCAATAAGATCTATACGGGGCTACGGGACAATTTCCGGCGAAGCTGCATGCGTGCTGGCTGGATCCCTGCCATGGGACTTGGACGCGAGAGCCCTTGCGTCAGTTTTCTTCTGGCGCGAGGAGGCGCGGGCCCGGGATTTCTGGCCAGCACCGCGCGAGATTGAGGCCAAACGAGAAGAGCTCTCTCGCGAGGCAATTGAAGAGTGGGTGAACCGGCTCGAGCGACCAAGTGCGGGAGTCCGGACAATTGCGGCGATCCGACCGGTCATGTCCCAGTGGCTAGAACGACCGCACGGTGCTCTCACCTTCCGGCTTGTGCAGATTCTCTCGGGGCATGGCTGCTTCGGGAGATATCTGCACAAAATTGCCGGCAGAGAACCAACGGAGGAGTGCCACGAATGTGGCGCAGCAATCGACACCGCACAACACACACTGGAGGAGTGCCCAGTGTGGGGGCCGGAGCGAGACGACCTGATTGCAAAAGTGGGGCCGGACCTGTCGCTGCCGGCCGTGGTCAAGGCCATGGTAGACAGCGAAGGTTCATGGCAAGCGGTTAAGACCTTCTGCGAAGACGTTCTTCAGCAGAAGGAAATGGCGGAACGCGCCAGAGAGTCCGACCCAATGGCCGACCAACGGCGCCGCAAGCGTGCTCGACGCAGACGGCTCGCACATGACCGCCGCCTGCCTCCGTAGGTTGACCGCAGGATGACAGGCACGGGGACGCCTGTCATCCGTCACACACGTGGTCCCTGAGAGGGTGACCGTACTTGATACGGTCCACAGAAACGAGGCCATCAAGGGCCTCCGGAGGCGATGGTCCGCCAACACGGACCGGTGCTGGTGGTGCTGTAGAAGTAAAGCGCGAGCGTTCCTACAGCCCACCGTTACTGCACAATGGCGGCAGACGGGGGGGTTGTTTAGTGGGTAGACTTGGGTCTCATTAGCCCAAGGAGTCCCACATAACCACTCGGGTCCGTCCCCGCACCCGAGTGGTATGCGTAATTGCATTTTTCCCCTCCTCAACAAAAAAAAAAAAGGTTAGGTTAGGTTGGGGTGCTACGGGGTGCTACGGACAGGAAACCTCCCAGAGTGCCAGGTCCCTTCTCATTCCTCTTGATCCGGTTGATCTGGGGGTAAGGGAAGGGCTCCTGGACGGTGCACCCCGGGGGCAACGGTAAGTAATCTCTTGGTTTCCAAGTTATTGCTTATCGGTGCTGCCAATGTCCTGTCACGGGGGGGAGGCCTTTTGGCCTGACGGCTTTGAATGGTAATGTTTGAAAGGTATGTTTTGAGAGAGACTAATGACTGAATGGAATGTTTAAATGTTTTCGGGCCGTATAGTATTGATGGATGGTTGGTAGTCTCTAATGAGACTACGTAGGGGAGTCTACGCCAGCTCGCCTTGAATCCCGCATCCTGCAGCACTTTCCCAACGACCCCCATCTTTGGCGGTATGGGGTACGGGTAGTGTTTGTGGCGCGGAGGGCTTGCCTTCATTGGCCGGCCCGCGGGAAGGAAAATCCTTTAACACCCGACAGCGAAGTCGTTAAAACCTCTAGATACCAGGTGCCCTCTAGAGTATATAGCCCACTGCGTTTCGGGATGAGCGTTACCCGCCAGTGAAATTTATATCGTCTCATACTCGTGGGAATTTTATGGAAAATTTAAACAAAAACAAAAATCGCAATGAAGAAGAAATAGCTTTGAGACAGAAAGGTGGGAATCCGCCACAAAGAGACCGGAAAGGTCGGTTCATCCGTGACACGGCTAATGAGTCGCAGGAGCCCACGGCAGCGGTGTCCCCAAGAACAGTGTCCTCTTTGGGGAATGGGGAACCAGAAGTTTTTGCAAGGGCAGAGACCCGAAGATCGCTCCCGGATCTAAGAGTGCCTCTTATCCGTTGTGATGGAGAGCTAGGGTCCACAATTCGAGCTCCTCCGCCAAAAACAAAAGAGGTGGATGCCCTCCTGGGTGCCAAAGGGGTGGACATAGAGTCTGACGCAGGGAGTCTTGTATCTGCGTCAGCTTTTGACGACTCCGTCCTCCAACTCGGAGGCGATCACGTAGAGTCGGACACGGCGATGAGCTGTTATGAGTCTGTCAGTGATGATAGGCGTTTTAGGCGTTTCTGGCGGAAACGTGGCCTCTGTGACTCGGGTTCTGACTCTGAGGAGGCCACTGAGAATAAGAAGCAGTCCACGAGCCAATCAAAGAGAGGTCGCGGTCGTCCTCCTTCCACTGGGCATTACGTTGGACTTGCCAAAGCCAAAGAGGAGTATAACCGCGCCATGAGAGAGGAAATGCGTTTGAGGGCAGAAGAAGAAGTGGCTGGCATAAAGCTGCCCTTTTCTACTCGTAGTCAGTCGGGCGGCCTAAGTTCTAGTTCGGTCCTGCCCTGTGCACAAGACAATCTTTCTGCGGCTGAGCTCTCTCAGCGAGTGCAGACAAGCCTGGATGCAATATCCTTGGTTGCCAAAAACTCCGGCAATTTGAAAGGCACCTTTGTAAAGGCCCTGAAGGAGGCGGCAGTGTCAATCAAAGAGACATTTGAGTGCCTTTTGGAGCGCTCTACTTCAGAGGAGACGAGGCGTCTGCAGGCGCAAAACGATAGCCTGCGCGCTCAATTGACTGAACTCAAGGCTGAAATGGCCCAGCTGAGAGCAGACTTTCGGGACCAATTCAAGGTTCCAGTTCCGGTCTCGGCTCCGTTAAAACCAACGGAGAATACTCAGACAACTAGTAGCTCTAGCAAGGAGGATACAGGTACAGGGTCTCTCAATTTGGAAAACATGATGTGTGTGATGACCAAAAAGATTGGGCTGATGTTGGACGCGAGGCTGGGAGCCTTAGAGTTAGAGGGCAGGCTACTGCCAGCCCAACCGATGCGGCCCCCGCTGGCTGCCGACTTGAGGCGTCAAAATGAGAGGGTCACTTACCATACCCAGGAGCTTGAACCCGCTCCCGAGCCGGCTCCAAAACGAGGTCCTCCAAATTTGACGGAAGAACCTAAGAAGGGGCAAAAGAAGAGAAAGAATAAGAATAAGGCAACCCTTGCTGCAGCTGAAGCCGCCGCGGCTCGCGCACGCTCATCATCTGCTCCTCGGTCTCTGCCTTCAGCCCCCTTGGCCATGGATAAAGCATGGAATAAGGCAGTTGGAGGGAAGAAAATTAACAAAACTGTTAATCCTCGCTCTGCTATTCAATCTCAGCAGGGGAATGATGTGCAAGTTCAACACCAGGGGCAGGCTCCACCACGGTCGCAAAGACAAGAGGCTCGCAAACTGCGACCTCCCCGATCCTCTGCTGTGGTTTTGTCCTTACAACCGGAGGCTGAAGAGCAGGGAATCAGTTATAAGGATGTGTTAGCTACAGCTAAAGCAAAAGTAGATTTGGCGGATCTAGATATACAGTCGATCCGTTTTAAAGTTGCAGCTACAGGCGCCAGACTTTTGGAGATACCGGGGACCTCCAGTGGGCCTAAGGCGGACAAACTCGCTGAAAAACTTTGTCAGCTGTTCAAATCCGAGATGGTCAAGGTGTCACGGCCTACAAAATGCGTGGAATTGCGAGTATCTGGCCTGGATGACTCAGTGTCTGTGGAGGACATCGCTGCGGCGATTGCGCAGGCCGGCGGTTGTGCGGTCCAGGAGGTCAGAGTGGGAGAAATAAAATCAGACCCCTGGAGCCTAGGTTCTGCGTGGGTTCGTTGTCCTGTCGCTGCGGCCAAAAAAGTGGCTGGAAAGGAGAGACTGCTGGTGGGCTGGGTGTCGGCGCAAGTCAAGTTGCTGGAAGCGCGCGCCCAAAGATGTTACCGGTGCTTGGAGTCGGGCCATGTTAGGGCGCAGTGTCCTTCTGAAATTGACAGGTCCGCTCTGTGCTACCGTTGTGGCCAGCCAGGTCACAAGGCGAGAGATTGCTCGGCGACGCCACACTGCACTGTCTGTGCAGTGCTGGGAAAAGACGCGAATCATAGGACAGGAAGCAAGAGCTGTACTGCCCCACCCAAGAGACCGAAGACAAAGGCTGGCGATGGCTCCCGGGCCTCCTCGCAGCCTGTCCGCTCGTCCACTTCGACTGTGGACGGGACTCAGGGGGTTGCTGGTATGGATACAAATTAATATGGCCATCAAATTTCTTCAGACGAATCTTAACCACTGCGTTAGGGCTCAGGACCTCTTATTCCAGAGTATGGCGCAGTGGTCAATAAATATAGCAGTGGTAGCGGAGCCATACTCTGTTTCTGCTCAAGCGGGTTGGGTTGGGGACCTGGATAAAACTGTGGCCCTGGTGTCGCGGGGCACTGCTGGCTCCCCACCTTTTCAAGGCGTCATAAAGGGTCATGGTTTTGTGGCGGCAACCTGCGGAAACATTGCAGTTGTTGGCGTCTACTTCTCTCCCAACGATAGTTTGGCGGATTTTGAACAGTTTCTCGTAACAGTGGGTGCTATTGTTAGGCAGTTGCACCCTACGCCTGTTTTAGTAGCCGGAGATTTCAATGCAAAGTCTAGGGCTTGGGGGTGTCCAGCAACGAATCCGAAAGGCGCAACTCTGGAGGAGTGGGCGGTCGCCACTGGCTTGGTGGTCATTAACCGGGGTTCAGAAAATACGTGCGTGCGGCAACAGGGTGGATCTATCGTGGACATTACATTTTCGAGTGCCTCCCTGGCGCGCCGTATTCAGGGCTGGGAGGTCATGGTGGGAGTGGAGACGCTGTCAGATCACCGGTATATTCGGTTTGATATTGACCCACTCATCTCAAACAACGCAAGGCTGAATGGCCCAGTCAGGACTGGCCCTAGGTGGGCGTTCACCAAACTTGACCGGGAACTTCTGAAAGAGGCAGCGATCGTAGAGACGTGGCTGCCTGTCCCGGATGAAGCTGTGGTGGTAGAATCCGAAGCGTCCCAAATCCGGGAGGCCATGGTGCGAATTTGTGATGTGGCGATGCCTCGGGCCAAGTCTCTACCGCATAGACGATGCGTGTACTGGTGGACATCCGAGCTCGCGCAAATACGCAGCTCCTGTGTAGCTGCACGGCGTCGGTATATGCGTCAAAGAAGGCGCAGGCAGCGAGATGAAAACGAGGAACGCCGTTTATATGAGGCCTACAAGACGTCCAAACAGGAGTTTTCTGTGGCTATCGGACATGCAATTGAAGCGAGTCGTGCTGAATTCCTGGAGACCTTAAATAATGATCCGTGGGGAAGACCCTACAAACTCATCCGGAACAAGTTGCGCCCCTGGGCGCCTCCGCTGACTCAAACACTTCAGCCGGAGCTTGTTACGCGCGTAGTTGCTGGGCTATTTCCTGAAAGGGGACCTCACCAGCCGCCTATCATGGCACCGCCAACGGTGGGGCTAAGAGAGGAGGTTATCGTTCCACCAGTTCTTCCCGACGAGCTGGCCGTGGCGGTTTTCCGGCTGCGTGGCAAGAACACGGCCCCAGGGCCTGACGGCATTCCGGGCCGTGCATGGGTCTTGGCTATGGAAGCGTTGGAACCGAGGCTGCTGCGTCTTTTGACCGCTTGCCTGGAACAGGGTTGCTTCCCGAAGGAGTGGAAGTCTGGAAAGTTAGTGCTGCTCAGAAAGGAGGGACGACCGATGGACTCTCCGTCTGGTTACCGGCCGATAGTTTTGCTGGATGAGGTGGGCAAGCTCTTTGAGCGAATAATCGCTGCACGCCTCATCAAGCACATGGAAAGAGAGGGGCCGGACTTGGCCGACTGCCAATTTGGGTTCCGCAGGAACCGGTCAACTGTCGATGCAATTCTACGGGTCAAATCAATGGCACACGAGGCTGTGACGCAGGGAAATGTCGTCTTGGCGGTGTCATTGGACATCGCTAATGCTTTCAACACCCTGCCCTGGAACACAATAAAGGAATCGTTACGATACCATCAAGTACCCCTTCACTTGTTCCGCATCATTGAAGCTTATCTCAGTGAGAGGTTCGTCACCTGGCCTGGGCAGCAGGTATGGGGGGAGAGGGCAATGTCCTGTGGGGTCCCGCAGGGGTCGGTCTTGGGTCCACTCTTGTGGAATATAGGCTACAACTGGGTTCTAAGGGGGGAAAACTTGCGTGGAGTCAACGTCATCTGTTATGCCGATGATACGCTTGTGACGGCCAAGGGTCCCAATTACCGTGATGCAGCCATATTAGCTACAGCGGCAGTTGCCCATTGCGTGGGCAAGATCAGAAGTCTGGGCCTCGAGGTGGCTCTAGCGAAGTCCGAAGCCATATGTTTCTATGGTCCACGGAAAGCTCCCCCAGCTGGGGCGGCTATAGTGGTGGGAGGAGTCCCGATTGCCGTCATGCCATCACTGCTCTACCTTGGTGTCGTGCTTGACAGCAAGTGGAATTTCTGTGCGCATTTTGAGCGCCTGGCACCCAAGTTGTTGCGCGCTGCATCTGCCCTTGGGCGTATACTGCCAAACCTGGGAGGGCCCAAGGCTTCATGCCGCCGCCTCTACATGGGCGTGGTGCGATCGATGGCACTCTATGGTGCCCCAGTTTGGGCAAATGCTCTTAATAGACAAAATATTGCTCGGTTGCGCCGACCGCAGAGAGCAATAGCTGTAAGGGTTATAAGAGGATACCGTACGATAAGCACGGAGGCCGCGTGCGTTCTAGCCTGCTCTCTGCCTTGGGACTTGGACGCGAAGGTCCTCGCGACCCTATACCTGTGGCGCGGGGAGGTGCGGGACCGGGGTGAGGTGCTGGCTCCGGAGGAATTGAAGAAGCGGCGTGTTGAGCTGCAGCAGGAGGCGGTTGATGAGTGGCAGCTGCGGCTTGTTCGGCCTAGGGCGGGCATCCACACCATTGAAGCTATCCAACCTAGTCTTCACGAATGGATTGGAAGGGATTTTGGGGTCCTAACATTCAGGCTCACGCAGTTGCTGTCAGGGCATGGCTGCTTTGGCAAGTACCTGCACCAACAAGCCAAAAGGGAGCCGACCCCGGGATGTCATGAGTGCGGAGCACATGAAGACTCCGCCCAGCACACGTTGGCGGAGTGCCCGGTCTGGGCCGTAGAAAGAGAGGAAGTAATTGCCCGTACTGGGCAAGATTTGTCGCTGCCGGCCGTAGTGCAAGCTATGCTGTCCGGCGAAGGGGTGTGGCAGACAATGCTAGAATTTTCAGAATACGTCATGGCCGGGAAAGAGGCGGCGGAGCGCGAGCGGGAGATCCAGGCCGAGGCTGACCCTATGCGCCGACGTAGAATGAGACGCAGGCGTGCTGCGCACGACAGACGCTTGCCACCTTAGCATAGACCTCCGGGTGGCAGATACGGGGGCGTCTGTCACCCATAGGAAAGAGGTCCTCGGGATGGAGGCGTGAGAAGTGTTCGGATACGCCCTTAATGGAGGTTTTACCTGATGACGGGTCCTAATGGACAGTTGCTGGCGGAGTTGTGGATGAGTGACGCCGCGTGCCCGTAACTCCGCCCTAAGGCACCGAGGCGACAGACAGGGGTTTTAGTGGGTAGACCGGATTCTCGTGGGAGTCCCACATAACCATCCGGGTGTCCCCGCGCCCGGGTGGTATGCGTAATGCATTTCCCCTGTATAAAAAAAAAAAAAAATAAAAAAAAAAAAAAAAAAAGGTTGGGGTGCTACGGACAGGAAACCTCCCAGAGTGCCAGGTCCCTTCTCATTCCTCTTGATCCGGTTGATCTGGGGGTAAGGGAAGGGCTCCTGGACGGTGCACCCCGGGGGCAACGGTAAGTAATCTCTTGGTTTCCAAGTTGTTGCTTATCGGTGCTGCCAATGTCCTGTCACGGGGGGGAGGCCTTTTGGCCTGACGGCTTTGAATGGTAATGTTTGAAAGGTATGTTTTGAGAGAGACTAATGACTGAATGGAATGTTTAAATGTTTCGGGCCGTATAGTATTGATGGATGGTTGGTAGTCTCTAATGAGACTACGTAGGGGAGTCTACGCCAGCTCGCCTTGAATCCCGCATCCCGCAGCACTTTCCCAACGACCCCCATCTTTGGCGGTATGGGGTACGGGTAGTGTTTGTGGCGCGGAGGGCTTGCCTTCATTGGCCGGCCCGCGGGAAGGAAAACCCTTTAACACCCGACAGCGAAGTCGTTAAAACCTCTAGATACCAGGTGCCCTCTAGAGTACATAGCCCACTGCGTTTCGGGATGAGCGTTACCCGCCAGTGAATTATATATCGTCTCATACTCGTGGGAATTTTATGGAAAATTTAAATAAAAACAAAAATCGTAATGAAGAAGAATCAAGTTTAAGGCAGAAAGGTGGGAATCCGCCACAACGAGACCGAAAAGGTCGGTTCGTCCGCGACACGGCAAATGAATCGCAGGAGCCAACGGCAGCGGTGTCCCCAAGAACAGTGTCCTCTTTGGGGAATGGGGAACCAGAAGTTTTTGCAAGGGCAGAGACCCGAAGATCGCTCCCGGATCTAAGAGTGCCTCTTATCCGTTGTGATGGAGAGCTAGGGTCCACAATTTCAGCTCCTCCGCCAAAAAAAAAAGAGGTAGATGCCCTCCTGGGTGCCAAAGGGGTGGACATAGAGTCTGACGCAGGGAGTCTTGTATCTGCGTCAGCTTTTGAGGACTCCGTCCTCCAACTCGGAGGCGATCACGTAGAGTCGGACACGGCGATGAGCTGTTACGAGTCTGTCAGTAATGTTAGGCGTTTCTGGCGGAAACGTGGCCTCAGTGAATCGGGTTCTGACTCTGAGGAGGCCACTGAGAATAACAAGCAGTCCACGAGCCAATCAAAGAGAGGTCGCGGTCGTCCTCCTTCCACTGGGCATTACGTTGGACTTGCCAAAGCCAAAGAGGAGTATAACCGCGCCATGAGAGAGGAAATGCGTTTGAGGGCAGAAGAAGAAGTGGCTGGCATAAAGCTGCCCTTTTCTACTCGTAGTCAGTCGGGCGGCCTAAGTTCTAGTTCGGTCCTGCCCTGTGCACAAGACAATCTTTCTGCGGCTGCGCTCTCTCAGCGAGTGCAGACAAGCCTGGATGCAATATCCTTGGTTGCCAAAAACTCCAGCAATTTGAAAGGCACCTTTGTAAAGGCCCTGAAGGAGGCGGCAGTGTCAATCAAAGAGACATTTGAGTGCCTTTTGGAGCGCTCTACTTCAGAGGAGACGAGGCGTCTGCAGGCGCAAAACGATAGCCTGCGCGCTCAATTGACTGAACTCAAGGCTGAAATGGCTCAGCTGAGAGCAGACTTTCGGGACCAATTCAAGGTTCCAGTTCCGGTCTCGGCTCCGTTAAAACCAACGGAGAATACACAGTCAACTAGCAGCTCTAGCAAGGAGGATACAGGTACAGGGTCTCTCAATTTGGAAAACATGATGTGTGTGATGACCAAAAAGATTGGGCTGATGTTGGACGCGAGGCTGGGAGCCTTAGAGTTAGAGGGCAGGCTACTGCCAGCCCAACCGATGCGGCCCCCGCTGGCTGCCGACTTGAGGCGTCAAAATGAGAGGGTCACTTACCATACCCAGGAGCTTGAACTCGCTCCCGAGCCGGCTCCAAAACGAGGTCCTCCAAATTTGACGGTAGAACCTAAGAAGGGGCAAAAGAAGAGAAAGAATAAGAATAAGGCCACCCTTGCAGCAGCTGAAGCCGCCGCGGCTTGCGCACGCTCATCATCTGTTCCTCGGTCTCTGCCTTCAGCCCCCTTGGCCATGGATAAAGCATGGAATAAGGCAGTTGGAGGGAAGAAAAATAACAAGACGGTTAATTCTCGCTCTGCTATTCAATCGCAGCAGGGGAATGATGTGCAAGTTCAACACCAGGGGCAGGCTCCACCACGGTCGCAAAGACAAGAGGCTCGCAAACTGCGACCGCCCCGATCCTCTGCTGTGGTTTTGTCCTTACAACCGGAGGCTGAAGAGCAGGGAATCAGTTATAAGGATGTGTTAGCTACAGCTAAAGCAAAAGTAGATTTGGCGGATCTAGATATACAGTCGATCCGTTTTAAAGTTGCAGCTACAGGCGCCAGACTCCTGGAGATACCGGGGGCCTCCAGTGGGCCTAAGGCGGACAAACTCGCTGAAAAACTTTGTCAGCTGTTCAAATCCGAGATGGTCAAGGTGTCACGGCCTACAAAATGCGTGGAATTGCGAGTATCTGGCCTGGATGACTCAGTGTCTGTGGAGGACATCGCTGCGGCGATTGCGCAGGCCGGCGGTTGTGCGGTCCAGGAGGTCAGAGTGGGAGAAATTAAATCGGACCCCTGGAGCCTAGGTTCTGCGTGGGTTCGTTGTCCAGTCGCTGCGGCCAAAAAAGTGGCTGGAAAGGAGAGACTGCTGGTGGGCTGGGTGTCGGCGCAAGTCAAGTTGCTGGAAGCGCGCGCCCAAAGATGTTACCGGTGCTTGGAGTCGGGCCATGTTAGGGCGCAGTGTCCTTCTGAAATTGACAGGTCCGGTCTGTGCTACCGTTGTGGCCAGCCAGGTCACAAGGCGAGAGATTGCTCGGCGACGCCACACTGCACTGTCTGTGCAGTGCTGGGAAAAGACGCGAATCATAGGACAGGAAGCAAGAGCTGTACTGCCCCACCCAAGAGACCGAAGACAAAGGCTGGCGATGGCTCCCGGGCCTCCTCGCAGCCTGTCCGCTCGTCCACTTCGACTGTGGACGGGACTCAGGGGGTTGCTGGTATGGATACAAATTAATATGGCCATCAAATTTCTTCAGACGAATCTTAACCACTGCGTTAGGGCTCAGGACCTCTTTTTCCAGAGTATGGCGCAGTGGTCAATAAATATAGCAGTGGTAGCGGAGCCATACTCTGTTTCTGCTCAAGCGGGATGGGTTGGGGACCTGGATAAAACTGTGGCCCTGGTGTCGCGGGGCACTGCTGGCTCCCCACCTTTTCAAGGCGTCATAAAGGGTCATGGTTTTGTGGCGGCAACCTGCGGAAATATTGCAGTTGTTGGCGTCTACTTCTCTCCCAACGATAGTTTGGCGGATTTTGAACAGTTTCTCGTAACAGTGGGTGCTATTGTTAGGCAGTTGCACCCTACGCCTGTTTTAGTAGCCGGAGATTTCAATGCAAAGTCTAGGGCTTGGGGGTGTCCAGCAACGAATCCGAAAGGCGCAACTCTGGAGGAGTGGGCGGTCGCCACTGGCTTGGTGGTCATTAACCGGGGTTCAGAAAATACGTGCGTGCGGCAACAGGGTGGATCTATCGTGGACATTACATTTTCGAGTGCCTCCCTGGCGCGCCGTATTCAGGGCTGGGAGGTCATGGTGGGAGTGGAGACGCTGTCAGATCACCGGTACATTCGGTTTGATATTGACCCACTCATCTCAAACAACGCAAGGCTGAATGGCCCAGTCAGGACTGGCCCCAGGTGGGCGTTCACCAAACTTGACCGGGAACTTTTGAAAGAGGCAGCGATCGTAGAGACGTGGCTGCCTGTCCCAGATGAAGCTGTGGTGGTAGAGTCCGAAGCGTCCCAAATCCGGGAGGCCATGGTGCGAATTTGTGATGTGGCGATGCCTCGGGCCAAGTCTCTACCGCATAGACGATGCGTGTACTGGTGGACATCCGAGCTCGCGCAAATACGCAGCTCCTGTGTAGCTGCACGGCGTCGGTATATGCGTCAAAGAAGGCGCAGGCAGCGAGATGAAAACGAGGAACGCCGTTTATATGAGGCCTACAAGACGTCCAAACAGGAGTTTTCTGTGGCTATCGGACATGCAATTGAGGCGAGTCGTGCTGAATTCCTGGAGACCTTAAATAATGATCCGTGGGGAAGACCCTACAAACTCATCCGGAACAAGTTGCGCCCCTGGGCGCCTCCGCTGACTCAAACACTTCAGCCGGAGCTTGTAACGCGCGTAGTTGCTGGGCTATTCCCTGAAAGGGGACCTCACCAGCCGCCTATCATGGCACCGCCAACGGTGGGGCTAAGAGAGGAGGATATCGTTCCACCCGTTCTTCCCGAAGAGCTGGCCGTGGCGGTTTACCGGCTGCGTGGCAAGAACACGGCCCCAGGGCCTGACGGCATTCCGGGCCGTGCATGGGTCTTGGCTATGGAAGCGTTGGAACCGAGGCTGCTGCGTCTTTTGACCGCTTGCCTGGAACAGGGTTGCTTCCCGAAGGAGTGGAAGTCTGGGAAGTTAGTGCTGCTCAGAAAGGAGGGACGACCGATGGACTCTCCGTCTGGTTACCGGCCGATAGTTTTGCTGGATGAGGTGGGCAAGCTCTTTGAGCGAATAATCGCTGCACGCCTCATCAAGCACATGGAAAGAGAGGGGCCGGACTTGGCCGACTGCCAATTTGGGTTCCGCAGGAACCGGTCAACTGTCGATGCAATTCTACGGGTCAAATCAATGGCACACGAGGCTGTGACGCAGGGAAATGTCCTCTTGGCGGTGTCATTGGACATCGCTAATGCTTTCAACACCCTGCCCTGGAACACAATAAAGGAATCGTTGCGATACCATCAAGTACCCCTTCACTTGTTCCGCATCATTGAAGCTTATCTCAGTGAGAGGTTCGTCACCTGGCCTGGGCAGCAGGTATGGGGGGAGAGGGCAATGTCCTGTGGGGTCCCGCAGGGGTCGGTCTTGGGTCCACTCTTGTGGAATATAGGCTACAACTGGGTTCTAAGGGGGGAAAACTTGCGTGGAGTCAACGTCATCTGCTACGCCGATGATACGCTTGTGACGGCCAAGGGTCCCAATTACCGTGATGCAGCCATATTAGCTACAGCGGCAGTTGCCCATTGCGTGGGCAAGATGAGAAGTCTGGGCCTCGAGGTGGCTCTAGCGAAGTCCGAAGCCATATGTTTCTATGGTCCACGGAAAGCTCCCCCAGCTGGGGTGGCTATAGTGGTGGGAGGAGTCCCGATTGCCGTCATGCCATCACTGCTCTACCTTGGTGTCGTGCTTGACAGCAAGTGGAATTTCTGTGCGCATTTTGAGCGCCTGGCACCCAAGTTGTTGCGCGCTGCATCTGCCCTTGGGCGTATACTGCCAAACCTGGGAGGGCCCAAGGCTTCATGCCGCCGCCTCTACATGGGCGTGGTGCGATCGATGGCACTCTATGGTGCCCCAGTTTGGGCAAATGCTCTTAATAGACAGAATATCGCTCGGTTACGCCGACCGCAGAGAGCAATAGCTGTAAGGGTTATAAGAGGATACCGTACGATAAGCACGGAGGCCGCGTGCGTTCTAGCCTGCTCTCTGCCTTGGGATTTGGACGCGAAGGTCCTCGCGACCCTATACCTGTGGCGCGGGGAGGTGCGGGACCGGGGTGAGGTGCTGGCTCCGGAGGAATTGAAGAAGCGGCGTGTTGAGCTGCAGCAGGAGGCGGTTGATGAGTGGCAGCTGCGGCTGGTTCGGCCTAGGGCGGGCATCCGCACCATTGAAGCTATCCAACCTAGTCTTCACGAATGGATTGGAAGGGATTTTGGGGTCCTAACATTCAGGCTCACGCAGTTGCTGTCAGGGCATGGCTGCTTTGGCAAGTACCTGCACCAACAAGCCAAAAGGGAGCCGACCCCGGGATGTCATGAGTGCGGAGCACATGAAGACTCCGCCCAGCACACGTTGGCGGAGTGCCCGGTCTGGGCTGTAGAAAGAGAGGAAGTAATTGCCCGTACTGGGCAAGATTTGTCGCTGCCAGCCGTAGTGCAAGCTATGCTCTCCGGCGAAGAGGTGTGGCAGACAATGCTAGAATTCTCAGAATACGTCATGGCCGGGAAAGAGGCGGCGGAGCGCGAGCGGGAGATTCAGGCCGAGGCTGACCCTATGCGCCGACGTAGAATGAGACGCAGGCGTGCTGTGCACGACAGACGCTTGCCACCTTAGCATAGACCTCCGGGTGTCAGATACGGGGGCGTCTGACATCCATAGGAAAGAGGTCCTCGGGTAGGAGGCGTGAGAAGTGTTCGGATACGCACTTAATGGAGGTTTTACTTGTGATGGGTCCTGATGGACTGTTGCTGGCGGAGTTGTGGATGAGTGACGCCGCGTGCCCGTAACTCCGCCCTAAGGCACCGAGGCGACAGACAGGGGTTTTAGTGGGTAGACCGGATTCTCGTGGGAGTCCCACATAACCACCCGGGTGTCCCCGCGCCCGGGTGGTATGCGTAATGCATTTCCCCTGTATAAAAAAAAAAAAAAAAAAAAAAAAAAAAAAAGGTTAGGTTAGGTTAGGTTTTTTTTTTTTTTTTTTTTTTTTTTTTTTTTGCGTGGGTGAAGGAAATCCTCATTGGATACCACCAGGCCGGTCCTGGTGGCATGCCCGACTCGACTGAAGATGGCATTCCGCCCTAGGATGGAATGCCATCGACAGTCGCCTACGGACTAAAACCTTCACCCTGTGCGGTTTAGTTGTACCAGGAACGCGGTGCTATTGGTATACACGTTGTCCATGGGGTGTGATTTATGTGGGAATTTAAATGATTTAGTGTGGTGAATTTATGTTGTAGCATTATTGTTTTGTGTAGAATACCTAATGTCTGTATTAGTGTGTGAGTGGACAGGTAGTAGGAGAATGTGGAAGGGATTTTGGGTTTGTGGCGAAGTAACACGAGTGAGAATCAACAATAAAAATAATTACAATTTTCGCCGCCGCGCAAGAGCAACAATCGGTGAAGCCCCGGCGCAGCAGACAGTAATACTTATAGTGTAATTTTATAATCTAAAATTCTTAATCTAAAATACTTATACAAATGATTACACTTATAGTTTGTTTCAATCTTCTGTATTTTGTTTTTCTCTATTTTTAATTTGTTTTTATAATTATATATATATTTTTTTTTCTTTCTTTTTCATATATTTTTTCAAGAAATATTTACAAAAAGTACTTACAGCTAGTATTTACAAAGTCAATCTTAGTCAAATCCGGTATGTTATGGCATTTGTCACATTTATTCATTAAGTGTTATTAAAGTTCTTTAAGTTTCGTACTATGTGCTTTATAAAATCTTGAAAGGCTTCAGTTGTCGTTCGGTTGTCTAATACGTCAGTTAGTCTGCTGTGGTCAATGTTTAGAAGGAGGCATGTTAGTTCATAGTCTAGTCTTTTACGGTTAAATTTGGGGCAGCTTTGTATTAGATGTATGATTGTTTGTTTACTGAGATTGTCACACGGACAGTGATTGTTATCTGTAATTTTCCTTTCGTTTAGGTATTCTTTGTGGTATCCATGATTGGTGAATATTTGGGTAGTCTCGAAGGTAAGACTATTGTTTGTTAGGTATTTATTGATTGATTCGTAGTTCGGAAAAATCTTTTTTGTGTATTGGCAATTTGATGGTGTGTCGTACATTTCTACTGTCGCTTTATGTGCTTTTTGTTTTAGATGGTATTTAATGTATGAGATGGGTATTATGGAGAAGTCTGGAGTCTTTTTTAGATTTGCGGCCGCTTTGGCCGCCCGATCAGCCTGTTCATTGCCCTCGATGCCACAGTGTGCCTTCACCCAGTAAAAATGTGTGTCTATCTGTTGTTTATGTGTGTGTATGTGTTTATGGATTTGGTTGGCGATGGAGTTGTAGCTATATGGATTTGATAACTCTTGTAGTGCGGACTTACTGTCAGTTAAGATTATATGTGTGATGCGAGTGGTGGTGTCAAGTGGTAGTTTTAGAGTGTTGGTGTGGTGCTGGAGACACCGTAGCATCGCGAGCAATTCAGCCTGGTACACAGAGCAGGAATCATGTAATTTAAATTTTTTGATCGTGTGGGAGTGGTTTGGTCCGACAGTGACGAAAGCCGCCCCGACTTTATTGTCGTGGCGGCTTCCGTCAGTGTAGGACGTCCACGCACCATCCGGTCGGCCGTTAAGGGCCCGTTCCACTTCCATCTGGTCCTGTAATTCCTGATAAGTTATGCCCTCCCTATGAGCTGGATGTAACATATCGGAGGGTGGGACGGGTGAATCTATTTGTAGGTCCTCAGGTAAAAGGGTAGACACGCCTCTCAGTTTGGTATTTTCTAATTCCGCGACATAGTTAATTTTTGCGGGCAGAGGTGTGAGTCGAGCTAGAGTAATTGCGATTGGTGTGTTTATTGTTCTAAATGCGTGTGTTATTTTTATTGCTATAAGTCGCTGCAGCGAGAGTAGTTTTTTATTTATGTACTGGTATTGGAGAGCTTTATGCCATATGGACGCGGCGTATGTCATGATGGGTTCGATGACTTGTCTGTAGATTGTCCGTATGTTTTCAGGATGGACTCCCCACGTGGGACGTATGAACAATTGCATTTTCTGGTATAGGTTCCTGGCTTTACCTAATGTGTGTATGACGTGTTTTTTAAATTCCAGCTTGTTATCTATTATTACTCCCAAATATTTAATTTCTTTTACGAATGGTATTATTTGTCCGTATATGTTGATTTTCGTCTGCGAAGCCCTACCAGTAAATGCGATTGCCTGTGTTTTTTCTTTACCGAAGTCAAGCTTTACGCTTTCCCCCCATGCTGTGATTTTTTCGATAGCTAGGTTGGTGTTAGTCTCAAGTTCCTGGACGCTCCCCGCACGGCAGACCAGTAGGACGTCATCCGCATATGCTTGCGAGTGACATCCCGCCGGCAGCTCCATGTCGAGGAGATCATCCAGGACCAAATTCCATAGCACAGGGCCTACAACCGAGCCCTGGATGCAACCCCGGGTAAGTAATTTTTGGGCGTGATAGTCAGCAAAAGCGAGCTGTACCTCTCGGTGAGTTACGTAGTTTTGTAAGATCATGTATACGTTCCTTGGGCATTCGACGCGCCGGAGACGCTGGAAGATGGCAGGCCACCAGGCATTGTCGAAGGCGGCTCGAATGTCCAAGGAAACAGCTAATACCTGCTCTTTCTCTTCCTTTCCCAGATTTATTATTTCAAGTGCATGTTTGATGGCATGGGTGGTGGATGTTTGTAATCTAAAGCCGAATTGTCGGTTAACTATTTGTTGATGTTTGTGCATGTGGTATACTAGTCTGTTTATTATGAGTTTTTCAAGCAGTTTTCCAAAAACCTTGACTAGTCCTATGGGTCTGTAGGAGGAGAGCTTAGAGTAGTCCTCTTTATTGGGTTTTGGGATGATTTTGGTAGTAGTAGATTTCCAGTAGTCAGGGAAATAGCCGGTTTGCAGGCACCGATTCATTATAGCGGATATGGTTTCCGGGTACATCTTTGTAACTTGGAGGCATATGTCTGAGGTGAGGTGGTCAGAGCCGGGCGCCTTTTTATGATTGATAGTTTCCAAGGCTCCAATGACCTCACCGATGGTGAATGGCGGCTCATTAGGAGTGTCCGGTGGTACTAATACGTGGTTTCTTATGTTACTTTGCAGGCTGGTGTCTTCGGTGTCATCGGGATGGAAGCTATTGAGCAGCGCGTTCGCGGTCTCCTTGCTATCCCTCGTGTGCGTTCCATCAGGTAAGATCATGGTTGCCGGTGGTTGTGCCATGGGTCTGGTTCGTATGATCCTGTTTGTAACTGACCATACGTCCTCCTTTGTTTGTCGTTCACAAAAGTCTCTAAAGGTGTTGGTTGACGCAACGCTGCATGCATCTGAGTACTTTTTACGTAGTTCTTCTCTTTCCTTTAATATTTCAGCAAGCGGAAGTTTCCGGTGAGCAGCCTTGCTCAGCGTATGGTGGTTTCTGATGACTTCCTTTTTTATGTTGTTTAGGTCATCGCTCCACCATGGCGGTTTCTGCGGCGGCCTGATGGATCTTGGTAGCAGGTCATCGCACATTTTTTGTATGTCTCCGGTAAGTGAAGCTATTATGCCATCCAGTTCCTCCTCATTGCTTTCATTTACGTCCTCAATGCTAGGCATCTTACCCTCCAGCTCTTTTTTTTATGTCCTCTGTTAATTCTTCCCATTTGACTCCAGTAGTGTTGTATTTGAAGGTGCTTAATTTTATCTTTCTGTTCCATTTCGCTGTTTTGTTGAAAGCTGTGGTGATCTGATAGGTGATTGCATTGTGATCTGAAGATGGACATATGCCCTTGTCAACTTTCCAGTTTTTTATTTTAATCGGGTTGCGATGCTGATTATTAGTGACGAAGGTGACATCCACAATTGACGTTCTAGGTTGCCGATGTGTGACGGTCTCAAATGTGGCGGTGCGGCCGATATTGCATGTCTTGAGGTCATGTGCAGCTATAATATCCGCTATTGCACAGCCTCTGGGGTTGTTCTTTGGATTTCCCCATAGACTATGCCACCCGTTGAAATCACCTCCGATTATGTGCTTGGCGCCTCGGGTCTCTTGCAGAAACTCTTCTAATTTAACTAGAGTATTGTTTGGATCAGTCCTGGGTTCAATATATATAGAGACTAGGTATATCTGTGTGCCTGTATTTTCGCTAATTTGCACTATTGACATGTGTGAGTCGGAATATTTTGTATAACCCAGGGTGCTGATACTGGAGTCCTTTACTAATAGTGCAGCTTTAATAGGTGTGGCGTCAGTAGGGAATTGATACACGATGTATCCTGGAGGAGACTTGACGATCTTTTTATTGGCGGTGTAAGGTTCTGTGAGGAACACAAAGTCGCACACGGTATCTTTGTCATGTAAGTATACTACTACTTCCTGATGGGCGTTTCGCCCATGTCCTTCGTTTATTTGTAAGCAGTTGTAGGTTCCTGTTTTGAGTGTATTGCCGTTTCTTGTAACGTTTCTATGGTCCATAATTGATTTTTCCTCTTATTTTTGTAGACATCAAGCATATGTAAGGGCAAGAAGCCGAAGTGGCACTATGCTTAGTGTTGGTCTGTAGATTGTTTTTTGCGGCATGAGAGGCGCAATTATAGCACCTGATTCGGTTGTAGTCATCTTTTACTGGGCAACGCTTGTATTCGTGCCCAGTAACTGCGCAGTGAGAGCAAGTGGCAGTGTCATTTTGAGTGCATCGTTTGCGGGTGTGTCCAATCTGTAGACACTGGTAACATTGTAGTAGTGGTATGTATTCACCTGCATACACCCTCTGGTGGTCTACGTTTAATTTAGCAACTTTGATGACTGTCTTGAAGATCTCGGGTGTTGTCTTGAAGACTGCGTTATACAGCTTTGGGTTTCTGTTTGCTCTCAGAAAGTGTAAAGTGAAGTCTCGCTCATCTTTGATGACTGCGGCGAGTTCAGTATTCTGTCCGATGATGACGTTCGCTAGCTGATCTGCTTTAACGTTCTCCGATACGCCCTTTAGGATAATCATAGGCGACAGGGATTTGGACTTTTCAGCGATGACCTCGCAATTTAAGTCGTTCGTCATAGAGATTGCCCTGTCGCGCTGCTCCGGTGTATCAAATTCGACACGTACCTTGTTATTTGACACGTGTTTTGTGTTAGCAGGGGCGAAAGTAGAGTTCCTGAACGAGATGCTCTTCTTCCACATCTCCAGGGTCTCAACGGGGCTGTTGACTGCGGCTTTAGCGGTAAGTACAAGAGCCGGTTTATTTACAGGAATGTCCGGTGGTGATGTGGTAGTGCGAGTGATAACTTTGGGACGAAAATCTGTGCTTGCTGCCACAGTGGCGTATGATTGTCCGTTTCCACCTTGTCGCGCAGTACCACTCACTGTGCAATTTCTCCAGTCATCCTTGATCTTTTGGAATTCAATTTTAATAGTATTTTGTATGAGTGTGGTGATGGTCTCTTCTTGAACGCCGCTTATAGTTTTATCTCGTCTCGCTTGGCTGGTGGGAGTAGGCGGTGGTATTTCGTTGTTTTGGAGTGCATCCGACGAGGGTGCCCTCAGCGTGTTATTCATTCGGACCTGACAGGTGAGTGATTTGATGGAGTTTGCTATACTGAGTACCTTTTCTTTTGCTTCTCTGGTGACGCTCCGTTGGCTGCATTTTTTACCTGGTAATAGGGTGGAGGTTATTTCGTCACACCATTGAGTTACCTTCTCAAAGTATTTCATCATGTCGGTAAGCTCGTGTGGATCTTCAAGCGAGGAGTGTGTACCTGACTCTATACCACTATAGTGGAGTGTCATTTCTTGTGACAAATCCTTGTTTGGCTCGTGTTCCGTTTCCGAAGTGTCTCGTGCGGTGTGTGTCACAGTGGATGTCCTGTTGGCACCCGCATCTAATTCTAGATCCGTCTCGGGAGTGAGCTCATCATTTCGTTGTGCCGCTGCGACGTTGGTTGCCGAGCTGTATGAGCTTGTTCTTGATCGAGTAGGAGAATCAATGGCCTCTGGAGGCGATTTAGCCTGTGTATTTTCTTTGTACAATTCCGAGCAGCCGGGTTGAGGTGATTGACAATTCTGTGATGATCCGTCTTCTGCGCCTTCTATGGCCCGGGTGCGTGATCGCGTATGCGCGGGGGAGTGGGTTGACAAGTGTATGTCAGACATTTTGGCAGAATTTAGCGTATTGAATGATATTTATTGAATAGTATTAATAGATTTGCAAATTAAATATGAAGTTAGTACAAGTAGTCTCCCAAAGATTCAAAATTTAAATGTTGAAGTTACTACTTTCATGAAAATAAGTTTAGGTTAGAAAATCTTGAATATCAAGAGAAATATTGCACCAATTAGATTTTTGTTTACTGTCATATGTTTTTAATAAGTTTGGAATCAAATCCTATCGTCCAAATAAGCCACACTTATACAGAATTAAAAATAAGTCTGTTGAAATCATAAAATTTTAAAACTCTAATTACAGATAATCTATATGGACAACAAGCATCAAAAGTATTCTTAAACTATTTTTTAATGGAGTACAAGTAATCAAGATCAAAAAATGTGGAAAAAAGTGCAAGACAAAAAAGTGAATTTTCAAATGATATTTACGTAAGACCACGCTGTTTTAAGGAGTGGCGCGACTAGATATTACTTTACACAGGAACTAATCTATAGAAAATTCTGAAATTTTGTATGATTATTGTCCAATAACAGATACATTAAAGCAGTATGAAATAAGTGTGCGTCGTCTTTCAAAGTTTTGAGAAATTAAATGTCAAAGTAACAATTTTCTTGAAGTAAGTTTTTTAGGTTACAAAATCTTGAATATCTCAAGAACTATTACACTAATCAGAGTTCTGTTTGCTGTTATATATTAAAAATAAGTTTTAAAATCGAATCCTATTATCAAAATTAGCCACACTTATACGGGATTCAAAATTAGTCAGTTGAAATCGTAAAATCTTAAAACTCTAATTACAGATAATTTAAATGAACAAAAAGCATCAAAATTATTCTTAAACCTATTTTTTAAACGGGGTCAAGTAATCAAGATCAAAAAATGTGGCAAAAAGTGTAAGACAAAAAAGTGAATTTTCAAATGATATTTACGTAAGACCACGCTGTTTTAAGGAGTGGCGCGACTAGATATTACTTAACACTGAAACTACTTTATAGAAAATTATGAAATTTTGTATGATTATTGTCCAATAACAGATACTTTGAAGCAATATGATTTAAATATGCGTCGTCTCTCAAAGTTTTGAGAAATTAAATGTCAAAGTTACAAGTTTCATGAAAATAAGTTATTAGGTTACAAAATCTCGAATATCTCAAGAACTCTTACACCAATCAGAGTTTTGTTTTCTGTTATATGTTGCTAATAAGTTTAACAATCAAATCCTATTATCAAATTTAGCCACACTTATACGGGATTCAAAATTAGTCAGTTGAAATCATAAAATCTTAACACTCTAATTACAGATAATCTAACTGGACAACAAGCATCAAAACTATTCTTAAACCTATTTTTTAATGACGTAGAAGTAATCAAGATCAAAAAATGTGGAAAAAAGTGCAAGACAAAAAAGTGAATTTTCAAATGATATTTACGTCAAACCACGCTGTTTTAAGGAGTGGCGCTACTATATATTACTTTACACTAAAACTAGTAGATAGAAAATTCTGAAATTTTGTATGATTATTGTCCAATAACAGATACATTAAAATTATATAAAAAAAGTATGCGTCTTCACTCAAATTCTCGAAGAATTAAATGTCAAAGTTGAAAGTTTCTTGAAAATAAGTGTTTAGGTTAGTAAATCTTGAATATCTCGAGAACTATTACACCAATCTGAGTTCTGTTTTCTGCTATACAGTCCTAGTAAATTCAGAAATCTAATTCTAATATCAAAATTAGCCTCACTTATCGGGAACTAGTTTTTTCCAAAACACGTGGTTTTAGTTTTTCTTCGAAATCTTCGGGGTTTTCATCAGGAAAATTATGAAACTTGCACAGATTATAGAGTTTATATAGTCGCTTTGGTTAATATATAGAAAATAGTATGTAAAAGATCTACTTTGCGAGTAATAGGCGATTAAGTCACTTTCCTTCCGACACTTAGAGATTTGAGGGTTGATTGTACTTACGCCTACTTAGTCCGATCCAATCCAAAGTCATATCCGTATGACAGATTCACTAAGGATCACTCACATATAAAAACTGTGTCACTATCACTAATATTTCACTTTTCACAGGAGTTATGATCTATAGCAACGGAAAGTTTGTCACTATTTTGCTCACTGTGCTTCACTAAGTGGTCCGATTTCACAAATTTTTGCACAATCGTAAAGTCCGAGTCAGCGCGCGCGTTTTGATGTATAACACATAAGGGTTTGAGAGAAAAAACCGAGAGTTTTGAATTTTAGAGCGCGGAGCGACGCGGAAACGATGCGTATGCTCTGGCGCTTGGCGCGCGACTGGTTAGGTTAGGTTAGGTTAGGTTAGGTTAGGTTAGGTTAGGTTAGGTTAGGTTAGGTTAGGTTAGGTTAGGTTAGGTTAGGTTAGGTTAGGTTAGGTTAGGTTAGGTTAGGTTAGGTTAGGTTAGGTTAGGTTAGGTTAGGTTAGGTTAGGTTAGGTTAGGTTAGGTTAGGTTAGGTTAGGTTAGGTTAGGTTAGGTTAGGTTAGGTTAGGTTAGGTTAGGTTAGGTTAGGTTAGGTTAGGTTAGGTTAGGTTTTATGGCCACCGTAGAGGTCCTCCGGTAGGAGCCCAAATCATAGTGGGCGGGGTCCCGATTGCTGTCAGGTCGACCCTGCGCTACCTGGGCGTTATGCTTGACAGCAAATGGAACTTTCGGGCCCATTTCGAACACTTGGCTCCAAAACTGCTCAGCACAGCCGCGGCCCTGGGGCGTATACTCCCGAACTTGGGAGGGCCCAAGGCTTCATGCCGCCGTTTGTACACGGGAGTCGTGCGCTCCATGGCGTTATATGGCGCACCCGTCTGGGCTGACGCCATTGGAAGGCAAAACGCTACTCAGCTGAGAAAAGCCCAAAGAGCAATGGCGCTACGGGTAATCCGGGGATACCGTACCATATCTACGGATGCTGCGTGTGCTCTAGCGGGATCCTTGCCCTGGGACCTCGATGCAAGAGCCCTCGCAGCTGTTTACCGCTGGCGCGAGGAGATGCATGAGAGGGATGAGGCACCAGCACCAAGAGAAATAGATGGACGGCGCGAAGCAATTCGGCTGGAAATGGTGGACATTTGGGAGGAGAGACTGGCGCATCCGATTGCTGGTCACCTAACTATAGAGGCAATACGTCCGGTCCTAAAACAATGGCTTGACCGGGACCATGGCCCTATAACATTCCGAGTGACGCAGGTCCTTACAGGACACGGGTGTTTTGGACGATATCTGTGCAACAGATTGGGCCGAGAACCGACGCCGATATGCCACGGGTGCGGTGCTGCTGAAGACACGGCACAACATACGCTGGCTGTATGCTCAGCTTGGACAGAACAGCGGGCCACACTCGTGGCTGTAGTGGGGCGCGACCTCTCCCTGCCTGCCGTAGTGAAAACTATGGCAGACAGCGAGGGATCATGGAAAGCGGTGGTCTCTTTCTGCGAAGGCGTAATAACAAGGAAAGAGACCGCGGAAAGAGAAAGGGAAGAAGATCCCGCCTCCCAACCGATGCGCCGCAAACGCGTAGGACGGAGGCGTTTGGCGTACGACCGCCGACTTCCTCCTTAAGGGTACCCGTGGGCGGCAGGCTCGGGGACGCCTGTCGCCTACACGAGGGTCCCTGGGATGGCCAGTACGCCGACTTAACGGCGCACCTTTTTAAAGTGACAGAGGAATACTCCCTCCGAAGTCGAGTCCAAAGATCGGACAGCCGCTGGCGGGGTTTCGGAAGCATGCTCTCGGTCGTTTCCCGTGCCCCGCCTTATAGCCTTGAGGCGGCCAACAGAGGGGTTTTAGTGGGTAAACCTGGGGTCTCATTAGCCCACAACAGGGAGTCCCACATAACCATCCCGGCCCGTCCCCGCGCCGGGTGGTATGCGTAACGCATTTCCCCTCTTAAAAAAAAAAAAAAAAAAGGTTAGGTTAGGTTAGGTTAGGTTAGGTTAGGTTAGGTTAGGTTAGGTTAGGTTAGGTTAGGTTAGGTTAGGTTAGGTTAGGTTAGGTTAGGTTAGGTTAGGTTAGGTTAGGTTAGGTTAGGTTAGGTTAGGTTAGGTTAGGTTAGGTTAGGTTAGGTTAGGTTAGGTTAGGTTAGGTTAGGTCTACTCGACAGTATCCCATGCGGCGGCGTGTCTCCTTGCTTGCACTCCTCCGTGGGAGCTCGATGCCCAGGTCCTAGCGGAGAGATACGTGTTGAGGGCGGAGGCCAGGGCTCGAGGAGAGCACTTGGACCCAGAAGCAGCAGAGCGGGCAGACCGAGAGGCTAAGGTCAGGCTCCGAGAGCTATGGGAGGACGGCCTGGAGGACGCCCCTTATGGAACACGCACCATAGGGGCAGTCCTCCCTCATATAGAGGAATGGTTGAAGAGGAAACATGGGGCCCTATCATATAGGGCAACGCAGGTGATGACCGGACACGGCTGCTTCGGTCATTACCTGCACAACATAGAGAGGGAATTAGGGCCCCAGTGTCACGAATGCGGTGACCCTGATGACTCGGCCCAACACACTTTAGAGGTCTGCAGTCGTTGGGAGGAGGAGCGCCGTACTCTAACGGCAGCAATAAGAACGACGGATCTCTCGCTGCACAGCGTCGTTGCGGCCATGCTGGGCAGCGAGAAAAAATGGAAGGCGGTTGTCTCCTTCTGCGAAGAGGTCATCTCGCAGAAGGAGGCAGCGGAGCGGGAGCGCGAAGACGCGGCCGACGCGCCCCCGCTTCGGCAGAGACGAAGAGGGAGAAGACGTGCGCAGTACGCTGCGGTAAACCGCGTCCTCCCTCGGTAGGGCCAGTGGGTTGGGGCCCACATTGCACGGCCCTACACGTCTGGGGGAGAATCAGAAGCGTCCCTGATTCACCCCTCTTTTGGTGCGGGTTCCCTGGCCTAATGCCGGGAAGAGACGGGGGGCATTGTGGAAGAATGAATGCGCGAGCCCATGATGCCCCCATACAACGTCTGAGAGGGTGAGACGCCGGAGTGGGGTTTAGTGGGTATTCTCTTTCCCTCCCTCTCGCTAGGAGAGGGAGCCGAAAGAGTGAGTCCCACATACCCTCCCCATTATGGCCTTCCCCAAGGCCTGGGAGGGATGCGTAAAAGCATTCCCCACTCCGTCAAAAAAAAAAAAAAAAAAAAAAAAAAAAGGTTAGGTTAGGTTAGGTTAGGTTAGGTTAGGTTAGGTTAGGTTAGGTTAGGTTAGGTTAGGTTAGGTTAGGTTAGGTTAGGTTAGGTTAGGTTAGGTTAGGTTGGGGCGCTAGGTCGGGTAACCTCCACGAGGGTCTGGGCCATTCCAATCTCTGTTAATCCTTGCGGATTCGCAGTCAAGGGAATGGTTCATGGCTGGTGCGCCCTGGGGGCAACGGTAAGTGATCTCCTGCGTGGGATTGCTTACCGGTGTTGCCAATAACCCGACACCCGGGGTTAACCCGGGGGGGGGGGGGGGGTTCTTGGAGTGTCTCCGTGATCTCCTAGGCTATACCGGACAGGGCTACCCATACCGGGCAGGCGAAGAGTGAGGGACACTATCAAGAGCAGGACGGGTCTGCCCGCTTTCAGTAGAAACCGGGTGGACAGGCTCCGGCCACCGTCACAAACTCGTTATCCCAAATGATAAGGTGTTGTTGTCAAGTCTAGCAGCCTTTGATGGGACCGAGGGCCTTGCCTTGGTCGGCCGGGTCAAGAGGAGATAACCTCAATAAAAAACCACAATCCCTCGCATGGCGGTTCACCGTGCGGGGGTGCTCTTTTTAGAGCGGCTGGGGTGTGCATCAGTCACTAGTGGCCAATCCTGTGATACCGCCCGACCTCACAGTGTATATAGGGCCACAGTTTGGGTACGGGGATCTCTGCCCCTGTGGAGTTTTATGTTCTCCCCTTCTCGTGGGAATCTAATGGCATTTAATACAAAAAACAAATCAAACCTTGAAGTTAGTATGGTGGGCGCTACAGGCGCGGAAAAAGATAGGGACGGTGGCGTCTCCCGAGTGTGGATTCGACGCCTGGTTGGGACGGTTGGCGCAAGCGGCCCGGAACTCAGTTCTGAAGAGTGCTTAGAGCGGGGCACTTTAAGGCTAAGGGGTGGTGGTTCGCCAACGCGAGATTCTAAGGGACGGTTCACTCGTGGATCAGCCACTAAGAATGCTCAAGAGGAAGCAACGAGGTCGACGGCGCCTCCATCGGATGCTGAGATATCGGAGACCTCATCAAGTGCAGGGACCCGGAGTCGACCTAATAGCAGGCAAAACAGGAGGAAAAAAGATAAAAAGAAGGATAAGGGAGAGGGTACCAGAACAGGTGAAGAAAAGAATGACGGAAAGAGGGGGAAATCTTGTTTAAGCAAGGAAAATAACGGGGAAAATTCTGGTGACGAGTCAGAAAAGGAAGGAGATAGGGGATACATGGGGGGAAGAGGGGTTGATTCACGCTCACCCTCTCCGACAATTTCCCCAGATAACAGACCCAGATTCCGATTCTGGACGGCAGAGGACGACGAGAAGCGCTTATCAGGGGCCTCCTCAAACGACGAAGACAGCCCAGAGGAGGATGTCGCGCTTATGGATATACAGGAGGCTAACCTGAAAAGGCCGAAACGCAACAGTGACGAAGACGCTCCTGAACGAAAAAAGAGCACTGCTAAAAGAGGTCAGGCAAAGGGGGCCTATGTTGGCCTCCATGAGGCAAAAGCCCGCCTACAGGAGATGGAGTATGAAGAGTTGGAGAGGGAGCCCGGAAAGGACTCCAACTACACTCCACACAAGACACGTGGGGGTGCCTCGCAGTTGGTACCGCCGGATGCAACAGCCCAGAGACCCAGCGCTGACGAAGAGCAGAGTAACAGCGCTAGGGGAGACCCTGTGGCACTGGTGCGACGCTGCGCAAAAACGGTAATGGAGGAGGCGGCGAAAAGCAGCAACCTAAAAGGAAGCGTATGGGGCAGCATTAACAGAGCTTGTAGGGAATTGATGGACGTAGCGGACTCCTTAGAAGAGACGGAGATTGTCCGCTCCTTAAGAGCGGACAACAAGAGAATGAGAGAGCAGCTAGCACAACTCCAGATCGAGACCAAAGCGCTGCGAAGAGCGTTCTCGGAGCGACAATCACTGGCTCCGAGTCTTCCCGCGGAGCCCACTGGGGAGATTAATATGACAAAGTTGATGCAGGAGATGACCGCATTAATGGATGCAAGCCTGGGGAAACTCAAAAGGGAGATGCTCGTTACCTTAGGGGAAAAACTCAACGCTCGCATAGAAGGCATTGAACATCGCCTTTTGCCTGAAACCATCCTGCGGCCTCCACTGGCCTCCGATAAGAGGATGCACCAGGACCTGGAAGGGACGGAACACCAACCCGATGAGCCTAGCGCCCCCAGAAAGAATAAGAAAAACAAGGGGGCATTTCAGCCGGTCTCCCAAACGGCGTCTAAACAAACACCAGGGGTGGCCCCCCGAGTGGCGGAAAAGCCGCAGCTGCCGCCGACACCGGCTGGACAGGGCAAAACCAGACCTATACCTGCGCCTAGGGTCAAAAAATCCCAACCGGCGGTCCCTACTAATAGGGCACAAAGAGAACCGGCTCGTCCGAATGTTCCGCCGCCTGCGCCCCCACCGGAAAAGTGGACCACGGTGGTCAAGAAGAGCAAGGGCAAGGGCAAGGGCCCAGCTCCGAAACAAACGACGGCTCCAAAACTAGTAGTCCCAGCTATGGCGGCGGTCGTGGTAGTTCTTAAGCCTGATGCTCAAACAGACTACAGATCGGTCATGGAAAGGGCTACCACGCTAAAACTGGCGGAACTTGGGGTGGATTACCTCAAAGTGCGCAAGTCGGCCACAGGGGCGCGAATTATTGAGGTTCCTGGAGCGCAGAGCAGTCAGGCTGCCGACAACCTGGTGGATCGGCTCCGCGATCTAGTGGGCAACGTGGCTGAAGTATACCGGCCAGTCAAAAAGGCCGAAATAAGGATCTCCGGCTTTGACGAGTCCGTCACCCCGGAGATCCTAAAAAAAGAGGTTGCCGCCAGCGGCAAATGCCAGGAGGAACAGGTGACGGTTGGAACAATAAGAACGGCACGTAGTGGATCCGGCTCAGTCATTGTACGCTGCCCACTAACAGTGGCTAAAGCGGTCGTTACGGCGGGACGCATTATGCTCGGGTGGTCAGCGGCACGTGTGGAGGCTATGGAACAGCTACCCTTACGCTGTTACCGCTGCATGGGGACGGGACATACGAGGCCCTTGTGCCCGTCTCTGGTGGATAGAGGCAGCTGCTGCTATAGGTGCAGCAAACCAGGCCACAGGAGCAAAGACTGCACCGCGACGGTCCCCTGGTGTGCCGTATGCCACCATGCTGGACTAAAGGCGGGACATGTGATGGGCGGACAAGCTTGCACCCCCCCACCAGTTAGAGGGAAGGAGGCCTGCACTGCCGGTCCCACGGCTGACGCCGCGGCCGCCCTACCGAATGAACCTGAAAATCGGACGGAACGACAGCTTATGGAACATTAATGCCTCTAATACAAGATGCTGAGGTACTCCAATGTAACGTAAACCACTCCGCTCGTGCACAAGATCTCATGATCCAGCACATGGCGGAGTGGGGGGTTGCTGCGACCGTGGTGGCAGAGCCGTATTATGTACCTTCGCAGTCAAATTGGGTAGGCGATAGGGACGGCTCGGTAGCCATTGTGGCGCCGGCTATGGGTGGTCTGCCCCTCTCCAGACTGGCTTGCGGCTCTGGTTATGTAGTGGCCAAATTGGGGGATATTGTACTAATTGGTGTTTACTTCTCCCCTAATAGGCCACTGCGGGAGTTTGAGGCCTACCTGGAGAGGCTCGGACGGGCGGTAGCTGGAGCGACTCCCTCCCCCATAATGGTCCTGGGAGATCTAAACGCCAAATGCGCTGCCTGGGGCTCCCCTAGGACCGATCCCAGAGGAGCGGTACTCCTGGACTGGTTAACTGGACTCGGACTTGAGGTGGTCAACCGGGGCGCAACCGACACTTGCGTGCGCCGCCAGGGGGGATCAATTGTCGATGTCACACTGGCCTCCCCAGTGGCGGCAGCACGCATAGCAGACTGGCGAGTCCTAGCAGACACGGAGACCCTCTCTGACCATTTATATATCAGAATGAGGGTCTCCAGAGCCCGGCAATGCCAACAGCCCAGACCGGCGAGAAGAGCGGGGAACCTGCCGAAATGGAGCCTGGCCTCCCTGGACCGTGAAGCGGCCAGAGAAGCAGCTATGGTAGAAGTTAGATGGGGGCGGCAACTACCCGACGATGCCAACGTGGACATTATGGCCCTCGACTTCCGGGCCTCCCTCACGAGGACTTGCGACGCCTCAATGAGAAGAGCGGGGCCACCTCGAAGGAAAAGGGCCACATATTGGTGGTGTCCAGAGGTTGCCGCTCTACGGCTTACCAGCAATGCGGCACGTCGGCAATACACGCGCTGCCGAAGAAGACGGCACACACAGGAGGAGCTAGACGCGTACTACGTAGCGCTAAGTGAGGCCAAGGGGGCCCTGAGCCTCGCCATTGCCAAGGCGAAAGATGCGGCGCACACGGCCTTCTTGGCCTCTCTAGACGAGAACCCATGGGGGCGCCCCTACAAACTTGTAAGGAAAAAGCTCCGCCGGGCCGCTCCTATGGATGCAATGCAAATGGGGCCCCTCCAAAACATATTAGAGGGGCTGTTTCCTCCAGCCCCAGAATTCAACCCGCCTGCAATGGTGGTCCCCCGAGAGGAGGAACTGATGGAACCGGAGGTGGTACCCCTAGTGACGGAAGGTGAAATGGCCTATGTGGCCCATAGATTAAGAGCCTGCAGAAAAGCTCCTGGTCCGGACGGGGTACACGGAAAAATAATCCCTATAGTGATGGAGTACCTTGGAGACTGCCTCAAATCCATCTTTGACCAGTGCTTAAAGGATGGGCTTTTTCCAAGGTGCTGGAAGGAGGGTAGAGTGTGCCTCCTTCGGAAGGAGACTAGACCGGCGGATTCCCCTTCCGGATGGAGGCCCATTGTGCTGTTGGATGAGTCCGGGAAGATGCTCGAACGCATAGTAGCTTCCCGGATCACCCGGCACCTAAATGAGACGGGGCCAAATCTCTCGGACCGCCAGTATGGGTTCCGGAATGGCAGGTCTACAATGGACGCCTTGGGGGCACTTCGGGCCTTTTGTGAGGATGCCCAAAGAAGAGGGGAGGGAGCCATTGCGGTGTCTTTGGACATAGCTAATGCATTCGGTACCCTCCCGTACTCGGTGATTCGGGAGGCACTCAAGTATCACGAGGTGCCCCTATACCTAAGGCGAGTCGTTGACCACTACCTATCAGACAGGGTGGTGGTCTGCGATACACCTAACGGACGGCTAGAGAGACGAATGGCCTGCGGCGTTCCTCAGGGGTCGGTGCTTGGACCCCTGTTATGGAACGTTGGCTTCGATTGGGCCATCCGTGCAGTGCTGCTCCCCCGAATGGCCCTCATGTGTTATGCTGATGACACAATGGTGGCCGTTCGGGGCGGGGAACTGACAGAGGCATTGCGGAGGGCGGAAGTGGCGGCGGAGCTCATAGTCCTAAGAATCCGCCTCCTAGGACTGAAGGTCTCCCTCCCGAAGACCGATGTGATAGTCTTCGGGAGAAGAGGATGGAGGGTGCCCGCGGGTACCTCTCTTAGAATAGGTGGTGAGGACGTTCAGGTGAGGCCCCATATCAAATATCTCGGCCTCACACTGGACAGGAGGTGGAATTTCGAGGAGCATTTCCGCCAAATTGCTCCCCGCATAGTGACGGCGGCTTCGGAGCTGGGACGGCTGCTGCCCAACGTGGGAGGGCCCTCCCACGCATGCCGACGTCTTTATGCTGGAGTGGCCCGGTCGATGGCCCTCTATGGGGCCCCGATCTGGGCCGACAAACTGACTCCAGCCAATAAAGCCTTACTGCGGAGGCCCCAACGAATTGTAGCCATACGCGTTTGCAGGGCGTACGTGACGGTAGGATGGGCGGCAGCGTGTGTGTTGGCGGGCACCCCACCCTGGGAACTGGTCGCTGGGGTGCTCGCCGATGCGCATATGCGGAGAATCAGGAGCAGGGAGGCAGGAAATTTCCCTGCTCCTGAAGAAGTGCGAAATGCGCGCAAAATCGCGCTGAGAGGGCTGCGCGAAAAATGGAAGGAGGACCTGGAGAACTCTCCCTACGGAACCCGTACCATAGGGGCAGTTCTCCCGTCGTTGGACAGATGGCTGGATCGGACACATGGCAGTGTGGGGTACAGACTGGCGCAGGTGCTGACCGGGCATGGATGCTTCGGGCACTACCTGCACAGGATTGGTCGCGAGCCTACCCCAGCCTGCCATGAATGTGGTGAGACGGATGACACGGCCCAGCACACCCTCGAGGTGTGCAATCACTGGGTCGTGGAGCGTAGTGCGCTGGCGACAGCCATTAGGACGGATGATCTCTCGCTGCACAGCGTCGTGGCGGCCATGCTGAACGGCGAGAGATCCTGGGAGGCAGTGGTCTCCTTCTGCGACACCGTTGTCTCGCAGAAGGAGACCAAGGAGAGAGAGCGGGAGGAAGACCCGAATGCGCTCCCAATCCGACGCAGAAGACTGGGAAGGAGACGCAGGCGGTATGCCATTTTGAACAGTGGCATACCCCAGTAGGGCAGCGGGTAGGGGACCCGCATAACACAACCCTACACGGGACGGGGGAGAGATAGTTATGCGTTTGCTAACTCTCCCCGAATCTGGTGGTATTCCCGGTTAACTGGGCCAGGACTGCCGGGGGGATGCCGTGGTGACATGCTCGCGACCCCATTGCATCCCCCTATAACGGCATAGACGGAAACGCCGCAGGGGTTTTAGTGGGTATTCTCCTCCCCTCCCTCTGACTAGCAGAGGGAGTTACGGGAGGAGCGAGTCCCACATATCACCCCCCCAATGGGCGTCCCCAGCCCGGGGGTGAATGCATAAACGCATTTCCCCTGCGACAAAAAAAAAAAAAAAAAAAAAAAAAGGTTAGGTTAGGTTAGGTTAGGTTAGGTTAGGTTAGGTTAGGTTAGGTTAGGTTAGGTTAGGTTAGGTTAGGTTAGGTTAGGTTAGGTTAGGTTAGGTTAGGTTAGGTTAGGTTAGGTTAGGTTAGGTTAGGTTAGGTTAGGTTAGGTTAGGTTAGGTTAGGTTAGGTTAGGTTAGGTTAGGTTAGGTTAGGTTAGGTTAGGTTAGGTTAGGTTAGGTTAGGTTAGGTTAGGTTAGGTTAGGTTAGGTTAGGTTAGGTTAGGTTAGGTTAGGTTAGGTTAGGTTAGGTTAGGTTAGGTTAGGTTAGGTTAGGTTAGGTTAGGTTAGGTTAGGTTAGGTTAGGTTAGGTTAGGTTAGGTTAGGTTAGGTTAGGTTAGGTTAGGTTAGGTTAGGTTAGGTTAGGTTAGGTTAGGTTAGGTTAGGTTAGGTTAGGTTAGGTTAGGTTAGGTTAGGTTAGGTTAGGTTAGGTTAGGTTAGGTTAGGTTAGGTTAGGTTAGGTTAGGTTAGGTTAGGTTAGGTTAGGTTAGGTTAGGTTAGGTTAGGTTAGGTTAGGTTAGGTTAGGTTAGGTTAGGTTAGGTTAGGTTAGGTTAGGTTAGGTTAGGTTAGGTTAGGTTGGGGCGCTAGGTCGGGTAACCTCCACGAGGGTCTGGGCCATTCCAATCTCTGTTAATCCTTGCGGATTCGCAGTCAAGGGAATGGTTCATGGCTGGTGCGCCCTGGGGGCAACGGTAAGTGATCTCCTGCGTGGGATTGCTTACCGGTGTTGCCAATAACCCGACACCCGGGGTTAACCCGGGGGGGGGGGGGGGGGGGGTTCTTGGAGTGTCTCCGTGATCTCCTAGGCTATACCGGACAGGGCTACCCATACCGGGCAGGCGAAGAGTGAGGGACACTATCAAGAGCAGGACGGGTCTGCCCGCTTTCAGTGTAGAAACCGGGTGGACAGGCTCCGGCCACCGTCACAAACTCGTTATCCCAAATGATAAGGTGTTGTTGTCAAGTCTAGCAGCCTTTGATGGGACCGAGGGCCTTGCCTTGGTCGGCCGGGTCAAGAGGAGATAACCTCAATAAAAAACCACAATCCCTCGCATGGCGGTTCACCGTGCGGGGGTGCTCTTTTTAGAGCGGCTGGGGTGTGCATCAGTCACTAGTGGCCAATCCTGTGATACCGCCCGACCTCACAGTGTATATAGGGCCACAGTTTGGGTACGGGGATCTCTGCCCCTGTGGAGTTTTATGTTCTCCCCTTCTCGTGGGAATCTAATGGCATTTAATACAAAAAACAAATCAAACCTTGAAGTTAGTATGGTGGGCGCTACAGGCGCGGAAAAAGAGAGGGACGGTGGCGTCTCCCGAGTGTGGATTCGACGCCTGGTTGGGACGGTTGGCGCAAGCGGCCCGGAACTCAGTTCTGAAGAGTGCTTAGAGCGGGGCACTTTAAGGCTAAGGGGTGGTGGTTCGCCAACGCGAGATTCTAAGGGACGGTTCACTCGTGGATCAGCCACTAAGAATGCTCAAGAGGAAGCAACGAGGTCGACGGCGCCTCCATCGGATGCTGAGATATCGGAGACCTCATCAAGTGCAGGGACCCGGAGTCGACCTAATAGCAGGCAAAACAGGAGGAAAAAAGATAAAAAGAAGGATAAGGGAGAGGGTACCAGAACAGGTGAAGAAAAGAATGACGGAAAGAGGGGGAAATCTTGTTTAAGCAAGGAAAATAACGGGGAAAACTCTGGTGACGAGTCAGAAAAGGAAGGAGATAGGGGATACATGGGGGGAAGAGGGGTTGATTCACGCTCACCCTCTCCGACAATTTCCCCAGATAACAGACCCAGATTCCGATTCTGGACGGCAGAGGACGACGAGAAGCGCTTATCAGGGGCCTCCTCAAACGACGAAGACAGCCCAGAGGAGGATGTCGCGCTTATGGATATACAGGAGGCTAACCTGAAAAGGCCGAAACGCAACAGTGACGAAGACGCTCCTGAACGAAAAAAGAGCACTGCTAAAAGAGGTCAGGCAAAGGGGGCCTATGTTGGCCTCCATGAGGCAAAAGCCCGCCTACAGGAGATGGAGTATGAAGAGTTGGAGAGGGAGCCCGGAAAGGACTCCAACTACACTCCACACAAGACACGTGGGGGTGCCTCGCAGTTGGTACCGCCGGATGCAACAGCCCAGAGACCCAGCGCTGACGAAGAGCAGAGTAACAGCGCTAGGGGAGACCCTGTGGCACTGGTGCGACGCTGCGCAAAAACGGTAATGGAGGAGGCGGCGAAAAGCAGCAACCTAAAAGGAAGCGTATGGGGCAGCATTAACAGAGCTTGTAGGGAATTGATGGACGTAGCGGACTCCTTAGAAGAGACGGAGATTGTCCGCTCCTTAAGAGCGGACAACAAGAGAATGAGAGAGCAGCTAGCACAACTCCAGATCGAGACCAAAGCGCTGCGAAGAGCGTTCTCGGAGCGACAATCACTGGCTCCGAGTCTTCCCGCGGAGCCCACTGGGGAGATTAATATGACAAAGTTGATGCAGGAGATGACCGCTTTAATGGATGCAAGCCTGGGGAAACTCAAAAGGGAGATGCTCGTTACCTTAGGGGAAAAACTCAACGCTCGCATAGAAGGCATTGAACATCGCCTTTTGCCTGAAACCATCCTGCGGCCTCCACTGGCCTCCGATAAGAGGATGCACCAGGACCTGGAAGGGACGGAACACCAACCCGATGAGCCTAGCGCCCCCAGAAAGAATAAGAAAAACAAGGGGGCATCTCAGCCGGTCTCCCAAACGGCGTCTAAACAAACACCAGGGGTGGCCCCCCGAGTGGCGGAAAAGCCGCAGCTGCCGCCGACACCGGCTGGACAGGGCAAAACCAGACCTATACCTGCGCCTAGGGTCAAAAAATCCCAACCGGCGGTCCCTACTAATAGGGCACAAAGAGAACCGGCTCGTCCGAATGTTCCGCCGCCTGCGCCCCCACCGGAAAAGTGGACCACAGTGGTCAAGAAGAGCAAGGGCAAGGGCAAGGGCCCAGCTCCGAAACAAACGACGGCTCCAAAACTAGTAGTCCCAGCTATGGCGGCGGTCGTGGTAGTTCTTAAGCCTGATGCTCAAACAGACTACAGATCGGTCATGGAAAGGGCTACCACGCTAAAACTGGCGGAACTTGGGGTGGATTACCTCAAAGTGCGCAAGTCGGCCACAGGGGCGCGAATTATTGAGGTTCCTGGAGCGCAGAGCAGTCAGGCTGCCGACAACCTGGTGGATCGGCTCCGCGATCTAGTGGGCAACGTGGCTGAAGTATACCGGCCAGTCAAAAAGGCCGAAATAAGGATCTCCGGCTTTGACGAGTCCGTCACCCCGGAGATCCTAAAAAAAGAGGTTGCCGCCAGCGGCAAATGCCAGGAGGAACAGGTGACGGTTGGAACAATAAGAACGGCACGTAGTGGATCCGGCTCAGTCATTGTACGCTGCCCACTAACAGTGGCTAAAGCGGTCGTTACGGCGGGACGCATTATGCTCGGGTGGTCAGCGGCACGTGTGGAGGCTATGGAACAGCTACCCTTACGCTGTTACCGCTGCATGGGGACGGGACATACGAGGCCCTTGTGCCCGTCTCTGGTGGATAGAGGCAGCTGCTGCTATAGGTGCAGCAAACCAGGCCACAGGAGCAAAGACTGCACCGCGACGGTCCCCTGGTGTGCCGTATGCCACCATGCTGGACTAAAGGCGGGACATGTGATGGGCGGACAAGCTTGCACCCCCCCACCAGTTAGAGGGAAGGAGGCCTGCACTGCCGGTCCCACGGCTGACGCCGCGTCCGCCCTACCGAATGAACCTGAAAATCGGACGGAACGACAGCTTATGGAACATTAATGCCTCTAATACAAGATGCTGAGGTACTCCAATGTAACGTAAACCACTCCGCTCGTGCACAAGATCTCATGATCCAGCACATGGCGGAGTGGGGGGTTGCTGCGACCGTGGTGGCAGAGCCGTATTATGTACCTTCGCAGTCAAATTGGGTAGGCGATAGGGACGGCTCGGTAGCCATTGTGGCGCCGGCTATGGGTGGTCTGCCCCTCTCCAGACTGGCTTGCGGCTCTGGTTATGTAGTGGCCAAATTGGGGGATATTGTACTAATTGGTGTTTACTTCTCCCCTAATAGGCCACTGCGGGAGTTTGAGGCCTACCTGGAGAGGCTCGGACGGGCGGTAGCTGGAGCGACTCCCTCCCCCATAATGGTCCTGGGAGATCTAAACGCCAAATGCGCTGCCTGGGGCTCCCCTAGGACCGATCCCAGAGGAGCGGTACTCCTGGACTGGTTAACTGGACTCGGACTTGAGGTGGTCAACCGGGGCGCAACCGACACTTGCGTGCGCCGCCAGGGGGGATCAATTGTCGATGTCACACTGGCCTCCCCAGTGGCGGCAGCACGCATAGCAGACTGGCGAGTCCTAGCAGACACGGAGACCCTCTCTGACCATTTATATATCAGAATGAGGGTCTCCAGAGCCCGGCAATGCCAACAGCCCAGACCGGCGAGAAGAGCGGGGAACCTGCCGAAATGGAGCCTGGACTCCCTGGACCGTGAAGCGGCCAGAGAAGCAGCTATGGTAGAAGTTAGATGGGGGCGGCAACTACCCGACGATGCCAACGTGGACATTATGGCCCTCGACTTCCGGGCCTCCCTCACGAGGACTTGCGACGCCTCAATGAGAAGAGCGGGGCCACCTCGAAGGAAAAGGGCCACATATTGGTGGTGTCCAGAGGTTGCCGCTCTACGGCTTACCAGCAATGCGGCACGTCGGCAATACACGCGCTGCCGAAGAAGACGGCACACACAGGAGGAGCTAGACGCGTACTACGTAGCGCTAAGTGAGGCCAAGGGGGCCCTGAGCCTCGCCATTGCCAAGGCGAAAGATGCGGCGCACACGGCCTTCTTGGCCTCTCTAGACGAGAACCCATGGGGGCGCCCCTACAAACTTGTAAGGAAAAAGCTCCGCCGGGCCGCTCCTATGGATGCAATGCAAATGGGGCCCCTCCAAAACATATTAGAGGGGCTGTTTCCTCCAGCCCCAGAATTCAACCCGCCTGCAATGGTGGTCCCCCGAGAGGAGGAACTGATGGAACCGGAGGTGGTACCCCTAGTGACGGAAGGTGAAATGGCCTATGTGGCCCATAGATTAAGAGCCTGCAGAAAAGCTCCTGGTCCGGACGGGGTACACGGAAAAATAATCCCTATAGTGATGGAGTACCTTGGAGACTGCCTCAAATCCATCTTTGACCAGTGCTTAAAGGATGGGCTTTTTCCAAGGTGCTGGAAGGAGGGTAGAGTGTGCCTCCTTCGGAAGGAGACTAGACCGGCGGATTCCCCTTCCGGATGGAGGCCCATTGTGCTGTTGGATGAGTCCGGGAAGATGCTCGAACGCATAGTAGCTTCCCGGATCACCCGGCACCTAAATGAGACGGGGCCAAATCTCTCGGACCGCCAGTATGGGTTCCGGAATGGCAGGTCTACAATGGACGCCTTGGGGGCACTTCGGGCCTTTTGTGAGGATGCCCAAAGAAGAGGGGAGGGAGCCATTGCGGTGTCTTTGGACATAGCTAATGCATTCGGTACCCTCCCGTACTCGGTGATTCGGGAGGCACTCAAGTATCACGAGGTGCCCCTATACCTAAGGCGAGTCGTTGACCACTACCTATCAGACAGGGTGGTGGTCTGCGATACACCTAACGGACGGCTAGAGAGACGAATGGCCTGCGGCGTTCCTCAGGGGTCGGTGCTTGGACCCCTGTTATGGAACGTTGGCTTCGATTGGGCCATCCGTGCAGTGCTGCTCCCCCGAATGGCCCTCATGTGTTATGCTGATGACACAATGGTGGCCGTTCGGGGCGGGGAACTGACAGAGGCATTGCGGAGGGCGGAAGTGGCGGCGGAGCTCATAGTCCTAAGAATCCGCCTCCTAGGACTGAAGGTCTCCCTCCCGAAGACCGATGTGATAGTCTTCGGGAGAAGAGGATGGAGGGTGCCCGCGGGTACCTCTCTTAGAATAGGTGGTGAGGACGTTCAGGTGAGGCCCCATATCAAATATCTCGGCCTCACACTGGACAGGAGGTGGAATTTCGAGGAGCATTTCCGCCAAATTGCTCCCCGCATAGTGACGGCGGCTTCGGAGCTGGGACGGCTGCTGCCCAACGTGGGAGGGCCCTCCCACGCATGCCGACGTCTTTATGCTGGAGTGGCCCGGTCGATGGCCCTCTATGGGGCCCCGATCTGGGCCGACAAACTGACTCCAGCCAATAAAGCCTTACTGCGGAGGCCCCAACGAATTGTAGCCATACGCGTTTGCAGGGCGTACGTGACGGTAGGATGGGCGGCAGCGTGTGTGTTGGCGGGCACCCCACCCTGGGAACTGGTCGCTGGGGTGCTCGCCGATGCGCATATGCGGAGAATCAGGAGCAGGGAGGCAGGAAATTTCCCTGCTCCTGAAGAAGTGCGAAATGCGCGCAAAATCGCGCTGAGAGGGCTGCGCGAAAAATGGAAGGAGGACCTGGAGAACTCTCCCTACGGAACCCGTACCATAGGGGCAGTTCTCCCGTCGTTGGACAGATGGCTGGATCGGACACATGGCAGTGTGGGGTACAGACTGGCGCAGGTGCTGACCGGGCATGGATGCTTCGGGCACTACCTGCACAGGATTGGTC